>NC_143263.1:59987874-62487874 GCF_984573655.1 Nuphar pumila
AATATCGTACACATATTTCGCTTGCTCTTTTTTTCTTTGTACACTATATCATACATATCATCAATAAATATATTTATATAAATCATGTTCCGCAAGCATTGGAATACGATTCATGGGCTTACCTAATTTTGAATTTAAATCTTAGATGTTTAGAGCCTTATTTTGTTATTTATTTGGATTCAAAGTTACTCAAAGATGACCTTCTATGGCTAAGCATACTAAACATGATACAACAACAACAATTACTAATTTATCTGCCAATATATTACTGAAAAGTCGAAAACTCAGTGATTCTACAAGGTAAACGCTCACCCGACCTGTTAGAAAAAAATAAATAGGAAGAGAGATAGAATAAAAGTAACCCGAAAACTCAGTGATTCTGAATTTTCTGATCTTGACATTCAAATTTGCCAAATTTTTTTGTTTACTATAATTTAACAAAAGGCATTAAACGATATATCAAAACGATGCATGAAGTGTGGAGTTGTTAGTGCATTCCAAGTATGTCTGTCCAGTAGGAGTGAAGTGTGGAGTTGATATAATTTAAAGATTGAGAAGAGGTAGGGCCAAAGCAGTAAAAGAATGTAACTTTTCAAGTTTCTAGGATTACAAAAAGGTATTATCAAATAAAACTGCTAATGCCATGACGTAAATTGTTGAAAGCGCCTCCATAAAAGCCAAACTAAGCAATGAAGTACCTTGTATTTTATGCCTAACCTAACCTAACCTACATGATTTTTAATTGTCTTAATCATTATCTCACATCATTTCAAATGAAATGATTCATTAAAGAGGAATCATGCCATATCGAGATTTGATCATTGATTGATACAATTTTTATTTTGGTTAATTGTTGAATAGGCTAGAATGAAATAACAATGGTTTTGGAGAGATAGTCGGTGTGGAAGTAAACCAACATTTCTATTGGCAAATAGGAGGTTTACAAGTGTTGACAGACGGCTAGAATTTCTTCGAATATGTTGTAGAATTCATTTAAGACATGAGCGAAACTTAAAATTGATAAGATTTAGGTGCGCTTTTACAACGGAGAATCATACGGTTTCTTTATGAGGAGTTAGTTGCACCTATGAATGATATAAATACTACTGCTGAATCATTGATCCTAGTTCCCTATCAAGTAGCACCACCAATAACGCTTGGCCATCCAATTTCCCTTTTGATTCCAAGTGCAACTGACCTTGAATATTCTTTAAGCCCCTAGTGATGGATCGACCTGGTACCTAAAGGTTGGTTTCAAATTTAGATTTATGGCTTATATTGGTTGACCTTCAATAGCTCTTGGGTGATTTTGAAATCTTAGGATACAATGATGTATATATATTATGATTGATATCGCGAAGGTAAAGGGACTCTAAACCGCAACGTTTGCTTGGTAGGATAGGGGTATAGTTGACGTCGATTCATCATTTTTAACATCAATAATTCAAAACCAAACGTGAAACTTTGTTTTCATTCCCATTCTTTATGCAATATGGATAGATTTACGAATTTAAAGACTAAACGAAAAAATTTACGATGTATGACATTTCACGTGGTCAATTAATTAATTTATTGACCGAAATATATGATTAAATTAGGCAGGATTGTAGAAAAAGAAATGGTTGAATCAAAATAATTCCTTCTTAATTTGCAATTTTTTTAGAGGGTACTATGAATGCTCTACCATGTTCCATTTACACACTAAATGAGTGATACAAGATATAAGGTGTGCAGTTAAGCCAACATTTCTATTTGCAAATAAGGGGTTTCCAAGTGCAAGCCCAAGTACTTATAACATCTCAGGTGGTAGTTGCTAACTTACTAGGTTCAGTCGATATAGTCGTTCAGAATCATTGATCCTATTTCCCTATCGAGCAGCAGCACCTGTTAAAAACAAAGAGAAGAATTCTCAATTTATCCTAAGATCCGCTTTTGTCCGATCCATGTCATAGATCTGATAAAAGCCAGACTAACCAATCAAGTACCTCGTATTTTACTGTGGAGGCACTTTCAGCAATTTATTACTTATTGCTTTATTGTGTATTTTACCTACTTGATAGCTTAATCTGGCTTTTATGGAGGCACTTTCAACAATATATTTCTGTAGTGTAATTCAAATATAATAAATATTAATATCGTACACATATTTCGCTTGCTCTTTTTTTCTTTGTACACTATATCATACATATCATCAATAAATATATTTATATAAATCATGTTCCGCAAGCATTGGAATACGATTCATGGGCTTACCTAATTTTGAATTTAAATCTTAGATGTTTAGAGCCTTATTTTGTTATTTATTTGGATTCAAAGTTACTCAAAGATGACCTTCTATGGCTAAGCATACTAAACATGATACAACAACAACAATTACTAATTTATCTGCCAATATATTACTGAAAAGTCGAAAACTCAGTGATTCTACAAGGTAAACGCTCACCCGACCTGTTAGAAAAAAAATAAATAGGAATAGAGAAAGAATAAAAGTAACCCGAAAACTCAGTGATTCTGAATTTTCTGATCTTGACATTCAAATTTGCCAAATTTGTTTGTTTACTATAATTTAACAAAAGGCATTAAACGATATATCAAAACGATGCATGAAGTGTGGAGTTGTTAGTGCATTCCAAGTATGTCTGTCCAGTAGGAGTCAAGTGTGGAGTTGATATAATTTAAAGATTGAGAAGAGGTAGGGCCAAAGCAGTAAAAGAATGTAACTTTTCAAGTTTCTAGGATTACAAAAAGGTATTATCAAATAAAACTGCTAATGCCATGACGTAAATTGTTGAAAGCGCCTCCATAAAAGCCAAACTAAGCAATGAAGTACCTTGTATTTTATGCCTAACCTAACCTAACCTACATGATTTTTAATTGTCTTAATCATTATCTCACATCATTTCAAATGAAATGATTCATTAAAGAGGAATCATGCCATATCGAGATTTGATCATTGATTGATACAATTTTTATTTTGGTTAATTGTTGAATAGGCTAGAATGAAATAACAATGGTTTTGGAGAGATAGTCGGTGTGGACGTAAACCAACATTTCTATTGGCAAATAGGAGGTTTACAAGTGTTGACAGACGGCTAGAATTTCTTCGAATATGTTGTAGAATTCATTTAAGACATGAGCGAAACTTAAAATTGATAAGATTTAGGTGCGCTTTTACAACGAAGAATCATACGGTTTCTTTATGAGGAGTTAGTTGCACCTATGAATGATATAAATACTACTGCTGAATCATTGATCCTAGTTTCCTATCAAGTAGCACCACCAATAACGCTTGGCCATCCAAATTCCCTTTTGATTCCAAGTGCAACTGACCTTGAATATTCTTTAAGCCCCTAGTGATGGATCGACCTGGTACCTAAAGGTTGGTTTCAAATTTAGATTTATGGCTTATATTGGTTGACCTTCAATAGCTCTTGGGTGATTTTGAAATCTTAGGATACAATGATGTATATATATTATGATTGATATCACGAAGGTAAAGGGACTCTAAACCGCAACGTTAGCTTGGTAGGATAGGGGTATAGTTGACGTCGATTCATCATTTTTAACATCAATAATTCAAAACCAAACGTGAAACTTTGTTTTCATTCCGATTCTTTATGCAATATGGATAGATTTACGAATTTAAAGACTAAACGAAAAAATTTACGATGTATGACATTTCACGTGGTCAATTAATTAATTTATTGACCGAAATATATGATTAAATTAGGCAGGATTGTAGAAAAAGAAATGGTTGAATCAAAATAATTCCTTCTTAATTTGCAATTTTGTTAGAGGGTACTATGAATGCTCTACCATGTTCCATTTACACAATAAAGGAGTGATACAAGATATAAGGTGTGCAGTTAAGCCAACATTTCTATTTGCAAATAAGGGTTTTCCAAGTGCAAGCCCAAGTACTTATAACATCTCAGGTGGTAGTTGCTAACTTACTAGGTTCAGTCGATATAGTCGTTCAGAATCATTGATCCTATTTCCCTATCGAGCAGCAGCACCTGTTAAAAACAAAGAGAAGAATTCTCAATTTATCCTAAGATCCGCTTTTGTCCGATCCATGTCATAGATCTGATAAAAGCCAGACTAACCAATCAAGTACCTCGTATTTTACTGTGGAGGCACTTTCAGCAATTTATTGCTTATTGCTTTATTGTGTATTTTACCTACTTGATAGCTTAATCTGGCTTTTATTGAGGCACTTTCAACAATATATTTCTGTAGTGTAATTCAAATATAATAAATATTAATATCGTACACATATTTCGCTTGCTCTTTTTTTCTTTGTACACTATATCATACATATCATCAATAAATATATTTATATAAATCATGTTCCGCAAGCATTGGAATACGATTCATGGGCTTACCTAATTTTGAATTTAAATCTTAGATGTTTAGAGCCTTATTTTGTTATTTATTTGGATTCAAAGTTACTCAAAGATGGCCTTCTATGGCTAAGCATACTAAACATGATACAACAACAACAATTACTAATTTATCTGCCAATATATTACTGAAAAGTCGAAAACTCAGAGATTCTACAAGGTAAACGCTCACCCGACCTGTTAGAAAAAAATAAATAGGAATAGAGATAGAATAAAAGTAACCCGAAAACTCAGTGATTCTGAATTTTCTGATCTTGACATTCAAATTTGCCAAATTTGTTTGTTTACTATAATTTAACAAAAGGCATTAAACGATATATCAAAACGATGCATGAAGTGTGGAGTTGTTAGTGCATTCCAAGTATGTCTGTCCAGTAGGAGTGAAGTGTGGAGTTGATATAATTTAAAGTTTGAGAAGAGGTAGGGCCAAAGCAGTAAAAGAATGTAACTTTTCAAGTTTCTAGGATTACAAAAAGGTATTATCAAATAAAACTGCTAATGCCATGACGTAAATTGTTGAAAGCGCCTCCATAAAAGCCAAACTAAGCAATGAAGTACCTTGTATTTTATGCCTAACCTAACCTACATGATTTTTAATTGTCTTAATCATTATCTCACATCATTTCGATTGAAATGATTCATTAAAGAGGAATCATGCCATATCGAGATTTGATCATTGATTGATACAATTTTTATTTTGGTTAATTGTTGAATAGGCTAGAATGAAATAACAATGGTTTTGGAGAGATAGTCGGTGTGGAAGTAAACCAACATTTCTATTGGCAAATAGGAGGTTTACAAGTGTTGACAGACGGCTAGAATTTCTTCGAATATGTTGTAGAATTCATTTAAGACATGAGCGAAACTTAAAATTGATAAGATTTAGGTGCGCTTTGACAACGGAGAATCATACGGTTTCTTTATGAGGAGTTAGTTGCACCTATGAATGATATAAATACTACTGCTGAATCATTGATCCTAGTTCCCTATCAAGTAGCACCACCAATAACGCTTGGCCATCCAAATTCCCTTTTGATTCCAAGTGCAACTGACCTTGAATATTCTTTAAGCCCCTAGTGATGGATCGACCTGGTACCTAAAGGTTGGTTTCAAATTTAGATTTATGGCTTATATTGGTAGACCTTCAATAGCTCTTGGGTGATTTTGAAATCTTAGGATACAATGATGTATATATATTATGATTGATATCGCGAAGGTAAAGGGACTCTAAACCGCAACGTTAGCTTGGTAGGATAGGGGTATAGTTGACGTCGATTCATCATTTTTAACATCAATAATTCAAAACCAAACGTGAAACTTTGTTTTCATTCCGATTCTTTATGCAATATGGATAGATTTACGAATTTAAAGACTAAACGAAAAAATTTACGATGTATGACATTTCACGTGGTCAATTAATTAATTTATTGACCGAAATATATGATTAAATTAGGCAGGATTGTAGAAAAAGAAATGGTTGAATAAAAATAATTCCTTCTTAATTTGCAATTTTGTTAGAGGGTACTATGAATGCTCTACCATGTTCCATTTACACACTAAAGGAGTGATACAAGATATAAGGTGTGCAGTTAAGCCAACATTTCTATTTGCAAATAAGGGGTTTCCAAGTGCAAGCCCAAGTACTTATAACATCTCAGGTGGTAGTTGCTAACTTACTAGGTTCAGTCGATATAGTCGTTCAGAATCATTGATCCTATTTCCCTATCGAGCAGCAGCACCTGTTAAAAACAAAGAGAAGAATTCTCAATTTATCCTAAGATCCGCTTTTGTCCGATCCATGTCATAGATCTGATAAAAGCCAGACTAACCAATCAAGTACCTCGTATTTTACTGTGGAGGCACTTTCAGCAATTTATTGCTTATTGCTTTATTGTGTATTTTACCTACTTGATAGCTTAATCTGGCTTTTATGGAGGCACTTTCAACAATATATTTCTGTAGTGTAATTCAAATATAATAAATATTAATATCGTACACATATTTCGGTTGCTCTTTTTTTCTTTGTACACTATATCATACATATCATCAATAAATATATTTATATAAATCATGTTCCGCAAGCATTGGAATACGATTCATGGGATTACCTAATTTGGAATTTAAATCTTAGATGTTTAGAGCCTTATTTTGTTATTTATTTGGATTCAAAGTTACTCAAAGATGACCTTCTATGGCTAAGCATACTAAACATGATACAACAACAACAATTACTAATTTATCTGCCAATATATTACTGAAAAGTCGAAAACTCAGTGATTCTACAAGGTAAACGCTCACCCGACCTGTTAGAAAAAAAATAAATAGGAATAGAGAAAGAATAAAAGTAACCCGAAAACTCAGTGATTCTGAATTTTCTGATCTTGACATTCAAATTTGCCAAATTTGTTTGTTTACTATAATTTAACAAAAGGCATTAAACGATATATCAAAACGATGCATGAAGTGTGGAGTTGTTAGTGCATTCCAAGTATGTCTGTCCAGTAGGAGTCAAGTGTGGAGTTGATATAATTTAAAGATTGAGAAGAGGTAGGGCCAAAGCAGTAAAAGAATGTAACTTTTCAAGTTTCTAGGATTACAAAAAGGTATTATCAAATAAAACTGCTAATGCCATGACGTAAATTGTTGAAAGCGCCTCCATAAAAGCCAAACTAAGCAATGAAGTACCTTGTATTTTATGCCTAACCTAACCTAACCTACATGATTTTTAATTGTCTTAATCATTATCTCACATCATTTCAAATGAAATGATTCATTAAAGAGGAATCATGCCATATCGAGATTTGATCATTGATTGATACAATTTTTATTTTGGTTAATTGTTGAATAGGCTAGAATGAAATAACAATGGTTTTGGAGAGATAGTCGGTGTGGACGTAAACCAACATTTCTATTGGCAAATAGGAGGTTTACAAGTGTTGACAGACGGCTAGAATTTCTTCGAATATGTTGTAGAATTCATTTAAGACATGAGCGAAACTTAAAATTGATAAGATTTAGGTGCGCTTTTACAACGAAGAATCATACGGTTTCTTTATGAGGAGTTAGTTGCACCTATGAATGATATAAATACTACTGCTGAATCATTGATCCTAGTTTCCTATCAAGTAGCACCACCAATAACGCTTGGCCATCCAAATTCCCTTTTGATTCCAAGTGCAACTGACCTTGAATATTCTTTAAGCCCCTAGTGATGGATCGACCTGGTACCTAAAGGTTGGTTTCAAATTTAGATTTATGGCTTATATTGGTTGACCTTCAATAGCTCTTGGGTGATTTTGAAATCTTAGGATACAATGATGTATATATATTATGATTGATATCGCGAAGGTAAAGGGACTCTAAACCGCAACGTTAGCTTGGTAGGATAGGGGTATAGTTGACGTCGATTCATCATTTTTAACATCAATAATTCAAAACCAAACGTGAAACTTTGTTTTCATTCCGATTCTTTATGCAATATGGATAGATTTACGAATTTAAAGACTAAACGAAAAAATTTACGATGTATGACATTTCACGTGGTCAATTAATTAATTTATTGACCGAAATATATGATTAAATTAGGCAGGATTGTAGAAAAAGAAATGGTTGAATCAAAATAATTCCTTCTTAATTTGCAATTTTGTTAGAGGGTACTATGAATGTTCTACCATGTTCCATTTACACACTAAAGGAGTGATACAAGATATAAGGTGTGCAGTTAAGCCAACATTTCTATTTGCAAATAAGGGGTTTCCAAGTGCAAGCCCAAGTACTTATAACATCTCAGGTGGTAGTTGCTAACTTACTAGGTTCAGTCGATATAGTCGTTCAGAATCATTGATCCTATTTCCCTATCGAGCAACAGCACCTGTTAAAAACAAAGAGAAGAATTCTCAATTTATCCTAAGATCCGCTTTTGTCCGATCCATGTCATAGATCTGATAAAAGCCAGACTAACCAATCAAGTACCTCGTATTTTACTGTGGAGGCACTTTCAGCAATTTATTGCTTATTGCTTTATTGTGTATTTTACCTACTTGATAGCTTAATCTGGCTTTTATGGAGGCACTTTCAACAATATATTTCTGTAGTGTAATTCAAATATAATAAATATTAATATCGTACACATATTTCGCTTGCTCTTTTTTTCTTTGTACACTATATCATACATATCATCAATAAATATATTTATATAAATCATGTTCCGCAAGCATTGGAATACGATTCATGGGCTTACCTAATTTTGAATTTAAATCTTAGATGTTTAGAGCCTTATTTTGTTATTTATTTGGATTCAAAGTTACTCAAAGATGACCTTCTATGGCTAAGCATACTAAACATGATACAACAACAACAATTACTAATTTATCTGCCAATATATTACTGAAAAGTCGAAAACTCAGAGATTCTACAAGGTAAACGCTCACCCGACCTGTTAGAAAAAAATAAATAGGAATAGAGATAGAATAAAAGTAACCCGAAAACTCAGTGATTCTGAATTTTCTGATCTTGACATTCAAATTTGCCAAATTTGTTTGTTTACTATAATTTAACAAAAGGCATTAAACGATATATCAAAACGATGCATGAAGTGTGGAGTTGTTAGTGCATTCCAAGTATGTCTGTCCAGTAGGAGTGAAGTGTGGAGTTGATATAATTTAAAGTTTGAGAAGAGGTAGGGCCAAAGCAGTAAAAGAATGTAACTTTTCAAGTTTCTAGGATTACAAAAAGGTATTATCAAATAAAACTGCTAATGCCATGACGTAAATTGTTGAAAGCGCCTCCATAAAAGCCAAACTAAGCAATGAAGTACCTTGTATTTTATGCCTAACCTAACCTAACCTACATGATTTTTAATTGTCTTAATCATTATCTCACATCATTTCGATTGAAATGATTCATTAAAGAGGAATCATGCCATATCGAGATTTGATCATT
This sequence comes from Nuphar pumila, assembly GCF_984573655.1. Lineage (NCBI taxonomy): Eukaryota > Viridiplantae > Streptophyta > Magnoliopsida > Nymphaeales > Nymphaeaceae > Nuphar > Nuphar pumila. Next base: position 59,997,219 of record NC_143263.1, read on the forward strand.
GATTGATACAATTTTTATTTTGGTTAATTGTTGAATAGGCTAGAATGAAATAACAATGGTTTTGGAGAGATAGTCGGTGTGGAAGTAAACCAACATTTCTATTGGCAAATAGGAGGTTTACAAGTGTTGACAGACGGCTAGAATTTCTTCGAATATGTTGTAGAATTCATTTAAGACATGAGCGAAACTTAAAATTGATAAGATTTAGGTGCGCTTTGACAACGGAGAATCATACGGTTTCTTTATGAGGAGTTAGTTGCACCTATGAATGATATAAATACTACTGCTGAATCATTGATCCTAGTTCCCTATCAAGTAGCACCACCAATAACGCTTGGCCATCCAAATTCCCTTTTGATTCCAAGTGCAACTGACCTTGAATATTCTTTAAGCCCCTAGTGATGGATCGACCTGGTACCTAAAGGTTGGTTTCAAATTTAGATTTATGGCTTATATTGGTAGACCTTCAATAGCTCTTGGGTGATTTTGAAATCTTAGGATACAATGATGTATATATATTATGATTGATATCGCGAAGGTAAAGGGACTCTAAACCGCAACGTTAGCTTGGTAGGATAGGGGTATAGTTGACGTCGATTCATCATTTTTAACATCAATAATTCAAAACCAAACGTGAAACTTTGTTTTCATTCCGATTCTTTATGCAATATGGATAGATTTACGAATTTAAAGACTAAACGAAAAAATTTACGATGTATGACATTTCACGTGGTCAATTAATTAATTTATTGACCGAAATATATGATTAAATTAGGCAGGATTGTAGAAAAAGAAATGGTTGAATAAAAATAATTCCTTCTTAATTTGCAATTTTGTTAGAGGGTACTATGAATGCTCTACCATGTTCCATTTACACACTAAAGGAGTGATACAAGATATAAGGTGTGCAGTTAAGCCAACATTTCTATTTGCAAATAAGGGGTTTCCAAGTGCAAGCCCAAGTACTTATAACATCTCAGGTGGTAGTTGCTAACTTACTAGGTTCAGTCGATATAGTCGTTCAGAATCATTGATCCGATTTCCCTATCGAGCAGCAGCACCTGTTAAAAACAAAGAGAAGAATTCTCAATTTATCCTAAGATCCGCTTTTGTCCGATCCATGTCATAGATCTGATAAAAGCCAGACTAACCAATCAAGTACCTCGTATTTTACTGTGGAGGCACTTTCAGCAATTTATTGCTTATTGCTTTATTGTGTATTTTACCTACTTGATAGCTTAATCTGGCTTTTATGGAGGCACTTTCAACAATATATTTCTGTAGTGTAATTCAAATATAATAAATATTAATATCGTACACATATTTCGGTTGCTCTTTTTTTCTTTGTACACTATATCATACATATCATCAATAAATATATTTATATAAATCATGTTCCGCAAGCATTGGAATACGATTCATGGGATTACCTAATTTGGAATTTAAATCTTAGATGTTTAGAGCCTTATTTTGTTATTTATTTGGATTCAAAGTTACTCAAAGATGACCTTCTATGGCTAAGCATACTAAACATGATACAACAACAACAATTACTAATTTATCTGCCAATATATTACTGAAAAGTGGAAAACTCAGTGATTCTACAAGGTAAACGCTCACCCGACCTGTTAGAAAAAAAATAAATAGGAATAGAGAAAGAATAAAAGTAACCCGAAAACTCAGTGATTCTGAATTTTCTGATCTTGACATTCAAATTTGCCAAATTTGTTTGTTTACTATAATTTAACAAAAGGCATTAAACGATATATCAAAACGATGCATGAAGTGTGGAGTTGTTAGTGCATTCCAAGTATGTCTGTCCAGTAGGAGTCAAGTGTGGAGTTGATATAATTTAAAGATTGAGAAGAGGTAGGGCCAAAGCAGTAAAAGAATGTAACTTTTCAAGTTTCTAGGATTACAAAAAGGTATTATCAAATAAAACTGCTAATGCCATGACGTAAATTGTTGAAAGCGCCTCCATAAAAGCCAAACTAAGCAATGAAGTACCTTGTATTTTATGCCTAACCTAACCTAACCTACATGATTTTTAATTGTCTTAATCATTATCTCACATCATTTCAAATGAAATGATTCATTAAAGTGGAATCATGCCATATCGAGATTTGATCATTGATTGATACAATTTTTATTTTGGTTAATTGTTGAATAGGCTAGAATGAAATAACAATGGTTTTGGAGAGATAGTCGGTGTGGAAGTAAACCAACATTTCTATTGGCAAATAGGAGGTTTACAAGTGTTGACAGACGGCTAGAATTTCTTCGAATATGTTGTAGAATTCATTTAAGACATGAGCGAATCATACGGTTTAGGTGCGCTTTTACAACGGAGAATCATACGGTTTCTTTATGAGTTAGTTGCACCTATGAATGATATAAATACTACTGCTGAATCATTGATCCTAGTTCCCTATCAAGTAGCACCACCAATAACGCTTGGCCATCCAAATTCCCTTTTGATTCCAAGTGCAACTGACCTTGAATATTCTTTAAGCCCCTAGTGATGGATCGACCTGGTACCTAAAGGTTGGTTTCAAATTTAGATTTATGGCTTATATTGGTTGACCTTCAATAGCTCTTGGGTGATTTTGAAATCTTAGGATACAATGATGTATATATATTATGATTGATATCGCGAAGGTAAAGGGACTCTAAACCGCAACGTTAGCTTGGTAGGATAGGGGTATAGTTGACGTCGATTCATCATTTTTAACATCAATAATTCAAAACCAAACGTGAAACTTTGTTTTCATTCCGATTCTTTATGCAATATGGGTAGATTTACGAATTTAAAGACTAAACGAAAAAATTTACGATGTATGACATTTCACGTGGTCAATTAATTAATTTATTGACCGAAATATATGATTAAATTAGGCAGGATTGTAGAAAAAGAAATGGTTGAATCAAAATAATTCCTTCTTAATTTGCAATTTTGTTAGAGGGTACTATGAATGTTCTACCATGTTCCATTTACACACTAAAGGAGTGATACAAGATATAAGGTGTGCAGTTAAGCCAACATTTCTATTTGCAAATAAGGGGTTTCCAAGTGCAAGCCCAAGTACTTATAACATCTCAGGTGGTAGTTGCTAACTTACTAGGTTCAGTCGATATAGTCGTTCAGAATCATTGATCCTATTTCCCTATCGAGCAACAGCACCTGTTAAAAACAAAGAGAAGAATTCTCAATTTATCCTAAGATCCGCTTTTGTCCGATCCATGTCATAGATCTGATAAAAGCCAGACTAACCAATCAAGTACCTCGTATTTTACTGTGGAGGCACTTTCAGCAATTTATTGCTTATTGCTTTATTGTGTATTTTACCTACTTGATAGCTTAATCTGGCTTTTATGGAGGCACTTTCAACAATATATTTCTGTAGTGTAATTCAAATATAATAAATATTAATATCGTACACATATTTCGCTTGCTCTTTTTTTCTTTGTACACTATATCATACATATCATCAATAAATATATTTATATAAATCATGTTCCGCAAGCATTGGAATACGATTCATGGGCTTACCTAATTTTGAATTTAAATCTTAGATGTTTAGAGCCTTATTTTGTTATTTATTTGGATTCAAAGTTACTCAAAGATGACCTTCTATGGCTAAGCATACTAAACATGATACAACAACAACAATTACTAATTTATCTGCCAATATATTACTGAAAAGTCGAAAACTCAGTGATTCTACAAGGTAAACGCTCACCCGACCTGTTAGAAAAAAATAAATAGGAATAGAGATAGAATAAAAGTAACCCGAAAACTCAGTGATTCTGAATTTTCTGATCTTGACATTCAAATTTGCCAAATTTGTTTGTTTACTATAATTTAACAAAAGGCATTAAACGATATATCAAAACGATGCATGAAGTGTGGAGTTGTTAGTGCATTCCAAGTATGTCTGTCCAGTAGGAGTGAAGTGTGGAGTTGATATAATTTAAAGATTGAGAAGAGGTAGGGCCAAAGCAGTAAAAGAATGTAACTTTTCAAGTTTCTAGGATTACAAAAAGGTATTATCAAATAAAACTGCTAATGCCATGACGTAAATTGTTGAAAGCGCCTCCATAAAAGCCAAACTAAGCAATGAAGTACCTTGTATTTTATGCCTAACCTAACCTAACCTAACCTACATGATTTTTAATTGTCTTAATCATTATCTCACATCATTTCAAATGAAATGATTCATTAAAGAGGAATCATGCCATATCGAGATTTGATCATTGATTGATACAATTTTTATTTTGGTTAATTGTTGAATAGGCTAGAATGAAATAACAATGGTTTTGGAGAGATAGTCGGTGTGGAAGTAAACCAACATTTCTATTGGCAAATAGGAGGTTTACAAGTGTTGACAGACGGCTAGAATTTCTTCGAATATGTTGTAGAATTCATTTAAGACATGAGCGAAACTTAAAATTGATAAGATTTAGGTGCGCTTTGACAACAGAGAATCATACGGTTTCTTTATGAGGAGTTAGTTGCACCTATGAATGATATAAATACTACTGCTGAATCATTGATCCTAGTTCCCTATCAAGTAGCACCACCAATAACGCTTGGCCATCCAAATTCCCTTTTGATTCCAAGTGCAACTGACATTGAATATTCTTTAAGCCCCTAGTGATGGATCGACCTGGTACCTAAAGGTTGGTTTCAAATTTAGATTTATGGCTTATATTGGTTGACCTTCAATAGCTCTTGGGTGATTTTGAAATCTTAGGATACAATGATGTATATATATTATGATTGATATCGCGAAGGTAAAGGGACTCTAAACCGCAACGTTTGCTTGGTAGGATAGGGGTATAGTTGACGTCGATTCATCATTTTTAACATCAATAATTCAAAACCAAACGTGAAACTTTGTTTTCATTCCGATTCTTTATGCAATATGGATAGATTTACGAATTTAAAGACTAAACGAAAAAATTTACGATGTATGACATTTCACGTGGTCAATTAATTAATTTATTGACCGAAATATATGATTAAATTAGGCAGGATTGTAGAAAAAGAAATGGTTGAATAAAAATAATTCCTTCTTAATTTGCAATTTTGTTAGAGGGTACTATGAATGCTCTACCATGTTCCATTTACACACTAAAGGAGTGATACAAGATATAAGGTGTGCAGTTAAGCCAACATTTCTATTTGCAAATAAGGGTTTTCCAAGTGCAAGCCCAAGTACTTATAACATCTCAGGTGGTAGTTACTAACTTACTAGGTTCAGTCGATATAGTCGTTCAGAATCATTGATCCTATTTCCCTATCGAGCAGCAGCACCTGTTAAAAACAAAGAGAAGAATTCTCAATTTATCCTAAGATCCGCTTTTGTCCGATCCATGTCATAGATCTGATAAAAGCCAGACTAACCAATCAAGTACCTCGTATTTTACTGTGGAGGCACTTTCAGCAATTTATTGCTTATTGCTTTATTGTGTATTTTACCTACTTGATAGCTTAATCTGGCTTTTATGGAGGCACTTTCAACAATATATTTCTGCAGTGTAATTCAAATATAATAAATATTAATATCGTACACATATTTTGCTTGCTCTTTTTTTCTTTGTACACTATATCATACATATCATCAATAAATATATTTATATAAATCATGTTCCGCAAGCATTGGAATACGATTCATGGGCTTACCTAATTTTGAATTTAAATCTTAGATGTTTAGAGCCTTATTTTGTTATTTATTTGGATTCAAAGTTACTCAAAGATGACCTTCTATGGCTAAGCATACTAAACATGATACAACAACAACAATTACTAATTTATCTGCCAATATATTACTGAAAAGTCGAAAACTCAGTGATTCTACAAGGTAAACGCTCACCCGACCTGTTAGAAAAAAATAAATAGGAATAGAGATAGAATAAAAGTAACCCGAAAACTCAGTGATTCTGAATTTTCTGATCTTGACATTCAAATTTGCCAAATTTGTTTGTTTACTATAATTTAACAAAAGGCATTAAACGATATATCAAAACGATGCATGAAGTGTGGAGTTGTTAGTGCATTCCAAGTATGTCTGTCCAGTAGGAGTGAAGTGTGGAGTTGATATAATTTAAAGATTGAGAAGAGGTAGGGCCAAAGCAGTAAAAGAATGTAACTTTTCAAGTTTCTAGGATTACAAAAAGGTATTATCAAATAAAACTGCTAATGCCATGACGTAAATTGTTGAAAGCGCCTCCATAAAAGCCAAACTAAGCAATGAAGTACCTTGTATTTTATGCCTAACCTAACCTAACCTACATGATTTTTAATTGTCTTAATCATTATCTCACATCATTTCAAATGAAATGATTCATTAAAGAGGAATCATGCCATATCGAGATTTGATCATTGATTGATACAATTTTTATTTTGGTTAATTGTTGAATAGGCTAGAATGAAATAACAATGGTTTTGGAGAGATAGTCGGTGTGGAAGTAAACCAACATTTCTATTGGCAAATAGGAGGTTTACAAGTGTTGACAGACGGCTAGAATTTCTTCGAATATGTTGTAGAATTCATTTAAGACATGAGCGAAACTTAAAATTGATAAGATTTAGGTGCGCTTTTACAACGGAGAATCATACGGTTTCTTTATGAGGAGTTAGTTGCACCTATGAATGATATAAATACTACTGCTGAATCATTGATCCTAGTTCCCTATCAAGTAGCACCACCAATAACGCTTGGCCATCCAAATTCCCTTTTGATTCCAAGTGCAACTGACCTTGAATATTCTTTAAGCCCCTAGTGATGGATCGACCTGGTACCTAAAGGTTGGTTTCAAATTTAGATTTATGGCTTATATTGGTTGACCTTCAATAGCTCTTGGGTGATTTTGAAATCTTAGGATACAATGATGTATATATATTATGATTGATATCGCGAAGGTAAAGGGACTCTAAACCGCAACGTTAGCTTGGTAGGATAGGGGTATAGTTGACGTCGATTCATCATTTTTAACATCAATAATTCAAAACCAAACGTGAAACTTTGTTTTCATTCCGATTCTTTATGCAATATGGATAGATTTACCAATTTAAAGACTAAACGAAAAAATTTACGATGTATGACATTTCACGTGGTCAATTAATTAATTTATTGACCGAAATATATGATTAAATTAGGCAGGATTGTAGAAAAAGAAATGGTTGAATCAAAATAATTCCTTCTTAATTTGCAATTTTGTTAGAGGGTACTATGAATGTTCTACCATGTTCCATTTACACACTAAAGGAGTGATACAAGATATAAGGTGTGCAGTTAAGCCAACATTTCTATTTGCAAATAAGGGGTTTCCAAGTGCAAGCCCAAGTACTTATAACATCTCAGGTGGTAGTTGCTAACTTACTAGGTTCAGTCGATATAGTCGTTCAGAATCATTGATCCTATTTCCCTATCGAGCAGCAGCACCTGTTAAAAACAAAGAGAAGAATTCTCAATTTATCCTAAGATCCGCTTTTGTCCGATCCATGTCATAGATCTGATAAAAGCCAGACTAACCAATCAAGTACCTCGTATTTTACTGTGGAGGCACTTTCAGCAATTTATTGCTTATTGCTTTATTGTGTATTTTACCTACTTGATAGCGTAATCTGGCTTTTATGGAGGCACTTTCAACAATATATTTCTGTAGTGTAATTCAAATATAATAAATATTAATATCGTACACATATTTTGCTTGCTCTTTTTTTCTTTGTACACTATATCATACATATCATCAATAAATATATTTATATAAATCATGTTCCGCAAGCATTGGAATACGATTCATGGGCTTACCTAATTTTGAATTAAAATCTTAGATGTTTAGAGCCTTATTTTGTTATTTTTTTGGATTCAAAGTTACTCAAAGATGACCTTCTATGGCTAAGCATACTAAACATGATACAACAACAACAATTACTAATTTATCTGCCAATATATTTCTGAAAAGTCGAAAACTCAGTGATTCTACAAGGTAAACGCTCACCCGACCTGTTAGAAAAAAATAAATAGGAATAGAGATAGAATAAACGTAACCCGAAAACTCAGTGATTCTGAATTTTCTGATCTTGACATTCAAATTTGCCAAATTTGTTTGTTTACTATAATTTAACAAAAGGCATTAAACGATATATCAAAACGATGCATGAAGTGTGGAGTTGTTAGTGCATTCCAAGTATGTCTGTCCAGTAGGAGTGAAGTGTGGAGTTGATATAATTTAAAGATTGAGAAGAGGTAGGGCCAAAGCAGTAAAAGAATGTAACTTTTCAAGTTTCTAGGATTACAAAAAGGTATTATCAAATAAAACTGCTAATGCCATGACGTAAATTGTTGAAAGCGCCTCCATAAAAGCCAAACTAAGCAATGAAGTACCTTGTATTTTATGCCTAACCTAACCTAACCTAACCTAACCTACATGATTTTTAATTGTCTTAATCATTATCTCACATCATTTCAAATGAAATGATTCATTAAAGAGGAATCATGCCATATCGAGATTTGATCATTGATTGATACAATTTTTATTTTGGTTAATTGTTGAATAGGCTAGAATGAAATAACAATGGTTTTGGAGAGATAGTCGGTGTGGAAGTAAACCAACATTTCTATTGGCAAATAGGAGGTTTACAAGTGTTGACAGACGGCTAGAATTTCTTCGAATATGTTGTAGAATTCATTTAAGACATGAGCGAAACTTAAAATTGATAAGATTTAGGTGCGCTTTTACAACGGAGAATCATACGGTTTCTTTATGAGGAGTTAGTTGCACCTATGAATGATATAAATACTACTGCTGAATCATTGATCCTAGTTCCCTATCAAGTAGCACCACCAATAACGCTTGGCCATCCAAATTCCCTTTTGATTCCAAGTGCAACTGACCTTGAATATTCTTTAAGCCCCTAGTGATGGATCGACCTGGTACCTAAAGGTTGGTTTCAAATTTAGATTTATGGCTTATATTGGTTGACCTTCAATAGCTCTTGGGTGATTTTGAAATCTTAGGATACAATGATGTATATATATTATGATTGATATCGCGAAGGTAAAGGGACTCTAAACCGCAACGTTAGCTTGGTAGGATAGGGGTATAGTTGACGTCGATTCATCATTTTTAACATCAATAATTCAAAACCAGACGTGAAACTTTGTTTTCATTCCGATTCTTTACGCAATATGGATAGATTTACGAATGTAAAGACTAAACGAAAAAAATTTACGATGTATGACATTTCACGTGGTCAATTAATTAATTTATTGACCGAAATATATGATTAAATTAGGCAGGATTGTAGAAAAAAAAATGGTTGAATAAAAATAATTCCTTCTTAATTTGCAATTTTGTTAGAGGGTACTATGAATGTTCTACCATGTTCCATTTACACACTAAAGGAGTGATACAAGATATAAGGTGTGCAGTTAAGCCAACATTTCTATTTGCAAATAAGGGGTTTCCAAGTGCAAGCCCAAGTACTTATAACATCTCAGGTGGTAGTTGCTAACTTACTAGGTTCAGTCGATATAGTCGTTCAGAATCATTGATCCTATTTCCCTATCGAGCAGCAGCACCTGTTAAAAACAAAGAGAAGAATTCTCAATTTATCCTAAGATCCGCTTTTGTCCGATCCATGTCATAGATCTGATAAAAGCCAGACTAACCAATCAAGTACCTCGTATTTTACTGTGGAGGCACTTTCAGCAATTTATTGCTTATTGCTTTATTGTGTATTTTACCTACTTGATAGCGTAATCTGGCTTTTATGGAGGCACTTTCAACAATATATTTCTGTAGTGTAATTCAAATATAATAAATATTAATATCGTACACATATTTTGCTTGCTCTTTTTTTCTTTGTACACTATATCATACATATCATCAATAAATATATTTATATAAATCATGTTCCGCAAGCATTGGAATACGATTCATGGGCTTACCTAATTTTGAATTTAAATCTTAGATGTTTAGAGCCTTATTTTGTTATTTTTTTGGATTCAAAGTTACTCAAAGATGACCTTCTATGGCTAAGCATACTAAACATGATACAACAACAACAATTACTAATTTATCTGCCAATATATTTCTGAAAAGTCGAAAACTCAGTGATTCTACAAGGTAAACGCTCACCCGACCTGTTAGAAAAAAATAAATAGGAATAGAGATAGAATAAACGTAACCCGAAAACTCAGTGATTCTGAATTTTCTGATCTTGACATTCAAATTTGCCAAATTTGTTTGTTTACTATAATTTAACAAAAGGCATTAAACGATATATCAAAACGATGCATGAAGTGTGGAGTTGTTAGTGCATTCCAAGTATGTCTGTCCAGTAGGAGTGAAGTGTGGAGTTGATATAATTTAAAGATTGAGAAGAGGTAGGGCCAAAGCAGTAAAAGAATGTAACTTTTCAAGTTTCTAGGATTACAAAAAGGTATTATCAAATAAAACTGCTAATGCCATGACGTAAATTGTTGAAAGCGCCTCCATAAAAGCCAAACTAAGCAATGAAGTACCTTGTATTTTATGCCTAACCTAACCTAACCTACATGATTTTTAATTGTCTTAATCATTATCTCACATCATTTCAAATGAAATGATTCATTAAAGTGGAATCATGCCATATCGAGATTTGATCATTGATTGATACAATTTTTATTTTGGTTAATTGTTGAATAGGCTAGAATGAAATAACAATGGTTTTGGAGAGATAGTCGGTGTGGAAGTAAACCAACATTTCTATTGGCAAATAGGAGGTTTACAAGTGTTGACAGACGGCTAGAATTTCTTCGAATATGTTGTAGAATTCATTTAAGACATGAGCGAATCATACGGTTTAGGTGCGCTTTTACAACGGAGAATCATACGGTTTCTTTATGAGTTAGTTGCACCTATGAATGATATAAATACTACTGCTGAATCATTGATCCTAGTTCCCTATCAAGTAGCACCACCAATAACGCTTGGCCATCCAAATTCCCTTTTGATTCCAAGTGCAACTGACCTTGAATATTCTTTAAGCCCCTAGTGATGGATCGACCTGGTACCTAAAGGTTTGTTTCAAATTTAGACTTATGGCTTATATTGGTTGACCTTCAATAGCTCTTGGGTGATTTTGAAATCTTAGGATACAATGATGTATATATATTATGATTGATATCGCGAAGGTAAAGGGACTCTAAACCGCAACGTTAGCTTGGTAGGATAGGGGTATAGTTGACGTCGATTCATCATTTTTAACATCAATAATTCAAAACCAAACGTGAAACTTTGTTTTCATTCCGATTCTTTATGCAATATGGATAGATTTACCAATTTAAAGACTAAACGAAAAAATTTACGATGTATGACATTTCACGTGGTCAATTAATTAATTTATTGACCGAAATATATGATTAAATTAGGCAGGATTGTAGAAAAAGAAATGGTTGAATCAAAATAATTCCTTCTTAATTTGCAATTTTGTTAGAGGGTACTATGAATGTTCTACCATGTTCCATTTACACACTAAAGGAGTGATACAAGATATAAGGTGTGCAGTTAAGCCAACATTTCTATTTGCAAATAAGGGGTTTCCAAGTGCAAGCCCAAGTACTTATAACATCTCAGGTGGTAGTTGCTAACTTACTAGGTTCAGTCGATATAGTCGTTCAGAATCATTGATCCTATTTCCCTATCGAGCAGCAGCACCTGTTAAAAACAAAGAGAAGAATTCTCAATTTATCCTAAGATCCGCTTTTGTCCGATCCATGTCATAGATCTGATAAAAGCCAGACTAACCAATCAAGTACCTCGTATTTTACTGTGGAGGCACTTTCAGCAATTTATTGCTTATTGCTTTATTGTGTATTTTACCTACTTGATAGCGTAATCTGGCTTTTATGGAGGCACTTTCAACAATATATTTCTGTAGTGTAATTCAAATATAATAAATATTAATATCGTACACATATTTTGCTTGCTCTTTTTTTCTTTGTACACTATATCATACATATCATCAATAAATATATTTATATAAATCATGTTCCGCAAGCATTGGAATACGATTCATGGGCTTACCTAATTTTGAATTAAAATCTTAGATGTTTAGAGCCTTATTTTGTTATTTTTTTGGATTCAAAGTTACTCAAAGATGACCTTCTATGGCTAAGCATACTAAACATGATACAACAACAACAATTACTAATTTATCTGCCAATATATTTCTGAAAAGTCGAAAACTCAGTGATTCTACAAGGTAAACGCTCACCCGACCTGTTAGAAAAAAATAAATAGGAATAGAGATAGAATAAACGTAACCCGAAAACTCAGTGATTCTGAATTTTCTGATCTTGACATTCAAATTTGCCAAATTTGTTTGTTTACTATAATTTAACAAAAGGCATTAAACGATATATCAAAACGATGCATGAAGTGTGGAGTTGTTAGTGCATTCCAAGTATGTCTGTCCAGTAGGAGTGAAGTGTGGAGTTGATATAATTTAAAGATTGAGAAGAGGTAGGGCCAAAGCAGTAAAAGAATGTAACTTTTCAAGTTTCTAGGATTACAAAAAGGTATTATCAAATAAAACTGCTAATGCCATGACGTAAATTGTTGAAAGCGGCTCCATAAAAGCCAAACTAAGCAATGAAGTACCTTGTATTTTATGCCTAACCTAACCTAACCTAACCTACATGATTTTTAATTGTCTTAATCATTATCTCACATCATTTCAAATGAAATGATTCATTAAAGAGGAATCATGCCATATCGAGATTTGATCATTGATTGATACAATTTTTATTTTGGTTAATTGTTGAATAGGCTAGAATGAAATAACAATGGTTTTGGAGAGATAGTCGGTGTGGAAGTAAACCAACATTTCTATTGGCAAATAGGAGGTTTACAAGTGTTGACAGACGGCTAGAATTTCTTCGAATATGTTGTAGAATTCATTTAAGACATGAGCGAAACTTAAAATTGATAAGATTTAGGTGCGCTTTTACAACGGAGAATCATACGGTTTCTTTATGAGGAGTTAGTTGCACCTATGAATGATATAAATACTACTGCTGAATCATTGATCCTAGTTCCCTATCAAGTAGCACCACCAATAACGCTTGGCCATCCAAATTCCCTTTTGATTCCAAGTGCAACTGACCTTGAATATTCTTTAAGCCCCTAGTGATGGATCGACCTGGTACCTAAAGGTTGGTTTCAAATTTAGATTTATGGCTTATATTGGTTGACCTTCAATAGCTCTTGGGTGATTTTGAAATCTTAGGATACAATGATGTATATATATTATGATTGATATCGCGAAGGTAAAGGGACTCTAAACCGCAACGTTAGCTTGGTAGGATAGGGGTATAGTTGACGTCGATTCATCATTTTTAACATCAATAATTCAAAACCAGACGTGAAACTTTGTTTTCATTCCGATTCTTTACGCAATATGGATAGATTTACGAATGTAAAGACTAAACGAAAAAAATTTACGATGTATGACATTTCACGTGGTCAATTAATTAATTTATTGACCGAAATATATGATTAAATTAGGCAGGATTGTAGAAAAAGAAATGGTTGAATCAAAATAATTCCTTCTTAATTTGCAATTTTGTTAGAGGGTACTATGAATGTTCTACCATGTTCCATTTACACACTAAAGGAGTGATACAAGATATAAGGTGTGCAGTTAAGCCAACATTTCTATTTGCAAATAAGGGGTTTCCAAGTGCAAGCCCAAGTACTTATAACATCTCAGGTGGTAGTTGCTAACTTACTAGGTTCAGTCGATATAGTCGTTCAGAATCATTGATCCTATTTCCCTATCGAGCAGCAGCACCTGTTAAAAACAAAGAGAAGAATTCTCAATTTATCCTAAGATCCGCTTTTGTCCGATCCATGTCATAGATCTGATAAAAGCCAGACTAACCAATCAAGTACCTCGTATTTTACTGTGGAGGCACTTTCAGCAATTTATTGCTTATTGCTTTATTGTGTATTTTACCTACTTGATAGCGTAATCTGGCTTTTATGGAGGCACTTTCAACAATATATTTCTGTAGTGTAATTCAAATATAATAAATATTAATATCGTACACATATTTTGCTTGCTCTTTTTTTCTTTGTACACTATATCATACATATCATCAATAAATATATTTATATAAATCATGTTCCGCAAGCATTGGAATACGATTCATGGGCTTACCTAATTTTGAATTTAAATCTTAGATGTTTAGAGCCTTATTTTGTTATTTTTTTGGATTCAAAGTTACTCAAAGATGACCTTCTATGGCTAAGCATACTAAACATGATACAACAACAACAATTACTAATTTATCTGCCAATATATTTCTGAAAAGTCGAAAACTCAGTGATTCTACAAGGTAAACGCTCACCCGACCTGTTAGAAAAAAATAAATAGGAATAGAGATAGAATAAACGTAACCCGAAAACTCAGTGATTCTGAATTTTCTGATCTTGACATTCAAATTTGCCAAATTTGTTTGTTTACTATAATTTAACAAAAGGCATTAAACGATATATCAAAACGATGCATGAAGTGTGGAGTTGTTAGTGCATTCCAAGTATGTCTGTCCAGTAGGAGTGAAGTGTGGAGTTGATATAATTTAAAGATTGAGAAGAGGTAGGGCCAAAGCAGTAAAAGAATGTAACTTTTCAAGTTTCTAGGATTACAAAAAGGTATTATCAAATAAAACTGCTAATGCCATGACGTAAATTGTTGAAAGCGCCTCCATAAAAGCCAAACTAAGCAATGAAGTACCTTGTATTTTATGCCTAACCTAACCTAACCTACATGATTTTTAATTGTCTTAATCATTATCTCACATCATTTCAAATGAAATGATTCATTAAAGAGGAATCATGCCATATCGAGATTTGATCATTGATTGATACAATTTTTATTTTGGTTAATTGTTGAATAGGCTAGAATGAAATAACAATGGTTTTGGAGAGATAGTCGGTGTGGAAGTAAACCAACATTTCTATTGGCAAATAGGAGGTTTACAAGTGTTGACAGACGGCTAGAATTTCTTCGAATATGTTGTAGAATTCATTTAAGACATGAGCGAATCATACGGTTTAGGTGCGCTTTTACAACGGAGAATCATACGGTTTCTTTATGAGTTAGTTGCACCTATGAATGATATAAATACTACTGCTGAATCATTGATCCTAGTTCCCTATCAAGTAGCACCACCAATAACGCTTGGCCATCCAAATTCCCTTTTGATTCCAAGTGCAACTGACCTTGAATATTCTTTAAGCCCCTAGTGATGGATCGACCTGGTACCTAAAGGTTTGTTTCAAATTTAGACTTATGGCTTATATTGGTTGACCTTCAATAGCTCTTGGGTGATTTTGAAATCTTAGGATACAATGATGTATATATATTATGATTGATATCGCGAAGGTAAAGGGACTCTAAACCGCAACGTTAGCTTGGTAGGATAGGGGTATAGTTGACGTCGATTCATCATTTTTAACATCAATAATTCAAAACCAAACGTGAAACTTTGTTTTCATTCCGATTCTTTATGCAATATGGATAGATTTACCAATTTAAAGACTAAACGAAAAAATTTACGATGTATGACATTTCACGTGGTCAATTAATTAATTTATTGACCGAAATATATGATTAAATTAGGCAGGATTGTAGAAAAAGAAATGGTTGAATCAAAATAATTCCTTCTTAATTTGCAATTTTGTTAGAGGGTACTATGAATGTTCTACCATGTTCCATTTACACACTAAAGGAGTGATACAAGATATAAGGTGTGCAGTTAAGCCAACATTTCTATTTGCAAATAAGGGGTTTCCAAGTGCAAGCCCAAGTACTTATAACATCTCAGGTGGTAGTTGCTAACTTACTAGGTTCAGTCGATATAGTCGTTCAGAATCATTGATCCTATTTCCCTATCGAGCAGCAGCACCTGTTAAAAACAAAGAGAAGAATTCTCAATTTATCCTAAGATCCGCTTTTGTCCGATCCATGTCATAGATCTGATAAAAGCCAGACTAACCAATCAAGTACCTCGTATTTTACTGTGGAGGCACTTTCAGCAATTTATTGCTTATTGCTTTATTGTGTATTTTACCTACTTGATAGCGTAATCTGGCTTTTATGGAGGCACTTTCAACAATATATTTCTGTAGTGTAATTCAAATATAATAAATATTAATATCGTACACATATTTTGCTTGCTCTTTTTTTCTTTGTACACTATATCATACATATCATCAATAAATATATTTATATAAATCATGTTCCGCAAGCATTGGAATACGATTCATGGGCTTACCTAATTTTGAATTAAAATCTTAGATGTTTAGAGCCTTATTTTGTTATTTTTTTGGATTCAAAGTTACTCAAAGATGACCTTCTATGGCTAAGCATACTAAACATGATACAACAACAACAATTACTAATTTATCTGCCAATATATTTCTGAAAAGTCGAAAACTCAGTGATTCTACAAGGTAAACGCTCACCCGACCTGTTAGAAAAAAATAAATAGGAATAGAGATAGAATAAACGTAACCCGAAAACTCAGTGATTCTGAATTTTCTGATCTTGACATTCAAATTTGCCAAATTTGTTTGTTTACTATAATTTAACAAAAGGCATTAAACGATATATCAAAACGATGCATGAAGTGTGGAGTTGTTAGTGCATTCCAAGTATGTCTGTCCAGTAGGAGTCAAGTGTGGAGTTGATATAATTTAAAGATTGAGAAGAGGTAGGGCCAAAGCAGTAAAAGAATGTAACTTTTCAAGTTTCTAGGATTACAAAAAGGTATTATCAAATAAAACTGCTAATGCCATGACGTAAATTGTTGAAAGCGCCTCCATAAAAGCCAAACTAAGCAATGAAGTACCTTGTATTTTATGCCTAACCTAACCTAACCTACATGATTTTTAATTGTCTTAATCATTATCTCACATCATTTCAAATGAAATGATTCATTAAAGAGGAATCATGCCATATCGAGATTTGATCATTGATTGATACAATTTTTATTTTGGTTAATTGTTGAATAGGCTAGAATGAAATAACAATGGTTTTGGAGAGATAGTCGGTGTGGACGTAAACCAACATTTCTATTGGCAAATAGGAGGTTTACAAGTGTTGACAGACGGCTAGAATTTCTTCGAATATGTTGTAGAATTCATTTAAGACATGAGCGAAACTTAAAATTGATAAGATTTAGGTGCGCTTTTACAACGAAGAATCATACGGTTTCTTTATGAGGAGTTAGTTGCACCTATGAATGATATAAATACTACTGCTGAATCATTGATCCTAGTTTCCTATCAAGTAGCACCACCAATAACGCTTGGCCATCCAAATTCCCTTTTGATTCCAAGTGCAACTGACCTTGAATATTCTTTAAGCCCCTAGTGATGGATCGACCTGGTACCTAAAGGTTGGTTTCAAATTTAGATTTATGGCTTATATTGGTTGACCTTCAATAGCTCTTGGGTGATTTTGAAATCTTAGGATACAATGATGTATATATATTATGATTGATATCGCGAAGGTAAAGGGACTCTAAACCGCAACGTTAGCTTGGTAGGATAGGGGTATAGTTGACGTCGATTCATCATTTTTAACATCAATAATTCAAAACCAAACGTGAAACTTTGTTTTCATTCCGATTCTTTATGCAATATGGATAGATTTACGAATTTAAAGACTAAACGAAAAAATTTACGATGTATGACATTTCACGTGGTCAATTAATTAATTTATTGACCGAAATATATGATTAAATTAGGCAGGATTGTAGAAAAAGAAATGGTTGAATCAAAATAATTCCTTCTTAATTTGCAATTTTGTTAGAGGGTACTATGAATGTTCTACCATGTTCCATTTACACACTAAAGGAGTGATACAAGATATAAGGTGTGCAGTTAAGCCAACATTTCTATTTGCAAATAAGGGGTTTCCAAGTGCAAGCCCAAGTACTTATAACATCTCAGGTGGTAGTTGCTAACTTACTAGGTTCAGTCGATATAGTCGTTCAGAATCATTGATCCTATTTCCCTATCGAGCAACAGCACCTGTTAAAAACAAAGAGAAGAATTCTCAATTTATCCTAAGATCCGCTTTTGTCCGATCCATGTCATAGATCTGATAAAAGCCAGACTAACCAATCAAGTACCTCGTATTTTACTGTGGAGGCACTTTCAGCAATTTATTGCTTATTGCTTTATTGTGTATTTTACCTACTTGATAGCGTAATCTGGCTTTTATGGAGGCACTTTCAACAATATATTTCTGTAGTGTAATTCAAATATAATAAATATTAATATCGTACACATATTTTGCTTGCTCTTTTTTTCTTTGTACACTATATCATACATATCATCAATAAATATATTTATATAAATCATGTTCCGCAAGCATTGGAATACGATTCATGGGCTTACCTAATTTTGAATTAAAATCTTAGATGTTTAGAGCCTTATTTTGTTATTTTTTTGGATTCAAAGTTACTCAAAGATGACCTTCTATGGCTAAGCATACTAAACATGATACAACAACAACAATTACTAATTTATCTGCCAATATATTTCTGAAAAGTCGAAAACTCAGTGATTCTACAAGGTAAACGCTCACCCGACCTGTTAGAAAAAAATAAATAGGAATAGAGATAGAATAAACGTAACCCGAAAACTCAGTGATTCTGAATTTTCTGATCTTGACATTCAAATTTGCCAAATTTGTTTGTTTACTATAATTTAACAAAAGGCATTAAACGATATATCAAAACGATGCATGAAGTGTGGAGTTGTTAGTGCATTCCAAGTATGTCTGTCCAGTAGGAGTGAAGTGTGGAGTTGATATAATTTAAAGATTGAGAAGAGGTAGGGCCAAAGCAGTAAAAGAATGTAACTTTTCAAGTTTCTAGGATTACAAAAAGGTATTATCAAATAAAACTGCTAATGCCATGACGTAAATTGTTGAAAGCGCCTCCATAAAAGCCAAACTAAGCAATGAAGTACCTTGTATTTTATGCCTAACCTAACCTAACCTACATGATTTTTAATTGTCTTAATCATTATCTCACATCATTTCAAATGAAATGATTCATTAAAGAGGAATCATGCCATATCGAGATTTGATCATTGATTGATACAATTTTTATTTTGGTTAATTGTTGAATAGGCTAGAATGAAATAACAATGGTTTTGGAGAGATAGTCGGTGTGGAAGTAAACCAACATTTCTATTGGCAAATAGGAGGTTTACAAGTGTTGACAGACGGCTAGAATTTCTTCGAATATGTTGTAGAATTCATTTAAGACATGAGCGAATCATACGGTTTAGGTGCGCTTTTACAACGGAGAATCATACGGTTTCTTTATGAGTTAGTTGCACCTATGAATGATATAAATACTACTGCTGAATCATTGATCCTAGTTCCCTATCAAGTAGCACCACCAATAACGCTTGGCCATCCAAATTCCCTTTTGATTCCAAGTGCAACTGACCTTGAATATTCTTTAAGCCCCTAGTGATGGATCGACCTGGTACCTAAAGGTTTGTTTCAAATTTAGACTTATGGCTTATATTGGTTGACCTTCAATAGCTCTTGGGTGATTTTGAAATCTTAGGATACAATGATGTATATATATTATGATTGATATCGCGAAGGTAAAGGGACTCTAAACCGCAACGTTAGCTTGGTAGGATAGGGGTATAGTTGACGTCGATTCATCATTTTTAACATCAATAATTCAAAACCAAACGTGAAACTTTGTTTTCATTCCGATTCTTTATGCAATATGGATAGATTTACCAATTTAAAGACTAAACGAAAAAATTTACGATGTATGACATTTCACGTGGTCAATTAATTAATTTATTGACCGAAATATATGATTAAATTAGGCAGGATTGTAGAAAAAGAAATGGTTGAATCAAAATAATTCCTTCTTAATTTGCAATTTTGTTAGAGGGTACTATGAATGTTCTACCATGTTCCATTTACACACTAAAGGAGTGATACAAGATATAAGGTGTGCAGTTAAGCCAACATTTCTATTTGCAAATAAGGGGTTTCCAAGTGCAAGCCCAAGTACTTATAACATCTCAGGTGGTAGTTGCTAACTTACTAGGTTCAGTCGATATAGTCGTTCAGAATCATTGATCCTATTTCCCTATCGAGCAGCTGCACCTGTTAAAAACAAAGAGAAGAATTCTCAATTTATCCTAAGATCCGCTTTTGTCCGATCCATGTCATAGATCTGATAAAAGCCAGACTAACCAATCAAGTACCTCGTATTTTACTGTGGAGGCACTTTCAGCAATTTATTGCTTATTGCTTTATTGTGTATTTTACCTACTTGATAGCGTAATCTGGCTTTTATGGAGGCACTTTCAACAATATATTTCTGTAGTGTAATTCAAATATAATAAATATTAATATCGTACACATATTTCGCTTGCTCTTTTTTTCTTTGTACACTATATCATACATATCATCAATAAATATATTTATATAAATCATGTTCCGCAAGCATTGGAATACGATTCATGGGCTTACCTAATTTTGAATTAAAATCTTAGATGTTTAGAGCCTTATTTTGTTATTTTTTTGGATTCAAAGTTACTCAAAGATGACCTTCTATGGCTAAGCATACTAAACATGATACAACAACAACAATTACTAATTTATCTGCCAATATATTTCTGAAAAGTCGAAAACTCAGTGATTCTACAAGGTAAACGCTCACCCGACCTGTTAGAAAAAAATAAATAGGAATAGAGATAGAATAAACGTAACCCGAAAACTCAGTGATTCTGAATTTTCTGATCTTGACATTCAAATTTGCCAAATTTGTTTGTTTACTATAATTTAACAAAAGGCATTAAACGATATATCAAAACGATGCATGAAGTGTGGAGTTGTTAGTGCATTCCAAGTATGTCTGTCCAGTAGGAGTGAAGTGTGGAGTTGATATAATTTAAAGATTGAGAAGAGGTAGGGCCAAAGCAGTAAAAGAATGTAACTTTTCAAGTTTCTAGGATTACAAAAAGGTATTATCAAATAAAACTGCTAATGCCATGACGTAAATTGTTGAAAGCGCCTCCATAAAAGCCAAACTAAGCAATGAAGTACCTTGTATTTTATGCCTAACCTAACCTAACCTACATGATTTTTAATTGTCTTAATCATTATCTCACATCATTTCAAATGAAATGATTCATTAAAGAGGAATCATGCCATATCGAGATTTGATCATTGATTGATACAATTTTTATTTTGGTTAATTGTTGAATAGGCTAGAATGAAATAACAATGGTTTTGGAGAGATAGTCGGTGTGGAAGTAAACCAACATTTCTATTGGCAAATAGGAGGTTTACAAGTGTTGACAGACGGCTAGAATTTCTTCGAATATGTTGTAGAATTCATTTAAGACATGAGCGAATCATACGGTTTAGGTGCGCTTTTACAACGGAGAATCATACGGTTTCTTTATGAGTTAGTTGCACCTATGAATGATATAAATACTACTGCTGAATCATTGATCCTAGTTCCCTATCAAGTAGCACCACCAATAACGCTTGGCCATCCAAATTCCCTTTTGATTCCAAGTGCAACTGACCTTGAATATTCTTTAAGCCCCTAGTGATGGATCGACCTGGTACCTAAAGGTTTGTTTCAAATTTAGACTTATGGCTTATATTGGTTGACCTTCAATAGCTCTTGGGTGATTTTGAAATCTTAGGATACAATGATGTATATATATTATGATTGATATCGCGAAGGTAAAGGGACTCTAAACCGCAACGTTAGCTTGGTAGGATAGGGGTATAGTTGACGTCGATTCATCATTTTTAACATCAATAATTCAAAACCAAACGTGAAACTTTGTTTTCATTCCGATTCTTTATGCAATATGGATAGATTTACCAATTTAAAGACTAAACGAAAAAATTTACGATGTATGACATTTCACGTGGTCAATTAATTAATTTATTGACCGAAATATATGATTAAATTAGGCAGGATTGTAGAAAAAGAAATGGTTGAATCAAAATAATTCCTTCTTAATTTGCAATTTTGTTAGAGGGTACTATGAATGTTCTACCATGTTCCATTTACACACTAAAGGAGTGATACAAGATATAAGGTGTGCAGTTAAGCCAACATTTCTATTTGCAAATAAGGGGTTTCCAAGTGCAAGCCCAAGTACTTATAACATCTCAGGTGGTAGTTGCTAACTTACTAGGTTCAGTCGATATAGTCGTTCAGAATCATTGATCCTATTTCCCTATCGAGCAGCTGCACCTGTTAAAAACAAAGAGAAGAATTCTCAATTTATCCTAAGATCCGCTTTTGTCCGATCCATGTCATAGATCTGATAAAAGCCAGACTAACCAATCAAGTACCTCGTATTTTACTGTGGAGGCACTTTCAGCAATTTATTGCTTATTGCTTTATTGTGTATTTTACCTACTTGATAGCGTAATCTGGCTTTTATGGAGGCACTTTCAACAATATATTTCTGTAGTGTAATTCAAATATAATAAATATTAATATCGTACACATATTTCGCTTGCTCTTTTTTTCTTTGTACACTATATCATACATATCATCAATAAATATATTTATATAAATCATGTTCCGCAAGCATTGGAATACGATTCATGGGCTTACCTAATTTTGAATTAAAATCTTAGATGTTTAGAGCCTTATTTTGTTATTTTTTTGGATTCAAAGTTACTCAAAGATGACCTTCTATGGCTAAGCATACTAAACATGATACAACAACAACAATTACTAATTTATCTGCCAATATATTTCTGAAAAGTCGAAAACTCAGTGATTCTACAAGGTAAACGCTCACCCGACCTGTTAGAAAAAAATAAATAGGAATAGAGATAGAATAAACGTAACCCGAAAACTCAGTGATTCTGAATTTTCTGATCTTGACATTCAAATTTGCCAAATTTGTTTGTTTACTATAATTTAACAAAAGGCATTAAACGATATATCAAAACGATGCATGAAGTGTGGAGTTGTTAGTGCATTCCAAGTATGTCTGTCCAGTAGGAGTGAAGTGTGGAGTTGATATAATTTAAAGATTGAGAAGAGGTAGGGCCAAAGCAGTAAAAGAATGTAACTTTTCAAGTTTCTAGGATTACAAAAAGGTATTATCAAATAAAACTGCTAATGCCATGACGTAAATTGTTGAAAGCGCCTCCATAAAAGCCAAACTAAGCAATGAAGTACCTTGTATTTTATGCCTAACCTAACCTAACCTACATGATTTTTAATTGTCTTAATCATTATCTCACATCATTTCAAATGAAATGATTCATTAAAGAGGAATCATGCCATATCGAGATTTGATCATTGATTGATACAATTTTTATTTTGGTTAATTGTTGAATAGGCTAGAATGAAATAACAATGGTTTTGGAGAGATAGTCGGTGTGGAAGTAAACCAACATTTCTATTGGCAAATAGGAGGTTTACAAGTGTTGACAGACGGCTAGAATTTCTTCGAATATGTTGTAGAATTCATTTAAGACATGAGCGAAACTTAAAATTGATAAGATTTAGGTGCGCTTTTACAACGGAGAATCATACGGTTTCTTTATGAGGAGTTAGTTGCACCTATGAATGATATAAATACTACTGCTGAATCATTGATCCTAGTTCCCTATCAAGTAGCACCACCAATAACGCTTGGCCATCCAAATTCCCTTTTGATTCCAAGTGCAACTGACCTTGAATATTCTTTAAGCCCCTAGTGATGGATCGACCTGGTACCTAAAGGTTGGTTTCAAATTTAGATTTATGGCTTATATTGGTTGACCTTCAATAGCTCTTGGGTGATTTTGAAATCTTAGGATACAATGATGTATATATATTATGATTGATATCGCGAAGGTAAAGGGACTCTAAACCGCAACGTTAGCTTGGTAGGATAGGGGTATAGTTGACGTCGATTCATCATTTTTAACATCAATAATTCAAAACCAGACGTGAAACTTTGTTTTCATTCCGATTCTTTACGCAATATGGATAGATTTACGAATGTAAAGACTAAACGAAAAAAATTTACGATGTATGACATTTCACGTGGTCAATTAATTAATTTATTGACCGAAATATATGATTAAATTAGGCAGGATTGTAGAAAAAGAAATGGTTGAATCAAAATAATTCCTTCTTAATTTGCAATTTTGTTAGAGGGTACTATGAATGTTCTACCATGTTCCATTTACACACTAAAGGAGTGATACAAGATATAAGGTGTGCAGTTAAGCCAACATTTCTATTTGCAAATAAGGGGTTTCCAAGTGCAAGCCCAAGTACTTATAACATCTCAGGTGGTAGTTGCTAACTTACTAGGTTCAGTCGATATAGTCGTTCAGAATCATTGATCCTATTTCCCTATCGAGCAGCAGCACCTGTTAAAAACAAAGAGAAGAATTCTCAATTTATCCTAAGATCCGCTTTTGTCCGATCCATGTCATAGATCTGATAAAAGCCAGACTAACCAATCAAGTAAATCGTATTTTACTGTGGAGGCACTTTCAGCAATTTATTGCTTATTGCTTTATTGTGTATTTTACCTACTTGATAGCGTAATCTGGCTTTTATGGAGGCACTTTCAACAATATATTTCTGTAGTGTAATTCAAATATAATAAATATTAATATCGTACACATATTTTGCTTGCTCTTTTTTTCTTTGTACACTATATCATACATATCATCAATAAATATATTTATATAAATCATGTTCCGCAAGCATTGGAATACGATTCATGGGCTTACCTAATTTTGAATTAAAATCTTAGATGTTTAGAGCCTTATTTTGTTATTTTTTTGGATTCAAAGTTACTCAAAGATGACCTTCTATGGCTAAGCATACTAAACATGATACAACAACAACAATTACTAATTTATCTGCCAATATATTTCTGAAAAGTCGAAAACTCAGTGATTCTACAAGGTAAACGCTCACCCGACCTGTTAGAAAAAAATAAATAGGAATAGAGATAGAATAAACGTAACCCGAAAACTCAGTGATTCTGAATTTTCTGATCTTGACATTCAAATTTGCCAAATTTGTTTGTTTACTATAATTTAACAAAAGGCATTAAACGATATATCAAAACGATGCATGAAGTGTGGAGTTGTTAGTGCATTCCAAGTATGTCTGTCCAGTAGGAGTGAAGTGTGGAGTTGATATAATTTAAAGATTGAGAAGAGGTAGGGCCAAAGCAGTAAAAGAATGTAACTTTTCAAGTTTCTAGGATTACAAAAAGGTATTATCAAATAAAACTGCTAATGCCATGACGTAAATTGTTGAAAGCGGCTCCATAAAAGCCAAACTAAGCAATGAAGTACCTTGTATTTTATGCCTAACCTAACCTAACCTAACCTACATGATTTTTAATTGTCTTAATCATTATCTCACATCATTTCAAATGAAATGATTCATTAAAGAGGAATCATGCCATATCGAGATTTGATCATTGATTGATACAATTTTTATTTTGGTTAATTGTTGAATAGGCTAGAATGAAATAACAATGGTTTTGGAGAGATAGTCGGTGTGGAAGTAAACCAACATTTCTATTGGCAAATAGGAGGCTTACAAGTGTTGACAGACGGCTAGAATTTCTTCGAATATGTTGTAGAATTCATTTAAGACATGAGCGAAACTTAAAATTGATAAGATTTAGGTGCGCTTTTACAACGGAGAATCATACGGTTTCTTTATGAGGAGTTAGTTGCACCTATGAATGATATAAATACTACTGCTGAATCATTGATCCTAGTTCCCTATCAAGTAGCACCACCAATAACGCTTGGCCATCCAAATTCCCTTTTGATTCCAAGTGCAACTGACCTTGAATATTCTTTAAGCCCCTAGTGATGGATCGACCTGGTACCTAAAGGTTGGTTTCAAATTTAGATTTATGGCTTATATTGGTTGACCTTCAATAGCTCTTGGGTGATTTTGAAATCTTAGGATACAATGATGTATATATATTATGATTGATATCGCGAAGGTAAAGGGACTCTAAACCGCAACGTTAGCTTGGTAGGATAGGGGTATAGTTGACGTCGATTCATCATTTTTAACATCAATAATTCAAAACCAAACGTGAAACTTTGTTTTCATTCCGATTCTTTATGCAATATGGATAGATTTACGAATTTAAAGACTAAACGAAAAAATTTACGATGTATGACATTTCACGTGGTCAATTAATTAATTTATTGACCGAAATATATGATTAAATTAGGCAGGATTGTAGAAAAAGAAATGGTTGAATCAAAATAATTCCTTCTTAATTTGCAATTTTGTTAGAGGGTACTATGAATGTTCTACCATGTTCCATTTACACACTAAAGGAGTGATACAAGATATAAGGTGTGCAGTTAAGCCAACATTTCTATTTGCAAATAAGGGGTTTCCAAGTGCAAGCCCAAGTACTTATAACATCTCAGGTGGTAGTTGCTAACTTACTAGGTTCAGTCGATATAGTCGTTCAGAATCATTGATCCTATTTCCCTATCGAGCAGCAGCACCTGTTAAAAACAAAGAGAAGAATTCTCAATTTATCCTAAGATCCGCTTTTGTCCGATCCATGTCATAGATCTGATAAAAGCCAGACTAACCAATCAAGTACCTCGTATTTTACTGTGGAGGCACTTTCAGCAATTTATTGCTTATTGCTTTATTGTGTATTTTACCTACTTGATAGCGTAATCTGGCTTTTATGGAGGCACTTTCAACAATATATTTCTGTAGTGTAATTCAAATATAATAAATATTAATATCGTACACATATTTTGCTTGCTCTTTTTTTCTTTGTACACTATATCATACATATCATCAATAAATATATTTATATAAATCATGTTCCGCAAGCATTGGAATACGATTCATGGGCTTACCTAATTTTGAATTTAAATCTTAGATGTTTAGAGCCTTATTTTGTTATTTTTTTGGATTCAAAGTTACTCAAAGATGACCTTCTATGGCTAAGCATACTAAACATGATACAACAACAACAATTACTAATTTATCTGCCAATATATTTCTGAAAAGTCGAAAACTCAGTGATTCTACAAGGTAAACGCTCACCCGACCTGTTAGAAAAAAATAAATAGGAATAGAGATAGAATAAACGTAACCCGAAAACTCAGTGATTCTGAATTTTCTGATCTTGACATTCAAATTTGCCAAATTTGTTTGTTTACTATAATTTAACAAAAGGCATTAAACGATATATCAAAACGATGCATGAAGTGTGGAGTTGTTAGTGCATTCCAAGTATGTCTGTCCAGTAGGAGTGAAGTGTGGAGTTGATATAATTTAAAGATTGAGAAGAGGTAGGGCCAAAGCAGTAAAAGAATGTAACTTTTCAAGTTTCTAGGATTACAAAAAGGTATTATCAAATAAAACTGCTAATGCCATGACGTAAATTGTTGAAAGCGCCTCCATAAAAGCCAAACTAAGCAATGAAGTACCTTGTATTTTATGCCTAACCTAACCTAACCTACATGATTTTTAATTGTCTTAATCATTATCTCACATCATTTCAAATGAAATGATTCATTAAAGAGGAAGCGCCTCCATATCGAGATTTGATCATTGATTGATACAATTTTTATTTTGGTTAATTGTTGAATAGGCTAGAATGAAATAACAATGGTTTTGGAGAGATAGTCGGTGTGGAAGTAAACCAACATTTCTATTGGCAAATAGGAGGTTTACAAGTGTTGACAGACGGCTAGAATTTCTTCGAATATGTTGTAGAATTCATTTAAGACATGAGCGAAACTTAAAATTGATAAGATTTAGGTGCGCTTTTACAACGGAGAATCATACGGTTTCTTTATGAGTTAGTTGCACCTATGAATGATATAAATACTACTGCTGAATCATTGATCCTAGTTCCCTATCAAGTAGCACCACCAATAACGCTTGGCCATCCAAATTCCCTTTTGATTCCAAGTGCAACTGACCTTGAATATTCTTTAAGCCCCTAGTGATGGATCGACCTGGTACCTAAAGGTTTGTTTCAAATTTAGACTTATGGCTTATATTGGTTGACCTTCAATAGCTCTTGGGTGATTTTGAAATCTTAGGATACAATGATGTATATATATTATGATTGATATCGCGAAGGTAAAGGGACTCTAAACCGCAACGTTAGCTTGGTAGGATAGGGGTATAGTTGACGTCGATTCATCATTTTTAACATCAATAATTCAAAACCAAACGTGAAACTTTGTTTTCATTCCGATTCTTTATGCAATATGGATAGATTTACCAATTTAAAGACTAAACGAAAAAATTTACGATGTATGACATTTCACGTGGTCAATTAATTAATTTATTGACCGAAATATATGATTAAATTAGGCAGGATTGTAGAAAAAGAAATGGTTGAATCAAAATAATTCCTTCTTAATTTGCAATTTTGTTAGAGGGTACTATGAATGTTCTACCATGTTCCATTTACACACTAAAGGAGTGATACAAGATATAAGGTGTGCAGTTAAGCCAACATTTCTATTTGCAAATAAGGGGTTTCCAAGTGCAAGCCCAAGTACTTATAACATCTCAGGTGGTAGTTGCTAACTTACTAGGTTCAGTCGATATAGTCGTTCAGAATCATTGATCCTATTTCCCTATCGAGCAGCTGCACCTGTTAAAAACAAAGAGAAGAATTCTCAATTTATCCTAAGATCCGCTTTTGTCCGATCCATGTCATAGATCTGATAAAAGCCAGACTAACCAATCAAGTACCTCGTATTTTACTGTGGAGGCACTTTCAGCAATTTATTGCTTATTGCTTTATTGTGTATTTTACCTACTTGATAGCGTAATCTGGCTTTTATGGAGGCACTTTCAACAATATATTTCTGTAGTGTAATTCAAATATAATAAATATTAATATCGTACACATATTTCGCTTGCTCTTTTTTTCTTTGTACACTATATCATACATATCATCAATAAATATATTTATATAAATCATGTTCCGCAAGCATTGGAATACGATTCATGGGCTTACCTAATTTTGAATTTAAATCTTAGATGTTTAGAGCCTTATTTTGTTATTTTTTTGGATTCAAAGTTACTCAAAGATGACCTTCTATGGCTAAGCATACTAAACATGATACAACAACAACAATTACTAATTTATCTGCCAATATATTTCTGAAAAGTCGAAAACTCAGTGATTCTACAAGGTAAACGCTCACCCGACCTGTTAGAAAAAAATAAATAGGAATAGAGATAGAATAAACGTAACCCGAAAACTCAGTGATTCTGAATTTTCTGATCTTGACATTCAAATTTGCCAAATTTGTTTGTTTACTATAATTTAACAAAAGGCATTAAACGATATATCAAAACGATGCATGAAGTGTGGAGTTGTTAGTGCATTCCAAGTATGTCTGTCCAGTAGGAGTGAAGTGTGGAGTTGATATAATTTAAAGATTGAGAAAAGGTAGGGCCAAAGCAGTAAAAGAATGTAACTTTTCAAGTTTCTAGGATTACAAAAAGGTATTATCAAATAAAACTGCTAATGCCATGACGTAAATTGTTGAAAGCGCCTCCATAAAAGCCAAACTAAGCAATGAAGTACCTTGTATTTTATGCCTAACCTAACCTAACCTACATGATTTTTAATTGTCTTAATCATTATCTCACATCATTTCAAATGAAATGATTCATTAAAGAGGAAGCGCCTCCATATCGAGATTTGATCATTGATTGATACAATTTTTATTTTGGTTAATTATTGAATAGGCTAGAATGAAATAACAATGGTTTTGGAGAGATAGTCGGTGTGGAAGTAAACCAACATTTCTATTGGCAAATAGGAGGTTTACAAGTGTTGACAGACGGCTAGAATTTCTTCGAATATGTTGTAGAATTCATTTAAGACATGAGCGAAACTTAAAATTGATAAGATTTAGGTGCGCTTTTACAACGGAGAATCATACGGTTTCTTTATGAGGAGTTAGTTGCACCTATGAATGATATAAATACTACTGCTGAATCATTGATCCTAGTTCCCTATCAAGTAGCACCACCAATAACGCTTGGCCATCCAAATTCCCTTTTGATTCCAAGTGCAACTGACCTTGAATATTCTTTAAGCCCCTAGTGATGGATCGACCTGGTACCTAAAGGTTGGTTTCAAATTTAGATTTATGGCTTATATTGGTTGACCTTCAATAGCTCTTGGGTGATTTTGAAATCTTAGGATACAATGATGTATATATATTATGATTGATATCGCGAAGGTAAAGGGACTCTAAACCGCAACGTTAGCTTGGTAGGATAGGGGTATAGTTGACGTCGATTCATCATTTTTAACATCAATAATTCAAAACCAAACGTGAAACTTTGTTTTCATTCCGATTCTTTATGCAATATGGATAGATTTACGAATTTAAAGACTAAACGAAAAAATTTACGATGTATGACATTTCACGTGGTCAATTAATTAATTTATTGACCGAAATATATGATTAAATTAGGCAGGATTGTAGAAAAAGAAATGGTTGAATCAAAATAATTCCTTCTTAATTTGCAATTTTGTTAGAGGGTACTATGAATGTTCTACCATGTTCCATTTACACACTAAAGGAGTGATACAAGATATAAGGTGTGCAGTTAAGCCAACATTTCTATTTGCAAATAAGGGGTTTCCAAGTGCAAGCCCAAGTACTTATAACATCTCAGGTGGTAGTTGCTAACTTACTAGGTTCAGTCGATATAGTCGTTCAGAATCATTGATCCTATTTCCCTATCGAGCAGCAGCACCTGTTAAAAACAAAGAGAAGAATTCTCAATTTATCCTAAGATCCGCTTTTGTCCGATCCATGTCATAGATCTGATAAAAGCCAGACTAACCAATCAAGTACCTCGTATTTTACTGTGGAGGCACTTTCAGCAATTTATTGCTTATTGCTTTATTGTGTATTTTACCTACTTGATAGCGTAATCTGGCTTTTATGGAGGCACTTTCAACAATATATTTCTGTAGTGTAATTCAAATATAATAAATATTAATATCGTACA
Organism: Nuphar pumila; assembly: GCF_984573655.1. Taxonomy (NCBI): domain Eukaryota; kingdom Viridiplantae; phylum Streptophyta; class Magnoliopsida; order Nymphaeales; family Nymphaeaceae; genus Nuphar; species Nuphar pumila. The sequence continues at coordinate 60,028,340 of NC_143263.1, forward strand.
CATATTTTGCTTGCTCTTTTTTTCTTTGTACACTATATCATACATATCATCAATAAATATATTTATATAAATCATGTTCCGCAAGCATTGGAATACGATTCATGGGCTTACCTAATTTTGAATTTAAATCTTAGATGTTTAGAGCCTTATTTTGTTATTTTTTTGGATTCAAAGTTACTCAAAGATGACCTTCTATGGCTAAGCATACTAAACATGATACAACAACAACAATTACTAATTTATCTGCCAATATATTTCTGAAAAGTCGAAAACTCAGTGATTCTACAAGGTAAAAACTCACCCGACCTGTTAGAAAAAAATAAATAGGAATAGAGATAGAATAAACGTAACCCGAAAACTCAGTGATTCTGAATTTTCTGATCTTGACATTCAAATTTGCCAAATTTGTTTGTTTACTATAATTTAACAAAAGGCATTAAACGATATATCAAAACGATGCATGAAGTGTGGAGTTGTTAGTGCATTCCAAGTATGTCTGTCCAGTAGGAGTGAAGTGTGGAGTTGATATAATTTAAAGATTGAGAAGAGGTAGGGCCAAAGCAGTAAAAGAATGTAACTTTTCAAGTTTCTAGGATTACAAAAAGGTATTATCAAATAAAACTGCTAATGCCATGACGTAAATTGTTGAAAGCGCCTCCATAAAAGCCAAACTAAGCAATGAAGTACCTTGTATTTTATGCCTAACCTAACCTAACCTACATGATTTTTAATTGTCTTAATCATTATCTCACATCATTTCAAATGAAATGATTCATTAAAGAGGAATCATGCCATATCGAGATTTGATCATTGATTGATACAATTTTTATTTTGGTTAATTGTTGAATAGGCTAGAATGAAATAACAATGGTTTTGGAGAGATAGTCGGTGTGGAAGTAAACCAACATTTCTATTGGCAAATAGGAGGTTTACAAGTGTTGACAGACGGATAGAATTTCTTCGAATATGTTGTAGAATTCATTTAAGACATGAGCGAAACTTAAAATTGATAAGATTTAGGTGCGCTTTTACAACGGAGAATCATACGGTTTCTTTATGAGGAGTTAGTTGCACCTATGAATGATATAAATACTACTGCTGAATCATTGATCCTAGTTCCCTATCAAGTAGCACCACCAATAACGCTTGGCCATCCAAATTCCCTTTTGATTCCAAGTGCAACTGACCTTGAATATTCTTTAAGCCCCTAGTGATGGATCGACCTGGTACCTAAAGGTTGGTTTCAAATTTAGATTTATGGCTTATATTGGTTGACCTTCAATAGCTCTTGGGTGATTTTGAAATCTTAGGATACAATGATGTATATATATTATGATTGATATCGCGAAGGTAAAGGGACTCTAAACCGCAACGTTAGCTTGGTAGGATAGGGGTATAGTTGACGTCGATTCATCATTTTTAACATCAATAATTCAAAACCAAACGTGAAACTTTGTTTTCATTCCGATTCTTTATGCAATATGGATAGATTTACGAATTTAAAGACTAAACGAAAAAATTTACGATGTATGACATTTCACGTGGTCAATTAATTAATTTATTGACCGAAATATATGATTAAATTAGGCAGGATTGTAGAAAAAGAAATGGTTGAATCAAAATAATTCCTTCTTAATTTGCAATTTTGTTAGAGGGTACTATGAATGTTCTACCATGTTCCATTTACACACTAAAGGAGTGATACAAGATATAAGGTGTGCAGTTAAGCCAACATTTCTATTTGCAAATAAGGGGTTTCCAAGTGCAAGCCCAAGTACTTATAACATCTCAGGTGGTAGTTGCTAACTTACTAGGTTCAGTCGATATAGTCGTTCAGAATCATTGATCCTATTTCCCTATCGAGCAGCAGCACCTGTTAAAAACAAAGAGAAGAATTCTCAATTTATCCTAAGATCCGCTTTTGTCCGATCCATGTCATAGATCTGATAAAAGCCAGACTAACCAATCAAGTACCTCGTATTTTACTGTGGAGGCACTTTCAGCAATTTATTGCTTATTGCTTTATTGTGTATTTTACCTACTTGATAGCGTAATCTGGCTTTTATGGAGGCACTTTCAACAATATATTTCTGTAGTATTCAAATATAATAAATATTAATATCGTACACATATTTTGCTTGCTCTTTTTTTCTTTGTACACTATATCATACATATCATCAATAAATATATTTATATAAATCATGTTCCGCAAGCATTGGAATACGATTCATGGGCTTACCTAATTTTGAATTTAAATCTTAGATGTTTAGAGCCTTATTTTGTTATTTTTTTGGATTCAAAGTTACTCAAAGATGACCTTCTATGGCTAAGCATACTAAACATGATACAACAACAACAATTACTAATTTATCTGCCAATATATTTTTGAAAAGTCGAAAACTCAGTGATTCTACAAGGTAAACGCTCACCCGACCTGTTAGAAAAAAATAAATAGGAATAGAGATAGAATAAACGTAACCCGAAAACTCAGTGATTCTGAATTTTCTGATCTTGACATTCAAATTTGCCAAATTTGTTTGTTTACTATAATTTAACAAAAGGCATTAAACGATATATCAAAACGATGCATGAAGTGTGGAGTTGTTAGTGCATTCCAAGTATGTCTGTCCAGTAGGAGTGAAGTGTGGAGTTGATATAATTTAAAGATTGAGAAGAGGTAGGGCCAAAGCAGTAAAAGAATGTAACTTTTCAAGTTTCTAGGATTACAAAAAGGTATTATCAAATAAAACTGCTAATGCCATGACGTAAATTGTTGAAAGCGCCTCCATAAAAGCCAAACTAAGCAATGAAGTACCTTGTATTTTATGCCTAACCTAATCTAACCTACATGATTTTTAATTGTCTTAATCATTATCTCACATCATTTCAAATGAAATGATTCATTAAAGAGGAATCATGCCATATCGAGATTTGATCATTGATTGATACAATTTTTATTTTGGTTAATTGTTGAATAGGCTAGAATGAAATAACAATGGTTTTGGAGAGATAGTCGGTGTGGAAGTAAACCAACATTTCTATTGGCAAATAGGAGGTTTACAAGTGTTGACAGACGGCTAGAATTTCTTCGAATATGTTGTAGAATTCATTTAAGACATGAGCGAAACTTAAAATTGATAAGATTTAGGTGCGCTTTTACAACGGAGAATCATACGGTTTCTTTATGAGGAGTTAGTTGCACCTATGAATGATATAAATACTACCGCTGAATCATTGATCCTAGTTCCCTATCAAGTAGCACCACCAATAACGCTTGGCCATCCAAATTCCCTTTTGATTCCAAGTGCAACTGACCTTGAATATTCTTTAAGCCCCTAGTGATGGATCGACCTGGTACCTAAAGGTTGGTTTCAAATTTAGATTTATGGCTTATATTGGTTGACCTTCAATAGCTCTTGGGTGATTTTGAAATCTTAGGATACAATGATGTATATATATTATGATTGATATCGCGAAGGTAAAGGGACTCTAAACCGCAACGTTAGCTTGGTAGGATAGGGGTATAGTTGACGTCGATTTATCATTTTTAACATCAATAATTCAAAACCAAACGTGAAACTTTGTTTTCATTCCGATTCTTTATGCAATATGGATAGATTTACCAATTTAAAGACTAAACGAAAAAATTTACGATGTATGACATTTCACGTGGTCAATTAATTAATTTATTGACCGAAATATATGATTAAATTAGGCAGGATTGTAGAAAAAGAAATGGTTGAATCAAAATAATTCCTTCTTAATTTGCAATTTTGTTAGAGGGTACTATGAATGTTCTACCATGTTCCATTTACACACTAAAGGAGTGATACAAGATATAAGGTGTGCAGTTAAGCCAACATTTCTATTTGCAAATAAGGGGTTTCCAAGTGCAAGCCCAAGTACTTATAACATCTCAGGTGGTAGTTGCTAACTTACTAGGTTCAGTCGATATAGTCGTTCAGAATCATTGATCCTATTTCCCTATCGAGCAGCAGCACCTGTTAAAAACAAAGAGAAGAATTCTCAATTTATCCTAAGATCCGCTTTTGTCCGATCCATGTCATAGATCTGATAAAAGCCAGACTAACCAATCAAGTACCTCGTATTTTACTGTGGAGGCACTTTCAGCAATTTATTGCTTATTGCTTTATTGTGTATTTTACCTACTTGATAGCGTAATCTGGCTTTTATGGAGGCACTTTCAACAATATATTTCTGTAGTGTAATTCAAATATAATAAATATTAATATCGTACACATATTTTGCTTGCTCTTTTTTTCTTTGTACACTATATCATACATATCATCAATAAATATATTTATATAAATCATGTTCCGCAAGCATTGGAATACGATTCATGGGCTTACCTAATTTTGAATTAAAATCTTAGATGTTTAGAGCCTTATTTTGTTATTTTTTTGGATTCAAAGTTACTCAAAGATGACCTTCTATGGCTAAGCATACTAAACATGATACAACAACAACAATTACTAATTTATCTGCCAATATATTTCTGAAAAGTCGAAAACTCAGTGATTCTACAAGGTAAACGCTCACCCGACCTGTTAGAAAAAAATAAATAGGAATAGAGATAGAATAAACGTAACCCGAAAACTCAGTGATTCTGAATTTTCTGATCTTGACATTCAAATTTGCCAAATTTGTTTGTTTACTATAATTTAACAAAAGGCATTAAACGATATATCAAAACGATGCATGAAGTGTGGAGTTGTTAGTGCATTCCAAGTATGTCTGTCCAGTAGGAGTGAAGTGTGGAGTTGATATAATTTAAAGATTGAGAAGAGGTAGGGCCAAAGCAGTAAAAGAATGTAACTTTTCAAGTTTCTAGGATTACAAAAAGGTATTATCAAATAAAACTGCTAATGCCATGACGTAAATTGTTGAAAGCGCCTCCATAAAAGCCAAACTAAGCAATGAAGTACCTTGTATTTTATGCCTAACCTAACCTAACCTACATGATTTTTAATTGTCTTAATCATTATCTCACATCATTTCAAATGAAATGATTCATTAAAGAGGAATCATGCCATATCGAGATTTGATCATTGATTGATACAATTTTTATTTTGGTTAATTGTTGAATAGGCTAGAATGAAATAACAATGGTTTTGGAGAGATAGTCGGTGTGGAAGTAAACCAACATTTCTATTGGCAAATAGGAGGCTTACAAGTGTTGACAGACGGCTAGAATTTCTTCGAATATGTTGTAGAATTCATTTAAGACATGAGCGAAACTTAAAATTGATAAGATTTAGGTGCGCTTTTACAACGGAGAATCATACGGTTTCTTTATGAGGAGTTAGTTGCACCTATGAATGATATAAATACTACTGCTGAATCATTGATCCTAGTTCCCTATCAAGTAGCACCACCAATAACGCTTGGCCATCCAAATTCCCTTTTGATTCCAAGTGCAACTGACCTTGAATATTCTTTAAGCCCCTAGTGATGGATCGACCTGGTACCTAAAGGTTGGTTTCAAATTTAGATTTATGGCTTATATTGGTTGACCTTCAATAGCTCTTGGGTGATTTTGAAATCTTAGGATACAATGATGTATATATATTATGATTGATATCGCGAAGGTAAAGGGACTCTAAACCGCAACGTTAGCTTGGTAGGATAGGGGTATAGTTGACGTCGATTCATCATTTTTAACATCAATAATTCAAAACCAAACGTGAAACTTTGTTTTCATTCCGATTCTTTATGCAATATGGATAGATTTACCAATTTAAAGACTAAACGAAAAAATTTACGATGTATGACATTTCACGTGGTCAATTAATTAATTTATTGACCGAAATATATGATTAAATTAGGCAGGATTGTAGAAAAAGAAATGGTTGAATCAAAATAATTCCTTCTTAATTTGCAATTTTGTTAGAGGGTACTATGAATGTTCTACCATGTTCCATTTACACACTAAAGGAGTGATACAAGATATAAGGTGTGCAGTTAAGCCAACATTTCTATTTGCAAATAAGGGGTTTCCAAGTGCAAGCCCAAGTACTTATAACATCTCAGGTGGTAGTTGCTAACTTACTAGGTTCAGTCGATATAGTCGTTCAGAATCATTGATCCTATTTCCCTATCGAGCAGCAGCACCTGTTAAAAACAAAGAGAAGAATTCTCAATTTATCCTAAGATCCGCTTTTGTCCGATCCATGTCATAGATCTGATAAAAGCCAGACTAACCAATCAAGTACCTCGTATTTTACTGTGGAGGCACTTTCAGCAATTTATTGCTTATTGCTTTATTGTGTATTTTACCTACTTGATAGCGTAATCTGGCTTTTATGGAGGCACTTTCAACAATATATTTCTGTAGTGTAATTCAAATATAATAAATATTAATATCGTACACATATTTTGCTTGCTCTTTTTTTCTTTGTACACTATATCATACATATCATCAATAAATATATTTATATAAATCATGTTCCGCAAGCATTGGAATACGATTCATGGGCTTACCTAATTTTGAATTAAAATCTTAGATGTTTAGAGCCTTATTTTGTTATTTTTTTGGATTCAAAGTTACTCAAAGATGACCTTCTATGGCTAAGCATACTAAACATGATACAACAACAACAATTACTAATTTATCTGCCAATATATTTCTGAAAAGTCGAAAACTCAGTGATTCTACAAGGTAAACGCTCACCCGACCTGTTAGAAAAAAATAAATAGGAATAGAGATAGAATAAACGTAACCCGAAAACTCAGTGATTATGAATTTTCTGATCTTGACATTCAAATTTGCCAAATTTGTTTGTTTACTATAATTTAACAAAAGGCATTAAACGATATATCAAAACGATGCATGAAGTGTGGAGTTGTTAGTGCATTCCAAGTATGTCTGTCCAGTAGGAGTGAAGTGTGGAGTTGATATAATTTAAAGATTGAGAAGAGGTAGGGCCAAAGCAGTAAAAGAATGTAACTTTTCAAGTTTCCAGGATTACAAAAAGGTATTATCAAATAAAACTGCTAATGCCATGACGTAAATTGTTGAAAGCGCCTCCATAAAAGCCAAACTAAGCAATGAAGTACCTTGTATTTTATGCCTAACCTAACCTAACCTACATGATTTTTAATTGTCTTAATCATTATCTCACATCATTTCAAATGAAATGATTCATTAAAGAGGAATCATGCCATATCGAGATTTGATCATTGATTGATACAATTTTTATTTTGGTTAATTGTTGAATAGGCTAGAATGAAATAACAATGGTTTTGGAGAGATAGTCGGTGTGGAAGTAAACCAACATTTCTATTGGCAAATAGGAGGCTTACAAGTGTTGACAGACGGCTAGAATTTCTTCGAATATGTTGTAGAATTCATTTAAGACATGAGCGAAACTTAAAATTGATAAGATTTAGGTGCGCTTTTACAACGGAGAATCATACGGTTTCTTTATGAGGAGTTAGTTGCACCTATGAATGATATAAATACTACTGCTGAATCATTGATCCTAGTTCCCTATCAAGTAGCACCACCAATAACGCTTGGCCATCCAAATTCCCTTTTGATTCCAAGTGCAACTGACCTTGAATATTCTTTAAGCCCCTAGTGATGGATCGACCTGGTACCTAAAGGTTGGTTTCAAATTTAGATTTATGGCTTATATTGGTTGACCTTCAATAGCTCTTGGGTGATTTTGAAATCTTAGGATACAATGATGTATATATATTATGATTGATATCGCGAAGGTAAAGGGACTCTAAACCGCAACGTTAGCTTGGTAGGATAGGGGTATAGTTGACGTCGATTCATCATTTTTAACATCAATAATTCAAAACCAAACGTGAAACTTTGTTTTCATTCCGATTCTTTATGCAATATGGATAGATTTACCAATTTAAAGACTAAACGAAAAAATTTACGATGTATGACATTTCACGTGGTCAATTAATTAATTTATTGACCGAAATATATGATTAAATTAGGCAGGATTGTAGAAAAAGAAATGGTTGAATCAAAATAATTCCTTCTTAATTTGCAATTTTGTTAGAGGGTACTATGAATGTTCTACCATGTTCCATTTACACACTAAAGGAGTGGTACAAGATATAAGGTGTGCAGTTAAGCCAACATTTCTATTTGCAAATAAGGGGTTTCCAAGTGCAAGCCCAAGTACTTATAACATCTCAGGTGGTAGTTGCTAACTTACTAGGTTCAGTCGATATAGTCGTTCAGAATCATTGATCCTATTTCCCTATCGAGCAGCAGCACCTGTTAAAAACAAAGAGAAGAATTCTCAATTTATCCTAAGATCCGCTTTTGTCCGATCCATGTCATAGATCTGATAAAAGCCAGACTAACCAATCAAGTACCTCGTATTTTACTGTGGAGGCACTTTCAGCAATTTATTGCTTATTGCTTTATTGTGTATTTTACCTACTTGATAGCGTAATCTGGCTTTTATGGAGGCACTTTCAACAATATATTTCTGTAGTGTAATTCAAATATAATAAATATTAATATCGTACACATATTTTGCTTGCTCTTTTTTTCTTTGTACACTATATCATACATATCATCAATAAATATATTTATATAAATCATGTTCCGCAAGCATTGGAATACGATTCATGGGCTTACCTAATTTTGAATTTAAATCTTAGATGTTTAGAGCCTTATTTTGTTATTTTTTTGGATTCAAAGTTACTCAAAGATGACCTTCTATGGCTAAGCATACTAAACATGATACAACAACAACAATTACTAATTTATCTGCCAATATATTTCTGAAAAGTCGAAAACTCAGTGATTCTACAAGGTAAACGCTCACCCGACCTGTTAGAAAAAAATAAATAGGAATAGAGATAGAATAAACGTAACCCGAAAACTCAGTGATTCTGAATTTTCTGATCTTGACATTCAAATTTGCCAAATTTGTTTGTTTACTATAATTTAACAAAAGGCATTAAACGATATATCAAAACGATGCATGAAGTGTGGAGTTGTTAGTGCATTCCAAGTATGTCTGTCCAGTAGGAGTGAAGTGTGGAGTTGATATAATTTAAAGATTGAGAAGAGGTAGGGCCAAAGCAGTAAAAGAATGTAACTTTTCAAGTTTCTAGGATTACAAAAAGGTATTATCAAATAAAACTGCTAATGCCATGACGTAAATTGTTGAAAGCGCCTCCATAAAAGCCAAACTAAGCAATGAAGTACCTTGTATTTTATGCCTAACCTAACCTACATGATTTTTAATTGTCTTAATCATTATCTCACATCATTTCAAATGAAATGATTCATTAAAGAGGAATCATGCCATATCGAGATTTGATCATTGATTGATACAATTTTTATTTTGGTTAATTGTTGAATAGGCTAGAATGAAATAACAATGGTTTTGGAGAGATAGTCGGTGTGGAAGTAAACCAACATTTCTATTGGCAAATAGGAGGCTTACAAGTGTTGACAGACGGCTAGAATTTCTTCGAATATGTTGTAGAATTCATTTAAGACATGAGCGAAACTTAAAATTGATAAGATTTTGGTGCGCTTTTACAACGGAGAATCATACGGTTTCTTTATGAGGAGTTAGTTGCACCTATGAATGATATAAATACTACTGCTGAATCATTGATCCTAGTTCCCTATCAAGTAGCACCACCAATAACGCTTGGCCATCCAAATTCCCTTTTGATTCCAAGTGCAACTGACCTTGAATATTCTTTAAGCCCCTAGTGATGGATCGACCTGGTACCTAAAGGTTGGTTTCAAATTTAGATTTATGGCTTATATTGGTTGACCTTCAATAGCTCTTGGGTGATTTTGAAATCTTAGGATACAATGATGTATATATATTATGATTGATATCGCGAAGGTAAAGGGACTCTAAACCGCAACGTTAGCTTGGTAGGATAGGGGTATAGTTGACGTCGATTCATCATTTTTAACATCAATAATTCAAAACCAAACGTGAAACTTTGTTTTCATTCCGATTCTTTATGCAATATGGATAGATTTACCAATTTAAAGACTAAACGAAAAAATTTACGATGTATGACATTTCACGTGGTCAATTAATTAATTTATTGACCGAAATATATGATTAAATTAGGCAGGATTGTAGAAAAAGAAATGGTTGAATCAAAATAATTCCTTCTTAATTTGCAATTTTGTTAGAGGGTACTATGAATGTTCTACCATGTTCCATTTACACACTAAAGGAGTGATACAAGATATAAGGTGTGCAGTTAAGCCAACATTTCTATTTGCAAATAAGGGGTTTCCAAGTGCAAGCCCAAGTACTTATAACATCTCAGGTGGTAGTTGCTAACTTACTAGGTTCAGTCGATATAGTCGTTCAGAATCATTGATCCTATTTCCCTATCGAGCAGCAGCACCTGTTAAAAACAAAGAGAAGAATTCTCAATTTATCCTAAGATCCGCTTTTGTCCGATCCATGTCATAGATCTGATAAAAGCCAGACTAACCAATCAAGTACCTCGTATTTTACTGTGGAGGCACTTTCAGCAATTTATTGCTTATTGCTTTATTGTGTATTTTACCTACTTGATAGCGTAATCTGGCTTTTATGGAGGCACTTTCAACAATATATTTCTGTAGTGTAATTCAAATATAATAAATATTAATATCGTACACATATTTTGCTTGCTCTTTTTTTCTTTGTACACTATATCATACATATCATCAATAAATATATTTATATAAATCATGTTCCGCAAGCATTGGAATACGATTCATGGGCTTACCTAATTTTGAATTAAAATCTTAGATGTTTAGAGCCTTATTTTGTTATTTTTTTGGATTCAAAGTTACTCAAAGATGACCTTCTATGGCTAAGCATACTAAACATGATACAACAACAACAATTACTAATTTATCTGCCAATATATTTCTGAAAAGTCGAAAACTCAGTGATTCTACAAGGTAAACGCTCACCCGACCTGTTAGAAAAAAATAAATAGGAATAGAGATAGAATAAACGTAACCCGAAAACTCAGTGATTCTGAATTTTCTGATCTTGACATTCAAATTTGCCAAATTTGTTTGTTTACTATAATTTAACAAAAGGCATTAAACGATATATCAAAACGATGCATGAAGTGTGGAGTTGTTAGTGCATTCCAAGTATGTCTGTCCAGTAGGAGTGAAGTGTGGAGTTGATATAATTTAAAGATTGAGAAGAGGTAGGGCCAAAGCAGTAAAAGAATGTAACTTTTCAAGTTTCTAGGATTACAAAAAGGTATTATCAAATAAAACTGCTAATGCCATGACGTAAATTGTTGAAAGCGCCTCCATAAAAGCCAAACTAAGCAATGAAGTACCTTGTATTTTATGCCTAACCTAACCTAACCTACATGATTTTTAATTGTCTTAATCATTATCTCACATCATTTCAAATGAAATGATTCATTAAAGAGGAATCATGCCATATCGAGATTTGATCATTGATTGATACAATTTTTATTTTGGTTAATTGTTGAATAGGCTAGAATGAAATAACAATGGTTTTGGAGAGATAGTCGGTGTGGAAGTAAACCAACATTTCTATTGGCAAATAGGAGGCTTACAAGTGTTGACAGACGGCTAGAATTTCTTCGAATATGTTGTAGAATTCATTTAAGACATGAGCGAAACTTAAAATTGATAACATTTAGGTGCGCTTTTACAACGGAGAATCATACGGTTTCTTTATGAGGAGTTAGTTGCACCTATGAATGATATAAATACTACTGCTGAATCATTGATCCTAGTTCCCTATCAAGTAGCACCACCAATAACGCTTGGCCATCCAAATTCCCTTTTGATTCCAAGTGCAACTGACCTTGAATATTCTTTAAGCCCCTAGTGATGGATCGACCTGGTACCTAAAGGTTGGTTTCAAATTTAGATTTATGGCTTATATTGGTTGACCTTCAATAGCTCTTGGGTGATTTTGAAATCTTAGGATACAATGATGTATATATATTATGATTGATATCGCGAAGGTAAAGGGACTCTAAACCGCAACGTTAGCTTGGTAGGATAGGGGTATAGTTGACGTCGATTCATCATTTTTAACATCAATAATTCAAAACCAAACGTGAAACTTTGTTTTCATTCCGATTCTTTATGCAATATGGATAGATTTACCAATTTAAAGACTAAACGAAAAAATTTACGATGTATGACATTTCACGTGGTCAATTAATTAATTTATTGACCGAAATATATGATTAAATTAGGCAGGATTGTAGAAAAAGAAATGGTTGAATCAAAATAATTCCTTCTTAATTTGCAATTTTGTTAGAGGGTACTATGAATGTTCTACCATGTTCCATTTACACACTAAAGGAGTGATACAAGATATAAGGTGTGCAGTTAAGCCAACATTTCTATTTGCCAATAAGGGGTTTCCTAGTGCAAGCCCAAGTACTTATAACATCTCAGATGGTAGTTGCTAACTTACTAGGTTCAGTCGATATAGTCGTTCAGAATCATTGATCCTATTTCCCTATCGAGCAGCAGCACCTGTTAAAAACAAAGAGAAGAATTCTCAATTTATCCTAAGATCCGCTTTTGTCCGATCCATGTCATAGATCTGATAAAAGCCAGACTAACCAATCAAGTACCTCGTATTTTACTGTGGAGGCACTTTCAGCAATTTATTGCTTATTGCTTTATTGTGTATTTTACCTACTTGATAGCGTAATCTGGCTTTTATGGAGGCACTTTCAACAATATATTTCTGTAGTGTAATTCAAATATAATAAATATTAATATCGTACACATATTTTGCTTGCTCTTTTTTTCTTTGTACACTATATCATACATATCATCAATAAATATATTTATATAAATCATGTTCCGCAAGCATTGGAATACGATTCATGGGCTTACCTAATTTTGAATTTAAATCTTAGATGTTTAGAGCCTTATTTTGTTATTTTTTTGGATTCAAAGTTACTCAAAGATGACCTTCTATGGCTAAGCATACTAAACATGATACAACAACAACAATTACTAATTTATCTGCCAATATATTTCTGAAAAGTCGAAAACTCAGTGATTCTACAAGGTAAACGCTCACCCGACCTGTTAGAAAAAAATAAATAGGAATAGAGATAGAATAAACGTAACCCGAAAACTCAGTGATTCTGAATTTTCTGATCTTGACATTCAAATTTGCCAAATTTGTTTGTTTACTATAATTTAACAAAAGGCATTAAACGATATATCAAAACGATGCATGAAGTGTGGAGTTGTTAGTGCATTCCAAGTATGTCTGTCCAGTAGGAGTGAAGTGTGGAGTTGATATAATTTAAAGATTGAGAAGAGGTAGGGCCAAAGCAGTAAAAGAATGTAACTTTTCAAGTTTCTAGGATTACAAAAAGGTATTATCAAATAAAACTGCTAATGCCATGACGTAAATTGTTGAAAGCGCCTCCATAAAAGCCAAACTAAGCAATGAAGTACCTTGTATTTTATGCCTAACCTAACCTAACCTACATGATTTTTAATTGTCTTAATCATTATCTCACATCATTTCAAATGAAATGATTCATTAAAGAGGAATCATGCCATATCGAGATTTGATCATTGATTGATACAATTTTTATTTTGGTTAATTGTTGAATAGGCTAGAATGAAATAACAATGGTTTTGGAGAGATAGTCGGTGTGGAAGTAAACCAACATTTCTATTGGCAAATAGGAGGCTTACAAGTGTTGACAGACGGCTAGAATTTCTTCGAATATGTTGTAGAATTCATTTAAGACATGAGCGAAACTTAAAATTGATAAGATTTAGGTGCGCTTTTACAACGGAGAATCATACGGTTTCTTTATGAGGAGTTAGTTGCACCTATGAATGATATAAATACTACTGCTGAATCATTGATCCTAGTTCCCTATCAAGTAGCACCACCAATAACGCTTGGCCATCCAAATTCCCTTTTGATTCCAAGTGCAACTGACCTTGAATATTCTTTAAGCCCCTAGTGATGGATCGACCTGGTACCTAAAGGTTGGTTTCAAATTTAGATTTATGGCTTATATTGGTTGACCTTCAATAGCTCTTGGGTGATTTTGAAATCTTAGGATACAATGATGTATATATATTATGATTGATATCGCGAAGGTAAAGGGACTCTAAACCGCAACGTTAGCTTGGTAGGATAGGGGTATAGTTGACGTCGATTCATCATTTTTAACATCAATAATTCAAAACCAAACGTGAAACTTTGTTTTCATTCCGATTCTTTATGCAATATGGATAGATTTACCAATTTAAAGACTAAACGAAAAAATTTACGATGTATGACATTTCACGTGGTCAATTAATTAATTTATTGACCGAAATATATGATTAAATTAGGCAGGATTGTAGAAAAAGAAATGGTTGAATCAAAATAATTCCTTCTTAATTTGCAATTTTGTTAGAGGGTACTATGAATGTTCTACCATGTTCCATTTACACACTAAAGGAGTGATACAAGATATAAGGTGTGCAGTTAAGCCAACATTTCTATTTGCAAATAAGGGGTTTCCAAGTGCAAGCCCAAGTACTTATAACATCTCAGGTGGTAGTTGCTAACTTACTAGGTTCAGTCGATATAGTCGTTCAGAATCATTGATCCTATTTCCCTATCGAGCAGCAGCACCTGTTAAAAACAAAGAGAAGAATTCTCAATTTATCCTAAGATCCGCTTTTGTCCGATCCATGTCATAGATCTGATAAAAGCCAGACTAACCAATCAAGTACCTCGTATTTTACTGTGGAGGCACTTTCAGCAATTTATTGCTTATTGCTTTATTGTGTATTTTACCTACTTGATAGCGTAATCTGGCTTTTATGGAGGCACTTTCAACAATATATTTCTGTAGTGTAATTCAAATATAATAAATATTAATATCGTACACATATTTTGCTTGCTCTTTTTTTCTTTGTACACTATATCATACATATCATCAATAAATATATTTATATAAATCATATTCCGCAAGCATTGGAATACGATTCATGGGCTTACCTAATTTTGAATTTAAATCTTAGATGTTTAGAGCCTTATTTTGTTATTTTTTTGGATTCAAAGTTACTCAAAGATGACCTTCTATGGCTAAGCATACTAAACATGATACAACAACAACAATTACTAATTTATCTGCCAATATATTTCTGAAAAGTCGAAAACTCAGTGATTCTACAAGGTAAACGCTCACCCGACCTGTTAGAAAAAAATAAATAGGAATAGAGATAGAATAAACGTAACCCGAAAACTCAGTGATTCTGAATTTTCTGATCTTGACATTCAAATTTGCCAAATTTGTTTGTTTACTATAATTTAACAAAAGGCATTAAACGATATATCAAAACGATGCATGAAGTGTGGAGTTGTTAGTGCATTCCAAGTATGTCTGTCCAGTAGGAGTGAAGTGTGGAGTTGATATAATTTAAAGATTGAGAAGAGGTAGGGCCAAAGCAGTAAAAGAATGTAACTTTTCAAGTTTCTAGGATTACAAAAAGGTATTATCAAATAAAACTGCTAATGCCATGACGTAAATTGTTGAAAGCGCCTCCATAAAAGCCAAACTAAGCAATGAAGTACCTTGTATTTTATGCCTAACCTAACCTAACCTACATGATTTTTAATTGTCTTAATCATTATCTCACATCATTTCAAATGAAATGATTCATTAAAGAGGAATCATGCCATATCGAGATTTGATCAATGATTGATACAATTTTTATTTTGGTTAATTGTTGAATAGGCTAGAATGAAATAACAATGGTTTTGGAGAGATAGTCGGTGTGGAAGTAAACCAACATTTCTATTGGCAAATAGGAGGCTTACAAGTGTTGACAGACGGCTAGAATTTCTTCGAATATGTTGTAGAATTCATTTAAGACATGAGCGAAACTTAAAATTGATAAGATTTAGGTGCGCTTTTACAACGGAGAATCATACGGTTTCTTTATGAGGAGTTAGTTGCACCTATGAATGATATAAATACTACTGCTGAATCATTGATCCTAGTTCCCTATCAAGTAGCACCACCAATAACGCTTGGCCATCCAAATTCCCTTTTGATTCCAAGTGCAACTGACCTTGAATATTCTTTAAGCCCCTAGTGATGGATCGACCTGGTACCTAAAGGTTGGTTTCAAATTTAGATTTATGGCTTATATTGGTTGACCTTCAATAGCTCTTGGGTGATTTTGAAATCTTAGGATACAATGATGTATATATATTATGATTGATATCGCGAAGGTAAAGGGACTCTAAACCGCAACGTTAGCTTGGTAGGATAGGGGTATAGTTGACGTCGATTCATCATTTTTAACATCAATAATTCAAAACCAAACGTGAAACTTTGTTTTCATTCCGATTCTTTATGCAATATGGATAGATTTACCAATTTAAAGACTAAACGAAAAAATTTACGATGTATGACATTTCACGTGGTCAATTAATTAATTTATTGACCGAAATATATGATTAAATTAGGCAGGATTGTAGAAAAAGAAATGGTTGAATCAAAATAATTCCTTCTTAATTTGCAATTTTGTTAGAGGGTACTATGAATGTTCTACCATGTTCCATTTACACACTAAAGGAGTGATACAAGATATAAGGTGTGCAGTTAAGCCAACATTTCTATTTGCAAATAAGGGGTTTCCAAGTGCAAGCCCAAGTACTTATAACATCTCAGGTGGTAGTTGCTAACTTACTAGGTTCAGTCGATATAGTCGTTCAGAATCATTGATCCTATTTCCCTATCGAGCAGCAACACCTGTTAAAAACAAAGAGAAGAATTCTCAATTTATCCTAAGATCCGCTTTTGTCCGATCCATGTCATAGATCTGATAAAAGCCAGACTAACCAATCAAGTACCTCGTATTTTACTGTGGAGGCACTTTCAGCAATTTATTGCTTATTGCTTTATTGTGTATTTTACCTACTTGATAGCGTAATCTGGCTTTTATGGAGGCACTTTCAACAATATATTTCTGTAGTGTAATTCAAATATAATAAATATTAATATCGTACACATATTTTGCTTGCTCTTTTTTTCTTTGTACACTATATCATACATATCATCAATAAATATATTTATATAAATCATGTTCCGCAAGCATTGGAATACGATTCATGGGCTTACCTAATTTTGAATTTAAATCTTAGATGTTTAGAGCCTTATTTTGTTATTTTTTTGGATTCAAAGTTACTCAAAGATGACCTTCTATGGCTAAGCATACTAAACATGATACAACAACAACAATTACTAATTTATCTGCCAATATATTTCTGAAAAGTCGAAAACTCAGTGATTCTACAAGGTAAACGCTCACCCGACCTGTTAGAAAAAAATAAATAGGAATAGAGATAGAATAAACGTAACCCGAAAACTCAGTGATTCTGAATTTTCTGATCTTGACATTCAAATTTGCCAAATTTGTTTGTTTACTATAATTTAACAAAAGGCATTAAACGATATATCAAAACGATGCATGAAGTGTGGAGTTGTTAGTGCATTCCAAGTATGTCTGTCCAGTAGGAGTGAAGTGTGGAGTTGATATAATTTAAAGATTGAGAAGAGGTAGGGCCAAAGCAGTAAAAGAATGTAACTTTTCAAGTTTCTAGGATTACAAAAAGGTATTATCAAATAAAACTGCTAATGCCATGACGTAAATTGTTGAAAGCGCCTCCATAAAAGCCAAACTAAGCAATGAAGTACCTTGTATTTTATGCCTAACCTAACCTAACCTACATGATTTTTAATTGTCTTAATCATTATCTCACATCATTTCAAATGAAATGATTCATTAAAGAGGAATCATGCCATATCGAGATTTGATCAATGATTGATACAATTTTTATTTTGGTTAATTGTTGAATAGGCTAGAATGAAATAACAATGGTTTTGGAGAGATAGTCGGTGTGGAAGTAAACCAACATTTCTATTGGCAAATAGGAGGCTTACAAGTGTTGACAGACGGCTAGAATTTCTTCGAATATGTTGTAGAATTCATTTAAGACATGAGCGAAACTTAAAATTGATAAGATTTAGGTGCGCTTTTACAACGGAGAATCATACGGTTTCTTTATGAGGAGTTAGTTGCACCTATGAATGATATAAATACTACTGCTGAATCATTGATCCTAGTTCCCTATCAAGTAGCACCACCAATAACGCTTGGCCATCCAAATTCCCTTTTGATTCCAAGTGCAACTGACCTTGAATATTCTTTAAGCCCCTAGTGATGGATCGACCTGGTACCTAAAGGTTGGTTTCAAATTTAGATTTATGGCTTATATTGGTTGACCTTCAATAGCTCTTGGGTGATTTTGAAATCTTAGGATACAATGATGTATATATATTATGATTGATATCGCGAAGGTAAAGGGACTCTAAACCGCAACGTTAGCTTGGTAGGATAGGGGTATAGTTGACGTCGATTCATCATTTTTAACATCAATAATTCAAAACCAAACGTGAAACTTTGTTTTCATTCCGATTCTTTATGCAATATGGATAGATTTACCAATTTAAAGACTAAACGAAAAAATTTACGATGTATGACATTTCACGTGGTCAATTAATTAATTTATTGACCGAAATATATGATTAAATTAGGCAGGATTGTAGAAAAAGAAATGGTTGAATCAAAATAATTCCTTCTTAATTTGCAATTTTGTTAGAGGGTACTATGAATGTTCTACCATGTTCCATTTACACACTAAAGGAGTGATACAAGATATAAGGTGTGCAGTTAAGCCAACATTTCTATTTGCAAATAAGGGGTTTCCAAGTGCAAGCCCAAGTACTTATAACATCTCAGGTGGTAGTTGCTAACTTACTAGGTTCAGTCGATATAGTCGTTCAGAATCATTGATCCTATTTCCCTATCGAGCAGCAGCACCTGTTAAAAACAAAGAGAAGAATTCTCAATTTATCCTAAGATCCGCTTTTGTCCGATCCATGTCATAGATCTGATAAAAGCCAGACTAACCAATCAAGTACCTCGTATTTTACTATGGAGGCACTTTCAGCAATTTATTGCTTATTGCTTTATTGTGTATTTTACCTACTTGATAGCGTAATCTGGCTTTTATGGAGGCACTTTCAACAATATATTTCTGTAGTGTAATTCAAATATAATAAATATTAATATCGTACACATATTTTGCTTGCTCTTTTTTTCTTTGTACACTATATCATACATATCATCAATAAATATATTTATATAAATCATGTTCCGCAAGCATTGGAATACGATTCATGGGCTTACCTAATTTTGAATTAAAATCTTAGATGTTTAGAGCCTTATTTTGTTATTTTTTTGGATTCAAAGTTACTCAAAGATGACCTTCTATGGCTAAGCATACTAAACATGATACAACAACAACAATTACTAATTTATCTGCCAATATATTTCTGAAAAGTCGAAAACTCAGTGATTCTACAAGGTAAACGCTCACCCGACCTGTTAGAAAAAAATAAATAGGAATAGAGATAGAATAAACGTAACCCGAAAACTCAGTGATTCTGAATTTTCTGATCTTGACATTCAAATTTGCCAAATTTGTTTGTTTACTATAATTTAACAAAAGGCATTAAACGATATATCAAAACGATGCATGAAGTGTGGAGTTGTTAGTGCATTCCAAGTATGTCTGTCCAGTAGGAGTGAAGTGTGGAGTTGATATAATTTAAAGATTGAGAAGAGGTAGGGCCAAAGCAGTAAAAGAATGTAACTTTTCAAGTTTCTAGGATTACAAAAAGGTATTATCAAATAAAACTGCTAATGCCATGACGTAAATTGTTGAAAGCGCCTCCATAAAAGCCAAACTAAGCAATGAAGTACCTTGTATTTTATGCCTAACCTAACCTAACCTACATGATTTTTAATTGTCTTAATCATTATCTCACATCATTTCAAATGAAATGATTCATTAAAGAGGAATCATGCCATATCGAGATTTGATTATTGATTGATACAATTTTTATTTTGGTTAATTGTTGAATAGGCTAGAATGAAATAACAATGGTTTTGGAGAGATAGTCGGTGTGGAAGTAAACCAACATTTCTATTGGCAAATAGGAGGCTTACAAGTGTTGACAGACGGCTAGAATTTCTTCGAATATGTTGTAGAATTCATTTAAGACATGAGCGAACTTAAAATTGATAAGATTTAGGTGCGCTTTTACAACGGAGAATCATACGGTTTCTTTATGAGGAGTTAGTTGCACCTATGAATGATATAAATACTACTGCTGAATCATTGATCCTAGTTCCCTATCAAGTAGCACCACCAATAACGCTTGGCCATCCAAATTCCCTTTTGATTCCAAGTGCAACTGACCTTGAATATTCTTTAAGCCCCTAGTGATGGATCGACCTGGTACCTAAAGGTTGGTTTCAAATTTAGATTTATGGCTTATATTGGTTGACCTTCAATAGCTCTTGGGTGATTTTGAAATCTTAGGATACAATGATGTATATATATTATGATTGATATCGCGAAGGTAAAGGGACTCTAAACCGCAATGTTAGCTTGGTAGGATAGGGGTATAGTTGACGTCGATTCATCATTTTTAACATCAATAATTCAAAACCAAACGTGAAACTTTGTTTTCATTCCGATTCTTTATGCAATATGGATAGATTTACCAATTTAAAGACTAAACGAAAAAATTTACGATGTATGACATTTCACGTGGTCAATTAATTAATTTATTGACCGAAATATATGATTAAATTAGGCAGGATTGTAGAAAAAGAAATGGTTGAATCAAAATAATTCCTTCTTAATTTGCAATTTTGTTAGAGGGTACTATGAATGTTCTACCATGTTCCATTTACACACTAAAGGAGTGATACAAGATATAAGGTGTGCAGTTAAGCCAACATTTCTATTTGCAAATAAGGGGTTTCCAAGTGCAAGCCCAAGTACTTATAACATCTCAGGTGGTAGTTGCTAACTTACTAGGTTCAGTCGATATAGTCGTTCAGAATCATTGATCCTATTTCCCTATCGAGCAGCAGCACCTGTTAAAAACAAAGAGAAGAATTCTCAATTTATCCTAAGATCCGCTTTTGTCCGATCCATGTCATAGATCTGATAAAAGCCAGACTAACCAATCAAGTACCTCGTATTTTACTGTGGAGGCACTTTCAGCAATTTATTGCTTATTGCTTTATTGTGTATTTTACCTACTTGATAGCGTAATCTGGCTTTTATGGAGGCACTTTCAACAATATATTTCTGTAGTGTAATTCAAATATAATAAATATTAATATCGTACACATATTTTGCTTGCTCTTTTTTTCTTTGTACACTATATCATACATATCATCAATAAATATATTTATATAAATCATGTTCCGCAAGCATTGGAATACGATTCATGGGCTTACCTAATTTTGAATTAAAATCTTAGATGTTTAGAGCCTTATTTTGTTATTTTTTTGGATTCAAAGTTACTCAAAGATGACCTTCTATGGCTAAGCATACTAAACATGATACAACAACAACAATTACTAATTTATCTGCCAATATATTTCTGAAAAGTCGAAAACTCAGTGATTCTACAAGGTAAACGCTCACCCGACCTGTTAGAAAAAAATAAATAGGAATAGAGATAGAATAAACGTAACCCGAAAACTCAGTGATTCTGAATTTTCTGATCTTGACATTCAAATTTGCCAAATTTGTTTGTTTACTATAATTTAACAAAAGGCATTAAACGATATATCAAAACGATGCATGAAGTGTGGAGTTGTTAGTGCATTCCAAGTATGTCTGTCCAGTAGGAGTGAAGTGTGGAGTTGATATAATTTAAAGATTGAGAAGAGGTAGGGCCAAAGCAGTAAAAGAATGTAACTTTTCAAGTTTCTAGGATTACAAAAAGGTATTATCAAATAAAACTGCTAATGCCATGACGTAAATTGTTGAAAGCGCCTCCATAAAAGCCAAACTAAGCAATGAAGTACCTTGTATTTTATGCCTAACCTAACCTAACCTACATGATTTTTAATTGTCTTAATCATTATCTCACATCATTTCAAATGAAATGATTCATTAAAGAGGAATCATGCCATATCGAGATTTGATTATTGATTGATACAATTTTTATTTTGGTTAATTGTTGAATAGGCTAGAATGAAATAACAATGGTTTTGGAGAGATAGTCGGTGTGGAAGTAAACCAACATTTCTATTGGCAAATAGGAGGCTTACAAGTGTTGACAGACGGCTAGAATTTCTTCGAATATGTTGTAGAATTCATTTAAGACATGAGCGAACTTAAAATTGATAAGATTTAGGTGCGCTTTTACAACGGAGAATCATACGGTTTCTTTATGAGGAGTTAGTTGCACCTATGAATGATATAAATACTACTGCTGAATCATTGATCCTAGTTCCCTATCAAGTAGCACCACCAATAACGCTTGGCCATCCAAATTCCCTTTTGATTCCAAGTGCAACTGACCTTGAATATTCTTTAAGCCCCTAGTGATGGATCGACCTGGTACCTAAAGGTTGGTTTCAAATTTAGATTTATGGCTTATATTGGTTGACCTTCAATAGCTCTTGGGTGATTTTGAAATCTTAGGATACAATGATGTATATATATTATGATTGATATCGCGAAGGTAAAGGGACTCTAAACCGCAATGTTAGCTTGGTAGGATAGGGGTATAGTTGACGTCGATTCATCATTTTTAACATCAATAATTCAAAACCAAACGTGAAACTTTGTTTTCATTCCGATTCTTTATGCAATATGGATAGATTTACCAATTTAAAGACTAAACGAAAAAATTTACGATGTATGACATTTCACGTGGTCAATTAATTAATTTATTGACCGAAATATATGATTAAATTAGGCAGGATTGTAGAAAAAGAAATGGTTGAATCAAAATAATTCCTTCTTAATTTGCAATTTTGTTAGAGGGTACTATGAATGTTCTACCATGTTCCATTTACACACTAAAGGAGTGATACAAGATATAAGGTGTGCAGTTAAGCCAACATTTCTATTTGCAAATAAGGGGTTTCCAAGTGCAAGCCCAAGTACTTATAACATCTCAGGTGGTAGTTGCTAACTTACTAGGTTCAGTCGATATAGTCGTTCAGAATCATTGATCCTATTTCCCTATCGAGCAGCAGCACCTGTTAAAAACAAAGAGAAGAATTCTCAATTTATCCTAAGATCCGCTTTTGTCCGATCCATGTCATAGATCTGATAAAAGCCAGACTAACCAATCAAGTACCTCGTATTTTACTGTGGAGGCACTTTCAGCAATTTATTGCTTATTGCTTTATTGTGTATTTTACCTACTTGATAGCGTAATCTGGCTTTTATGGAGGCACTTTCAACAATATATTTCTGTAGTGTAATTCAAATATAATAAATATTAATATCGTACACATATTTTGCTTGCTCTTTTTTTCTTTGTACACTATATCATACATATCATCAATAAATATATTTATATAAATCATGTTCCGCAAGCATTGGAATACGATTCATGGGCTTACCTAATTTTGAATTTAAATCTTAGATGTTTAGAGCCTTATTTTGTTATTTTTTTGGATTCAAAGTTACTCAAAGATGACCTTCTATGGCTAAGCATACTAAACATGATACAACAACAACAATTACTAATTTATCTGCCAATATATTTCTGAAAAGTCGAAAACTCAGTGATTCTACAAGGTAAACGCTCACCCGACCTGTTAGAAAAAAATAAATAGGAATAGAGATAGAATAAACGTAACCCGAAAACTCAGTGATTCTGAATTTTCTGATCTTGACATTCAAATTTGCCAAATTTGTTTGTTTACTATAATTTAACAAAAGGCATTAAACGATATATCAAAACGATGCATGAAGTGTGGAGTTGTTAGTGCATTCCAAGTATGTCTGTCCAGTAGGAGTGAAGTGTGGAGTTGATATAATTTAAAGATTGAGAAGAGGTAGGGCCAAAGCAGTAAAAGAATGTAACTTTTCAAGTTTCTAGGATTACAAAAAGGTATTATCAAATAAAACTGCTAATGCCATGACGTAAATTGTTGAAAGCGCCTCCATAAAAGCCAAACTAAGCAATGAAGTACCTTGTATTTTATGCCTAACCTAACCTAACCTACATGATTTTTAATTGTCTTAATCATTATCTCACATCATTTCAAATGAAATGATTCATTAAAGAGGAATCATGCCATATCGAGATTTGATTATTGATTGATACAATTTTTATTTTGGTTAATTGTTGAATAGGCTAGAATGAAATAACAATGGTTTTGGAGAGATAGTCGGTGTGGAAGTAAACCAACATTTCTATTGGCAAATAGGAGGCTTACAAGTGTTGACAGACGGCTAGAATTTCTTCGAATATGTTGTAGAATTCATTTAAGACATGAGCGAAACTTAAAATTGATAAGATTTAGGTGCGCTTTTACAACGGAGAATCATACGGTTTCTTTATGAGGAGTTAGTTGCACCTATGAATGATATAAATACTACTGCTGAATCATTGATCCTAGTTCCCTATCAAGTAGCACCACCAATAACGCTTGGCCATCCAAATTCCCTTTTGATTCCAAGTGCAACTGACCTTGAATATTCTTTAAGCCCCTAGTGATGGATCGACCTGGTACCTAAAGGTTGGTTTCAAATTTAGATTTATGGCTTATATTGGTTGACCTTCAATAGCTCTTGGGTGATTTTGAAATCTTAGGATACAATGATGTATATATATTATGATTGATATCGCGAAGGTAAAGGGACTCTAAACCGCAACGTTAGCTTGGTAGGATAGGGGTATAGTTGACGTCGATTCATCATTTTTAACATCAATAATTCAAAACCAAACGTGAAACTTTGTTTTCATTCCGATTCTTTATGCAATATGGATAGATTTACCAATTTAAAGACTAAACGAAAAAATTTACGATGTATGACATTTCACGTGGTCAATTAATTAATTTATTGACCGAAATATATGATTAAATTAGGCAGGATTGTAGAAAAAGAAATGGTTGAATCAAAATAATTCCTTCTTAATTTGCAATTTTGTTAGAGGGTACTATGAATGTTCTACCATGTTCCATTTACACACTAAAGGAGTGATACAAGATATAAGGTGTGCAGTTAAGCCAACATTTCTATTTGCAAATAAGGGGTTTCCAAGTGCAAGCCCAAGTACTTATAACATCTCAGGTGGTAGTTGCTAACTTACTAGGTTCAGTCGATATAGTCGTTCAGAATCATTGATCCTATTTCCCTATCGAGCAGCAGCACCTGTTAAAAACAAAGAGAAGAATTCTCAATTTATCCTAAGATCCGCTTTTGTCCGATCCATGTCATAGATCTGATAAAAGCCAGACTAACCAATCAAGTACCTCGTATTTTACTATGGAGGCACTTTCAGCAATTTATTGCTTATTGCTTTATTGTGTATTTTACCTACTTGATAGCGTAATCTGGCTTTTATGGAGGCACTTTCAACAATATATTTCTGTAGTGTAATTCAAATATAATAAATATTAATATCGTACACATATTTTGCTTGCTCTTTTTTTCTTTGTACACTATATCATACATATCATCAATAAATATATTTATATAAATCATGTTCCGCAAGCATTGGAATACGATTCATGGGCTTACCTAATTTTGAATTAAAATCTTAGATGTTTAGAGCCTTATTTTGTTATTTTTTTGGATTCAAAGTTACTCAAAGATGACCTTCTATGGCTAAGCATACTAAACATGATACAACAACAACAATTACTAATTTATCTGCCAATATATTTCTGAAAAGTCGAAAACTCAGTGATTCTACAAGGTAAACGCTCACCCGACCTGTTAGAAAAAAATAAATAGGAATAGAGATAGAATAAACGTAACCCGAAAACTCAGTGATTCTGAATTTTCTGATCTTGACATTCAAATTTGCCAAATTTGTTTGTTTACTATAATTTAACAAAAGGCATTAAACGATATATCAAAACGATGCATGAAGTGTGGAGTTGTTAGTGCATTCCAAGTATGTCTGTCCAGTAGGAGTGAAGTGTGGAGTTGATATAATTTAAAGATTGAGAAGAGGTAGGGCCAAAGCAGTAAAAGAATGTAACTTTTCAAGTTTCTAGGATTACAAAAAGGTATTATCAAATAAAACTGCTAATGCCATGACGTAAATTGTTGAAAGCGCCTCCATAAAAGCCAAACTAAGCAATGAAGTACCTTGTATTTTATGCCTAACCTAACCTAACCTACATGATTTTTAATTGTCTTAATCATTATCTCACATCATTTCAAATGAAATGATTCATTAAAGAGGAATCATGCCATATCGAGATTTGATCATTGATTGATACAATTTTTATTTTGGTTAATTGTTGAATAGGCTAGAATGAAATAACAATGGTTTTGGAGAGATAGTCGGTGTGGAAGTAAACCAACATTTCTATTGGCAAATAGGAGGTTTACAAGTGTTGACAGACGGCTAGAATTTCTTCGAATATGTTGTAGAATTCATTTAAGACATGAGCGAAACTTAAAATTGATAAGATTTAGGTGCGCTTTTACAACGGAGAATCATACGGTTTCTTTATGAGGAGTTAGTTGCACCTATGAATGATATAAATACTACTGCTGAATCATTGATCCTAGTTCCCTATCAAGTAGCACCACCAATAACGCTTGGCCATCCAAATTCCCTTTTGATTCCAAGTGCAACTGACCTTGAATATTCTTTAAGCCCCTAGTGATGGATCGACCTGGTACCTAAAGGTTGGTTTCAAATTTAGATTTATGGCTTATATTGGTTGACCTTCAATAGCTCTTGGGTGATTTTGAAATCTTAGGATACAATGATGTATATATATTATGATTGATATCGCGAAGGTAAAGGGACTCTAAACCGCAACGTTAGCTTGGTAGGATAGGGGTATAGTTGACGTCGATTCATCATTTTTAACATCAATAATTCAAAACCAAACGTGAAACTTTGTTTTCATTCCGATTCTTTATGCAATATGGATAGATTTACCAATTTAAAGACTAAACGAAAAAATTTACGATGTATGACATTTCACGTGGTCAATTAATTAATTTATTGACCGAAATATATGATTAAATTAGGCAGGATTGTAGAAAAAGAAATGGTTGAATCAAAATAATTCCTTCTTAATTTGCAATTTTGTTAGAGGGTACTATGAATGTTCTACCATGTTCCATTTACACACTAAAGGAGTGATACAAGATATAAGGTGTGCAGTTAAGCCAACATTTCTATTTGCAAATAAGGGGTTTCCAAGTGCAAGCCCAAGTACTTATAACATCTCAGGTGGTAGTTGCTAACTTACTAGGTTCAGTCGATATAGTCGTTCAGAATCATTGATCCTATTTCCCTATCGAGCAGCAGCACCTGTTAAAAACAAAGAGAAGAATTCTCAATTTATCCTAAGATCCGCTTTTGTCCGATCCATGTCATAGATCTGATAAAAGCCAGACTAACCAATCAAGTACCTCGTATTTTACTGTGGAGGCACTTTCAGCAATTTATTGCTTATTGCTTTATTGTGTATTTTACCTACTTGATAGCGTAATCTGGCTTTTATGGAGGCATGTAGTGTAATTCAAATATAATAAATATTAATATCGTACACATATTTTGCTTGCTCTTTTTTTCTTTGTACACTATATCATACATATCATCAATAAATATATTTATATAAATCATGTTCCGCAAGCATTGGAATACGATTCATGGGCTTACCTAATTTTGAATTTAAATCTTAGATGTTTAGAGCCTTATTTTGTTATTTTTTTGGATTCAAAGTTACTCAAAGATGACCTTCTATGGCTAAGCATACTAAACATGATACAACAACAACAATTACTAATTTATCTGCCAATATATTTCTGAAAAGTCGAAAACTCAGTGATTCTACAAGGTAAACGCTCACCCGACCTGTTAGAAAAAAATAAATAGGAATAGAGATAGAATAAACGTAACCCGAAAACTCAGTGATTCTGAATTTTCTGATCTTGACATTCAAATTTGCCAAATTTGTTTGTTTACTATAATTTAACAAAAGGCATTAAACGATATATCAAAACGATGCATGAAGTGTGGAGTTGTTAGTGCATTCCAAGTATGTCTGTCCAGTAGGAGTGAAGTGTGGAGTTGATATAATTTAAAGATTGAGAAGAGGTAGGGCCAAAGCAGTAAAAGAATGTAACTTTTCAAGTTTCTAGGATTACAAAAAGGTATTATCAAATAAAACTGCTAATGCCATGACGTAAATTGTTGAAAGCGCCTCCATAAAAGCCAAACTAAGCAATGAAGTACCTTGTATTTTATGCCTAACCTAACCTAACCTACATGATTTTTAATTGTCTTAATCATTATCTCACATCATTTCAAATGAAATGATTCATTAAAGAGGAATCATGCCATATCGAGATTTGATCATTGATTGATACAATTTTTATTTTGGTTAATTGTTGAATAGGCTAGAATGAAATAACAATGGTTTTGGAGAGATAGTCGGTGTGGAAGTAAACCAACATTTCTATTGGCAAATAGGAGGTTTACAAGTGTTGACAGACGGCTAGAATTTCTTCGAATATGTTGTAGAATTCATTTAAGACATGAGCGAAACTTTAAATTGATAAGATTTAGGTGCGCTTTTACAACGGAGAATCATACGGTTTCTTTATGAGGAGTTAGTTGCACCTATGAATGATATAAATACTACTGCTGAATCATTGATCCTAGTTCCCTATCAAGTAGCACCACCAATAACGCTTGGCCATCCAAATTCCCTTTTGATTCCAAGTGCAACTGACCTTGAATATTCTTTAAGCCCCTAGTGATGGATCGACCTGGTACCTAAAGGTTGGTTTCAAATTTAGATTTATGGCTTATATTGGTTGACCTTCAATAGCTCTTGGGTGATTTTGAAATCTTAGGATACAATGATGTATATATATTATGATTGATATCGCAAAGGTAAAGGGACTCTAAACCGCAACGTTAGCTTGGTAGGATAGGGGTATAGTTGACGTCGATTCATCATTTTTAACATCAATAATTCAAAACCAAACGTGAAACTTTGTTTTCATTCCGATTCTTTATGCAATATGGATAGATTTACCAATTTAAAGACTAAACGAAAAAATTTACGATGTATGACATTTCACGTGGTCAATTAACTAATTTATTGACCGAAATATATGATTAAATTAGTCAGGATTGTAGAAAAAGAAATGGTTGAATCAAAATAATTCCTTCTTAATTTGCAATTTTGTTAGAGGGTACTATGAATGTTCTACCATGTTCCATTTACACACTAAAGGAGTGATACAAGATATAAGGTGTGCAGTTAAGCCAACATTTCTATTTGCAAATAAGGGGTTTCCAAGTGCAAGCCCAAGTACTTATAACATCTCAGGTGGTAGTTGCTAACTTACTAGGTTCAGTCGATATAGTCGTTCAGAATCATTGATCCTATTTCCCTATCGAGCAGCAGCACCTGTTAAAAACAAAGAGAAGAATTCTCAATTTATCCTAAGATCCGCTTTTGTCCGATCCATGTCATAGATCTGATAAAAGCCAGACTAACCAATCAAGTACCTCGTATTTTACTGTGGAGGCACTTTCAGCAATTTATTGCTTATTGCTTTATTGTGTATTTTACCTACTTGATAGCGTAATCTGGCTTTTATGGAGGCACTTTCAACAATATATTTCTGTAGTGTAATTCAAATATAATAAATATTAATATCGTACACATATTTTGCTTGCTCTTTTTTTCTTTGTACACTATATCATACATATCATCAATAAATATATTTATATAAATCATGTTCCGCAAGCATTGGAATACGATTCATGGGCTTACCTAATTTTGAATTTAAATCTTAGATGTTTAGAGCCTTATTTTGTTATTTTTTTGGATTCAAAGTTACTCAAAGATGACCTTCTATGGCTAAGCATACTAAACATGATACAACAACAACAATTACTAATTTATCTGCCAATATATTTCTGAAAAGTCGAAAACTCAGTGATTCTACAAGGTAAACGCTCACCCGACCTGTTAGAAAAAAATAAATAGGAATAGAGATAGAATAAACGTAACCCGAAAACTCAGTGATTCTGAATTTTCTGATCTTGACATTCAAATTTGCCAAATTTGTTTGTTTACTATAATTTAACAAAAGGCATTAAACGATATATCAAAACGATGCATGAAGTGTGGAGTTGTTAGTGCATTCCAAGTATGTCTGTCCAGTAGGAGTGAAGTGTGGAGTTGATATAATTTAAAGATTGAGAAGAGGTAGGGCCAAAGCAGTAAAAGAATGTAACTTTTCAAGTTTCTAGGATTACAAAAAGGTATTATCAAATAAAACTGCTAATGCCATGACGTAAATTGTTGAAAGCGCCTCCATAAAAGCCAAACTAAGCAATGAAGTACCTTGTATTTTATGCCTAACCTAACCTAACCTACATGATTTTTAATTGTCTTAATCATTATCTCACATCATCTCAAATGAAATGATTCATTAAAGAGGAATCATGCCATATCGAGATTTGATCATTGATTGATACAATTTTTATTTTGGTTAATTGTTGAATAGGCTAGAATGAAATAACAATGGTTTTGGAGAGATAGTCGGTGTGGAAGTAAACCAACATTTCTATTGGCAAATAGGAGGTTTACAAGTGTTGACAGACGGCTAGAATTTCTTCGAATATGTTGTAGAATTCATTTAAGACATGAGCGAAACTTAAAATTGATAAGATTTAGGTGCGCTTTTACAACGGAGAATCATACGGTTTCTTTATGAGGAGTTAGTTGCACCTATGAATGATATAAATACTACTGCTGAATCATTGATCCTAGTTCCCTATCAAGTAGCACCACCAATAACGCTTGGCCATCCAAATTCCCTTTTGATTCCAAGTGCAACTGACCTTGAATATTCTTTAAGCCCCTAGTGATGGATCGACCTGGTACCTAAAGGTTGGTTTCAAATTTAGATTTATGGCTTATATTGGTTGACCTTCAATAGCTCTTGGGTGATTTTGAAATCTTAGGATACAATGATGTATATATATTATGATTGATATCGCGAAGGTAAAGGGACTCTAAACCGCAACGTTAGCTTGGTAGGATAGGGGTATAGTTGACGTCGATTCATCATTTTTAACATCAATAATTCAAAACCAAACGTGAAACTTTGTTTTCATTCCGATTCTTTATGCAATATGGATAGATTTACCAATTTAAAGACTAAACGAAAAAATTTACGATGTATGACATTTCACGTGGTCAATTAATTAATTTATTGACCGAAATATATGATTAAATTAGGCAGGATTGTAGAAAAAGAAATGGTTGAATCAAAATAATTCCTTCTTAATTTGCAATTTTGTTAGAGGGTACTATGAATGTTCTACCATGTTCCATTTACACACTAAAGGAGTGATACAAGATATAAGGTGTGCAGTTAAGCCAACATTTCTATTTGCAAATAAGGGGTTTCCAAGTGCAAGCCCAAGTACTTATAACATCTCAGGTGGTAGTTGCTAACTTACTAGGTTCAGTCGATATAGTCGTTCAGAATCATTGATCCTATTTCCCTATCGAGCAGCAGCACCTGTTAAAAACAAAGAGAAGAATTCTCAATTTATCCTAAGATCCGCTTTTGTCCGATCCATGTCATAGATCTGATAAAAGCCAGACTAACCAATCAAGTACCTCGTATTTTACTGTGGAGGCACTTTCAGCAATTTATTGCTTATTGCTTTATTGTGTATTTTACCTACTTGATAGCGTAATCTGGCTTTTATGGAGGCACTTTCAACAATATATTTCTGTAGTGTAATTCAAATATAATAAATATTAATATCGTACACATATTTTGCTTGCTCTTTTTTTCTTTGTACACTATATCATACATATCATCAATAAATATATTTATATAAATCATGTTCCGCAAGCATTGGAATACGATTCATGGGCTTACCTAATTTTGAATTTAAATCTTAGATGTTTAGAGCCTTATTTTGTTATTTTTTTGGATTCAAAGTTACTCAAAGATGACCTTCTATGGCTAAGCATACTAAACATGATACAACAACAACAATTACTAATTTATCTGCCAATATATTTCTGAAAAGTCGAAAACTCAGTGATTCTACAAGGTAAACGCTCACCCGACCTGTTAGAAAAAAATAAATAGGAATAGAGATAGAATAAACGTAACCCGAAAACTCAGTGATTCTGAATTTTCTGATCTTGACATTCAAATTTGCCAAATTTGTTTGTTTACTATAATTTAACAAAAGGCATTAAACGATATATCAAAACGATGCATGAAGTGTGGAGTTGTTAGTGCATTCCAAGTATGTCTGTCCAGTAGGAGTGAAGTGTGGAGTTGATATAATTTAAAGATTGAGAAGAGGTAGGGCCAAAGCAGTAAAAGAATGTAACTTTTCAAGTTTCTAGGATTACAAAAAGGTATTATCAAATAAAACTGGTAATGCCATGACGTAAATTGTTGAAAGCGCCTCCATAAAAGCCAAACTAAGCAATGAAGTACCTTGTATTTTATGCCTAACCTAACCTAACCTACATGATTTTTAATTGTCTTAATCATTATCTCACATCATCTCAAATGAAATGATTCATTAAAGAGGAATCATGCCATATCGAGATTTGATCATTGATTGATACAATTTTTATTTTGGTTAATTGTTGAATAGGCTAGAATGAAATAACAATGGTTTTGGAGAGATAGTCGGTGTGGAAGTAAACCAACATTTCTATTGGCAAATAGGAGGTTTACAAGTGTTGACAGACGGCTAGAATTTCTTCGAATATGTTGTAGAATTCATTTAAGACATGAGCGAAACTTAAAATTGATAAGATTTAGGTGCGCTTTTACAACGGAGAATCATACGGTTTCTTTATGAGGAGTTAGTTGCACCTATGAATGATATAAATACTACTGCTGAATCATTGATCCTAGTTCCCTATCAAGTAGCACCACCAATAACGCTTGGCCATCCAAATTCCCTTTTGATTCCAAGTGCAACTGACCTTGAATATTCTTTAAGCCCCTAGTGATGGATCGACCTGGTACCTAAAGGTTGGTTTCAAATTTAGATTTATGGCTTATATTGGTTGACCTTCAATAGCTCTTGGGTGATTTTGAAATCTTAGGATACAATGATGTATATATATTATGATTGATATCGCGAAGGTAAAGGGACTCTAAACCGCAACGTTAGCTTGGTAGGATAGGGGTATAGTTGACGTCGATTCATCATTTTTAACATCAATAATTCAAAACCAAACGTGAAACTTTGTTTTCATTCCGATTCTTTATGCAATATGGATAGATTTACCAATTTAAAGACTAAACGAAAAAATTTACGATGTATGACATTTCACGTGGTCAATTAATTAATTTATTGACCGAAATATATGATTAAATTAGGCAGGATTGTAGAAAAAGAAATGGTTGAATCAAAATAATTCCTTCTTAATTTGCAATTTTGTTAGAGGGTACTATGAATGTTCTACCATGTTCCATTTACACACTAAAGGAGTGATACAAGATATAAGGTGTGCAGTTAAGCCAACATTTCTATTTGCAAATAAGGGGTTTCCAAGTGCAAGCCCAAGTACTTATAACATCTCAGGTGGTAGTTGCTAACTTACTAGGTTCAGTCGATATAGTCGTTCAGAATCATTGATCCTATTTCCCTATCGAGCAGCAGCACCTGTTAAAAACAAAGAGAAGAATTCTCAATTTATCCTAAGATCCGCTTTTGTCCGATCCATGTCATAGATCTGATAAAAGCCAGACTAACCAATCAAGTACCTCGTATTTTACTGTGGAGGCACTTTCAGCAATTTATTGCTTATTGCTTTATTGTGTATTTTACCTACTTGATAGCGTAATCTGGCTTTTATGGAGGCACTTTCAACAATATATTTCTGTAGTGTAATTCAAATATAATAAATATTAATATCGTACACATATTTTGCTTGCTCTTTTTTTCTTTGTACACTATATCATACATATCATCAATAAATATATTTATATAAATCATGTTCCGCAAGCATTGGAATACGATTCATGGGCTTACCTAATTTTGAATTTAAATCTTAGATGTTTAGAGCCTTATTTTGTTATTTTTTTGGATTCAAAGTTACTCAAAGATGACCTTCTATGGCTAAGCATACTAAACATGATACAACAACAACAATTACTAATTTATCTGCCAATATATTTCTGAAAAGTCGAAAACTCAGTGATTCTACAAGGTAAACGCTCACCCGACCTGTTAGAAAAAAATAAATAGGAATAGAGATAGAATAAACGTAACCCGAAAACTCAGTGATTCTGAATTTTCTGATCTTGACATTCAAATTTGCCAAATTTGTTTGTTTACTATAATTTAACAAAAGGCATTAAACGATATATCAAAACGATGCATGAAGTGTGGAGTTGTTAGTGCATTCCAAGTATGTCTGTCCAGTAGGAGTGAAGTGTGGAGTTGATATAATTTAAAGATTGAGAAGAGGTAGGGCCAAAGCAGTAAAAGAATGTAACTTTTCAAGTTTCTAGGATTACAAAAAGGTATTATCAAATAAAACTGCTAATGCCATGACGTAAATTGTTGAAAGCGCCTCCATAAAAGCCAAACTAAGCAATGAAGTACCTTGTATTTTATGCCTAACCTAACCTAACCTACATGATTTTTAATTGTCTTAATCATTATCTCACATCATCTCAAATGAAATGATTCATTAAAGAGGAATCATGCCATATCGAGATTTGATCATTGATTGATACAATTTTTATTTTGGTTAATTGTTGAATAGGCTAGAATGAAATAACAATGGTTTTGGAGAGATAGTCGGTGTGGAAGTAAACCAACATTTCTATTGGCAAATAGGAGGTTTACAAGTGTTGACAGACGGCTAGAATTTCTTCGAATATGTTGTAGAATTCATTTAAGACATGAGCGAAACTTAAAATTGATAAGATTTAGGTGCGCTTTTACAACGGAGAATCATACGGTTTCTTTATGAGGAGTTAGTTGCACCTATGAATGATATAAATACTACTGCTGAATCATTGATCCTAGTTCCCTATCAAGTAGCACCACCAATAACGCTTGGCCATCCAAATTCCCTTTTGATTCCAAGTGCAACTGACCTTGAATATTCTTTAAGCCCCTAGTGATGGATCGACCTGGTACCTAAAGGTTGGTTTCAAATTTAGATTTATGGCTTATATTGGTTGACCTTCAATAGCTCTTGGGTGATTTTGAAATCTTAGGATACAATGATGTATATATATTATGATTGATATCGCGAAGGTAAAGGGACTCTAAACCGCAACGTTAGCTTGGTAGGATAGGGGTATAGTTGACGTCGATTCATCATTTTTAACATCAATAATTCAAAACCAAACGTGAAACTTTGTTTTCATTCCGATTCTTTATGCAATATGGATAGATTTACCAATTTAAAGACTAAACGAAAAAATTTACGATGTATGACATTTCACGTGGTCAATTAATTAATTTATTGACCGAAATATATGATTAAATTAGGCAGGATTGTAGAAAAAGAAATGGTTGAATCAAAATAATTCCTTCTTAATTTGCAATTTTGTTAGAGGGTACTATGAATGTTCTACCATGTTCCATTTACACACTAAAGGAGTGATACAAGATATAAGGTGTGCAGTTAAGCCAACATTTCTATTTGCAAATAAGGGGTTTCCAAGTGCAAGCCCAAGTACTTATAACATCTCAGGTGGTAGTTGCTAACTTACTAGGTTCAGTCGATATAGTCGTTCAGAATCATTGATCCTATTTCCCTATCGAGCAGCAGCACCTGTTAAAAACAAAGAGAAGAATTCTCAATTTATCCTAAGATCCGCTTTTGTCCGATCCATGTCATAGATCTGATAAAAGCCAGACTAACCAATCAAGTACCTCGTATTTTACTGTGGAGGCACTTTCAGCAATTTATTGCTTATTGCTTTATTGTGTATTTTACCTACTTGATAGCGTAATCTGGCTTTTATGGAGGCACTTTCAACAATATATTTCTGTAGTGTAATTCAAATATAATAAATATTAATATCGTACACATATTTTGCTTGCTCTTTTTTTCTTTGTACACTATATCATACATATCATCAATAAATATATTTATATAAATCATGTTCCGCAAGCATTGGAATACGATTCATGGGCTTACCTAATTTTGAATTTAAATCTTAGATGTTTAGAGCCTTATTTTGTTATTTTTTTGGATTCAAAGTTACTCAAAGATGACCTTCTATGGCTAAGCATACTAAACATGATACAACAACAACAATTACTAATTTATCTGCCAATATATTTCTGAAAAGTCGAAAACTCAGTGATTCTACAAGGTAAACGCTCACCCGACCTGTTAGAAAAAAATAAATAGGAATAGAGATAGAATAAACGTAACCCGAAAACTCAGTGATTCTGAATTTTCTGATCTTGACATTCAAATTTGCCAAATTTGTTTGTTTACTATAATTTAACAAAAGGCATTAAACGATATATCAAAACGATGCATGAAGTGTGGAGTTGTTAGTGCATTCCAAGTATGTCTGTCCAGTAGGAGTGAAGTGTGGAGTTGATATAATTTAAAGATTGAGAAGAGGTAGGGCCAAAGCAGTAAAAGAATGTAACTTTTCAAGTTTCTAGGATTACAAAAAGGTATTATCAAATAAAACTGCTAATGCCATGACGTAAATTGTTGAAAGCGCCTCCATAAAAGCCAAACTAAGCAATGAAGTACCTTGTATTTTATGCCTAACCTAACCTAACCTACATGATTTTTAATTGTCTTAATCATTATGTCACATCATTTCAAATGAAATGATTCATTAAAGAGGAATCATGCCATATCGAGATTTGATCATTGATTGATACGATTTTTATTTTGGTTAATTGTTGAATAGGCTAGAATGAAATAACAATGGTTTTGGAGAGATAGTCGGTGTGGAAGTAAACCAACATTTCTATTGGCAAATAGGAGGTTTACAAGTGTTGACAGACGGCTAGAATTTCTTCGAATATGTTGTAGAATTCATTTAAGACATGAGCGAAACTTAAAATTGATAAGATTTAGGTGCGCTTTTACAACGGAGAATCATACGGTTTCTTTATGAGGAGTTAGTTGCACCTATGAATGATATAAATACTACTGCTGAATCATTGATCCTAGTTTCCTATCAAGTAGCACCACCAATAACGCTTGGCCATCCAAATTCCCTTTTGATTCCAAGTGCAACTGACCTTGAATATTCTTTAAGCCCCTAGTGATGGATCGACCTGGTACCTAAAGGTTGGTTTCAAATTTAGATTTATGGCTTATATTGGTTGACCTTCAATAGCTCTTGGGTGATTTTGAAATCTTAGGATACAATGATGTATATATATTATGATTGATATCGCGAAGGTAAAGGGACTCTAAACCGCAACGTTAGCTTGGTAGGATAGGGGTATAGTTGACGTCGATTCATCATTTTTAACATCAATAATTCAAAACCAAACGTGAAACTTTGTTTTCATTCCGATTCTTTATGCAATATGGATAGATTTACCAATTTAAAGACTAAACGAAAAAATTTACGATGTATGACATTTCACGTGGTCAATTAATTAATTTATTGACCGAAATATATGATTAAATTAGGCAGGATTGTAGAAAAAGAAATGGTTGAATCAAAATAATTCCTTCTTAATTTGCAATTTTGTTAGAGGGTACTATGAATGTTCTACCATGTTCCATTTACACACTAAAGGAGTGATACAAGATATAAGGTGTGCAGTTAAGCCAACATTTCTATTTGCAAATAAGGGGTTTCCAAGTGCAAGCCCAAGTACTTATAACATCTCAGGTGGTAGTTGCTAACTTACTAGGTTCAGTCGATATAGTCGTTCAAAATCATTGATCCTATTTCCCTATCGAGCAACAGCACCTGTTAAAAACAAAGAGAAGAATTCTCAATTTATCCTAAGATCCGCTTTTGTCCGATCCATGTCATAGATCTGATAAAAGCCAGACTAACCAATCAAGTACCTCGTATTTTACTGTGGAGGCACTTTCAGCAATTTATTGCTTATTGCTTTATTGTGTATTTTACCTACTTGATAGCGTAATCTGGCTTTTATGGAGGCACTTTCAACAATATATTTCTGTAGTGTAATTCAAATATAATAAATATTAATATCGTACACATATTTTGCTTGCTCTTTTTTTCTTTGTACACTATATCATACATATCATCAATAAATATATTTATATAAATAATGTTCCGCAAGCATTGGAATACGATTCATGGGCTTACCTAATTTTGAATTTAAATCTTAGATGTTTAGAGCCTTATTTTGTTATTTTTTTGGATTCAAAGTTACTCAAAGAT
This sequence comes from Nuphar pumila, assembly GCF_984573655.1. Taxonomy (NCBI): domain Eukaryota; kingdom Viridiplantae; phylum Streptophyta; class Magnoliopsida; order Nymphaeales; family Nymphaeaceae; genus Nuphar; species Nuphar pumila. The sequence continues at coordinate 60,066,856 of NC_143263.1, forward strand.
GACCTTCTATGGCTAAGCATACTAAACATGATACAACAACAACAATTACTAATTTATCTGCCAATATATTTCTGAAAAGTCGAAAACTCAGTGATTCTACAAGGTAAACGCTCACCCGACCTGTTAGAAAAAAATAAATAGGAATAGAGATAGAATAAAAGTAACCCGAAAACTCAGTGATTCTGAATTTTCTGATCTTGACATTCAAATTTGCCAAATTTGTTTGTTTACTATAATTTAACAAAAGGCATTAAACGATATATCAAAACGATGCATGAAGTGTGGAGTTGTTAGTGCATTCCAAGTATGTCTGTCCAGTAGGAGTGAAGTGTGGAGTTGATATAATTTAAAGATTGAGAAGAGGTAGGGCCAAAGCAGTAAAAGAATGTAACTTTTCAAGTTTCTAGGATTACAAAAAGGTATTATCAAATAAAACTGCTAATGCCATGACGTAAATTGTTGAAAGCGCCTCCATAAAAGCCAAACTAAGCAATGAAGTACCTTGTATTTTATGCCTAACCTAACCTAACCTACATGATTTTTAATTGTCTTAATCATTATCTCACATCATTTCAAATGAAATGATTCATTAAAGAGGAATCATGCCATATCGAGATTTGATCATTGATTGATACAATTTTTATTTTGGTTAATTGTTGAATAGGCTAGAATGAAATAACAATGGTTTTGGAGAGATAGTCGGTGTGGAAGTAAACCAACATTTCTATTGGCAAATAGGAGGTTTACAAGTGTTGACAGACGGCTAGAATTTCTTCGAATATGTTGTAGAATTCATTTAAGACATGAGCGAAACTTAAAATTGATAAGATTTAGGTGCGCTTTTACAACGGAGAATCATACGGTTTCTTTATGAGGAGTTAGTTGCACCTATGAATGATATAAATACTACTGCTGAATCATTGATCCTAGTTCCCTATCAAGTAGCACCACCAATAACGCTTGGCCATCCAAATTCCCTTTTGATTCCAAGTGCAACTGACCTTGAATATTCTTTAAGCCCCTAGTGATGGATCGACCTGGTACCTAAAGGTTGGTTTCAAATTTAGATTTATGGCTTATATTGGTTGACCTTCAATAGCTCTTGGGTGATTTTGAAATCTTAGGATACAATGATGTATATATATTATGATTGATATCGCGAAGGTAAAGGGACTCTAAACCGCAACGTTAGCTTGGTAGGATAGGGGTATAGTTGACGTCGATTCATCATTTTTAACATCAATAATTCAAAACCAAACGTGAAACTTTGTTTTCATTCCGATTCTTTATGCAATATGGATAGATTTACCAATTTAAAGACTAAACAAAAAAATTTACGATGTATGACATTTCACGTGGTCAATTAATTAATTTATTGACCGAAATATATGATTAAATTAGGCAGGATTGTAGAAAAAGAAATGGTTGAATCAAAATAATTCCTTCTTAATTTGCAATTTTGTTAGAGGGTACTATGAATGTTCTACCATGTTCCATTTACACACTAAAGGAGTGATACAAGATATAAGGTGTGCAGTTAAGCCAACATTTCTATTTGCAAATAAGGGGTTTCCAAGTGCAAGCCCAAGTACTTATAACATCTCAGGTGGTAGTTGCTAACTTACTAGGTTCAGTCGATATAGTCGTTCAGAATCATTGATCCTATTTCCCTATCGAGCAGCAGCACCTGTTAAAAACAAAGAGAAGAATTCTCAATTTATCCTAAGATCCGCTTTTGTCCGATCCATGTCATAGATCTGATAAAAGCCAGACTAACCAATCAAGTACCTCGTATTTTACTGTGGAGGCACTTTCAGCAATTTATTGCTTATTGCTTTATTGTGTATTTTACCTACTTGATAGCGTAATCTGGCTTTTATGGAGGCACTTTCAACAATATATTTCTGTAGTGTAATTCAAATATAATAAATATTAATATCGTACACATATTTTGCTTGCTCTTTTTTTCTTTGTACACTATATCATACATATCATCAATAAATATATTTATATAAATCATGTTCCGCAAGCATTGGAATACGATTCATGGGCTTACCTAATTTTGAATTTAAATCTTAGATGTTTAGAGCCTTATTTTGTTATTTTTTTGGATTCAAAGTTACTCAAAGATGACCTTCTATGGCTAAGCATACTAAACATGATACAACAACAACAATTACTAATTTATCTGCCAATATATTTCTGAAAAGTCGAAAACTCAGTGATTCTACAAGGTAAACGCTCACCCGACCTGTTAGAAAAAAATAAATAGGAATAGAGATAGAATAAACGTAACCCGAAAACTCAGTGATTCTGAATTTTCTGATCTTGACATTCAAATTTGCCAAATTTGTTTGTTTACTATAATTTAACAAAAGGCATTAAACGATATATCAAAACGATGCATGAAGTGTGGAGTTGTTAGTGCATTCCAAGTATGTCTGTCCAGTAGGAGTGAAGTGTGGAGTTGATATAATTTAAAGATTGAGAAGAGGTAGGGCCAAAGCAGTAAAAGAATGTAACTTTTCAAGTTTCTAGGATTACAAAAAGGTATTATCAAATAAAACTGCTAATGCCATGACGTAAATTGTTGAAAGCGCCTCCATAAAAGCCAAACTAAGCAATGAAGTACCTTGTATTTTATGCCTAACCTAACCTAACCTACATGATTTTTAATTGTCTTAATCATTATCTCACATCATTTCAAATGAAATGATTCATTAAAGAGGAATCATGCCATATCGAGATTTGATCATTGATTGATACAATTTTTATTTTGGTTAATTGTTGAATAGGCTAGAATGAAATAACAATGGTTTTGGAGAGATAGTCGGTGTGGAAGTAAACCAACATTTCTATTGGCAAATAGGAGGTTTACAAGTGTTGACAGACGGCTAGAATTTCTTCGAATATGTTGTAGAATTCATTTAAGACATGAGCGAAACTTTAAATTGATAAGATTTAGGTGCGCTTTTACAACGGAGAATCATACAGTTTCTTTATGAGGAGTTAGTTGCACCTATGAATGATATAAATACTACTGCTGAATCATTGATCCTAGTTCCCTATCAAGTAGCACCACCAATAACGCTTGGCCATCCAAATTCCCTTTTGATTCCAAGTGCAACTGACCTTGAATATTCTTTAAGCCCCTAGTGATGGATCGACCTGGTACCTAAAGGTTGGTTTCAAATTTAGATTTATGGCTTATATTGGTTGACCTTCAATAGCTCTTGGGTGATTTTGAAATCTTAGGATACAATGATGTATATATATTATGATTGATATCGCGAAGGTAAAGGGACTCTAAACCGCAACGTTAGCTTGGTAGGATAGGGGTATAGTTGACGTCGATTCATCATTTTTAACATCAATAATTCAAAACCAAACGTGAAACTTTGTTTTCATTCCGATTCTTTATGCAATATGGATAGATTTACCAATTTAAAGACTAAACAAAAAAATTTACGATGTATGACATTTCACGTGGTCAATTAATTAATTTATTGACCGAAATATATGATTAAATTAGGCAGGATTGTAGAAAAAGAAATGGTTGAATCAAAATAATTCCTTCTTAATTTGCAATTTTGTTAGAGGGTACTATGAATGTTCTACCATGTTCCATTTACACACTAAAGGAGTGATACAAGATATAAGGTGTGCAGTTAAGCCAACATTTCTATTTGCAAATAAGGGGTTTCCAAGTGCAAGCCCAAGTACTTATAACATCTCAGGTGGTAGTTGCTAACTTACTAGGTTCAGTCGATATAGTCGTTCAGAATCATTGATCCTATTTCCCTATCGAGCAGCAGCACCTGTTAAAAACAAAGAGAAGAATTCTCAATTTATCCTAAGATCCGCTTTTGTCCGATCCATGTCATAGATCTGATAAAAGCCAGACTAACCAATCAAGTACCTCGTATTTTACTGTGGAGGCACTTTCAGCAATTTATTGCTTATTGCTTTATTGTGTATTTTACCTACTTGATAGCGTAATCTGGCTTTTATGGAGGCACTTTCAACAATATATTTCTGTAGTGTAATTAAAATATAATAAATATTAATATCGTACACATATTTTGCTTGCTCTTTTTTTCTTTGTACACTATATCATACATATCATCAATAAATATATTTATATAAATCATGTTCCGCAAGCATTGGAATACGATTCATGGGCTTACCTAATTTTGAATTTAAATCTTAGATGTTTAGAGCCTTATTTTGTTATTTTTTTGGATTCAAAGTTACTCAAAGATGACCTTCTATGGCTAAGCATACTAAACATGATACAACAACAACAATTACTAATTTATCTGCCAATATATTTCTGAAAAGTCGAAAACTCAGTGATTCTACAAGGTAAACGCTCACCCGACCTGTTAGAAAAAAATAAATAGGAATAGAGATAGAATAAACGTAACCCGAAAACTCAGTGATTCTGAATTTTCTGATCTTGACATTCAAATTTGCCAAATTTGTTTGTTTACTATAATTTAACAAAAGGCATTAAACGATATATCAAAACGATGCATGAAGTGTGGAGTTGTTAGTGCATTCCAAGTATGTCTGTCCAGTAGGAGTGAAGTGTGGAGTTGATATAATTTAAAGATTGAGAAGAGGTAGGGCCAAAGCAGTAAAAGAATGTAACTTTTCAAGTTTCTAGGATTACAAAAAGGTATTATCAAAAAAAACTGCTAATGCCATGACGTAAATTGTTGAAAGCGCCTCCATAAAAGCCAAACTAAGCAATGAAGTACCTTGTATTTTATGCCTAACCTAACCTAACCTACATGATTTTTAATTGTCTTAATCATTATCTCACATCATTTCAAATGAAATGATTCATTAAAGAGGAATCATGCCATATCGAGATTTGATCATTGATTGATACAATTTTTATTTTGGTTAATTGTTGAATAGGCTAGAATGAAATAACAATGGTTTTGGAGAGATAGTCGGTGTGGAAGTAAACCAACATTTCTATTGGCAAATAGGAGGTTTACAAGTGTTGACAGACGGCTAGAATTTCTTCGAATATGTTGTAGAATTCATTTAAGACATGAGCGAAACTTAAAATTGATAAGATTTAGGTGCGCTTTTACAACGGAGAATCATACGGTTTCTTTATGAGGAGTTAGTTGCACCTATGAATGATATAAATACTACTGCTGAATCATTGATCCTAGTTCCCTATCAAGTAGCACCACCAATAACGCTTGGCCATCCAAATTCCCTTTTGATTCCAAGTGCAACTGACCTTGAATATTCTTTAAGCCCCTAGTGATGGATCGACCTGGTACCTAAAGGTTGGTTTCAAATTTAGATTTATGGCTTATATTGGTTGACCTTCAATAGCTCTTGGGTGATTTTGAAATCTTAGGATACAATGATGTATATATATTATGATTGATATCGCGAAGGTAAAGGGACTCTAAACCGCAACGTTAGCTTGGTAGGATAGGGGTATAGTTGACGTCGATTCATCATTTTTAACATCAATAATTCAAAACCAAACGTGAAACTTTGTTTTCATTCCGATTCTTTATGCAATATGGATAGATTTACCAATTTAAAGACTAAACGAAAAAATTTACGATGTATGACATTTCACGTGGTCAATTAATTAATTTATTGACCGAAATATATGATTAAATTAGGCAGGATTGTAGAAAAAGAAATGGTTGAATCAAAATAATTCCTTCTTAATTTGCAATTTTGTTAGAGGGTACTATGAATGTTCTACCATGTTCCATTTACACACTAAAGGAGTGATACAAGATATAAGGTGTGCAGTTAAGCCAACATTTCTATTTGCAAATAAGGGGTTTCCAAGTGCAAGCCCAAGTACTTATAACATCTCAGGTGGTAGTTGCTAACTTACTAGGTTCAGTCGATATAGTCGTTCAGAATCATTGATCCTATTTCCCTATCGAGCAGCAGCACCTGTTAAAAACAAAGAGAAGAATTCTCAATTTATCCTAAGATCCGCTTTTGTCCGATCCATGTCATAGATCTGATAAAAGCCAGACTAACCAATCAAGTACCTCGTATTTTACTGTGGAGGCACTTTCAGCAATTTATTGCTTATTGCTTTATTGTGTATTTTACCTACTTGATAGCGTAATCTGGCTTTTATGGAGGCACTTTCAACAATATATTTCTGTAGTGTAATTCAAATATAATAAATATTAATATCGTACACATATTTTGCTTGCTCTTTTTTTCTTTGTACACTATATCATACATATCATCAATAAATATATTTATATAAATCATGTTCCGCAAGCATTGGAATACGATTCATGGGCTTACCTAATTTTGAATTTAAATCTTAGATGTTTAGAGCCTTATTTTGTTATTTTTTTGGATTCAAAGTTACTCAAAGATGACCTTCTATGGCTAAGCATACTAAACATGATACAACAACAACAATTACTAATTTATCTGCCAATATATTTCTGAAAAGTCGAAAACTCAGTGATTCTACAAGGTAAACGCTCACCCGACCTGTTAGAAAAAAATAAATAGGAATAGAGATAGAATAAACGTAACCCGAAAACTCAGTGATTCTGAATTTTCTGATCTTGACATTCAAATTTGCCAAATTTGTTTGTTTACTATAATTTAACAAAAGGCATTAAACGATATATCAAAACGATGCATGAAGTGTGGAGTTGTTAGTGCATTCCAAGTATGTCTGTCCAGTAGGAGTGAAGTGTGGAGTTGATATAATTTAAAGATTGAGAAGAGGTAGGGCCAAAGCAGTAAAAGAATGTAACTTTTCAAGTTTCTAGGATTACAAAAAGGTATTATCAAATAAAACTGCTAATGCCATGACGTAAATTGTTGAAAGCGCCTCCATAAAAGCCAAACTAAGCAATGAAGTACCTTGTATTTTATGCCTAACCTAACCTAACCTACATGATTTTTAATTGTCTTAATCATTATCTCACATCATCTCAAATGAAATGATTCATTAAAGAGGAATCATGCCATATCGAGATTTGATCATTGATTGATACAATTTTTATTTTGGTTAATTGTTGAATAGGCTAGAATGAAATAACAATGGTTTTGGAGAGATAGTCGGTGTGGAAGTAAACCAACATTTCTATTGGCAAATAGGAGGTTTACAAGTGTTGACAGACGGCTAGAATTTCTTCGAATATGTTGTAGAATTCATTTAAGACATGAGCGAAACTTAAAATTGATAAGATTTAGGTGCGCTTTTACAACGGAGAATCATACGGTTTCTTTATGAGGAGTTAGTTGCACCTATGAATGATATAAATACTACTGCTGAATCATTGATCCTAGTTCCCTATCAAGTAGCACCACCAATAACGCTTGGCCATCCAAATTCCCTTTTGATTCCAAGTGCAACTGACCTTGAATATTCTTTAAGCCCCTAGTGATGGATCGACCTGGTACCTAAAGGTTGGTTTCAAATTTAGATTTATGGCTTATATTGGTTGACCTTCAATAGCTCTTGGGTGATTTTGAAATCTTAGGATACAATGATGTATATATATTATGATTGATATCGCGAAGGTAAAGGGACTCTAAACCGCAACGTTAGCTTGGTAGGATAGGGGTATAGTTGACGTCGATTCATCATTTTTAACATCAATAATTCAAAACCAAACGTGAAACTTTGTTTTCATTCCGATTCTTTATGCAATATGGATAGATTTACCAATTTAAAGACTAAACGAAAAAATTTACGATGTATGACATTTCACGTGGTCAATTAATTAATTTATTGACCGAAATATATGATTAAATTAGGCAGGATTGTAGAAAAAGAAATGGTTGAATCAAAATAATTCCTTCTTAATTTGCAATTTTGTTAGAGGGTACTATGAATGTTCTACCATGTTCCATTTACACACTAAAGGAGTGATACAAGATATAAGGTGTGCAGTTAAGCCAACATTTCTATTTGCAAATAAGGGGTTTCCAAGTGCAAGCCCAAGTACTTATAACATCTCAGGTGGTAGTTGCTAACTTACTAGGTTCAGTCGATATAGTCGTTCAGAATCATTGATCCTATTTCCCTATCGAGCAGCAGCACCTGTTAAAAACAAAGAGAAGAATTCTCAATTTATCCTAAGATCCGCTTTTGTCCGATCCATGTCATAGATCTGATAAAAGCCAGACTAACCAATCAAGTACCTCGTATTTTACTGTGGAGGCACTTTCAGCAATTTATTGCTTATTGCTTTATTGTGTATTTTACCTACTTGATAGCGTAATCTGGCTTTTATGGAGGCACTTTCAACAATATATTTCTGTAGTGTAATTCAAATATAATAAATATTAATATCGTACACATATTTTGCTTGCTCTTTTTTTCTTTGTACACTATATCATACATATCATCAATAAATATATTTATATAAATCATGTTCCGCAAGCATTGGAATACGATTCATGGGCTTACCTAATTTTGAATTTAAATCTTAGATGTTTAGAGCCTTATTTTGTTATTTTTTTGGATTCAAAGTTACTCAAAGATGACCTTCTATGGCTAAGCATACTAAACATGATACAACAACAACAATTACTAATTTATCTGCCAATATATTTCTGAAAAGTCGAAAACTCAGTGATTCTACAAGGTAAACGCTCACCCGACCTGTTAGAAAAAAATAAATAGGAATAGAGATAGAATAAACGTAACCCGAAAACTCAGTGATTCTGAATTTTCTGATCTTGACATTCAAATTTGCCAAATTTGTTTGTTTACTATAATTTAACAAAAGGCATTAAACGATATATCAAAACGATGCATGAAGTGTGGAGTTGTTAGTGCATTCCAAGTATGTCTGTCCAGTAGGAGTGAAGTGTGGAGTTGATATAATTTAAAGATTGAGAAGAGGTAGGGCCAAAGCAGTAAAAGAATGTAACTTTTCAAGTTTCTAGGATTACAAAAAGGTATTATCAAATAAAACTGCTAATGCCATGACGTAAATTGTTGAAAGCGCCTCCATAAAAGCCAAACTAAGCAATGAAGTACCTTGTATTTTATGCCTAACCTAACCTAACCTACATGATTTTTAATTGTCTTAATCATTATGTCACATCATTTCAAATGAAATGATTCATTAAAGAGGAATCATGCCATATCGAGATTTGATCATTGATTGATACGATTTTTATTTTGGTTAATTGTTGAATAGGCTAGAATGAAATAACAATGGTTTTGGAGAGATAGTCGGTGTGGAAGTAAACCAACATTTCTATTGGCAAATAGGAGGTTTACAAGTGTTGACAGACGGCTAGAATTTCTTCGAATATGTTGTAGAATTCATTTAAGACATGAGCGAAACTTTAAATTGATAAGATTTAGGTGCGCTTTTACAACGGAGAATCATACGGTTTCTTTATGAGGAGTTAGTTGCACCTATGAATGATATAAATACTACTGCTGAATCATTGATCCTAGTTCCCTATCAAGTAGCACCACCAATAACGCTTGGCCATCCAAATTCCCTTTTGATTCCAAGTGCAACTGACCTTGAATATTCTTTAAGCCCCTAGTGATGGATCGACCTGGTACCTAAAGGTTGGTTTCAAATTTAGATTTATGGCTTATATTGGTTGACCTTCAATAGCTCTTGGGTGATTTTGAAATCTTAGGATACAATGATGTATATATATTATGATTGATATCGCGAAGGTAAAGGGACTCTAAACCGCAACGTTAGCTTGGTAGGATAGGGGTATAGTTGACGTCGATTCATCATTTTTAACATCAATAATTCAAAACCAAACGTGAAACTTTGTTTTCATTCCGATTCTTTATGCAATATGGATAGATTTACCAATTTAAAGACTAAACAAAAAAATTTACGATGTATGACATTTCACGTGGTCAATTAATTAATTTATTGACCGAAATATATGATTAAATTAGGCAGGATTGTAGAAAAAGAAATGGTTGAATCAAAATAATTCCTTCTTAATTTGCAATTTTGTTAGAGGGTACTATGAATGTTCTACCATGTTCCATTTACACACTAAAGGAGTGATACAAGATATAAGGTGTGCAGTTAAGCCAACATTTCTATTTGCAAATAAGGGGTTTCCAAGTGCAAGCCCAAGTACTTATAACATCTCAGGTGGTAGTTGCTAACTTACTAGGTTCAGTCGATATAGTCGTTCAGAATCATTGATCCTATTTCCCTATCGAGCAGCAGCACCTGTTAAAAACAAAGAGAAGAATTCTCAATTTATCCTAAGATCCGCTTTTGTCCGATCCATGTCATAGATCTGATAAAAGCCAGACTAACCAATCAAGTACCTCGTATTTTACTGTGGAGGCACTTTCAGCAATTTATTGCTTATTGCTTTATTGTGTATTTTACCTACTTGATAGCGTAATCTGGCTTTTATGGAGGCACTTTCAACAATATATTTCTGTAGTGTAATTCAAATATAATAAATATTAATATCGTACACATATTTTGCTTGCTCTTTTTTTCTTTGTACACTATATCATACATATCATCAATAAATATATTTATATAAATCATGTTCCGCAAGCATTGGAATACGATTCATGGGCTTACCTAATTTTGAATTTAAATCTTAGATGTTTAGAGCCTTATTTTGTTATTTTTTTGGATTCAAAGTTACTCAAAGATGACCTTCTATGGCTAAGCATACTAAACATGATACAACAACAACAATTACTAATTTATCTGCCAATATATTTCTGAAAAGTCGAAAACTCAGTGATTCTACAAGGTAAACGCTCACCCGACCTGTTAGAAAAAAATAAATAGGAATAGAGATAGAATAAACGTAACCCGAAAACTCAGTGATTCTGAATTTTCTGATCTTGACATTCAAATTTGCCAAATTTGTTTGTTTACTATAATTTAACAAAAGGCATTAAACGATATATCAAAACGATGCATGAAGTGTGGAGTTGTTAGTGCATTCCAAGTATGTCTGTCCAGTAGGAGTGAAGTGTGGAGTTGATATAATTTAAAGATTGAGAAGAGGTAGGGCCAAAGCAGTAAAAGAATGTAACTTTTCAAGTTTCTAGGATTACAAAAAGGTATTATCAAATAAAACTGCTAATGCCATGACGTAAATTGTTGAAAGCGCCTCCATAAAAGCCAAACTAAGCAATGAAGTACCTTGTATTTTATGCCTAACCTAACCTAACCTACATGATTTTTAATTGTCTTAATCATTATCTCACATCATTTCAAATGAAATGATTCATTAAAGAGGAATCATGCCATATCGAGATTTGATCATTGATTGATACAATTTTTATTTTGGTTAATTGTTGAATAGGCTAGAATGAAATAACAATGGTTTTGGAGAGATAGTCGGTGTGGAAGTAAACCAACATTTCTATTGGCAAATAGGAGGTTTACAAGTGTTGACAGACGGCTAGAATTTCTTCGAATATGTTGTAGAATTCATTTAAGACATGAGCGAAACTTAAAATTGATAAGATTTAGGTGCGCTTTTACAACGGAGAATCATACGGTTTCTTTATGAGGAGTTAGTTGCACCTATGAATGATATAAATACTACTGCTGAATCATTGATCCTAGTTCCCTATCAAGTAGCACCACCAATAACGCTTGGCCATCCAAATTCCCTTTTGATTCCAAGTGCAACTGACCTTGAATATTCTTTAAGCCCCTAGTGATGGATCGACCTGGTACCTAAAGGTTGGTTTCAAATTTAGATTTATGGCTTATATTGGTTGACCTTCAATAGCTCTTGGGTGATTTTGAAATCTTAGGATACAATGATGTATATATATTATGATTGATATCGCGAAGGTAAAGGGACTCTAAACCGCAACGTTAGCTTGGTAGGATAGGGGTATAGTTGACGTCGATTCATCATTTTTAACATCAATAATTCAAAACCAAACGTGAAACTTTGTTTTCATTCCGATTCTTTATGCAATATGGATAGATTTACCAATTTAAAGACTAAACGAAAAAATTTACGATGTATGACATTTCACGTGGTCAATTAATTAATTTATTGACCGAAATATATGATTAAATTAGGCAGGATTGTAGAAAAAGAAATGGTTGAATCAAAATAATTCCTTCTTAATTTGCAATTTTGTTAGAGGGTACTATGAATGTTCTACCATGTTCCATTTACACACTAAAGGAGTGATACAAGATATAAGGTGTGCAGTTAAGCCAACATTTCTATTTGCAAATAAGGGGTTTCCAAGTGCAAGCCCAAGTACTTATAACATCTCAGGTGGTAGTTGCTAACTTACTAGGTTCAGTCGATATAGTCGTTCAGAATCATTGATCCTATTTCCCTATCGAGCAGCAGCACCTGTTAAAAACAAAGAGAAGAATTCTCAATTTATCCTAAGATCCGCTTTTGTCCGATCCATGTCATAGATCTGATAAAAGCCAGACTAACCAATCAAGTACCTCGTATTTTACTGTGGAGGCACTTTCAGCAATTTATTGCTTATTGCTTTATTGTGTATTTTACCTACTTGATAGCGTAATCTGGCTTTTATGGAGGCACTTTCAACAATATATTTCTGTAGTGTAATTCAAATATAATAAATATTAATATCGTACACATATTTTGCTTGCTCTTTTTTTCTTTGTACACTATATCATACATATCATCAATAAATATATTTATATAAATCATGTTCCGCAAGCATTGGAATACGATTCATGGGCTTACCTAATTTTGAATTTAAATCTTAGATGTTTAGAGCCTTATTTTGTTATTTTTTTGGATTCAAAGTTACTCAAAGATGACCTTCTATGGCTAAGCATACTAAACATGATACAACAACAACAATTACTAATTTATCTGCCAATATATTTCTGAAAAGTCGAAAACTCAGTGATTCTACAAGGTAAACGCTCACCCGACCTGTTAGAAAAAAATAAATAGGAATAGAGATAGAATAAACGTAACCCGAAAACTCAGTGATTCTGAATTTTCTGATCTTGACATTCAAATTTGCCAAATTTGTTTGTTTACTATAATTTAACAAAAGGCATTAAACGATATATCAAAACGATGCATGAAGTGTGGAGTTGTTAGTGCATTCCAAGTATGTCTGTCCAGTAGGAGTGAAGTGTGGAGTTGATATAATTTAAAGATTGAGAAGAGGTAGGGCCAAAGCAGTAAAAGAATGTAACTTTTCAAGTTTCTAGGATTACAAAAAGGTATTATCAAATAAAACTGCTAATGCCATGACGTAAATTGTTGAAAGCGCCTCCATAAAAGCCAAACTAAGCAATGAAGTACCTTGTATTTTATGCCTAACCTAACCTAACCTACATGATTTTTAATTGTCTTAATCATTATCTCACATCATTTCAAATGAAATGATTCATTAAAGAGGAATCATGCCATATCGAGATTTGATCATTGATTGATACAATTTTTATTTTGGTTAATTGTTGAATAGGCTAGAATGAAATAACAATGGTTTTGGAGAGATAGTCGGTGTGGAAGTAAACCAACATTTCTATTGGCAAATAGGAGGTTTACAAGTGTTGACAGACGGCTAGAATTTCTTCGAATATGTTGTAGAATTCATTTAAGACATGAGCGAAACTTAAAATTGATAAGATTTAGGTGCGCTTTTACAACGGAGAATCATACGGTTTCTTTATGAGGAGTTAGTTGCACCTATGAATGATATAAATACTACTGCTGAATCATTGATCCTAGTTCCCTATCAAGTAGCACCACCAATAACGCTTGGCCATCCAAATTCCCTTTTGATTCCAAGTGCAACTGACCTTGAATATTCTTTAAGCCCCTAGTGATGGATCGACCTGGTACCTAAAGGTTGGTTTCAAATTTAGATTTATGGCTTATATTGGTTGACCTTCAATAGCTCTTGGGTGATTTTGAAATCTTAGGATACAATGATGTATATATATTATGATTGATATCGCGAAGGTAAAGGGACTCTAAACCGCAACGTTAGCTTGGTAGGATAGGGGTATAGTTGACGTCGATTCATCATTTTTAACATCAATAATTCAAAACCAAACGTGAAACTTTGTTTTCATTCCGATTCTTTATGCAATATGGATAGATTTACCAATTTAAAGACTAAACGAAAAAATTTACGATGTATGACATTTCACGTGGTCAATTAATTAATTTATTGACCGAAATATATGATTAAATTAGGCAGGATTGTAGAAAAAGAAATGGTTGAATCAAAATAATTCCTTCTTAATTTGCAATTTTGTTAGAGGGTACTATGAATGTTCTACCATGTTCCATTTACACACTAAAGGAGTGATACAAGATATAAGGTGTGCAGTTAAGCCAACATTTCTATTTGCAAATAAGGGGTTTCCAAGTGCAAGCCCAAGTACTTATAACATCTCAGGTGGTAGTTGCTAACTTACTAGGTTCAGTCGATATAGTCGTTCAGAATCATTGATCCTATTTCCCTATCGAGCAGCAGCACCTGTTAAAAACAAAGAGAAGAATTCTCAATTTATCCTAAGATCCGCTTTTGTCCGATCCATGTCATAGATCTGATAAAAGCCAGACTAACCAATCAAGTACCTCGTATTTTACTGTGGAGGCACTTTCAGCAATTTATTGCTTATTGCTTTATTGTGTATTTTACCTACTTGATAGCGTAATCTGGCTTTTATGGAGGCACTTTCAACAATATATTTCTGTAGTGTAATTCAAATATAATAAATATTAATATCGTACACATATTTTGCTTGCTCTTTTTTTCTTTGTACACTATATCATACATATCATCAATAAATATATTTATATAAATCATGTTCCGCAAGCATTGGAATACGATTCATGGGCTTACCTAATTTTGAATTTAAATCTTAGATGTTTAGAGCCTTATTTTGTTATTTTTTTGGATTCAAAGTTACTCAAAGATGACCTTCTATGGCTAAGCATACTAAACATGATACAACAACAACAATTACTAATTTATCTGCCAATATATTTCTGAAAAGTCGAAAACTCAGTGATTCTACAAGGTAAACGCTCACCCGACCTGTTAGAAAAAAATAAATAGGAATAGAGATAGAATAAACGTAACCCGAAAACTCAGTGATTCTGAATTTTCTGATCTTGACATTCAAATTTGCCAAATTTGTTTGTTTACTATAATTTAACAAAAGGCATTAAACGATATATCAAAACGATGCATGAAGTGTGGAGTTGTTAGTGCATTCCAAGTATGTCTGTCCAGTAGGAGTGAAGTGTGGAGTTGATATAATTTAAAGATTGAGAAGAGGTAGGGCCAAAGCAGTAAAAGAATGTAACTTTTCAAGTTTCTAGGATTACAAAAAGGTATTATCAAATAAAACTGCTAATGCCATGACGTAAATTGTTGAAAGCGCCTCCATAAAAGCCAAACTAAGCAATGAAGTACCTTGTATTTTATGCCTAACCTAACCTAACCTACATGATTTTTAATTGTCTTAATCATTATCTCACATCATTTCAAATGAAATGATTCATTAAAGAGGAATCATGCCATATCGAGATTTGATCATTGATTGATACAATTTTTATTTTGGTTAATTGTTGAATAGGCTAGAATGAAATAACAATGGTTTTGGAGAGATAGTCGGTGTGGAAGTAAACCAACATTTCTATTGGCAAATAGGAGGTTTACAAGTGTTGACAGACGGCTAGAATTTCTTCGAATATGTTGTAGAATTCATTTAAGACATGAGTGAAACTTAAAATTGATAAGATTTAGGTGCGCTTTTACAACGGAGAATCATACGGTTTCTTTATGAGGAGTTAGTTGCACCTATGAATGATATAAATACTACTGCTGAATCATTGATCCTAGTTCCCTATCAAGTAGCACCACCAATAACGCTTGGCCATCCAAATTCCCTTTTGATTCCAAGTGCAACTGACCTTGAATATTCTTTAAGCCCCTAGTGATGGATCGACCTGGTACCTAAAGGTTGGTTTCAAATTTAGATTTATGGCTTATATTGGTTGACCTTCAATAGCTCTTGGGTGATTTTGAAATCTTAGGATACAATGATGTATATATATTATGATTGATATCGCGAAGGTAAAGGGACTCTAAACCGCAACGTTAGCTTGGTAGGATAGGGGTATAGTTGACGTCGATTCATCATTTTTAACATCAATAATTCAAAACCAAACGTGAAACTTTGTTTTCATTCCGATTCTTTATGCAATATGGATAGATTTACCAATTTAAAGACTAAACGAAAAAATTTACGATGTATGACATTTCACGTGGTCAATTAATTAATTTATTGACCGAAATATATGATTAAATTAGTCAGGATTGTAGAAAAAGAAATGGTTGAATCAAAATAATTCCTTCTTAATTTGCAATTTTGTTAGAGGGTACTATGAATGTTCTACCATGTTCCATTTACACACTAAAGGAGTGATACAAGATATAAGGTGTGCAGTTAAGCCAACATTTCTATTTGCAAATAAGGGGTTTCCAAGTGCAAGCCCAAGTACTTATAACATCTCAGGTGGTAGTTGCTAACTTACTAGGTTCAGTCGATATAGTCGTTCAGAATCATTGATCCTATTTCCCTATCGAGCAGCAGCACCTGTTAAAAACAAAGAGAAGAATTCTCAATTTATCCTAAGATCCGCTTTTGTCCGATCCATGTCATAGATCTGATAAAAGCCAGACTAACCAATCAAGTACCTCGTATTTTACTGTGGAGGCACTTTCAGCAATTTATTGCTTATTGCTTTATTGTGTATTTTACCTACTTGATAGCGTAATCTGGCTTTTATGGAGGCACTTTCAACAATATATTTCTGTAGTGTAATTCAAATATAATAAATATTAATATCGTACACATATTTTGCTTGCTCTTTTTTTCTTTGTACACTATATCATACATATCATCAATAAATATATTTATATAAATCATGTTCCGCAAGCATTGGAATACGATTCATGGGCTTACCTAATTTTGAATTTAAATCTTAGATGTTTAGAGCCTTATTTTGTTATTTTTTTGGATTCAAAGTTACTCAAAGATGACCTTCTATGGCTAAGCATACTAAACATGATACAACAACAACAATTACTAATTTATCTGCCAATATATTTCTGAAAAGTCGAAAACTCAGTGATTCTACAAGGTAAACGCTCACCCGACCTGTTAGAAAAAAATAAATAGGAATAGAGATAGAATAAACGTAACCCGAAAACTCAGTGATTCTGAATTTTCTGATCTTGACATTCAAATTTGCCAAATTTGTTTGTTTACTATAATTTAACAAAAGGCATTAAACGATATATCAAAACGATGCATGAAGTGTGGAGTTGTTAGTGCATTCCAAGTATGTCTGTCCAGTAGGAGTGAAGTGTGGAGTTGATATAATTTAAAGATTGAGAAGAGGTAGGGCCAAAGCAGTAAAAGAATGTAACTTTTCAAGTTTCTAGGATTACAAAAAGGTATTATCAAATAAAACTGCTAATGCCATGACGTAAATTGTTGAAAGCGCCTCCATAAAAGCCAAACTAAGCAATGAAGTACCTTGTATTTTATGCCTAACCTAACCTAACCTACATGATTTTTAATTGTCTTAATCATTATCTCACATCATTTCAAATGAAATGATTCATTAAAGAGGAATCATGCCATATCGAGATTTGATCATTGATTGATACAATTTTTATTTTGGTTAATTGTTGAATAGGCTAGAATGAAATAACAATGGTTTTGGAGAGATAGTCGGTGTGGAAGTAAACCAACATTTCTATTGGCAAATAGGAGGTTTACAAGTGTTGACAGACGGCTAGAATTTCTTCGAATATGTTGTAGAATTCATTTAAGACATGAGCGAAACTTAAAATTGATAAGATTTAGGTGCGCTTTTACAACGGAGAATCATACGGTTTCTTTATGAGGAGTTAGTTGCACCTATGAATGATATAAATACTACTGCTGAATCATTGATCCTAGTTCCCTATCAAGTAGCACCACCAATAACGCTTGGCCATCCAAATTCCCTTTTGATTCCAAGTGCAACTGACCTTGAATATTCTTTAAGCCCCTAGTGATGGATCGACCTGGTACCTAAAGGTTGGTTTCAAATTTAGATTTATGGCTTATATTGGTTGACCTTCAATAGCTCTTGGGTGATTTTGAAATCTTAGGATACAATGATGTATATATATTATGATTGATATCGCGAAGGTAAAGGGACTCTAAACCGCAACGTTAGCTTGGTAGGATAGGGGTATAGTTGACGTCGATTCATCATTTTTAACATCAATAATTCAAAACCAAACGTGAAACTTTGTTTTCATTCCGATTCTTTATGCAATATGGATAGATTTACCAATTTAAAGACTAAACGAAAAAATTTACGATGTATGACATTTCACGTGGTCAATTAATTAATTTATTGACCGAAATATATGATTAAATTAGTCAGGATTGTAGAAAAAGAAATGGTTGAATCAAAATAATTCCTTCTTAATTTGCAATTTTGTTAGAGGGTACTATGAATGTTCTACCATGTTCCATTTACACACTAAAGGAGTGATACAAGATATAAGGTGTGCAGTTAAGCCAACATTTCTATTTGCAAATAAGGGGTTTCCAAGTGCAAGCCCAAGTACTTATAACATCTCAGGTGGTAGTTGCTAACTTACTAGGTTCAGTCGATATAGTCGTTCAGAATCATTGATCCTATTTCCCTATCGAGCAGCAGCACCTGTTAAAAACAAAGAGAAGAATTCTCAATTTATCCTAAGATCCGCTTTTGTCCGATCCATGTCATAGATCTGATAAAAGCCAGACTAACCAATCAAGTACCTCGTATTTTACTGTGGAGGCACTTTCAGCAATTTATTGCTTATTGCTTTATTGTGTATTTTACCTACTTGATAGCGTAATCTGGCTTTTATGGAGGCACTTTCAACAATATATTTCTGTAGTGTAATTCAAATATAATAAATATTAATATCGTACACATATTTTGCTTGCTCTTTTTTTCTTTGTACACTATATCATACATATCATCAATAAATATATTTATATAAATCATGTTCCGCAAGCATTGGAATACGATTCATGGGCTTACCTAATTTTGAATTTAAATCTTAGATGTTTAGAGCCTTATTTTGTTATTTTTTTGGATTCAAAGTTACTCAAAGATGACCTTCTATGGCTAAGCATACTAAACATGATACAACAACAACAATTACTAATTTATCTGCCAATATATTTCTGAAAAGTCGAAAACTCAGTGATTCTACAAGGTAAACGCTCACCCGACCTGTTAGAAAAAAATAAATAGGAATAGAGATAGAATAAACGTAACCCGAAAACTCAGTGATTCTGAATTTTCTGATCTTGACATTCAAATTTGCCAAATTTGTTTGTTTACTATAATTTAACAAAAGGCATTAAACGATATATCAAAACGATGCATGAAGTGTGGAGTTGTTAGTGCATTCCAAGTATGTCTGTCCAGTAGGAGTGAAGTGTGGAGTTGATATAATTTAAAGATTGAGAAGAGGTAGGGCCAAAGCAGTAAAAGAATGTAACTTTTCAAGTTTCTAGGATTACAAAAAGGTATTATCAAATAAAACTGCTAATGCCATGACGTAAATTGTTGAAAGCGCCTCCATAAAAGCCAAACTAAGCAATGAAGTACCTTGTATTTTATGCCTAACCTAACCTAACCTACATGATTTTTAATTGTCTTAATCATTATCTCACATCATTTCAAATGAAATGATTCATTAAAGAGGAATCATGCCATATCGAGATTTGATCATTGATTGATACAATTTTTATTTTGGTTAATTGTTGAATAGGCTAGAATGAAATAACAATGGTTTTGGAGAGATAGTCGGTGTGGAAGTAAACCAACATTTCTATTGGCAAATAGGAGGTTTACAAGTGTTGACAGACGGCTAGAATTTCTTCGAATATGTTGTAGAATTCATTTAAGACATGAGCGAAACTTAAAATTGATAAGATTTAGGTGCGCTTTTACAACGGAGAATCATACGGTTTCTTTATGAGGAGTTAGTTGCACCTATGAATGATATAAATACTACTGCTGAATCATTGATCCTAGTTCCCTATCAAGTAGCACCACCAATAACGCTTGGCCATCCAAATTCCCTTTTGATTCCAAGTGCAACTGACCTTGAATATTCTTTAAGCCCCTAGTGATGGATCGACCTGGTACCTAAAGGTTGGTTTCAAATTTAGATTTATGGCTTATATTGGTTGACCTTCAATAGCTCTTGGGTGATTTTGAAATCTTAGGATACAATGATGTATATATATTATGATTGATATCGCGAAGGTAAAGGGACTCTAAACCGCAACGTTAGCTTGGTAGGATAGGGGTATAGTTGACGTCGATTCATCATTTTTAACATCAATAATTCAAAACCAAACGTGAAACTTTGTTTTCATTCCGATTCTTTATGCAATATGGATAGATTTACCAATTTAAAGACTAAACGAAAAAATTTACGATGTATGACATTTCACGTGGTCAATTAATTAATTTATTGACCGAAATATATGATTAAATTAGGCAGGATTGTAGAAAAAGAAATGGTTGAATCAAAATAATTCCTTCTTAATTTGCAATTTTGTTAGAGGGTACTATGAATGTTCTACCATGTTCCATTTACACACTAAAGGAGTGATACAAGATATAAGGTGTGCAGTTAAGCCAACATTTCTATTTGCAAATAAGGGGTTTCCAAGTGCAAGCCCAAGTACTTATAACATCTCAGGTGGTAGTTGCTAACTTACTAGGTTCAGTCGATATAGTCGTTCAGAATCATTGATCCTATTTCCCTATCGAGCAGCAGCACCTGTTAAAAACAAAGAGAAGAATTCTCAATTTATCCTAAGATCCGCTTTTGTCCGATCCATGTCATAGATCTGATAAAAGCCAGACTAACCAATCAAGTACCTCGTATTTTACTGTGGAGGCACTTTCAGCAATTTATTGCTTATTGCTTTATTGTGTATTTTACCTACTTGATAGCGTAATCTGGCTTTTATGGAGGCACTTTCAACAATATATTTCTGTAGTGTAATTCAAATATAATAAATATTAATATCGTACACATATTTTGCTTGCTCTTTTTTTCTTTGTACACTATATCATACATATCATCAATAAATATATTTATATAAATCATGTTCCGCAAGCATTGGAATACGATTCATGGGCTTACCTAATTTTGAATTTAAATCTTAGATGTTTAGAGCCTTATTTTGTTATTTTTTTGGATTCAAAGTTACTCAAAGATGACCTTCTATGGCTAAGCATACTAAACATGATACAACAACAACAATTACTAAATTATCTGCCAATATATTTCTGAAAAGTCGAAAACTCAGTGATTCTACAAGGTAAACGCTCACCCGACCTGTTAGAAAAAAATAAATAGGAATAGAGATAGAATAAACGTAACCCGAAAACTCAGTGATTCTGAATTTTCTGATCTTGACATTCAAATTTGCCAAATTTGTTTGTTTACTATAATTTAACAAAAGGCATTAAACGATATATCAAAACGATGCATGAAGTGTGGAGTTGTTAGTGCATTCCAAGTATGTCTGTCCAGTAGGAGTGAAGTGTGGAGTTGATATAATTTAAAGATTGAGAAGAGGTAGGGCCAAAGCAGTAAAAGAATGTAACTTTTCAAGTTTCTAGGATTACAAAAAGGTATTATCAAATAAAACTGCTAATGCCATGACGTAAATTGTTGAAAGCGCCTCCATAAAAGCCAAACTAAGCAATGAAGTACCTTGTATTTTATGCCTAACCTAACCTAACCTACATGATTTTTAATTGTCTTAATCATTATCTCACATCATTTCAAATGAAATGATTCATTAAAGAGGAATCATGCCATATCGAGATTTGATCATTGATTGATACAATTTTTATTTTGGTTAATTGTTGAATAGGCTAGAATGAAATAACAATGGTTTTGGAGAGATAGTCGGTGTGGAAGTAAACCAACATTTCTATTGGCAAATAGGAGGTTTACAAGTGTTGATAGACGGCTAGAATTTCTTCGAATATGTTGTAGAATTCATTTAAGACATGAGCGAAACTTAAAATTGATAAGATTTAGGTGCGCTTTTACAACGGAGAATCATACGGTTTCTTTATGAGGAGTTAGTTGCACCTATGAATGATATAAATACTACTGCTGAATCATTGATCCTAGTTCCCTATCAAGTAGCACCACCAATAACGCTTGGCCATCCAAATTCCCTTTTGATTCCAAGTGCAACTGACCTTGAATATTCTTTAAGCCCCTAGTGATGGATCGACCTGGTACCTAAAGGTTGGTTTCAAATTTAGATTTATGGCTTATATTGGTTGACCTTCAATAGCTCTTGGGTGATTTTGAAATCTTAGGATACAATGATGTATATATATTATGATTGATATCGCGAAGGTAAAGGGACTCTAAACCGCAACGTTAGCTTGGTAGGATAGGGGTATAGTTGACGTCGATTCATCATTTTTAACATCAATAATTCAAAACCAAACGTGAAACTTTGTTTTCATTCCGATTCTTTATGCAATATGGATAGATTTACCAATTTAAAGACTAAACGAAAAAATTTACGATGTATGACATTTCACGTGGTCAATTAATTAATTTATTGACCGAAATATATGATTAAATTAGTCAGGATTGTAGAAAAAGAAATGGTTGAATCAAAATAATTCCTTCTTAATTTGCAATTTTGTTAGAGGGTACTATGAATGTTCTACCATGTTCCATTTACACACTAAAGGAGTGATACAAGATATAAGGTGTGCAGTTAAGCCAACATTTCTATTTGCAAATAAGGGGTTTCCAAGTGCAAGCCCAAGTACTTATAACATCTCAGGTGGTAGTTGCTAACTTACTAGGTTCAGTCGATATAGTCGTTCAGAATCATTGATCCTATTTCCCTATCGAGCAGCAGCACCTGTTAAAAACAAAGAGAAGAATTCTCAATTTATCCTAAGATCCGCTTTTGTCCGATCCATGTCATAGATCTGATAAAAGCCAGACTAACCAATCAAGTACCTCGTATTTTACTGTGGAGGCACTTTCAGCAATTTATTGCTTATTGCTTTATTGTGTATTTTACCTACTTGATAGCGTAATCTGGCTTTTATGGAGGCACTTTCAACAATATATTTCTGTAGTGTAATTCAAATATAATAAATATTAATATCGTACACATATTTTGCTTGCTCTTTTTTTCTTTGTACACTATATCATACATATCATCAATAAATATATTTATATAAATCATGTTCCGCAAGCATTGGAATACGTTTCATGGGCTTACCTAATTTTGAATTTAAATCTTAGATGTTTAGAGCCTTATTTTGTTATTTTTTTGGATTCAAAGTTACTCAAAGATGACCTTCTATGGCTAAGCATACTAAACATGATACAACAACAACAATTACTAATTTATCTGCCAATATATTTCTGAAAAGTCGAAAACTCAGTGATTCTACAAGGTAAACGCTCACCCGACCTGTTAGAAAAAAATAAATAGGAATAGAGATAGAATAAACGTAACCCGAAAACTCAGTGATTCTGAATTTTCTGATCTTGACATTCAAATTTGCCAAATTTGTTTGTTTACTATAATTTAACAAAAGGCATTAAACGATATATCAAAACGATGCATGAAGTGTGGAGTTGTTAGTGCATTCCAAGTATGTCTGTCCAGTAGGAGTGAAGTGTGGAGTTGATATAATTTAAAGATTGAGAAGAGGTAGGGCCAAAGCAGTAAAAGAATGTAACTTTTCAAGTTTCTAGGATTACAAAAAGGTATTATCAAATAAAACTGCTAATGCCATGACGTAAATTGTTGAAAGCGCCTCCATAAAAGCCAAACTAAGCAATGAAGTACCTTGTATTTTATGCCTAACCTAACCTAACCTACATGATTTTTAATTGTCTTAATCATTATCTCACATCATTTCAAATGAAATGATTCATTAAAGAGGAATCATGCCATATCGAGATTTGATCATTGATTGATACAATTTTTATTTTGGTTAATTGTTGAATAGGCTAGAATGAAATAACAATGGTTTTGGAGAGATAGTCGGTGTGGAAGTAAACCAACATTTCTATTGGCAAATAGGAGGTTTACAAGTGTTGACAGACGGCTAGAATTTCTTCGAATATGTTGTAGAATTCATTTAAGACATGAGCGAAACTTAAAATTGATAAGATTTAGGTGCGCTTTTACAACGGAGAATCATACGGTTTCTTTATGAGGAGTTAGTTGCACCTATGAATGATATAAATACTACTGCTGAATCATTGATCCTAGTTCCCTATCAAGTAGCACCACCAATAACGCTTGGCCATCCAAATTCCCTTTTGATTCCAAGTGCAACTGACCTTGAATATTCTTTAAGCCCCTAGTGATGGATCGACCTGGTACCTAAAGGTTGGTTTCAAATTTAGATTTATGGCTTATATTGGTTGACCTTCAATAGCTCTTGGGTGATTTTGAAATCTTAGGATACAATGATGTATATATATTATGATTGATATCGCGAAGGTAAAGGGACTCTAAACCGCAACGTTAGCTTGGTAGGATAGGGGTATAGTTGACGTCGATTCATCATTTTTAACATCAATAATTCAAAACCAAACGTGAAACTTTGTTTTCATTCCGATTCTTTATGCAATATGGATAGATTTACCAATTTAAAGACTAAACGAAAAAATTTACGATGTATGACATTTCACGTGGTCAATTAATTAATTTATTGACCGAAATATATGATTAAATTAGGCAGGATTGTAGAAAAAGAAATGGTTGAATCAAAATAATTCCTTCTTAATTTGCAATTTTGTTAGAGGGTACTATGAATGTTCTACCATGTTCCATTTACACACTAAAGGAGTGATACAAGATATAAGGTGTGCAGTTAAGCCAACATTTCTATTTGCAAATAAGGGGTTTCCAAGTGCAAGCCCAAGTACTTATAACATCTCAGGTGGTAGTTGCTAACTTACTAGGTTCAGTCGATATAGTCGTTCAGAATCATTGATCCTATTTCCCTATCGAGCAGCAGCACCTGTTAAAAACAAAGAGAAGAATTCTCAATTTATCCTAAGATCCGCTTTTGTCCGATCCATGTCATAGATCTGATAAAAGCCAGACTAACCAATCAAGTACCTCGTATTTTACTGTGGAGGCACTTTCAGCAATTTATTGCTTATTGCTTTATTGTGTATTTTACCTACTTGATAGCGTAATCTGGCTTTTATGGAGGCACTTTCAACAATATATTTCTGTAGTGTAATTCAAATATAATAAATATTAATATCGTACACATATTTTGCTTGCTCTTTTTTTCTTTGTACACTATATCATACATATCATCAATAAATATATTTATATAAATCATGTTCCGCAAGCATTGGAATACGATTCATGGGCTTACCTAATTTTGAATTTAAATCTTAGATGTTTAGAGCCTTATTTTGTTATTTTTTTGGATTCAAAGTTACTCAAAGATGACCTTCTATGGCTAAGCATACTAAACATGATACAACAACAACAATTACTAATTTATCTGCCAATATATTTCTAAAAAGTCGAAAACTCAGTGATTCTACAAGGTAAACGCTCACCCGACCTGTTAGAAAAAAATAAATAGGAATAGAGATAGAATAAACGTAACCCGAAAACTCAGTGATTCTGAATTTTCTGATCTTGACATTCAAATTTGCCAAATTTGTTTGTTTACTATAATTTAACAAAAGGCATTAAACGATATATCAAAACGATGCATGAAGTGTGGAGTTGTTAGTGCATTCCAAGTATGTCTGTCCAGTAGGAGTGAAGTGTGGAGTTGATATAATTTAAAGATTGAGAAGAGGTAGGGCCAAAGCAGTAAAAGAATGTAACTTTTCAAGTTTCTAGGATTACAAAAAGGTATTATCAAATAAAACTGCTAATGCCATGACGTAAATTGTTGAAAGCGCCTCCATAAAAGCCAAACTAAGCAATGAAGTACCTTGTATTTTATGCCTAACCTAACCTAACCTACATGATTTTTAATTGTCTTAATCATTATCTCACATCATTTCAAATGAAATGATTCATTAAAGAGGAATCATGCCATATCGAGATTTGATCATTGATTGATACAATTTTTATTTTGGTTAATTGTTGAATAGGCTAGAATGAAATAACAATGGTTTTGGAGAGATAGTCGGTGTGGAAGTAAACCAACATTTCTATTGGCAAATAGGAGGTTTACAAGTGTTGACAGACGGCTAGAATTTCTTCGAATATGTTGTAGAATTCATTTAAGACATGAGCGAAACTTAAAATTGATAAGATTTAGGTGCGCTTTTACAACGGAGAATCATACGGTTTCTTTATGAGGAGTTAGTTGCACCTATGAATGATATAAATACTACTGCTGAATCATTGATCCTAGTTCCCTATCAAGTAGCACCACCAATAACGCTTGGCCATCCAAATTCCCTTTTGATTCCAAGTGCAACTGACCTTGAATATTCTTTAAGCCCCTAGTGATGGATCGACCTGGTACCTAAAGGTTGGTTTCAAATTTAGATTTATGGCTTATATTGGTTGACCTTCAATAGCTCTTGGGTGATTTTGAAATCTTAGGATACAATGATGTATATATATTATGATTGATATCGCGAAGGTAAAGGGACTCTAAACCGCAACGTTAGCTTGGTAGGATAGGGGTATAGTTGACGTCGATTCATCATTTTTAACATCAATAATTCAAAACCAAACGTGAAACTTTGTTTTCATTCCGATTCTTTATGCAATATGGATAGATTTACCAATTTAAAGACTAAACGAAAAAATTTACGATGTATGACATTTCACGTGGTCAATTAATTAATTTATTGACCGAAATATATGATTAAATTAGTCAGGATTGTAGAAAAAGAAATGGTTGAATCAAAATAATTCCTTCTTAATTTGCAATTTTGTTAGAGGGTACTATGAATGTTCTACCATGTTCCATTTACACACTAAAGGAGTGATACAAGATATAAGGTGTGCAGTTAAGCCAACATTTCTATTTGCAAATAAGGGGTTTCCAAGTGCAAGCCCAAGTACTTATAACATCTCAGGTGGTAGTTGCTAACTTACTAGGTTCAGTCGATATAGTCGTTCAGAATCATTGATCCTATTTCCCTATCGAGCAGCAGCACCTGTTAAAAACAAAGAGAAGAATTCTCAATTTATCCTAAGATCCGCTTTTGTCCGATCCATGTCATAGATCTGATAAAAGCCAGACTAACCAATCAAGTACCTCGTATTTTACTGTGGAGGCACTTTCAGCAATTTATTGCTTATTGCTTTATTGTGTATTTTACCTACTTGATAGCGTAATCTGGCTTTTATGGAGGCACTTTCAACAATATATTTCTGTAGTGTAATTCAAATATAATAAATATTAATATCGTACACATATTTTGCTTGCTCTTTTTTTCTTTGTACACTATATCATACATATCATCAATAAATATATTTATATAAATCATGTTCCGCAAGCATTGGAATACGATTCATGGGCTTACCTAATTTTGAATTTAAATCTTAGATGTTTAGAGCCTTATTTTGTTATTTTTTTGGATTCAAAGTTACTCAAAGATGACCTTCTATGGCTAAGCATACTAAACATGATACAACAACAACAATTACTAATTTATCTGCCAATATATTTCTGAAAAGTCGAAAACTCAGTGATTCTACAAGGTAAACGCTCACCCGACCTGTTAGAAAAAAATAAATAGGAATAGAGATAGAATAAACGTAACCCGAAAACTCAGTGATTCTGAATTTTCTGATCTTGACATTCAAATTTGCCAAATTTGTTTGTTTACTATAATTTAACAAAAGGCATTAAACGATATATCAAAACGATGCATGAAGTGTGGAGTTGTTAGTGCATTCCAAGTATGTCTGTCCAGTAGGAGTGAAGTGTGGAGTTGATATAATTTAAAGATTGAGAAGAGGTAGGGCCAAAGCAGTAAAAGAATGTAACTTTTCAAGTTTCTAGGATTACAAAAAGGTATTATCAAATAAAACTGCTAATGCCATGACGTAAATTGTTGAAAGCGCCTCCATAAAAGCCAAACTAAGCAATGAAGTACCTTGTATTTTATGCCTAACCTAACCTAACCTACATGATTTTTAATTGTCTTAATCATTATCTCACATCATTTCAAATGAAATGATTCATTAAAGAGGAATCATGCCATATCGAGATTTGATCATTGATTGATACAATTTTTATTTTGGTTAATTGTTGAATAGGCTAGAATGAAATAACAATGGTTTTGGAGAGATAGTCGGTGTGGAAGTAAACCAACATTTCTATTGGCAAATAGGAGGTTTACAAGTGTTGACAGACGGCTAGAATTTCTTCGAATATGTTGTAGAATTCATTTAAGACATGAGCGAAACTTAAAATTGATAAGATTTAGGTGCGCTTTTACAACGGAGAATCATACGGTTTCTTTATGAGGAGTTAGTTGCACCTATGAATGATATAAATACTACTGCTGAATCATTGATCCTAGTTCCCTATCAAGTAGCACCACCAATAACGCTTGGCCATCCAAATTCCCTTTTGATTCCAAGTGCAACTGACCTTGAATATTCTTTAAGCCCCTAGTGATGGATCGACCTGGTACCTAAAGGTTGGTTTCAAATTTAGATTTATGGCTTATATTGGTTGACCTTCAATAGCTCTTGGGTGATTTTGAAATCTTAGGATACAATGATGTATATATATTATGATTGATATCGCGAAGGTAAAGGGACTCTAAACCGCAACGTTAGCTTGGTAGGATAGGGGTATAGTTGACGTCGATTCATCATTTTTAACATCAATAATTCAAAACCAAACGTGAAACTTTGTTTTCATTCCGATTCTTTATGCAATATGGATAGATTTACCAATTTAAAGACTAAACGAAAAAATTTACGATGTATGACATTTCACGTGGTCAATTAATTAATTTATTGACCGAAATATATGATTAAATTAGGCAGGATTGTAGAAAAAGAAATGGTTGAATCAAAATAATTCCTTCTTAATTTGCAATTTTGTTAGAGGGTACTATGAATGTTCTACCATGTTCCATTTACACACTAAAGGAGTGATACAAGATATAAGGTGTGCAGTTAAGCCAACATTTCTATTTGCAAATAAGGGGTTTCCAAGTGCAAGCCCAAGTACTTATAACATCTCAGGTGGTAGTTGCTAACTTACTAGGTTCAGTCGATATAGTCGTTCAGAATCATTGATCCTATTTCCCTATCGAGCAGCAGCACCTGTTAAAAACAAAGAGAAGAATTCTCAATTTATCCTAAGATCCGCTTTTGTCCGATCCATGTCATAGATCTGATAAAAGCCAGACTAACCAATCAAGTACCTCGTATTTTACTGTGGAGGCACTTTCAGCAATTTATTGCTTATTGCTTTATTGTGTATTTTACCTACTTGATAGCGTAATCTGGCTTTTATGGAGGCACTTTCAACAATATATTTCTGTAGTGTAATTCAAATATAATAAATATTAATATCGTACACATATTTCGCTTGCTCTTTTTTTCTTTGTACACTATATCATACATATCATCAATAAATATATTTATATAAATCATGTTCCGCAAGCATTGGAATACGATTCATGGGCTTACCTAATTTTGAATTTAAATCTTAGATGTTTAGAGCCTTATTTTGTTATTTTTTTGGATTCAAAGTTACTCAAAGATGACCTTCTATGGCTAAGCATACTAAACATGATACAACAACAACAATTACTAATTTATCTGCCAATATATTTCTGAAAAGTCGAAAACTCAGTGATTCTACAAGGTAAACGCTCACCCGACCTGTTAGAAAAAAATAAATAGGAATAGAGATAGAATAAACGTAACCCGAAAACTCAGTGATTCTGAATTTTCTGATCTTGACATTCAAATTTGCCAAATTTGTTTGTTTACTATAATTTAACAAAAGGCATTAAACGATATATCAAAACGATGCATGAAGTGTGGAGTTGTTAGTGCATTCCAAGTATGTCTGTCCAGTAGGAGTGAAGTGTGGAGTTGATATAATTTAAAGATTGAGAAGAGGTAGGGCCAAAGCAGTAAAAGAATGTAACTTTTCAAGTTTCTAGGATTACAAAAAGGTATTATCAAATAAAACTGCTAATGCCATGACGTAAATTGTTGAAAGCGCCTCCATAAAAGCCAAACTAAGCAATGAAGTACCTTGTATTTTATGCCTAACCTAACCTAACCTACATGATTTTTAATTGTCTTAATCATTATCTCACATCATTTCAAATGAAATGATTCATTAAAGAGGAATCATGCCATATCGAGATTTGATCATTGATTGATACAATTTTTATTTTGGTTAATTGTTGAATAGGCTAGAATGAAATAACAATGGTTTTGGAGAGATAGTCGGTGTGGAAGTAAACCAACATTTCTATTGGCAAATAGGAGGTTTACAAGTGTTGACAGACGGCTAGAATTTCTTCGAATATGTTGTAGAATTCATTTAAGACATGAGCGAAACTTAAAATTGATAAGATTTAGGTGCGCTTTTACAACGGAGAATCATACGGTTTCTTTATGAGGAGTTAGTTGCACCTATGAATGATATAAATACTACTGCTGAATCATTGATCCTAGTTCCCTATCAAGTAGCACCACCAATAACGCTTGGCCATCCAAATTCCCTTTTGATTCCAAGTGCAACTGACCTTGAATATTCTTTAAGCCCCTAGTGATGGATCGACCTGGTACCTAAAGGTTGGTTTCAAATTTAGATTTATGGCTTATATTGGTTGACCTTCAATAGCTCTTGGGTGATTTTGAAATCTTAGGATACAATGATGTATATATATTATGATTGATATCGCGAAGGTAAAGGGACTCTAAACCGCAACGTTAGCTTGGTAGGATAGGGGTATAGTTGACGTCGATTCATCATTTTTAACATCAATAATTCAAAACCAAACGTGAAACTTTGTTTTCATTCCGATTCTTTATGCAATATGGATAGATTTACCAATTTAAAGACTAAACGAAAAAATTTACGATGTATGACATTTCACGTGGTCAATTAATTAATTTATTGACCGAAATATATGATTAAATTAGGCAGGATTGTAGAAAAAGAAATGGTTGAATCAAAATAATTCCTTCTTAATTTGCAATTTTGTTAGAGGGTACTATGAATGTTCTACCATGTTCCATTTACACACTAAACGAGTGATACAAGATATAAGGTGTGCAGTTAAGCCAACATTTCTATTTGCAAATAAGGGGTTTCCAAGTGCAAGCCCAAGTACTTATAACATCTCAGGTGGTAGTTGCTAACTTACTAGGTTCAGTCGATATAGTCGTTCAGAATCATTGATCCTATTTCCCTATCGAGCAGCAGCACCTGTTAAAAACAAAGAGAAGAATTCTCAATTTATCCTAAGATCCGCTTTTGTCCGATCCATGTCATAGATCTGATAAAAGCCAGACTAACCAATCAAGTACCTCGTATTTTACTGTGGAGGCACTTTCAGCAATTTATTGCTTATTGCTTTATTGTGTATTTTACCTACTTGATAGCGTAATCTGGCTTTTATGGAGGCACTTTCAACAATATATTTCTGTAGTGTAATTCAAATATAATAAATATTAATATCGTACACATATTTTGCTTGCTCTTTTTTTCTTTGTACACTATATCATACATATCATCAATAAATATATTTATATAAATCATGTTCCGCAAGCATTGGAATACGATTCATGGGCTTACCTAATTTTGAATTTAAATCTTAGATGTTTAGAGCCTTATTTTGTTATTTTTTTGGATTCAAAGTTACTCAAAGATGACCTTCTATGGCTAAGCATACTAAACATGATACAACAACAACAATTACTAATTTATCTGCCAATATATTTCTGAAAAGTCGAAAACTCAGTGATTCTACAAGGTAAACGCTCACCCGACCTGTTAGAAAAAAATAAATAGGAATAGAGATAGAATAAACGTAACCCGAAAACTCAGTGATTCTGAATTTTCTGATCTTGACATTCAAATTTGCCAAATTTGTTTGTTTACTATAATTTAACAAAAGGCATTAAACGATATATCAAAACGATGCATGAAGTGTGGAGTTAGTGCATTCCAAGTATGTCTGTCCAGTAGGAGTGAAGTGTGGAGTTGATATAATTTAAAGATTGAGAAGAGGTAGGGCCAAAGCAGTAAAAGAATGTAACTTTTCAAGTTTCTAGGATTACAAAAAGGTATTATCAAATAAAACTGCTAATGCCATGACGTAAATTGTTGAAAGCGCCTCCATAAAAGCCAAACTAAGCAATGAAGTACCTTGTATTTTATGCCTAACCTAACCTAACCTACATGATTTTTAATTGTCTTAATCATTATCTCACATCATTTCAAATGAAATGATTCATTAAAGAGGAATCATGCCATATCGAGATTTGATCATTGATTGATACAATTTTTATTTTGGTTAATTGTTGAATAGGCTAGAATGAAATAACAATGGTTTTGGAGAGATAGTCGGTGTGGAAGTAAACCAACATTTCTATTGGCAAATAGGAGGTTTACAAGTGTTGACAGACGGCTAGAATTTCTTCGAATATGTTGTAGAATTCATTTAAGACATGAGCGAAACTTAAAATTGATAAGATTTAGGTGCGCTTTTACAACGGAGAATCATACGGTTTCTTTATGAGGAGTTAGTTGCACCTATGAATGATATAAATACTACTGCTGAATCATTGATCCTAGTTCCCTATCAAGTAGCACCACCAATAACGCTTGGCCATCCAAATTCCCTTTTGATTCCAAGTGCAACTGACCTTGAATATTCTTTAAGCCCCTAGTGATGGATCGACCTGGTACCTAAAGGTTGGTTTCAAATTTAGATTTATGGCTTATATTGGTTGACCTTCAATAGCTCTTGGGTGATTTTGAAATCTTAGGATACAATGATGTATATATATTATGATTGATATCGCGAAGGTAAAGGGACTCTAAACCGCAACGTTAGCTTGGTAGGATAGGGGTATAGTTGACGTCGATTCATCATTTTTAACATCAATAATTCAAAACCAAACGTGAAACTTTGTTTTCATTCCGATTCTTTATGCAATATGGATAGATTTACCAATTTAAAGACTAAACGAAAAAATTTACGATGTATGACATTTCACGTGGTCAATTAATTAATTTATTGACCGAAATATATGATTAAATTAGGCAGGATTGTAGAAAAAGAAATGGTTGAATCAAAATAATTCCTTCTTAATTTGCAATTTTGTTAGAGGGTACTATGAATGTTCTACCATGTTCCATTTACACACTAAACGAGTGATACAAGATATAAGGTGTGCAGTTAAGCCAACATTTCTATTTGCAAATAAGGGGTTTCCAAGTGCAAGCCCAAGTACTTATAACATCTCAGGTGGTAGTTGCTAACTTACTAGGTTCAGTCGATATAGTCGTTCAGAATCATTGATCCTATTTCCCTATCGAGCAGCAGCACCTGTTAAAAACAAAGAGAAGAATTCTCAATTTATCCTAAGATCCGCTTTTGTCCGATCCATGTCATAGATCTGATAAAAGCCAGACTAACCAATCAAGTACCTCGTATTTTACTGTGGAGGCACTTTCAGCAATTTATTGCTTATTGCTTTATTGTGTATTTTACCTACTTGATGGCGTAATCTGGCTTTTATGGAGGCACTTTCAACAATATATTTCTGTAGTGTAATTCAAATATAATAAATATTAATATCGTACACATATTTTGCTTGCTCTTTTTTTCTTTGTACACTATATCATACATATCATCAATAAATATATTTATATAAATCATGTTCCGCAAGCATTGGAATACGATTCATGGGCTTACCTAATTTTGAATTTAAATCTTAGATGTTTAGAGCCTTATTTTGTTATTTTTTTGGATTCAAAGTTACTCAAAGATGACCTTCTATGGCTAAGCATACTAAACATGATACAACAACAACAATTACTAATTTATCTGCCAATATATTTCTGAAAAGTCGAAAACTCAGTGATTCTACAAGGTAAACGCTCACCCGACCTGTTAGAAAAAAATAAATAGGAATAGAGATAGAATAAACGTAACCCGAAAACTCAGTGATTCTGAATTTTCTGATCTTGACATTCAAATTTGCCAAATTTGTTTGTTTACTATAATTTAACAAAAGGCATTAAACGATATATCAAAACGATGCATGAAGTGTGGAGTTGTTAGTGCATTCCAAGTATGTCTGTCCAGTAGGAGTGAAGTGTGGAGTTGATATAATTTAAAGATTGAGAAGAGGTAGGGCCAAAGCAGTAAAAGAATGTAACTTTTCAAGTTTCTAGGATTACAAAAAGGTATTATCAAATAAAACTGCTAATGCCATGACGTAAATTGTTGAAAGCGCCTCCATAAAAGCCAAACTAAGCAATGAAGTACCTTGTATTTTATGCCTAACCTAACCTAACCTACATGATTTTTAATTGTCTTAATCATTATCTCACATCATTTCAAATGAAATGATTCATTAAAGAGGAATCATGCCATATCGAGATTTGATCATTGATTGATACAATTTTTATTTTGGTTAATTGTTGAATAGGCTAGAATGAAATAACAATGGTTTTGGAGAGATAGTCGGTGTGGAAGTAAACCAACATTTCTATTGGCAAATAGGAGGTTTACAAGTGTTGACAGACGGCTAGAATTTCTTCGAATATGTTGTAGAATTCATTTAAGACATGAGCGAAACTTAAAATTGATAAGATTTAGGTGCGCTTTTACAACGGAGAATCATACGGTTTCTTTATGAGGAGTTAGTTGCACCTATGAATGATATAAATACTACTGCTGAATCATTGATCCTAGTTCCCTATCAAGTAGCACCACCAATAACGCTTGGCCATCCAAATTCCCTTTTGATTCCAAGTGCAACTGACCTTGAATATTCTTTAAGCCCCTAGTGATGGATCGACCTGGTACCTAAAGGTTGGTTTCAAATTTAGATTTATGGCTTATATTGGTTGACCTTCAATAGCTCTTGGGTGATTTTGAAATCTTAGGATACAATGATGTATATATATTATGATTGATATCGCGAAGGTAAAGGGACTCTAAACCGCAACGTTAGCTTGGTAGGATAGGGGTATAGTTGACGTCGATTCATCATTTTTAACATCAATAATTCAAAACCAAACGTGAAACTTTGTTTTCATTCCGATTCTTTATGCAATATGGATAGATTTACCAATTTAAAGACTAAACGAAAAAATTTACGATGTATGACATTTCACGTGGTCAATTAATTAATTTATTGACCGAAATATATGACTAAATTAGGCAGGATTGTAGAAAAAGAAATGGTTGAATCAAAATAATTCCTTCTTAATTTGCAATTTTGTTAGAGGGTACTATGAATGTTCTACCATGTTCCATTTACACACTAAAGGAGTGATACAAGATATAAGGTGTGCAGTTAAGCCAACATTTCTATTTGCAAATAAGGGGTTTCCAAGTGCAAGCCCAAGTACTTATAACATCTCAGGTGGTAGTTGCTAACTTACTAGGTTCAGTCGATATAGTCGTTCAGAATCATTGATCCTATTTCCCTATCGAGCAGCAGCACCTGTTAAAAACAAAGAGAAGAATTCTCAATTTATCCTAAGATCCGCTTTTGTCCGATCCATGTCATAGATCTGATAAAAGCCAGACTAACC
The DNA here is from genome assembly GCF_984573655.1 of Nuphar pumila. Taxonomy (NCBI): domain Eukaryota; kingdom Viridiplantae; phylum Streptophyta; class Magnoliopsida; order Nymphaeales; family Nymphaeaceae; genus Nuphar; species Nuphar pumila. The sequence continues at coordinate 60,102,727 of NC_143263.1, forward strand.
AATCAAGTACCTCGTATTTTACTGTGGAGGCACTTTCAGCAATTTATTGCTTATTGCTTTATTGTGTATTTTACCTACTTGATAGCTTAATCTGGCTTTTATGGAGGCACTTTCAACAATATATTTCTGTAGTGTAATTCAAATATAATAAATATTAATATCGTACACATATTTCGCTTGCTCTTTTTTTCTTTGTACACTATATCATACATATCATCAATAAATATATTTATATAAATCATGTTCCGCAAGCATTGGAATACGATTCATGGGCTTACCTAATTTTGAATTTAAATCTTAGATGTTTAGAGCCTTACTTTGTTATTTTTTTGGATTCAAAGTTACTCAAAGATGACCTTCTATGGCTAAGCATACTAAACATGATACAACAACAACAATTACTAATTTATCTGCCAATATATTTCTGAAAAGTCGAAAACTCAGTGATTCTACAAGGTAAACGCTCACCCGACCTGTTAGAAAAAAATAAATAGGAATAGAGATAGAATAAACGTAACCCGAAAACTCAGTGATTCTGAATTTTCTGATCTTGACATTCAAATTTGCCAAATTTGTTTGTTTACTATAATTTAACAAAAGGCATTAAACGATATATCAAAACGATGCATGAAGTGTGGAGTTGTTAGTGCATTCCAAGTATGTCTGTCCAGTAGGAGTGAAGTGTGGAGTTGATATAATTTAAAGATTGAGAAGAGGTAGGGCCAAAGCAGTAAAAGAATGTAACTTTTCAAGTTTCTAGGATTACAAAAAGGTATTATCAAATAAAACTGCTAATGCCATGACGTAAATTGTTGAAAGCGCCTCCATAAAAGCCAAACTAAGCAATGAAGTACCTTGTATTTTATGCCTAACCTAACCTAACCTACATGATTTTTAATTGTCTTAATCATTATCTCACATCATTTCAAATGAAATGATTCATTAAAGAGGAATCATGCCATATCGAGATTTGATCATTGATTGATACAATTTTTATTTTGGTTAATTGTTGAATAGGCTAGAATGAAATAACAATGGTTTTGGAGAGATAGTCGGTGTGGAAGTAAACCAACATTTCTATTGGCAAATAGGAGGTTTACAAGTGTTGACAGACGGCTAGAATTTCTTCGAATATGTTGTAGAATTCATTTAAGACATGAGCGAAACTTAAAATTGATAAGATTTAGGTGCGCTTTTACAACGGAGAATCATACGGTTTCTTTATGAGGAGTTAGTTGCACCTATGAATGATATAAATACTACTGCTGAATCATTGATCCTAGTTCCCTATCAAGTAGCACCACCAATAACGCTTGGCCATCCAAATTCCCTTTTGATTCCAAGTGCAACTGACCTTGAATATTCTTTAAGCCCCTAGTGATGGATCGACCTGGTACCTAAAGGTTGGTTTCAAATTTAGATTTATGGCTTATATTGGTTGACCTTCAATAGCTCTTGGGTGATTTTGAAATCTTAGGATACAATGATGTATATATATTATGATTGATATCGCGAAGGTAAAGGGACTCTAAACCGCAACGTTAGCTTGGTAGGATAGGGGTATAGTTGACGTCGATTCATCATTTTTAACATCAATAATTCAAAACCAAACGTGAAACTTTGTTTTCATTCCGATTCTTTATGCAATATGGATAGATTTACCAATTTAAAGACTAAACGAAAAAATTTACGATGTATGACATTTCACGTGGTCAATTAATTAATTTATTGACCGAAATATATGACTAAATTAGGCAGGATTGTAGAAAAAGAAATGGTTGAATCAAAATAATTCCTTCTTAATTTGCAATTTTGTTAGAGGGTACTATGAATGTTCTACCATGTTCCATTTACACACTAAAGGAGTGATACAAGATATAAGGTGTGCAGTTAAGCCAACATTTCTATTTGCAAATAAGGGGTTTCCAAGTGCAAGCCCAAGTACTTATAACATCTCAGGTGGTAGTTGCTAACTTACTAGGTTCAGTCGATATAGTCGTTCAGAATCATTGATCCTATTTCCCTATCGAGCAGCAGCACCTGTTAAAAACAAAGAGAAGAATTCTCAATTTATCCTAAGATCCGCTTTTGTCCGATCCATGTCATAGATCTGATAAAAGCCAGACTAACCAATCAAGTACCTCGTATTTTACTGTGGAGGCACTTTCAGCAATTTATTGCTTATTGCTTTATTGTGTATTTTACCTACTTGATAGCTTAATCTGGCTTTTATGGAGGCACTTTCAACAATATATTTCTGTAGTGTAATTCAAATATAATAAATATTAATATCGTACACATATTTCGCTTGCTCTTTTTTTCTTTGTACACTATATCATACATATCATCAATAAATATATTTATATAAATCATGTTCCGCAAGCATTGGAATACGATTCATGGGCTTACCTAATTTTGAATTTAAATCTTAGATGTTTAGAGCCTTATTTTGTTATTTTTTTGGATTCAAAGTTACTCAAAGATGACCTTCTATGGCTAAGCATACTAAACATGATACAACAACAACAATTACTAATTTATCTGCCAATATATTTCTGAAAAGTCGAAAACTCAGTGATTCTACAAGGTAAACGCTCACCCGACCTGTTAGAAAAAAATAAATAGGAATAGAGATAGAATAAACGTAACCCGAAAACTCAGTGATTCTGAATTTTCTGATCTTGACATTCAAATTTGCCAAATTTGTTTGTTTACTATAATTTAACAAAAGGCATTAAACGATATATCAAAACGATGCATGAAGTGTGGAGTTGTTAGTGCATTCCAAGTATGTCTGTCCAGTAGGAGTGAAGTGTGGAGTTGATATAATTTAAAGATTGAGAAGAGGTAGGGCCAAAGCAGTAAAAGAATGTAACTTTTCAAGTTTCTAGGATTACAAAAAGGTATTATCAAATAAAACTGCTAATGCCATGACGTAAATTGTTGAAAGCGCCTCCATAAAAGCCAAACTAAGCAATGAAGTACCTTGTATTTTATGCCTAACCTAACCTAACCTACATGATTTTTAATTGTCTTAATCATTATCTCACATCATTTCAAATGAAATGATTCATTAAAGAGGAAGCGCCTCCATATCGAGATTTGATCATTGATTGATACAATTTTTATTTTGGTTAATTGTTGAATAGGCTAGAATGAAATAACAATGGTTTTGGAGAGATAGTCGGTGTGGAAGTAAACCAACATTTCTATTGGCAAATAGGAGGTTTACAAGTGTTGACAGACGGCTAGAATTTCTTCGAATATGTTGTAGAATTCATTTAAGACATGAGCGAAACTTAAAATTGATAAGATTTAGGTGCACTTTTACAACGGAGAATCATACGGTTTCTTTATGAGGAGTTAGTTGCACCTATGAATGATATAAATACTACTGCTGAATCATTGATCCTAGTTCCCTATCAAGTAGCACCACCAATAACGCTTGGCCATCCAAATTCCCTTTTGATTCCAAGTGCAACTGACCTTGAATATTCTTTAAGCCCCTAGTGATGGATCGACCTGGTACCTAAAGGTTGGTTTCAAATTTAGATTTATGGCTTATATTGGTTGACCTTCAATAGCTCTTGGGTGATTTTGAAATCTTAGGATACAATGATGTATATATATTATGATTGATATCGCGAAGGTAAAGGGACTCTAAACCGCAACGTTAGCTTGGTAGGATAGGGGTATAGTTGACGTCGATTCATCATTTTTAACATCAATAATTCAAAACCAAACGTGAAACTTTGTTTTCATAACGATTCTTTATGCAATATGGATAGATTTACCAATTTAAAGACTAAACGAAAAAATTTACGATGTATGACATTTCACGTGGTCAATTAATTAATTTATTGACCGAAATATATGATTAAATTAGGCAGGATTGTAGAAAAAGAAATGGTTGAATCAAAATAATTCCTTCTTAATTTGCAATTTTGTTAGAGGGTACTATGAATGTTCTACCATGTTCCATTTACACACTAAAGGAGTGATACAAGATATAAGGTGTGCAGTTAAGCCAACATTTCTATTTGCAAATAAGGGGTTTCCAAGTGCAAGCCCAAGTACTTACAACATCTCAGGTGGTAGTTGCTAACTTACTAGGTTCAGTCGATATAGTCGTTCAGAATCATTGATCATATTTCCCTATCGAGCAGCAGCACCTGTTAAAAACAAAGAGAAGAATTCTCAATTTATCCTAAGATCCGCTTTTGTCCGATCCATGTCATAGATCTGATAAAAGCCAGACTAACCAATCAAGTACCTCGTATTTTACTGTGGAGGCACTTTCAGCAATTTATTGCTTATTGCTTTATTGTGTATTTTACCTACTTGATAGCTTAATCTGGCTTTTATGGAGGCACTTTCAACAATATATTTCTGTAGTGTAATTCAAATATAATAAATATTAATATCGTACACATATTTCGCTTGCTCTTTTTTTCTTTGTACACTATATCATACATATCATCAATAAATATATTTATATAAATCATGTTCCGCAAGCATTGGAATACGATTCATGGGCTTACCTAATTTTGAATTTAAATCTTAGATGTTTAGAGCCTTATTTTGTTATTTTTTTGGATTCAAAGTTACTCAAAGATGACCTTCTATGGCTAAGCATACTAAACATGATACAACAACAACAATTACTAATTTATCTGCCAATATATTACTGAAAAGTCGAAAACTCAGTGATTCTACAAGGTAAACGCTCACCCGACCTATTAGAAAAAAATAAATAGGAATAGAGATAGAATAAAAGTAACCCGAAAACTCAGTGATTCTGAATTTTCTGATCTTGACATTCAAATTTGCCAAATTTGTTTGTTTACTATAATTTAACAAAAGGCATTAAACGATATATCAAAACGATGCATGAAGTGTGGAGTTGTTAGTGCATTCCAAGTATGTCTGTCCAGTAGGAGTGAAGTGTGGAGTTGATATAATTTAAAGATTGAGAAGAGGTTGGGCCAAAGCAGTAAAAGAATGTAACTTTTCAAGTTTCTAGGATTACAAAAAGGTATTATCAAATAAAACTGCTAATGCCATGACGTAAATTGTTGAAAGCGCCTCCATAAAAGCCAAACTAAGCAATGAAGTACCTTGTATTTTATGCCTAACCTAACCTAACCTACATGATTTTTAATCGTCTTAATCATTATCTCACATCATTTCAAATGAAATGATTCATTAAAGAGGAATCATGCCATATCGAGATTTGATCATTGATTGATACAATTTTTATTTTGGTTAATTGTTGAATAGGCTAGAATGAAATAACAATGGTTTTGGAGAGATAGTCGGTGTGGAAGTAAACCAACATTTCTATTGGCAAATAGGAGGTTTACAAGTGTTGACAGACGGCTAGAATTTCTTCGAATATGTTGTAGAATTCATTTAAGACATGAGCGAAACTTAAAATTGATAAGATTTAGGTGCGCTTTTACAACGGAGAATCATACGGTTTCTTTATGAGGAGTTAGTTGCACCTATGAATGATATAAATACTACTGCTGAATCATTGATCCTAGTTCCCTATCAAGTAGCACCACCAATAACGCTTGGCCATCCAAATTCCCTTTTGATTCCAAGTGCAACTGACCTTGAATATTCTTTAAGCCCCTAGTGATGGATCGACCTGGTACCTAAAGGTTGGTTTCAAATTTAGACTTATGGCTTATATTGGTTGACCTTCAATAGCTCTTGGGTGATTTTGAAATCTTAGGATACAATGATGTATATATATTATGATTGATATCGCGAAGGTAAAGGGACTCTAAACCGCAACGTTAGCTTGGTAGGATAGGGGTATAGTTGACGTCGATTCATCATTTTTAACATCAATAATTCAAAACCAAACGTGAAACTTTGTTTTCATTCCGATTCTTTATGCAATATGGATAGATTTACGAATTTAAAGACTAAACGAAAAAATTTACGATGTATGACATTTCACGTGGTCAATTAATTAATTTATTGACCGAAATATATGATTAAATTAGGCAGGATTGTAGAAAAAGAAATGGTTGAATCAAAATAATTCCTTCTTAATTTGGAATTTTGTTAGAGGGTACTATGAATGTTCTACCATGTTCCATTTACACACTAAAGCAGTGATACAAGATATAAGGTGTGCAGTTAAGCCAACATTTCTATTTGCAAATAAGGGGTTTCCAAGTGCAAGCCCAAGTACTTATAACATCTCAGGTGGTAGTTGCTAACTTACTAGGTTCAGTCGATATAGTCGTTCAGAATCATTGATCCTATTTCCCTATCGAGCAGCAGCACCTGTTAAAAACAAAGAGAAGAATTCTCAATTTATCCTAAGATCCGCTTTTGTCCGATCCATGTCATAGATCTGATAAAAGCCAGACTAACCAATCAAGTACCTCGTATTTTACTGTGGAGGCACTTTCAGCAATTTATTGCTTATTGCTTTATTGTGTATTTTACCTACTTGATAGCTTAATCTGGCTTTTATGGAGGCACTTTCAACAATATATTTCTGTAGTGTAATTCAAATATAATAAATATTAATATCGTACACATTTCGCTTGCTCTTTTTTTCTTTGTACACTATATCATACATATCATCAATAAATATATTTATATAAATCATGTTCCGCAAGCATTGGAATACGATTCATGGGCTTACCTAATTTTGAATTTAAATCTTAGGTGTTTAGAGCCTTATTTTGTTATTTATTTGGATTCAAAGTTACTCAAAGATGACCTTCTATGGCTAAGCATACTAAACATGATACAACAACAACAATTACTAATTTATCTGCCAATATATTACTGAAAAGTCGAAAACTCAGTGATTCTACAAGGTAAACGCTCACCCGACCTGTTAGAAAAAAATAAATAGGAATAGAGATAGAATAAAAGTAACCCGAAAACTCAGTGATTCTGAATTTTCTGATCTTGACATTCAAATTTGCCAAATTTGTTTGTTTACTATAATTTAACAAAAGGCATTAAACGATATATCAAAACGATGCATGAAGTGTGGAGTTGTTAGTGCATTCCAAGTATGTCTGTCCAGTAGGAGTGAAGTGTGGAGTTGATATAATTTAAAGATTGAGAAGAGGTAGGGCCAAAGCAGTAAAAGAATGTAACTTTTCAAGTTTCTAGGATTACAAAAAGGTATTATCAAATAAAACTGCTAATGCCATGACGTAAATTGTTGAAAGCGCCTCCATAAAAGCCAAACTAAGCAATGAAGTACCTTGTATTTTATGCCTAACCTAACCTAACCTACATGATTTTTAATTGTCTTAATCATTATCTCACATCATTTCAAATGAAATGATTCATTAAAGAGGAATCATGCCATATCGAGATTTGATCATTGATTGATACAATTTTTATTTTGGTTAATTGTTGAATAGGCTAGAATGAAATAACAATGGTTTTGGAGAGATAGTCGGTGTGGAAGTAAACCAACATTTCTATTGGCAAATAGGAGGTTTACAAGTGTTGACAGACGGCTAGAATTTCTTCGAATATGTTGTAGAATTCATTTAAGACATGAGCGAAACTTAAAATTGATAAGATTTAGGTGCGCTTTTACAACGGAGAATCATACGGTTTCTTTATGAGGAGTTAGTTGCACCTATGAATGATATAAATACTACTGCTGAATCATTGATCCTAGTTCCCTATCAAGTAGCACCACCAATAACGCTTGGCCATCCAAATTCCCTTTTGATTCCAAGTGCAACTGACCTTGAATATTCTTTAAGCCCCTAGTGATGGATCGACCTGGTACCTAAAGGTTGGTTTCAAATTTAGATTTATGGCTTATATTGGTTGACCTTCAATAGCTCTTGGGTGATTTTGAAATCTTAGGATACAATGATGTATATATATTATGATTGATATCGCGAAGGTAAAGGGACTCTAAACCGCAACGTTAGCTTGGTAGGATAGGGGTATAGTTGACGTCGATTCATCATTTTTAACATCAATAATTCAAAACCAAACGTGAAACTTTGTTTTCATTCCGATTCTTTATGCAATATGGATAGATTTACGAATTTAAAGACTAAACAAAAAAATTTACGATGTATGACATTTCACGTGGTCAATTAATTAATTTATTGACCGAAATATATGATTAAATTAGGCAGGATTGTAGAAAAAGAAATGGTTGAATCAAAATAATTCCTTCTTAATTTGCAATTTTGTTAGAGGGTACTATGAATGTTCTACCATGTTCCATTTACACACTAAAGGAGTGATACAAGATATAAGGTGTGCAGTTAAGCCAACATTTCTATTTGCAAATAAGGGGTTTCCAAGTGCAAGCCCAAGTACTTACAACATCTCAGGTGGTAGTTGCTAACTTACTAGGTTCAGTCGATATAGTCGTTCAGAATCATTGATCCTATTTCCCTATCGAGCAGCAGCACCTGTTAAAAACAAAGAGAAGAATTCTCAATTTATCCTAAGATCCGCTTTTGTCCGATCCATGTCATAGATCTGATAAAAGCCAGACTAACCAATCAAGTACCTCGTATTTTACTGTGGAGGCACTTTCAGCAATTTATTGCTTATTGCTTTATTGTGTATTTTACCTACTTGATAGCTTAATCTGGCTTTTATGGAGGCACTTTCAACAATATATTTCTGTAGTGTAATTCAAATATAATAAATATTAATATCGTACACATATTTCGCTTGCTCTTTTTTTCTTTGTACACTATATCATACATATCATCAATAAATATATTTATATAAATCATGTTCCGCAAGCATTGGAATACGATTCATGGGCTTACCTAATTTTGAATTTAAATCTTAGATGTTTAGAGCCTTATTTTGTTATTTATTTGGATTCAAAGTTACTCAAAGATGACCTTCTATGGCTAAGCATACTAAACATGATACAACAACAACAATTACTAATTTATCTGCCAATATATTACTGAAAAGTCGAAAACTCAGTGATTCTACAAGGTAAACGCTCACCCGACCTGTTAGAAAAAAATAAATAGGAATAGAGATAGAATAAAAGTAACCCGAAAACTCAGTGATTCTGAATTTTCTGATCTTGACATTCAAATTTGCCAAATTTGTTTGTTTACTATAATTTAACAAAAGGCATTAAACGATATATCAAAACGATGCATGAAGTGTGGAGTTGTTAGTGCATTCCAAGTATGTCTGTCCAGTAGGAGTGAAGTGTGGAGTTGATATAATTTAAAGATTGAGAAGAGGTAGGGCCAAAGCAGTAAAAGAACGTAACTTTTCAAGTTTCTAGGATTACAAAAAGGTATTATCAAATAAAACTGCTAATGCCATGACGTAAATTGTTGAAAGCGCCTCCATAAAAGCCAAACTAAGAAATGAAGTACCTTGTATTTTATGCCTAACCTAACCTACATGATTTTTAATTGTCTTAATCATTATCTTACATCAGTTCAAATGAAATGATTCATTAAAGAGGAATCATGCCATATCGAGATTTGATCATTGATTGATACAATTTTTATTTTGGTTAATTGTTGAATAGGCTAGAATGAAATAACTATGGTTTTGGAGAGATAGTCGGTGTGGAAGTAAACCAACATTTCTATTGGCAAATAGGAGGTTTACAAGTGTTGACAGACGGCTAGAATTTCTTCGAATATGTTGTAGAATTCATTTAAGACATGAGCGAAACTTAAAATTGATAAGATTTAGGTGCGCTTTTACAACGGAGAATCATACGGTTTCTTTATGAGGAGTTAGTTGCACCTATGAATGATATAAATACTACTGCTGAATCATTGATCCTAGTTCCCTATCAAGTAGCACCACCAATAACGCTTGGCCATCCAAATTCCCTTTTGATTCCAAGTGCAACTGACCTTGAATATTCTTTAAGCCCCTAGTGATGGATCGACCTGGTACCTAAAGGTTGGTTTCAAATTTAGATTTATGGCTTATATTGGTTGACCTTCAATAGCTCTTGGGTGATTTTGAAATCTTAGGATACAATGATGTATATATATTATGATTGATATCGCGAAGGTAAAGGGACTCTAAACCGCAACGTTAGCTTGGTAGGATAGGGGTATAGTTGACGTCGATTCATCATTTTTAACATCAATAATTCAAAACCAAACGTGAAACTTTGTTTTCATTCCGATTCTTTATGCAATATGGATAGATTTACGAATTTAAAGACTAAACGAAAAAATTTACGATGTATGACATTTCACGTGGTCAATTAATTAATTTATTGACCGAAATATATGATTAAATTAGGCAGGATTGTAGAAAAAGAAATGGTTGAATCAAAATAATTCCTTCTTAATTTGCAATTTTGTTAGAGGGTACTATGAATGTTCTACCATGTTCCATTTACACACTAAAGGAGTGATACAAGATATAAGGTGTGCAGTTAAGCCAATATTTCTATTTGCAAATAAGGGGTTTCCAAGTGCAAGCCCAAGTACTTACAACATCTCAGGTGGTAGTTGCTAACTTACTAGGTTCAGTCGATATAGTCGTTCAGAATCATTGATCCTATTTCCCTATCGAGCAGCAGCACCTGTTAAAAACAAAGAGAAGAATTCTCAATTTATCCTAAGATCCGCTTTTGTCCGATCCATGTCATAGATCTGATAAAAGCCAGACTAACCAATCAAGTACCTCGTATTTTACTGTGGAGGCACTTTCAGCAATTTATTGCTTATTGCTTTATTGTGTATTTTACCTACTTGATAGCTTAATCTGGTTTTTATGGAGGCACTTTCAACAATATATTTCTGTAGTGTAATTCAAATATAATAAATATTAATATCGTACACATATTTCGCTTGCTCTTTTTTTCTTTGTACACTATATCATACATATCATCAATAAATATATTTATATAAATCATGTTCCGCAAGCATTGGAATACGATTCATGGGCTTACCTAATTTTGAATTTAAATCTTAGATGTTTAGAGCCTTATTTTGTTATTTTTTTGTATTCAAAGTTACTCAAAGATGACCTTCTATGGCTAAGCATACTAAATATGATACAACAACAACAATTACTAATTTATCTGCCAATATATTACTGAAAAGTCGAAAACTCAGTGATTCTACAAGGTAAACGCTCACCCGACCTGTTAGAAAAAAATAAATAGGAATAGAGATAGAATAAAAGTAACCCGAAAACTCAGTGATTATGAATTTTCTGATCTTGACATTCAAATTTGCCAAATTTGTTTGTTTACTATAATTTAACAAAAGGCATTAAACGATATATCAAAACGATGCATGAAGTGTGGAGTTGTTAGTGCATTCCAAGTATGTCTGTCCAGTAGGAGTGAAGTGTGGAGTTGATATAATTTAAAGATTGAGAAGAGGTAGGGCCAAAGCAGTAAAAGAATGTAACTTTTCAAGTTTCTAGGATTACAAAAAGGTATTATCAAATAAAACTGCTAATGCCATGACGTAAATTGTTGAAAGCGCCTCCATAAAAGCCAAACTAAGCAATGAAGTACCTTGTATTTTATGCCTAACCTACATGACTTTTAATTGTCTTAATCATTATCTCACATCATTTCAAATGAAATGATTCATTAAAGAGGAATCATGCCATATCGAGATTTGATCATTGATTGATACAATTTTTATTTTGGTTAATTGTTGAATAGGCTAGAATGAAATAACAATGGTTTTGGAGAGATAGTCGGTGTGGAAGTAAACCAACATTTCTATTGGCAAATAGGAGGTTTACAAGTGTTGACAGACGGCTAGAATTTCTTCGAATATGTTGTAGAATTCATTTAAGACATGAGCGAAACTTAAAATTGATAAGATTTAGGTGTGCTTTTACAACGGAGAATCATACGGTTTCTTTATGAGGAGTTAGTTGCACCTATGAATGATATAAATACTACTGCTGAATCATTGATCCTAGTTCCCTATCAAGTAGCACCACCAATAACGCTTGGCCATCCAAATTCCCTTTTGATTCCAAGTGCAACTGACCTTGAATATTCTTTAAGCCCCTAGTGATGGATCGACCTGGTACCTAAAGGTTGGTTTCAAATTTAGACTTATGGCTTATATTGGTTGACCTTCAATAGCTCTTGGGTGATTTTGAAATCTTAGGATACAATGATGTATATATATTATGATTGATATCGCGAAGGTAAAGGGACTCTAAACCGCAACGTTAGCTTGGTAGGATAGGGGTATAGTTGACGTCGATTCATCATTTTTAACATCAATAATTCAAAACCAAACGTGAAACTTTGTTTTCATTCCGATTCTTTATGCAATATGGATAGATTTACGAATTTAAAGACTAAACGAAAAAATTTACGATGTATGACATTTCACGTGGTCAATTAATTAATTTATTGACCGAAATATATGATTAAATTAGGCAGGATTGTAGAAAAAGAAATGGTTGAATCAAAATAATTCCTTCTTAATTTGGAATTTTGTTAGAGGGTACTATGAATGTTCTACCATGTTCCATTTACACACTAAAGCAGTGATACAAGATATAAGGTGTGCAGTTAAGCCAACATTTCTATTTGCAAATAAGGGGTTTCCAAGTGCAAGCCCAAGTACTTATAACATCTCAGGTGGTAGTTGCTAACTTACTAGGTTCAGTCGATATAGTCGTTCAGAATCATTGATCCTATTTCCCTATCGAGCAGCAGCACCTGTTAAAAACAAAGAGAAGAATTCTCAATTTATCCTAAGATCCGCTTTTGTCCGATCCATGTCATAGATCTGATAAAAGCCAGACTAACCAATCAAGTACCTCGTATTTTACTGTGGAGGCACTTTCAGCAATTTATTGCTTATTGCTTTATTGTGTATTTTACCTACTTGATAGCTTAATCTGGCTTTTATGGAGGCACTTTCAACAATATATTTCTGTAGTGTAATTCAAATATAATAAATATTAATATCGTACACATTTCGCTTGCTCTTTTTTTCTTTGTACACTATATCATACATATCATCAATAAATATATTTATATAAATCATGTTCCGCAAGCATTGGAATACGATTCATGGGCTTACCTCATTTTGAATTTAAATCTTAGATGTTTAGAGCCTTATTTTGTTATTTATTTGGATTCAAAGTTACTCAAAGATGACCTTCTATGGCTAAGCATACTAAACATGATACAACAACAACAATTACTAATTTATCTGCCAATATATTACTGAAAAGTCGAAAACTCAGTGATTCTACAAGGTAAACGCTCACCCGACCTGTTAGAAAAAAATAAATAGGAATAGAGATAGAATAAAAGTAACCCGAAAACTCAGTGATTCTGAATTTTCTGATCTTGACATTCAAATTTGCCAAATTTGTTTGTTTACTATAATTTAACAAAAGGCATTAAACGATATATCAAAACGATGCATGAAGTGTGGAGTTGTTAGTGCATTCCAAGTATGTCTGTCCAGTAGGAGTGAAGTGTGGAGTTGATATAATTTAAAGATTGAGAAGAGGTAGGGCCAAAGCAGTAAAAGAATGTAACTTTTCAAGTTTCTAGGATTACAAAAAGGTATTATCAAATAAAACTGCTAATGCCATGACGTAAATTGTTGAAAGCGCCTCCATAAAAGCCAAACTAAGCAATGAAGTACCTTGTATTTTATGCCTAACCTAACCTAACCTACATGATTTTTAATTGTCTTAATCATTATCTCACATCATTTCAAATGAAATGATTCATTAAAGAGGAATCATGCCATATCGAGATTTGATCATTGATTGATACAATTTTTATTTTGGTTAATTGTTGAATAGGCTAGAATGAAATAACAATGGTTTTGGAGAGATAGTCGGTGTGGAAGTAAACCAACATTTCTATTGGCAAATAGGAGGTTTACAAGTGTTGACAGACGGCTAGAATTTCTTCGAATATGTTGTAGAATTCATTTAAGACATGAGCGAAACTTAAAATTGATAAGATTTAGGTGCGCTTTTACAACGGAGAATCATACGGTTTCTTTATGAGGAGTTAGTTGCACCTATGAATGATATAAATACTACTGCTGAATCATTGATCCTAGTTCCCTATCAAGTAGCACCACCAATAACGCTTGGCCATCCAAATTCCCTTTTGATTCCAAGTGCAACTGACCTTGAATATTCTTTAAGCCCCTAGTGATGGATCGACCTGGTACCTAAAGGTTGGATTCAAATTTAGATTTATGGCTTATATTGGTTGACCTTCAATAGCTCTTGGGTGATTTTGAAATCTTAGGATACAATGATGTATATATATTATGATTGATATCGCGAAGGTAAAGGGACTCTAAACCGCAACGTTAGCTTGGTAGGATAGGGGTATAGTTGACGTCGATTCATCATTTTTAACATCAATAATTCAAAACCAAACGTGAAACTTTGTTTTCATTCCGATTCTTTATGCAATATGGATAGATTTACCAATTTAAAGACTAAACGAAAAAATTTACGATGTATGACATTTCACGTGGTCAATTAATTAATTTATTGACCGAAATATATGATTAAATTAGGCAGGATTGTAGAAAAAGAAATGGTTGAATCAAAATAATTCCTTCTTAATTTGCAATTTTGTTAGAGGGTACTATGAATGTTCTACCATGTTCCATTTACACACTAAAGGAGTGATACAAGATATAAGGTGTGCAGTTAAGCCAATATTTCTATTTGCAAATAAGGGGTTTCCAAGTGCAAGCCCAAGTACTTACAACATCTCAGGTGGTAGTTGCTAACTTACTAGGTTCAGTCGATATAGTCGTTCAGAATCATTGATCCTATTTCCCTATCGAGCAGCAGCACCTGTTAAAAACAAAGAGAAGAATTCTCAATTTATCCTAAGATCCGCTTTTGTCCGATCCATGTCATAGATCTGATAAAAGCCAGACTAACCAATCAAGTACCTCGTATTTTACTGTGGAGGCACTTTCGGCAATTTATTGCTTATTGCTTTATTGTGTATTTTACCTACTTGATAGCTTAATCTGGTTTTTATGGAGGCACTTTCAACAATATATTTCTGTAGTGTAATTCAAATATAATAAATATTAATTTCGTACACATATTTCGCTTGCTCTTTTTTTCTTTGTACACTATATCATACATATCATCAATAAATATATTTATATAAATCATGTTCCGCAAGCATTGGAATACGATTCATGGGCTTACCTAATTTTGAATTTAAATCTTAGATGTTTAGAGCCTTATTTTGTTATTTTTTTGTATTCAAAGTTACTCAAAGATGACCTTCTATGGCTAAGCATACTAAACATGATACAACAACAACAATTACTAATTTATCTGCCAATATATTACTGAAAAGTCGAAAACTCAGTGATTCTACAAGGTAAACGCTCACCTGACCTGTTAGAAAAAAATAAATAGGAATAGAGATAGAATAAAAGTAACCCGAAAACTCAGTGATTATGAATTTTCTGATCTTGACATTCAAATTTGCCAAATTTGTTTGTTTACTATAATTTAACAAAAGGCATTAAACGATATATCAAAACGATGCATGAAGTGTGGAGTTGTTAGTGCATTCCAAGTATGTCTGTCCAGTAGGAGTGAAGTGTGGAGTTGATATAATTTAAAGATTGAGAAGAGGTAGGGCCAAAGCAGTAAAAGAATGTAACTTTTCAAGTTTCTAGGATTACAAAAAGGTATTATCAAATAAAACTGCTAATGCCATGACGTAAATTGTTGAAAGCGCCTCCATAAAAGCCAAACTAAGCAATGAAGTACCTTGTATTTTATGCCTAACCTAACCTAACCTACATGATTTTTAATTGTCTTAATCATTATCTCACATCATTTCAAATGAAATGATTCATTAAAGAGGAATCATGCCATATCGAGATTTGATCATTGATTGATACAATTTTTATTTTGGTTAATTGTTGAATAGGCTAGAATGAAATAACAATGGTTTTGGAGAGATAGTCGGTGTGGAAGTAAACCAACATTTCTATTGGCAAATAGGAGGTTTACAAGTGTTGACAGACGGCTAGAATTTCTTCAAATATGTTGTAGAATTCATTTAAGACATGAGCGAAACTTAAAATTGATAAGATTTAGGTGCGCTTTTACAACGGAGAATCATACGGTTTCTTTATGAGGAGTTAGTTGCACCTATGAATGATATAAATACTACTGCTGAATCATTGATCCTAGTTCCCTATCAAGTAGCACCACCAATAACGCTTGGCCATCCAAATTCCCTTTTGATTCCAAGTGCAACTGACCTTGAATATTCTTTAAGCCCCTAGTGATGGATCGACCTGGTACCTAAAGGTTGGTTTCAAATTTAGACTTATGGCTTATATTGGTTGACCTTCAATAGCTCTTGGGTGATTTTGAAATCTTAGGATACAATGATGTATATATATTATTATTGATATCGCGAAGGTAAAGGGACTCTAAACCGCAACGTTAGCTTGGTAGGATAGGGGTATAGTTGACGTCGATTCATCATTTTTAACATCAATAATTCAAAACCAAACGTGAAACTTTGTTTTCATTCCGATTCTTTATGCAATATGGATAGATTTACGAATTTAAAGACTAAACGAAAAAATTTACGATGTATGACATTTCACGTGGTCAATTAATTAATTTATTGACCGAAATATATGATTAAATTAGGCAGGATTGTAGAAAAAGAAATGGTTGAATCAAAATAATTCCTTCTTAATTTGCAATTTTGTTAGAGGGTACTATGAATGTTCTACCATGTTCCATTTACACACTAAAGGAGTGATACAAGATATAAGGTGTGCAGTTAAGCCAACATTTCTATTTGCAAATAAGGGGTTTCCAAGTGCAAGCCCAAGTACTTATAACATCTCAGGTGGTAGTTGCTAACTTACTAGGTTCAGTCGATATAGTCGTTCAGAATCATTGATCCTATTTCCCTATCGAGCAACAGCACCTGTTAAAAACAAAGAGAAGAATTCTCAATTTATCCTAAGATCCGCTTTTGTCTGATCCATGTCATAGATCTGATAAAAGCCAGACTAACCAATCAAGTACCTCGTATTTTACTGTGGAGGCACTTTCAGCAATTTATTGCTTATTGCTTTATTGTGTATTTTACCTACTTGATAGCTTAATCTGGCTTTTATGGAGGCACTTTCAACAATATATTTCTGTAGTGTAATTCAAATATAATAAATATTAATATCGTACACATATTTCGCTTGCTCTTTTTTTCTTTGTACACTATATCATACATATCATCAATAAATATATTTATATAAATCATGTTCCGCAAGCATTGGAATACGATTCATGGGCTTACCTAATTTTGAATTTAAATCTTAGATGTTTAGAGCCTTATTTTGTTATTTATTTGGATTCAAAGTTACTCAAAGATGACCTTCTATGGCTAAGCATACTAAACATGATACAACAACAACAATTACTAATTTATCTGCCAATATATTACTGAAAAGTCGAAAACTCAGTGATTCTACAAGGTAAACGCTCACCCGACCTGTTAGAAAAAAATAAATAGGAATAGAGATAGAATAAAAGTAACCCGAAAACTCAGTGATTCTGAATTTTCTGATCTTGACATTCAAATTTGCCAAATTTGTTTGTTTACTATAATTTAACAAAAGGCATTAAACGATATATCAAAACGATGCATGAAGTGTGGAGTTGTTAGTGCATTCCAAGTATGTCTGTCCAGTAGGAGTGAAGTGTGGAGTTGATATAATTTAAAGATTGAGAAGAGGTAGGGCCAAAGCAGTAAAAGAATGTAACTTTTCAAGTTTCTAGGATTACAAAAAGGTATTATCAAATAAAACTGCTAATGCCATGACGTAAATTGTTGAAAGCGCCTCCATAAAAGCCAAACTAAGCAATGAAGTACCTTGTATTTTATGCCTAACCTAACCTAACCTACATGATTTTTAATTGTCTTAATCATTATCTCACATCATTTCAAATGAAATGATTCATTAAAGAGGAATCATGCCATATCGAGATTTGATCATTGATTGATACAATTTTTATTTTGGTTAATTGTTGAATAGGCTAGAATGAAATAACAATGGTTTTGGAGAGATAGTCGGTGTGGAAGTAAACCAACATTTCTATTGGCAAATAGGAGGTTTACAAGTGTTGACAGACGGCTAGAATTTCTTCGAATATGTTGTAGAATTCATTTAAGACATGAGCGAAACTTAAAATTGATAAGATTTAGGTGCGCTTTTACAACGGAGAATCATACGGTTTCTTTATGAGGAGTTAGTTGCACCTATGAATGATATAAATACTACTGCTGAATCATTGATCCTAGTTTCCTATCAAGTAGCACCACCAATAACGCTTGGCCATCCAAATTCCCTTTTGATTCCAAGTGCAACTGACCTTGAATATTCTTTAAGCCCCTAGTGATGGATCGACCTGGTACCTAAAGGTTGGTTTCAAATTTAGATTTATGGCTTATATTGGTTGACCTTCAATAGCTCTTGGGTGATTTTGAAATCTAAGGATACAATGATGTATATATATTATGATTGATATCGCGAAGGTAAAGGGACTCTAAACCACAACGTTAGCTTGGTAGGATAGGGGTATAGTTGACGTCGATTCATCATTTTTAACATCAATAATTCAAAACCAAACGTGAAACTTTGTTTTCATTCCGATTCTTTATGCAATATGGATAGATTTACGAATTTAAAGACTAAACGAACAAATTTACGATGTATGACATTTCACGTGGTCAATTAATTAATTTATTGACCGAAATATATGATTAAATTAGGCAGGATTGTAGAAAAAGAAATGGTTGAATCAAAATAATTCCTTCTTAATTTGCAATTTTGTTAGAGGGTACTATGAATGCTCTACCATGTTCCATTTACACACTAAAGGAGTGATACAATATATAAGGTGTGCAGTTAAGCCAACATTTCTATTTGCAAATAAGGGGTTTCCAAGTGCAAGCCCAAGTACTTATAACATCTCAGGTGGTAGTTGCTAACTTACTAGGTTCAGTCGATATAGTCGTTCAGAATCATTGATCCTATTTCCCTATCGAGCAGCAGCACCTGTTAAAAACAAAGAGAAGAATTCTCAATTTATCCTAAGATCCGCTTTTGTCCGATCCATGTCATAGATCTGATAAAAGCCAGACTAACCAATCAAGTACCTCGTATTTTACTGTGGAGGCACTTTCAGCAATTTATTGCTTATTGCTTTATTGTGTATTTTACCTACTTGATAGCTTAATCTGGCTTTTATGGAGGCACTTTCAACAATATATTTCTGTAGTGTAATTCAAATATAATAAATATTAATATCGTACACATATTTCGCTTGCAATTTTTTTCTTTGTACACTATATCATACATATCATCAATAAATATATTTATATAAATCATGTTCCGCAAGCATTGGAATACGATTCATGGGCTTACCTCATTTTGAATTTAAATCTTAGATGTTTAGAGCCTTATTTTGTTATTTATTTGGATTCAAAGTTACTCAAAGATGACCTTCTATGGCTAAGCATACTAAACATGATATAACAACAACAATTACTAATTTATCTGCCAATATATTACTGAAAAGTCGAAAACTCAGTGATTCTACAAGGTAAACGCTCACCCGACCTGTTAGAAAAAAATAAATAGGAATAGAGATAGAATAAAAGTAACCCGAAAACTCAGTGATTCTGAATTTTCTGATCTTGACATTCAAATTTGCCAAATTTGTTTGTTTACTATAATTTAACAAAAGGCATTAAACGATATATCAAAACGATGCATGAAGTGTGGAGTTGTTAGTGCATTCCAAGTATGTCTGTAAAGTAGGAGTGAAGTGTGGAGTTGATATAATTTAAAGATTGAGAAGAGGTAGGGCCAAAGCAGTAAAAGAATGTAACTTTTCAAGTTTCTAGGATTACAAAAAGGTATTATCAAATAAAACTGCTAATGCCATGACGTAAATTGTTGAAAGCGCCTCCATAAAAGCCAAACTAAGCAATGAAGTACCTTGTATTTTATGCCTAACCTAACCTAACCTACTTGATTTTTAATTGTCTTAATCATTATCTCACATCATTTCAAATGAAATGATTCATTAAAGAGGAATCATGCCATATCGAGATTTGATCATTGATTGATACAATTTTTATTTTGGTTAATTGTTGAATAGGCTAGAATGAAATAATAATGGTTTTGGAGAGATAGTCGGTGTGGAAGTAAACCAACATTTCTATTGGCAAATAGGAGGTTTACAAGTGTTGACAGACGGCTAGAATTTCTTCGAATATGTTGTAGAATTCATTTAAGACATGAGCGAAACTTAAAATTGATAAGATTTAGGTGCGCTTTTACAACGGAGAATCATACGGTTTCTTTATGAGGAGTTAGTTGCACCTATGAATGATATAAATACTACTGCTGAATCATTGATCCTAGTTCCCTATCAAGTAGCACCACCAATAACGCTTGGCCATCCAAATTCCCTTTTGATTCCAAGTGCAACTGACCTTGAATATTCTTTAAGCCCCTAGTGATGGATCGACCTGGTACCTAAAGGTTGGTTTCAAATTTAGATTTATGGCTTATATTGGTTGACCTTCAATAGCTCTTGGGTGATTTTGAAATCTTAGGATACAATGATGTATATATATTATGATTGATATCGCGAAGGTAAAGGGACTCTAAACCGCAACGTTAGCTTGGTAGGATAGGGGTATAGTTGACGTCGATTCATCATTTTTAACATCAATAATTCAAAACCAAACGTGAAACTTTGTTTTCATTCCGATTCTTTATGCAATATGGATAGATTTACGAATTTAAAGACTAAACGAACAAATTTACGATGTATGACATTTCACGTGGTCAATTAATTAATTTATTGACCGAAATATATGATTAAATTAGGCAGGATTGTAGAAAAAGAAATGGTTGAATCAAAATAATTCCTTCTTAATTTGCAATTTTGTTAGAGGGTACTATGAATGCTCTACCATGTTCCATTTACACACTAAAGGAGTGATACAAGATATAAGGTGTGCAGTTAAGCCAACATTTCTATTTGCAAATAAGGGGTTTCCAAGTGCAAGCCCAAGTACTTATAACATCTCAGGTGGTAGTTGCTAACTTACTAGGTTCAGTCGATATAGTCGTTCAGAATCATTGATCCTATTTCCCTATCGAGCAGCAGCACCTGTTAATAACAAAGAGAAGAATTCTCAATTTATCCTAAGATCCGCTTTTGTCCGATCCATGTCATAGATCTGATAAAAGCGAGACTAACCAATCAAGTACCTCGTATTTTACTGTGGAGGCACTTTCAGCAATTTATTGCTTATTGCTTTATTGTGTATTTTACCTACTTGATAGCTTAATCTGGCTTTTATGGAGGCACTTTCAACAATATATTTCTGTAGTGTAATTCAAATATAATAAATATTAATATCGTACACATATTTCGCTTGCTCTTTTTTTCTTTGTACACTATATCATACATATCATCAATAAATATATTTATATAAATCATGTTCCGCAAGCATTGGAATACGATTCATGGGCTTACCTAATTTTGAATTTAAATCTTAGGTGTTTAGAGCCTTATTTTGTTATTTATTTGGATTCAAAGTTACTCAAAGATGACCTTCTATGGCTAAGCATACTAAACATGATACAACAACAACAATTACTAATTTATCTGCCAATATATTACTGAAAAGTCGAAAACTCAGTGATTCTACAAGGTAAACGCTCACCCGACCTGTTAGAAAAAAATAAATAGGAATAGAGATAGAATAAAAGTAACCCGAAAACTCAGTGATTCTGAATTTTCTGATCTTGACATTCAAATTTGCCAAATTTGTTTGTTTACTATAATTTAACAAAAGGCATTAAACGATATATCAAAACGATGCATGAAGTGTGGAGTTGTTAGTGCATTCCAAGTATGTCTGTCCAGTAGGAGTGAAGTGTGGAGTTGATATAATTTAAAGATTGAGAAGAGGTAGGGCCAAAGCAGTAAAAGAATGTAACTTTTCAAGTTTCTAGGATTACAAAAAGGTATTATCAAATAAAACTGCTAATGCCATGACGTAAATTGTTGAAAGCGCCTCCATAAAAGCCAAACTAAGCAATGAAGTACCTTGTATTTTATGCCTAACCTAACCTAACCTACATGATTTTTAATTGTCTTAATCATTATCTCACATCATTTCAAATGAAATGATTCATTAAAGAGGAATCATGCCATATCGAGATTTGATCATTGATTGATACAATTTTTATTTTGGTTAATTGTTGAATAGGCTAGAATGAAATAACAATGGTTTTGGAGAGATAGTCGGTGTGGAAGTAAACCAACATTTCTATTGGCAAATAGGAGGTTTACAAGTGTTGACAGACGGCTAGAATTTCTTCGAATATGTTGTAGAATTCATTTAAGACATGAGCGAAACTTAAAATTGATAAGATTTAGGTGCGCTTTTACAACGGAGAATCATACGGTTTCTTTATGAGGAGTTAGTTGCACCTATGAATGATATAAATACTACTGCTGAATCATTGATCCTAGTTCCCTATCAAGTAGCACCACCAATAACGCTTGGCCATCCAAATTCCCTTTTGATTCCAAGTGCAACTGACCTTGAATATTCTTTAAGCCCCTAGTGATGGATCGACCTGGTACCTAAAGGTTGGTTTCAAATTTAGATTTATGGCTTATATTGGTTGACCTTCAATAGCTCTTGGGTGATTTTGAAATCTTAGGATACAATGATGTATATATATTATGATTGATATCGCGAAGGTAAAGGGACTCTAAACCGCAACGTTAGCTTGGTAGGATAGCGGTATAGTTGACGTCGATTCATCATTTTTAACATCAATAATTCAAAACCAAACGTGAAACTTTGTTTTCATTCCGATTCTTTATGCAATATGGATAGATTTACCAATTTAAAGACTAAACGAAAAAATTTACGATGTATGACATTTCACGTGGTCAATTAATTAATTTATTGACCGAAATATATGATTAAATTAGGCAGGATTGTAGAAAAAGAAATGGTTGAATCAAAATAATTCCTTCTTAATTTGCAATTTTGTTAGAGGGTACTATGAATGTTCTACCATGTTCCATTTACACACTAAAGGAGTGATACAAGATATAAGGTGTGCAGTTAAGCCAACATTTCTATTTGCAAATAAGGGGTTTCCAAGTGCAAGCCCAAGTACTTACAACATCTCAGGTGGTAGTTGCTAACTTACTAGGTTCAGTCGATATAGTCGTTCAGAATCATTGATCCTATTTCCCTATCGAGCAGCAGCACCTGTTAAAAACAAAGAGAAGAATTCTCAATTTATCCTAAGATCCGCTTTTGTCCGATCCATGTCATAGATCTGATAAAAGCCAGACTAACCAATCAAGTACCTCGTATTTTACTGTGGAGGCACTTTCAGCAATTTATTGCTTATTGCTTTATTGTGTATTTTACCTACTTGATAGCTTAATCTGGTTTTTATGGAGGCACTTTCAACAATATATTTCTGTAGTGTAATTCAAATATAATAAATATTAATATCGTACACATATTTCGCTTGCTCTTTTTTTCTTTGTACACTATATCATACATATCATCAATAAATATATTTATATAAATCATGTTCCGCAAGCATTGGAATACGATTCATGGGCTTACCTAATTTTGAATTTAAATCTTAGATGTTTAGAGCCTTATTTTGTTATTTTTTTGTATTCAAAGTTACTCAAAGATGACCTTCTATGGCTAAGCATACTAAACATGATACAACAACAACAATTACTAATTTATCTGCCAATATATTACTGAAAAGTCGAAAACTCAGTGATTCTACAAGGTAAACGCTCACCCGACCTGTTAGAAAAAAATAAATAGGAATAGAGATAGAATAAAAGTAACCCGAAAACTCAGTGATTATGAATTTTCTGATCTTGACATTCAAATTTGCCAAATTTGTTTGTTTACTATAATTTAACAAAAGGCATTAAACGATATATCAAAACGATGCATGAAGTGTGGAGTTGTTAGTGCATTCCAAGTATGTCTGTCCAGTAGGAGTGAAGTGTGGAGTTGATATAATTTAAAGATTGAGAAGAGGTAGGGCCAAAGCAGTAAAAGAATGTAACTTTTCAAGTTTCTAGGATTACAAAAAGGTATTATCAAATAATACTGCTAATGCCATGACGTAAATTGTTGAAAGCGCCTCCATAAAAGCCAAACTAAGCAATGAAGTACCTTGTATTTTATGCCTAACCTAACCTAACCTACATGATTTTTAATTGTCTTAATCATTATCTCACATCATTTCAAATGAAATGATTCATTAAAGAGGAATCATGCCATATCGAGATTTGATCATTGATTGATACAATTTTTATTTTGGTTAATTGTTGAATAGGCTAGAATGAAATAACAATGGTTTTGGAGAGATAGTCGGAGTGGAAGTAAACCAACATTTCTATTGGCAAATAGGAGGTTTACAAGTGTTGACAGACGGCTAGAATTTCTTCGAATATGTTGTAGAATTCATTTAAGACATGAGCGAAACTTAAAATTGATAAGATTTAGGTGCGCTTTTACAACGGAGAATCATACGGTTTCTTTATGAGGAGTTAGTTGCACCTATGAATGATATAAATACTACTGCTGAATCATTGATCCTAGTTCCCTATCAAGTAGCACCACCAATAACGCTTGGCCATCCAAATTCCCTTTTGATTCCAAGTGCAACTGACCTTGAATATTCTTTAAGCCCCTAGTGATGGATCGACCTGGTACCTAAAGGTTGGTTTCAAATTTAGACTTATGGCTTATATTGGTTGACCTTCAATAGCTCTTGGGTGATTTTGAAATCTTAGGATACAATGATGTATATATATTATGATTGATATCGCGAAGGTAAAGGGACTCTAAACCGCAACGTTAGCTTGGTAGGATAGGGGTATAGTTGACGTGGATTCATCATTTTTAACATCAATAATTCAAAACCAAACGTGAAACTTTGTTTTCATTCCGATTCTTTATGCAATATGGATAGATTTACGAATTTAAAGACTAAACGAAAAAATTTACGATGTATGACATTTCACGTGGTCAATTAATTAATTTATTGACCGAAATATATGATTAAATTAGGCAGGATTGTAGAAAAAGAAATGGTTGAATCAAAATAATTCCTTCTTAATTTGCAATTTTGTTAGAGGGTACTATGAATGTTCTACCATGTTCCATTTACACACTAAAGGAGTGATACAAGATATAAGGTGTGCAGTTAAGCCAACATTTCTATTTGCAAATAAGGGGTTTCCAAGTGCAAGCCCAAGTACTTATAACATCTCAGGTGGTAGTTGCTAACTTACTAGGTTCAGTCGATATAGTCGTTCAGAATCATTGATCCTATTTCCCTATCGAGCAGCAGCACCTGTTAAAAACAAAGAGAAGAATTCTCAATTTATCCTAAGATCCGCTTTTGTCCGATCCATGTCATAGATCTGATAAAAGCCAGACTAACCAATCAAGTACCTCGTATTTTACTGTGGAGGCACTTTCAGCAATTTATTGCTTATTGCTTTATTGTGTATTTTACCTACTTGATAGCTTAATCTGGCTTTTATGGAGGCACTTTCAACAATATATTTCTGTAGTGTAATTCAAATATAATAAATATTAATATCGTACACATATTTCGCTTGCAATTTTTTTCTTTGTACACTATATCATACATATCATCAATAAATATATTTATATAAATCATGTTCCGCAAGCATTGGAATACGATTCATGGGCTTACCTCATTTTGAATTTAAATCTTAGATGTTTAGAGCCTTATTTTGTTATTTATTTGGATTCAAAGTTACTCAAAGATGACCTTCTATGGCTAAGCATACTAGACATGATATAACAACAACAATTACTAATTTATCTGCCAATATATTACT
Organism: Nuphar pumila; assembly: GCF_984573655.1. Lineage (NCBI taxonomy): Eukaryota > Viridiplantae > Streptophyta > Magnoliopsida > Nymphaeales > Nymphaeaceae > Nuphar > Nuphar pumila. The sequence continues at coordinate 60,128,707 of NC_143263.1, forward strand.
GAAAAGTCGAAAACTCAGTGATTCTACAAGGTAAACGCTCACCCGACCTGTTAGAAAAAAATAAATAGGAATAGAGATAGAATAAAAGTAACCCGAAAACTCAGTGATTCTGAATTTTCTGATCTTGACATTCAAATTTGCCAAATTTGTTTGTTTACTATAATTTAACAAAAGGCATTAAACGATATATCAAAACGATGCATGAAGTGTGGAGTTGTTAGTGCATTCCAAGTATGTCTGTCCAGTAGGAGTGAAGTGTGGAGTTGATATAATTTAAAGATTGAGAAGAGGTAGGGCCAAAGCAGTAAAAGAATGTAACTTTTCAAGTTTCTAGGATTACAAAAAGGTATTATCAAATAAAACTGCTAATGCCATGACGTAAAGTGTTGAAAGCGCCTCCATAAAAGCCAAACTAAGCAATGAAGTACCTTGTATTTTATGCCTAACCTAACCTAACCTACTTGATTTTTAATTGTCTTAATCATTATCTCACATCATTTCAAATGAAATGATTCATTAAAGAGGAATCATGCCATATCGAGATTTGATCATTGATTGATACAATTTTTATTTTGGTTAATTGTTGAATAGGCTAGAATGAAATAATAATGGTTTTGGAGAGATAGTCGGTGTGGAAGTAAACCAACATTTCTATTGGCAAATAGGAGGTTTACAAGTGTTGACAGACGGCTAGAATTTCTTCGAATATGTTGTAGAATTCATTTAAGACATGAGCGAAACTTAAAATTGATAAGATTTAGGTGCGCTTTTACAACGGAGAATCATACGGTTTCTTTATGAGGAGTTAGTTGCACCTATGAATGATATAAATACTACTGCTGAATCATTGATCCTAGTTCCCTATCAAGTAGCACCACCAATAACGCTTGGCCATCCAAATTCCCTTTTGATTCCAAGTGCAACTGACCTTGAATATTCTTTAAGCCCCTAGTGATGGATCGACCTGGTACCTAAAGGTTGGTTTCAAATTTAGATTTATGGCTTATATTGGTTGACCTTCAATAGCTCTTGGGTGATTTTGAAATCTTAGGATACAATGATGTATATATATTATGATTGATATCGCGAAGGTAAAGGGACTCTAAACCGCAACGTTAGCTTGGTAGGATAGGGGTATAGTTGACGTCGATTCATCATTTTTAACATCAATAATTCAAAACCAAACGTGAAACTTTGTTTTCATTCCGATTCTTTATGCAATATGGATAGATTTACGAATTTAAAGACTAAACAAACAAATTTACGATGTATGACATTTCACGTGGTCAATTAATTAATTTATTGACCGAAATATATGATTAAATTAGGCAGGATTGTAGAAAAAGAAATGGTTGAATCAAAATAATTCCTTCTTAATTTGCAATTTTGTTAGAGGGTACTATGAATGCTCTACCATGTTCCATTTACACACTAAAGGAGTGATACAAGATATAAGGTGTGCAGTTAAGCCAACATTTCTATTTGCAAATAAGGGGTTTCCAAGTGCAAGCCCAAGTACTTATAACATCTCAGGTGGTAGTTGCTAACTTACTAGGTTCAGTCGATATAGTCGTTCAGAATCATTGATCCTATTTCCCTATCGAGCAGCAGCACCTGTTAATAACAAAGAGAAGAATTCTCAATTTATCCTAAGATCCGCTTTTGTCCGATCCATGTCATAGATCTGATAAAAGCGAGACTAACCAATCAAGTACCTCGTATTTTGCTGTGGAGGCACTTTCAGCAATTTATTGCTTATTGCTTTATTGTGTATTTTACCTACTTGATAGCTTAATCTGGCTTTTATGGAGGCACTTTCAACAATATATTTCTGTAGTGTAATTCAAATATAATAAATATTAATATCGTACACATATTTCGCTTGCTCTTTTTTTCTTTGTACACTATATCATACATATCATCAATAAATATATTTATATAAATCATGTTCCGCAAGCATTGGAATACGATTCATGGGCTTACCTAATTTTGAATTTAAATCTTAGGTGTTTAGAGCCTTATTTTGTTATTTATTTGGATTCAAAGTTACTCAAAGATGACCTTCTATGGCTAAGCATACTAAACATGATACAACAACAACAATTACTAATTTATCTGCCAATATATTACTGAAAAGTCGAAAACTCAGTGATTCTACAAGGTTAACGCTCACCCGACCTGTTAGAAAAAAATAAATAGGAATAGAGATAGAATAAAAGTAACCCGAAAACTCAGTGATTCTGAATTTTCTGATCTTGACATTCAAATTTGCCAAATTTGTTTGTTTACTATAATTTAACAAAAGGCATTAAACGATATATCAAAACGATGCATGAAGTGTGGAGTTGTTAGTGCATTCCAAGTATGTCTGTCCAGTAGGAGTGAAGTGTGGAGTTGATATAATTTAAAGATTGAGAAGAGGTAGGGCCAAAGCAGTAAAAGAATGTAACTTTTCAAGTTTCTAGGATTACAAAAAGGTATTATCAAATAAAACTGCTAATGCCATGACGTAAATTGTTGAAAGCGCCTCCATAAAAGCCAAACTAAGCAATGAAGTACCTTGTATTTTATGCCTAACCTAACCTAACCTACATGATTTTTAATTGTCTTAATCATTATCTCACATCATTTCAAATGAAATGATTCATTAAAGAGGAATCATGCCATATCGAGATTTGATCATTGATTGATACAATTTTTATTTTGGTTAATTGTTGAATAGGCTAGAATGAAATAACAATGGTTTTGGAGAGATAGTCGGTGTGGAAGTAAACCAACATTTCTATTGGCAAATAGGAGGTTTACAAGTGTTGACAGACGGCTAGAATTTCTTCGAATATGTTGTAGAATTCATTTAAGACATGAGCGAAACTTAAAATTGATAAGATTTAGGTGCGCTTTTACAACGGAGAATCATACGGTTTCTTTATGAGGAGTTAGTTGCACCTATGAATGATATAAATACTACTGCTGAATCATTGATCCTAGTTCCCTATCAAGTAGCACCACCAATAACGCTTGGCCATCCAAATTCCCTTTTGATTCCAAGTGCAACTGACCTTGAATATTCTTTAAGCCCCTAGTGATGGATCGACCTGGTACCTAAAGGTTGGTTTCAAATTTAGATTTATGGCTTATATTGGTTGACCTTCAATAGCTCTTGGGTGATTTTGAAATCTTAGGATACAATGATGTATATATATTATGATTGATATCGCGAAGGTAAAGGGACTCTAAACCGCAACGTTAGCTTGGTAGGATAGGGGTATAGTTGACGTCGATTCATCATTTTTAACATCAATAATTCAAAACCAAACGTGAAACTTTGTTTTCATTCCGATTCTTTATGCAATATGGATAGATTTACCAATTTAAAGACTAAACGAAAAAATTTACGATGTATGTCATTTCACGTGGTCAATTAATTAATTTATTGACCGAAATATATGATTAAATTAGGCAGGATTGTAGAAAAAGAAATGGTTGAATCAAAATAATTCCTTCTTAATTTGCAATTTTGTTAGAGGGTACTATGAATGTTCTACCATGTTCCATTTACACACTAAAGGAGTGATACAAGATATAAGGTGTGCAGTTAAGCCAATATTTCTATTTGCAAATAAGGGGTTTCCAAGTGCAAGCCCAAGTACTTACAACATCTCAGGTGGTAGTTGCTAACTTACTAGGTTCAGTCGATATAGTCGTTCAGAATCATTGATCCTATTTCCCTATCGAGCAGCAGCACCTGTTAAAAACAAAGAGAAGAATTCTCAATTTATCCTAAGATCCGCTTTTGTCCGATCCATGTCATAGATCTGATAAAAGCCAGACTAACCAATCAAGTACCTCGTATTTTACTGTGGAGGCACTTTCAGCAATTTATTGCTTATTGCTTTATTGTGTATTTTACCTACTTGATAGCTTAATCTGGTTTTTATGGAGGCACTTTCAACAATATATTTCTGTAGTGTAATTCAAATATAATAAATATTAATATCGTACACATATTTCGCTTGCTCTTTTTTTCTTTGTACACTATATCATACATATCATCAATAAATATATTTATATAAATCATGTTCCGCAAGCATTGGAATACGATTCATGGGCTTACCTAATTTTGAATTTAAATCTTAGATGTTTAGAGCCTTATTTTGTTATTTTTTTGTATTCAAAGTTACTCAAAGATGACCTTCTATGGCTAAGCATACTAAACATGATACAACAACAACAATTACTAATTTATCTGCCAATATATTACTGAAAAGTCGAAAACTCAGTGATTCTACAAGGTAAACGCTCACCTGACCTGTTAGAAAAAAATAAATAGGAATAGAGATAGAATAAAAGTAACCCGAAAACTCAGTGATTATGAATTTTCTGATCTTGACATTCAAATTTGCCAAATTTGTTTGTTTACTATAATTTAACAAAAGGCATTAAACGATATATCAAAACGATGCATGAAGTGTGGAGTTGTTAGTGCATTCCAAGTATGTCTGTCCAGTAGGAGTGAAGTGTGGAGTTGATATAATTTAAAGATTGAGAAGAGGTAGGGCCAAAGCAGTAAAAGAATGTAACTTTTCAAGTTTCTAGGATTACAAAAAGGTATTATCAAATAAAACTGCTAATGCCATGACGTAAATTGTTGAAAGCGCCTCCATAAAAGCCAAACTAAGCAATGAAGTACCTTGTATTTTATGCCTAACCTAACCTAACCTACATGATTTTTAATTGTCTTAATCATTATCTCACATCATTTCAAATGAAATGATTCATTAAAGAGGAATCATGCCATATCGAGATTTGATCATTGATTGATACAATTTTTATTTTGGTTAATTGTTGAATAGGCTAGAATGAAATAACAATGGTTTTGGAGAGATAGTCGGTGTGGAAGTAAACCAACATTTCTATTGGCAAATAGGAGGTTTACAAGTGTTGACAGACGGCTAGAATTTCTTCAAATATGTTGTAGAATTCATTTAAGACATGAGCGAAACTTAAAATTGATAAGATTTAGGTGCGCTTTTACAACGGAGAATCATACGGTTTCTTTATGAGGAGTTAGTTGCACCTATGAATGATATAAATACTACTGCTGAATCATTGATCCTAGTTCCCTATCAAGTAGCACCACCAATAACGCTTGGCCATCCAAATTCCCTTTTGATTCCAAGTGCAACTGACCTTGAATATTCTTTAAGCCCCTAGTGATGGATCGACCTGGTACCTAAAGGTTGGTTTCAAATTTAGACTTATGGCTTATATTGGTTGACCTTCAATAGCTCTTGGGTGATTTTGAAATCTTAGGATACAATGATGTATATATATTATGATTGATATCGCGAAGGTAAAGGGACTCTAAACCGCAACGTTAGCTTGGTAGGATAGGGGTATAGTTGACGTCGATTCATCATTTTTAACATCAATAATTCAAAACCAAACGTGAAACTTTGTTTTCATTCCGATTCTTTATGCAATATGGATAGATTTACGAATTTAAAGACTAAACGAAAAAATTTACGATGTATGACATTTCACGTGGTCAATTAATTAATTTATTGACCGAAATATATGATTAAATTAGGCAGGATTGTAGAAAAAGAAATGGTTGAATCAAAATAATTCCTTCTTAATTTGCAATTTTGTTAGAGGGTACTATGAATGTTCTACCATGTTCCATTTACACACTAAAGGAGTGATACAAGATATAAGGTGTGCAGTTAAGCCAACATTTCTATTTGCAAATAAGGGGTTTCCAAGTGCAAGCCCAAGTACTTATAACATCTCAGGTGGTAGTTGCTAACTTACTAGGTTCAGTCGATATAGTCGTTCAGAATCATTGATCCTATTTCCCTATCGAGCAACAGCACCTGTTAAAAACAAAGAGAAGAATTCTCAATTTATCCTAAGATCCGCTTTTGTCTGATCCATGTCATAGATCTGATAAAAGCCAGACTAACCAATCAAGTACCTCGTATTTTACTGTGGAGGCACTTTCAGCAATTTATTGCTTATTGCTTTATTGTGTATTTTACCTACTTGATAGCTTAATCTGGCTTTTATGGAGGCACTTTCAACAATATATTTCTGTAGTGTAATTCAAATATAATAAATATTAATATCGTACACATATTTCGCTTGCTCTTTTTTTCTTTGTACACTATATCATACATATCATCAATAAATATATTTATATAAATCATGTTCCGCAAGCATTGGAATACGATTCATGGGCTTACCTAATTTTGAATTTAAATCTTAGATGTTTAGAGCCTTATTTTGTTATTTATTTGGATTCAAAGTTACTCAAAGATGACCTTCTATGGCTAAGCATACTAAACATGATACAACAACAACAATTACTAATTTATCTGCCAATATATTACTGAAAAGTCGAAAACTCAGTGATTCTACAAGGTAAACGCTCACCCGACCTGTTAGAAAAAAATAAATAGGAATAGAGATAGAATAAAAGTAACCCGAAAACTCAGTGATTCTGAATTTTCTGATCTTGACATTCAAATTTGCCAAATTTGTTTGTTTACTATAATTTAACAAAAGGCATTAAACGATATATCAAAACGATGCATGAAGTGTGGAGTTGTTAGTGCATTCCAAGTATGTCTGTCCAGTAGGAGTGAAGTGTGGAGTTGATATAATTTAAAGATTGAGAAGAGGTAGGGCCAAAGCAGTAAAAGAATGTAACTTTTCAAGTTTCTAGGATTACAAAAAGGTATTATCAAATAAAACTGCTAATGCCATGACGTAAATTGTTGAAAGCGCCTCCATAAAAGCCAAACTAAGCAATGAAGTACCTTGTATTTTATGCCTAACCTAACCTAACATACATGATTTTTAATTGTCTTAATCATTATCTCACATCATTTCAAATGAAATGATTCATTAAAGAGGAATCATGCCATATCGAGATTTGATCATTGATTGATACAATTTTTATTTTGGTTAATTGTTGAATAGGCTAGAATGAAATAACAATGGTTTTGGAGAGATAGTCGGTGTGGAAGTAAACCAACATTTCTATTGGCAAATAGGAGGTTTACAAGTGTTGACAGACGGCTAGAATTTCTTCGAATATGTTGTAGAATTCATTTAAGACATGAGCGAAACTTAAAATTGATAAGATTTAGGTGCGCTTTTACAACGGAGAATCATACGGTTTCTTTATGAGGAGTTAGTTGCACCTATGAATGATATAAATACTACTGCTGAATCATTGATCCTAGTTCCCTATCAAGTAGCACCACCAATAACGCTTGGCCATCCAAATTCCCTTTTGATTCCAAGTGCAACTGACCTTGAATATTCTTTAAGCCCCTAGTGATGGATCGACCTGGTACCTAAAGGTTGGTTTCAATTTTAGATTTATGGCTTATATTGGTTGACCTTCAATAGCTCTTGGGTGATTTTGAAATCTTAGGATACAATGATGTATATATATTATGATTGATATCGCGAAGGTAAAGGGACTCTAAACCGCAACGTTAGCTTGGTAGGATAGGGGTATAGTTGACGTCGATTCATCATTTTTAACATCAATAATTCAAAACCAAACGTGAAACTTTGTTTTCATTCCGATTCTTTATGCAATATGGATAGATTTACGAATTTAAAGACTAAACGAAAAAATTTACGATGTATGACATTTCACGTGGTCAATTAATTAATTTATTGACCGAAATATATGATTAAATTAGGCAGGATTGTAGAAAAAGAAATGGTTGAATCAAAATAATTCCTTCTTAATTTGCAATTTTGTTAGAGGGTACTATGAACGTTCTACCATGTTCCATTTACACACTAAAGGAGTGATGCAAGATATAAGGTGTGCAGTTAAGCCAACATTTCTATTTGCAAATAAGGGGTTTCCAAGTGCAAGCCCAAGTACTTATAACATCTCAGGTGGTAGTTGCTAACTTACTAGGTTCAGTCGATATAGTCGTTCAGAATCATTGATCCTATTTCCCTATCGAGCAACAGCACCTGTTAAAAACAAAGAGAAGAATTCTCAATTTATCCTAAGATCCGCTTTTGTCCGATCCATGTCATAGATCTGATAAAAGCCAGACTAACCAATCAAGTACCTCATATTTTACTGTGGAGGCACTTTCAGCAATTTATTGCTTATTGCTTTATTGTGTATTTTACCTACTTGATAGCTTAATCTGGCTTTTATGGAGGCACTTTCAACAATATATTTCTGTAGTGTAATTCAAATATAATAAATATTAATATCGTACACATATTTCGCTTGCTCTTTTTTTCTTTGTACACTATATCATACATATCATCAATAAATATATTTATATAAATCATGTTCCGCAAGCATTGGAATACGATTCATGGGCTTACCTAATTTTGAATTTAAATCTTAGATGTTTAGAGCCTTATTTTGTTATTTATTTGGATTCAAAGTTACTCAAAGATGACCTTCTATGGCTAAGCATACTAAACATGATACAACAACAACAATTACTAATTTATCTGCCAATATATTACTGAAAAGTCGAAAACTCAGTGATTCTACAAGGTAAACGCTCACCCGACCTGTTAGAAAAAAATAAATAGGAATAGAGATAGAATAAAAGTAACCCGAAAACTCAGTGATTCTGAATTTTCTGATCTTGACATTCAAATTTGCCAAATTTGTTTGTTTACTATAATTTAACAAAAGGCATTAAACGATATATCAAAACGATGCATGAAGTGTGGAGTTGTTAGTGTATTCCAAGTATGTCTGTCCTGTAGGAGTGAAGTGTGGAGTTGATATAATTTAAAGATTGAGAAGAGGTAGGGCCAAAGCAGTAAAAGAATGTAACTTTTCAAGTTTCTAGGATTACAAAAAGGTATTATCAAATAAAACTGCTAATGCCATGACGTAAATTGTTGAAAGCGCCTCCATAAAAGCCAAACTAAGCAATGAAGTACCTTGTATTTTATGCCTAACCTAACCTAACCTACATGATTTTTAATTGTCTTAATCATTATCTCACATCATTTCAAATGAAATGATTCATTAAAGAGGAATCATGCCATATCGAGATTTGATCATTGATTGATACAATTTTTATTTTGGTTAATTGTTGAATAGGCTAGAATGAAATAACAATGGTTTTGGAGAGATAGTCGGTGTGGAAGTAAACCAACATTTCTATTGGCAAATAGGAGGTTTACAAGTGTTGACAGACGGCTAGAATTTCTTCGAATATGTTGTAGAATTCATTTAAGACATGAGCGAAACTTAAAATTGATAAGATTTAGGTGCGCTTTTACAACGGAGAATCATACGGTTTCTTTATGAGGAGTTAGTTGCACCTATGAATGATATAAATACTACTGCTGAATCATTGATCCTAGTTCCCTATCAAGTAGCACCACCAATAACGCTTGGCCATCCAAATTCCCTTTTGATTCCAAGTGCAACTGACCTTGAATATTCTTTAAGCCCCTAGTGATGGATCGACCTGGTACCTAAAGGTTGGTTTCAAATTTAGATTTATGGCTTATATTGGTTGACCTTCAATAGCTCTTGGGTGATTTTGAAATCTTAGGATACAATGATGTATATATATTATGATTGATATCGCGAAGGTAAAGGGACTCTAAACCGCAACGTTTGCTTGGTAGGATAGGGGTATAGTTGACGTCGATTCATCATTTTTAACATCAATAATTCAAAACCAAACGTGAAACTTTGTTTTCATTCCGATTCTTTATGCAATATGGATAGATTTACGAATTTAAAGACTAAACGAAAAAATTTACGATGTATGACATTTCACGTGGTCAATTAATTAATTTATTGACCGAAATATATGATTAAATTAGGCAGGATTGTAGAAAAAGAAATGGTTGAATAAAAATAATTCCTTCTTAATTTGCAATTTTTTTAGAGGGTACTATGAATGCTCTACCATGTTCCATTTACACACTAAAGGAGTGATACAAGATATAAGGTGTGCAGTTAAGCCAACATTTCTATTTGCAAATAAGGGGTTTCCAAGTGCAAGCCCAAGTACTTATAACATCTCAGGTGGTAGTTGCTAACTTACTAGGTTCAGTCGATATAGTCGTTCAGAATCATTGATCCTATTTCCCTATCGAGCAGCAGCACCTGTTAAAAACAAAGAGAAGAATTCTCAATTTATCCTAAGATCCGCTTGTGTCCGATCCATGTCATAGATCTGATAAAAGCCAGACTAACCAATCAAGTACCTCGTATTTTACTGTGGAGGCACTTTCAGCAATTTATTACTTATTGCTTTATTGTGTATTTTACCTACTTGATAGCTTAATCTGGCTTTTATGGAGGCACTTTCAACAATATATTTCTGTAGTGTAATTCAAATATAATAAATATTAATATCGTACACATATTTCGCTTGCTCTTTTTTTCTTTGTACACTATATCATACATATCATCAATAAATATATTTATATAAATCATGTTCCGCAAGCATTGGAATACGATTCATGGGCTTACCTAATTTGGAATTTAAATCTTAGATGTTTAGAGCCTTATTTTGTTATTTATTTGGATTCAAAGTTACTCAAAGATGACCTTCTATGGCTAAGCATACTAAACATGATACAACAACAACAATTACTAATTTATCTGCCAATATATTACTGAAAAGTCGAAAACTCAGTGATTCTACAAGGTAAACGCTCACCCGACCTGTTAGAAAAAAAATAAATAGGAATAGAGAAAGAATAAAAGTAACCCGAAAACTCAGTGATTCTGAATTTTCTGATCTTGACATTCAAATTTGCCAAATTTGTTTGTTTACTATAATTTAACAAAAGGCATTAAACGATATATCAAAACGATGCATGAAGTGTGGAGTTGTTAGTGCATTCCAAGTATGTCTGTCCAGTAGGAGTCAAGTGTGGAGTTGATATAATTTAAAGATTGAGAAGAGGTAGGGCCAAAGCAGTAAAAGAATGTAACTTTTCAAGTTTCTAGGATTACAAAAAGGTATTATCAAATAAAACTGCTAATGCCATGACGTAAATTGTTGAAAGCGCCTCCATAAAAGCCAAACTAAGCAATGAAGTACCTTGTATTTTATGCCTAACCTAACCTAACCTACATGATTTTTAATTGTCTTAATCATTATCTCACATCATTTCAAATGAAATGATTCATTAAAGAGGAATCATGCCATATCGAGATTTGATCATTGATTGATACAATTTTTATTTTGGTTAATTGTTGAATAGGCTAGAATGAAATAACAATGGTTTTGGAGAGATATTCGGTGTGGACGTAAACCAACATTTCTATTGGCAAATAGGAGGTTTACAAGTGTTGACAGACGGCTAGAATTTCTTCGAATATGTTGTAGAATTCATTTAAGACATGAGCGAAACTTAAAATTGATAAGATTTAGGTGCGCTTTTACAACGAAGAATCATACGGTTTCTTTATGAGGAGTTAGTTGCACCTATGAATGATATAAATACTACTGCTGAATCATTGATCCTAGTTTCCTATCAAGTAGCACCACCAATAACGCTTGGCCATCCAAATTCCCTTTTGATTCCAAGTGCAACTGACCTTGAACATTCTTTAAGCCCCTAGTGATGGATCGACCTGGTACCTAAAGGTTGGTTTCAAATTTAGATTTATGGCTTATATTGGTTGACCTTCAATAGCTCTTGGGTGATTTTGAAATCTTAGGATACAATGATGTATATATATTATGATTGATATCGCGAAGGTAAAGGGACTCTAAACCGCAACGTTAGCTTGGTAGGATAGGGGTATAGTTGACGTCGATTCATCATTTTTAACATCAATAATTCAAAACCAAACGTGAAACTTTGTTTTCATTCCGATTCTTTATGAAATATGGATAGATTTACGAATTTAAAGACTAAACGAAAAAATTTACGATGTATGACATTTCACGTGGTCAATTAATTAATTTATTGACCGAAATATATGATTAAATTAGGCAGGATTGTAGAAAAAGAAATGGTTGAATCAAAATAATTCCTTCTTAATTTGCAATTTTGTTAGAGGGTACTATGAATGCTCTACCATGTTCCATTTACACACTAAAGGAGTGATACAAGATATAAGGTGTGCAGTTAAGCCAACATTTCTATTTGCAAATAAGGGTTTTCCAAGTGCAAGCCCAAGTACTTATAACATCTCAGGTGGTAGTTGCTAACTTACTAGGTTCAGTCGATATAGTCGTTCAGAATCATTGATCCTATTTCCCTATCGAGCAGCAGCACCTGTTAAAAACAAAGAGAAGAATTCTCAATTTATCCTAAGATCCGCTTTTGTCCGATCCATGTCATAGATCTGATAAAAGCCAGACTAACCAATCAAGTACCTCGTATTTTACTGTGGAGGCACTTTCAGCAATTTATTGCTTATTGCTTTATTGTGTATTTTACCTACTTGATAGCTTAATCTGGCTTTTATGGAGGCACTTTCAACAATATATTTCTGTAGTGCAATTCAAATATAATAAATATTAATATCGTACACATATTTCGCTTGCTCTTTTTTTCTTTGTACACTATATCATACATATCATCAATAAATATATTTATATAAATCATGTTCCGCAAGCATTGGAATACGATTCATGGGCTTACCAAATTTTGAATTTAAATCTTAGATGTTTAGAGCCTTATTTTGTTATTTATTTGGATTCAAAGTTACTCAAAGATGACCTTCTATGGCTAAGCATACTAAACATGATACAACAACAACAATTACTAATTTATCTGCCAATATATTACTGAAAAGTCGAAAACTCAGTGATTCTACAAGGTAAACGCTCACCCGACCTGTTAGAAAAAAATAAATAGGAATAGAGATAGAATAAAAGTAATCCGAAAACTCAGTGATTCTGAATTTTCTGATCTTGACATTCAAATTTGCCAAATTTGTTTGTTTACTATAATTTAACAAAAGGCATTAAACGATATATCAAAACGATGCATGAAGTGTGGAGTTGTTAGTGCATTCCAAGTATGTCTGTCCAGTAGGAGTGAAGTGTGGAATTGATATAATTTAAAGATTGAGAAGAGGTAGGGCCAAAGCAGTAAAAGAATGTAACTTTTCAAGTTTCTAGGATTACAAAAAGGTATTATCAAATAAAACTGCTAATGCCATGACGTAAATTGTTGAAAGCGCCTCCATAAAAGCCAAACTAAGCAATGAAGTACCTTGTATTTTATGCCTAACCTAACCTAACCTACATGATTTTTAATTGTCTTAATCATTATCTCACATCATTTCCAATGAAATGATTCATTAAAGAGGAATCATGCCATATCGAGATTTGATCATTGATTGATACAATTTTTATTTTGGTTAATTGTTGAATAGGCTAGAATGAAATAACGATGGTTTTGGAGAGATAGTCGGTGTGAAAGTAAACCAACATTTCTATTGGCAAATAGGAGGTTTACAAGTGTTGACAGACGGCTAGAATTTCTTCAAATATGTTGTAGAATTCATTTAAGACATGAGCGAAACTTAAAATTGATAAGATTTAGGTGCGCTTTTACAACGGAGAATCATACGGTTTCTTTATGAGGAGTTAGTTGCACCTATGAATGATATAAATACTACTGCTGAATCATTGATCCTAGTTCCCTATCAAGTAGCACCACCAATAACGCTTGGCCATCCAAATTCCCTTTTGATTCCAAGTGCAACTGACCTTGAATATTCTTTAAGCCCCTAGTGATGGATCGACCTGGTACCTAAAGGTTGGTTTCAAATTTAGATTTATGGCTTATATTGGTTGACCTTCAATAGCTCTTGGGTGATTTTGAAATCTTAGGATACAATGATGTATATATATTATGATTGATATCGCGAAGGTAAAGGGACTCTAAACCGCAACGTTAGCTTGGTAGGATAGGGGTATAGTTGACGTCGATTCATCATTTTTAACATCAATAATTCAAAACCAAATGTGAAACTTTGTTTTCATTCCGATTCTTTATGCAATATGGATAGATTTACGAATTTAAAGACTAAACGAAAAAATTTACGATGTATGACATTTCTCGTGGTCAATTAATTAATTTATTGACCGAAATATATGATTAAATTAGGCAGGATTGTAGAAAAAGAAATGGTTGAATCAAAATAATTCCTTCTTAATTTGCAATTTTGTTAGAGGGTACTATGAATGTTCTACCATGTTCCATTTACACACTAAAGGAGTGATACAAGATATAAGGTGTGCAGTTAAGCCAACATTTCTATTTGCAAATAAGGGGTTTCCAAGTGCAAGCCCAAGTACTTATAACATCTCAGGTGGTAGTTGCTAACTTACTAGGTTCAGTCGATATAGTCGTTCAGAATCATTGATCCTATTTCCCTATCGAGCAACAGCACCTGTTAAAAACAAAGAGAAGAATTCTCAATTTATCCTAAGATCCGCTTTTGTCCGATCCATGTCATAGATCTGATAAAAGCCAGACTAACCAATCAAGTACCTCGTATTTTACTGTGGAGGCACTTTCAGCAATTTATTGCTTATTGCTTTATTGTGTATTTGACCTACTTGATAGCTTAATCTGGCTTTTATGGAGGCACTTTCAACAATATATTTCTGTAGTGTAATTCAAATATAATAAATATTAATATCGTACACATATTTCGCTTGCTCTTTTTTTCTTTGTACACTATATCATACATATCATCAATAAATATATTTATATAAATCATGTTCCGCAAGCATTGGAATACGATTCATGGGCTTACCAAATTTTGAATTTAAATCTTAGATGTTTAGAGCCTTATTTTGTTATTTATTTGGATTCAAAGTTACTCAAAGATGACCTTCTATGGCTAAGCATACTAAACATGATACAACAACAACAATTACTAATTTATCTGCCAATATATTACTGAAAAGTCGAAAACTCAGTGATTCTACAAGGTAAACGCTCACCCGACCTGTTAGAAAAAAATAAATAGGAATAGAGATAGAATAAAAGTAACCCGAAAACTCAGTGATTCTGAATTTTCTGATCTTGACATTCAAATTTGCCAAATTTGTTTGTTTACTATAATTTAACAAAAGGCATTAAACGATATATCAAAACGATGCATGAAGTGTGGAGTTGTTAGTGCATTCCAAGTATGTCTGTCCAGTAGGAGTGAAGTGTGGAGTTGATATAATTTAAAGATTGAGAAGAGGTAGGGCCAAAGCAGTAAAAGAATGTAACTTTTCAAGTTTCTAGGATTACAAAAAGGTATTATCAAATAAAACTGCTAATGCCATGACGTAAATTGTTGAAAGCGCCTCCATAAAAGCCAAACTAAGCAATGAAGTACCTTGTATTTTATGCCTAACCTAACCTAACCTACATGATTTTTAATTGTCTTAATCATTATCTCACATCATTTCAAATGAAATGATTCATTAAAGAGGAATCATGCCATATCGAGATTTGATCATTGATTGATACAATTTTTATTTTGGTTAATTGTTGAATAGGCTAGAATGAAATAACAATGGTTTTGGAGAGATAGTCGGTGTGGAAGTAAACCAACATTTCTATTGGCAAATAGGAGGTTTACAAGTGTTGACAGACGGCTAGAATTTCTTCGAATATGTTGTAGAATTCATTTAAGACATGAGCGAAACTTAAAATTGATAAGATTTAGGTGCGCTTTGACAACGGAGAATCATACGGTTTCTTTATGAGGAGTTAGTTGCACCTATGAATGATATAAATACTACTGCTGAATCATTGATCCTAGTTCCCTATCAAGTAGCACCACCAATAACGCTTGGCCATCCAAATTCCCTTTTGATTCCAAGTGCAACTGACCTTGAATATTCTTTAAGCCCCTAGTGATGGATCGACCTGGTACCTAAAGGTTGGTTTCAAATTTAGATTTATGGCTTATATTGGTAGACCTTCAATAGCTCTTGGGTGATTTTGAAATCTTAGGATACAATGATGTATATATATTATGATTGATATCGCGAAGGTAAAGGGACTCTCAACCGCAACGTTTGCTTGGTAGGATAGGGGTATAGTTGACGTCGATTCATCATTTTTAACATCAATAATTCAAAACCAAACGTGAAACTTTGTTTTCATTCCGATTCTTTATGCAATATGGATAGATTTACGAATTTAAAGACTAAACGAAAAAATTTACGATGTATGACATTTCACGTGGTCAATTAATTAATTTATTGACCGAAATATATGATTAAATTAGGCAGGATTGTAGAAAAAGAAATGGTTGAATCAAAATAATTCCTTCTTAATTTGCAATTTTGTTAGAGGGTACTATGAATGCTCTACCATGTTCCATTTACACACTAAAGGAGTGATACAAGATATAAGGTGTGCAGTTAAGCCAACATTTCTATTTGCAAATAAGGGGTTTCCAAGTGCAAGCCCAAGTACTTATAACATCTCAGGTGGTAGTTGCTAACTTACTAGGTTCAGTCGATATAGTCGTTCAGAATCATTGATCCTATTTCCCTATCGAGCAGCAGCACCTGTTAAAAACAAAGAGAAGAATTCTCAATTTATCCTAAGATCCGCTTTTGTCCGATCCATGTCATAGATCTGATAAAAGCCAGACTAACCAATCAAGTACCTCGTATTTTACTGTGGAGGCACTTTCAGCAATTTATTGCTTATTGCTTTATTGTGTATTTTACCTACTTGATAGCTTAATCTGGCTTTTATGGAGGCACTTTCAACAATATATTTCTGTAGTGTAATTCAAATATAATAAATATTAATATCGTACACATATTTCGCTTGCTCTTTTTTTCTTTGTACACTATATCATACATATCATCAATAAATATATTTATATAAATCATGTTCCGCAAGCATTGGAATACGATTCATGGGCTTACCTAATTTGGAATTTAAATCTTAGATGTTTAGAGCCTTATTTTGTTATTTATTTGGATTCAAAGTTACTCAAAGATGACCTTCTATGGCTAAGCATACTAAACATGATACAACAACAACAATTACTAATTTATCTGCCAATATATTACTGAAAAGTCGAAAACTCAGTGATTCTACAAGGTAAACGCTCACCCGACCTGTTAGAAAAAAAATAAATAGGAATAGAGATAGAATAAAAGTAACCCGAAAACTCAGTGATTCTGAATTTTCTGATCTTGACATTCAAATTTGCCAAATTTGTTTGTTTACTATAATTTAACAAAAGGCATTAAACGATATATCAAAACGATGCATGAAGTGTGGAGTTGTTAGTGCATTCCAAGTATGTCTGTCCAGTAGGAGTGAAGTGTGGAGTTGATATAATTTAAACATTGAGAAGAGGTAGGGCCAAAGCAGTAAAAGAATGTAACTTTTCAAGTTTCTAGGATTACAAAAAGGTATTATCAAATAAAACTGCTAATGCCATGACGTAAATTGTTGAAAGCGCCTCCATAAAAGCCAAACTAAGCAATGAAGTACCTTGTATTTTATGCCTAACCTAACCTAACCTACATGATTTTTAATTGTCTTAATCATTATCTCACATCATTTCAAATGAAATGATTCATTAAAGAGGAATCATGCCATATCGAGATTTGATCATTGATTGATACGATTTTTATTTTGGTTAATTGTTGAATAGGCTAGAATGAAATAACCATGGTTTTGGAGAGATAGTCGGTGTGGAAGTAAACCAACATTTCTATTGGCAAATAGGAGGTTTACAAGTGTTGACAGACGGCTAGAATTTCTTCGAATATGTTGTAGAATTCATTTAAGACATGAGCGAAACTTAAAATTGATAAGATTTAGGTGCGCTTTTACAACGGAGAATCATACGGTTTCTTTATGAGGAGTTAGTTGCACCTATGAATGATATAAATACTACTGCTGAATCATTGATCCTAGTTCCCTATCAAGTAGCACCACCAATAACGCTTGGCCATCCAAATTCCCTTTTGATTCCAAGTGCAACTGACCTTGAATATTCTTTAAGCCCCTAGTGATGGATCGACCTGGTACCTAAAGGTTGGTTTCAAATTTAGATTTATGGCTTATATTGGTAGACCTTCAATAGCTCTTGGGTGATTTTGAAATCTTAGGATACAATGATGTATATATATTATGATTGATATCGCGAAGGTAAAGGGACTCTCAACCGCAACGTTTGCTTGGTAGGATAGGGGTATAGTTGACGTCGATTCATCATTTTTAACATCAATAATTCAAAACCAAACGTGAAACTTTGTTTTCATTCCGATTCTTTATGCAATATGGATAGATTTACGAATTTAAAGACTAAACGAAAAAATTTACGATGTATGACATTTCACGTGGTCAATTAATTAATTTATTGACCGAAATATATGATTAAATTAGGCAGGATTGTAGAAAAAGAAATGGTTGAATCAAAATAATTCCTTCTTAATTTGCAATTTTGTTAGAGGGTACTATGAATGCTCTACCATGTTCCATTTACACACTAAAGGAGTGATACAAGATATAAGGTGTGCAGTTAAGCCAACATTTCTATTTGCAAATAAGGGGTTTCCAAGTGCAAGCCCAAGTACTTATAACATCTCAGGTGGTAGTTGCTAACTTACTAGGTTCAGTCGATATAGTCGTTCAGAATCATTGATCCTATTTCCCTATCGAGCAGCAGCACCTGTTAAAAACAAAGAGAAGAATTCTCAATTTATCCTAAGATCCGCTTTTGTCCGATCCGTGTCATAGATCTGATAAAAGCCAGACTAACCAATCAAGTACCTCGTATTTTACTGTGGAGGCACTTTCAGCAATTTATTGCTTATTGCTTTATTGTGTATTTTACCTACTTGATAGCTTAATCTGGCTTTTATGGAGGCACTTTCAACAATATATTTCTGTAGTGTAATTCAAATATAATAAATATTAATATCGTACACATATTTCGCTTGCTCTTTTTTTCTTTGTACACTATATCATACATATCATCAATAAATATATTTATATAAATCATGTTCCGCAAGCATTGGAATACGATTCATGGGCTTACCTAATTTGGAATTTAAATCTTAGATGTTTAGAGCCTTATTTTGTTATTTATTTGGATTCAAAGTTACTCAAAGATGACCTTCTATGGCTAAGCATACTAAACATGATACAACAACAACAATTACTAATTTATCTGCCAATATATTACTGAAAAGTCGAAAACTCAGTGATTCTACAAGGTAAACGCTCACCCGACCTGTTAGAAAAAAATAAATAGGAATAGAGATAGAATAAAAGTAACCCGAAAACTCAGTGATTCTGAATTTTCTGATCTTGACATTCAAATTTGACAAATTTGTTTGTTTACTATAATTTAACAAAAGGCATTAAACGATATATCAAAACGATGCATGAAGTGTGGAGTTGTTAGTGCATTCCAAGTATGTCTGTCCAGTAGGAGTGAAGCGTGGAGTTGATATAATTTAAATATTGAGAAGAGGTAGGGCCAAAGCAGTAAAAGAATGTAACTTTTCAAGTTTCTAGGATTACAAAAAGGTATTATCAACTAAAACTGCTAATGCCATGACGTAAATTGTTGAAAGCGCCTCCATAAAAGCCAAACTAAGCAATGAAGTACCTTGTATTTTATGCCTAACCTAACCTAACCTACATGATTTTTAATTGTCTTAATCATTATCTCACATCATTTCAAATGAAATGATTCATTAAAGAGGAATCATTTCAATCAAATTTGGAAACTTTCTTCACATTTAATGTCCCAATCAAATTTAACACCCTTCTTTAGAAGTCTAGTCAGTGGTGATGCTATACGGGAAAAATCTTGAATAAATCTTCGGTAGTATCCAGCAAGTCCAAGAAAACTTCGAATATCTGTAATATTCTTAGGTTGTTTCCATTCTAATACTGCTTCCACTTTAGCAGGATCTACTGAGATTCCATCTTTTGAAATTACATGACCCAAAAACATAACTTTTTCCAGCCAAAATTCGCACTTAGAAAATTTGGCATATAACTGATTTTTCCTCAAAGTATCCAAAATAATCCTTAAATGTTCCTGGTGTTGTTCCTTATTTTCAGAATAAATTAAAATATCATCAATAAAAATAATCACAAATGTATCTACAAACGGTCTGAACACACGGTTCATAAGATCCATAAAGGCTGCTGGTGCATTTGTAAGTCCAAAAGGCATGACAGTGAATTCATAATGTCCATACCTTGTCCGAAAGGCTGTCTTAGAAATGTCTTCTTCCTTGATTCTAAGTTGATGATATCCAGATCTAAGATCAATCTTTGAAAATACCTTAGCCTTCTGTAATTGATCAAATAAATCTTCAATTCGTGGCAACGGATATTTATTCTTTATGGTAACTTGATTAAGAAGTCTGTAATCTATACATAATCTTAATGACCCATCTTTCTTCTTTACAAATAATACTGGTGCACCCCAGGGAGACATACTTGGTCTAATAAATCCCAGCTCCATTAATTCCAATAATTGTTTTTTTAATTCTGTGAGTTCTGCTGGAGCCATCCTATAAGGAGCTTTAGAAATTGGTGCAGTTCCTGGCATTAACTCAATACCAAATTCTATCTCTCTATGTGGAGGAAGTCCGGGTAATTCATCAGGAAAAATATCTGAAAATTCATGAACAATATCCAGACTTTCAAGAGAAATTTCTGCTGGTCTGGCAAGAGTAATGCTGACTAGAAAGGCTGTACATCCATTCCTCAAATATTTCTGGTCCTTTAAAGAAGAAATAACTCGATTTTTAGGAGTAGAATTGGATAATCTAAATTCTACCTTAGGAATACCTGGTTGAGAAAAAGTAACTTTTCCTTCCTGACAAAATATTCTTGCATGATGTTGATGTAGCCAATCCATACCCAATATAATATCAAAATCTGACATGTCTAATAGAATTGGGTCAGCAGGTAAATTCTGTCCTTCAATATATACTTCTAGATTCGGCAAGTATAACCCACAAAAAGATTTACATCCTACTGGGTTGACCACTTCCAGAGCACAGTTCAAAGACTTGATAGGCATATTAAGTAAAGTAGTAAACTTCTTGGAAATAAAAGAATGAGTTGAACCGCAATCAAATAGAGTAAAAGCAGCATGTCCAGCTATAGATAAAGTACCTTGAATCAGGTCACCCTTAGGTAGTTGATCAACATTGGCGGTATAAACGCGACCTGGTACTTTTTTATTCTGCGGTCGTTGTTGTTGTTGTTGTTGCTGCTGTTGTTGTTGCTGGTACGAATACTGGGGTTGTTGCTGAAGGCGAGGTCTAATAAGGCCTCGAGCATGTTCATCCATTTCCTTTTTATAGCAGTCTTTAATGAAATGGCCAGACTTACCACAATATAAACAACCACCAGTTGTTCGGGGGCAGGGTTGTCCTGGATGGGATCGATAGCAATTCTGACACGATCTAGCTGGTAGTTGTGTAGCTGGTAATTGTGGTTGATTGACTTGAAACTGCTGTCGTGGCCTCTTTGCTGGAGGGATAAACCTTCTTCCTTCAAAATTTCTTTTAGGCCAACTCCTTTGGCCTCTGAATTGAGAAACCGTTCTGCCAGATTGATTCTTCTGTATTTCTTCCCAATCTTCTTGTATCAATGTAGCTATTTCCACCGCCTTGTCTAAAGTTTCTGGCCTACTAGTGAGGACTTTGGTTCGTAGAACTGGTTTCAATCCTCTAGTAAATTTCATTGCCCTCTCGTCTTCCGTATTATAGACATTTGGGCAATACTTCTCTAAATTTCTGAATTTAGTAATGTATTCAGATAAAGAGAGTCCTCCTTGTAGTAATTCAAGGAATTCCCTCATTTTACGACTTCTTTCATGCTTGGGGAAATATGCAGCATAGAAAACTTCAACAAATTGCTCCCAAGTAACGGATCCATTGCTAAATTTAATTTCTAAGGTGGATGCCCACCATCTTTCTGCATCTCCTTTTAATCTGTATGCTGCATAGTTCACCTTACGATCTTCAGGTACGGTCAGAACACGAAAAATCTTTTCTATTTCTCGGATCCAAACCTCAGCAGCTTCTGGATCCATCTTTCCTGAAAATGTAGGTGGATCTAATTTGAGAAACTTCTCATAAGATACTTCATTATGGTTTTGATAGGATTTTGAAGATGTAGCTGAGTCTTGCCTATTCTGATTCTGATCTCTTATAACAGCTGCCAAATTATTTAATGTTTCCATAATGAATTCTTGTTGACCATTCTGCTCCTTGGGTTGCTTCTTTGATGTTTGACGAGGCATCCTTGATAAATAATGATCAGACTTAGATTAAAGTAGAAAGAACATTTATTCATATGAACATATATATACATCAAAACCCATATTTACAAGAATTTACATATTTAACAAAACTTAACAAAAGATATCCTATGGAAGCTTGAGGAATTTTCCCAAATAATTCCTCTTGTTCCTAATCTGCCCTGGTGGATGAGAAGGTCCTGCAACATTTGGATCTATATTATAAATTTGTTTATCTGGATTTCCTAAATATAAGCTAAGATCATCCGTAGGTTCCCTTGGGGTATATATAGGATCAGGAGGTTGGAGTGAAAATACAAAGTCGAAAGGAGTTAAAGTGGGTGCAGGAGCAGGTATTATGGTTGAGTCGGATGAAATGACAATAGGTTCCATTGGAGGAGGAGGAGCAAGAATATCCACACGGGATTGTTGATCTGGTAGGTTTTCAGCAGCTTGTTGTCTTTTAATGCAACCCGTCTTCACTTGGCATTCTTTTTCTATATGCCCAACTTCTCCACAAAATAAACATTCTTCCAATTCCAGTGGGCAAGGTTGTGATAAATGGGTCTGTAAACACCTATGACATTTTTCTAAGTTTTCTTTTTCTTTTGTGAGACTTAGAACTTGATTTTCTAAATTATCCATCAGTCGTTTTTGTACTGTCTGTGATTCTTCTAGCTTTTGAACATCCTTGACAAGTTCTTTAATGATATTGACCAGATCTTGAGGAGTCATCTATAAGAAGAATAATGATTTAACAATAATAATAAAATAAAAATCTAAAGTACATACTTACAGTGTAATGTATGAACAAGGTGGATCTCGAACCAGATTTCCCAAAACTCTGCTCTGATACCAACTGTAACGCCCCGGGGTTTTAAAACCTTTAAAAATGCAGATTTTTTTTTTTTTTTTTTTAAACAGCGGAAATAATTTTTGATTTTCGGTTTCCTAAACCTCAGGCACGCCACATTCCAATTAACAACAAAAACAACAATAATTTATATCAACATTATATACATAGTCTTTTCACAAGGTTCAAAAATGAAAAACATTTAGGATTAAATTTAAAATAAATCCTAAATTAATCTCAGGATCTTGGGAATCTGGATTCTTCGATGCCACACTTGTCCAACATCCATTGTAAGATTTCCTATTCCATATTTGAACCTGAAATTCCCATAAAACAGGGTTAGACTTATGATAGCCAAGTAAGTCATTAATCAAAACCATACAATTCAAATATTAAGCATGATTTCAATAATTTACAAATCAAAATGCATTTATTCAAGAACAATTATGCAAAATAAGGCAATTAAAAACAATTTAAAATAATGCATAATCTCAGATCAAATTCTGTGAAAGAAAGAGGTCATTGTTTCGATATTAACGCCCTCCTGGTACGGTGGAGAGTACTCCGATCTCAAACTAAGTATTCCGGGGGTATATTATTCTATTGTGGATTACCCGGATACCTGAGTGAAACGGGCTCCCATGCGAGCAGTCAACGACCGGGAAGATTCTCAGCAATGGCGAGCAAACAAGGAGAGTTGGATGCATCCACTGGCATGCGGCAGCCTTGAGACCCGTTGTCTCGACCTCCTCAACCCGAGTGACAGGAGGTCCAGGGAATCTATCGCTCCCAACAATTATCATCTTCACAATGTCACTCCTGGTTGTACCACTACCCCTTCCAGGGTAGGCTAAACCTAGATGGGCTTGAAGGATTCTTTTATAGGACTTTTCATCTTTTCAAAAACTAGGCTCAATAGCCAAATCATTCCTTTCAAATAAACACGGTTCATATGTATCCAGCCCATCCAGAATTTTGCTCTATCATAACGAGCATTCGCCTGTGAAGGCGAGAATTAAGTTTGTGTAGACATGACTCATGCAGCAATAAAATCTTTCAAAAATCAACATGCTATACAAAATTCTTCTATTTATCAATATCATCAATGTCTTAACCATAGTATTCGATTTAAAATCATAAGATTTGAAATTGAAATATGCAGATATTGAAATATGCATTTGATCATAAATCAAATTTAGATAATCATGCATGAATCAAAAACATGAATCAAAAGCATGTCTAATATAAAATTATAAGATTTTGATAGAATAACTTACTTGGATTTCGATAGGATAAAGCGCTCGTGCTTTGATTTAATCTGATAGAATTCATTATATTAGTTAATATTTTTATATCAAATTTTGAGTAGTATTTGCCCTATGATTTAAAGAAGTATCTTTTGAAGAAATTATTAAAAATCTAAAAAATTTATTTGTAATTGACTTTAAAACTTTTATAAGAATTTTCACAGAGTTTCCTCTGTAATAACTCAAATATTCGAAAAAAGGTTTGAACTTGAATTCGAGTTGTAAGAATTCGAACATGACTTTGCGTCACAAATATTTTTATAAAGGTTTTTCAAAAAATTTGATTTAAATATTTAAAAGGATTTTTGAAAAATTTTAACAAAATTTCTTTTATAAAAATCAAATTTTTTCTGAAATAATTATAAAAATTTTGATATATCTTCTACTAAAAATTTCTAAACTATCTGAAAAGCTTTTGCCAAAATTCTGATTAAAATAATTAATCTTTAAAAATTTGGTCAGAATTACTGCTATACTAATTCTACTTTTTTCAAAAATCTTTAAATCATTTTGACAGAACTCCTGCTATAAAAACTTAATTTTTCAAAAGTCTTTTATAAAATTTTTGCCAGAACTAATGCTAAAGTAGTTTGGAATACTTAAAAATATTTAGAAAAATTTGAACAGAACTTCCCTTGCGTAGAGGCTGGGTTGGATTAAATTTTGACAAAATTGTCAAAATTTAAATCCACACAAAGTAGAATTGGGGTTTAGAAGGAGAATTTGAATTCAGAAGATGGTTCTTGAATACTAACCTTGTTTAGTTGATTTGAGCAGCGCTTCCGCTATCCAAATCTGACTTTTCTGCTAAGTTTAGCAGAACTCCTGCAGGTAGTGCTTCTGAGGCTGTTTCTGATCTGACGGAGCTTCTTGCAGAAGAACGGACTTTGCTAAAAGAAAGAGGAAAAGGGCTAGAAGAGGTTTCTCAGAAAAAATCTGAGATTCTACGGAGGTTTTGGTTTAAAAGTTAGAGAGAGAAAATCAAAGGTAGAGAGAGAAAGTAGGAGAGAGAGAGCTTAGAGAGAGAAGGGAGGGTTTTGAACTTGAGTAGAGAGAGAGGGGGTGAGGGGTATTTATAGGAGAGAGAAGGGAGGTCGCCCCCCCCTTGTGGGGCCCACTTTGGTGACATTTGTCACCAAAGTAATTAAAAAATTAATTTTTGAATGACACTTGTCATTCTTCTGACAAGTGTCAAAGAGAGAGAGAGGCTTAGTGTCACCTCCTCACTGAGGAGTGACACTTGTCCTCCCATGGTTTTGGAAAACCATGGCCTGTCCATGGTTTTGGGCCAGTGGTTTTTCTAAAACCATGGTCTGAGATTAAAATATTATAAATTAATATATTTTATTCAATTTGCTACTTTTTAATACCCAAGTTAACCTTGGCTCAATTCCATCTTTCAGAAATGCCATAGGAGATTTAGAATTACTTGAGTGTCCTTCTGTAGTTCAATAAATTACATAGCCTGCCATTGAAAATGGTAAATTACCATTTTCGTCCCTGACAATTTTATTAATTCCCTGAAAATATCCTAAAAGAAAGATTACTATTTTGACCTTATATAGTTGGGTATTTTACCGAAAAATGCCACTGAATTGGCAAATTACTAAGCTACCCTTTGACAATTTGATTAATGACTAGAATGTCCCTGAATTCTGATTTTTGAACAAGCCTCAACAAAATTTTATCAGGATTTTAAATATATATTCAGATCTTTACTTTGAACAATACTAACCATAAAAATATAGGTTTTAACACTATAATTCACATTCAGAATAAATAAAAATTAAAACTTGAATTTTCTTCAGAATTTATAAATCATTAAAAATTTTGGGTATTACAACAAGTGTTGACAGACGGCTAGAATTTCTTCGAATATGTTGTAGAATTCATTTAAGACATGAGCGAAACTGAAAATTGATAAGATTTAGGTGCGCTTTTACAACGGAGAATCATACGGTTTCTTTATGAGGAGTTAGTTGCACCTATGAATGATATAAATACTACTGCTGAATCATTGATCCTAGTTTCCTATCAAGTAGCACCACCAATAACGCTTGGCCATCCAAATTCCCTTTTGATTCCAAGTGCAACTGACCTTGAATATTCTTTAAGCCCCTAGTGATGGATCGACCTGGTACCTAAAGGTTGGTTTCAAATTTAGATTTATGGCTTATATTGGTTGACCTTCAATAGCTCTTGGGTGATTTTGAAATCTTAGGATACAATGATGTATATATATTATGATTGATATCGCGAAGGTAAAGGGACTCTAAACCGCAACGTTAGCTTGGTAGGATAGGGGTATAGTTGACGTCGATTCATCATTTTTAACATCAATAATTCAAAACCAGACGTGAAACTTTGTTTTCATTCCGATTCTTTACGCAATATGGATAGATTTACGAATGTAAAGACTAAACGAAAAAATTTACGATGTATGACATTTCACGTGGTCAATTAATTAATTTATTGACCGAAATATATGATTAAATTAGGCAGGATTGTAGAAAAAGAAATGGTTGAATCAAAATAATTCTTTCTTAATTTGCAATTTTGTTAGAGGGTACTATGAATGCTCTACCATGTTCCATTTACACACTAAAGGAGTGATACAAGATATAAGGTGTGCAGTTAAGCCAACATTTCTATTTGCAAATAAGGGGTTTCCAAGTGCAAGCCCAAGTACTTATAACATCTCAGGTGGTAGTTGCTAACTTACTAGGTTCAGTCGATATAGTCGTTCAGAATCATTGATCGTATTTCCCTATCGAGCAGCAGCACCTGTTAAAAACAAAGAGAAGAATTCTCAATTTATCCTAAGATCCGCTTTTGTCCGATCCATGTCATAGATCTGATAAAAGCCAGACTAACCAATCAAGTACCTCGTATTTTACTGTGGAGGCACTTTCAGCAATTTATTGCTTATTGCTTTATTGTGTATTTTACCTACTTGATAGCTTAATCTGGCTTTTATGGAGGCACTTTCAACAATATATTTCTGTAGTGTAATTCAAATATAATAAATATTAATATCGTACACATATTTCGCTTGCTCTTTTTTTCTTTGTACACTATATCATACATATCATCAATAAATATATTTATATAAATCATGTTCCGCAAGCATTGGAATACGATTCATGGGCTTACCTAATTTTGAATTTAAATCTTAGATGTTTAGAGCCTTATTTTGTTATTTATTTGGATTCAAAGTTACTCAAAGATGACTTCTATGGCTAAGCATACTAAACATGATACAACAACAACAATTACTAATTTATCTGCCAATATATTACTGAAAAGTCGAAAACTCAGTGATTCTACAAGGTAAACGCTCACCCGACCTGTTAGAAAAAAATAAATAGGAATAGAGATAGAATAAAAGTAACCCGAAAACTCAGTGATTCTGAATTTTCTGATCTTGACATTCAAATTTGCCAAATTTGTTTGTTTACTATAATTTAACAAAAGGCATTAAACGATATATCAAAACGATGCATGAAGTGTGGAGTTGTTAGTGCATTCCAAGTATGTCTGTCCAGTAGGAGTGAAGTGTGGAGTTGATATAATTTAAAGATTGAGAAGAGGTAGGGCCAAAGCAGTAAAAGAATGTAACTTTTCAAGTTTCTAGGATTACAAAAAGGTATTATCAAATAAAACTGCTAATGCCATGACGTAAATTGTTGAAAGCGCCTCCATAAAAGCCAAACTAAGCAATGAAGTACCTTGTATTTTATGCCTAACCTAACCTAACCTACATGATTTTTAATTGTCTTAATCATTATCTCACATCATTTCAAATGAAATGATTCATTAAAGAGGAATCATGCCATATCGAGATTTGATCATTGATTGATACGATTTTTATTTTGGTTAATTGTTGAATAGGCTAGAATGAAATAACAATGGTTTTGGAGAGATAGTCGGTGTGGAAGTAAACCAACATTTCTATTGGCAAATAGGAGGTTTACAAGTGTTGACAGACGGCTAGAATTTCTTCGAATATGTTGTAGAATTCATTTAAGACATGAGCGAAACTTAAAATTGATAAGATTTAGGTGCGCTTTTACAACGGAGAATCATACGGTTTCTTTATGAGGAGTTAGTTGCACCTATGAATGATATAAATACTACTGCTGAATCATTGATCCCAGTTTCCTATCAAGTAGCACCACCAATAACGCTTGGCCATCCAAATTCCCTTTTGATTCCAAGTGCAACTGACCTTGAATATTCTTTAAGCCCCTAGTGATGGATCGACCTGGTACCTAAAGGTTGGTTTCAAATTTAGATTTATGGCTTATATTGGTTGACCTTCAATAGCTCTTGGGTGATTTTGAAATCTTAGGATACAATGATGTATATATATTATGATTGATATCGCGAAGGTAAAGGGACTCTAAACCGCAACGTTAGCTTGGTAGGATAGGGGTATAGTTGACGTCGATTCATCATTTTTAACATCAATAATTCAAAACCAGACGTGAAACTTTGTTTTCATTCCGATTCTTTACGCAATATGGATAGATTTACGAATGTAAAGACTAAACGAAAAAAATTTACGATGTATGACATTTCACGTGGTCAATTAATTAATTTATTGACCGAAATATATGATTAAATTAGGCAGGATTGTAGAAAAAGAAATGGTTGAATCAAAATAATTCCTTCTTAATTTGCAATTTTGTTAGAGGGTACTATGAATGCTCTACCATGTTCCATTTACACACTAAAGGAGTGATACAAGATATAAGGTGTGCAGTTAAGCCAACATTTCTATTTGCAAATAAGGGGTTTCCAAGTGCAAGCCCAAGTACTTATAACATCTCAGGTGGTAGTTGCTAACTTACTAGGTTCAGTCGATATAGTCGTTCAGAATCATTGATCCTATTTCCCTATCGAGCAGTAGCACCTGTTAAAAACAAAGAGAAGAATTCTCAATTTATCCTAAGATCCGCTTTTGTCCGATCCATGTCATAGATCTGATAAAAGCCAGACTAACCAATCAAGTACCTCGTATTTTACTGTGGAGGCACTTTCAGCAATTTATTGCTTATTGCTTTATTGTGTATTTTACCTACTTGATAGCTTAATCTGGCTTTTATGGAGGCACTTTCAACAATATATTTTTGTAGTGTAATTCAAATATAATAAATATTAATATCGTACACATATTTCGCTTGCTCTTTTTTTCTTTGTACACTATATCATACATATCATCAATAAATATATTTATATAAATCATGTTCCGCAAGCATTGGAATACGATTCATGGGCTTACCTAATTTTGAATTTAAATCTTAGATGTTTAGAGCCTTATTTTGTTATTTATTTGGATTCAAAGTTACTCAAAGATGACCTTCTATGGCTAAGCATACTAAACATGATACAACAACAACAATTACTAATTTATCTGCCAATATATTACTGAAAAGTCGAAAACTCAGTGATTCTACAAGGTAAACGCTCACCCGACCTGTTAGAAAAAAATAAATAGGAATAGAGATAGAATAAAAGTAACCCGAAAACTCAGTGATTCTGAATTTTCTGATCTTGACATTCAAATTTGCCAAATTTGTTTGTTTACTATAATTTAACAAAAGGCATTAAACGATATATCAAAACGATGCATGAAGTGTGGAGTTGTTAGTGCATTCCAAGTATGTCTGTCCAGTAGGAGTGAAGTGTGGAGTTGATATAATTTAAAGATTGAGAAGAGGTAGGGCCAAAGCAGTAAAAGAATGTAACTTTTCAAGTTTCTAGGATTACAAAAAGGTATTATCAAATAAAACTGCTAATGCCATGACGTAAATTGTTGAAAGCGCCTCCATAAAAGCCAAACTAAGCAATGAAGTACCTTGTATTTTATGCCTAACCTAACCTAACCTACATGATTTTTAATTGTCTTAATCATTATCTCACATCATTTCAAATGAAATGATTCATTAAAGAGGAATCATGCCATATCGAGATTTGATCATTGATTGATACGATTTTTATTTTGGTTAATTTTTGAATAGGCTAGAATGAAATAACAATGGTTTTGGAGAGATAGTCGGTGTGGAAGTAAACCAACATTTCTATTGGCAAATAGGAGGTTTACAAGTGTTGACAGACGGCTAGAATTTCTTCGAATATGTTGTAGAATTCATTTAAGACATGAGCGAAACTTAAAATTGATAAGATTTAGGTGCGCTTTTACAACGGAGAATCATACGGTTTCTTTATGAGGAGTTAGTTGCACCTATGAATGATATAAATACTACTGCTGAATCATTGATCCTAGTTTCCTATCAAGTAGCACCACCAATAACGCTTGGCCATCCAAATTCCCTTTTGATTCCAAGTGCAACTGACCTTGAATATTCTTTAAGCCCCTAGTGATGGATCGACCTGGTACCTAAAGGTTGGTTTCAAATTTAGATTTATGGCTTATATTGGTTGACCTTCAATAGCTCTTGGGTGATTTTGAAATCTTAGGATACAATGATGTATATATATTATGATTGATATCGCGAAGGTAAAGGGACTCTAAACCGCAACGTTAGCTTGGTAGGATAGGGGTATAGTTGACGTCGATTCATCATTTTTAACATCAATAATTCAAAACCAGACGTGAAACTTTGTTTTCATTCCGATTCTTTACGCAATATGGATAGATTCACGAATGTAAAGACTAAACGAAAAAATTTACGATGTATGACATTTCACGTGGTCAATTAATTAATTTATTGACCGAAATATATGATTAAATTAGGCAGGATTGTAGAAAAAGAAATGGTTGAATCAAAATAATTCTTTCTTAATTTGCAATTTTGTTAGAGGGTACTATGAATGCTCTACCATGTTCCATTTACACACTAAAGGAGTGATACAAGATATAAGGTGTGCAGTTAAGCCAACATTTCTATTTGCAAATAAGGGGTTTCCAAGTGCAAGCCCAAGTACTTATAACATCTCAGGTGGTAGTTGCTAACTTACTAGGTTCAGTCGATATAGTCGTTCAGAATCATTGATCCTATTTCCCTATCGAGCAGCAGCACCTGTTAAAAACAAAGAGAAGAATTCTCAATTTATCCTAAGATCCGCTTTTGTCCGATCCATGTCATAGATCTGATAAAAGCCAGACTAACCAATCAAGTACCTCGTATTTTACTGTGGAGGCACTTTCAGCAATTTATTGCTTATTGCTTTATTGTGTATTTTACCTACTTGATAGCTTAATCTGGCTTTTATGGAGGCACTTTCAACAATATATTTCTGTAGTGTAATTCAAATATAATAAATATTAATATCGTACACATATTTCGCTTGCTCTTTTTTTCTTTGTACACTATATCATACATATCATCAATAAATATATTTATATAAATCATGTTCCGCAAGCATTGGAATACGATTCATGGGCTTACCTAATTTTGAATTTAAATCTTAGATGTTTAGAGCCTTATTTTGTTATTTATTTGGATTCAAAGTTACTCAAAGATGACTTCTATGGCTAAGCATACTAAACATGATACAACAACAACAATTACTAATTTATCTGCCAATATATTACTGAAAAGTCGAAAACTCAGTGATTCTACAAGGTAAACGCTCACCCGACCTGTTAGAAAAAAATAAATAGGAATAGAGATAGAATAAAAGTAACCCGAAAACTCAGTGATTCTGAATTTTCTGATCTTGACATTCAAATTTGCCAAATTTGTTTGTTTACTATAATTTAACAAAAGGCATTAAACGATATATCAAAACGATGCATGAAGTGTGGAGTTGTTAGTGCATTCCAAGTATGTCTGTCCAGTAGGAGTGAAGTGTGGAGTTGATATAATTTAAAGATTGAGAAGAGGTAGGGCCAAAGCAGTAAAAGAATGTAACTTTTCAAGTTTCTAGGATTACAAAAAGGTATTATCAAATAAAACTGCTAATGCCATGACGTAAATTGTTGAAAGCGCCTCCATAAAAGCCAAACTAAGCAATGAAGTACCTTGTATTTTATGCCTAACCTAACCTAACCTACATGATTTTTAATTGTCTTAATCATTATCTCACATCATTTCAAATGAAATGATTCATTAAAGAGGAATCATGCCATATCGAGATTTGATCATTGATTGATACGATTTTTATTTTGGTTAATTGTTGAATAGGCTAGAATGAAATAACAATGGTTTTGGAGAGATAGTCGGTGTGGAAGTAAACCAACATTTCTATTGGCAAATAGGAGGTTTACAAGTGTTGACAGACGGCTAGAATTTCTTCGAATATGTTGTAGAATTCATTTAAGACATGAGCGAAACTTAAAATTGATAAGATTTAGGTGTGCTTTTACAACGGAGAATCATACGGTTTCTTTATGAGGAGTTAGTTGCACCTATGAATGATATAAATACTACTGCTGAATCATTGATCCTAGTTTCCTATCAAGTAGCATCACCAATAACGCTTGGCCATCCAAATTCCCTTTTGATTCCAAGTGCAACTGACCTTGAATATTCTTTAAGCCCCTAGTGATGGATCGACCTGGTACCTAAAGGTTGGTTTCAAATTTAGATTTATGGCTTATATTGGTTGACCTTCAATAGCTCTTGGGTGATTTTGAAATCTTAGGATACAATGATGTATATATATTATGATTGATATCGCGAAGGTAAAGGGACTCTAAACCGCAACGTTAGCTTGGTAGGATAGGGGTATAGTTGACGTCGATTCATCATTTTTAACATCAATAATTCAAAACCAGACGTGAAACTTTGTTTTCATTCCGATTCTTTACGCAATATGGATAGATTTACGAATGTAAAGACTAAACGAAAAAATTTACGATGTATGACATTTCACGTGGTCAATTAATTAATTTATTGACCGAAATATATGATTAAATTAGGCAGGATTGTAGAAAAAGAAATGGTTGAATCAAAAT
The DNA here is from genome assembly GCF_984573655.1 of Nuphar pumila. Lineage (NCBI taxonomy): Eukaryota > Viridiplantae > Streptophyta > Magnoliopsida > Nymphaeales > Nymphaeaceae > Nuphar > Nuphar pumila. The sequence continues at coordinate 60,162,063 of NC_143263.1, forward strand.
AATTCCTTCTTAATTTGCAATTTTGTTAGAGGGTACTATGAATGCTCTACCATGTTCCATTTACACACTAAAGGAGTGATACAAGATATAAGGTGTGCAGTTAAGCCAACATTTCTATTTGCAAATAAGGGGTTTCCAAGTGCAAGCCCAAGTACTTATAACATCTCAGGTGGTAGTTGCTAACTTACTAGGTTCAGTCGATATAGTCGTTCAGAATCATTGATCCTATTTCCCTATCGAGCAGCAGCACCTGTTAAAAACAAAGAGAAGAATTCTCAATTTATCCTAAGATCCGCTTTTGTCCGATCCATGTCATAGATCTGATAAAAGCCAGACTAACCAATCAAGTACCTCGTATTTTACTGTGGAGGCACTTTCTGCAATTTATTGCTTATTGCTTTATTGTGTATTTTACCTACTTGATAGCTTAATCTGGCTTTTATGGAGGCACTTTCAACAATATATTTTTGTAGTGTAATTCAAATATAATAAATATTAATATCGTACACATATTTCGCTTGCTCTTTTTTTCTTTGTACACTATATCATACATATCATCAATAAATATATTTATATAAATCATGTTCCGCAAGCATTGGAATACGATTCATGGGCTTACCTAATTTTGAATTTAAATCTTAGATGTTTAGAGCCTTATTTTGTTATTTATTTGGATTCAAAGTTACTCAAAGATGACCTTCTATGGCTAAGCATACTAAACATGATACAACAACAACAATTACTAATTTATCTGCCAATATATTACTGAAAAGTCGAAAACTCAGTGATTCTACAAGGTAAACGCTCACCCGACCTGTTAGAAAAAAATAAATAGGAATAGAGATAGAATAAAAGTAACCCGAAAACTCAGTGATTCTGAATTTTCTGATCTTGACATTCAAATTTGCCAAATTTGTTTGTTTACTATAATTTAACAAAAGGCATTAAACGATATATCAAAACGATGCATGAAGTGTGGAGTTGTTAGTGCATTCCAAGTATGTCTGTCCAGTAGGAGTGAAGTGTGGAGTTGATATAATTTAAAGATTGAGAAGAGGTAGGGCCAAAGCAGTAAAAGAATGTAACTTTTCAAGTTTCTAGGATTACAAAAAGGTATTATCAAATAAAACTGCTAATGCCATGACGTAAATTGTTGAAAGCGCCTCCATAAAAGCCAAACTAAGCAATGAAGTACCTTGTATTTTATGCCTAACCTAACCTAACCTACATGATTTTTAATTGTCTTAATCATTATCTCACATCATTTCAAATGAAATGATTCATTAAAGAGGAATCATGCCATATTGAGATTTGATCATTGATTGATACGATTTTTATTTTGGTTAATTTTTGAATAGGCTAGAATGAAATAACAATGGTTTTGGAGAGATAGTCGGTGTGGAAGTAAACCAACATTTCTATTGGCAAATAGGAGGTTTACAAGTGTTGACAGACGGCTAGAATTTCTTCGAATATGTTGTAGAATTCATTTAAGACATGAGCGAAACTTAAAATTGATAAGATTTAGGTGCGCTTTTACAACGGAGAATCATACGGTTTCTTTATGAGGAGTTAGTTGCACCTATGAATGATATAAATACTACTGCTGAATCATTGATCCTAGTTTCCTATCAAGTAGCACCACCAATAACGCTTGGCCATCCAAATTCCCTTTTGATTCCAAGTGCAACTGACCTTGAATATTCTTTAAGCCCCTAGTGATGGATCGACCTGGTACCTAAAGGTTGGTTTCAAATTTTGATTTATGGCTTATATTGGTTGACCTTCAATAGCTCTTGGGTGATTTTGAAATCTTAGGATACAATGATGTATATATATTATGATTGATATCGCGAAGGTAAAGGGACTCTAAACCGCAACGTTAGCTTGGTAGGATAGGGGTATAGTTGACGTCGATTCATCATTTTTAACATCAATAATTCAAAACCAGACGTGAAACTTTGTTTTCATTCCGATTCTTTACGCAATATGGATAGATTTACGAATGTAAAGACTAAACGAAAAAATTTACGATGTATGACATTTCACATGGTCAATTAATTAATTTATTGACCGAAATATATGATTAAATTAGGCAGGATTGTAGAAAAAGAAATGGTTGAATCAAAATAATTCCTTCTTAATTTGCAATTTTGTTAGAGGGTACTATGAATGCTCTACCATGTTCCATTTACACACTAAAGGAGTGATACAAGATATAAGGTGTGCAGTTAAGCCAACATTTCTATTTGCAAATAAGGGGTTTCCAAGTGCAAGCCCAAGTACTTATAACATCTCAGGTGGTAGTTGCTAACTTACTAGGTTCAGTCGATATAGTCGTTCAGAATCATTGATCCTATTTCCCTATCGAGCAGCAGCACCTGTTAAAAACAAAGAGAAGAATTCTCAATTTATCCTAAGATCCGCTTTTGTCCGATCCATGTCATAGATCTGATAAAAGCCAGACTAACCAATCAAGTACCTCGTATTTTACTGTGGAGGCACTTTCAGCAATTTATTGCTTATTGCTTTATTGTGTATTTTACCTACTTGATAGCTTAATCTGGCTTTTATGGAGGCACTTTCAACAATATATTTCTGTAGTGTAATTCAAATATAATAAATATTAATATCGTACACATATTTCGCTTGCTCTTTTTTTCTTTGTACACTATATCATACATATCATCAATAAATATATTTATATAAATCATGTTCCGCAAGCATTGGAATACGATTCATGGGCTTACCTAATTTTGAATTTAAATCTTAGATGTTTAGAGCCTTATTTTGTTATTTATTTGGATTCAAAGTTACTCAAAGATGACTTCTATGGCTAAGCATACTAAACATGATACAACAACAACAATTACTAATTTATCTGCCAATATATTACTGAAAAGTCGAAAACTCAGTGATTCTACAAGGTAAACGCTCACCCGACCTGTTAGAAAAAAATAAATAGGAATAGAGATAGAATAAAAGTAACCCGAAAACTCAGTGATTCTGAATTTTCTGATCTTGACATTCAAATTTGCCAAATTTGTTTGTTTACTATAATTTAACAAAAGGCATTAAACGATATATCAAAACGATGCATGAAGTGTGGAGTTGTTAGTGCATTCCAAGTATGTCTGTCCAGTAGGAGTGAAGTGTGGAGTTGATATAATTTAAAGATTGAGAAGAGGTAGGGCCAAAGCAGTAAAAGAATGTAACTTTTCAAGTTTCTAGGATTACAAAAAGGTATTATCAAATAAAACTGCTAATGCCATGACGTAAATTGTTGAAAGCGCCTCCATAAAAGCCAAACTAAGCAATGAAGTACCTTGTATTTTATGCCTAACCTAACCTAACCTACATGATTTTTAATTGTCTTAATCATTATCTCACATCATTTCAAATGAAATGATTCATTAAAGAGGAATCATGCCATATCGAGATTTGATCATTGATTGATACGATTTTTATTTTGGTTAATTGTTGAATAGGCTAGAATGAAATAACAATGGTTTTGGAGAGATAGTCGGTGTGGAAGTAAACCAACATTTCTATTGGCAAATAGGAGGTTTACAAGTGTTGACAGACGGCTAGAATTTCTTCGAATATGTTGTAGAATTCATTTAAGACATGAGCGAAACTTAAAATTGATAAGATTTAGGTGCGCTTTTACAACGGAGAATCATACGGTTTCTTTATGAGGAGTTAGTTGCACCTATGAATGATATAAATACTACTGCTGAATCATTGATCCTAGTTTCCTATCAAGTAGCACCACCAATAACGCTTGGCCATCCAAATTCCCTTTTGATTCCAAGTGCAACTGACCTTGAATATTCTTTAAGCCCCTAGTGATGGATCGACCTGGTACCTAAAGGTTGGTTTCAAATTTAGATTTATGGCTTATATTGGTTGACCTTCAATAGCTCTTGGGTGATTTTGAAATCTTAGGATACAATGATGTATATATATTATGATTGATATCGCGAAGGTAAAGGGACTGTAAACCGCAACGTTAGCTTGGTAGGATAGGGGTATAGTTGACGTCGATTCATCATTTTTAACATCAATAATTCAAAACCAGACGTGAAACTTTGTTTTCATTCCGATTCTTTACGCAATATGGATAGATTTACGAATGTAAAGACTAAACGAAAAAATTTACGATGTATGACATTTCACGTGGTCAATTAATTAATTTATTGACCGAAATATATGATTAAATTAGGCAGGATTGTAGAAAAAGAAATGGTTGAATCAAAATAATTCCTTCTTAATTTGCAATTTTGTTAGAGGGTACTATGAATGCTCTACCATGTTCCATTTACACACTAAAGGAGTGATACAAGATATAAGGTGTGCAGTTAAGCCAACATTTCTATTTGCAAATAAGGGGTTTCCAAGTGCAAGCCCAAGTACTTATAACATCTCAGGTGGTAGTTGCTAACTTACTAGGTTCAGTCGATATAGTCGTTCAGAATCATTGATCCTATTTCCCTATCGAGCAGCAGCACCTGTTAAAAACAAAGAGAAGAATTCTCAATTTATCCTAAGATCCGCTTTTGTCCGATCCATGTCATAGATCTGATAAAAGCCAGACTAACCAATCAAGTACCTCGTATTTTACTGTGGAGGCACTTTCAGCAATTTATTGCTTATTGCTTTATTGTGTATTTTACCTACTTGATAGCTTAATCTGGCTTTTATGGAGGCACTTTCAACAATATATTTCTGTAGTGTAATTCAAATATAATAAATATTAATATCGTACACATATTTCGCTTGCTCTTTTTTTCTTTGTACACTATATCATACATATCATCAATAAATATATTTATATAAATCATGTTCCGCAAGCATTGGAATACGATTCATGGGCTTACCTAATTTTGAATTTAAATCTTAGATGTTTAGAGCCTTATTTTGTTATTTATTTGGATTCAAAGTTACTCAAAGATGACCTTCTATGGCTAAGCATACTAAACATGATACAACAACAACAATTACTAATTTATCTGCCAATATATTACTGAAAAGTCGAAAACTCAGTGATTCTACAAGGTAAACGCTCACCCGACCTGTTAGAAAAAAATAAATAGGAATAGAGATAGAATAAAAGTAACCCGAAAACTCAGTGATTCTGAATTTTCTGATCTTGACATTCAAATTTGCCAAATTTGTTTGTTTACTATAATTTAACAAAAGGCATTAAACGATATATCAAAACGATGCATGAAGTGTGGAGTTGTTAGTGCATTCCAAGTATGTCTGTCCAGTAGGAGTGAAGTGTGGAGTTGATATAATTTAAAGATTGAGAAGAGGTAGGGCCAAAGCAGTAAAAGAATGTAACTTTTCAAGTTTCTAGGATTACAAAAAGGTATTATCAAATAAAACTGCTAATGCCATGACGTAAATTGTTGAAAGCGCCTCCATAAAAGCCAAACTAAGCAATGAAGTACCTTGTATTTTATGCCTAACCTAACCTAACCTACATGATTTTTAATTGTCTTAATCATTATCTCACATCATTTCAAATGAAATGATTCATTAAAGAGGAATCATGCCATATCGAGATTTGATCATTGATTGATACGATTTTTATTTTGGTTAATTGTTGAATAGGCTAGAATGAAATAACAATGGTTTTGGAGAGATAGTCGGTGTGGAAGTAAACCAACATTTCTATTGGCAAATAGGAGGTTTACAAGTGTTGACAGACGGCTAGAATTTCTTCGAATATGTTGTAGAATTCATTTAAGACATGAGCGAAACTTAAAATTGATAAGATTTAGGTGCGCTTTTACAACGGAGAATCATACGGTTTCTTTATGAGGAGTTAGTTGCACCTATGAATGATATAAATACTACTGCTGAATCATTGATCCTAGTTTCCTATCAAGTAGCACCACCAATAACGCTTGGCCATCCAAATTCCCTTTTGATTCCAAGTGCAACTGACCTTGAATATTCTTTAAGCCCCTAGTGATGGATCGACCTGGTACCTAAAGGTTGGTTTCAAATTTAGATTTATGGCTTATATTGGTTGACCTTCAATAGCTCTTGGGTGATTTTGAAATCTTAGGATACAATGATGTATATATATTATGATTGATATCGCGAAGGTAAAGGGACTCTAAACCGCAACGTTAGCTTGGTAGGATAGGGGTATAGTTGACGTCGATTCATCATTTTTAACATCAATAATTCAAAACCAGACGTGAAACTTTGTTTTCATTCCGATTCTTTACGCAATATGGATAGATTTACGAATGTAAAGACTAAACGAAAAAATTTACGATGTATGACATTTCACGTGGTCAATTAATTAATTTATTGACCGAAATATATGATTAAATTAGGCAGGATTGTAGAAAAAGAAATGGTTGAATCAAAATAATTCTTTCTTAATTTGCAATTTTGTTAGAGGGTACTATGAATGCTCTACCATGTTCCATTTACACACTAAAGGAGTGATACAAGATATAAGGTGTGCAGTTAAGCCAACATTTCTATTTGCAAATAAGGGGTTTCCAAGTGCAAGCCCAAGTACTTATAACATCTCAGGTGGTAGTTGCTAACTTACTAGGTTCAGTCGATATAGTCGTTCAGAATCATTGATCCTATTTCCCTATCGAGCAGCAGCACCTGTTAAAAACAAAGAGAAGAATTCTCAATTTATCCTAAGATCCGCTTTTGTCCGATCCATGTCATAGATCTGATAAAAGCCAGACTAACCAATCAAGTACCTCGTATTTTACTGTGGAGGCACTTTCAGCAATTTATTGCTTATTGCTTTATTGTGTATTTTACCTACTTGATAGCTTAATCTGGCTTTTATGGAGGCACTTTCAACAATATATTACTGTAGTGTAATTCAAATATAATAAATATTAATATCGTACACATATTTCGCTTGCTCTTTTTTTCTTTGTACACTATATCATACATATCATCAATAAATATATTTATATAAATCATGTTCCGCAAGCATTGGAATACGATTCATGGGCTTACCTAATTTTGAATTTAAATCTTAGATGTTTAGAGCCTTATTTTGTTATTTATTTGGATTCAAAGTTACTCAAAGATGACTTCTATGGCTAAGCATACTAAACATGATACAACAACAACAATTACTAATTTATCTGCCAATATATTACTGAAAAGTCGAAAACTCAGTGATTCTACAAGGTAAACGCTCACCCGACCTGTTAGAAAAAAATAAATAGGAATAGAGATAGAATAAAAGTAACCCGAAAACTCAGTGATTCTGAATTTTCTGATCTTGACATTCAAATTTGCCAAATTTGTTTGTTTACTATAATTTAACAAAAGGCATTAAACGATATATCAAAACGATGCATGAAGTGTGGAGTTGTTAGTGCATTCCAAGTATGTCTGTCCAGTAGGAGTGAAGTGTGGAGTTGATATAATTTAAAGATTGAGAAGAGGTAGGGCCAAAGCAGTAAAAGAATGTAACTTTTCAAGTTTCTAGGATTACAAAAAGGTATTATCAAATAAAACTGCTAATGCCATGACGTAAATTGTTGAAAGCGCCTCCATAAAAGCCAAACTAAGCAATGAAGTACCTTGTATTTTATGCCTAACCTAACCTAACCTACATGATTTTTAATTGTCTTAATCATTATCTCACATCATTTCAAATGAAATGATTCATTAAAGAGGAATCATGCCATATCGAGATTTGATCATTGATTGATACGATTTTTATTTTGGTTAATTGTTGAATAGGCTAGAATGAAATAACAATGGTTTTGGAGAGATAGTCGGTGTGGAAGTAAACCAACATTTCTATTGGCAAATAGGAGGTTTACAAGTGTTGACAGACGGCTAGAATTTCTTCGAATATGTTGTAGAATTCATTTAAGACATGAGCGAAACTTAAAATTGATAAGATTTAGGTGCGCTTTTACAACGGAGAATCATACGGTTTCTTTATGAGGAGTTAGTTGCACCTATGAATGATATAAATACTACTGCTGAATCATTGATCCTAGTTTCCTATCAAGTAGCACCACCAATAACGCTTGGCCATCCAAATTCCCTTTTGATTCCAAGTGCAACTGACCTTGAATATTCTTTAAGCCCCTAGTGATGGATCGACCTGGTACCTAAAGGTTGGTTTTAAATTTAGATTTATGGCTTATATTGGTTGACCTTCAATAGCTCTTGGGTGATTTTGAAATCTTAGGATACAATGATGTATATATATTATGATTGATATCGCGAAGGTAAAGGGACTCTAAACCGCAACGTTAGCTTGGTAGGATAGGGGTATAGTTGACGTCGATTCATCATTTTTAACATCAATAATTCAAAACCAGACGTGAAACTTTGTTTTCATTCCGATTCTTTACGCAATATGGATAGATTTACGAATGTAAAGACTAAACGAAAAAATTTACGATGTATGACATTTCACGTGGTCAATTAATTAATTTATTGACCGAAATATATGATTAAATTAGGCAGGATTGTAGAAAAAGAAATGGTTGAATCAAAATAATTCCTTCTTAATTTGCAATTTTGTTAGAGGGTACTATGAATGCTCTACCATGTTCCATTTACACACTAAAGGAGTGATACAAGATATAAGGTGTGCAGTTAAGCCAACATTTCTATTTGCAAATAAGGGGTTTCCAAGTGCAAGCCCAAGTACTTATAACATCTCAGGTGGTAGTTGCTAACTTACTAGGTTCAGTCGATATAGTCGTTCAGAATCATTGATCCTATTTCCCTATCGAGCAGCAGCACCTGTTAAAAACAAAGAGAAGAATTCTCAATTTATCCTAAGATCCGCTTTTGTCCGATCCATGTCATAGATCTGATAAAAGCCAGACTAACCAATCAAGTACCTCGTATTTTACTGTGGAGGCACTTTCAGCAATTTATTGCTTATTGCTTTATTGTGTATTTTACCTACTTGATAGCTTAATCTGGCTTTTATGGAGGCACTTTCAACAATATATTTCTGTAGTGTAATTCAAATATAATAAATATTAATATCGTACACATATTTCGCTTGCTCTTTTTTTCTTTGTACACTATATCATACATATCATCAATAAATATATTTATATAAATCATGTTCCGCAAGCATTGGAATACGATTCATGGGCTTACCTAATTTTGAATTTAAATCTTAGATGTTTAGAGCCTTATTTTGTTATTTATTTGGATTCAAAGTTACTCAAAGATGACCTTCTATGGCTAAGCATACTAAACATGATACAACAACAACAATTACTAATTTATCTGCCAATATATTACTGAAAAGTCGAAAACTCAGTGATTCTACAAGGTAAACGCTCACCCGACCTGTTAGAAAAAAATAAATAGGAATAGAGATAGAATAAAAGTAACCCGAAAACTCAGTGATTCTGAATTTTCTGATCTTGACATTCAAATTTGCCAAATTTGTTTGTTTACTATAATTTAACAAAAGGCATTAAACGATATATCAAAACGATGCATGAAGTGTGGAGTTGTTAGTGCATTCCAAGTATGTCTGTCCAGTAGGAGTGAAGTGTGGAGTTGATATAATTTGAAGATTGAGAAGAGGTAGGGCCAAAGCAGTAAAAGAATGTAACTTTTCAAGTTTCTAGGATTACAAAAAGGTATTATCAAATAAAACTGCTAATGCCATGACGTAAATTGTTGAAAGCGCCTCCATAAAAGCCAAACTAAGCAATGAAGTACCTTGTATTTTATGCCTAACCTAACCTAACCTACATGATTTTTAATTGTCTTAATCATTATCTCACATCATTTCAAATGAAATGATTCATTAAAGAGGAATCATGCCATATCGAGATTTGATCATTGATTGATACGATTTTTATTTTGGTTAATTTTTGAATAGGCTAGAATGAAATAACAATGGTTTTGGAGAGATAGTCGGTGTGGAAGTAAACCAACATTTCTATTGGCAAATAGGAGGTTTACAAGTGTTGACAGACGGCTAGAATTTCTTCGAATATGTTGTAGAATTCATTTAAGACATGAGCGAAACTTAAAATTGATAAGATTTAGGTGCGCTTTTACAACGGAGAATCATACGGTTTCTTTATGAGGAGTTAGTTGCACCTATGAATGATATAAATACTACTGCTGAATCATTGATCCTAGTTTCCTATCAAGTAGCACCACCAATAACGCTTGGCCATCCAAATTCCCTTTTGATTCCAAGTGCAACTGACCTTGAATATTCTTTAAGCCCCTAGTGATGGATCGACCTGGTACCTAAAGGTTGGTTTCAAATTTAGATTTATGGCTTATATTGGTTGACCTTCAATAGCTCTTGGGTGATTTTGAAATCTTAGGATACAATGATGTATATATATTATGATTGATATCGCGAAGGTAAAGGGACTCTAAACCGCAACGTTAGCTTGGTAGGATAGGGGTATAGTTGACGTCGATTCATCATTTTTAACATCAATAATTCAAAACTAGACGTGAAACTTTGTTTTCATTCCGATTCTTTACGCAATATGGATAGATTTACGAATGTAAAGACTAAACGAAAAAATTTACGATGTATGACATTTCACGTGGTCAATTAATTAATTTATTGACCGAAATATATGATTAAATTAGGCAGGATTGTAGAAAAAGAAATGGTTGAATCAAAATAATTCTTTCTTAATTTGCAATTTTGTTAGAGGGTACTATGAATGCTCTACCATGTTCCATTTACACACTAAAGGAGTGATACAAGATATAAGGTGTGCAGTTAAGCCAACATTTCTATTTGCAAATAAGGGGTTTCCAAGTGCAAGCCCAAGTACTTATAACATCTCAGGTGGTAGTTGCTAACTTACTAGGTTTAGTCGATATAGTCGTTCAGAATCATTGATCCTATTTCCCTATCGAGCAGCAGCACCTGTTAAAAACAAAGAGAAGAATTCTCAATTTATCCTAAGATCCGCTTTTGTCCGATCCATGTCATAGATCTGATAAAAGCCAGACTAACCAATCAAGTACCTCGTATTTTACTGTGGAGGCACTTTCAGCAATTTATTGCTTATTGCTTTATTGTGTATTTTACCTACTTGATAGCTTAATCTGGCTTTTATGGAGGCACTTTCAACAATATATTTCTGTAGTGTAATTCAAATATAATAAATATTAATATCGTACACATATTTCGCTTGCTCTTTTTTTCTTTGTACACTATATCATACATATCATCAATAAATATATTTATATAAATCATGTTCCGCAAGCATTGGAATACGATTCATGGGCTTACCTAATTTTGAATTTAAATCTTAGATGTTTAGAGCCTTATTTTGTTATTTATTTGGATTCAAAGTTACTCAAAGATGACTTCTATGGCTAAGCATACTAAACATGATACAACAACAACAATTACTAATTTATCTGCCAATATATTACTGAAAAGTCGAAAACTCAGTGATTCTACAAGGTAAACGCTCACCCGACCTGTTAGAAAAAAATAAATAGGAATAGAGATAGAATAAAAGTAACCCAAAAACTCAGTGATTCTGAATTTTCTGATCTTGACATTCAAATTTGCCAAATTTGTTTGTTTACTATAATTTAACAAAAGGCATTAAACGATATATCAAAACGATGCATGAAGTGTGGAGTTGTTAGTGCATTCCAAGTATGTCTGTCCAGTAGGAGTGAAGTGTGGAGTTGATATAATTTAAAGATTGAGAAGAGGTAGGGCCAAAGCAGTAAAAGAATGTAACTTTTCAAGTTTCTAGGATTACAAAAAAGGTATTATCAAATAAAACTGCTAATGCCATGACGTAAATTGTTGAAAGCGCCTCCATAAAAGCCAAACTAAGCAATGAAGTACCTTGTATTTTATGCCTAACCTAACCTAACCTACATGATTTTTAATTGTCTTAATCATTATCTCACATCATTTCAAATGAAATGATTCATTAAAGAGGAATCATGCCATATCGAGATTTGATCATTGATTGATACGATTTTTATTTTGGTTAATTGTTGAATAGGCTAGAATGAAATAACAATGGTTTTGGAGAGATAGTCGGTGTGGAAGTAAACCAACATTTCTATTGGCAAATAGGAGGTTTACAAGTGTTGACAGACGGCTAGAATTTCTTCGAATATGTTGTAGAATTCATTTAAGACATGAGCGAAACTTAAAATTGATAAGATTTAGGTGCGCTTTTACAACGGAGAATCATACGGTTTCTTTATGAGGAGTTAGTTGCACCTATGAATGATATAAATACTACTGCTGAATCATTGATCCTAGTTTCCTATCAAGTAGCACCACCAATAACGCTTGGCCATCCAAATTCCCTTTTGATTCCAAGTGCAACTGACCTTGAATATTCTTTAAGCCCCTAGTGATGGATCGACCTGGTACCTAAAGGTTGGTTTCAAATTTAGATTTATGGCTTATATTGGTTGACCTTCAATAGCTCTTGGGTGATTTTGAAATCTTAGGATACAATGATGTATATATATTATGATTGATATCGCGAAGGTAAAGGGACTCTAAACCGCAACGTTAGCTTGGTAGGATAGGGGTATAGTTGACGTCGATTCATCATTTTTAACATCAATAATTCAAAACTAGACGTGAAACTTTGTTTTCATTCCGATTCTTTACGCAATATGGATAGATTTACGAATGTAAAGACTAAACGAAAAAATTTACGATGTATGACATTTCACGTGGTCAATTAATTAATTTATTGACCGAAATATATGATTAAATTAGGCAGGATTGTAGAAAAAGAAATGGTTGAATCAAAATAATTCTTTCTTAATTTGCAATTTTGTTAGAGGGTACTATGAATGCTCTACCATGTTCCATTTACACACTAAAGGAGTGATACAAGATATAAGGTGTGCAGTTAAGCCAACATTTCTATTTGCAAATAAGGGGTTTCCAAGTGCAAGCCCAAGTACTTATAACATCTCAGGTGGTAGTTGCTAACTTACTAGGTTTAGTCGATATAGTCGTTCAGAATCATTGATCCTATTTCCCTATCGAGCAGCAGCACCTGTTAAAAACAAAGAGAAGAATTCTCAATTTATCCTAAGATCCGCTTTTGTCCGATCCATGTCATAGATCTGATAAAAGCCAGACTAACCAATCAAGTACCTCGTATTTTACTGTGGAGGCACTTTCAGCAATTTATTGCTTATTGCTTTATTGTGTATTTTACCTACTTGATAGCTTAATCTGGCTTTTATGGAGGCACTTTCAACAATATATTTCTGTAGTGTAATTCAAATATAATAAATATTAATATCGTACACATATTTCGCTTGCTCTTTTTTTCTTTGTACACTATATCATACATATCATCAATAAATATATTTATATAAATCATGTTCCGCAAGCATTGGAATACGATTCATGGGCTTACCTAATTTTGAATTTAAATCTTAGATGTTTAGAGCCTTATTTTGTTATTTATTTGGATTCAAAGTTACTCAAAGATGACTTCTATGGCTAAGCATACTAAACATGATACAACAACAACAATTACTAATTTATCTGCCAATATATTACTGAAAAGTCGAAAACTCAGTGATTCTACAAGGTAAACGCTCACCCGACCTGTTAGAAAAAAATAAATAGGAATAGAGATAGAATAAAAGTAACCCAAAAACTCAGTGATTCTGAATTTTCTGATCTTGACATTCAAATTTGCCAAATTTGTTTGTTTACTATAATTTAACAAAAGGCATTAAACGATATATCAAAACGATGCATGAAGTGTGGAGTTGTTAGTGCATTCCAAGTATGTCTGTCCAGTAGGAGTGAAGTGTGGAGTTGATATAATTTAAAGATTGAGAAGAGGTAGGGCCAAAGCAGTAAAAGAATGTAACTTTTCAAGTTTCTAGGATTACAAAAAAGGTATTATCAAATAAAACTGCTAATGCCATGACGTAAATTGTTGAAAGCGCCTCCATAAAAGCCAAACTAAGCAATGAAGTACCTTGTATTTTATGCCTAACCTAACCTAACCTACATGATTTTTAATTGTCTTAATCATTATCTCACATCATTTCAAATGAAATGATTCATTAAAGAGGAATCATGCCATATCGAGATTTGATCATTGATTGATACGATTTTTATTTTGGTTAATTGTTGAATAGGCTAGAATGAAATAACAATGGTTTTGGAGAGATAGTCGGTGTGGAAGTAAACCAACATTTCTATTGGCAAATAGGAGGTTTACAAGTGTTGACAGACGGCTAGAATTTCTTCGAATATGTTGTAGAATTCATTTAAGACATGAGCGAAACTTAAAATTGATAAGATTTAGGTGCGCTTTTACAACGGAGAATCATACGGTTTCTTTATGAGGAGTTAGTTGCACCTATGAATGATATAAATACTACTGCTGAATCATTGATCCTAGTTTCCTATCAAGTAGCACCACCAATAACGCTTGGCCATCCAAATTCCCTTTTGATTCCAAGTGCAACTGACCTTGAATATTCTTTAAGCCCCTAGTGATGGATCGACCTGGTACCTAAAGGTTGGTTTCAAATTTAGATTTATGGCTTATATTGGTTGACCTTCAATAGCTCTTGGGTGATTTTGAAATCTTAGGATACAATGATGTATATATATTATGATTGATATCGCGAAGGTAAAGGGACTCTAAACCGCAACGTTAGCTTGGTAGGATAGGGGTATAGTTGACGTCGATTCATCATTTTTAACATCAATAATTCAAAACTAGACGTGAAACTTTGTTTTCATTCCGATTCTTTACGCAATATGGATAGATTTACGAATGTAAAGACTAAACGAAAAAATTTACGATGTATGACATTTCACGTGGTCAATTAATTAATTTATTGACCGAAATATATGATTAAATTAGGCAGGATTGTAGAAAAAGAAATGGTTGAATCAAAATAATTCTTTCTTAATTTGCAATTTTGTTAGAGGGTACTATGAATGCTCTACCATGTTCCATTTACACACTAAAGGAGTGATACAAGATATAAGGTGTGCAGTTAAGCCAACATTTCTATTTGCAAATAAGGGGTTTCCAAGTGCAAGCCCAAGTACTTATAACATCTCAGGTGGTAGTTGCTAACTTACTAGGTTTAGTCGATATAGTCGTTCAGAATCATTGATCCTATTTCCCTATCGAGCAGCAGCACCTGTTAAAAACAAAGAGAAGAATTCTCAATTTATCCTAAGATCCGCTTTTGTCCGATCCATGTCATAGATCTGATAAAAGCCAGACTAACCAATCAAGTACCTCGTATTTTACTGTGGAGGCACTTTCAGCAATTTATTGCTTATTGCTTTATTGTGTATTTTACCTACTTGATAGCTTAATCTGGCTTTTATGGAGGCACTTTCAACAATATATTTCTGTAGTGTAATTCAAATATAATAAATATTAATATCGTACACATATTTCGCTTGCTCTTTTTTTCTTTGTACACTATATCATACATATCATCAATAAATATATTTATATAAATCATGTTCCGCAAGCATTGGAATACGATTCATGGGCTTACCTAATTTTGAATTTAAATCTTAGATGTTTAGAGCCTTATTTTGTTATTTATTTGGATTCAAAGTTACTCAAAGATGACTTCTATGGCTAAGCATACTAAACATGATACAACAACAACAATTACTAATTTATCTGCCAATATATTACTGAAAAGTCGAAAACTCAGTGATTCTACAAGGTAAACGCTCACCCGACCTGTTAGAAAAAAATAAATAGGAATAGAGATAGAATAAAAGTAACCCGAAAACTCAGTGATTCTGAATTTTCTGATCTTGACATTCAAATTTGCCAAATTTGTTTGTTTACTATAATTTAACAAAAGGCATTAAACGATATATCAAAACGATGCATGAAGTGTGGAGTTGTTAGTGCATTCCAAGTATGTCTGTCCAGTAGGAGTGAAGTGTGGAGTTGATATAATTTAAAGATTGAGAAGAGGTAGGGCCAAAGCAGTAAAAGAATGTAACTTTTCAAGTTTCTAGGATTACAAAAAGGTATTATCAAATAAAACTGCTAATGCCATGACGTAAATTGTTGAAAGCGCCTCCATAAAAGCCAAACTAAGCAATGAAGTACCTTGTATTTTATGCCTAACCTAACCTAACCTACATGATTTTTAATTGTCTTAATCATTATCTCACATCATTTCAAATGAAATGATTCATTAAAGAGGAATCATGCCATATCGAGATTTGATCATTGATTGATACGATTTTTATTTTGGTTAATTGTTGAATAGGCTAGAATGAAATAACAATGGTTTTGGAGAGATAGTCGGTGTGGAAGTAAACCAACATTTCTATTGGCAAATAGGAGGTTTACAAGTGTTGACAGACGGCTAGAATTTCTTCGAATATGTTGTAGAATTCATTTAAGACATGAGCGAAACTTAAAATTGATAAGATTTAGGTGCGCTTTTACAACGGAGAATCATACGGTTTCTTTATGAGGAGTTAGTTGCACCTATGAATGATATAAATACTACTGCTGAATCATTGATCCTAGTTTCCTATCAAGTAGCACCACCAATAACGCTTGGCCATCCAAATTCCCTTTTGATTCCAAGTGCAACTGACCTTGAATATTCTTTAAGCCCCTAGTGATGGATCGACCTGGTACCTAAAGGTTGGTTTCAAATTTAGATTTATGGCTTATATTGGTTGACCTTCAATAGCTCTTGGGTGATTTTGAAATCTTAGGATACAATGATGTATATATATTATGATTGATATCGCGAAGGTAAAGGGACTCTAAACCGCAACGTTAGCTTGGTAGGATAGGGGTATAGTTGACGTCGATTCATCATTTTTAACATCAATAATTCAAAACTAGACGTGAAACTTTGTTTTCATTCCGATTCTTTACGCAATATGGATAGATTTACGAATGTAAAGACTAAACGAAAAAATTTACGATGTATGACATTTCACGTGGTCAATTAATTAATTTATTGACCGAAATATATGATTAAATTAGGCAGGATTGTAGAAAAAGAAATGGTTGAATCAAAATAATTCTTTCTTAATTTGCAATTTTGTTAGAGGGTACTATGAATGCTCTACCATGTTCCATTTACACACTAAAGGAGTGATACAAGATATAAGGTGTGCAGTTAAGCCAACATTTCTATTTGCAAATAAGGGGTTTCCAAGTGCAAGCCCAAGTACTTATAACATCTCAGGTGGTAGTTGCTAACTTACTAGGTTCAGTCGATATAGTCGTTCAGAATCATTGATCCTATTTCCCTATCGAGCAGCAGCACCTGTTAAAAACAAAGAGAAGAATTCTCAATTTATCCTAAGATCCGCTTTTGTCCGATCCATGTCATAGATCTGATAAAAGCCAGACTAACCAATCAAGTACCTCGTATTTTACTGTGGAGGCACTTTCAGCAATTTATTGCTTATTGCTTTATTGTGTATTTTACCTACTTGATAGCTTAATCTGGCTTTTATGGAGGCACTTTCAACAATATATTTCTGTAGTGTAATTCAAATATAATAAATATTAATATCGTACACATATTTCGCTTGCTCTTTTTTTCTTTGTACACTATATCATACATATCATCAATAAATATATTTATATAAATCATGTTCCGCAAGCATTGGAATACGATTCATGGGCTTACCTAATTTTGAATTTAAATCTTAGATGTTTAGAGCCTTATTTTGTTATTTATTTGGATTCAAAGTTACTCAAAGATGACTTCTATGGCTAAGCATACTAAACATGATACAACAACAACAATTACTAATTTATCTGCCAATATATTACTGAAAAGTCGAAAACTCAGTGATTCTACAAGGTAAACGCTCACCCGACCTGTTAGAAAAAAATAAATAGGAATAGAGATAGAATAAAAGTAACCCGAAAACTCAGTGATTCTGAATTTTCTGATCTTGACATTCAAATTTGCCAAATTTGTTTGTTTACTATAATTTAACAAAAGGCATTAAACGATATATCAAAACGATGCATGAAGTGTGGAGTTGTTAGTGCATTCCAAGTATGTCTGTCCAGTAGGAGTGAAGTGTGGAGTTGATATAATTTAAAGATTGAGAAGAGGTAGGGCCAAAGCAGTAAAAGAATGTAACTTTTCAAGTTTCTAGGATTACAAAAAAGGTATTATCAAATAAAACTGCTAATGCCATGACGTAAATTGTTGAAAGCGCCTCCATAAAAGCCAAACTAAGCAATGAAGTACCTTGTATTTTATGCCTAACCTAACCTAACCTACATGATTTTTAATTGTCTTAATCATTATCTCACATCATTTCAAATGAAATGATTCATTAAAGAGGAATCATGCCATATCGAGATTTGATCATTGATTGATACGATTTTTATTTTGGTTAATTGTTGAATAGGCTAGAATGAAATAACAATGGTTTTGGAGAGATAGTCGGTGTGGAAGTAAACCAACATTTCTATTGGCAAATAGGAGGTTTACAAGTGTTGACAGACGGCTAGAATTTCTTCGAATATGTTGTAGAATTCATTTAAGACATGAGCGAAACTTAAAATTGATAAGATTTAGGTGCGCTTTTACAACGGAGAATCATACGGTTTCTTTATGAGGAGTTAGTTGCACCTATGAATGATATAAATACTACTGCTGAATCATTGATCCTAGTTTCCTATCAAGTAGCACCACCAATAACGCTTGGCCATCCAAATTCCCTTTTGATTCCAAGTGCAACTGACCTTGAATATTCTTTAAGCCCCTAGTGATGGATCGACCTGGTACCTAAAGGTTGGTTTCAAATTTAGATTTATGGCTTATATTGGTTGACCTTCAATAGCTCTTGGGTGATTTTGAAATCTTAGGATACAATGATGTATATATATTATGATTGATATCGCG
Source organism: Nuphar pumila (assembly GCF_984573655.1). NCBI lineage: Eukaryota > Viridiplantae > Streptophyta > Magnoliopsida > Nymphaeales > Nymphaeaceae > Nuphar > Nuphar pumila. The sequence continues at coordinate 60,180,963 of NC_143263.1, forward strand.
AAGGTAAAGGGACTCTAAACCGCAACGTTAGCTTGGTAGGATAGGGGTATAGTTGACGTCGATTCATCATTTTTAACATCAATAATTCAAAACCAGACGTGAAACTTTGTTTTCATTCCGATTCTTTACGCAATATGGATAGATTTACGAATGTAAAGACTAAACGAAAAAATTTACGATGTATGACATTTCACGTGGTCAATTAATTAATTTATTGACCGAAATATATGATTAAATTAGGCAGGATTGTAGAAAAAGAAATGGTTGAATCAAAATAATTCCTTCTTAATTTGCAATTTTGTTAGAGGGTACTATGAATGCTCTACCATGTTCCATTTACACACTAAAGGAGTGATACAAGATATAAGGTGTGCAGTTAAGCCAACATTTCTATTTGCAAATAAGGGGTTTCCAAGTGCAAGCCCAAGTACTTATAACATCTCAGGTGGTAGTTGCTAACTTACTAGGTTCAGTCGATATAGTCGTTCAGAATCATTGATCCTATTTCCCTATCGAGCAGCAGCACCTGTTAAAAACAAAGAGAAGAATTCTCAATTTATCCTAAGATCCGCTTTTGTCCGATCCATGTCATAGATCTGATAAAAGCCAGACTAACCAATCAAGTACCTCGTATTTTACTGTGGAGGCACTTTCAGCAATTTATTGCTTATTGCTTTATTGTGTATTTTACCTACTTGATAGCTTAATCTGGCTTTTATGGAGGCACTTTCAACAATATATTTCTGTAGTGTAATTCAAATATAATAAATATTAATATCGTACACATATTTCGCTTGCTCTTTTTTTCTTTGTACACTATATCATACATATCATCAATAAATATATTTATATAAATCATGTTCCGCAAGCATTGGAATACGATTCATGGGCTTACCTAATTTTGAATTTAAATCTTAGATGTTTAGAGCCTTATTTTGTTATTTATTTGGATTCAAAGTTACTCAAAGATGACTTCTATGGCTAAGCATACTAAACATGATACAACAACAACAATTACTAATTTATCTGCCAATATATTACTGAAAAGTCGAAAACTCAGTGATTCTACAAGGTAAACGCTCACCCGACCTGTTAGAAAAAAATAAATAGGAATAGAGATAGAATAAAAGTAACCCGAAAACTCAGTGATTCTGAATTTTCTGATCTTGACATTCAAATTTGCCAAATTTGTTTGTTTACTATAATTTAACAAAAGGCATTAAACGATATATCAAAACGATGCATGAAGTGTGGAGTTGTTAGTGCATTCCAAGTATGTCTGTCCAGTAGGAGTGAAGTGTGGAGTTGATATAATTTAAAGATTGAGAAGAGGTAGGGCCAAAGCAGTAAAAGAATGTAACTTTTCAAGTTTCTAGGATTACAAAAAGGTATTATCAAATAAAACTGCTAATGCCATGACGTAAATTGTTGAAAGCGCCTCCATAAAAGCCAAACTAAGCAATGAAGTACCTTGTATTTTATGCCTAACCTAACCTAACCTACATGATTTTTAATTGTCTTAATCATTATCTCACATCATTTCAAATGAAATGATTCATTAAAGAGGAATCATGCCATATCGAGATTTGATCATTGATTGATACGATTTTTATTTTGGTTAATTGTTGAATAGGCTAGAATGAAATAACAATGGTTTTGGAGAGATAGTCGGTGTGGAAGTAAACCAACATTTCTATTGGCAAATAGGAGGTTTACAAGTGTTGACAGACGGCTAGAATTTCTTCGAATATGTTGTAGAATTCATTTAAGACATGAGCGAAACTTAAAATTGATAAGATTTAGGTGCGCTTTTACAACGGAGAATCATACGGTTTCTTTATGAGGAGTTAGTTGCACCTATGAATGATATAAATACTACTGCTGAATCATTGATCCTAGTTTCCTATCAAGTAGCACCACCAATAACGCTTGGCCATCCAAATTCCCTTTTGATTCCAAGTGCAACTGACCTTGAATATTCTTTAAGCCCCTAGTGATGGATCGACCTGGTACCTAAAGGTTGGTTTCAAATTTAGATTTATGGCTTATATTGGTTGACCTTCAATAGCTCTTGGGTGATTTTGAAATCTTAGGATACAATGATGTATATATATTATGATTATTATCGCGAAGGTAAAGGGACTCTAAACCGCAACGTTAGCTTGGTAGGATAGGGGTATAGTTGACGTCGATTCATCATTTTTAACATCAATAATTCAAAACCAGACGTGAAACTTTGTTTTCATTCCGATTCTTTACGCAATATGGATAGATTTACGAATGTAAAGACTAAACGAAAAAATTTACGATGTATGACATTTCACGTGGTCAATTAATTAATTTATTGACCGAAATATATGATTAAATTAGGCAGGATTGTAGAAAAAGAAATGGTTGAATCAAAATAATTCCTTCTTAATTTGCAATTTTGTTAGAGGGTACTATGAATGCTCTACCATGTTCCATTTACACACTAAAGGAGTGATACAAGATATAAGGTGTGCAGTTAAGCCAACATTTCTATTTGCAAATAAGGGGTTTCCAAGTGCAAGCCCAAGTACTTATAACATCTCAGGTGGTAGTTGCTAACTTACTAGGTTCAGTCGATATAGTCGTTCAGAATCATTGATCCTATTTCCCTATCGAGCAGCAGCACCTGTTAAAAACAAAGAGAAGAATTCTCAATTTATCCTAAGATCCGCTTTTGTCCGATCCATGTCATAGATCTGATAAAAGCCAGACTAACCAATCAAGTACCTCGTATTTTACTGTGGAGGCACTTTCAGCAATTTATTGCTTATTGCTTTATTGTGTATTTTACCTACTTGATAGCTTAATCTGGCTTTTATGGAGGCACTTTCAACAATATATTTCTGTAGTGTAATTCAAATATAATAAATATTAATATCGTACACATATTTCGCTTGCTCTTTTTTTCTTTGTACACTATATCATACATATCATCAATAAATATATTTATATAAATCATGTTCCGCAAGCATTGGAATACGATTCATGGGCTTACCTAATTTTGAATTTAAATCTTAGATGTTTAGAGCCTTATTTTGTTATTTATTTGGATTCAAAGTTACTCAAAGATGACTTCTATGGCTAAGCATACTAAACATGATACAACAACAACAATTACTAATTTATCTGCCAATATATTACTGAAAAGTCGAAAACTCAGTGATTCTACAAGGTAAACGCTCACCCGACCTGTTAGAAAAAAATAAATAGGAATAGAGATAGAATAAAAGTAACCCGAAAACTCAGTGATTCTGAATTTTCTGATCTTGACATTCAAATTTGCCAAATTTGTTTGTTTACTATAATTTAACAAAAGGCATTAAACGATATATCAAAACGATGCATGAAGTGTGGAGTTGTTAGTGCATTCCAAGTATGTCTGTCCAGTAGGAGTGAAGTGTGGAGTTGATATAATTTAAAGATTGAGAAGAGGTAGGGCCAAAGCAGTAAAAGAATGTAACTTTTCAAGTTTCTAGGATTACAAAAAGGTATTATCAAATAAAACTGCTAATGCCATGACGTAAATTGTTGAAAGCGCCTCCATAAAAGCCAAACTAAGCAATGAAGTACCTTGTATTTTATGCCTAACCTAACCTAACCTACATGATTTTTAATTGTCTTAATCATTATCTCACATCATTTCAAATGAAATGATTCATTAAAGAGGAATCATGCCATATCGAGATTTGATCATTGATTGATACGATTTTTATTTTGGTTAATTGTTGAATAGGCTAGAATGAAATAACAATGGTTTTGGAGAGATAGTCGGTGTGGAAGTAAACCAACATTTCTATTGGCAAATAGGAGGTTTACAAGTGTTGACAGACGGCTAGAATTTCTTCGAATATGTTGTAGAATTCATTTAAGACATGAGCGAAACTTAAAATTGATAAGATTTAGGTGCGCTTTTACAACGGAGAATCATACGGTTTCTTTATGAGGAGTTAGTTGCACCTATGAATGATATAAATACTACTGCTGAATCATTGATCCTAGTTTCCTATCAAGTAGCACCACCAATAACGCTTGGCCATCCAAATTCCCTTTTGATTCCAAGTGCAACTGACCTTGAATATTCTTTAAGCCCCTAGTGATGGATCGACCTGGTACCTAAAGGTTGGTTTCAAATTTAGATTTATGGCTTATATTGGTTGACCTTCAATAGCTCTTGGGTGATTTTGAAATCTTAGGATACAATGATGTATATATATTATGATTATTATCGCGAAGGTAAAGGGACTCTAAACCGCAACGTTAGCTTGGTAGGATAGGGGTATAGTTGACGTCGATTCATCATTTTTAACATCAATAATTCAAAACCAGACGTGAAACTTTGTTTTCATTCCGATTCTTTACGCAATATGGATAGATTTACGAATGTAAAGACTAAACGAAAAAATTTACGATGTATGACATTTCACGTGGTCAATTAATTAATTTATTGACCGAAATATATGATTAAATTAGGCAGGATTGTAGAAAAAGAAATGGTTGAATCAAAATAATTCCTTCTTAATTTGCAATTTTGTTAGAGGGTACTATGAATGCTCTACCATGTTCCATTTACACACTAAAGGAGTGATACAAGATATAAGGTGTGCAGTTAAGCCAACATTTCTATTTGCAAATAAGGGGTTTCCAAGTGCAAGCCCAAGTACTTATAACATCTCAGGTGGTAGTTGCTAACTTACTAGGTTCAGTCGATATAGTCGTTCAGAATCATTGATCCTATTTCCCTATCGAGCAGCAGCACCTGTTAAAAACAAAGAGAAGAATTCTCAATTTATCCTAAGATCCGCTTTTGTCCGATCCATGTCATAGATCTGATAAAAGCCAGACTAACCAATCAAGTACCTCGTATTTTACTGTGGAGGCACTTTCAGCAATTTATTGCTTATTGCTTTATTGTGTATTTTACCTACTTGATAGCTTAATCTGGCTTTTATGGAGGCACTTTCAACAATATATTTCTGTAGTGTAATTCAAATATAATAAATATTAATATCGTACACATATTTCGCTTGCTCTTTTTTTCTTTGTACACTACATCATACATATCATCAATAAATATATTTATATAAATCATGTTCCGCAAGCATTGGAATACGATTCATGGGCTTACCTAATTTTGAATTTAAATCTTAGAAGTTTAGAGCCTTATTTTGTTATTTATTTGGATTCAAAGTTACTCAAAGATGACTTCTATGGCTAAGCATACTAAACATGATACAACAACAACAATTACTAATTTATCTGCCAATATATTACTGAAAAGTCGAAAACTCAGTGATTCTACAAGGTAAACGCTCACCCGACCTGTTAGAAAAAAATAAATAGGAATAGAGATAGAATAAAAGTAACCCGAAAACTCAGTGATTCTGAATTTTCTGATCTTGACATTCAAATTTGCCAAATTTGTTTGTTTACTATAATTTAACAAAAGGCATTAAACGATATATCAAAACGATGCATGAAGTGTGGAGTTGTTAGTGCATTCCAAGTATGTCTGTCCAGAAGGAGTGAAGTGTGGAGTTGATATAATTTAAAGATTGAGAAGAGGTAGGGCCAAAGCAGTAAAAGAATGTAACTTTTCAAGTTTCTAGGATTACAAAAAGGTATTATCAAATAAAACTGCTAATGCCATGACGTAAATTGTTGAAAGCGCCTCCATAAAAGCCAAACTAAGCAATGAAGTACCTTGTATTTTATGCCTAACCTAACCTAACCTACATGATTTTTAATTGTCTTAATCATTATCTCACATCATTTCAAATGAAATGATTCATTAAAGAGGAATCATGCCATATCGAGATTTGATCATTGATTGATACGATTTTTATTTTGGTTAATTGTTGAATAGGCTAGAATGAAATAACAATGGTTTTGGAGAGATAGTCGGTGTGGAAGTAAACCAACATTTCTATTGGCAAATAGGAGGTTTACAAGTGTTGACAGACGGCTAGAATTTCTTCGAATATGTTGTAGAATTCATTTAAGACATGAGCGAAACTTAAAATTGATAAGATTTAGGTGCGCTTTTACAACGGAGAATCATACGGTTTCTTTATGAGGAGTTAGTTGCACCTATGAATGATATAAATACTACTGCTGAATCATTGATCCTAGTTTCCTATCAAGTAGCACCACCAATAACGCTTGGCCATCCAAATTCCCTTTTGATTCCAAGTGCAACTGACCTTGAATATTCTTTAAGCCCCTAGTGATGGATCGACCTGGTACCTAAAGGTTGGTTTCAAATTTAGATTTATGGCTTATATTGGTTGACCTTCAATAGCTCTTGGGTGATTTTGAAATCTTAGGATACAATGATGTATATATATTATGATTGATATCGCGAAGGTAAAGGGACTCTAAACCGCAACGTTAGCTTGGTAGGATAGGGGTATAGTTGACGTCGATTCATCATTTTTAACATCAATAATTCAAAACCAGACGTGAAACTTTGTTTTCATTCCGATTCTTTACGCAATATGGATAGATTTACGAATGTAAAGACTAAACGAAAAAATTTACGATGTATGACATTTCACGTGGTCAATTAATTAATTTATTGACCGAAATATATGATTAAATTAGGCAGGATTGTAGAAAAAGAAATGGTTGAATCAAAATAATTCCTTCTTAATTTGCAATTTTGTTAGAGGGTACTATGAATGCTCTACCATGTTCCATTTACACACTAAAGGAGTGATACAAGATATAAGGTGTGCAGTTAAGCCAACATTTCTATTTGCAAATAAGGGGTTTCCAAGTGCAAGCCCAAGTACTTATAACATCTCAGGTGGTAGTTGCTAACTTACTAGGTTCAGTCGATATAGTCGTTCAGAATCATTGATCCTATTTCCCTATCGAGCAGCAGCACCTGTTAAAAACAAAGAGAAGAATTCTCAATTTATCCTAAGATCCGCTTTTGTCCGATCCATGTCATAGATCTGATAAAAGCCAGACTAACCAATCAAGTACCTCGTATTTTACTGTGGAGGCACTTTCAGCAATTTATTGCTTATTGCTTTATTGTGTATTTTACCTACTTGATAGCTTAATCTGGCTTTAATGGAGGCACTTTCAACAATATATTTCTGTAGTGTAATTCAAATATAATAAATATTAATATCGTACACATATTTCGCTTGCTCTTTTTTTCTTTGTACACTACATCATACATATCATCAATAAATATATTTATATAAATCATGTTCCGCAAGCATTGGAATACGATTCATGGGCTTACCTAATTTTGAATTTAAATCTTAGATGTTTAGAGCCTTATTTTGTTATTTATTTGGATTCAAAGTTACTCAAAGATGACCTTCTATGGCTAAGCATACTAAACATGATACAACAACAACAATTACTAATTTATCTGCCAATATATTACTGAAAAGTCGAAAACTCAGTGATTCTACAAGGTAAACGCTCACCCGACCTGTTAGAAAAAAATAAATAGGAATAGAGATAGAATAAAAGTAACCCGAAAACTCAGTGATTCTGAATTTTCTGATCTTGACATTCAAATTTGCCAAATTTGTTTGTTTACTATAATTTAACAAAAGGCATTAAATGATATATCAAAACGATGCATGAAGTGTGGAGTTGTTAGTGCATTCCAAGTATGTCTGTCCAGTAGGAGTGAAGTGTGGAGTTGATATAATTTAAAGATTGAGAAGAGGTAGGGCCAAAGCAGTAAAAGAATGTAACTTTTCAAGTTTCTAGGATTACAAAAAGGTATTATCAAATAAAACTGCTAATGCCATGACGTAAATTGTTGAAAGCGCCTCCATAAAAGCCAAACTAAGCAATGAAGTACCTTGTATTTTATGCCTAACCTAACCTAACCTACATGATTTTTAATTGTCTTAATCATTATCTCACATCATTTCAAATGAAATGATTCATTAAAGAGGAATCATGCCATATCGAGATTTGATCATTGATTGATACGATTTTTATTTTGGTTAATTGTTGAATAGGCTAGAATGAAATAACAATGGTTTTGGAGAGATAGTCGGTGTGGAAGTAAACCAACATTTCTATTGGCAAATAGGAGGTTTACAAGTGTTGACAGACGGCTAGAATTTCTTCGAATATGTTGTAGAATTCATTTAAGACATGAGCGAAACTTAAAATTGATAAGATTTAGGTGCGCTTTTACAACGGAGAATCATACGGTTTCTTTATGAGGAGTTAGTTGCACCTATGAATGATATAAATACTACTGCTGAATCATTGATCCTAGTTTCCTATCAAGTAGCACCACCAATAACGCTTGGCCATCCAAATTCCCTTTTGATTCCAAGTGCAACTGACCTTGAATATTCTTTAAGCCCCTAGTGATGGATCGACCTGGTACCTAAAGGTTGGTTTCAAATTTAGATTTATGGCTTATATTGGTTGACCTTCAATAGCTCTTGGGTGATTTTGAAATCTTAGGATACAATGATGTATATATATTATGATTATTATCGCGAAGGTAAAGGGACTCTAAACCGCAACGTTAGCTTGGTAGGATAGGGGTATAGTTGACGTCGATTCATCATTTTTAACATCAATAATTCAAAACCAGACGTGAAACTTTGTTTTCATTCCGATTCTTTACGCAATATGGATAGATTTACGAATGTAAAGACTAAACGAAAAAATTTACGATGTCTGACATTTCACGTGGTCAATTAATTAATTTATTGACCGAAATATATGATTAAATTAGGCAGGATTGTAGAAAAAGAAATGGTTGAATCAAAATAATTCCTTCTTAATTTGCAATTTTGTTAGAGGGTACTATGAATGCTCTACCATGTTCCATTTACACACTAAAGGAGTGATACAAGATATAAGGTGTGCAGTTAAGCCAACATTTCTATTTGCAAATAAGGGGTTTCCAAGTGCAAGCCCAAGTACTTATAACATCTCAGGTGGTAGTTGCTAACTTACTAGGTTCAGTCGATATAGTCGTTCAGAATCATTGATCCTATTTCCCTATCGAGCAGCAGCACCTGTTAAAAACAAAGAGAAGAATTCTCAATTTATCCTAAGATCCGCTTTTGTCCGATCCATGTCATAGATCTGATAAAAGCCAGACTAACCAATCAAGTACCTCGTATTTTACTGTGGAGGCACTTTCAGCAATTTATTGCTTATTGCTTTATTGTGTATTTTACCTACTTGATAGCTTAATCTGGCTTTTATGGAGGCACTTTCAACAATATATTTCTGTAGTGTAATTCAAATATAATAAATATTAATATCGTACACATATTTCGCTTGCTCTTTTTTTCTTTGTACACTACATCATACATATCATCAATAAATATATTTATATAAATCATGTTCCGCAAGCATTGGAATACGATTCATGGGCTTACCTAATTTTGAATTTAAATCTTAGAAGTTTAGAGCCTTATTTTGTTATTTATTTGGATTCAAAGTTACTCAAAGATGACTTCTATGGCTAAGCATACTAAACATGATACAACAACAACAATTACTAATTTATCTGCCAATATATTACTGAAAAGTCGAAAACTCAGTGATTCTACAAGGTAAACGCTCACCCGACCTGTTAGAAAAAAATAAATAGGAATAGAGATAGAATAAAAGTAACCCGAAAACTCAGTGATTCTGAATTTTCTGATCTTGACATTCAAATTTGGCAAATTTGTTTGTTTACTATAATTTAACAAAAGGCATTAAACGATATATCAAAACGATGCATGAAGTGTGGAGTTGTTAGTGCATTCCAAGTATGTCTGTCCAGAAGGAGTGAAGTGTGGAGTTGATATAATTTAAAGATTGAGAAGAGGTAGGGCCAAAGCAGTAAAAGAATGTAACTTTTCAAGTTTCTAGGATTACAAAAAGGTATTATCAAATAAAACTGCTAATGCCATGACGTAAATTGTTGAAAGCGCCTCCATAAAAGCCAAACTAAGCAATGAAGTACCTTGTATTTTATGCCTAACCTAACCTAACCTACATGATTTTTAATTGTCTTAATCATTATCTCACATCATTTCAAATGAAATGATTCATTAAAGAGGAATCATGCCATATCGAGATTTGATCATTGATTGATACGATTTTTATTTTGGTTAATTGTTGAATAGGCTAGAATGAAATAACAATGGTTTTGGAGAGATAGTCGGTGTGGAAGTAAACCAACATTTCTATTGGCAAATAGGAGGTTTACAAGTGTTGACAGACGGCTAGAATTTCTTCGAATATGTTGTAGAATTCATTTAAGACATGAGCGAAACTTAAAATTGATAAGATTTAGGTGCGCTTTTACAACGGAGAATCATACGGTTTCTTTATGAGGAGTTAGTTGCACCTATGAATGATATAAATACTACTGCTGAATCATTGATCCTAGTTTCCTATCAAGTAGCACCACCAATAACGCTTGGCCATCCAAATTCCCTTTTGATTCCAAGTGCAACTGACCTTGAATATTCTTTAAGCCCCTAGTGATGGATCGACCTGGTACCTAAAGGTTGGTTTCAAATTTAGATTTATGGCTTATATTGGTTGACCTTCAATAGCTCTTGGGTGATTTTGAAATCTTAGGATACAATGATGTATATATATTATGATTGATATCGCGAAGGTAAAGGGACTCTAAACCGCAACGTTAGCTTGGTAGGATAGGGGTATAGTTGACGTCGATTCATCATTTTTAACATCAATAATTCAAAACCAGACGTGAAACTTTGTTTTCATTCCGATTCTTTACGCAATATGGATAGATTTACGAATGTAAAGACTAAACGAAAAAATTTACGATGTCTGACATTTCACGTGGTCAATTAATTAATTTATTGACCGAAATATATGATTAAATTAGGCAGGATTGTAGAAAAAGAAATGGTTGAATCAAAATAATTCCTTCTTAATTTGCAATTTTGTTAGAGGGTACTATGAATGCTCTACCATGTTCCATTTACACACTAAAGGAGTGATACAAGATATAAGGTGTGCAGTTAAGCCAACATTTCTATTTGCAAATAAGGGGTTTCCAAGTGCAAGCCCAAGTACTTATAACATCTCAGGTGGTAGTTGCTAACTTACTAGGTTCAGTCGATATAGTCGTTCAGAATCATTGATCCTATTTCCCTATCGAGCAGCAGCACCTGTTAAAAACAAAGAGAAGAATTCTCAATTTATCCTAAGATCCGCTTTTGTCCGATCCATGTCATAGATCTGATAAAAGCCAGACTAACCAATCAAGTACCTCGTATTTTACTGTGGAGGCACTTTCAGCAATTTATTGCTTATTGCTTTATTGTGTATTTTACCTACTTGATAGCTTAATCTGGCTTTAATGGAGGCACTTTCAACAATATATTTCTGTAGTGTAATTCAAATATAATAAATATTAATATCGTACACATATTTCGCTTGCTCTTTTTTTCTTTGTACACTACATCATACATATCATCAATAAATATATTTATATAAATCATGTTCCGCAAGCATTGGAATACGATTCATGGGCTTACCTAATTTTGAATTTAAATCTTAGATGTTTAGAGCCTTATTTTGTTATTTATTTGGATTCAAAGTTACTCAAAGATGACCTTCTATGGCTAAGCATACTAAACATGATACAACAACAACAATTACTAATTTATCTGCCAATATATTACTGAAAAGTCGAAAACTCAGTGATTCTACAAGGTAAACGCTCACCCGACCTGTTAGAAAAAAATAAATAGGAATAGAGATAGAATAAAAGTAACCCGAAAACTCAGTGATTCTGAATTTTCTGATCTTGACATTCAAATTTGCCAAATTTGTTTGTTTACTATAATTTAACAAAAGGCATTAAATGATATATCAAAACGATGCATGAAGTGTGGAGTTGTTAGTGCATTCCAAGTATGTCTGTCCAGTAGGAGTGAAGTGTGGAGTTGATATAATTTAAAGATTGAGAAGAGGTAGGGCCAAAGCAGTAAAAGAATGTAACTTTTCAAGTTTCTAGGATTACAAAAAGGTATTATCAAATAAAACTGCTAATGCCATGACGTAAATTGTTGAAAGCGCCTCCATAAAAGCCAAACTAAGCAATGAAGTACCTTGTATTTTATGCCTAACCTAACCTAACCTACATGATTTTTAATTGTCTTAATCATTATCTCACATCATTTCAAATGAAATGATTCATTAAAGAGGAATCATGCCATATCGAGATTTGATCATTGATTGATACGATTTTTATTTTGGTTAATTGTTGAATAGGCTAGAATGAAATAACAATGGTTTTGGAGAGATAGTCGGTGTGGAAGTAAACCAACATTTCTATTGGCAAATAGGAGGTTTACAAGTGTTGACAGACGGCTAGAATTTCTTCGAATATGTTGTAGAATTCATTTAAGACATGAGCGAAACTTAAAATTGATAAGATTTAGGTGCGCTTTTACAACGGAGAATCATACGGTTTCTTTATGAGGAGTTAGTTGCACCTATGAATGATATAAATACTACTGCTGAATCATTGATCCTAGTTTCCTATCAAGTAGCACCACCAATAACGCTTGGCCATCCAAATTCCCTTTTGATTCCAAGTGCAACTGACCTTGAATATTCTTTAAGCCCCTAGTGATGGATCGACCTGGTACCTAAAGGTTGGTTTCAAATTTAGATTTATGGCTTATATTGGTTGACCTTCAATAGCTCTTGGGTGATTTTGAAATCTTAGGATACAATGATGTATATATATTATGATTATTATCGCGAAGGTAAAGGGACTCTAAACCGCAACGTTAGCTTGGTAGGATAGGGGTATAGTTGACGTCGATTCATCATTTTTAACATCAATAATTCAAAACCAGACGTGAAACTTTGTTTTCATTCCGATTCTTTACGCAATATGGATAGATTTACGAATGTAAAGACTAAACGAAAAAATTTACGATGTATGACATTTCACGTGGTCAATTAATTAATTTATTGACCGAAATATATGATTAAATTAGGCAGGATTGTAGAAAAAGAAATGGTTGAATCAAAATAATTCCTTCTTAATTTGCAATTTTGTTAGAGGGTACTATGAATGCTCTACCATGTTCCATTTACACACTAAAGGAGTGATACAAGATATAAGGTGTGCAGTTAAGCCAACATTTCTATTTGCAAATAAGGGGTTTCCAAGTGCAAGCCCAAGTACTTATAACATCTCAGGTGGTAGTTGCTAACTTACTAGGTTCAGTCGATATAGTCGTTCAGAATCATTGATCCTATTTCCCTATCGAGCAGCAGCACCTGTTAAAAACAAAGAGAAGAATTCTCAATTTATCCTAAGATCCGCTTTTGTCCGATCCATGTCATAGATCTGATAAAAGCCAGACTAACCAATCAAGTACCTCGTATTTTACTGTGGAGGCACTTTCAGCAATTTATTGCTTATTGCTTTATTGTGTATTTTACCTACTTGATAGCTTAATCTGGCTTTTATGGAGGCACTTTCAACAATATATTTCTGTAGTGTAATTCAAATATAATAAATATTAATATCGTACACATATTTCGCTTGCTCTTTTTTTCTTTGTACACTACATCATACATATCATCAATAAATATATTTATATAAATCATGTTCCGCAAGCATTGGAATACGATTCATGGGCTTACCTAATTTTGAATTTAAATCTTAGAAGTTTAGAGCCTTATTTTGTTATTTATTTGGATTCAAAGTTACTCAAAGATGACTTCTATGGCTAAGCATACTAAACATGATACAACAACAACAATTACTAATTTATCTGCCAATATATTACTGAAAAGTCGAAAACTCAGTGATTCTACAAGGTAAACGCTCACCCGACCTGTTAGAAAAAAATAAATAGGAATAGAGATAGAATAAAAGTAACCCGAAAACTCAGTGATTCTGAATTTTCTGATCTTGACATTCAAATTTGCCAAATTTGTTTGTTTACTATAATTTAACAAAAGGCATTAAACGATATATCAAAACGATGCATGAAGTGTGGAGTTGTTAGTGCATTCCAAGTATGTCTGTCCAGAAGGAGTGAAGTGTGGAGTTGATATAATTTAAAGATTGAGAAGAGGTAGGGCCAAAGCAGTAAAAGAATGTAACTTTTCAAGTTTCTAGGATTACAAAAAGGTATTATCAAATAAAACTGCTAATGCCATGACGTAAATTGTTGAAAGCGCCTCCATAAAAGCCAAACTAAGCAATGAAGTACCTTGTATTTTATGCCTAACCTAACCTAACCTACATGATTTTTAATTGTCTTAATCATTATCTCACATCATTTCAAATGAAATGATTCATTAAAGAGGAATCATGCCATATCGAGATTTGATCATTGATTGATACGATTTTTATTTTGGTTAATTGTTGAATAGGCTAGAATGAAATAGCAATGGTTTTGGAGAGATAGTCGGTGTGGAAGTAAACCAACATTTCTATTGGCAAATAGGAGGTTTACAAGTGTTGACAGACGGCTAGAATTTCTTCGAATATGTTGTAGAATTCATTTAAGACATGAGCGAAACTTAAAATTGATAAGATTTAGGTGCGCTTTTACAACGGAGAATCATACGGTTTCTTTATGAGGAGTTAGTTGCACCTATGAATGATATAAATACTACTGCTGAATCATTGATCCTAGTTTCCTATCAAGTAGCACCACCAATAACGCTTGGCCATCCAAATTCCCTTTTGATTCCAAGTGCAACTGACCTTGAATATTCTTTAAGCCCCTAGTGATGGATCGACCTGGTACCTAAAGGTTGGTTTCAAATTTAGATTTATGGCTTATATTGGTTGACCTTCAATAGCTCTTGGGTGATTTTGAAATCTTAGGATACAATGATGTATATATATTATGATTGATATCGCGAAGGTAAAGGGACTCTAAACCGCAACGTTAGCTTGGTAGGATAGGGGTATAGTTGACGTCGATTCATCATTTTTAACATCAATAATTCAAAACCAGACGTGAAACTTTGTTTTCATTCCGATTCTTTACGCAATATGGATAGATTTACGAATGTAAAGACTAAACGAAAAAATTTACGATGTATGACATTTCACGTGGTCAATTAATTAATTTATTGACCGAAATATATGATTAAATTAGGCAGGATTATACAAAAAGAAATGGTTGAATCAAAATAATTCTTTCTTAATTTGCAATTTTGTTAGAGGGTACTATGAATGCTCTACCATGTTCCATTTACACACTAAAGGAGTGATACAAGATATAAGGTGTGCAGTTAAGCCAACATTTCTATTTGCAAATAAGGGGTTTCCAAGTGCAAGCCCAAGTACTTATAACATCTCAGGTGGTAGTTGCTAACTTACTAGGTTTAGTCGATATAGTCGTTCAGAATCATTGATCCTATTTCCCTATCGAGCAGCAGCACCTGTTAAAAACAAAGAGAAGAATTCTCAATTTATCCTAAGATCCGCTTTTGTCCGATCCATGTCATAGATCTGATAAAAGCCAGACTAACCAATCAAGTACCTCGTATTTTACTGTGGAGGCACTTTCAGCAATTTATTGCTTATTGCTTTATTGTGTATTTTACCTACTTGATAGCTTAATCTGGCTTTTATGGAGGCACTTTCAACAATATATTTCTGTAGTGTAATTCAAATATAATAAATATTAATATCGTACACATATTTCGCTTGCTCTTTTTTTCTTTGTACACTATATCATACATATCATCAATAAATATATTTATATAAATCATGTTCCGCAAGCATTGGAATACGATTCATGGGCTTACCTAATTTTGAATTTAAATCTTAGATGTTTAGAGCCTTATTTTGTTATTTATTTGGATTCAAAGTTACTCAAAGATGACTTCTATGGCTAAGCATACTAAACATGATACAACAACAACAATTACTAATTTATCTGCCAATATATTACTGAAAAGTCGAAAACTCAGTGATTCTACAAGGTAAACGCTCACCCGACCTGTTAGAAAAAAATAAATAGGAATAGAGATAGAATAAAAGTAACCCGAAAACTCAGTGATTCTGAATTTTCTGATCTTGACATTCAAATTTGCCAAATTTGTTTGTTTACTATAATTTAACAAAAGGCATTAAACGATATATCAAAACGATGCATGAAGTGTGGAGTTGTTAGTGCATTCCAAGTATGTCTGTCCAGTAGGAGTGAAGTGTGGAGTTGATATAATTTAAAGATTGAGAAGAGGTAGGGCCAAAGCAGTAAAAGAATGTAACTTTTCAAGTTTCTAGGATTACAAAAAGGTATTATCAAATAAAACTGCTAATGCCATGACGTAAATTGTTGAAAGCGCCTCCATAAAAGCCAAACTAAGCAATGAAGTACCTTGTATTTTATGCCTAACCTAACCTAACCTACATGATTTTTAATTGTCTTAATCATTATCTCACATCATTTCAAATGAAATGATTCATTAAAGAGGAATCATGCCATATCGAGATTTGATCATTGATTGATACGATTTTTATTTTGGTTAATTGTTGAATAGGCTAGAATGAAATAACAATGGTTTTGGAGAGATAGTCGGTGTGGAAGTAAACCAACATTTCTATTGGCAAATAGGAGGTTTACAAGTGTTGACAGACGGCTAGAATTTCTTCGAATATGTTGTAGAATTCATTTAAGACATGAGCGAAACTTAAAATTGATAAGATTTAGGTGCGCTTTTACAACGGAGAATCATACGGTTTCTTTATGAGGAGTTAGTTGCACCTATGAATGATATAAATACTACTGCTGAATCATTGATCCTAGTTTCCTATCAAGTAGCACCACCAATAACGCTTGGCCATCCAAATTCCCTTTTGATTCCAAGTGCAACTGACCTTGAATATTCTTTAAGCCCCTAGTGATGGATCGACCTGGTACCTAAAGGTTGGTTTCAAATTTAGATTTATGGCTTATATTGGTTGACCTTCAATAGCTCTTGGGTGATTTTGAAATCTTAGGATACAATGATGTATATATATTATGATTGATATCGCGAAGGTAAAGGGACTCTAAACCGCAACGTTAGCTTGGTAGGATAGGGGTATAGTTGACGTCGATTCATCATTTTTAACATCAATAATTCAAAACCAGACGTGAAACTTTGTTTTCATTCCGATTCTTTACGCAATATGGATAGATTTACGAATGTAAAGACTAAACGAAAAAATTTACGATGTATGACATTTCACGTGGTCAATTAATTAATTTATTGACCGAAATATATGATTAAATTAGGCAGGATTGTAGAAAAAGAAATGGTTGAATCAAAATAATTCCTTCTTAATTTGCAATTTTGTTAGAGGGTACTATGAATGCTCTACCATGTTCCATTTACACACTAAAGGAGTGATACAAGATATAAGGTGTGCAGTTAAGCCAACATTTCTATTTGCAAATAAGGGGTTTCCAAGTGCAAGCCCAAGTACTTATAACATCTCAGGTGGTAGTTGCTAACTTACTAGGTTCAGTCGATATAGTCGTTCAGAATCATTGATCCTATTTCCCTATCGAGCAGCAGCACCTGTTAAAAACAAAGAGAAGAATTCTCAATTTATCCTAAGATCCGCTTTTGTCCGATCCATGTCATAGATCTGATAAAAGCCAGACTAACCAATCAAGTACCTCGTATTTTACTGTGGAGGCACTTTCAGCAATTTATTGCTTATTGCTTTATTGTGTATTTTACCTACTTGATAGCTTAATCTGGCTTTTATGGAGGCACTTTCAACAATATATTTCTGTAGTGTAATTCAAATATAATAAATATTAATATCGTACACATATTTCGCTTGCTCTTTTTTTCTTTGTACACTACATCATACATATCATCAATAAATATATTTATATAAATCATGTTCCGCAAGCATTGGAATACGATTCATGGGCTTACCTAATTTTGAATTTAAATCTTAGATGTTTAGAGCCTTATTTTGTTATTTATTTGGATTCAAAGTTACTCAAAGATGACTTCTATGGCTAAGCATACTAAACATGATACAACAACAACAATTACTAATTTATCTGCCAATATATTACTGAAAAGTCGAAAACTCAGTGATTCTACAAGGTAAACGCTCACCCGACCTGTTAGAAAAAAATAAATAGGAATAGAGATAGAATAAAAGTAACCCGAAAACTCAGTGATTCTGAATTTTCTGATCTTGACATTCAAATTTGGCAAATTTGTTTGTTTACTATAATTTAACAAAAGGCATTAAACGATATATCAAAACGATGCATGAAGTGTGGAGTTGTTAGTGCATTCCAAGTATGTCTGTCCAGAAGGAGTGAAGTGTGGAGTTGATATAATTTAAAGATTGAGAAGAGGTAGGGCCAAAGCAGTAAAAGAATGTAACTTTTCAAGTTTCTAGGATTACAAAAAGGTATTATCAAATAAAACTGCTAATGCCATGACGTAAATTGTTGAAAGCGCCTCCATAAAAGCCAAACTAAGCAATGAAGTACCTTGTATTTTATGCCTAACCTAACCTAACCTACATGATTTTTAATTGTCTTAATCATTATCTCACATCATTTCAAATGAAATGATTCATTAAAGAGGAATCATGCCATATCGAGATTTGATCATTGATTGATACGATTTTTATTTTGGTTAATTGTTGAATAGGCTAGAATGAAATAACAATGGTTTTGGAGAGATAGTCGGTGTGGAAGTAAACCAACATTTCTATTGGCAAATAGGAGGTTTACAAGTGTTGACAGACGGCTAGAATTTCTTCGAATATGTTGTAGAATTCATTTAAGACATGAGCGAAACTTAAAATTGATAAGATTTAGGTGCGCTTTTACAACGGAGAATCATACGGTTACTTTATGAGGAGTTAGTTGCACCTATGAATGATATAAATACTACTGCTGAATCATTGATCCTAGTTTCCTATCAAGTAGCACCACCAATAACGCTTGGCCATCCAAATTCCCTTTTGATTCCAAGTGCAACTGACCTTGAATATTCTTTAAGCCCCTAGTGATGGATCGACCTGGTACCTAAAGGTTGGTTTCAAATTTAGATTTATGGCTTATATTGGTTGACCTTCAATAGCTCTTGGGTGATTTTGAAATCTTAGGATACAATGATGTATATATATTATGATTGATATCGCGAAGTTAAAGGGACTCTAAACCGCAACGTTAGCTTGGTAGGATAGGGGTATAGTTGACGTCGATTCATCATTTTTAACATCAATAATTCAAAACCAGACGTGAAACTTTGTTTTCATTCCGATTCTTTACGCAATATGGATAGATTTACGAATGTAAAGACTAAACGAAAAAATTTACGATGTCTGACATTTCACGTGGTCAATTAATTAATTTATTGACCGAAATATATGATTAAATTAGGCAGGATTGTAGAAAAAGAAATGGTTGAATCAAAATAATTCCTTCTTAATTTGCAATTTTGTTAGAGGGTACTATGAATGCTCTACCATGTTCCATTTACACACTAAAGGAGTGATACAAGATATAAGGTGTGCAGTTAAGCCAACATTTCTATTTGCAAATAAGGGGTTTCCAAGTGCAAGCCCAAGTACTTATAACATCTCAGGTGGTAGTTGCTAACTTACTAGGTTCAGTCGATATAGTCGTTCAGAATCATTGATCCTATTTCCCTATCGAGCAGCAGCACCTGTTAAAAACAAAGAGAAGAATTCTCAATTTATCCTAAGATCCGCTTTTGTCCGATCCATGTCATAGATCTGATAAAAGCCAGACTAACCAATCAAGTACCTCGTATTTTACTGTGGAGGCACTTTCAGCAATTTATTGCTTATTGCTTTATTGTGTATTTTACCTACTTGATAGCTTAATCTGGCTTTTATGGAGGCACTTTCAACAATATATTTCTGTAGTGTAATTCAAATATAATAAATATTAATATCGTACACATATTTCGCTTGCTCTTTTTTTCTTTGTACACTACATCATACATATCATCAATAAATATATTTATATAAATCATGTTCCGCAAGCATTGGAATACGATTCATGGGCTTACCTAATTTTGAATTTAAATCTTAGATGTTTAGAGCCTTATTTTGTTATTTATTTGGATTCAAAGTTACTCAAAGATGACTTCTATGGCTAAGCATACTAAACATGATACAACAACAACAATTACTAATTTATCTGCCAATATATTACTGAAAAGTCGAAAACTCAGTGATTCTACAAGGTAAACGCTCACCCGACCTGTTAGAAAAAAATAAATAGGAATAGAGATAGAATAAAAGTAACCCGAAAACTCAGTGATTCTGAATTTTCTGATCTTGACATTCAAATTTGCCAAATTTGTTTGTTTACTATAATTTAACAAAAGGCATTAAACGATATATCAAAACGATGCATGAAGTGTGGAGTTGTTGGTGCATTCCAAGTATGTCTGTCCAGTAGGAGTGAAGTGTGGAGTTGATATAATTTAAAGATTGAGAAGAGGTAGGGCCAAAGCAGTAAAAGAATGTAACTTTTCAAGTTTCTAGGATTACAAAAAGGTATTATCAAATAAAACTGCTAATGCCATGACGTAAATTGTTGAAAGCGCCTCCATAAAAGCCAAACTAAGCAATGAAGTACCTTGTATTTTATGCCTAACCTAACCTAACCTACATGATTTTTAATTGTCTTAATCATTATCTCACATAATTTCAAATGAAATGATTCATTAAAGAGGAATCATGCCATATCGAGATTTGATCATTGATTGATACGATTTTTATTTTGGTTAATTGTTGAATAGGCTAGAATGAAATAACAATGGTTTTGGAGAGATAGTCGGTGTGGAAGTAAACCAACATTTCTATTGGCAAATAGGAGGTTTACAAGTGTTGACAGACGGCTAGAATTTCTTCGAATATGTTGTAGAATTCATTTAAGACATGAGCGAAACTTAAAATTGATAAGATTTAGGTGCGCTTTTACAACGAAGAATCATACGGTTTCTTTATGAGGAGTTAGTTGCACCTATGAATGATATAAATACTACTGCTGAATCATTGATCCTAGTTTCCTATCAAGTAGCACCACCAATAACGCTTGGCCATCCAAATTCCCTTTTGATTCCAAGTGCAACTGACCTTGAATATTCTTTAAGCCCCTAGTGATGGATCGACCTGGTACCTAAAGGTTGGTTTCAAATTTAGATTTATGGCTTATATTGGTTGACCTTCAATAGCTCTTGGGTGATTTTGAAATCTTAGGATACAATGATGTATATATATTATGATTGATATCGCGAAGGTAAAGGGACTCTAAACCGCAACGTTAGCTTGGTAGGATAGGGGTATAGTTGACGTCGATTCATCATTTTTAACATCAATAATTCAAAACCAAACGTGAAACTTTGTTTTCATTCCGATTCTTTACGCAATATGGATAGATTTACGAATGTAAAGACTAAACGAAAAAATTTACGATGTATGACATTTCACGTGGTCAATTAATTAATTTATTGACCGAAATATATGATTAAATTAGGCAGGATTGTAGAAAAAGAAATGGTTGAATCAAAATAATTCCTTCTTAATTTGCAATTTTGTTAGAGGGTACTATGAATGCTCTACCATGTTCCATTTACACACTAAAGGAGTGATACAAGATATAAGGTGTGCAGTTAAGCCAACATTTCTATTTGCAAATAAGGGGTTTCCAAGTGCAAGCCCAAGTACTTATAACATCTCAGGTGGTAGTTGCTAACTTACTAGGTTCAGTCGATATAGTCGTTAAGAATCATTGATCCTATTTCCCTATCGAGCAGCAGCACCTGTTAAAAACAAAGAGAAGAATTCTCAATTTATCCTAAGATCCGCTTTTGTCCGATCCATGTCATAGATCTGATAAAAGCCAGACTAACCAATCAAGTACCTCGTATTTTACTGTGGAGGCACTTTCAGCAATTTATTGCTTATTGCTTTATTGTGTATTTTACCTACTTGATAGCTTAATCTGGCTTTTATGGAGGCACTTTCAACAATATATTTCTGTAGTGTAATTCAAATATAATAAATATTAATATCGTACACATATTTCGCTTGCTCTTTTTTTCTTTGTACACTATATCATACATATCATCAATAAATATATTTATATAAATCATGTTCCGCAAGCATTGGAATACGATTCATGGGCTTACCTAATTTTGAATTTAAATCTTAGATGTTTAGAGCCTTATTTTGTTATTTATTTGGATTCAAAGTTACTCAAAGATGACCTTCTATGGCTAAGCATACTAAACATGATACAACAACAACAATTACTAATTTATCTGCCAATATATTACTGAAAAGTCGAAAACTCAGTGATTCTACAAGGTAAACGCTCACCCGACCTGTTAGAAAAAAATAAATAGGAATAGAGATAGAATAAAAGTAACCTGAAAACTCAGTGATTCTGAATTTTCTGATCTTGACATTCAAATTTGCCAAATTTGTTTGTTTACTATAATTTAACAAAAGGCATTAAACGATATATCAAAACGATGCATGAAGTGTGGAGTTGTTAGTGCATTCCAAGTATGTCTGTCCAGTAGGAGTGTAGTGTGGAGTTGATATAATTTAAAGATTGAGAAGAGGTAGGGCGAAAGCAGTAAAAGAATGTAACTTTTCAAGTTTCTAGGATTATAAAAAGGTATTATCAAATAAAACTGCTAATGCCATGACGTAAATTGTTGAAAGCGCCTCCATAAAAGCCAAACTAAGCAATGAAGTACCTTGTATTTTATGCCTAACCTAACCTAACCTACATGATTTTTAATTGTCTTAATCATTATCTCACATCATTTCAAATGAAATGATTCATTAAAGAGGAATCATGCCATATCGAGATTTGATCATTGATTGATACGATTTTTATTTTGGTTAATTGTTGAATAGGCTAGAATGAAATAACAATGGTTTTGGAGAGATAGTCGGTGTGGAAGTAAACCAACATTTCTATTGGCAAATAGGAGGTTTACAAGTGTTGACAGACGGCTAGAATTTCTTCGAATATGTTGTAGAATTCATTTAAGACATGAGCGAAACTTAAAATTGATAAGATTTAGGTGCGCTTTTACAACGGAGAATCATACGGTTTCTTTATGAGGAGTTAGTTGCACCTATGAATGATATAAATACTACTGCTGAATCATTGATCCTAGTTTCCTATCAAGTAGCACCACCAATAACGCTTGGCCATCCAAATTCCCTTTTGATTCCAAGTGCAACTGACCTTGAATATTCTTTAAGCCCCTAGTGATGGATCGACCTGGTACCTAAAGGTTGGTTTCAAATTTAGATTTATGGCTTATATTGGTTGACCTTCAATAGCTCTTGGGTGATTTTGAAATCTTAGGATACAATGATGTATATATATTATGATTGATATCGCGAAGGTAAAGGGACTCTAAACCGCAACGTTAGCTTGGTAGGATAGGGGTATAGTTGACGTCGATTCATCATTTTTAACATCAATAATTCAAAACCAGACGTGAAACTTTGTTTTCATTCCGATTCTTTACGCAATATGGATAGATTTACGAATGTAAAGACTAAACGAAAAAATTTACGATGTCTGACATTTCACGTGGTCAATTAATTAATTTATTGACCGAAATATATGATTAAATTAGGCAGGATTGTAGAAAAAGAAATGGTTGAATCAAAATAATTCCTTCTTAATTTGCAATTTTGTTAGAGGGTACTATGAATGCTCTACCATGTTCCATTTACACACTAAAGGAGTGATACAAGATATAAGGTGTGCAGTTAAGCCAACATTTCTATTTGCAAATAAGGGGTTTCCAAGTGCAAGCCCAAGTACTTATAACATCTCAGGTGGTAGTTGCTAACTTACTAGGTTCAGTCGATATAGTCGTTCAGAATCATTGATCCTATTTCCCTATCGAGCAGCAGCACCTGTTAAAAACAAAGAGAAGAATTCTCAATTTATCCTAAGATCCGCTTTTGTCCGATCCATGTCATAGATCTGATAAAAGCCAGACTAACCAATCAAGTACCTCGTATTTTACTGTGGAGGCACTTTCAGCAATTTATTGCTTATTGCTTTATTGTGTATTTTACCTACTTGATAGCTTAATCTGGCTTTTATGGAGGCACTTTCAACAATATATTTCTGTAGTGTAATTCAAATATAATAAATATTAATATCGTACACATATTTCGCTTGCTCTTTTTTTCTTTGTACACTACATCATACATATCATCAATAAATATATTTATATAAATCATGTTCCGCAAGCATTGGAATACGATTCATGGGCTTACCTAATTTTGAATTTAAATCTTAGATGTTTAGAGCCTTATTTTGTTATTTATTTGGATTCAAAGTTACTCAAAGATGACTTCTATGGCTAAGCATACTAAACATGATACAACAACAACAATTACTAATTTATCTGCCAATATATTACTGAAAAGTCGAAAACTCAGTGATTCTACAAGGTAAACGCTCACCCGACCTGTTAGAAAAAAATAAATAGGAATAGAGATAGAATAAAAGTAACCCGAAAACTCAGTGATTCTGAATTTTCTGATCTTGACATTCAAATTTGCCAAATTTGTTTGTTTACTATAATTTAACAAAAGGCATTAAACGATATATCAAAACGATGCATGAAGTGTGGAGTTGTTGGTGCATTCCAAGTATGTCTGTCCAGTAGGAGTGAAGTGTGGAGTTGATATAATTTAAAGATTGAGAAGAGGTAGGGCCAAAGCAGTAAAAGAATGTAACTTTTCAAGTTTCTAGGATTACAAAAAGGTATTATCAAATAAAACTGCTAATGCCATGACGTAAATTGTTGAAAGCGCCTCCATAAAAGCCAAACTAAGCAATGAAGTACCTTGTATTTTATGCCTAACCTAACCTAACCTACATGATTTTTAATTGTCTTAATCATTATCTCACATAATTTCAAATGAAATGATTCATTAAAGAGGAATCATGCCATATCGAGATTTGATCATTGATTGATACGATTTTTATTTTGGTTAATTGTTGAATAGGCTAGAATGAAATAACAATGGTTTTGGAGAGATAGTCGGTGTGGAAGTAAACCAACATTTCTATTGGCAAATAGGAGGTTTACAAGTGTTGACAGACGGCTAGAATTTCTTCGAATATGTTGTAGAATTCATTTAAGACATGAGCGAAACTTAAAATTGATAAGATTTAGGTGCGCTTTTACAACGAAGAATCATACGGTTTCTTTATGAGGAGTTAGTTGCACCTATGAATGATATAAATACTACTGCTGAATCATTGATCCTAGTTTCCTATCAAGTAGCACCACCAATAACGCTTGGCCATCCAAATTCCCTTTTGATTCCAAGTGCAACTGACCTTGAATATTCTTTAAGCCCCTAGTGATGGATCGACCTGGTACCTAAAGGTTGGTTTCAAATTTAGATTTATGGCTTATATTGGTTGACCTTCAATAGCTCTTGGGTGATTTTGAAATCTTAGGATACAATGATGTATATATATTATGATTGATATCGCGAAGGTAAAGGGACTCTAAACCGCAACGTTAGCTTGGTAGGATAGGGGTATAGTTGACGTCGATTCATCATTTTTAACATCAATAATTCAAAACCAAACGTGAAACTTTGTTTTCATTCCGATTCTTTACGCAATATGGATAGATTTACGAATGTAAAGACTAAACGAAAAAATTTACGATGTATGACATTTCACGTGGTCAATTAATTAATTTATTGACCGAAATATATGATTAAATTAGGCAGGATTGTAGAAAAAGAAATGGTTGAATCAAAATAATTCCTTCTTAATTTGCAATTTTGTTAGAGGGTACTATGAATGCTCTACCATGTTCCATTTACACACTAAAGGAGTGATACAAGATATAAGGTGTGCAGTTAAGCCAACATTTCTATTTGCAAATAAGGGGTTTCCAAGTGCAAGCCCAAGTACTTATAACATCTCAGGTGGTAGTTGCTAACTTACTAGGTTCAGTCGATATAGTCGTTCAGAATCATTGATCCTATTTCCCTATCGAGCAGCAGCACCTGTTAAAAACAAAGAGAAGAATTCTCAATTTATCCTAAGATCCGCTTTTGTCCGATCCATGTCATAGATCTGATAAAAGCCAGACTAACCAATCAAGTACCTCGTATTTTACTGTGGAGGCACTTTCAGCAATTTATTGCTTATTGCTTTATTGTGTATTTTACCTACTTGATAGCTTAATCTGGCTTTTATGGAGGCACTTTCAACAATATATTTCTGTAGTGTAATTCAAATATAATAAATATTAATATCGTACACATATTTCGCTTGCTCTTTTTTTCTTTGTACACTACATCATACATATCATCAATAAATATATTTATATAAATCATGTTCCGCAAGCATTGGAATACGATTCATGGGCTTACCTAATTTTGAATTTAAATCTTAGATGTTTAGAGCCTTATTTTGTTATTTATTTGGATTCAAAGTTACTCAAAGATGACCTTCTATGGCTAAGCATACTAAACATGATACAACAACAACAATTACTAATTTATCTGCCAATATATTACTGAAAAGTCGAAAACTCAGTGATTCTACAAGGTAAACGCTCACCCGACCTGTTAGAAAAAAATAAATAGGAATAGAGATAGAATAAAAGTAACCCGAAAACTCAGTGATTCTGAATTTTCTGATCTTGACATTCAAATTTGCCAAATTTGTTTGTTTACTATAATTTAACAAAAGGCATTAAACGATATATCAAAACGATGCATGAAGTGTGGAGTTGTTAGTGCATTCCAAGTATGTCTGTCCAGTAGGAGTGAAGTGTGGAGTTGATATAATTTAAAGATTGAGAAGAGGTAGGGCCAAAGCAGTAAAAGAATGTAACTTTTCAAGTTTCTAGGATTATAAAAAGGTATTATCAAATAAAACTGCTAATGCCATGACGTAAATTGTTGAAAGCGCCTCCATAAAAGCCAAACTAAGCAATGAAGTACCTTGTATTTTATGCCTAACCTAACCTAACCTACATGATTTTTAATTGTCTTAATCATTATCTCACATCATTTCAAATGAAATGATTCATTAAAGAGGAATCATGCCATATCGAGATTTGATCATTGATTGATACGATTTTTATTTTGGTTAATTGTTGAATAGGCTAGAATGAAATAACAATGGTTTTGGAGAGATAGTCGGTGTGGAAGTAAACCAACATTTCTATTGGCAAATAGGAGGTTTACAAGTGTTGACAGACGGCTAGAATTTCTTCGAATATGTTGTAGAATTCATTTAAGACATGAGCGAAACTTAAAATTGATAAGATTTAGGTGCGCTTTTACAACGGAGAATCATACGGTTTCTTTATGAGGAGTTAGTTGCACCTATGAATGATATAAATACTACTGCTGAATCATTGATCCTAGTTTCCTATCAAGTAGCACCACCAATAACGCTTGGCCATCCAAATTCCCTTTTGATTCCAAGTGCAACTGACCTTGAATATTCTTTAAGCCCCTAGTGATGGATCGACCTGGTACCTAAAGGTTGGTTTCAAATTTAGATTTATGGCTTATATTGGTTGACCTTCAATAGCTCTTGGGTGATTTTGAAATCTTAGGATACAATGATGTATATATATTATGATTGATATCGCGAAGGTAAAGGGACTCTAAACCGCAACGTTAGCTTGGTAGGATAGGGGTATAGTTGACGTCGATTCATCATTTTTAACATCAATAATTCAAAACCAGACGTGAAACTTTGTTTTCATTCCGATTCTTTACGCAATATGGATAGATTTACGAATTTAAAGACTAAACAAAAAAATTTACGATGTATGACATTTCACGTGGTCAATTAATTAATTTATTGACCGAAATATATGATTAAATTAGGCAGGATTGTAGAAAAAGAAATGGTTGAATCAAAATAATTCCTTCTTAATTTGCAATTTTGTTAGAGGGTACTATGAATGCTCTACCATGTTCCATTTACACACTAAAGGAGTGATACAAGATATAAGGTGTGCAGTTAAGCCAACATTTCTATTTGCAAATAAGGGGTTTCCAAGTGCAAGCCCAAGTACTTATAACATCTCAGGTGGTAGTTGCTAACTCACTAGGTTCAGTGGATATAGTCGTTCAGAATCATTGATCCTATTTCCCTATCGAGCAGCAGCACCTGTTAAAAACAAAGAGAAGAATTCTCAATTTATCCTAAGATCCGCTTTTGTCCGATCCATGTCATAGATCTGATAAAAGCCAGACTAACCAATCAAGTACCTCGTATTTTACTGTGGAGGCACTTTCAGCAATTTATTGCTTATTGCTTTATTGTGTATTTTACCTACTTGATAGCTTAATCTGGCTTTTATGGAGGCACTTTCAACAATATATTTCTGTAGTGTAATTCAAATATAATAAATATTAATATCGTACACATATTTCGCTTGCTCTTTTTTTCTTTGTACACTACATCATACATATCATCAATAAATATATTTATATAAATCATGTTCCGCAAGCATTGGAATACGATTCATGGGCTTACCTAATTTTGAATTTAAATCTTAGATGTTTAGAGCCTTATTTTGTTATTTATTTGGATTCAAAGTTACTCAAAGATGACCTTCTATGGCTAAGCATACTAAACATGATACAACAACAACAATTACTAATTTATCTGCCAATATATTACTGAAAAGTCGAAAACTCAGTGATTCTACAAGGTAAACGCTCACCCGACCTGTTAGAAAAAAATAAATAGGAATAGAGATAGAATAAAAGTAACCCGAAAACTCAGTGATTCTGAATTTTCTGATCTTGACATTCAAATTTGCCAAATTTGTTTGTTTACTATAATTTAACAAAAGGCATTAAACGATATATCAAAACGATGCATGAAGTGTGGAGTTGTTAGTGCATTCCAAGTATGTCTGTCCAGTAGGAGTGAAGTGTGGAGTTGATATAATTTAAAGATTGAGAAGAGGTAGGGCCAAAGCAGTAAAAGAATGTAACTTTTCAAGTTTCTAGGATTATAAAAAGGTATTATCAAATAAAACTGCTAATGCCATGACGTAAATTGTTGAAAGCGCCTCCATAAAAGCCAAACTAAGCAATGAAGTACCTTGTATTTTATGCCTAACCTAACCTAACCTACATGATTTTTAATTGTCTTAATCATTATCTCACATCATTTCAAATGAAATGATTCATTAAAGAGGAATCATGCCATATCGAGATTTGATCATTGATTGATACGATTTTTATTTTGGTTAATTGTTGAATAGGCTAGAATGAAATAACAATGGTTTTGGAGAGATAGTCGGTGTGGAAGTAAACCAACATTTCTATTGGCAAATAGGAGGTTTACAAGTGTTGACAGACGGCTAGAATTTCTTCGAATATGTTGTAGAATTCATTTAAGACATGAGCGAAACTTAAAATTGATAAGATTTAGGTGCGCTTCTACAACGGAGAATCATACGGTTTCTTTATGAGGAGTTAGTTGCACCTATGAATGATATAAATACTACTGCTGAATCATTGATCCTAGTTTCCTATCAAGTAGCACCACCAATAACGCTTGGCCATCCAAATTCCCTTTTGATTCCAAGTGCAACTGACCTTGAATATTCTTTAAGCCCCTAGTGATGGATCGACCTGGTACCTAAAGGTTGGTTTCAAATTTAGATTTATGGCTTATATTGGTTGACCTTCAATAGCTCTTGGGTGATTTTGAAATCTTAGGATACAATGATGTATATATATTATGATTGATATCGCGAAGGTAAACGGACTCTAAACCACAACGTTAGCTTGGTAGGATAGGGGTATAGTTGACGTCGATTCATCATTTTTAACATCAATAATTCAAAACCAGACGTGAAACTTTGTTTTCATTCCGATTCTTTACGCAATATGGATAGATTTACGAATTTAAAGACTAAACGAAAAAATTTACGATGTATGACATTTCACATGGTCAATTAATTAATTTATTGACCGAAATATATGATTAAATTAGGCAGGATTGTAGAAAAAGAAATGGTTGAATCAAAATAATTCCTTCTTAATTTGCAATTTTGTTAGAGGGTACTATGAATGCTCTACCATGTTCCATTTACACACTAAAGGAGTGATACAAGATATAAGGTGTGCAGTTAAGCCAACATTTCTATTTGCAAATAAGGGGTTTCCAAGTGCAAGCCCAAGTACTTATAACATCTCAGGTGGTAGTTGCTAACTCACTAGGTTCAGTCGATATAGTCGTTCAGAATCATTGATCCTATTTCCCTATCGAGCAGCAGCACCTGTTAAAAACAAAGAGAAGAATTCTCAATTTATCCTAAGATCCGCTTTTGTCCGATCCATGTCATAGATCTGATAAAAGCCAGACTAACCAATCAAGTACCTCGTATTTTACTGTGGAGGCACTTTCAGCAATTTATTGCTTATTGCTTTATTGTGTATTTTACCTACTTGATAGCTTAATCTGGCTTTTATGGAGGCACTTTCAACAATATATTTTTGTAGTGTAATTCAAATATAATAAATATTAATATCGTACACATATTTCGCTTGCTCTTTTTTTCTTTGTACACTATATCATACATATCATCAATAAATATATTTATATAAATCATGTTCCGCAAGCATTGGAATACGATTCATGGGCTTACCTAATTTTGAATTTAAATCTTAGATGTTTAGATCCTTATTTTGTTATTTATTTGGATTCAAAGTTACTCAAAGATGACCTTCTATGGCTAAGCATACTAAACATGATACAACAACAACAATTACTAATTTATCTGCCAATATATTACTGAAAAGTCGAAAACTCAGTGATTCTACAAGGTAAACGCTCACCCGACCTGTTAGAAAAAAATAAATAGGAATAGAGATAGAATAAAAGTAACCCGAAAACTCAGTGATTCTGAATTTTCTGATCTTGACATTCAAATTTGCCAAATTTGTTTGTTTACTATAATTTAACAAAAGGCATTAAACGATATATCAAAACGATGCATGAAGTGTGGAGTTGTTAGTGCATTCCAAGTATGTCTGTCCAGTAGGAGTGAAGTGTGGAGTTGATATAATTTAAAGATTGAGAAGAGGTAGGGCCAAAGCAGTAAAAGAATGTAACTTTTCAAGTTTCTAGGATTACAAAAAGGTATTATCAAATAAAACTGCTAATGCCATGACGTAAATTGTTGAAAGCGCCTCCATAAAAGCCAAACTAAGCAATGAAGTACCTTGTATTTTATGCCCAACCTAACCTAACCTACATGATTTTTAATTGTCTTAATCATTATCTCACATCATTTCAAATGAAATGATTCATTAAAGAGGAATCATGCCATATCGAGATTTGATCATTGATTGATACGATTTTTATTTTGGTTAATTGTTGAATAGGCTAGAATGAAATAACAATGGTTTTGGAGAGATAGTCGGTGTGGAAGTAAACCAACATTTCTATTGGCAAATAGGAGGTTTACAAGTGTTGACAGACGGCTAGAATTTCTTCGAATATGTTGTAGAATTCATTTAAGACATGAGCGAAACTTAAAATTGATAAGATTTAGGTGCACTTTTACAACGGAGAATCATACGGTTTCTTTATGAGGAGTTAGTTGCACCTATGAATGATATAAATACTACTGCTGAATCATTGATCCTAGTTTCCTATCAAGTAGCACCACCAATAACGCTTGGCCATCCAAATTCCCTTTTGATTCCAAGTGCAACTGACCTTGAATATTCTTTAAGCCCCTAGTGATGGATCGACCTGGTACCTAAAGGTTGGTTTCAAATTTAGATTTATGGCTTATATTGGTTGACCTTCAATAGCTCTTGGGTGATTTTGAAATCTTAGGATACAATGATGTATATATATTATGATTGATATCGCGAAGGTAAAGGGACTCTAAACCGCAACGTTAGCTTGGTAGGATAGGGGTATAGTTGACGTCGATTCATCATTTTTAACATCAATAATTCAAAACCAAACGTGAAACTTTGTTTTCATTCCGATTCTTTACGCAATATGGATAGATTTACGAATGTAAAGACTAAACGAAAAAATTTACGATGTATGACATTTCACGTGGTCAATTAATTAATTTATTGACCGAAATATATGATTAAATTAGGCAGGATTGTAGAAAAAGAAATGGTTGAATCAAAATAATTCCTTCTTAATTTGCAATTTTGTTAGAGGGTACTATGAATGCTCTACCATGTTCCATTTACACACTAAAGGAGTGATACAAGATATAAGGTGTGCAGTTAAGCCAACATTTCTATTTGCAAATAAGGGGTTTCCAAGTGCAAGCCCAAGTACTTATAACATCTCAGGTGGTAGTTGCTAACTCACTAGGTTCAGTCGATATAGTCGTTCAGAATCATTGATCCTATTTCCCTATCGAGCAGCAGCACCTGTTAAAAACAAAGAGAAGAATTCTCAATTTATCCTAAGATCCGCCTTTGTCCGATCCATGTCATAGATCTGATAAAAGCCAGACTAACCAATCAAGTACCTCGTATTTTACTGTGGAGGCACTTTCAGCAATTTATTGCTTATTGCTTTATTGTGTATTTTACCTACTTGAAAGCTTAATCTGGCTTTTATGGAGGCACTTTCAACAATATATTTTTGTAGTGTAATTCAAATATAATAAATATTAATATCGTACACATATTTCGCTTGCTCTTTTTTTCTTTGTACACTATATCATACATATCATCAATAAATATATTTATATAAATCATGTTCCGCAAGCATTGGAATACGATTCATGGGCTTACCTAATTTTGAATTTAAATCTTAGATGTTTAGAGCATTATTTTGTTATTTATTTGGATTCAAAGTTACTCAAAGATGACCTTCTATGGCTAAGCATACTAAACATGATACAACAACAACAATTACTAATTTATCTGCCAATATATTACTGAAAAGTCGAAAACTCAGTGATTCTACAAGGTAAACGCTCACCCGACCTGTTAGAAAAAAATAAATAGGAATAGAGATAGAATAAAAGTAACCCGAAAACTCAGTGATTCTGAATTTTCTGATCTTGACATTCAAATTTGCCAAATTTGTTTGTTTACTATAATTTAACAAAAGGCATTAAACGATATATCAAAACGATGCATGAAGTGTGGAGTTGTTAGTGCATTCCAAGTATGTCTGTCCAGTAGGAGTGAAGTGTGGAGTTGATATAATTTAAAGATTGAGAAGAGGTAGGGCCAAAGCAGTAAAAGAATGTAACTTTTCAAGTTTCTAGGATTATAAAAAGGTATTATCAAATAAAACTGCTAATGCCATGACGTAAATTGTTGAAAGCGCCTCCATAAAAGCCAAACTAAGCAATGAAGTACCTTGTATTTTATGCCTAACCTAACCTAACCTACATGATTTTTAATTGTCTTAATCATTATCTCACATCATTTCAAATGAAATGATTCATTAAAGAGGAATCATGCCATATCGAGATTTGATCATTGATTGATACGATTTTTATTTTGGTTAATTGTTGAATAGGCTAGAATGAAATAACAATGGTTTTGGAGAGATAGTCGGTGTGGAAGTAAACCAACATTTCTATTGGCAAATAGGAGGTTTACAAGTGTTGACAGACGGCTAGAATTTCTTCGAATATGTTGTAGAATTCATTTAAGACATGAGCGAAACTTAAAATTGATAAGATTTAGGTGCGCTTTTACAACGGAGAATCATACGGTTTCTTTATGAGGAGTTAGTTGCACCTATGAATGATATAAATACTACTGCTGAATCATTGATCCTAGTTTCCTATCAAGTAGCACCACCAATAACGCTTGGCCATCCAAATTCCCTTTTGATTCCAAGTGCAACTGACCTTGAATATTCTTTAAGCCCCTAGTGATGGATCGACCTGGTACCTAAAGGTTGGTTTCAAATTTAGATTTATGGCTTATATTGGTTGACCTTCAATAGCTCTTGGGTGATTTTGAAATCTTAGGATACAATGATGTATATATATTATGATTGATATCGCGAAGGTAAAGGGACTCTAAACCACAACGTTAGCTTGGTAGGATAGGGGTATAGTTGACATCGATTCATCATTTTTAACATCAATAATTCAAAACCAGACGTGAAACTTTGTTTTCATTCCGATTCTTTACGCAATATGGATAGATTTACGAATTTAAAGACTAAACGAAAAAATTTACGATGTATGACATTTCACGTGGTCAATTAATTAATTTATTGACCGAAATATATGATTAAATTAGGCAGGATTGTAGAAAAAGAAATGGTTGAATCAAAATAATTCCTTCTTAATTTGCAATTTTGTTAGAGGGTACTATGAATGCTCTACCATGTTCCATTTACACACTAAAGGAGTGATACAAGATATAAGGTGTGCAGTTAAGCCAACATTTCTATTTGCAAATAAGGGGTTTCCAAGTGCAAGCCCAAGTACTTATAACATCTCAGGTGGTAGTTGCTAACTCACTAGGTTCAGTCGATATAGTCGTTCAGAATCATTGATCCTATTTCCCTATCGAGCAGCAGCACCTGTTAAAAACAAAGAGAAGAATTCTCAATTTATCCTAAGATCCGCTTTTGTCCGATCCATGTCATAGATCTGATAAAAGCCAGACTAACCAATCAAGTACCTCGTATTTTACTGTGGAGGCACTTTCAGCAATTTATTGCTTATTGCTTTATTGTGTATTTTACCTACTTGATAGCTTAATCTGGCTTTTATGGAGGCACTTTCAACAATATATTTTTGTAGTGTAATTCAAATATAATAAATATTAATATCGTACACATATTTCGCTTGCTCTTTTTTTCTTTGTACACTATATCATACATATCATCAATAAATATATTTATATAAATCATGTTCCGCAAGCATTGGAATACGATTCATGGGCTTACCTAATTTTGAATTTAAATCTTAGATGTTTAGAGCCTTATTTTGTTATTTATTTGGATTCAAAGTTACTCAAAGATGACCTTCTATGGCTAAGCATACTAAACATGATACAACAACAACAATTACTAATTTATCTGCCAATATATTACTGAAAAGTCGAAAACTCAGTGATTCTACAAGGTAAACGCTCACCCGACCTGTTAGAAAAAAATAAATAGGAATAGAGATAGAATAAAAGTAACCCGAAAACTCAGTGATTCTGAATTTTCTGATCTTGACATTCAAATTTGCCAAATTTGTTTGTTTACTATAATTTAACAAAAGGCATTAAACGATATATCAAAACGATGCATGAAGTGTGGAGTTGTTAGTGCATTCCAAGTATGTCTGTCCAGTAGGAGTGAAGTGTGGAGTTGATATAATTTAAAGATTGAGAAGAGGTAGGGCCAAAGCAGTAAAAGAATGTAACTTTTCAAGTTTCTAGGATTACAAAAAGGTATTATCAAATAAAACTGCTAATGCCATGACGTAAATTGTTGAAAGCGCCTCCATAAAAGCCAAACTAAGCAATGAAGTACCTTGTATTTTATGCCTAACCTAACCTAACCTACATGATTTTTAATTGTCTTAATCATTATCTCACATCATTTCAAATGAAATGATTCATTAAAGAGGAATCATGCCATATCGAGATTTGATCATTGATTGATACGATTTTTATTTTGGTTAATTGTTGAATAGGCTAGAATGAAATAACAATGGTTTTGGAGAGATAGTCGGTGTGGAAGTAAACCAACATTTCTATTGGCAAATAGGAGGTTTACAAGTGTTGACAGACGGCTAGAATTTCTTCGAATATGTTGTAGAATTCATTTAAGACATGAGCGAAACTTAAAATTGATAAGATTTAGGTGCGCTTTTACAACGAAGAATCATACGGTTTCTTTATGAGGAGTTAGTTGCACCTATGAATGATATAAATACTACTGCTGAATCATTGATCCTAGTTTCCTATCAAGTAGCACCACCAATAACGCTTGGCCATCCAAATTCCCTTTTGATTCCAAGTGCAACTGACCTTGAATATTCTTTAAGCCCCTAGTGATGGATCGACCTGGTACCTAAAGGTTGGTTTCAAATTTAGATTTATGGCTTATATTGGTTGACCTTCAATAGCTCTTGGGTGATTTTGAAATCTTAGGATACAATGATGTATATATATTATGATTGATATCGCGAAGGTAAAGGGACTCTAAACCGCAATGTTAGCTTGGTAGGATAGGGGTATAGTTGACGTCGATTCATCATTTTTAACATCAATAATTCAAAACCAAACGTGAAACTTTGTTTTCATTCCGATTCTTTACGCAATATGGATAGATTTACGAATGTAAAGACTAAACGAAAAAATTTACGATGTATGACATTTCACGTGGTCAATTAATTAATTTATTGACCGAAATATATGATTAAATTAGGCAGGATTGTAGAAAAAGAAATGGTTGAATCAAAATAATTCCTTCTTAATTTGCAATTTTGTTAGAGGGTACTATGAATGTTCTACCATGTTCCATTTACACACTAAAGGAGTGATACAAGATATAAGGTGTGCAGTTAAGCCAATATTTCTATTTGCAAATAAGGGGTTTCCAAGTGCAAGCCCAAGTACTTACAACATCTCAGGTGGTAGTTGCTAACTTACTAGGTTCAGTCGATATAGTCGTTCAGAATCATTGATCCTATTTCCCTATCGAGCAGCAGCACCTGTTAAAAACAAAGAGAAGAATTCTCAATTTATCCTAAGATCCGCTTTTGTCCGATCCATGTCATAGATCTGATAAAAGCCAGATTAACCAATCAAGTACCTCGTATTTTACTGTGGAGGCACTTTCAGCAATTTATTGCTTATTGCTTTATTGTGTATTTTACCTACTTGATAGCTTAATCTGGTTTTTATGGAGGCACTTTCAACAATATATTTCTGTAGTGTAATTCAAATATAATAAATATTAATATCGTACACATATTTCGCTTGCTCTTTTTTTCTTTGTACACTATATCATACATATCATCAATAAATATATTTATATAAATCATGTTCCGCAAGCATTGGAATACGATTCATGGGCTTACCTAATTTTGAATTTAAATCTTAGATGTTTAGAGCCTTATTTTGTTATTTTTTTGTATTCAAAGTTACTCAAAGATGACCTTCTATGGCTAAGCATACTAAACATGATACAACAACAACAATTACTAATTTATCTGCCAATATATTACTGAAAAGTCGAAAACTCAGTGATTCTACAAGGTAAACGCTCACCCGACCTGTTAGAAAAAAATAAATAGGAATAGAGATAGAATAAAAGTAACCCGAAAACTCAGTGATTATGAATTTTCTGATCTTGACATTCAAATTTGCCAAATTTGTTTGTTTACTATAATTTAACAAAAGGCATTAAACGATATATCAAAACGATGCATGAAGTGTGGAGTTGTTAGTGCATTCCAAGTATGTCTGTCCAGTAGGAGTGAAGTGTGGAGTTGATATAATTTAAAGATTGATAAGAGGTAGGGCCAAAGCAGTAAAAGAATGTAACTTTTCAAGTTTCTAGGATTACAAAAAGGTATTATCAAATAAAACTGCTAATGCCATGACGTAAATTGTTGAAAGCGCCTCCATAAAAGCCAAACTAAGCAATGAAGTACCTTGTATTTTATGCCTAACCTAACCTAACCTACATGATTTTTAATTGTCTTAATCATTATCTCACATCATTTCAAATGAAATGATTCATTAAAGAGGAATCATGCCATATCGAGATTTGATCATTGATTGATACAATTTTTATTTTGGTTAATTGTTGAATAGGCTAGAATGAAATAACAATGGTTTTGGAGAGATAGTCGGTGTGGAAGTAAACCAACATTTCTATTGGCAAATAGGAGGTTTACAAGTGTTGACAGACGGCTAGAATTTCTTCGAATATGTTGTAGAATTCATTTAAGACATGAGCGAAACTTAAAATTGATAAGATTTAGGTGCGCTTTTACAACGGAGAATCATACGGTTTCTTTATGAGGAGTTAGTTGCACCTATGAATGATATAAATACTACTGCTGAATCATTGATCCTAGTTTCCTATCAAGTAGCACCACCAATAACGCTTGGCCATCCAAATTCCCTTTTGATTCCAAGTGCAACTGACCTTGAATATTCTTTAAGCCCCTAGTGATGGATCGACCTGGTACCTAAAGGTTGGTTTCCAATTTAGATTTATGGCTTATATTGGTTGACCTTCAATAGCTCTTGGGTGATTTTGAAATCTTAGGATACAATGATGTATATATATTATGATTGATATCGCGAAGGTAAAGGGACTCTAAACCGCAACGTTAGCTTGGTAGGATAGGGGTATAGTTGACGTCGATTCAACATTTTTAACATCAATAATTCAAAACCAAACGTGAAACTTTGTTTTCATTCCGATTCTTTACGCAATATGGATAGATTTACGAATGTAAAGACTAAACGAAAAAATTTAAGATGTATGACATTTCACGTGGTCAATTAATTAATTTATTGACCGAAATATATGATTAAATTAGGCAGGATTGTAGAAAAAGAAATGGTTGAATCAAAATAATTCCTTCTTAATTTGCAATTTTGTTAGAGGGTACTATGAAGGCTCTACCATGTTCCATTTACACACTAAAGGAGTGATACAAGATATAAGGTGTGCAGTTAAGCCAACATTTCTATTTGCAAATAAGGGGTTTCCAAGTGCAAGCCCAAGTACTTATAACATCTCAGGTGGTAGTTGCTAACTTACTAGGTTCAGTCGATATAGTCGTTCAGAATCATTGATCCTATTTCCCTATCGAGCAGCAGCACCTGTTAAAAACAAAGAGAAGAATTCTCAATTTATCCTAAGATCCGCTTTTGTCCGATCCATGTCATAGATCTGATAAAAGCCAGACTAACCAATCAAGTACCTCGTATTTTACTGTGGAGGAACTTTCAGCAATTTATTGCTTATTGCTTTATTGTGTATTTTACCTACTTGATAGCTTAATCTGGCTTTTATGGAGGCACTTTCAACAATATATTTCTGTAGTGTAATTCAAATATAATAAATATTAATATCGTACACATATTTCGCTTGCTCTTTTTTTCTTTGTACACTACATCATACATATCATCAATAAATATATTTATATAAATCATGTTCCGCAAGCATTGGAATACGATTCATGGGCTTACCTAATTTTGAATTTAAATCTTAGATGTTTAGAGCCTTATTTTGTTATTTATTTGGATTCAAAGTTACTCAAAGATGACCTTCTATGGCTAAGCATACTAAACATGATACAACAACAACAATTACTAATTTATCTGCCAATATATTACTGAAAAGTCGAAAACTCAGTGATTCTACAAGGTAAACGCTCACCCGACCTGTTAGAAAAAAATAAATAGGAATAGAGATAGAATAAAAGTAACCCGAAAACTCAGTGATTATGAATTTTCTGATCTTGACATTCAAATTTGCCAAATTTGTTTGTTTACTATAATTTAACAAAAGGCATTAAACGATATATCAAAACGATGCATGAAGTGTGGAGTTGTTAGTGCATTCCAAGTATGTCTGTCCAGTAGGAGTGAAGTGTGGAGTTGATATAATTTAAAGATTGAGAAGAGGTAGGGCCAAAGCAGTAAAAGAATGTAACTTTTCAAGTTTCTAGGATTATAAAAAGGTATTATCAAATAAAACTGCTAATGCCATGACGTAAATTGTTGAAAGCGCCTCCATAAAAGCCAAACTAAGCAATGAAGTACCTTGTATTTTATGCCTAACCTAACCTAACCTACATGATTTTTAATTGTCTTAATCATTATCTCACATCATTTCAAATGAAATGATTCATTAAAGAGGAATCATGCCATATCGAGATTTGATCATTGATTGATACGATTTTTATTTTGGTTAATTGTTGAATAGGCTAGAATGAAATAACAATGGTTTTGGAGAGATAGTCGGTGTGGAAGTAAACCAACATTTCTATTGGCAAATAGGAGGTTTACAAGTGTTGACAGACGGCTAGAATTTCTTCGAATATGTTGTAGAATTCATTTAAGACATGAGCGAAACTTAAAATTGATAAGATTTAGGTGCGCTTTTACAACGGAGAATCATACGGTTTCTTTATGAGGAGTTAGTTGCACCTATGAATGATATAAATACTACTGCTGAATCATTGATCCTAGTTTCCTATCAAGTAGCACCACCAATAACGCTTGGCCATCCAAATTCCCTTTTGATTCCAAGTGCAACTGACCTTGAATATTCTTTAAGCCCCTAGTGATGGATCGACCTGGTACCTAAAGGTTGGTTTCAAATTTAGATTTATGGCTTATATTGGTTGACCTTCAATAGCTCTTGGGTGATTTTGAAATCTTAGGATACAATGATGTATATATATTATGATTGATATCGCGAAGGTAAAGGGACTCTAAACCGCAACGTTAGCTTGGTAGGATAGGGGTATAGTTGAAGTCGATTCATCATTTTTAACATCAATAATTCAAAACCAGACGTGAAACTTTGTTTTCATTCCGATTCTTTACGCAATATGGATAGATTTACGAATTTAAAGACTAAACGAAAAAATTTACGATGTATGACATTTCACGTGGTCAATTAATTAATTTATTGACCGAATTATATGATTAAATTAGGCAGGATTGTAGAAAAAGAAATGGTTGAATCAAAATAATTCCTTCTTAATTTGCAATTTTGTTAGAGGGTACTATGAATGCTCTACCATGTTCTATTTACACACTAAAGGAGTGATACAAGATATAAGGTGTGCAGTTAAGCCAACATTTCTATTTGCAAATAAGGGGTTTCCAAGTGCAAGCCCAAGTACTTATAACATCTCAGGTGGTAGTTGCTAACTCACTAGGTTCAGTCGATATAGTCGTTCAGAATCATTGATCCTATTTCCCTATCGAGCAGCAGCACCTGTTAAAAACAAAGAGAAGAATTCTCAATTTATCCTAAGATCCGCTTTTGTCCGATCCATGTCATAGATCTGATAAAAGCCAGACTAACCAATCAAGTACCTCGTATTTTACTGTGGAGGCACTTTCAGCAATTTATTGCTTATTGCTTTATTGTGTATTTTACCTACTTGATAGCTTAATCTGGCTTTTATGGAGGCACTTTCAACAATATATTTTTGTAATGTAATTCAAATATAATAAATATTAATATCGTACACATATTTCGCTTGCTCTTTTTTTCTTTGTACACTATATCATACATATCATCAATAAATATATTTATATAAATCATGTTCCGCAAGCATTGGAATACGATTCATGGGCTTACCTAATTTTGAATTTAAATCTTAGATGTTTAGAGCCTTATTTTGTTATTTATTTGGATTCAAAGTTACTCAAAGATGACCTTCTATGGCTAAGCATACTAAACATGATACAACAACAACAATTACTAATTTATCTGCCAATATATTACTGAAAAGTCGAAAACTCAGTGATTCTACAAGGTAAACGCTCACCCGACCTGTTAGAAAAAAATAAATAGGAATAGAGATAGAATAAAAGTAACCCGAAAACTCAGTGATTCTGAATTTTCTGATCTTGACATTCAAATTTGCCAAATTTGTTTGTTTACTATAATTTAACAAAAGGCATTAAACGATATATCAAAACGATGCATGAAGTGTGGAGTTGTTAGTGCATTCCAAGTATGTCTGTCCAGTAGGAGTGAAGTGTGGAGTTGATATAATTTAAAGATTGAGAAGAGGTAGGGCCAAAGCAGTAAAAGAATGTAACTTTTCAAGTTTCTAGGATTACAAAAAGGTATTATCAAATAAAACTGCTAATGCCATGACGTAAATTGTTGAAAGCGCCTCCATAAAAGCCAAACTAAGCAATGAAGTACCTTGTATTTTATGCCTAACCTAACCTAACCTACATGATTTTTAATTGTCTTAATCATTATCTCACATCATTTCAAATGAAATGATTCATTAAAGAGGAATCATGCCATATCGAGATTTGATCATTGATTGATACGATTTTTATTTTGGTTAATTGTTGAATAGGCTAGAATGAAATAACAATGGTTTTGGAGAGATAGTCGGTGTGGAAGTAAACCGACATTTCTATTGGCAAATAGGAGGTTTACAAGTGTTGACAGACGGCTAGAATTTCTTCGAATATGTTGTAGAATTCATTTAAGACATGAGCGAAACTTAAAATTGATAAGATTTAGGTGCGCTTTTACAACGGAGAATCATACGGTTTCTTTATGAGGAGTTAGTTGCCACTATGAATGATATAAATACTACTGCTGAATCATTGATCCTAGT
Organism: Nuphar pumila; assembly: GCF_984573655.1. NCBI lineage: Eukaryota > Viridiplantae > Streptophyta > Magnoliopsida > Nymphaeales > Nymphaeaceae > Nuphar > Nuphar pumila. The sequence goes on from NC_143263.1 coordinate 60,223,344, forward strand.
TTCCTATCAAGTAGCACCACCAATAACGCTTGGCCATCCAAATTCCCTTTTGATTCCAAGTGCAACTGACCTTGAATATTCTTTAAGCCCCTAGTGATGGATCGACCTGGTACCTAAAGGTTGGTTTCAAATTTAGATTTATGGCTTATATTGGTTGACCTTCAATAGCTCTTGGGTGATTTTGAAATCTTAGGATACAATGATGTATATATATTATGATTGATATCGCGAAGGTAAAGGGACTCTAAACCGCAACGTTAGCTTGGTAGGATAGGGGTATAGTTGACGTCGATTCATCATTTTTAACATCAATAATTCAAAACCAAACGTGAAACTTTGTTTTCATTCCGATTCTTTACGCAATATGGATAGATTTACGAATGTAAAGACTAAACGAAAAAATTTACGATGTATGACATTTCACGTGGTCAATTAATTAATTTACTGACCGAAATATATGATTAAATTAGGCAGGATTGTAGAAAAAGAAATGGTTGAATCAAAATAATTCCTTCTTAATTTGCAATTTTGTTAGAGGGTACTATGAATGCTCTACCATGTTCCATTTACACACTAAAGGAGTGATACAAGATATAAGGTGTGCAGTTAAGCCAACATTTCTATTTGCAAATAAGGGGTTTCCAAGTGCAAGCCCAAGTACTTATAACATCTCAGGTGGTAGTTGCTAACTTACTAGGTTCAGTCGATATAGTCGTTCAGAATCATTGATCCTATTTCCCTATCGAGCAGCAGCACCTGTTAAAAACAAAGAGAAGAATTCTCAATTTATCCTAAGATCCGCTTTTGTCCGATCCATGTCATAGATCTGATAAAAGCCAGACTAACCAATCAAGTACCTCGTATTTTACTGTGGAGGCACTTTCAGCAATTTATTGCTTATTGCTTTATTGTGTATTTTACCTACTTGATAGCTTAATCTGGCTTTTATGGAGGCACTTTCAACAATATATTTCTGTAGTGTAATTCAAATATAATAAATATTAATATCGTACACATATTTCGCTTGCTCTTTTTTTCTTTGTACACTATATCATACATATCATCAATAAATATATTTATATAAATCATGTTCCGCAAGCATTGGAATACGATTCATGGGCTTACCTAATTTTGAATTTAAATCTTAGATGTTTAGAGCCTTATTTTGTTATTTATTTGGATTCAAAGTTACTCAAAGATGACCTTCTATGGCTAAGCATACTAAACATGATACAACAACAACAATTACTAATTTATCTGCCAATATATTACTGAAAAGTCGAAAACTCAGTCATTCTACAAGGTAAACGCTCACCCGACCTGTTAGAAAAAAATAAATAGGAATAGAGATAGAATAAAAGTAACCCGAAAACTCAGTGATTCTGAATTTTCTGATCTTGACATTCAAATTTGCCAAATTTGTTTGTTTACTATAATTTAACAAAAGGCATTAAACGATATATCAAAACGATGCATGAAGTGTGGAGTTGTTAGTGCATTCCAAGTATGTCTGTCCAGTAGGAGTGAAGTGTGGAGTTGATATAATTTAAAGATTGAGAAGAGGTAGGGCCAAAGCAGTAAAAGAATGTAACTTTTCAAGTTTCTAGGATTACAAAAAGGTATTATCAAATAAAACTGCTAATGCCATGACGTAAATTGTTGAAAGCGCCTCCATAAAAGCCAAACTAAGCAATGAAGTACCTTGTATTTTATGCCTAACCTAACCTAACCTACATGATTTTTAATTGTCTTAATCATTATCTCACATCATTTCAAATGAAATGATTCATTAAAGAGGAATCATGCCATATCGAGATTTGATCATTGATTGATACGATTTTTATTTTGGTTAATTGTTGAATAGGCTAGAATGAAATAACAATGGTTTTGGAGAGATAGTCGGTGTGGAAGTAAACCAACATTTCTATTGGCAAATAGGAGGTTTACAAGTGTTGACAGACGGCTAGAATTTCTTCGAATATGTTGTAGAATTCATTTAAGACATGAGCGAAACTTAAAATTGATAAGATTTAGGTGCGCTTTTACAACGGAGAATCATACGGTTTCTTTATGAGGAGTTAGTTGCACCTATGAATGATATAAATACTACTGCTGAATCATTGATCCTAGTTTCCTATCAAGTAGCACCACCAATAACGCTTGGCCATCCAAATTCCCTTTTGATTCCAAGTGCAACTGACCTTGAATATTCTTTAAGCCCCTAGTGATGGATCGACCTGGTACCTAAAGGTTGGTTTCAAATTTAGATTTATGGCTTATATTGGTTGACCTTCAATAGCTCTTGGGTGATTTTGAAATCTTAGGATACAATGATGTATATATATTATGATTGATATCGCGAAGGTAAAGGGACTCTAAACCGCAACGTTAGCTTGGTAGGATAGGGGTATAGTTGACGTCGATTCATCATTTTTAACATCAATAATTCAAAACCAGACGTGAAACTTTGTTTTCATTCCGATTCTTTACGCAATATGGATAGATTTACGAATGTAAAGACTAAACGAAAAAATTTACGATGTATGACATTTCACGTGGTCAATTAATTAATTTATTGACCGAAATATATGATTAAATTAGGCAGGATTGTAGAAAAAGAAATGGTTGAATCAAAATAATTCCTTCTTAATTTGCAATTTTGTTAGAGGGTACTATGAATGCTCTACCATGTTCCATTTACACACTAAAGGAGTGATACAAGATATAAGGTGTGCAGTTAAGCCAACATTTCTATTTGCAAATAAGGGGTTTCCAAGTGCAAGCCCAAGTACTTATAACATCTCAGGTGGTAGTTGCTAACTCACTAGGTTCAGTCGATATAGTCGTTCAGAATCATTGATCCTATTTCCCTATCGAGCAGCAGCACCTGTTAAAAACAAAGAGAAGAATTCTCAATTTATCCTAAGATCCGCTTTTGTCCGATCCATGTCATAGATCTGATAAAAGCCAGACTAACCAATCAAGTACCTCGTATTTTACTGTGGAGGCACTTTCAGCAATTTATTGCTTATTGCTTTATTGTGTATTTTACCTACTTGATAGCTTAATCTGGCTTTTATGGAGGCACTTTCAACAATATATTTCTGTAGTGTAATTCAAATATAATAAATATTAATATCGTACACATATTTCGCTTGCTCTTTTTTTCTTTGTACACTATATCATACATATCATCAATAAATATATTTATATAAATCATGTTCCGCAAGCATTGGAATACGATTCATGGGCTTACCTAATTTTGAATTTAAATCTTAGATGTTTAGAGCCTTATTTTGTTATTTATTTGGATTCAAAGTTACTCAAAGATGACCTTCTATGGCTAAGCATACTAAACATGATACAACAACAACAATTACTAATTTATCTGCCAATATATTACTGAAAAGTCGAAAACTCAGTCATTCTACAAGGTAAACGCTCACCCGACCTGTTAGAAAAAAATAAATAGGAATAGAGATAGAATAAAAGTAACCCGAAAACTCAGTGATTCTGAATTTTCTGATCTTGACATTCAAATTTGCCAAATTTGTTTGTTTACTATAATTTAACAAAAGGCATTAAACGATATATCAAAACGATGCATGAAGTGTGGAGTTGTTAGTGCATTCCAAGTATGTCTGTCCAGTAGGAGTGAAGTGTGGAGTTGATATAATTTAAAGATTGAGAAGAGGTAGGGCCAAAGCAGTAAAAGAATGTAACTTTTCAAGTTTCTAGGATTATAAAAAGGTATTATCAAATAAAACTGCTAATGCCATGACGTAAATTGTTGAAAGCGCCTCCATAAAAGCCAAACTAAGCAATGAAGTACCTTGTATTTTATGCCTAACCTAACCTAACCTACATGATTTTTAATTGTCTTAATCATTATCTCACATCATTTCAAATGACATGATTCATTAAAGAGGAATCATGCCATATCGAGATTTGATCATTGATTGATACGATTTTTATTTTGGTTAATTGTTGAATAGGCTAGAATGAAATAACAATGGTTTTGGAGAGATAGTCGGTGTGGAAGTAAACCAACATTTCTATTGGCAAATAGGAGGTTGACAAGTGTTGACAGACGGCTAGAATTTCTTCGAATATGTTGTAGAATTCATTTAAGACATGAGCGAAACTTAAAATTGATAAGATTTAGGTGCGCTTTTACAACGGAGAATCATACGGTTTCTTTATGAGGAGTTAGTTGCACCTATGAATGATATAAATACTACTGCTGAATCATTGATCCTAGTTTCCTATCAAGTAGCACCACCAATAACGCTTGGCCATCCAAATTCCCTTTTGATTCCAAGTGCAACTGACCTTGAATATTCTTTAAGCCCCTAGTGATGGATCGACCTGGTACCTAAAGGTTGGTTTCAAATTTAGATTTATGGCTTATATTGGTTGACCTTCAATAGCTCTTGGGTGATTTTGAAATCTTAGGATACAATGATGTATATATATTATGATTGATATCGCGAAGGTAAAGGGACTCTAAACCGCAACGTTAGCTTGGTAGGATAGGGGTATAGTTGACGTCGATTCATCATTTTTAACATCAATAATTCAAAACCAGACGTGAAACTTTGTTTTCATTCCGATTCTTTACGCAATATGGATAGATTTACGAATTTAAAGACTAAACGAAAAAATTTACGATGTATGACATTTCACGTGGTCAATTAATTAATTTATTGACCGAAATATATGATTAAATTAGGCAGGATTGTAGAAAAAGAAATGGTTGAATCAAAATAATTCCTTCTTAATTTGCAATTTTGTTAGAGGGTACTATGAATGCTCTACCATGTTCCATTTACACACTAAAGGAGTGATACAAGATATAAGGTGTGCAGTTAAGCCAACATTTCTATTTGCAAATAAGGGGTTTCCAAGTGCAAGCCCAAGTACTTATAACATCTCAGGTGGTAGTTGCTAACTCACTATGTTCAGTCGATATAGTCGTTCAGAATCATTGATCCTATTTCCCTATCGAGCAGCAGCACCTGTTAAAAACAAAGAGAAGAATTCTCAATTTATCCTAAGATCCGCTTTTGTCCGATCCATGTCATAGATCTGATAAAAGCCAGACTAACCAATCAAGTACCTCGTATTTTACTGTGGAGGCACTTTCAGCAATTTATTGCTTATTGCTTTATTGTGTATTTTACCTACTTGATAGCTTAATCTGGCTTTTATGGAGGCACTTTCAACAATATATTTCTGTAGTGTAATTCAAATATAATAAATATTAATATCGTACACATATTTCGCTTGCTCTTTTTTTCTTTGTACACTATATCATACATATCATCAATAAATATATTTATATAAATCATGTTCCGCAAGCATTGGAATACGATTCATGGGCTTACCTAATTTTGAATTTAAATCTTAGATGTTTAGAGCCTTATTTTGTTATTTATTTGGATTCAAAGTTACTCAAAGATGACCTTCTATGGCTAAGCATACTAAACATGATACAACAACAACAATTACTAATTTATCTGCCAATATATTACTGAAAAGTCGAAAACTCAGTGATTCTACAAGGTAAACGCTCACCCGACCTGTTAGAAAAAAATAAATAGGAATAGAGATAGAATAAAAGTAACCCGAAAACTCAGTGATTCTGAATTTTCTGATCTTGACATTCAAATTTGCCAAATTTGTTTGTTTACTATAATTTAACAAAAGGCATTAAACGATATATCAAAACGATGCATGAAGTGTGGAGTTGTTAGTGCATTCCAAGGATGTCTGTCCAGTAGGAGTGAAGTGTGGAGTTGATATAATTTAAAGATTGAGAAGAGGTAGGGCCAAAGCAGTAAAAGAATGTAACTTTTCAAGTTTCTAGGATTACAAAAAGGTATTATCAAATAAAACTGCTAATGCCATGACGTAAATTGTTGAAAGCGCCTCCATAAAAGCCAAACTAAGCAATGAAGTACCTTGTATTTTATGCCTAACCTAACCTAACCTACATGATTTTTAATTGTCTTAATCATTATCTCACATCATTTCAAATGAAATGATTCATTAAAGAGGAATCATGCCATATCGAGATTTGATCATTGATTGATACGATTTTTATTTTGGTTAATTGTTGAATAGGCTAGAATGAAATAACAACGGTTTTGGAGAGATAGTCGGTGTGGAAGTAAACCAACATTTCTATTGGCAAATAGGAGGTTTACAAGTGTTGACAGACGGCTAGAATTTCTTCGAATATGTTGTAGAATTCATTTAAGACATGAGCGAAACTTAAAATTGATAATTTTTAGGTGCGCTTTTATAACGGAGAATCATACGGTTTCTTTATGAGGAGTTAGTTGCACCTATGAATGATATAAATACTACTGCTGAATCATTGATCCTAGTTTCCTATCAAGTAGCACCACCAATAACGCTTGGCCATCCAAATTCCCTTTTGATTCCAAGTGCAACTGACCTTGAATATTCTTTAAGCCCCTAGTGATGGATCGACCTGGTACCTAAAGGTTGGTTTCAAATTTAGATTTATGGCTTATATTGGTTGACCTTCAATAGCTCTTGGGTGATTTTGAAATCTTAGGATACAATGATGTATATATATTATGATTGATATCGCGAAGGTAAAGGGACTCTAAACCGCAACGTTAGCTTGGTAGGATAGGGGTATAGTTGACGTCGATTCATCATTTTTAACATCAATAATTCAAAACCAGACGTGAAACTTTGTTTTCATTCCGATTCTTTACGCAATATGGATAGATTTACGAATTTAAAGACTAAACGAAAAAATTTACGATGTATGACATTTCACGTGGTCAATTAATTAATTTATTGACCGAAATATATGATTAAATTAGGCAGGATTGTAGAAAAAGAAATGGTTGAATCAAAATAATTCCTTCTTAATTTGCAATTTTGTTAGAGGGTACTATGAATGCTCTACCATGTTCCATTTACACACTAAAGGAGTGATACAAGATATAAGGTGTGCAGTTAAGCCAACATTTCTATTTGCAAATAAGGGGTTTCCAAGTGCAAGCCCAAGTACTTATAACATCTCAGGTGGTAGTTGCTAACTCACTAGGTTCAGTCGATATAGTCGTTCAGAATCATTGATCCTATTTCCCTATCGAGCAGCAGCACCTGTTAAAAACAAAGAGAAGAATTCTCAATTTATCCTAAGATCCGCCTTTGTCCGATCCATGTCATAGATCTGATAAAAGCCAGACTAACCAATCAAGTACCTCGTATTTTACTGTGGAGGCACTTTCAGCAATTTATTGCTTATTGCTTTATTGTGTATTTTACCTACTTGAAAGCTTAATCTGGCTTTTATGGAGGCACTTTCAACAATATATTTTTGTAGTGTAATTCAAATATAATAAATATTAATATCGTACACATATTTCGCTTGCTCTTTTTTTCTTTGTACACTATATCATACATATCATCAATAAATATATTTATATAAATCATGTTCCGCAAGCATTGGAATACGATTCATGGGCTTACCTAATTTTGAATTTAAATCTTAGATGTTTAGAGCATTATTTTGTTATTTATTTGGATTCAAAGTTACTCAAAGATGACCTTCTATGGCTAAGCATACTAAACATGATACAACAACAACAATTACTAATTTATCTGCCAATATATTACTGAAAAGTCGAAAACTCAGTGATTCTACAAGGTAAACGCTCACCCGACCTGTTAGAAAAAAATAAATAGGAATAGAGATAGAATAAAAGTAACCCGAAAACTCAGTGATTCTGAATTTTCTGATCTTGACATTCAAATTTGCCAAATTTGTTTGTTTACTATAATTTAACAAAAGGCATTAAACGATATATCAAAACGATGCATGAAGTGTGGAGTTGTTAGTGCATTCCAAGTATGTCTGTCCAGTAGGAGTGAAGTGTGGAGTTGATATAATTTAAAGATTGAGAAGAGGTAGGGCCAAAGCAGTAAAAGAATGTAACTTTTCAAGTTTCTAGGATTACAAAAAGGTATTATCAAATAAAACTGCTAATGCCATGACGTAAATTGTTGAAAGCGCCTCCATAAAAGCCAAACTAAGCAATGAAGTACCTTGTATTTTATGCCTAACCTAACCTAACCTACATGAATTTTAATTGTCTTAATCATTATCTCACATCATTTCAAATGAAATGATTCATTAAAGAGGAATCATGCCATATTGAGATTTGATCATTGATTGATACGATTTTTATTTTGGTTAATTGTTGAATAGGCTAGAATGAAATAACAACGGTTTTGGAGAGATAGTCGGTGTGGAAGTAAACCAACATTTCTATTGGCAAATAGGAGGTTTACAAGTGTTGACAGACGGCTAGAATTTCTTCGAATATGTTGTAGAATTCATTTAAGACATGAGCGAAACTTAAAATTGATAAGATTTAGGTGCGCTTTTACAACGGAGAATCATACGGTTTCTTTATGAGGAGTTAGTTGCACCTATGAATGATATAAATACTACTGCTGAATCATTGATCCTAGTTTCCTATCAAGTAGCACCACCAATAACGCTTGGCCATCCAAATTCCCTTTTGATTCCAAGTGCAACTGACCTTGAATATTCTTTAAGCCCCTAGTGATGGATCGACCTGGTACCTAAAGGTTGGTTTCAAATTTAGATTTATGGCTTATATTGGTTAGCCTTCAATAGCTCTTGGGTGATTTTGAAATCTTAGGATACAATGATGTATATATATTATGATTGATATCGCGAAGGTAAAGGGACTCTAAACCGCAACGTTAGCTTGGTAGGATAGGGGTATAGTTGACGTCGATTCATCATTTTTAACATCAATAATTCAAAACCAGACGTGAAACTTTGTTTTCATTCCGATTCTTTACGCAATATGGATAGATTTACGAATGTAAAGACTAAACGAAAAAATTTACGATGTATGACATTTCACGTGGTCAATTAATTAATTTATTGACCGAAATATATGATTAAATTAGGCAGGATTGTAGAAAAAGAAATGGTTGAATCAAAATAATTCCTTCTTAATTTGCAATTTTGTTAGAGGGTACTATGAATGCTCTACCATGTTCCATTTACACACTAAAGAAGTGATACAAGATATAAGGTGTGCAGTTAAGCCAACATTTCTATTTGCAAATAAGGGGTTTCCAAGTGCAAGCCCAAGTACTTATAACATCTCAGGTGGTAGTTGCTAACTTACTAGGTTCAGTCGATATAGTCGTTCAGAATCATTGATCCTATTTCCCTATCGAGCAGCAGCACCTGTTAAAAACAAAGAGAAGAATTCTCAATTTATCCTAAGATCCGCTTTTGTCCGATCCATGTCATAGATCTGATAAAAGCCAGAATAACCAATCAAGTACCTCGTATTTTACTGTGGAGGCACTTTCAGCAATTTATTGCTTATTGCTTTATTGTGTATTTTACCTACTTGATAGCTTAATCTGGCTTTTATGGAGGCACTTTCAACAATATATTTTTGTAGTGTAATTCAAATATAATAAATATTAATATCGTACACATATTTCGCTTGCTCTTTTTTTCTTTGTACACTATATCATACATATCATCAATAAATATATTTATATAAATCATGTTCCGCAAGCATTGGAATACGATTCATGGGCTTACCTAATTTTGAATTTAAATCTTAGATGTTTAGAGCCTTATTTTGTTATTTATTTGGATTCAAAGTTACTCAAAGATGACCTTCTATGGCTAAGCATACTAAACATGATACAACAACAACAATTACTAATTTATCTGCCAATATATTACTGAAAAGTCAAAAACTCAGTGATTCTACAAGGTAAACGCTCACCCGACCTGTTAGAAAAAAATAAATAGGAATAGAGATAGAATAAAAGTAACCCGAAAACTCAGTGATTCTGAATTTTCTGATCTTGACATTCAAATTTGCCAAATTTGTTTGTTTACTATAATTTAACAAAAGGCATTAAACGATATATCAAAACGATGCATGAAGTGTGGAGTTGTTAGTGCATTCCAAGTATGTCTGTCCAGTAGGAGTGAAGTGTGGAGTTGATATAATTTAAAGATTGAGAAGAGGTAGGGCCAAAGCAGTAAAAGAATGTAACTTTTCAAGTTTCTAGGATTACAAAAAGGTATTATCAAATAAAACTGCTAATGCCATGACGTAAATTGTTGAAAGCGCCTCCATAAAAGCCAAACTAAGCAATGAAGTACCTTGTATTTTATGCCTAACCTAACCTAACCTACATGATTTTTAATTGTCTTAATCATTATCTCACATCATTTCAAATGAAATGATTCATTAAAGAGGAATCATGCCATATCGAGATTTGATCATGGATTGATACAATTTTTATTTTGGTTAATTGTTGAATAGGCTAGAATGAAATAACAATGGTTTTGGAGAGATAGTCGGTGTGGAAGTAAACCAACATTTCTATTGGCAAATAGGAGGTTTACAAGTGTTGACAGACGGCTAGAATTTCTTCGAATATGTTGTAGAATTCATTTAAGACATGAGCGAAACTTAAAATTGATAAGATTTAGGTGCGCTTTTACAACGGAGAATCATACGGTTTCTTTATGAGGAGTTAGTTGCACCTATGAATGATATAAATACTACTGCTGAATCATTGATCCTAGTTTCCTATCAAGTAGCACCACCAATAACGCTTGGCCATCCAAATTCCCTTTTGATTCCAAGTGCAACTGACCTTGAATATTCTTTAAGCCCCTAGTGATGGATCGACCTGGTACCTAAAGGTTGGTTTCAAATTTAGATTTATGGCATATATTGGTTGACCTTCAATAGCTCTTGGGTGATTTTGAAATCTTAGGATACAATGCTGTATATATATTATGATTGATATCGCGAAGGTAAAGGGACTCTAAACCGCAACGTTAGCTTGGTAGGATAGGGGTATAGTTGACGTCGATTCATCATTTTTAACATCAATAATTTAAAACCAAACGTGAAACTTTGTTTTCATTCCGATTCTTTATGCAATATGGATAGATTTACGAATTTAAAGACTAAACGAAAAAATTTACGATGTATGACATTTCACGTGGTCAATTAATTAATTTATTGACCGAAATATATGATTAAATTAGGCAGGATTGTAGAAAAAGAAATGGTTGAATCAAAATAATTCCTTCTTAATTTGCAATTTTGTTAGAGGGTACTATGAATGCTCTACCATGTTCCATTTACACACTAAAGGAGTGATACAAGATATAAGGTGTGCAGTTAAGCCAACATTTCTATTTGCAAATAAGGGGTTTCCAAGTGCAAGCCCAAGTACTTATAACATCTCAGGTGGTAGTTGCTAACTTACTAGGTTCAGTCGATATAGTCGTTCAGAATCATTGATCCTATTTCCCTATCGAGCAGCAGCACCTGTTAAAAACAAAGAGAAGAATTCTCAATTTATCCTAAGATCCGCTTTTGTCTGATCCATGTCATAGATCTGATAAAAGCCAGACTAACCAATCAAGTACCTCGTATTTTACTGTGGAGGCACTTTCAGCAATTTATTGCTTATTGCTTTATTGTGTATTTTACCTTCTTGATAGCTTAATCTGGCTTTTATGGAGGCACTTTCAACAATATATTTCTGTAGTGTAATTCAAATATAATAAATATTAATATCGTACACATATTTCGCTTGCACTTTTTTTCTTTGTACACTATATCATACATATCATCAATAAATATATTTATATAAATCATGTTCCGCAAGCATTGGAATACGATTCATGGGCTTACCTAATTTTGAATTTAAATCTTAGATGTTTAGAGCCTTATTTTGTTATTTATTTGGATTCAAAGTTACTCAAAGATGACCTTCTATGGCTAAGCATACTAAACATGATACAACAACAACAATTACTAATTTATCTGCCAATATATTACTGAAAAGTCGAAAACTCAGTGATTCTACAAGGTAAACGCTCACCCGACCTGTTAGAAAAAAATAAATAGGAATAGAGATAGAATAAAAGTAACCCGAAAACTCAGTGATTCTGAATTTTCTGATCTTGACATTCAAATTTGCCAAATTTGTTTGTTTACTATAATTTAACAAAAGGCATTAAACGATATATCAAAACGATGCATGAAGTGTGGAGTTGTTAGTGCATTCCAAGTATGTCTGTCCAGTAGGAGTGAAGTGTGGAGTTGATATAATTTAAAGATTGAGAAGAGGTAGGGCCAAAGCAGTAAAAGAATGTAACTTTTCAAGTTTCTAGGATTACAAAAAGGTATTATCAAATAAAACTGCTAATGCCATGACGTAAATTGTTGAAAGCGCCTCCATAAAAGCCAAACTAAGCAATGAAGTACCTTGTATTTTATGCCTAACCTAACCTAACCTACATGAATTTTAATTGTCTTAATCATTATCTCACATCATTTCAAATGAAATGATTCATTAAAGAGGAATCATGCCATATTGAGATTTGATCATTGATTGATACGATTTTTATTTTGGTTAATTGTTGAATAGGCTAGAATGAAATAACAACGGTTTTGGAGAGATAGTCGGTGTGGAAGTAAACCAACATTTCTATTGGCAAATAGGAGGTTTACAAGTGTTGACAGACGGCTAGAATTTCTTCGAATATGTTGTAGAATTCATTTAAGACATGAGCGAAACTTAAAATTGATAATTTTTAGGTGCGCTTTTATAACGGAGAATCATACGGTTTCTTTATGAGGAGTTAGTTGCACCTATGAATGATATAAATACTACTGCTGAATCATTGATCCTAGTTCCCTATCAAGTAGCACCACCAATAACGCTTGGCCATCCAAATTCCCTTTTGATTCCAAGTGCAACTGACCTTGAATATTCTTTAAGCCCCTAGTGATGGATCGACCTGGTACCTAAAGGTTGGTTTCAAATTTAGATTTATGGCTTATATTGGTAGACCTTCAATAGCTCTTGGGTGATTTTGAAATCTTAGGATACAATGATGTATATATATTATGATTGATATCGCGAAGGTAAAGGGACTCTAAACCACAACGTTAGCTTGGTAGGATAGGGGTATAGTTGACGTCGATTCATCATTTTTAACATCAATAATTCAAAACCAAACGTGAAACTTTGTTTTCATTCCGATTCTTTATGCAATATGGATAGATTTACGAATTTAAAGACTAAACGAAAAAATTTACGATGTATGACATTTCACGTGGTCAATTAATTAATTTATTGACCGAAATATATGATTAAATTAGGCAGGATTGTAGAAAAAGAAATGGTTGAATCAAAATAATTCCTTCTTAATTTGCAATTTTGTTAGAGGGTACTATGAATGCTCTACCATGTTCCATTTACACACTAAAGGAGTGATACAAGATATAAGGTGTGCAGTTAAGCCAACATTTCTATTTGCAAATAAGGGGTTTCCAAGTGCAAGCCCAAGTACTTATAACATCTCAGGTGGTAGTTGCTAACTTACTAGGTTCAGTCGATATAGTCGTTCAGAATCATTGATCCTATTTCCCTATCGAGCAGCACCACCTGTTAAAAACAAAGAGAAGAATTCTCAATTTATCCTAAGATCCGCTTTTGTCCGATCCATGTCATAGATCTGATAAAAGCCAGACTAACCAATCAAGTACCTCATATTTTACTGTGGAGGCACTTTCAGCAATTTATTGCTTATTGCTTTATTGTGTATTTTACCTACTTGATAGCTTAATCTGGCTTTTATGGAGGCACTTTCAACAATATATTTCTGTAGTGTAATTCAAATATAATAAATATTAATATCGTACACATATTTCGCTTGCTCTTTTTTTCTTTGTACACTATATCATACATATCATCAATAAATATATTTATATAAATCATGTTCCGCAAGCATTGGAATACGATTCATGGGCTTACCTAATTTTGAATTTAAATCTTAGATGTTTAGAGCCTTATTTTGTTATTTATTTGGATTCAAAGTTAGTCAAAGATGACCTTCTATGGCTAAGCATACTAAACATGATACAACAACAACAATTACTAATTTATCTGCCAATATATTACTGAAAAGTCGAAAACTCAGTGATTCTACAAGGTAAACGCTCACCCGACCTGTTAGAAAAAATAAATAGGAATAGAGATAGAATAAAAGTAACCCGAAAACTCAGTGATTCTGAATTTTCTGATCTTGACATTCAAATTTGCCAAATTTGTTTGTTTACTATAATTTAACAAAAGGCATTAAACGATATATCAAAACGATGCATGAAGTGTGGAGTTGTTAGTGCATTCCAAGTATGTCTGTCCAGTAGGAGTGAAGTGTGGAGTTGATATAATTTAAAGATTGAGAAGAGGTAGGGCCAAAGCAGTAAAAGAATGTAACTTTTCAAGTTTCTAGGATTACAAAAAGGTATTATCAAATAAAACTGCTAATGCCATGACGTAAATTGTTGAAAGCGCCTCCATAAAAGCCAAACTAAGCAATGAAGTACCTTGTATTTTATGCCTAACCTAACCTGACCTACATGATTTTTAATTGTCTTAATCATTATCTCACATCATTTCAAATGAAATGATTCATTAAAGAGGAATCATGCCATATCGAGATTTGATCATTGATTGATACAATTTTTATTTTGGTTAATTGTTGAATAGGCTAGAATGAAATAACAATGGTTTTGGAGAGATAGTCGGTGTGGAAGTAAACCAACATTTCTATTGGCAAATAGGAGGTTTACAAGTGTTGACAGACGGCTAGAATTTCTTCGAATATGTTGTAGAATTCATTTAAGACATGAGCGAAACTTAAAATTGATAAGATTTAGGTGCGCTTTTACAACGGAGAATCATACGGTTTCTTTATGAGGAGTTAGTTGCACCTATGAATGATATAAATACTACTGCTGAATCATTGATCCTAGTTTCCTATCAAGTAGCACCACCAATAACGCTTGGCCATCCAAATTCCCTTTTGATTCCAAGTGCAACTGACCTTGAATATTCTTTAAGCCCCTAGTGATGGATCGACCTGGTACCTAAAGGTTGGTTTCAAATTTAGATTTATGGCTTATATTGGTTGACCTTCAATAGCTCTTGGGTGATTTTGAAATCTTAGGATACAATGATGTATATATATTATGATTGATATCGCGAAGGTAAAGGGACTCTAAACCGCAACGTTAGCTTGGTAGGATAGGGGTATAGTTGACGTCGATTCATCATTTTTAACATCAATAATTCAAAACCAAACGTGAAACTTTTTTTTCATTCCGATTCTTTATGCAATTTGGATAGATTTACGAATTTAAAGACTAAACGAAAAAATTTACGATGTATGACATTTCACGTGGTCAATTAATTAATTTATTGACCGAAATATATGATTAAATTAGGCAGGATTGTAGAAAAAGAAATGGTTGAATCAAAATAATTCCTTCTTAATTTGCAATTTTGTTAGAGGGTACTATGAATGCTCTACCATGTTCCATTTACACACTAAAGGAGTGATACAAGATATAAGGTGTGCAGTTAAGCCAACATTTCTATTTGCAAATAAGGGGTTTCCAAGTGCAAGCCCAAGTACTTATAACATCTCAGGTGGTAGTTGCTAACTTACTAGGTTCAGTCGATATAGTCGTTCAGAATCATTGATCCTATTTCCCTATCGAGCAGCAGCACCTGTTAAAAACAAAGAGAAGAATTCTCAATTTATCCTAAGATCCGCTTTTGTCCGATCCATGTCATAGATCTGATAAAAGCCAGACTAACCAATCAAGTACCTCGTATTTTACTGTGGAGGCACTTTCAGCAATTTATTGCTTATTGCTTTATTGTGTATTTTACCTACTTGATAGCTTAATCTGGCTTTTATGGAGGCACTTTCAACAATATATTTTTGTAGTGTAATTCAAATATAATAAATATTAATATCGTACACATATTTCGCTTGCTCTTTTTTTCTTTGTACACTATATCATACATATCATCAATAAATATATTTATATAAATCATGTTCCGCAAGCATTGGAATACGATTCATGGGCTTACCTAATTTTGAATTTAAATCTTAGATGTTTAGAGCCTTATTTTGTTATTTATTTGGATTCAAAGTTACTCAAAGATGACCTTCTATGGCTAAGCATACTAAACATGATACAACAACAACAATTACTAATTTATCTGCCAATATATTACTGAAAAGTCGAAAACTCAGTGATTCTATAAGGTAAACGCTCACCCGACCTGTTAGAAAAAAATAAATAGGAATAGAGATAGAATAAAAGTAACACGAAAACTCAGTGATTCTGAATTTTCTGATCTTGACATTCAAATTTGCCAAATTTGTTTGTTTACTATAATTTAACAAAAGGCATTAAACGATATATCAAAACGATGCATGAAGTGTGGAGTTGTTAGTGCATTCCAAGTATGTCTGTCCAGTAGGAGTGAAGTGTGGAGTTGATATAATTTAAAGATTGAGAAGAGGTAGGGCCAAAGCAGTAAAAGAATGTAACTTTTCAAGTTTCTAGGATTACAAAAAGGTATTATCAAATAAAACTGCTAATGCCATGACGTAAATTGTTCAAAGCGCCTCCATAAAAGCCAAACTAAGCAATGAAGTACCTTGTATTTTATGCCTAACCTAACCTACATGATTTTTAATTGTCTTAATCATTATCTCACATCATTTCAAATGAAATGATTCATTAAAGAGGAATCATGCCATATCGAGATTTGATCATGGATTGATACAATTTTTATTTTGGTTAATTGTTGAATAGGCTAGAATGAAATAACAATGGTTTTGGATAGATAGTCGGTGTGGAAGTAAACCAACATTTCTATTGGCAAATAGGAGGTTTACAAGTGTTGACAGACGGCTAGAATTTCTTCGAATATGTTGTAGAATTCATTTAAGACATGAGCGAAACTTAAAATTGATAAGATTTAGGTGCGCTTTTACAACGGAGAATCATACGGTTTCTTTATGAGGAGTTAGTTGCACCTATGAATGATATAAATACTACTGCTGAATCATTGATCCTAGTTCCCTATCAAGTAGCACCACCAATAACGCTTGGCCATCCAAATTCCCTTTTGATTCCAAGTGCAACTGACCTTGAATATTCTTTAAGCCCCTAGTGATGGATCGACCTGGTACCTAAAGGTTGGTTTCAAATTTAGATTTATGGCTTATATTGGTAGACCTTCAATAGCTCTTGGGTGATTTTGAAATCTTAGGATACAATGATGTATATATATTATGATTGATATCGCGAAGGTAAAGGGACTCTAAACCGCAACGTTAGCTTGGTAGGATAGGGGTATAGTTGACGTCGATTCATCATTTTTAACATCAATAATTCAAAACCAAACGTGAAACTTTGTTTTCATTCCGATTCTTTATGCAATATGGATAGATTTACGAATTTAAAGACTAAACGAAAAAATTTACGATGTATGACATTTCACGTGGTCAATTAATTAATTTATTGACCGAAATATATGATTAAATTAGGCAGGATTGTAGAAAAAGAAATGGTTGAATCAAAATAATTCCTTCTTAATTTGCAATTTTGTTAGAGGGTACTATGAATGCTCTACCATGTTCCATTTACACACTAAAGGAGTGATACAAGATATAAGGTGTGCAGTTAAGCCAACATTTCTATTTGCAAATAAGGGGTTTCCAAGTGCAAGCCCAAGTACTTATAACATCTCAGGTGGTAGTTGCTAACTTACTAGGTTCAGTCGATATAGTCGTTCAGAATCATTGATCCTATTTCCCTATCGAGCAGCACCACCTGTTAAAAACAAAGAGAAGAATTCTCAATTTATCCTAAGATCCGCTTTTGTCCGATCCATGTCATAGATCTGATAAAAGCCAGACTAACCAATCAAGTACCTCGTATTTTACTGTGGAGGCACTTTCAGCAATTTATTGCTTATTGCTTTATTGTGTATTTTACCTACTTGATAGCTTAATCTGGCTTTTATGGAGGCACTTTCAACAATATATTTCTGTAGTGTAATTCAAATATAATAAATATTTATATCGTACACATATTTCGCTTGCTCTTTTTTTCTTTGTACACTATATCATACATATCATCAATAAATATATTTATATAAATCATGTTCCGCAAGCATTGGAATACGATTCATGGGCTTACCTAATTTTGAATTTAAATCTTAGATGTTTAGAGCCTTATTTTGTTATTTATTTGGATTCAAAGTTACTCAAAGATGACCTTCTATGGCTAAGCATACTAAACATGATATAACAACAACAATTACTAATTTATCTGCCAATATATTACTGAAAAGTCGAAAACTCAGTGATTCTACAAGGTAAACGCTCACCCGACCTGTTAGAAAAAAATAAATAGGAATAGAGATAGAATAAAAGTAACCCGAAAACTCAGTGATTCTGAATTTTCTGATCTTGACATTCAAATTTGCCAAATTTGTTTGTTTACTATAATTTAACAAAAGGCATTAAACGATATATCAAAACGATGCATGAAGTGTGGAGTTGTTAGTGCATTCCAAGTATGTCTGTCCAGTAGGAGTGAAGTGTGGAGTTGATATAATTTAGAGATTGAGAAGAGGTAGGGCCAAAGCAGTAAAAGAATGTAACTTTTCAAGTTTCTAGGATTACAAACAGGTATTATCAAATAAAACTGCTAATGCCATGACGTAAATTGTTGAAAGCGCCTCCATAAAAGCCAAACTAAGCAATGAAGTACCTTGTATTTTATACCTAACCTAACCTAACCTACATGATTTTTAATTGTCTTAATCATTATCTCACATCATTTCAAATGAAATGATTCATTAAAGAGGAATCATGCCATATCGAGATTTGATCATTGATTGATACAATTTTTATTTTGGTTAATTGTTGAATAGGCTAGAATGAAATAACAATGGTTTTGGAGAGATAGTCGGTGTGGAAGTAAACCAACATTTCTATTGGCAAATAGGAGGTTTACAAGTGTTGACAGACGGCTAGAATTTCTTCGAATATGTTGTAGAATTCATTTAAGACATGAGCGAAACTTAAAATTGATAAGATTTAGGTGCGCTTTTACAACGGAGAATCATACGGTTTCTTTATGAGGAGTTAGTTGCACCTATGAATGATATAAATACTACTGCTGAATCATTGATCCTAGTTTCCTATCAAGTAGCACCACCAATAACGCTTGGCCATCCAAATTCCCTTTTGATTCCAAGTGCAACTGACCTTGAATATTCTTTAAGCCCCTAGTGATGGATCGACCTGGTACCTAAAGGTTGGTTTCAAATTTAGATTTATGGCATATATTGGTTGACCTTCAATAGCTCTTGGGTGATTTTGAAATCTTAGGATACAATGCTGTATATATATTATGATTGATATCGCGAAGGTAAAGGGACTCTAAACCGCAACGTTAGCTTGGTAGGATAGGGGTATAGTTGACGTCGATTCATCATTTTTAACATCAATAATTTAAAACCAAACGTGAAACTTTGTTTTCATTCCGATTCTTTATGCAATATGGATAGATTTACGAATTTAAAGACTAAACGAAAAAATTTACGATGTATGACATTTCACGTGGTCAATTAATTAATTTATTGACCGAAATATATGATTAAATTAGGCTTGATTGTAGAAAAAGAAATGGTTGAATCAAAATAATTCCTTCTTAATTTGCAATTTTGTTAGAGGGTACTATGAATGCTCTACCATGTTCCATTTACACACTAAAGGAGTGATACAAGATATAAGGTGTGCAGTTAAGCCAACATTTCTATTTGCAAATAAGGGGTTTCCAAGTGCAAGCCCAAGTACTTATAACATCTCAGGTGGTAGTTGCTAACTTACTAGGTTCAGTCGATATAGTCGTTCAGAATCATTGATCCTATTTCCCTATCGAGCAGCAGCACCTGTTAAAAACAAAGAGAAGAATTCTCAATTTATCCTAAGATCCGCTTTTGTCTGATCCATGTCATAGATCTGATAAAAGCCAGACTAACCAATCAAGTACCTCGTATTTTACTGTGGAGGCACTTTCAGCAATTTATTGCTTATTGCTTTATTGTGTATTTTACCTTCTTGATAGCTTAATCTGGCTTTTATGGAGGCACTTTCAACAATATATTTCTGTAGTGTAATTCAAATATAATAAATATTAATATCGTACACATATTTCGCTTGCACTTTTTTTCTTTGTACACTATATCATACATATCATCAATAAATATATTTATATAAATCATGTTCCGCAAGCATTGGAATACGATTCATGGGCTTACCTAATTTTGAATTTAAATCTTAGATGTTTAGAGCCTTATTTTGTTATTTATTTGGATTCAAAGTTACTCAAAGATGACCTTCTATGGCTAAGCATACTAAACATGATACAACAACAACAATTACTAATTTATCTGCCAATATATTACTGAAAAGTCGAAAACTCAGTGATTCTACAAGGTAAACGCTCACCCGACCTGTTAGAAAAAAATAAATAGGAATAGAGATAGAATAAAAGTAACCCGAAAACTCAGTGATTCTGAATTTTCTGATCTTGACATTCAAATTTGCCAAATTTGTTTGTTTACTATAATTTAACAAAAGGCATTAAACGATATATCAAAACGATGCATGAAGTGTGGAGTTGTTAGTGCATTCCAAGTATGTCTGTCCAGTAGGAGTGAAGTGTGGAGTTGATATAATTTAAAGATTGAGAAGAGGTAGGGCCAAAGCAGTAAAAGAATGTAACTTTTCAAGTTTCTAGGATTACAAAAAGGTATTATCAAATAAAACTGCTAATGCCATGACGTAAATTGTTGAAAGCGCCTCCATAAAAGCCAAACTAAGCAATGAAGTACCTTGTATTTTATGCCTAACCTAACCTAACCTACATGAATTTTAATTGTCTTAATCATTATCTCACATCATTTCAAATGAAATGATTCATTAAAGAGGAATCATGCCATATTGAGATTTGATCATTGATTGATACGATTTTTATTTTGGTTAATTGTTGAATAGGCTAGAATGAAATAACAACGGTTTTGGAGAGATAGTCGGTGTGGAAGTAAACCAACATTTCTATTGGCAAATAGGAGGTTTACAAGTGTTGACAGACGGCTAGAATTTCTTCGAATATGTTGTAGAATTCATTTAAGACATGAGCGAAACTTAAAATTGATAATTTTTAGGTGCGCTTTTATAACGGAGAATCATACGGTTTCTTTATGAGGAGTTAGTTGCACCTATGAATGATATAAATACTACTGCTGAATCATTGATCCTAGTTCCCTATCAAGTAGCACCACCAATAACGCTTGGCCATCCAAATTCCCTTTTGATTCCAAGTGCAACTGACCTTGAATATTCTTTAAGCCCCTAGTGATGGATCGACCTGGTACCTAAAGGTTGGTTTCAAATTTAGATTTATGGCTTATATTGGTAGACCTTCAATAGCTCTTGGGTGATTTTGAAATCTTAGGATACAATGATGTATATATATTATGATTGATATCGCGAAGGTAAAGGGACTCTAAACCGCAACGTTAGCTTGGTAGGATAGGGGTATAGTTGACGTCGATTCATCATTTTTAACATCAATAATTCAAAACCAAACGTGAAACTTTGTTTTCATTCCGATTCTTTATGCAATATGGATAGATTTACGAATTTAAAGACTAAACGAAAAAATTTACGATGTATGACATTTCACGTGGTCAATTAATTAATTTATTGACCGAAATATATGATTAAATTAGGCAGGATTGTAGAAAAAGAAATGGTTGAATCAAAATAATTCCTTCTTAATTTGCAATTTTGTTAGAGGGTACTATGAATGCTCTACCATGTTCCATTTACACACTAAAGGAGTGATACAAGATATAAGGTGTGCAGTTAAGCCAACATTTCTATTTGCAAATAAGGGGTTTCCAAGTGCAAGCCCAAGTACTTATAACATCTCAGGTGGTAGTTGCTAACTTACTAGGTTCAGTCGATATAGTCGTTCAGAATCATTGATCCTATTTCCCTATCGAGCAGCACCACCTGTTAAAAACAAAGAGAAGAATTCTCAATTTATCCTAAGATCCGCTTTTGTCCGATCCATGTCATAGATCTGATAAAAGCCAGACTAACCAATCAAGTACCTCATATTTTACTGTGGAGGCACTTTCAGCAATTTATTGCTTATTGCTTTATTGTGTATTTTACCTACTTGATAGCTTAATCTGGCTTTTATGGAGGCACTTTCAACAATATATTTCTGTAGTGTAATTCAAATATAATAAATATTAATATCGTACACATATTTCGCTTGCTCTTTTTTTCTTTGTACACTATATCATACATATCATCAATAAATATATTTATATAAATCATGTTCCGCAAGCATTGGAATACGATTCATGGGCTTACCTAATTTTGAATTTAAATCTTAGATGTTTAGAGCCTTATTTTGTTATTTATTTGGATTCAAAGTTAGTCAAAGATGACCTTCTATGGCTAAGCATACTAAACATGATACAACAACAACAATTACTAATTTATCTGCCAATATATTACTGAAAAGTCGAAAACTCAGTGATTCTACAAGGTAAACGCTCACCCGACCTGTTAGAAAAAATAAATAGGAATAGAGATAGAATAAAAGTAACCCGAAAACTCAGTGATTCTGAATTTTCTGATCTTGACATTCAAATTTGCCAAATTTGTTTGTTTACTATAATTTAACAAAAGGCATTAAACGATATATCAAAACGATACATGAAGTGTGGAGTTGTTAGTGCATTCCAAGTATGTCTGTCCAGTAGGAGTGAAGTGTGGAGTTGATATAATTTAAAGATTGAGAAGAGGTAGGGCCAAAGCAGTAAAAGAATGTAACTTTTCAAGTTTCTAGGATTACAAAAAGGTATTATCAAATAAAACTGCTAATGCCATGACGTAAATTGTTGAAAGCGCCTCCATAAAAGCCAAACTAAGCAATGAAGTACCTTGTATTTTATGCCTAACCAAACCTAACCTACATGATTTTTAATTGTCTTAATCATTATCTCACATCATTTCAAATGAAATGATTCATTAAAGAGGAATCATGCCATATCGAGATTTGATCATTGATTGATACAATTTTTATTTTGGTTAATTGTTGAATAGGCTAGAATGAAATAACAATGGTTTTGGAGAGATAGTCGGTGTGGAAGTAAACCAACATTTCTATTGGCAAATAGGAGGTTTACAAGTGTTGACAGACGGCTAGAATTTCTTCGAATATGTTGTAGAATTCATTTAAGACATGAGCGAAACTTAAAATTGATAAGATTTAGGTGCGCTTTTACAACGGAGAATCATACGGTTTCTTTATGAGGAGTTAGTTGCACCTATGAATGATATAAATACTACTGCTGAATCATTGATCCTAGTTTCCTATCAAGTAGCACCACCAATAACGCTTGGCAATCCAAATTCCCTTTTGATTCCAAGTGCAACTGACCTTGAATATTCTTTAAGCCCCTAGTGATGGATCGACCTGGTACCTAAAGGTTGGTTTCAAATTTAGATTTATGGCTTATATTGGTTGACCTTCAATAGCTCTTGGGTGATTTTGAAATCTTAGGATACAATGATGTATATATATTATGATTGATATCGCGAAGGTAAAGGGACTCTAAACCGCAACGTTAGCTTGGTAGGATAGGGGTATAGTTGACGTCGATTCATCATTTTTAACATCAATAATTCAAAACCAAACGTGAAACTTTTTTTTCATTCCGATTCTTTATGCAATTTGGATAGATTTACGAATTTAAAGACTAAACGAAAAAATTTACGATGTATGACATTTCACGTGGTCAATTAATTAATTTATTGACCGAAATATATGATTAAATTAGGCAGGATTGTAGAAAAAGAAATGGTTGAATCAAAATAATTCCTTCTTAATTTGCAATTTTGTTAGAGGGTACTATGAATGCTCTACCATGTTCCATTTACACACTAAAGGAGTGATACAAGATATAAGGTGTGCAGTTAAGCCAACATTTCTATTTGCAAATAAGGGGTTTCCAAGTGCAAGCCCAAGTACTTATAACATCTCAGGTGGTAGTTGCTAACTTACTAGGTTCAGTCGATATAGTCGTTCAGAATCATTGATCCTATTTCCCTATCGAGCAGCAGCACCTGTTAAAAACAAAGAGAAGAATTCTCAATTTATCCTAAGATCCGCTTTTGTCCGATCCATGTCATAGATCTGATAAAAGCCAGACTAACCAATCAAGTACCTCGTATTTTACTGTGGAGGCACTTTCAGCAATTTATTGCTTATTGCTTTATTGTGTATTTTACCTACTTGATAGCTTAATCTGGCTTTTATGGAGGCACTTTCAACAATATATTTTTGTAGTGTAATTCAAATATAATAAATATTAATATCGTACACATATTTCGCTTGCTCTTTTTTTCTTTGTACACTATATCATACATATCATCAATAAATATATTTATATAAATCATGTTCCGCAAGCATTGGAATACGATTCATGGGCTTACCTAATTTTGAATTTAAATCTTAGATGTTTAGAGCCTTATTTTGTTATTTATTTGGATTCAAAGTTACTCAAAGATGACCTTCTATGGCTAAGCATACTAAACATGATACAACAACAACAATTACTAATTTATCTGCCAATATATTACTGAAAAGTCGAAAACTCAGTGATTCTATAAGGTAAACGCTCACCCGACCTGTTAGAAAAAAATAAATAGGAATAGAGATAGAATAAAAGTAACACGAAAACTCAGTGATTCTGAATTTTCTGATCTTGACATTCAAATTTGCCAAATTTGTTTGTTTACTATAATTTAACAAAAGGCATTAAACGATATATCAAAACGATGCATGAAGTGTGGAGTTGTTAGTGCATTCCAAGTATGTCTGTCCAGTAGGAGTGAAGTGTGGAGTTGATATAATTTAAAGATTGAGAAGAGGTAGGGCCAAAGCAGTAAAAGAATGTAACTTTTCAAGTTTCTAGGATTACAAAAAGGTATTATCAAATAAAACTGCTAATGCCATGACGTAAATTGTTCAAAGCGCCTCCATAAAAGCCAAACTAAGCAATGAAGTACCTTGTATTTTATGCCTAACCTAACCTACATGATTTTTAATTGTCTTAATCATTATCTCACATCATTTCAAATGAAATGATTCATTAAAGAGGAATCATGC
Organism: Nuphar pumila; assembly: GCF_984573655.1. Lineage (NCBI taxonomy): Eukaryota > Viridiplantae > Streptophyta > Magnoliopsida > Nymphaeales > Nymphaeaceae > Nuphar > Nuphar pumila. The sequence goes on from NC_143263.1 coordinate 60,248,579, forward strand.
CATATCGAGATTTGATCATGGATTGATACAATTTTTATTTTGGTTAATTGTTGAATAGGCTAGAATGAAATAACAATGGTTTTGGATAGATAGTCGGTGTGGAAGTAAACCAACATTTCTATTGGCAAATAGGAGGTTTACAAGTGTTGACAGACGGCTAGAATTTCTTCGAATATGTTGTAGAATTCATTTAAGACATGAGCGAAACTTAAAATTGATAAGATTTAGGTGCGCTTTTACAACGGAGAATCATACGGTTTCTTTATGAGGAGTTAGTTGCACCTATGAATGATATAAATACTACTGCTGAATCATTGATCCTAGTTCCCTATCAAGTAGCACCACCAATAACGCTTGGCCATCCAAATTCCCTTTTGATTCCAAGTGCAACTGACCTTGAATATTCTTTAAGCCCCTAGTGATGGATCGACCTGGTACCTAAAGGTTGGTTTCAAATTTAGATTTATGGCTTATATTGGTAGACCTTCAATAGCTCTTGGGTGATTTTGAAATCTTAGGATACAATGATGTATATATATTATGATTGATATCGCGAAGGTAAAGGGACTCTAAACCGCAACGTTAGCTTGGTAGGATAGGGGTATAGTTGACGTCGATTCATCATTTTTAACATCAATAATTCAAAACCAAACGTGAAACTTTGTTTTCATTCCGATTCTTTATGCAATATGGATAGATTTACGAATTTAAAGACTAAACGAAAAAATTTACGATGTATGACATTTCACGTGGTCAATTAATTAATTTATTGACCGAAATATATGATTAAATTAGGCAGGATTGTAGAAAAAGAAATGGTTGAATCAAAATAATTCCTTCTTAATTTGCAATTTTGTTAGAGGGTACTATGAATGCTCTACCATGTTCCATTTACACACTAAAGGAGTGATACAAGATATAAGGTGTGCAGTTAAGCCAACATTTCTATTTGCAAATAAGGGGTTTCCAAGTGCAAGCCCAAGTACTTATAACATCTCAGGTGGTAGTTGCTAACTTACTAGGTTCAGTCGATATAGTCGTTCAGAATCATTGATCCTATTTCCCTATCGAGCAGCACCACCTGTTAAAAACAAAGAGAAGAATTCTCAATTTATCCTAAGATCCGCTTTTGTCCGATCCATGTCATAGATCTGATAAAAGCCAGACTAACCAATCAAGTACCTCGTATTTTACTGTGGAGGCACTTTCAGCAATTTATTGCTTATTGCTTTATTGTGTATTTTACCTACTTGATAGCTTAATCTGGCTTTTATGGAGGCACTTTCAACAATATATTTCTGTAGTGTAATTCAAATATAATAAATATTTATATCGTACACATATTTCGCTTGCTCTTTTTTTCTTTGTACACTATATCATACATATCATCAATAAATATATTTATATAAATCATGTTCCGCAAGCATTGGAATACGATTCATGGGCTTACCTAATTTTGAATTTAAATCTTAGATGTTTAGAGCCTTATTTTGTTATTTATTTGGATTCAAAGTTACTCAAAGATGACCTTCTATGGCTAAGCATACTAAACATGATATAACAACAACAATTACTAATTTATCTGCCAATATATTACTGAAAAGTCGAAAACTCAGTGATTCTACAAGGTAAACGCTCACCCGACCTGTTAGAAAAAAATAAATAGGAATAGAGATAGAATAAAAGTAACCCGAAAACTCAGTGATTCTGAATTTTCTGATCTTGACATTCAAATTTGCCAAATTTGTTTGTTTACTATAATTTAACAAAAGGCATTAAACGATATATCAAAACGATGCATGAAGTGTGGAGTTGTTAGTGCATTCCAAGTATGTCTGTCCAGTAGGAGTGAAGTGTGGAGTTGATATAATTTAAAGATTGAGAAGAGGTAGGGCCAAAGCAGTAAAAGAATGTAACTTTTCAAGTTTCTAGGATTACAAACAGGTATTATCAAATAAAACTGCTAATGCCATGACGTAAATTGTTGAAAGCGCCTCCATAAAAGCCAAACTAAGCAATGAAGTACCTTGTATTTTATACCTAACCTAACCTAACCTACATGATTTTTAATTGTCTTAATCATTATCTCACATCATTTCAAATGAAATGATTCATTAAAGAGGAATCATGCCATATCGAGATTTGATCATTGATTGATACAATTTTTATTTTGGTTAATTGTTGAATAGGCTAGAATGAAATAACAATGGTTTTGGAGAGATAGTCGGTGTGGAAGTAAACCAACATTTCTATTGGCAAATAGGAGGTTTACAAGTGTTGACAGACGGCTAGAATTTCTTCGAATATGTTGTAGAATTCATTTAAGACATGAGCGAAACTTAAAATTGATAAGATTTAGGTGCGCTTTTACAACGGAGAATCATACGGTTTCTTTATGAGGAGTTAGTTGCACCTATGAATGATATAAATACTACTGCTGAATCATTGATCCTAGTTTCCTATCAAGTAGCACCACCAATAACGCTTGGCCATCCAAATTCCCTTTTGATTCCAAGTGCAACTGACCTTGAATATTCTTTAAGCCCCTAGTGATGGATCGACCTGGTACCTAAAGGTTGGTTTCAAATTTAGATTTATGGCTTATATTGGTTGACCTTCAATAGCTCTTGGGTGATTTTGAAATCTTAGGATACAATGATGTATATATATTATGATTGATATCGCGAAGGTAAAGGGACTCTAAACCGCAACGTTAGCTTGGTAGGATAGGGGTATAGTTGACGTCGATTCATCATTTTTAACATCAATAATTCAAAACCAAACGTGAAACTTTGTTTTCATTCCGATTCTTTATGCAATATGGATAGATTTACGAATTTAAAGACTAAACGAAAAAATTTACGATGTATGACATTTCACGTGGTCAATTAATTAATTTATTGACCGAAATATATGATTAAATTAGGCAGGATTGTAGAAAAAGAAATGGTTGAATCAAAATAATTCCTTCTTAATTTGCAATTTTGTTAGAGGGTACTATGAATGCTCTACCATGTTCCATTTACACACTAAAGGAGTGATACAAGATATAAGGTGTGCAGTTAAGCCAACATTTCTATTTGCAAATAAGGGGTTTCCAAGTGCAAGCCCAAGTACTTATAACATCTCAGGTGGTAGTTGCTAACTTACTAGGTTCAGCCGATATAGTCGTTCAGAATCATTGATCCTATTTCCCTATCAAGCAGCAGCACCTGTTAAAAACAAAGAGAAGAATTCTCAATTTATCCTAAGATCCGCTTTTGTCCGATCCATGTCATAGATCTGATAAAAGCCAGACTAACCAATCAAGTACCTCGTATTTTACTGTGGAGGCACTTTCAGCAATTTATTGCTTATTGCTTTATTGTGTATTTTACCTACTTGATAGCTTAATCTGGCTTTTATGGAGGCACTTTCAACAATATATTTCTGTAGTGTAATTCAAATATAATAAATATTTATATCGTACACATATTTCGCTTGCTCTTTTTTTCTTTGTACACTATATCATACATATCATCAATAAATATATTTATATAAATCATGTTCCGCAAGCATTGGAATACGATTCATGGGCTTACCTAATTTTGAATTTAAATCTTAGATGTTTAGAGCCTTATTTTGTTATTTATTTGGATTCAAAGTTACTCAAAGATGACCTTCTATGGCTAAGCATACTAAACATGATACAACAACAACAATTACTAATTTATCTGCCAATATATTACTGAAAAGTCGAAAACTCAGTGATTCTACAAGGTAAACGCTCACCCGACCTGTTAGAAAAAAATAAATAGGAATAGAGATAGAATAAAAGTAACCCGAAAACTCAGTGATTCTGAATTTTCTGATCTTGACATTCAAATTTGCCAAATTTGTTTGTTTACTATAATTTAACAAAAGGCATTAAACGATATATCAAAACGATGCATGAAGTGTGGAGTTGTTAGTGCATTCCAAGTATGTCTGTCCAGTAGGAGTGAAGTGTGGAGTTGATATAATTTAAAGATTGAGAAGAGGTAGGGCCAAAGCAGTAAAAGAATGTAACTTTTCAAGTTTCTAGGATTACAAAAAGGTATTATCAAATAAAACTGCTAATGCCATGACGTAAATTGTTGAAAGCGCCTCCATAAAAGCCAAACTAAGCAATGAAGTACCTTGTATTTTATGCCTAACCTAACCTAACCTACATGATTTTTAATTGTCTTAATCATTATCTCACATCATTTCAAATGAAATGATTCATTAAAGAGGAATCATGCCATATCGAGATTTGATCATTGATTGATACAATTTTTATTTTGGTTAATTGTTGAATAGGCTAGAATGAAATAACAATGGTTTTGGAGAGATAGTCGGGTGTGGAAGTAAACCAACATTTCTATTGGCAAATAGGAGGTTTACAAGTGTTGACAGACGGCTAGAATTTCTTCGAATATGTTGTAGAATTCATTTAAGACATGAGCGAAACTTAAAATTGATAAGATTTAGGTGCGCTTTTACAACGGAGAATCATACGGTTTCTTTATGAGGAGTTAGTTGCACCTATGAATGATATAAATACTACTGCTGAATCATTGATCCTAGTTCCCTATCAAGTAGCACCACCAATCACGCTTGGCCATCCAAATTCCCTTTTGATTCCAAGTGCAACTGACCTTGAATATTCTTTAAGCCCCTAGTGATGGATCGACCTGGTACCTAAAGGTTGGTTTCAAATTTAGATTTATGGCTTATATTGGTAGACCTTCAATAGCTCTTGGGTGATTTTGAAATCTTAGGATACAATGATGTATATATATTATGATTGATATCGCGAAGGTAAAGGGACTCTAAACCGCAACGTTAGCTTGGTAGGATAGGGGTATAGTTGACGTCGATTCATCATTTTTAACATCAATAATTCAAAACCAAACGTGAAACTTTGTTTTCATTCCGATTCTTTATGCAATATGGATAGATTTACTAATTTAAAGACTAAACGAAAAAATTTACGATGTATGACATTTCACGTGGTCAATTAATTAATTTATTGACCGAAATATATGATTAAATTAGGCAGGATTGTAGAAAAAGAAATGGTTGAATCAAAATAATTCCTTCTTAATTTACAATTTTGTTAGAGGGTACTATGAATGCTCTACCATGTTCCATTTACACACTAAAGGAGTGATACAAGATATAAGGTGTGCAGTTAAGCCAACATTTCTATTTGCAAATAAGGGGTTTCCAAGTGCAAGCCCAAGTACTTATAACATCTCAGGTGGTAGTTGCTAACTTACTAGGTTCAGTCGATATAGTCGTTCAGAATCATTGATCCTATTTCCCTATCGAGCAGCAGCACCTGTTAAAAACAAAGAGAAGAATTCTCAATTTATCCTAAGATCCGCTTTTGTCCGATCCATGTCATAGATCTGATAAAAGCCAGACTAACCAATCAAGTACCTCGTATTTTACTGTGGAGGCACTTTCAGCAATTTATTGCTTATTGCTTTATTGTGTATTTTACCTACTTGATAGCTTAATCTGGCTTTTATGGAGGCACTTTCAACAATATATTTCTGTAGTGTAATTCAAATATAATAAATATTAATATCGTACACATATTTCGCTTGCACTTTTTTTCTTTGTACACTATATCATACATATCATCAATAAATATATTTATATAAATCATGTTCCGCAAGCATTGGAATACGATTCATGGGCTTACCTAATTTTGAATTTAAATCTTAGATGTTTAGAGCCTTATTTTGTTATTTTTTTGGATTCAAAGTTACTCAAAGATGACCTTCTATGGCTAAGCATACTAAACATGATACAACAACAACAATTACTAATTTATCTGCCAATATATTACTGAAAAGTCAAAAACTCAGTGATTCTACAAGGTAAACGCTCACCCGACCTGTTAGAAAAAAATAAATAGGAATAGAGATAGAATAAAAGTAACCCGAAAACTCAGTGATTCTGAATTTTCTGATCTTGACATTCAAATTTGCCAAATTTGTTTGTTTACTATAATTTAACAAAAGGCATTAAACGATATATCAAAACGATGCATGAAGTGTGGAGTTGTTAGTGCATTCCAAGTATGTCTGTCCAGTAGGAGTGAAGTGTGGAGTTGATATAATTTAAAGATTGAGAAGAGGTAGGGCCAAAGCAGTAAAAGAATGTAACTTTTCAAGTTTCTAGGATTACAAAAAGGTATTATCAAATAAAACTGCTAATGCCATGACGTAAATTGTTGAAAGCGCCTCCATAAAAGCCAAACTAAGCAATGAAGTACCTTGTATTTTATGCCTAACCTAACCTGACCTACATGATTTTTAATTGTCTTAATCATTATCTCACATCATTTCAAATGAAATGATTCATTAAAGAGGAATCATGCCATATCGAGATTTGATCATTGATTGATACAATTTTTATTTTGGTTAATTGTTGAATAGGCTAGAATGAAATAACAATGGTTTTGGAGAGATAGTCGGTGTGGAAGTAAACCAACATTTCTATTGGCAAATAGGAGGTTTACAAGTGTTGACAGACGGCTAGAATTTCTTCGAATATGTTGTAGAATTCATTTAAGACATGAGCGAAACTTAAAATTGATAAGATTTAGGTGCGCTTTTACAACGGAGAATCATACGGTTTCTTTATGAGGAGTTAGTTGCACCTATGAATGATATAAATACTACTGCTGAATCATTGATCCTAGTTTCCTATCAAGTAGCACCACCAATAACGCTTGGCCATCCAAATTCCCTTTTGATTCCAAGTGCAACTGACCTTGAATATTCTTTAAGCCCCTAGTGATGGATCGACCTGGTACCTAAAGGTTGGTTTCAAATTTAGATTTATGGCTTATATTGGTTGACCTTCAATAGCTCTTGGGTGATTTTGAAATCTTAGGATACAATGATGTATATATATTATGATTGATATCGCGAAGGTAAAGGGACTCTAAACCGCAACGTTAGCTTGGTAGGATAGGGGTATAGTTGACGTCGATTCATCATTTTTAACATCAATAATTCAAAACCAAACGTGAAACTTTGTTTTCATTCCGATTCTTTATGCAATATGGATAGATTTACGAATTTAAAGACTAAACGAAAAAATTTACGATGTATGACATTTCACGTGGTCAATTAATTAATTTATTGACCGAAATATATGATTAAATTAGGCAGGATTGTAGAAAAAGAAATGGTTGAATCAAAATAATTCCTTCTTAATTTGCAATTTTGTTAGAGGGTACTATGAATGCTCTACCATGTTCCATTTACACACTAAAGGAGTGATACAAGATATAAGGTGTGCAGTTAAGCCAACATTTCTATTTGCAAATAAGGGGTTTCCAAGTGCAAGCCCAAGTACTTATAACATCTCAGGTGGTAGTTGCTAACTTACTAGGTTCAGTCGATATAGTCGTTCAGAATCATTGATCCTATTTCCCTATCGAGCAGCAGCACCTGTTAAAAACAAAGAGAAGAATTCTCAATTTATCCTAAGATCCGCTTTTGTCCGATCCATGTCATAGATCTGATAAAAGCCAGACTAACCAATCAAGTACCTCGTATTTTACTGTGGAGGCACTTTCAGCAATTTATTGCTTATTGCTTTATTGTGTATTTTACCTACTTGATAGCTTAATCTGGCTTTTATGGAGGCACTTTCAACAATATATTTTTGTAGTGTAATTCAAATATAATAAATATTAATATCGTACACATATTTCGCTTGCTCTTTTTTTCTTTGTACACTATATCATACATATCATCAATAAATATATTTATATAAATCATGTTCCGCAAGCATTGGAATACGATTCATGGGCTTACCTAATTTTGAATTTAAATCTTAGATGTTTAGAGCCTTATTTTGTTATTTATTTGGATTCAAAGTTACTCAAAGATGACCTTCTATGGCTAAGCATACTAAACATGATACAACAACAACAATTACTAATTTATCTGCCAATATATTACTGAAAAGTCGAAAACTCAGTGATTCTACAAGGTAAACGCTCACCCGACCTGTTAGAAAAAAATAAATAGGAATAGAGATAGAATAAAAGTAACCCGAAAACTCAGTGATTCTGAATTTTCTGATCTTGACATTCAAATTTGCCAAATTTGTTTGTTTACTATAATTTAACAAAAGGCATTAAACGATATATCAAAACGATGCATGAAGTGTGGAGTTGTTAGTGCATTCCAAGTATGTCTGTCCAGTAGGAGTGAAGTGTGGAGTTGATATAATTTAAAGATTGAGAAGAGGTAGGGCCAAAGCAGTAAAAGAATGTAACTTTTCAAGTTTCTAGGATTACAAAAAGGTATTATCAAATAAAACTGCTAATGCCATGACGTAAATTGTTGAAAGCGCCTCCATAAAAGCCAAACTAAGCAATGAAGTACCTTGTATTTTATGCCTAACCTAACCTGACCTACATGATTTTTAATTGTCTTAATCATTATCTCACATCATTTCAAATGAAATGATTCATTAAAGAGGAATCATGCCATATCGAGATTTGATCATTGATTGATACAATTTTTATTTTGGTTAATTGGTGAATAGGCTAGAATGAAATAACAATGGTTTTGGAGAGATAGTCGGTGTGGAAGTAAACCAACATTTCTATTGGCAAATAGGAGGTTTACAAGTGTTGACAGACGGCTAGAATTTCTTCGAATATGTTGTAGAATTCATTTAAGACATGAGCGAAACTTAAAATTGATAAGATTTAGGTGCGCTTTTACAACGGAGAATCATACGGTTTCTTTATGAGGAGTTAGTTGCACCTATGAATGATATAAATACTACTGCTGAATCATTGATCCTAGTTTCCTATCAAGTAGCACCACCAATAACGCTTGGCCATCCAAATTCCCTTTTGATTCCAAGTGCAACTGACCTTGAATATTCTTTAAGCCCCTAGTGATGGATCGACCTGGTACCTAAAGGTTGGTTTCAAATTTAGATTTATGGCTTATATTGGTTGACCTTCAATAGCTCTTGGGTGATTTTGAAATCTTAGGATACAATGATGTATATATATTATGATTGATATCGCGAAGGTAAAGGGACTCTAAACCGCAACGTTAGCTTGGTAGGATAGGGGTATAGTTGACGTCGATTCATCATTTTTAACATCAATAATTCAAAACCAAACGTGAAACTTTGTTTTCATTCCGATTCTTTATGCAATATGGATAGATTTACGAATTTAAAGACTAAACGAAAAAATTTACGATGTATGACATTTCACGTGGTCAATTAATTAATTTATTGACCGAAATATATGATTAAATTAGGCAGGATTGTAGAAAAAGAAATGGTTGAATCAAAATAATTCCTTCTTAATTTGCAATTTTGTTAGAGGGTACTATGAATGCTCTACCATGTTCCATTTACACACTAAAGGAGTGATACAAGATATAAGGTGTGCAGTTAAGCCAACATTTCTATTTGCAAATAAGGGGTTTCCAAGTGCAAGCCCAAGTACTTATAACATCTCAGGTGGTAGTTGCTAACTTACTAGGTTCAGTCGATATAGTCGTTCAGAATCATTGATCCTATTTCCCTATCGAGCAGCAGCACCTGTTAAAAACAAAGAGAAGAATTCTCAATTTATCCTAAGATCCGCTTTTGTCCGATCCATGTCATAGATCTGATAAAAGCCAGACTAACCAATCAAGTACCTCGTATTTTACTGTGGAGGCACTTTCAGCAATTTATTGCTTATTGCTTTATTGTGTATTTTACCTACTTGATAGCTTAATCTGGCTTTTATGGAGGCACTTTCAACAATATATTTTTGTAGTGTAATTCAAATATAATAAATATTAATATCGTACACATATTTCGCTTGCTCTTTTTTTCTTTGTACACTATATCATACATATCATCAATAAATATATTTATATAAATCATGTTCCGCAAGCATTGGAATACGATTCATGGGCTTACCTAATTTTGAATTTAAATCTTAGATGTTTAGAGCCTTATTTTGTTATTTATTTGGATTCAAAGTTACTCAAAGATGACCTTCTATGGCTAAGCATACTAAACATGATACAACAACAACAATTACTAATTTATCTGCCAATATATTACTGAAAAGTCGAAAACTCAGTGATTCTACAAGGTAAACGCTCACCCGACCTGTTAGAAAAAAATAAATAGGAATAGAGATAGAATAAAAGTAACCCGAAAACTCAGTGATTCTGAATTTTCTGATCTTGACATTCAAATTTGCCAAATTTGTTTGTTTACTATAATTTAACAAAAGGCATTAAACGATATATCAAAACGATGCATGAAGTGTGGAGTTGTTAGTGCATTCCAAGTATGTCTGTCCAGTAGGAGTGAAGTGTGGAGTTGATATAATTTAAAGATTGAGAAGAGGTAGGGCCAAAGCAGTAAAAGAATGTAACTTTTCAAGTTTCTAGGATTACAAAAAGGTATTATCAAATAAAACTGCTAATGCCATGACGTAAATTGTTGAAAGCGCCTCCATAAAAGCCAAACTAAGCAATGAAGTACCTTGTATTTTATGCCTAACCTAACCTAACCTACATGATTTTTAATTGTCTTAATCATTATCTCACATCATTTCAAATGAAATGATTCATTAAAGAGGAATCATGCCATATCGAGATTTGATCATTGATTGATACAATTTTTATTTTGGTTAATTGTTGAATAGGCTAGAATGAAATAACAATGGTTTTGGAGAGATAGTCGGTGTGGAAGTAAACCAACATTTCTATTGGCAAATAGGAGGTTTACAAGTGTTGACAGACGGCTAGAATTTCTTCGAATATGTTGTAGAATTCATTTAAGACATGAGCGAAACTTAAAATTGATAAGATTTAGGTGCGCTTTTACAACGGAGAATCATACGGTTTCTTTATGAGGAGTTAGTTGCACCTATGAATGATATAAATACTACTGCTGAATCATTGATCCTAGTTTCCTATCAAGTAGCACCACCAATAACGCTTGGCCATCCAAATTCCCTTTTGATTCCAAGTGCAACTGACCTTGAATATTCTTTAAGCCCCTAGTGATGGATCGACCTGGTACCTAAAGGTTGGTTTCAAATTTAGATTTATGGCTTATATTGGTTGACCTTCAATAGCTCTTGGGTGATTTTGAAATCTTAGGATACAATGATGTATATATATTATGATTGATATCGCGAAGGTAAAGGGACTCTAAACCGCAACGTTAGCTTGGTAGGATAGGGGTATAGTTGACGTCGATTCATCATTTTTAACATCAATAATTCAAAACCAAACGTGAAACTTTGTTTTCATTCCGATTCTTTATGCAATATGGATAGATTTACGAATTTAAAGACTAAACGAAAAAATTTACGATGTATGACATTTCACGTGGTCAATTAATTAATTTATTGACCGAAATATATGATTAAATTAGGCAGGATTGTAGAAAAAGAAATGGTTGAATCAAAATAATTCCTTCTTAATTTGCAATTTTGTTAGAGGGTACTATGAATGCTCTACCATGTTCCATTTACACACTAAAGGAGTGATACAAGATATAAGGTGTGCAGTTAAGCCAACATTTCTATTTGCAAATAAGGGGTTTCCAAGTGCAAGCCCAAGTACTTATAACATCTCAGGTGGTAGTTGCTAACTTACTAGGTTCAGTCGATATAGTCGTTCAGAATCATTGATCCTATTTCCCTATCGAGCAGCAGCACCTCTTAAAAACAAAGAGAAGAATTCTCAATATATCCTAAGATCCGCTTTTGTCCGATCCATGTCATAGATCTGATAAAAGCCAGACTAACCAATCAAGTACCTCGTATTTTACTGTGGAGGCACTTTCAGCAATTTATTGCTCATTGCTTTATTGTGTATTTTACCTACTTGATAGCTTAATCTGGCTTTTATGGAGGCACTTTCAACAATATATTTCTGTAGTGTAATTCAAATATAATAAATATTAATATCGTACACATATTTCGCTTGCTCTTTTTTTCTTTGTACACTATATCATACATATCATCAATAAATATATTTATATAAATCATGTTCCGCAAGCATTGGAATACGATTCATGGGCTTACCTAATTTTGAATTTAAATCTTAGATGTTTAGAGCCTTATTTTGTTATTTATTTGGATTCAAAGTTACTCAAAGATGACCTTCTATGGCTAAGCATACTAAACATGATACAACAACAACAATTACTAATTTATCTGCCAATATATTACTGAAAAGTCGAAAACTCAGTGATTCTACAAGGTAAACGCTCACCCGACCTGTTAGAAAAAAATAAATAGGAATAGAGATAGAATAAAAGTAACCCGAAAACTCAGTGATTCTGAATTTTCTGATCTTGACATTCAAATTTGCCAAATTTGTTTGTTTACTATAATTTAACAAAAGGCATTAAACGATATATCAAAACGATGCATGAAGTGTGGAGTTGTTAGTGCATTCCAAGTATGTCTGTCCAGTAGGAGTGAAGTGTGGAGTTGATATAATTTAAAGATTGAGAAGAGGTAGGGCCAAAGCAGTAAAAGAATGTAACTTTTCAAGTTTCTAGGATTACAAAAAGGTATTATCAAATAAAACTGCTAATGCCATGACGTAAATTGTTGAAAGCGCCTCCATAAAAGCCAAACTAAGCAATGAAGTACCTTGTATTTTATGCCTAACCTAACCTAACCTACATGATTTTTAATTGTCTTAATCATTATCTCACATCATTTCAAATGAAATGATTCATTAAAGAGGAATCATGCCATATCGAGATTTGATCATTGATTGATACAATTTTTATTTTGGTTAATTGTTGAATAGGCTAGAATGAAATAACAATGGTTTTGGAGAGATAGTCGGTGTGGAAGTAAACCAACATTTCTATTGGCAAATAGGAGGTTTACAAGTGTTGACAGACGGCTAGAATTTCTTCGAATATGTTGTAGAATTCATTTAAGACATGAGCGAAACTTAAAATTGATAAGATTTAGGTGCGCTTTTACAACGGAGAATCATACGGTTTCTTTATGAGGAGTTAGTTGCACCTATGAATGATATAAATACTACTGCTGAATCATTGATCCTAGTTTCCTATCAAGTAGCACCACCAATAACGCTTGGCCATCCAAATTCCCTTTTGATTCCAAGTGCAACTGACCTTGAATATTCTTTAAGCCCCTAGTGATGGATCGACCTGGTACCTAAAGGTTGGTTTCAAATTTAGATTTATGGCTTATATTGGTTGACCTTCAATAGCTCTTGGGTGATTTTGAAATCTTAGGATACAATGATGTATATATATTATGATTGATATCGCGAAGGTAAAGGGACTCTAAACCGCAACGTTAGCTTGGTAGGATAGGGGTATAGTTGACGTCGATTCATCATTTTTAACATCAATAATTCAAAACCAAACGTGAAACTTTGTTTTCATTCCGATTCTTTATGCAATATGGATAGATTTACGAATTTAAAGACTAAACGAAAAAATTTACGATGTATGACATTTCACGTGGTCAATTAATTAATTTATTGACCGAAATATATGATTAAATTAGGCAGGATTGTAGAAAAAGAAATGGTTGAATCAAAATAATTCCTTCTTAATTTGCAATTTTGTTAGAGGGTACTATGAATGCTCTACCATGTTCCATTTACACACTAAAGGAGTGATACAAGATATAAGGTGTGCAGTTAAGCCAACATTTCTATTTGCAAATAAGGGGTTTCCAAGTGCAAGCCCAAGTACTTATAACATCTCAGGTGGTAGTTGCTAACTTACTAGGTTCAGTCGATATAGTCGTTCAGAATCATTGATCCTATTTCCCTATCGAGCAGCAGCACCTCTTAAAAACAAAGAGAAGAATTCTCAATATATCCTAAGATCCGCTTTTGTCCGATCCATGTCATAGATCTGATAAAAGCCAGACTAACCAATCAAGTACCTCGTATTTTACTGTGGAGGCACTTTCAGCAATTTATTGCTCATTGCTTTATTGTGTATTTTACCTACTTGATAGCTTAATCTGGCTTTTATGGAGGCACTTTCAACAATATATTTCTGTAGTGTAATTCAAATATAATAAATATTAATATCGTACACATATTTCGCTTGCTCTTTTTTTCTTTGTACACTATATCATACATATCATCAATAAATATATTTATATAAATCATGTTCCGCAAGCATTGGAATACGATTCATGGGCTTACCTAATTTTGAATTTAAATCTTAGATGTTTAGAGCCTTATTTTGTTATTTATTTGGATTCAAAGTTACTCAAAGATTACCTTCTATGGCTAAGCATACTAAACATGATACAACAACAACAATTACTAATTTATCTGCCAATATATTACTGAAAAGTCGAAAACTCAGTGATTCTACAAGGTAAACGCTCACCCGACCTGTTAGAAAAAAATAAATAGGAATAGAGATAGAATAAAAGTAACCCGAAAACTCAGTGATTCTGAATTTTCTGATCTTGACATTCAAATTTGCCAAATTTGTTTGTTTACTATAATTTAACAAAAGGCATTAAACGATATATCAAAACGATGCATGAAGTGTGGAGTTGTTAGTGCATTCCAAGTATGTCTGTCCAGTAGGAGTGAAGTGTGGAGTTGATATAATTTAAAGATTGAGAAGAGGTAGGGCCAAAGCAGTAAAAGAATGTAACTTTTCAAGTTTCTAGGATTACAAAAAGGTATTATCAAATAAAACTGCTAATGCCATGACGTAAATTGTTGAAAGCGCCTCCATAAAAGCCAAACTAAGCAATGAAGTACCTTGTATTTTATGCCTAACCTAACCTAACCTACATGATTTTTAATTGTCTTAATCATTATCTCACATCATTTCAAATGAAATGATTCATTAAAGAGGAATCATGCCATATCGAGATTTGATCATTGATTGATACAATTTTTATTTTGGTTAATTGTTGAATAGGCTAGAATGAAATAACAATGGTTTTGGAGAGATAGTCGGTGTGGAAGTAAACCAACATTTCTATTGGCAAATAGGAGGTTTACAAGTGTTGACAGACGGCTAGAATTTCTTCGAATATGTTGTAGAATTCATTTAAGACATGAGCGAAACTTAAAATTGATAAGATTTAGGTGCGCTTTTACAACGGAGAATCATACGGTTTCTTTATGAGGAGTTAGTTGCACCTATGAATGATATAAATACTACTGCTGAATCATTGATCCTAGTTTCCTATCAAGTAGCACCACCAATAACGCTTGGCCATCCAAATTCCCTTTTGATTCCAAGTGCAACTGACCTTGAATATTCTTTAAGCCCCTAGTGATGGATCGACCTGGTACCTAAAGGTTGGTTTCAAATTTAGATTTATGGCTTATATTGGTTGACCTTCAATAGCTCTTGGGTGATTTTGAAATCTTAGGATACAATGATGTATATATATTATGATTGATATCGCGAAGGTAAAGGGACTCTAAACCGCAACGTTAGCTTGGTAGGATAGGGGTATAGTTGACGTCGATTCATCATTTTTAACATCAATAATTCAAAACCAAACGTGAAACTTTGTTTTCATTCCGATTCTTTATGCAATATGGATAGATTTACGAATTTAAAGACTAAACGAAAAAATTTACGATGTATGACATTTCACGTGGTCAATTAATTAATTTATTGACCGAAATATATGATTAAATTAGGCAGGATTGTAGAAAAAGAAATGGTTGAATCAAAATAATTCCTTCTTAATTTGCAATTTTGTTAGAGGGTACTATGAATGCTCTACCATGTTCCATTTACACACTAAAGGAGTGATACAAGATATAAGGTGTGCAGTTAAGCCAACATTTCTATTTGCAAATAAGGGGTTTCCAAGTGCAAGCCCAAGTACTTATAACATCTCAGGTGGTAGTTGCTAACTTACTAGGTTCAGTCGATATAGTTGTTCAGAATCATTGATCCTATTTCCCTATCGAGCAGCAGCACCTGTTAAAAACAAAGAGAAGAATTCTCAATTTATCCTAAGATCCGCTTTTGTCCGATCCATGTCATAGATCTGATAAAAGCCAGACTAACCAATCAAGTACCTCGTATTTTACTGTGGAGGCACTTTCAGCAATTTATTGCTTATTGCTTTATTGTGTATTTTACCTACTTGATAGCTTAATCTGGCTTTTATGGAGGCACTTTCAACAATATATTTCTGTAGTGTAATTCAAATATAATAAATATTAATATCGTACACATATTTCGCTTGCTCTTTTTTTCTTTGTACACTATATCATACATATCATCCATAAATATATTTATATAAATCATGTTCCGCAAGCATTGGAATACGATTCATGGGCTTACCTAAATTTGAATTTAAATCTTAGATGTTTAGAGCCTTATTTTGTTATTTATTTGGATTCAAAGTTACTCAAAGATGACCTTCTATGGCTAAGCATACTAAACATGATACAACAACAACAATTACTAATTTATCTGCCAATATATTACTGAAAAGTCGAAAACTCAGTGATTCTACAAGGTAAACGCTCACCCGACCTGTTAGAAAAAAATAAATAGGAATAGAGATAGAATAAAAGTAACCCGAAAACTCAGTGATTCTGAATTTTCTGATCTTGACATTCAAATTTGCCAAATTTGTTTGTTTACTATAATTTAACAAAAGGCATTAAACGATATATCAAAACGATGCATGAAGTGTGGAGTTGTTAGTGCATTCCAAGTATGTCTGTCCAGTAAGAGTGAAGTGTGGAGTTGATATAATTTAAAGATTGAGAAGAGGTAGGGCCAAAGCAGTAAAAGAATGTAACTTTTCAAGTTTCTAGGATTACAAAAAGGTATTATCAAATAAAACTGCTAATGCCATGACGTAAATTGTTGAAAGGGCCTCCATAAAAGCCAAACTAAGCAATGAAGTACCTTGTATTTTATGCCTAACCTAACCTAACCTACATGATTTTTAATTGTCTTAATCATTATCTCACATCATTTCAAATGAAATGATTCATTAAAGAGGAATCATGCCATATCGAGATTTGATCATTGATTGATACAATTTTTATTTTGGTTAATTGTTGAATAGGCTAGAATGAAATAACAATGGTTTTGGAGAGATAGTCGGTGTGGAAGTAAACCAACATTTCTATTGGCAAATAGGAGGTTTACAAGTGTTGACAGACGGCTAGAATTTCTTCGAATATGTTGTAGAATTCATTTAAGACATGAGCGAAACTTAAAATTGATAAGATTTAGGTGCGCTTTTACAACGGAGAATCATACGGTTTCTTTATGAGGAGTTAGTTGCACCTATGAATGATATAAATACTACTGCTGAATCATTGATCCTAGTTTCCTATCAAGTAGCACCACCAATAACGCTAGGCCATCCGAATTCCCTTTTGATTCCAAGTGCAACTGACCTTGAATATTCTTTAAGCCCCTAGTGATGGATCGACCTGGTACCTAAAGGTTGGTTTCAAATTTAGATTTATGGCTTATATTGGTTGACCTTCAATAGCTCTTGGGTGATTTTGAAATCTTAGGATACAATGATGTATATATATTATGATTGATATCGCGAAGGTAAAGGGACTCTAAACCGCAACGTTAGCTTGGTAGGATAGGGGTATAGTTGACGTCGATTCATCATTTTTAACATCAATAATTCAAAACCAAACGTGAAACTTTGTTTTCATTCCGATTCTTTATGCAATATGGATAGATTTACGAATTTAAAGACTAAACGAAAAAATTTACGATGTATGACATTTCACGTGGTCAATTAATTAATTTATTGACCGAAATATATGATTAAATTAGGCAGGATTGTAGAAAAAGAAATGGTTGAATCAAAATAATTCCTTCTTAATTTGCAATTTTGTTAGAGGGTACTATGAATGCTCTACCATGTTCCATTTACACACTAAAGGAGTGATACAAGATATAAGGTGTGCAGTTAAGCCAACATTTCTATTTGCAAATAAGGGGTTTCCAAGTGCAAGCCCAAGTACTTATAACATCTCAGGTGGTAGTTGCTAACTTACTAGGTTCAGTCGATATAGTCGTTCAGAATCATTGATCCTATTTCCCTATCGAGCAGCAGCACCTGTTAAAAACAAAGAGAAGAATTCTCAATTTATCCTAAGATCCGCTTTTGTCCGATCCATGTCATAGATCTGATAAAAGCCAGACTAACCAATCAAGTACCTCGTATTTTACTGTGGAGGCACTTTCAGCAATTTTTTGCATATTGGTTTATTGTGTATTTTACCTACTTGATAGCTTAATCTGGCTTTTATGGAGGCACTTTCAACAATATATTTCTGTAGTGTAATTCAAATATAATAAATATTAATATCGTACACATATTTCGCTTGCTCTTTTTTTCTTTGTACACTATATCATACATATCATCCATAAATATATTTATATAAATCATGTTCCGCAAGCATTGGAATACGATTCATGGGCTTACCTAAATTTGAATTTAAATCTTAGATGTTTAGAGCCTTATTTTGTTATTTATTTGGATTCAAAGTTACTCAAAGATGACCTTCTATGGCTAAGCATACTAAACATGATACAACAACAACAATTACTAATTTATCTGCCAATATATTACTGAAAAGTCGAAAACTCAGTGATTCTACAAGGTAAACGCTCACCCGACCTGTTAGAAAAAAATAAATAGGAATAGAGATAGAATAAAAGTAACCCGAAAACTCAGTGATTCTGAATTTTCTGATCTTGACATTCAAATTTGCCAAATTTGTTTGTTTACTATAATTTAACAAAAGGCATTAAACGATATATCAAAACGATGCATGAAGTGTGGAGTTGTTAGTGCATTCCAAGTATGTCTGTCCAGTAGGAGTGAAGTGTGGAGTTGATATAATTTAAAGATTGAGAAGAGGTAGGGCCAAAGCAGTAAAAGAATGTAACTTTTCAAGTTTCTAGGATTACAAAAAGGTATTATCAAATAAAACTGCTAATGCCATGACGTAAATTGTTGAAAGCGCCTCCATAAAAGCCAAACTAAGCAATGAAGTACCTTGTATTTTATGCCTAACCTAACCTAACCTACATGATTTTTAATTGTCTTAATCATTATCTCACATCATTTCAAATGAAATGATTCATTAAAGAGGAATCATGCCATATCGAGATTTGATCATTGATTGATACAATTTTTATTTTGGTTAATTGTTGAATAGGCTAGAATGAAATAACAATGGTTTTGGAGAGATAGTCGGTGTGGAAGTAAACCAACATTTCTATTGGCAAATAGGAGGTTTACAAGTGTTGACAGACGGCTAGAATTTCTTCGAATATGTTGTAGAATTCATTTAAGACATGAGCGAAACTTAAAATTGATAAGATTTAGGTGCGCTTTTACAACGGAGAATCATACGGTTTCTTTATGAGGAGTTAGTTGCACCTATGAATGATATAAATACTACTGCTGAATCATTGATCCTAGTTTCCTATCAAGTAGCACCACCAATAACGCTTGGCCATCCAAATTCCCTTTTGATTCCAAGTGCAACTGACCTTGAATATTCTTTAAGCCCCTAGTGATGGATCGACCTGGTACCTAAAGGTTGGTTTCAAATTTAGATTTATGGCTTATATTGGTTGACCTTCAATAGCTCTTGGGTGATTTTGAAATCTTAGGATACAATGATGTATATATATTATGATTGATATCGCGAAGGTAAAGGGACTCTAAACCGCAACGTTAGCTTGGTAGGATAGGGGTATAGTTGACGTCGATTCATCATTTTTAACATCAATAATTCAAAACCAAACGTGAAACTTTGTTTTCATTCCGATTCTTTATGCAATATGGATAGATTTACGAATTTAAAGACTAAACGAAAAAATTTACGATGTATGACATTTCACGTGGTCAATTAATTAATTTATTGACCGAAATATATGATTAAATTAGGCAGGATTGTAGAAAAAGAAATGGTTGAATCAAAATAATTCCTTCTTAATTTGCAATTTTGTTAGAGGGTACTATGAATGCTCTACCATGTTCCATTTACACACTAAAGGAGTGATACAAGATATAAGGTGTGCAGTTAAGCCAACATTTCTATTTGCAAATAAGGGGTTTCCAAGTGCAAGCCCAAGTACTTATAACATCTCAGGTGGTAGTTGCTAACTTACTAGGTTCAGTCGATATAGTCGTTCAGAATCATTGATCCTATTTCCCTATCGAGCAGCAGCACCTGTTAAAAACAAAGAGAAGAATTCTCAATTTATCCTAAGATCCGCTTTTGTCCGATCCATGTCATAGATCTGATAAAAGCCAGACTAACCAATCAAGTACCTCGTATTTTACTGTGGAGGCACTTTCAGCAATTTATTGCTTATTGCTTTATTGTGTATTTTACCTACTTGATAGCTTAATCTGGCTTTTATGGAGGCACTTTCAACAATATATTTCTGTAGTGTAATTCAAATATAATAAATATTAATATCGTACACATATTTCGCTTGCTCTTTTTTTCTTTGTACACTATATCATACATATCATCCATAAATATATTTATATAAATCATGTTCCGCAAGCATTGGAATACGATTCATGGGCTTACCTAAATTTGAATTTAAATCTTAGATGTTTAGAGCCTTATTTTGTTATTTATTTGGATTCAAAGTTACTCAAATATGACCTTCTATGGCTAAGCATACTAAACATGATACAACAACAACAACAATTACTAATTTATCTGCCAATATATTACTGAAAAGTCGAAAACTCAGTGATTCTACAAGGTAAACGCTCACCCGACCTGTTAGAAAAAAATAAATAGGAATAGAGATAGAATAAAAGTAACCCGAAAACTCAGTGATTCTGAATTTTCTGATCTTGACATTCAAATTTGCCAAATTTGTTTGTTTACTATAATTTAACAAAAGGCATTAAACGATATATCAAAACGATGCATGAAGTGTGGAGTTGTTAGTGCATTCCAAGTATGTCTGTCCAGTAGGAGTGAAGTGTGGAGTTGATATAATTTAAAGATTGAGAAGAGGTAGGGCCAAAGCAGTAAAAGAATGTAACTTTTCAAGTTTCTAGGATTACAAAAAGGTATTATCAAATAAAACTGCTAATGCCATGACGTAAATTGTTGAAAGCGCCTCCATAAAAGCCAAACTAAGCAATGAAGTACCTTGTATTTTATGCCTAACCTAACCTAACCTACATGATTTTTAATTGTCTTAATCATTATCTCACATCATTTCAAATGAAATGATTCATTAAAGAGGAATCATGCCATATCGAGATTTGATCATTGATTGATACAATTTTTATTTTGGTTAATTGTTGAATAGGCTAGAATGAAATAACAATGGTTTTGGAGAGATAGTCGGTGTGGAAGTAAACCAACATTTCTATTGGCAAATAGGAGGTTTACAAGTGTTGACAGACGGCTAGAATTTCTTCGAATATGTTGTAGAATTCATTTAAGACATGAGCGAAACTTAAAATTGATAAGATTTAGGTGCGCTTTTACAACGGAGAATCATACGGTTTCTTTATGAGGAGTTAGTTGCACCTATGAATGATATAAATACTACTGCTGAATCATTGATCCTAGTTTCCTATCAAGTAGCACCACCAATAACGCTTGGCCATCCAAATTCCCTTTTGATTCCAAGTGCAACTGACCTTGAATATTCTTTAAGCCCCTAGTGATGAATCGACCTGGTACCTAAAGGTTGGTTTCAAATTTAGATTTATGGCTTATATTGGTTGACCTTCAATAGCTCTTGGGTGATTTTGAAATCTTAGGATACAATGATGTATATATATTATGATTGATATCGCGAAGGTAAAGGGACTCTAAACCGCAACGTTAGCTTGGTAGGATAGGGGTATAGTTGACGTCGATTCATCATTTTTAACATCAATAATTCAAAACCAAACGTGAAACTTTGTTTTCATTCCGATTCTTTATGCAATATGGTTAGATTTACGAATTTAAAGACTAAACGAAAAAATTTACGATGTATGACATTTCACGTGGTCAATTAATTAATTTATTGACCGAAATATATGATTAAATTAGGCAGGATTGTAGAAAAAGAAATGGTTGAATCAAAATAATTCCTTCTTAATTTGCAATTTTGTTAGAGGGTACTATGAATGCTCTACCATGTTCCATTTACACACTAAAGGAGTGATACAAGATATAAGGTGTGCAGTTAAGCCAACATTTCTATTTGCAAATAAGGGGTTTCCAAGTGCAAGCCCAAGTACTTATAACATCTCAGGTGGTAGTTGCTAACTTACTAGGTTCAGTCGATATAGTCGTTCAGAATCATTGATCCTATTTCCCTATCGAGCAGCAGCACCTGTTAAAAACAAAGAGAAGAATTCTCAATTTATCCTAAGATCCGCTTTTGTCCGATCCATGTCATAGATCTGATAAAAGCCAGACTAACCAATCAAGTACCTCGTATTTTACTGTGGAGGCACTTTCAGCAATTTATTGCTTATTGCTTTATTGTGTATTTTACCTACTTGATAGCTTAATCTGGCTTTTATGGAGGCACTTTCAACAATATATTTCTGTAGTGTAATTCAAATATAATAAATATTAATATCGTACACATATTTCGCTTGCTCTTTTTTTCTTTGTACACTATATCATACATATCATCCATAAATATATTTATATAAATCATGTTCCGCAAGCATTGGAATACGATTCATGGGCTTACCTAAATTTGAATTTAAATCTTAGATGTTTAGAGCCTTATTTTGTTATTTATTTGGATTCAAAGTTACTCAAAGATGACCTTCTATGGCTAAGCATACTAAACATGATACAACAACAAGAATTACTAATTTATCTGCCAATATATTACTGAAAAGTCGAAAACTCAGTGATTCTACAAGGTAAACGCTCACCCGACCTGTTAGAAAAAAAGAAATAGGAATAGAGATAGAATAAAAGTAACGCGAAAACTCAGTGATTCTGAATTTTCTGATCTTGACATTCAAATTTGCCAAATTTGTTTGTTTACTATAATTTAACAAAAGGCATTAAACGATATATCAAAACGATGCATGAAGTGTGGAGTTGTTAGTGCATTCCAAGTATGTCTGTCCAGTAGGAGTGAAGTGTGGAGTTTATATAATTTAAAGATTGAGAAGAGGTAGGGCCAAAGCAGTAAAAGAATGTAACTTTTCAAGTTTCTAGGATTACAAAAAGGTATTATCAAAAAAAACTGCTAATGCCATGACGTAAATTGTTGAAAGCGCCTCCATAAAAGCCAAACTAAGCAATGAAGTACCTTGTATTTTATGCCTAACCTAACCTAACCTACATGATTTTTAATTGTCTTAATCATTATCTCACATCATTTCAAATGAAATGATTCATTAAAGAGGAATCATGCCATATCGAGATTTGATCATTGATTGATACAATTTTTATTTTGGTTAATTGTTGAATAGGCTAGAATGAAATAACAATGGTTTTGGAGAGATAGTCGGTGTGGAAGTAAACCAACATTTCTATTGGCAAATAGGAGGTTTACAAGTGTTGACAGACGGCTAGAATTTCTTCGAATATGTTGTAGAATTCATTTAAGACATGAGCGAAACTTAAAATTGATAAGATTTAGGTGCGCTTTTACAACGGAGAATCATACGGTTTCTTTATGAGGAGTTAGTTGCACCTATGAATGATATAAATACTACTGCTGAATCATTGATCCTAGTTCCCTATCAAGTAGCACCACCAATAACGCTTGGCCATCCAAATTCCCTTTTGATTCCAAGTGCAACTGACCTTGAATATTCTTTAAGCCCCTAGTGATGGATCGACCTGGTACCTAAAGGTTGGTTTCAAATTTAGATTTATGGCTTATATTGGTTGACCTTCAATAGCTCTTGGGTGATTTTGAAATCTTGGGATACAATGATGTATATATATTATGATTGATATCGCGAAGGTAAAGGGACTCTAAACCGCAACGTTAGCTTGGTAGGATAGGGGTATAGTTGACGTCGATTCATCATTTTTAACATCAATAATTCAAAACCAAACGTGAAACTTTGTTTTCATTCCGATTCTTTATGCAATATGGATAGATTTACGAATTTAAAGACTAAACGAAAAAATTTACGATGTATGACATTTCACGTGGTCAATTAATTAATTTATTGACCGAAATATATGATTAAATTAGGCAGGATTGTAGAAAAAGAAATGGTTGAATCAAAATAATTCCTTCTTAATTTGCAATTTTGTTAGAGGGTACTATGAATGCTCTACCATGTTCCATTTACACACTAAAGGAGTGATACAAGATATAAGGTGTGCAGTTAAGCCAACATTTCTATTTGCAAATAAGGGGTTTCCAAGTGCAAGCCCAAGTACTTATAACATCTCAGGTGGTAGTTGCTAACTTACTAGGTTCAGTCGATATAGTCGTTCAGAATCATTGATCCTATTTCCCTATCGAGCAGCAGCACCTGTTAAAAACAAAGAGAAGAATTCTCAATTTATCCTAAGATCCGCTTTTGTCCGATCCATGTCATAGATCTGATAAAAGCCAGACTAACCAATCAAGTACCTCGTATTTTACTGTGGAGGCACTTTCAGCAATTTATTGCTTATTGCTTTATTGTGTATTTTACCTACTTGATAGCTTAATCTGGCTTTTATGGAGGCACTTTCAACAATATATTTCTGTAGTGTAATTCAAATATAATAAAAATTAATATCGTACACATATTTCGCTTGCTCTTTTTTTCTTTGTACACTATATCATACATATCATCCATAAATATATTTATATAAATCATGTTCTGCAAGCATTGGAATACGATTCATGGGCTTACCTAAATTTGAATTTAAATCTTAGATGTTTAGAGCCTTATTTTGTTATTTATTTGGATTCAAAGTTACTCAAAGATGACCTTCTATGGCTAAGCATACTAAACATGATACAACAACAACAATTACTAATTTATCTGCCAATATATTACTGAAAAGTCGAAAACTCAGTGATTCTACAAGGTAAACGCTCACATGACCTTTTAGAAAAAAATAAATAGGAATAGAGATAGAATAAAAGTAACCCGAAAACTCAGTGATTCTGAATTTTCTGATCTTGACATTCAAATTTGCCAAATTTGTTTGTTTACTATAATTTAACAAAAGGCATTAAACGATATATCAAAACGATGCATGAAGTGTGGAGTTGTTAGTGCATTCCAAGTATGTCTGTCCAGTAGGAGTGAAGTGTGGAGTTGATATAATTTAAAGATTGAGAAGAGGTAGGGCCAAAGCAGTAAAAGAATGTAACTTTTCAAGTTTCTAGGATTACAAAAAGGTATTATCAAATAAAACTGCTAATGCCATGACGTAAATTGTTGAAAGCGCCTCCATAAAAGCCAAACTAAGCAATGAAGTACCTTGTATTTTATGCCTAACCTAACCTAACCTACATGATTTTTAATTGTCTTAATCATTATCTCACATCATTTCAAATGAAATGATTCATTAAAGAGGAATCATGCCATATCGAGATTTGATCATTGATTGATACAATTTTTATTTTGGTTAATTGTTGAATAGGCTAGAATGAAATAACAATGGTTTTGGAGAGATAGTCGGTGTGGAAGTAAACCAACATTTCTATTGGCAAATAGGAGGTTTACAAGTGTTGACAGACGGCTAGAATTTCTTCGAATATGTTGTAGAATTCATTTAAGACATGAGCGAAACTTAAAATTGATAAGATTTAGGTGCGCTTTTACAACGGAGAATCATACGGTTTCTTTATGAGGAGTTAGTTGCACCTATGAATGATATAAATACTACTGCTGAATCATTGATCCTAGTTTCCTATCAAGTAGCACCACCAATAACGCTTGGCCATCCAAATTCCCTTTTGATTCCAAGTGCAACTGACCTTGAATATTCTTTAAGCCCCTAGTGATGGATCGACCTGGTACCTAAAGGTTGGTTTCAAATTTAGATTTATGGCTTATATTGGTTGACCTTCAATAGCTCTTGGGTGATTTTGAAATCTTGGGATACAATGATGTATATATATTATGATTGATATCGCGAAGGTAAACCGCAACGTTAGCTTGGTAGGATAGGGGTATAGTTGACGTCGATTCATCATTTTTAACATCAATAATTCAAAACCAAACGTGAAACTTTGTTTTCATTCCGATTCTTTATGCAATATGGATAGATTTACGAATTTAAAGACTAAACGAAAAAATTTACGATGTATGACATTTCACGTGGTCAATTAATTAATTTATTGACCGAAATATATGATTAAATTAGGCAGGATTGCAGAAAAAGAAATGGTTGAATCAAAATAATTCCTTCTTAATTTGCAATTTTGTTAGAGGGTACTATGAATGCTCTACCATGTTCCATTTACACACTAAAGGAGTGATACAAGATATAAGGTGTGCAGTTAAGCCAACATTTCTATTTGCAAATAAGGGGTTTCCAAGTGCAAGCCCAAGTACTTATAACATCTCAGGTGGTAGTTGCTAACTTACTAGGTTCAGTCGATATAGTCGTTCAGAATCATTGATCCTATTTCCCTATCGAGCAGCAGCACCTGTTAAAAACAAAGAGAAGAATTCTCAATTTATCCTAAGA
Organism: Nuphar pumila; assembly: GCF_984573655.1. Lineage (NCBI taxonomy): Eukaryota > Viridiplantae > Streptophyta > Magnoliopsida > Nymphaeales > Nymphaeaceae > Nuphar > Nuphar pumila. The sequence continues at coordinate 60,275,266 of NC_143263.1, forward strand.
TCCGCTTTTGTCCGATCCATGTCATAGATCTGATAAAAGCCAGACTAACCAATCAAGTACCTCGTATTTTACTGTGGAGGCACTTTCAGCAATTTATTGCTTATTGCTTTATTGTGTATTTTACCTACTTGATAGCTTAATCTGGCTTTTATGGAGGCACTTTCAACAATATATTTCTGTAGTGTAATTCAAATATAATAAATATTAATATCGTACACATATTTCGCTTGCTCTTTTTTTCTTTGTACACTATATCATACATATCATCCATAAATATATTTATATAAATCATGTTCCGCAAGCATTGGAATACGATTCATGGGCTTACCTAAATTTGAATTTAAATCTTAGATGTTTAGAGCCTTATTTTGTTATTTATTTGGATTCAAAGTTACTCAAAGATGACCTTCTATGGCTAAGCATACTAAACATGATACAACAACAACAATTACTAATTTATCTGCCTATATATTACTGAAAAGTCGAAAACTCAGTGATTCTACAAGGTAAACGCTCACCCGACCTGTTAGAAAAAAATAAATAGGAATAGAGATAGAATAAAAGTAACCCGAAAACTCAGTGATTCTGAATTTTCTGATCTTGACATTCAAATTTGCCAAATTTGTTTGTTTACTATAATTTAACAAAAGGCATTAAACGATATATCAAAACGATGCATGAAGTGTGGAGTTGTTAGTGCATTCCAAGTATGTCTCTCCAGTAGGAGTGAAGTGTGGAGTTGATATAATTTAAAGATTGAGAAGAGGTAGGGCCAAAGCAGTAAAAGAATGTAACTTTTCAAGTTTCTAGGATTACAAAAAGGTATTATCAAATAAAACTGCTAATGCCATGACGTAAATTGTTGAAAGCGCCTCCATAAAAGCCAAACTAAGCAATGAAGTACCTTGTATTTTATGCCTAACCTAACCTAACCTACATGATTTTTAATTGTCTTAATCATTATCTCACATCATTTCAAATGAAATGATTCATTAAAGAGGAATCATGCCATATCGAGATTTGATCATTGATTGATACAATTTTTATTTTGGTTAATTGTTGAATAGGCTAGAATGAAATAACAATGGTTTTGGAGAGATAGTCGGTGTGGAAGTAAACCAACATTTCTATTGGCAAATAGGAGGTTTACAAGTGTTGACAGACGGCTAGAATTTCTTCGAATATGTTGTAGAATTCATTTAAGACATGAGCGAAACTTAAAATTGATAAGATTTAGGTGCGCTTTTACAACGGAGAATCATACGGTTTCTTTATGAGGAGTTAGTTGCACCTATGAATGATATAAATACTACTGCTGAATCATTGATCCTAGTTTCCTATCAAGTAGCACCACCAATAACGCTTGGCCATCCAAATTCCCTTTTGATTCCAAGTGCAACTGACCTTGAATATTCTTTAAGCCCCTAGTGATGGATCGACCTGGTACCTAAAGGTTGGTTTCAAATTTAGATTTATGGCTTATATTGGTTGACCTTCAATAGCTCTTGGGTGATTTTGAAATCTTGGGATACAATGATGTATATATATTATGATTGATATCGCGAAGGTAAAGGGACTCTAAACCGCAACGTTAGCTTGGTAGGATAGGGGTATAGTTGACGTCGATTCATCATTTTTAACATCAATAATTCAAAACCAAACATGAAACTTTGTTTTCATTTCGATTCTTTATGCAATATGGATAGATTTACGAATTTAAAGACTAAACGAAAAAATTTACGATGTATGACATTTCACGTGGTCAATTAATTAATTTATTGACCGAAATATATGATTAAATTAGGCAGGATTGTAGAAAAAGAAATGGTTGAATCAAAATAATTCCTTCTTAATTTGCAATTTTGTTAGAGGGTACTATGAAGGCTCTACCATGTTCCATTTACACACTAAAGGAGTGATACAAGATATAAGGTGTGCAGTTAAGCCAACATTTCTATTTGCAAATAAGGGGTTTCCAAGTGCAAGCCCAAGTACTTATAACATCTCAGGTGGTAGTTGCTAACTTACTAGGTTCAGTCGATATAGTCGTTCAGAATCATTGATCCTATTTCCCTATCGAGCAGCAGCACCTGTTAAAAACAAAGAGAAGAATTCTCAATTTATCCTAAGATCCGCTTTTGTCCGATCCATGTCATAGATCTGATAAAAGCCAGACAAACCAATCAAGTACCTCGTATTTTACTGTGGAGGCACTTTCAGCAATTTTTTGCATATTGCTTTATTGTGTATTTTACCTACTTGATAGCTTAATCTGGCTTTTATGGAGGCACTTTCAACAATATATTTCTGTAGTGTAATTCAAATATAATAAATATTAATATCGTACACATATTTCGCTTGCTCTTTTTTTCTTTGTACACTATATCATACATATCATCCATAAATATATTTATATAAATCATGTTCCGCAAGCATTGGAATACGATTCATGGGCTTACCTAAATTTGAATTTAAATCTTAGATGTTTAGAGCCTTATTTTGTTATTTATTTGGATTCAAAGTTACTCAAAGATGACCTTCTATGGCTAAGCATACTAAACATGATACAACAACAACAATTACTAATTTATCTGCCAATATATTACTGAAAAGTCGAAAACTCAGTGATTCTACAAGGTAAACGCTCACCCGACCTGTTAGAAAAAAATAAATAGGAATAGAGATAGAATAAAAGTAACCCGAAAACTCAGTGATTCTGAATTTTCTGATCTTGACATTCAAATTTGCCAAATTTGTTTGTTTACTATAATTTAACAAAAGGCATTAAACGATATATCAAAACGATGCATGAAGTGTGGAGTTGTTAGTGCATTCCAAGTATGTCTGTCCAGTAGGAGTGAAGTGTGGAGTTGATATAATTTAAAGATTGAGAAGAGGTAGGGCCAAAGCAGTAAAAGAATGTAACTTTTCAAGTTTCTAGGATTACAAAAAGGTATTATCAAATAAAACTGCTAATGCCATGACGTAAATTGTTGAAAGCGCCTCCATAAAAGCCAAACTAAGCAATGAAGTACCTTGTATTTTATGCCTAACCTAACCTAACCTACATGATTTTTAATTGTCTTAATCATTATCTCACATCATTTCAAATGAAATGATTCATTAAAGAGGAATCATGCCATATCGAGATTTGATCATTGATTGATACAATTTTTATTTTGGTTAATTGTTGAATAGGCTAGAATGAAATAACAATGGTTTTGGAGAGATAGTCGGTGTGGAAGTAAACCAACATTTCTATTGGCAAATAGGAGGTTTACAAGTGTTGACAGACGGCTAGAATTTCTTCGAATATGTTGTAGAATTCATTTAAGACATGAGCGAAACTTAAAATTGATAAGATTTAGGTGCGCTTTTACAACGGAGAATCATACGGTTTCTTTATGAGGAGTTAGTTGCACCTATGAATGATATAAATACTACTGCTGAATCATTGATCCTAGTTTCCTATCAAGTAGCACCACCAATAACGCTTGGCCATCCAAATTCCCTTTTGATTCCAAGTGCAACTGACCTTGAATATTCTTTAAGCCCCTAGTGATGGATCGACCTGGTACCTAAAGGTTGGTTTCAAATTTAGATTTATGGCTTATATTGGTTGACCTTCAATAGCTCTTGGGTGATTTTGAAATCTTAGGATACAATGATGTATATATATTATGATTGATATCGCGAAGGTAAAGGGACTCTAAACCGCAACGTTAGCTTGGTAGGATAGGGGTATAGTTGACGTCGATTCATCATTTTTAACATCAATAATTCAAAACCAAACGTGAAACTTTGTTTTCATTCCGATTCTTTATGCAATATGGATAGATTTACGAATTTAAAGACTAAACGAAAAAATTTACGATGTATGACATTTCACGTGGTCAATTAATTAATTTATTGACCGAAATATATGATTAAATTAGGCAGGATTGTAGAAAAAGAAATGGTTGAATCAAAATAATTCCTTCTTAATTTGCAATTTTGTTAGAGGGTACTATGAATGCTCTACCATGTTCCATTTACACACTAAAGGAGTGATACAAGATATAAGGTGTGCAGTTAAGCCAACATTTCTATTTGCAAATAAGGGGTTTCCAAGTGCAAGCCCAAGTACTTATAACATCTCAGGTGGTAGTTGCTAACTTACTAGGTTCAGTCGATATAGTCGTTCAGAATCATTGATCCTATTTCCCTATCGAGCAGCAGCACCTGTTAAAAACAAAGAGAAGAATTCTCAATTTATCCTAAGATCCGCTTTTGTCCGATCCATGTCATAGATCTGATAAAAGCCAGACTAACCAATCAAGTACCTCGTATTTTACTGTGGAGGCACTTTCAGCAATTTATTGCTTATTGCTTTATTGTGTATTTTACCTACTTGATAGCTTAATCTGGCTTTTATGGAGGCACTTTCAACAATATATTTCTGTAGTGTAATTCAAATATAATAAATATTAATATCGTACACATATTTCGCTTGCTCTTTTTTTCTTTGTACACTATATCATACATATCATCCATAAATATATTTATATAAATCATGTTCCGCAAGCATTGGAATACGATTCATGGGCTTACCTAAATTTGAATTTAAATCTTAGATGTTTAGAGCCTTATTTTGTTATTTATTTGGATTCAAAGTTACTCAAATATGACCTTCTATGGCTAAGCATACTAAACATGATACAACAACAACAACAATTACTAATTTATCTGCCAATATATTACTGAAAAGTCGAAAACTCAGTGATTCTACAAGGTAAACGCTCACCCGACCTGTTAGAAAAAAATAAATAGGAATAGAGATAGAATAAAAGTAACCCGAAAACTCAGTGATTCTGAATTTTCTGATCTTGACATTCAAATTTGCCAAATTTGTTTGTTTACTATAATTTAACAAAAGGCATTAAACGATATATCAAAACGATGCATGAAGTGTGGAGTTGTTAGTGCATTCCAAGTATGTCTGTCCAGTAGGAGTGAAGTGTGGAGTTGATATAATTTAAAGATTGAGAAGAGGTAGGGCCAAAGCAGTAAAAGAATGTAACTTTTCAAGTTTCTAGGATTACAAAAAGGTATTATCAAATAAAACTGCTAATGCCATGACGTAAATTGTTGAAAGCGCCTCCATAAAAGCCAAACTAAGCAATGAAGTACCTTGTATTTTATGCCTAACCTAACCTAACCTACATGATTTTTAATTGTCTTAATCATTATCTCACATCATTTCAAATGAAATGATTCATTAAAGAGGAATCATGCCATATCGAGATTTGATCATTGATTGATACAATTTTTATTTTGGTTAATTGTTGAATAGGCTAGAATGAAATAACAATGGTTTTGGAGAGATAGTCGGTGTGGAAGTAAACCAACATTTCTATTGGCAAATAGGAGGTTTACAAGTGTTGACAGACGGCTAGAATTTCTTCGAATATGTTGTAGAATTCATTTAAGACATGAGCGAAACTTAAAATTGATAAGATTTAGGTGCGCTTTTACAACGGAGAATCATACGGTTTCTTTATGAGGAGTTAGTTGCACCTATGAATGATATAAATACTACTGCTGAATCATTGATCCTAGTTCCCTATCAAGTAGCACCACCAATAACGCTTGGCCATCCAAATTCCCTTTTGATTCCAAGTGCAACTGACCTTGAATATTCTTTAAGCCCCTAGTGGTGGATCGACCTGGTACCTAAAGGTTTGTTTCAAATTTAGATTTATGGCTTATATTGGTAGACCTTCAATAGCTCTTGGGTGATTTTGAAATCTTAGGATACAATGATGTATATATATTATGATTGATATCGCGAAGGTAAAGGGACTCTAAACCGCAACGTTAGCTTGGTAGGATAGGGGTATAGTTGACGTCGATTCATCATTTTTAACATCAATAATTCAAAACCAAACGTGAAACTTTGTTTTCATTCCGATTCTTTATGCAATATGGATAGATTTACGAATTTAAAGACTAAACGAAAAAATTTACGATGTATGACATTTCACGTGGTCAATTAATTAATTTATTGACCGAAATATATGATTAAATTAGGCAGGATTGTAGAAAAAGAAATGGTTGAATCAAAATAATTCCTTCTTAATTTGCAATTTTGTTAGAGGGTACTATGAATGCTCTACCATGTTCCATTTACACACTAAAGGAGTGATACAAGATATAAGGTGTGCAGTTAAGCCAACATTTCTATTTGCAAATAAGGGGTTTCCAAGTGCAAGCCCAAGTACTTATAACATCTCAGGTGGTAGTTGCTAACTTACTAGGTTCAGTCGATATAGTCGTTCAGAATCATTGATCCTATTTCCCTATCGAGCAGCAGCACCTGTTAAAAACAAAGAGAAGAATTCTCAATTTATCCTAAGATCCGCTTTTGTCCGATCCATGTCATAGATCTGATAAAAGCCAGACTAACCAATCAAGTACCTCGTATTTTACTGTGGAGGCACTTTCAGCAATTTATTGCTTATTGCTTTATTGTGTATTTTACCTACTTGATAGCTTAATCTGGCTTTTATGGAGGCACTTTCAACAATATATTTCTGTAGTGTAATTCAAATATAATAAATATTAATATCGTACACATATTTCGCTTGCTCTTTTTTTCTTTGTACACTATATCATACATATCATCCATAAATATATTTATATAAATCATGTTCTGCAAGCATTGGAATACGATTCATGGGCTTACCTAAATTTGAATTTAAATCTTAGATGTTTAGAGCCTTATTTTGTTATTTATTTGGATTCAAAGTTACTCAAAGATGACCTTCTATGGCTAAGCATACTAAACATGATACAACAACAACAATTACTAATTTATCTGCCAATATATTACTGAAAAGTCGAAAACTCAGTGATTCTACAAGGTAAACGCTCACATGACCTTTTAGAAAAAAATAAATAGGAATAGAGATAGAATAAAAGTAACCCGAAAACTCAGTGATTCTGAATTTTCTGATCTTGACATTCAAATTTGCCAAATTTGTTTGTTTACTATAATTTAACAAAAGGCATTAAACGATATATCAAAACGATGCATGAAGTGTGGAGTTGTTAGTGCATTCCAAGTATGTCTGTCCAGTAGGAGTGAAGTGTGGAGTTGATATAATTTAAAGATTGAGAAGAGGTAGGGCCAAAGCAGTAAAAGAATGTAACTTTTCAAGTTTCTAGGATTACAAAAAGGTATTATCAAATAAAACTGCTAATGCCATGACGTAAATTGTTGAAAGCGCCTCCATAAAAGCCAAACTAAGCAATGAAGTACCTTGTATTTTATGCCTAACCTAACCTAACCTACATGATTTTTAATTGTCTTAATCATTATCTCACATCATTTCAAATGAAATGATTCATTAAAGAGGAATCATGCCATATCGAGATTTGATCATTGATTGATACAATTTTTATTTTGGTTAATTGTTGAATAGGCTAGAATGAAATAACAATGGTTTTGGAGAGATAGTCGGTGTGGAAGTAAACCAACATTTCTATTGGCAAATAGGAGGTTTACAAGTGTTGACAGACGGCTAGAATTTCTTCGAATATGTTGTAGAATTCATTTAAGACATGAGCGAAACTTAAAATTGATAAGATTTAGGTGCGCTTTTACAACGGAGAATCATACGGTTTCTTTATGAGGAGTTAGTTGCACCTATGAATGATATAAATACTACTGCTGAATCATTGATCCTAGTTTCCTATCAAGTAGCACCACCAATAACGCTTGGCCATCCAAATTCCCTTTTGATTCCAAGTGCAACTGACCTTGAATATTCTTTAAGCCCCTAGTGATGGATCGACCTGGTACCTAAAGGTTGGTTTCAAATTTAGATTTATGGCTTATATTGGTTGACCTTCAATAGCTCTTGGGTGATTTTGAAATCTTGGGATACAATGATGTATATATATTATGATTGATATCGCGAAGGTAAAGGGACTCTAAACCGCAACGTTAGCTTGGTAGGATAGGGGTATAGTTGACGTCGATTCATCATTTTTAACATCAATAATTCAAAACCAAACGTGAAACTTTGTTTTCATTCCGATTCTTTATGCAATATGGATAGATTTACGAATTTAAAGACTAAACGAAAAAATTTACGATGTATGACATTTCACGTGGTCAATTAATTAATTTATTGACCGAAATATATGATTAAATTAGGCAGGATTGCAGAAAAAGAAATGGTTGAATCAAAATAATTCCTTCTTAATTTGCAATTTTGTTAGAGGGTACTATGAATGCTCTACCATGTTCCATTTACACACTAAAGGAGTGATACAAGATATAAGGTGTGCAGTTAAGCCAACATTTCTATTTGCAAATAAGGGGTTTCCAAGTGCAAGCCCAAGTACTTATAACATCTCAGGTGGTAGTTGCTAACTTACTAGGTTCAGTCGATATAGTCGTTCAGAATCATTGATCCTATTTCCCTATCGAGCAGCAGCACCTGTTAAAAACAAAGAGAAGAATTCTCAATTTATCCTAAGATCCGCTTTTGTCCGATCCATGTCATAGATCTGATAAAAGCCAGACTAACCAATCAAGTACCTCGTATTTTACTGTGGAGGCACTTTCAGCAATTTATTGCTTATTGCTTTATTGTGTATTTTACCTACTTGATAGCTTAATCTGGCTTTTATGGAGGCACTTTCAACAATATATTTCTGTAGTGTAATTCAAATATAATAAATATTAATATTGTACACATATTTCGCTTGCTCTTTTTTTCTTTGTACACTATATCATACATATCATCCATAAATATATTTATATAAATCATGTTCCGCAAGCATTGGAATACGATTCATGGGCTTACCTAAATTTGAATTTAAATCTTAGATGTTTAGAGCCTTATTTTGTTATTTATTTGGATTCAAAGTTACTCAAAGATGACCTTCTATGGCTAAGCATACTAAACATGATACAACAACAACAATTACTAATTTATCTGCCTATATATTACTGAAAAGTCGAAAACTCAGTGATTCTACAAGGTAAACGCTCACCCGACCTGTTAGAAAAAAATAAATAGGAATAGAGATAGAATAAAAGTAACCCGAAAACTCAGTGATTCTGAATTTTCTGATCTTGACATTCAAATTTGCCAAATTTGTTTGTTTACTATAATTTAACAAAAGGCATTAAACGATATATCAAAACGATGCATGAAGTGTGGAGTTGTTAGTGCATTCCAAGTATGTCTCTCTAGTAGGAGTGAAGTGTGGAGTTGATATAATTTAAAGATTGAGAAGAGGTAGGGCCAAAGCAGTAAAAGAATGTAACTTTTCAAGTTTCTAGGATTACAAAAAGGTATTATCAAATAAAACTGCTAATGCCATGACGTAAATTGTTGAAAGCGCCTCCATAAAAGCCAAACTAAGCAATGAAGTACCTTGTATTTTATGCCTAACCTAACCTAACCTACATGATTTTTAATTGTCTTAATCATTATCTCACATCATTTCAAATGAAATGATTCATTAAAGAGGAATCATGCCATATCGAGATTTGATCATTGATTGATACAATTTTTATTTTGGTTAATTGTTGAATAGGCTAGAATGAAATAACAATGGTTTTGGAGAGATAGTCGGTGTGGAAGTAAACCAACATTTCTATTGGCAAATAGGAGGTTTACAAGTGTTGACAGACGGCTAGAATTTCTTCGAATATGTTGTAGAATTCATTTAAGACATGAGCGAAACTTAAAATTGATAAGATTTAGGTGCGCTTTTACAACGGAGAATCATACGGTTTCTTTATGAGGAGTTAGTTGCACCTATGAATGATATAAATACTACTGCTGAATCATTGATCCTAGTTTCCTATCAAGTAGCACCACCAATAACGCTTGGCCATCCAAATTCCCTTTTGATTCCAAGTGCAACTGACCTTGAATATTCTTTAAGCCCCTAGTGATGGATCGACCTGGTACCTAAAGGTTGGTTTCAAATTTAGATTTATGGCTTATATTGGTTGACCTTCAATAGCTCTTGGGTGATTTTGAAATCTTGGGATACAATGATGTATATATATTATGATTGATATCGCGAAGGTAAAGGGACTCTAAACCGCAACGTTAGCTTGGTAGGATAGGGGTATAGTTGACGTCGATTCATCATTTTTAACATCAATAATTCAAAACCAAACGTGAAACTTTGTTTTCATTTCGATTCTTTATGCAATATGGATAGATTTACGAATTTAAAGACTAAACGAAAAAATTTACGATGTATGACATTTCACGTGGTCAATTAATTAATTTATTGACCGAAATATATGATTAAATTAGGCAGGATTGTAGAAAAAGAAATGGTTGAATCAAAATAATTCCTTCTTAATTTGCAATTTTGTTAGAGGGTACTATGAATGCTCTACCATGTTCCATTTACACACTAAAGGAGTGATACAAGATATAAGGTGTGCAGTTAAGCCAACATTTCTATTTGCAAATAAGGGGTTTCCAAGTGCAAGCCCAAGTACTTATAACATCTCAGGTGGTAGTTGCTAACTTACTAGGTTCAGTCGATATAGTCGTTCAGAATCATTGATCCTATTTCCCTATCGAGCAGCAGCACCTGTTAAAAACAAAGAGAAGAATTCTCAATTTATCCTAAGATCCGCTTTTGTCCGATCCATGTCATAGATCTGATAAAAGCCAGACAAACCAATCAAGTACCTCGTATTTTACTGTGGAGGCACTTTCAGCAATTTATTGCTTATTGCTTTATTGTGTATTTTACCTACTTGATAGCTTAATCTGGCTTTTATGGAGGCACTTTCAACAATATATTTCTGTAGTGTAATTCAAATATAATAAATATTAATATCGTACACATATTTCGCTTGCTCTTTTTTTCTTTGTACACTATATCATACATATCATCCATAAATATATTTATATAAATCATGTTCCGCAAGCATTGGAATACGATTCATGGGCTTACCTAAATTTGAATTTAAATCTTAGATGTTTAGAGCCTTATTTTGTTATTTATTTGGATTCAAAGTTACTCAAATATGACCTTCTATGGCTAAGCATACTAAACATGATACAACAACAACAACAATTACTAATTTATCTGCCAATATATTACTGAAAAGTCGAAAACTCAGTGATTCTACAAGGTAAACGCTCACCCGACCTGTTAGAAAAAAATAAATAGGAATAGAGATAGAATAAAAGTAACCCGAAAACTCAGTGATTCTGAATTTTCTGATCTTGACATTCAAATTTGCCAAATTTGTTTGTTTACTATAATTTAACAAAAGGCATTAAACGATATATCAAAACGATGCATGAAGTGTGGAGTTGTTAGTGCATTCCAAGTATGTCTGTCCAGTAGGAGTGAAGTGTGGAGTTGATATAATTTAAAGATTGAGAAGAGGTAGGGCCAAAGCAGTAAAAGAATGTAACTTTTCAAGTTTCTAGGATTACAAAAAGGTATTATCAAATAAAACTGCTAATGCCATGACGTAAATTGTTGAAAGCGCCTCCATAAAAGCCAAACTAAGCAATGAAGTACCTTGTATTTTATGCCTAACCTAACCTAACCTACATGATTTTTAATTGTCTTAATCATTATCTCACATCATTTCAAATGAAATGATTCATTAAAGAGGAATCATGCCATATCGAGATTTGATCATTGATTGATACAATTTTTATTTTGGTTAATTGTTGAATAGGCTAGAATGAAATAACAATGGTTTTGGAGAGATAGTCGGTGTGGAAGTAAACCAACATTTCTATTGGCAAATAGGAGGTTTACAAGTGTTGACAGACGGCTAGAATTTCTTCGAATATGTTGTAGAATTCATTTAAGACATGAGCGAAACTTAAAATTGATAAGATTTAGGTGCGCTTTTACAACGGAGAATCATACGGTTTCTTTATGAGGAGTTAGTTGCACCTATGAATGATATAAATACTACTGCTGAATCATTGATCCTAGTTCCCTATCAAGTAGCACCACCAATAACGCTTGGCCATCCAAATTCCCTTTTGATTCCAAGTGCAACTGACCTTGAATATTCTTTAAGCCCCTAGTGGTGGATCGACCTGGTACCTAAAGGTTTGTTTCAAATTTAGATTTATGGCTTATATTGGTAGACCTTCAATAGCTCTTGGGTGATTTTGAAATCTTAGGATACAATGATGTATATATATTATGATTGATATCGCGAAGGTAAAGGGACTCTAAACCGCAACGTTAGCTTGGTAGGATAGGGGTATAGTTGACGTCGATTCATCATTTTTAACATCAATAATTCAAAACCAAACGTGAAACTTTGTTTTCATTCCGATTCTTTATGCAATATGGATAGATTTACGAATTTAAAGACTAAACGAAAAAATTTACGATGTATGACATTTCACGTGGTCAATTAATTAATTTATTGACCGAAATATATGATTAAATTAGGCAGGATTGTAGAAAAAGAAATGGTTGAATCAAAATAATTCCTTCTTAATTTGCAATTTTGTTAGAGGGTACTATGAATGCTCTACCATGTTCCATTTACACACTAAAGGAGTGATACAAGATATAAGGTGTGCAGTTAAGCCAACATTTCTATTTGCAAATAAGGGGTTTCCAAGTGCAAGCCCAAGTACTTATAACATCTCAGGTGGTAGTTGCTAACTTACTAGGTTCAGTCGATATAGTCGTTCAGAATCATTGATCCTATTTCCCTATCGAGCAGCAGCACCTGTTAAAAACAAAGAGAAGAATTCTCAATTTATCCTAAGATCCGCTTTTGTCCGATCCATGTCATAGATCTGATAAAAGCCAGACTAACCAATCAAGTACCTCGTATTTTACTGTGGAGGCACTTTCAGCAATTTATTGCTTATTGCTTTATTGTGTATTTTACCTACTTGATAGCTTAATCTGGCTTTTATGGAGGCACTTTCAACAATATATTTCTGTAGTGTAATTCAAATATAATAAATATTAATATCGTACACATATTTCGCTTGCTCTTTTTTTCTTTGTACACTATATCATACATATCATCCATAAATATATTTATATAAATCATGTTCCGCAAGCATTGGAATACGATTCATGGGCTTACCTAAATTTGAATTTAAATCTTAGATGTTTAGAGCCTTATTTTGTTATTTATTTGGATTCAAAGTTACTCAAATATGACCTTCTATGGCTAAGCATACTAAACATGATACAACAACAACAACAATTACTAATTTATCTGCCAATATATTACTGAAAAGTCGAAAACTCAGTGATTCTACAAGGTAAACGCTCACCCGACCTGTTAGAAAAAAATAAATAGGAATAGAGATAGAATAAAAGTAACCCGAAAACTCAGTGATTCTGAATTTTCTGATCTTGACATTCAAATTTGCCAAATTTGTTTGTTTACTATAATTTAACAAAAGGCATTAAACGATATATCAAAACGATGCATGAAGTGTGGAGTTGTTAGTGCATTCCAAGTATGTCTGTCCAGTAGGAGTGAAGTGTGGAGTTGATATAATTTAAAGATTGAGAAGAGGTAGGGCCAAAGCAGTAAAAGAATGTAACTTTTCAAGTTTCTAGGATTACAAAAAGGTATTATCAAATAAAACTGCTAATGCCATGACGTAAATTGTTGAAAGCGCCTCCATAAAAGCCAAACTAAGCAATGAAGTACCTTGTATTTTATGCCTAACCTAACCTAACCTACATGATTTTTAATTGTCTTAATCATTATCTCACATCATTTCAAATGAAATGATTCATTAAAGAGGAATCATGCCATATCGAGATTTGATCATTGATTGATACAATTTTTATTTTGGTTAATTGTTGAATAGGCTAGAATGAAATAACAATGGTTTTGGAGAGATAGTCGGTGTGGAAGTAAACCAACATTTCTATTGGCAAATAGGAGGTTTACAAGTGTTGACAGACGGCTAGAATTTCTTCGAATATGTTGTAGAATTCATTTAAGACATGAGCGAAACTTAAAATTGATAAGATTTAGCTGCGCTTTTACAACGGAGAATCATACGGTTTCTTTATGAGGAGTTAGTTGCACCTATGAATGATATAAATACTACTGCTGAATCATTGATCCTAGTTCCCTATCAAGTAGCACCACCAATAACGCTTGGCCATCCAAATTCCCTTTTGATTCCAAGTGCAACTGACCTTGAATATTCTTTAAGCCCCTAGTGATGGATCGACCTGGTACCTAAAGGTTGGTTTCAAATTTAGATTTATGGCTTATATTGGTTGACCTTCAATAGCTCTTGGGTGATTTTGAAATCTTGGGATACAATGATGTATATATATTATGATTGATATCGCGAAGGTAAAGGGACTCTAAACCGCAACGTTAGCTTGGTAGGATAGGGGTATAGTTGACGTCGATTCATCATTTTTAACATCAATAATTCAAAACCAAACGTGAAACTTTGTTTTCATTCCGATTCTTTATGCAATATGGATAGATTTACGAATTTAAAGACTAAACGAAAAAATTTACGATGTATGACATTTCACGTGGTCAATTAATTAATTTATTGACCGAAATATATGATTAAATTAGGCAGGATTGTAGAAAAAGAAATGGTTGAATCAAAATAATTCCTTCTTAATTTGCAATTTTGTTAGAAGGTACTATGAATGCTCTACCATGTTCCATTTACACACTAAAGGAGTGATACAAGATATAAGGTGTGTAGTTAAGCCAACATTTCTATTTGCAAATAAGGGGTTTCCAAGTGCAAGCCCAAGTACTTATAACATCTCAGGTGGTAGTTGCTAACTTACTAGGTTCAGTCGATATAGTCGTTCAGAATCATTGATCCTATTTCCCTATCGAGCAGCAGCACCTGTTAAAAACAAAGAGAAGAATTCTCAATTTATCCTAAGATCCGCTTTTGTCCGATCCATGTCATAGATCTGATAAAAGCCAGACTAACCAATCAAGTACCTCGTATTTTACTGTGGAGGCACTTTCAGCAATTTATTGCTTATTGCTTTATTGTGTATTTTACCTACTTGATAGCTTAATCTGGCTTTTATGGAGGCACTTTCAACAATATATTTCTGTAGTGTAATTCAAATATAATAAATATTAATATCGTACACATATTTCGCTTGCTCTTTTTTTCTTTGTACACTATATCATACATATCATCCATAAATATATTTATATAAATCATGTTCCGCAAGCATTGGAATACGATTCATGGGCTTACCTAAATTTGAATTTAAATCTTAGATGTTTAGAGCCTTATTTTGTTATTTATTTGGATTCAAAGTTACTCAAAGATGACCTTCTATGGCTAAGCATACTAAACATGATACAACAACAACAATTACTAATTTATCTGCCAATATATTACTGAAAAGTCGAAAACTCAGTGATTCTACAAGGTAAACGCTCACCCGACCTGTTAGAAAAAAAGAAATAGGAATAGAGATAGAATAAAAGTAACCCGAAAACTCAGTGATTCTGAATTTTCTGATCTTGACATTCAAATTTGCCAAATTTGTTTGTTTACTATAATTTAACAAAAGGCATTAAACGATATATCAAAACGATGCATGAAGTGTGGAGTTGTTAGTGCATTCCAAGTATGTCTGTCCAGTAGGAGTGAAGTGTGGAGTTGATATAATTTAAAGATTGAGAAGAGGTAGGGCCAAAGCAGTAAAAGAATGTAACTTTTCAAGTTTCTAGGATTACAAAAAGGTATTATCAAATAAAACTGCTAATGCCATGACGTAAATTGTTGAAAGCGCCTCCATAAAAGCCAAACTAAGCAATGAAGTACCTTGTATTTTATGCCTAACCTAACCTAACCTACATGATTTTTAATTGTCTTAATCATTATCTCACATCATTTCAAATGAAATGATTCATTAAAGAGGAATCATGCCATATCGAGATTTGATCATTGATTGATACAATTTTTATTTTGGTTAATTGTTGAATAGGCTAGAATGAAATAACAATGGTTTTGGAGAGATAGTCGGTGTGGAAGTAAACCAACATTTCTATTGGCAAATAGGAGGTTTACAAGTGTTGACAGACGGCTAGAATTTCTTCGAATATGTTGTAGAATTCATTTAAGACATGAGCGAAACTTAAAATTGATAAGATTTAGGTGCGCTTTTACAACGGAGAATCATACGGTTTCTTTATGAGGAGTTAGTTGCACCTATGAATGATATAAATACTACTGCTGAATCATTGATCCTAGTTTCCTATCAAGTAGCACCACCAATAACGCTTGGCCATCCAAATTCCCTTTTGATTCCAAGTGCAACTGACCTTGAATATTCTTTAAGCCCCTAGTGATGGATCGACCTGGTACCTAAAGGTTGGTTTCAAATTTAGATTTATGGCTTATATTGGTTGACCTTCAATAGCTCTTGGGTGATTTTGAAATCTTGGGATACAATGATGTATATATATTATGATTGATATCGCGAAGGTAAAGGGACTCTAAACCGCAACGTTAGCTTGGTAGGATAGGGGTATAGTTGACGTCGATTCATCATTTTTAACATCAATAATTCAAAACCAAACGTGAAACTTTGTTTTCATTCCGATTCTTTATGCAATATGGATAGATTTACGAATTTAAAGACTAAACGAAAAAATTTACGATGTATGACATTTCACGTGGTCAATTAATTAATTTATTGACCGAAATATATGATTAAATTAGGCAGGATTGTAGAAAAAGAAATGGTTGAATCAAAATAATTCCTTCTTAATTTGCAATTTTGTTAGAGGGTACTATGAAGGCTCTACCATGTTCCATTTACACACTAAAGGAGTGATACAAGATATAAGGTGTGCAGTTAAGCCAACATTTCTATTTGCAAATAAGGGGTTTCCAAGTGCAAGCCCAAGTACTTATAACATCTCAGGTGGTAGTTGCTAACTTACTAGGTTCAGTCGATATAGTCGTTCAGAATCATTGATCCTATTTCCCTATCGAGCAGCAGCACCTGTTAAAAACAAAGAGAAGAATTCTCAATTTATCCTAAGATCCGCTTTTGTCCGATCCATGTCATAGATCTGATAAAAGCCAGACTAACCAATCAAGTACCTCGTATTTTACTGTGGAGGCACTTTCATCAATTTATTGCTTATTGCTTTATTGTGTATTTTACCTACTTGATAGCTTAATCTGGCTTTTATGGAGGCACTTTCAACAATATATTTCTGTAGTGTAATTCAAATATAATAAATATTAATATCGTACACATATTTCGCTTGCTCTTTTTTTCTTTGTACACTATATCATACATATCATCCATAAATATATTTATATAAATCATGTTCCGCAAGCATTGGAATACGATTCATGGGCTTACCTAAATTTGAATTTAAATCTTAGATGTTTAGAGCCTTATTTTGTTATTTATTTGGATTCAAAGTTACTCAAATATGACCTTCTATGGCTAAGCATACTAAACATGATACAACAACAACAACAATTACTAATTTATCTGCCAATATATTACTGAAAAGTCGAAAACTCAGTGATTCTACAAGGTAAACGCTCACCCGACCTGTTAGAAAAAAATAAATAGGAATAGAGATAGAATAAAAGTAACCCGAAAACTCAGTGATTCTGAATTTTCTGATCTTGACATTCAAATTTGCCAAATTTGTTTGTTTACTATAATTTAACAAAAGGCATTAAACGATATATCAAAACGATGCATGAAGTGTGGAGTTGTTAGTGCATTCCAAGTATGTCTGTCCAGTAGGAGTGAAGTGTGGAGTTGATATAATTTAAAGATTGAGAAGAGGTAGGGCCAAAGCAGTAAAAGAATGTAACTTTTCAAGTTTCTAGGATTACAAAAAGGTATTATCAAATAAAACTGCTAATGCCATGACGTAAATTGTTGAAAGCGCCTCCATAAAAGCCAAACTAAGCAATGAAGTACCTTGTATTTTATGCCTAACCTAACCTAACCTACATGATTTTTAATTGTCTTAATCATTATCTCACATCATTTCAAATGAAATGATTCATTAAAGAGGAATCATGCCATATCGAGATTTGATCATTGATTGATACAATTTTTATTTTGGTTAATTGTTGAATAGGCTAGAATGAAATAACAATGGTTTTGGAGAGATAGTCGGTGTGGAAGTAAACCAACATTTCTATTGGCAAATAGGAGGTTTACAAGTGTTGACAGACGGCTAGAATTTCTTCGAATATGTTGTAGAATTCATTTAAGACATGAGCGAAACTTAAAATTGATAAGATTTAGGTGCGCTTTTACAACGGAGAATCATACGGTTTCTTTATGAGGAGTTAGTTGCACCTATGAATGATATAAATACTACTGCTGAATCATTGATCCTAGTTTCCTATCAAGTAGCACCACCAATAACGCTTGGCCATCCAAATTCCCTTTTGATTCCAAGTGCAACTGACCTTGAATATTCTTTAAGCCCCTAGTGATGGATCGACCTGGTACCTAAAGGTTGGTTTCAAATTTAGATTTATGGCTTATATTGGTTGACCTTCAATAGCTCTTGGGTGATTTTGAAATCTTAGGATACAATGATGTATATATATTATGATTGATATCGCGAAGGTAAAGGGACTCTAAACCGCAACGTTAGCTTGGTAGGATAGGGGTATAGTTGACGTCGATTCATCATTTTTAACATCAATAATTCAAAACCAAACGTGAAACTTTGTTTTCATTCCGATTCTTTATGCAATATGGATAGATTTACGAATTTAAAGACTAAACGAAAAAATTTACGATGTATGACATTTCACGTGGTCAATTAATTAATTTATTGACCGAAATATATGATTAAATTAGGCAGGATTGTAGAAAAAGAAATGGTTGAATCAAAATAATTCCTTCTTAATTTGCAATTTTGTTAGAGGGTACTATGAATGCTCTACCATGTTCCATTTACACACTAAAGGAGTGATACAAGATATAAGGTGTGCAGTTAAGCCAACATTTCTATTTGCAAATAAGGGGTTTCCAAGTGCAAGCCCAAGTACTTATAACATCTCAGGTGGTAGTTGCTAACTTACTAGGTTCAGTCGATATAGTCGTTCAGAATCATTGATCCTATTTCCCTATCGAGCAGCAGCACCTGTTAAAAACAAAGAGAAGAATTCTCAATTTATCCTAAGATCCGCTTTTGTCCGATCCATGTCATAGATCTGATAAAAGCCAGACTAACCAATCAAGTACCTCGTATTTTACTGTGGAGGCACTTTCAGCAATTTATTGCTTATTGCTTTATTGTGTATTTTACCTACTTGATAGCTTAATCTGGCTTTTATGGAGGCACTTTCAACAATATATTTCTGTAGTGTAATTCAAATATAATAAATATTAATATCGTACACATATTTCGCTTGCTCTTTTTTTCTTTGTACACTATATCATACATATCATCCATAAATATATTTATATAAATCATGTTCCGCAAGCATTGGAATACGATTCATGGGCTTACCTAAATTTGAATTTAAATCTTAGATGTTTAGAGCCTTATTTTGTTATTTATTTGGATTCAAAGTTACTCAAAGATGACCTTCTATGGCTAAGCATACTAAACATGATACAACAACAACAACAATTACTAATTTATCTGCCAATATATTACTGAAAAGTCGAAAACTCAGTGATTCTACAAGGTAAACGCTCACCCGACCTGTTAGAAAAAAATAAATAGGAATAGAGATAGAATAAAAGTAACCCGAAAACTCAGTGATTCTGAATTTTCTGATCTTGACATTCAAATTTGCCAAATTTGTTTGTTTACTATAATTTAACAAAAGGCATTAAACGATATATCAAAACGATGCATGAAGTGTGGAGTTGTTAGTGCATTCCAAGTATGTCTGTCCAGTAGGAGTGAAGTGTGGAGTTGATATAATTTAAAGATTGAGAAGAGGTAGGGCCAAAGCAGTAAAAGAATGTAACTTTTCAAGTTTCTAGGATTACAAAAAGGTATTATCAAATAAAACTGCTAATGCCATGACGTAAATTGTTGAAAGCGCCTCCATAAAAGCCAAACTAAGCAATGAAGTACCTTGTATTTTATGCCTAACCTAACCTAACCTACATGATTTTTAATTGTCTTAATCATTATCTCACATCATTTCAAATGAAATGATTCATTAAAGAGGAATCATGCCATATCGAGATTTGATCATTGATTGATACGATTTTTATTTTGGTTAATTGTTGAATAGGCTAGAATGAAATAACAATGGTTTTGGAGAGATAGTCGGTGTGGAAGTAAACCAACATTTCTATTGGCAAATAGGAGGTTTACAAGTGTTGACAGACGGCTAGAATTTCTTCGAATATGTTGTAGAATTCATTTAAGACATGAGCGAAACTTAAAATTGATAAGATTTAGGTGCGCTTTTACAACGGAGAATCATACGGTTTCTTTATGAGGAGTTAGTTGCACCTATGAATGATATAAATACTACTGCTGAATCATTGATCCTAGTTTCCTATCAAGTAGCACCACCAATAACGCTTGGCCATCCAAATTCCCTTTTGATTCCAAGTGCAACTGACCTTGAATATTCTTTAAGCCCCTAGTGATGGATCGACCTGGTACCTAAAGGTTGGTTTCAAATTTAGATTTATGGCTTATATTGGTTGACCTTCAATAGCTCTTGGGTGATTTTGAAATCTTAGGATACAATGATGTATATATATTATGATTGATATCGCGAAGGTAAAGGGACTCTAAACCGCAACGTTAGCTTGGTAGGATAGGGGTATAGTTGACGTCGATTCATCATTTTTAACATCAATAATTCAAAACCAAACGTGAAACTTTGTTTTCATTCCGATTCTTTATGCAATATGGATAGATTTACGAATTTAAAGACTAAACGAAAAAATTTACGATGTATGACATTTCACGTGGTCAATTAATTAATTTATTGACCGAAATATATGATTAAATTAGGCAGGATTGTAGAAAAAGAAATGGTTGAATCAAAATAATTCCTTCTTAATTTGCAATTTTGTTAGAGGGTACTATGAATGCTCTACCATGTTCCATTTACACACTAAAGGAGTGATACAAGATATAAGGTGTGCAGTTAAGCCAACATTTCTATTTGCAAATAAGGGGTTTCCAAGTGCAAGCCCAAGTACTTATAACATCTCAGGTGGTAGTTGCTAACTTACTAGGTTCAGTCGATATAGTCGTTCAGAATCATTGATCCTATTTCCCTATCGAGCAGCAGCACCTGTTAAAAACAAAGAGAAGAATTCTCAATTTATCCTAAGATCCGCTTTTGTCCGATCCATGTCATAGATCTGATAAAAGCCAGACTAACCAATCAAGTACCTCGTATTTTACTGTGGAGGCACTTTCAGCAATTTATTGCTTATTGCTTTATTGTGTATTTTACCTACTTGATAGCTTAATCTGGCTTTTATGGAGGCACTTTCAACAATATATTTCTGTAGTGTAATTCAAATATAATAAATATTAATATCGTACACATATTTCGCTTGCTCTTTTTTTCTTTGTACACTATATCATACATATCATCCATAAATATATTTATATAAATCATGTTCCGCAAGCATTGGAATACGATTCATGGGCTTACCTAAATTTGAATTTAAATCTTAGATGTTTAGAGCCTTATTTTGTTATTTATTTGGATTCAAAGTTACTCAAATATGACCTTCTATGGCTAAGCATACTAAACATGATACAACAACAACAACAATTACTAATTTATCTGCCAATATATTACTGAAAAGTCGAAAACTCAGTGATTCTACAAGGTAAACGCTCACCCGACCTGTTAGAAAAAAATAAATAGGAATAGAGATAGAATAAAAGTAACCCGAAAACTCAGTGATTCTGAATTTTCTGATCTTGACATTCAAATTTGCCAAATTTGTTTGTTTACTATAATTTAACAAAAGGCATTAAACGATATATCAAAACGATGCATGAAGTGTGGAGTTGTTAGTGCATTCCAAGTATGTCTGTCCAGTAGGAGTGAAGTGTGGAGTTGATATAATTTAAAGATTGAGAAGAGGTAGGGCCAAAGCAGTAAAAGAATGTAACTTTTCAAGTTTCTAGGATTACAAAAAGGTATTATCAAATAAAACTGCTAATGCCATGACGTAAATTGTTGAAAGCGCCTCCATAAAAGCCAAACTAAGCAATGAAGTACCTTGTATTTTATGCCTAACCTAACCTAACCTACATGATTTTTAATTGTCTTAATCATTATCTCACATCATTTCAAATGAAATGATTCATTAAAGAGGAATCATGCCATATCGAGATTTGATCATTGATTGATACAATTTTTATTTTGGTTAATTGTTGAATAGGCTAGAATGAAATAACAATGGTTTTGGAGAGATAGTCGGTGTGGAAGTAAACCAACATTTCTATTGGCAAATAGGAGGTTTACAAGTGTTGACAGACGGCTAGAATTTCTTCGAATATGTTGTAGAATTCATTTAAGACATGAGCGAAACTTAAAATTGATAAGATTTAGCTGCGCTTTTACAACGGAGAATCATACGGTTTCTTTATGAGGAGTTAGTTGCACCTATGAATGATATAAATACTACTGCTGAATCATTGATCCTAGTTCCCTATCAAGTAGCACCACCAATAACGCTTGGCCATCCAAATTCCCTTTTGATTCCAAGTGCAACTGACCTTGAATATTCTTTAAGCCCCTAGTGATGGATCGACCTGGTACCTAAAGGTTGGTTTCAAATTTAGATTTATGGCTTATATTGGTTGACCTTCAATAGCTCTTGGGTGATTTTGAAATCTTGGGATACAATGATGTATATATATTATGATTGATATCGCGAAGGTAAAGGGACTCTAAACCGCAACGTTAGCTTGGTAGGATAGGGGTATAGTTGACGTCGATTCATCATTTTTAACATCAATAATTCAAAACCAAACGTGAAACTTTGTTTTCATTCCGATTCTTTATGCAATATGGATAGATTTACGAATTTAAAGACTAAACGAAAAAATTTACGATGTATGACATTTCACGTGGTCAATTAATTAATTTATTGACCGAAATATATGATTAAATTAGGCAGGATTGTAGAAAAAGAAATGGTTGAATCAAAATAATTCCTTCTTAATTTGCAATTTTGTTAGAAGGTACTATGAATGCTCTACCATGTTCCATTTACACACTAAAGGAGTGATACAAGATATAAGGTGTGTAGTTAAGCCAACATTTCTATTTGCAAATAAGGGGTTTCCAAGTGCAAGCCCAAGTACTTATAACATCTCAGGTGGTAGTTGCTAACTTACTAGGTTCAGTCGATATAGTCGTTCAGAATCATTGATCCTATTTCCCTATCGAGCAGCAGCACCTGTTAAAAACAAAGAGAAGAATTCTCAATTTATCCTAAGATCCGCTTTTGTCCGATCCATGTCATAGATCTGATAAAAGCCAGACTAACCAATCAAGTACCTCGTATTTTACTGTGGAGGCACTTTCAGCAATTTATTGCTTATTGCTTTATTGTGTATTTTACCTACTTGATAGCTTAATCTGGCTTTTATGGAGGCACTTTCAACAATATATTTCTGTAGTGTAATTCAAATATAATAAATATTAATATCGTACACATATTTCGCTTGCTCTTTTTTTCTTTGTACACTATATCATACATATCATCCATAAATATATTTATATAAATCATGTTCCGCAAGCATTGGAATACGATTCATGGGCTTACCTAAATTTGAATTTAAATCTTAGATGTTTAGAGCCTTATTTTGTTATTTATTTGGATTCAAAGTTACTCAAAGATGACCTTCTATGGCTAAGCATACTAAACATGATACAACAACAACAATTACTAATTTATCTGCCAATATATTACTGAAAAGTCGAAAACTCAGTGATTCTACAAGGTAAACGCTCACCCGACCTGTTAGAAAAAAAGAAATAGGAATAGAGATAGAATAAAAGTAACCCGAAAACTCAGTGATTCTGAATTTTCTGATCTTGACATTCAAATTTGCCAAATTTGTTTGTTTACTATAATTTAACAAAAGGCATTAAACGATATATCAAAACGATGCATGAAGTGTGGAGTTGTTAGTGCATTCCAAGTATGTCTGTCCAGTAGGAGTGAAGTGTGGAGTTGATATAATTTAAAGATTGAGAAGAGGTAGGGCCAAAGCAGTAAAAGAATGTAACTTTTCAAGTTTCTAGGATTACAAAAAGGTATTATCAAATAAAACTGCTAATGCCATGACGTAAATTGTTGAAAGCGCCTCCATAAAAGCCAAACTAAGCAATGAAGTACCTTGTATTTTATGCCTAACCTAACCTAACCTACATGATTTTTAATTGTCTTAATCATTATCTCACATCATTTCAAATGAAATGATTCATTAAAGAGGAATCATGCCATATCGAGATTTGATCATTGATTGATACAATTTTTATTTTGGTTAATTGTTGAATAGGCTAGAATGAAATAACAATGGTTTTGGAGAGATAGTCGGTGTGGAAGTAAACCAACATTTCTATTGGCAAATAGGAGGTTTACAAGTGTTGACAGACGGCTAGAATTTCTTCGAATATGTTGTAGAATTCATTTAAGACATGAGCGAAACTTAAAATTGATAAGATTTAGGTGCGCTTTTACAACGGAGAATCATACGGTTTCTTTATGAGGAGTTAGTTGCACCTATGAATGATATAAATACTACTGCTGAATCATTGATCCTAGTTCCCTATCAAGTAGCACCACCAATAACGCTTGGCCATCCAAATTCCCTTTTGATTCCAAGTGCAACTGACCTTGAATATTCTTTAAGCCCCTAGTGATGGATCGACCTGGTACCTAAAGGTTTGTTTCAAATTTAGATTTATGGCTTATATTGGTAGACCTTCAATAGCTCTTGGGTGATTTTGAAATCTTAGGATACAATGATGTATATATATTATGATTGATATCGCGAAGGTAAAGGGACTCTAAACCGCAACGTTAGCTTGGTAGGATAGGGGTATAGTTGACGTCGATTCATCATTTTTAACATCAATAATTCAAAACCAAACGTGAAACTTTGTTTTCATTCCGATTCTTTATGCAATATGGATAGATTTACGAATTTAAAGACTAAACGAAAAAATTTACGATGTATGACATTTCACGTGGTCAATTAATTAATTTATTGACCGAAATATATGATTAAATTAGGCAGGATTGTAGAAAAAGAAATGGTTGAATCAAAATAATTCCTTCTTAATTTGCAATTTTGTTAGAGGGTACTATGAATGCTCTACCATGTTCCATTTACACACTAAAGGAGTGATACAAGATATAAGGTGTGCAGTTAAGCCAACATTTCTATTTGCAAATAAGGGGTTTCCAAGTGCAAGCCCAAGTACTTATAACATCTCAGGTGGTAGTTGCTAACTTACTAGGTTCAGTCGATATAGTCGTTCAGAATCATTGATCCTATTTCCCTATCGAGCAGCAGCACCTGTTAAAAACAAAGAGAAGAATTCTCAATTTATCCTAAGATCCGCTTTTGTCCGATCCATGTCATAGATCTGATAAAAGCCAGACTAACCAATCAAGTACCTCGTATTTTACTGTGGAGGCACTTTCAGCAATTTATTGCTTATTGCTTTATTGTGTATTTTACCTGCTTGATAGCTTAATCTGGCTTTTATGGAGGCACTTTCAACAATATATTTCTGTAGTGTAATTCAAATATAATAAATATTAATATCGTACACATATTTCGCTTGCTCTTTTTTTCTTTGTACACTATATCATACATATCATCCATAAATATATTTATATAAATCATGTTCCGCAAGCATTGGAATACGATTCATGGGCTTACCTAAATTTGAATTTAAATCTTAGATGTTTAGAGCCTTATTTTGTTATTTATTTGGATTCAAAGTTACTCAAAGATGACCTTCTATGGCTAAGCATACTAAACATGATACAACAACAACAACAATTACTAATTTATCTGCCAATATATTACTGAAAAGTCGAAAACTCAGTGATTCTACAAGGTAAACGCTCACCCGACCTGTTAGAAAAAAATAAATAGGAATAGAGATAGAATAAAAGTAACCCGAAAACTCAGTGATTCTGAATTTTCTGATCTTGACATTCAAATTTGCCAAATTTGTTTGTTTACTATAATTTAACAAAAGGCATTAAACGATATATCAAAACGATGCATGAAGTGTGGAGTTGTTAGTGCATTCCAAGTATGTCTGTCCAGTAGGAGTGAAGTGTGGAGTTGATATAATTTAAAGATTGAGAAGAGGTAGGGCCAAAGCAGTAAAAGAATGTAACTTTTCAAGTTTCTAGGATTACAAAAAGGTATTATCAAATAAAACTGCTAATGCCATGACGTAAATTGTTGAAAGCGCCTCCATAAAAGCCAAACTAAGCAATGAAGTACCTTGTATTTTATGCCTAACCTAACCTAACCTACATGATTTTTAATTGTCTTAATCATTATCTCACATCATTTCAAATGAAATGATTCATTAAAGAGGAATCATGCCATATCGAGATTTGATCATTGATTGATACGATTTTTATTTTGGTTAATTGTTGAATAGGCTAGAATGAAATAACAATGGTTTTGGAGAGATAGTCGGTGTGGAAGTAAACCAACATTTCTATTGGCAAATAGGAGGTTTACAAGTGTTGACAGACGGCTAGAATTTCTTCGAATATGTTGTAGAATTCATTTAAGACATGAGCGAAACTTAAAATTGATAAGATTTAGGTGCGCTTTTACAACGGAGAATCATACGGTTTCTTTATGAGGAGTTAGTTGCACCTATGAATGATATAAATACTACTGCTGAATCATTGATCCTAGTTTCCTATCAAGTAGCACCACCAATAACGCTTGGCCATCCAAATTCCCTTTTGATTCCAAGTGCAACTGACCTTGAATATTCTTTAAGCCCCTAGTGATGGATCGACCTGGTACCTAAAGGTTGGTTTCAAATTTAGATTTATGGCTTATATTGGTTGACCTTCAATAGCTCTTGGGTGATTTTGAAATCTTAGGATACAATGATGTATATATATTATGATTGATATCGCGAAGGTAAAGGGACTCTAAACCGCAACGTTAGCTTGGTAGGATAGGGGTATAGTTGACGTCGATTCATCATTTTTAACATCAATAATTCAAAACCAAACGTGAAACTTTGTTTTCATTCCGATTCTTTATGCAATATGGATAGATTTACGAATTTAAAGACTAAACGAAAAAATTTACGATGTATGACATTTCACGTGGTCAATTAATTAATTTATTGACCGAAATATATGATTAAATTAGGCAGGATTGTAGAAAAAGAAATGGTTGAATCAAAATAATTCCTTCTTAATTTGCAATTTTGTTAGAGGGTACTATGAATGCTCTACCATGTTCCATTTACACACTAAAGGAGTGATACAAGATATAAGGTGTGCAGTTAAGCCAACATTTCTATTTGCAAATAAGGGGTTTCCAAGTGCAAGCCCAAGTACTTATAACATCTCAGGTGGTAGTTGCTAACTTACTAGGTTCAGTCGATATAGTTGTTCAGAATCATTGATCCTATTTCCCTATCGAGCAGCAGCACCTGTTAAAAACAAAGAGAAGAATTCTCAATTTATCCTAAGATCCGCTTTTGTCCGATCCATGTCATGGATCTGATAAAAGCCAGACTAACCAATCAAGTACCTCGTATTTTACTGTGGAGGCACTTTCAGCAATTTATTGCTTATTGCTTTATTGTGTATTTTACCTACTTGATAGCTTAATCTGGCTTTTATGGAGGCACTTTCAACAATATATTTCTGTAGTGTAATTCAAATATAATAAATATTAATATCGTACACATATTTCGCTTGCTCTTTTTTTCTTTGTACACTATATCATACATATCATCCATAAATATATTTATATAAATCATGTTCCGCAAGCATTGGAATACGATTCATGGGCTTACCTAAATTTGAATTTAAATCTTAGATGTTTAGAGCCTTATTTTGTTATTTATTTGGATTCAAAGTTACTCAAATATGACCTTCTATGGCTAAGCATACTAAACATGATACAACAACAACAACAATTACTAATTTATCTGCCAATATATTACTGAAAAGTCGAAAACTCAGTGATTCTACAAGGTAAACGCTCACCCGACCTGTTAGAAAAAAATAAATAGGAATAGAGATAGAATAAAAGTAACCCGAAAACTCAGTGATTCTGAATTTTCTGATCTTGACATTCAAATTTGCCAAATTTGTTTGTTTACTATAATTTAACAAAAGGCATTAAACGATATATCAAAACGATGCATGAAGTGTGGAGTTGTTAGTGCATTCCAAGTATGTCTGTCCAGTAGGAGTGAAGTGTGGAGTTGATATAATTTAAAGATTGAGAAGAGGTAGGGCCAAAGCAGTAAAAGAATGTAACTTTTCAAGTTTCTAGGATTACAAAAAGGTATTATCAAATAAAACTGCTAATGCCATGACGTAAATTGTTGAAAGCGCCTCCATAAAAGCCAAACTAAGCAATGAAGTACCTTGTATTTTATGCCTAACCTAACCTAACCTACATGATTTTTAATTGTCTTAATCATTATCTCACATCATTTCAAATGAAATGATTCATTAAAGAGGAATCATGCCATATCGAGATTTGATCATTGATTGATACAATTTTTATTTTGGTTAATTGTTGAATAGGCTAGAATGAAATAACAATGGTTTTGGAGAGATAGTCGGTGTGGAAGTAAACCAACATTTCTATTGGCAAATAGGAGGTTTACAAGTGTTGACAGACGGCTAGAATTTCTTCGAATATGTTGTAGAATTCATTTAAGACATGAGCGAAACTTAAAATTGATAAGATTTAGGTGCGCTTTTACAACGGAGAATCATACGGTTTCTTTATGAGGAGTTAGTTGCACCTATGAATGATATAAATACTACTGCTGAATCATTGATCCTAGTTCCCTATCAAGTAGCACCACCAATAACGCTTGGCCATCCAAATTCCCTTTTGATTCCAAGTGCAACTGACCTTGAATATTCTTTAAGCCCCTAGTGATGGATCGACCTGGTACCTAAAGGTTTGTTTCAAATTTAGATTTATGGCTTATATTGGTAGACCTTCAATAGCTCTTGGGTGATTTTGAAATCTTAGGATACAATGATGTATATATATTATGATTGATATCGCGAAGGTAAAGGGACTCTAAACCGCAACGTTAGCTTGGTAGGATAGGGGTATAGTTGACGTCGATTCATCATTTTTAACATCAATAATTCAAAACCAAACGTGAAACTTTGTTTTCATTCCGATTCTTTATGCAATATGGATAGATTTACGAATTTAAAGACTAAACGAAAAAATTTACGATGTATGACATTTCACGTGGTCAATTAATTAATTTATTGACCGAAATATATGATTAAATTAGGCAGGATTGTAGAAAAAGAAATGGTTGAATCAAAATAATTCCTTCTTAATTTGCAATTTTGTTAGAGGGTACTATGAATGCTCTACCATGTTCCATTTACACACTAAAGGAGTGATACAAGATATAAGGTGTGCAGTTAAGCCAACATTTCTATTTGCAAATAAGGGGTTTCCAAGTGCAAGCCCAAGTACTTATAACATCTCAGGTGGTAGTTGCTAACTTACTAGGTTCAGTCGATATAGTCGTTCAGAATCATTGATCCTATTTCCCTATCGAGCAGCAGCACCTGTTAAAAACAAAGAGAAGAATTCTCAATTTATCCTAAGATCCGCTTTTGTCCGATCCATGTCATAGATCTGATAAAAGCCAGACTAACCAGTCAAGTACCTCGTATTTTACTGTGGAGGCACTTTCAGCAATTTATTGCTTATTGCTTTATTGTGTATTTTACCTACTTGATAGCTTAATCTGGCTTTTATGGAGGCACTTTCAACAATATATTTCTGTAGTGTAATTCAAATATAATAAATATTAATATCGTACACATATTTCGCTTGCTCTTTTTTTCTTTGTACACTATATCATACATATCATCCATAAATATATTTATATAAATCATGTTCCGCAAGCATTGGAATACGATTCATGGGCTTACCTAAATTTGAATTTAAATCTTAGATGTTTAGAGCCTTATTTTGTTATTTATTTGGATTCAAAGTTACTCAAATATGACCTTCTATGGCTAAGCATACTAAACATGATACAACAACAACAACAATTACTAATTTATCTGCCAATATATTACTGAAAAGTCGAAAACTCAGTGATTCTACAAGGTAAACGCTCACCCGACCTGTTAGAAAAAAATAAATAGGAATAGAGATAGAATAAAAGTAACCCGAAAACTCAGTGATTCTGAATTTTCTGATCTTGACATTCAAATTTGCCAAATTTGTTTGTTTACTATAATTTAACAAAAGGCATTAAACGATATATCAAAACGATGCATGAAGTGTGGAGTTGTTAGTGCATTCCAAGTATGTCTGTCCAGTAGGAGTGAAGTGTGGAGTTGATATAATTTAAAGATTGAGAAGAGGTAGGGCCAAAGCAGTAAAAGAATGTAACTTTTCAAGTTTCTAGGATTACAAAAAGGTATTATCAAATAAAACTGCTAATGCCATGACGTAAATTGTTGAAAGCGCCTCCATAAAAGCCAAACTAAGCAATGAAGTACCTTGTATTTTATGCCTAACCTAACCTAACCTACATGATTTTTAATTGTCTTAATCATTATCTCACATCATTTCAAATGAAATGATTCATTAAAGAGGAATCATGCCATATCGAGATTTGATCATTGATTGATACAATTTTTATTTTGGTTAATTGTTGAATAGGCTAGAATGAAATAACAATGGTTTTGGAGAGATAGTCGGTGTGGAAGTAAACCAACATTTCTATTGGCAAATAGGAGGTTTACAAGTGTTGACAGACGGCTAGAATTTCTTCGAATATGTTGTAGAATTCATTTAAGACATGAGCGAAACTTAAAATTGATAAGATTTAGGTGCGCTTTTACAACGGAGAATCATACGGTTTCTTTATGAGGAGTTAGTTGCACCTATGAATGATATAAATACTACTGCTGAATCATTGATCCTAGTTCCCTATCAAGTAGCACCACCAATAACGCTTGGCCATCCAAATTCCCTTTTGATTCCAAGTGCAACTGACCTTGAATATTCTTTAAGCCCCTAGTGATGGATCGACCTGGTACCTAAAGGTTTGTTTCAAATTTAGATTTATGGCTTATATTGGTAGACCTTCAATAGCTCTTGGGTGATTTTGAAATCTTAGGATACAATGATGTATATATATTATGATTGATATCGCGAAGGTAAAGGGACTCTAAACCGCAACGTTAGCTTGGTAGGATAGGGGTATAGTTGACGTCGATTCATCATTTTTAACATCAATAATTCAAAACCAAACGTGAAACTTTGTTTTCATTCCGATTCTTTATGCAATATGGATAGATTTACGAATTTAAAGACTAAACGAAAAAATTTACGATGTATGACATTTCACGTGGTCAATTAATTAATTTATTGACCGAAATATATGATTAAATTAGGCAGGATTGTAGAAAAAGAAATGGTTGAATCAAAATAATTCCTTCTTAATTTGCAATTTTGTTAGAGGGTACTATGAATGCTCTACCATGTTCCATTTACACACTAAAGGAGTGATACAAGATATAAGGTGTGCAGTTAAGCCAACATTTCTATTTGCAAATAAGGGGTTTCCAAGTGCAAGCCCAAGTACTTATAACATCTCAGGTGGTAGTTGCTAACTTACTAGGTTCAGTCGATATAGTCGTTCAGAATCATTGATCCTATTTCCCTATCGAGCAGCAGCACCTGTTAAAAACAAAGAGAAGAATTCTCAATTTATCCTAAGATCCGCTTTTGTCCGATCCATGTCATAGATCTGATAAAAGCCAGACTAACCAGTCAAGTACCTCGTATTTTACTGTGGAGGCACTTTCAGCAATTTATTGCTTATTGCTTTATTGTGTATTTTACCTACTTGATAGCTTAATCTGGCTTTTATGGAGGCACTTTCAACAATATA
Source organism: Nuphar pumila (assembly GCF_984573655.1). Classification (NCBI taxonomy): domain Eukaryota; kingdom Viridiplantae; phylum Streptophyta; class Magnoliopsida; order Nymphaeales; family Nymphaeaceae; genus Nuphar; species Nuphar pumila. The sequence goes on from NC_143263.1 coordinate 60,307,431, forward strand.
TTTCTGTAGTGTAATTCAAATATAATAAATATTAATATCGTACACATATTTCGCTTGCTCTTTTTTTCTTTGTACACTATATCATACATATCATCCATAAATATATTTATATAAATCATGTTCCGCAAGCATTGGAATACGATTCATGGGCTTACCTAAATTTGAATTTAAATCTTAGATGTTTAGAGCCTTATTTTGTTATTTATTTGGATTCAAAGTTACTCAAATATGACCTTCTATGGCTAAGCATACTAAACATGATACAACAACAACAACAATTACTAATTTATCTGCCAATATATTACTGAAAAGTCGAAAACTCAGTGATTCTACAAGGTAAACGCTCACCCGACCTGTTAGAAAAAAATAAATAGGAATAGAGATAGAATAAAAGTAACCCGAAAACTCAGTGATTCTGAATTTTCTGATCTTGACATTCAAATTTGCCAAATTTGTTTGTTTACTATAATTTAACAAAAGGCATTAAACGATATATCAAAACGATGCATGAAGTGTGGAGTTGTTAGTGCATTCCAAGTATGTCTGTCCAGTAGGAGTGAAGTGTGGAGTTGATATAATTTAAAGATTGAGAAGAGGTAGGGCCAAAGCAGTAAAAAAATGTAACTTTTCAAGTTTCTAGGATTACAAAAAGGTATTATCAAATAAAACTGCTAATGCCATGACGTAAATTGTTGAAAGCGCCTCCATAAAAGCCAAACTAAGCAATGAAGTACCTTGTATTTTATGCCTAACCTAACCTAACCTACATGATTTTTAATTGTCTTAATCATTATCTCACATCATTTCAAATGAAATGATTCATTAAAGAGGAATCATGCCATATCGAGATTTGATCATTGATTGATACAATTTTTATTTTGGTTAATTGTTGAATAGGCTAGAATGAAATAACAATGGTTTTGGAGAGATAGTCGGTGTGGAAGTAAACCAACATTTCTATTGGCAAATAGGAGGTTTACAAGTGTTGACAGACGGCTAGAATTTCTTCGAATATGTTGTAGAATTCATTTAAGACATGAGCGAAACTTAAAATTGATAAGATTTAGGTGCGCTTTTACAACGGAGAATCATACGGTTTCTTTATGAGGAGTTAGTTGCACCTATGAATGATATAAATACTACTGCTGAATCATTGATCCTAGTTCCCTATCAAGTAGCACCACCAATAACGCTTGGCCATCCAAATTCCCTTTTGATTCCAAGTGCAACTGACCTTGAATATTCTTTAAGCCCCTAGTGATGGATCGACCTGGTACCTAAAGGTTTGTTTCAAATTTAGATTTATGGCTTATATTGGTAGACCTTCAATAGCTCTTGGGTGATTTTGAAATCTTAGGATACAATGATGTATATATATTATGATTGATATCGCGAAGGTAAAGGGACTCTAAACCGCAACGTTAGCTTGGTAGGATAGGGGTATAGTTGACGTCGATTCATCATTTTTAACATCAATAATTCAAAACCAAACGTGAAACTTTGTTTTCATTCCGATTCTTTATGCAATATGGATAGATTTACGAATTTAAAGACTAAACGAAAAAATTTACGATGTATGACATTTCACGTGGTCAATTAATTAATTTATTGACCGAAATATATGATTAAATTAGGCAGGATTGTAGAAAAAGAAATGGTTGAATCAAAATAATTCCTTCTTAATTTGCAATTTTGTTAGAGGGTACTATGAATGCTCTACCATGTTCCATTTACACACTAAAGGAGTGATACAAGATATAAGGTGTGCAGTTAAGCCAACATTTCTATTTGCAAATAAGGGGTTTCCAAGTGCAAGCCCAAGTACTTATAACATCTCAGGTGGTAGTTGCTAACTTACTAGGTTCAGTCGATATAGTCGTTCAGAATCATTGATCCTATTTCCCTATCGAGCAGCAGCACCTGTTAAAAACAAAGAGAAGAATTCTCAATTTATCCTAAGATCCGCTTTTGTCCGATCCATGTCATAGATCTGATAAAAGCCAGACTAACCAATCAAGTACCTCGTATTTTACTGTGGAGGCACTTTCAGCAATTTATTGCTTATTGCTTTATTGTGTATTTTACCTACTTGATAGCTTAATCTGGCTTTTATGGAGGCACTTTCAACAATATATTTCTGTAGTGTAATTCAAATATAATAAATATTAATATCGTACACATATTTCGCTTGCTCTTTTTTTCTTTGTACACTATATCATACATATCATCCATAAATATATTTATATAAATCATGTTCCGCAAGCATTGGAATACGATTCATGGGCTTACCTAAATTTGAATTTAAATCTTAGATGTTTAGAGCCTTATTTTGTTATTTATTTGGATTCAAAGTTACTCAAAGATGACCTTCTATGGCTAAGCATACTAAACATGATACAACAACAACAATTACTAATTTATCTGCCAATATATTACTGAAAAGTCGAAAACTCAGTGATTCTACAAGGTAAACGCTCACCCGACCTGTTAGAAAAAAATAAATAGGAATAGAGATAGAATAAAAGTAACCCGAAAACTCAGTGATTCTGAATTTTCTGATCTTGACATTCAAATTTGCCAAATTTGTTTGTTTACTATAATTTAACAAAAGGCATTAAACGATATATCAAAACGATGCATGAAGTGTGGAGTTGTTAGTGCATTCCAAGTATGTCTGTCCAGTAGGAGTGAAGTGTGGAGTTGATATAATTTAAAGATTGAGAAGAGGTAGGGCCAAAGCAGTAAAAGAATGTAACTTTTCAAGTTTCTAGGATTACAAAAAGGTATTATCAAATAAAACTGCTAATGCCATGACGTAAATTGTTGAAAGCGCCTCCATAAAAGCCAAACTAAGCAATGAAGTACCTTGTATTTTATGCCTAACCTAACCTAACCTACATGATTTTTAATTGTCTTAATCATTATCTCACATCATTTCAAATGAAATGATTCATTAAAGAGGAATCATGCCATATCGAGATTTGATCATTGATTGATACAATTTTTATTTTGGTTAATTGTTGAATAGGCTAGAATGAAATAACAATGGTTTTGGAGAGATAGTCGGTGTGGAAGTAAACCAACATTTCTATTGGCAAATAGGAGGTTTACAAGTGTTGACAGACGGCTAGAATTTCTTCGAATATGTTGTAGAATTCATTTAAGACATGAGCGAAACTTAAAATTGATAAGATTTAGGTGCGCTTTTACAACGGAGAATCATACGGTTTCTTTATGAGGAGTTAGTTGCACCTATGAATGATATAAATACTACTGCTGAATCATTGATCCTAGTTCCCTATCAAGTAGCACCACCAATAACGCTTGGCCATCCAAATTCCCTTTTGATTCCAAGTGCAACTGACCTTGAATATTCTTTAAGCCCCTAGTGATGGATCGACCTGGTACCTAAAGGTTGGTTTCAAATTTAGATTTATGGCTTATATTGGTAGACCTTCAATAGCTCTTGGGTGATTTTGAAATCTTAGGATACAATGATGTATATATATTATGATTGATATCGCGAAGGTAAAGGGACTCTAAACCGCAACGTTAGCTTGGTAGGATAGGGGTATAGTTGACGTCGATTCATCATTTTTAACATCAATAATTCAAAACCAAACGTGAAACTTTGTTTTCATTCCGATTCTTTATGCAATATGGATAGATTTACGAATTTAAAGACTAAACGAAAAAATTTACGATGTATGACATTTCACGTGGTCAATTAATTAATTTATTGACCGAAATATATGATTAAATTAGGCAGGATTGTAGAAAAAGAAATGGTTGAATCAAAATAATTCCTTCTTAATTTGCAATTTTGTTAGAGGGTACTATGAATGCTCTACCATGTTCCATTTACACACTAAAGGAGTGATACAAGATATAAGGTGTGCAGTTAAGCCAACATTTCTATTTGCAAATAAGGGGTTTCCAAGTGCAAGCCCAAGTACTTATAACATCTCAGGTGGTAGTTGCTAACTTACTAGGTTCAGTCGATATAGTCGTTCAGAATCATTGATCCTATTTCCCTATCGAGCAGCAGCACCTGTTAAAAACAAAGAGAAGAATTCTCAATTTATCCTAAGATCCGCTTTTGTCCGATCCATGTCATAGATCTGATAAAAGCCAGACTAACCAATCAAGTACCTTGTATTTTACTGTGGAGGCACTTTCAGCAATTTATTGCTTATTGCTTTATTGTGTATTTTACCTACTTGATAGCTTAATCTGGCTTTTATGGAGGCACTTTCAACAATATATTTCTGTAGTGTAATTCAAATATAATAAATATTAATATCGTACACATATTTCGCTTGCTCTTTTTTTCTTTGTACACTATATCATACATATCATCCATAAATATATTTATATAAATCATGTTCCGCAAGCATTGGAATACGATTCATGGGCTTACCTAAATTTGAATTTAAATCTTAGATGTTTAGAGCCTTATTTTGTTATTTATTTGGATTCAAAGTTACTCAAAGATGACCTTCTATGGCTAAGCATACTAAACATGATACAACAACAACAATTACTAATTTATCTGCCAATATATTACTGAAAAGTCGAAAACTCAGTGATTCTACAAGGTAAACGCTCACCCGACCTGTTAGAAAAAAATAAATAGGAATAGAGATAGAATAAAAGTAACCCGAAAACTCAGTGATTCTGAATTTTCTGATCTTGACATTCAAATTTGCCAAATTTGTTTGTTTACTATAATTTAACAAAAGGCATTAAACGATATATCAAAACGATGCATGAAGTGTGGAGTTGTTAGTGCATTCCAAGTATGTCTGTCCAGTAGGAGTGAAGTGTGGAGTTGATATAATTTAAAGATTGAGAAGAGGTAGGGCCAAAGCAGTAAAAGAATGTAACTTTTCAAGTTTCTAGGATTACAAAAAGGTATTATCAAATAAAACTGCTAATGCCATGACGTAAATTGTTGAAAGCGCCTCCATAAAAGCCAAACTAAGCAATGAAGTACCTTGTATTTTATGCCTAACCTAACCTAACCTACATGATTTTTAATTGTCTTAATCATTATCTCACATCATTTCAAATGAAATGATTCATTAAAGAGGAATCATGCCATATCGAGATTTGATCATTGATTGATACAATTTTTATTTTGGTTAATTGTTGAATAGGCTAGAATGAAATAACAATGGTTTTGGAGAGATAGTCGGTGTGGAAGTAAACCAACATTTCTATTGGCAAATAGGAGGTTTACAAGTGTTGACAGACGGCTAGAATTTCTTCGAATATGTTGTAGAATTCATTTAAGACATGAGCGAAACTTAAAATTGATAAGATTTAGGTGCGCTTTTACAACGGAGAATCATACGGTTTCTTTATGAGGAGTTAGTTGCACCTATGAATGATATAAATACTACTGCTGAATCATTGATCCTAGTTCCCTATCAAGTAGCACCACCAATAACGCTTGGCCATCCAAATTCCCTTTTGATTCCAAGTGCAACTGACCTTGAATATTCTTTAAGCCCCTAGTGATGGATCGACCTCGTACCTAAAGGTTTGTTTCAAATTTAGATTTATGGCTTATATTGGTAGACCTTCAATAGCTCTTGGGTGATTTTGAAATCTTAGGATACAATGATGTATATATATTATGATTGATATCGCGAAGGTAAAGGGACTCTAAACCGCAACGTTAGCTTGGTAGGATAGGGGTATAGTTGACGTCGATTCATCATTTTTAACATCAATAATTCAAAACCAAACGTGAAACTTTGTTTTCATTCCGATTCTTTATGCAATATGGATAGATTTACGAATTTAAAGACTAAACGAAAAAATTTACGATGTATGACATTTCACGTGGTCAATTAATTAATTTATTGACCGAAATATATGATTAAATTAGGCAGGATTGTAGAAAAAGAAATGGTTGAATCAAAATAATTCCTTCTTAATTTGCAATTTTGTTAGAGGGTACTATGAATGCTCTACCATGTTCCATTTACACACTAAAGGAGTGATACAAGATATAAGGTGTGCAGTTAAGCCAACATTTCTATTTGCAAATAAGGGGTTTCCAAGTGCAAGCCCAAGTACTTATAACATCTCAGGTGGTAGTTGCTAACTTACTAGGTTCAGTCGATATAGTCGTTCAGAATCATTGATCCTATTTCCCTATCGAGCAGCAGCACCTGTTAAAAACAAAGAGAAGAATTCTCAATTTATCCTAAGATCCGCTTTTGTCCGATCCATGTCATAGATCTGATAAAAGCCAGACTAACCAATCAAGTACCTTGTATTTTACTGTGGAGGCACTTTCAGCAATTTATTGCTTATTGCTTTATTGTGTATTTTACCTACTTGATAGCTTAATCTGGCTTTTATGGAGGCACTTTCAACAATATATTTCTGTAGTGTAATTCAAATATAATAAATATTAATATCGTACACATATTTCGCTTGCTCTTTTTTTCTTTGTACACTATATCATACATATCATCCATAAATATATTTATATAAATCATGTTCCGCAAGCATTGGAATACGATTCATGGGCTTACCTAAATTTGAATTTAAATCTTAGATGTTTAGAGCCTTATTTTGTTATTTATTTGGATTCAAAGTTACTCAAAGATGACCTTCTATGGCTAAGCATACTAAACATGATACAACAACAACAATTACTAATTTATCTGCCAATATATTACTGAAAAGTCGAAAACTCAGTGATTCTACAAGGTAAACGCTCACCCGACCTGTTAGAAAAAAATAAATAGGAATAGAGATAGAATAAAAGTAACCCGAAAACTCAGTGATTCTGAATTTTCTGATCTTGACATTCAAATTTGCCAAATTTGTTTGTTTACTATAATTTAACAAAAGGCATTAAACGATATATCAAAACGATGCATGAAGTGTGGAGTTGTTAGTGCATTCCAAGTATGTCTGTCCAGTAGGAGTGAAGTGTGGAGTTGATATAATTTAAAGATTGAGAAGAGGTAGGGCCAAAGCAGTAAAAGAATGTAACTTTTCAAGTTTCTAGGATTACAAAAAGGTATTATCAAATAAAACTGCTAATGCCATGACGTAAATTGTTGAAAGCGCCTCCATAAAAGCCAAACTAAGCAATGAAGTACCTTGTATTTTATGCCTAACCTAACCTAACCTACATGATTTTTAATTGTCTTAATCATTATCTCACATCATTTCAAATGAAATGATTCATTAAAGAGGAATCATGCCATATCGAGATTTGATCATTGATTGATACAATTTTTATTTTGGTTAATTGTTGAATAGGCTAGAATGAAATAACAATGGTTTTGGAGAGATAGTCGGTGTGGAAGTAAACCAACATTTCTATTGGCAAATAGGAGGTTTACAAGTGTTGACAGACGGCTAGAATTTCTTCGAATATGTTGTAGAATTCATTTAAGACATGAGCGAAACTTAAAATTGATAAGATTTAGGTGCGCTTTTACAACGGAGAATCATACGGTTTCTTTATGAGGAGTTAGTTGCACCTATGAATGATATAAATACTACTGCTGAATCATTGATCCTAGTTCCCTATCAAGTAGCACCACCAATAACGCTTGGCCATCCAAATTCCCTTTTGATTCCAAGTGCAACTGACCTTGAATATTCTTTAAGCCCCTAGTGATGGATCGACCTCGTACCTAAAGGTTTGTTTCAAATTTAGATTTATGGCTTATATTGGTAGACCTTCAATAGCTCTTGGGTGATTTTGAAATCTTAGGATACAATGATGTATATATATTATGATTGATATCGCGAAGGTAAAGGGACTCTAAACCGCAACGTTAGCTTGGTAGGATAGGGGTATAGTTGACGTCGATTCATCATTTTTAACATCAATAATTCAAAACCAAACGTGAAACTTTGTTTTCATTCCGATTCTTTATGCAATATGGATAGATTTACGAATTTAAAGACTAAACGAAAAAATTTACGATGTATGACATTTCACGTGGTCAATTAATTAATTTATTGACCGAAATATATGATTAAATTAGGCAGGATTGTAGAAAAAGAAATGGTTGAATCAAAATAATTCCTTCTTAATTTGCAATTTTGTTAGAGGGTACTATGAATGCTCTACCATGTTCCATTTACACACTAAAGGAGTGATACAAGATATAAGGTGTGCAGTTAAGCCAACATTTCTATTTGCAAATAAGGGGTTTCCAAGTGCAAGCCCAAGTACTTATAACATCTCAGGTGGTAGTTGCTAACTTACTAGGTTCAGTCGATATAGTCGTTCAGAATCATTGATCCTATTTCCCTATCGAGCAGCAGCACCTGTTAAAAACAAAGAGAAGAATTCTCAATTTATCCTAAGATCCTCTTTTGTCCGATCCATGTCATAGATCTGATAAAAGCCAGACTAACCAATCAAGTACCTCGTATTTTACTGTGGAGGCACTTTCAGCAATTTATTGCTTATTGCTTTATTGTGTATTTTACCTACTTGATAGCTTAATCTGGCTTTTATGGAGGCACTTTCAACAATATATTTCTGTAGTGTAATTCAAATATAATAAATATTAATATCGTACACATATTTCGCTTGCTCTTTTTTTCTTTGTACACTATATCATACATATCATCCATAAATATATTTATATAAATCATGTTCCGCAAGCATTGGAATACGATTCATGGGCTTACCTAAATTTGAATTTAAATCTTAGATGTTTAGAGCCTTATTTTGTTATTTATTTGGATTCAAAGTTACTCAAAGATGACCTTCTATGGCTAAGCATACTAAACATGATACAACAACAACAATTACTAATTTATCTGCCAATATATTACTGAAAAGTCGAAAACTCAGTGATTCTACAAGGTAAACGCTCACCCGACCTGTTAGAAAAAAAGAAATAGGAATAGAGATAGAATAAAAGTAACCCGAAAACTCAGTGATTCTGAATTTTCTGATCTTGACATTCAAATTTGCCAAATTTGTTTGTTTACTATAATTTAACAAAAGGCATTAAACGATATATCAAAACGATGCATGAAGTGTGGAGTTGTTAGTGCATTCCAAGTATGTCTGTCCAGTAGGAGTGAAGTGTGGAGTTGATATAATTTAAAGATTGAGAAGAGGTAGGGCCAAAGCAGTAAAAGAATGTAACTTTTCAAGTTTCTAGGATTACAAAAAGGTATTATCAAATAAAACTGCTAATGCCATGACGTAAATTGTTGAAAGCGCCTCCATAAAAGCCAAACTAAGCAATGAAGTACCTTGTATTTTATGCCTAACCTAACCTAACCTACATGATTTTTAATTGTCTTAATCATTATCTCACATCATTTCAAATGAAATGATTCATTAAAGAGGAATCATGCCATATCGAGATTTGATCATTGATTGATACAATTTTTATTTTGGTTAATTGTTGAATAGGCTAGAATGAAATAACAATGGTTTTGGAGAGATAGTCGGTGTGGAAGTAAACCAACATTTCTATTGGCAAATAGGAGGTTTACAAGTGTTGACAGACGGCTAGAATTTCTTCGAATATGTTGTAGAATTCATTTAAGACATGAGCGAAACTTAAAATTGATAAGATTTAGGTGCGCTTTTACAACGGAGAATCATACGGTTTCTTTATGAGGAGTTAGTTGCACCTATGAATGATATAAATACTACTGCTGAATCATTGATCCTAGTTCCCTATCAAGTAGCACCACCAATAACGCTTGGCCATCCAAATTCCCTTTTGATTCCAAGTGCAACTGACCTTGAATATTCTTTAAGCCCCTAGTGATGGATCGACCTGGTACCTAAAGGTTGGTTTCAAATTTAGATTTATGGCTTATATTGGTAGACCTTCAATAGCTCTTGGGTGATTTTGAAATCTTAGGATACAATGATGTATATATATTATGATTGATATCGCGAAGGTAAAGGGACTCTAAACCGCAACGTTAGCTTGGTAGGATAGGGGTATAGTTGACGTCGATTCATCATTTTTAACATCAATAATTCAAAACCAAACGTGAAACTTTGTTTTCATTCCGATTCTTTATGCAATATGGATAGATTTACGAATTTAAAGACTAAACGAAAAAATTTACGATGTATGACATTTCACGTGGTCAATTAATTAATTTATTGACCGAAATATATGATTAAATTAGGCAGGATTGTAGAAAAAGAAATGGTTGAATCAAAATAATTCCTTCTTAATTTGCAATTTTGTTAGAGGGTACTATGAATGCTCTACCATGTTCCATTTACACACTAAAGGAGTGATACAAGATATAAGGTGTGCAGTTAAGCCAACATTTCTATTTGCAAATAAGGGGTTTCCAAGTGCAAGCCCAAGTACTTATAACATCTCAGGTGGTAGTTGCTAACTTACTAGGTTCAGTCGATATAGTCGTTCAGAATCATTGATCCTATTTCCCTATCGAGCAGCAGCACCTGTTAAAAACAAAGAGAAGAATTCTCAATTTATCCTAAGATCCGCTTTTGTCCGATCCATGTCATAGATCTGATAAAAGCCAGACTAACCAATCAAGTACCTCGTATTTTACTGTGGAGGCACTTTCAGCAATTTATTGCTTATTGCTTTATTGTGTATTTTACCTACTTGATAGCTTAATCTGGCTTTTATGGAGGCACTTTCAACAATATATTTCTGTAGTGTAATTCAAATATAATAAATATTAATATCGTACACATATTTCGCTTGCTCTTTTTTTCTTTGTACACTATATCATACATATCATCCATAAATATATTTATATAAATCATGTTCCGCAAGCATTGGAATACGATTCATGGGCTTACCTAAATTTGAATTTAAATCTTAGATGTTTAGAGCCTTATTTTGTTATTTATTTGGATTCAAAGTTACTCAAAGATGACCTTCTATGGCTAAGCATACTAAACATGATACAACAACAACAATTACTAATTTATCTGCCAATATATTACTGAAAAGTCGAAAACTCAGTGATTCTACAAGGTAAACGCTCACCCGACCTGTTAGAAAAAAATAAATAGGAATAGAGATAGAATAAAAGTAACCCGAAAACTCAGTGATTCTGAATTTTCTGATCTTGACATTCAAATTTGCCAAATTTGTTTGTTTACTATAATTTAACAAAAGGCATTAAACGATATATCAAAACGATGCATGAAGTGTGGAGTTGTTAGTGCATTCCAAGTATGTCTGTCCAGTAGGAGTGAAGTGTGGAGTTGATATAATTTAAAGATTGAGAAGAGGTAGGGCCAAAGCAGTAAAAGAATGTAACTTTTCAAGTTTCTAGGATTACAAAAAGGTATTATCAAATAAAACTGCTAATGCCATGACGTAAATTGTTGAAAGCGCCTCCATAAAAGCCAAACTAAGCAATGAAGTACCTTGTATTTTATGCCTAACCTAACCTAACCTACATGATTTTTAATTGTCTTAATCATTATCTCACATCATTTCAAATGAAATGATTCATTAAAGAGGAATCATGCCATATCGAGATTTGATCATTGATTGATACGATTTTTATTTTGGTTAATTGTTGAATAGGCTAGAATGAAATAACAATGGTTTTGGAGAGATAGTCGGTGTGGAAGTAAACCAACATTTCTATTGGCAAATAGGAGGTTTACAAGTGTTGACAGACGGCTAGAATTTCTTCGAATATGTTGTAGAATTCATTTAAGACATGAGCGAAACTTAAAATTGATAAGATTTAGGTGCGCTTTTACAACGGAGAATCATACGGTTTCTTTATGAGGAGTTAGTTGCACCTATGAATGATATAAATACTACTGCTGAATCATTGATCCTAGTTCCCTATCAAGTAGCACCACCAATAACGCTTGGCCATCCAAATTCCCTTTTGATTCCAAGTGCAACTGACCTTGAATATTCTTTAAGCCCCTAGTGATGGATCGACCTGGTACCTAAAGGTTTGTTTCAAATTTAGATTTATGGCTTATATTGGTAGACCTTCAATAGCTCTTGGGTGATTTTGAAATCTTAGGATACAATGATGTATATATATTATGATTGATATCGCGAAGGTAAAGGGACTCTAAACCGCAACGTTAGCTTGGTAGGATAGGGGTATAGTTGACGTCGATTCATCATTTTTAACATCAATAATTCAAAACCAAACGTGAAACTTTGTTTTCATTCCGATTCTTTATGCAATATGGATAGATTTACGAATTTAAAGACTAAACGAAAAAATTTACGATGTATGACATTTCACGTGGTCAATTAATTAATTTATTGACCGAAATATATGATTAAATTAGGCAGGATTGTAGAAAAAGAAATGGTTGAATCAAAATAATTCCTTCTTAATTTGCAATTTTGTTAGAGGGTACTATGAATGCTCTACCATGTTCCATTTACACACTAAAGGAGTGATACAAGATATAAGGTGTGCAGTTAAGCCAACATTTCTATTTGCAAATAAGGGGTTTCCAAGTGCAAGCCCAAGTACTTATAACATCTCAGGTGGTAGTTGCTAACTTACTAGGTTCAGTCGATATAGTCGTTCAGAATCATTGATCCTATTTCCCTATCGAGCAGCAGCACCTGTTAAAAACAAAGAGAAGAATTCTCAATTTATCCTAAGATCCGCTTTTGTCCGATCCATGTCATAGATCTGATAAAAGCCAGACTAACCAATCAAGTACCTCGTATTTTACTGTGGAGGCACTTTCAGCAATTTATTGCTTATTGCTTTATTGTGTATTTTACCTACTTGATAGCTTAATCTGGCTTTTATGGAGGCACTTTCAACAATATATTTCTGTAGTGTAATTCAAATATAATAAATATTAATATCGTACACATATTTCGCTTGCTCTTTTTTTCTTTGTACACTATATCATACATATCATCCATAAATATATTTATATAAATCATGTTCCGCAAGCATTGGAATACGATTCATGGGCTTACCTAAATTTGAATTTAAATCTTAGATGTTTAGAGCCTTATTTTGTTATTTATTTGGATTCAAAGTTACTCAAAGATGACCTTCTATGGCTAAGCATACTAAACATGATACAACAACAACAATTACTAATTTATCTGCCAATATATTACTGAAAAGTCGAAAACTCAGTGATTCTACAAGGTAAACGCTCACCCGACCTGTTAGAAAAAAAGAAATAGGAATAGAGATAGAATAAAAGTAACCCGAAAACTCAGTGATTCTGAATTTTCTGATCTTGACATTCAAATTTGCCAAATTTGTTTGTTTACTATAATTTAACAAAAGGCATTAAACGATATATCAAAACGATGCATGAAGTGTGGAGTTGTTAGTGCATTCCAAGTATGTCTGTCCAGTAGGAGTGAAGTGTGGAGTTGATATAATTTAAAGATTGAGAAGAGGTAGGGCCAAAGCAGTAAAAGAATGTAACTTTTCAAGTTTCTAGGATTACAAAAAGGTATTATCAAATAAAACTGCTAATGCCATGACGTAAATTGTTGAAAGCGCCTCCATAAAAGCCAAACTAAGCAATGAAGTACCTTGTATTTTATGCCTAACCTAACCTAACCTACATGATTTTTAATTGTCTTAATCATTATCTCACATCATTTCAAATGAAATGATTCATTAAAGAGGAATCATGCCATATCGAGATTTGATCATTGATTGATACAATTTTTATTTTGGTTAATTGTTGAATAGGCTAGAATGAAATAACAATGGTTTTGGAGAGATAGTCGGTGTGGAAGTAAACCAACATTTCTATTGGCAAATAGGAGGTTTACAAGTGTTGACAGACGGCTAGAATTTCTTCGAATATGTTGTAGAATTCATTTAAGACATGAGCGAAACTTAAAATTGATAAGATTTAGGTGCGCTTTTACAACGGAGAATCATACGGTTTCTTTATGAGGAGTTAGTTGCACCTATGAATGATATAAATACTACTGCTGAATCATTGATCCTAGTTCCCTATCAAGTAGCACCACCAATAACGCTTGGCCATCCAAATTCCCTTTTGATTCCAAGTGCAACTGACCTTGATTATTCTTTAAGCCCCTAGTGATGGATCGACCTGGTACCTAAAGGTTTGTTTCAAATTTAGATTTATGGCTTATATTGGTAGACCTTCAATAGCTCTTGGGTGATTTTGAAATCTTAGGATACAATGATGTATATATATTATGATTGATATCGCGAAGGTAAAGGGACTCTAAACCGCAACGTTAGCTTGGTAGGATAGGGGTATAGTTGACGTCGATTCATCATTTTTAACATCAATAATTCAAAACCAAACGTGAAACTTTGTTTTCATTCCGATTCTTTATGCAATATGGATAGATTTACGAATTTAAAGACTAAACGAAAAAATTTACGATGTATGACATTTCACGTGGTCAATTAATTAATTTATTGACCGAAATATATGATTAAATTAGGCAGGATTGTAGAAAAAGAAATGGTTGAATCAAAATAATTCCTTCTTAATTTGCAATTTTGTTAGAGGGTACTATGAATGCTCTACCATGTTCCATTTACACACTAAAGGAGTGATACAAGATATAAGGTGTGCAGTTAAGCCAACATTTCTATTTGCAAATAAGGGGTTTCCAAGTGCAAGCCCAAGTACTTATAACATCTCAGGTGGTAGTTGCTAACTTACTAGGTTCAGTCGATATAGTCGTTCAGAATCATTGATCCTATTTCCCTATCGAGCAGCAGCACCTGTTAAAAACAAAGAGAAGAATTCTCAATTTATCCTAAGATCCGCTTTTGTCCGATCCATGTCATAGATCTGATAAAAGCCAGACTAACCAATCAAGTACCTCGTATTTTACTGTGGAGGCACTTTCAGCAATTTATTGCTTATTGCTTTATTGTGTATTTTACCTACTTGATAGCTTAATCTGGCTTTTATGGAGGCACTTTCAACAATATATTTCTGTAGTGTAATTCAAATATAATAAATATTAATATCGTACACATATTTCGCTTGCTCTTTTTTTCTTTGTACACTATATCATACATATCATCCATAAATATATTTATATAAATCATGTTCCGCAAGCATTGGAATACGATTCATGGGCTTACCTAAATTTGAATTTAAATCTTAGATGTTTAGAGCCTTATTTTGTTATTTATTTGGATTCAAAGTTACTCAAAGATGACCTTCTATGGCTAAGCATACTAAACATGATACAACAACAACAATTACTAATTTATCTGCCAATATATTACTGAAAAGTCGAAAACTCAGTGATTCTACAAGGTAAACGCTCACCCGACCTGTTAGAAAAAAATAAATAGGAATAGAGATAGAATAAAAGTAACCCGAAAACTCAGTGATTCTGAATTTTCTGATCTTGACATTCAAATTTGCCAAATTTGTTTGTTTACTATAATTTAACAAAAGGCATTAAACGATATATCAAAACGATGCATGAAGTGTGGAGTTGTTAGTGCATTCCAAGTATGTCTGTCCAGTAGGAGTGAAGTGTGGAGTTGATATAATTTAAAGATTGAGAAGAGGTAGGGCCAAAGCAGTAAAAGAATGTAACTTTTCAAGTTTCTAGGATTACAAAAAGGTATTATCAAATAAAACTGCTAATGCCATGACGTAAATTGTTGAAAGCGCCTCCATAAAAGCCAAACTAAGCAATGAAGTACCTTGTATTTTATGCCTAACCTAACCTAACCTACATGATTTTTAATTGTCTTAATCATTATCTCACATCATTTCAAATGAAATGATTCATTAAAGAGGAATCATGCCATATCGAGATTTGATCATTGATTGATACGATTTTTATTTTGGTTAATTGTTGAATAGGCTAGAATGAAATAACAATGGTTTTGGAGAGATAGTCGGTGTGGAAGTAAACCAACATTTCTATTGGCAAATAGGAGGTTTACAAGTGTTGACAGACGGCTAGAATTTCTTCGAATATGTTGTAGAATTCATTTAAGACATGAGCGAAACTTAAAATTGATAAGATTTAGGTGCGCTTTTACAACGGAGAATCATACGGTTTCTTTATGAGGAGTTAGTTGCACCTATGAATGATATAAATACTACTGCTGAATCATTGATCCTAGTTTCCTATCAAGTAGCACCACCAATAACGCTTGGCCATCCAAATTCCCTTTTGATTCCAAGTGCAACTGACCTTGAATATTCTTTAAGCCCCTAGTGATGGATCGACCTGGTACCTAAAGGTTGGTTTCAAATTTAGATTTATGGCTTATATTGGTTGACCTTCAATAGCTCTTGGGTGATTTTGAAATCTTAGGATACAATGATGTATATATATTATGATTGATATCGCGAAGGTAAAGGGACTCTAAACCGCAACGTTAGCTTGGTAGGATAGGGGTATAGTTGACGTCGATTCATCATTTTTAACATCAATAATTCAAAACCAAACGTGAAACTTTGTTTTCATTCCGATTCTTTATGCAATATGGATAGATTTACGAATTTAAAGACTAAACGAAAAAATTTACGATGTATGACATTTCACGTGGTCAATTAATTAATTTATTGACCGAAATATATGATTAAATTAGGCAGGATTGTAGAAAAAGAAATGGTTGAATCAAAATAATTCCTTCTTAATTTGCAATTTTGTTAGAGGGTACTATGAATGCTCTACCATGTTCCATTTACACACTAAAGGAGTGATACAAGATATAAGGTGTGCAGTTAAGCCAACATTTCTATTTGCAAATAAGGGGTTTCCAAGTGCAAGCCCAAGTACTTATAACATCTCAGGTGGTAGTTGCTAACTTACTAGGTTCAGTCGATATAGTCGTTCAGAATCATTGATCCTATTTCCCTATCGAGCAGCAGCACCTGTTAAAAACAAAGAGAAGAATTCTCAATTTATCCTAAGATCCGCTTTTGTCCGATCCATGTCATAGATCTGATAAAAGCCAGACTAACCAATCAAGTACCTCGTATTTTACTGTGGAGGCACTTTCAGCAATTTATTGCTTATTGCTTTATTGTGTATTTTACCTACTTGATAGCTTAATCTGGCTTTTATGGAGGCACTTTCAACAATATGTTTCTGTAGTGTAATTCAAATATAATAAATATTAATATCGTACACATATTTCGCTTGCTCTTTTTTTCTTTGTACACTATATCATACATATCATCCATAAATATATTTATATAAATCATGTTCCGCAAGCATTGGAATACGATTCATGGGCTTACCTAAATTTGAATTTAAATCTTAGATGTTTAGAGCCTTATTTTGTTATTTATTTGGATTCAAAGTTACTCAAAGATGACCTTCTATGGCTAAGCATACTAAACATGATACAACAACAACAATTACTAATTTATCTGCCAATATATTACTGAAAAGTCGAAAACTCAGTGATTCTACAAGGTAAACGCTCACCCGACCTGTTAGAAAAAAATAAATAGGAATAGAGATAGAATAAAAGTAACCCGAAAACTCAGTGATTCTGAATTTTCTGATCTTGACATTCAAATTTGCCAAATTTGTTTGTTTACTATAATTTAACAAAAGGCATTAAACGATATATCAAAACGATGCATGAAGTGTGGAGTTGTTAGTGCATTCCAAGTATGTCTGTCCAGTAGGAGTGAAGTGTGGAGTTGATATAATTTAAAGATTGAGAAGAGGTAGGGCCAAAGCAGTAAAAGAATGTAACTTTTCAAGTTTCTAGGATTACAAAAAGGTATTATCAAATAAAACTGCTAATGCCATGACGTAAATTGTTGAAAGCGCCTCCATAAAAGCCAAACTAAGCAATGAAGTACCTTGTATTTTATGCCTAACCTAACCTAACCTACATGATTTTTAATTGTCTTAATCATTATCTCACATCATTTCAAATGAAATGATTCATTAAAGAGGAATCATGCCATATCGAGATTTGATCATTGATTGATACAATTTTTATTTTGGTTAATTGCTGAATAGGCTAGAATGAAATAACAATGGTTTTGGAGAGATAGTCGGTGTGGAAGTAAACCAACATTTCTATTGGCAAATAGGAGGTTTACAAGTGTTGACAGACGGCTAGAATTTCTTCGAATATGTTGTAGAATTCATTTAAGACATGAGCGAAACTTAAAATTGATAAGATTTAGGTGCGCTTTTATAACGGAGAATCATACGGTTTCTTTTTGAGGAGTTAGTTGCACCTATGAATGATATAAATACTACTGCTGAATCATTGATCCTAGTTTCCTATCAAGTAGCACCACCAATAACGCTTGGCCATCCAAATTCCCTTTTGATTCCAAGTGCAACTGACCTTGAATATTCTTTAAGCCCCTAGTGATGGATCGACCTGGTACCTAAAGGTTGGTTTCAAATTTAGATTTATGGCTTATATTGGTTGACCTTCAATAGCTCTTGGGTGATTTTGAAATCTTAGGATACAATGATGTATATATATTATGATTGATATCGCGAAGGTAAAGGGACTCTAAACCGCAACGTTAGCTTGGTAGGATAGGGGTATAGTTGACGTCGATTCATCATTTTTAACATCAATAATTCAAAACCAAACGTGAAACTTTGTTTTCATTCCGATTCTTTATGCAATATGGATAGATTTACGAATTTAAAGACTAAACGAAAAAATTTACGATGTATGACATTTCACGTGGTCAATTAATTAATTTATTGACCGAAATATATGATTAAATTAGGCAGGATTGTAGAAAAAGAAATGGTTGAATCAAAATAATTCCTTCTTAATTTGCAATTTTGTTAGAGGGTACTATGAATGCTCTACCATGTTCCATTTACACACTAAAGGAGTGATACAAGATATAAGGTGTGCAGTTAAGCCAACATTTCTATTTGCAAATAAGGGGTTTCCAAGTGCAAGCCCAAGTACTTATAACATCTCAGGTGGTAGTTGCTAACTTACTAGGTTCAGTCGATATAGTTGTTCAGAATCATTGATCCTATTTCCCTATCGAGCAGCAGCACCTGTTAAAAACAAAGAGAAGAATTCTCAATTTATCCTAAGATCCGCTTTTGTCCGATCCATGTCATAGATCTGATAAAAGCCAGACTAACCAATCAAGTACCTCGTATTTTACTGTGGAGGCACTTTCAGCAATTTATTGCTTATTGCTTTATTGTGTATTTTACCTACTTGATAGCTTAATCTGGCTTTTATGGAGGCACTTTCAACAATATATTTCTGTAGTGTAATTCAAATATAATAAATATTAATATCGTACACATATTTCGCTTGCTCTTTTTTTCTTTGTACACTATATCATACATATCATCCATAAATATATTTATATAAATCATGTTCCGCAAGCATTGGAATACGATTCATGGGCTTACCTAAATTTGAATTTAAATCTTAGATGTTTAGAGCCTTATTTTGTTATTTATTTGGATTCAAAGTTACTCAAAGATGACCTTCTATGGCTAAGCATACTAAACATGATACAACAACAACAATTACTAATTTATCTGCCAATATATTACTAAAAAGTCGAAAACTCAGTGATTCTACAAGGTAAACGCTCACCCGACCTGTTAGAAAAAAAGAAATAGGAATAGAGATAGAATAAAAGTAACCCGAAAACTCAGTGATTCTGAATTTTCTGATCTTGACATTCAAATTTGCCAAATTTGTTTGTTTACTATAATTTAACAAAAGGCATTAAACGATATATCAAAACGATGCATGAAGTGTGGAGTTGTTAGTGCATTCCAAGTATGTCTGTCCAGTAGGAGTGAAGTGTGGAGTTGATATAATTTAAAGATTGAGAAGAGGTAGGGCCAAAGCAGTAAAAGAATGTAACTTTTCAAGTTTCTAGGATTACAAAAAGGTATTATCAAATAAAACAGTTAATGCCATGACGTAAATTGTTGAAAGCGCCTCCATAAAAGCCAAACTAAGCAATGAAGTACCTTGTATTTTATGCCTAACCTAACCTAACCTACATGATTTTTAATTGTCTTAATCATTATCTCACATCATTTCAAATGAAATGATTCATTAAAGAGGAATCATGCCATATCGAGATTTGATCATTGATTGATACAATTTTTATTTTGGTTAATTGTTGAATAGGCTAGAATGAAATAACAATGGTTTTGGAGAGATAGTCGGTGTGGAAGTAAACCAACATTTCTATTGGCAAATAGGAGGTTTACAAGTGTTGACAGACGGCTAGAATTTCTTCGAATATGTTGTAGAATTCATTTAAGACATGAGCGAAACTTAAAATTGATAAGATTTAGGTGCGCTTTTACAACGGAGAATCATACGGTTTCTTTATGAGGAGTTAGTTGCACCTATGAATGATATAAATACTACTGCTGAATCATTGATCCTAGTTCCCTATCAAGTAGCACCACCAATAACGCTTGGCCATCCAAATTCCCTTTTGATTCCAAGTGCAACTGACCTTGAATATTCTTTAAGCCCCTAGTGATGGATCGACCTGGTACCTAAAGGTTGGTTTCAAATTTAGATTTATGGCTTATATTGGTAGACCTTCAATAGCTCTTGGGTGATTTTGAAATCTTAGGATACAATGATGTATATATATTATGATTGATATCGCGAAGGTAAAGGGACTCTAAACCGCAACGTTAGCTTGGTAGGATAGGGGTATAGTTGACGTCGATTCATCATTTTTAACATCAATAATTCAAAACCAAACGTGAAACTTTGTTTTCATTCCGATTCTTTATGCAATATGGATAGATTTACGAATTTAAAGACTAAACGAAAAAATTTACGATGTATGACATTTCACGTGGTCAATTAATTAATTTATTGACCGAAATATATGATTAAATTAGGCAGGATTGTAGAAAAAGAAATGGTTGAATCAAAATAATTCCTTCTTAATTTGCAATTTTGTTAGAGGGTACTATGAATGCTCTACCATGTTCCATTTACACACTAAAGGAGTGATACAAGATATAAGGTGTGCAGTTAAGCCAACATTTCTATTTGCAAATAAGGGGTTTCCAAGTGCAAGCCCAAGTACTTATAACATCTCAGGTGGTAGTTGCTAACTTACTAGGTTCAGTCGATATAGTCGTTCAGAATCATTGATCCTATTTCCCTATCGAGCAGCAGCACCTGTTAAAAACAAAGAGAAGAATTCTCAATTTATCCTAAGATCCGCTTTTGTCCGATCCATGTCATAGATCTGATAAAAGCCAGACTAACCAATCAAGTACCTCGTATTTTACTGTGGAGGCACTTTCAGCAATTTATTGCTTATTGCTTTATTGTGTATTTTACCTACTTGATAGCTTAATCTGGCTTTTATGGAGGCACTTTCAACAATATATTTCTGTAGTGTAATTCAAATATAATAAATATTAATATCGTACACATATTTCGCTTGCTCTTTTTTTCTTTGTACACTATATCATACATATCATCCATAAATATATTTATATAAATCATGTTCCGCAAGCATTGGAATACGATTCATGGGCTTACCTAAATTTGAATTTAAATCTTAGATGTTTAGAGCCTTATTTTGTTATTTATTTGGATTCAAAGTTACTCAAAGATGACCTTCTATGGCTAAGCATACTAAACATGATACAACAACAACAATTACTAATTTATCTGCCAATATATTACTGAAAAGTCGAAAACTCAGTGATTCTACAAGGTAAACGCTCACCCGACCTGTTAGAAAAAAATAAATAGGAATAGAGATAGAATAAAAGTAACCCGAAAACTCAGTGATTCTGAATTTTCTGATCTTGACATTCAAATTTGCCAAATTTGTTTGTTTACTATAATTTAACAAAAGGCATTAAACGATATATCAAAACGATGCATGAAGTGTGGAGTTGTTAGTGCATTCCAAGTATGTCTGTCCAGTAGGAGTGAAGTGTGGAGTTGATATAATTTAAAGATTGAGAAGAGGTAGGGCCAAAGCAGTAAAAGAATGTAACTTTTCAAGTTTCTAGGATTACAAAAAGGTATTATCAAATAAAACTGCTAATGCCATGACGTAAATTGTTGAAAGCGCCTCCATAAAAGCCAAACTAAGCAATGAAGTACCTTGTATTTTATGCCTAACCTAACCTAACCTACATGATTTTTAATTGTCTTAATCATTATCTCACATCATTTCAAATGAAATGATTCATTAAAGAGGAATCATGCCATATCGAGATTTGATCATTGATTGATACGATTTTTATTTTGGTTAATTGTTGAATAGGCTAGAATGAAATAACAATGGTTTTGGAGAGATAGTCGGTGTGGAAGTAAACCAACATTTCTATTGGCAAATAGGAGGTTTACAAGTGTTGACAGACGGCTAGAATTTCTTCGAATATGTTGTAGAATTCATTTAAGACATGAGCGAAACTTAAAATTGATAAGATTTAGGTGCGCTTTTACAACGGAGAATCATACGGTTTCTTTATGAGGAGTTAGTTGCACCTATGAATGATATAAATACTACTGCTGAATCATTGATCCTAGTTTCCTATCAAGTAGCACCACCAATAACGCTTGGCCATCCAAATTCCCTTTTGATTCCAAGTGCAACTGACCTTGAATATTCTTTAAGCCCCTAGTGATGGATCGACCTGGTACCTAAAGGTTGGTTTCAAATTTAGATTTATGGCTTATATTGGTTGACCTTCAATAGCTCTTGGGTGATTTTGAAATCTTAGGATACAATGATGTATATATATTATGATTGATATCGCGAAGGTAAAGGGACTCTAAACCGCAACGTTAGCTTGGTAGGATAGGGGTATAGTTGACGTCGATTCATCATTTTTAACATCAATAATTCAAAACCAAACGTGAAACTTTGTTTTCATTCCGATTCTTTATGCAATATGGATAGATTTACGAATTTAAAGACTAAACGAAAAAATTTACGATGTATGACATTTCACGTGGTCAATTAATTAATTTATTGACCGAAATATATGATTAAATTAGGCAGGATTGTAGAAAAAGAAATGGTTGAATCAAAATAATTCCTTCTTAATTTGCAATTTTGTTAGAGGGTACTATGAATGCTCTACCATGTTCCATTTACACACTAAAGGAGTGATACAAGATATAAGGTGTGCAGTTAAGCCAACATTTCTATTTGCAAATAAGGGGTTTCCAAGTGCAAGCCCAAGTACTTATAACATCTCAGGTGGTAGTTGCTAACTTACTAGGTTCAGTCGATATAGTCGTTCAGAATCATTGATCCTATTTCCCTATCGAGCAGCAGCACCTGTTAAAAACAAAGAGAAGAATTCTCAATTTATCCTAAGATCCGCTTTTGTCCGATCCATGTCATAGATCTGATAAAAGCCAGACTAACCAATCAAGTACCTCGTATTTTACTGTGGAGGCACTTTCAGCAATTTATTGCTTATTGCTTTATTGTGTATTTTACCTACTTGATAGCTTAATCTGGCTTTTATGGAGGCACTTTCAACAATATATTTCTGTAGTGTAATTCAAATATAATAAATATTAATATCGTACACATATTTCGCTTGCTCTTTTTTTCTTTGTACACTATATCATACATATCATCCATAAATATATTTATATAAATCATGTTCCGCAAGCATTGGAATACGATTCATGGGCTTACCTAAATTTGAATTTAAATCTTAGATGTTTAGAGCCTTATTTTGTTATTTATTTGGATTCAAAGTTACTCAAAGATGACCTTCTATGGCTAAGCATACTAAACATGATACAACAACAACAATTACTAATTTATCTGCCAATATATTACTGAAAAGTCGAAAACTCAGTGATTCTACAAGGTAAACGCTCACCCGACCTGTTAGAAAAAAATAAATAGGAATAGAGATAGAATAAAAGTAACCCGAAAACTCAGTGATTCTGAATTTTCTGATCTTGACATTCAAATTTGCCAAATTTGTTTGTTTACTATAATTTAACAAAAGGCATTAAACGATATATCAAAACGATGCATGAAGTGTGGAGTTGTTAGTGCATTCCAAGTATGTCTGTCCAGTAGGAGTGAAGTGTGGAGTTGATATAATTTAAAGATTGAGAAGAGGTAGGGCCAAAGCAGTAAAAGAATGTAACTTTTCAAGTTTCTAGGATTACAAAAAGGTATTATCAAATAAAACTGCTAATGCCATGACGTAAATTGTTGAAAGCGCCTCCATAAAAGCCAAACTAAGCAATGAAGTACCTTGTATTTTATGCCTAACCTAACCTAACCTACATGATTTTTAATTGTCTTAATCATTATCTCACATCATTTCAAATGAAATGATTCATTAAAGAGGAATCATGCCATATCGAGATTTGATCATTGATTGATACGATTTTTATTTTGGTTAATTGTTGAATAGGCTAGAATGAAATAACAATGGTTTTGGAGAGATAGTCGGTGTGGAAGTAAACCAACATTTCTATTGGCAAATAGGAGGTTTACAAGTGTTGACAGACGGCTAGAATTTCTTCGAATATGTTGTAGAATTCATTTAAGACATGAGCGAAACTTAAAATTGATAAGATTTAGGTGCGCTTTTACAACGGAGAATCATACGGTTTCTTTATGAGGAGTTAGTTGCACCTATGAATGATATAAATACTACTGCTGAATCATTGATCCTAGTTTCCTATCAAGTAGCACCACCAATAACGCTTGGCCATCCAAATTCCCTTTTGATTCCAAGTGCAACTGACCTTGAATATTCTTTAAGCCCCTAGTGATGGATCGACCTGGTACCTAAAGGTTGGTTTCAAATTTAGATTTATGGCTTATATTGGTTGACCTTCAATAGCTCTTGGGTGATTTTGAAATCTTAGGATACAATGATGTATATATATTATGATTGATATCGCGAAGGTAAAGGGACTCTAAACCGCAACGTTAGCTTGGTAGGATAGGGGTATAGTTGACGTCGATTCATCATTTTTAACATCAATAATTCAAAACCAAACGTGAAACTTTGTTTTCATTCCGATTCTTTATGCAATATGGATAGATTTACGAATTTAAAGACTAAACGAAAAAATTTACGATGTATGACATTTCACGTGGTCAATTAATTAATTTATTGACCGAAATATATGATTAAATTAGGCAGGATTGTAGAAAAAGAAATGGTTGAATCAAAATAATTCCTTCTTAATTTGCAATTTTGTTAGAGGGTACTATGAATGCTCTACCATGTTCCATTTACACACTAAAGGAGTGATACAAGATATAAGGTGTGCAGTTAAGCCAACATTTCTATTTGCAAATAAGGGGTTTCCAAGTGCAAGCCCAAGTACTTATAACATCTCAGGTGGTAGTTGCTAACTTACTAGGTTCAGTCGATATAGTCGTTCAGAATCATTGATCCTATTTCCCTATCGAGCAGCAGCACCTGTTAAAAACAAAGAGAAGAATTCTCAATTTATCCTAAGATCCGCTTTTGTCCGATCCATGTCATAGATCTGATAAAAGCCAGACTAACCAATCAAGTACCTCGTATTTTACTGTGGAGGCACTTTCAGCAATTTATTGCTTATTGCTTTATTGTGTATTTTACCTACTTGATAGCTTAATCTGGCTTTTATGGAGGCACTTTCAACAATATGTTTCTGTAGTGTAATTCAAATATAATAAATATTAATATCGTACACATATTTCGCTTGCTCTTTTTTTCTTTGTACACTATATCATACATATCATCCATAAATATATTTATATAAATCATGTTCCGCAAGCATTGGAATACGATTCATGGGCTTACCTAAATTTGAATTTAAATCTTAGATGTTTAGAGCCTTATTTTGTTATTTATTTGGATTCAAAGTTACTCAAAGATGACCTTCTATGGCTAAGCATACTAAACATGATACAACAACAACAATTACTAATTTATCTGCCAATATATTACTGAAAAGTCGAAAACTCAGTGATTCTACAAGGTAAACGCTCACCCGACCTGTTAGAAAAAAATAAATAGGAATAGAGATAGAATAAAAGTAACCCGAAAACTCAGTGATTCTGAATTTTCTGATCTTGACATTCAAATTTGCCAAATTTGTTTGTTTACTATAATTTAACAAAAGGCATTAAACGATATATCAAAACGATGCATGAAGTGTGGAGTTGTTAGTGCATTCCAAGTATGTCTGTCCAGTAGGAGTGAAGTGTGGAGTTGATATAATTTAAAGATTGAGAAGAGGTAGGGCCAAAGCAGTAAAAGAATGTAACTTTTCAAGTTTCTAGGATTACAAAAAGGTATTATCAAATAAAACTGCTAATGCCATGACGTAAATTGTTGAAAGCGCCTCCATAAAAGCCAAACTAAGCAATGAAGTACCTTGTATTTTATGCCTAACCTAACCTAACCTACATGATTTTTAATTGTCTTAATCATTATCTCACATCATTTCAAATGAAATGATTCATTAAAGAGGAATCATGCCATATCGAGATTTGATCATTGATTGATACGATTTTTATTTTGGTTAATTGTTGAATAGGCTAGAATGAAATAACAATGGTTTTGGAGAGATAGTCGGTGTGGAAGTAAACCAACATTTCTATTGGCAAATAGGAGGTTTACAAGTGTTGACAGACGGCTAGAATTTCTTCGAATATGTTGTAGAATTCATTTAAGACATGAGCGAAACTTAAAATTGATAAGATTTAGGTGCGCTTTTACAACGGAGAATCATACGGTTTCTTTATGAGGAGTTAGTTGCACCTATGAATGATATAAATACTACTGCTGAATCATTGATCCTAGTTTCCTATCAAGTAGCACCACCAATAACGCTTGGCCATCCAAATTCCCTTTTGATTCCAAGTGCAACTGACCTTGAATATTCTTTAAGCCCCTAGTGATGGATCGACCTGGTACCTAAAGGTTGGTTTCAAATTTAGATTTATGGCTTATATTGGTTGACCTTCAATAGCTCTTGGGTGATTTTGAAATCTTAGGATACAATGATGTATATATATTATGATTGATATCGCGAAGGTAAAGGGACTCTAAACCGCAACGTTAGCTTGGTAGGATAGGGGTATAGTTGACGTCGATTCATCATTTTTAACATCAATAATTCAAAACCAAACGTGAAACTTTGTTTTCATTCCGATTCTTTATGCAATATGGATAGATTTACGAATTTAAAGACTAAACGAAAAAATTTACGATGTATGACATTTCACGTGGTCAATTAATTAATTTATTGACCGAAATATATGATTAAATTAGGCAGGATTGTAGAAAAAGAAATGGTTGAATCAAAATAATTCCTTCTTAATTTGCAATTTTGTTAGAGGGTACTATGAATGCTCTACCATGTTCCATTTACACACTAAAGGAGTGATACAAGATATAAGGTGTGCAGTTAAGCCAACATTTCTATTTGCAAATAAGGGGTTTCCAAGTGCAAGCCCAAGTACTTATAACATCTCAGGTGGTAGTTGCTAACTTACTAGGTTCAGTCGATATAGTCGTTCAGAATCATTGATCCTATTTCCCTATCGAGCAGCAGCACCTGTTAAAAACAAAGAGAAGAATTCTCAATTTATCCTAAGATCCGCTTTTGTCCGATCCATGTCATAGATCTGATAAAAGCCAGACTAACCAATCAAGTACCTCGTATTTTACTGTGGAGGCACTTTCAGCAATTTATTGCTTATTGCTTTATTGTGTATTTTACCTACTTGATAGCTTAATCTGGCTTTTATGGAGGCACTTTCAACAATATATTTCTGTAGTGTAATTCAAATATAAAAAATATTAATATCGTACACATATTTCGCTTGCTCTTTTTTTCTTTGAACACTATATCATACATATCATCAATAAATATATTTATATAAATCATGTTCCGCAAGCATTGGAATACGATTCATGGGCTTAACTAATTTTGAATTTAAATCTTAGATGTTTAGAGCCTTATTTTGTTATTTAGTTGGATTCAAAGTTACTCAAAGATGACCTTCTATGGCTAAGCATACTAAACATGATACAACAACAACAATTACTAATTTATCTGCCAATATATTACTGAAAAGTCGAAAACTCAGTGATTCTACAAGGTAAACGCTCACCCGACCTGTTAGAAAAAAATAAATAGGAATAGAGATAGAATAAAAGTAACCCGAAAACTCAGTGATTCTGAATTTTCTGATCTTGACATTCAAATTTGCCAAATTTGTTTGTTTACTATAATTTAACAAAAGGCATTAAACGATATATCAAAACGATGCATGAAGTGTGGAGTTGTTAGTGCATTCCAAGTATGTCTGTCCAGTAGGAGTGAAGTGTGGAGTTGATATAATTTAAAGATTGAGAAGAGGTAGGGCCAAAGCAGTAAAAGAATGTAACTTTTCAAGTTTCTAGGATTACAAAAAGGTATTATCAAATAAAACTGCTAATGCCATGACGTAAATTGTTGAAAGCGCCTCCATAAAAGCCAAACTAAGCAATGAAGTACCTTGTATTTTATGCCTAACCTAACCTAACCTAACCTACATGATTTTTAATTGTCTTAATCATTATCTCACATCATTTCAAATGAAATGATTCATTAAAGAGGAATCATGCCATATCGAGTTTTGATCATTGATTGATACAATTTTTATTTTGGTTAATTGTTGAATAGGCTAGAATGAAATAACAATGGTTTTGGAGAGATAGTCGGTGTGGAAGTAAACCAACATTTCTATTGGCAAATAGGAGGTTTACAAGTGTTGACAGACGGCTAGAATTTCTTCGAATATGTTGTAGAATTCATTTAAGACATGAGCGAAACTTAAAATTGATAAGATTTAGGTGCGCTTTTACAACGGAGAATCATACGGTTTCTTTATGAGGAGTTAGTTGCACCTATGAATGATATAAATACTGCTGCTGAATCATTGATCCTAGTTCCCTATCAAGTAGCACCACCAATAACGCTTGGCCATCCAAATTCCCTTTTGATTCCAAGTGCAACTGACCTTGAATATTCTTTAAGCCCCTAGTGATGGATCGACCTGGTACCTAAAGGTTGGTTTCAAATTTAGATTTATGGCTTATATTGGTAGACCTTCAATAGCTCTTGGGTGATTTTGAAATCTTAGGATACAATGATGTATATATATTATGATTGATATCGCGAAGGTAAAGGGACTCTAAACCGCAACGTTAGCTTGGTAGGATAGGGGTATAGTTGACGTCGATTCATCATTTTTAACATCAATAATTCAAAACCAAACGTGAAACTTTGTTTTCATTCCGATTCTTTATGCAATATGGATAGATTTACGAATTTAAAGACTAAACGAAAAAATTTACGATGTATGACATTTCACGTGGTCAATTAATTAATTTATTGACCGAAATATATGATTAAATTAGGCAGGATTGTAGAAAAAGAAATGGTTGAATCAAAATAATTCCTTCTTAATTTGCAATTTTGTTAGAGGGTACTATGAATGCTCTACCATGTTCCATTTACACACTAAAGGAGTGATACAAGATATAAGGTGTGCAGTTAAGCCAACATTTCTATTTGCAAATAAGGGGTTTCCAAGTGCAAGCCCAAGTACTTATAACATCTCAGGTGGTAGTTGCTAACTTACTAGGTTCAGTCGATATAGTCGTTCAGAATCATTGATCCTATTTCCCTATCGAGCAGCAACACCTGTTAAAAACAAAGAGAAGAATTCTCAATTTATCCTAAGATCCGCTTTTGTCCGATCCATGTCATAGATCTGATAAAAGCCAGACTAACCAATCAAGTACCTCGTATTTTACTGTGGAGGCACTTTCAGCAATTTATTGCTTATTGCTTTATTGTGTATTTTACCTACTTGATAGCTTAATCTGGCTTTTATGGAGGCACTTTCAACAATATATTTCTGTAGTGTAATTCAAATATAATAAATATTAATATAGTACACATATTTCGCTTGCTCTTTTTTTCTTTGTACACTATATCATACATATCATCCATAAATATATTTATATAAATCATGTTCCGCAAGCATTGGAATACGATTCATGGGCTTACCTAAATTTGAATTTAAATCTTAGATGTTTAGAGCCTTATTTTGTTATTTATTTGGATTCAAAGTTACTCAAAGATGACCTTCTATGGCTAAGCATACTAAACATGATACAACAACAACAATTACTAATTTATCTGCCAATATATTACTGAAAAGTCGAAAACTCAGTGATTCTACAAGGTAAACGCTCACCCGACCTGTTAGAAAAAAATAAATAGGAATAGAGATAGAATAAAAGTAACCCGAAAACTCAGTGATTCTGAATTTTCTGATCTTGACATTCAAATTTGCCAAATTTGTTTGTTTACTATAATTTAACAAAAGGCATTAAACGATATATCAAAACGATGCATGAAGTGTGGAGTTGTTAGTGCATTCCAAGTATGTCTGTCCAGTAGGAGTGAAGTGTGGAGTTGATATAATTTAAAGATTGAGAAGAGGTAGGGCCAAAGCAGTAAAAGAATGTAACTTTTCAAGTTTCTAGGATTACAAAAAGGTATTATCAAATAAAACTGCTAATGCCATGACGTAAATTGTTGAAAGCGCCTCCATAAAAGCCAAACTAAGCAATGAAGTACCTTGTATTTTATGCCTAACCTAACCTAACCTACATGATTTTTAATTGTCTTAATCATTATCTCACATCATTTCAAATGAAATGATTCATTAAAGAGGAATCATGCCATATCGAGATTTGATCATTGATTGATACAATTTTTATTTTGGTTAATTGTTGAATAGGCTAGAATGAAATAACAATGGTTTTGGAGAGATAGTCGGTGTGGAAGTAAACCAACATTTCTATTGGCAAATAGGAGGTTTACAAGTGTTGACAGACGGCTAGAATTTCTTCGAATATGTTGTAGAATTCATTTAAGACATGAGCGAAACTTAAAATTGATAAGATTTAGGTGCGCTTTTACAACGGAGAATCATACGGTTTCTTTATGAGGAGTTAGTTGCACCTATGAATGATATAAATACTACTGCTGAATCATTGATCCAAGTTTCCTATCAAGTAGCACCACCAATAACGCTTGGCCATCCAAATTCCCTTTTGATTCCAAGTGCAACTGACCTTGAATAATCTTTAAGCCCCTAGTGATGGATCGACCTGGTACCTAAAGGTTGGTTTCAAATTTAGATTTATGGCTTATATTGGTTGACCTTCAATAGCTCTTGGGTGATTTTGAAATCTTAGGATACAATGATGTATATATATTATGATTGATATCGCGAAGGTAAAGGGACTCTAAACCGCAACGTTAGCTTGGTAGGATAGGGGTATAGTTGACGTCGATTCATCATTTTTAACATCAATAATTCAAAACCAAACGTGAAACTTTGTTTTCATTCCGATTCTTTATGCAATATGGATA
This sequence comes from Nuphar pumila, assembly GCF_984573655.1. Lineage (NCBI taxonomy): Eukaryota > Viridiplantae > Streptophyta > Magnoliopsida > Nymphaeales > Nymphaeaceae > Nuphar > Nuphar pumila. The sequence continues at coordinate 60,338,805 of NC_143263.1, forward strand.
GATTTACGAATTTAAAGACTAAACGAAAAAATTTACGATGTATGACATTTCACGTGGTCAATTAATTAATTTATTGACCGAAATATATGATTAAATTAGGCAGGATTATAGAAAAAGAAATGGTTGAATCAAAATAATTCCTTCTTAATTTGCAATTTTGTTAGAGGGTACTATGAATGCTCTACCATGTTCCATTTACACACTAAAGGAGTGATACAAGATATAAGGTGTGCAGTTAAGCCAACATTTCTATTTGCAAATAAGGGGTTTCCAAGTGCAAGCCCAAGTACTTATAACATCTCAGGTGGTAGTTGCTAACTTACTAGGTTCAGTCGATATAGTCGTTCAGAATCATTGATCCTATTTCCCTATCGAGCAGCAGCACCTGTTAAAAACAAAGAGAAGAATTCTCAATTTATCCTAAGATCCGCTTTTGTCCGATCCATGTCATAGATCTGATAAAAGCCAGACTAACCAATCAAGTACCTCGTATTTTACTGTGGAGGCACTTTCAGCAATTTATTGCTTATTGCTTTATTGTGTATTTTACCTACTTGATAGCTTAATCTGGCTTTTATGGAGGCACTTTCAACAATATATTTCTGTAGTGTAATTCAAATATAATAAATATTAATATCGTACACATATTTCGCTTGCTCTTTTTTTCTTTGTACACTATATCATACATATCATCCATAAATATATTTATATAAATCATGTTCCGCAAGCATTGGAATACGATTCATGGGCTTACCTAAATTTGAATTTAAATCTTAGATGTTTAGAGCCTTATTTTGTTATTTATTTGGATTCAAAGTTACTCAAAGATGACCTTCTATGGCTAAGCATACTAAACATGATACAACAACAACAATTACTAATTTATCTGCCAATATATTACTGAAAAGTCGAAAACTCAGTGATTCTACAAGGTAAACGCTTACCCGACCTGTTAGAAAAAAATAAATAGGAATAGAGATAGAATAAAAGTAACCCGAAAACTCAGTGATTCTGAATTTTCTGATCTTGACATTCAAATTTGCCAAATTTGTTTGTTTACTATAATTTAACAAAAGGCATTAAACGATATATCAAAACGATGCATGAAGTGTGGAGTTGTTAGTGCATTCCAAGTATGTCTGTCCAGTAGGAGTGAAGTGTGGAGTTGATATAATTTAAAGATTGAGAAGAGGTAGGGCCAAAGCAGTAAAAGAATGTAACTTTTCAAGTTTCTAGGATTACAAAAAGGTATTATCAAATAAAACTGCTAATGCCATGACGTAAATTGTTGAAAGCGCCTCCATAAAAGCCAAACTAAGCAATGAAGTACCTTGTATTTTATGCCTAACCTAACCTAACCTACATGATTTTCAATTGTCTTAATCATTATCTCACATCATTTCAAATGAAATGATTCATTAAAGAGGAATCATGCCATATCGAGATTTGATCATTGATTGATACAATTTTTATTTTGGTTAATTGTTGAATAGGCTAGAATGAATTAACAATGGTTTTGGAGAGATAGTCGGTGTGGAAGTAAACCAACATTTCTATTGGCAAATAGGAGGTTTACAAGTGTTGACAGACGGCTAGAATTTCTTCGAATATGTTGTAGAATTCATTTAAGACATGAGCGAAACTTAAAATTGATAAGATTTAGGTGCGCTTTTACAACGGAGAATCATACGGTTTCTTTATGAGGAGTTAGTTGCACCTATGAATGATATAAATACTACTGCTGAATCATTGATCCTAGTTTCCTATCAAGTAGCACCACCAATAACGCTTGGCCATCCAAATTCCCTTTTGATTCCAAGTGCAACTGACCTTGAATATTCTTTAAGCCCCTAGTGATGGATCGACCTGGTACCTAAAGGTTGGTTTCAAATTTAGATTTATGGCTTATATTGGTTGACCTTCAATAGCTCTTGGGTGATTTTGAAATCTTAGGATACAATGATGTATATATATTATGATTGATATCGCGAAGGTAAAGGGACTCTAAACCGCAACGTTAGCTTGGTAGGATAGGGGTATAGTTGACGTCGATTCATCATTTTTAACATCAATAATTCAAAACCAAACGTGAAACTTTGTTTTCATTCCGATTCTTTATGCAATATGGATAGATTTACGAATTTAAAGACTAAACGAAAAAATTTACGATGTATGACATTTCACGTGGTCAATTAATTAATTTATTGACCGAAATATATGATTAAATTAGGCAGGATTGTAGAAAAAGAAATGGTTGAATCAAAATAATTCCTTCTTAATTTGCAATTTTGTTAGAGGGTACTATGAATGCTCTACCATGTTCCATTTACACACTAAGGGGTTTCCAAGTGCAAGCCCAAGTACTTATAACATCTCAGGTGGTAGTTGCTAACTTACTAGGTTCAGTCGATATAGTCGTTCAGAATCATTGATCCTATTTCCCTATCGAGCAGCAGCACCTGTTAAAAACAAAGAGAAGAATTCTCAATTTATCCTAAGATCCGCTTTTGTCCGATCCATGTCATAGATCTGATAAAAGCCAGACTAACCAATCAAGTACCTCGTATTTTACTGTGGAGGCACTTTCAGCAATTTATTGCTTATTGCTTTATTGTGTATTTTACCTACTTGATAGCTTAATCTGGCTTTTATGGAGGCACTTTCAACAATATATTTCTGTAGTGTAATTCAAATATAATAAATATTAATATCGTACACATATTTCGCTTGCTGTTTTTTTCTTTGTACACTATATCATACATATCATCCATAAATATATTTATATAAATCATGTTCCGCAAGCATTGGAATACGATTCATGGGCTTACCTAAATTTGAATTTAAATCTTAGATGTTTAGAGCCTTATTTTGTTATTTATTTGGATTCAAAGTTACTCAAAGATGACCTTCTATGGCTAAGCATACTAAACATGATACAACAACAACAATTACTAATTTATCTGCCAATATATTACTGAAAAGTCGAAAACTCAGTGATTCTACAAGGTAAACGCTCACCCGACCTGTTAGAAAAAAATAAATAGAAATAGAGATAGAATAAAAGTAACCCGAAAACTCAGTGATTCTGAATTTTCTGATCTTGACATTCAAATTTGCCAAATTTGTTTGTTTACTATAATTTAACAAAAGGCATTAAACGATATATCAAAACGATGCATGAAGTGTGGAGTTGTTAGTGCATTCCAAGTATGTCTGTCCAGTAGGAGTGAAGTGTGGAGTTGATATAATTTAAAGATTGAGAAGAGGTAGGGCCAAAGCAGTAAAAGAATGTAACTTTTCAAGTTTCTAGGATTACAAAAAGGTATTATCAAATAAAACTGCTAATGCCATGACGTAAATTGTTGAAAGCGCCTCCATAAAAGCCAAACTAAGCAATGAAGTACCTTGTATTTTATGCCTAACCTAACCTAACCTACATGATTTTTAATTGTCTTAATCATTATCTCACATCATTTCAAATGAAATGATTCATTAAAGAGGAATCATGCCATATCGAGATTTGATCATTGATTGATACAATTTTTATTTTGGTTAATTGTTGAATAGGCTAGAATGAAATAACAATGGTTTTGGAGAGATAGTCGGTGTGGAAGTAAACCAACATTTCTATTGGCAAATAGGAGGTTTACAAGTGTTGACAGACGGCTAGAATTTCTTCGAATATGTTGTAGAATTCATTTAAGACATGAGCGAAACTTAAAATTGATAAGATTTAGGTGCGCTTTTACAACGGAGAATCATACGGTTTCTTTATGAGGAGTTAGTTGCACCTATGAATGATATAAATACTACTGCTGAATCATTGATCCTAGTTTCCTATCAAGTAGCACCACCAATAACGCTTGGCCATCCAAATTCCCTTTTGATTCCAAGTGCAACTGACCTTGAATATTCTTTAAGCCCCTAGTGATGGATCGACCTGGTACCTAAAGGTTGGTTTCAAATTTAGATTTATGGCTTATATTGGTTGACCTTCAATAGCTCTTGGGTGATTTTGAAATCTTAGGATACAATGATGTATATATATTATGATTGATATCGCGAAGGTAAAGGGACTCTAAACCGCAACGTTAGCTTGGTAGGATAGGGGTATAGTTGACGTCGATTCATCATTTTTAACATCAATAATTCAAAACCAAACGTGAAACTTTGTTTTCATTCCGATTCTTTATGCAATATGGATAGATTTACGAATTTAAAGACTAAACGAAAAAATTTACGATGTATGACATTTCACGTGGTCAATTAATTAATTTATTGACCGAAATATATGATTAAATTAGGCAGGATTGTAGAAAAAGAAATGGTTGAATCAAAATAATTCCTTCTTAATTTGCAATTTTGTTAGAGGGTATTATGAATGCTCTACCATGTTCCATTTACACACTAAAGGAGTGATACAAGATATAAGGTGTGCAGTTAAGCCAACATTTCTATTTGCAAATAAGGGGTTTCCAAGTGCAAGCCCAAGTACTTATAACATCTCAGGTGGTAGTTGCTAACTTACTAGGTTCAGTCGATATAGTCGTTCAGAATCATTGATCCTATTTCCCTATCGAGCAGCAGCACCTGTTAAAAACAAAGAGAAGAATTCTCAATTTATCCTAAGATCCGCTTTTGTCCGATCCATGTCATAGATCTGATAAAAGCCAGACTAACCAATCAAGTACCTCGTATTTTACTGTGGAGGCACTTTCAGCAATTTATTGCTTATTGCTTTATTGTGTATTTTACCTACTTGATAGCTTAATCTGGCTTTTATGGAGGCACTTTCAACAATATATTTCTGTAGTGTAATTCAAATATAATAAATATTAATATCGTACACATATTTCGCTTGCTCTTTTTTTCTTTGTACACTATATCATACATATCATCCATAAATATATTTATATAAATCATGTTCCGCAAGCATTGGAATACGATTCATGGGCTTACCTAAATTTGAATTTAAATCTTAGATGTTTAGAGCCTTATTTTGTTATTTATTTGGATTCAAAGTTACTCAAAGATGACCTTCTATGGCTAAGCATACTAAACATGATACAACAACAACAATTACTAATTTATCTGCCAATATATTACTGAAAAGTTGAAAACTCAGTGATTCTACAAGGTAAACGCTCACCCGACCTGTTAGAAAAAAATAAATAGGAATAGAGATAGAATAAAAGTAACCCGAAAACTCAGTGATTCTGAATTTTCTGATCTTGACATTCAAATTTGCCAAATTTGTTTGTTTACTATAATTTAACAAAAGGCATTAAACGATATATCAAAACGATGCATGAAGTGTGGAGTTGTTAGTGCATTCCAAGTATGTCTGTCCAGTAGGAGTGAAGTGTGGAGTTGATATAATTTAAAGATTGAGAAGAGGTAGGGCCAAAGCAGTAAAAGAATGTAACTTTTCAAGTTTCTAGGATTACAAAAAGGTATTATCAAATAAAACTGCTAATGCCATGACGTAAATTGTTGAAAGCGCCTCCATAAAAGCCAAACTAAGCAATGAAGTACCTTGTATTTTATGCCTAACCTAACCTAACCTACATGATTTTTAATTGTCTTAATCATTATCTCACATCATTTCAAAGGAAATGATTCATTAAAGAGGAATCATGCCATATCGAGATTTGATCATTGATTGATACAATTTTTATTTTGGTTAATTGTTGAATAGGCTAGAATGAAATAACAATGGTTTTGGAGAGATAGTCGGTGTGGAAGTAAACCAACATTTCTATTGGCAAATAGGAGGTTTACAAGTGTTGACAGACGGCTAGAATTTCTTCGAATATGTTGTAGAATTCATTTAAGACATGGGCGAAACTTAAAATTGATAGGATTTAGGTGCGCTTTTACAACGGAGAATCATACGGTTTCTTTATGAGGAGTTAGTTGCACCTATGAATGATATAAATACTACTGCTGAATCATTGATCCTAGTTCCCTATCAAGTAGCACCACCAATAACGCTTGGCCATCCAAATTCCCTTTTGATTCCAAGTGCAACTGACCTTGAATAATCTTTAAGCCCCTAGTGATGGATCGACCTGGTACCTAAAGGTTGGTTTCAAATTTAGATTTATGGCTTATATTGGTTGACCTTCAATAGCTCTTGGGTGATTTTGAAATCTTAGGATACAATGATGTATATATATTATGATTGATATCGCGAAGGTAAAGGGACTCTAAACCGCAACGTTAGCTTGGTAGGATAGGGGTATAGTTGACGTCGATTCATCATTTTTAACATCAATAATTCAAAACCAAACGTGAAACTTTGTTTTCATTCCGATTCTTTATGCAATATGGATAGATTTACGAATTTAAAGACTAAACGAAAAAATTTACGATGTATGACATTTCACGTGGTCAATTAATTAATTTATTGACCGAAATATATGATTAAATTAGGCAGGATTGTAGAAAAAGAAATGGTTGAATCAAAATAATTCCTTCTTAATTTGCAATTTTGTTAGAGGGTACTATGAATGCTCTACCATGTTCCATTTACACACTAAAGGAGTGATACAAGATATAAGGTGTGCAGTTAAGCCAACATTTCTATTTGCAAATAAGGGGTTTCCAAGTGCAAGCCCAAGTACTTATAACATCTCAGGTGGTAGTTGCTAACTTACTAGGTTCAGTCGATATAGTCGTTCAGAATCATTGATCCTATTTCCCTATCGAGCAGCAGCACCTGTTAAAAACAAAGAGAAGAATTCTCAATTTATCCTAAGATCCGCTTTTGTCCGATCCATGTCATAGATCTGATAAAAGCCAGACTAACCAATCAAGTACCTCGTATTTTACTGTGGAGGCACTTTCAGCGATTTATTGCTTATTGCTTTATTGTGTATTTTACCTACTTGATAGCTTAATCTGGCTTTTATGGAGGCACTTTCAACAATATATTTCTGTAGTGTAATTCAAATATAATAAATATTAATATCGTACACATATTTCGCTTGCTCTTTTTTTCTTTGTACACTATATCATACATATCATCCATAAATATATTTATATAAATCATGTTCCGCAAGCATTGGAATACGATTCATGGGCTTACCTAAATTTGAATTTAAATCTTAGATGTTTAGAGCCTTATTTTGTTATTTATTTGGATTCAAAGTTACTCAAAGATGACCTTCTATGGCTAAGCATACTAAACATGATACAACAACAACAATTACTAATTTATCTGCCAATATATTACTGAAAAGTCGAAAACTCAGTGATTCTACAAGGTAAACGCTCACCCGACCTGTTAGAAAAAAATAAATAGGAATAGAGATAGAATAAAAGTAACCCGAAAACTCAGTGATTCTGAATTTTCTGATCTTGACATTCAAATTTGCCAAATTTGTTTGTTTACTATAATTTAACAAAAGGCATTAAACGATATATCAAAACGATGCATGAAGTGTGGAGTTGTTAGTGCATTCCAAGTATGTCTGTCCAGTAGGAGTGAAGTGTGGAGTTGATATAATTTAAAGATTGAGAAGAGGTAGGGCCAAAGCAGAAAAAGAATGTAACTTTTCAAGTTTCTAGGATTACAAAAAGGTATTATCAAATAAAACTGCTAATGCCATGACGTAAATTGTTGAAAGCGCCTCCATAAAAGCCAAACTAAGCAATGAAGTACCTTGTATTTTATGCCTAACCTAACCTAACCTACATGATTTTTAATTGTCTTAATCATTATCTCACATCATTTCAAATGAAATGATTCATTAAAGAGGAATCATGCCATATCGAGTTTTGATCATTGATTGATACAATTTTTATTTTGGTTAATTGTTGAATAGGCTAGAATGAAATAACAATGGTTTTGGAGAGATAGTCGGTGTGGAAGTAAACCAACATTTCTATTGGCAAATAGGAGGTTTACAAGTGTTGACAGACGGCTAGAATTTCTTCGAATATGTTGTAGAATTCATTTAAGACATGAGCGAAACTTAAAATTGATAATATTTAGGTGCGCTTTTACAACGGAGAATCATACGGTTTCTTTATGAGGAGTTAGTTGCACCTATGAATGATATAAATACTACTGCTGAATCATTGATCCAAGTTCCCTATCAAGTAGCACCACCAATAACGCTTGGCCATCCAAATTCCCTTTTGATTCCAAGTGCAACTGACCTTGAATATTCTTTAAGCCCCTAGTGATGGATCGACCTGGTACCTAAAGGTTGGTTTCAAATTTAGATTTATGGCTTATATTGGTAGACCTTCAATAGCTCTTGGGTGATTTTGAAATCTTAGGATACAATGATGTATATATATTATGATTGATATCGCGAAGGTAAAGGGACTCTAAACCGCAACGTTAGCTTGGTAGGATAGGGGTATAGTTGACGTCGATTCATCATTTTTAACATCAATAATTCAAAACCAAACGTGAAACTTTGTTTTCATTCCGATTCTTTATGCAATATGCATAGATTTACGAATTTAAAGACTAAACGAAAAAATTTACGATGTATGACATTTCACGTGGTCAATTAATTAATTTATTGACCAAAATATATGACTAAATTAGGCAGGATTGTAGAAAAAGAAATGGTTGAATCAAAATAATTCCTTCTTAATTTGCAATTTTGTTAGAGGGTACTATGAATGCTCTACCATGTTCCATTTACACACTAAAGGAGTGATACAAGATATAAGGTGTGCAGTTAAGCCAACATTTCTATTTGCAAATAAGGGGTTTCCAAGTGCAAGCCCAAGTACTTATAACATCTCAGGTGGTAGTTGCTAACTTACTAGGTTCAGTCGATATAGTCGTTCAGAATCATTGATCCTATTTCCCTATCGAGCAGCAGCACCTGTTAAAAACAAAGAGAAGAATTCTCAATTTATCCTAAGATCCGCTTTTGTCCGATCCATGTCATAGATCTGATAAAAGCCAGACTAACCAATCAAGTACCTCGTATTTTACTGTGGAGGCACTTTCAGCAATTTATTGCTTATTGCTTTATTGTGTATTTTACCTACTTGATAGCTTAATCTGGCTTTTATGGAGGCACTTTCAACAATATATTTCTGTAGTGTAATTCAAATATAATAAATATTAATATCGTACACATATTTCGCTTGCTCTTTTTTTCTTTGTACACTATATCATACATATCATCCATAAATATATTTATATAAATCATGTTCCGCAAGCATTGGAATACGATTCATGGGCTTACCTAAATTTGAATTTAAATCTTAGATGTTTAGAGCCTTATTTTGTTATTTATTTGGATTCAAAGTTACTCAAAGATGACCTTCTATGGCTAAGCATACTAAACATGATACAACAACAACAATTACTAATTTATGTGCCAATATATTACTGAAAAGTCGAAAACTCAGTGATTCTACAAGGTAAACGCTCACCCGACCTGTTAGAAAAAAATAAATAGGAATAGAGATAGAATAAAAGTAACCCGAAAACTCAGTGATTCTGAATTTTCTGATCTTGACATTCAAATTTGCCAAATTTGTTTGTTTACTATAATTTAACAAAAGGCATTAAACGATATATCAAAACGATGCATGAAGTGTGGAGTTGTTAGTGCATTCCAAGTATGTCTGTCCAGTAGGAGTGAAGTGTGGAGTTGATATAATTTAAAGATTGAGAAGAGGTAGGGCCAAAGCAGAAAAAGAATGTAACTTTTCAAGTTTCTAGGATTACAAAAAGGTATTATCAAATAAAACTGCTAATGCCATGACGTAAATTGTTGAAAGCGCCTCCATAAAAGCCAAACTAAGCAATGAAGTACCTTGTATTTTATGCCTAACCTAACCTAACCTACATGATTTTTAATTGTCTTAATCATTATCTCACATCATTTCAAATGAAATGATTCATTAAAGAGGAATCATGCCATATCGAGTTTTGATCATTGATTGATACAATTTTTATTTTGGTTAATTGTTGAATAGGCTAGAATGAAATAACAATGGTTTTGGAGAGATAGTCGGTGTGCAAGTAAACCAACATTTCTATTGGCAAATAGGAGGTTTACAAGTGTTGACAGACGGCTAGAATTTCTTCGAATATGTTGTAGAATTCATTTAAGACATGAGCGAAACTTAAAATTGATAAGATTTAGGTGCGCTTTTACAACGGAGAATCATACGGTTTCTTTATGAGGAGTTAGTTGCACCTATGAATGATATAAATACTACTGCTGAATCATTGATCCTAGTTCCCTATCAAGTAGCACCACCAATAACGCTTGGCCATCCAAATTCCCTTTTGATTCCAAGTGCAACTGACCTTGAATATTCTTTAAGCCCCTAGTGATGGATCGACCTGGTACCTAAAGGTTGGTTTCAAATTTAGATTTATGGCTTATATTGGTAGACCTTCAATAGCTCTTGGGTGATTTTGAAATCTTAGGATACAATGATGTATATATATTATGATTGATATCGCGAAGGTAAAGGGACTCTAAACCGCAACGTTAGCTTGGTAGGATAGGGGTATAGTTGACGTCGATTCATCATTTTTAACATCAATAATTCAAAACCAAACGTGAAACTTTGTTTTCATTCCGATTCTTTATGCAATATGGATAGATTTACGAATTTAAAGACTAAACGAAAAAATTTACGATGTATGACATTTCACGTGGTCAATTAATTAATTTATTGACCAAAATATATGACTAAATTAGGCAGGATTGTAAAAAAAGAAATGGTTGAATCAAAATAATTCCTTCTTAATTTGCAATTTTGTTAGAGGGTACTATGAATGCTCTACCATGTTCCATTTACACACTAAAGGAGTGATACAAGATATAAGGTGTGCAGTTAAGCCAACATTTCTATTTGCAAATAAGGGGTTTCCAAGTGCAAGCCCAAGTACTTACAACATCTCAGGTGGTAGTTGCTAACTTACTAGGTTCAGTCGATATAGTCGTTCAGAATCATTGATCCTATTTCCCTATCGAGCAGCAGCACCTGTTAAAAACAAAGAGAAGAATTCTCAATTTATCCTAAGATCCGCTTTTGTCCGATCCATGTCATAGATCTGATAAAAGCCAGACTAACCAATCAAGTACCTCGTATTTTACTGTGGAGGCACTTTCAGCAATTTATTGCTTATTGCTTTATTGTGTATTTTACCTACTTGATAGCTTAATCTGGCTTTTATGGAGGCACTTTCAACAATATATTTCTGTAGTGTAATTCAAATATAATAAATATTAATATCGTACACATATTTCGCTTGCTCTTTTTTTCTTTGTACACTATATCATACATATCATCAATAAATATATTTATATAAATCATGTTCCGCAAGCATTGGAATACGATTCATGGGCTTACCTAAATTTGAATTTAAATCTTAGATGTTTAGAGCCTTATTTTGTTATTTATTTGGATTCAAAGTTACTCAAAGATGACCTTCTATGGCTAAGCATACTAAACATGATACAACAACAACAATTACTAATTTATCTGCCAATATATTACTGAAAAGTCGAAAACTCAGTGATTCTACAAGGTAAACGCTCACCCGACCTGTTAGAAAAAAATAAATAGGAATAGAGATAGAATAAAAGTAACCCGAAAACTCAGTGATTCTGAATTTTCTGATCTTGACATTCAAATTTGCCAAATTTGTTTGTTTACTATAATTTAACAAAAGGCATTAAACGATATATCAAAACGATGCATGAAGTGTGGAGTTGTTAGTGCATTCCAAGTATGTCTGTCCAGTAGGAGTGAAGTGTGGAGTTGATATAATTTAAAGATTGAGAAGAGGTAGGGCCAAAGCAGTAAAAGAATGTAACTTTTCAAGTTTCTAGGATTACAAAAAGGTATTATCAAATAAAACTGCTAATGCCATGACGTAAATTGTTGAAAGCGCCTCCATAAAAGCCAAACTAAGCAATGAAGTACCTTGTATTTTATGCCTAACCTACATGATTTTTAATTGTCTTAATCATTATCTCACATCATTTCAAATGAAATGATTCATTAAAGAGGAATCATGCCATATCGAGATTTGATCATTGATTGATACAATTTTTATTTTGGTTAATTGTTGAATAGGCTAGAATGAAATAACAATGGTTTTGGAGAGATAGTCGGTGTGGAAGTAAACCAACATTTCTATTGGCAAATAGGAGGTTTACAAGTGTTGACAGACGGCTAGAATTTCTTCTAATATGTTGTAGAATTCATTTAAGACATGAGCGAAACTTAAAATTGATAAGATTTAGGTGCGCTTTTACAACGGAGAATCATACGGTTTCTTTATGAGGAGTTAGTTGCACCTATGAATGATATAAATACTACTGCTGAATCATTGATCCTAGTTCCCTATCAAGTAGCACCACCAATAACGCTTGGCCATCCAAATTCCCTTTTGATTCCAAGTGCAACTGACCTTGAATATTCTTTAAGCCCCTAGTGATGGATCGACCTGGTACCTAAAGGTTGGTTTCAAATTTAGATTTATGGCTTATATTGGTAGACCTTCAATAGCTCTTGGGTGATTTTGAAATCTTAGGATACAATGATGTATATATATTATGATTGATATCGCGAAGGTAAAGGGACTCTAAACCGCAACTTTAGCTTGGTAGGATAGGGGTATAGTTGACGTCGATTCATCATTTTTAACATCAATAATTGAAAACCAAACGTGAAACTTTGTTTTCATTCCGATTCTTTATGCAATATGGATAGATTTACGAATTTAAAGACTAAACGAAAAAATTTACGATGTATGACATTTCACGTGGTCAATTAATTAATTTATTGACCGAAATATATGATTAAATTAGGCAGGATTGTAGAAAAAGAAATGGTTGAATCAAAATAATTCCTTCTTAATTTGCAATTTTGTTAGAGGGTACTATGAATGCTCTACCATGTTCCATTTACACACTAAAGGAGTGATACAAGATATAAGGTGTGCAGTTAAGCCAACATTTCTATTTGCAAATAAGGGGTTTCCAAGTGCAAGCCCAAGTACTTATAACATCTCAGGTGGTAGTTGCTAACTTACTAGGTTCAGTCGATATAGTCGTTCAGAATCATTGATCCTATTTCCCTATCGAGCAGCAGCACCTGTTAAAAACAAAGAGAAGAATTCTCAATTTATCCTAAGATCCGCTTTTGTCCGATCCATGTCATAGATCTGATAAAAGCCAGACTAACCAATCAAGTACCTCGTATTTTACTGTGGAGGCACTTTCAGCAATTTATTGCTTATTGCTTTATTGTGTATTTTACCTACTTGATAGCTTAATCTGGCTTTTATGGAGGCACTTTCAACAATATATTTCTGTAGTGTAATTCAAATATAATAAATATTAATATCGTACACATATTTCGCTTGCTCTTTTTTTCTTTGTACACTATATCATACATATCATCAATAAATATATTTATATAAATCATGTTCCGCAAGCATTGGAATACGATTCATGGGCTTACCTAATTTTGAATTTAAATCTTAGATGTTTAGAGCCTTATTTTGTTATTTATTTGGATTCAAAGTTACTCAAAGATGACCTTCTATGGCTAAGCATACTAAACATGATACAACAACAACAATTACTAATTTATCTGCCAATATATTACTGAAAAGTCGAAAACTCAGTGATTCTACAAGGTAAACGCTCACCCGACCTGTTAGAAAAAAATAAATAGGAATAGAGATAGAATAAAAGTAACCCGAAAACTCAGTGATTCTGAATTTCCTGATCTTGACATTCAAATTTGCCAAATTTGTTTGTTTACTATAATTTAACAAAAGGCATTAAACGATATATCAAAACGATGCATGAAGTGTGGAGTTGTTAGTGCATTCCAAGTATGTCTGTCCAGTAGGAGTGAAGTGTGGAGTTGATATAATTTAAAGATTGAGAAGAGGTAGGGCCAAAGCAGTAAAAGAATGTAACTTTTCAAGTTTCTAGGATTACAAAAAGGTATTATCAAATAAAACTGCTAATGCCATGACGTAAATTGTTGAAAGCGCCTCCATAAAAGCCAAACTAAGCAATGAAGTACCTTGTATTTTATGCCTAACCTAACCTAACCTACATGATTTTTAATTGTCTTAATCATTATCTCACATCATTTCAAATGAAATGATTCATTAAAGAGGAATCATGCCATATCGAGATTTGATCATTGATTGATACAATTTTTATTTTGGTTAATTGTTGAATAGGCTAGAATGAAATAACAATGGTTTTGGAGAGATAGTCGGTGTGGAAGTAAACCAACATTTCTATTGGCAAATAGGAGGTTTACAAGTGTTGACAGACGGCTAGAATTTCTTCGAATATGTTGTAGAATTCATTTAAGACATGAGCGAAACTTAAAATTGATAAGATTTAGGTGCGCTTTTACAACGGAGAATCATACGGTTTCTTTATGAGGAGTTAGTTGCACCTATGAATGATATAAATACTACTGCTGAATCATTGATCCTAGTTTCCTATCAAGTAGCACCACCAATAACGCTTGGCCATCCAAATTCCCTTTTGATTCCAAGTGCAACTGACCTTGAATATTCTTTAAGCCCCTAGTGATGGATCGACCTGGTACCTAAAGGTTGGTTTCAAATTTAGATTTATGGCTTATATTGGTTGACCTTCAATAGCTCTTGGGTGATTTTGAAATCTTAGGATACAATGATGTATATATATTATGATTGATATCGCGAAGGTAAAGGGACTCTAAACCGCAACGTTAGCTTGGTAGGATAGGGGTATAGTTGACGTCGATTCATCATTTTTAACATCAATAATTCAAAACCAAACGTGAAACTTTGTTTTCATTCCGATTCTTTATGCAATATGGATAGATTTACGAATTTAAAGACTAAACGAAAAAATTTACGATGTATGACATTTCACGTGGTCAATTAATTAATTTATTGACCGAAATATATGATTAAATTAGGCAGGATTGTAGAAAAAGAAATGGTTGAATCAAAATAATTCCTTCTTAATTTGCAATTTTGTTAGAGGGTACTATGAATGTTCTACCATGTTCCATTTACACACTAAAGGATTGATACAAGATATAAGGTGTGCAGTTAAGCCAACATTTCTATTTGCAAATAAGGGGTTTCCAAGTGCAAGCCCAAGTACTTATAACATCTCAGGTGGTAGTTGCTAACTTACTAGGTTCAGTCGATATAGTCGTTCAGAATCATTGATCCTATTTCCCAATCGAGCAGCAGCACCTGTTAAAAACAAAGAGAAGAATTCTCAATTTATCCTAAGATCCGCTTTTGTCCGATCCATGTCATAGATCTGATAAAACCCAGACTAACCAATCAAGTACCTCGTATTTTACTGTGGAGGCACTTTCAGCAATTTATTGCTTATTGCTTTATTGTGTATTTTACCTACTTGATAGCTTAATCTGGCTTTTATGGAGGCACTTTCAACAATATATTTCTGTAGTGTAATTCAAATATAATAAATATTAATATCGTACACATATTTCGCTTGCTCTTTTTTTCTTTGTACACTATATCATACATATCATCAATAAATATATTTATATAAATCATGTTCTGCAAGCATTGGAATACGATTCATGGGCTTACCTAATTTTGAATTTAAATCTTAGATGTTTAGAGCCTTATTTTGTTATTTATTTGGATTCAAAGTTACTCAAAGATGACCTTCTATGGCTAAGCATACTAAACATGATACAACAACAACAATTACTAATTTATCTGCCAATATATTACTGAAAAGTCGAAAACTCAGTGATTCTACAAGGTAAACGCTCACCCGACCTGTTAGAAAAAAATAAATAGGAATAGAGATAGAATAAAAGTAACCCGAAAACTCAGTGATTCTGAATTTTCTGATCTTGACATTCAAATTTGCCAAATTTGTTTGTTTACTATAATTTAACAAAAGGCATTAAACGATATATCAAAACGATGCATGAAGTGTGGAGTTGTTAGTGCATTCCAAGTATGTCTGTCCAGTAGGAGTGAAGTGTGGAGTTGATATAATTTAAAGATTGAGAAGAGGTAGGGCCAAAGCAGTAAAAGAATGTAACTTTTCAAGTTTCTAGGATTACAAAAAGGTATTATCAAATAAAACTGCTAATGCCATGACGTAAATTGTTGAAAGCGCCTCCATAAAAGCCAAACTAAGCAATGAAGTACCTTGTATTTTATGCCTAACCTACATGATTTTTAATTGTCTTAATCATTATCTCACATCATTTCAAATGAAATGATTCATTAAAGAGGAATCATGCCATATCGAGATTTGATCATTGATTGATACAATTTTTATTTTGGTTAATTGTTGAATAGGCTAGAATGAAATAACAATGGTTTTGGAGAGATAGTCGGTGTGGAAGTAAACCAACATTTCTATTGGCAAATAGGAGGTTTACAAGTGTTGACAGACGGCTAGAATTTCTTCGAATATGTTGTAGAATTCATTTAAGACATGAGCGAAACTTAAAATTGATAAGATTTAGGTGCGCTTTTACAACGGAGAATCATACGGTTTCTTTATGAGGAGTTAGTTGCACCTATGAATGATATAAATACTACTGCTGAATCATTGATCCTAGTTTCCTATCAAGTAGCACCACCAATAACGCTTGGCCATCCAAATTCCCTTTTGATTCCAAGTGCAACTGACCTTGAATATTCTTTAAGCCCCTAGTGATGGATCGACCTGGTACCTAAAGGTTGGTTTCAAATTTAGATTTATGGCTTATATTGGTTGACCTTCAATAGCTCTTGGGTGATTTTGAAATCTTAGGATACAATGATGTATATATATTATGATTGATATCGCGAAGGTAAAGGGACTCTAAACCGCAACGTTAGCTTGGTAGGATAGGGGTATAGTTGACGTCGATTCATCATTTTTAACATCAATAATTCAAAACCAAACGTGAAACTTTGTTTTCATTCCGATTCTTTATGCAATATGGATAGATTTACGAATTTAAAGACTAAACGAAAAAATTTACGATGTATGACATTTCACGTGGTCAATTAATTAATTTATTGACCGAAATATATGATTAAATTAGGCAGGATTGTAGAAAAAGAAATGGTTGAATCAAAATAATTCCTTCTTAATTTGCAATTTTGTTAGAGGGTACTATGAATGCTCTACCATGTTCCATTTACACACTAAAGGAGTGATACAAGATATAAGGTGTGCAGTTAAGCCAACATTTCTATTTGCAAATAAGGGGTTTCCAAGTGCAAGCCCAAGTACTTATAACATCTCAGGTGGTAGTTGCTAACTTACTAGGTTCAGTCGATATAGTCGTTCAGAATCATTGATCCTATTTCCCTATCGAGCAGCAGCACCTGTTAAAAACAAAGAGAAGAATTCTCAATTTATCCTAAGATCCGCTTTTGTCCGATCCATGTCATAGATCTGATAAAAGCCAGACTAACCAATCAAGTACCTCGTATTTTACTGTGGAGGCACTTTCAGCAATTTATTGCTTATTGCTTTATTGTGTATTTTACCTACTTGATAGCTTAATCTGGCTTTTATGGAGGCACTTTCAACAATATATTTCTGTAGTGTAATTCAAATATAATAAATATTAATATCGTACACATATTTCGCTTGCTCTTTTTTTCTTTGTACACTATATCATACATATCATCAATAAATATATTTATATAAATCATGTTCCGCAAGCATTGGAATACGATTCATGGGCTTACCTAATTTTGAATTTAAATCTTAGATGTTTAGAGCCTTATTTTGTTATTTATTTGGATTCAAAGTTACTCAAAGATGACCTTCTATGGCTAAGCATACTAAACATGATACAACAACAACAATTACTAATTTATCTGCCAATATATTACTGAAAAGTCGAAAACTCAGTGATTCTACAAGGTAAACGCTCACCCGACCTGTTAGAAAAAAATAAATAGGAATAGAGATAGAATAAAAGTAACCCGAAAACTCAGTGATTCTGAATTTTTTGATCTTGACATTCAAATTTGCCAAATTTTTTTGTTTACTATAATTTAACAAAAGGCATTAAACGATATATCAAAACGATGCATGAAGTGTGGAGTTGTTAGTGCATTCCAAGTATGTCTGTCCAGTAGGAGTGAAGTGTGGAGTTGATATAATTTAAAGATTGAGAAGAGGTAGGGCCAAAGCAGTAAAAGAATGTAACTTTTCAAGTTTCTAGGATTACAAAAAGGTATTATCAAATCAAACTGCTAATGCCATGACGTAAATTGTTGAAAGCGCCTCCATAAAAGCCAAACTAAGCAATGAAGTACCTTGTATTTTATGCCTAACCTAACCTAACCTACATGATTTTTAATTGTCTTAATCATTATCTCACATCATTTCAAATGAAATGATTCATTAAAGAGGAATCATGCCATATCGAGATTTGATCATTGATTGATACAATTTTTATTTTGGTTAATTGTTGAATAGGCTAGAATGAAATAACAATGGTTTTGGAGAGATAGTCGGTGTGGAAGTAAACCAACATTTCTATTGGCAAATAGGAGGTTTACAAGTGTTGACAGACAGCTAGAATTTCTTCGAATATGTTGTAGAATTCATTTAAGACATGAGCGAAACTTAAAATTGATAAGATTTAGGTGCGCTTTTACAACGGAGAATCATACGGTTTCTTTATGAGGAGTTAGTTGCGCCTATGAATGATATAAATACTACTGCTGAATCATTGATCCTAGTTCCCTATCAAGTAGCACCACCAATAACGCTTGGCCATCCAAATTCCCTTTTGATTCCAAGTGCAACTGACCTTGAATATTCTTTAAGCCCCTAGTGATGGATCGACCTGGTACCTCAAGGTTGGTTTCAAATTTAGATTTATGGCTTATATTGGTTGACCTTCAATAGCTCTTGGGTGATTTTGAAATCTTAGGATACAATGATGTATATATATTATGATTGATATCGCGAAGGTAAAGGGACTCTAAACCGCAAGGTTAGCTTGGTAGGATAGGGGTATAGTTGACGTCGATTCATCATTTTTAACATCAATAATTCAAAACCAAACGTGAAACTTTGTTTTCATTCCGATTCTTTATGCAATATGGATAGATTTACGAATTTAAAGACTAAACGAAAAAATTTACGATGTATGACATTTCACGTGGTCAATTAATTAATTTATTGACCGAAATATATGATTAAATTAGGCAGGATTGTAGAAAAAGAAATGGTTGAATCAAAATAATTCCTTCTTAATTTGCAATTTTGTTAGAGGGTACTATGAATGCTCTACCATGTTCCATTTACACACTAAAGGAGTGATACAAGATATAAGGTGTGCAGTTAAGCCAACATTTCTATTTGCAAATAAGGGGTTTCCAAGTGCAAGCCCAAGTACTTATAACATCTCAGGTGGTAGTTGCTAACTTACTAGGTTCAGTCGATATAGTCGTTCAGAATCATTGATCCTATTTCCCTATCGAGCAGCAGCACCTGTTAAAAACAAAGAGAAGAATTCTCAATTTATCCTAAGATCCGCTTTTGTCCGATCCATGTCATAGATCTGATAAAAGCCAGACTAACCAATCAAGTACCTCGTATTTTACTGTGGAGGCACTTTCAGCAATTTATTGCTTATTGCTTTATTGTGTATTTTACCTACTTGATAGCTTAATCTGGCTTTTATGGAGGCACTTCCAACAATATATTTCTGTAGTGTAATTCAAATATAATAAATATTAATATCGTACACATATTTCGCTTGCTCTTTTTTTCTTTGTACACTATATCATACATATCATCAATAAATATATTTATATAAATCATGTTCCGCAAGCATTGGAATACGATTCATGGGCTTACCTAATTTTGAATTTAAATCTTAGATGTTTAGAGCCTTATTTTGTTATTTATTTGGATTCAAAGTTACTCAAAGATGACCTTCTATGGCTAAGCATACTAAACATGATACAACAACAACAATTACTAATTTATCTGCCAATATATTACTGAAAAGTCGAAAACTCAGTGATTCTACAAGGTAAACGCTCACCCGACCTGTTAGAAAAAAATAAATAGGAATAGAGATAGAATAAAAGTAACCCGAAAACTCAGTGATTCTGAATTTTCTGATCTTGACATTCAAATTTGCCAAATTTGTTTGTTTACTATAATTTAACAAAAGGCATTAAACGATATATCAAAACGATGCATGAAGTGTGGAGTTGTTAGTGCATTCCAAGTATGTCTGTCCAGTAGGAGTGAAGTGTGGAGTTGATATAATTTAAAGATTGAGAAGAGGTAGGGCCAAAGCAGTAAAAGAATGTAACTTTTCAAGTTTCTAGGATTACAAAAAGGTATTATCAAATAAAACTGCTAATGCCATGACGTAAATTGTTGAAAGCGCCTCCATAAAAGCCAAACTAAGCAATGAAGTACCTTGTATTTTATGCCTAACCTAACCTAACCTACATGATTTTTAATTGTCTTAATCATTATCTCACATCATTTCAAATGAAATGATTCATTAAAGAGGAATCATGCCATATCGAGATTTGATCATTGATTGATACAATTTTTATTTTGGTTAATTGTTGAATAGGCTAGAATGAAATAACAATGGTTTTGGAGAGATAGTCGGTGTGGAAGTAAACCAACATTTCTATTGGCAAATAGGAGGTTTACAAGTGTTGACAGACCGCTAGAATTTCTTCGAATATGTTGTAGAATTCATTTAAGACATGAGCGAAACTTAAAATTGATAAGATTTAGGTGCGCTTTTACAACGGAGAATCATACGGTTTCTTTATGAGGAGTTAGTTGCGCCTATGAATGATATAAATACTACTGCTGAATCATTGATCCTAGTTCCCTATCAAGTAGCACCACCAATAACGCTTGGCCATCCAAATTCCCTTTTGATTCCAAGTGCAACTGACCTTGAATATTCTTTAAGCCCCTAGTGATGGATCGACCTGGTACCTAAAGGTTGGTTTCAAATTTAGATTTATGGCTTATATTGGTAGACCTTCAATAGCTCTTGGGTGATTTTGAAATCTTAGGATACAATGATGTATATATATTATGATTGATATCGCGAAGGTAAAGGGACTCTAAACCGCAACGTTAGCTTGGTAGGATAGGGGTATAGTTGACGTCGATTCATCATTTTTAACATCAATAATTCAAAACCAAACGTGAAACTTTGTTTTCATTCCGATTCTTTATGCAATATGGATAGATTTACGAATTTAAAGACTAAACGAAAAAATTTACGATGTATGACATTTCACGTGGTCAATTAATTAATTTATTGACCGAAATATATGATTAAATTAGGCAGGATTGTAGAAAAAGAAATGGTTGAATCAAAATAATTCCTTCTTAATTTGCAATTTTGTTAGAGGGTACTATGAATGCTCTACCATGTTCCATTTACACACTAAAGGAGTGATACAAGATATAAGGTGTGCAGTTAAGCCAACATTTCTATTTGCAAATAAGGGGTTTCCAAGTGCAAGCCCAAGTACTTATAACATCTCAGGTGGTAGTTGCTAACTTACTAGGTTCAGTCAATATAGTCGTTCAGAATCATTGATCCTATTTCCCTATCGAGCAGCAGCACCTGTTAAAAACAAAGAGAAGAATTCTCAATTTATCCTAAGATCCGCTTTTGTCCGATCCATGTCATAGATCTGATAAAAGCCAGACTAACCAATCAAGTACCTCGTATTTTACTGTGGAGGCACTTTCAGCAATTTATTGCTTATTGCTTTATTGTGTATTTTACCTACTTGATAGCTTAATCTGGCTTTTATGGAGGCACTTTCAACAATATATTTCTGTAGTGTAATTCAAATATAAAAAATATTAATATCGTACACATATTTCGGTTGCTCTTTTTTTCTTTGTACACTATATCATACATATCATCAATAAATATATTTATATAAATCATGTTCCGCAAGCATTGGAATACGATTCATGGGCTTACCTAATTTTGAATTTAAATCTTAGATGTTTAGAGCCTTATTTTGTTATTTATTTGGATTCAAAGTTACTCAAAGATGACCTTCTATGGCTAAGCATACTAAACATGATACAACAACAACAATTACTAATTTATCTGCCAATATATTACTGAAAAGTCGAAAACTCAGTGATTCTACAAGGTAAACGCTCACCCGACCTGTTAGAAAAAAATAAATAGGAATAGAGATAGAATAAAAGTAACCCGAAAACTCAGTGATTCTGAATTTTTTGATCTTGACATTCAAATTTGCCAAATTTGTTTGTTTACTATAATTTAACAAAAGGCATTAAACGATATATCAAAACGATGCATGAAGTGTGGAGTTGTTAGTGCATTCCAAGTATGTCTGTCCAGTAGGAGTGAAGTGTGGAGTTGATATAATTTAAAGATTGAGAAGAGGTAGGGCCAAAGCAGTAAAAGAATGTAACTTTTCAAGTTTCTAGGATTACAAAAAGGTATTATCAAATAAAACTGCTAATGCCATGACGTAAATTGTTGAAAGCGCCTCCATAAAAGCCAAACTAAGCAATGAAGTACCTTGTATTTTATGCCTAACCTAACCTACATGATTTTTAATTGTCTTAATCATTATCTCACATCATTTCAAATGAAATGATTCATTAAAGAGGAATCATGCCATATCGAGATTTGATCATTGATTGATACAATTTTTATTTTGGTTAATTGTTGAATAGGCTAGAATGAAATAACAATGGTTTTGGATAGATAGTCGGTGTGGAAGTAAACCAACATTTCTATTGGCAAATAGGAGGTTTACAAGTGTTGACAGACGGCTAGAATTTCTTCGAATATGTTGTAGAATTCATTTAAGACATGAGCGAAACTTAAAATTGATAAGATTTAGGTGCGCTTTTACAACGGAGAATCATACGGTTTCTTTATGAGGAGTTAGTTGCGCCTATGAATGATATAAATACTACTGCTGAATCATTGATCCTAGTTCCCTATCAAGTAGCACCACCAATAACGCTTGGCCATCCAAATTCCCTTTTGATTCCAAGTGCAACTGACCTTGAATATTCTTTAAGCCCCTAGTGATGGATCGACCTGGTACCTAAAGGTTGGTTTCAAATTTAGATTTATGGCTTATATTGGTTGACCTTCAATAGCTCTTGGGTGATTTTGAAATCTTAGGATACAATGATGTATATATGTTATGATTGATATCGCGAAGGTAAAGGGACTCTAAACCGCAACGTTAGCTTGGTAGGATAGGGGTATAGTTGACGTCGATTCATCATTTTTAACATCAATAATTCAAAACCAAACGTGAAACTTTGTTTTCATTCCGATTCTTTATGCAATATGGATAGATTTACGAATTTAAAGACTAAACGAAAAAATTTACGATGTATGACATTTCACGTGGTCAATTAAATTAGGCAGGATTGTAGAAAAAGAAATGGTTGAATCAAAATAATTCCTTCTTAATTTGCAATTTTGTTAGAGGGTACTATTAATGCTCTACCATGTTCCATTTACACACTAAAGGAGTGATACAAGATATAAGGTGTGCAGTTAAGCCAACATTTCTATTTGCAAATAAGGGGTTTCCAAGTGCAAGCCCAAGTACTTATAACATCTCAGGTGGTAGTTGCTAACTTACTAGGTTCAGTCGATATAGTCATTCAGAATCATTGATCCTATTTCCGTATCGAGCAGCAGCACCTGTTAAAAACAAAGAGAAGAATTCTCAATTTATCCTAAGATCCGCTTTTGTCCGATCCATGTCATAGATCTGATAAAAGCCAGACTAACCAATCAAGTACCTCGTATTTTACTGTGGAGGCACTTTCAGCAATTTATTGCTTATTGCTTTATTGTGTATTTTACCTACTTGATAGCTTAATCTGGCTTTTATGGAGGCACTTTCAACAATATATTTCTGTAGTGTAATTCAAATATAATAAATATTAATATCGTACACATATTTCGCTTGCTCTTTTTTTCTTTGTACACTATATCATACATATCATCAATAAATATATTTATATAAATCATGTTCCGCAAGCATTGGAATACGATTCATGGGCTTACCTAATTTTGAATTTAAATCTTAGATGTTTAGAGCCTTATTTTGTTATTTATTTGGATTCAAAGTTACTCAAAGATGACCTTCTATGGCTAAGCATACTAAACATGATACAACAACAACAATTACTAATTTATCTGCCAATATATTACTGAAAAGTCGAAAACTCAGTGATTCTACAAGGTAAACGCTCACCCGACCTGTTAGAAAAAAATAAATAGGAATAGAGATAGAATAAAAGTAACCCGAAAACTCAGTGATTCTGAATTTTCTGATCTTGACATTCAAATTTGCCAAATTTGTTTGTTTACTATAATTTAACAAAAGGCATTAAACGATATATCAAAACGATGCATGAAGTGTGGAGTTGTTAGTGCATTCCAAGTATGTCTGTCCAGTAGGAGTGAAGTGTGGAGTTGATATAATTTAAAGATTGAGAAGAGGTAGGGCCAAAGCAGTAAAAGAATGTAACTTTTCAAGTTTCTAGGATTACAAAAAGGTATTATCAAATAAAACTGCTAATGCCATGACGTAAATTGTTGAAAGCGCCTCCATAAAAGCCAAACTAAGCAATGAAGTACCTTGTATTTTATGCCTAACCTAACCTAACCTACATGATTTTTAATTGTCTTAATCATTATCTCACATCATTTCAAATGAAATGATTCATTAAAGAGGAATCATGCCATATCGAGATTTGATCATTGATTGATACAATTTTTATTTTGGTTAATTGTTGAATAGGCTAGAATGAAATAACAATGGTTTTGGAGAGATAGTCGGTGTGGAAGTAAACCAACATTTCTATTGGCAAATAGGAGGTTTACAAGTGTTGACAGACGGCTAGAATTTCTTCGAATATGTTGTAGAATTCATTTAAGACATGAGCGAAACTTAAAATTGATAAGATTTAGGTGCGCTTTTACAACGGAGAATCATACGGTTTCTTTATGAGGAGTTAGTTGCGCCTATGAATGATATAAATACTACTGCTGAATCATTGATCCTAGTTCCCTATCAAGTAGCACCACCAATAACGCTTGGCCATCCAAATTCCCTTTTGATTCCAAGTGCAACTGACCTTGAATATTCTTTAAGCCCCTAGTGATGGATCGACCTGGTACCTAAAGGTTGGTTTCAAATTTAGATTTATGGCTTATATTGGTAGACCTTCAATAGCTCTTGGGTGATTTTGAAATCTTAGGATACAATGATGTATATATATTATGATTGATATCGCGAAGGTAAAGGGACTCTAAACCGCAACGTTAGCTTGGTAGGATAGGGGTATAGTTGACGTCGATTCATCATTTTTAACATCAATAATTCAAAACCAAACGTGAAACTTTGTTTTCATTCCGATTCTTTATGCAATATGGATAGATTTACGAATTTAAAGACTAAACGAAAAAATTTACGATGTATGACATTTCACGTGGTCAATTAATTAATTTATTGACCGAAATATATGATTAAATTAGGCAGGATTGTAGAAAAAGAAATGGTTGAATCAAAATAATTCCTTCTTAATTTGCAATTTTGTTAGAGGGTACTATGAATGCTCTACCATGTTCCATTTACACACTAAAGGAGTGATACAAGATATAAGGTGTGCAGTTAAGCCAACATTTCTATTTGCAAATAAGGGGTTTCCAAGTGCAAGCCCAAGTACTTATAACATCTCAGGTGGTAGTTGCTAACTTACTAGGTTCAGTCGATATAGTCGTTCAGAATCATTGATCCTATTTCCCTATCGAGCAGCAGCACCTGTTAAAAACAAAGAGAAGAATTCTCAATTTATCCTAAGATCCGCTTTTGTCCGATCCATGTCATAGATCTGATAAAAGCCAGACTAACCAATCAAGTACCTCGTATTTTACTGTGGAGGCACTTTCAGCAATTTATTGCTTATTGCTTTATTGTGTATTTTACCTACTTGATAGCTTAATCTGGCTTTTATGGAGGCACTTTCAACAATATATTTCTGTAGTGTAATTCAAATATAATAAATATTAATATCGTACACATATTTCGCTTGCTCTTTTTTTCTTTGTACACTATATCATACATATCATCAATAAATATATTTATATAAATCATGTTCCGCAAGCATTGGAATACGATTCATGGGCTTACCTAATTTTGAATTTAAATCTTAGATGTTTAGAGCCTTATTTTGTTATTTATTTGGATTCAAAGTTACTCAAAGATGACCTTCTATGGCTAAGCATAGTAAACATGATACAACAACAACAATTACTAATTTATCTGCCAATATATTACTGAAAAGTCGAAAACTCAGTGATTCTACAAGGTAAACGCTCACCCGACCTGTTAGAAAAAAATAAATAGGAATAGAGATAGAATAAAAGTAACCCGAAAACTCAGTGATTCTGAATTTTCTGATCTTGACATTCAAATTTGCAAAATTTGTTTGTTTACTATAATTTAACAAAAGGCATTAAACGATATATCAAAACGATGCATGAAGTGTGGAGTTGTTAGTGCATTCCAAGTATGTCTGTCCAGTAGGAGTGAAGTGTGGAGTTGATATAATTTAAAGATTGAGAAGAGGTAGGGCCAAAGCAGTAAAAGAATGTAACTTTTCAAGTTTCTAGGATTACAAAAAGGTATTATCAAATAAAACTGCTAATGCCATGACGTAAATTGTTGAAAGCGCCTCCATAAAAGCCAAACTAAGCAATGAAGTACCTTGTATTTTATGCCTAACCTAACCTAACCTACATGATTTTTAATTGTCTTAATCATTATCTCACATCATTTCAAATGAAATGATTCATTAAAGAGGAATCATGCCATATCGAGATTTGATCATTGATTGATACAATTTTTATTTTGGTTAATTGTTGAATAGGCTAGAATGAAATAAAAATGGTTTTGGAGAGATAGTCGGTGTGGAAGTAAACCAACATTTCTATTGGCAAATAGGAGGTTTACAAGTGTTGACAGACCGCTAGAATTTCTTCGAATATGTTGTAGAATTCATTTAAGACATGAGCGAAACTTAAAATTGATAAGATTTAGGTGCGCTTTTACAACGGAGAATCATACGGTTTCTTTATGAGGAGTTAGTTGCACCTATGAATGATATAAATACTACTGCTGAATCATTGATCCTAGTTTCCTATCAAGTAGCACCACCAATAATGCTTGGCCATCCAAATTCCCTTTTGATTCCAAGTGCAACTGACCTTGAATATTCTTTAAGCCCCTAGTGATGGATCGACCTGGTACCTAAAGGTTGGTTTCAAATTTAGATTTATGGCTTATATTGGTTGACCTTCAATAGCTCTTGGGTGATTTTGAAATCTTAGGATACAATGATGTATATATATTATGATTGATATCGCGAAGGTAAAGGGACTCTAAACCGCAACGTTAGCTTGGTAGGATTGGGGTATAGTTGACGTCGATTCATCATTTTTAACATCAATAATTCAAAACCAAACGTGAAACTTTGTTTTCATTCCGATTCTTTATGCAATATGGATAGATTTACGAATTTAAAGACTAAACGAAAAAATTTACGATGTATGACATTTCACGTGGTCAATTAATTAATTTATTGACCGAAATATATGATTAAATTAGGCAGGATTGTAGAAAAAGAAATGGTTGAATCAAAATAATTCCTTCTTAATTTGCAATTTTGTTAGAGGATACTATGAATGCTCTACCATGTTCCATTTACACACTAAAGGAGTGATACAAGATATAAGGTGTGCAGTTAAGCCAACATTTCTATTTGCAAATAAGGGGTTTCCAAGTGCAAGCCCAAGTACTTATAACATCTCAGGTGGTAGTTGCTAACTTACTAGGTTCAGTCGATATAGTCGTTCAGAATCATTGATCCTATTTCCCTATCGAGCAGCAGCACCTGTTAAAAACAAAGAGAAGAATTCTCAATTTATCCTAAGATCCGCTTTTGTCCGATCCAAGTCATAGATCTGATAAAAGCCAGACTAACCAATCAAGTACCTCGTATTTTACTGTGGAGGCACTTTCAGCAATTTATTGCTTATTGCTTTATTGTGTATTTTACCTACTTGATAGCTTAATCTGGCTTTTATGGAGGCACTTTCAACAATATATTTCTGTAGTGTAATTCAAATATAATAAATATTAATATCGTACACATATTTCGCTTGCTCTTTTTTCTTTGTACACTATATCATACATATCATCAATAAATATATTTATATAAATCATGTTCCGCAAGCATTGGAATACGATTCATGGGCTTACCTAATTTTGAATTTAAATCTTAGATGTTTAGAGCCTTATTTTGTTATTTATTTGGATTCAAAGTTACTCAAAGATGACCTTCTATGGCTAAGCATACTAAACATGATACAACAACAACAATTACTAATTTATCTGCCAATATATTACTGAAAAGTCGAAAACTCAGTGATTCTACAAGGTAAACGCTCACCCGACCTGTTAGAAAAAAATAAATAGGAATAGAGATAGAATAAAAGTAACCCGAAAACTCAGTGATTCTGAATTTCCTGATCTTGACATTCAAATTTGCCAAATTTGTTTGTTTACTATAATTTAACAAAAGGCATTAAACGATATATCAAAACGATGCATGAAGTGTGGAGTTGTTAGTGCATTCCAAGTATGTCTGTCCAGTAGGAGTGAAGTGTGGAGTTGATATAATTTAAAGATTGAGAAGAGGTAGGGCCAAAGCAGTAAAAGAATGTAACTTTTCAAGTTTCTAGGATTACAAAAAGGTATTATCAAATAAAACTGCTAATGCCATGACGTAAATTGTTGAAAGCGCCTCCATAAAAGCCAAACTAAGCAATGAAGTACCTTGTATTTTATGCCTAACCTAACCTAACCTACATGATTTTTAATTGTCTTAATCATTATCTCACATCATTTCAAATGAAATGATTCATTAAAGAGGAATCATGCCATATCGAGATTTGATCATTGATTGATACAATTTTTATTTTGGTTAATTGTTGAATAGGCTAGAATGAAATAACAATGGTTTTGGAGAGATAGTCGGTGTGGAAGTAAACCAACATTTCTATTGGCAAATAGGAGGTTTACAAGTGTTGACAGACCGCTAGAATTTCTTCGAATATGTTGTAGAATTCATTTAAGACATGAGCGAAACTTAAAATTGATAAGATTTAGGTGCGCTTTTACAACGGAGAATCATACGGTTTCTTTATGAGGAGTTAGTTGCACCTATGAATGATATAAATACTACTGCTGAATCATTGATCCTAGTTTCCTATCAAGTAGCACCACCAATAACGCTTGGCCATCCAAATTCCCTTTTGATTCCAAGTGCAACTGACCTTGAATATTCTTTAAGCCCCTAGTGATGGATCGACCTGGTACCTAAAGGTTGGTTTCAAATTTAGATTTATGGCTTATATTGGTTGACCTTCAATAGCTCTTGGGTGATTTTGAAATCTTAGGATACAATGATGTATATATATTATGATTGATATCGCGAAGGTAAAGGGACTCTAAACCGCAACGTTAGCTTGGTAGGATAGGGGTATAGTTGACGTCGATTCATCATTTTTAACATCAATAATTCAAAACCAAACGTGAAACTTTGTTTTCATTCCGATTCTTTATGCAATATGGATAGATTTACGAATTTAAAGACTAAACGAAAAAATTTACGATGTATGACATTTCACGTGGTCAATTAATTAATTTATTGACCGAAATATATGATTAAATTAGGCAGGATTGTAGAAAAAGAAATGGTTGAATCAAAATAATTCCTTCTTAATTTGCAATTTTGTTAGAGGGTACTATGAATGTTCTACCATGTTCCATTTACACACTAAAGGAGTGATACAAGATATAAGGTGTGCAGTTAAGCCAACATTTCTATTTGCAAATAAGGGGTTTCCAAGTGCAAGCCCAAGTACTTATAACATCTCAGGTGGTAGTTGCTAACTTACTAGGTTCAGTCGATATAGTCGTTCAGAATCATTGATCCTATTTCCCTATCGAGCAGCAGCACCTGTTAAAAACAAAGAGAAGAATTCTCAATTTATCCTAAGATCCGCTTTTGTCCGATCCATGTCATAGATCTGATAAAAGCCAGACTAACCAATCAAGTACCTCGTATTTTACTGTGGAGGCACTTTCAGCAATTTATTGATTATTGCTTTATTGTGTATTTTACCTACTTGATAGCTTAATCTGGCTTTTATGGAGGCACTTTCAACAATATATTTCTGTAGTGTAATTCAAATATAATAAATATTAATATCGTACACATATTTCGCTTGCTCTTTTTTTCTTTGTACACTATATCATACATATCATCAATAAATATATTTATATAAATCATGTTCCGCAAGCATTGGAATACGATTCATGGGCTTACCTAATTTTGAATTTAAATCTTAGATGTTTAGAGCCTTATTTTGTTATTTATTTGGATTCAAAGTTACTCAAAGATGACCTTCTATGGCTAAGCATACTAAACATGATACAACAACAACAATTACTAATTTATCTGCCAATATATTACTGAAAAGTCGAAAACTCAGTGATTCTACAAGGTAAACGCTCACCCGACCTGTTAGAAAAAAATAAATAGGAATAGAGATAGAATAAAAGTAACCCGAAAACTCAGTGATTCTGAATTTTCTGATCTTGACATTCAAATTTGCCAAATTTGTTTGTTTACTATAATTTAACAAAAGGCATTAAACGATATATCAAAACGATGCATGAAGTGTGGAGTTGTTAGTGCATTCCAAGTATGTCTGTCCAGTAGGAGTGAAGTGTGGAGTTGATATAATTTAAAGATTGAGAAGAGGTAGGGCCAAAGCAGTAAAAGAATGTAACTTTTCAAGTTTCTAGGATTACAAAAAGGTATTATCAAATAAAACTGCTAATGCCATGACGTAAATTGTTGAAAGCGCCTCCATAAAAGCCAAACTAAGCAATGAAGTACCTTGTATTTTATGCCTAACCTAACCTAACCTAACCTACATGATTTTTAATTGTCTTAATCATTATCTCACATCATTTCAAATGAAATGATTCATTAAAGAGGAATCATGCCATATCGAGATTTGATCATTGATTGATACAATTTTTATTTTGGTTAATTGTTGAATAGGCTAGAATGAAATAACAATGGTTTTGGAGAGATAGTCGGTGTGGAAGTAAACCAACATTTCTATTGGCAAATAGGAGGTTTACAAGTGTTGACAGACGGCTAGAATTTCTTCGAATATGTTGTAGAATTCATTTAAGACCTGAGCGAAACTTAAAATTGATAAGATTTAGGTGCGCTTTTACAACGGAGAATCATACGGTTTCTTTATGAGGAGTTAGTTGCACCTATGAATGATATAAATACTACTGCTGAATCATTGATCCTAGTTTCCTATCAAGTAGCACCACCAATAACGCTTGGCCATCCAAATTCCCTTTTGATTCCAAGTGCAACTGACCTTGAATATTCTTTAAGCCCCTAGTGATGGATCGACCTGGTACCTAAAGGTTGGTTTCAAATTTAGATTTATGGCTTATATTGGTAGACCTTCAATAGCTCTTGGGTGATTTTGAAATCTTAGGATACAATGATGTATATATATTATGATTGATATCGCGAAGGTAAAGGGACTCTAAACCGCAACGTTAGCTTGGTAGGATAGGGGTATAGTTGACGTCGATTCATCATTTTTAACATCAATAATTCAAAACCAAACGTGAAACTTTGTTTTCATTCCGATTCTTTATGCAATATGGATAGATTTACGAATTTAAAGACTAAACGAAAAAATTTACGATGTATGACATTTCACGTGGTCAATTAATTAATTTATTGACCGAAATATATGATTAAATTAGGCAGGATTGTAGAAAAAGAAATGGTTGAATCAAAATAATTCCTTCTTAATTTGCAATTTTGTTAGAGGGTACTATGAATGTTCTACCATGTTCCATTTACACACTAAAGGAGTGATACAAGATATAAGGTGTGCAGTTAAGCCAACATTTCTATTTGCAAATAAGGGGTTTCCAAGTGCAAGCCCAAGTACTTATAACATCTCAGGTGGTAGTTGCTAACTTACTAAGTTCAGTCGATATAGTCGTTCAGAATCATTGATCCTATTTCCCTATCGAGCAGCAGCACCTGTTAAAAACAAAGAGAAGAATTCTCAATTTATCCTAAGATCCGCTTTTGTCCGATCCATGTCATAGATCTGATAAAACCCAGACTAACCAATCAAGTACCTCGTATTTTACTGTGGAGGCACTTTCAGCAATTTATTGCTTATTGCTTTATTGTGTATTTTACCTACTTGATAGCTTAATCTGGCTTTTATGGAGGCACTTTCAACAATATATTTCTGTAGTGTAATTCAAATATAATAAATATTAATATCGTACACATATTTCGCTTGCTCTTTTTTTCTTTGTACACTATATCATACATATCATCAATAAATATATTTATATAAATCATGTTCCGCAAGCATTGGAATACGATTCATGGGCTTACCTAATTTTGAATTTAAATCTTAGATGTTTAGAGCCTTATTTTGTTATTTATTTGGATTCAAAGTTACTCAAAGATGACCTTCTATGGCTAAGCATACTAAACATGATACAACAACAACAATTACTAATTTATCTGCCAATATATTACTGAAAAGTCGAAAACTCAGTGATTCTACAAGGTAAACGCTCACCCGACCTGTTAGAAAAAAATAAATAGGAATAGAGATAGAATAAAAGTAACCCGAAAACTCAGTGATTCTGAATTTTCTGATCTTGACATTCAAATTTGCCAAATTTGTTTGTTTACTATAATTTAACAAAAGGCATTAAACGATATATCAAAACGATGCATGAAGTGTGGAGTTGTTAGTGCATTCCAAGTATGTCTGTCCAGTAGGAGTGAAGTGTGGAGTTGATATAATTTAAAGATTGAGAAGAGGTAGGGCCAAAGCAGTAAAAGAATGTAACTTTTCAAGTTTCTAGGATTACAAAAAGGTATTATCAAATAAAACTGCTAATGCCATGACGTAAATTGTTGAAAGCGCCTCCATAAAAGCCAAACTAAGCAATGAAGTACCTTGTATTTTATTTCTAACCTAACCTAACCTACATGATTTTTAATTGTCTTAATCATTATCTCACATCATTTCAAATGAAATGATTCATTAAAGAGGAATCATGCCATATCGAGATTTGATCATTGATTGATACAATTTTTATTTTGGTTAATTGTTGAATAGGCTAGAATGAAATAACAATGGTTTTGGAGAGATAGTCGGTGTGGAAGTAAACCAACATTTCTATTGGCAAATAGGAGGTTTACAAGTGTTGACAGACCGCTAGAATTTCTTCGAATATGTTGTAGAATTCATTTAAGACATGAGCGAAACTTAAAATTGATAAGATTTAGGTGCGCTTTTACAACGGAGAATCATACGGTTTCTTTATGAGGAGTTAGTTGCACCTATGAATGATATAAATACTACTGCTGAATCATTGATCCTAGTTCCCTATCAAGTAGCACCACCAATAACGCTTGGCCATCCAAATTCCCTTTTGATTCCAAGTGCAACTGACCTTGAATATTCTTTAAGCCCCTAGTGATGGATCGACCTGTAACCTAAAGGTTGGTTTCAAATTTAGATTTATGGCTTATATTGGTAGACCTTCAATAGCTCTTGGGTGATTTTGAAATCTTAGGATACAATGATGTATATATATTATGATTGATATCGCGAAGGTAAAGGGACTCTAAACCGCAACGTTAGCTTGGTAGGATAGGGGTATAGTTGACGTCGATTCATCATTTTTAACATCAATAATTCAAAACCAAACGTGAAACTTTGTTTTCATTCCGATTCTTTATGCAATATGGATAGATTTACGAATTTAAAGACTAAACGAAAAAATTTACGATGTATGACATTTCACGTGGTCAATTAATTAATTTATTGACCGAAATATATGATTAAATTAGGCAGGATTGTAGAAAAAGAAATGGTTGAATCAAAATAATTCCTTCTTAATTTGCAATTTTGTTAGAGGGTACTATGAATGTTCTACCATGTTCCATTTACACACTAAAGGAGTGATACAAGATATAAGGTGTGCAGTTAAGCCAACATTTCTATTTGCAAATAAGGGGTTTCCAAGTGCAAGCCCAAGTACTTATAACATCTCAGGTGGTAGTTGCTAACTTACTAGGTTCAGTCGATATAGTCGTTCAGAATCATTGATCCTATTTCCCTATCGAGCAGCAGCACCTGTTAAAAACAAAGAGAAGAATTCTCAATTTATCCTAAGATCCGCTTTTGTCCGATCCATGTCATAGATCTGATAAAAGCCAGACTAACCAATCAAGTACCTCGTATTTTACTGTGGAGGCACTTTCAGCAATTTATTGATTATTGCTTTATTGTGTATTTTACCTACTTGATAGCTTAATCTGGCTTTTATGGAGGCACTTTCAACAATATATTTCTGTAGTGTAATTCAAATATAATAAATATTAATATCGTACACATATTTCGCTTGCTCTTTTTTTCTTTGTACACTATATCATACATATCATCAATAAATATATTTATATAAATCATGTTCCGCAAGCATTGGAATACGATTCATGGGCTTACCTAATTTTGAATTTAAATCTTAGATGTTTACAGCCTTATTTTGTTATTTATTTGGATTCAAAGTTACTCAAAGATGACCTTCTATGGCTAAGCATACTAAACATGATACAACAACAACAATTACTAATTTATCTGCCAATATATTACTGAAAAGTCGAAAACTCAGTGATTCTACAAGGTAAACGCTCACCCGACCTGTTAGAAAAAAATAAATAGGAATAGAGATAGAATAAAAGTAACACGAAAACTCAGTGATTCTGAATTTTCTGATCTTGACATTCAAATTTGCCAAATTTGTTTGTTTACTATAATTTAACAAAAGGCATTAAACGATATATCAAAACGATGCATGAAGTGTGGAGTTGTTAGTGCATTCCAAGTATGTCTGTCCAGTAGGAGTGAAGTGTGGAGTTGATATAATTTAAAGATTGAGAAGAGGTAGGGCCAAAGCAGTAAAAGAATGTAACTTTTCAAGTTTCTAGGATTACAAAAAGGTATTATCAAATAAAACTGCTAATGCCATGACGTAAATTGTTGAAAGCGCCTCCATAAAAGCCAAACTAAGCAATGAAGTACCTTGTATTTTATGCCTAACCTAACCTAACCTACATGATTTTTAATTGTCTTAATCATTATCTCACATCATTTCAAATGAAATGATTCATTAAAGAGGAATCATGCCATATCGAGATTTGATCATTGATTGATACAATTTTTATTTTGGTTAATTGTTGAATAGGCTAGAATGAAATAACAATGGTTTTGGAGAGATAGTCGGTGTGGAAGTAAACCAACATTTCTATTGGCAAATAGGAGGTTTACAAGTGTTGACAGACCGCTAGAATTTCTTCGAATATGTTGTAGAATTCATTTAAGACATGAGCGAAACTTAAAATTGATAAGATTTAGGTGCGCTTTTACAACGGAGAATCATACGGTTTCTTTATGAGGAGTTAGTTGCACCTATGAATGATATAAATACTACTGCTGAATCATTGATCCTAGTTCCCTATCAAGTAGCACCACCAATAACGCTTGGCCATCCAAATTCCCTTTTGATTCCAAGTGCAACTGACCTTGAATATTCTTTAAGCCCCTAGTGATGGATCGACCTGTAACCTAAAGGTTGGTTTCAAATTTAGATTTATGGCTTATATTGGTAGACCTTCAATAGCTCTTGGGTGATTTTGAAATCTTAGGATACAATGATGTATATATATTATGATTGATATCGCGAAGGTAAAGGGACTCTAAACCGCAACGTTAGCTTGGTAGGATAGGGGTATAGTTGACGTCGATTCATCATTTTTAACATCAATAATTCAAAACCAAACGTGAAACTTTGTTTTCATTCCGATTCTTTATGCAATATGGATAGATTTACGAATTTAAAGACTAAACGAAAAAATTTACGATGTATGACATTTCACGTGGTCAATTAATTAATTTATTGACCGAAATATATGATTAAATTAGGCAGGATTGTAGAAAAAGAAATGGTTGAATCAAAATAATTCCTTCTTAATTTGCAATTTTGTTAGAGGGTACTATGAATGTTCTACCATGTTCCATTTACACACTAAAGGAGTGATACAAGATATAAGGTGTGCAGTTAAGCCAACATTTCTATTTGCAAATAAGGGGTTTCCAAGTGCAAGCCCAAGTACTTATAACATCTCAGGTGGTAGTTGCTAACTTACTAGGTTCAGTCGATATAGTCGTTCAGAATCATTGATCCTATTTCCCTATCGAGCAGCAGCACCTGTTAAAAACAAAGAGAAGAATTCTCAATTTATCCTAAGATCCGCTTTTGTCCGATCCATGTCATAGATCTGATAAAAGCCAGACTAACCAATCAAGTACCTCGTATTTTACTGTGGAGGCACTTTCAGCAATTTATTGATTATTGCTTTATTGTGTATTTTACCTACTTGATAGCTTAATCTGGCTTTTATGGAGGCACTTTCAACAATATATTTCTGTAGTGTAATTCAAATATAATAAATATTAATATCGTACACATATTTCGCTTGCTCTTTTTTTCTTTGTACACTATATCATACATATCATCAATAAATATATTTATATAAATCATGTTCCGCAAGCATTGGAATACGATTCATGGGCTTACCTAATTTTGAATTTAAATCTTAGATGTTTACAGCCTTATTTTGTTATTTATTTGGATTCAAAGTTACTCAAAGATGACCTTCTATGGCTAAGCATACTAAACATGATACAACAACAACAATTACTAATTTATCTGCCAATATATTACTGAAAAGTCGAAAACTCAGTGATTCTACAAGGTAAACGCTCACCCGACCTGTTAGAAAAAAATAAATAGGAATAGAGATAGAATAAAAGTAACACG
This sequence comes from Nuphar pumila, assembly GCF_984573655.1. NCBI lineage: Eukaryota > Viridiplantae > Streptophyta > Magnoliopsida > Nymphaeales > Nymphaeaceae > Nuphar > Nuphar pumila. Next base: position 60,375,922 of record NC_143263.1, read on the forward strand.
AAAACTCAGTGATTCTGAATTTTCTGATCTTGACATTCAAATTTGCCAAATTTGTTTGTTTACTATAATTTAACAAAAGGCATTAAACGATATATCAAAACGATGCATGAAGTGTGGAGTTGTTAGTGCATTCCAAGTATGTCTGTCCAGTAGGAGTGAAGTGTGGAGTTGATATAATTTAAAGATTGAGAAGAGGTAGGGCCAAAGCAGTAAAAGAATGTAACTTTTCAAGTTTCTAGGATTACAAAAAGGTATTATCAAATAAAACTGCTAATGCCATGACGTAAATTGTTGAAAGCGCCTCCATAAAAGCCAAACTAAGCAATGAAGTACCTTGTATTTTATGCCTAACCTAACCTAACCTAAATGATTTTTAATTGTCTTAATCATTATCTCACATCATTTCAAATGAAATGATTCATTAAAGAGGAATCATGCCATATCGAGATTTGATCATTGATTGATACAATTTTTATTTTGGTTAATTGTTGAATAGGCTAGAATGAAATAACAATGGTTTTGGAGAGATAGTCGGTGTGGAAGTAAACCAACATTTCTATTGGCAAATAGGAGGTTTACAAGTGTTGACAGACGGCTAGAATTTCTTCGAATATGTTGTAGAATTCATTTAAGACATGAGCGAAACTTAAAATTGATAAGATTTAGGTGCGCTTTTACAACGGAGAATCATACGGTTTCTTTATGAGGAGTTAGTTGCACCTATGAATGATATAAATACTACTGCTGAATCATTGATCCTAGTTTCCTATCAAGTAGCACCACCAATAACGCTTGGCCATCCAAATTCCCTTTTGATTCCAAGTGCAACTGACCTTGAATATTCTTTAAGCCCCTAGTGATGGATCGACCTGGTACCTAAAGGTTGGTTTCAAATTTAGATTTATGGCTTATATTGGTTGACCTTCAATAGCTCTTGGGTGATTTTGAAATCTTAGGATACAATGATGTATATATATTATGATTGATATCGCGAAGGTAAAGGGACTCTAAACCGCAACGTTAGCTTGGTAGGATAGGGGTATAGTTGACGTCGATTCATCATTTTTAACATCAATAATTCAAAACCAAACGTGAAACTTTGTTTTCATTCCGATTCTTTATGCAATATGGATAGATTTATGAATTTAAAGACTAAACGAAAAAATTTACGATGTATGACATTTCACGTGGTCAATTAATTAATTTATTGACCGAAATATATGATTAAATTAGGCAGGATTGTAGAAAAAGAAATGGTTGAATCAAAATAATTCCTTCTTAATTTGCAATTTTGTTAGAGGGTACTATGAATGCTCTACCATGTTCCATTTACACACTAAAGGAGTGATACAAGATATAAGGTGTGCAGTTAAGCCAACATTTCTATTTGCAAAAAAGGGGTTTCCAAGTGCAAGCCCAAGTACTTATAACATCTCAGGTGGTAGTTGCTAACTTACTAGGTTCAGTCGATATAGTCGTTCAGAATCATTGATCCTATTTCCCTATCGAGCAGCAGCACCTGTTAAAAACAAAGAGAAGAATTCTCAATCTATCCTAAGATCCGCTTTTGTCCGATCCATGTCATAGATCTGATAAAAGCCAGACTAACCAATCAAGTACCTCGTATTTTACTGTGGAGGCACTTTCAGCAATTTATTGATTATTGCTTTATTGTGTATTTTACCTACTTGATAGCTTAATCTGGCTTTTATGGAGGCACTTTCAACAATATATTTCTGTAGTGTAATTCAAATATAATAAATATTAATATCGTACACATATTTCGCTTGCTCTTTTTTTCTTTGTACACTATATCATACATATCATCAATAAATATATTTATATAAATCATGTTCCGCAAGCATTGGAATACGATTCATGGGCTTACCTAATTTTGAATTTAAATCTTAGATGTTTAGAGCCTTATTTTGTTATTTATTTGGATTCAAAGTTACTCAAAGATGACCTTCTATGGCTAAGCATACTAAACATGATACAACAACAACAATTACTAATTTATCTGCCAATATATTACTGAAAAGTCGAAAACTCAGTGATTCTACAAGGTAAACGCTCACCCGACCTGTTAGAAAAAAATAAATAGGAATAGAGATAGAATAAAAGTAACCCGAAAACTCAGTGATTCTGAATTTCCTGATCTTGACATTCAAATTTGCCAAATTTGTTTGTTTACTATAATTTAACAAAAGGCATTAAACGATATATCAAAACGATGCATGAAGTGTGGAGTTGTTAGTGCATTCCAAGTATGTCTGTCCAGTAGGAGTGAAGTGTGGAGTTGATATAATTTAAAGATTGAGAAGAGGTAGGGCCAAAGCAGTAAAAGAATGTAACTTTTCAAGTTTCTAGGATTACAAAAAGGTATTATCAAATAAAACTGCTAATGCCATGACGTAAATTGTTGAAAGCGCCTCCATAAAAGCCAAACTAAGCAATGAAGTACCTTGTATTTTATGCCTAACGTAACCTAACCTACATGATTTTTAATTGTCTTAATCATTATCTCACATCATTTCAAATGAAATGATTCATTAAAGAGGAATCATGCCATATCGAGATTTGATCATTGATTGATACAATTTTTATTTTGGTTAATTGTTGAATAGGCTAGAATGAAATAACAATGGTTTTGGAGAGATAGTCGGTGTGGAAGTAAACCAACATTTCTATTGGCAAATAGGAGGTTTACAAGTGTTGACAGACGGCTAGAATTTCTTCGAATATGTTGTAGAATTCATTTAAGACATGAGCGAAACTTAAAATTGATAAGATTTAGGTGCGCTTTTACAACGGAGAATCATACGGTTTCTTTATGAGGAGTTAGTTGCACCTATGAATGATATAAATACTACTGCTGAATCATTGATCCTAGTTTCCTATCAAGTAGCACCACCAATAACGCTTGGCCATCCAAATTCCCTTTTGATTCCAAGTGCAACTGACCTTGAATATTCTTTAAGCCCCTAGTGATGGATCGACCTGGTACCTAAAGGTTGGTTTCAAATTTAGATTTATGGCTTATATTGGTAGACCTTCAATAGCTCTTGGGTGATTTTGAAATCTTAGGATACAATGATGTATATATATTATGATTGATATCGCGAAGGTAAAGGGACTCTAAACCGCAACGTTAGCTTGGTAGGATAGGGGTATAGTTGACGTCGATTCATCATTTTTAACATCAATAATTCAAAACCAAACGTGAAACTTTGTTTTCATTCCGATTCTTTATGCAATATGGATAGATTTACGAATTTAAAGACTAAACGAAAAAATTTACGATGTATGACATTTCACGTGGTCAATTAATTAATTTATTGACCGAAATATATGATTAAATTAGGCAGGATTGTAGAAAAAGAAATGGTTGAATCAAAATAATTCCTTCTTAATTTGCAATTTTGTTAGAGGGTACTATGAATGCTCTACCATGTTCCATTTACACACTAAAGGAGTGATACAAGATATAAGGTGTGCAGTTAAGCCAACATTTCTATTTGCAAATAAGGGGTTTCCAAGTGCAAGCCCAAGTACTTATAACATCTCAGGTGGTAGTTGCTAACTTACTAGGTTCAGTCGATATAGTCGTTCAGAATCATTGATCCTATTTCCCTATCGAGCAGTAGCACCTGTTAAAAACAAAGAGAAGAATTCTCAATCTATCCTAAGATCCGCTTTTGTCCGATCCATGTCATAGATCTGATAAAAGCCAGACTAACCAATCAAGTACCTCGTATTTTACTGTGGAGGCACTTTCAGCAATTTATTGATTATTGCTTTATTGTGTATTTTACCTACTTGATAGCTTAATCTGGCTTTTATGGAGGCACTTTCAACAATATATTTCTGTAGTGTAATTCAAATATAACAAATATTAATATCGTACACATATTTCGCTTGCTCTTTTTTTCTTTGTACACTATATCATACATATCATCAATAAATATATTTATATAAATCATGTTCCGCAAGCATTGGAATACGATTCATGGGCTTACCTAATTTTGAATTTAAATCTTAGATGTTTACAGCCTTATTTTGTTATTTATTTGGATTCAAAGTTACTCAAAGATGACCTTCTATGGCTAAGCATACTAAACATGATACAACAACAACAATTACTAATTTATCTGCCAATATATTACTGAAAAGTCGAAAACTCAGTGATTCTACAAGGTAAACGCTCACCCGACCTGTTAGAAAAAAATAAATAGGAATAGAGATAGAATAAAAGTAACACGAAAACTCAGTGATTCTGAATTTTCTGATCTTGACATTCAAATTTGCCAAATTTGTTTGTTTACTATAATTTAACAAAAGGCATTAAACGATATATCAAAACGATGCATGAAGTGTGGAGTTGTTAGTGCATTCCAAGTATGTCTGTCCAGTAGGAGTGAAGTGTGGAGTTGATATAATTTAAAGATTGAGAAGAGGTAGGGCCAAAGCAGTAAAAGAATGTAACTTTTCAAGTTTCTAGGATTACAAAAAGGTATTATCAAATAAAACTGCTAATGCCATGACGTAAATTGTTGAAAGCGCCTCCATAAAAGCCAAACTAAGCAATGAAGTACCTTGTATTTTATGCCTAACCTAACCTAACCTAAATGATTTTTAATTGTCTTAATCATTATCTCACATCATTTCAAATGAAATGATTCATTAAAGAGGAATCATGCCATATCGAGATTTGATCATTGATTGATACAATTTTTATTTTGGTTAATTGTTGAATAGGCTAGAATGAAATAACAATGGTTTTGGAGAGATAGTCGGTGTGGAAGTAAACCAACATTTCTATTGGCAAATAGGAGGTTTACAAGTGTTGACAGACGGCTAGAATTTCTTCGAATATGTTGTAGAATTCATTTAAGACATGAGCGAAACTTAAAATTGATAAGATTTAGGTGCGCTTTTACAACGGAGAATCATACGGTTTCTTTATGAGGAGTTAGTTGCACCTATGAATGATATAAATACTACTGCTGAATCATTGATCCTAGTTTCCTATCAAGTAGCACCACCAATAACGCTTGGCCATCCAAATTCCCTTTTGATTCCAAGTGCAACTGACCTTGAATATTCTTTAAGCCCCTAGTGATGGATCGACCTGGTACCTAAAGGTTGGTTTCAAATTTAGATTTATGGCTTATATTGGTTGACCTTCAATAGCTCTTGGGTGATTTTGAAATCTTAGGATACAATGATGTATATATATTATGATTGATATCGCGAAGGTAAAGGGACTCTAAACCGCAACGTTAGCTTGGTAGGATAGGGGTATAGTTGACGTCGATTCATCATTTTTAACATCAATAATTCAAAACCAAACGTGAAACTTTGTTTTCATTCCGATTCTTTATGCAATATGGATAGATTTACGAATTTAAAGACTAAACGAAAAAATTTACGATGTATGACATTTCACGTGGTCAATTAATTAATTTATTGACCGAAATATATGATTAAATTAGGCAGGATTGTAGAAAAAGAAATGGTTGAATCAAAATAATTCCTTCTTAATTTGCAATTTTGTTAGAGGGTACTATGAATGCTCTACCATGTTCCATTTACACACTAAAGGAGTGATACAAGATATAAGGTGTGCAGTTAAGCCAACATTTCTATTTGCAAATAAGGGGTTTCCAAGTGCAAGCCCAAGTACTTATAACATCTCAGGTGGTAGTTGCTAACTTACTAGGTTCAGTCGATATAGTCGTTCAGAATCATTGATCCTATTTCCCTATCGAGCAGCAGCACCTGTTAAAAACAAAGAGAAGAATTCTCAATCTATCCTAAGATCCGCTTTTGTCCGATCCATGTCATAGATCTGATAAAAGCCAGACTAACCAATCAAGTACCTCGTATTTTACTGTGGAGGCACTTTCAGCAATTTATTGATTATTGCTTTATTGTGTATTTTACCTACTTGATAGCTTAATCTGGCTTTTATGGAGGCACTTTCAACAATATATTTCTGTAGTGTAATTCAAATATAATAAATATTAATATCGTACACATATTTCGCTTGCTCTTTTTTTCTTTGTACACTATATCATACATATCATCAATAAATATATTTATATAAATCATGTTCCGCAAGCATTGGAATACGATTCATGGGCTTACCTAATTTTGAATTTAAATCTTAGATGTTTAGAGCCTTATTTTGTTATTTATTTGGATTCAAAGTTACTCAAAGATGACCTTCTATGGCTAAGCATACTAAACATGATACAACAACAACAATTACTAATTTATCTGCCAATATATTACTGAAAAGTCGAAAACTCAGTGATTCTACAAGGTAAACGCTCACCCGACCTGTTAGAAAAAAATAAATAGGAATAGAGATAGAATAAAAGTAACCCGAAAACTCAGTGATTCTGAATTTCCTGATCTTGACATTCAAATTTGCCAAATTTGTTTGTTTACTATAATTTAACAAAAGGCATTAAACGATATATCAAAACGATGCATGAAGTGTGGAGTTGTTAGTGCATTCCAAGTATGTCTGTCCAGTAGGAGTGAAGTGTGGAGTTGATATAATTTAAAGATTGAGAAGAGGTAGGGCCAAAGCAGTAAAAGAATGTAACTTTTCAAGTTTCTAGGATTACAAAAAGGTATTATCAAATAAAACTGCTAATGCCATGACGTAAATTGTTGAAAGCGCCTCCATAAAAGCCAAACTAAGCAATGAAGTACCTTGTATTTTATGCCTAACCTAACCTAACCTACATGATTTTTAATTGTCTTAATCATTATCTCACATCATTTCAAATGAAATGATTCATTAAAGAGGAATCATGCCATATCGAGATTTGATCATTGATTGATACAATTTTTATTTTGGTTAATTGTTGAATAGGCTAGAATGAAATAACAATGGTTTTGGAGAGATAGTCGGTGTGGAAGTAAACCAACATTTCTATTGGCAAATAGGAGGTTTACAAGTGTTGACAGACGGCTAGAATTTCTTCGAATATGTTGTAGAATTCATTTAAGACATGAGCGAAACTTAAAATTGATAAGATTTAGGTGCGCTTTTACAACGGAGAATCATACGGTTTCTTTATGAGGAGTTAGTTGCACCTATGAATGATATAAATACTACTGCTGAATCATTGATCCTAGTTTCCTATCAAGTAGCACCACCAATAACGCTTGGCCATCCAAATTCCCTTTTGATTCCAAGTGCAACTGACCTTGAATATTCTTTAAGCCCCTAGTGATGGATCGACCTGGTACCTAAAGGTTGGTTTCAAATTTAGATTTATGGCTTATATTGGTAGACCTTCAATAGCTCTTGGGTGATTTTGAAATCTTAGGATACAATGATGTATATATATTATGATTGATATCGCGAAGGTAAAGGGACTCTAAACCGCAACGTTAGCTTGGTAGGATAGGGGTATAGTTGACGTCGATTCATCATTTTTAACATCAATAATTCAAAACCAAACGTGAAACTTTGTTTTCATTCCGATTCTTTATGCAATATGGATAGATTTACGAATTTAAAGACTAAACGAAAAAATTTACGATGTATGACATTTCACGTGGTCAATTAATTAATTTATTGACCGAAATATATGATTAAATTAGGCAGGATTGTAGAAAAAGAAATGGTTGAATCAAAATAATTCCTTCTTAATTTGCAATTTTGTTAGAGGGTACTATGAATGTTCTACCATGTTCCATTTACACACTAAAGGAGTGATACAAGATATAAGGTGTGCAGTTAAGCCAACATTTCTATTTATAAATAAGGGGTTTCCAAGTGCAAGCCCAAGTACTTATAACATCTCAGGTGGTAGTTGCTAACTTACTAGGTTCAGTCGATATAGTCGTTCAGAATCATTGACCCTATTTCCCTACCGAGCAGCAGCACCTGTTAAAAACAAAGAGAAGAATTCTCAATTTATCCTAAGATCCGCTTTTGTCCGATCCATGTCATAGATCTGATAAAAGCCAGACTAACCAATCAAGTACCTCGTATTTGACTGTGGAGGCACTTTCAGCAATTTATTGATTATTGCTTTATTGTGTATTTTACATACTTGATAGCTTAATCTGGCTTTTATGGAGGCACTTTCAACAATATATTTCTGTAGTGTAATTCAAATATAATAAATATTAATATCGTACACATATTTCGCTTGCTCTTTTTTTCTTTGTACACTATATCATACATATCATCAATAAATATATTTATATAAATCATGTTCCGCAAGCATTGGAATACGATTCATGGGCTTACCTAATTTTGAATTTAAATCTTAGATGTTTAGAGCCTTATTTTGTTATTTATTTGGATTCAAAGTTACTCAAAGATGACCTTCTATGGCTAAGCATACTAAACATGATACAACAACAACAATTACTAATTTATCTGCCAATATATTACTGAAAAGTCGAAAACTCAGTGATTCTACAAGGTAAACGCTCACCCGACCTGTTAGAAAAAAATAAATAGGAATAGAGATAGAATAAAAGTAACCCGAAAACTCAGTGATTCTGAATTTCCTGATCTTGACATTCAAATTTGCCAAATTTGTTTGTTTACTATAATTTAACAAAAGGCATTAAACGATATATCAAAACGATGCATGAAGTGTGGAGTTGTTAGTGCATTCCAAGTATGTCTGTCCAGTAGGAGTGAAGTGTGGAGTTGATATAATTTAAAGATTGAGAAGAGGTAGGGCCAAAGCAGTAAAAGAATGTAACTTTTCAAGTTTCTAGGATTACAAAAAGGTATTATCAAATAAAACTGCTAATGCCATGACGTAAATTGTTGAAAGCGCCTCCATAAAAGCCAAACTAAGCAATGAAGTACCTTGTATTTTATGCCTAACCTAACCTAACCTACATGATTTTTAATTGTCTTAATCATTATCTCACATCATTTCAAATGAAATGATTCATTAAAGAGGAATCATGCCATATCGAGATTTGATCATTGATTGATACAATTTTTATTTTGGTTAATTGTTGAATAGGCTAGAATGAAATAACAATGGTTTTGGAGAGATAGTCGGTGTGGAAGTAAACCAACATTTCTATTGGCAAATAGGAGGTTTACAAGTGTTGACAGACGGCTAGAATTTCTTCGAATATGTTGTAGAATTCATTTAAGACATGAGCGAAACTTAAAATTGATAAGATTTAGGTGCGCTTTTACAACGGAGAATCATACGGTTTCTTTATGAGGAGTTAGTTGCACCTATGAATGATATAAATACTACTGCTGAATCATTGATCCTAGTTTCCTATCAAGTAGCACCACCAATAACGCTTGGCCATCCAAATTCCCTTTTGATTCCAAGTGCAACTGACCTTGAATATTCTTTAAGCCCCTAGTGATGGATCGACCTGGTACCTAAAGGTTGGTTTCAAATTTAGATTTATGGCTTATATTGGTAGACCTTCAATAGCTCTTGGGTGATTTTGAAATCTTAGGATACAATGATGTATATATATTATGATTGATATCGCGAAGGTAAAGGGACTCTAAACCGCAACGTTAGCTTGGTAGGATAGGGGTATAGTTGACGTCGATTCATCATTTTTAACATCAATAATTCAAAACCAAACGTGAAACTTTGTTTTCATTCCGATTCTTTATGCAATATGGATAGATTTACGAATTTAAAGACTAAACGAAAAAATTTACGATGTATGACATTTCACGTGGTCAATTAATTAATTTATTGACCGAAATATATGATTAAATTAGGCAGGATTGTAGAAAAAGAAATGGTTGAATCAAAATAATTCCTTCTTAATTTGCAATTTTGTTAGAGGGTACTATGAATGTTCTACCATGTTCCATTTACACACTAAAGGAGTGATACAAGATATAAGGTGTGCAGTTAAGCCAACATTTCTATTTATAAATAAGGGGTTTCCAAGTGCAAGCCCAAGTACTTATAACATCTCAGGTGGTAGTTGCTAACTTACTAGGTTCAGTCGATATAGTCGTTCAGAATCATTGACCCTATTTCCCTACCGAGCAGCAGCACCTGTTAAAAACAAAGAGAAGAATTCTCAATTTATCCTAAGATCCGCTTTTGTCCGATCCATGTCATAGATCTGATAAAAGCCAGACTAACCAATCAAGTACCTCGTATTTGACTGTGGAGGCAATTTCAGCAATTTATTGATTATTGCTTTATTGTGTATTTTACATACTTGATAGCTTAATCTGGCTTTTATGGAGGCACTTTCAACAATATATTTCTGTAGTGTAATTCAAATATAATAAATATTAATATCGTACACATATTTCGCTTGCTCTTTTTTTCTTTGTACACTATATCATACATATCATCAATAAATATATTTATATAAATCATGTTCCGCAAGCATTGGAATACGATTCATGGGCTTACCTAATTTTGAATTTAAATCTTAGATGTTTAGAGCCTTATTTTGTTATTTATTTGGATTCAAAGTTACTCAAAGATGACCTTCTATGGCTAAGCATACTAAACATGATACAACAACAACAATTACTAATTTATCTGCCAATATATTACTGAAAAGTCGAAAACTCAGTGATTCTACAAGGTAAACGCTCACCCGACCTGTTAGAAAAAAATAAATAGGAATAGAGATAGAATAAAAGTAACCCGAAAACTCAGTGATTCTGAATTTCCTGATCTTGACATTCAAATTTGCCAAATTTGTTTGTTTACTATAATTTAACAAAAGGCATTAAACGATATATCAAAACGATGCATGAAGTGTGGAGTTGTTAGTGCATTCCAAGTATGTCTGTCCAGTAGGAGTGAAGTGTGGAGTTGATATAATTTAAAGATTGAGAAGAGGTAGGGCCAAAGCAGTAAAAGAATGTAACTTTTCAAGTTTCTAGGATTACAAAAAGGTATTATCAAATCAAACTGCTAATGCCATGACGTAAATTGTTGAAAGCGCCTCCATAAAAGCCAAACTAAGCAATGAAGTACCTTGTATTTTATGCCTAACCTAACCTAACCTACATGATTTTTAATTGTCTTAATCATTATCTCACATCATTTCAAATGAAATGATTCATTAAAGAGGAATCATGCCATATCGAGATTTGATCATTGATTGATACAATTTTTATTTTGGTTAATTGTTGAATAGGCTAGAATGAAATAACAATGGTTTTGGAGAGATAGTCGGTGTGGAAGTAAACCAACATTTCTATTGGCAAATAGGAGGTTTACAAGTGTTGACAGACGGCTAGAATTTCTTCGAATATGTTGTAGAATTCATTTAAGACATGAGCGAAACTTAAAATTGATAAGATTTAGGTGCGCTTTTACAACGGAGAATCATACGGTTTCTTTATGAGGAGTTAGTTGCACCTATGAATGATATAAATACTACTGCTGAATCATTGATCCTAGTTTCCTATCAAGTAGCACCACCAATAACGCTTGGCCATCCAAATTCCCTTTTGATTCCAAGTGCAACTGACCTTGAATATTCTTTAAGCCCCTAGTGATGGATCGACCTGGTACCTAAAGGTTGGTTTCAAATTTAGATTTATGGCTTATATTGGTTGACCTTCAATAGCTCTTGGGTGATTTTGAAATCTTAGGATACAATGATGTATATATATTATGATTGATATCGCGAAGGTAAAGGGACTCTAAACCGCAACGTTAGCTTGGTAGGATAGGGGTATAGTTGACGTCGATTCATCATTTTTAACATCAATAATTCAAAACCAAACGTGAAACTTTGTTTTCATTCCGATTCTTTATGCAATATGGATAGATTTACGAATTTAAAGACTAAACGAAAAAATTTACGATGTATGACATTTCACGTGGTCAATTAATTAATTTATTGACCGAAATATATGATTAAATTAGGCAGGATTGTAGAAAAAGAAATGGTTGAATCAAAATAATTCCTTCTTAATTTGCAATTTTGTTAGAGGGTACTATGAATGCTCTACCATGTTCCATTTACACACTAAAGGAGTGATACAAGATATAAGGTGTGCAGTTAAGCCAACATTTCTATTTGCAAATAAGGGGTTTCCAAGTGCAAGCCCAAGTACTTATAACATCTCAGGTGGTAGTTGCTAACTTACTAGGTTCAGTCGATATAGTCGTTCAGAATCATTGATCCTATTTCCCTACCGAGCAGCAGCACCTGTTAAAAACAAAGAGAAGAATTCTCAATTTATCCTAAGATCCGCTTTTGTCCGATCCATGTCATAGATCTGATAAAAGCCAGACTAACCAATCAAGTACCTCGTATTTTACTGTGGAGGCACTTTCAGCAATTTATTGATTATTGCTTTATTGTGTATTTTACCTACTTGATAGCTTAATCTGGCTTTTATGGAGGCACTTTCAACAATATATTTCTGTAGTGTAATTCAAATATAATAAATATTAATATCGTACACATATTTCGCTTGCTCTTTTTTTCTTTGTACACTATATCATACATATCATCAATAAATATATTTATATAAATCATGTTCCGCAAGCATTGGAATACGATTCATGGGCTTACCTAATTTTGAATTTAAATCTTAGATGTTTAGAGCCTTATTTTGTTATTTATTTGGATTCAAAGTTACTCAAAGATGACCTTCTATGGCTAAGCATACTAAACATGATACAACAACAACAATTACTAATTTATCTGCCAATATATTACTGAAAAGTCGAAAACTCAGTGATTCTACAAGGTAAACGCTCACCCGACCTGTTAGAAAAAAATAAATAGGAATAGAGATAGAATAAAAGTAACCCGAAAACTCAGTGATTCTGAATTTCCTGATCTTGACATTCAAATTTGCCAAATTTGTTTGTTTACTATAATTTAACAAAAGGCATTAAACGATATATCAAAACGATGCATGAAGTGTGGAGTTGTTAGTGCATTCCAAGTATGTCTGTCCAGTAGGAGTGAAGTGTGGAGTTGATATAATTTAAAGATTGAGAAGAGGTAGGGCCAAAGCAGTAAAAGAATGTAACTTTTCAAGTTAATAGGATTACAAAAAGGTATTATCAAATAAAACTGCTAATGCCATGACGTAAATTGTTGAAAGCGCCTCCATAAAAGCCAAACTAAGCAATGAAGTACCTTGTATTTTATGCCTAACCTAACCTAACCTACATGATTTTTAATTGTCTTAATCATTATCTCACATCATTTCAAATGAAATGATTCATTAAAGAGGAATCATGCCATATCGAGATTTGATCATTGATTGATACAATTTTTATTTTGGTTAATTGTTGAATAGGCTAGAATGAAATAACAATGGTTTTGGAGAGATAGTCGGTGTGGAAGTAAACCAACATTTCTATTGGCAAATAGGAGGTTTACAAGTGTTGACAGACGGCTAGAATTTCTTCGAATATGTTGTAGAATTCATTTAAGACATGAGCGAAACTTAAAATTGATAAGATTTAGGTGCGCTTTTACAACGGAGAATCATACGGTTTCTTTATGAGGAGTTAGTTGCACCTATGAATGATATAAATACTACTGCTGAATCATTGATCCTAGTTTCCTATCAAGTAGCACCACCAATAACGCTTGGCCATCCAAATTCCCTTTTGATTCCAAGTGCAACTGACCTTGAATATTCTTTAAGCCCCTAGTGATGGATCGACCTGGTACCTAAAGGTTGGTTTCAAATTTAGATTTATGGCTTATATTGGTTGACCTTCAATAGCCCTTGGGTGATTTTGAAATCTTAGGATACAATGATGTATATATATTATGATTGATATCGCGAAGGTAAAGGGACTCTAAACCGCAACGTTAGCTTGGTAGGATAGGGGTATAGTTGACGTCGATTCATCATTTTTAACATCAATAATTCAAAACCAAACGTGAAACTTTGTTTTCATTCCGATTCTTTATGCAATATGGATAGATTTACGAATTTAAAGACTAAACGAAAAAATTTACGATGTATGACATTTCACGTGGTCAATTAATTAATTTATTGACCGAAATATATGATTAAATTAGGCAGGATTGTAGAAAAAGAAATGGTTGAATCAAAATAATTCCTTCTTAATTTGCAATTTTGTTAGAGGGTACTATGAATGTTCTACCATGTTCCATTTACACACTAAAGGAGTGATACAAGATATAAGGTGTGCAGTTAAGCCAACATTTCTATTTGCAAATAAGGGGTTTCCAAGTGCAAGCCCAAGTACTTATAACATCTCAGGTGGTAGTTGCTAACTTACTAGGTTCAGTCGATATAGTCGTTCAGAATCATTGATCCTATTTCCCTACCGAGCAGCAGCACCTGTTAAAAACAAAGAGAAGAATTCTCAATTTATCGTAAGATCCGCTTTTGTCCGATCCATGTCATAGATCTGATAAAAGCCAGACTAACCAATCAAGTACCTCGTATTTTACTGTGGAGGCACTTTCAGCAATTTATTGATTATTGCTTTATTGTGTATTTTACCTACTTGATAGCTTAATCTGGCTTTTATGGAGGCACTTTCAACAATATATTTCTGTAGTGTAATTCAAATATAATAAATATTAATATCGTACACATATTTCGCTTGCTCTTTTTTTCTTTGTACACTATATCATACATATCATCAATAAATATATTTATATAAATCATGTTCCGCAAGCATTGGAATACGATTCATGGGCTTACCTAATTTTGAATTTAAATCTTAGATGTTTAGAGCCTTATTTTGTTATTTATTTGGATTCAAAGTTACTCAAAGATGACCTTCTATGGCTAAGCATACTAAACATGATACAACAACAACAATTACTAATTTATCTGCCAATATATTACTGAAAAGTCGAAAACTCAGTGATTCTACAAGGTAAACGCTCACCCGACCTGTTAGAAAAAAATAAATAGGAATAGAGATAGAATAAAAGTAACCCGAAAACTCAGTGATTCTGAATTTCCTGATCTTGACATTCAAATTTTCCAAATTTGTTTGTTTACTATAATTTAACAAAAGGCATTAAACGATATATCAAAACGATGCATGAAGTGTGGAGTTGTTAGTGCATTCCATGTATGTCTGTCCAGTAGGAGTGAAGTGTGGAGTTGATATAATTTAAAGATTGAGAAGAGGTAGGGCCAAAGCAGTAAAAGAATGTAACTTTTCAAGTTTCTAGGATTACAAAAAGGTATTATCAAATAAAACTGCTAATGCCATGACGTAAATTGTTGAAAGCGCCTCCATAAAAGCCAAACTAAGCAATGAAGTACCTTGTATTTTATGCCTAACCTAACCTAACCTACATGATTTTTAATTGTCTTAATCATTATCTCACATCATTTCAAATGAAATGATTCATTAAAGAGGAATCATGCCATATCGAGATTTGATCATTGATTGATACAATTTTTATTTTGGTTAATTGTTGAATAGGCTAGAATGAAATAACAATGGTTTTGGAGAGATAGTCGGTGTGGAAGTAAACCAACATTTCTATTGGCAAATAGGAGGTTTACAAGTGTTGACAGACGGCTAGAATTTCTTCGAATATGTTGTAGAATTCATTTAAGACATGATCGAAACTTAAAATTGATAAGATTTAGGTGCGCTTTTACAACGGAGAATCATACGGTTTCTTTATGAGGAGTTAGTTGCACCTATGAATGATATAAATACTACTGCTGAATCATTGATCCTAGTTTCCTATCAAGTAGCACCACCAATAACGCTTGGCCATCCAAATTCCCTTTTGATTCCAAGTGCAACTGACCTTGAATATTCTTTAAGCCCCTAGTGATGGATCGACCTGGTACCTAAAGGTTGGTTTCAAATTTAGATTTATGGCTTATATTGGTTGACCTTCAATAGCTCTTGGGTGATTTTGAAATCTTAGGATACAATGATGTATATATATTATGATTGATATCGCGAAGGTAAAGGGACTCTAAACCGCAACGTTAGCTTGGTAGGATAGGGGTATAGTTGACGTCGATTCATCATTTTTAACATCAATAATTCAAAACCAAACGTGAAACTTTTGTTTTCATTCCGATTCTTTATGCAATATGGATAGATTTACGAATTTAAAGACTAAACGAAAAAATTTACGATGTATGACATTTCACGTGGTCAATTAATTAATTTATTGACCGAAATATATGGTTAAATTAGGCAGGATTGTAGAAAAAGAAATGGTTGAATCAAAATAATTCCTTCTTAATTTGCAATTTTGTTAGAGGGTACTATGAATGTTCTACCATGTTCCATTTACACACTAAAGGAGTGATACAAGATATAAGGTGTGCAGTTAAGCCAACATTTCTATTTGCAAATAAGGGGTTTCCAAGTGCAAGCCCAAGTACTTATAACATCTCAGGTGGTAGTTGCTAACTTACTAGGTTCAGTCGATATAGTCGTTCAGAATCATTGATCCTATTTCCCTATCGAGCAGCAGCACCTGCTAAAAACAAAGAGAAGAATTCTCAATTTATCCTAAGATCCGCTTTTGTCCGATCCATGTCATAGATCTGATAAAAGCCAGACTAACCAATCAAGTACCTCGTATTTTACTGTGGAGGCACTTTCAGCAATTTATTGATTATTGCTTTATTGTGTATTTTACCTACTTGATAGCTTAATCTGGCTTTTATGGAGGCACTTTCAACAATATATTTCTGTAGTGTAATTCAAATATAATAAATATTAATATCGTACACATATTTCGCTTGCTCTTTTTTTCTTTGTACACTATATCATACATATCATCAATAAATATATTTATATAAATCATGTTCCTCAAGCATTGGAATACGATTCATGGGCTTACCTAATTTTGAATTTAAATCTTAGATGTTTAGAGCCTTATTTTGTTATTTATTTGGATTCAAAGTTACTCAAAGATGACCTTCTATGGCTAAGCATACTAAACATGATACAACAACAACAATTACTAATTTATCTGCCAATATATTACTGAAAAGTCGAAAACTCAGTGATTCTACAAGGTAAACGCTCACCCGACCTGTTAGAAAAAAATAAATAGGAATAGAGATAGAATAAAAGTAACCCGAAAACTCAGTGATTCTGAATTTTCTGATCTTGACATTCAAATTTGCAAAATTTGTTTGTTTACTATAATTTAACAAAAGGCATTAAACGATATATCAAAACGATGCATGAAGTGTGGAGTTGTTAGTGCATTCCAAGTATGTCTGTCCAGTAGGAGTGAAGTGTGGAGTTGATATAATTTAAAGATTGAGAAGAGGTAGGGCCAAAGCAGTAAAAGAATGTAACTTTTCAAGTTTCTAGGATTACAAAAAGGTATTATCAAATAAAACTGCTAATGCCATGACGTAAATTGTTGAAAGCGCCTCCATAAAAGCCAAACTAAGCAATGAACTACCTTGTATTTTATGCCTAACCTAACCTAACCTACATGAATTTTAATTGTCTTAATCATTATCTCACATCATTTCAAATGAAATGATTCATTAAAGAGGAATCATGCCATATCGAGATTTGATCATTGATTGATACAATTTTTATTTTGGTTAATTGTTGAATAGGCTAGAATGAAATAACAATGGTTTTGGAGAGATAGTCGGTGTGGAAGTAAACCAACATTTCTATTGGCAAATAGGAGGTTTACAAGTGTTGACAGACGGCTAGAATTTCTTCGAATATGTTGTAGAATTCATTTAAGACATGAGCGAAACTTAAAATTGATAAGATTTAGGTGCGCTTTTACAACGGAGAATCATACGGTTTCTTTATGAGGAGTTAGTTGCACCTATGAATGATATAAATACTACTGCTGAATCATTGATCCTAGTTTCCTATCAAGTAGCACCACCAATAACGCTTGGCCATCCAAATTCCCTTTTGATTCCAAGTGCAACTGACCTTGAATATTCTTTAAGCCCCTAGTGATGGATCGACCTGGTACCTAAAGGTTGGTTTCAAATTTAGATTTATGGCTTATATTGGTAGACCTTCAATAGCTCTTGGGTGATTTTGAAATCTTAGGATACAATGATGTATATATATTATGATTGATATCGCGAAGGTAAAGGGACTCTAAACCGCAACGTTAGCTTGGTAGGATAGGGGTATAGTTGACGTCGATTCATCATTTTTAACATCAATAATTCAAAACCAAACGTGAAACTTTGTTTTCATTCCGATTCTTTATGCAATATGGATAGATTTACGAATTTAAAGACTAAACGAAAAAATTTACGATGTATGACATTTCACGTGGTCAATTAATTAATTTATTGACCGAAATATATGATTAAATTAGGCAGGATTGTAGAAAAAGAAATGGTTGAATCAAAATAATTCCTTCTTAATTTGCAATTTTGTTAGAGGGTACTATGAATGCTCTACCATGTTCCATTTACACACTAAAGGAGTGATACAAGATATAAGGTGTGCAGTTAAGCCAACATTTCTATTTGCAAATAAGGGGTTTCCAAGTGCAAGCCCAAGTACTTATAACATCTCAGGTGGTAGTTGCTAACTTACTAGGTTCAGTCGATATAGTCGTTCAGAATCATTGATCCTATTTCCCTATCGAGCAGCAGCACCTGTTAAAAACAAAGAGAAGAATTCTCAATTTATCCTAAGATCCGCTTTTGTCCGATCCATGTCATAGATCTGATAAAAGCCAGACTAACCAATCAAGTACCTCGTATTTTACTGTGGAGGCACTTTCAGCAATTTATTGCTTTTTGCTTTATTGTGTATTTTACCTACTTGATAGCTTAATCTGGCTTTTATGGAGGCACTTTCAACAATATATTTCTGTAGTGTAATTCAAATATAATAAATATTAATATCGTACACATATTTCGCTTGCTCTTTTTTTCTTTGTACACTATATCATACATATCATCAATAAATATATTTATATAAATCATGTTCCGCAAGCATTGGAATACGATTCATGGGCTTACCTAATTTTGAATTTAAATCTTAGATGTTTAGAGCCTTATTTTGTTATTTATTTGGATTCAAAGTTACTCAAAGATGACCTTCTATGGCTAAGCATACTAAACATGATACAACAACAACAATTACTAATTTATCTGCCAATATATTACTGAAAAGTCGAAAACTCAGTGATTCTACAAGGTAAACGCTCACCCGACCTGTTAGAAAAAAATAAATAGGAATAGAGATAGAATAAAAGTAACCCGAAAACTCAGTGATTCTGAATTTTCTGATCTTGACATTCAAATTTGCCAAATTTGTTTGTTTACTATAATTTAACAAAAGGCATTAAACGATATATCAAAACGATGCATGAAGTGTGGAGTTGTTAGTGCATTCCAAGTATGTCTGTCCAGTAGGAGTGAAGTGTGGAGTTGATATAATTTAAAGATTGAGAAGAGGTAGGGCCAAAGCAGTAAAAGAATGTAACTTTTCAAGTTTCTAGGATTACAAAAAGGTATTATCAAATAAAAGTGCTAATGCCATGACGTAAATTGTTGAAAGCGCCTCCATAAAAGCCAAACTAAGCAATGAACTACCTTGTATTTTATGCCTAACCTAACCTAACCTACATGAATTTTAATTGTCTTAATCATTATCTCACATCATTTCAAATGAAATGATTCATTAAAGAGGAATCATGCCATATCGAGATTTGATCATTGATTGATACAATTTTTATTTTGGTTAATTGTTGAATAGGCTAGAATGAAATAACAATGGTTTTGGAGAGATAGTCGGTGTGGAAGTAAACCAACATTTCTATTGGCAAATAGGAGGTTTACAAGTGTTGACAGACGGCTAGAATTTCTTCGAATATGTTGTAGAATTCATTTAAGACATGAGCGAAACTTAAAATTGATAAGATTTAGGTGCGCTTTTACAACGGAGAATCATACGGTTTCTTTATGAGGAGAGTTGCACCTATGAATGATATAAATACTACTGCTGAATCATTGATCCTAGTTCCCTATCAAGTAGCACCACCAATAACGCTTGGCCATCCAAATTCCCTTTTGATTCCAAGTGCAACTGACCTTGAATATTCTTTAAGCCCCTAGTGATGGATCGACCTGGTACCTAAAGGTTGGTTTCAAATTTAGATTTATGGCTTATATTGGTTGACCTTCAATAGCTCTTGGGTGATTTTGAAATCTTAGGATACAATGATGTATATATATTATGATTGATATCGCGAAGGTAAAGGGACTCTAAACCGCAACGTTAGCTTGGTAGGATAGGGGTATAGTTGACGTCGATTCATCATTTTTAACATCAATAATTCAAAACCAAACGTGAAACTTTGTTTTCATTCCGATTCTTTATGCAATATGGATAGATTTACGAATTTAAAGACTAAACGAAAAAATTTACGATGTATGACATTTCACGTGGTCAATTAATTAATTTATTGACCGAAATATATGATTAAATTAGGCAGGATTGTACAAAAAGAAATGGTTGAATCAAATTAATTCCTTCTTAATTTGCAATTTTGTTAGAGGGTACTATGAATGCTCTACCATGTTCCATTTACACACTAAAGGAGTGATACAAGATATAAGGTGTGCAGTTAAGCCAACATTTCTATTTGCAAATAAGGGGTTTCCAAGTGCAAGCCCAAGTACTTATAACATCTCAGGTGGTAGTTGCTAACTTACTAGGTTCAGTCGATATAGTCGTTCAGAATCATTGATCCTATTTCCCTATCGAGCAGCAGCACCTGTTAAAAACAAAGAGAAGAATTCTCAATCTATCCTAAGATCCGCTTTTGTCCGATCCATGTCATAGATCTGATAAAAGCCAGACTAACCAATCAAGTACCTCGTATTTTACTGTGGAGGCACTTTCAGCAATTTATTGATTATTGCTTTATTGTGTATTTTACCTACTTGATAGCTTAATCTGGCTTTTATGGAGGCACTTTCAACAATATATTTCTATAGTGTAATTCAAATATAATAAATATTAATATCGTACACATATTTCGCTTGCTCTTTTTTTCTTTGTACACTATATCATACATATCATCAATAAATATATTTATATAAATCATGTTCCGCAAGCATTGGAATACGATTCATGGGCTTACCTAAATTTGAATTTAAATCTTAGATGTTTAGAGCCTTATTTTGTTATTTATTTGGATTCAAAGTTACTCAAAGATGACCATCTATGGCTAAGCATACTAAACATGATACAACAACAACAATTACTAATTTATCTGCCAATATATTACTGAAAAGTCGAAAACTCAGTGATTCTACAAGGTAAACGCTCACCCGACCTGTTAGAAAAAAATAAATAGGAATAGAGATAGAATAAAAGTAACCCGAAAACTCAGTGATTCTGAATTTTCTGATCTTGACATTCAAATTTGTCAAATTTGTTTGTTTACAATAATTTAACAAAAGGCATTAAACGATATATCAAAACGATGCACGAAGTGTGGAGTTGTTAGTGCATTCCAAGTATGTCTGTCCAGTAGGAGTGAAGTGTGGAGTTGATATAATTTAAAGATTGAGAAGAGGTAGGGCCAAAGCAGTAAAAGAATGTAACTTTTCAAGTTTCTAGGATTACAAAAAGGTATTATCAAATAAAACTGCTAATGCCATGACGTAAATTGTTGAAAGCGCCTCCATAAAAGCCAAACTAAGCAATGAAGTACCTTGTATTTTATGCCTAACCTAACCTAACCTACATGATTTTTAATTGTCTTAATCATTATCTCACATCATTTCAAATGAAATGATTCATTAAAGAGGAATCATGCCATATCGAGATTTGATCATTGATTGATACAATTTTTATTTTGGTTAATTGTTGAATAGGCTAGAATGAAATAACAATGGTTTTGGAGAGATAGTCGGTGTGGAAGTAAACCAACATTTCTATTGGCAAATAGGAGGTTTACAAGTGTTGACAGACGGCTAGAATTTCTTCGAATATGTTGTAGAATTCATTTAAGACATGAGCGAAACTTAAAATTGATAAGATTTAGGTGCGCTTTTACAACGGAGAATCATACGGTTTCTTTATGAGGAGTTAGTTGCACCTATGAATGATATAAATACTACTGCTGAATCATTGATCCTAGTTCCCTATCAAGTAGCACCACCAATAACGCTTGGCCATCCAAATTCCCTTTTGATTCCAAGTGCAACTGACCTTGAATATTCTTTAAGCCCCTAGTGATGGATCGACCTGGTACCTAAAGGTTGGTTTCAAATTTAGATATATGGCTTATATTGGTTGACCTTCAATAGCTCTTGGGTGATTTTGAAATCTTAGGATACAATGATGTATATATATTATGATTGATATCGCGAAGGTAAAGGGACTCTAAACCGCAACGTTAGCTTGGTAGGATAGGGGTATAGTTGACGTCGATTCATCATTTTTAACATCAATAATTCAAAACCAAACGTGAAACTTTGTTTTCATTCCGATTCTTTATGCAATATGGATAGATTTACGAATTTAAAGACTAAACGAAAAAATTTACGATGTATGACATTTCACGTGGTCAATTAATTAATTTATTGACCGAAATATATGATTAAATTAGGCAGGATTGTACAAAAAGAAATGGTTGAATCAAATTAATTCCTTCTTAATTTGCAATTTTGTTAGAGGGTACTATGAATGCTCTACCATGTTCCATTTACACACTAAAGGAGTGATACAAGATATAAGGTGTGCAGTTAAGCCAACATTTCTATTTGCAAATAAGGGGTTTCCAAGTGCAAGCCCAAGTACTTATAACATCTCAGGTGGTAGTTGCTAACTTACTAGGTTCAGTCGATATAGTCGTTCAGAATCATTGATCCTATTTCCCTATCGAGCAGCAGCACCTGTTAAAAACAAAGAGAAGAATTCTCAATCTATCCTAAGATCCGCTTTTGTCCGATCCATGTCATAGATCTGATAAAAGCCAGACTAACCAATCAAGTACCTCGTATTTTACTGTGGAGGCACTTTCAGCAATTTATTGATTATTGCTTTATTGTGTATTTTACCTACTTGATAGCTTAATCTGGCTTTTATGGAGGCACTTTCAACAATATATTTCTGTAGTGTAATTCAAATATAATAAATATTAATATCGTACACATATTTCGCTTGCTCTTTTTTTCTTTGTACACTATATCATACATATCATCAATAAATATATTTATATAAATCATGTTCCGCAAGCATTGGAATACGATTCATGGGCTTACCTAATTTTGAATTTAAATCTTAGATGTTTAGAGCCTTATTTTGTTATTTATTTGGATTCAAAGTTACTCAAAGATGACCTTCTATGGCTAAGCATACTAAACATGATACAACAACAACAATTACTAATTTATCTGCCAATATATTACTGAAAAGTCGAAAACTCAGTGATTCTACAAGGTAAACGCTCACCCGACCTGTTAGAAAAAAATAAATAGGAATAGAGATAGAATAAAAGTAACCCGAAAACTCAGTGATTCTGAATTTTCTGATCTTGACATTCAAATTTGTCAAATTTGTTTGTTTACTATAATTTAACAAAAGGCATTAAACGATATATCAAAACGATGCATGAAGTGTGGAGTTGTTAGTGCATTCCAAGTATGTCTGTCCAGTAGGAGTGAAGTGTGGAGTTGATATAATTTAAAGATTGAGAAGAGGTAGGGCCAAAGCAGTAAAAGAATGTAACTTTTCAAGTTTCTAGGATTACAAAAAGGTATTATCAAATAAAACTGCTAATGCCATGACGTAAATTGTTGAAAGCGCCTCCATAAAAGCCAAACTAAGCAATGAAGTACCTTGTATTTTATGCCTAACCTAACCTAACCTACATGATTTTTAATTGTCTTAATCATTATCTCACATCATTTCAAATGAAATGATTCATTAAAGAGGAATCATGCCATATCGAGATTTGATCATTGATTGATACAATTTTTATTTTGGTTAATTGTTGAATAGGCTAGAATGAAATAACAATGGTTTTGGAGAGATAGTCGGTGTGGAAGTAAACCAACATTTCTATTGGCAAATAGGAGGTTTACAAGTGTTGATAGACGGCTAGAATTTCTTCGAATATGTTGTAGAATTCATTTAAGACATGAGAGAAACTTAAAATTGATAAGATTTATGTGCGCTTTTACAACGGAGAATCATACGGTTTCTTTATGAGGAGTTAGTTGCACCTATGAATGATATAAATACTACTGCTGAATCATTGATCCTAGTTCCCTATCAAGTAGCAGCACCAATAACGCTTGGCCATCCAAATTCCCTTTTGATTCCAAGTGCAACTGACCTTGAATATTCTTTAAGCCCCTAGTGATGGATCGACCTGGTACCTAAAGGTTGGTTTCAAATTTAGATTTATGGCTTATATTGGTTGACCTTCAATAGCTCTTGGGTGATTTTGAAATCTTAGGATACAATGATGTATATATATTATGATTGATATCGCGAAGGTAAAGGGACTCTAAACCGCAACGTTAGCTTGGTAGGATAGGGGTATAGTTGACGTCGATTCATCATTTTTAACATCAATAATTCAAAACCAAACGTGAAACTTTGTTTTCATTCCAATTCTTTATGCAATATGGATAGATTTACGAATTTAAAGACTAAACGAAAAAATTTACGATGTATGACATTTCACGTGGTCAATTAATTAATTTATTGACCGAAATATATGATTAAATTAGGCAGGATTGTAGAAAAAGAAATGGTTGAATCAAATTAATTCCTTCTTAATTTGCAATTTTGTTAGAGGGTACTATGAATGCTCTACCATGTTCCATTTACACACTAAAGGAGTGATACAAGATATAAGGTGTGCAGTTAAGCCAACATTTCTATTTGCAAATAAGGGGTTTCCAAGTGCAAGCCCAAGTACTTATAACATCTCAGGTGGTAGTTGCTAACTTACTAGGTTCAGTCGATATAGTCGTTCAGAATCATTGATCCTATTTCCCTATCGAGCAGCAGCACCTGTTAAAAACAAAGAGAAGAATTCTCAATTTATCCTAAGATCCGCTTTTGGCCGATCCATGTCATAGATCTGATAAAAGCCAGACTAACCAATCAAGTACCTCGTATTTTACTGTGGAGGCACTTTCAGCAATTTATTGATTATTGCTTTATTGTGTATTTTACCTACTTGATAGCTTAATCTGGCTTTTATGGAGGCACTTTCAACAATATATTTCTGTAGTGTAATTCAAATATAATAAATATTAATATCGTACACATATTTCGCTTGCTCTTTTTTTCTTTGTACACTATATCATACATATCATCAATAAATATATTTATATAAATCATGTTCCGCAAGCATTGGAATACGATTCATGGGCTTACCTAATTTTGAATTTAAATCTTAGATGTTTAGAGCCTTATTTTGTTATTTATTTGGATTCAAAGTTACTCAAAGATGACCTTCTATGGCTAAGCATACTAAACATGATACAACAACAACAATTACTAATTTATCTGCCAATATATTACTGAAAAGTCGAAAACTCAGTGATTCTACAAGGTAAACGCTCACCCGACCTGTTAGAAAAAAATAAATAGGAATAGAGATAGAATAAAAGTAACCCGAAAACTCAGTGATTCTGAATTTTCTGATCTTGACATTCAAATTTGCCAAATTTGTTTGTTTACTCTAATTTAACAAAAGGCATTAAACGATATATCAAAACGATGCATGAAGTGTGGAGTTGTTAGTGCATTCCAAGTATGTCTGTCCAGTAGGAGTGAAGTGTGGAGTTGATATAATTTAAAGATTGAGAAGAGGTAAGGCCAAAGCAGTAAAAGAATGTAACTTTTCAAGTTTCTAGGATTACAAAAAGGCATTATCAAATAAAACTGCTAATGCCATGACGTAAATTGTTGAAAGCGCCTCCATAAAAGCCAAACTAAGCAATGAAGTACCTTGTATTTTATGCCTAACCTAACCTAACCTACATGATTTTTAATTGTCTTAATCATTATCTCACATCATTTCAAATGAAATGATTCATTAAAGAGGAATCATGCCATATCGAGATTTGATCATTGATTGATACAATTTTTATTTTGGTTAATTGTTGAATAGGCTAGAATGAAATAACAATGGTTTTGGAGAGATAGTCGGTGTGGAAGTAAACCAACATTTCTATTGGCAAATAGGAGGTTTACAAGTGTTGACAGACGGCTAGAATTTCTTCGAATATGTTGTAGAATTCATTTAAGACATGAGCGAAACTTAAAATTGATAAGACTTAGGTGCGCTTTTACAACGGAGAATCATACGGTTTCTTTATGAGGAGTTAGTTGCACCTATGAATGATATAAATACTACTGCTGAATCATTGATCCTAGTTCCCTATCAAGTAGCACCACCAATAACGCTTGGCCATCCAAATTCCCTTTTGATTCCAAGTGCAACTGACCTTGAATATTCTTTAAGCCCCTAGTGATGGATCGACCTGGTACCTAAAGGTTGGTTTCAAATTTAGATATATGGCTTATATTGGTTGACCTTCAATAGCTCTTGGGTGATTTTGAAATCTTAGGATACAATGATGTATATATATTATGATTGATATCGCGAAGGTAAAGGGACTCTAAACCGCAACGTTAGCTTGGTAGGATAGGGGTATAGTTGACGTCGATTCATCATTTTTAACATCAATAATTCAAAACCAAACGTGAAACTTTGTTTTCATTCCGATTCTTTATGCAATATGGATAGATTTACGAATTTAAAGACTAAACGAAAAAATTTACGATGTATGACATTTCACGTGGTCAATTAATTAATTTATTGACCAAAATATATGATTAAATTAGGCAGGATTGTAGAAAAAGAAATGGTTGAATCAAAATAATTCCTTCTTAATTTGCAATTTTGTTAGAGGGTACTATGAATGCTCTACCATGTTCCATTTACACACTAAAGGAGTGATACAAGATATAAGGTGTGCAGTTAAGCCAACATTTCTATTTGCAAATAAGGGGTTTCCAAGTGCAATCCCAAGTACTTATAACATCTCAGGCGGTAGTTGCTAACTTACTAGGTTCAGTCGATATAGTCGTTCAGAATCATTGATCCTATTTCCCTATCGAGCAGCAGCACCTGTTAAAAACAAAGAGAAGAATTCTCAATTTATCCTAAGATCCGCTTTTGTCCGATCCATGTCATAGATCTGATAAAAGCCAGACTAACCAATCAAGTACCTCGTATTTTACTGTGGAGGCACTTTCAGCAATTTATTGATTATTGCTTTATTGTGTATTTTACCTACTTGATAGCTTAATCTGGCTTTTATGGAGGCACTTTCAACAATATATTTCTGTAGTGTAATTCAAATATAATAAATATTAATATCGTACACATATTTCGCTTGCTCTTTTTTTCTTTGTACACTATATCATACATATCATCAATAAATATATTTATATAAATCATGTTCCGCAAGCATTGGAATACGATTCATGGGCTTACCTAAATTTGAATTTAAATCTTAGATGTTTAGAGCCTTATTTTGTTATTTATTTGGATTCAAAGTTACTCAAAGATGACCTTCTATGGCTAAGCATACTAAACATGATACAACAACAACAATTACTAATTTATCTGCCAATATATTACTGAAAAGTCGAAAACTCAGTGATTCTACAAGGTAAACGCTCACCCGACCTGTTAGAAAAAAATAAATAGGAATAGAGATAGAATAAAAGTAACCCGAAAACTCAGTGATTCTGAATTTTCTGATCTTGACATTCAAATTTGCCAAATTTGTTTGTTTACTCTAATTTAACAAAAGGCATTAAACGATATATCAAAACGATGCATGAAGTGTGGAGTTGTTAGTGCATTCCAAGTATGTCTGTCCAGTAGGAGTGAAGTGTGGAGTTGATATAATTTAAAGATTGAGAAGAGGTAAGGCCAAAGCAGTAAAAGAATGTAACTTTTCAAGTTTCTAGGATTACAAAAAGGCATTATCAAATAAAACTGCTAATGCCATGACGTAAATTGTTGAAAGCGCCTCCATAAAAGCCAAACTAAGCAATGAAGTACCTTGTATTTTATGCCTAACCTAACCTAACCTACATGATTTTTAATTGTCTTAATCATTATCTCACATCATTTCAAATGAAATGATTCATTAAAGAGGAATCATGCCATATCGAGATTTGATCATTGATTGATACAATTTTTATTTTGGTTAATTGTTGAATAGGCTAGAATGAAATAACAATGGTTTTGGAGAGATAGTCGGTGTGGAAGTAAACCAACATTTCTATTGGCAAATAGGAGGTTTACAAGTGTTGACAGACGGCTAGAATTTCTTCGAATATGTTGTAGAATTCATTTAAGACATGAGCGAAACTTAAAATTGATAAGACTTAGGTGCGCTTTTACAACGGAGAATCATACGGTTTCTTTATGAGGAGTTAGTTGCACCTATGAATGATATAAATACTACTGCTGAATCATTGATCCTAGTTCCCTATCAAGTAGCACCACCAATAACGCTTGGCCATCCAAATTCCCTTTTGATTCCAAGTGCAACTGACCTTGAATATTCTTTAAGCCCCTAGTGATGGATCGACCTGGTACCTAAAGGTTGGTTTCAAATTTAGATATATGGCTTATATTGGTTGACCTTCAATAGCTCTTGGGTGATTTTGAAATCTTAGGATACAATGATGTATATATATTATGATTGATATCGCGAAGGTAAAGGGACTCTAAACCGCAACGTTAGCTTGGTAGGATAGGGGTATAGTTGACGTCGATTCATCATTTTTAACATCAATAATTCAAAACCAAACGTGAAACTTTGTTTTCATTCCGATTCTTTATGCAATATGGATAGATTTACGAATTTAAAGACTAAACGAAAAAATTTACGATGTATGACATTTCACGTGGTCAATTAATTAATTTATTGACCAAAATATATGATTAAATTAGGCAGGATTGTAGAAAAAGAAATGGTTGAATCAAAATAATTCCTTCTTAATTTGCAATTTTGTTAGAGGGTACTATGAATGCTCTACCATGTTCCATTTACACACTAAAGGAGTGATACAAGATATAAGGTGTGCAGTTAAGCCAACATTTCTATTTGCAAATAAGGGGTTTCCAAGTGCAATCCCAAGTACTTATAACATCTCAGGCGGTAGTTGCTAACTTACTAGGTTCAGTCGATATAGTCGTTCAGAATCATTGATCCTATTTCCCTATCGAGCAGCAGCACCTGTTAAAAACAAAGAGAAGAATTCTCAATTTATCCTAAGATCCGCTTTTGTCCGATCCATGTCATAGATCTGATAAAAGCCAGACTAACCAATCAAGTACCTCGTATTTTACTGTGGAGGCACTTTCAGCAATTTATTGATTATTGCTTTATTGTGTATTTTACCTACTTGATAGCTTAATCTGGCTTTTATGGAGGCACTTTCAACAATATATTTCTGTAGTGTAATTCAAATATAATAAATATTAATATCGTACACATATTTCGCTTGCTCTTTTTTTCTTTGTACACTATTTCATACATATCATCAATAAATATATTTATATAAATCAAGTTCCGCAAGCATTGGAATACGATTCATGGGCTTACCTAATTTTGAATTTAAATCTTAGATGTTTAGAGCCTTATTTTGTTATTTATTTGGATTCAAAGTTACTCAAAGATGACCTTCTATGGCTAAGCATACTAAACATGATACAACAACAACCATTACTAATTTATCTGCCAATATATTACTGAAAAGTCGAAAACTCAGTGATTCTACAAGGTAAACGCTCACCCGACCTGTTAGAAAAAACTAAATAGGAATAGAGATAGAATAAAAGTAACCCGAAAACTCAGTGATTCTGAATTTTCTGATCTTGACATTCAAATTTGCCAAATTTGTTTGTTTACTATAATTTAACAAAAGGCATTAAACGATATATCAAAACGATGCATGAAGTGTGGAGTTGTTAGTGCATTCCAAGTATGTCTGTCCAGTAGGAGTGAAGTGTGGAGTTGATATAATTTAAAGATTGAGAAGAGGTAGGGCCAAAGCATTAAAAAAATGTAACTTTTCAAGTTTCTAGGATTACAAAAAGGTATTATCAAATAAAACTGCTAATGCCATGACGTAAATTGTTGAAAGCGCCTCCATAAAAGCCAAACTAAGCAATGAAGTACCTTGTATTTTATGCCTAACCTAACCTAACCTACATGATTTTTAATTGTCTTAATCATTATCTCACATCATTTCAAATGAAATGATTCATTAAAGAGGAATCATGCCATATCGAGATTTGATCATTGATTGATACAATTTTTATTTTGGTTAATTGTTGAATAGGCTAGAATGAAATAACAATGGTTTTGGAGAGATAGTCGGTGTGGAAGTAAACCAACATTTCTATTGGCAAATAGGAGGTTTACAAGTGTTGACAGACGGCTAGAATTTCTTCGAATATGTTGTAGAATTCATTTAAGACATGAGCGAAACTTAAAATTGATAAGATTTAGGTGCGCTTTTACAACGGAGAATCATACGGTTTCTTTATGAGGAGTTAGTTGCACCTATGAATGATATAAATACTACTGCTGAATCATTGATCCTAGTTCCCTATCAAGTAGCACCACCAATAACGCTTGGCCATCCAAATTCCCTTTTGATTCCAAGTGCAACTGACCTTGAATATTCTTTAAGCCCCTAGTGATGGATCGACCTGGTACCTAAAGGTTGGTTTCAAATTTAGATTTATGGCTTATATTGGTTGACCTTCAATAGCTCTTGGGTGATTTTGAAATCTTAGGATACAATGATGTATATATATTATGATTGATATCGCGAAGGTAAAGGGACTCTAAACCGCAACGTTAGCTTGGTAGGATAGGGGTATAGTTGACGTCGATTCATCATTTTTAACATCAATAATTCAAAACCAAACGTGAAACTTTGTTTTCATTCCGATTCTTTATGCAATATGGATAGATTTACGAATTTAAAGACTAAACGAAAAAATTTACGATGTATGACATTTCACGTGGTCAATTAATTAATTTATTGACCGAAATATATGATTAAATTAGGCAGGATTGTAGAAAAAGAAATGGTTGAATCAAAATAATTCCTTCTTAATTTGCAATTTTGTTAGAGGGTACTATGAATGCTCTACCACGTTCCATTTACACACTAAAGGAGTGATACAAGATATAAGGTGTGCAGTTAAGCAAACATTTCTATTTGCAAATAAGGGGTTTCCAAGTGCAAGCCCAAGTACTTATAACATCTCAGGTGGTAGTTGCTAACTTACTAGGTTCAGTCGATATAGTCGTTCAGAATCATTGATCCTATTTCCCTATCGAGCAGCAGCACCTGTTAAAAACAAAGAGAAGAATTCTCAATTTATCCTAAGATCCGCTTTTGTCCGATCCATGTCATAGATCTGATAAAAGCCAGACTAACCAATCAAGTACCTCGTATTTTACTGTGGAGGCACTTTCAGCAATTTATTGATTATTGCTTTATTGTGTATTTTACCTACTTGATAGCTTAATCTGGCTTTTATGGAGGCACTTTCAACAATATATTTCTGTAGTGTAATTCAAATATAATAAATATTAATATCGTACACATATTTCGCTTGCTCTTTTTTTCTTTGTACACTATATCATACATATCATCAATAAATATATTTATATAAATCATGTTCCGCAAGCATTGGAATACGATTCATGGGCTTACCTAAATTTGAATTTAAATCTTAGATGTTTAGAGCCTTATTTTGTTATTTATTTGGATTCAAAGTTACTCAAAGATGACCTTCTATGGCTAAGCATACTAAACATGATACAACAACAACAATTACTAATTTATCTGCCAATATATTACTGAAAAGTCGAAAACTCAGTGATTCTACAAGGTAAACGCTCACCCGACCTGTTAGAAAAAAATAAATAGGAATAGAGATAGAATAAAAGTAACCCGAAAACTCAGTGATTCTGAATTTTCTGATCTTGACATTCAAATTTGCAAAATCTGTTTGTTTACTATAATTTAACAAAAGGCATTAAACGATATATCAAAACGATGCATGAAGTGTGGAGTTGTTAGTGCATTCCAAGTATGTCTGTCCAGTAGGAGTGAAGTGTGGAGTTGATATAATTTAAAGATTGAGAAGAGGTAGGGCCAAAGCAGTAAAAGAATGTAACTTTTCAAGTTTCTAGGATTACAAAAAGGTATTATCAAATAAAACTGCTAATGCCATGACGTAAATTGTTGAAAGCGCCTCCATAAAAGCCAAACTAAGCAATGAAGTACCTTGTATTTTATGCCTAACCTAACCTAACCTACATGATTTTTAATTGTCTTAATCATTATCTCACATCATTTCCAATGAAATGATTCATTAAAGAGGAAACATGCCATATCGAGATTTGATCATTGATTGATACAATTTTTATTTTGGTTAATTATTGAATAGGCTAGAATGAAATAACAATGGTTTTGGAGAGATAGTCGGTGTGGAAGTAAACCAACATTTCTATTGGCAAATAGGAGGTTTACAAGTGTTGACAGACGGCTAGAATTTCTTCGAATATGTTGTAGAATTCATTTAAGACATGAGCGAAACTTAAAATTGATAAGATTTAGGTGCGCTTTTACAACGGAGAATCATACGGTTTCTTTATGAGGAGTTAGTTGCACCTATGAATGATATAAATACTACTGCTGAATCATTGATCCTAGTTCCCTATCAAGTAGCACCACCAATAACGCTTGGCCATCCAAATTCCCTTTTGATTCCAAGTGCAACTGACCTTGAATATTCTTTAAGCCCCTAGTGATGGATCGACCTGGTACCTAAAGGTTGGTTTCAAATTTAGATTTATGGCTTATATTGGTTGACCTTCAATAGCTCTTGGGTGATTTTGAAATCTTAGGATACAATGATGTATATATATTATGATTGATATCGCGAAGGTAAAGGGACTCTAAACCGCAACGTTAGCTTGGTAGGATAGGGGTATAGTTGACGTCGATTCATCATTTTTAACATCAATAATTCAAAACCAAACGTGAAACTTTGTTTTCATTCCGATTCTTTATGCAATATGGATAGATTTACGAATTTAAAGACTAAACGAAAAAATTTACGATGTATGACATTTCACGTGGTCAATTAATTAATTTATTGACCGAAATATATGATTAAATTAGGCAGGATTGTAGAAAAAGAAATGGTTGAATCAAAATAATTCCTTCTTAATTTGCAATTTTGTTAGAGGGTACTATGAATGCTCTACCATGTTCCATTTACACACTAAAGGAGTGATACAAGATATAAGGTGTGCAGTTAAGCCAACATTTCTATTTGCAAATAAGGGGTTTCCAAGTGCAAGCCCAAGTACTTATAACATCTCAGGTGGTAGTTGCTAACTTACTAGGTTCAGTCGATATAGTCGTTCAGAATCATTGATCCTATTTCCCTATCGAGCAGCAGCACCTGTTAAAAACAAAGAGAAGAATTCTCAATTTATCCTAAGATCCGCTTTTGTCCGATCCATGTCATAGATCTGATAAAAGCCAGACTAACCAATCAAGTACCTCGTATTTTACTGTGGAGGCACTTTCAGCAATTTATTGATTATTGCTTTATTGTGTATTTTACCTACTTGATAGCTTAATCTGGCTTTTATGGAGGCACTTTCAACAATATATTTCTGTAGTGTAATTCAAATATAATAAATATTAATATCGTACACATATTTCGCTTGCTCTTTTTTTCTTTGTACACTATATCATCCATATCATCAATAAATATATTTATATAAATCATGTTCCGCAAGCATTGGAATACGATTCATGGGCTTACCTAATTTTGAATTTAAATCTTAGATGTTTAGAGCCTTATTTTGTTATTTATTTGGATTCAAAGTTACTCAAAGATGACCTTCTATGGCTAAGCATACTAAACATGATACAACAACAACAATTACTAATTTATCTGCCAATATATTACTGAAAAGTCGAAAACTCAGTGATTCTACAAGGTAAACGCTCACCCGACCTGTTAGAAAAAAATAAATAGGAATAGAGATAGAATAAAAGTAACCCGAAAACTCAGTGATTCTGAATTTCCTGATCTTGACATTCAAATTTGCCAAATTTGTTTGTTTACTATAATTTAACAAAAGGCATTAAACGATATATCAAAACGATGCATGAAGTGTGGAGTTGTTAGTGCATTCCAAGTATGTCTGTCCAGTAGGAGTGAAGTGTGGAGTTGATATAATTTAAAGATTGAGAAGAGGTAGGGCCAAAGCAGTAAAAGAATGTAACTTTTCAAGTTTCTAGGATTACAAAAAGGTATTATCAAATAAAACTGCTAATGCCATGACGTAAATTGTTGAAAGCGCCTCCATAAAAGCCAAACTAAGCAATGAAGTACCTTGTATTTTATGCCTAACCTAACCTAACCTACATGATTTTTAATTGTCTTAATCATTATCTCACATCATTTCAAATGAAATGATTCATTAAAGAGGAATCATGCCATATCGAGATTTGATCATTGATTGATACAATTTTTATTTTGGTTAATTGTTGAATAGGCTAGAATGAAATAACAATGGTTTTGGAGAGATAGTCGGTGTGGAAGTAAACCAACATTTCTATTGGCAAATAGGAGGTTTACAAGTGTTGACAGACGGCTAGAATTTCTTCGAATATGTTGTAGAATTCATTTAAGACATGAGCGAAACTTAAAATTGATAAGATTTAGGTGCGCTTTTACAATGGAGAATCATACGGTTTCTTTATGAGGAGTTAGTTGCACCTATGAATGATATAAATACTACTGCTGAATCATTGATCCTAGTTCCCTATCAAGTAGCACCACCAATAACGCTTGGCCATCCAAATTCCCTTTTGATTCCAAGTGCAACTGACCTTGAATATTCTTTAAGCCCCTAGTGATGGATCGACCTGGTACCTAAAGGTTGGTTTCAAATTTAGATTTATGGCTTATATTGGTTGACCTTCAATAGCTCTTGGGTGATTTTGAAATCTTAGGATACAATGATGTATATATATTATGATTGATATCGCGAAGGTAAAGGGACTCTAAACCGCAATGTTAGCTTGGTAGGATAGGGGTATAGTTGACGTCGATTCATCATTTTTAACATCAATAATTCAAAACCAAACGTGAAACTTTGTTTTCATTCCGATTCTTTATGCAATATGGATAGATTTACGAATTTAAAGACTAAACGAAAAAATTTACGATGTATGACATTTCACGTGGTCAATTAATTAATTTATTGACCGAAATATATGATTAAATTAGGCAGGATTGTAGAAAAAGAAATGGTTGAATCAAAATAATTCCTTCTCAATTTGCAATTTTGTTAGAGGGTACTATGAATGTTCTACCATGTTCCATTTACACACTAAAGGAGTGATACAAGATATAAGGTGTGCAGTTAAGCCAACATTTCTATTTGCAAATAAGGGGTTTCCAAGTGCAAGCCCAAGTACTTATAACATCTCAGGTGGTAGTTGCTAACTTACTAGGTTCAGTCGATATAGTCGTTCAGAATCATTGATCCTATTTCCCTATCGAGCAGCAGCACCTGTTAAAAACAAAGAGAAGAATTCTCAATTTATCCTAAGATCCGCTTTTGTCCGATCCATGTCATAGATCTGATAAAAGCCAGACTAACCAATCAAGTACCTCGTATTTTACTGTGGAGGCACTTTCAACAATTTATTGCTTATTGCTTTATTGTGTATTTTACCTACTTGATAGCTTAATCTGGCTTTTATGGAGGCACTTTCAACAATATATTTCTGTAGTGTAATTCAAATATAATTAATATTAATATCGTACACATATTTCGCTTGCTCTTTTTTTCTTTGTACACTATATCATACATATCATCAATAAATATATTTATATAAATCAAGTTCCGCAAGCATTGGAATACGATTCATGGGCTTACCTAATTTTGAATTTAAATCTTAGATGTTTAGAGCCTTATTTTGTTATATATTTGGATTCAAAGTTACTCAAAGATGACCTTCTATGGCTAAGCATACTAAACATGATACAACAACAACAATTACTAATTTATCTGCCAATATATTACTGAAAAGTCGAAAACTCAGTGATTCTACAAGGTAAACGCTCACCCGGCCTGTTACAAAAAACTAAATAGGAATAGAGATAGAATAAAAGTAACCCGAAAACTCAGTGATTCTGAATTTTCTGATCTTGACATTCAAATTTGCCAAATTTGTTTGTTTACTATAATTTAACAAAAGGCATTAAACGATATATCAAAACGATGCATGAAGTGTGGAGTTGTTAGTGCATTCCAAGTATGTCTGTCCAGTAGGAGTGAAGTGTGGAGTTGATATAATTTAAAGATTGAGAAGAGGTAGGGCCAAAGCAGTAAAAGAATGTAACTTTTCAAGTTTCTAGGATTACAAAAAGGTATTATCAAATAAAACTGCTAATGCCATGACGTAAATTGTTGAAAGCGCCTCCATAAAAGCCAAACTAAGCAATGAAGTACCTTGTATTTTATGCCTAACCTAACCTAACCTACATGATTTTTAATTGTCTTAATCATTATCTCACATCATTTCAAATGAAATGATTCATTAAAGAGGAATCATGCCATATCGAGATTTGATCATTGATTGATACAATTTTTATTTTGGTTAATTGTTGAATAGGCTAGAATGAAATAACAATGGTTTTGGAGAGATAGTCGGTGTGGAAGTAAACCAACATTTCTATTGGCAAATAGGAGGTTTACAAGTGTTGACAGACGGCTAGAATTTCTTCGAATATGTTGTAGAATTCATTTAAGACATGAGCGAAACTTAAAATTGATAAGATTTAGGTGAGCTTTTACAACGGAGAATCATACGGTTTCTTTATGAGGAGTTAGTTGCACCTATGAATGATAT
Source organism: Nuphar pumila (assembly GCF_984573655.1). NCBI lineage: Eukaryota > Viridiplantae > Streptophyta > Magnoliopsida > Nymphaeales > Nymphaeaceae > Nuphar > Nuphar pumila. The sequence goes on from NC_143263.1 coordinate 60,412,881, forward strand.
AAATACTACTGCTGAATCATTGATCCTAGTTCCCTATCAAGTAGCACCACCAATAACGCTTGGCCATCCAAATTCCCTTTTGATTCCAAGTGCAACTGACCTTGAATATTCTTTAAGCCCCTAGTGATGGATCGACCTGGTACCTAAAGGTTGGTTTCAAATTTAGATTTATGGCTTATATTGGTAGACCTTCAATAGCTCTTGGGTGATTTTGAAATCTTAGGATACAATGATGTATATATATTATGATTGATATCGCGAAGGTAAAGGGACTCTAAACCGCAACGTTAGCTTGGTAGGATAGGGGTATAGTTGACGTCGATTCATCATTTTTAACATCAATAATTCAAAACGAAACGTAAAACTTTGTTTTCATTCCGATTCTTTATGCAATATGGATAGATTTACGAATTTAAAGACTAAACGAAAAAATTTACGATGTATGACATTTCACGTGGTCAATTAATTAATTTATTGACCGAAATATATGATTAAATTAGGCAGGATTGTAGAAAAAGAAATGGTTGAATCAAAATAATTCCTTCTTAATTTGCAATTTTGTTAGAGGGTACTATGAATGTTCTACCATGTTCCATTTACACACTAAAGGAGTGATACAAGATATAAGGTGTGCAGTTAAGCCAACATTTCTATTTGCAAATAAGGGGTTTCCAAGTGCAAGCCCAAGTACTTATAACATCTCAGGTGGTAGTTGCTAACTTACTAGGTTCAGTCGATATAGTCGTTCAGAATCATTGATCCTATTTCCCTATCGAGCAGCAGCACCTGTTAAAAACAAAGAGAAGAATTCTCAATTTATCCTAAGATCCGCTTTTGTCCGATCCATGTCATAGATCTGATAAAATCCAGACTAACCAATCAAGTACCTCGTATTTTACTGTGGAGGCACTTTCAGCAATTTATTGCTTATTGCTTTATTGTGTATTTTACCTACTTGATAGCTTAATCTGGCTTTTATGGAGGCACTTTCAACAATATATTTCTGTAGTGTAATTCAAATATAATAAATATTAATATCGTACACATATTTCGCTTGCTCTTTTTTTCTTTGTACACTATTTCATACATATCATCAATAAATATATTTATATAAATCAAGTTCCGCAAGCATTGGAATACGATTCATGGGCTTACCTAATTTTGAATTTAAATCTTAGATGTTTAGAGCCTTATTTTGTTATTTATTTGGATTCAAAGTTACTCAAAGATGACCTTCTATGGCTAAGCATACTAAACATGATACAACAACAACCATTACTAATTTATCTGCCAATATATTACTGAAAAGTCGAAAACTCAGTGATTCTACAAGGTAAACGCTCACCCGACCTGTTAGAAAAAACTAAATAGGAATAGAGATAGAATAAAAGTAACCCGAAAACTCAGTGATTCTGAATTTTCTGATCTTGACATTCAAATTTGCCAAATTTGTTTGTTTACTATAATTTAACAAAAGGCATTAAACGATATATCAAAACGATGCATGAAGTGTGGAGTTGTTAGTGCATTCCAAGTATGTCTGTCCAGTAGGAGTGAAGTGTGGAGTTGATATAATTTAAAGATTGAGAAGAGGTAGGGCCAAAGCATTAAAAAAATGTAACTTTTCAAGTTTCTAGGATTACAAAAAGGTATTATCAAATAAAACTGCTAATGCCATGACGTAAATTGTTGAAAGCGCCTCCATAAAAGCCAAACTAAGCAATGAAGTACCTTGTATTTTATGCCTAACCTAACCTAACCTACATGATTTTTAATTGTCTTAATCATTATCTCACATCATTTCAAATGAAATGATTCATTAAAGAGGAATCATGCCATATCGAGATTTGATCATTGATTGATACAATTTTTATTTTGGTTAATTGTTGAATAGGCTAGAATGAAATAACAATGGTTTTGGAGAGATAGTCGGTGTGGAAGTAAACCAACATTTCTATTGGCAAATAGGAGGTTTACAAGTGTTGACAGACGGCTAGAATTTCTTCGAATATGTTGTAGAATTCATTTAAGACATGAGCGAAACTTAAAATTGATAAGATTTAGGTGCGCTTTTACAACGGAGAATCATACGGTTTCTTTATGAGGAGTTAGTTGCACCTATGAATGATATAAATACTACTGCTGAATCATTGATCCTAGTTTCCTATCAAGAAGCACCACCAATAACGCTTGGCCATCCAAATTCCCTTTTGATTCCAAGTGCAACTGACCTTGAATATTCTTTAAGCCGCTAGTGATGGATCGACCTGGTACCTAAAGGTTGGTTTCAAATTTAGATTTATGGCTTATATTGGTTGACCTTCAATAGCTCTTGGGTGATTTTGAAATCTTAGGATACAATGATGTATATATATTATGATTGATATCGCGAAGGTAAAGGGACTCTAAACCGCAACGTTAGCTTGGTAGGATAGGGGTATAGTTGACGTCGATTCATCATTTTTAACATCAATAATTCAAAACCAAACGTGAAACTTTGTTTTCATTCCGATTCTTTATGCAATATGGATAGATTTACGAATTTAAAGACTAAACGAAAAAATTTACGATGTATGACATTTCACGTGGTCAATTAATTAATTTATTGACCGAAATATATGATTAAATTAGGCAGGATTGTAGAAAAAGAAATGGTTGAATCAAAATAATTCCTTCTTAATTTGCAATTTTGTTAGAGGGTACTATGAATGCTCTACCATGTTCCATTTACACACTAAAGGAGTGATACAAGATATAAGGTGTGCAGTTAAGCCAACATTTCTATTTGCAAATAAGGGGTTTCCAAGTGCAAGCCCAAGTACTTATAACATCTCAGGTGGTAGTTGCTAACTTACTAGGTTCAGTCGATATAGTCGTTCAGAATCATTGATCCTATTTCCCTATCGAGCAGCAGCACCTGTTAAAAACAAAGAGAAGAATTCTCAATTTATCCTAAGATCCGCTTTTGTCCGATCCATGTCATAGATCTGATAAAAGCCAGACTAACCAATCAAGTACCTCGTATTTTACTGTGGAGGCACTTTCAGCAATTTATTGCTTATTGCTTTATTGTGTATTTTACCTACTTGATAGCTTAATCTGGCTTTTATGGAGGCACTTCCAACAATATATTTCTGTAGTGTAATTCAAATATAATAAATATTAATATCGTACACATATTTCGCTTGCTCTTTTTTTCTTTGTACACTATATCATACATATCATCAATAAATGTATTTATATAAATCATGTTCCGCAAGCATTGGAATACGATTCATGGGCTTACCTAAATTTGAATTTAAATCTTAGATGTTTAGAGCCTTATTTTGTTATTTATTTGGATTCAAAGTTACTCAAAGATGACCTTCAATGGCTAAGCATACTAAACATGATACAACAACAACAATTACTAATTTATCTGCCAATATATTACTGAAAAGTCAAAAACTCAGTGATTCTACAAGGTAAACGCTCACCCGACCTGTTAGAAAAAAATAAATAGGAATAGAGATAGAATAAAAGTAACCCGAAAACTCAGTGATTCTGAATTTTCTGATCTTGACATTCAAATTTGCCAAATTTGTTTGTTTACTATAATTTAACAAAAGGCATTAAACGATATATCAAAACGATGCATGAAGTGTGGAGTTGTTAGTGCATTCCAAGTATATCTGTCCAGTAGGAGTGAAGTGTGGAGTTGATATAATTTAAAGATTGAGAAGAGGTAGGGCCAAAGCAGTAAAAGAATGTAACTTTTCAAGTTTCTAGGATTACAAAAAGGTATTATCAAATAAAACTGCTAATGCCATGACGTAAATTGTTGAAAGCGCCTCCATAAAAGCCAAACTAAGCAATGAAGTACCTTGTATTTTATGCCTAACCTAACCTAACCTACATGATTTTTAATTGTCTTAATCATTATCTCACATCATTTCAAATGAAATGATTCATTAAAGAGGAATCATGCCATATCGAGATTTGATCATTGATTGATACAATTTTTATTTTGGTTAATTGTTGAATAGGCTAGAATGAAATAACAATGGTTTTGGAGAGATAGTCGGTGTGGAAGTAAACCAACATTTCTATTGGCAAATAGGAGGTTTACAAGTGTTGACAGACGGCTAGAATTTCTTCGAATACGTTGTAGAATTCATTTAAGACATGAGCGAAACTTAAAATTGATAAGATTTAGGTGCGCTTTTACAACGGAGAATCATACGGTTTCTTTATGAGGAGTTAGTTGCACCTATGAATGATATAAATACTACTGCTGAATCATTGATCCTAGTTTCCTATCAAGTAGCACCACCAATAACGCTTGGCCATCCAAATTCCCTTTTGATTCCAAGTGCAACTGACCTTGAATATTCTTTAAGCCCCTAGTGATGGATCGACCTGGTACCTAAAGGTTGGTTTCAAATTTAGATTTATGGCTTATATTGGTTGACCTTCAATAGCTCTTGGGTGATTTTGAAATCTTAGGATACAATGATGTATATATATTATGATTGATATCGCGAAGGTAAAGGGACTCTAAACCGCAACGTTAGCTTGGTAGGATAGGGGTATAGTTGACGTCGATTCATCATTTTTAACATCAATAATTCAAAACCAAACGTGAAACTTTGTTTTCATTCCGATTCTTTATGCAATATGGATAGATTTACGAATTTAAAGACTAAACGAAAAAATTTACGATGTATGACATTTCACGTGGTCAATTAATTAATTTATTGACCGAAATATATGATTAAATTAGGCAGGATTGTAGAAAAAGAAATGGTTGAATCAAAATAATTCCTTCTTAATTTGCAATTTTGTTAGAGGGTACTATGAATGCTCTACCATGTTCCATTTACACACTAAAGGAGTGATACAAGATATAAGGTGTGCAGTTAAGCCAACATTTCTATTTGAAAATAAGGGGTTTCCAAGTGCAAGCCCAAGTACTTATAACATCTCAGGTGGTAGTTGCTAACTTACTAGGTTCAGTCGATATAGTCGTTCAGAATCATTGATCCTATTTCCCTATCGAGCAGCAGCACCTGTTAAAAACAAAGAGAAGAATTCTCAATTTATCCTAAGATCCGCTTTTGTCCGATCCATGTCATAGATCTGATAAAAGCCAGACTAACCAATCAAGTACCTCGTATTTTACTGTGGAGGCACTTTCAGCAATTTATTGCTTATTGCTTTATTGTGTATTTTACCTACTTGATAGCTTAATCTGGCTTTTATGGAGGCACTTTCAACAATATATTTCTGTAGTGTAATTCAAATATAATAAATATTAATATCGTACACATATTTCGCTTGCTCTTTTTTTCTTTGTACACTATATCATACATATCATCAATAAATATATTTATATAAATCATGTTCCGCAAGCATTGGAATACGATTCATGGGCTTACCTAAATTTGAATTTAAATCTTAGATGTTTAGAGCCTTATTTTGTTATTTATTTGGATTCAAAGTTACTCAAAGATGACCTTCTATGGCTAAGCATACTAAACATGATACAACAACAACAATTACTAATTTATCTGCCAATATATTATTGAAAAGTCGAAAACTCAGTGATTCTACAAGGTAAACGCTCACCCGACCTGTTAGAAAAAAATAAATAGGAATAGAGATAGAATAAAAGTAACCCGAAAACTCAGTGATTCTGAATTTTCTGATCTGGACATTCAAATTTTCCAAATTTGTTTGTTTACTATAATTTAACAAAAGCCATTAAACGATATATCAAAACGATGCATGAAGTGTGGAGTTGTTAGTGCATTCCAAGTATGTCTGTCCAGTAGGAGTGCAGTGTGGAGTTGATATAATTTAAAGATTGAGAAGAGGTAGGGCCAAAGCAGTAAAAGATTGTAACTTTTCAAGTTTCTAGGATTACAAAAAGGTATTATCAAATAAAACTGCTAATGCCATGACGTAAATTGTTGAAAGCGCCTCCATAAAAGCCAAACTAAGCAATGAAGTACCTTGTATTTTATGCCTAACCTAACCTAACATACATGATTTTTAATTGTCTTAATCATTATCTCACATCATTTCAAATGAAATGATTCATTAAAGAGGAATCATGCCATATCGAGATTTGATCATTGATTGATACAATTTTTATTTTGGTTAATTGTTGAATAGGCTAGAATGAAATAACAATGGTTTTGGAGAGATAGTCGGTGTGGAAGTAAACCAACATTTCTATTGGCAAATAGGAGGTTTACAAGTGTTGACAGACGGCTAGAATTTCTTCGAATATGTTGTAGAATTCATTTAAGACATGAGCGAAACTTAAAATTGATAAGATTTAGGTGCGCTTTTACAACGGAGAATCATACGGTTTCTTTATGAGGAGTTAGTTGCACCTATGAATGATATAAATACTACTGCTGAATCATTGATCCTAGTTTCCTATCAAGTAGCACCACCAATAACGCTTGGCCATCCAAATTCCCTTTTGATTCCAAGTGCAACTGACCTTGAATATTCTTTAAGCCCCTAGTGATGGATCGACCTGGTACCTAAAGGTTGGTTTCAAATTTAGATTTATGGCTTATATTGGTTGACCTTCAATAGCTCTTGGGTGATTTTGAAATCTTAGGATACAATGATGTATATATATTATGATTGATATCGCGAAGGTAAAGGGACTCTAAACCGCAACGTTAGCTTGGTAGGATAGGGGTATAGTTGACGTCGATTCATCATTTTTAACATCAATAATTCAAAACCAAACGTGAAACTTTGTTTTCATTCCGATTCTTTATGCAATATGGATAGATTTACGAATTTAAAGACTAAACGAAAAAATTTACGATGTATGACATTTCACGTGGTCAATTAATTAATTTATTGACCGAAATATATGATTAAATTAGGCAGGATTGTAGAAAAAGAAATGGTTGAATCAAAATAATTCCTTCTTAATTTGCAATTTTGTTAGAGGGTACTATGAATGCTCTACCATGTTCCATTTACACACTAAAGGAGTGATACAAGATATAAGGTGTGCAGTTAAGCCAACATTTCTATTTGCAAATAAGGGGTTTCCAAGTGCAAGCCCAAGTATGTATAACATCTCAGGTGGTAGTTGCTAACTTACTAGGTTCAGTCGATATAGTCGTTCAGAATCATTGATCCTATTTCCCTATCGAGCAGCAGCACCTGTTAAAAACAAAGAGAAGAATTCTCAATTTATCCTAAGATCCGCTTTTGTCCGATCCATGTCATAGATCTGATAAAAGCCAGACTAACCAATCAAGTACCTCGTATTTTACTGTGGAGGCACTTTCAGCAATTTATTGCTTATTGCTTTATTGTGTATTTTACCTACTTGATAGCTTAATCTGGCTTTTATGGAGGCACTTTCAACAATATATTTCTGTAGTGTAATTCAAATATAATAAATATTAATATCGTACACATATTTCGCTTGCTCTTTTTTTCTTTGTACACTATATCATACATATCATCAATAAATATATTTATATAAATCATGTTCCGCAAGCATTGGAATACGATTTATGGGCTTACCTAATTTTGAATTTAAATCTTAGATGTTTAGAGCCTTATTTTGTTATTTATTTGGATTCAAAGTTACTCAAAGATGACCTTCTATGGCTAAGCATACTAAACATGATACAACAACAACAATTACTAATTTATCTGCCAATATATTACTGAAAAGTCGAAAACTCAGTGATTCTACAAGGTAAACGCTCACCCGACCTGTTAGAAAAAAATAAATAGGAATAGAGATAGAATAAAAGTAACCCGAAAACTCAGTGATTCTGAATTTTCTGATCTTGACATTCAAATTTGCCAAATTTGTTTGTTTACTATAATTTAACAAAAGGCATTAAACGATATATCAAAACGATGCATGAAGTGTGGAGTTGTTAGTGCATTCCAAGTATGTCTGTCCAGTAGGAGTGAAGTGTGGAGTTGATATAATTTAAAGATTGAGAAGAGGTAGGGCCAAAGCAGTAAAAGAATGTAACTTTTCAAGTTTCTAGGATTACAAAAAGGTATTATCAAATAAAACTGCTAATGCCATGACGTAAATTGTTGAAAGCGCCTCCATAAAAGCCAAACTAAGCAATGAAGTACCTTGTATTTTATGCCTAACCTAACCTAACCTACATGATTTTTAATTGTCTTAATCATTATCTCACATCATTTCAAATGAAATGATTCATTAAAGAGGAATCATGCCATATCGAGATTTGATCATTGATTGATACAATTTTTATTTTGGTTAATTGTTGAATAGGCTAGAATGAAATAACAATGGTTTTGGAGAGATAGTCGGTGTGGAAGTAAACCAACATTTCTATTGGCAAATAGGAGGTTTACAAGTGTTGACAGACGGCTAGAATTTCTTCGAATATGTTGTAGAATTCATTTAAGACATGAGCGAAACTTAAAATTGATAAGATTTAGGTGCGCTTTTACAACGGAGAATCATACGGTTTCTTTATGAGGAGTTAGTTGCACCTATGAATGATATAAATACTACTGCTGAATCATTGATCCTAGTTTCCTATCAAGTAGCACCACCAATAACGCTTGGCCATCCAAATTCCCTTTTGATTCCAAGTGCAACTGACCTTGAATATTCTTTAAGCCCCTAGTGATGGATCGACCTGGTACCTAAAGGTTGGTTTCAAATTTAGATTTATGGCTTATATTGGTTGACCTTCAGTAGCTCTTGGGTGATTTTGAAATCTTAGGATACAATGATGTATATATATTATGATTGATATCGCGAAGGTAAAGGGACTCTAAACCGCAACGTTAGCTTGGTAGGATAGGGGTATAGTTGACGTCGATTCATCATTTTTAACATCAATAATTCAAAACCAAACGTGAAACTTTGTTTTCATTCCGATTCTTTATGCAATATGGATAGATTTACGAATTTAAAGACTAAACGAAAAAATTTACGATGTATGACATTTCACGTGGTCAATTAATTAATTTATTGACCGAAATATATGATTAAATTAGGCAGGATTGTAGAAAAAGAAATGGTTGAATCAAAATAATTCCTTCTTAATTTAAAATTTTGTTAGAGGGTACTATGAATGCTCTACCATGTTCCATTTACACACTAAAGGAGTGATACAAGATATAAGGTGTGCAGTTAAGCCAACATTTCTATTTGCAAATAAGGGGTTTCCAAGTGCAAGCCCAAGTATGTATAACATCTCAGGTGGTAGTTGCTAACTTACTAGGTTCAGTCGATATAGTCGTTCAGAATCATTGATCCTATTTCCCTATCGAGCAGCAGCACCTGTTAAAAACAAAGAGAAGAATTCTCAATTTATCCTAAGATCCGCTTTTGTCCGATCCATGTCATAGATCTGATAAAAGCCAGACTAACCAATCAAGTACCTCGTATTTTACTGTGGAGGCACTTTCAGCAATTTATTGCTTATTGCTTTATTGTGTATTTTACCTACTTGATAGCTTAATCTGGCTTTTATGGAGGCACTTTCAACAATATATTTCTGTAGTGTAATTCAAATATAATAAATATTAATATCGTACACATATTTCGCTTGCTCTTTTTTTCTTTGTACACTATATCATACATATCATCAATAAATATATTTATATAAATCATGTTCCGCAAGCATTGAAATACGATTCATGGGCTTACCTAATTTTGAATTTAAATCTTAGATGTTTAGAGCCTTATTTTGTTATTTATTTGCATTCAAAGTTACTCAAAGATGACCTTCTATGGCTAAGCATACTAAACATGATACAACAACAACAATTACTAATTTATCTGCCAATATATTACTGAAAAGTCGAAAACTCAGTGATTCTACAAGGTAAACGCTCACCCGACCTGTTAGAAAAAAATAAATAGGAATAGAGATAGAATAAAAGTAACCCGAAAACTCAGTGATTCTGAATTTTCTGATCTTGACATTCAAATTTGCCAAATTTGTTTGTTTACTATAATTTAACAAAAGGCATTAAACGATATATCAAAACGATGCATGAAGTGTGGAGTTGTTAGTGCATTCCAAGTATGTCTGTCCAGTAGGAGTGAAGTGTGGAGTTGATATAATTTAAAGATTGAGAAGAGGTAGGGCCAAAGCAGTAAAAGAATGTAACTTTTCAAGTTTCTAGGATTACAAAAAGGTATTATCAAATAAAACTGCTAATGCCATGACGTAAATTGTTGAAAGCGCCTCCATAAAAGCCAAACTAAGCAATGAAGTACCTTGTATTTTATGCCTAACCTAACCTAACCTACATGATTTTTAATTGTCTTAATCATTATCTCACATCATTTCAAATGAAATGATTCATTAAAGAGGAATCATGCCATATCGAGATTTGATCATTGATTGATACAATTTTTATTTTGGTTAATTGTTGAATAGGCTAGAATGAAATAACAATGGTTTTGGAGAGATAGTCGGTGTGGAAGTAAACCAACATTTCTATTGGCAAATAGGAGGTTTACAAGTGTTGACAGACGGCTAGAATTTCTTCGAATATGTTGTAGAATTCATTTAAGACATGAGCGAAACTTAAAATTGATAAGATTTAGGTGCGCTTTTACAACGGAGAATCATACGGTTTCTTTATGAGGAGTTAGTTGCACCTATGAATGATATAAATACTACTGCTGAATCATTGATCCTAGTTTCCTATCAAGTAGCACCACCAATAACGCTTGGCCATCCAAATTCCCTTTTGATTCCAAGTGCAACTGACCTTGAATATTCTTTAAGCCCCTAGTGATGGATCGACCTGGTACCTAAAGGTTGGTTTCAAATTTAGATTTATGGCTTATATTGGTTGACCTTCAATAGCTCTTGGGTGATTTTGAAATCTTAGGATACAATGATGTATATATATTATGATTGATATCGCGAAGGTAAAGGGACTCTAAACCGCAACGTTAGCTTGGTAGGATAGGGGTATAGTTGACGTCGATTCATCATTTTTAACATCAATAATTCAAAACCAAACGTGAAACTTTGTTTTCATTCCGATTCTTTATGCAATATGGATAGATTTACGAATTTAAAGACTAAACGAAAAAATTTACGATGTATGACATTTCACGTGGTCAATTAATTAATTTATTGACCGAAATATATGATTAAATTTGGCAGGATTGTAGAAAAAGAAATGGTTGAATCAAAATAATTCCTTCTTAATTTGCAATTTTGTTAGAGGGTACTATGAATGTTCTACCATGTTCCATTTACACACTAAAGGAGTGATACAAGATATAAGGTGTGCAGTTAAGCCAACATTTCTATTTGCAAATAAGGGGTTTCCAAGTGCAAGCCCAAGTACTTATAACATCTCAGGTGGTAGTTGCTAACTTACTAGGTTCAGTCGATATAGTCGTTCAGAATCATTGATCCTATTTCCCTATCGAGCAGCAGCACCTGTTAAAAACAAAGAGAAGAATTCTCAATTTATCCTAAGATCCGCTTTTGTCCGATCCATGTCATAGATCTGATAAAAGCCAGACTAACCAATCAAGTACCTCGTATTTTACTGTGGAGGCACTTTCAGCAATTTATTGCTTATTGCTTTATTGTGTATTTTACCTACTTGATAGCTTAATCTGGCTTTTATGGAGGCACTTTCAACAATATATTTCTGTAGTGTAATTCAAATATAATAAATATTAATTTCGTACACATATTTCGCTTGCTCTTTTTTTCTTTGTACACTATATCATACATATCATCAATAAATATATTTATACAAATCATGTTCCGCAAGCATTGGAATACGATTCATGGGCTTACCTAAATTTGAATTTAAATCTTAGATGTTTACAGCCTTATTTTGTTATTTATTTGGATTCAAAGTTACTCAAAGATGACCTTCTATGGCTAAGCATACTAAACATGATACAACAACAACAATTACTAATTTATCTGCCAATATATTACTGAAAAGTCGAAAACTCAGTGATTCTACAAGGTAAACGCTCACCCGACCTGTTAGAAAAAAATAAATAGGAATAGAGATAGAATAAAAGTAACCCGAAAACTCAGTGATTCTGAATTTTCTGATCTTGACATTCAAATTTGCCAAATTTGTTTGTTTACTATAATTTAACAAAAGGCATTAAACGATATATCAAAACGATGCATGAAGTGTGGAGTTGTTAGTGCATTCCAAGTATGTCTGTCCAGTAGGAGTGAAGTGTGGAGTTGATATAATTTAAAGATTGAGAAGAGGTAGGGCCAAAGCAGTAAAAGAATGTAACTTTTCAAGTTTCTAGGATTACAAAAAGGTATTATCAAATAAAACTGCTAATGCCATGACGTAAATTGTTGAAAGCGCCTCCATAAAAGCCAAACTAAGCAATGAAGTACCTTGTATTTTATGCCTAACCTAACCTAACCTACATGATTTTTAATTGTCTTAATCATTATCTCACATCATTTCAAATGAAATGATTCATTAAAGAGGAATCATGCCATATCGAGATTTGATCATTGATTGACACAATTTTTATTTTGGTTAATTGTTGAATAGGCTAGAATAAAATAACAATGGTTTTGGAGAGATAGTCGGTGTGGAAGTAAACCAACATTTCTATTGGCAAATAGGAGGTTTACAAGTGTTGACAGACGGCTAGAATTTCTTCGAATATGTTGTAGAATTCATTTAAGACATGAGCGAAACTTAAAATTGATAAGATTTAGGTGCGCTTTTACAACGGAGAATCATACGGTTTCTTTATGAGGAGTTAGTTGCACCTATGAATGATATAAATACTACTGCTGAATCATTGATCCTAGTTTCCTATCAAGTAGCACCACCAATAACGCTTGGCCATCCAAATTCCCTTTTGATTCCAAGTGCAACTGACCTTGAATATTCTTTAAGCCCCTAGTGATGGATCGACCTGGTACCTAAAGGTTGGTTTCAAATTTAGATTGATGGCTTATATTGGTTGACCTTCAATAGCTCTTGGGTGATTTTGAAATCTTAGGATACAATGATGTATATATATTATGATTGATATCGCGAAGGTAAAGGGACTCTAAACCGCAACGTTAGCTTGGTAGGATACGGGAATAGTGGACGTCGATTCATCATTTTTAACATCAATAATTCAAAACCAAACGTGAAACTTTGTTTTCATTCCGATTCTTTATGCAATATGGATAGATTTACGAATTTAAAGACTAAACGAAAAAATTTACGATGTATGACATTTCACGTGGTCAATTAATTAATTTATTGACCGAAATATATGATTAAATTAGGCAGGATTGTAGAAAAAGAAATGGTTGAATCAAAATAATTCCTTCTTAATTTGCAATTTTGTTAGAGGGTACTATGAATGTTCTACCATGTTCCATTTACACACTAAAGGAGTGATACAAGATATAAGGTGTGCAGTTAAGCCAACATTTCTATTTGCAAATAAGGGGTTTCCAAGTGCAAGCCCAAGTACTTATAACATCTCAGGTGGTAGTTGCTAACTTACTAGGTTCAGTCGATATAGTCGTTCAGAATCATTGATCCTATTTCCCTATCGAGCAGCAGCACCTGTTAAAAACAAAGAGAAGAATTCTCAATTTATCCTAAGATCCGCTTTTGTCCGATCCATGTCATAGATCTGATAAAAGCCAGACTAACCAATCAAGTACCTCGTATTTTACTGTGGAGGCACTTTCAGCAATTTATTGCTTATTGCTTTATTGTGTATTTTACCTACTTGATAGCTTAATCTGGCTTTTATGGAGGCACTTTCAACAATATATTTCTGTAGTGTAATTCAAATATAATAAATATTAATATCGTACACATATTTCGCTTGCTCTTTTTTTCTTTGTACACTATATCATACATATCATCAATAAATATATTTATACAAATCATGTTCCGCAAGCATTGGAATACGATTCATGGGCTTACCTAAATTTGAATTTAAATCTTAGATGTTTACAGCCTTATTTTGTTATTTATTTGGATTCAAAGTTACTCAAAGATGACCTTCTATGGCTAAGCATACTAAACATGATACAACAACAACAATTACTAATTTATCTGCCAATATATTACTGAAAAGTCGAAAACTCAGTGATTCTACAAGGTAAACGCTCACCCGACCTGTTAGAAAAAAATAAATAGGAATAGAGATAGAATAAAAGTAACCCGAAAACTCAGTGATTCTGAATTTTCTGATCTTGACATTCAAATTTGCCAAATTTGTTTGTTTACTATAATTTAACAAAAGGCATTAAACGATATATCAAAACGATGCATGAAGTGTGGAGATGTTAGTGCATTCCAAGTATGTCTGTCCAGTAGGAGTGAAGTGTGGAGTTGATATAATTTAAAGATTGAGAAGAGGTAGGGCCAAAGCAGTAAAAGAATGTAACTTTTCAAGTTTCTAGGATTACAAAAAGGTATTATCAAATAAAACTGCTAATGCCATGACGTAAATTGTTGAAAGCGCCTCCATAAAAGCCAAACTAAGCAATGAAGTACCTTGTATTTTATGCCTAACCTAACCTAACATACATGATTTTTAATTGTCTTAATCATTATCTCACATCATTTCAAATGAAATGATTCATTAAAGAGGAATCATGCCATATCGAGATTTGATCATTGATTGACACAATTTTTATTTTGGTTAATTGTTGAATAGGCTAGAATAAAATAACAATGGTTTTGGAGAGATAGTCGGTGTGGAAGTAAACCAACATTTCTATTGGCAAATAGGAGGTTTACAAGTGTTGACAGACGGCTAGAATTTCTTCGAATATGTTGTAGAATTCATTTAAGACATGAGCGAAACTTAAAATTGATAAGATTTAGGTGCGCTTTTACAACGGAGAATCATACGGTTTCTTTATGAGGAGTTAGTTGCACCTATGAATGATATAAATACTACTGCTGAATCATTGATCCTAGTTTCCTATCAAGTAGCACCACCAATAACGCTTGGCCATCCAAATTCCCTTTTGATTCCAAGTGCAACTGACCTTGAATATTCTTTAAGCCCCTAGTGATGGATCGACCTGGTACCTAAAGGTTGGTTTCAAATTTAGATTGATGGCTTATATTGGTTGACCTTCAATAGCTCTTGGGTGATTTTGAAATCTTAGGATACAATGATGTATATATATTATGATTGATATCGCGAAGGTAAAGGGACTCTAAACCGCAACGTTAGCTTGGTAGGATACGGGAATAGTTGACGTCGATTCATCATTTTTAACATCAATAATTCAAAACCAAACGTGAAACTTTGTTTTCATTCCGATTCTTTATGCAATATGGATAGATTTACGAATTTAAAGACTAAACGAAAAAATTTACGATGTATGACATTTCACGTGGTCAATTAATTAATTTATTGACCGAAATATATGATTAAATTAGGCAGGATTGTAGAAAAAGAAATGGTTGAATAAAAATAATTCCTTCTTAATTTGCAATTTTGTTAGAGGGTAGTATGAATGTTCTACCATGTTCCATTTACACACTAAAGGAGTGATACAAGATATAAGGTGTGCAGTTAAGCCAACATTTCTATTTGCAAATAAGGGGTTTCCAAGTGCAAGCCCAAGTACTTATAACATCTCAGGTGGTAGTTGCTAACTTACTAGGTTCAGTCGATATAGTCGTTCAGAATCATTGATCCTATTTCCCTATCGAGCAGCAGCACCTGTTAAAAACAAAGAGAAGAATTCTCAATTTATCCTAAGATCCGCTTTTGTCCGATCCATGTCATAGATCTGATAAAAGCCAGACTAACCAATCAAGTACCTCGTATTTTACTGTGGAGGCACTTTCAGCAATTTATTGCTTATTGCTTTATTGTGTATTTTACCTACTTGATAGCTTAATCTGGCTTTTATGGAGGCACTTTCAACAATATATTTCTGTAGTGTAATTCAAATATAATAAATATTAATATCGTACACATATTTCGCTTGCTCTTTTTTTCTTTGTACACTATATCATACATATCATCAATAAATATATTTATATAAATCATGTTCCGCAAGCATTGGAATACGATTCATGGGCTTACCTAAATTTGAATTTAAATCTTAGATGTTTAGAGCCTTATTTTGTTATTTATTTGGATTCAAAGTTACTCAAAGATGACCTTCTATGGCTAAGCATACTAAACATGATACAACAACAACAATTACTAATTTATCTGCCAATATATTACTGAAAAGTCGAAAACTCAGTGATTCCACAAGGTAAACGCTCACCCGACCTGTTAGAAAAAAATAAATAGGAATAGAGATAGAATAAAAGTAACCCGAAAACTCAGTGATTCTGAATTTTCTGATCTTGACATTCAAATTTGCCAAATTTGTTTGTTTACTATAATTTAACAAAAGGCATTAAACGATATATCAAAACGATGCATGAAGTGTGGAGTTGTTAGTGCATTCCAAGTATGTCTGTCCAGTAGGAGTGAAGTGTGGAGTTGATATAATTTAAAGATTGAGAAGAGGTAGGGCCAAAGCAGTAAAAGAATGTAACTTTTCAAGTTTCTAGGATTACAAAAAGGTATTATCAAATAAAACTGCTAATGCCATGACGTAAATTGTTGAAAGCGCCTCCATAAAAGCCAAACTAAGCAATGAAGTACCTTGTATTTTATGCCTAACCTAACCTAACCTACATGATTTTTAATTGTCTTAATCATTATCTCACATCATTTCAAATGAAATGATTCATTAAAGAGGAATCATGCCATATCGAGATTTGATCATTGATTGATACAATTTTTATTTTGGTTAATTGTTGAATAGGCTAGAATGAAATAACAATGGTTTTGGAGAGATAGTCGGTGTGGAAGTAAACCAACATTTCTATTGGCAAATAGGAGGTTTACAAGTGTTGACAGACGGCTAGAATTTCTTCGAATATGTTGTAGAATTCATTTAAGACATGAGCGAAACTTAAAATTGATAAGATTTAGGTGCGCTTTTACAACGAAGAATCATACGGTTTCTTTATGAGGAGTTAGTTGCACCTATGAATGATATAAATACTACTGCTGAATCATTGATCCTAGTTTCCTATCAAGTAGCACCACCAATAACGCTTGGCCATCCAAATTCCCTTTTGATTCCAAGTGCAACTGACCTTGAATATTCTTTAAGCCCCTAGTGATGGATCGACCTGGTACCTAAAGGTTGGTTTCAAATTTAGATTTATGGCTTATATTGGTTGACCTTCAATAGCTCTTGGGTGATTTTGAAATCTTAGGATACAATGATGTATATATATTATGATTGATATCGCGAAGGTAAAGGGACTCTAAACCGCAACGTTAGCTTGGTAGGATAGGGGTATAGTTGACGTCGATTCATCATTTTTAACATCAATAATTCAAAACCAAACGTGAAACTTTGTTTTCATTCCGATTCTTTATGCAATATGGATAGATTTACGAATTTAAAGACTAAACGAAAAAATTTACGATGTATGACATTTCACGTGGTCAATTAATTAATTTATTGACCGAAATATATGATTAAATTAGGCAGGATTGTAGAAAAAGAAATGGTTGAATCAAAATAATTCCTTCTTAATTTGCAATTTTGTTAGAGGGTACTATGAATGTTCTACCATGTTCCATTTACACACTAAAGGAGTGATACAAGATATAAGGTGTGCAGTTAAGCCAACATTTCTATTTGCAAATAAGGGGTTTCCAAGTGCAAGCCCAAGTACTTATAACATCTCAGGTGGTAGTTGCTAACTTACTAGGTTCAGTCGATATAGTCGTTCAGAATCATTGATCCTATTTCCCTATCGAGCAGCAGCACCTGTTAAAAACAAAGAGAAGAATTCTCAATTTATCCTAAGATCCGCTTTTGTCCGATCCATGTCATAGATCTGATAAAAGCCAGACTAACCAATCAAGTACCTCGTATTTTACTGTGGAGGCACTTTCAGCAATTTATTGCTTATTGCTTTATTGTGTATTTTACCTACTTGATAGCTTAATCTGGCTTTTATGGAGGCACTTTCAACAATATATTTCTGTAGTGTAATTCAAATATAATAAATATTAATTTCGTACACATATTTCGCTTGCTCTTTTTTTCTTTGTACACTATATCATACATATCATCAATAAATATATTTATACAAATCATGTTCCGCAAGCATTGGAATACGATTCATGGGCTTACCTAAATTTGAATTTAAATCTTAGATGTTTACAGCCTTATTTTGTTATTTATTTGGATTCAAAGTTACTCAAAGATGACCTTCTATGGCTAAGCATACTAAACATGATACAACAACAACAATTACTAATTTATCTGCCAATATATTACTGAAAAGTCGAAAACTCAGTGATTCTACAAGGTAAACGCTCACCCGACCTGTTAGAAAAAAATAAATAGGAATAGAGATAGAATAAAAGTAACCCGAAAACTCAGTGATTCTGAATTTTCTGATCTTGACATTCAAATTTGCCAAATTTGTTTGTTTACTATAATTTAACAAAAGGCATTAAACGATATATCAAAACGATGCATGAAGTGTGGAGTTGTTAGTGCATTCCAAGTATGTCTGTCCAGTAGGAGTGAAGTGTGGAGTTGATATAATTTAAAGATTGAGAAGAGGTAGGGCCAAAGCAGTAAAAGAATGTAACTTTTCAAGTTTCTAGGATTACAAAAAGGTATTATCAAATAAAACTGCTAATGCCATGACGTAAATTGTTGAAAGCGCCTCCATAAAAGCCAAACTAAGCAATGAAGTACCTTGTATTTTATGCCTAACCTAACCTAACCTACATGATTTTTAATTGTCTTAATCATTATCTCACATCATTTCAAATGAAATGATTCATTAAAGAGGAATCATGCCATATCGAGATTTGATCATTGATTGACACAATTTTTATTTTGGTTAATTGTTGAATAGGCTAGAATAAAATAACAATGGTTTTGGAGAGATAGTCGGTGTGGAAGTAAACCAACATTTCTATTGGCAAATAGGAGGTTTACAAGTGTTGACAGACGGCTAGAATTTCTTCGAATATGTTGTAGAATTCATTTAAGACATGAGCGAAACTTAAAATTGATAAGATTTAGGTGCGCTTTTACAACGGAGAATCATACGGTTTCTTTATGAGGAGTTAGTTGCACCTATGAATGATATAAATACTACTGCTGAATCATTGATCCTAGTTTCCTATCAAGTAGCACCACCAATAACGCTTGGCCATCCAAATTCCCTTTTGATTCCAAGTGCAACTGACCTTGAATATTCTTTAAGCCCCTAGTGATGGATCGACCTGGTACCTAAAGGTTGGTTTCAAATTTAGATTGATGGCTTATATTGGTTGACCTTCAATAGCTCTTGGGTGATTTTGAAATCTTAGGATACAATGATGTATATATATTATGATTGATATCGCGAAGGTAAAGGGACTCTAAACCGCAACGTTAGCTTGGTAGGATAGGGGTATAGTTGACGTCGATTCATCATTTTTAACATCAATAATTCAAAACCAAACGTGAAACTTTGTTTTCATTCCGATTCTTTATGCAATATGGATAGATTTACGAATTTAAAGACTAAACGAAAAAATTTACGATGTATGACATTTCACGTGGTCAATTAATTAATTTATTGACCGAAATATATGATTAAATTAGGCAGGATTGTAGAAAAAGAAATGGTTGAATCAAAATAATTCCTTCTTAATTTGCAATTTTGTTAGAGGGTACTATGAATGTTCTACCATGTTCCATTTACACACTAAAGGAGTGATACAAGATATAAGGTGTGCAGTTAAGCCAACATTTCTATTTGCAAATAAGGGGTTTCCAAGTGCAAGCCCAAGTACTTATAACATCTCAGGTGGTAGTTGCTAACTTACTAGGTTCAGTCGATATAGTCGTTCAGAATCATTGATCCTATTTCCCTATCGAGCAGCAGCACCTGTTAAAAACAAAGAGAAGAATTCTCAATTTATCCTAAGATCCGCTTTTGTCCGATCCATGTCATAGATCTGATAAAAGCCAGACTAACCAATCAAGTACCTCGTATTTTACTGTGGAGGCACTTTCAGCAATTTATTGCTTATTGCTTTATTGTGTATTTTACCTACTTGATAGCTTAATCTGGCTTTTATGGAGGCACTTTCAACAATATATTTCTGTAGTGTAATTCAAATATAATAAATATTAATATCGTACACATATTTCGCTTGCTCTTTTTTTCTTTGTACACTATATCATACATATCATCAATAAATATATTTATACAAATCATGTTCCGCAAGCATTGGAATACGATTCATGGGCTTACCTAAATTTGAATTTAAATCTTAGATGTTTACAGCCTTATTTTGTTATTTATTTGGATTCAAAGTTACTCAAAGATGACCTTCTATGGCTAAGCATACTAAACATGATACAACAACAACAATTACTAATTTATCTGCCAATATATTACTGAAAAGTCGAAAACTCAGTGATTCTACAAGGTAAACGCTCACCCCACCTGTTAGAAAAAAATAAATAGGAATAGAGATAGAATAAAAGTAACCCGAAAACTCAGTGATTCTGAATTTTCTGATCTTGACATTCAAATTTGCCAAATTTGTTTGTTTACTATAATTTAACAAAAGGCATTAAACGATATATCAAAACGATGCATGAAGTGTGGAGTTGTTAGTGCATTCCAAGTATGTCTGTCCAGTAGGAGTGAAGTGTGGAGTTGATATAATTTAAAGATTGAGAAGAGGTAGGGCCAAAGCAGTAAAAGAATGTAACTTTTCAAGTTTCTAGGATTACAAAAAGGTATTATCAAATAAAACTGCTAATGCCATGACGTAAATTGTTGAAAGCGCCTCCATAAAAGCCAAACTAAGCAATGAAGTACCTTGTATTTTATGCCTAACCTAACCTAACCTACATGATTTTTAATTGTCTTAATCATTATCTCACATCATTTCAAATGAAATGATTCATTAAAGAGGAATCATGCCATATCGAGATTTGATCATTGATTGACACAATTTTTATTTTGGTTAATTGTTGAATAGGCTAGAATAAAATAACAATGGTTTTGGAGAGATAGTCGGTGTGGAAGTAAACCAACATTTCTATTGGCAAATAGGAGGTTTACAAGTGTTGACAGACGGCTAGAATTTCTTCGAATATGTTGTAGAATTCATTTAAGACACGAGCGAAACTTAAAATTGATAAGATTTAGGTGCGCTTTTACAACGGAGAATCATACGGTTTCTTTATGAGGAGTTAGTTGCACCTATGAATGATATAAATACTACTGCTGAATCATTGATCCTAGTTTCCTATCAAGTAGCACCACCAATAACGCTTGGCCATCCAAATTCCCTTTTGATTCCAAGTGCAACTGACCTTGAATATTCTTTAAGCCCCTAGTGATGGATCGACCTGGTACCTAAAGGTTGGTTTCAAATTTAGATTTATGGCTTATATTGGTTGACCTTCAATAGCTCTTGGGTGATTTTGAAATCTTAGGATACAATGATGTATATATATTATGATTGATATCGCGAAGGTAAAGGGACTCTAAACCGCAACGTTAGCTTGGTAGGATAGGGGTATAGTTGACGTCGATTCATCATTTTTAACATCAATAATTCAAAACCAAACGTGAAACTTTGTTTTCATTCCGATTCTTTATGCAATATGGATAGATTTACGAATTTAAAGACTAAACGAAAAAATTTACGATGTATGACATTTCACGTGGTCAATTAATTAATTTATTGACCGAAATATATGATTAAATTAGGCAGGATTGTAGAAAAAGAAATGGTTGAATCAAAATAATTCCTTCTTAATTTGCAATTTTGTTAGAGGGTACTATGAATGTTCTACCATGTTCCATTTACACACTAAAGGAGTGATACAAGATATAAGGTGTGCAGTTAAGCCAACATTTCTATTTGCAAATAAGGGGTTTCCAAGTGCAAGCCCAAGTACTTATAACATCTCAGGTGGTAGTTGCTAACTTACTAGGTTCAGTCGATATAGTCGTTCAGAATCATTGATCCTATTTCCCTATCGAGCAGCAGCACCTGTTAAAAACAAAGAGAAGAATTCTCAATTTATCCTAAGATCCGCTTTTGTCCGATCCATGTCATAGATCTGATAAAAGCCAGACTAACCAATCAAGTACCTCGTATTTTACTGTGGAGGCACTTTCAGCAATTTATTGCTTATTGCTTTATTGTGTATTTTACCTACTTGATAGCTTAATCTGGCTTTTATGGAGGCACTTTCAACAATATATTTCTGTAGTGTAATTCAAATATAATAAATATTAATATCGTACACATATTTCGCTTGCTCTTTTTTTCTTTGTACACTATATCATACATATCATCAATAAATATATTTATACAAATCATGTTCCGCAAGCATTGGAATACGATTCATGGGCTTACCTAAATTTGAATTTAAATCTTAGATGTTTACAGCCTTATTTTGTTATTTATTTGGATTCAAAGTTACTCAAAGATGACCTTCTATGGCTAAGCATACTAAACATGATACAACAACAACAATTACTAATTTATCTGCCAATATATTACTGAAAAGTCGAAAACTCAGTGATTCTACAAGGTAAACGCTCACCCGACCTGTTAGAAAAAACTAAATAGGAATAGAGATAGAATAAAAGTAACCCGAAAACTCAGTGATTCTGAATTTTCTGATCTTGACATTCAAATTTGCCAAATTTGTTTGTTTACTATAATTTAACAAAAGGCATTAAACGATATATCAAAACGATGCATGAAGTGTGGAGTTGTTAGTGCATTCCAAGTATGTCTGTCCAGTAGGAGTGAAGTGTGGAGGTGATATAATTTAAAGATTGAGAAGAGGTAGGGACAAAGCAGTAAAAGAATGTAACTTTTCAAGTTTCTAGGATTACAAAAAGGTATTATCAAATAAAACTGCTAATGCCATGACGTAAATTGTTGAAAGCGCCTCCATAAAAGCCAAACTAAGCAATGAAGTACCTTGTATTTTATGCCTAACCTAACCTAACCTACATGATTTTTAATTGTCTTAATCATTATCTCACATCATTTCAAATGAAATGATTCATTAAAGAGGAATCATGCCATATCGAGATTTGATCATTGATTGACACAATTTTTATTTTGGTTAATTGTTGAATAGGCTAGAATAAAATAACAATGGTTTTGGAGAGATAGTCGGTGTGGAAGTAAACCAACATTTCTATTGGCAAATAGGAGGTTTACAAGTGTTGACAGACGGCTAGAATTTCTTCGAATATGTTGTAGAATTCATTTAAGACACGAGCGAAACTTAAAATTGATAAGATTTAGGTGCGCTTTTACAACGGAGAATCATACGGTTTCTTTATGAGGAGTTAGTTGCACCTATGAATGATATAAATACTACTGCTGAATCATTGATCCTAGTTTCCTATCAAGTAGCACCACCAATAACGCTTGGCCATCCAAATTCCCTTTTGATTCCAAGTGCAACTGACCTTGAATATTCTTTAAGCCCCTAGTGATGGATCGACCTGGTACCTAAAGGTTGGTTTCAAATTTAGATTTATGGCTTATATTGGTTGACCTTCAATAGCTCTTGGGTGATTTTGAAACGTTAGGATACAATGATGTATATATATTATGATTGATATCGCGAAGGTAAAGGGACTCTAAACCGCAACGTTAGCTTGGTAGGATAGGGGTATAGTTGACGTCGATTCATCATTTTTAACATCAATAATTCAAAACCAAACGTGAAACTTTGTTTTCATTCCGATTCTTTATGCAATATGGATAGATTTACGAATTTAAAGACTAAACGAAAAAATTTACGATGTATGACATTTCACGTGGTCAGTTAATTAATTTATTGACCGAAATATATGATTAAATTAGGCAGGATTGTAGAAAAAGAAATGGTTGAATCAAAATAATTCCTTCTTAATTTGCAATTTTGTTAGAGGGTACTATGAATGTTCTACCATGTTCCATTTACACACTAAAGGAGTGATACAAGATATAAGGTGTGCAGTTAAGCCAACATTTCTATTTGCAAATAAGGGGTTTCCAAGTGCAAGCCCAAGTACTTATAACATCTCAGGTGGTAGTTGCTAACTTACTAGGTTCAGTCGATATAGTCGTTCAGAATCATTGATCCTATTTCCCTATCGAGCAGCAGCACCTGTTAAAAACAAAGAGAAGAATTCTCAATTTATCCTAAGATCCGCTTTTGTCCGATCCATGTCATAGATCTGATAAAAGCCAGACTAACCAATCAAGTACCTCGTATTTTACTGTGGAGGCACTTTCAGCAATTTATTGCTTATTGCTTTATTGTGTATTTTACCTACTTGATAGCTTAATCTGGCTTTTATGGAGGCACTTTCAACAATATATTTCTGTAGTGTAATTCAAATATAATAAATATTAATATCGTACACATATTTCGCTTGTTCTTTTTTTCTTTGTACACTATATCATACATATCATCAATAAATATATTTATATAAATCATGTTCCGCAAGCATTGGAATACGATTCATGGGCTTACCTAATTTTGAATTTAAATCTTAGATGTTTAGAGCCTTATTTTGTTATTTATTTGGATTCAAAGTTACTCAAAGATGACCTTCTATGGCTAAGCATACTAAACATGATACAACAACAACAATTACTAATTTATCTGCCAATATATTACTGAAAAGTCGAAAACTCAGTGATTCTACAAGGTAAACGCTCACCCGACCTGTTAGAAAAAAATAAATAGGAATAGAGTTAGAATAAAAGTAACCCGAAAACTCAGTGATTCTGAATTTTCTGATCTTGACATTCAAATTTGCCAAATTTGTTTGTTTACTATAATTTAACAAAAGGCATTAAACGATATATCAAAACGATGCATGAAGTGTGGAGTTGTTAGTGCATTCCAAGTATGTCTGTCCAGTAGGAGTGAAGTGTGGAGTTGATATAATTTAAAGATTGAGAAGAGGTAGGGCCAAAGCAGTAAAAGAATGTAACTTTTCAAGTTTCTAGGATTACAAAAAGGTATTATCAAATAAAACTGCTAATGCCATGACGTAAATTGTTGAAAGCGCCTCCATAAAAGCCAAACTAAGCAATGAAGTACCTTGTATTTTATGCCTAACCTAACCTAACCTACATGATTTTTAATTGTCTTAATCATTATCTCACATCATTTCAAATGAAATGATTCATTAAAGAGGAATCATGCCATATCGAGATTTGATCATTGATTGATATAATTTTTATTTTGGTTAATTGTTGAATAGGCTAGAATGAAATAACAATGGTTTTGGAGAGATAGTCGGTGTGGAAGTAAACCAACATTTCTATTGGCAAATAGGAGGTTTACAAGTGTTGACAGACGGCTAGAATTTCTTCGAATATGTTGTAGAATTCATTTAAGACATGAGCGAAACTTAAAATTGATAAGATTTACGTGCGCTTTTACAACGGAGAATCATACGGTTTCTTTATGAGGAGTTAGTTGCACCTATGAATGATATAAATACTACTGCTGAATCATTGATCCTAGTTTCCTATCAAGTAGCACCACCAATAACGCTTGGCCATCCAAATTCCCTTTTGATTCCAAGTGCAACTGACCTTGAATATTCTTTAAGCCCCTAGTGATGGATCGACTTGGTACCTAAAGGTTGGTTTCAAATTTAGATTGATGGCTTATATTGGTTGACCTTCAATAGCTCTTGGGTGATTTTGAAATGTTAGGATACAATGATGTATATATATTATGATTGATATCGCGAAGGTAAAGGGACTCTAAACCGCAACGTTAGCTTGGTAGGATAGGGGTATAGTTGACGTCGATTCATCATTTTTAACATCAATAATTCAAAACCAAACGTGAAACTTTGTTTTCATTCCGATTCTTTATGCAATATGGATAGATTTACGAATTTAAAGACTAAACGAAAAAATTTACGATGTATGACATTTCACGTGGTCAGTTAATTAATTTATTGACCGAAATATATGATTAAATTAGGCAGGTTTGTAGAAAAAGAAATGGTTGAATCAAAATAATTCCTTCTTAATTTGCAATTTTGTTAGAGGGTACTATGAATGTTCTACCATGTTTCATTTACACACTAAAGGAGTGATACAAGATATAAGGTGTGCAGTTAAGCCAACATTTCTATTTGCAAATAAGGGGTTTCCAAGTGCAAGCCCAAGTACTTATAACATCTCAGGTGGTAGTTGCTAACTTACTAGGTTCAGTCGATATAGTCGTTCAGAATCATTGATCCTATTTCCCTATCGAGCAGCAGCACCTGTTAAAAACAAAGAGAAGAATTCTCAATTTATCCTAAGATCCGCTTTTGTCCGATCCATGTCATAGATCTGATAAAAGCCAGACTAA
This sequence comes from Nuphar pumila, assembly GCF_984573655.1. Classification (NCBI taxonomy): domain Eukaryota; kingdom Viridiplantae; phylum Streptophyta; class Magnoliopsida; order Nymphaeales; family Nymphaeaceae; genus Nuphar; species Nuphar pumila. The sequence continues at coordinate 60,439,328 of NC_143263.1, forward strand.
CCAATCAAGTACCTCGTATTTTACTGTGGAGGCACTTTCAGCAATTTATTGCTTATTGCTTTATTGTGTATTTTACCTACTTGATAGCTTAATCTGGCTTTTATGGAGGCACTTTCAACAATATATTTCTGTAGTGTAATTCAAATATAATAAATATTAATATCGTACACATATTTCGCTTGCTCTTTTTTTCTTTGTACACTATATCATACATATCATCAATAAATATATTTATACAAATCATGTTCCGCAAGCATTGGAATACGATTCTTGGGCTTACCTAATTTTGAATTTAAATCTTAGATGTTTAGAGCCTTATTTTGTTATTTATTTGGATTCAAAGTTACTCAAAGATGACCTTCTATGGCTAAGCATACTAAACATGATACAACAACAACAATTACTAATTTATCTGCCAATATATTACTGAAAAGTCGAAAACTCAGTGATTCTACAAGGTAAACGCTCACCCGACCTGTTAGAAAAAAATAAATAGGAATAGAGTTAGAATAAAAGTAACCCGAAAACTCAGTGATTCTGAATTTTCTGATCTTGACATTCAAATTTGCCAAATTTGTTTGTTTACTATAATTTAACAAAAGGCATTAAACGATATATCAAAACGATGCATGAAGTGTGGAGTTGTTAGTGCATTCCAAGTATGTCTGTCCAGTAGGAGTGAAGTGTGGAGTTGATATAATTTAAAGATTGAGAAGAGGTAGGGCCAAAGCAGTAAAAGAATGTAACTTTTCAAGTTTCTAGGATTACAAAAAGGTATTATCAAATAAAACTGCTAATGCCATGACGTAAATTGTTGAAAGCGCCTCCATAAAAGCCAAACTAAGCAATGAAGTACCTTGTATTTTATGCCTAACCTAACCTAACCTACATGATTTTTAATTGTCTTAATCATTATCTCACATCATTTCAAATGAAATGATTCATTAAAGAGGAATCATGCCATATCGAGATTTGATCATTGATTGATACAATTTTTATTTTGGTTAATTGTTGAATAGGCTAGAATGAAATAACAATGGTTTTGGAGAGATAGTCGGTGTGGAAGTAAACCAACATTTCTATTGGCAAATAGGAGGTTTACAAGTGTTGATAGATGGCTAGAATTTCTTCGAATATGTTGTAGAATTCATTTAAGACATGAGCGAAACTTAAAATTGATAAGATTTAGGTGCGCTTTTACAACGGAGAATCATACGGTTTCTTTATGAGGAGTTAGTTGCACCTATGAATGATATAAATACTACTGCTGAATCATTGATCCTAGTTTCCTATCAAGTAGCACCACCAATAACGCTTGGCCATCCAAATTCCCTTTTGATTCCAAGTGCAACTGACCTTGAATATTCTTTAAGCCCCTAGTGATGGATCGACCTGGTACCTAAAGGTTGGTTTCAAATTTAGATTTATGGCTTATATTGGTTGACCTGCAATAGCTCTTGGGTGATTTTGAAATGTTAGGATACAATGATGTATATATATTATGATTGATATCGCGAAGGTAAAGGGACTCTAAACCGCAACGTTAGCTTGGTAGGATAGGGGTATAGTTGACGTCGATTCATCATTTTTAACATCAATAATTCAAAACCAAACGTGAAACTTTGTTTTCATTCCGATTCTTTATGCAATATGGATAGATTTACGAATTTAAAGACTAAACGAAAAAATTTACGATGTATGACATTTCACGTGGTCAATTAATTAATTTATTGACCGAAATATATGATTAAATTAGGCAGGATTGTAGAAAAAGAAATGGTTGAATCAAAATAATTCCTTCTTAATTTGCAATTTTGTTAGAGGGTACTATGAATGTTCTACCATGTTCCATTTACACACTAAAGGAGTGATACAAGATATAAGGTGTGCAGTTAAGCCAACATTTCTATTTGCAAATAAGGGGTTTCCAAGTGCAAGCCCAAGTACTTATAACATCTCAGGTGGTAGTTGCTAACTTACTAGGTTCAGTCGATATAGTCGTTCAGAATCATTGATCCTATTTCCCTATCGAGCAGCAGCACCTGTTAAAAACAAAGAGAAGAATTCTCAATTTATCCTAAGATCCGCTTTTGTCCGATCCATGTCATAGATCTGATAAAAGCCAGACTAACCAATCAAGTACCTCGTATTTTACTGTGGAGGCACTTTCAGCAATTTATTGCTTATTGCTTTATTGTGTATTTTACCTACTTGATAGCTTAATCTGGCTTTTATGGAGGCACTTTCAACAATATATTTCTGTAGTGTAATTCAAATATAATAAATATTAATATCGTACACATATTTCGCTTGCTCTTTTTTTCTTTGTACACTATATCATACATATCATCAATAAATATATTTATATAAATCATGTTCCGCAAGCATTGGAATACGATTCATGGGCTTACCTAATTTTGAATTTAAATCTTAGATGTTTAGAGCCTTATTTTGTTATTTATTTGGATTCAAAGTTACTCAAAGATGACCTTCTATGGCTAAGCATACTAAACATGACACAACAACAACAATTACTAATTTATCTGCCAATATATTACTGAAAAGTCGAAAACTCAGTGATTCTACAAGGTAAACGCTCACCCGACCTGTTAGAAAAAAATAAATAGGAATAGAGTTAGAATAAAAGTAACCCGAAAACTCAGTGATTCTGAATTTTCTGATCTTGACATTCAAATTTGCCAAATTTGTTTGTTTACTATAATTTAACAAAAGGCATTAAACGATATATCAAAACGATGCATGAAGTGTGGAGTTGTTAGTGCATTCCAAGTATGTCTGTCCAGTAGGAGTGAAGTGTGGAGTTGATATAATTTAAAGATTGAGAAGAGGTAGGGCCAAAGCAGTAAAAGAATGTAACTTTTCAAGTTTCTAGGATTACAAAAAGGTATTATCAAATAAAACTGCTAATGCCATGACGTAAATTGTTGAAAGCGCCTCCATAAAAGCCAAACTAAGCAATGAAGTACCTTGTATTTTATGCCTAACCTAACCTAACCTACATGATTTTTAATTGTCTTAATCATTATCTCACATCATTTCAAATGAAATGATTCATTAAAGAGGAATCATGCCATATCGAGATTTGATCATTGATTGATACAATTTTTATTTTGGTTAATTGTTGAATAGGCTAGAATGAAATAACAATGGTTTTGGAGAGATAGTCGGTGTGGAAGTAAACCAACATTTCTATTGGCAAATAGGAGGTTTACAAGTGTTGACAGACGGCTAGAATTTCTTCGAATATGTTGTAGAATTCATTTAAGACATGAGCGAAACTTAAAATTGATAAGATTTAGGTGCGCTTTTACAACGGAGAATCATACGGTTTCTTTATGAGGAGTTAGTTGCACCTATGAATGATATAAATACTACTGCTGAATCATTGATCCTAGTTTCCTATCAAGTAGCACCACCAATAACGCTTGGCCATCCAAATTCCCTTTTGATTCCAAGTGCAACTGACCTTGAATATTCTTTAAGCCCCTAGTGATGGATCGACCTCGTACCTAAAGGTTGGTTTCAAATTTAGATTTATGGCTTATATTGGTTGACCTTCAATAGCTCTTGGGTGATTTTGAAATCTTAGGATACAATGATGTATATATATTATGATTGATATCGCGAAGGTAAAGGGACTCTAAACCGCAACGTTAGCTTGGTAGGATAGGGGTATAGTTGACGTCGATTCATCATTTTTAACATCAATAATTCAAAACCAAACGTGAAACTTTGTTTTCATTCCGATTCTTTATGCAATATGGATAGATTTACGAATTTAAAGACTAAACGAAAAAATTTACGATGTATGACATTTCACGTGGTCAATTAATTAATTTATTGACCGAAATATATGATTAAATTAGGCAGGATTGTAGAAAAAGAAATGGTTGAATCAAAATAATTCCTTCTTAATTTGCAATTTTGTTAGAGGGTACTATGAATGTTCTACCATGTTCCATTTACACACTAAAGGAGTGATACAAGATATAAGGTGTGCAGTTAAGCCAACATTTCTATTTGCAAATAAGGGGTTTCCAAGTGCAAGCCCAAGTACTTATAACATCTCAGGTGGTAGTTGCTAACTTACTAGGTTCAGTCGATATAGTCGTTCAGAATCATTGATCCTATTTCCCTATCGAGCAGCAGCACCTGTTAAAAACAAAGAGAAGAATTCTCAATTTATCCTAAGATCCGCTTTTGTCCGATCCATGTCATAGATCTGATAAAAGCCAGACTAACCAATCAAGTACCTCGTATTTTACTGTGGAGGCACTTTCAGCAATTTATTGCTTATTGCTTTATTGTGTATTTTACCTACTTGATAGCTTAATCTGGCTTTTATGGAGGCACTTTCAACAATATATTTCTGTAGTGTAATTCAAATATAATAAATATTAATATCGTACACATATTTCGTTTCTCTTTTTTTCTTTGTACACTATATCATACATATCATCAATAAATATATTTATATAAATCATGTTCCGCAAGCATTGGAATACGATTCATGGGCTTACCTAATTTTGAATTTGAATCTTAGATGTTTAGAGGCTTACTTTGTTATTTATTTGGATTCAAAGTTACTCAAAGATGACCTTCTATGGCTAAGCATACTAAACATGACACAACAACAACAATTACTAATTTATCTGCCAATATATTACTGAAAAGTCGAAAACTCAGTGATTCTACAAGGTAAACGCTCACCCGACCTGTTAGAAAAAAATAAATAGGAATAGAGATAGAATAAAAGTAACCCGAAAACTCAGTGATTCTGAATTTTCTGATCTTGACATTCAAATTTGCCAAATTTGTTTGTTTACTATAATTTAACAAAAGGCATTAAACGATATATCAAAACGATGCATGAAGTGTGGAGTTGTTAGTGCATTCCAAGTATGTCTGTCCAGTAGGAGTGAAGTGTGGAGTTGATATAATTTAAAGATTGAGAAGAGGTAGGGCCAAAGCAGTAAAAGAATGTAACTTTTCAAGTTTCTAGGATTACAAAAAGGTATTATCAAATAAAACTGCTAATGCCATGACGTAAATTGTTGAAAGCGCCTCCATAAAAGCCAAACTAAGCAATGAAGTACCTTGTATTTTATGCCAAACCTAACCTAACCTACATGATTTTTAATTGTCTTAATCATTATCTCACATCATTTCAAATGAAATGATTCATTAAAGAGGAATCATGCCATATCGAGATTTGATCATTGATTGATACAATTTTTATTTTGGTTAATTGTTGAATAGGCTAGAATGAAATAACAATGGTTTTGGAGAGATAGTCGGTGTGGAAGTAAACCAACATTTCTATTGGCAAATAGGAGGTTTACAAGTGTTGACAGACGGCTAGAATTTCTTCGAATATGTTGTAGAATTCATTTAAGACATGAGCGAAACTTAAAATTGATAAGATTTAGGTGCGCTTTTACAACGGAGAATCATACGGTTTCTTTATGAGGAGTTAGTTGCACCTATGAATGATATAAATACTACTGCTGAATCATTGATCCTAGTTTCCTATCAAGTAGCACCACCAATAACGCTTGGCCATCCAAATTCCCTTTTGATTCCAAGTGCAACTGACCTTGAATATTCTTTAAGCCCCTAGTGATGGATCGACCTGGTACCTAAAGGTTGGTTTCAAATTTAGATTTATGGCTTATATTGGTTGACCTTCAATAGCTCTTGGGTGATTTTGAAATGTTAGGATACAATGATGTATATATATTATGATTGATATCGCGAAGGTAAAGGGACTCTAAACCGCAACGTTAGCTTGGTAGGATAGGGGTATAGTTGACGTCGATTCATCATTTTTAACATCAATAATTCAAAACCAAACGTGAAACTTTGTTTTCATTCCGATTCTTTATGCAATATGGATAGATTTACGAATTTAAAGACTAAACGAAAAAATTTACGATGTATGACATTTCACGTGGTCAATTAATTAATTTATTGACCGAAATATATGATTAAATTAGGCAGGATTGTAGAAAAAGAAATGGTTGAATCAAAATAATTCCTTCTTAATTTGCAATTTTGTTAGAGGGTACTATGAATGTTCTACCATGTTCCATTTACACACTAAAGGAGTGATACAAGATATAAGGTGTGCAGTTAAGCCAACATTTCTATTTGCAAATAAGGGGTTTCCAAGTGCAAGCCCAAGTACTTATAACATCTCAGGTGGTAGTTGCTAACTTACTAGGTTCAGTCGATATAGTCGTTCAGAATCATTGATCCTATTTCCCTATCGAGCAGCAGCACCTGTTAAAAACAAAGAGAAGAATTCTCAATTTATCCTAAGATCCGCTTTTGTCCGATCCATGTCATAGATCTGATAAAAGCCAGACTAACCAATCAAGTACCTCGTGTTTTACTGTGGAGGCACTTTCAGCAATTTATTGCTTATTGCTTTATTGTGTATTTTACCTACTTGATAGCTTAATCTGGCTTTTATGGAGGCACTTTCAACAATATATTTCTGTAGTGTAATTCAAATATAATAAATATTAATATCGTACACATATTTCGCTTGCTCTTTTTTTCTTTGTACACTATATCATACATATCATCAATAAATATATTTATATAAATCATGTTCCGCAAGCATTGGAATACGATTCATGGGCTTACCTAATTTTGAATTTAAATCTTAGATGTTTAGAGCCTTATTTTGATATTTATTTGGATTCAAAGTTACTCAAAGATGACCTTCTATGGCTAAGCATACTAAACATGATACAACAACAACAATTACTAATTTATCTGCCAATATATTACTGAAAAGTCGAAAACTCAGTGATTCTACAAGGTAAACGCTCACCCGACCTGTTAGAAAAAAATAAATAGGAATAGAGTTAGAATAAAAGTAACCCGAAAACTCAGTGATTCTGAATTTTCTGATCTTGACATTCAAATTTGCCAAATTTGTTTGTTTACTATAATTTAACAAAAGGCATTAAACGATATATCAAAACGATGCATGAAGTGTGGAGTTGTTAGTGCATTCCAAGTATGTCTGTCCAGTAGGAGTGAAGTGTGGAGTTGATATAATTTAAAGATTGAGAAGAGGTAGGGCCAAAGCAGTAAAAGAATGTAACTTTTCAAGTTTCTAGGATTACAAAAAGGTATTATCAAATAAAACTGCTAATGCCATGACGTAAATTGTTGAAAGCGCCTCCATAAAAGCCAAACTAAGCAATGAAGTACCTTGTATTTTATGCCTAACCTAACCTAACCTACATGATTTTTAATTGTCTTAATCATTATCTCACATCATTTCAAATGAAATGATTCATTAAAGAGGAATCATGCCATATCGAGATTTGATCATTGATTGATACAATTTTTATTTTGGTTAATTGTTGAATAGGCTAGAATGAAATAACAATGGTTTTGGAGAGATAGTCGGTGTGGAAGTAAACCAACATTTCTATTGGCAAATAGGAGGTTTACAAGTGTTGACAGACGGCTAGAATTTCTTCGAATATGTTGTAGAATTCATTTAAGACATGAGCGAAACTTAAAATTGATAAGATTTAGGTGCGCTTTTACAACGGAGAATCATACGGTTTCTTTATGAGGAGTTAGTTGCACCTATGAATGATATAAATACTACTGCTGAATCATTGATCCTAGTTTCCTATCAAGTAGCACCACCAATAACGCTTGGCCATCCAAATTCCCTTTTGATTCCAAGTGCAACTGACCTTGAATATTCTTTAAGCCCCTAGTGATGGATCGACCTGGTACCTAAAGGTTGGTTTCAAATTTAGATTGATGGCTTATATTGGTTGACCTTCAATAGCTCTTGGGTGATTTTGAAATCTTAGGATACAATGATGTATATATATTATGATTGATATCGCGAAGGTAAAGGGACTCTAAACCGCAACGTTAGCTTGGTAGGATAGGGGTATAGTTGACGTCGATTCATCATTTTTAACATCAATAATTCAAAACCAAACGTGAAACTTTGTTTTCATTCCGATTCTTTATGCAATATGGATAGATTTACGAATTTAAAGACTAAACGAAAAAATTTACGATGTATGACATTTCACGTGGTCAATTAATTAATTTATTGACCGAAATATATGATTAAATTAGGCAGGATTGTAGAAAAAGAAATGGTTGAATCAAAATAATTCCTTCTTAATTTGCAATTTTGTTAGAGGGTACTATGAATGTTCTACCATGTTCCATTTACACACTAAAGGAGTGATACATGATATAAGGTGTGCAGTTAAGCCAACATTTCTATTTGCAAATAAGGGGTTTCCAAGTGCAAGCCCAAGTACTTATAACATCTCAGGTGGTAGTTGCTAACTTACTAGGTTCAGTCGATATAGTCGTTCAGAATCATTGATCCTATTTCCCTATCGAGCAGCAGCACCTGTTAAAAACAAAGAGAAGAATTCTCAATTTATCCTAAGATCCGCTTTTGTCCGATCCATGTCATAGATCTGATAAAAGCCAGACTAACCAATCAAGTACCTCGTATTTTACTGTGGAGGCACTTTCAGCAATTTATTGCTTATTGCTTTATTGTGTATTTTACCTACTTGATAGCTTAATCTGGCTTTTATGGAGGCACTTTCAACAATATATTTCTGTAGTGTAATTCAAATATAATAAATATTAATATCGTACACATATTTCGCTTGCTCTTTTTTTCTTTGTACACTATATCATACATATCATCAATAAATATATTTATATAAATCATGTTCCGCAAGCATTGGAATACGATTCATGGGCTTACCTAATTTTGAATTTAAATCTTAGATGTTTAGAGCCTTATTTTGTTATTTATTTGGATTCAAAGTTACTCAAAGATGACCTTCTATGGCTAAGCATACTAAACATGATAAAACAACAACAATTACTAATTTATCTGCCAATATATTACTGAAAAGTTGAAAACTCAGTGATTCTACAAGGTAAACGCTCACCCGACCTGTTAGAAAAAAATAAATAGGAATAGAGATAGAATAAAAGTAACCCGAAAACTCAGTGATTCTGAATTTTCTGATCTTGACATTCAAATTTGCCAAATTTGTTTGTTTACTATAATTTAACAAAAGGCATTAAACGATATATCAAAACGATGCATGAAGTGTGTTGTTGTTAGTGCATTCCAAGTATGTCTGTCCAGTAGGAGTGAAGTGTGGAGTTGATATAATTTAAAGATTGAGAAGAGGTAGGGCCAAAGCAGTAAAAGAATGTAACTTTTCAAGTTTCTAGGATTACAAAAAGGTATTATCAAATAAAACTCCTAATGCCATGACGTAAATTGTTGAAAGCGCATCCATAAAAGCCAAACTAAGCAATGAAGTACCTTGTATTTTATGCCTAACCTAACCTAACCTACATGATTTTTAATTGTCTTAATCATTATCTCACATCATTTCAAATGAAATGATTCATTAAAGAGGAATCATGCCATATCGAGATTTGATCATTGATTGATACAATTTTTATTTTGGTTAATTGTTGAATAGGCTAGAATGAAATAACAATGGTTTTGGAGAGATAGTCGGTGTGGAAGTAAACCAACACTTCTATTGGCAAATAGGAGGTTTACAAGTGTTGACAGACGGCTAGAATTTCTTCGAATATGTTGTAGAATTCATTTAAGACATGAGCGAAACTTAAAATTGATAAGATTTAGGTGCGCTTTTACAACGGAGAATCATACGGTTTCTTTATGAGGAGTTAGTTGCACCTATGAATGATATAAATACTACTGCTGAATCATTGATCCTAGTTTCCTATCAAGTAGCACCACCAATAACGCTTGGCCATCCAAATTCCCTTTTGATTCCAAGTGCAACTGACCTTGAATATTCTTTAAGCCCCTAGTGATGGATCGACCTGGTACCTAAAGGTTGGTTTCAAATTTAGATTGATGGCTTATATTGGTTGACCTTCAATAGCTCTTGGGTGATTTTGAAATCTTAGGATACAATGATGTATATATATTATGATTGATATCGCGAAGGTAAAGGGACTCTAAACCGCAACGTTAGCTTGGTAGGATACGGGAATAGTGGACGTCGATTCATCATTTTTAACATCAATAATTCAAAACCAAACGTGAAACTTTGTTTTCATTCCGATTCTTTATGCAATATGGATAGATTTACGAATTTAAAGACTAAACGAAAAAATTTACGATGTATGACATTTCACGTGGTCAATTAATTAATTTATTGACCGAAATATATGATTAAATTAGGCAGGATTGTAGAAAAAGAAATGGTTGAATCAAAATAATTCCTTCTTAATTTGCAATTTTGTTAGAGGGTAGTATGAATGTTCTACCATGTTCCATTTACACACTAAAGGAGTGATACAAGATATAAGGTGTGCAGTTAAGCCAACATTTCTATTTGCAAATAAGGGGTTTCCAAGTGCAAGCCCAAGTACTTATAACATCTCAGGTGGTAGTTGCTAACTTACTAGGTTCAGTCGATATAGTCGTTCAGAATCATTGATCCTATTTCCCTATCGAGCAGCAGCACCTGTTAAAAACAAAGAGAAGAATTCTCAATTTATCCTAAGATCCGCTTTTGTCCGATCCATGTCATAGATCTGATAAAAGCCAGACTAACCAATCAAGTACCTCGTATTTTACTGTGGAGGCACTTTCAGCAATTTATTGCTTATTGCTTTATTGTGTATTTTACCTACTTGATAGCTTAATCTGGCTTTTATGGAGGCACTTTCAACAATATATTTCTGTAGTGTAATTCAAATATAATAAATATTAATATCGTACACATATTTCGCTTGCTCTTTTTTTCTTTGTACACTATATCATACATATCATCAATAAATATATTTATATAAATCATGTTCCGCAAGCATTGGAATACGATTCATGGGCTTACCTAATTTTGAATTTAAATCTTAGATGTTTAGAGCCTTATTTTGTTATTTATTTGGATTCAAAGTTACTCAAAGATGACCTTCTATGGCTAAGCATACTAAACATGATACAACAACAACAATTACTAATTTATCTGCCAATATATTACTGAAAAGTCGAAAACTCAGTGATTCTACAAGGTAAACGCTCACCCGACCTGTTAGAAAAAAATAAATAGGAATAGAGATAGAATAAAAGTAACCCGAAAACTCAGTGATTCTGAATTTTCTGATCTTGACATTCAAATTTGCCAAATTTGTTTGTTTACTATAATTTAACAAAAGGCATTAAACGATATATCAAAACGATGCATGAAGTGTGGAGTTGTTAGTGCATTCCAAGTATGTCTGTCCAGTAGGAGTGAAGTGTGGAGTTGATATAATTTAAAGATTGAGAAGAGGTAGGGCCAAAGCAGTAAAAGAATGTAACTTTTCAAGTTTCTAGGATTACAAAAAGGTATTATCAAATAAAACTGCTAATGCCATGACGTAAATTGTTGAAAGCGCCTCCATAAAAGCCAAACTAAGCAATGAAGTACCTTGTATTTTATGCCTAACCTAACCTACATGATTTTTAATTGTCTTAATAATTATCTCACATCATTTCAAATGAAATGATTCATTAAAGAGGAATCATGCCATATCCAGGTTTGATCATTGATTGAAACAATTTTTATTTTGGTTAATTGTTGAATAGGCTAGAATGAAATAACAATGGTTTTGGAGAGATAGTCGGTGTGGAAGTAAACCAACATTTCTATTGGCAAATAGGAGGTTTACAAGTGTTGACAGACGGCTAGAATTTCTTCGAATATGTTGTAGAATTCATTTAAGACATGAGCGAAACTTAAAATTGATAAGATTTAGGTGCGCTTTTACAACGGAGAATCATACGGTTTCTTTATGAGGAGTTAGTTGCACCTATGAATGATATAAATACTACTGCTGAATCATTGATCCTAGTTTCCTATCAAGTAGCACCACCAATAACGCTTGGCCATCCAAATTCCCTTTTGATTCCAAGTGCAACTGACCTTGAATATTCTTTAAGCCCCAAGTGATGGATCGACCTGGTACCTAAAGGTTGGTTTCAAATTTAGATTTATGGCTTATAATGGTTGACCTTCAATAGCTCTTGGGTGATTTTGAAATCTTAGGATACAATGATGTATATATATTATGATTGATATCGCGAAGGTAAATGGACTCTAAACCGCAACGTTAGCTTGGTAGGATAGGGGTATAGTTGACGTCGATTCATCATTTTTAACATCAATAATTCAAAACCAAACGTGAAACTTTGTTTTCATTCCGATTCTTTATGCAATATGGATAGATTTACGAATTTAAAGACTAAACGAAAAAATATACGATGTATGACATTTCACGTGGTCAATTAATTAATTTATTGATCGAAAAATATGATTAAATTAGGCAGGATTGTAGAAAAAGAAATGGTTGAATCAAAATAATTCCTTCTTAATTTGCAATTTTGTTAGAGGGTACTATGAATGTTCTACCATGTTCCATTTACACACTAAAGGAGTGATACAAGATATAAGGTGTGCAGTTAAGCCAACATTTCTATTTGCAAATAAGGGGTTTCCAAGTGCAAGCCCAAGTACTTATAACATCTCAGGTGGTAGTTGCTAACTTACTAGGTTCAGTCGATATAGTCGTTCAGAATCATTGATCCTATTTCCCTATCGAGCAGCAGCACCTGTTAAAAACAAAGAGAAGAATTCTCAATTTATCCTAAGATCCGCTTTTGTCCGATCCATGTCATAGATCTGATAAAAGCCAGACTAACCAATCAAGTACCTCGTATTTTACTGTGGAGGCACTTTCAGCAATTTATTGCTTATTGCTTTATTGTGTATTTTACCTACTTGATAGCTTAATCTGGCTTTTATGGAGGCACTTTCAACAATATATTTCTGTAGTGTAATTCAAATATAATAAATATTAATATCGTACACATATTTCGCTTGCTCTTTTTTTCTTTGTACACTATATCATACATATCATCAATAAATATATTTATATAAATCATGTTCCGCAAGCATTGGAATACGATTCATGGGCTTACCTAATTTTGAATTTAATTCTTAGATGTTTAGAGCCTTACTTTGTTATTTATTTGGATTCAAAGTTACTCAAAGATGACCTTCTATGGCTAAGCATACTAAACATGACACAACAACAACAATTACTAATTTATCTGCCAATATATTACTGATAAGTCGAAAACTCAGTGATTCTACAAGGTAAACGCTCACCCGACCTGTTAGAAAAAAATAAATAGGAATAGAGATAGAATAAAAGTAACCCGAAAACTCAGTGATTCTGAATTTTCTGATCTTGACATTCAAATTTGCCAAATTTGTTTGTTTACTATAATTTAACAAAAGGCATTAAACGATATATCAAAACGATGCATGAAGTGTGGAGTTGTTAGTGCATTCCAAGTATGTCTGTCCAGTAGGAGTGAAGTGTGGAGTTGATATAATTTAAAGATTGAGAAGAGGTAGGGCCAAAGCAGTAAAAGAATGTAACTTTTCAAGTTTCTAGGATTACAAAAAGGTATTATCAAATAAAACTGCTAATGCCATGACGTAAATTGTTGAAAGCGCCTCCATAAAAGCCAAACTAAGCAATGAAGTACCTTGTATTTTATGCCAAACCTAACCTAACCTACATGATTTTTAATTGTCTTAATCATTATCTCACATCATTTCAAATGAAATGATTCATTAAAGAGGAATCATGCCATATCGAGATTTGATCATTGATTGATACAATTTTTATTTTGGTTAATTGTTGAATAGGCTAGAATGAAATAACAATGGTTTTGGAGAGATAGTCGGTGTGGAAGTAAACCAACATTTCTATTGGCAAATAGGAGGTTTACAAGTGTTGACAGACGGCTAGAATTTCTTCGAATATGTTGTAGAATTCATTTAAGACATGAGCGAAACTTAAAATTGATAAGATTTAGGTGCGCTTTTACAACGGAGAATCATACGGTTTCTTTATGAGGAGTTAGTTGCACCTATGAATGATATAAATACTACTGCTGAATCATTGATCCTAGTTTCCTATCAAGTAGCACCACCAATAACGCTTGGCCATCCAAATTCCCTTTTGATTGCAAGTGCAACTGACCTTGAATATTCTTTAAGCCCCTAGTGATGGATCGACCTGGTACCTAAAGGTTGGTTTCAAATTTAGATTTATGGCTTATATTGGTTGACCTTCAATAGCTCTTGGGTGATTTTGAAATCTTAGGATACAATGATGTATATATATTATGATTGATATCGCGAAGGTAAAGGGACTCTAAACCGCAACGTTAGCTTGGTAGGATAGGGGTATAGTTGACGTCGATTCATCATTTTTAACATCAATAATTCAAAACCAAACGTGAAACTTTGTTTTCATTCCGATTCTTTATGCAATATGGATAGATTTACGAATTTAAAGACTAAACGAAAAAATTTACGATGTATGACATTTCACGTGGTCAATTAATTAATTTATTGACCGAAATATATGATTAAATTAGGCAGGATTGTAGAAAAAGAAATGGTTGAATCAAAATAATTCCTTCTTAATTTGCAATTTTGTTAGAGGGTACTATGAATGTTCTACCATGTTCCATTTACACACTAAAGGAGTGATACAAGATATAAGGTGTGCAGTTAAGCCAACATTTCTATTTGCAAATAAGGGGTTTCCAAGTGCAAGCCCAAGTACTTATAACATCTCAGGTGGTAGTTGCTAACTTACTAGGTTCAGTCGATATAGTCGTTCAGAATCATTGATCCTATTTCCCTATCGAGCAGCAGCACCTGTTAAAAACAAAGAGAAGAATTCTCAATTTATCCTAAGATCCGCTTTTGTCCGATCCATGTCATAGATCTGATAAAAGCCAGACTAACCAATCAAGTACCTCGTATTTTACTGTGGAGGCACTTTCAGCAATTTATTGCTTATTGCTTTATTGTGTATTTTACCTACTTGATAGCTTAATCTGGCTTTTATGGAGGCACTTTCAACAATATATTTCTGTAGTGTAATTCAAATATAATAAATATTAATATCGTACACATATTTCGCTTGCTCTTTTTTTCTTTGTACACTATATCATACATATCATCAATAAATATATTTATATAAATCATGTTCCGCAAGCATTGGAATACGATTCATGGGCTTACCTAATTTTGAATTTAAATCTTAGATGTTTAGAGCCTTATTTTGTTATTTATTTGGATTCAAAGTTACTCAAAGATGACCTTCTATGGCTAAGCATACTAAACATGATACAACAACAACAATTACTAATTTATCTGCCAATATATTACTGAAAAGTCGAAAACTCAGTGATTCTACAAGGTAAACGCTCACCCGACCTGTTAGAAAAAAATAAATAGGAATATAGATAGAATAAAAGTAACCCGAAAACTCAGTGATTCTGAATTTTCTGATCTTGACATTCAAATTTGCCAAATTTGTTTGTTTACTATAATTTAACAAAAGGCATTAAACGATATATCAAAACGATGCATGAAGTGTGGAGTTGTTAGTGCATTCCAAGTATGTCTGTCCAGTAGGAGTGAAGTGTGGAGTTGATATAATTTAAAGATTGAGAAGAGGTAGGGCCAAAGCAGTAAAAGAATGTAACTTTTCAAGTTTCTAGGATTACAAAAAGGTATTATCAAATAAAACTGCTAATGCCATGACGTAAATTGTTGAAAGCGCCTCCATAAAAGCCAAACTAAGCAATGAAGTACCTTGTATTTTATGCCTAACCTAACCTAACCTACATGATTTTTAATTGTCTTAATCATTATCTCACATCATTTCAAATGAAATGATTCATTAAAGAGGAATCATGCCATATCGAGATTTGATCATTGATTGATACAATTTTTATTTTGGTTAATTGTTGAATAGGCTAGAATGAAATAACAATGGTTTTGGAGAGATAGTCGGTGTGGAAGTAAACCAACATTTCTATTGGCAAATAGGAGGTTTACAAGTGTTGACAGACGGCTAGAATTTCTTCGAATATGTTGTAGAATTCATTTAAGACATGAGCGAAACTTAAAATTGATAAGATTTAGGTGCGCTTTTACAACAGAGAATCATACGGTTTCTTTATGAGGAGTTAGTTGCACCTATGAATGATATAAATACTACTGCTGAATCATTGATCCTAGTTTCCTATCAAGTAGCACCACCAATAACGCTTGGCCATCCAAATTCCCTTTTGATTCCAAGTGCAACTGACCTTGAATATTCTTTAAGCCCCTAGTGATGGATCGACCTGGTACCTAAAGGTTGGTTTCAAATTTAGATTTATGGCTTATATTGGTTGACCTTCAATAGCTCTTGGGTGATTTTGAAATCTTAGGATACAATGATGTATATATATTATGATTGATATCGCGAAGGTAAAGGGACTCTAAACCGCAACGTTAGCTTGGTAGGATAGGGGTATAGTTGACGTCGATTCATCATTTTTAACATCAATAATTCAAAACCAAACGTGAAACTTTGTTTTCATTCCGATTCTTTATGCAATATGGATAGATTTACGAATTTAAAGACTAAACGAAAAAATTTACGATGTATGACATTTCACGTGGTCAATTAATTAATTTATTGACCGAAATATATGATTAAATTAGGCAGGATTGTAGAAAAAGAAATGGTTGAATCAAAATAATTCCTTCTTAATTTGCAATTTTGTTAGAGGGTACTATGAATGTTCTACCAAGTTCCATTTACACACTAAAGGAGTGATACAAGATATAAGGTGTGCAGTTAAGCCAACATTTCTATTTGCAAATAAGGGGTTTCCAAGTGCAAGCCCAAGTACTTATAACATCTCAGGTGGTAGTTGCTAACTTACTAGGTTCAGTCGATATAGTCGTTCAGAATCATTGATCCTATTTCCCTATCGAGCAGCAGCACCTGTTAAAAACAAAGAGAAGAATTCTCAATTTATCCTAAGATCCGCTTTTGTCCGATCCATGTCATAGATCTGATAAAAGCCAGACTAACCAATCAAGTACCTCGTATTTTACTGTGGAGGCACTTTCAGCAATTTATTGCTTATTGCTTTAATGTGTATTTTACCTACTTGATAGCTTAATCTGGCTTTTATGGAGGCACTTTCAACAATATATTTCTGTAGTGTAATTCAAATATAATAAATATTAATATCGTACACATATTTCGCTTGCTCTTTTTTTCTTTGTACACTATATCATACATATCATCAATAAATATATTTATATAAATCATGTTCCGCAAGCATTGGAATACGATTCATGGGCTTACCTAATTTTGAATTTAAATCTTAGATGTTTAGAGCCTTACTTTGTTATTTATTTGGATTCAAAGTTACTCAAAGATGACCTTCTATGGCTAAGCATACTAAACATGACACAACAACAACAATTACTAATTTATCTGCCAATATATTACTGAAAAGTCGAAAACTCAGTGATTCTACAAGGTAAACGCTCACCCGACCTGTTAGAAAAAAATAAATAGGAATAGAGATAGAATAAAAGTAACCCGAAAACTCAGTGATTCTGAATTTTCTGATCTTGACATTCAAATTTGCCAAATTTGTTTGTTTACTACAATTTAACAAAAGGCATTAAACGATATATCAAAACGATGCATGAAGTGTGGAGTTGTTAGTGCATTCCAAGTATGTCTGTCCAGTAGGAGTGAAGTGTGGAGTTGATATAATTTAAAGATTGAGAAGAGGTAGGGCCAAAGCAGTAAAAGAATGTAACTTTTCAAGTTTCTAGGATTACAAAAAGGTATTATCAAATAAAACTGCTAATGCCATGACGTAAATTGTTGAAAGCGCCTCCATAAAAGCCAAACTAAGCAATGAAGTACCTTGTATTTTATGCCTAACCTAACCTAACCTACATGATTTTTAATTGTCTTAATCATTATCTCACATCATTTCAAATGAAATGATTCATTAAAGAGGAATCATGCCATATCGAGATTTGATCATTGATTGATACAATTTTTATTTTGGTTAATTGTTGAATAGGCTAGAATGAAATAACAATGGTTTTGGAGAGATAGTCAGTGTGGAAGTAAACCAACATTTCTATTGGCAAATAGGAGGTTTACAAGTGTTGACAGACGGCTAGAATTTCTTCGAATATGTTGTAGAATTCATTTAAGACATGAGCGAAACTTAAAATTGATAAGATTTAGGTGCGCTTTTACAACGGAGAATCATACGGTTTCTTTATGAGGAGTTAGTTGCACCTATGAATGATATAAATACTACTGCTGAATCATTGATCCTAGTTTCCTATCAAGTAGCACCACCAATAACGCTTGGCCATCCAAATTCCCTTTTGATTCCAAGTGCAACTGACCTTGAATATTCTTTAAGCCCCTAGTGATGGATCGACCTGGTACCTAAAGGTTGGTTTCAAATTTAGATTTATGGCTTATATTGGTTGACCTTCAATAGCTCTTGGGTGATTTTGAAATCTTAGGATACAATGATGTATATATATTATGATTGATATCGCGAAGGTAAAGGGACTCTAAACCGCAACGTTAGCTTGGTAGGATAGGGGTATAGTTGACGTCGATTCATCATTTTTAACATCAATAATTCAAAACCAAACGTGAAACTTTGTTTTCATTCCGATTCTTTATGCAATATGGATAGATTTACGAATTTAAAGACTAAACGAAAAAATTTACGATGTATGACATTTCACGTGGTCAATTAATTAATTTATTGACCGAAATATATGATTAAATTAGGCAGGATTGTAGAAAAAGAAATGGTTGAATCAAAATAATTCCTTCTTAATTTGCAATTTTGTTAGAGGGTACTATGAATGTTCTACCATGTTCCATTTACACACTAAAGGAGTGATACAAGATATAAGGTGTGCAGTTAAGCCAACATTTCTATTTGCAAATAAGGGGTTTCCAAGTGCAAGCCCAAGTACTTATAACATCTCAGGTGGTAGTTGCTAACTTACTAGGTTCAGTCGATATAGTCGTTCAGAATCATTGATCCTATTTCCCTATCGAGCAGCAGCACCTGTTAAAAACAAAGAGAAGAATTCTCAATTTATCCTAAGATCCGCTTTTGTCCGATCCATGTCATAGATCTGATAAAAGCCAGACTAACCAATCAAGTACCTCGTATTTTACTGTGGAGGCACTTTCAGCAATTTATTGCTTATTGCTTTATTGTGTATTTTACCTACTTGATAGCTTAATCTGGCTTTTATGGAGGCACTTTCAACAATATATTTCTGTAGTGTAATTCAAATATAATAAATATTAATATCGTACACATATTTCGCTTGCTCTTTTTTTCTTTGTACACTATATCATACATATCATCAATAAATATATTTATATAAATCATGTTCCGCAAGCATTGGAATACGATTCATGGGCTTACCTAATTTTGAATTTAAATCTTAGATGTTTAGAGCCTTATTTTGTTATTTATTTGGATTCAAAGTTACTCAAAGATGACCTTCTATGGCTAAGCATACTAAACATGACACAACAACAACAATTACTAATTTATCTGCCAATATATTACTGAAAAGTCGAAAACTCAGTGATTCTACAAGGTAAACGCTCACCCGACCTGTTAGAAAAAAATAAATAGGAATATAGATAGAATAAAAGTAACCCGAAAACTCAGTGATTCTGAATTTTCTGATCTTGACATTCAAATTTGCCAAATTTGTTTGTTTACTATAATTTAACAAAAGGCATTAAACGATATATCAAAACGATGCATGAAGTGTGGAGTTGTTAGTGCATTCCAAGTATGTCTGTCCAGTAGGAGTGAAGTGTGGAGTTGATATAATTTAAAGATTGAGAAGAGGTAGGGCCAAAGCAGTAAAAGAATGTAACTTTTCAAGTTTCTAGGATTACAAAAAGGTATTATCAAATAAAACTGCTAATGCCATGACGTAAATTGTTGAAAGCGCCTCCATAAAAGCCAAACTAAGCAATGAAGTACCTTGTATTTTATGCCAAACCTAACCTAACCTACATGATTTTTAATTGTCTTAATCATTATCTCACATCATTTCAAATGAAATGATTCATTAAAGAGGAATCATGCCATATCGAGATTTGATCATTGATTGATACAATTTTTATTTTGGTTAATTGTTGAATAGGCTAGAATGAAATAACAATGGTTTTGGAGAGATAGTCGGTGTGGAAGTAAACCAACATTTCTATTGGCAAATAGGAGGTTTACAAGTGTTGACAGACGGCTAGAATTTCTTCGAATATGTTGTAGAATTCATTTAAGACATGAGCGAAACTTAAAATTGATAAGATTTAGGTGCGCTTTTACAACGGAGAATCATACGGTTTCTTTATGAGGAGTTAGTTGCACCTATGAATGATATAAATACTACTGCTGAATCATTGATCCTAGTTTCCTATCAAGTAGCACCACCAATAACGCTTGGCCATCCAAATTCCCTTTTGATTGCAAGTGCAACTGACCTTGAATATTCTTTAAGCCCCTAGTGATGGATCGACCTGGTACCTAAAGGTTGGTTTCAAATTTAGATTTATGGCTTATATTGGTTGACCTTCAATAGCTCTTGGGTGATTTTGAAATCTTAGGATACAATGATGTATATATATTATGATTGATATCGCGAAGGTAAAGGGACTCTAAACCGCAACGTTAGCTTGGTAGGATAGGGGTATAGTTGACGTCGATTCATCATTTTTAACATCAATAATTCAAAACCAAACGTGAAACTTTGTTTTCATTCCGATTCTTTATGCAATATGGATAGATTTACGAATTTAAAGACTAAACGAAAAAATTTACGATGTATGACATTTCACGTGGTCAATTAATTAATTTATTGACCGAAATATATGATTAAATTAGGCAGGATTGTAGAAAAAGAAATGGTTGAATCAAAATAATTCCTTCTTAATTTGCAATTTTGTTAGAGGGTACTATGAATGTTCTACCATGTTCCATTTACACACTAAAGGAGTGATACAAGATATAAGGTGTGCAGTTAAGCCAACATTTCTATTTGCAAATAAGGGGTTTCCAAGTGCAAGCCCAAGTACTTATAACATCTCAGGTGGTAGTTGCTAACTTACTAGGTTCAGTCGATATAGTCGTTCAGAATCATTGATCCTATTTCCCTATCGAGCAGCAGCACCTGTTAAAAACAAAGAGAAGAATTCTCAATTTATCCTAAGATCCGCTTTTGTCCGATCCATGTCATAGATCTGATAAAAGCCAGACTAACCAATCAAGTACCTCGTATTTTACTGTGGAGGCACTTTCAGCAATTTATTGCTTATTGCTTTATTGTGTATTTTACCTACTTGATAGCTTAATCTGGCTTTTATGGAGGCACTTTCAACAATATATTTCTGTAGTGTAATTCAAATATAATAAATATTAATATCGTACACATATTTCGCTTGCTCTTTTTTTCTTTGTACACTATATCATACATATCATCAATAAATATATTTATATAAATCATGTTCCGCAAGCATTGGAATACGATTCATGGGCTTACCTAATTTTGAATTTAAATCTTAGATGTTTAGAGCCTTATTTTGTTATTTATTTGGATTCAAAGTTACTCAAAGATGACCTTCTATGGCTAAGCATACTAAACATGATACAACAACAACAATTACTAATTTATCTGCCAATATATTACTGAAAAGTCGAAAACTCAGTGATTCTACAAGGTAAACGCTCACCCGACCTGTTAGAAAAAAATAAATAGGAATATAGATAGAATAAAAGTAACCCGAAAACTCAGTGATTCTGAATTTTCTGATCTTGACATTCAAATTTGCCAAATTTGTTTGTTTACTATAATTTAACAAAAGGCATTAAACGATATATCAAAACGATGCATGAAGTGTGGAGTTGTTAGTGCATTCCAAGTATGTCTGTCCAGTAGGAGTGAAGTGTGGAGTTGATATAATTTAAAGATTGAGAAGAGGTAGGGCCAAAGCAGTAAAAGAATGTAACTTTTCAAGTTTCTAGGATTACAAAAAGGTATTATCAAATAAAACTGCTAATGCCATGACGTAAATTGTTGAAAGCGCCTCCATAAAAGCCAAACTAAGCAATGAAGTACCTTGTATTTTATGCCTAACCTAACCTAACCTACATGATTTTTAATTGTCTTAATCATTATCTCACATCATTTCAAATGAAATGATTCATTAAAGAGGAATCATGCCATATCGAGATTTGATCATTGATTGATACAATTTTTATTTTGGTTAATTGTTGAATAGGCTAGAATGAAATAACAATGGTTTTGGAGAGATAGTCGGTGTGGAAGTAAACCAACATTTCTATTGGCAAATAGGAGGTTTACAAGTGTTGACAGACGGCTAGAATTTCTTCGAATATGTTGTAG
Source organism: Nuphar pumila (assembly GCF_984573655.1). Classification (NCBI taxonomy): domain Eukaryota; kingdom Viridiplantae; phylum Streptophyta; class Magnoliopsida; order Nymphaeales; family Nymphaeaceae; genus Nuphar; species Nuphar pumila. The sequence continues at coordinate 60,461,776 of NC_143263.1, forward strand.
AATTCATTTAAGACATGAGCGAAACTTAAAATTGATAAGATTTAGGTGCGCTTTTACAACGGAGAATCATACGGTTTCTTTATGAGGAGTTAGTTGCACCTATGAATGATATAAATACTACTGCTGAATCATTGATCCTAGTTTCCTATCAAGTAGCACCACCAATAACGCTTGGCCATCCAAATTCCCTTTTGATTCCAAGTGCAACTGACCTTGAATATTCTTTAAGCCCCTAGTGATGGATCGACCTGGTACCTAAAGGTTGGTTTCAAATTTAGATTTATGGCTTATATTGGTTGACCTTCAATAGCTCTTGGGTGATTTTGAAATCTTAGGATACAATGATGTATATATATTATGATTGATATCGCGAAGGTAAAGGGACTCTAAACCGCAACGTTAGCTTGGTAGGATAGGGGTATAGTTGACGTCGATTCATCATTTTTAACATCAATAATTCAAAACCAAACGTGAAACTTTGTTTTCATTCCGATTCTTTATGCAATATGGATAGATTTACGAATTTAAAGACTAAACGAAAAAATTTACGATGTATGACATTTCACGTGGTCAATTAATTAATTTATTGACCGAAATATATGATTAAATTAGGCAGGATTGTAGAAAAAGAAATGGTTGAATCAAAATAATTCCTTCTTAATTTGCAATTTTGTTAGAGGGTACTATGAATGTTCTACCAAGTTCCATTTACACACTAAAGGAGTGATACAAGATATAAGGTGTGCAGTTAAGCCAACATTTCTATTTGCAAATAAGGGGTTTCCAAGTGCAAGCCCAAGTACTTATAACATCTCAGGTGGTAGTTGCTAACTTACTAGGTTCAGTCGATATAGTCGTTCAGAATCATTGATCCTATTTCCCTATCGAGCAGCAGCACCTGTTAAAAACAAAGAGAAGAATTCTCAATTTATCCTAAGATCCGCTTTTGTCCGATCCATGTCATAGATCTGATAAAAGCCAGACTAACCAATCAAGTACCTCGTATTTTACTGTGGAGGCACTTTCAGCAATTTATTGCTTATTGCTTTAATGTGTATTTTACCTACTTGATAGCTTAATCTGGCTTTTATGGAGGCACTTTCAACAATATATTTCTGTAGTGTAATTCAAATATAATAAATATTAATATCGTACACATATTTCGCTTGCTCTTTTTTTCTTTGTACACTATATCATACATATCATCAATAAATATATTTATATAAATCATGTTCCGCAAGCATTGGAATACGATTCATGGGCTTACCTAATTTTGAATTTAAATCTTAGATGTTTAGAGCCTTACTTTGTTATTTATTTGGATTCAAAGTTACTCAAAGATGACCTTCTATGGCTAAGCATACTAAACATGACACAACAACAACAATTACTAATTTATCTGCCAATATATTACTGAAAAGTCGAAAACTCAGTGATTCTACAAGGTAAACGCTCACCCGACCTGTTAGAAAAAAATAAATAGGAATAGAGATAGAATAAAAGTAACCCGAAAACTCAGTGATTCTGAATTTTCTGATCTTGACATTCAAATTTGCCAAATTTGTTTGTTTACTATAATTTAACAAAAGGCATTAAACGATATATCAAAACGATGCATGAAGTGTGGAGTTGTTAGTGCATTCCAAGTATGTCTGTCCAGTAGGAGTGAAGTGTGGAGTTGATATAATTTAAAGATTGAGAAGAGGTAGGGCCAAAGCAGTAAAAGAATGTAACTTTTCAAGTTTCTAGGATTACAAAAAGGTATTATCAAATAAAACTGCTAATGCCATGACGTAAATTGTTGAAAGCGCCTCCATAAAAGCCAAACTAAGCAATGAAGTACCTTGTATTTTATGCCTAACCTAACCTAACCTACATGATTTTTAATTGTCTTAATCATTATCTCACATCATTTCAAATGAAATGATTCATTAAAGAGGAATCATGCCATATCGAGATTTGATCATTGATTGATACAATTTTTATTTTGGTTAATTGTTGAATAGGCTAGAATGAAATAACAATGGTTTTGGAGAGATAGTCGGTGTGGAAGTAAACCAACATTTCTATTGGCAAATAGGAGGTTTACAAGTGTTGACAGACGGCTAGAATTTCTTCGAATATGTTGTAGAATTCATTTAAGACATGAGCGAAACTTAAAATTGATAAGATTTAGGTGCGCTTTTACAACGGAGAATCATACGGTTTCTTTATGAGGAGTTAGTTGCACCTATGAATGATATAAATACTACTGCTGAATCATTGATCCTAGTTTCCTATCAAGTAGCACCACCAATAACGCTTGGCCATCCAAATTCCCTTTTGATTCCAAGTGCAACTGACCTTGAATATTCTTTAAGCCCCTAGTGATGGATCGACCTGGTACCTAAAGGTTGGTTTCAAATTTAGATTTATGGCTTATATTGGTTGACCTTCAATAGCTCTTGGGTGATTTTGAAATCTTAGGATACAATGATGTATATATATTATGATTGATATCGCGAAGGTAAAGGGACTCTAAACCGCAACGTTAGCTTGGTAGGATAGGGGTATAGTTGACGTCGATTCATCATTTTTAACATCAATAATTCAAAACCAAACGTGAAACTTTGTTTTCATTCCGATTCTTTATGCAATATGGATAGATTTACGAATTTAAAGACTAAACGAAAAAATTTACGATGTATGACATTTCACGTGGTCAATTAATTAATTTATTGACCGAAATATATGATTAAATTAGGCAGGATTGTAGAAAAAGAAATGGTTGAATCAAAATAATTCCTTCTTAATTTGCAATTTTGTTAGAGGGTACTATGAATGTTCTACCATGTTCCATTTACACACTAAAGGAGTGATACAAGATATAAGGTGTGCAGTTAAGCCAACATTTCTATTTGCAAATAAGGGGTTTCCAAGTGCAAGCCCAAGTACTTATAACATCTCAGGTGGTAGTTGCTAACTTAATAGGTTCAGTCGATATAGTCGTTCAGAATCATTGATCCTATTTCCCTATCGAGCAGCAGCACCTGTTAAAAACAAAGAGAAGAATTCTCAATTTATCCTAAGATCCGCTTTTGTCCGATCCATGTCATAGATCTGATAAAAGCCAGACTAACCAATCAAGTACCTCGTATTTTACTGTGGAGGCACTTTCAGCAATTTATTGCTTATTGCTTTAATGTGTATTTTACCTACTTGATAGCTTAATCTGGCTTTTATGGAGGCACTTTCAACAATATATTTCTGTAGTGTAATTCAAATATAATAAATATTAATATCGTACACATATTTCGCTTGCTCTTTTTTTCTTTGTACACTATATCATACATATCATCAATAAATATATTTATATAAATCATGTTCCGCAAGCATTGGAATACGATTCATGGGCTTACCTAATTTTGAATTTAAATCTTAGATGTTTAGAGCCTTACTTTGTTATTTATTTGGATTCAAAGTTACTCAAAGATGACCTTCTATGGCTAAGCATACTAAACATGACACAACAACAACAATTACTAATTTATCTGCCAATATATTACTGAAAAGTCGAAAACTCAGTGATTCTACAAGGTAAACGCTCACCCGACCTGTTAGAAAAAAATAAATAGGAATAGAGATAGAATAAAAGTAACCCGAAAACTCAGTGATTCTGAATTTTCTGATCTTGACATTCAAATTTGCCAAATTTGTTTGTTTACTATAATTTAACAAAAGGCATTAAACGATATATCAAAACGATGCATGAAGTGTGGAGTTGTTAGTGCATTCCAAGTATGTCTGTCCAGTAGGAGTGAAGTGTGGAGTTGATATAATTTAAAGATTGAGAAGAGGTAGGGCCAAAGCAGTAAAAGAATGTAACTTTTCAAGTTTCTAGGATTACAAAAAGGTATTATCAAATAAAACTGCTAATGCCATGACGTAAATTGTTGAAAGCGCCTCCATAAAAGCCAAACTAAGCAATGAAGTACCTTGTATTTTATGCCTAACCTAACCTAACCTACATGATTTTTAATTGTCTTAATCATTATCTCACATCATTTCAAATGAAATGATTCATTAAAGAGGAATCATGCCATATCGAGATTTGATCATTGATTGATACAATTTTTATTTTGGTTAATTGTTGAATAGGCTAGAATGAAATAACAATGGTTTTGGAGAGATAGTCGGTGTGGAAGTAAACCAACATTTCTATTGGCAAATAGGAGGTTTACAAGTGTTGACAGACGGCTAGAATTTCTTCGAATATGTTGTAGAATTCATTTAAGACATGAGCGAAACTTAAAATTGATAAGATTTAGGTGCGCTTTTACAACGAAGAATCATACGGTTTCTTTATGAGGAGTTAGTTGCACCTATGAATGATATAAATACTACTGCTGAATCATTGATCCTAGTTTCCTATCAAGTAGCACCACCAATAACGCTTGGCCATCCAAATTCCCTTTTGATTCCAAGTGCAACTGACCTTGAATATTCTTTAAGCCCCTAGTGATGGATCGACCTGGTACCTAAAGGTTGGTTTCAAATTTAGATTTATGGCTTATATTGGTTGACCTTCAATAGCTCTTGGGTGATTTTGAAATCTTAGGATACAATGATGTATATATATTATGATTGATATCGCGAAGGTAAAGGGACTCTAAACCGCAACGTTAGCTTGGTAGGATAGGGGTATAGTTGACGTCGATTCATCATTTTTAACATCAATAATTCAAAACCAAACGTGAAACTTTGTTTTCATTCCGATTCTTTATGCAATATGGATAGATTTACGAATTTAAAGACTAAACGAAAAAATTTACGATGTATGACATTTCACGTGGTCAATTAATTAATTTATTGACCGAAATATATGATTAAATTAGGCAGGATTGTAGAAAAAGAAATGGTTGAATCAAAATAATTCCTTCTTAATTTGCAATTTTGTTAGAGGGTACTATGAATGTTCTACCATGTTCCATTTACACACTAAAGGAGTGATACAAGATATAAGGTGTGCAGTTAAGCCAACATTTCTATTTGCAAATAAGGGGTTTCCAAGTGCAAGCCCAAGTACTTATAACATCTCAGGTGGTAGTTGCTAACTTACTAGGTTCAGTCGATATAGTCGTTCAGAATCATTGATCCTATTTCCCTATCGAGCAGCAGCACCTGTTAAAAACAAAGAGAAGAATTCTCAATTTATCCTAAGATCCGCTTTTGTCCGATCCATGTCATAGATCTGATAAAAGCCAGACTAACCAATCAAGTACCTCGTATTTTACTGTGGAGGCACTTTCAGCAATTTATTGCTTATTGCTTTAATGTGTATTTTACCTACTTGATAGCTTAATCTGGCTTTTATGGAGGCACTTTCAACAATATATTTCTGTAGTGTAATTCAAATATAATAAATATTAATATCGTACACATATTTCGCTTGCTCTTTTTTTCTTTGTACACTATATCATACATATCATCAATAAATATATTTATATAAATCATGTTCCGCAAGCATTGGAATACGATTCATGGGCTTACCTAATTTTGAATTTAAATCTTAGATGTTTAGAGCCTTACTTTGTTATTTATTTGGATTCAAAGTTACTCAAAGATGACCTTCTATGGCTAAGCATACTAAACATGACACAACAACAACAATTACTAATTTATCTGCCAATATATTACTGAAAAGTCGAAAACTCAGTGATTCTACAAGGTAAACGCTCACCCGACCTGTTAGAAAAAAATAAATAGGAATAGAGATAGAATAAAAGTAACCCGAAAACTCAGTGATTCTGAATTTTCTGATCTTGACATTCAAATTTGCCAAATTTGTTTGTTTACTATAATTTAACAAAAGGCATTAAACGATATATCAAAACGATGCATGAAGTGTGGAGTTGTTAGTGCATTCCAAGTATGTCTGTCCAGTAGGAGTGAAGTGTGGAGTTGATATAATTTAAAGATTGAGAAGAGGTAGGGCCAAAGCAGTAAAAGAATGTAACTTTTCAAGTTTCTAGGATTACAAAAAGGTATTATCAAATAAAACTGCTAATGCCATGACGTAAATTGTTGAAAGCGCCTCCATAAAAGCCAAACTAAGCAATGAAGTACCTTGTATTTTATGCCTAACCTAACCTAACCTACATGATTTTTAATTGTCTTAATCATTATCTCACATCATTTCAAATGAAATGATTCATTAAAGAGGAATCATGCCATATCGAGATTTGATCATTGATTGATACAATTTTTATTTTGGTTAATTGTTGAATAGGCTAGAATGAAATAACAATGGTTTTGGAGAGATAGTCGGTGTGGAAGTAAACCAACATTTCTATTGGCAAATAGGAGGTTTACAAGTGTTGACAGACGGCTAGAATTTCTTCGAATATGTTGTAGAATTCATTTAAGACATGAGCGAAACTTAAAATTGATAAGATTTAGGTGCGCTTTTACAACGAAGAATCATACGGTTTCTTTATGAGGAGTTAGTTGCACCTATGAATGATATAAATACTACTGCTGAATCATTGATCCTAGTTTCCTATCAAGTAGCACCACCAATAACGCTTGGCCATCCAAATTCCCTTTTGATTCCAAGTGCAACTGACCTTGAATATTCTTTAAGCCCCTAGTGATGGATCGACCTGGTACCTAAAGGTTGGTTTCAAATTTAGATTTATGGCTTATATTGGTTGACCTTCAATAGCTCTTGGGTGATTTTGAAATCTTAGGATACAATGATGTATATATATTATGATTGATATCGCGAAGGTAAAGGGACTCTAAACCGCAACGTTAGCTTGGTAGGATAGGGGTATAGTTGATGTCGATTCATCATTTTTAACATCAATAATTCAAAACCAAACGTGAAACTTTGTTTTCATTCCGATTCTTTATGCAATATGGATAGATTTACGAATTTAAAGACTAAACGAAAAAATTTACGATGTATGACATTTCACGTGGTCAATTAATTAATTTATTGACCGAAATATATGATTAAATTAGGCAGGATTGTAGAAAAAGAAATGGTTGAATCAAAATAATTCCTTCTTAATTTGCAATTTTGTTAGAGGGTACTATGAATGTTCTACCATGTTCCATTTACACACTAAAGGAGTGATACAAGATATAAGGTGTGCAGTTAAGCCAACATTTCTATTTGCAAATAAGGGGTTTCCAAGTGCAAGCCCAAGTACTTATAACATCTCAGGTGGTAGTTGCTAACTTACTAGGTTCAGTCGATATAGTCGTTCAGAATCATTGATCCTATTTCCCTATCGAGCAGCAGCACCTGTTAAAAACAAAGAGAAGAATCCTCAATTTATCCTAAGATCCGCTTTTGTCCGATCCATGTCATAGATCTGATAAAAGCCAGACTAACCAATCAAGTACCTCGTATTTTACTGTGGAGGCACTTTCAGCAATTTATTGCTTATTGCTTTATTGTGTATTTTACCTACTTGATAGCTTAATCTGGCTTTTATGGAGGCACTTTCAACAATATATTTCTGTAGTGTAATTCAAATATAATAAATATTAATATCGTACACATATTTCGCTTGCTCTTTTTTTCTTTGTACACTATATCATACATATCATCAATAAATATATTTATATAAATCATGTTCCGCAAGCATTGGAATACGATTCATGGGCTTACCTAATTTTGAATTTAAATCTTAGATGTTTAGAGCCTTATTTTGTTATTTATTTGGATTCAAAGTTACTCAAAGATGACCTTCTATGGCTAAGCATACTAAACATGATAAAACAACAACAATTACTAATTTATCTGCCAATATATTACTGAAAAGTCGAAAACTCAGTGATTCTACAAGGTAAACGCTCACCCGACCTGTTAGAAAAAAATAAATAGGAATAGAGATAGAATAAAAGTAACCCGAAAACTCAGTGATTCTGAATTTTCTGATCTTGACATTCAAATTTGCCAAATTTGTTTGTTTACTATAATTTAACAAAAGGCATTAAACGATATATCAAAACGATGCATGAAGTGTGGAGTTGTTAGTGCATTCCAAGTATGTCTGTCCAGTAGGAGTGAAGTGTGGAGTTGATATAATTTAAAGATTGAGAAGAGGTAGGGCCAAAGCAGTAAAAGAATGTAACTTTTCAAGTTTCTAGGATTACAAAAAGGTATTATCAAATAAAACTGCTAATGCCATGACGTAAATTGTTGAAAGCGCCTCCATAAAAGCCAAACTAAGCAATGAAGTACCTTGTATTTTATGCCTAACCTAACCTACATGATTTTTAATTGTCTTAATCATTATCTCACATCATTTCAAATGAAATGATTCATTAAAGAGGAATCATGCCATATCGAGATTTGATCATTGATTGAAACAATTTTTATTTTGGTTAATTGTTGAATAGGCTAGAATGAAATAACAATGGTTTTGGAGAGATAGTCGGTGTGGAAGTAAACCAACATTTCTATTGGCAAATAGGAGGTTTACAAGTGTTGACAGACGGCTAGAATTTCTTCGAATATGTTGTAGAATTCATTTAAGACATGAGCGAAACTTAAAATTGATAAGATTTAGGTGCGCTTTTACAACGGAGAATCATACGGTTTCTTTATGAGGAGTTAGTTGCACCTATGAATGATATAAATACTACTGCTGAATCATTGATCCTAGTTTCCTATCAAGTAGCACCACCAATAACGCTTGGCCATCCAAATTCCCTTTTGATTGCAAGTGCAACTGACCTTGAATATTCTTTAAGCCCCTAGTGATGGATCGACCTGGTACCTAAAGGTTGGTTTCAAATTTAGATTTATGGCTTATATTGGTTGACCTTCAATAGCTCTTGGGTGATTTTGAAATCTTAGGATACAATGATGTATATATATTATGATTGATATCGCGAAGGTAAAGGGACTCTAAACCGCAACGTTAGCTTGGTAGGATAGGGGTATAGTTGACGTCGATTCATCATTTTTAACATCAATAATTCAAAACCAAACGTGAAACTTTGTTTTCATTCCGATTCTTTATGCAATATGGATAGATTTACGAATTTAAAGACTAAACGAAAAAATTTACGATGTATGACATTTCACGTGGTCAATTAATTAATTTATTGACCGAAATATATGATTAAATTAGGCAGGATTGTAGAAAAAGAAATGGTTGAATCAAAATAATTCCTTCTTAATTTGCAATTTTGTTAGAGGGTACTATGAATGTTCTACCATGTTCCATTTACACACTAAAGGAGTGATACAAGATATAAGGTGTGCAGTTAAGCCAACATTTCTATTTGCAAATAAGGGGTTTCCAAGTGCAAGCCCAAGTACTTATAACATCTCAGGTGGTAGTTGCTAACTTACTAGGTTCAGTCGATATAGTCGTTCAGAATCATTGATCCTATTTCCCTATCGAGCAGCAGCACCTGTTAAAAACAAAGAGAAGAATTCTCAATTTATCCTAAGATCCGCTTTTGTCCGATCCATGTCATAGATCTGATAAAAGCCAGACTAACCAATCAAGTACCTCGTATTTTACTGTGGAGGCACTTTCAGCAATTTATTGCTTATTGCTTTATTGTGTATTTTACCTACTTGATAGCTTAATCTGGCTTTTATGGAGGCACTTTCAACAATATATTTCTGTAGTGTAATTCAAATATAATAAATATTAATATCGTACACATATTTCGCTTGCTCTTTTTTTCTTTGTACACTATATCATACATATCATCAATAAATATATTTATATAAATCATGTTCCGCAAGCATTGGAATACGATTCATGGGCTTACCTAATTTTGAATTTAAATCTTAGATGTTTAGAGCCTTACTTTGTTATTTATTTGGATTCAAAGTTACTCAAAGATGACCTTCTATGGCTAAGCATACTAAACATGACACAACAACAACAATTACTAATTTATCTGCCAATATATTACTGAAAAGTCGAAAACTCAGTGATTCTACAAGGTAAACGCTCACCCGACCTGTTAGAAAAAAATAAATAGGAATAGAGATAGAATAAAAGTAACCCGAAAACTCAGTGATTCTGAATTTTCTGATCTTGACATTCAAATTTGCCAAATTTGTTTGTTTACTATAATTTAACAAAAGGCATTAAACGATATATCAAAACGATGCATGAAGTGTGGAGTTGTTAGTGCATTCCAAGTATGTCTGTCCAGTAGGAGTGAAGTGTGGAGTTGATATAATTTAAAGATTGAGAAGAGGTAGGGCCAAAGCAGTAAAAGAATGTAACTTTTCAAGTTTCTAGGATTACAAAAAGGTATTATCAAATAAAACTGCTAATGCCATGACGTAAATTGTTGAAAGCGCCTCCATAAAAGCCAAACTAAGCAATGAAGTACCTTGTATTTTATGCCAAACCTAACCTAACCTACATGATTTTTAATTGTCTTAATCATTATCTCACATCATTTCAAATGAAATGATTCATTAAAGAGGAATCATGCCATATCGAGATTTGATCATTGATTGATACAATTTTTATTTTGGTTAATTGTTGAATAGGCTAGAATGAAATAACAATGGTTTTGGAGAGATAGTCGGTGTGGAAGTAAACCAACATTTCTATTGGCAAATAGGAGGTTTACAAGTGTTGACAGACGGCTAGAATTTCTTCGAATATGTTGTAGAATTCATTTAAGACATGAGCGAAACTTAAAATTGATAAGATTTAGGTGCGCTTTTACAACGGAGAATCATACGGTTTCTTTATGAGGAGTTAGTTGCACCTATGAATGATATAAATACTACTGCTGAATCATTGATCCTAGTTTCCTATCAAGTAGCACCACCAATAACGCTTGGCCATCCAAATTCCCTTTTGATTCCAAGTGCAACTGACCTTGAATATTCTTTAAGCCCCTAGTGATGGATCGACCTGGTACCTAAAGGTTGGTTTCAAATTTAGATTTATGGCTTATATTGGTTGACCTTCAATAGCTCTTGGGTGATTTTGAAATCTTAGGATACAATGATGTATATATATTATGATTGATATCGCGAAGGTAAAGGGACTCTAAACCGCAACGTTAGCTTGGTAGGATAGGGGTATAGTTGACGTCGATTCATCATTTTTAACATCAATAATTCAAAACCAAACGTGAAACTTTGTTTTCATTCCGATTCTTTATGCAATATGGATAGATTTACGAATTTAAAGACTAAACGAAAAAATTTACGATGTATGACATTTCACGTGGTCAATTAATTAATTTATTGACCGAAATATATGATTAAATTAGGCAGGATTGTAGAAAAAGAAATGGTTGAATCAAAATAATTCCTTCTTAATTTGCAATTTTGTTAGAGGGTACTATGAATGTTCTACCATGTTCCATTTACACACTAAAGGAGTGATACAAGATATAAGGTGTGCAGTTAAGCCAACATTTCTATTTGCAAATAAGGGGTTTCCAAGTGCAAGCCCAAGTACTTATAACATCTCAGGTGGTAGTTGCTAACTTACTAGGTTCAGTCGATATAGTCGTTCAGAATCATTGATCCTATTTCCCTATCGAGCAGCAGCACCTGTTAAAAACAAAGAGAAGAATTCTCAATTTATCCTAAGATCCGCTTTTGTCCGATCCATGTCATAGATCTGATAAAAGCCAGACTAACCAATCAAGTACCTCGTATTTTACTGTGGAGGCACTTTCAGCAATTTATTGCTTATTGCTTTATTGTGTATTTTACCTACTTGATAGCTTAATCTGGCTTTTATGGAGGCACTTTCAACAATATATTTCTGTAGTGTAATTCAAATATAATAAATATTAATATCGTACACATATTTCGCTTGCTCTTTTTTTCTTTGTACACTATATCATACATATCATCAATAAATATATTTATATAAATCATGTTCCGCAAGCATTGGAATACGATTCATGGGCTTACCTAATTTTGAATTTAAATCTTAGATGTTTAGAGCCTTACTTTGTTATTTATTTGGATTCAAAGTTACTCAAAGATGACCTTCTATGGCTAAGCATACTAAACATGACACAACAACAACAATTACTAATTTATCTGCCAATATATTACTGAAAAGTCGAAAACTCAGTGATTCTACAAGGTAAACGCTCACCCGACCTGTTAGAAAAAAATAAATAGGAATAGAGATAGAATAAAAGTAACCCGAAAACTCAGTGATTCTGAATTTTCTGAGCTTGACATTCAAATTTGCCAAATTTGTTTGTTTACTATAATTTAACAAAAGGCATTAAACGATATATCAAAACGATGCATGAAGTGTGGAGTTGTTAGTGCATTCCAAGTATGTCTGTCCAGTAGGAGTGAAGTGTGGAGTTGATATAATTTAAAGATTGAGAAGAGGTAGGGCCAAAGCAGTAAAAGAATGTAACTTTTCAAGTTTCTAGGATTACAAAAAGGTATTATCAAATAAAACTGCTAATGCCATGACGTAAATTGTTGAAAGCGCCTCCATAAAAGCCAAACTAAGCAATGAAGTACCTTGTATTTTATGCCTAACCTAACCTAACCTACATGATTTTTAATTGTCTTAATCATTATCTCACATCATTTCAAATGAAATGATTCATTAAAGAGGAATCATGCCATATCGAGATTTGATCATTGATTGATACAATTTTTATTTTGGTTAATTGTTGAATAAGCTAGAATGAAATAACAATGGTTTTGGAGAGATAGTCGGTGTGGAAGTAAACCAACATTTCTATTGGCAAATAGGAGGTTTACAAGTGTTGACAGACGGCTAGAATTTCTTCGAATATGTTGTAGAATTCATTTAAGACATGAGCGAAACTTAAAATTGATAAGATTTAGGTGCGCTTTTACAACGGAGAATCATACGGTTTCTTTATGAGGAGTTAGTTGCACCTATGAATGATATAAATACTACTGCTGAATCATTGATCCTAGTTTCCTATCAAGTAGCACCACCAATAACGCTTGGCCATCCAAATTCCCTTTTGATTCCAAGTGCAACTGACCTTGAATATTCTTTAAGCCCCTAGTGATGGATCGACCTGGTACCTAAAGGTTGGTTTCAAATTTAGATTTATGGCTTATATTGGTTGACCTTCAATAGCTCTTGGGTGATTTTGAAATCTTAGGATACAATGATGTATATATATTATGATTGATATCGCGAAGGTAAAGGGACTCTAAACCGCAACGTTAGCTTGGTAGGATAGGGGTATAGTTGACGTCGATTCATCATTTTTAACATCAATAATTCAAAACCAAACGTGAAACTTTGTTTTCATTCCGATTCTTTATGCAATATGGATAGATTTACGAATTTAAAGACTAAACGAAAAAATTTACGATGTATGACATTTCACGTGGTCAATTAATTAATTTATTGACCGAAATATATGATTAAATTAGGCAGGATTGTAGAAAAAGAAATGGTTGAATCAAAATAATTCCTTCTTAATTTGCAATTTTGTTAGAGGGTACTATGAATGTTCTACCATGTTCCATTTACACACTAAAGGAGTGATACAAGATATAAGGTGTGCAGTTAAGCCAACATTTCTATTTGCAAATAAGGGGTTTCCAAGTGCAAGCCCAAGTACTTATAACATCTCAGGTGGTAGTTGCTAACTTACTAGGTTCAGTCGATATAGTCGTTCAGAATCATTGATCCTATTTCCCTATCGAGCAGCAGCACCTGTTAAAAACAAAGAGAAGAATTCTCAATTTATCCTAAGATCCGCTTTTGTCCGATCCATGTCATAGATCTGATAAAAGCCAGACTAACCAATCAAGTACCTCGTATTTTACTGTGGAGGCACTTTCAGCAATTTATTGCTTATTGCTTTATTGTGTATTTTACCTACTTGATAGCTTAATCTGGCTTTTATGGAGGCACTTTCAACAATATATTTCTGTAGTGTAATTCAAATATAATAAATATTAATATCGTACACATATTTCGCTTGCTCTTTTTTTCTTTGTACACTATATCATACATATCATCAATAAATATATTTATATAAATCATGTTCCGCAAGCATTGGAATACGATTCATGGGCTTACCTAATTTTGAATTTAAATCTTAGATGTTTAGAGCCTTACTTTGTTATTTATTTGGATTCAAAGTTACTCAAAGATGACCTTCTATGGCTAAGCATACTAAACATGACACAACAACAACAATTACTAATTTATCTGCCAATATATTACTGAAAAGTCGAAAACTCAGTGATTCTACAAGGTAAACGCTCACCCGACCTGTTAGAAAAAAATAAATAGGAATAGAGATAGAATAAAAGTAACCCGAAAACTCAGTGATTCTGAATTTTCTGATCTTGACATTCAAATTTGCCAAATTTGTTTGTTTACTATAATTTAACAAAAGGCATTAAACGATATATCAAAACGATGCATGAAGTGTGGAGTTGTTAGTGCATTCCAAGTATGTCTGTCCAGTAGGAGTGAAGTGTGGAGTTGATATAATTTAAAGATTGAGAAGAGGTAGGGCCAAAGCAGTAAAAGAATGTAACTTTTCAAGTTTCTAGGATTACAAAAAGGTATTATCAAATAAAACTGCTAATGCCATGACGTAAATTGTTGAAAGCGCCTCCATAAAAGCCAAACTAAGCAATGAAGTACCTTGTATTTTATGCCAAACCTAACCTAACCTACATGATTTTTAATTGTCTTAATCATTATCTCACATCATTTCAAATGAAATGATTCATTAAAGAGGAATCATGCCATATCGAGATTTGATCATTGATTGATACAATTTTTATTTTGGTTAATTGTTGAATAGGCTAAAATGAAATAACAATGGTTTTGGAGAGATAGTCGGTGTGGAAGTAAACCAACATTTCTATTGGCAAATAGGAGGTTTACAAGTGTTGACAGACGGCTAGAATTTCTTCGAATATGTTGTAGAATTCATTTAAGACATGAGCGAAACTTAAAATTGATAAGATTTAGGTGCGCTTTTACAACGGAGAATCATACGGTTTCTTTATGAGGAGTTAGTTGCACCTATGAATGATATAAATACTACTGCTGAATCATTGATCCTAGTTTCCTATCAAGTAGCACCACCAATAACGCTTGGCCATCCAAATTCCCTTTTGATTCCAAGTGCAACTGACCTTGAATATTCTTTAAGCCCCTAGTGATGGATCGACCTGGTACCTAAAGGTTGGTTTCAAATTTAGATTTATGGCTTATATTGGTTGACCTTCAATAGCTCTTGGGTGATTTTGAAATCTTAGGATACAATGATGTATATATATTATGATTGATATCGCGAAGGTAAAGGGACTCTAAACCGCAACGTTAGCTTGGTAGGATAGGGGTATAGTTGACGTCGATTCATCATTTTTAACATCAATAATTCAAAACCAAACGTGAAACTTTGTTTTCATTCCGATTCTTTATGCAATATGGATAGATTTACGAATTTAAAGACTAAACGAAAAAATTTACGATGTATGACATTTCACGTGGTCAATTAATTAATTTATTGACCGAAATATATGATTAAATTAGGCAGGATTGTAGAAAAAGAAATGGTTGAATCAAAATAATTCCTTCTTAATTTGCAATTTTGTTAGAGGGTACTATGAATGTTCTACCATGTTCCATTTACACACTAAAGGAGTGATACAAGATATAAGGTGTGCAGTTAAGCCAACATTTCTATTTGCAAATAAGGGGTTTCCAAGTGCAAGCCCAAGTACTTATAACATCTCAGGTGGTAGTTGCTAACTTACTAGGTTCAGTCGATATAGTCGTTCAGAATCATTGATCCTATTTCCCTATCGAGCAGCAGCACCTGTTAAAAACAAAGAGAAGAATTCTCAATTTATCCTAAGATCCGCTTTTGTCCGATCCATGTCATAGATCTGATAAAAGCCAGACTAACCAATCAAGTACCTCGTATTTTACTGTGGAGGCACTTTCAGCAATTTATTGCTTATTGCTTTATTGTGTATTTTACCTACTTGATAGCTTAATCTGGCTTTTATGGAGGCACTTTCAACAATATATTTCTGTAGTGTAATTCAAATATAATAAATATTAATATCGTACACATATTTCGCTTGCTCTTTTTTTCTTTGTACACTATATCATACATATCATCAATAAATATATTTATATAAATCATGTTCCGCAAGCATTGGAATACGATTCATGGGCTTACCTAATTTTGAATTTAAATCTTAGATGTTTAGAGCCTTACTTTGTTATTTATTTGGATTCAAAGTTACTCAAAGATGACCTTCTATGGCTAAGCATACTAAACATGACACAACAACAACAATTACTAATTTATCTGCCAATATATTACTGAAAAGTCGAAAACTCAGTGATTCTACAAGGTAAACGCTCACCCAACCTGTTAGAAAAAAATAAATAGGAATAGAGATAGAATAAAAGTAACCCGAAAACTCAGTGATTCTGAATTTTCTGATCTTGACATTCAAATTTGCCAAATTTGTTTGTTTACTATAATTTAACAAAAGGCATTAAACGATATATCAAAACGATGCATGAAGTGTGGAGTTGTTAGTGCATTCCAAGTATGTCTGTCCAGTAGGAGTGAAGTGTGGAGTTGATATAATTTAAAGATTGAGAAGAGGTAGGGCCAAAGCAGTAAAAGAATGTAACTTTTCAAGTTTCTAGGATTACAAAAAGGTATTATCAAATAAAACTGCTAATGCCATGACGTAAATTGTTGAAAGCGCCTCCATAAAAGCCAAACTAAGCAATGAAGTACCTTGTATTTTATGCCTAACCTAACCTAACCTACATGATTTTTAATTGTCTTAATCATTATCTCACATCATTTCAAATGAAATGATTCATTAAAGAGGAATCATGCCATATCGAGATTTGATCATTGATTGATACAATTTTTATTTTGGTTAATTGTTGAATAGGCTAGAATGAAATAACAATGGTTTTGGAGAGATAGTCGGTGTGGAAGTAAACCAACATTTCTATTGGCAAATAGGAGGTTTACAAGTGTTGACAGACGGCTAGAATTTCTTCGAATATGTTGTAGAATTCATTTAAGACATGAGCGAAACTTAAAATTGATAAGATTTAGGTGCGCTTTTACAACGGAGAATCATACGGTTTCTTTATGAGGAGTTAGTTGCACCTATGAATAATATAAATACTACTGCTGAATCATTGATCCTAGTTTCCTATCAAGTAGCACCACCAATAACGCTTGGCCATCCAAATTCCCTTTTGATTCCAAGTGCAACTGACCTTGAATATTCTTTAAGCCCCTAGTGATGGATCGACCTGGTACCTAAAGGTTGGTTTCAAATTTAGATTTATGGCTTATATTGGTTGACCTTCAATAGCTCTTGGGTGATTTTGAAATCTTAGGATACAATGATGTATATATATTATGATTGATATCGCGAAGGTAAAGGGACTCTAAACCGCAACGTTAGCTTGGTAGGATAGGGGTATAGTTGACGTCGATTCATCATTTTTAACATCAATAATTCAAAACCAAACGTGAAACTTTGTTTTCATTCCGATTCTTTATGCAATATGGATAGATTTACGAATTTAAAGACTAAACGAAAAAATTTACGATGTATGACATTTCACGTGGTCAATTAATTAATTTATTGACCGAAATATATGATTAAATTAGGCAGGATTGTAGAAAAAGAAATGGTTGAATCAAAATAATTCCTTCTTAATTTGCAATTTTGTTAGAGGGTACTATGAATGTTCTACCATGTTCCATTTACACACTAAAGGAGTGATACAAGATATAAGGTGTGCAGTTAAGCCAACATTTCTATTTGCAAATAAGGGGTTTCCAAGTGCAAGCCCAAGTACTTATAACATCTCAGGTGGTAGTTGCTAACTTACTAGGTTCAGTCGATATAGTCGTTCAGAATCATTGATCCTATTTCCCTATCGAGCAGCAGCACCTGTTAAAAACAAAGAGAAGAATTCTCAATTTATCCTAAGATCCGCTTTTATCCGATCCATGTCATAGATCTGATAAAAGCCAGACTAACCAATCAAGTACCTCGTATTTTACTGTGGAGGCACTTTCAGCAATTTATTGCTTATTGCTTTATTGTGTATTTTACCTACTTGATAGCTTAATCTGGCTTTTATGGAGGCACTTTCAACAATATATTTCTGTAGTGTAATTCAAATATAATAAATATTAATATCGTACACATATTTCGCTTGCTCTTTTTTTCTTTGTACACTATATCATACATATCATCAATAAATATATTTATATAAATCATGTTCCGCAAGCATTGGAATACGATTCATGGGCTTACCTAATTTTGAATTTAAATCTTAGATGTTTAGAGCCTTACTTTGTTATTTATTTGGATTCAAAGTTACTCAAAGATGACCTTCTATGGCTAAGCATACTAAACATGACACAACAACAACAATTACTAATTTATCTGCCAATATATTACTGAAAAGTCGAAAACTCAGTGATTCTACAAGGTAAACGCTCACCCGACCTGTTAGAAAAAAATAAATAGGAATAGAGATAGAATAAAAGTAAACCGAAAACTCAGTGATTCTGAATTTTCTGATCTTGACATTCAAATTTGCCAAATTTGTTTGTTTACTATAATTTAACAAAAGGCATTAAACGATATATCAAAACGATGCATGAAGTGTGGAGTTGTTAGTGCATTCCAAGTATGTCTGTCCAGTAGGAGTGAAGTGTGGAGTTGATATAATTTAAAGATTGAGAAGAGGTAGGGCCAAAGCAGTAAAAGAATGTAACTTTTCAAGTTTCTAGGATTACAAAAAGGTATTATCAAATAAAACTGCTAATGCCATGACGTAAATTGTTGAAAGCGCCTCCATAAAAGCCAAACTAAGCAATGAAGTACCTTGTATTTTATGCCAAACCTAACCTAACCTACATGATTTTTAATTGTCTTAATCATTATCTCACATCATTTCAAATGAAATGATTCATTAAAGAGGAATCATGCCATATCGAGATTTGATCATTGATTGATACAATTTTTATTTTGGTTAATTGTTGAATAGGCTAGAATGAAATAACAATGGTTTTGGAGAGATAGTCGGTGTGGAAGTAAACCAACATTTCTATTGGCAAATAGGAGGTTTACAAGTGTTGACAGACGGCTAGAATTTCTTCGAATATGTTGTAGAATTCATTTAAGACATGAGCGAAACTTAAAATTGATAAGATTTAGGTGCGCTTTTACAACGGAGAATCATACGGTTTCTTTATGAGGAGTTAGTTGCACCTATGAATGATATAAATACTACTGCTGAATCATTGATCCTAGTTTCCTATCAAGTAGCACCACCAATAACGCTTGGCCATCCAAATTCCCTTTTGATTCCAAGTGCAACTGACCTTGAATATTCTTTAAGCCCCTAGTGATGGATCGACCTGGTACCTAAAGGTTGGTTTCAAATTTAGATTTATGGCTTATATTGGTTGACCTTCAATAGCTATTGGGTGATTTTGAAATCTTAGGATACAATGATGTATATATATTATGATTGATATCGCGAAGGTAAAGGGACTCTAAACCGCAACGTTAGCTTGGTAGGATAGGGGTATAGTTGACGTCGATTCATCATTTTTAACATCAATAATTCAAAACCAAACGTGAAACTTTGTTTTCATTCCGATTCTTTATGCAATATGGATAGATTTACGAATTTAAAGACTAAACGAAAAAATTTACGATGTATGACATTTCACGTGGTCAATTAATTAATTTATTGACCGAAATATATGATTAAATTAGGCAGGATTGTAGAAAAAGAAATGGTTGAATCAAAATAATTCCTTCTTAATTTGCAATTTTGTTAGAGGGTACTATGAATGTTCTACCATGTTCCATTTACACACTAAAGGAGTGATACAAGATATAAGGTGTGCAGTTAAGCCAACATTTCTATTTGCAAATAAGGGGTTTCCAAGTGCAAGCCCAAGTACTTATAACATCTCAGGTGGTAGTTGCTAACTTACTAGGTTCAGTCGATATAGTCGTTCAGAATCATTGATCCTATTTCCCTATCGAGCAGCAGCACCTGTTAAAAACAAAGAGAAGAATTCTCAATTTATCCTAAGATCCGCTTTTGTCCGATCCATGTCATAGATCTGATAAAAGCCAGACTAACCAATCATGTACCTCGTATTTTACTGTGGAGGCACTTTCAGCAATTTATTGCTTATTGCTTTATTGTGTATTTTACCTACTTGATAGCTTAATCTGGCTTTTATGGAGGCACTTTCAACAATATTTCTGTAGTGTAATTCAAAAATAATAAATATTAATATCGTACACATATTTCGCTTGCTCTTTTTATCTTTGTACACTATATCATACATATCATCAATAAATATATTTATATAAATCATGTTCCGCAAGCATTGGAATACGATTCATGGGCTTACCTAATTTTGAATTTAAATCTTAGATGTTTAGAGCCTTATTTTGTTATTTATTTGTATTCAAAGTTACTCAAAGATGACCTTCTATGGCTAAGCATACTAAACATGATACAACAACAACAATTACTAATTTATCTGCCAATATATTACTGAAAAGTCGAAAACTCAGTGATTCTACAAGGTAAACGCTCACCTGACCTGTTAGAAAAAAATAAATAGGAATAGAGATAGAATAAAAGTAACCCGAAAACTCAGTGATTCTGAATTTTCTGATCTTGACATTCAAATTTGCCAAATTTGTTTGTTTACTATAATTTAACAAAAGGCATTAAACGATATATCAAAACGATGCATGAAGTGTGGAGTTGTTAGTGCATTCCAAGTATGTCTGTCCAGTAGGAGTGAAGTGTGGAGTTGATATAATTTAAAGATTGAGAAGAGGTAGGGCCAAAGCAGTAAAAGAATGTAACTTTTCAAGTTTCTAGGATTACAAAAAGGTATTATCAAATAAAACTGCTAATGCCATGACGTAAATTGTTGAAAGCGCCTCCATAAAAGCCAAACTAAGCAATGAAGTACGTTGTATTTTATGCCTAACCTAACCTAACCTACATGATTTTTAATTGTCTTAATCATTATCTCACATCAGTTCAAATGAAATGATTCATTAAAGAGGAATCATGCCATATCGAGATTTGATTATTGATTGATACAATTTTTATTTTGGTTAATTGTTGAATAGGCTAGAATGAAATAACAATGGTTTTGGAGAGATAGTCGGTGTGGAAGTAAACCAACATTTCTATTGGCAAATAGGAGGTTTACAAGTGTTGACAGACGGCTAGAATTTCTTCGAATATGTTGTAGAATTCATTTAAGACATGAGCGAAACTTAAAATTGATAAGATTTAGGTGCGCTTTTACAACGGAGAATCATACGGTTTCTTTATGAGGAGTTAGTTGCACCTATGAATGATATAAATACTACTGCTGAATCATTGATCCTAGTTTCCTATCAAGTAGCACCACCAATAACGCTTGGCCATCCAAATTCCCTTTTGATTCCAAGTGCAACTGACCTTGAATATTCTTTAAGCCCCTAGTGATGGATCGACCTGGTACCTAAAGGTTGGTTTCAAATTTAGATTTATGGCTTATATTGGTTGACCTTCAATAGCTATTGGGTGATTTTGAAATCTTAGGATACAATGATGTATATATATTATGATTGATATCGCGAAGGTAAAGGGACTCTAAACCGCAACGTTAGCTTGGTAGGATAGGGGTATAGTTGACGTCGATTCATCATTTTTAACATCAATAATTCAAAACCAAACGTGAAACTTTGTTTTCATTCCGATTCTTTATGCAATATGGATAGATTTACGAATTTAAAGACTAAACGAAAAAATTTACGATGTATGACATTTCACGTGGTCAATTAATTAATTTATTGACCGAAATATATGATTAAATTAGGCAGGATTGTAGAAAAAGAAATGGTTGAATCAAAATAATTCCTTCTTAATTTGCAATTTTGTTAGAGGGTACTATGAATGTTCTACCATGTTCCATTTACACACTAAAGGAGTGATACAAGATATAAGGTGTGCAGTTAAGCCAACATTTCTATTTGCAAATAAGGGGTTTCCAAGTGCAAGCCCAAGTACTTATAACATCTCAGGTGGTAGTTGCTAACTTACTAGGTTCAGTCGATATAGTCGTTCAGAATCATTGATCCTATTTCCCTATCGAGCAGCAGCACCTGTTAAAAACAAAGAGAAGAATTCTCAATTTATCCTAAGATCCGCTTTTGTCCGATCCATGTCATAGATCTGATAAAAGCCAGACTAACCAATCAAGTACCTCGTATTTTACTGTGGAGGCACTTTCAGCAATTTATTGCTTATTGCTTTATTGTGTATTTTACCTACTTGATAGCTTAATCTGGCTTTTATGGAGGCACTTTCAACAATATATTTCTGTAGTGTAATTCAAATATAATAAATATTAATATCGTACACATATTTCGCTTGCTCTTTTTTTCTTTGTACACTATATCATACATATCATCAATAAATATATTTATATAAATCATGTTCCGCAAGCATTGGAATACGATTCATGGGCTTACCTAATTTTGAATTTAAATCTTAGATGTTTAGAGCCTTATTTTGTTATTTATTTGGATTCAAAGTTACTCAAAGATGACCTTCTATGGCTAAGCATACTAAACATGATACAACAACAACAATTACTAATTTATCTGCCAATATATTACTGAAAAGTCGAAAACTCAGTGATTCTACAAGGTAAACGCTCACCCGACCTGTTAGAAAAAAATAAATAGGAATAGAGATAGAATAAAAGTAAACCGAAAACTCAGTGATTCTGAATTTTCTGATCTTGACATTCAAATTTGCCAAATTTGTTTGTTTACTATAATTTAACAAAAGGCATTAAACGATATATCAAAACGATGCATGAAGTGTGGAGTTGTTAGTGCATTCCAAGTATGTCTGTCCAGTAGGAGTGAAGTGTGGAGTTGATATAATTTAAAGATTGAGAAGAGGTAGGGCCAAAGCAGTAAAAGAATGTAACTTTTCAAGTTTCTAGGATTACAAAAAGGTATTATCAAATAAAACTGCTAATGCCATGACGTAAATTGTTGAAAGCGCCTCCATAAAAGCCAAACTAAGCAATGAAGTACCTTGTATTTTATGCCTAACCTAACCTAACCTACATGATTTTTAATTGTCTTAATCATTATCTCACATCATTTCAAATGAAATGATTCATTAAAGAGGAATCATGCCATATCGAGATTTGATCATTGATTGATACAATTTTTATTTTGGTTAATTGTTGAATAGGCTAGAATGAAATAACAATGGTTTTGGAGAGATAGTCGGTGTGGAAGTAAACCAACATTTCTATTGGCAAATAGGAGGTTTACAAGTGTTGACAGACGGCTAGAATTTCTTCGAATATGTTGTAGAATTCATTTAAGACATGAGCGAAACTTAAAATTGATAAGATTTAGGTGCGCTTTTACAACGGAGAATCATACGGTTTCTTTATGAGGAGTTAGTTGCACCTATGAATGATATAAATACTACTGCTGAATCATTGATCCTAGTTTCCTATCAAGTAGCACCACCAATAACGCTTGGCCATCCAAATTCCCTTTTGATTCCAAGTGCAACTGACCTTGAATATTCTTTAAGCCCCTAGTGATGGATCGACCTGGTACCTAAAGGTTGGTTTCAAATTTAGATTTATGGCTTATATTGGTTGACCTTCAATAGCTATTGGGTGATTTTGAAATCTTAGGATACAATGATGTATATATATTATGATTGATATCGCGAAGGTAAAGGGACTCTAAACCGCAACGTTAGCTTGGTAGGATAGGGGTATAGTTGACGTCGATTCATCATTTTTAACATCAATAATTCAAAACCAAACGTGAAACTTTGTTTTCATTCCGATTCTTTATGCAATATGGATAGATTTACGAATTTAAAGACTAAACGAAAAAATTTACGATGTATGACATTTCACGTGGTCAATTAATTAATTTATTGACCGAAATATATGATTAAATTAGGCAGGATTGTAGAAAAAGAAATGGTTGAATCAAAATAATTCCTTCTTAATTTGCAATTTTGTTAGAGGGTACTATGAATGTTCTACCATGTTCCATTTACACACTAAAGGAGTGATACAAGATATAAGGTGTGCAGTTAAGCCAACATTTCTATTTGCAAATAAGGGGTTTCCAAGTGCAAGCCCAAGTACTTATAACATCTCAGGTGGTAGTTGCTAACTTACTAGGTTCAGTCGATATAGTCGTTCAGAATCATTGATCCTATTTCCCTATCGAGCAGCAGCACCTGTTAAAAACAAAGAGAAGAATTCTCAATTTATCCTAAGATCCGCTTTTGTCCGATCCATGTCATAGATCTGATAAAAGCCAGACTAACCAATCAAGTACCTCGTATTTTACTGTGGAGGCACTTTCAGCAATTTATTGCTTATTGCTTTATTGTGTATTTTACCTACTTGATAGCTTAATCTGGCTTTTATGGAGGCACTTTCAACAATATATTTCTGTAGTGTAATTCAAATATAATAAATATTAATATCGTACACATATTTCGCTTGCTCTTTTTTTCTTTGTACACTATATCATACATATCATCAATAAATATATTTATATAAATCATGTTCCGCAAGCATTGGAATACGATTCATGGGCTTACCTAATTTTGAATTTAAATCTTAGATGTTTAGAGCCTTATTTTGTTATTTATTTGGATTCAAAGTTACTCAAAGATGACCTTCTATGGCTAAGCATACTAAACATGATACAACAACAACAATTACTAATTTATCTGCCAATATATTACTGAAAAGTCGAAAACTCAGTGATTCTACAAGGTAAACGCTCACCCGACCTGTTAGAAAAAAATAAATAGGAATAGAGATAGAATAAAAGTAACCCGAAAACTCAGTGATTCTGAATTTTCTGATCTTGACATTCAAATTTGCCAAATTTGTTTGTTTACTATAATTTAACAAAAGGCATTAAACGATATATCAAAACGATGCATGAAGTGTGGAGTTGTTAGTGCATTCCAAGTATGTCTGTCCAGTAGGAGTGAAGTGTGGAGGTGATATAATTTAAAGATTGAGAAGAGGTAGGGACAAAGCAGTAAAAGAATGTAACTTTTCAAGTTTCTAGGATTACAAAAAGGTATTATCAAATAAAACTGCTAATGCCATGACGTAAATTGTTGAAAGCGCCTCCATAAAAGCCAAACTAAGCAATGAAGTACCTTGTATTTTATGCCTAACCTAACGTAACCTACATGATTTTTAATTGTCTTAATCATTATCTCACATCATTTCAAATGAAATGATTCATTAAAGAGGAATCATGCCATATCGAGATTTGATCATTGATTGATACAATTTTTATTTTGGTTAATTGTTGAATAGGCTAGAATGAAATAACAATGGTTTTGGAGAGATAGTCGGTGTGGAAGTAAACCAACATTTCTATTGGCAAATAGGAGGTTTACAAGTGTTGACAGACGGCTAGAATTTCTTCGAATATGTTGTAGAATTCATTTAAGCATGAGCGAAACTTAAAATTGATAAGATTTAGGTGCGCTTTTACAACGGAGAATCATACGGTTTCTTTATGAGGAGTTAGTTGCACCTATGAATGATATAAATACTACTGCTGAATCATTGATCCTAGTTCCCTATCAAGTAGCACCACCAATAACGCTTGGCCATCCAAATTCCCTTTTGATTCCAAGTGCAACTGACCTTGAATATTCTTTAAGCCCCTAGTGATGGATCGACCTGGTACCTAAAGGTTGGTTTCAAATTTAGATTTATGGCTTATATTGGTTGACCTTCAATAGCTCTTGGGTGATTTTGAAATCTTAGGATACAATGATGTATATATATTATGATTGATATCGCGAAGGTAAAGGGACTCTAAACCGCAACGTTAGCTTGGTAGGATAGGGGTATAGTTGACGTCGATTCATCATTTTTAACATCAATAATTCAAAACCAAACGTGAAACTTTGTTTTCATTCCGATTCTTTATGCAATATGGATAGATTTACGAATTTAAAGACTAAACGAAAACATTTACGATGTATGACATTTCATGTGGTCAATTAATTAATTTATTGACCGAAATATATGATTAAATTAGGCAGGATTGTAGAAAAAGAAATGGTTGAATCAAAATAATTCCTTCTTAATTTGCAATTTTGTTAGAGGGTACTATGAATGTTCTACCATGTTCCATTTACACACTAAAGGAGTGATACAAGATATAAGGTGTGCAGTTAAGCCAACATTTCTATTTGCAAATAAGGGGTTTCCAAGTGCAAGCCCAAGTACTTATAACATCTCAGGTGGTAGTTGCTAACTTACTAGGTTCAGTCGATATAGTCGTTCAGAATCATTGATCCTATTTCCCTATCGAGCAGCAGCACCTGTTAAAAACAAAGAGAAGAATTCTCAATTTATCCTAAGATCCGCTTTTGTCCGATCCATGTCATAGATCTGATAAAAGCCAGACTAACCAATCAAGTACCTCGTATTTTACTGTGGAGGCGCTTTCAGCAATTTATTGCTTATTGCTTTATTGTGTATTTTACCTACTTGATAGCTTAATCTGGCTTTTATGGAGGCACTTTCAACAATATATTTCTGTAGTGTAATTCAAATATAATAAATATTAATATCGTACACATATTTCGCTTGCTCTTTTTTTCTTTGTACACTATATCGTACATATCATCAATAAATATATTTATATAAATCATGTTCCGCAAGCATTGGAATACGATTCATGGGCTTACCTAATTTTGAATTTAAATCTTAGATGTTTAGAGCCTTATTTTGTTATTTATTTGGATTCAAAGTTACTCAAAGATGACCTTCTATGGCTAAGCATACTAAACATGATACAACAACAACAATTACTAATTTATCTGCCAATATATTACTGAAAAGTCGAAAACTCAGTGATTCTACAAGGTAAACGCTCACCCGACCTGTTAGAAAAAAATAAATAGGAATAGAGATAGAATAAAAGTAACCTGAAAACTCAGTGATTCTGAATTTTCTGATCTTGACATTCAAATTTGCCAAATTTGTTTGTTTACTATAATTTAACAAAAGGCATTAAACGATATATCAAAACGATGCATGAAGTGTGGAGTTGTTAGTGCATTCCAAGTATGTCTGTCCAGTAGGAGTGAAGTGTGGAGGTGATATAATTTAAAGATTGAGAAGAGGTAGGGACAAAGCAGTAAAAGAATGTAACTTTTCAAGTTTCTAGGATTACAAAAAGGTATTATCAAATAAAACTGCTAATGCCATGACGTAAATTGTTGAAAGCGCCTCCATAAAAGCCAAACTAAGCAATGAAGTACCTTGTATTTTATGCCTAACCTAACGTAACCTACATGATTTTTAATTGTCTTAATCATTATCTCACATCATTTCAAATGAAATGATTCATTAAAGAGGAATCATGCCATATCGAGATTTGATCATTGATTGATACAATTTTTATTTTGGTTAATTGTTGAATAGGCCAGAATGAAATAACAATGGTTTTGGAGAGATAGTCGGTGTGGAAGTAAACCAACATTTCTATTGGCAAATTGGAGGTTTACAAGTGTTGACAGACGGCTAGAATTTCTTCGAATATGTTGTAGAATTCATTTAAGACATGAGCGAAACTTAAAATTGATAAGATTTAGGTGCGCTTTTACAACGGAGAATCATACGGTTTCTTTATGAGGAGTTAGTTGCACCTATGAATGATATAAATACTACTGCTGAATCATTGATCCTAGTTCCCTATCAAGTAGTACCACCAATAACGCTTGGCCATCCAAATTCCCTTTTGATTCCAAGTGCAACTGACCTTGAATATTCTTTAAGCCCCTAGTGATGGATCGACCTGGTACCTAAAGGTTGGTTTCAAATTTAGATTTATGGCTTATATTGGTTGACCTTCAATAGCTATTGGGTGATTTTGAAATCTTAGGATACAATGATGTATATATATTATGATTGATATCGCGAAGGTAAAGGGACTCTAAACCGCAACGTTAGCTTGGTAGGATAGGGGTATAGTTGACGTCGATTCATCATTTTTAACATCAATAATTCAAAACCAAACGTGAAACTTTGTTTTCATTCCGATTCTTTATGCAATATGAATAGATTTACGAATTTAAAGACTAAACGAAAAAATTTACGATGTATGACATTTCACGTGGTCAATTAATTAATTTATTGACCGAAATATATGATTAAATTAGGCAGGATTGTAGAAAAAGAAATGGTTGAATCAAAATAATTCCTTCTTAATTTGCAATTTTGTTAGAGGGTACTATGAATGTTCTACCATGTTCCATTTACACACTAAAGGAGTGATACAAGATATAAGGTGTGCAGTTAAGCCAACATTTCTATTTGCAAATAAGGGGTTTCCAAGTGCAAGCCCAAGTACTTATAACATCTCAGGTGGTAGTTGCTAACTTACTAGGTTCAGTCGATATAGTCGTTCAGAATCATTGATCCTATTTCCTTATCGAGCAGCAGCACCTGTTAAAAACAAAGAGAAGAATTCTCAATTTATCCTAAGATCCGCTTTTGTCCGAACCATGTCATAGATCTGATAAAAGCCAGACTAACCAATCAAGTACCTCATATTTTACTGTGGAGGCACTTTCAGCAATTTATTGCTTATTGCTTTATTGTGTATTTTACCTACTTGATAGCTTAATCTGGCTTTTATGGAGGCACTTTCAACAATATATTTCTGTAGTGTAATTCAAATATAATAAATATTAATATCGTACACATATTTCGCTTGCTCTTTTTTTCTTTGTACACTATATCATACATATCATCAATAAATATATTTATATAAATCATGTTCCGCAAGCATTGGAATACGATTCATGGGCTTACCTAATTTTGAATTTAAATCTTAGATGTTTAGAGCCTTATTTTGTTATTTATTTGGATTCAAAGTTACTCAAAGATGACCTTCTATGGCTAAGCATACTAAACATGATACAACAACAACAATTACTAATTTATCTGCCAATATATTACTGAAAAGTCGAAAACTCAGTGATTCTACAAGGTAAACGCTCACCCGACCTGTTAGAAAAAAATAAATAGGAATAGAGATAGAATAAAAGTAACCCGAAAACTCAGTGATTCTGAATTTTCCGATCTTGACATTCAAATTTGCCAAATTTGTTTGTTTACTATAATTTAACAAAAGGCATTAAACGATATATCAAAACGATGCATGAAGTGTGGAGTTGTTAGTGCATTCCAAGTATGTCTGTCCAGTAGGAGTGAAGTGTGGAGGTGATATAATTTAAAGATTGAGAAGAGGTAGGGACAAAGCAGTAAAAGAATGTAACTTTTCAAGTTTCTAGGATTACAAAAAGGTATTATCAAATAAAACTGCTAATGCCATGACGTAAATTGTTGAAAGCGCCTCCATAAAAGCCAAACTAAGCAATGAAGTACCTTGTATTTTATGCCTAACCTAACGTAACCTACATGATTTTTAATTGTCTTAATCATTATCTCACATCATTTCAAATGAAATGATTCATTAAAGAGGAATCATGCCATATCGAGATTTGATCATTGATTGATACAATTTTTATTTTGGTTAATTGTTGAATAGGCTAGAATGAAATAACAATGGTTTTGGAGAGATAGTCGGTGTGGAAGTAAACCAACATTTCTATTGGCAAATAGGAGGTTTACAAGTGTTGACAGACGGCTAGAATTTCTTCGAATATGTTGTAGAATTCATTTAAGACATGAGCGAAACTTAAAATTGATAAGATTTAGGTGCGCTTTTACAACGGAGAATCATACGGTTTCTTTATGAGGAGTTAGTTGCACCTATGAATGATATAAATACTACTGCTGAATCATTGATCCTAGTTCCCTATCAAGTAGTACCACCAATAACGCTTGGCCATCCAAATTCCCTTTTGATTCCAAGTGCAACTGACCTTGAATATTCTTTAAGCCCCTAGTGATGGATCGACCTGGTACCTAAAGGTTGGTTTCAAATTTAGATTTATGGCTTATATTGGTTGACCTTCAATAGCTATTGGGTGATTTTGAAATCTTAGGATACAATGATGTATATATATTATGATTGATATCGCGAAGGTAAAGGGACTCTAAACCGCAACGTTAGCTTGGTAGGATAGGGGTATAGTTGACGTCGATTCATCATTTTTAACATCAATAATTCAAAACCAAACGTGAAACTTTGTTTTCATTCCGATTCTTTATGCAATATGGATAGATTTACGAATTTAAAGACTAAACGAAAAAATTTACGATGTATGACATTTCACGTGGTCAATTAATTAATTTATTGACCGAAATATATGATTAAATTAGGCAGGATTGTAGAAAAAGAAATGGTTGAATCAAAATAATTCCTTCTTAATTTGCAATTTTGTTAGAGGGTACTATGAATGTTCTACCATGTTCCATTTACACACTAAAGGAGTGATACAAGATATAAGGTGTGCAGTTAAGCCAACATTTCTATTTGCAAATAAGGGGTTTCCAAGTGCAAGCCCAAGTACTTATAACATCTCAGGTGGTAGTTGCTAACTTACTAGGTTCAGTCGATATAGTCGTTCAGAATCATTGATCCTATTTCCTTATCGAGCAGCAGCACCTGTTAAAAACAAAGAGAAGAATTCTCAATTTATCCTAAGATCCGCTTTTGTCCGAACCATGTCATAGATCTGATAAAAGCCAGACTAACCAATCAAGTACCTCGTATTTTACTGTGGAGGCACTTTCAGCAATTTATTGCTTATTGCTTTATTGTGTATTTTACCTACTTGATAGCTTAATCTGGCTTTTATGGAGGCACTTTCAACAATATATTTCTGTAGTGTAATTCAAATATAATAAATATTAATATCGTACACATATTTCGCTTGCTCTTTTTTTCTTTGTACACTATATCATACATATCATCAATAAATATATTTATATAAATCATGTTCCGCAAGCATTGGAATACGATTCATGGGCTTACCTAATTTTGAATTTAAATCTTAGATGTTTAGAGCCTTATTTTGTTATTTATTTGGATTCAAAGTTACTCAAAGATGACCTTCTATGGCTAAGCATACTAAACATGATACAACAACAACAATTACTAATTTATCTGCCAATATATTACTGAAAAGTCGAAAACTCAGTGATTCTACAAGGTAAACGCTCACCCGACCTGTTAGAAAAAAATAAATAGGAATAGAGATAGAATAAAAGTAACCCGAAAACTCAGTGATTCTGAATTTTCTGATCTTGACATTCAAATTTGCCAAATTTGTTTGTTTACTATAATTTAACAAAAGGCATTAAACGATATATCAAAACGATGCATGAAGTGTGGAGTTGTTAGTGCATTCCAAGTATGTCTGTCCAGTAGGAGTGAAGTGTGGAGGTGATATAATTTAAAGATTGAGAAGAGGTAGGGACAAAGCAGTAAAAGAATGTAACTTTTCAAGTTTCTAGGATTACAAAAAGGTATTATCAAATAAAACTGCTAATGCCATGACGTAAATTGTTGAAAGCGCCTCCATAAAAGCCAAACTAAGCAATGAAGTACCTTGTATTTTATGCCTAACCTAACGTAACCTACATGATTTTTAATTGTCTTAATCATTATCTCACATCATTTCAAATGAAATGATTCATTAAAGAGGAATCATGCCATATCGAGATTTGATCATTGATTGATACAATTTTTATTTTGGTTAATTGTTGAATAGGCTAGAATGAAATAACAATGGTTTTGGAGAGATAGTCGGTGTGGAAGTAAACCAACATTTCTATTGGCAAATAGGAGGTTTACAAGTGTTGACAGACGGCTAGAATTTCTTCGAATATGTTGTAGAATTCATTTAAGACATGAGCGAAACTTAAAATTGATAAGATTTAGGTGCGCTTTTACAACGGAGAATCATACGGTTTCTTTATGAGGAGTTAGTTGCACCTATGAATGATATAAATACTACTGCTGAATCATTGATCCTAGTTCCCTATCAAGTAGTACCACCAATAACGCTTGGCCATCCAAATTCCCTTTTGATTCCAAGTGCAACTGACCTTGAATATTCTTTAAGCCCCTAGTGATGGATCGACCTGGTACCTAAAGGTTGGTTTCAAATTTAGATTTATGGCTTATATTGGTTGACCTTCAATAGCTATTGGGTGATTTTGAAATCTTAGGATACAATGATGTATATATATTATGATTGATATCGCGAAGGTAAAGGGACTCTAAACCGCAACGTTAGCTTGGTAGGATAGGGGTATAGTTGACGTCGATTCATCATTTTTAACATCAATAATTCAAAACCAAACGTGAAACTTTGTTTTCATTCCGATTCTTTATGCAATATGGATAGATTTACGAATTTAAAGACTAAACGAAAAAATTTACGATGTATGACATTTCACGTGGTCAATTAATTAATTTATTGACCGAAATATATGATTAAATTAGGCAGGATTGTAGAAAAAGAAATGGTTGAATCAAAATAATTCCTTCTTAATTTGCAATTTTGTTAGAGGGTACTATGAATGTTCCATTTACACACTAAAGGAGTGATACAAGATATAAGGTGTGCAGTTAAGCCAACATTTCTATTTGCAAATAAGAGGCTTCCAAGTGCAAGCCCAAGTACTTATAACATCTCAGGTGGTAGTTGCTAACTTACTAGGTTCAGTCGATATAGTCGTTCAGAATCATTGATCCTATTTCCCTATCGAGCAGCAGCACCTGTTAAAAACAAAGAGAAGAATTCTCAATTTATCCTAAGATCCGCTTTTGTCCGAACCATGTCATAGATCTGATAAAAGCCAGACTAACCAATCAAGTACCTCGTATTTTACTGTGGAGGCACTTTCAGCAATTTATTGCTTATTGCTTTATTGTGTATTTTACCTACTTGATAGCTTAATCTGGCTTTTATGGAGGCACTTTCAACAATATATTTCTGTAGTGTAATTCAAATATAATAAATATTAATATCGTACACATATTTCGCTTGCTCTTTTTTTCTTTGTACACTATATCATACATATCATCAATAAATATATTTATATAAATCATGTTCCGCAAGCATTGGAATACGATTCAAGGGCTTACCTAATTTTGAATTTAAATCTTAGATGTTTAGAGCCTTATTTTGTTATTTATTTGGATTCAAAGTTACTCAAAGATGACCTTCTATGGCTAAGCATACTAAACATGATACAACAACAACAATTACTAATTTATCTGCCAATATATTACTGAAAAGTCGAAAACTCAGTGATTCTACAAGGTAAACGCTCACCCGACCTGTTAGAAAAAAATAAATAGGAATAGAGATAGAATAAAAGTAACCCGAAAACTCAGTGATTCTGAATTTTCTGATCTTGACATTCAAATTTGCCAAATTTGTTTGTTTACTATAATTTAACAAAAGGCATTAAACGATATATCAAAACGATGCATGAAGTGTGGAGTTGTTAGTGCATTCCAAGTATGTCTGTCCAGTAGGAGTGAAGTGTGGAGGTGATATAATTTAAAGATTGAGAAGAGGTAGGGACAAAGCAGTAAAAGAATGTAACTTTTCAAGTTTCTAGGATTACAAAAAGGTATTATCAAATAAAACTGCTAATGCCATGACGTAAATTGTTGAAAGCGCCTCCATAAAAGCCAAACTAAGCAATGAAGTACCTTGTATTTTATGCCTAACCTAACGTAACCTACATGATTTTTAATTGTCTTAATCATTATCTCACATCATTTCAAATGAAATGATTCATTAAAGAGGAATCATGCCATATCGAGATTTGATCATTGATTGATACAATTTTTATTTTGGTTAATTGTTGAATAGGCTAGAATGAAATAACAATGGTTTTGGAGAGATAGTCGGTGTGGAAGTAAACCAACATTTCTATTGGCAAATAGGAGGTTTACAAGTGTTGACAGACGGCTAGAATTTCTTCGAATATGTTGTAGAATTCATTTAAGACATGAGCGAAACTTAAAATTGATAAGATTTAGGTGCGCTTTTACAACGGAGAATCATACGGTTTCTTTATGAGGAGTTAGTTGCACCTATGAATGATATAAATACTACTGCTGAATCATTGATCCTAGTTCCCTATCAAGTAGTACCACCAATAACGCTTGGCCATCCAAATTCCCTTTTGATTCCAAGTGCAACTGACCTTGAATATTCTTTAAGCCCCTAGTGATGGATCGACCTGGTACCTAAAGGTTGGTTTCAAATTTAGATTTATGGCTTATATTGGTTGACCTTCAATAGCTCTTGGGTGATTTTGAAATCTTAGGATACAATGATGTATATATATTATGATTGATATCGCGAAGGTAAAGGGACTCTAAACCGCAACGTTAGCTTGGTAGGATAGGGGTATAGTTGACGTCGATTCATCATTTTTAACATCAATAATTCAAAACCAAACGTGAAACTTTGTTTTCATTCCGATTCTTTATGCAATATGGATAGATTTACGAATTTAAAGACTAAACGAAAAAATTTACGATGTATGACATTTCACGTGGTCAATTAATTAATTTATTGACCGAAATATATGATTAAATTAGGCAGGATTGTAGAAAAAGAAATGGTTGAATCAAAATAATTTCTTCTTAATTTGCAATTTTGTTAGAGGGTACTATGAATGTTCTACCATGTTCCATTTACACACTAAAGGAGTGATACAAGATATAAGGTGTGCAGTTAAGCCAACATTTCTATTTGCAAATAAGGGGCTTCCAAGTGCAAGCGCAAGTACTTATAACATCTCAGGTGGTAGTTGCTAACTTACTAGGTTCAGTCGATATAGTCGTTCAGAATCATTGATCCTATTTCCCTATCGAGCAGCAGCACCTGTTAAAAACAAAGAGAAGAATTCTCAATTTATCCTAAGATCCGCTTTTGTCCGAACCATGTCATAGATCTGATAAAAGCCAGACTAACCAATCAAGTACCTCGTATTTTACTGTGGAGGCACTTTCAGCAATTTATTGCTTATTGCTTTATTGTGTATTTTACCTACTTGATAGCTTAATCTGGCTTTTAAGGAGGCACTTTCAACAATATATTTCTGTAGTGTAATTCAAATATAATAAATATTAATATCGTACACATATTTCGCTTGCTCTTTTTTTCTTTGTACACTATATCATACATATCATCAATAAATATATTTATATAAATCATGTTCCGCAAGCATTGGAATACGATTCATGGGCTTACCTAATTTTGAATTTAAATCTTAGATGTTTAGAGCCTTATTTTGTTATTTATTTGGATTCAAAGTTACTCAAAGATGACCTTCTATGGCTAAGCATACTAAACATGATACAACAACAACAATTACTAATTTATCTGCCAATATATTACTGAAAAGTCGAAAACTCAGTGATTCTACAAGGTAAACGCTCACCCGACCTGTTAGAAAAAAATAAATAGGAATAGAGATAGAATAAAAGTAACCCGAAAACTCAGTGATTCTGAATTTTCTGATCTTGACATTCAAATTTGCCAAATTTGTTTGTTTACTATAATTTAACAAAAGGCATTAAACGATATATCAAAACGATGCATGAAGTGTGGAGTTGTTAGTGCATTCCAAGTATGTCTGTCCAGTAGGAGTGAAGTGTGGAGTTGATATAATTTAAAGATTGAGAAGAGGTAGGGCCAAAGCAGTAAAAGAATGTAACTTTTCAAGTTTCTAGGATTACAAAAAGGTATTATCAAATAAAACTGCTAATGCCATGACGTAAATTGTTGAAAGCGCCTCCATAAAAGCCAAACTAAGCAATGAAGTACCTTGTATTTTATGCCTAACCTAACCTAACCTACATGATTTTTAATTGTCTTAATCATTATCTCACATCATTTCAAATGAAATGATTCATTAAAGAGGAATCATGCCATATCGAGATTTGATCATTGATTGATACAATTTTTATTTTGGTTAATTGTTGAATAGGCTAGAATGAAATAACAATGGTTTTGGAGAGATAGTCGGTGTGGAAGTAAACCAACATTTCTATTGGCAAATAGGAGGTTTACAAGTGTTGACAGACGGCTAGAATTTCTTCGAATATGTTGTAGAATTCATTTAAGACATGAGCGAAACTTAAAATTGATAAGATTTAGGTGCGCTTTTACAACGGAGAATCATACGGTTTCTTTATGAGGAGTTAGTTGCACCTATGAATGATATAAATACTACTGCTGAATCATTGATCCTAGTTCCCTATCAAGTAGCACCACCAATAACGCTTGGCCATCCAAATTCCCTTTTGATTCCAAGTGCAACTGACCTTGAATATTCTTTAAGCCCCTAGTGATGGATCGACCTGGTACCTAAAGGTTGGTTTCAAATTTAGATTTATGGCTTATATTGGTTGACCTTCAATAGCGCTTGGGTGATTTTGAAATCTTAGGATACAATGATGTATATATATTATGATTGATATCGCGAAGGTAAAGGGACTCTAGACCGCAACGTTAGCTTGGTAGGATAGGGGTATAGTTGACGTCGATTCATCATTTTTAACATCAATAATTCAAAACCAAACTTGAAACTTTGTTTTCATTCCGATTCTTTATGCAATATGGATAGATTTACGAATTTAAAGACTAAACGAAAAAATTTACGATGTATGACATTTCACGTGGTCAATTAATTAATTTATTGACCGAAATATATGATTAAATTAGGCAGGATTGTAGAAAAAGAAATGGTTGAATCAAAATAATTCCTTCTTAATTTGCAATTTTGTTAGAGGGTACTATGAATGTTCTACCATGTTCCATTTACACACTAAAGGAGTGATACAAGATATAAGGTGTGCAGTTAAGCCAACATTTCTATTTGCAAATAAGGGGTTTCCAAGTGCAAGCCCAAGTACTTTTAACATCTCAGGTGGTAGTTGCTAACTTACTAGGTTCAGTCGATATAGTCGTTCAGAATCATTGATCCTATTTCCCTATCGAGCAGCAGCACCTGTTAAAAACAAAGAGAAGAATTCTCAATTTATCCTAAGATCCGCTTTTGTCCGAACCATGTCATAGATCTGATAAAAGCCAGACTAACCAATCAAGTACCTCGTATTTTACTGTGGAGGCACTTTCAGCAATTTATTGCTTATTGCTTTATTATGTATTTTACCTACTTGATAGCTTAATCTGGCTTTTATGGAGGCACTTTCAACAATATATTTCTGTAGTGTAATTCAAATATAATAAATATTAATATCGTACACATATTTCGCTTGCTCTTTTTTTCTTTGTACACTATATCATACATATCATCAATAAATATATTTATATAAATCATGTTCCGCAAGCATTGGAATACGATTCAAGGGCTTACCTAATTTTGAATTTAAATCTTAGATGTTTAGAGCCTTATTTTGTTATTTATTTGGATTCAAAGTTACTCAAAGATGACCTTCTATGGCTAAGCATACTAAACATGATACAACAACAACAATTACTAATTTATCTGCCAATATATTACTGAAAAGTCGAAAACTCAGTGATTCTACAAGGTAAACGCTCACCCGACCTGTTAGAAAAAAATAAATAGGAATAGAGATAGAATAAAAGTAACCCGAAAACTCAGTGATTCTGAATTTTCTGATCTTGACATTCAAATTTGCCAAATTTGTTTGTTTACTATAATTTAACAAAAGGCATTAAACGATATATCAAAACGATGCATGAAGTGTGGAGTTGTTAGTGCATTCCAAGTATGTCTGTCCAGTAGGAGTGAAGTGTGGAGTTGATATAATTTAAAGATTGAGAAGAGGTAGGGCCAAAGCAGTAAAAGAATGTAACTTTTCAAGTTTCTAGGATTACAAAAAGGTATTATCAAATAAAACTGCTAATGCCATGACGTAAATTGTTGAAAGCGCCTCCATAAAAGCCAAACTAAGCAATGAAGTACCTTGTATTTTATGCCTAACCTAACCTAACCTACATGATTTTTAATTGTCTTAATCATTATCTCACATCATTTCAAATGAAATGATTCATTAAAGAGGAATCATGCCATATCGAGATTTGATCATTGATTGATACAATTTTTATTTTGGTTAATTGTTGAATAGGCTAGAATGAAATAACAATGGTTTTGGAGAGATAGTCGGTGTGGAAGTAAACCAACATTTCTATTGGCAAATAGGAGGTTTACAAGTGTTGACAGACGGCTAGAATTTCTTCGAATATGTTGTAGAATTCATTTAAGACATGAGCGAAACTTAAAATTGATAAGATTTAGGTGCGCTTTTACAACGGAGAATCATACGGTTTCTTTATGAGGAGTTAGTTGCACCTATGAATGATATAAATACTACTGCTGAATCATTGATCCTAGTTCCCTATCAAGTAGTACCACCAATAACGCTTGGCCATCCAAATTCCCTTTTGATTCCAAGTGCAACTGACCTTGAATATTCTTTAAGCCCCTAGTGATGGATCGACCTGGTACCTAAAGGTTGGTTTCAAATTTAGATTTATGGCTTATATTGGTTGACCTTCAATAGCTCTTGGGTGATTTTGAAATCTTAGGATACAATGATGTATATATATTATGATTGATATCGCGAAGGTAAAGGGACTCTAAACCGCAACGTTAGCTTGGTAGGATAGGGGTATAGTTGACGTCGATTCATCATTTTTAACATCAATAATTCAAAACCAAACGTGAAACTTTGTTTTCATTCCGATTCTTTATGCAATATGGATAGATTTACGAATTTAAAGACTAAACGAAAAAATTTACGATGTATGACATTTCACGTGGTCAATTAATTAATTTATTGACCGAAATATATGATTAAATTAGGCAGGATTGTAGAAAAAGAAATGGTTGAATCAAAATAATTTCTTCTTAATTTGCAATTTTGTTAGAGGGTACTATGAATGTTCTACCATGTTCCATTTACACACTAAAGGAGTGATACAAGATATAAGGTGTGCAGTTAAGCCAACATTTCTATTTGCAAATAAGGGGCTTCCAAGTGCAAGCGCAAGTACTTATAACATCTCAGGTGGTAGTTGCTAACTTACTAGGTTCAGTCGATATAGTCGTTCAGAATCATTGATCCTATTTCCCTATCGAGCAGCAGCACCTGTTAAAAACAAAGAGAAGAATTCTCAATTTATCCTAAGATCCGCTTTTGTCCGAACCATGTCATAGATCTGATAAAAGCCAGACTAACCAATCAAGTACCTCGTATTTTACTGTGGAGGCACTTTCAGCAATTTATTGCTTATTGCTTTATTGTGTATTTTACCTACTTGATAGCTTAATCTGGCTTTTAAGGAGGCACTTTCAACAATATATTTCTGTAGTGTAATTCAAATATAATAAATATTAATATCGTACACATATTTCGCTTGCTCTTTTTTTCTTTGTACACTATATCATACATATCATCAATAAATATATTTATATAAATCATGTTCCGCAAGCATTGGAATACGATTCATGGGCTTACCTAATTTTGAATTTAAATCTTAGATGTTTAGAGCCTTATTTTGTTATTTATTTGGATTCAAAGTTACTCAAAGATGACCTTCTATGGCTAAGCATACTAAACATGATACAACAACAACAATTACTAATTTATCTGCCAATATATTACTGAAAAGTCGAAAACTCAGTGATTCTACAAGGTAAACGCTCACCCGACCTGTTAGAAAAAAATAAATAGGAATAGAGATAGAATAAAAGTAACCCGAAAACTCAGTGATTCTGAATTTTCTGATCTTGACATTCAAATTTGCCAAATTTGTTTGTTTACTATAATTTAACAAAAGGCATTAAACGATATATCAAAACGATGCATGAAGTGTGGAGTTGTTAGTGCATTCCAAGTATGTCTGTCCAGTAGGAGTGAAGTGTGGAGTTGATATAATTTAAAGATTGAGAAGAGGTAGGGCCAAAGCAGTAAAAGAATGTAACTTTTCAAGTTTCTAGGATTACAAAAAGGTATTATCAAATAAAACTGCTAATGCCATGACGTAAATTGTTGAAAGCGCCTCCATAAAAGCCAAACTAAGCAATGAAGTACCTTGTATTTTATGCCTAACCTAACCTAACCTACATGATTTTTAATTGTCTTAATCATTATCTCACATCATTTCAAATGAAATGATTCATTAAAGAGGAATCATGCCATATCGAGATTTGATCATTGATTGATACAATTTTTATTTTGGTTAATTGTTGAATAGGCTAGAATGAAATAACAATGGTTTTGGAGAGATAGTCGGTGTGGAAGTAAACCAACATTTCTATTGGCAAATAGGAGGTTTACAAGTGTTGACAGACGGCTAGAATTTCTTCGAATATGTTGTAGAATTCATTTAAGACATGAGCGAAACTTAAAATTGATAAGATTTAGGTGCGCTTTTACAACGGAGAATCATACGGTTTCTTTATGAGGAGTTAGTTGCACCTATGAATGATATAAATACTACTGCTGAATCATTGATCCTAGTTCCCTATCAAGTAGCACCACCAATAACGCTTGGCCATCCAAATTCCCTTTTGATTCCAAGTGCAACTGACCTTGAATATTCTTTAAGCCCCTAGTGATGGATCGACCTGGTACCTAAAGGTTGGTTTCAAATTTAGATTTATGGCTTATATTGGTTGACCTTCAATAGCGCTTGGGTGATTTTGAAATCTTAGGATACAATGATGTATATATATTATGATTGATATCGCGAAGGTAAAGGGACTCTAGACCGCAACGTTAGCTTGGTAGGATAGGGGTATAGTTGACGTCGATTCATCATTTTTAACATCAATAATTCAAAACCAAACTTGAAACTTTGTTTTCATTCCGATTCTTTATGCAATATGGATAGATTTACGAATTTAAGGACTAAACGAAAAAATTTACGATGTATGACATTTCATGTGGTCAATTAATTAATTTATTGACCGAAATATATGATTAAATTAGGCAGGATTGTAGAAAAAGAAATGGTTGAATCAAAATAATTCCTTCTTAATTTGCAATTTTGTTAGAGGGTACTATGAATGTTCTACCATGTTCCATTTACACACTAAAGGAGTGATACAAGATATAAGGTGTGCAGTTAAGCCAACATTTCTATTTGCAAATAAGGGGTTTCCAAGTGCAAGCCCAAGTACTTATAACATCTCAGGTGGTAGTTGCTAACTTACTAGGTTCAGTCGATATAGTCGTTCAGAATCATTGATCCTATTTCCCTATCGAGCAGCAGCACCTGTTAAAAACAAAGAGAAGAATTCTCAATTTATCCTAAGATCCGCTTTTGTCCGAACCATGTCATAGATCTGATAAAAGCCAGACTAACCAATCAAGTACCTCGTATTTTACTGTGGAGGCACTTTCAGCAATTTATTGCTTATTGCTTTATTATGTATTTTACCTACTTGATAGCTTAATCTGGCTTTTATGGAGGCACTTTCAACAATATATTTCTGTAGTGTAATTCAAATATAATAAATATTAATATCGTACACATATTTCGCTTGCTCTTTTTTTCTTTGTACACTATATCATACATATCATCAATAAATATATTTATATAAATCATGTTCCGCAAGCATTGGAATACGATTCAAGGGCTTACCTAATTTTGAATTTAAATCTTAGATGTTTAGAGCCTTATTTTGTTATTTATTTGGATTCAAAGTTACTCAAAGATGACCTTCTATGGCTAAGCATACTAAACATGATACAACAACAACAATTACTAATTTATCTGCCAATATATTACTGAAAAGTCGAAAACTCAGTGATTCTACAAGGTAAACGCTCACCCGACCTGTTAGAAAAAAATAAATAGGAATAGAGATAGAATAAAAGTAACCCGAAAACTCAGTGATTCTGAATTTTCTGATCTTGACATTCAAATTTGCCAAATTTGTTTGTTTACTATAATTTAACAAAAGGCATTAAACGATATATCAAAACGATGCATGAAGTGTGGAGTTGTTAGTGCATTCCAAGTATGTCTGTCCAGTAGGAGTGAAGTGTGGAGTTGATATAATTTAAAGATTGAGAAGAGGTAGGGCCAAAGCAGTAAAAGAATGTAACTTTTCAAGTTTCTAGGATTACAAAAAGGTATTATCAAATAAAACTGCTAATGCCATGACGTAAATTGTTGAAAGCGCCTCCATAAAAGCCAAACTAAGCAATGAAGTACCTTGTATTTTATGCCTAACCTAACCTAACCTACATGATTTTTAATTGTCTTAATCATTATCTCACATCATTTCAAATGAAATGATTCATTAAAGAGGAATCATGCCATATCGAGATTTGATCATTGATTGATACAATTTTTATTTTGGTTAATTGTTGAATAGGCTAGAATGAAATAACAATGGTTTTGGAGAGATAGTCGGTGTGGAAGTAAACCAACATTTCTATT
The DNA here is from genome assembly GCF_984573655.1 of Nuphar pumila. NCBI lineage: Eukaryota > Viridiplantae > Streptophyta > Magnoliopsida > Nymphaeales > Nymphaeaceae > Nuphar > Nuphar pumila. The sequence goes on from NC_143263.1 coordinate 60,504,318, forward strand.
GGCAAATAGGAGGTTTACAAGTGTTGACAGACGGCTAGAATTTCTTCGAATATGTTGTAGAATTCATTTAAGACATGAGCGAAACTTAAAATTGATAAGATTTAGGTGCGCTTTTACAACGGAGAATCATACGGTTTCTTTATGAGGAGTTAGTTGCACCTATGAATGATATAAATACTACTGCTGAATCATTGATCCTAGTTCCCTATCAAGTAGCACCACCAATAACGCTTGGCCATCCAAATTCCCTTTTGATTCCAAGTGCAACTGACCTTGAATATTCTTTAAGCCCCTAGTGATGGATCGACCTGGTACCTAAAGGTTGGTTTCAAATTTAGATTTATGGCTTATATTGGTTGACCTTCAATAGCGCTTGGGTGATTTTGAAATCTTAGGATACAATGATGTATATATATTATGATTGATATCGCGAAGGTAAAGGGACTCTAGACCGCAACGTTAGCTTGGTAGGATAGGGGTATAGTTGACGTCGATTCATCATTTTTAACATCAATAATTCAAAACCAAACTTGAAACTTTGTTTTCATTCCGATTCTTTATGCAATATGGATAGATTTACGAATTTAAAGACTAAACGAAAAAATTTACGATGTATGACATTTCATGTGGTCAATTAATTAATTTATTGACCGAAATATATGATTAAATTAGGCAGGATTGTAGAAAAAGAAATGGTTGAATCAAAATAATTCCTTCTTAATTTGCAATTTTGTTAGAGGGTACTATGAATGTTCTACCATGTTCCATTTACACACTAAAGGAGTGATACAAGATATAAGGTGTGCAGTTAAGCCAACATTTCTATTTGCAAATAAGGGGTTTCCAAGTGCAAGCCCAAGTACTTATAACATCTCAGGTGGTAGTTGCTAACTTACTAGGTTCAGTCGATATAGTCGTTCAGAATCATTGATCCTATTTCCCTATCGAGCAGCAGCACCTGTTAAAAACAAAGAGAAGAATTCTCAATTTATCCTAAGATCCGCTTTTGTCCGAACCATGTCATAGATCTGATAAAAGCCAGACTAACCAATCAAGTACCTCGTATTTTACTGTGGAGGCACTTTCAGCAATTTATTGCTTATTGCTTTATTATGTATTTTACCTACTTGATAGCTTAATCTGGCTTTTATGGAGGCACTTTCAACAATATATTTCTGTAGTGTAATTCAAATATAATAAATATTAATATCGTACACATATTTCGCTTGCTCTTTTTTTCTTTGTACACTATATCATACATATCATCAATAAATATATTTATATAAATCATGTTCCGCAAGCATTGGAATACGATTCAAGGGCTTACCTAATTTTGAATTTAAATCTTAGATGTTTAGAGCCTTATTTTGTTATTTATTTGGATTCAAAGTTACTCAAAGATGACCTTCTATGGCTAAGCATACTAAACATGATACAACAACAACAATTACTAATTTATCTGCCAATATATTACTGAAAAGTCGAAAACTCAGTGATTCTACAAGGTAAACGCTCACCCGACCTGTTAGAAAAAAATAAATAGGAATAGAGATAGAATAAAAGTAACCCGAAAACTCAGTGATTCTGAATTTTCTGATCTTGACATTCAAATTTGCCAAATTTGTTTGTTTACTATAATTTAACAAAAGGCATTAAACGATATATCAAAACGATGCATGAAGTGTGGAGTTGTTAGTGCATTCCAAGTATGTCTGTCCAGTAGGAGTGAAGTGTGGAGTTGATATAATTTAAAGATTGAGAAGAGGTAGGGCCAAAGCAGTAAAAGAATGTAACTTTTCAAGTTTCTAGGATTACAAAAAGGTATTATCAAATAAAACTGCTAATGCCATGACGTAAATTGTTGAAAGCGCCTCCATAAAAGCCAAACTAAGCAATGAAGTACCTTGTATTTTATGCCTAACCTAACCTAACCTACATGATTTTTAATTGTCTTAATCATTATCTCACATCATTTCAAATGAAATGATTCATTAAAGAGGAATCATGCCATATCGAGATTTGATCATTGATTGATACAATTTTTATTTTGGTTAATTGTTGAATAGGCTAGAATGAAATAACAATGGTTTTGGAGAGATAGTCGGTGTGGAAGTAAACCAACATTTCTATTGGCAAATAGGAGGTTTACAAGTGTTGACAGACGGCTAGAATTTCTTCGAATATGTTGTAGAATTCATTTAAGACATGAGCGAAACTTAAAATTGATAAGATTTAGGTGCGCTTTTACAACAGAGAATCATACGGTTTCTTTATGAGGAGTTAGTTGCACCTATGAATGATATAAATACTACTGCTGAATCATTGATCCTAGTTCCCTATCAAGTAGCACCACCAATAACGCTTGGCCATCCAAATTCCCTTTTGATTCCAAGTGCAACTGACCTTGAATATTCTTTAAGCCCCTAGTGATGGATCGACCTGGTACCTAAAGGTTGGTTTCAAATTTAGATTTATGGCTTATATTGGTTGACCTTCAATAGCTCTTGGGTGATTTTGAAATCTTAGGATACAATGATGTATATATATTATGATTGATATCGCGAAGGTAAAGGGACTCTAAACCGCAACGTTAGCTTGGTAGGATAGGGGTATAGTTGACGTCGATTCATCATTTTTAACATCAATAATTCAAAATCAAACGTGAAACTTTGTTTTCATTCCGATTCTTTATGCAATATGGATAGATTTACGAATTTAAAGACTAAACGAAAAAATTTACGATGTATGACATTTCACGTGGTCAATTAATTAATTTATTGACCGAAATATATGATTAAATTAGGCAGGATTGTAGAAAAAGAAATGGTTGAATCAAAATAATTCCTTCTTAATTTGCAATTTTGTTAGAGGGTACTATGAATGTTCTACCATGTTCCATTTACACACTAAAGGAGTGATACAAGATATAAGGTGTGCAGTTAAGCCAACATTTCTATTTGCAAATAAGGGGTTTCCAAGTGCAAGCCCAAGTACTTATAACATCTCAGGTGGTAGTTGCTAACTTACTAGGTTCAGTCGATATAGTCGTTCAGAATCATTGATCCTATTTCCCTATCGAGCAGCAGCACCTGTTAAAAACAAAGAAAAGAATTCTCAATTTATCCTAAGATCCGCTTTTGTCCGATCCATGTCATAGATCTGATAAAAGCCAGACTAACCAATCAAGTACCTCGTATTTTACTGTGGAGGCACTTTCAGCAATTTATTGCTTATTGCTTTATTGTGTATTTTACCTACTTGATAGCTTAATCTGGCTTTTATGGAGGCACTTTCAACAATATATTTCTGTAGTGTAATTCAAATATAATAAATATTAATATCGTACACATATTTCGCTTGCTCTTTTTTTCTTTGTACACTATATCATACATATCATCAATAAATATATTTATATAAATCATGTTCCGCAAGCATTGGAATACGATTCATGGGCTTACCTAATTTTGAATTTAAATCTTAGATGTTTAGAGCCTTATTTTGTTATTTATTTGGATTCAAAGTTACTCAAAGATGACCTTCTATGGCTAAGCATACTAAACATGATACAACAACAACAATTACTAATTTATCTGCCAATATATTACTGAAAAGTCGAAAACTCAGTGATTCTACAAGGTAAATGCTCACCCGACCTGTTAGAAAAAAATAAATAGGAATAGAGATAGAATAAAAGTAACCCGAAAACTCAGTGATTCTGAATTTTCTGATCTTGACATTCAAATTTGCCAAATTTGTTTGTTTACTATAATTTAACAAAAGGCATTAAACGATATATCAAAACGATGCATGAAGTGTGGAGTTGTTAGTGCATTCCAAGTATGTCTGTCCAGTAGGAGTGAAGTGTGGAGTTGATATAATTTAAAGATTGAGAAGAGGTAGGGCCAAAGCAGTAAAAGAATGTAACTTTTCAAGTTTCTAGGATTACAAAAAGGTATTATCAAATAAAACTGCTAATGCCATGACGTAAATTGTTGAAAGCGCCTCCATAAAAGCCAAACTAAGCAATGAAGTACCTTGTATTTTATGCCTAACCTAACCTAACCTACATGATTTTTAATTGTCTTAATCATTATCTCACATCATTTCAAATGAAATGATTCATTAAAGAGGAATCATGGCATATCGAGATTTGATCATTGATTGATACCATTTTTATTTTGGTTAATTGTTGAATATTCTAGAATGAAATAACAATGGTTTTGGAGAGATAGTCGGTGTGGAAGTAAACTAACATTTCTTTTGGCAAATAGGAGGTTTACAAGTGTTGACAGACGGCTAGAATTTCTTCGAATATGTTGTAGAATTCATTTAAGACATGAGCGAAACTTAAAATTGATAAGATTTAGGTGCGCTTTTACAACGGAGAATCATACGGTTTCTTTATGAGGAGTTAGTTGCACCTATGAATGATATAAATACTACTGCTGAATCATTGATCCTAGTTCCCTATCAAGTAGCACCACCAATAACGCTTGGCCATCCAAATTCCCTTTTGATTCCAAGTGCAACTGACCTTGAATATTCTTTAAGCCCCTAGTGATGGATCGACCTGGTACCTAAAGGTTGGTTTCAAATTTAGATTTATGGCTTATATTGGTTGACCTTCAATAGCTCTTGGGTGATTTTGAAATCTTAGGATACAATGATGTATATATATTATGATTGATATCGCGAAGGTAAAGGGACTCTAAACCGCAACGTTAGCTTGGTAGGATAGGGGTATAGTTGACGTCGATTCATCATTTTTAACATCAATAATTCAAAACCAAACGTGAAACTTTGTTTTCATTCCGATTCTTTATGCAATATGGATAGATTTACGAATTTAAAGACTAAACGAAAAAATTTACGATGTATGACATTTCACGTGGTCAATTAATTAATTTATTGACCGAAATATATGATTAAATTAGGCAGGATTGTAGAAAAAGAAATGGTTGAATCAAAATAATTCCTTCTTAATTTGCAATTTTGTTAGAGGGTACTATGAATGTTCCATTTACACACTAAAGGAGTGATACAAGATATAAGGTGTGCAGTTAAGCCAACATTTCTATTTGCAAATAAGGGGTTTCCAAGTGCAAGCCCAAGTACTTATAACATCTCAGGTGGTAGTTGCTAACTTACTAGGTTCAGTCGATATAGTCGTTCAGAATCATTGATCCTATTTCCCTATCGAGCAGCAGCACCTGTTAAAAACAAAGAGAAGAATTCTCAATTTATCCTAAGATCCGCTTTTGTCCGAACCATGTCATAGATCTGATAAAAGCCAGACTAACCAATCAAGTACCTCGTATTTTACTGTGGAGGCACTTTCAGCAATTTATTGCTTATTGTTTTATTGTGTATTTTACCTACTTGATAGCTTAATCTGGCTTTTATGGAGGCACTTTCAACAATATATTTCTGTAGTGTAATTCAAATATAATAAATATTAATATCGTACACATATTTCGCTTGCTCTTTTTTTCTTTGTACACTATATCATACATATCATCAATAAATATATTTATATAAATCATGTTCCGCAAGCATTGGAATACGATTCATGGGCTTACCTAATTTTGAATTTAAATCTTAGATGTTTAGAGCCTTATTTTGTTATTTATTTGTATTCAAAGTTACTCAAAGATGACCTTCTATGGCTAAGCATACTAAACATGATACAACAACAACAATTACTAATTTATCTGCCAATATATTACTGAAAAGTCGAAAACTCAGTGATTCTACAAGGTAAACGCTCACCCGACCTGTTAGAAAAAATTAAATAGGAATAGAGATAGAATAAAAGTAACCCGAAAACTCAGTGATTCTGAATTTTCTGATCTTGACATTCAAATTTGCCAAATTTGTTTGTTTACTATAATTTAACAAAAGGCATTAAACGATATATCAAAACGATGCATGAAGTGTGGAGTTGTTAGTGCATTCCAAGTATGTCTGTCCAGTAGGAGTGAAGTGTGGAGTTGATATAATTTAAAGATTGAGAAGAGGTAGGGCCAAAGCAGTAAAAGAATGTAACTTTTCAAGTTTCTAGGATTACAAAAAGGTATTATCAAATAAAACTGCTAATGCCATGACGTAAATTGTTGAAAGCGCCTCCATAAAAGCCAAACTAAGCAATGAAGTACCTTGTATTTTATGCCTAACCTAACCTAACCTACATGATTTTTAATTGTCTTAATCATTATCTCACATCATTTCAAATGAAATGATTCATTAAAGAGGAATCATGCCATATCGAGATTTGATCATTGATTGATACAATTTTTATTTTGGTTAATTGTTGAATAGGCTAGAATGAAATAACAATGGTTTTGGAGAGATAGTCGGTGTGGAAGTAAACCAACATTTCTATTGGCAAATAGGAGGTTTACAAGTGTTGACAGACAGCTAGAATTTCTTCGAATATGTTGTAGAATTCATTTAAGACATGAGCGAAACTTAAAATTGATAAGATTTAGGTGCGCTTTTACAACGGAGAATCATACGGTTTCTTTATGAGGAGTTAGTTGCACCTATGAATGATATAAATACTACTGCTGAATCATTGATCCTAGTTTCCTATCAAGTAGCACCACCAATAACGCTTGGGCATCCAAATTCCCTTTTGATTCTAAGTGCAACTGACCTTGAATATTCTTTAAGCCCCTAGTGATGGATCGACCTGGTACCTCAAGGTTGGTTTCAAATTTAGATTTATGGCTTATATTGGTTGACCTTAAATAGCTCTTGGGTGATTTTGAAATCTTAGGATACAATGATGTATATATATTATGATTGATATCGCGAAGGTAAAGGGACTCTAAACCGCAACGTTAGCTTGGTAGGATAGGGGTATAGTTGACGTCGATTCATCATTTTTAACATCAATAATTCAAAACCAAACGTGAAACTTTGTTTTCATTCCGATTCTTTATGCAATATGGATAGATTTACGAATTTAAAGACTAAACGAAAAAATTTACGATGTATGACATTTCACGTGGTCAATTAATTAATTTATTGACCGAAATATATGATTAAATTAGGCAGGATTGTAGAAAAAGAAATGGTTGAATCAAAATAATTCCTTCTTAATTTGCAATTTTGTTAGAGGGTACTATGAATGTTCTACCATGTTCCATTTACACACTAAAGGAGTGATACAAGATATAAGGTGTGCAGTTAAGCCAACATTTCTATTTGCAAATAAGGGGTTTCCAAGTGCAAGCCCAAGTACTTATAACATCTCAGGTGGTAGTTGCTAACTTACTAGGTTTAGTCGATATAGTCGTTCAGAATCATTGATCCTATTTCCCTATCGAGCAGCAGCACCTGTTAAAAACAAAGAGAAGAATTCTCAATTTATCCTAAGATCCGCTTTTGTCCGATCCATGTCATAGATCTGATAAAAGCCAGACTAACCAATCAAGTACCTCGTATTTTACTGTGGAGGCACTTTCAGCAATTTATTGCTTATTGCTTTATTGTGTATTTTACCTACTTGATAGCTTAATCTGGCTTTTATGGAGGCACTTTCAACAATATATTTCTGTAGTGTAATTCAAATATAATAAATATTAATATCGTACACATATTTCGCTTGCTCTTTTTTTCTTTGTACACTATATCATACATATCATCAATAAATATATTTATATAAATCATGTTCCGCAAGCATTGGAATACGATTCATGGGCTTACCTAATTTTGAATTTAAATCTTAGATGTTTAGAGCCTTATTTTGTTATTTATTTGGATTCAAAGTTACTCAAAGATGACCTTCTATGGCTAAGCATACTAAACATGATACAACAACAACAATTACTAATTTATCTGCCAATATATTACTGAAAAGTCGAAAACTCAGTGATTCTACAAGGTAAACGCTCACCCGACCTGTTAGAAAAAAATAAATAGGAATAGAGATAGAATAAAAGTAACCCAAAAACTCAGTGATTCTGAATTTTCTGATCTTGACATTCAAATTTGCCAAATTTGTTTGTTTACTATAATTTAACAAAAGGCATTAAACGATATATCAAAACGATGCATGAAGTGTGGAGTTGTTAGTGCATTCCAAGTATGTCTGTCCAGTAGGAGTGAAGTGTGGAGTTGATATAATTTAAAGATTGAGAAGAGGTAGGGCCAAAGCAGTAAAAGAATGTAACTTTTCAAGTTTCTAGGATTACAAAAAGGTATTATCAAATAAAACTGCTAATGCCATGACGTAAATTGTTGAAAGCGCCTCCATAAAAGCCAAACTAAGCAATGAAGTACCTTGTATTTTATGCCTAACCTAACCTAACCTACATGATTTTTAATTGTCTTAATCATTATCTCACATCATTTCAAATGAAATGATTCATTAAAGAGGAATCATGCCATATCGAGATTTGATCATTGATTGATACAATTTTTATTTTGGTTAATTGTTGAATAGGCTAGAATGAAATAACAATGGTTTTGGAGAGATAGTCGGTGTGGAAGTAAACCAACATTTCTATTGGCAAATAGGAGGTTTACAAGTGTTGACAGACGGCTAGAATTTCTTCGAATATGTTGTAGAATTCATTTAAGACATGAGCGAAACTTAAAATTGATAAGATTTAGGTGCGCTTTTACAACGGAGAATCATACGGTTTCTTTATGAGGAGTTAGTTGCACCTATGAATGATATAAATACTACTGCTGAATCATTGATCCTAGTTCCCTATCAAGTAGTACCACCAATAACGCTTGGCCATCCAAATTCCCTTTTGATTCCAAGTGCAACTGACCTTGAATATTCTTTAAGCCCCTAGTGATGGATCGACCTGGTACCTAAAGGTTGGTTTCAAATTTAGATTTATGGCTTATATTGGTTGACCTTCAATAGCTCTTGGGTGATTTTGAAATCTTAGGATACAATGATGTATATATATTATGATTAATATCGCGAAGGTAAAGGGACTCTAAACCGCAACGTTAGCTTGGTAGGATAGGGGTATAGTTGACGTCGATTCATCATTTTTAACATCAATAATTCAAAACCAAACGTGAAACTTTGTTTTCATTCCGATTCTTTATGCAATATGGATAGATTTACTAATTTAAAGACTAATCAAAAAAATTTACGATGTATGACATTTCACGTTGTCAATTAATTAATTTATTGACCGAAATATATGATTAAATTAGGCAGGATTGTAGAAAAAGAAATGGTTGAATCAAAATAATTCCTTCTTAATTTGCAATTTTGTTAGAGGGTACTATGAATGTTCTACCATGTTCCATTTACACACTAAAGGAGTGATACAAGATATAAGGTGTGCAGTTAAGCCAACATTTCTATTTGCAAATAAGGGGTTTCCAAGTGCAAGCCCAAGTACTTATAACATCTCAGGTGGTAGTTGCTAACTTACTAGGTTCAGTCGATATAGTCGTTCAGAATCATTGATCCTATTTCCCTATCGAGCAGCAGCACCTGTTAAAAACAAAGAGAAGAATTCTCAATTTATCCTAAGATCCGCTTTTGTCCGATCCATGTCATAGATCTGATAAAAGCCAGACTAACCAATCAAGTACCTCGTATTTTACTGTGGAGGCACTTTCAGCAATTTATTGCTTATTGCTTTATTGTGTATTTTACCTACTTGATAGCTTAATCTGGCTTTTATGGAGGCACTTTCAACAATATATTTCTGTAGTGTAATTCAAATATAATAAATATTAATATCGTACACATATTTCGCTTGCTCTTTTTTTCTTTGTACACTATATCATACATATCATCAATAAATATATTTATATAAATCATGTTCCGCAAGCATTGGAATACGATTCATGGGCTTACCTATTTTGAATTTAAATCTTAGATGTTTAGAGCCTTATTTTGTTATTTATTTGGATTCAAAGTTACTCAAAGATGACCTTCTATGGCTAAGCATACTAAACATGATACAACAACAACAATTACTAATTTATCTGCCAATATATTACTGAAAAGTCGAAAACTCAGTGATTCTACAAGGTAAACGCTCACCCGACCTGTTAGAAAAAATTAAATAGGAATAGAGATAGAATAAAAGTAACCCGAAAACTCAGTGATTCTGAATTTTCTGATCTTGACATTCAAATTTGCCAAATTTGTTTGTTTACTATAATTTAACAAAAGGCATTAAACAATATATCAAAACGATGCATGAAGTGTGGAGTTGTTAGTGCATTCCAAGTATGTCTGTCCAGTAGGAGTGAAGTGTGGAGTTGATATAATTTAAAGATTGAGAAGAGGTAGGGCCAAAGCAGTAAAAGAATGTAACTTTTCAAGTTTCTAGGATTACAAAAAGGTATTATCAAATAAAACTGCTAATGCCATGACGTAAATTGTTGAAAGCGCCTCCATAAAAGCCAAACTAAGCAATGAAGTACCTTGTATTTTATGCCTAACCTAACCCTACATGATTTTTAATTGTCTTAATCATTATCTCACATCATTTCAAATGAAATGATTCATTAAAGAGGAATCATGCCATATCGAGATTTGATCATTGATTGATACAATTTTTATTTTGGTTAATTGTTGAATAGGCTAGAATGAAATAACAATGGTTTTGGAGAGATAGTCGGTGTGGAAGTAAACCAACATTTCTATTGGCAAATAGGAGGTTTACAAGTGTTGACAGACGGCTAGAATTTCTTCGAATATGTTGTAGAATTCATTTAAGACATGAGCGAAACTTAAAATTGATAAGATTTAGGTGCGCTTTTACAACGGAGAATCATACGGTTTCTTTATGAGGAGTTAGTTGCACCTATGAATGATATAAATACTACTGCTGAATCATTGATCCTAGTTTCCTATCAAGTAGCACCACCAATAACGCTTGGCCATCCAAATTCCCTTTTGATTCCAAGTGCAACTGACCTTGAATATTCTTTAAGCCCCTAGTGATGCATCGACCTGGTACCTAAAGGTTGGTTTCAAATTTAGATTTATGACTTATATTGGTTGACCTTCAATAGCTCTTGGGTGATTTTGAAATCTTAGGATACAATGATGTATATATATTATGATTGATATCGCGAAGGTAAAGGGACTCTAAACCGCAACGTTAGCTTGATAGGATACGGGTATAGTTGACGTCTATTCATCATTTTTAACATCAATAATTCAAAACCAAACGTGAAACTTTGTTTTCATTCCGATTCTTTATGCATTATGGATAGATTTACGAATTTAAAGACTAAACGAAAAAATTTACGATGTATGACATTTCACGTGGTCAATTAATTAATTTATTGACCGAAATATATGATTAAATTAGGCAGGATTGTAGAAAAAGAAATGGTTGAATCAAAATAATTCCTTCTTAATTTGCAATTTTGTTAGAGGGTACTATGAATGTTCTACCATGTTCCATTTACACACTAAAGGAGTGATACAAGATATAAGGTGTGCAGTTAAGCCAACATTTCTATTTGCAAATAAGGGGTTTCCAAGTGCAAGCCCAAGTACTTATAACATTTCAGGTGGTAGTTGCTAACTTACTAGCTTCAGTCGATATAGTCGTTCAGAATCATTGATCCTATTTCCCTATCGAGCAGCAGCACCTGTTAAAAACAAAGAGAAGAATTCTCAATTTATCCTAAGATCCGCTTTTGTCCGATCCATGTCATAGATCTGATAAAAGCCAGACTAACCAATCAAGTACCTCGTATTTTACTGTGGAGGCACTTTCAGCAATTTATTGCTTATTGCTTTATTGTGTATTTTACCTACTTGATAGCTTAATCTGGGTTTTATGGAGGCACTTTCAACAATATATTTCTGTAGTGTAATTCAAATATAATAAATATTAAAATCGTACACATATTTCGCTTGCTCTTTTTTTCTTTGTACACTATATCAAACATATCATCAATAAATATATTTATATAAATCATGTTCCGCAAGCATTGGAATACGATTCATGGGCTTACCTAATTTTGAATTTAAATCTTAGATGTTTAGAGCCTTATTTTGTTATTTATTTGGATTCAAAGTTACTCAAAGATGACCTTCTATGGCTAAGCATACTAAACATGATACAACAACAACAATTACTAATTTATCTGCCAATATATTACTGAAAAGTCGAAAACTCAGTGATTCTACAAGGTAAACGCTCACCCGACCTGTTAGAAAAAATTAAATAGGAATAGAGATAGAATAAAAGTAACCCGAAAACTCAGTGATTCTGAATTTTCTGATCTTGACATTCAAATTTGCCAAATTTGTTTGTTTACTATAATTTAACAAAAGGCATTAAACGATATATCAAAACGATGCATGAAGTGTGGAGTTGTTAGTGCATTCCAAGTATGTCTGTCCAGTAGGAGTGAAGTGTGGAGTTGATATAATTTAAAGATTGAGAAGAGGTAGGGCCAAAGCAGTAAAAGAATGTAACTTTTCAAGTTTCTAGGATTACAAAAAGGTATTATCAAATAAAACTGCTAATGCCATGACGTAAATTGTTGAAAGCGCCTCCATAAAAGCCAAACTAAGCAATGAAGTACCTTGTATTTTATGCCTAACCTAACCTAACCTACATGATTTTTAATTGTCTTAATCATTATCTCACATCATTTCAAATGAAATGATTCATTAAAGAGGAATCATGCCATATCGAGATTTGATCATTGATTGATACAATTTTTATTTTGGTTAATTGTTGAATAGGCTAGAATGAAATAACAATGGTTTTGGAGAGATAGTCGGTGTGGAAGTAAACCAACATTTCTATTGGCAAATAGGAGGTTTACAAGTGTTGACAGACGGCTAGAATTTCTTCGAATATGTTGTAGAATTCATTTAAGACATGAGCGAAACTTAAAATTGATAAGATTTAGGTGCGCTTTTACAACGGAGAATCATACGGTTTCTTTATGAGGAGTTAGTTGCACCTATGAATGATATAAATACTACTGCTGAATCATTGATCCTAGTTCCCTATCAAGTAGTACCACCAATAACGCTTGGCCATCCAAATTCCCTTTTGATTCCAAGTGCAACTGACCTTGAATATTCTTTAAGCCCCTAGTGATGGATCGACCTGGTACCTAAAGGTTGGTTTCAAATTTAGATTTATGGCTTATATTGGTTGACCTTCAATAGCTCTTGGGTGATTTTGAAATCTTAGGATACAATGATGTATATATATTATGATTAATATCGCGAAGGTAAAGGGACTCTAAACCGCAACGTTAGCTTGGTAGGATAGGGGTATAGTTGACGTCGATTCATCATTTTTAACATCAATAATTCAAAACCAAACGTGAAACTTTGTTTTCATTCCGATTCTTTATGCAATATGGATAGATTTACGAATTTAAAGACTAAACGAAAAAATTTACGATGTATGACATTTCACGTGGTCAATTAATTAATTTGTTGACCGAAATATATGATTAAATTAGGCAGGATTGTAGAAAAAGAAATGGTTGAATCAAAATAATTCCTTCTTAATTTGCAATTTTGTTAGAGGGTACTATGAATGTTCTACCATGTTCCATTTACACACTAAAGGAGTGATACAAGATATAAGTTGTGCAGTTAAGCCAACATTTCTATTTGCAAATAAGGGGTTTCCAAGTGCAAGCCCAAGTACTTATAACATCTAAGGTGGTAGTTGCTAACTTACTAGGTTCAGTCGATATAGTCGTTCAGAATCATTGATCCTATTTCCCTATCGAGCAGCAACACCTGTTAAAAACAAAGAGAAGAATTCTCAATTTATCCTAAGATCCGCTTTTGTCCGATCCATGTCATAGATCTGATAAAAGCCAGACTAACCAATCAAGTACCTCGTATTTTACTGTGGAGGCACTTTCAGCAATTTATTGCTTATTGCTTTATTGTGTATTTTACCTACTTGATAGCTTAATCTGGCTTTTATGGAGGCACTTTCAACAATATATTTCTGTAGTGTAATTCAAATATAATAAATATTAAAATCGTACACATATTTCGCTTGCTCTTTTTTTCTTTGTACACTATATCAAACATATCATCAATAAATATATTTATATAAATCATGTTCCGCAAGCATTGGAATACGATTCATGGGCTTACCTAATTTTGAATTTAAATCTTAGATGTTTAGAGCCTTATTTTGTTATTTATTTGAATTTAAAGTTACTCAAAGATGACCTTCTATGGCTAAGCATACTAAACATGATACAACAACAACAATTACTAATTTATCTGCCAATATATTACTGAAAAGTCGAAAACTCAGTGATTCTACAAGGTAAACGCTCACCCGACCTGTTAGAAAAAATTAAATAGGAATAGAGATAGAATAAAAGTAACCCGAAAACTCAGTGATTCTGAATTTTCTGATCTTGACATTCAAATTTGCCAAATTTGTTTGTTTACTATAATTTAACAAAAGGCATTAAACGATATATCAAAACGATGCATGAAGTGTGGAGTTGTTAGTGCATTCCAAGTATGTCTGTCCAGTAGGAGTGAAGTGTGGAGTTGATATAATTTAAAGATTGAGAAGAGGTAGGGCCAAAGCAGTAAAAGAATATAACTTTTCAAGTTTCTAGGATTACAAAAAGGTATTATCAAATAAAACTGCTAATGCCATGACGTAAATTGTTGAAAGCGCCTCCATAAAAGCCAAACTAAGCAATGAAGTACCTTGTATTTTATGCCTAACCTAACCTAACCTGCATGATTTTTAATTGTCTTAATCATTATCTCACATCATTTCAAATGAAATGATTCATTAAAGAGGAATCATGCCATATCGAGATTTGATCATTGATTGATACAATTTTTATTTTGGTTAATTGTTGAATAGGCTAGAATGAAATAACAATGGTTTTGGAGAGATAGTCGGTGTGGAAGTAAACCAACATTTCTATTGGCAAATAGGAGGTTTACAAGTGTTGACAGACGGCTAGAATTTCTTCGAATATGTTGTAGAATTCATTTAAGACATGAGCGAAACTTAAAATTGATAAGATTTAGGTGCGCTTTTACAACGGAGAATCATACGGTTTCTTTATGAGGAGTTAGTTGCACCTATGAATGATATAAATACTACTGCTGAATCATTGATCCTAGATCCCTATCCAGTAGCACCACCAATAACGCTTGGCCATCCAAATTCCCTTTTGATTCCAAGTGCAACTGACCTTGAATATTCTTTAAGCCCCTAGTGATGGATCGACCTGGTACCTAAAGGTTGGTTTCAAATTTAGATTTATGGCTTATATTGGTTGACCTTCAATAGCTCTTGGGTGATTTTGAAATCTTAGGATACAATGATGTATATATATTATGATTGATATCGCGAAGGTAAAGGGACTCTAAACCGCAACGTTAGCTTGGTAGGATAGGGGTATAGTTGACGTCGATTCATCATTTTTAACATCAATAATTCAAAACCAAATATGAAACTTTGTTTTCATTCCGATTCTTTATGCAATATGGATAGATTTACGAATTTAAAGACTAAACAAAAAAATTTACGATGTATGACATTTCACGTGGTCAATTAATTAATTTATTGACCGAAATATATGATTAAATTAGGCAGGATTGTAGAAAAAGAAATGGTTGAATCAAAATAATTCCTTCTTAATTTGCAATTTTGTTAGAGGGTACTATGAATGTTCTACCATGTTCCATTTACACACTAAAGGAGTGATACAAGATATAAGGTGTGCAGTTAAGCCAACATTTCTATTTGCAAATAAGGGGTTTCCAAGTGCAAGCCCAAGTACTTATAACATCTCAGGTGGTAGTTGCTAACTTACTAGGTTCAGTCGATATAGTCGTTCAGAATCATTGATCCTATTTCCCTATCGAGCAGCAGCACCTGTTAAAAACAAAGAGAAGAATTCTCAATTTATCCTCAGATCCGCTTTTGTCCGAACCATGTCATAGATCTGATAAAAGCCAGACTAACCAATCAAGTACCTCGTATTTTACTGTGGAGGCACTTTCAGCAATTTATTGCTTATTGCTTTATTGTGTATTTTACCTACTTGATAGCTTAATCTGGCTTTTATGGAGGCACTTTCAACAATATATTTCTGTAGTGTAATTCAAATATAATAAATATTAATATCGTACACATATTTCGCTTGCTCTTTTTTTCTTTGTACACTATATCATACATATCATCAATAAATATATTTATATAAATCATGTTCCGCAAGCATTGGAATACGATTCATGGGCTTACCTAATTTTGAATTTAAATCTTAGATGTTTAGAGCCTTATTTTGTTATTTATTTGTATTCAAAGTTACTCAAAGATGACCTTCTATGGCTAAGCATACTAAACATGATACAACAACAACAATTACTAATTTATCTGCCAATATATTACTGAAAAGTCGAAAACTCAGTGATTCTACAAGGTAAACGCTCACCCGACCTGTTAGAAAAAATTAAATAGGAATAGAGATAGAATAAAAGTAACCCGAAAACTCAGTGATTCTGAATTTTCTGATCTTGACATTCAAATTTGCCAAATTTGTTTGTTTACTATAATTTAACAAAAGGCATTAAACGATATATCAAAACGATGCATGAAGTGTGCAGTTGTTAGTGCATTCCAAGTATGTCTGTCAAGTAGGAGTGAAGTGTGGAGTTGATATAATTTAAAGATTGAGAAGAGGTAGGGCCAAAGCAGTAAAAGAATGTAACTTTTCAAGTTTCTAGGATTACAAAAAGGTATTATCAAATAAAACTGCTAATGCCATGACGTAAATTGTTGAAAGCGCCTCCATAAATGCCAAACTAAGCAATGAAGTACCTTATATTTTATGCCTAACCTAACCTAACCTACATGATTTTTAATTGTCTTAATCATTATCTCACATCATTTCAAATGAAATGATTCATTAAAGAGGAATCAGGCCATATCGAGATTTGATCATTGATTGATACAATTTTTATTTTGGTTAATTGTTGAATAGGCTAGAATGAAATAACAATGGTTTTGGAGAGATAGTCGGTGTGGAAGTAAACCAACATTTCTATTGGCAAATAGGAGGTTTACAAGTGTTGACAGACGGCTAGAATTTCTTCGAATATGTTGTAGAATTCATTTAAGACATGAGCGAAACTTAAAATTGATAAGATTTAGGTGCGCTTTTACAATGAAGAATCATACGGTTTCTTTATGAGGAGTTAGTTGCACCTATGAATGATATAAATACTACTGCTGAATCATTGATCCTAGTTCCCTATCAAGTAGCACCACCAATAACGCTTGGCCATCCAAATTCCCTTTTGATTCCAAGTGCAACTGACCTTGAATATTCTTTAAGCCCCTAGTGATGGATCGACCTGGTACCTAAAGGTTGGTTTCAAATTTAGATTTATGGCTTATTTTGGTTGACCTTCAATAGCTCTTGGGTGATTTTGAAATCTTAGGATACAATGATGTATATATATTATGATTGATATCGCGAAGGTAAAGGGACTCTAAACCGCAACGTTAGCTTGGTAGGATAGGGGTATAGTTGACGTCGATTCATCATTTTTAACATCAATAATTCAAAACCAAACGTGAAACTTTGTTTTCATTCCGATTCTTTATGCAATATGGATAGATTTACGAATTTAAAGACTAAACGAAAAAATTTACGATGTATGACATTTCACGTGGTCAATTAATTAATTTATTGACCGAAATATATGATTAAATTAGGCAGGATTGTAGAAAAAGAAATGGTTGAATCAAAATAATTCCTTCTTAATTTGCAATTTTGTTAGAGGGTACTATGAATGTTCTACCATGTTCCATTTACACACTAAAGGAGTGATACAAGATATAAGGTGTGCAGTTAAGCCAACATTTCTATTTGCAAATAAGGGGTTTCCAAGTGCAAGCCCAAGTACTTATAACATCTCAGGTGGTAGTTGCTAACTTACTAGGTTCAGTCGATATAGTCGTTCAGAATCATTGATCCTATTTCCCTATCGAGCAGCAGCACCTGTTAAAAACAAAGAGAAGAATTCTCAATTTATCCTAAGATCCGCTTTTGTCCGATCCATGTCATAGATCTGATAAAAGCCAGACTAACCAATCAAGTACCTCGTATTTTACTGTGGAGGCACTTTCAGCAATTTATTGCTTATTGCTTTATTGTGTATTTTACCTACTTGATAGCTTAATCTGGCTTTTATGGAGGCACTTTCAACAATATATTTCTGTAGTGTAATTCAAATATAATAAATATTAATATCGTACACATATTTCGCTTGCTCTTTTTTTCTTTGAACACTATATCATACATATCATCAATAAATATATTTATATAAATCATGTTCCGCAAGCATTGGAATACGATTCATGGGCTTACCTAATTTTGAATTTAAATCTTAGATGTTTAGAGCCTTATTTTGTTATTTATTTGGATTCAAAGTTACTCAAAGATGACCTTCTATGGCTAAGCATACTAAACATGATACAACAACAACAATTACTAATTTATCTGCCAATATATTACTGAAAAGTCGAAAACTCAGTGATTCTACAAGGTAAACGCTCACCCGACCTGTTAGAAAAAAATAAATAGGAATAGAGATAGAATAAAAGTAACCCGAAAACTCAGTGATTCTGAATTTTCTGATCTTGACATTCAAATTTGCCAAATTTGTTTGTTTACTATAATTTAACAAAAGGCATTAAACGATATATCAAAACGATGCATGAAGTGTGGAGTTGTTAGTGCATTCCAAGTATGTCTGTCCAGTAGGAGTGAAGTGTGGAGTTGATATAATTTAAAGATTGAGAAGAGGTAGGGCCAAAGCAGTAAAAGAATGTAACTTTTCAAGTTTCTAGGATTACAAAAAGGTATTATCAAATAAAACTGCTAATGCCATGACGTAAATTGTTGAAAGCGCCTCCATAAAAGCCAAACTAAGCAATGAAGTACCTTGTATTTTATGCCTAACCTAACCTAACCTACATGATTTTTAATTGTCTTAATCATTATCTTACATCATTTCAAATGAAATGATTCATTAAAGAGGAATCATGCCATATTGAGATTTGATCATTGATTGATACAATTTTTATTTTGGTTAATTGTTGAATAGGCTAGAATGAAATAACAATGGTTTTGGAGAGATAGTCGGTGTGGAAGTAAACCAACATTTCTATTGGCAAATAGGAGGTTTACAATGGTTGACAGACGGCTAGAATTTCTTCGAATATGTTGTAGAATTCATTTAAGACATGAGCGAAACTTAAAATTGATAAGATTTAGGTGCGCTTTTACAACGGAGAATCATACGGTTTCTTTATGAGGAGTTAATTGCACCTATGAATGATATAAATACTACTGCTGAATCATTGATCCTAGTTCCCTATCAAGTAGTACCACCAATAACGCTTGGCCATCCAAATTCCCTTTTGATTCCAAGTGCAACTGACCTTGAATATTCTTTAAGCCCCTAGTGATGGATCGACCTGGTACCTAAAGGTTGGTTTCAAATTTAGATTTATGGCATATATTGGTTGACCTTCAATAGCTCTTGGGTGATTTTGAAATCTTAGGATACAATGATGTATATATATTATGATTGATATCGCGAAGGTAAAGGGACTCTAAACCGCAACGTTAGCTTGGTAGGATAGGGGTATAGTTGACGTCGATTCATCATTTTTAACATCAATAATTCAAAACCAAACGTGAAACTTTGTTTTCATTCCGATTCTTTATGCAATATGGATAGATTTACGAATTTAAAGACTAAACGAAAAAATTTACGATGTATGACATTTCACGTGGTCAATTAATTAATTTATTGACCGAAATATATGATTAAATTAGGCAGGATTGTAGAAAAAGAAATGGTTGAATCAAAATAATTCCTTCTTAATTTGCAATTTTGTTAGAGGGTACTATGAATGTTCTACCATGTTCCATTTACACACTAAAGGAGTGATACAAGATATAAGGTGTGCAGTTAAGCCAACATTTCTATTTGCAAATAAGGGGTTTCCAAGTGCAAGCCCAAGTACTTATAACATCTCAGGTGGTAGTTGCTAACTTACTAGGTTCAGTCGATATAGTCGTTCAGAATCATTGATCCTATTTCCCTATCGAGCAGCAGCACCTGTTAAAAACAAAGAGAAGAATTCTCAATTTATCCTAAGATCCGCTTTTGTCCGATCCATGTCATAGATCTGATAAAAGCCAGACTAACCAATCAAGTACCTCGTATTTTACTGTGGAGGCACTTTCAGCAATTTATTGCTTATTGCTTTATTGTGTATTTTACCTACTTGATAGCTTAATCTGGCTTTTATGGAGGCACTTTCAACAATATATTTCTGTAGTGTAATTCAAATATAATAAATATTAATATCGTACACATATTTCGCTTGCTCTTTTTTTCTTTGTACACTATATCATACATATCATCAATAAATATATTTATATAAATCATGTTCCGCAAGCATTGGAATACGATTCATGGGCTTACCAAATTTTGAATTTAAATCTTAGATGTTTAGAGCCTTATTTTGTTATTTATTTGGATTCAAAGTTACTCAAAGATGACCTTCTATGGCTAAGCATACTAAACATGATACAACAACAACAATTACTAATTTATCTGCCAATATATTACTGAAAAGTCGAAAACTCAGTGATTCTACAAGGTAAACGCTCACCCGACCTGTTAGAAAAAAATAAATAGGAATAGAGATAGAATAAAAGTAACCCGAAAACTCAGTGATTCTGAATTTTCTGATCTTGACATTCAAATTTGCCAAATTTGTTTGTTTACTATAATTTAACAAAAGGCATTAAACGATATATCAAAACGATGCATGAAGTGTGGAGTTGTTAGTGCATTCCAAGTATGTCTGTCCAGTAGGAGTGAAGTGTGGAGTTGATATAATTTAAAGATTGAGAAGACGTAGGGCCAAAGCAGTAAAAGAATGTAACTTTTCAAGTTTATAGGATTACAAAAAGGTATTATCAAATAAAACTGCTAATGCCATGACGTAAATTGTTGAAAGCGCCTCCATAAAAGCGAAACTAAGCAATGAAGTACCTTGTATTTTATGCCTAACCTAACCTAACCTACATGATTTTTAATTGTCTTAATCATTATCTCACATCATTTCAAATGAAATGATTCATTAAAGAGGAATCATGCCATATCGAGATTTGATCATTGATTGATACAATTTTTATTTTGGTTAATTGTTGAATAGGCTAGAATGAAATAACAATGGTTTTGGAGAGATAGTCGGTGTGGAAGTAAACCAACATTTCTATTGGCAAATAGGAGGTTTACAAGTGTTGACAGACGGCTAGAATTTCTTCGAATATGTTGTAGAATTCATTTAAGACATGAGCGAAACTTAAAATTGATAAGATTTAGGTGCGCTTTTACAACGAAGAATCATACGGTTTCTTTATGAGGAGTTAGTTGCACCTATGAATGATATAAATACTACTGCTGAATCATTGATCCTAGTTCCCTATCAAGTAGCACCACCAATAACGCTTGGCCATCCAAATTCCCTTTTGATTCCAAGTGCAACTGACCTTGAATATTCTTTAAGCCCCTAGTGATGGATCGACCTGGTACCTAAAGGTTGGTTTCAAATTTAGATTTATGGCTTATATTGGTTGACCTTCAATAGCTCTTGGGTGATTTTGAAATCTTAGGATACAATGATGTATATATATTATGATTGATATCGCGAAGGTAAAGGGACTCCAAACCGCAACGTTAGCTTGGTAGGATAGGGGTATAGTTGACGTCGATTCATCATTTTTAACATCAATAATTCAAAACCAAACATGAAACTTTGTTTTCATTCCGATTCTTTATGCAATATGGATAGATTTATGAATTTAAAGACTAAACGAAAAAATTTACGATGTATGACATTTCACGTGGTCAATTAATTAATTTATTGACCGAAATATATGATTAAATTAGGCAGGATTGCAGAAAAAGAAATGGTTGAATCAAAATAATTCCTTCTTAATTTGCAATTTTGTTAGAGGGTACTATGAATGTTCTACCATGTTCCATTTACACACTAAAGGAGTGATACAAGATATAAGGTGTGCAGTTAAGCCAACATTTCTATTTGCAAATAAGGGGTTTCCAAGTGCAAGCCCAAGTACTTATAACATCTCAGGTGGTAGTTGATAACTTACTAGGTTCAGTCGATATAGTCGTTCAGAATCATTGATCCTATTTCCCTATCGAGCAGCAGCACCTGTTAAAAACAAAGAGAAGAATTCTCAATTTATCCTAAGATCCGCTTTTGTCCGAACCATGTCATAGATCTGATAAAAGCCAGACTAACCAATCAAGTACCTCGTATTTTACTGTGGAGGCACTTTCAGCAATTTATTGCTTATTGCTTTATTGTGTATTTTACCTACTTGATAGCTTAATCTGGCTTTTATGGAGGCACTTTCAACAATATATTTCTGTAGTGTAATTCAAATATAATAAATATTAATATCGTACACATATTTCGCTTGCTCTTTTTTTCTTTGTACACTATATCATACATATCATCAATAAATATATTTATATAAATCATGTTCCGCAAGCATTGGAATACGATTCATGGGCTTACCTAATTTTGAATTTAAATCTTAGATGTTTAGAGCCTTATTTTGTTATTAATTTGTATTCAAAGTTACTCAAAGATGACCTTCTATGGCTAAGCATACTAAACATGATACAACAACAACAATTACTAATTTATCTGCCAATATATTACTGAAAAGTCGAAAACTCAGTGATTCTACAAGGTAAACGCTCACCCGACCTGTTAGAAAAAATTAAATAGGAATAGAGATAGAATAAAAGTAACCCGAAAACTCAGTGATTCTGAATTTTCTGATCTTGACATTCAAATTTGCCAAATTTGTTTGTTTACTATAATTTAACAAAAGGCATTAAACGATATATCAAAACGATGCATGAAGTGTGGAGTTGTTAGTGCATTCCAAGTATGTCTGTCCAGTAGGAGTGAAGTGTGGAGTTGATATAATTTAAAGATTGAGAAGAGGTAGGGCCAAAGCAGTAAAAGAATGTAACTTTTCAAGTTTCTAGGATTACAAAAAGGTATTATCAAATAAAACTGCTAATGCCATGACGTAAATTGTTGAAAGGGCCTCCATAAAAGCCAAACTAAGCAATGAAGTACCTTGTATTTTATGCCTAACCTAACCTAACCTACATGATTTTTAATTGTCTTAATCATTATCTCACATCATTTCAAATGAAATGATTCATTAAAGAGGAATCATGCCATATCGAGATTTGATCATTGATTGATACAATTTTTATTTTGGTTAATTGTTGAATAGGCTAGAATGAAATAACAATGGTTTTGGAGAGATAGTCGGTGTGGAAGTAAACCAACATTTCTATTGGCAAATAGGAGGTTTACAAGTGTTGACAGACGGCTAGAATTTCTTCGAATATGTTGTAGAATTCATTTAAGACATGAGCGAAACTTAAAATTGATAAGATTTAGGTGCGCTTTTACAACGAAGAATCATACGGTTTCTTTATGAGGAGTTAGTTGCACCTATGAATGATATAAATACTACTGCTGAATCATTGATTGTAGTTCCCTATCAAGTAGCACCACCAATAACGCTTGGCCATCCAAATTCCCTTTTGATTCCAAGTGCAACTGACCTTGAATATTCTTTAAGCCCCTAGTGATGGATCGACCTGGTACCTAAAGGTTGGTTTCAAATTTAGATTTATGGCTTATATTGGTTGACCTTCAATAGCTCTTGGGTGATTTTGAAATCTTAGGATACAATGATGTATATATATTATGATTGATATCGCGAAGGTAAAGGGACTCTAAACCGCAACGTTAGCTTGGTAGGATAGGGGTATAGTTGACGTCGATTCATCATTTTTAACATCAATAATTCAAAACCAAACGTGAAACTTTGTTTTCATTCCGATTCTTTATGCAATATGGATAGATTTACGAATTTAAAGACTAAACGAAAAAATTTACGATGTATGACATTTCACGTGGTCAATTAATTAATTTATTGACCGAAATATACGATTAAATTAGGCAGGATTGTAGAAAAAGAAATGGTTGAATCAAAATAATTCCTTCTTAATTTGCAATTTTGTTAGAGGGTAGTATGAATGTTCTACCATGTTCCATTTACACACTAAAGGAGTGATACAAGATATAAGGTGTGCAGTTAAGCCAACATTTCTATTTGCAAATAAGGGTTTTCCAAGTGCAAGCCCAAGTACTTATAACATCTCAGGTGGTAGTTGCTAACTTAGTAGGTTCAGTCGATATAGTCGTTCAGAATCATTGATCCTATTTCCCTATCGAGCAGCAGCACCTGTTAAAAACAAAGAGAAGAATTCTCAATTTATCCTAAGATCCGCTTTTGTCCGATCCATGTCATAGATCTGATAAAAGCCAGACTAACCAATCAAGTACCTCGTATTTTACTGTGGAGGCACTTTCAGCAATTTATTGCTTATTGCTTTATTGTGTATTTTACCTACTTGATAGCTTAATCTGGCTTTTATGGAGGCACTTTCAACAATATATTTCTGTAGTGTAATTCAAATATAATAAATATTAATATCGTACACATATTTCGCTTGCTCTTTTTTTCTTTGTACACTATATCATACATATCATCAATAAATATATTTATATAAATCATGTTCCGCAAGCATTGGAATACGATTCATGGGCTTACCTACTTTTGAATTTAAATCTTAGATGTTTAGAGCCTTATTTTGTTATTTATTTGGATTCAAAGTTACTCAAAGATGACCTTCTATGGCTAAGCATACTAAACATGATACAACAACAACAATTACTAATTTATCTGCCAATATATTACTGAAAAGTCGAAAACTCAGTGATTCTACAAGGTAAACGCTCACCCGACCTGTTAGAAAAAAATAAATAGGAATAGAGATAGAATAAAAGTAACCCGAAAACTCAGTGATTCTGAATTTTCTGATCTTGACATTCAAATTTGCCAAATTTGTTTGTTTACTATAATTTAACAAAAGGCATTAAACGATATATCAAAACGATGCATGAAGTGTGGAGTTGTTAGTGCATTCCAAGTATGTCTGTCCAGTAGGAGTGAAGTGTGGAGTTGATATAATTTAAAGATTGAGAAGAGGTAGGGCCAAAGCAGTAAAAGAATGTAACTTTTCAAGTTTCTAGGATTACAAAAAGGTATTATCAAATAAAACTGCTAATGCCATGACGTAAATTGTTGAAAGCGCCTCCATAAAAGCCAAACTAAGCAATGAAGTACCTTGTATTTTATGCCTAACCTAACCTAACCTACATGATTTTTAATTGTCTTAATCATTATCTCACATCATTTCAAATGAAATGATTCATTAAAGAGGAATCATGCCATATCGAGATTTGATCATTGATTGATACAATTTTTATTTTGGTTAATTGTTGAATAGGCTAGAATGAAATAACAATGGTTTTGGAGAGATAGTCGGTGTGTAAGTAAACCAACATTTCTATTGGCAAATAGGAGGTTTACAAGTGTTGACAGACGGCTAGAATTTCTTCGAATATGTTGTAGAATTCATTTAAGACATGAGCGAAACTTAAAATTGATAAGATTTAGGTGCGCTTTTACAACGGAGAATCATACGGTTTCTTTATGAGGAGTTAGTTGCACCTATGAATGATATAAATACTACTGCTGAATCATTGATCCTAGTTTCCTATCAAGTAGCACCACCAATAACGCTTGGCCATCCAAATTCCCTTTTGATTCCAAGTGCAACTGACCTTGAATATTCTTTAAGCCCCTAGTGATGGATCGACCTGGTACCTAAAGGTTGGTTTCAAATTTAGATTTATGGCTTATATTGGTTGACCTTCAATAGCTCTTGGGTGATTTTGAAATCTTAGGATACAATGATGTATATATATTATGATTGATATCGCGAAGGTAAAGGGACTCTAAACCGCAACGTTAGCTTGGTAGGATAGGGGTATAGTTGACGTCGATTCATCATTTTTAACATCAATAATTCAAAACCAAACGTGAAACTTTGTTTTCATTCCGATTCTTTATGCAATATGGATAGATTTACGAATTTAAAGACTAAACGAAAAAATTTACGATGTATGACATTTCACGTGGTCAATTAATTAATTTATTGACCGAAATATATGATTAAATTAGGCAGGATTGTAGAAAAAGAAATGGTTGAATCAAAATAATTCCTTCTTAATTTGCAATTTTGTTAGAGGGTACTATGAATGTTCTACCATGTTCCATTTACACACTAAAGGAGTGATACAAGATATAAGGTGTGCAGTTAAGCCAACATTTCTATTTGCAAATAAGGGGTTTCCAAGTGCAAGCCCAAGTACTTATAACATCTCAGGTGGTAGTTGCTAACTTACTAGGTTCAGTCGATATAGTCGTTCAGAATCATTGATCCTATTTCCCTATCGAGCAGCAGCACCTGTTAAAAACAAAGAGAAGAATTCTCAATTTATCCTAAGATCCGCTTTTGTCCGATCCACGTCATAGATCTGATAAAAGCCAGACTAACCAATCAAGTACCTCGTATTTTACTGTGGAGGCACTTTCAGCAATTTATTGCTTATTGCTTTATTGTGTATTTTACCTACTTGATAGCTTAATCTGGCTTTTATGGAGGCACTTTCAACAATATATTTCTGTAGTGTAATTCAAATATAATAAATATTAATATCGTACACATATTTCGCTTGCTCTTTTTTTCTTTGTACACTATATCATACATATCATCAATAAATATATTTATATAAATCATGTTCCGCAAGCATTGGAATACGATTCATGGGCTTACCTAATTTTGAATTTAAATCTTAGATATTTAGAGCCTTATTTTGTTATTTATTTGTATTCAAAGTTACTCAAAGATGACCTTCTATGGCTAAGCATACTAAACATGATACAACAACAACAATTACTAATTTATCTGCCAATATATTACTGAAAAGTCGAAAACTCAGTGATTCTACAAGGTAAACGCTCACCTGACCTGTTAGAAAAAAATAAATAGGAATAGAGATAGAATAAAAGTAACCCGAAAACTCAGTGATTCTGAATTTTCTGATCTTGACATTCAAATTTGCCAAATTTGTTTGTTTACTATAATTTAACAAAAGGCATTAAACGATATATCAAAACGATGCATGAAGTGTGGAGTTGTTAGTGCATTCCAAGTATGTCTGTCCAGTAGGAGTGAAGTGTGGAGTTGATATAATTTAAAGATTGAGAAAAGGTAGGGCCAAAGCAGTAAAAGAATGTAACTTTTCAAGTTTCTAGGATTACAAAAAGGTATTATCAAATAAAACTGCTAATGCCATGACGTAAATTGTTGAAAGCGCCTCCATAAAAGCCAAACTAAGCGATGAAGTACCTTGTATTTTATGCCTAACCTAACCTAACCTACATGATTTTTAATTGTCTTAATCATTATCTCACATCATTTCAAATGAAATGATTCATTAAAGAGGAATCATGCCATATCGAGATTTGATCATTGATTGATACAATTTTTATTTTGGTTAATTGTTGAATAGGCTAGAATGAAATAACAATGGTTTTGGAGAGATAGTCGGTGTGGAAGTAAACCAACATTTCTATTGGCAAAATAGGAGGTTTACAAGTGTTGACAGACGGCTAGAATTTCTTCGAATATGTTGTAGAATTCATTTAAGACATGAGCGAAACTTAAAATTGATAAGATTTAGGTGCGCTTTTACTATGGAGAATCATACGGTTTCTTTATGAGGAGTTAGTTGCACCTATGAATGATATAAATACTACTGCTGAATCATTGATCCTAGTTCCCTATCAAGTAGCACCACCAAAAACGCTTGGCCATCCAAATTCCCTTTTGATTCCAAGTGCAACTGACCTTGAATATTCTTTAAGCCCCTAGTGATGGATCGACCTGGTACCTAAAGGTTGGTTTCAAATTTAGATTTATGGCTTATATTGGTTGACCTTCAATAGCTCTTGGGTGATTTTGAAATCTTAGGATACAATGATGTATATATATTATGATTGATATCGCGAAGGTAAAGGGACTCTAAACCGCAACGTTAGCTTGGTAGGATAGGGGTATAGTTGACGTCGATTCATCATTTTTAACATCAATAATTCAAAACCAAACGTGAAACTTTGTTTTCATTCCGATTCTTTATGCAATATGGATAGATTTACGAATTTAAAGACTAAACGAAAAAATTTACGATGTATGCATTTCACGTGGTCAATTAATTAATTTATTGACCGAAATATATGATTAAATTAGGCAGGATTGTAGAAAAAGAAATGGTTGAATCAAAATAATTCCTTCTTAATTTGCAATTTTGTTAGAGGGTACTATGAATGTTCTACCATGTTCCATTTACACACTAAAGGAGTGATACAAGATATAAGGTGTGCAGTTAAGCCAACATTTCTATTTGCAAATAAGGGGTTTCCAAGTGCAAGCCCAAGTACTTATAACATCTCAGGTGGTAGTTGCTAACTTACTAGGTTCAGTCGATATAGTCGTTCAGAATCATTGATCCTATTTCCCTATCGAGCAGCAGCACCTGTTAAAAACAAAGAGAAGAATTCTCAATTTATCCTAAGATCCGCTTTTGTCCGATCCACGTCATAGATCTGATAAAAGCCAGACTAACCAATCAAGTACCTCGTATTTTACTGTGGAGGCACTTTCAGCAATTTATTGCTTATTGCTTTATTGTGTATTTTACCTACTTGATAGCTTAATCTGGCTTTTATGGAGGCACTTTCAACAATATATTTCTGTAGTGTAATTCAAATATAATAAATATTAATATCGTACACATATTTCGCTTGCTCTTTTTTTCTTTGTACACTATATCATACATATCATCAATAAATATATTTATATAAATAATGTTCCGCAAGCATTGGAATACGATTCATGGGCTTACCTAATTTTGAATTTAAATCTTAGATATTTAGAGCCTTATTTTGTTATTTATTTGTATTCAAAGTTACTCAAAGATGACCTTCTATGGCTAAGCATACTAAACATGATACAACAACAACAATTACTAATTTATCTGCCAATATATTACTGAAAAGTCGAAAACTCAGTGATTCTACAAGGTAAACGCTCACCTGACCTGTTAGAAAAAAATAAATAGGAATAGAGATAGAAGAAAAGTAACCCGAAAACTCAGTGATTCTGAATTTTCTGATCTTGACATTCAAATTTGCCAAATTTGTTTGTTTACTATAATTTAACAAAAGGCATTAAACGATATATCAAAACGATGCATGAAGTGTGGAGTTGTTAGTGCATTCCAAGTATGTCTGTCCAGTAGGAGTGAAGTGTGGAGTTGATATAATTTTAAGATTGAGAAGAGGTAGGGCCAAAGCAGTAAAAGAATGTAACTTTTCAAGTTTCTAGGATTACAAAAAGGTATTATCAAATAAAACTGCTAATGCCATGACGTAAATTGTTGAAAGCGCCTCCATAAAAGCCAAACTAAGCGATGAAGTACCTTGTATTTTATGCCTAACCTAACCTAACCTACATGATTTTTAATTGTCTTAATCATTATCTCACATCATTTCAAATGAAATGATTCATTAAAGAGGAATCATGCCATATCGAGATTTGATCATTGATTGATACAATTTTTATTTTGGTTAATTGTTGAATAGGCTAGAATGAAATAACAATGGTTTTGGAGAGATAATCGGTGTGGAAGTAAACCAACATTTCTATTGGCAAAATAGGAGGTTTACAAGTGTTGACAGACGGCTAGAATTTCTTCGAATATGTTGTAGAATTCATTTAAGACATGAGCGAAACTTAAAATTGATAAGATTTAGGTGCGCTTTTACTACGGAGAATCATACGGTTTCTTTATGAGGAGTTAGTTGCACCTATGAATGATATAAATACTACTGCTGAATCATTGATCCTAGTTCCCTATCAAGTAGCACCACCAATAACGCTTGGCCATCCAAATTCCCTTTTGATTCCAAGTGCAACTGACCTTGAATATTCTTTAAGCCCCTAGTGATGGATCGACCTGGTACCTAAAGGTTGGTTTCAAATTTAGATTTATGGCTTATATTGGTTGACCTTCAATAGCTCTTGGGTGATTTTGAAATCTTAGGATACAATGATGTATATATATTATGATTGATATCGCGAAGGTAAAGGGACTCTAAACCGCAACGTTAGCTTGGTAGGATAGGGGTATAGTTGACGTCGATTCATCATTTTTAACATCAATAATTCAAAACCAAACGTGAAACTTTGTTTTCATTCCGATTCTTTATGCAATATGGATAGATTTACGAATTTAAAGACTAAACGAAAAAATTTACGATGTATGACATTTCACGTGGTCAATTAATTAATTTATTGACCGAAATATATGATTAAATTAGGCAGGATTGTAGAAAAAGAAATGGTTGAATCAAAATAATTCCTTCTTAATTTGCAATTTTGTTAGAGGGTACTATGAATGTTCTACCATGTTCCATTTACACACTAAAGGAGTGATACAAGATATAAGGTGTGCAGTTAAGCCAACATTTCTATTTGCAAATAAGGGGTTTCCAAGTGCAAGCCCAAGTACTTATAACATCTCAGGTGGTAGTTGCTAACTTACTAGGTTCAGTCGATATAGTCGTTCAGAATCATTGATCCTATTTCCCTATCGAGCAGCAGCACCTGTTAAAAACAAAGAGAAGAATTCTCAATTTATCCTAAGATCCGCTTTTGTCCGATCCACGTCATAGATCTGATAAAAGCCAGACTAACCAATCAAGTACCTCGTATTTTACTGTGGAGGCACTTTCAGCAATTTATTGCTTATTGCTTTATTGTGTATTTTACCTACTTGATAGCTTAATCTGGCTTTTATGGAGGCACTTTCAACAATATATTTCTGTAGTGTAATTCAAATATAATAAATATTAATATCGTACACATATTTCGCTTGCTCTTTTTTTCTTTGTACACTATATCATACATATCATCAATAAATATATTTATATAAATCATGTTCCGCAAGCATTGGAATACGATTCATGGGCTTACCTAATTTTGAATTTAAATCTTAGATATATAGAGCCTTATTTTGTTATTTATTTGTATTCAAAGTTACTCAAAGATGACCTTCTATGGCTAAGCATACTAAACATGATACAACAACAACAATTACTAATTTATCTGCCAATATATTACTGAAAAGTCGAAAACTCAGTGATTCTACAAGGTAAACGCTCACCTGACCTGTTAGAAAAAAATAAATAGGAATAGAGATAGAATAAAAGTAACCCGAAAACTCAGTGATTCTGAATTTTCTGATCTTGACATTCAAATTTGCCAAATTTGTTTATTTATTATAATTTAACAAAAGGCATTAAACGATATATCAAAACGATGCATGAAGTGTGGAGTTGTTAGTGCATTCCAAGTATGTCTGTCCAGTAGGAGTGAAGTGTGGAGTTGATATAATTTAAAGATTGAGAAGAGGTAGGGCCAAAGCAGTAAAAGAATGTAACTTTTCAAGTTTCTAGGATTACAAAAAGGTATTATCAAATAAAACTGCTAATGCCATGACGTAAATTGTTGAAAGCGCCTCCATAAAAGCCAAACTAAGCAATGAAGTACCTTGTATTTTATGCCTAACCCAACCTAACCTACATGATTTTTAATTGTCTTAATCATTATCTCACATCATTTCAAATGAAATGATTCATTAAAGAGGAATCATGCCATATCGAGATTTGATCATTGATTGATACAATTTTTATTTTGGTTAATTGTTGAATAGGCTAGAATGAAATAACAATGGTTTTGGAGAGATAGTCGGTGTGGAAGTAAACCAACATTTCTATTGGCAAATAGGAGGTTTACAAGTGTTGACAGACGGCTAGAATTTCTTCGAATATGTTGTAGAATTCATTTAAGACATGAGCGAAACTTAAAATTGAAAAGATTTAGGTGCGCTTTTACAACGGAGAATCATACGGTTTCTTTATGAGGAGTTAGTTGCACCTATGAATGATATAAATACTACTGCTGAATCATTGATCCTAGTTCCCTATCAAGTAGCACCACCAATAACGCTTGGCCATCCAAATTCCCTTTTGATTCCAAGTGCAACTGACCTTGAATATTCTTTAAGCCCCTAGTGATGGATCGACCTGGTACCTAAAGGTTGGTTTCAAATTTAGATTTATGGCTTATATTGGTTGACCTTCAATAGCTCTTGGGTGATTTTGAAATCTTAGGATACAATGATGTATATATATTATGATTGATATCGCGAAGGTAAAGGGACTCTAAACCGCAACGTTAGCTTGGTAGGATAGGGGTATAGTTGACGTCGATTCATCATTTTTAACATCAATAATTCAAAACCAAACGTGAAACTTTGTTTTCATTCCGATTCTTTATGCAATATGGATAGATTTACGAATTTAAAGACTAAACGAAAAAATTTACGATGTATGACATTTCACGTGGTCAATTAATTAATTTATTGACCGAAATATATGATTAAATTAGGGAGGATTATAGAAAAAGAAATGGTTGAATCAAAATAATTCCTTCTTAATTTGCAATTTTGTTAGAGGGTACTATGAATGTTCTACCATGTTCCATTTACACACTAAAGGAGTGATACAAGATATAAGGTGTGCAGTTAAGCCAACATTTCTATTTGCAAATAAGGGGTTTCCAAGTGCAAGCCCAAGTACTTATAACATCTCAGGTGGTAGTTGCTAACTTACTAGGTTCAGTCGATATAGTCGTTCAGAATCATTGATCCTATTTCCCTATCGAGCAGCAGCACCTGTTAAAAACAAAGAGAAGAATTCTCAATTTATCCTAAGATCCGCTTTTGTCCGATCCACGTCATAGATCTGATAAAAGCCAGACTAACCAATCAAGTACCTCGTATTTTACTGTGGAGGCACTTTCAGCAATTTATTGCTTATTGCTTTATTGTGTATTTTACCTACTTGATAGCTTAATCTGGCTTTTATGGAGGCACTTTCAACAATATATTTCTGTAGTGTAATTCAAATATAATAAATATTAATATCGTACACATATTTCGCTTGCTCTTTTTTTCTTTGTACACTATATCATACATATCATCAATAAATATATTTATATAAATCATGTTCCGCAAGCATTGGAATACGATTCATGGGCTTACCTAATTTTGAATTTAAATCTTAGATATTTAGAGCCTTATTTTGTTATTTATTTGTATTCAAAGTTACTCAAAGATGACCTTCTATGGCTAAGCATACTAAACATGATACAACAACAACAATTACTAATTTATCTGCCAATATATTACTGAAAAGTCGAAAACTCAGTGATTCTACAAGGTAAACGCTCACCTGACCTGTTAGAAAAAAATAAATAGGAATAGAGATAGAATAAAAGTAACCCGAAAACTCAGTGATTCTGAATTTTCTGATCTTGACATTCAAATTTGCCAAATTTGTTTGTTTACTATAATTTAACAAAAGGCATTAAACGATATATCAAAACGATGCATGAAGTGTGGAGTTGTTAGTGCATTCCAAGTATGTCTGTCCAGTAGGAGTGAAGTGTGGAGTTGATATAATTTAAAGATTGAGAAGAGGTAGGGCCAAAGCAGTAAAAGAATGTAACTTTTCAAGTTTCTAGGATTACAAAAAGGTATTATCAAATAAAACTGCTAATGCCATGACGTAAATTGTTGAAAGCGCCTCCATAAAAGCCAAACTAAGCAATGAAGTACCTTGTATTTTATGCCTAACCTAACCTAACCTACATGATTTTTAATTGTCTTAATCATTATCTCACATCATTTCAAATGAAATGATTCATTAAAGAGGAATCATGCCATATCGAGATTTGATCATTGATTGATACAATTTTTATTTTGGTTAATTGTTGAATAGGCTAGAATGAAATAACAATGGTTTTGGAGAGATAGTCGGTGTGGAAGTAAACCAACATTTCTATTGGCAAATAGGAGGTTTACAAGTGTTGACAGACGGCTAGAATTTCTTCGAATATGTTGTAGAATTCATTTAAGACATGAGCGAAACTTAAAATTGATAAGATTTAGGTGCGCTTTTACAACGGAGAATCATACGGTTTCTTTATGAGGAGTTAGTTGCACCTATGAATGATATAAATACTACTGCTGAATCATTGATCCTAGTTCCCTATCAAGTAGCACCACCAATAACGCTTGGCCATCCAAATTCCCTTTTGATTCCAAGTGCAACTGACCTTGAATATTCTTTAAGCCCCTAGTGATGGATCGACCTGGTACCTAAAGGTTGGTTTCAAATTTAGATTTATGGCTTATATTGGTTGACCTTCAATAGCTCTTGGGTGATTTTGAAATCTTAGGATACAATGATGTATATATATTATGATTGATATCGCGAAGGTAAAGGGACTCTAAACCGCAACGTTAGCTTGGTAGGATAGGGGTATAGTTGACGTCGATTCATCATTTTTAACATCGATAATTCAAAACCAAACGTGAAACTTTGTTTTCATTCCGATTCTTTTTGCAATATGGATAGATTTACGAATTTAAAGACTAAACGAAAAAATTTACGATGTATGACATTTCACGTGGTCAATTAATTAATTTATTGACCGAAATATATGATTAAATTAGGCAGGATTGTAGAAAAAGAAATGGTTGAATCAAAATAATTCCTTCTTAATTTGCAATTTTGTTAGAGGGTACTATGAATGTTCTACCATGTTCCATTTACACACTAAAGGAGTGATACAAGATATAAGGTGTGCAGTTAAGCCAACATTTCTATTTGCAAATAAGGGGTTTCCAAGTGCAAGCCCAAGTACTTATAACATCTCAGGTGGTAGTTGCTAACTTACTAGGTTCAGTCGATATAGTCGTTCAGAATCATTGATCCTATTTTCCTATCGAGCAGCAGCACCTGTTAAAAACAAAGAGAAGAATTCTCAATTTATCCTAAGATCCGCTTTTGTCCGATCCATGTCATAGATCTGATAAAAGCCAGACTAACCAATCAAGTACCTCGTATTTTACTGTGGAGGCACTTTCAGCAATTTATTGCTTATTGCTTTATTGTGTATTTTACCTACTTGATAGCTTAATCTGGCTTTTATGGAGGCACTTTCAACAATATATTTATGTAGTGTAATTCAAATATAATAAATATTAATATCGTACACATATTTCGCTCGCTCTTTTTTTCTTTGTACACTATATCATACATATCATCAATAAATATATTTATATAAATCATGTTCCGCAAGCATTGGAATACGATTCATGGGCTTACCTAATTTTGAATTTAAATCTTAGATATTTAGAGCCTTATTTTGTTATTTATTTGTATTCAAAGTTACTCAAAGATGACCTTCTATGGCTAAGCATACTAAACATGATACAACAACAACAATTACTAATTTATCTGCCAATATATTACTGAAAAGTCGAAAACTCAGTGATTCTACAAGGTAAACGCTCACCTGACCTGTTAGAAAAAAATAAATAGGAATAGAGATAGAATAAAAGTAACCCGAAAACTCAGTGATTCTGAATTTTCTGATCTTGACATTCAAATTTGCCAAATTTGTTTGTTTACTATAATTTAACAAAAGGCATTAAACGATATATCAAAACGATGCATGAAGTGTGGAGTTGTTAGTGCATTCCAAGTATGTCTGTCCAGTAGGAGTGAAGTGTGGAGTTGATATAATTTAAAGATTGAGAAGAGGTAGGGCCAAAGCAGTAAAAGAATGTAACTTTTCAAGTTTCTAGGATTACAAAAAGGTATTATCAAATAAAACTGCTAATGCCATGACGTAAATTGTTGAAAGCGCCTCCATAAAAGCCAAACTAAGCAATGAAGTACCTTGTATTTTATGCCTAACCTAACCTAACCTACATGATTTTTAATTGTCTTAATCATTATCTCACATCATTTCAATTGAAATGATTCATTAAAGAGGAATCATGCCATATCGAGATTTGATCATTGATTGATACAATTTTTATTTTGGTTAATTGTTGAATAGGCTAGAATGAAATAACAATGGTTTTGGAGAGATAGTCGGTGTGGAAGTAAACCAACATTTCTATTGGCAAATAGGAGGTTTACAAGTGTTGACAGACGGCTAGAATTTCTTCGAATATGTTGTAGAATTCATTTAAGACATGAGCGAAACTTAAAATTGATAAGATTTAGGTGCGCTTTTACAACGGAGAATCATACGGTTTCTTTATGAGGAGTTAGTTGCACCTATGAATGATATAAATACTACTGCTGAATCATTGATCCTAGTTCCCTATCAAGTAGCACCACCAATAACGCTTGGCCATCCAAATTCCCTTTTGATTCCAAGTGCAACTGACCTTGAATATTCTTTAAGCCCCTAGTGATGGATCGACCTGGTACCTAAAGGTTGGTTTCAAATTTAGATTTATGGCTTATATTGGTTGACCTTCAATAGCTCTTGGGTGATTTTGAAATCTTAGGATACAATGATGTATATATATTATGATTGATATCGCGAAGGTAAAGGGACTCTAAACCGCAACGTTAGCTTGGTAGGATAGGGGTATAGTTGACGTCGATTCATCATTTTTAACATCGATAATTCAAAACCAAACGTGAAACTTTGTTTTCATTCCGATTCTTTATGCAATATGGATAGATTTACGAATTTAAAGACTAAACGAAAAAATTTACGATGTATGACATTTCACGTGGTCAATTAATTAATTTATTGACCGAAATATATGATTAAATTAGGCAGGATTGTAGAAAAAGAAATGGTTGAATCAAAATAATTCCTTCTTAATTTGCAATTTTGTTAGAGGGTACTATGAATGTTCTACCATGTTCCATTTACACACTAAAGGAGCGATACAAGATATAAGGTGTGCAGTTAAGCCAACATTTGTATTTGCAAATAAGGGGTTTCCAAGTGCAAGCCCAAGTACTTATAACATCTCAGGTGGTAGTTGCTAACTTACAAGGTTCAGTCGATATAGTCGTTCAGAATCATTGATCCTATTTCCCTATCGAGCAGCAGCACCTGTTAAAAACAAAGAGAAGAATTCTCAATTTATCCTAAGATCCGCTTTTGTCCGATCCACGTCATAGATCTGATAAAAGCCAGACTAACCAATCAAGTACCTCGTATTTTACTGTGGAGGCACTTTCAGCAATTTATTGCTTATTGCTTTATTGTGTATTTTACCTACTTGATAGCTTAATCTGGCTTTTATGGAGGCACTTTCAACAATATATTTCTGTAGTGTAATTCAAATATAATAAATATTAATATCGTACACATATTTCGCTTGCTCTTTTTTTCTTTGTACACTATATCATACATATCATCAATAAATATATTTATATAAATCATGTTCCGCAAGCATTGGAATACGATTCATGGGCTTACCTAATTTTGAATTTAAATCTTAGATATTTAGAGCCTTATTTTGTTATTTATTTGTATTCAAAGTTACTCAAAGATGACCTTCTATGGCTAAGCATACTAAACATGATACAACAACAACAATTACTAATTTATCTGCCAATATATTACTGAAAAGTCGAAAACTCAGTGATTCTACAAGGTAAACGCTCACCTGACCTGTTAGAAAAAAATAAATAGGAATAGAGATAGAATAAAAGTAACCCGAAAACTCAGTGATTCTGAATTTTCTGATCTTGACATTCAAATTTGCCAAATTTGTTTGTTTACTATAATTTAACAAAAGGCATTAAACGATATATCAAAACGATGCATGAAGTGTGGAGTTGTTAGTGCATTCCAAGTTTGTCTGTCCAGTAGGAGTGAAGTGTGGAGTTGATATAATTTAAAGATTGAGAAGAGGTAGGGCCAAAGCAGTAAAAGAATGTAACTTTTCAAGTTTCTAGGATTACAAAAAGGTATTATCAAATAAAACTGCTAATGCCATGACGTAAATTGTTGAAAGCGCCTCCATAAAAGCCAAACTAAGCAATGAAGTACCTTGTATTTTATGCCTAACCTAACCTAACCTACATGATTTTTAATTGTCTTAATCATTATCTCACATCATTTCAAATGAAATGATTCATTAAAGAGGAATCATGCCATATCGAGATTTGATCATTGATTGATACAATTTTTATTTTGGTTAATTGTTGAATAGGCTAGAATGAAATAACAATGGTTTTGGAGAGATAGTCGGTGTGGAAGTAAACCAACATTTCTATTGGCAAATAGGAGGTTTACAAGTGTTGACAGACGGCTAGAATTTCTTCGAATATGTTGTAGAATTCATTTAAGACATGAGCGAAACTTAAAATTGATAAGATTTAGGTGCGCTTTTACAACAGAGAATCATACGGTTTCTTTATGAGGAGTTAGTTGCACCTATGAATGATATAAATACTACTGCTGAATCATTGATCCTAGTTCCCTATCAAGTAGCACCACCAATAACGCTTGGCCATCCAAATTCCCTTTTGATTCCAAGTGCAACTGACCTTGAATATTCTTTAAGCCCCTAGTGATGGATCGACCTGGTACCTAAAGGTTGGTTTCAAATTTAGATTTATGGCTTATATTGGTTGACCTTCAATAGCTCTTGGGTGATTTTGAAATCTTAGGATACAATGATGTATATATATTATGATTGATATCGCGAAGGTAAAGGGACTCTAAACCGCAACGTTAGCTTGGTAGGATAGGGGTATAGTTGACGTCGATTCATCATTTTTAACATCGATAATTCAAAACCAAACGTGAAACTTTGTTTTCATTCCGATTCTTTATGCAATATGGATAGATTTACGAATTTAAAGACTAAACGAAAAAATTTACGATGTATGACATTTCACGTGGTCAATTAATTAATTTATTGACCGAAATATATGATTAAATTAGGCAGGATTGTAGAAAAAGAAATGGTTGAATCAAAATAATTCCTTCTTAATTTGCAATTTTGTTAGAGGGTACTATGAATGTTCTACCATGTTCCATTTACACACTAAAGGAGTGATACAAGATATAAGGTGTGCAGTTAAGCCAACATTTCTATTTGCAAATAAGGGGTTTCCAAGTGCAAGCCCAAGTACTTATAACATCTCAGGTGGTAGTTGCTAACTTACAAGGTTCAGTCGATATAGTCGTTCAGAATCATTGATCCTATTTCCCTATCGAGCAGCAGCACCTGTTAAAAACAAAGAGAAGAATTCTCAATTTATCCTAAGATCCGCTTTTGTCCGATCCACGTCATAGATCTGATAAAAGCCAGACTAACCAATCAAGTACCTCGTATTTTACTGTGGAGGCACTTTCAGCAATTTATTGCTTATTGCTTTATTGTGTATTTTACCTACTTGATAGCTTAATCTGGCTTTTATGGAGGCACTTTCAACAATATATTTCTGTAGTGTAATTCAAATATAATAAATATTAATATCGTACACATATTTCGCTTGCTCTTTTTTTCTTTGTACACTATATCATACATATCATCAATAAATATATTTATATAAATCATGTTCCGCAAGCATTGGAATACGATTCATGGGCTTACCTAATTTTGAATTTAAATCTTAGATATTTAGAGCCTTATTTTGTTATTTATTTGTATTCAAAGTTACTCAAAGATGACCTTCTATGGCTAAGCATACTAAACATGATACAACAACAACAATTACTAATTTATCTGCCAATATATTACTGAAAAGTCGAAAACTCAGTGATTCTACAAGGTAAACGCTCACCTGACCTGTTAGAAAAAAATAAATAGGAATAGAGATAGAATAAAAGTAACCCGAAAACTCAGTGATTCTGAATTTTCTGATCTTGACATTCAAATTTGCCAAATTTGTTTGTTTACTATAATTTAACAAAAGGCATTAAACGATATATCAAAACGATGCATGAAGTGTGGAGTTGTTAGTGCATTCCAAGTATGTCTGTCCAGTAGGAGTGAAGTGTGGAGTTGATATAATTTAAAGATTGAGAAGAGGTAGGGCCAAAGCAGTAAAAGAATGTAACTTTTCAAGTTTCTAGGATTACAAAAAGGTATTATCAAATAAAACTGCTAATGCCATGACGTAAATTGTTGAAAGCGCCTCCATAAAAGCCAAACTAAGCAATGAAGTACCTTGTATTTTATGCCTAACCTAACCTAACCTACATGATTTTTAATTGTCTTAATCATTATCTCACATCATTTCAAATGAAATGATTCATTAAAGAGGAATCATGCCATATCGAGATTTGATCATTGATTGATACAATTTTTATTTTGGTTAATTGTTGAATAGGCTAGAATGAAATAACAATGGTTTTGGAGAGATAGTCGGTGTGGAAGTAAACCAACATTTCTATTGGCAAAATAGGAGGTTTACAAGTGTTGACAGACGGCTAGAATTTCTTCGAATATGTTGTAGAATTCATTTAAGACATGAGCGAAACTTAAAATTGATAAGATTTAGGTGCGCTTTTACTACGGAGAATCATACGGTTTCTTTATGAGGAGTTAGTTGCACCTATGAATGATATAAATACTACTGCTGAATCATTGATCCTAGTTCCCTATCAAGTAGCACCACCAATAACGCTTGGCCATCCAAATTCCCTTTTGATTCCAAGTGCAACTGACCTTGAATATTCTTTAAGCCCCTAGTGATGGATCGACCTGGTACCTAAAGGTTGGTTTCAAATTTAGATTTATGGCTTATATTGGTTGACCTTCAATAGCTCTTGGGTGATTTTGAAATCTTAGGATACAATGATGTATATATATTATGATTGATATCGCGAAGGTAAAGGGACTCTAAACCGCAACGTTAGCTTGGTAGGATAGGGGTATAGTTGACGTCGATTCATCATTTTTAACATCAATAATTCAAAACCAAACGTGAAACTTTGTTTTCATTCCGATTCTTTATGCAATATGGATAGATTTACGAATTTAAAGACTAAACCAAAAAATTTACGATGTATGACATTTCACGTGGTCAATTAATTAATTTATTGACCGAAATATATGATTAAATTAGGCAGGATTGTAGAAAAAGAAATGGTTGAATCAAAATAATTCCTTCTTAATTTGCAATTTTGTTAGAGGGTACTATGAATGTTCTACCATGTTCCATTTACACACTAAAGGAGTGATACAAGATATAAGGTGTGCAGTTAAGCCAACATTTCTATTTGCAAATAAGGGGTTTCCAAGTGCAAGCCCAAGTACTTATAACATCTCAGGTGGTAGTTGCTAACTTACTAGGTTCAGTCGATATAGTCGTTCAGAATCATTGATCCTATTTCCCTATCGAGCAGCAGCACCTGTTAAAAACAAAGAGAAGAATTCTCAATTTATCCTAAGATCCGCTTTTGTCCGATCCACGTCATAGATCTGATAAAAGCCAGACTAACCAATCAAGTACCTCGTATTTTACTGTGGAGGCACTTTCAGCAATTTATTGCTTATTGCTTTATTGTGTATTTTACCTACTTGATAGCTTAATCTGGCTTTTATGGAGGCACTTTCAACAATATATTTCTGTAGTGTAATTCAAATATAATAAATATTAATATCGTACACATATTTCGCTTGCTCTTTTTTTCTTTGTACACTATATCATACATATCATCAATAAATATATTTATATAAATCATGTTCCGCAAGCATTGGAATACGATTCATGGGCTTACCTAATTTTGAATTTAAATCTTAGATATTTAGAGCCTTATTTTGTTATTTATTTGTATTCAAAGTTACTCAAAGATGACCTTCTATGGCTAAGCATACTAAACATGATACAACAACAACAATTACTAATTTATCTGCCAATATATTACTGAAAAGTCGAAAACTCAGTGATTCTACAAGGTAAACGCTCACCTGACCTGTTAGAAAAAAATAAATTGGAATAGAGATAGAATAAAAGTAACCCGAAAACTCAGTGATTCTGAATTTTCTGATCTGGACATTCAAATTTGCCAAATTTGTTTGTTTACTATAATTTAACAAAAGGCATTAAACGATATATCAAAACGATGCATGAAGTGTGGAGTTGTTAGTGCATTCCAAGTATGTCTGTCCAGTAGGAGTGAAGTGTGGAGTTGATATAATTTAAAGATTGAGAAGAGGTAGGGCCAAAGCAGTAAAAGAATATAACTTTTCAAGTTTCTAGGATTACAAAAAGGTATTATCAAATAAAACTGCTAATGCCATGACGTAAATTGTTGAAAGCGCCTCCATAAAAGCCAAACTAAGCAATGAAGTACCTTGTATTTTATGCCTAACCTAACCTAACCTGCATGATTTTTAATTGTCTTAATCATTATCTCACATCATTTCAAATGAAATGATTCATTAAAGAGGAATCATGCCATATCGAGATTTGATCATTGATTGATACAATTTTTATTTTGGTTAATTGTTGAATAGGCTAGAATGAAATAACAATGGTTTTGGAGAGATAGTCGGTGTGGAAGTAAACCAACATTTCTATTGGCAAATAGGAGGTTTACAAGTGTTGACAGACGGCTAGAATTTCTTCGAATATGTTGTAGAATTCATTTAAGACATGAGCGAAACTTAAAATTGATAAGATTTAGGTGCGCTTTTACAACGGAGAATCATACGGTTTCTTTATGAGGAGTTAGTTGCACCTATGAATGATATAAATACTACTGCTGAATCATTGATCCTAGTTCCCTATCAAGTAGCACCACCAATAACGCTTGGCCATCCAAATTCCCTTTTGATTCCAAGTGCAACTGACCTTGAATATTCTTTAAGCCCCTAGTGATGGATCGACCTGGTACCTAAAGGTTGGTTTCAAATTTAGATTTATGGCTTATATTGGTTGACCTTCAATAGCTCTTGGGTGATTTTGAAAT
Organism: Nuphar pumila; assembly: GCF_984573655.1. NCBI lineage: Eukaryota > Viridiplantae > Streptophyta > Magnoliopsida > Nymphaeales > Nymphaeaceae > Nuphar > Nuphar pumila. Next base: position 60,547,315 of record NC_143263.1, read on the forward strand.
CTTAGGATACAATGATGTATATATATTATGATTGATATCGCGAAGGTAAAGGGACTCTAAACCGCAACGTTAGCTTGGTAGGATAGGGGTATAGTTGACGTCGATTCATCATTTTTAACATCAATAATTCAAAACCAAACGTGAAACTTTGTTTTCATTCCGATTCTTTTTGCAATATGGATAGATTTACGAATTTAAAGACTAAACGAAAAAATTTACGATGTATGACATTTCACGTGGTCAATTAATTAATTTATTGACCGAAATATATGATTAAATTAGGCAGGATTGTAGAAAAAGAAATGGTTGAATCAAAATAATTCCTTCTTAATTTGCAATTTTGTTAGAGGGTACTATGAATGTTCTACCATGTTCCATTTACACACTAAAGGAGTGATACAAGATATAAGGTGTGCAGTTAAGCCAACATTTCTATTTGCAAATAAGGGGTTTCCAAGTGCAAGCCCAAGTACTTATAACATCTCAGGTGGTAGTTGCTAACTTACTAGGTTCAGTCGATATAGTCGTTCAGAATCATTGATCCTATTTTCCTATCGAGCAGCAGCACCTGTTAAAAACAAAGAGAAGAATTCTCAATTTATCCTAAGATCCGCTTTTGTCCGATCCATGTCATAGATCTGATAAAAGCCAGACTAACCAATCAAGTACCTCGTATTTTACTGTGGAGGCACTTTCAGCAATTTATTGCTTATTGCTTTATTGTGTATTTTACCTACTTGATAGCTTAATCTGGCTTTTATGGAGGCACTTTCAACAATATATTTATGTAGTGTAATTCAAATATAATAAATATTAATATCGTACACATATTTCGCTCGCTCTTTTTTTCTTTGTACACTATATCATACATATCATCAATAAATATATTTATATAAATCATGTTCCGCAAGCATTGGAATACGATTCATGGGCTTACCTAATTTTGAATTTAAATCTTAGATATTTAGAGCCTTATTTTGTTATTTATTTGTATTCAAAGTTACTCAAAGATGACCTTCTATGGCTAAGCATACTAAACATGATACAACAACAACAATTACTAATTTATCTGCCAATATATTACTGAAAAGTCGAAAACTCAGTGATTCTACAAGGTAAACGCTCACCTGACCTGTTAGAAAAAAATAAATAGGAATAGAGATAGAATAAAAGTAACCCGAAAACTCAGTGATTCTGAATTTTCTGATCTTGACATTCAAATTTGCCAAATTTGTTTGTTTACTATAATTTAACAAAAGGCATTAAACGATATATCAAAACGATGCATGAAGTGTGGAGTTGTTAGTGCATTCCAAGTATGTCTGTCCAGTAGGAGTGAAGTGTGGAGTTGATATAATTTAAAGATTGAGAAGAGGTAGGGACAAAGCAGTAAAAGAATGTAACTTTTCAAGTTTCTAGGATTACAAAAAGGTATTATCAAATAAAACTGCTAATGCCATGACGTAAATTGTTGAAAGCGCCTCCATAAAAGCCAAACTAAGCAATGAAGTACCTTGTATTTTATGCCTAACCTAACCTAACCTACATGATTTTTAATTGTCTTAATCATTATCTCACATCATTTCAAATGAAATGATTCATTAAAGAGGAATCATGCCATATCGAGATTTGATCATTGATTGATACAATTTTTATTTTGGTTAATTGTTGAATAGGCTAGAATGAAATAACAATGGTTTTGGAGAGATAGTCGGTGTGGAAGTAAACCAACATTTCTATTGGCAAATAGGAGGTTTACAAGTGTTGACAGACGGCTAGAATTTCTTCGAATATGTTGTAGAATTCATTTAAGACATGAGCGAAACTTAAAATTGATAAGATTTAGGTGCGCTTTTACAACAGAGAATCATACGGTTTCTTTATGAGGAGTTAGTTGCACCTATGAATGATATAAATACTACTGCTGAATCATTGATCCTAGTTCCCTATCAAGTAGCACCACCAATAACGCTTGGCCATCCAAATTCCCTTTTGATTCCAAGTGCAACTGACCTTGAATATTCTTTAAGCCCCTAGTGATGGATCGACCTGGTACCTAAAGGTTGGTTTCAAATTTAGATTTATGGCTTATATTGGTTGACCTTCAATAGCTCTTGGGTGATTTTGAAATCTTAGGATACAATGATGTATATATATTATGATTGATATCGCGAAGGTAAAGGGACTCTAAACCGCAACGTTAGCTTGGTAGGATAGGGGTATAGTTGACGTCGATTCATCATTTTTAACATCAATAATTCAAAACCAAACGTGAAACTTTGTTTTCATTCCGATTCTTTTTGCAATATGGATAGATTTACGAATTTAAAGACTAAACGAAAAAATTTACGATGTATGACATTTCACGTGGTCAATTAATTAATTTATTGACCGAAATATATGATTAAATTAGGCAGGATTGTAGAAAAAGAAATGGTTGAATCAAAATAATTCCTTCTTAATTTGCAATTTTGTTAGAGGGTACTATGAATGTTCTACCATGTTCCATTTACACACTAAAGGAGTGATACAAGATATAAGGTGTGCTGTTAAGCCAACATTTCTATTTGCAAATAAGGGGTTTCCAAGTGCAAGCCCAAGTACTTATAACATCTCAGGTGGTAGTTGCTAACTTACTAGGTTCAGTCGATATAGTCGTTCAGAATCATTGATCCTATTTTCCTATCGAGCAGCAGCACCTGTTAAAAACAAAGAGAAGAATTCTCAATTTATCCTAAGATCCGCTTTTGTCCGATCCATGTCATAGATCTGATAAAAGCCAGACTAACCAATCAAGTACCTCGTATTTTACTGTGGAGGCACTTTCAGCAATTTATTGCTTATTGCTTTATTGTGTATTTTACCTACTTGATAGCTTAATCTGGCTTTTATGGAGGCACTTTCAACAATATATTTATGTAGTGTAATTCAAATATAATAAATATTAATATCGTACACATATTTCGCTCGCTCTTTTTTTCTTTGTACACTATATCATACATATCATCAATAAATATATTTATATAAATCATGTTCCGCAAGCATTGGAATACGATTCATGGGCTTACCTAATTTTGAATTTAAATCTTAGATATTTAGAGCCTTATTTTGTTATTTATTTGTATTCAAAGTTACTCAAAGATGACCTTCTATGGCTAAGCATACTAAACATGATACAACAACAACATTTACTAATTTATCTGCCAATATATTACTGAAAAGTCGAAAACTCAGTGATTCTACAAGGTAAACGCTCACCTGACCTGTTAGAAAAAAATAAATAGGAATAGAGATAGAATAAAAGTAACCCGAAAACTCAGTGATTCTGAATTTTCTGATCTTGACATTCAAATTTGCCAAATTTGTTTGTTTACTATAATTTAACAAAAGGCATTAAACGATATATCAAAACGATGCATGAAGTGTGGAGTTGTTAGTGCATTCCAAGTATGTCTGTCCAGTAGGAGTGAAGTGTGGAGTTGATATAATTTAAAGATTGAGAAGAGGTAGGGCCAAAGCAGTAAAAGAATGTAACTTTTCAAGTTTCAAGGATTACAAAAAGGTATTATCAAATAAAACTGCTAATGCCATGACGTAAATTGTTGAAAGCGCCTCCATAAAAGCCAAACTAAGCAATGAAGTACCCTGTATTTTATGCCTAACCTAACCTAACCTACATGATTTTTAATTGTCTTAATCATTATCTCACATCATTTCAAATGAAATGATTCATTAAAGAGGAATCATGCCATATCGAGATTTGATAATTGATTGATACAATTTTTATTTTGGTTAATTGTTGAATAGGCTAGAATGAAATAACAATGGTTTTGGAGAGATAGTCGGTGTGGAAGTAAACCAACATTTCTATTGGCAAATAGGAGGTTTACAAGTGTTGACAGACGGCTAGAATTTCTTCGAATATGTTGTAGAATTCATTTAAGACATGAGCGAAACTTAAAATTGATAAGATTTAGGTGCGCTTTTACAACGGAGAATCATACGGTTTCTTTATGAGGAGTTAGTTGCACCTATGAATGATATAAATACTACTGCTGAATCATTGATCCTAGTTCCCTATCAAGTAGCACCACCAATAACGCTTGGCCATCCAAATTCCCTTTTGATTCCAAGTGCAACTGACCTTGAATATTCTTTAAGCCCCTAGTGATGGATCGACCTGGTACCTAAAGGTTGGTTTCAAATTTAGATTTATGGCTTATATTGGTTGACCTTCAATATCTCTTGGGTGATTTTGAAATCTTAGGATACAATGATGTATATATATTATGATTGATATCGCGAAGGTAAAGGGACTCTAAACCGCAACGTTAGCTTGGTAGGATAGGGGTATAGTTGACGTCGATTCATCATTTTTAACATCAATAATTCAAAACCAAACGTGAAACTTTGTTTTCATTCCGATTCTTTATGCAATATGGATAGATTTACGAATTTAAAGACTAAACGAAAAAATTTACGATGTATGACATTTCACGTGGTCAATTAATTAATTTATTGACCGAAATATATGATTAAATTAGGCAGGATTGTAGAAAAAGAAATGGTTGAATCAAAATATTTCCTTCTTAATTTGCAATTTTGTTAGAGGGTACTATGAATGTTCTACCATGTTCCATTTACACACTAAAGGAGCGATACAAGATATAAGGTGTGCAGTTAAGCCAACATTTCTATTTGCAAATAAGGGGTTTCCAAGTGCAAGCCCAAGTACTTATAACATCTCAGGTGGTAGTTGCTAACTTACTAGGTTCAGTCGATATAGTCGTTCAGAATCATTGATCCTATTTCCCTATCGAGCAGCAGCACCTGTTAAAAACAAAGAGAAGAATTCTCAATTTATCCTAAGATCCGCTTTTGTCCGATCCATGTCATAGATCTGATAAAAGCCAGACTAACCAATCAAGTACCTCGTATTTTACTGTGGAGGCACTTTCAGCAAATTATTGCTTATTGCTTTATTGTGTATTTTACCTACTTGATAGCTTAATCTGGCTTTTATGGAGGCACTTTCAACAATATATTTCTGTAGTGTAATTCAAATATAATAAATATTAATATCGTACACATATTTCGCTTGCTCTTTTTTTCTTTGTACACTATATCATACATATCATCAATAAATATATTTATATAAATCATGTTCCGCAAGCATTGGAATACGATTCATGGGCTTACCTAATTTTGAATTTAAATCTTAGATATTTAGAGCCTTATTTTGTTATTTATTTGTATTCAAAGTTACTCAAAGATGACCTTCTATGGCTAAGCATACTAAACATGATACAACAACAACAATTACTAATTTATCTGCCAATATATTACTGAAAAGTCGAAAACTCAGTGATTCTACAAGGTAAACGCTCACCTGACCTGTTAGAAAAAAATAAATAGGAATAGAGATAGAATAAAAGTAACCCGAAAACTCAGTGATTCTGAATTTTCTGATCTTGACATTCAAATTTGCCAAATTTGTTTGTTTACTATAATTTAACAAAAGGCATTAAACGATATATCAAAACGATGCATGAAGTGTGGAGTTGTTAGTGCATTCCAAGTATGTCTGTCCAGTAGGAGTGAAGTGTGGAGTTGATATAATTTAAAGATTGAGAAGAGGTAGGGCCAAAGCAGTAAAAGAATGTAACTTTTCAAGTTTCTAGGATTACAAAAAGGTATTATCAAATAAAACTGCTAATGCCATGACGTAAATTGTTGAAAGCGCCTCCATAAAAGCCAAACTAAGCAATGAAGTACCTTGTATTTTATGCCTAACCTAACCTAACCTACATGATTTTTAATTGTCTTAATCATTATCTCACATCATTTCAAGTGAAATGATTCATTAAAGAGGAATCATGCCATATCGAGATTTGATCATTGATTGATACAATTTTTATTTTGGTTAATTGTTGAATAGGCTAGAATGAAATAACAATGGTTTTGGAGAGATAGTCGGTGTGGAAGTAAACCAACATTTCTATTGGCAAATAGGAGGTTTACAAGTGTTGACAGACGGCTAGAATTTCTTCGAATATGTTGTAGAATTCATTTAAGACATGAGCGAAACTTAAAATTGATAAGATTTAGGTGCGCTTTTACAACGGAGAATCATACGGTTTCTTTATGAGGAGTTAGTTGCACCTTTGAATGATATAAATACTACTGCTGAATCATTGATCCTAGTTCCCTATCAAGTAGCACCACCAATAACGCTTGGCCATCCAAATTCCCTTTTGATTCCAAGTGCAACTGACCTTGAATATTCTTTAAGCCCCTAGTGATGGATCGACCTGGTACCTAAAGGTTGGTTTCAAATTTAGATTTATGGCTTATATTGGTTGACCTTCAATAGCTCTTGGGTGATTTTGAAATCTTAGGATACAATGATGTATATATATTATGATTGATATCGCGAAGGTAAAGGGACTCTAAACCGCAACGTTAGCTTGGTAGGATAGGGGTATAGTTGACGTCGATTCATCATTTTTAACATCAATAATTCAAAACCAAACGTGAAACTTTGTTTTCATTCCGATTCTTTATGCAATATGGATAGATTTACGAATTTAAAGACTAAACGAAAAAATTTACGATGTATGACATTTCACGTGGTCAATTAATTAATTTATTGACCGAAATATACGATTAAATTAGGCAGGATTGTAGAAAAAGAAATGGTTGAATCAAAATAATTCCTTCTTAATTTGCAATTTTGTTAGAGGGTAGTATGAATGTTCTACCATGTTCCATTTACACACTAAAGGAGTGATACAAGATATAAGGTGTGCAGTTAAGCCAACATTTCTATTTGCAAATAAGGGTTTTCCAAGTGCAAGCCCAAGTACTTATAACATCTCAGGTGGTAGTTGCTAACTTAGTAGGTTCAGTCGATATAGTCGTTCAGAATCATTGATCCTATTTCCCTATCGAGCAGCAGCACCTGTTAAAAACAAAGAGAAGAATTCTCAATTTATCCTAAGATCCGCTTTTGTCCGATCCATGTCATAGATCTGATAAAAGCCAGACTAACCAATCAAGTACCTCGTATTTTACTGTGGAGGCACTTTCAGCAATTTATTGCTTATTGCTTTATTGTGTATTTTACCTACTTGATAGCTTAATCTGGCTTTTATGGAGGCACTTTCAACAATATATTTCTGTAGTGTAATTCAAATATAATAAATATTAATATCGTACACATATTTCGCTCGCTCTTTTTTTCTTTGTACACTATATCATACATATCATCAATAAATATATTTATATAAATCATGTTCCGCAAGCATTGGAATACGATTCATGGGCTTACCTACTTTTGAATTTAAATCTTAGATGTATGAGCCTTATTTTGTTATTTATTTGTATTCAAAGTTACTCAAAGATGACCTTCTATGGCTAAGCATACTAAACATGATACAACAACAACAATTACTAATTTATCTGCCAATATATTACTGAAAAGTCGAAAACTCAGTGATTCTACAAGATAAACGCTCACCTGACCTGTTAGAAAAAAATAAATAGGAATAGAGATAGAATAAAAGTAACCCGAAAACTCAGTGATTCTGAATTTTCTGATCTTGACATTCAAATTTGCCAAATTTGTTTGTTTACTATAATTTAACAAAAGGCATTAAACGATATATCAAAACGATGCATGAAGTGTGGAGTTGTTAGTGCATTCCAAGTATGTCTGTCCAGTAGGAGTGAAGTGTGGAGTTGATATAATTTAAAGATTGAGAAGTGGTAGGGCCAAAGCAGTAAAAGAATGTAACTTTTCAAGTTTCTAGGATTACAAAAAGGTATTATCAAATAAAACTGCTAATGCCATGACGTAAATTGTTGAAAGCGCCTCCATAAAAGCCAAACTAAGCAATGAAGTACCTTGTATTTTATGCCTAACCTAACCTAACCTACATGATTTTTAATTGTCTTAATCATTATCTCACATCATTTCAAGTGAAATGATTCATTAAAGAGGAATCATGCCATATCGAGATTTGATCATTGATTGATACAATTTTTATTTTGGTTAATTATTGAATAGGCTAGAATGAAATAACAATGGTTTGGGAGAGATAGTCGGTGTGGAAGTAAACCAACATTTCTATTGGCAAATAGGAGGTTTACAAGTGTTGACAGACGGCTAGAATTTCTTCGAATATGTTGTAGAATTCATTTAAGACATGAGCGAAACTTAAAATTGATAAGATTTAGGTGCGCTTTTACAACGGAGAATCATACGGTTTCTTTATGAGGAGTTAGTTGCACCTATGAATGATATAAATACTACTGCTGAATCATTGATCCTAGTTCCCTATCAAGTAGCACCACCAATAACGCTTGGCCATCCAAATTCCCTTTTGATTCCAAGTGCAACTGACCTTGAATATTCTTTAAGCCCCTAGTGATGGATCGACCTGGTACCTAAAGGTTGGTTTCAAATTTAGATTTATGGCTTATATTGGTTGACCTTCAATAGCTCTTGGGTGATTTTGAAATCTTAGGATACAATGATGTATATATATTATGATTGATATCGCGAAGGTAAAGGGACTCTAAACCGCAACGTTAGCTTGGTAGGATAGGGGTATAGTTGACGTCGATTCATCATTTTTAACATCAATAATTCAAAACCAAACGTGAAACTTTGTTTTCATTCCGATTCTTTATGCAATATGGATAGATTTACGAATTTAAAGACTAAACCAAAAAATTTACGATGTATGACATTTCACGTGGTCAATTAATTAATTTATTGACCGAAATATATGATTAAATTAGGCAGGATTGTAGAAAAAGAAATGGTTGAATCAAAATAATTCCTTCTTAATTTGCAATTTTGTTAGAGGGTACTATGAATGTTCTACCATGTTCCATTTACACACTAAAGGAGTGATACAAGATATAAGGTGTGCAGTTAAGCCAACATTTCTATTTGCAAATAAGGGGTTTCCAAGTGCAAGCCCAAGTACTTATAACATCTCAGGTGGTAGTTGCTAACTTACTAGGTTCAGTCGATATAGTCGTTCAGAATCATTGATCCTATTTCCCTATCGAGCAACAGCACCTGTTAAAAACAAAGAGAAGAATTCTCAATTTATCCTAAGATCCGCTTTTGTCCGATCCATGTCATAGATCTGATAAAAGCCAGACTAACCAATCAAGTACCTCGTATTTTACTGTGGAGGCACTTTCAACAATTTATTGCTTATTGCTTTATTGTGTATTTTACCTACTTGATAGCTTAATCTGGCTTTTATGGAGGCACTTTCAACAATATATTTTTGTAGTGTAATTCAAATATAATAAATATTAATATCGTACACATATTTCGCTCGCTCTTTTTTTCTTTGTACACTATATCATACATATCATCAATAAATATATTTATATAAATCATGTTCCACAAGCATTGGAATACGATTCATGGGCTTACCTAATTTTGAATTTAAATCTTAGATATTTAGAGCCTTATTTTGTTATTTATTTGTATTCAAAGTTACTCAAAGATGACCTTCTATGGCTAAGCATACTAAACATGATACAACAACAACAATTACTAATTTATCTGCCAATATATTACTGAAAAGTCGAAAACTTAGTGATTCTACAAGGTAAACGCTCACCTGACCTGTTAGAAAAAAATAAATAGGAATAGAGATAGAATAAAAGTAACCCGAAAACTCAGTGATTCTGAATTTTCTGATCTTGACATTCAAATTTGCCAAATTTGTTTGTTTACTATAATTTAACAAAAGGCATTAAACGATATATCAAAACGATGCATGAAGTGTGGAGTTGTTAGTGCATTCCAAGTATGTCTGTCCTGTAGGAGTGAAGTGTGGAGTTGATATAATTTAAAGATTGAGAAGAGGTAGGGCCAAAGCAGTAAAAGAATGTAACTTTTCAAGTTTCTAGGATTACAAAAAGGTATTATCAAATAAAACTGCTAATGCCATGACGTAAATTGTTGAAAGCGCCTCCATAAAAGCCAAACTAAGCAATGAAGTACCTTGTATTTTATGCCTAACCTAACCTAACCTACATGATTTTTAATTGTCTTAATCATTATCTCACATCATTTCAAATGAAATGATTCATTAAAGAGGAATCATGCCATATCGAGATTTGATCATTGATTGATACAATTTTTATTTTGGTTAATTGTTGAATAGGCTAGAATGAAATAACAATGGTTTTGGAGAGATAGTCGGTGTGGAAGTAAACCAACATTTCTATTGGCAAATAGGAGGTTTACAAGTGTTGACAGACGGCTAGAATTTCTTCGAATATGTTGTAGAATTCATTTAAGACATGAGCGAAACTTAAAATTGATAAGATTTAGGTGCGCTTTTACAACGGAGAATCATACGGTTTCTTTATGAGGAGTTAGTTGCACCTATGAATGATATAAATACTACTGCTGAATCATTGATCCTAGTTCCCTATCAAGTAGCACCACCAATAACGCTTGGCCATCCAAATTCCCTTTTGATTCCAAGTGCAACTGACCTTGAATATTCTTTAAGCCCCTAGTGATGGATCGACCTGGTACCTAAAGGTTGGTTTCAAATTTAGATTTATGGCTTATATTGGTTGACCTTCAATAGCTCTTGGGTGATTTTGAAATCTTAGGATACAATGATGTATATATATTATGATTGATATCGCGAAGGTAAAGGTTCTCTAAACCGCAACGTTAGCTTGGTAGGATAGGGGTATAGTTGACGTCGATTCATCATTTTTAACATCAATAATTCAAAACCAAACGTGAAACTTTGTTTTCATTCCGATTCTTTATGCAATATGGATAGATTTACGAATTTAAAGACTAAACGAAAAAATTTACGATGTATGACATTTCACGTGGTCAATTAATTAATTTATTGACCGAAATATATGATTAAATTAGGCAGGATTGTAGAAAAAGAAATGGTTGAATCAAAATAATTCCTTCTTAATTTGCAATTTTGTTAGAGGGTACTATGAATGCTCTACCATGTTCCATTTACACACTAAAGGAGTGATACAAGATATAAGGTGTGCAGTTAAGCCAACATTTCTATTTGCAAATAAGGGGTTTCCAAGTGCAAGCCCAAGTACCTATAACATCTCAGGTGGTAGTTGCTAACTTACTAGGTTCAGTCGATATAGTCGTTCAGAATCATTGATCCTATTTCCCTATCGAGCAGCAGCACCTGTTAAAAACAAAGAGAAGAATTCTCAATTTATCCTAAGATCCGCTTTTGTCCGATCCATGTTATTAGATCTGATAAAAGCCAGACTAACCAATCAAGTACCTCGTATTTTACTGTGGAGGCACTTTCAACAATTTATTGCTTATTGCTTTATTGTGTATTTTACCTACTTGATAGCTTAATCTGGCTTTTATGGAGGCACTTTCAACAATATATTTCTGTAGTGTAATTCAAATATAATAAATATTAATATCGTACACATATTTCGCTTGCTCTTTTTTTCTTTGTACACTATATCATACATATCATCAATAAATATATTTATATAAATCATGTTCCGCAAGCATTGGAATACGATTCATGGGCTTACCTAATTTTGAATTTAAATCTTAGATATTTAGAGCCTTATTTTGTTATTTATTTGTATTCAAAGTTACTCAAAGATGACCTTCTATGGCTAAGCATACTAAACATGATACAACAACAACAATTACTAATTTATCTGCCAATATATTATTGAAAAGTCGAAAACTCAGTGATTCTACAAGGTAAACGCTCACCTGACCTGTTAGAAAAAAATAAATAGGAATAGAGATAAAATAAAAGTAACCCGAAAACTCAGTGATTCTGAATTTTCTGATCTTGACATTCAAATTTGCCAAATTTGTTTGTTTACTATAATTTAACAAAAGGCATTAAACGATATATCAAAACGATGCATGAAGTGTGGAGTTGTTAGTGCATTCCAAGTATGTCTGTCCAGTAGGAGTGAAGTGTGGAGTTGATATAATTTAAAGATTGAGAAGAGGTAGGGCCAAAGCAGTAAAAGAATGTAACTTTTCAAGTTTCTAGGATTACAAAAAGGTATTATCAAATAAAACTGCTAATGCCATGACGTAAATTGTTGAAAGCGCCTCCATAAAAGCCAAACTAAGCAATGAAGTACCTTGTATTTTATGCCTAACCTAACCTAACCTACATGATTTTTAATTGTCTTAATCATTATCTCACATCATTTCAAGTGAAATGATTCATTAAAGAGGAATCATGCCATATCGAGATTTGATCATTGATTGATACAATTTTTATTTTGGTTAATTATTGAATAGGCTAGAATGAAATAACAATGGTTTGGGAGAGATAGTCGGTGTGGAAGTAAACCAACATTTCTATTGGCAAATAGGAGGTTTACAAGTGTTGACAGACGGCTAGAATTTCTTCGAATATGTTGTAGAATTCATTTAAGACATGAGCGAAACTTAAAATTGATAAGATTTAGGTGCGCTTTTACAACGGAGAATCATACGGTTTCTTTATGAGGAGTTAGTTGCACCTATGAATGATATAAATACTACTGCTGAATCATTGATCCTAGTTCCCTATCAAGTAGCACCACCAATAACGCTTGGCCATCCAAATTCCCTTTTGATTCCAAGTGCAACTGACCTTGAATATTCTTTAAGCCCCTAGTGATGGATCGACCTGGTACCTAAAGGTTGGTTTCAAATTTAGATTTATGGCTTATATTGGTTGACCTTCAATAGCTCTTGGGTGATTTTGAAATCTTAGGATACAATGATGTATATATATTATGATTGATATCGCGAAGGTAAAGGGACTCTAAACCGCAACGTTAGCTTGGTAGGATAGGGGTATAGTTGACGTCGATTCATCATTTTTAACATCAATAATTCAAAACCAAACGTGAAACTTTGTTTTCATTCCGATTCTTTATGCAATATGGATAGATTTACGAATTTAAAGACTAAACCAAAAAATTTACGATGTATGACATTTCACGTGGTCAATTAATTAATTTATTGACCGAAATATATGATTAAATTAGGCAGGATTGTAGAAAAAGAAATGGTTGAATCAAAATAATTCCTTCTTAATTTGCAATTTTGTTAGAGGGTACTATGAATGTTCTACCATGTTCCATTTACACACTAAAGGAGTGATACAAGATATAAGGTGTGCAGTTAAGCCAACATTTCTATTTGCAAATAAGGGGTTTCCAAGTGCAAGCCCAAGTACTTATAACATCTCAGGTGGTAGTTGCTAACTTACTAGGTTCAGTCGATATAGTCGTTCAGAATCATTGATCCTATTTCCCTATCGAGCAGCAGCACCTGTTAAAAACAAAGAGAAGAATTCTCAATTTATCCTAAGATCCGCTTTTGTCCGATCCATGTTATTAGATCTGATAAAAGCCAGACTAACCAATCAAGTACCTCGTATTTTACTGTGGAGGCACTTTCAGCAATTTATTGCTTATTGCTTTATTGTGTATTTTACCTACTTGATAGCTTAATCTGGCTTTTATGGAGGCACTTTCAACAATATATTTCTGTAGTGTAATTCAAATATAATAAATATTAATATCGTACACATATTTCGCTTGCTCTTTTTTTCTTTGTACACTATATCATACATATCATCAATAAATATATTTATATAAATCATGTTCCGCAAGCATTGGAATACGATTCATGGGCTTACCTAATTTTGAATTTAAATCTTAGATATTTAGAGCCTTATTTTGTTATTTATTTGTTTTCAAAGTTACTCAAAGATGACCTTCTATGGCTAAGCATACTAAACATGATACAACAACAACAATTACTAATTTATCTGCCAATATATTACTGAAAAGTCGAAAACTCAGTGATTCTACAAGGTAAACGCTCACCTGACCTGTTAGAAAAAAATAAATAGGAATAGAGATAGAATAAAAGTAACCCGAAAACTCAGTGATTCTGAATTTTCTGATCTTGACATTCAAATTTGCCAAATTTGTTTGTTTACTATAATTTAACAAAAGGCATTAAACGATATATCAAAACGATGCATGAAGTGTGGAGTTGTTAGTGCATTCCAAGTATGTCTGTCCAGTAGGAGTGAAGTGTGGAGTTGATATAATTTAAAGATTGAGAAGAGGTAGGGCCAAAGCAGTAAAAGAATGTAACTTTTCAAGTTTCTAGGATTACAAAAAGGTATTATCAAATAAAACTGCTAATGCCATGACGTAAATTGTTGAAAGCGCCTCCATAAAAGCCAAACTAAGCAATGAAGTACCTTGTATTTTATGCCTAACCTAACCTAACCTACATGATTTTTAATTGTCTTAATCATTATCTCACATCATTTCAAGTGAAATGATTCATTAAAGAGGAATCATGCCATATCGAGATTTGATCATTGATTGATACAATTTTTATTTTGGTTAATTATTGAATAGGCTAGAATGAAATAACAATGGTTTGGGAGAGATAGTCGGTGTGGAAGTAAACCAACATTTCTATTGGCAAATAGGAGGTTTACAAGTGTTGACAGACGGCTAGAATTTCTTCGAATATGTTGTAGAATTCATTTAAGACATGAGCGAAACTTAAAATTGATAAGATTTAGGTGCGCTTTTACAACGGAGAATCATACGGTTTCTTTATGAGGAGTTAGTTGCACCTATGAATGATATAAATACTACTGCTGAATCATTGATCCTAGTTCCCTATCAAGTAGCACCACCAATAACGCTTGGCCATCCAAATTCCCTTTTGATTCCAAGTGCAACTGACCTTGAATATTCTTTAAGCCCCTAGTGATGGATCGACCTGGTACCTAAAGGTTGGTTTCAAATTTAGATTTATGGCTTATATTGGTTGACCTTCAATAGCTCTTGGGTGATTTTGAAATCTTAGGATACAATGATGTATATATATTATGATTGATATCGCGAAGGTAAAGGGACTCTAAACCGCAACGTTAGCTTGGTAGGATAGGGGTATAGTTGACGTCGATTCATCATTTTTAACATCAATAATTCAAAACCAAACGTGAAACTTTGTTTTCATTCCGATTCTTTATGCAATATGGATAGATTTACGAATTTAAAGACTAAACCAAAAAATTTACGATGTATGACATTTCACGTGGTCAATTAATTAATTTATTGACCGAAATATATGATTAAATTAGGCAGGATTGTAGAAAAAGAAATGGTTGAATCAAAATAATTCCTTCTTAATTTGCAATTTTGTTAGAGGGTACTATGAATGTTCTACCATGTTCCATTTACACACTAAAGGAGTGATACAAGATATAAGGTGTGCAGTTAAGCCAACATTTCTATTTGCAAATAAGGGGTTTCCAAGTGCAAGCCCAAGTACTTATAACATCTCAGGTGGTAGTTGCTAACTTACTAGGTTCAGTCGATATAGTCGTTCAGAATCATTGATCCTATTTCCCTATCGAGCAGCAGCACCTGTTAAAAACAAAGAGAAGAATTCTCAATTTATCCTAAGATCCGCTTTTGTCCGATCCATGTTATTAGATCTGATAAAAGCCAGACTAACCAATCAAGTACCTCGTATTTTACTGTGGAGGCACTTTCAGCAATTTATTGCTTATTGCTTTATTGTGTATTTTACCTACTTGATAGCTTAATCTGGCTTTTATGGAGGCACTTTCAACAATATATTTCTGTAGTGTAATTCAAATATAATAAATATTAATATCGTACACATATTTCGCTTGCTCTTTTTTTCTTTGTACACTATATCATACATATCATCAATAAATATATTTATATAAATCATGTTCCGCAAGCATTGGAATACGATTCATGGGCTTACCTAATTTTGAATTTAAATCTTAGATATTTAGAGCCTTATTTTGTTATTTATTTGTTTTCAAAGTTACTCAAAGATGACCTTCTATGGCTAAGCATACTAAACATGATACAACAACAACAATTACTAATTTATCTGCCAATATATTACTGAAAAGTCGAAAACTCAGTGATTCTACAAGGTAAACGCTCACCTGACCTGTTAGAAAAAAATAAATAGGAATAGAGATAGAATAAAAGTAACCCGAAAACTCAGTGATTCTGAATTTTCTGATCTTGACATTCAAATTTGCCAAATTTGTTTGTTTACTATAATTTAACAAAAGGCATTAAACGATATATCAAAACGATGCATGAAGTGTGGAGTTGTTAGTGCATTCCAAGTATGTCTGTCCAGTAGGAGTGAAGTGTGGAGTTGATATAATTTAAAGATTGAGAAGAGGTAGGGCCAAAGCAGTAAAAGAATGTAACTTTTCAAGTTTCTAGGATTACAAAAAGGTATTATCAAATAAAACTGCTAATGCCATGACGTAAATTGTTGAAAGCGCCTCCATAAAAGCCAAACTAAGCAATGAAGTACCTTGTATTTTATGCCTAACCTAACCTAACCTACATGATTTTTAATTGTCTTAATCATTATCTAACATCATTTCAAATGAAATGATTCATTAAAGAGGAATCATGCCATATCGAGATTTGATCATTGATTGATACAATTTTTATTTTGGTTAATTGTTGAATAGGCTAGAATGAAATAACAATGGTTTTGGAGAGATCGTCGGTGTGGAAGTAAACCAACATTTCTATTGGCAAATAGGAGGTTTACAAGTGTTGACAGACGGCTAGAATTTCTTCGAATATGTTGTAGAATTCATTTAAGACATGAGCGAAACTTAAAATTGATAAGATTTAGGTGCGCTTTTACAACGGAGAATCATACGGTTTCTTTATGAGGAGTTAGTTGCACCTATGAATGATATAAATACTACTGCTGAATCATTGATCCTAGTTCCCTATCAAGTAGCACCACCAATAACGCTTGGCCATCCAAATTCCCTTTTGATTCCAAGTGCAACTGACCTTGAATATTCTTTAAGCCCCTAGTGATGGATCGACCTGGTACCTAAAGGTTGGTTTCAAATTTAGATTTATGGCTTATATTGGTTGACCTTCAATAGCTCTTGGGTGATTTTGAAATCTTAGGATACAATGATGTATATATATTATGATTGATATCGCGAAGGTAAAGGGACTCTAAACTGCAACGTTAGCTTGGTAGGATAGGGGTATAGTTGACGTCGATTCATCATTTTTAACATCAATAATTCAAAACCAAACGTGAAACTTTGTTTTCATTCCGATTCTTTATGCAATATGGATAGATTTACGAATTTAAAGACTAAACGAAAAAATTTAAGATGTATGACATTTCACGTGGTCAATTAATTAATTTATTGACTGAAATATATGATTAAATTAGGCAGGATTGTAGAAAAAGAAATGGTTGAATCAAAATAATTCCTTCTTAATTTGCAATTTTGTTAGAGGGTACTATGAATGTTCTACCATGTTCCATTTACACACTAAAGGAGTGATACAAGATATAAGGTGTGCAGTTAAGCCAACATTTCTATTTGCAAATAAGGGGTTTCCAAGTGCAAGCCCAAGTACTTATAACATCTCAGGTGGTAGTTGCTAACTTACTAGGTTCAGTCGATATAGTCGTTCAGAATCATTGATCCTATTTTCCTATCGAGCAGCAGCACCTGTTAAAAACAAAGAGAAGAATTCTCAATTTATCCTAAGATCCGCTTTTGTCCGATCCATGTCATAGATCTGATAAAAGCCAGACTAACCAATCAAGTACCTCGTATTTTACTGTGGAGGCACTTTCAGCAATTTATTGCTTATTGCTTTATTGTGTATTTTACCTACTTGATAGCTTAATCTGGCTTTTATGGAGGCACTTTCAACAATATATTTATGTAGTGTAATTCAAATATAATAAATATTAATATCGTACACATATTTCGCTCGCTCTTTTTTTCTTTGTACACTATATCATACATATCATCAATAAATATATTTATATAAATCATGTTCCGCAAGCATTGGAATACGATTCATGGGCTTACCTAATTTTGAATTTAAATCTTAGATATTTAGAGCCTTATTTTGTTATTTATTTGTATTCAAAGTTACTCAAAGATGACCTTCTATGGCTAAGCATACTAAACATGATACAACAACAACAATTACTAATTTATCTGCCAATATATTACTGAAAAGTCGAAAACTCAGTGATTCTACAAGGTAAACGCTCACCTGACCTGTTAGAAAAAAATAAATAGGAATAGAGATAGAATAAAAGTAACCCGAAAACTCAGTGATTCTGAATTTTCTGATCTTGACATTCAAATTTTCCAAATTTGTTTGTTTACTATAATTTAACAAAAGGCATTAAACGATATATCAAAACGATGCATGAAGTGTGGAGTTGTTAGTGCATTCCAAGTATGTCTGTCCAGTAGGAGTGAAGTGTGGAGTTGATATAATTTAAAGATTGAGAAGAGGTAGGGACAAAGCAGTAAAAGAATGTAACTTTTCAAGTTTCTAGGATTACAAAAAGGTATTATCAAATAAAACTGCTAATGCCATGACGTAAATTGTTGAAAGCGCCTCCATAAAAGCCAAACTAAGCAATGAAGTACCTTGTATTTTATGCCTAACCTAACCTAACCTACATGATTTTTAATTGTCTTAATCATTATCTAACATCATTTCAAATGAAATGATTCATTAAAGAGGAATCATGCCATATCGAGATTTGATCATTGATTGATACAATTTTTATTTTGGTTAATTGTTGAATAGGCTAGAATGAAATAACAATGGTTTTGGAGAGATCGTCGGTGTGGAAGTAAACCAACATTTCTATTGGCAAATAGGAGGTTTACAAGTGTTGACAGACGGCTAGAATTTCTTCGAATATGTTGTAGAATTCATTTAAGACATGAGCGAAACTTAAAATTGATAAGATTTAGGTGCGCTTTTACAACGGAGAATCATACGGTTTCTTTATGAGGAGTTAGTTGCACCTATGAATGATATAAATACTACTGCTGAATCATTGATCCTAGTTCCCTATCAAGTAGCACCACCAATAACGCTTGGCCATCCAAATTCCCTTTTGATTCCAAGTGCAACTGACCTTGAATATTCTTTAAGCCCCTAGTGATGGATCGACCTGGTACCTAAAGGTTGGTTTCAAATTTAGATTTATGGCTTATATTGGTTGACCTTCAATAGCTCTTGGGTGATTTTGAAATCTTAGGATACAATGATGTATATATATTATGATTGATATCGCGAAGGTAAAGGGACTCTAAACTGCAACGTTAGCTTGGTAGGATAGGGGTATAGTTGACGTCGATTCATCATTTTTAACATCAATAATTCAAAACCAAACGTGAAACTTTGTTTTCATTCCGATTCTTTATGCAATATGGATAGATTTACGAATTTAAAGACTAAACGAAAAAATTTAAGATGTATGACATTTCACGTGGTCAATTAATTAATTTATTGACCGAAATATATGATTAAATTAGGCAGGATTGTAGAAAAAGAAATGGTTGAATCAAAATAATTCCTTCTTAATTTGCAATTTTGTTAGAGGGTACTATGAATGTTCTACCATGTTCCATTTACACACTAAAGGAGTGATACAAGATATAAGGTGTGCAGTTAAGCCAACATTTCTATTTGCAAATAAGGGGTTTCCAAGTGCAAGCCCAAGTACTTATAACATCTCAGGTGGTAGTTGCTAACTTACTAGGTTCAGTCGATATAGTCGTTCAGAATCATTGATCCTATTTTCCTATCGAGCAGCAGCACCTGTTAAATACAAAGAGAAGAATTCTCAATTTATCCTAAGATCCGCTTTTGTCCGATCCATGTCATAGATCTGATAAAAGCCAGACTAACCAATCAAGTACCTCGTATTTTACTGTGGAGGCACTTTCAGCAATTTATTGCTTATTGCTTTATTGTGTATTTTACCTACTTGATAGCTTAATCTGGCTTTTATGGAGGCACTTTCAACAATATATTTCTGTAGTGTAATTCAAATATAATAAATATTAATATCGTACACATATTTCGCTTGCTCTTTTTTTCTTTGTACACTATATCATACATATCATCAATAAATATATTTATATAAATCATGTTCCGCAAGCATTGGAATACGATTCATGGGCTTACCTATTTTTGAATTTAAATCTTAGATATTTAGAGCCTTATTTTGTTATTTATTTGTATTCAAAGTTACTCAAAGATGACCTTCTATGGCTAAGCATACTAAACATGATACAACAACAACATTTACTAATTTATCTGCCAATATATTACTGAAAAGTCGAAAACTCAGTGATTCTACAAGGTAAACGCTCACCTGACCTGTTAGAAAAAAATAAATAGGAATAGAGATAGAATAAAAGTAACCCGAAAACTCAGTGATTCTGAATTTTCTGATCTTGACATTCAAATTTGCCAAATTTGTTTGTTTACTATAATTTAACAAAAGGCATTAAACGATATATCAAAACGATGCATGAAGTGTGGAGTTGTTAGTGCATTCCAAGTATGTCTGTCCAGTAGGAGTGAAGTGTGGAGTTGATATAATTTAAAGATTGAGAAGAGGTAGGGCCAAAGCAGTAAAAGAATGTAACTTTTCAAGTTTCTAGGATTACAAAAAGGTATTATCAAATAAAACTGCTAATGCCATGACGTAAATTGTTGAAAGCGCCTCCATAAAAGCCAAACTAAGCAATGAAGTACCTTGTATTTTATGCCTAACCTAACCTAACCTACATGATTTTTAATTGTCTTAATCATTATCTAACATCATTTCAAATGAAATGATTCATTAAAGAGGAATCATGCCATATCGAGATTTGATCATTGATTGATACAATTTTTATTTTGGTTAATTGTTGAATAGGCTAGAATGAAATAACAATGGTTTTGGAGAGATCGTCGGTGTGGAAGTAAACCAACATTTCTATTGGCAAATAGGAGGTTTACAAGTGTTGACAGACGGCTAGAATTTCTTCGAATATGTTGTAGAATTCATTTAAGACATGAGCGAAACTTAAAATTGATAAGATTTAGGTGCGCTTTTACAACGGAGAATCATACGGTTTCTTTATGAGGAGTTAGTTGCACCTATGAATGATATAAATACTACTGCTGAATCATTGATCCTAGTTCCCTATCAAGTAGCACCACCAATAACGCTTGGCCATCCAAATTCCCTTTTGATTCCAAGTGCAACTGACCTTGAATATTCTTTAAGCCCCTAGTGATGGATCGACCTGGTACCTAAAGGTTGGTTTCAAATTTAGATTTATGGCTTATATTGGTTGACCTTCAATAGCTCTTGGGTGATTTTGAAATCTTAGGATACAATGATGTATATATATTATGATTGATATCGCGAAGGTAAAGGGACTCTAAACTGCAACGTTAGCTTGGTAGGATAGGGGTATAGTTGACGTCGATTCATCATTTTTAACATCAATAATTCAAAACCAAACGTGAAACTTTGTTTTCATTCCGATTCTTTATGCAATATGGATAGATTTACGAATTTAAAGACTAAACGAAAAAATTTAAGATGTATGACATTTCACGTGGTCAATTAATTAATTTATTGACTGAAATATATGATTAAATTAGGCAGGATTGTAGAAAAAGAAATGGTTGAATCAAAATAATTCCTTCTTAATTTGCAATTTTGTTAGAGGGTACTATGAATGTTCTACCATGTTCCATTTACACACTAAAGGAGTGATACAAGATATAAGGTGTGCAGTTAAGCCAACATTTCTATTTGCAAATAAGGGGTTTCCAAGTGCAAGCCCAAGTACTTATAACATCTCAGGTGGTAGTTGCTAACTTACTAGGTTCAGTCGATATAGTCGTTCAGAATCATTGATCCTATTTTCCTATCGAGCAGCAGCACCTGTTAAAAACAAAGAGAAGAATTCTCAATTTATCCTAAGATCCGCTTTTGTCCGATCCATGTCATAGATCTGATAAAAGCCAGACTAACCAATCAAGTACCTCGTATTTTACTGTGGAGGCACTTTCAGCAATTTATTGCTTATTGCTTTATTGTGTATTTTACCTACTTGATAGCTTAATCTGGCTTTTATGGAGGCACTTTCAACAATATATTTATGTAGTGTAATTCAAATATAATAAATATTAATATCGTACACATATTTCGCTCGCTCTTTTTTTCTTTGTACACTATATCATACATATCATCAATAAATATATTTATATAAATCATGTTCCGCAAGCATTGGAATACGATTCATGGGCTTACCTAATTTTGAATTTAAATCTTAGATATTTAGAGCCTTATTTTGTTATTTATTTGTATTCAAAGTTACTCAAAGATGACCTTCTATGGCTAAGCATACTAAACATGATACAACAACAACAATTACTAATTTATCTGCCAATATATTACTGAAAAGTCGAAAACTCAGTGATTCTACAAGGTAAACGCTCACCTGACCTGTTAGAAAAAAATAAATAGGAATAGAGATAGAATAAAAGTAACCCGAAAACTCAGTGATTCTGAATTTTCTGATCTTGACATTCAAATTTTCCAAATTTGTTTGTTTACTATAATTTAACAAAAGGCATTAAACGATATATCAAAACGATGCATGAAGTGTGGAGTTGTTAGTGCATTCCAAGTATGTCTGTCCAGTAGGAGTGAAGTGTGGAGTTGATATAATTTAAAGATTGAGAAGAGGTAGGGACAAAGCAGTAAAAGAATGTAACTTTTCAAGTTTCTAGGATTACAAAAAGGTATTATCAAATAAAACTGCTAATGCCATGACGTAAATTGTTGAAAGCGCCTCCATAAAAGCCAAACTAAGCAATGAAGTACCTTGTATTTTATGCCTAACCTAACCTAACCTACATGATTTTTAATTGTCTTAATCATTATCTAACATCATTTCAAATGAAATGATTCATTAAAGAGGAATCATGCCATATCGAGATTTGATCATTGATTGATACAATTTTTATTTTGGTTAATTGTTGAATAGGCTAGAATGAAATAACAATGGTTTTGGAGAGATCGTCGGTGTGGAAGTAAACCAACATTTCTATTGGCAAATAGGAGGTTTACAAGTGTTGACAGACGGCTAGAATTTCTTCGAATATGTTGTAGAATTCATTTAAGACATGAGCGAAACTTAAAATTGATAAGATTTAGGTGCGCTTTTACAACGGAGAATCATACGGTTTCTTTATGAGGAGTTAGTTGCACCTATGAATGATATAAATACTACTGCTGAATCATTGATCCTAGTTCCCTATCAAGTAGCACCACCAATAACGCTTGGCCATCCAAATTCCCTTTTGATTCCAAGTGCAACTGACCTTGAATATTCTTTAAGCCCCTAGTGATGGATCGACCTGGTACCTAAAGGTTGGTTTCAAATTTAGATTTATGGCTTATATTGGTTGACCTTCAATAGCTCTTGGGTGATTTTGAAATCTTAGGATACAATGATGTATATATATTATGATTGATATCGCGAAGGTAAAGGGACTCTAAACTGCAACGTTAGCTTGGTAGGATAGGGGTATAGTTGACGTCGATTCATCATTTTTAACATCAATAATTCAAAACCAAACGTGAAACTTTGTTTTCATTCCGATTCTTTATGCAATATGGATAGATTTACGAATTTAAAGACTAAACGAAAAAATTTAAGATGTATGACATTTCACGTGGTCAATTAATTAATTTATTGACCGAAATATATGATTAAATTAGGCAGGATTGTAGAAAAAGAAATGGTTGAATCAAAATAATTCCTTCTTAATTTGCAATTTTGTTAGAGGGTACTATGAATGTTCTACCATGTTCCATTTACACACTAAAGGAGTGATACAAGATATAAGGTGTGCAGTTAAGCCAACATTTCTATTTGCAAATAAGGGGTTTCCAAGTGCAAGCCCAAGTACTTATAACATCTCAGGTGGTAGTTGCTAACTTACTAGGTTCAGTCGATATAGTCGTTCAGAATCATTGATCCTATTTTCCTATCGAGCAGCAGCACCTGTTAAATACAAAGAGAAGAATTCTCAATTTATCCTAAGATCCGCTTTTGTCCGATCCATGTCATAGATCTGATAAAAGCCAGACTAACCAATCAAGTACCTCGTATTTTACTGTGGAGGCACTTTCAGCAATTTATTGCTTATTGCTTTATTGTGTATTTTACCTACTTGATAGCTTAATCTGGCTTTTATGGAGGCACTTTCAACAATATATTTCTGTAGTGTAATTCAAATATAATAAATATTAATATCGTACACATATTTCGCTTGCTCTTTTTTTCTTTGTACACTATATCATACATATCATCAATAAATATATTTATATAAATCATGTTCCGCAAGCATTGGAATACGATTCATGGGCTTACCTATTTTTGAATTTAAATCTTAGATATTTAGAGCCTTATTTTGTTATTTATTTGTATTCAAAGTTACTCAAAGATGACCTTCTATGGCTAAGCATACTAAACATGATACAACAACAACATTTACTAATTTATCTGCCAATATATTACTGAAAAGTCGAAAACTCAGTGATTCTACAAGGTAAACGCTCACCTGACCTGTTAGAAAAAAATAAATAGGAATAGAGATAGAATAAAAGTAACCCGAAAACTCAGTGATTCTGAATTTTCTGATCTTGACATTCAAATTTGCCAAATTTGTTTGTTTACTATAATTTAACAAAAGGCATTAAACGATATATCAAAACGATGCATGAAGTGTGGAGTTGTTAGTGCATTCCAAGTATGTCTGTCCAGTAGGAGTGAAGTGTGGAGTTGATATAATTTAAAGATTGAGAAGAGGTAGGGCCAAAGCAGTAAAAGAATGTAACTTTTCAAGTTTCAAGGATTACAAAAAGGTATTATCAAATAAAACTGCTAATGCCATGACGTAAATTGTTGAAAGCGCCTCCATAAAAGCCAAACTAAGCAATGAAGTACCTTGTATTTTATGCCTAACCTAACCTAACCTACATGATTTTTAATTGTCTTAATCATTATCTCACATCATTTCAAATGAAATGATTCATTAAAGAGGAATCATGCCATATCGAGATTTGATAATTGATTGATACAATTTTTATTTTGGTTAATTGTTGAATAGGCTAGAATGAAATAACAATGGTTTTGGAGAGATAGTCGGTGTGGAAGTAAACCAACATTTCTATTGGCAAATAGGAGGTTTACAAGTGTTGACAGACGGCTAGAATTTCTTCGAATATGTTGTAGAATTCATTTAAGACATGAGCGAAACTTAAAATTGATAAGATTTAGGTGCGCTTTTACAACGGAGAATCATACGGTTTCTTTATGAGGAGTTAGTTGCACCTATGAATGATATAAATACTACTGCTGAATCATTGATCCTAGTTCCCTATCAAGTAGCACCACCAATAACGCTTGGCCATCCAAATTCCCTTTTGATTCCAAGTGCAACTGACCTTGAATATTCTTTAAGCCCCTAGTGATGGATCGACCTGGTACCTAAAGGTTGGTTTCAAATTTAGATTTATGGCTTATATTGGTTGACCTTCAATAGCTCTTGGGTGATTTTGAAATCTTAGGATACAATGATGTATATATATTATGATTGATATCGCGAAGGTAAAGGGACTCTAAACCGCAACGTTAGCTTGGTAGGATAGGGGTATAGTTGACGTCGATTCATCATTTTTAACATCAATAATTCAAAACCAAACGTGAAACTTTGTTTTCATTCCGATTCTTTATGCAATATGGATAGATTTACGAATTTAAAGACTAAACGAAAAAATTTACGATGTATGACATTTCACGTGGTCAATTAATTAATTTATTGACCGAAATATATGATTAAATTAGGCAAGATTGTAGAAAAAGAAATGGTTGAATCAAAATATTTCCTTCTTAATTTGCAATTTTGTTAGAGGGTACTATGAATGTTCTACCATGTTCCATTTACACACTAAAGGAGTGATACAAGATATAAGGTGCGCAGTTAAGCCAACATTTCTATTTGCAAATAAGGGGTTTCCAAGTGCAAGCCCAAGTACTTATAACATCTCAGGTGGTAGTTGCTAACTTACTAGGTTCAGTCGATATAGTCGTTCAGAATCATTGATCCTATTTCCCTATCGAGCAGCAGCACCTGTTAAAAACAAAGAGAAGAATTCTCAATTTATCCTAAGATCCGCTTTTGTCCGATCCATGTCATAGATCTGATAAAAGCCAGACTAACCAATCAAGTACCTCGTATTTTACTGTGGAGGCACTTTCAGCAAATTATTGCTTATTGCTTTATTGTGTATTTTACCTACTTGATAGCTTAATCTGGCTTTTATGGAGGCACTTTCAACAATATATTTCTGTAGTGTAATTCAAATATAATAAATATTAATATCGTACACATATTTCGCTTGCTCTTTTTTTCTTTGTACACTATATCATACATATCATCAATAAATATATTTATATAAATCATGTTCCGCAAGCATTGGAATACGATTCATGGGCTTACCTAATTTTGAATTTAAATCTTAGATATTTAGAGCCTTATTTTGTTATTTATTTGTATTCAAAGTTACTCAAAGATGACCTTCTATGGCTAAGCATACTAAACATGATACAACAACAACAATTACTAATTTATCTGCCAATATATTACTGAAAAGTCGAAAACTCAGTGATTCTACAAGGTAAACGCTCACCTGACCTGTTAGAAAAAAATAAATAGGAATAGAGATAGAATAAAAGTAACCCGAAAACTCAGTGATTCTGAATTTTCTGATCTTGACATTCAAATTTGCCAAATTTGTTTGTTTACTATAATTTAACAAAAGGCATTAAACGATATATCAAAACGATGCATGAAGTGTGGAGTTGTTAGTGCATTCCAAGTATGTCTGTCCAGTAGGAGTGAAGTGTGGAGTTGATATAATTTAAAGATTGAGAAGAGGTAGGGCCAAAGCAGTAAAAGAATGTAACTTTTCAAGTTTCTAGGATTACAAAAAGGTATTATCAAATAAAACTGCTAATGCCATGACGTAAATTGTTGAAAGCGCCTCCATAAAAGCCAAACTAAGCAATGAAGTACCTTGTATTTTATGCCTAACCTAACCTAACCTACATGATTTTTAATTGTCTTAATCATTATCTCACATCATTTCAAGTGAAATGATTCATTAAAGAGGAATCATGCCATATCGAGATTTGATCATTGATTGATACAATTTTTATTTTGGTTAATTGTTGAATAGGCTAGAATGAAATAACAATGGTTTTGGAGAGATAGTCGGTGTGGAAGTAAACCAACATTTCTATTGGCAAATAGGAGGTTTACAAGTGTTGACAGACGGCTAGAATTTCTTCGAATATGTTGTAGAATTCATTTAAGACATGAGCGAAACTTAAAATTGATAAGATTTAGGTGCGCTTTTACAACGGAGAATCATACGGTTTCTTTATGAGGAGTTAGTTGCACCTTTGAATGATATAAATACTACTGCTGAATCATTGATCCTAGTTCCCTATCAAGTAGCACCACCAATAACGCTTGGCCATCCAAATTCCCTTTTGATTCCAAGTGCAACTGACCTTGAATATTCTTTAAGCCCCTAGTGATGGATCGACCTGGTACCTAAAGGTTGGTTTCAAATTTAGATTTATGGCTTATATTGGTTGACCTTCAATAGCTCTTGGGTGATTTTGAAATCTTAGGATACAATGATGTATATATATTATGATTGATATCGCGAAGGTAAAGGGACTCTAAACCGCAACGTTAGCTTGGTAGGATAGGGGTATAGTTGACGTCGATTCATCATTTTTAACATCAATAATTCAAAACCAAACGTGAAACTTTGTTTTCATTCCGATTCTTTATGCAATATGGATAGATTTACGAATTTAAAGACTAAACCAAAAAATTTACGATGTATGACATTTCACGTGGTCAATTAATTAATTTATTGACCGAAATATATGATTAAATTAGGCAGGATTGTAGAAAAATAAATGGTTGAATCAAAATAATTCCTTCTTAATTTGCAATTTTGTTAGAGGGTACTATGAATGTTCTACCATGTTCCATTTACACACTAAAGGAGTGATACAAGATATAAGGTGTGCAGTTAAGCCAACATTTCTATTTGCAAATAAGGGGTTTCCAAGTGCAAGCCCAAGTACTTATAACATCTCAGGTGGTAGTTGCTAACTTACTAGGTTCAGTCGATATAGTCGTTCAGAATCATTGATCCTATTTCCCTATCGAGCAGCAGCACCTGTTAAAAACAAAGAGAAGAATTCTCAATTTATCCTAAGATCCGCTTTTGTCCGATCCATGTTATTAGATCTGATAAAAGCCAGACTAACCAATCAAGTACCTCGTATTTTACTGTGGAGGCACTTTCAGCAATTTATTGCTTATTGCTTTATTGTGTATTTTACCTACTTGATAGCTTAATCTGGCTTTTATGGAGGCACTTTCAACAATATATTTCTGTAGTGTAATTCAAATATAATAAATATTAATATCGTACACATATTTCGCTTGCTCTTTTTTTCTTTGTACACTATATCATACATATCATCAATAAATATATTTATATAAATCATGTTCCGCAAGCATTGGAATACGATTCATGGGCTTACCTAATTTTGAATTTAAATCTTAGATATTTAGAGCCTTATTTTGTTATTTATTTGTTTTCAAAGTTACTCAAAGATGACCTTCTATGGCTAAGCATACTAAACATGATACAACAACAACAATTACTAATTTATCTGCCAATATATTACTGAAAAGTCGAAAACTCAGTGATTCTACAAGGTAAACGCTCACCTGACCTGTTAGAAAAAAATAAATAGGAATAGAGATAGAATAAAAGTAACCCGAAAACTCAGTGATTCTGAATTTTCTGATCTTGACATTCAAATTTGCCAAATTTGTTTGTTTACTATAATTTAACAAAAGGCATTAAACGATATATCAAAACGATGCATGAAGTGTGGAGTTGTTAGTGCATTCCAAGTATGTCTGTCCAGTAGGAGTGAAGTGTGGAGTTGATATAATTTAAAGATTGAGAAGAGGTAGGGCCAAAGCAGTAAAAGAATGTAACTTTTCAAGTTTCTAGGATTACAAAAAGGTATTATCAAATAAAACTGCTAATGCCATGACGTAAATTGTTGAAAGCGCCTCCATAAAAGCCAAACTAAGCAATGAAGTACCTTGTATTTTATGCCTAACCTAACCTAACCTACATGATTTTTAATTGTCTTAATCATTATCTAACATCATTTCAAATGAAATGATTCATTAAAGAGGAATCATGCCATATCGAGATTTGATCATTGATTGATACAATTTTTATTTTGGTTAATTGTTGAATAGGCTAGAATGAAATAACAATGGTTTTGGAGAGATCGTCGGTGTGGAAGTAAACCAACATTTCTATTGGCAAATAGGAGGTTTACAAGTGTTGACAGACGGCTAGAATTTCTTCGAATATGTTGTAGAATTCATTTAAGACATGAGCGAAACTTAAAATTGATAAGATTTAGGTGCGCTTTTACAACGGAGAATCATACGGTTTCTTTATGAGGAGTTAGTTGCACCTATGAATGATATAAATACTACTGCTGAATCATTGATCCTAGTTCCCTATCAAGTAGCACCACCAATAACGCTTGGCCATCCAAATTCCCTTTTGATTCCAAGTGCAACTGACCTTGAATATTCTTTAAGCCCCTAGTGATGGATCGACCTGGTACCTAAAGGTTGGTTTCAAATTTAGATTTATGGCTTATATTGGTTGACCTTCAATAGCTCTTGGGTGATTTTGAAATCTTAGGATACAATGATGTATATATATTATGATTGATATCGCGAAGGTAAAGGGACTCTAAACCGCAACGTTAGCTTGGTAGGATAGGGGTATAGTTGACGTCGATTCATCATTTTTAACATCAATAATTCAAAACCAAACGTGAAACTTTGTTTTCATTCCGATTCTTTATGCAATATGGATAGATTTACGAATTTAAAGACTAAACGAAAAAATTTACGATGTATGACATTTCACGTGGTCAATTAATTAATTTATTGACCGAAATATATGATTAAATTAGGCAGGATTGTAGAAAAAGAAATGGTTGAATCAAAATAATTCCTTCTTAATTTGCAATTTTGTTAGAGGGTACTATGAATGTTCTACCATGTTCCATTTACACACTAAAGGAGTGATACAAGATATAAGGTGTGCAGTTAAGCCAACATTTCTATTTGCAAATAAGGGGTTTCCAAGTGCAAGCCCAAGTACTTATAACATCTCAGGTGGTAGTTGCTAACTTACTAGGTTCAATCGATATAGTCGTTCAGAATCATTGATCCTATTTCCCTATCGAGCAGCAGCACCTGTTAAAAACAAAGAGAAGAATTCTCAATTTATCCTAAGATCCGCTTTTGTCCGATCCATGTTATTAGATCTGATAAAAGCCAGACTAACCAATCAAGTACCTCGTATTTTACTGTGGAGGCACTTTCAGCAATTTATTGCTTATTGCTTTATTGTGTATTTTACCTACTTGATAGCTTAATCTGGCTTTTATGGAGGCACTTTCAACAATATATTTCTGTAGTGTAATTCAAATATAATAAATATTAATATCGTACACATATTTCGCTTGCTCTTTTTTTCTTTGTACACTATATCATACATATCATCAATAAATATATTTATATAAATCATGTTCCGCAAGCATTGGAATACGATTCATGGGCTTACCTAATTTTGAATTTAAATCTTAGATATTTAGAGCCTTATTTTGTTATTTATTTGTTTTCAAAGTTACTCAAAGATGACCTTCTATGGCTAAGCATACTAAACATGATACAACAACAACAATTACTAATTTATCTGCCAATATATTACTGAAAAGTCGAAAACTCAGTGATTCTACAAGGTAAACGCTCACCTGACCTGTTAGAAAAAAATAAATAGGAATAGAGATAGAATAAAAGTAACCCGAAAACTCAGTGATTCTGAATTTTCTGATCTTGACATTCAAATTTGCCAAATTTGTTTGTTTACTATAATTTAACAAAAGGCATTAAACGATATATCAAAACGATGCATGAAGTGTGGAGTTGTTAGTGCATTCCAAGTATGTCTGTCCAGTAGGAGTGAAGTGTGGAGTTGATATAATTTAAAGATTGAGAAGAGGTAGGGCCAAAGCAGTAAAAGAATGTAACTTTTCAAGTTTCTAGGATTACAAAAAGGTATTATCAAATAAAACTGCTAATGCCATGACGTAAATTGTTGAAAGCGCCTCCATAAAAGCCAAACTAAGCAATGAAGTACCTTGTATTTTATGCCTAACCTAACCTAACCTACATGATTTTTAATTGTCTTAATCATTATCTCACATCATTTCAAGTGAAATGATTCATTAAAGAGGAATCATGCCATATCGAGATTTGATCATTGATTGATACAATTTTTATTTTGGTTAATTGTTGAATAGGCTAGAATGAAATAACAATGGTTTTGGAGAGATAGTCGGTGTGGAAGTAAACCAACATTTCTATTGGCAAATAGGAGGTTTACAAGTGTTGACAGACGGCTAGAATTTCTTCGAATATGTTGTAGAATTCATTTAAGACATGAGCGAAACTTAAAATTGATAAGATTTAGGTGCGCTTTTACAACGGAGAATCATACGGTTTCTTTATGAGGAGTTAGTTGCACCTTTGAATGATATAAATACTACTGCTGAATCATTGATCCTAGTTCCCTATCAAGTAGCACCACCAATAACGCTTGGCCATCCAAATTCCCTTTTGATTCCAAGTGCAACTGACCTTGAATATTCTTTAAGCCCCTAGTGATGGATCGACCTGGTACCTAAAGGTTGGTTTCAAATTTAGATTTATGGCTTATATTGGTTGACCTTCAATAGCTCTTGGGTGATTTTGAAATCTTAGGATACAATGATGTATATATATTATGATTGATATCGCGAAGGTAAAGGGACTCTAAACCGCAACGTTAGCTTGGTAGGATAGGGGTATAGTTGACGTCGATTCATCATTTTTAACATCAATAATTCAAAACCAAACGTGAAACTTTGTTTTCATTCCGATTCTTTATGCAATATGGATAGATTTACGAATTTAAAGACTAAACGAAAAAAATTACGATGTATGACATTTCACGTGGTCAATTAATTAATTTATTGACCGAAATATATGATTAAATTAGGCAGGATTGTAGAAAAAGAAATGGTTGAATCAAAATAATTCCTTCTTAATTTGCAAATTTGTTAGAGGGTACTATGAATGTTCTACCATGTTCCATTTACACACTAAAGGAGTGATACAAGATATAAGGTGTGCAGTTAAGCCAACATTTCTATTTGCAAATAAGGGGTTTCCAAGTGCAAGCCCAAGTACTTATAACATCTCAGGTGGTAGTTGCTAACTTACTAGGTTCAGTCGATATAGTCGTTCAGAATCATTGATCCTATTTCCCTATCGAGCAGCAGCACCTGTTAAAAACAAAGAGAAGAATTCTCAATTTATCCTAAGATCCGCTTTTGTCCGATCCATGTTATTAGATCTGATAAAAGCCAGACTAACCAATCAAGTACCTCGTATTTTACTGTGGAGGCACTTTCAGCAATTTATTGCTTATTGCTTTATTGTGTATTTTACCTACTTGATAGCTTAATCTGGCTTTTATGGAGGCACTTTCAACAATATATTTCTGTAGTGTAATTCAAATATAATAAATATTAATATCGTACACATATTTCGCTTGCTCTTTTTTTCTTTGTACACTATATCATACATATCATCAATAAATATATTTATATAAATCATGTTCCGCAAGCATTGGAATACGATTCATGGGCTTACCTAATTTTGAATTTAAATCTTAGATATTTAGAGCCTTATTTTGTTATTTATTTGTATTCAAAGTTACTCAAAGATGACCTTCTATGGCTAAGCATACTAAACATGATACAACAACAACAATTACTAATTTATCTGCCAATATATTATTGAAAAGTCGAAAACTCAGTGATTCTACAAGGTAAACGCTCACCTGACCTGTTAGAAAAAAATAAATAGGAATAGAGATAGAATAAAAGTAACCCGAAAACTCAGTGATTCTGAATTTTCTGATCTTGACATTCAAATTTGCCAAATTTGTTTGTTTACTATAATTTAACAAAAGGCATTAAACGATATATCAAAACGATGCATGAAGTGTGGAGTTGTTAGTGCATTCCAAGTATGTCTGTCCAGTAGGAGTGAAGTGTGGAGTTGATATAATTTAAAGATTGAGAAGAGGTAGGGCCAAAGCAGTAAAAGAATGTAACTTTTCAAGTTTCTAGGATTACAAAAAGGTATTATCAAATAAAACTGCTAATGCCATGACGTAAATTGTTGAAAGCGCCTCCATAAAAGCCAAACTAAGCAATGAAGTACCTTGTATTTTATGCCTAACCTAACCTAACCTACATGATTTTTAATTGTCTTAATCATTATCTCACATCATTTCAAGTGAAATGATTCATTAAAGAGGAATCATGCCATATCGAGATTTGATCATTGATTGATACAATTTTTATTTTGGTTAATTATTGAATAGGCTAGAATGAAATAACAATGGTTTGGGAGAGATAGTCGGTGTGGAAGTAAACCAACATTTCTATTGGCAAATAGGAGGTTTACAAGTGTTGACAGACGGCTAGAATTTCTTCGAATATGTTGTAGAATTCATTTAAGACATGAACGAAACTTAAAATTGATAAGATTTAGGTGCGCTTTTACAACGGAGAATCATACGGTTTCTTTATGAGGAGTTAGTTGCACCTATGAATGATATAAATACTACTGCTGAATCATTGATCCTAGTTCCCTATCAAGTAGCACCACCAATAACGCTTGGCCATCCAAATTCCCTTTTGATTCCAAGTGCAACTGACCTTGAATATTCTTTAAGCCCCTAGTGATGGATCGACCTGGTACCTAAAGGTTGGTTTCAAATTTAGATTTATGGCTTATATTGGTTGACCTTCAATAGCTCTTGGGTGATTTTGAAATCTTAGGATACAATGATGTATATATATTATGATTGATATCGCGAAGGTAAAGGGACTCTAAACCGCAACGTTAGCTTGGTAGGATAGGGGTATAGTTGACGTCGATTCATCATTTTTAACATCAATAATTCAAAACCAAACGTGAAACTTTGTTTTCATTCCGATTCTTTATGCAATATGGATAGATTTACGAATTTAAAGACTAAACGAAAAAATTTACGATGTATGACATTTCACGTGGTCAATTAATTAATTTATTGACCGAAATATATGATTAAATTAGGCAGGATTGTAGAAAAAGAAATGGTTGAATCAAAATAATTCCTTCTTAATTTGCAATTTTGTTAGAGGGTACTATGAATGTTCTACCATGTTCCATTTACACACTAAAGGAGTGATACAAGATATAAGGTGTGCAGTTAAGCCAACATTTCTATTTGCAAATAAGGGGTTTCCAAGTGCAAGCCCAAGTACTTATAACATCTCAGGTGGTAGTTGCTAACTTACTAGGTTCAGTCGATATAGTCGTTCAGAATCATTGATCCTATTTCCCTATCGAGCAGCAGCACCTGTTAAAAACAAAGAGAAGATTTCTCAATTTATCCTAAGATCCGCTTTTGTCCGATCCATGTTATTAGATCTGATAAAAGCCAGACTAACCAATCAAGTACCTCGTATTTTACTGTGGAGGCACTTTCAGCAATTTATTGCTTATTGCTTTATTGTGTATTTTACCTACTTGATAGCTTAATCTGGCTTTTATGGAGGCACTTTCAACAATATATTTCTGTAGTGTAATTCAAATATAATAAATATTAATATCGTACACATATTTCGCTTGCTCTTTTTTTCTTTGTACACTATATCATACATATCATCAATAAATATATTTATATAAATCATGTTCCGCAAGCATTGGAATACGATTCATGGGCTTACCTAATTTTGAATTTAAATCTTAGATATTTAGAGCCTTATTTTGTTATTTATTTGTTTTCAAAGTTACTCAAAGATGACCTTCTATGGCTAAGCATACTAAACATGATACAACAACAACAATTACTAATTTATCTGCCAATATATTACTGAAAAGTCGAAAACTCAGTGATTCTACAAGGTAAACGCTCACCTGACCTGTTAGAAAAAAATAAATAGGAATAGAGATAGAATAAAAGTAACCCGAAAACTCAGTGATTCTGAATTTTCTGATCTTGACATTCAAATTTGCCAAATTTGTTTGTTTACTATAATTTAACAAAAGGCATTAAACGATATATCAAAACGATGCATGAAGTGTGGAGTTGTTAGTGCATTCCAAGTATGTCTGTCCAGTAGGAGTGAAGTGTGGAGTTGATATAATTTAAAGATTGAGAAGAGGTAGGGCCAAAGCAGTAAAAGAATGTAACTTTTCAAGTTTCTAGGATTACAAAAAGGTATTATCAAATAAAACTGCTAATGCCATGACGTAAATTGTTGAAAGCGCCTCCATAAAAGCCAAACTAAGCAATGAAGTACCTTGTATTTTATGCCTAACCTAACCTAACCTACATGATTTTTAATTGTCTTAATCATTATCTAACATCATTTCAAATGAAATGATTCATTAAAGAGGAATCATGCCATATCGAGATTTGATCATTGATTGATACAATTTTTATTTTGGTTAATTGTTGAATAGGCTAGAATGAAATAACAATGGTTTTGGAGAGATCGTCGGTGTGGAAGTAAACCAACATTTCTATTGGCAAATAGGAGGTTTACAAGTGTTGACAGACGGCTAGAATTTCTTCGAATATGTTGTAGAATTCATTTAAGACATGAGCGAAACTTAAAATTGATAAGATTTAGGTGCGCTTTTACAACGGAGAATCATACGGTTTCTTTATGAGGAGTTAGTTGCACCTATGAATGATATAAATACTACTGCTGAATCATTGATCCTAGTTCCCTATCAAGTAGCACCACCAATAACGCTTGGCCATCCAAATTCCCTTTTGATTCCAAGTGCAACTGACCTTGAATATTCTTTAAGCCCCTAGTGATGGATCGACCTGGTACCTAAAGGTTGGTTTCAAATTTAGATTTATGGCTTATATTGGTTGACCTTCAATAGCTCTTGGGTGATTTTGAAATCTTAGGATACAATGATGTATATATATTATGATTGATATCGCGAAGGTAAAGGGACTCTAAACCGCAACGTTAGCTTGGTAGGATAGGGGTATAGTTGACGTCGATTCATCATTTTTAACATCAATAATTCAAAACCAAACGTGAAACTTTGTTTTCATTCCGATTCTTTATGCAATATGGATAGATTTACGAATTTAAAGACTAAACGAAAAAATTTACGATGTATGACATTTCACGTGGTCAATTAATTAATTTATTGACCGAAATATATGATTAAATTAGGCAGGATTGTAGAAAAAGAAATGGTTGAATCAAAATAATTCCTTCTTAATTTGCAATTTTGTTAGAGGGTACTATGAATGTTCTACCATGTTCCATTTACACACTAAAGGAGTGATACAAGATATAAGGTGTGCAGTTAAGCCAACATTTCTATTTGCAAATAAGGGGTTTCCAAGTGCAAGCCCAAGTACTTATAACATCTCAGGTGGTAGTTGCTAACTTACTAGGTTCAGTCGATATAGTCGTTCAGAATCATTGATCCTATTTCCCTATCGAGCAGCAGCACCTGTTAAAAACAAAGAGAAGAATTCTCAATTTATCCTAAGATCCGCTTTTGTCCGATCCATGTTATTAGATCTGATAAAAGCCAGACTAACCAATCAAGTACCTCGTATTTTACTGTGGAGGCACTTTCAGCAATTTATTGCTTATTGCTTTATTGTGTATTTTACCTACTTGATAGCTTAATCTGGCTTTTATGGAGGCACTTTCAACAATATATTTCTGTAGTGTAATTCAAATATAATAAATATTAATATCGTACACATATTTCGCTTGCTCTTTTTTTCTTTGTACACTATATCATACATATCATCAATAAATATATTTATATAAATCATGTTCCGCAAGCATTGGAATACGATTCATGGGCTTACCTAATTTTGAATTTAAATCTTAGATATTTAGAGCCTTATTTTGTTATTTATTTGTTTTCAAAGTTACTCAAAGATGACCTTCTATGGCTAAGCATACTAAACATGATACAACAACAACAATTACTAATTTATCTGCCAATATATTACTGAAAAGTCGAAAACTCAGTGATTCTACAAGGTAAACGCTCACCTGACCTGTTAGAAAAAAATAAATAGGAATAGAGATAGAATAAAAGTAACCCGAAAACTCAGTGATTCTGAATTTTCTGATCTTGACATTCAAATTTGCCAAATTTGTTTGTTTACTATAATTTAACAAAAGGCATTAAACGATATATCAAAACGATGCATGAAGTGTGGAGTTGTTAGTGCATTCCAAGTATGCCTGTCCAGTAGGAGTGAAGTGTGGAGTTGATATAATTTAAAGATTGAGAAGAGGTAGGGCCAAAGCAGTAAAAGAATGTAACTTTTCAAGTTTCTAGGATTACAAAAAGGTATTATCAAATAAAACTGCTAATGCCATGACGTAAATTGTTGAAAGCGCCTCCATAAAAGCCAAACTAAGCAATGAAGTACCTTGTATTTTATGCCTAACCTAACCTAACCTACATGATTTTTAATTGTCTTAATCATTATCTAACATCATTTCAAATGAAATGATTCATTAAAGAGGAATCATGCCATATCGAGATTTGATCATTGATTGATACAATTTTTATTTTGGTTAATTGTTGAATAGGCTAGAATGAAATAACAATGGTTTTGGAGAGATCGTCGGTGTGGAAGTAAACCAACATTTCTATTGGCAAATAGGAGGTTTACAAGTGTTGACAGACGGCTAGAATTTCTTCGAATATGTTGTAGAATTCATTTAAGACATGAGCGAAACTTAAAATTGATAAGATTTAGGTGCGCTTTTACAACGGAGAATCATACGGTTTCTTTATGAGGAGTTAGTTGCACCTATGAATGATATAAATACTACTGCTGAATCATTGATCCTAGTTCCCTATCAAGTAGCACCACCAATAACGCTTGGCCATCCAAATTCCCTTTTGATTCCAAGTGCAACTGACCTTGAATATTCTTTAAGCCCCTAGTGATGGATCGACCTGGTACCTAAAGGTTGGTTTCAAATTTAGATTTATGGCTTATATTGGTTGACCTTCAATAGCTCTTGGGTGATTTTGAAATCTTAGGATACAATGATGTATATATATTATGATTGATATCGCGAAGGTAAAGGGACTCTAAACCGCAACGTTAGCTTGGTAGGATAGGGGTATAGTTGACGTCGATTCATCATTTTTAACATCAATAATTCAAAACCAAACGTGAAACTTTGTTTTCATTCCGATTCTTTATGCAATATGGATAGATTTACGAATTTAAAGACTAAACAAAAAAATTTACGACGTATGACATTTCACGTGGTCAATTAATTAATTTATTGACCGAAATATATGATTAAATTAGGCAGGATTGTAGAAAAAGAAATGGTTGAATCAAAATAATTCCTTCTTAATTTGCAATTTTGTTAGAGGGTACTATGAATGTTCTACCATGTTCCATTTACACACTAAAGGAGTGATACAAGATATAAGGTGTGCAGTTAAGCCAACATTTCTATTTGCAAATAAGGGGTTTCCAAGTGCAAGCCCAAGTACTTATAACATCTCAGGTGGTAGTTGCTAACTTACTAGGTTCAGTCGATATAGTCGTTCAGAATCATTGATCCTATTTCCCTATCGAGCAGCAGCACCTGTTAAAAACAAAGAGAAGAATTCTCAATTTATCCTAAGATCCGCTTTTGTCCGATCCATGTCATAGATCTGATAAAAGCCAGACTAACCAATCAAGTACCTCGTATTTTACTGTGGAGGCACTTTCAGCAATTTATTGCTTATTGCTTTATTGTGTATTTTACCTACTTGATAGCTTAATCTGGCTTTTATGGAGGCACTTTCAACAATATATTTCTGTAGTGTAATTCAAATATAATAAATTTTAATATCGTACACATATTTCGCTTGCTCTTTTTTTCTTTGTACACTATATCATACATATCATCAATAAATATATTTATATAAATCATGTTCCGCAAGCATTGGAATACGATTCATGGGCTTACCTAATTTTGAATTTAAATCTTAGATATTTAGAGCCTTATTTTGTTATTTATTTGTATTCAAAGTTACTCAAAGATGACCTTCTATGGCTAAGCATACTAAACATGATACAACAACAACAATTACTAATTTATCTGCCAATATATTACTGAAAAGTCGAAAACTCAGTGATTCTACAAGGTAAACGCTCACCTGACCTGTTAGAAAAAAATAAATAGGAATAGAGATAGAATAAAAGTAACCCGAAAACTCAGTGATTCTGAATTTTCTGATCTTGACATTCAAATTTGCCAAATTTGTTTGTTTACTATAATTTAACAAAAGGCATTAAACGATATATCAAAACGATGCATGAAGTGTGGAGTTGTTAGTGCATTCCAAGTATGTCTGTCCAGTAGGAGTGAAGTGTGGAGTTGATATAATTTAAAGATTGAGAAGAGGTAGAGCCAAAGCAGTAAAAGAATGTAACTTTTCAAGTTTCTAGGATTACAAAAAGGTATTATCAAATAAAACTACTAATGCCATGACGTAAATTGTTGAAAGCGCCTCCATAAAAGCCAAACTAAGCAATGAAGTACCTTGTATTTTATGCCTAACCTAACCTAACCTACATGATTTTTAATTGTCTTAATCATTATCTCACATCATTTCAAGTGAAATGATTCATTAAAGAGGAATCATGCCATATCGAGATTTGATCATTGATTGATACAATTTTTATTTTGGTTAATTGTTGAATAGGCTAGAATGAAATAACAATGGTTTTGGAGAGATAGTCGGTGTGGAAGTAAACCAACATTTCTATTGGCAAATAGGAGGTTTACAAGTGTTGACAGACGGCTAGAATTTCTTCGAATATGTTGTATAATTCATTTAAGACATGGGCGAAACTTAAAATTGATAAGATTTAGGTGCGCTTTTACAACGGAGAATCATACGGTTTCTTTATGAGGAGTTAGTTGCACCTATGAATGATATAAATACTATTGCTGAATCATTGATCCTAGTTCCCTATCAAGTAGCACCACCAATAACGCTTGGCCATCCAAATTCCCTTTTGATTCAAAGTGCAACTGACCTTGAATATTCTTTAAGCCCCTAGTGATGGATCGACCTGGTACCTAAAGGTTGGTTTCAAATTTAGATTTATGGCTTATATTGGTTGACCTTCAATAGCTCTTGGGTGATTTTGAAATCTTAGGATACAATGATGTATATATATTATGATTGATATCGCGAAGGTAAAGGGACTCTAAACCGCAATGTTAGCTTGGTAGGATAGGGGTATAGTTGACGTCGATTCATCATTTTTAACATCAATAATTCAAAACCAAACATGAAACTTTGTTTTCATTCCGATTCTTTATGCAATATGGATAGATTTACGAATTTAAAGACTAAACGAAAAAATTTACGATGTATGACATTTCACGTGGTCAATTAATTAATTTATTGACCGAAATATATGATTAAATTAGGCAGGATTGTAGAAAAAGAAATGGTTGAATCAAAATAATTCCTTCTTAATTTGCAATTTTGTTAGAGGGTACTATGAATGTTCTACCATGTTCCATTTACACACTAAAGGAGTGATACAAGATATAAGGTGTACAGTTAAGCCAACATTTCTATTTGCAAATAAGGGGTTTCCAAGTGCAAGCCCAAGTACTTATAACATCTCAGGTGGTAGTTGCTAACTTACTAGGTTCAGTCGATATAGTCGTTCAGAATCATTGATCCTATTTCCTTATCGAGCAGCAGCACCTGTTAAAAACAAAGAGAAGAATTCTCAATTTATCCTAAGATCCGCTTTTGTCCGATCCATGTCATAGATCTGATAAAAGCCAGACTAACCAATCAAGTACCTCGTATTTTACTGTGGAGGCACTTTCAGCAATTTATTGCTTATTGCTTTATTGTGTATTTTACCTACTTGATAGCTTAATCTGGCTTTTATAGAGGCACTTTCAACAATATATTTCTGTAGTGTAATTCAAATATAATAAATATTAATATCGTACACATATTTCGCTTGCTCTTTTTTTCTTTGTACACTATATCATACATATCATCAATAAATATATTTATATAAATCAAGTTCCGCAAGCATTGGAATACGATTCATGGGCTTACCTAATTTTGAATTTAAATCTTAGATATTTAGAGCCTTATTTTGTTATTTATTTGTATTCAAAGTTACTCAAAGATGACCTTCTATGGCTAAGCATACTAAACATGATAAACCAACAACAATTACTAATTTATCTGCCAATATATTTCTGAAAAGTCGAAAACTCAGTGATTCTACAAGGTAAACGCTCACCTGACCTGTTAGAAAAAAATAAATAGGAATAGAGATAGAATAAAAGTAACCCGAAAACTTAGTGATTCTGAATTTTCTGATCTTGACATTCAAATTTGCCAAATTTGTTTGTTTACTATAATTTAACAAAAGGCATTAAACGATATATCAAAACGATGCATGAAGTGTGGAGTTGTTAGTGCATTCCAAGTATGTCTGTCCAGTAGGAGTGAAGTGTGGAGTTGATATAATTTAAAGATTGAGAAGAGGTAGGGCCAAAGCAGTAAAAGAATGTAACTTTTCAAGTTTCTAGGATTACAAAAAGGTATTATCAAATAAAACTGCTAATGCCATGACGTAAATTGTTGAAAGCGCCTCCATAAAAGCCAAACTAAGCAATGAAGTACCTTGTATTTTATGCCTAACCTAACCTAACCTACATGATTTTTAATTGTCTTAATCATTATCTCACATCAGTTCAAATGAAATGATTCATTAAAGAGGAATCATGCCATATCGAGATTTGATCATTGATTGATACAATTTTTATTTTGGTTAATTGTTGAATAGACTAGAATGAAATAACAATGGTTTTGGAGAGATAGTCGGTGTGGAAGTAAACCAACATTTCTATTGGCAAATAGGAGGTTTACAAGTGTTGACAGACGGCTAGAATTTCTTCGAATATGTTGTAGAATTCATTTAAGACATGAGCAAAACTTAAAATTGATAAGATTTAGGTGCGCTTTTACAACGGAGAATCATACGGTTTCTTTATGAGGAGTTAGTTGCACCTATGAATGATATAAATACTACTGCTGAATCATTGATCCTAGTTCCCTATCAAGTAGCACCACCAATAACGCTTGGCCATCCAAATTCCCTTTTGATTCCAAGTGCAACTGACCTTGAATATTCTTTAAGCCCCTAGTGATGGATCGACCTGGTACCTAAAGGTTGGTTTCAAATTTAGA
The DNA here is from genome assembly GCF_984573655.1 of Nuphar pumila. NCBI lineage: Eukaryota > Viridiplantae > Streptophyta > Magnoliopsida > Nymphaeales > Nymphaeaceae > Nuphar > Nuphar pumila. The sequence continues at coordinate 60,589,891 of NC_143263.1, forward strand.
TTTATGGCTTATATTGGTTGACCATCAATAGCTCTTGGGTGATTTTGAAATCTTAGGATACAATGATGTATATATATTATGATTGATATCGCGAAGGTAAAGGGACTCTAAACCGCAACGTTAGCTTGGTAGGATAGGGGTATAGTTGACGTTGATTCATCATTTTTAACATCAATAATTCAAAACCAAACGTGAAACTTTGTTTCATTCCGATTCTTTATGCAATATGGATAGATTTACGAATTTAAAGACTAAACGAAAAAATTTACGATGTATGACATTTCACGTGGTCAATTAATTAATTTATTGACCGAAATATATGATTAAATTAGGCAGGATTGTAGAAAAAGAAATCGTTGAATCAAAATAATTCCTTCTTAATTTGCAATTTTGTTAGAGGGTACTATTAATGTTCTACCATGTTCCATTTACACACTAAAGGAGTGATACAAGATATAAGGTGTGCAGTTAAGCCAACATTTCTATTTGCAAATAAGGGGTTTCCAAGTGCAAGCCCAAGTACTTATAACATCTCAGGTGGTAGTTGCTAACTTACTAGGTTCAGTCGATATAGTCGTTCAGAATCATTGATCCTATTTCCCTATCGAGCAGCAGCACCTGTTAAAAACAAAGAGAAGAATTCTCAATTTATCCTAAGATCCGCTTTTGTCCGATCCATGTCATAGATCTGATAAAAGCCAGACTAACCAATCAAGTACCTCGTATTTTACTGTGGAGGAACTTTCAGCAATTTATTGCTTATTGCTTTATTGTGTATTTTACCTACTTGATAGCTTAATCTGGCTTTTATGGAGGCACTTTCAACAATATATTTCTGTAGTGTAATTCAAATATAATAAATATTAATATCGTACACATATTTCGCTTGCTCTTTTTTTCTTTGTACACTATATCATACATATCATCAATAAATATATTTATATAAATCATGTTCCGCAAGCATTGGAATATGATTCATGGGCTTACCTAATTTTGAATTTAAATCTTAGATATTTAGAACCTTATTTTGTTATTTATTTGTATTCAAAGTTACTCAAAGATGACCTTCTATGGCTAAGCATACTAAACATGATACAACAACAACAATTACTAATTTATCTGCCAATATATTATTGAAAAGTCGAAAACTCAGTGATTCTACAAGGTAAACGCTCACCTGACCTGTTAGAAAAAAATAAATAGGAATAGAGATAGAATAAAAGTAACCCGAAAACTCAGTGATTCTGAATTTTCTGATCTTGACATTCAAATTTGCCAAATTTGTTTGTTTACTATAATTTAACAAAAGGCATTAAACGATATATCAAAACGATGCATGAAGTGTGGAGTTGTTAGTGCATTCCAAGTATGTCTGTCCAGTAGGAGTGAAGTGTGGAGTTGATATAATTTAAAGATTGAGAAGAGGTAGGGCCAAAGCAGTAAAAGAATGTAACTTTTCAAGTTTCTAGGATTACAAAAAGGTATTATCAAATAAAACTGCTAATGCCATGACGTAAATTGTTGAAAGCGCCTCCATAAAAGCCAAACTAAGCAATGAAGTACCTTGTATTTTATGCCTAACCTAACCTAACCTACATGATTTTTAATTGTCTTAATCATTATCTCACATCATTTCAAATGAAATGATTCATTAAAGAGGAATCATGCCATATCGAGATTTGATCATTGATTGATACAATTTTTATTTTGGTTAATTGTTGAATAGGCTAGAATGAAATAACAATGGTTTTGGAGAGATAGTCGGTGTGGAAGTAAACCAACATTTCTATTGGCAAATAGGAGGTTTACAAGTGTTGACAGACGGCTAGAATTTCTTCGAATATGTTGTATAATTCATTTAAGACATGGGCGAAACTTAAAATTGATAAGATTTAGGTGCGCTTTTACAACGGAGAATCATACGGTTTCTTTATGAGGAGTTAGTTGCACCTATGAATGATATAAATACTACTGCTGAATCATTGATCCTAGTTCCCTATCAAGTAGCACCACCAATAACGCTTGGCCATCCAAATTCCCTTTTGATTCCAAGTGCAACTGACCTTGAATATTCTTTAAGCCCCTAGTGATGGATCGACCTGGTACCTAAAGGTTGGTTTCAAATTTAGATTTATGGCTTATATTGGTTGACCTTCAATAGCTCTTGGGTGATTTTGAAATCTTAGGATACAATGATGTATATATATTATGATTGATATCGCGAAGGTAAAGGGACTCTAAACCGCAACGTTAGCTTGGTAGGATAGGGGTATAGTTGACGTCGATTCATCATTTTTAACATCAATAATTCAAAACCAAACGTGAAACTTTGTTTTCATTCCGATTCTTTATGCAATATGGATAGATTTACGAATTTAAAGACTAAACGAAAAAATTTACGATGTATGACATTTCACGTGGTCAATTAATTAATTTATTGACCGAAATATATGATTAAATTAGGCAGGATTGTAGAAAAAGAAATGGTTGAATCAAAATAATTCCTTCTTAATTTGCAATTTTGTTAGAGGGTACTATGAATGTTCTACCATGTTCCATTTACACACTAAAGGAGTGATACAAGATATAAGGTGTGCAGTTAAGCCAACATTTCTATTTGCAAATAAGGGGTTTCCAGGTGCAAGCCCAAGTACTTATAACATCTCAGGTGGTAGTTGCTAACTTACTAGGTTCAGTCGATATAGTCGTTCAGAATCATTGATCCTATTTCCCTATCGAGCAGCAGCACCTGTTAAAAACAAAGAGAAGAATTCTCAATTTATCCTAAGATCCGCTTTTGTCCGATCCATGTCATAGATCTGATAAAAGCCAGACTAACCAATCAAGTACCTCGTATTTTACTGTGGAGGCACTTTCAGCAATTTATTGCTTATTGCTTTATTGTGTATTTTACCTACTTGATAGCTTAATCTGGCTTTTATGGAGGCACTTTCAACAATATATTTCTGTAGTGTAATTCAAATATAATAAATTTTAATATCGTACACATATTTCGCTTGCTCTTTTTTTCTTTGTACACTATATCATACATATCATCAATAAATATATTTATATAAATCATGTTCCGCAAGCATTGGAATACGATTCATGGGCTTACCTAATTTTGAATTTAAATCTTAGATATTTAGAGCCTTATTTTGTTATTTATTTGTATTCAAAGTTACTCAAAGATGACCTTCTATGGCTAAGCATACTAAACATGATACAACAACAACAATTACTAATTTATCTGCCAATATATTATTGAAAAGTCGAAAACTCAGTGATTCTACAAGGTAAACGCTCACCTGACCTGTTAGAAAAAAATAAATAGGAATAGAGATAGAATAAAAGTAACCCGAAAACTCAGTGATTCTGAATTTTCTGATCTTGACATTCAAATTTGCCAAATTTGTTTGTTTACTATAATTTAACAAAAGGCATTAAACGATATATCAAAACGATGCATGAAGTGTGGAGTTGTTAGTGCATTCCAAGTATGTCTGTCCAGTAGGAGTGAAGTGTGGAGTTGATATAATTTAAAGATTGAGAAGAGGTAGGGCCAAAGCAGTAAAAGAATGTAACTTTTCAAGTTTCTAGGATTACAAAAAGGTATTATCAAATAAAACTGCTAATGCCATGACGTAAATTGTTGAAAGCGCCTCCATAAAAGCCAAACTAAGCAATGAAGTACCTTGTATTTTATGCCTAACCTAACCTAACCTACATGATTTTTAATTGTCTTAATCATTATCTCACATCATTTCAAATGAAATGATTCATTAAAGAGGAATCATGCCATATCGAGATTTGATCATTGATTGATACAATTTTTATTTTGGTTAATTGTTGAATAGGCTAGAATGAAATAACAATGGTTTTGGAGAGATAGTCGGTGTGGAAGTAAACCAACATTTCTATTGGCAAATAGGAGGTTTACAAGTGTTGACAGACGGCTAGAATTTCTTCGAATATGTTGTATAATTCATTTAAGACATGGGCGAAACTTAAAATTGATAAGATTTAGGTGCGCTTTTACAACGGAGAATCATACGGTTTCTTTATGAGGAGTTAGTTGCACCTATGAATGATATAAATACTACTGCTGAATCATTGATCCTAGTTCCCTATCAAGTAGCACCACCAATAACGCTTGGCCATCCAAATTCCCTTTTGATTCCAAGTGCAACTGACCTTGAATATTCTTTAAGCCCCTAGTGATGGATCGACCTGGTACCTAAAGGTTGGTTTCAAATTTAGATTTATGGCTTATATTGGTTGACCTTCAATAGCTCTTGGGTGATTTTGAAATCTTAGGATACAATGATGTATATATATTATGATTGATATCGCGAAGGTAAAGGGACTCTAAACCGCAACGTTAGCTTGGTAGGATAGGGGTATAGTTGACGTCGATTCATCATTTTTAACATCAATAATTCAAAACCAAACGTGAAACTTTGTTTTCATTCCGATTCTTTATGCAATATGGATAGATTTACGAATTTAAAGACTAAACGAAAAAATTTACGATGTATGACATTTCACGTGGTCAATTAATTAATTTATTGACCGAAATATATGATTAAATTAGGCAGGATTGTAGAAAAAGAAATGGTTGAATCAAAATAATTCCTTCTTAATTTGCAATTTTGTTAGAGGGTACTATGAATGTTCTACCATGTTCCATTTACACACTAAAGGAGTGATACAAGATATAAGGTGTGCAGTTAAGCCAACATTTCTATTTGCAAATAAGGGGTTTCCAGGTGCAAGCCCAAGTACTTATAACATCTCAGGTGGTAGTTGCTAACTTACTAGGTTCAGTCGATATAGTCGTTCAGAATCATTGATCCTATTTCCCTATCGAGCAGCAGCACCTGTTAAAAACAAAGAGAAGAATTCTCAATTTATCCTAAGATCCGCTTTTGTCCGATCCATGTCATAGATCTGATAAAAGCCAGACTAACCAATCAAGTACCTCGTATTTTACTGTGGAGGCACTTTCAGCAATTTATTGCTTATTGCTTTATTGTGTATTTTACCTACTTGATAGCTTAATCTGGCTTTTATGGAGGCACTTTCAACAATATATTTCTGTAGTGTAATTCAAATATAATAAATTTTAATATCGTACACATATTTCGCTTGCTCTTTTTTTCTTTGTACACTATATCATACATATCATCAATAAATATATTTATATAAATCATGTTCCGCAAGCATTGGAATACGATTCATGGGCTTACCTAATTTTGAATTTAAATCTTAGATATTTAGAGCCTTATTTTGTTATTTATTTGTATTCAAAGTTACTCAAAGATGACCTTCTATGGCTAAGCATACTAAACATGATACAACAACAACAATTACTAATTTATCTGCCAATATATTATTGAAAAGTCGAAAACTCAGTGATTCTACAAGGTAAACGCTCACCTGACCTGTTAGAAAAAAATAAATAGGAATAGAGATAGAATAAAAGTAACCCGAAAACTCAGTGATTCTGAATTTTCTGATCTTGACATTCAAATTTGCCAAATTTGTTTGTTTACTATAATTTAACAAAAGGCATTAAACGATATATCAAAACGATGCATGAAGTGTGGAGTTGTTAGTGCATTCCAAGTATGTCTGTCCAGTAGGAGTGAAGTGTGGAGTTGATATAATTTAAAGATTGAGAAGAGGTAGGGCCAAAGCAGTAAAAGAATGTAACTTTTCAAGTTTCTAGGATTACAAAAAGGTATTATCAAATAAAACTGCTAATGCCATGACGTAAATTGTTGAAAGCGCCTCCATAAAAGCCAAACTAAGCAATGAAGTACCTTGTATTTTATGCCTAACCTAACCTAACCTACATGATTTTTAATTGTCTTAATCATTATCTCACATCATTTCAAATGAAATGATTCATTAAAGAGGAATCATGCCATATCGAGATTTGATCATTGATTGATACAATTTTTATTTTGGTTAATTGTTGAATAGGCTAGAATGAAATAACAATGGTTTTGGAGAGATAGTCGGTGTGGAAGTAAACCAACATTTCTATTGGCAAATAGGAGGTTTACAAGTGTTGACAGACGGCTAGAATTTCTTCGAATATGTTGTATAATTCATTTAAGACATGGGCGAAACTTAAAATTGATAAGATTTAGGTGCGCTTTTACAACGGAGAATCATACTGTTTCTTTATGAGGAGTTAGTTGCACCTATGAATGATATAAATACTACTGCTGAATCATTGATCCTAGTTCCCTATCAAGTAGCACCACCAATAACGCTTGGCCATCCAAATTCCCATTTGATTCCAAGTGCAACTGACCTTGAATATTCTTTAAGCCCCTAGTGATGGATCGACCTGGTACCTAAAGGTTGGTTTCAAATTTAGATTTATGGCTTATATTGGTTGACCTTCAATAGCTCTTGGGTGATTTTGAAATCTTAGGATACAATGATGTATATATATTATGATTGATATCGCGAAGGTAAAGGGACTCCAAACCGCAACGTTAGCTTGGTAGGATAGGGGTATAGTTGACGTCGATTCATCATTTTTAACATCAATAATTCAAAACCAAACGTGAAACTTTGTTTTCATTCCGATTCTTTATGAAATATGGATAGATTTACGAATTTAAAGACTAAACGAAAAAATTTACGATGTATGACATTTCACGTGGTCAATTAATTAATTTATTGACCGAAATATATGATTAAATTAGGCAGGATTGTAGAAAAAGAAATGGTTGAATCAAAATAATTCCTTCTTAATTTGCAATTTTGTTAGAGGGTACTATGAATGTTCTACCATGTTCCATTTACACACTAAAGGAGTGATACAAGATATAAGGTGTGCAGTTAAGCCAACATTTCTATTTGCAAATAAGGGGTTTCCAAGTGCAAGCCCAAGTACTTATAACATCTCAGGTGGTAGTTGCTAACTTACTAGGTTCAGTCGATATAGTCGTTCAGAATCATTGATCCTATTTCCCTATCGAGCAGCAGCACCTGTTAAAAACAAAGAGAAGAATTCTCAATTTATCCTAAGATTCGCTTTTGTCCGATCCATGTCATAGATCTGATAAAAGCCAGACTAACCAATCAAGTACCTCGTATTTTACTGTGGAGGCACTTTCAGCAATTTATTGCTTATTGCTTTATTGTGTATTTTACCTACTTGATAGCTTAATCTGGCTTTTATGGAGGCACTTTCAACAATATATTTCTGTAGTGTAATTCAAATATAATAAATATTAATATCGTACACATATTTCGCTTGCTCTTTTTTTCTTTGTACACTATATCATACATATCATCAATAAATATATTTATATAAATCATGTTCCGCAAGCATTGGAATACGATTCATGGGCTTACCTAATTTTGAATTTAAATCTTAGATATTTAGAGCCTTATTTTGTTATTTATTTGTATTCAAAGTTACTCAAAGATGACCTTCTATGGCTAAGCATACTAAACATGATACAACAACAACAATTACTAATTTATCTGCCAATATATTATTGAAAAGTCGAAAACTCAGTGATTCTACAAGGTAAACGCTCACCTGACCTGTTAGAAAAAAATAAATAGGAATAGAGATAGAATAAAAGTAACCCGAAAACTCAGTGATTCTGAATTTTCTGATCTTGACATTCAAATTTGCCAAATTTGTTTGTTTACTATAATTTAACAAAAGGCATTAAACGATATATCAAAACGATGCATGAAGTGTGGAGTTGTTAGTGCATTCCAAGTATGTCTGTCCAGTAGGAGTGAAGTGTGGAGTTGATATAATTTAAAGATTGAGAAGAGGTAGGGCCAAAGCAGTAAAAGAATGTAACTTTTCAAGTTTCTAGGATTACAAAAAGGTATTATCAAATAAAACTGCTAATGCCATGACGTAAATTGTTGAAAGCGCCTCCATAAAAGCCAAACTAAGCAATGAAGTACCTTGTATTTTATGCCTAACCTAACCTAACCTACATGATTTTTAATTGTCTTAATCATTATCTCACATCATTTCAAATGAAATGATTCATTAAAGAGGAATCATGCCATATCGAGATTTGATCATTGATTGATACAATTTTTATTTTGGTTAATTGTTGAATAGGCTAGAATGAAATAACAATGGTTTTGGAGAGATAGTCGGTGTGGAAGTAAACCAACATTTCTATTGGCAAATAGGAGGTTTACAAGTGTTGACAGACGGCTAGAATTTCTTCGAATATGTTGTAGAATTCATTTAAGACATGAGCGAAACTTAAAATTGATAAGATTTAGGTGTGCTTTTACAACGGAGAATCATACGGTTTCTTTATGAGGATTAGTTGCACCTATGAATGATATAAATACTACTGCTGAATCATTGATCCTAGTTCCCTATCAAGTAGCACCACCAATAACGCTTGGCCATCCAAATTCCCTTTTGATTCCAAGTGCAACTGACCTTGAATATTCTTTAAGCCCCTAGTGATGGATCGACCTGGTACCTAAAGGTTGGTTTCAAATTTAGATTTATGGCTTATATTGGTTGACCTTCAATAGCTCTTGGGTGATTTTGAAATCTTAGGATACAATGATGTATATATATTATGATTGATATCGCGAAGGTAAAGGGACTCTAAACCGCAACGTTAGCCTGGTAGGATAGGGGTATAGTTGACGTCGATTCATCATTTTTAACATCAATAATTCAAAACCAAACGTGAAACTTTGTTTTCATTCCGATTCTTTATGCAAAATGGATAGATTTACGAATTTAAAGACTAAACGAAAAAATTTACGATGTATGACATTTCACGTGGTCAATTAATTAATTTATTGACCAAAATATATGATTAAATTAGGCAGGATTGTAGAAAAAGAAATGGTTGAATCAAAATAATTCCTTCTTAATTTGCAATTTTGTTAGAGGGTACTATGAATGTTCTACCATGTTCCATTTACACACTAAAGGAGTGATACAAGATATAAGGTGTGCAGTTAAGCCAACATTTCTATTTGCAAACAAGGGGTTTCCAAGTGCAAGCCCAAGTACTTATAACATCTCAGGTGGTAGTTGCTAACTTACTAGGTTCAGTCGATATAGTCGTTCAGAATCATTGATCCTATTTCCCTATCGAGCAGCAGCACCTGTTAAAAACAAAGAGAAGAATTCTCAATTTATCCTAAGATCCGCTTTTGTCCGATCCATGTCATAGATCTGATAAAAGCCAGACTAACCAATCAAGTACCTCGTATTTTACTGTGGAGGCACTTTCAGCAATTTATTGCTTATTGCTTTATTGTGTATTTTACCTACTTGATAGCTTAATCTGGCTTTTATGGAGGCACTTTCAACAATATATTTCTGTAGTGTAATTCAAATATAATAAATATTAATATCGTACACATATTTCGCTTGCTCTTTTTTTCTTTGTACACTATATCATACATATCATCAATAAATATATTTATATAAATCATGTTCCGCAAGCATTGGAATACGATTCATGGGCTTACCTAATTTTGAATTTAAATCTTAGATATTTAGAGCGTTATTTTGTTATTTATTTGTATTCAAAGTTACTCAAAGATGACCTTCTATGGCTAAGCATACTAAACATGATACAACAACAACAATTACTAATTTATCTGCCAATATATTACTGAAAAGTCGAAAACTCAGTGATTCTACAAGGTAAACGCTCACCTGACCTGTTAGAAAAAAATAAATAGGAATAGAGATAGAATAAAAGTAACCCGAAAACTCAGTGATTCTGAATTTTCTGATCTTGACATTCAAATTTGCCAAATTTGTTTGTTTACTATAATTTAACAAAAGGCATTAAACGATATATCAAAACGATGCATGAAGTGTGGAGTTGTTAGTGCATTCCAAGTATGTCTGTCCAGTAGGAGTGAAGTGTGGAGTTGATATAATTTAAAGATTGAGAAGAGGTAGGGCCAAAGCAGTAAAAGAATGTAACTTTTCAAGTTTCTAGGATTACAAAAAGGTATTATCAAATAAAACTGCTAATGCCATGACGTAAATTGTTGAAAGCGCCTCCATAAAAGCCAAACTAAGCAATGAAGTACCTTGTATTTTATGCCTAACCTAACCTAACCTACATGATTTTTAATTGTCTTAATCATTATCTCACATCAGTTCAAATGAAATGATTCATTAAAGAGGAATCATGCCATATCGAGATTTGATCATTGATTGATACAATTTTTATTTTGGTTAATTGTTGAATAGGCTAGAATGAAATAACAATGGTTTTGGAGAGATAGTCGGTGTGGAAGTAAACCAACATTTCTATTGGCAAATAGGAGGTTTACAAGTGTTGACAGACGGCTAGAATTTCTTCGAATATGTTGTAGAATTCATTTAAGACATGAGCGAAACTTATAATTGATAAGATTTAGGTGCGCTTTTACAACGGAGAATCATACGGTTTCTTTATGAGGAGTTAGTTGCACCTATGAATGATATAAATACTACTGCTGAATCATTGATCCTAGTTCCCTATCAAGTAGCACCACCAATAACGCTTGGCCATCCAAATTCCCTTTTGATTCCAAGTGCAACTGACCTTGAATATTCTTTATGCCCCTGGTGATGGATCGACCTGGTACCTAAAGGTTGGTTTCAAATTTAGATTTATGGCTTATATTGGTTGACCTTCAATAGCTCTTGGGTGATTTTGAAATCTTAGGATACAATGATGTATATATATTATGATTGATATCGCGAAGGTAAAGGGACTCTAAACCGCAACGTTAGCTTGGTAGGATAGGGGTATAGTTGACGTCGATTCATCATTTTTAACATCAATAATTCAAAACCAAACGTGAAACTTTGTTTTCATTCCGATTCTTTATGCAATATGGATAGATTTACGAATTTAAAGACTAAACGAAAAAATTTACGATGTATGACATTTCACGTGGTCAATTAATTAATTTATTGACCGAAATATATGATTAAATTAGGCAGGATTGTAGAAAAATAAATGGTTGAATCAAAATAATTCCTTCTTAATTTGCAATTTTGTTAGAGGGTACTATGAATGTTCTACCATGTTCCATTTACACACTAAAGGAGTGATACAAGATATAAGGTGTGCAGTTAAGCCAACATTTCTATTTGCAAATAAGGGGTTTCCAAGTGCAAGCCCAAGTACTTATAACATCTCAGGTGGTAGTTGCTAACTTACTAGGTTCAGTCGATATAGTCGTTCAGAATCATTGATCCTATTTCCCTATCGAGCAGCAGCACCTGTTAAAAACAAAGAGAAGAATTCTCAATTTATCCTAACATCCGCTTTTGTCCGATCCATGTCATAGATTTGATAAAAGCCAGACTAACCAATCAAGTACCTCGTATTTTACTCTGGAGGCACTTTCAGCAATTTATTGCTTATTGCTTTATTGTGTATTTTACCTACTTGATAGCTTAATCTGGCTTTTATGGAGGCACTTTCAACAATATATTTCTGTAGTGTAATTCAAATATAATAAATATTAATATCGTACACATATTTCGCTTGCTCTTTTTTTCTTTGTACACTATATCATACATATCATCAATAAATATATTTATATAAATCATGTTCCGCAAGCATTGGAATACGATTCATGGGCTTACCTAATTTTGAATTTAAATCTTAGATATTTAGAGCCTTATTTTGTTATTTATTTCTATTCAAAGTTACTCAAAGATGACCTTCTATGGCTAAGCATACTAAACATGATACAACAACAACAATTACTAATTTATCTGCCAATATATTACTGAAAAGTCGAAAACTCAGTGATTCTACAAGGTAAACGCTCACCTGACCTGTTAGAAAAAAATAAATAGGAATAGAGATAGAATAAAAGTAACCCGAAAACTCAGTGATTCTGTATTTTCTGATCTTGACATTCAAATTTGCCAAATTTGTTTGTTTACTATAATTTAACAAAAGGCATTAAACGATATATCAAAACGATGCATGAAGTGTGGAGTTGTTAGTGCATTCCAAGTATGTCTGTCCAGTAGGAGTGAAGTGTGGAGTTGATATAATTTAAAGATTGAGAAGAGGTAGGGCCAAAGCAGTAAAAGAATGTAACTTTTCAAGTTTCTAGGATTACAAAAAGGTATTATCAAATAAAACTGCTAATGCCATGACGTAAATTGTTGAAAGCGCCTCCATAAAAGCCAAACTAAGCAATGAAGTACCTTGTATTTTATGCCTAACCTAACCTAACCTACATGATTTTTAATTGTCTTAATCATTATCTCACATCATTTCAAATGAAATGATTGATTAAAGAGGAATCATGCCATATCGAGATTTGATCATTGATTGATACAATTTTTATTTTGGTTAATTGTTGAATAGGCTAGAATGAAATAACAATGGTTTTGGAGAGATAGTCGGTGTGGAAGTAAACCAACATTTCTATTGGCAAATAGGAGGTTTACAAGTGTTGACAGACGGCTAGAATTTCTTCGAATATGTTGTAGAATTCATTTAAGACATGAGCGAAACTTAAAATTGATAAGATTTAGGTGCGCTTTTACAACGGAGAATCATACGGTTTCTTTATGAGGAGTTAGTTGCACCTATGAATGATATAAATACTACTGCTGAATCATTGATCCTAGTTCCCTATCAAGTAGCACCACCAATAACGCTTGGCCATCCAAATTCCCTTTTGATTCCAAGTGCAACTGACCTTGAATATTCTTTAAGCCCCTAGTGATGGATCGACCTGGTACCTAAAGGTTGGTCTCAAATTTAGATTTATGGCTTATATTGGTTGACCTTCAATAGCTCTTGGGTGATTTTGAAATCTTAGGATACAATGATGTATATATATTATGATTGATATCGCGAAGGTAAAGGGACTCTAAACCGCAATGTTAGCTTGGTAGGATAGGGGTATAGTTGACGTCGATTCATCATTTTTAACATCAATAATTCAAAACCAAACGTGAAACTTTGTTTTCATTCCGATTCTTTATGCAATATGGATAGATTTACGAATTTAAAGACTAAACGAAAAAATTTACGATGTATGACATTTCACGTGGTCAATTAATTAATTTATTGACCGAAATATATGATTAAATTAGGCAGGATTGTAGAAAAAGAAATGGTTGAATCAAAATAATTCCTTCTTAATTTGCAATTTTGTTAGAGGGTACTATGAATGTTCTACCATGTTCCATTTACACACTAAATGAGTGATACAAGATATAAGGTGTGCAGTTAAGCCAACATTTCTATTTGCAAATAAGGGGTTTCCAAGTGCAAGCCCAAGTACTTATAACATCTCAGGTGGTAGTTGCTAACTTACTAGGTTCAGTCGATATAGTCGTTCAGAATCATTGATCCTATTTCCCTATCGAGCAGCAGCACCTGTTAAAAACAAAGAGAAGAATTCTCAATTTATCCTAACATCCGCTTTTGTCCGATCCATGTCATAGATCTGATAAAAGCCAGACTAACCAATCAAGTACCTCGTATTTTACTGTGGAGGCACTTTCAGCAATTTATTGCTTATTGCTTTATTGTGTATTTTACCTACTTGATAGCTTAATCTGGCTTTTATGGAGGCACTTTCAAGAATATATTTCTGTAGTGTAATTCAAATATAATAAATATTAATATCGTACACATATTTCGCTTGCTCTTTTTTTCTTTGTACACTATATCATACATATCATCAATAAATATATTTATATAAATCATGTTCCGCAAGCATTGGAATACGATTCATGGGCTTACCTAATTTTGAATTTAAATCTTAGATATTTAGAGCCTTATTTTGTTATTTATTTGTATTCAAAGTTACTCAAAGATGACCTTCTATGGCTAAGCATACTAAACATGATACAACAACAACAATTACTAATTTATCTGCCAATATATTACTGAAAAGTCGAAAACTCAGTGATTCTACAAGGTAAACGCTCACCTGACCTGTTAGAAAAAAATAAATAGGAATAGAGATAGAATAAAAGTAACCCGAAAACTCAGTGATTCTGAATTTTCTGATCTTGACATTCAAATTTGCCAAATTTGTTTGTTTACTATAATTTAACAAAAGGCATTAAACGATATATCAAAACGATGCATGAAGTGTGGAGTTGTTAGTGCATTCCAAGTATGTCTGTCCAGTAGGAGTGAAGTGTGGAGTTGATATAATTTAAAGATTGAGAAGAGGTAGGGACAAAGCAGTAAAAGAATGTAACTTTTCAAGTTTCTAGGATTACAAAAAGGTATTATCAAATAAAACTGCTAATGCCATGACGTAAATTGTTGAAAGCGCCTCCATAAAAGCCAAACTAAGCAATGAAGTACCTTGTATTTTATGCCTAACCTAACCTAACCTACATGATTTTTAATTGTCTTAATCATTATCTCACATCATTTCAAATGAAATGATTGATTAAAGAGGAATCATGCCATATCGAGATTTGATCATTGATTGATACAATTTTTATTTTGGTTAATTGTTGAATAGGCTAGAATGAAATAACAATGGTTTTGGAGAGATAGTCGGTGTGGAAGTAAACCAACATTTCTATTGGCAAATAGGAGGTTTACAAGTGTTGACAGACGGCTAGAATTTCTTCGAATATGTTGTAGAATTCATTTAAGACATGAGCGAAACTTAAAATTGATAAGATTTAGGTGCGCTTTTACAACGGAGAATCATACGGTTTCTTTATGAGGAGTTAGTTGCACCTATGAATGATATAAATACTACTGCTGAATCATTGATCCTAGTTCCCTATCAAGTAGCACCACCAATAACGCTTGGCCATCCAAATTCCCTTTTGATTCCAAGTGCAACTGACCTTGAATATTCTTTAAGCCCCTAGTGATGGATCGACCTGGTACCTAAAGGTTGGTCTCAAATTTAGATTTATGGCTTATATTGGTTGACCTTCAATAGCTCTTGGGTGATTTTGAAATCTTAGGATACATTGATGTATATATATTATGATTGATATCGCGAAGGTAAAGGGACTCTAAACCGCAACGTTAGCTTGGTAGGATAGGGGTATAGTTGACGTCGATTCATCATTTTTAACATCAATAATTCAAAACCAAACGTGAAACTTTGTTTTCATTCCGATTCTTTATGCAATATGGATAGATTTACGAATTTAAAGACTAAACGAAAAAATTTACGATGTATGACATTTCACATGGTCAATTAATTAATTTATTGACCGAAATATATGATTAAATTAGGCACGATTGTAGAAAAAGAAATGGTTGAATCAAAATAATTCCTTCTTAATTTGCAATTTTGTTAGAGGGTACTATGAATGTTCTACCATGTTCCATTTACACACTAAAGGAGTGATACAAGATATAAGGTGTGCAGTTAAGCCAACATTTCTATTTGCAAATAAGGGGTTTCCAAGTGCAAGCCCAAGTACTTATAACATCTCAGGTGGTAGTTGCTAACTTACTAGGTTCAGTCGATATAGTCGTTCAGAATCATTGATCCTATTTCCCTATCGAGCAGCAGCACCTGTTAAAAACAAAGAGAAGAATTCTCAATTTATCCTAAGATCCGCTTTTGTCCGATCCATGTCATAGATCTGATAAAAGCCAGACTATCCAATCAAGTACCTCGTATTTTACTGTGGAGGCACTTTCAGCAATTTATTGCTTATTGCTTTATTGTGTATTTTACCTACTTGATAGCTTAATCTGGCTTTTATGGAGGCACTTTCAACAATATATTTCTGTAGTGTAATTCAAATATAATAAATATTAATATCGTACACATATTTCGCTTGCTCTTTTTTTCTTTGTACACTATATCATACATATCATCAATAAATATATTTATGTACATCATGTTCCGCAAGCATTGGATTACGATTCATGGGCTTACCTAACTTTGAATTTAAATCTTAGATATTTAGAGCCTTATTTTGTTATTTATTTGTATTCAAAGTTACTCAAAGATGACCTTCTATGGCTAAGCATACTAAACATGATACAACAACAACAATTACTAATTTATCTGCCAATATATTACTGAAAAGTCGAAAACTCAGTGATTCTACAAGGTAAACGCTCACCTGACCTGTTAGAAAAAAATAAATAGGAATAGAGATAGAATAAAAGTAACCCGAAAACTCAGTGATTCTGAATTTTCTGATCTTGACATTCAAATTTGCCAAATTTGTTTGTTTACTATAATTTAACAAAAGGCATTAAATGATATATCAAAACGATGCATGAAGTGTGGAGTTGTTAGTGCATTCCAAGTATGTCTGTCCAGTAGGAGTGAAGTGTGGAGTTGATATAATTTAAAGATTGAGAAGAGGTATAGCCAAAGCAGTAAAAGAATGTAACTTTTCAAGTTTCTAGGATTACAAAAAGGTATTATCAAATAAAACTGCTAATGCCATGACGTAAATTGTTGAAAGCGCCTCCATAAAAGCCAAACTAAGCAATGAAGTACCTTGTATTTTATGCCTAACCTAACCTAACCTACATGATTTATTATTGTCTTAATCATTATCTCACATCAGTTCAAATGAAATGATTCATTAAAGAGGAATCATGCCATATCGAGATTTGATCATTGATTGATACAATTTTTATTTTGGTTAATTGTTGAATAGACTAGAATGAAATAACAATGGTTTTGGAGAGATAGTCGGTGTGGAAGTAAACCAACATTTCTATTGGCAAATAGGAGGTTTACAAGTGTTGACAGACGGCTAGAATTTCTTCGAATATGTTGTAGAATTCATTTAAGACATGAGCAAAACTTAAAATTGATAAGATTTAGGTGCGCTTTTACAACGGAGAATCATACGGTTTCTTTATGAGGAGTTAGTTGCACCTATGAATGATATAAATACTACTGCTGAATCATTGATCCTAGTTCCCTATCAAGTAGCACCACCAATAACGCTTGGCCATCCAAATTCCCTTTTGATTCCAAGTGCAACTGACCTTGAATATTCTTTAAGCCCCTAGTGATGGATCGACCTGGTACCTAAAGGTTGGTTTCAAATTTAGATTTATGGCTTATATTAGTTGACCTTCAATAGCTCTTGGGTGATTTTGAAATCTTAGGATACAATGATGTATATATATTATGATTGATATCGCGAAGGTAAAGGGACTCTAAACCGCAACGTTAGCTTGGTAGGATAGGGGTATAGTTGACGTCGATTCATCATTTTTAACATCAATAATTCAAAACCAAACGTGAAACTTTGTTTTCATTCCGATTCTTTATGCAATATGGATAGATTTACGAATTTAAAGACTAAACGAAAAAATTTACGATGTATGACATTTCACGTGGTCAATTAATTAATTTATTGACCGAAATATATGATTAAATTAGGCAGGATTGTAGAAAAATAAATGGTTGAATCAAAATAATTCCTTCTTAATTTGCAATTTTGTTAGAGGGTACTATGAATGTTCTACCATGTTCCATTTACACACTAAAGGAGTGATACAAGATATAAGGTGTGCAGTTAAGCCAACATTTCTATTTGCAAATAAGGGGTTTCCAAGTGCAAGCCCAAGTACTTATAACATCTCAGGTGGTAGTTGCTAACTTACTAGGTTCAGTCGATATAGTCGTTCAGAATCATTGATCCTATTTCCCTATCGAGCAGCAGCACCTGTTAAAAACAAAGAGAAGAATTCTCAATTTATCCTAAGATCCGCTTTTGTCCGATCCATGTCATAGATCTGATAAAAGCCAGACTAACCAATCATGTACCTCGTATTTTACTGTGGAGGCACTTTCAGCAATTTATTGCTTATTGCTTTATTGTGTATTTTACCTACTTGATAGCTTAATCTTGGCTTTTATGGAGGCACTTTCAACAATATATTTCTGTAGTGTAATTCAAATATAATAAATATTAATATCGTACACATATTTCGCTTGCTCTTTTTTTCTTTGTACACTATATCATACATATCATCAATAAATATATTTATATAAATCATGTTCCGCAAGCATTGGAATACGATTCATGGGCTTACCTAATTTTGAATTTAAATCTTAGATATTTAGAGCCTTATTTTGTTATTTATTTGTATTCAAAGTTACTCAAAGATGACCTTCTATGGCTAAGCATACTAAACATGATACAACAACAACAATTACTAATTTATCTGCCAATATATTACTGAAAAGTCGAAAACTCAGTGATTCTACAAGGTAAACGCTCACCTGACCTGTTAGAAAAAAATAAATAGGAATAGAGATAGAATAAAAGTAACCCGAAAACTCAGTGATTCTGAATTTTCTGATCTTGACATTCAAATTCGCCAAATTTGTTTGTTTACTATAATTTAACAAAAGGCATTAAACGATATATCAAAACGATGCATGAAGTGTGGAGTTGTTAGTGCATTCCAAGTATGTCTGTCCAGTAGGAGTGAAGTGTGGAGTTGATATAATTTAAAGATTGAGAAGAGGTAGGGCCAAAGCAGTAAAAGAATGTAAATTTTCAAGTTTCTAGGATTACAAAAAGGTATTATCAAATAAAACTGCTAATGCCATGACGTAAATTGTTGAAAGCGCCTCCATAAAAGCCAAACTAAGCAATGAAGTACCTTGTATTTTATGCCAAACCTAACCTAACCTACATGATTTTTAATTGTCTTAATCATTATCTCACATCAGTTCAAATGAAATGATTCATTAAAGAGGAATCATGCCATATCGAGATTTGATCATTGATTGATACAATTTTTATTTTGGTTAATTGTTGAATAGGCTAGAATGAAATAACAATGGTTTTGGAGAGATAGTCGGTGTGGAAGTAAACCAACATTTCTATTGGCAAATAGGAGGTTTACAAGTGTTGACAGACGGCTAGAATTTCTTCGAATATGTTGTAGAATTCATTTAAGACATGAGCGAAACTTAAAATTGATAAGATTTAGGTGCGCTTTTACAACGGAGAATCGTACGGTTTCTTTATGAGGAGTTAGTTGCACCTATGAATGATATAAATACTACTGCTGAATCATTGATCCTAGTTCCCTATCAAGTAGCACCACCAATAACGCTTGGCCATCCAAATTCCCTTTTGATTCCAAGTGCAACTGACCTTGAATATTCTTTAAGCCCCTAGTGATGGATCGACGTGGTACCTAAAGGTTGGTTTCAAATTTAGATTTATGGCTTATATTGGTTGACCTTCAATAGCTCTTGGGTGATTTTGAAATCTTAGGATACATTGATGTATATATATTATGATTGATATCGCGAAGGCAAAGGGACTCTAAACCGCAACGTTAGCTTGGTAGGATAGGGGTATAGTTGACGTCGATTCATCATTTTTAACATCAATAATTCAAAACCAAACGTGAAACTTTGTTTTCATTCCGATTCTTTATGCAATATGGATAGATTTACGAATTTAAAGACTAAACGAAAAAATTTACGATGTATGACATTTCACGTGGTCAATTAATTAATTTATTGACCGAAATATATGATTAAATTAGGCAGGATTGTAGAAAAAGAAATGGTTGAATCAAAATAATTCCTTCTTAATTTGCAATTTTGTTAGAGGGTACTATGAATGTTCTACCATGTTCCATTTACACACTAAAGGAGTTATACAAGATATAAGGTGTGCAGTTAAGCCAACATTTCTATTTGCAAATAAGGGGTTTCCAAGTGCAAGCCCAAGTACTTATAACATCTCAGGTGGTAGTTGCTAACTTACTAGGTTCAGTCGATATAGTCGTTCAGAATCATTGATCCTATTTCCCTATCGAGCAGCAGCACCTGTTAAAAACAAAGAGAAGAATTCTCAATTTATCCTAAGATCCGCTTTTGTCCGATCCATGTCATAGATCTGATAAAAGCCAGACAAACCAATCAAGTACCTCGTATTTTACTGTGGAGGCACTTTCAGCAATTTATTGCTTATTGCTTTATTGTGTATTTTACCTACTTGATAGCTTAATCTGGCTTTTATGGAGGCACTTTCAACAATATATTTCTGTAGTGTAATTCAAATATAATAAATATTAATATCGTACACATATTTCGCTTGCTCTTTTTTTCTTTGTACACTATATCATACATATCATCAATAAATATATTTATATAAATCATGTTCCGCAAGCATTGGAATACGATTCATGGGCTTACCTAATTTTGAATTTAAATCTTAGATATTTAGAGCCTTATTTTGTTATTTATTTGTATTCAAAGTTACTCAAAGATGACCTTCTATGGCTAAGCATACTAAACATGATACAACAACAACAATTACTAATTTATCTGCCAATATATTACTGAAAAGTCGAAAACTCAGTGATTCTACAAGGTAAAGGCTCACCTGACCTGTTAGAAAAAAATAAATAGGAATAGAGATAGAATAAAAGTAACCCGAAAACTCAGTGATTTTGAATTTTCTGATCTTGACATTCAAATTTGCCAAATTTGTTTGTTTACTATAATTTAACAAAAGGCATTAAACGATATATCAAAACGATGCATGAAGTGTGGAGTTGTTAGTGCATTCCAAGTATGTCTGTCCAGTAGGAGTGAAGTGTGGAGTTGATATAATTTAAAGATTGAGAAGAGGTAGGGCCAAAGCAGTAAAAGAATGTAACTTTTCAAGTTTCTAGGATTACAAAAAGGTATTATCAAATAAAACTGCTAATGCCATGACGTAAATTGTTGAAAGCGCCTCCATAAAAGCCAAACTAAGCAATGAAGTACCTTGTATTTTATGCCAAACCTAACCTAACCTACATGATTTTTAATTGTCTTAATCATTATCTCACATCAGTTCAAATGAAATGATTCATTAAAGAGGAGTCATGCCATATCGAGATTTGATCATTGATTGATACAATTTTTATTTTGGTTAATTGTTGAATAGGCTAGAATGAAATAACAATGGTTTTGGAGAGATAGTCGGTGTGGAAGTAAACCAACATTTCTATTGGCAAATAGGAGGTTTACAAGTGTTGACAGACGGCTAGAATTTCTTCGAATATGTTGTAGAATTCATTTAAGACATGAGCGAAACTTATAATTGATAAGATTTAGGTGCGCTTTTACAACGGAGAATCATACGGTTTCTTTATGAGGAGTTAGTTGCACCTATGAATGATATAAATACTACTGCTGAATCATTGATCCTAGTTCCCTATCAAGTAGCACCACCAATAACGCTTGGCCATCCAAATTCCCTTTTGATTCCAAGTGCAACTGACCTTGAATATTCTTTATGCCCCTGGTGATGGATCGACCTGGTACCTAAAGGTTGGTTTCAAATTTAGATTTATGGCTTATATTGGTTGACCTTCAATAGCTCTTGGGTGATTTTGAAATCTTAGGATACAATGATGTATATATATTATGATTGATATCGCGAAGGTAAAGGGACTCTAAACCGCAACGTTAGCTTGGTAGGATAGGGGTATAGTTGACGTCGATTCATCATTTTTAACATCAATAATTCAAAACCAAACGTGAAACTTTGTTTTCATTCCGATTCTTTATGCAATATGGATAGATTTACGAATTTAAAGACTAAACGAAAAAATTTACGATGTATGACATTTCACGTGGTCAATTAATTAATTTATTGACCGAAATATATGATTAAATTAGGCAGGATTGTAGAAAAAGAAATGGTTGAATCAAAATAATTCCTTCTTAATTTGCAATTTTGTTAGAGGGTACTATGAATGTTCTACCATGTTCCATTTACACACTAAAGGAGTGATACAAGATATAAGGTGTGCAGTTAAGCCAACATTTCTATTTGCAAATAAGGGGTTTCCAAGTGCAAGCCCAAGTACTTATAACATCTCAGGTGGTAGTTGCTAACTTACTAGGTTCAGTCGATATAGTCGTTCAGAATCATTGATCCTATTTCCCTATCGAGCAGCAGCACCTGTTAAAAACAAAGAGAAGAATTCTCAATTTATCCTAAGATCCGCTTTTGTCCGATCCATGTCATAGATCTGATAAAAGCCAGACAAACCAATCAAGTACCTCGTATTTTACTGTGGAGGCACTTTCAGCAATTTATTGCTTATTGCTTTATTGTGTATTTTACCTACTTGATAGCTTAATCTGGCTTTTATGGAGGCACTTTCAAGAATATATTTCTGTAGTGTAATTCAAATATAATAAATATTAATATCGTACACATATTTCGCTTGCTCTTTTTTTCTTTGTACACTATATCATACATATCATCAATAAATATATTTATATAAATCATGTTCCGCAAGCATTGGAATACGATTCATGGGCTTACCTAATTTTGAATTTAAATCTTAGATATTTAGAGCCTTATTTTGTTATTTATTTGTATTCAAAGTTACTCAAAGATGACCTTCTATGGCTAAGCATACTAAACATGATACAACAACAACAATTACTAATTTATCTGCCAATATATTACTGAAAAGTCGAAAACTCAGTGATTCTACAAGGTAAACGCTCACCTGACCTGTTAGAAAAAAATAAATAGGAATAGAGATAGAATAAAAGTAACCCGAAAACTCAGTGATTTTGAATTTTCTGATCTTGACATTCAAATTTGCCAAATTTGTTTGTTTACTATAATTTAACAAAAGGCATTAAACGATATATCAAAACGATGCATGAAGTGTGGAGTTGTTAGTGCATTCCAAGTATGTCTGTCCAGTAGGAGTGAAGTGTGGAGTTGATATAATTTAAAGATTGAGAAGAGGTAGGGGCAAAGCAGTAAAAGAATGTAACTTTTCAAGTTTCTAGGATTACAAAAAGGTATTATCAAATAAAACTGCTAATGCCATGACGTAAATTGTTGAAAGCGCCTCCATAAAAGCCAAACTAAGCAATGAAGTACCTTGTATTTTATGCCTAACCTAACCTAACCTACATGATTTTTAATTGTCTTAATCATTATCTCACATCATTTCAAATGAAATGATTCATTAAAGAGGAATCATGCCATATCGAGATTTGATCATTGATTGATACAATTTTTATTTTGGTTAATTGTTGAATAGGCTAGAATGAAATAACAATGGTTTTGGAGAGATAGTCGGTGTGGAAGTAAACCAACATTTCTATTGGCAAATAGGAGGTTTACAAGTGTTGACAGACGGCTAGAATTTCTTCGAATATGTTGTAGAATTCATTTAAGACATGAGCGAAACTTAAAACTGATAAGATTTAGGTGCGCTTTTACAACGGAGAATCATACGGTTTCTTTATGAGGAGTTAGTTGCACCTATGAATGATATAAATACTACTGCTGAATGATTGATCCTAGTTCCCTATCAAGTAGCACCACCAATAACGCTTGGCCATCCAAATTCCCTATTGATTCCAAGTGCAACTGACCTTGAATATTCTTTAAGCCCCTAGTGATGGATCGACCTGGTACCTAAAGGTTGGTTTCAAATTTAGATTTATGGCTTATATTGGTTGACCTTCAATAGCTCTTGGGTGATTTTGAAATCTTAGGATACAATGATGTATATATATTATGATTGATATCGCGAAGGTAAAGGGACTCTAAACCGCAACGTTAGCTTGGTAGGATAGGGGTATAGTTGACGTCGATTCATCATTTTTAACATCAATAATTCAAAACCAAACGTGAAACTTTGTTTTCATTCCGATTCTTTATGCAATATGGATAGATTTACGAATTTAAAGACTAAACGAAAAAATTTACGATGTATGACATTTCACGTGGTCAATTAATTAATTTATTGACCGAAATATATGATTAAATTAGGCAGGATTGTAGAAAAAGAAATGGTTGAATCAAAATAATTCCTTCTTAATTTGCAATTTTGTTAGAGGGTACTATGAATGTTCTACCATGTTCCATTTACACACTAAAGGAGTGATACAAGATATAAGGTGTGCAGTTAAGCCAACATTTCTATTTGCAAATAAGGGGTTTCCAAGTGCAAGCCCAAGTACTTATAACATCTCAGGTGGTAGTTGCTAACTTACTAGGTTCAGTCGATATAGTCGTTCAGAATCATTGATCCTATTTCCCTATCGAGCAGCAGCACCTGTTAAAAACAAAGAGAAGAATTCTCAATTTATCCTAAGATCCGCTTTTGTCCGATCCATGTCATAGATCTGATAAAAGCCAGACTAACCAATCAAGTACCTCGTATTTTACTGTGGAGGCACTTTCAGCAATTTATTGCTTATTGCTTTATTGTGTATTTTACCTACTTGATAGCTTAATCTGGCTTTTATGGAGGCACTTTCAACAATATATTTCTGTAGTGTAATTCAAATATAATAAATCTTAATATCGTACACATATTGCGCTTGCTCTTTTTTTCTTTGTACACTATATCATACATATCATCAATAAATATATTTATATAAATCATGTTCCGCAAGCATTGGAATACGATTCATGGGCTTACCTAATTTTGAATTTAAATCTTAGATATTTAGAGCCTTATTTTGTTATTTATTTGTATTCAAAGTTACTCAAAGATGACCTTCTATGACTAAGCATACAAAACATGATACAACAACAACAATTACTAATTTATCTGCCAATATATTACTGAAAAGTCGAAAACTCAGTGATTCTACAAGGTAAACGCTCACCTGACCTGTTAGAAAAAAATAAATAGGAATAGAGATAGAATAAAAGTAACCCGAAAACTCAGTGATTCTGAATTTTCTGATCTTGACATTCAAATTTGCCAAATTTGTTTGTTTACTATAATTTAACAAAAGGCATTAAACGATATATCAAAACGATGCATGAAGTGTGGAGTTGTTAGTGCATTCCAAGTATGTCTGTCCAGTAGGAGTGAAGTGTGGAGTTGATATAATTTAAAGATTGAGAAGAGGTAGGGCCAAAGCAGTAAAAGAATGTAACTTTTCAAGTTTCTAGGATTACAAAAAGGTATTATCAAATAAAACTGCTAATGCCATGACGTAAATTGTTGAAAGCGCCTCCATAAAAGCCAAACTAAGCAATGAAGCACCTTGTATTTTATGCCTAACCTAACCTAACCTACAAGATTTTTAATTGTCTTAATCATTATCTCACATCATTTCAAATGAAATGATTCATTAAAGAGGAATCATGCCATATCGAGATTTGATCATTGATTGATACAATTTTTATTTTGGTTAATTGTTGAATAGGCTAGAATGAAATAACAATGGTTTTGGAGAGATAGTCGGTGTGGAAGTAAACCAACATTTCTATTGGCAAATAGGAGGTTTACAAGTGTTGACAGACGGCTAGAATTTCTTCGAATATGTTGTAGAATTCATTTAAGACATGAGCGAAACTTAAAACTGATAAGATTTAGGTGCGCTTTTACAACGGAGAATCATACGGTTTCTTTATGAGGAGTTAGTTGCACCTATGAATGATATAAATGCTACTGCTGAATCATTGATCCTAGTTCCCTATCAAGTAGCACCACCAATAACGCTTGGCCATCCAAATTCCCTTTTGATTCCAAGTGCAACTGACCTTGAATATTCTTTAAGCCCCTAGTGATGGATCGACCTGGTACCTAAAGGTTGGTTTCAAATTTAGATTTATGGCTTATATTGGTTGACCTTCAATAGCTCTTGGGTGATTTTGAAATCTTAGGATACAATGATGTATATATATTATGATTGATATAGCGAAGGTAAAGGGACTCTAAACCGCAACGTTAGCTTGGTAGGATAGGGGTATAGTTGACGTCGATTCATCATTTTTAACATCAATAATTCAAAACCAAACGTGAAACTTTGTTTTCATTCCGATTCTTTATGCAATATGGATAGATTTACGAATTTAAACACTAAACGAAAAAATTTACGATGTATGACATTTCACGTGGTCAATTAATTAATTTATTGACCGAAATATATGATTAAATTAGGCAGGATTGTAGAAAAAGAAATGGTTGAATCAAAATAATTCCTTCTTAATTTGCAATTTTGTTAGAGGGTACTATGAATGTTCTACCATGTTCCATTTACACACTAAAGGAGTGATACAAGATATAAGGTGTGCAGTTAAGCCAACATTTCTATTTACAAATAAGGGGTTTCCAAGTGCAAGCCCAAGTACTTATAACATCTCAGGTGGTAGTTGCTAACTTACTAGGTTCAGTCGATATAGTCGTTCAGAATCATTGATCCTATTTCCCTATCGAGCAGCAGCACCTGTTAAAAACAAAGAGAAGAATTCTCAATTTATCCTAAGATCCGCTTTTGTCCGATCCATGTCATAGATCTGATAAAAGCCAGACTAACCAATCAAGTACCTCGTATTTTACTGTGGAGGCACTTTCAGCAATTTATTGCTTATTGCTTTATTGTGTATTTTACCTACTTGATAGCTTAATCTGGCTTTTATGGAGGCACTTTCAACAATATATTTCTGTAGTGTAATTCAAATATAATAAATCTTAATATCGTACACATATTTCGCTTGCTCTTTTTTTCTTTGTACACTATATCATACATATCATCAATAAATATATTTATATAAATCATGTTCCGCAAGCATTGGAATACGATTCATGGGCTTACCTAATTTTGAATTTAATTCTTAGATATTTAGAGCCTTATTTTGTTATTTATTTGTATTCAAAGTTACTCAAAGATGACCTTCTATGACTAAGCATACAAAACATGATACAACAACAACAATTACTAATTTATCTGCCAATATATTACTGAAAAGTCGAAAACTCAGTGATTCTACAAGGTAAACGCTCACCTGACCTGTTAGAAAAAAATAAATAGGAATAGAGATAGAATAAAAGTAACCCGAAAACTCAGTGATTCTGAATTTTCTGATCTTGACATTCAAATTTGCCAAATTTGTTTGTTTACTATAATTTAACAAAAGGCATTAAACGATATATCAAAACGATGCATGAAGTGTGGAGTTGTTAGTGCATTCCAAGTATGTCTGTCCAGTAGGAGTGAAGTGTGGAGTTGATATAATTTAAAGATTGAGAAGAGGTAGGGCCAAAGCAGTAAAAGAATGTAACTTTTCAAGTTTCTAGGATTACAAAAAGGTATTATCAAATAAAACTGCTAATGCCATGACGTAAATTGTTGAAAGCGCCTCCATAAAAGCCAAACTAAGCAATGAAGCACCTTGTATTTTATGCCTAACCTAACCTAACCTACAAGATTTTTAATTGTCTTAATCATTATCTCACATCATTTCAAATGAAATGATTCATTAAAGAGGAATCATGCCATATCGAGATTTGATCATTGATTGATACAATTTTTATTTTGGTTAATTGTTGAATAGGCTAGAATGAAATAACAATGGTTTTGGAGAGATAGTCGGTGTGGAAGTAAACCAACATTTCTATTGGCAAATAGGAGGTTTACAAGTGTTGACAGACGGCTAGAATTTCTTCGAATATGTTGTAGAATTCATTTAAGACATGAGCGAAACTTAAAACTGATAAGATTTAGGTGCGCTTTTACAACGGAGAATCATACGGTTTCTTTATGAGGAGTTAGTTGCACCTATGAATGATATAAATGCTACTGCTGAATCATTGATCCTAGTTCCCTATCAAGTAGCACCACCAATAACGCTTGGCCATCCAAATTCCCTTTTGATTCCAAGTGCAACTGACCTTGAATATTCTTTAAGCCCCTAGTGATGGATCGACCTGGTACCTAAAGGTTGGTTTCAAATTTAGATTTATGGCTTATATTGGTTGACCTTCAATAGCTCTTGGGTGATTTTGAAATCTTAGGATACAATGATGTATATATATTATGATTGATATAGCGAAGGTAAAGGGACTCTAAACCGCAACGTTAGCTTGGTAGGATAGGGGTATAGTTGACGTCGATTCATCATTTTTAACATCAATAATTCAAAACCAAACGTGAAACTTTGTTTTCATTCCGATTCTTTATGCAATATGGATAGATTTACGAATTTAAAGACTAAACGAAAAAATTTACGATGTATGACATTTCACGTGGTCAATTAATTAATTTATTGACCGAAATATATGATTAAATTAGGCAGGATTGTAGAAAAAGAAATGGTTGAATCAAAATAATTCCTTCTTAATTTGCAATTTTGTTAGAGGGTACTATGAATGTTCTACCATGTTCCATTTACACACTAAAGGAGTGATACAAGATATAAGGTGTGCAGTTAAGCCAACATTTCTATTTACAAATAAGGGGTTTCCAAGTGCAAGCCCAAGTACTTATAACATCTCAGGTGGTAGTTGCTAACTTACTAGGTTCAGTCGATATAGTCGTTCAGAATCATTGATCCTATTTCCCTATCGAGCAGCAGCACCTGTTAAAAACAAAGAGAAGAATTCTCAATTTATCCTAAGATCCGCTTTTGTCCGATCCATGTCATAGATCTGATAAAAGCCAGACTAACCAATCAAGTACCTCGTATTTTACTGTGGAGGCACTTTCAGCAATTTATTGCTTATTGCTTTATTGTGTATTTTACCTACTTGATAGCTTAATCTGGCTTTTATGGAGGCACTTTCAACAATATATTTCTGTAGTGTAATTCAAATATAATAAATCTTAATATCGTACACATATTTCGCTTGCTCTTTTTTTCTTTGTACACTATATCATACATATCATCAATAAATATATTTATATAAATCATGTTCCGCAAGCATTGGAATACGATTCATGGGCTTACCTAATTTTGAATTTAATTCTTAGATATTTAGAGCCTTATTTTGTTATTTATTTGTATTCAAAGTTACTCAAAGATGACCTTCTATGACTAAGCATACAAAACATGATACAACAACAACAATTACTAATTTATCTGCCAATATATTACTGAAAAGTCGAAAACTCAGTGATTCTACAAGGTAAACGCTCACCTGACCTGTTAGAAAAAAATAAATAGGAATAGAGATAGAATAAAAGTAACCCGAAAACTCAGTGATTCTGAATTTTCTGATCTTGACATTCAAATTTGCCAAATTTGTTTGTTTACTATAATTTAACAAAAGGCATTAAACGATATATCAAAACGATGCATGAAGTGTGGAGTTGTTAGTGCATTCCAAGTATGTCTGTCCAGTAGGAGTGAAGTGTGGAGTTGATATAATTTAAAGATTGAGAAGAGGTAGGGCCAAAGCAGTAAAAGAATGTAACTTTTCAAGTTTCTAGGATTACAAAAAGGTATTATCAAATAAAACTGCTAATGCCATGACGTAAATTGTTGAAAGCGCCTCCATAAAAGCCAAACTAAGCAATGAAGTACCTTGTATTTTATGCCTAACCTAACCTAACCTACAAGATTTTTAATTGTCTTAATCATTATCTCACATCATTTCAAATGAAATGATTCATTAAAGAGGAATCATGCCATATCGAGATTTGATCATTGATTGATACAATTTTTATTTTGGTTAATTGTTGAATAGGCTAGAATGAAATAACAATGGTTTTGGAGAGATAGTCGGTGTGGAAGTAAACCAACATTTCTATTGGCAAATAGGAGGTTTACAAGTGTTGACAGACGGCTAGAATTTCTTCGAATATGTTGTAGAATTCATTTAAGACATGAGCGAAACTTAAAACTGATAAGATTTAGGTGCGCTTTTACAACGGAGAATCATACGGTTTCTTTATGAGGAGTTAGTTGCACCTATGAATGATATAAATGCTACTGCTGAATCATTGATCCTAGTTCCCTATCAAGTAGCACCACCAATAACGCTTGGCCATCCAAATTCCCTTTTGATTCCAAGTGCAACTGACCTTGAATATTCTTTAAGCCCCTAGTGATGGATCGACCTGGTACCTAAAGGTTGGTTTCAAATTTAGATTTATGGCTTATATTGGTTGACCTTCAATAGCTCTTGGGTGATTTTGAAATCTTAGGATACAATGATGTATATATATTATGATTGATATCGCGAAGGTAAAGGGACTCTAAACCGCAACGTTAGCTTGGTAGGATAGGGGTATAGTTGACGTCGATTCATCATTTTTAACATCAATAATTCAAAACCAAACGTGAAACTTTGTTTTCATTCCGATTCTTTATGCAATATGGATAGATTTACGAATTTAAAGACTAAACGAAAAAATTTACGATGTATGACATTTCACGTGGTCAATTAATTAATTTATTGACCGAAATATATGATTAAATTAGGCAGGATTGTAGAAAAAGAAATGGTTGAATCAAAATAATTCCTTCTTAATTTGCAATTTTGTTAGAGGGTACTATGAATGTTCTACCATGTTCCATTTACACACTAAAGGAGTGATACAAGATATAAGGTGTGCAGTTAAGCCAACATTTCTATTTACAAATAAGGGGTTTCCAAGTGCAAGCCCAAGTACTTATAACATCTCAGGTGGTAGTTGCTAACTTACTAGGTTTAGTCGATATAGTCGTTCAGAATCATTGATCCTATTTCCCTATCGAGCAGCAGCACCTGTTAAAAACAAAGAGAAGAATTCTCAATTTATCCTAAGATCCGCTTTTGTCCGATCCATGTCATAGATCTGATAAAAGCCAGACTAACCAATCAAGTACCTCGTATTTTACTGTGGAGGCACTTTTAGCAATTTATTGCTTATTGCTTTATTGTGTATTTTACCTACTTGATAGCTTAATCTGGCTTTTATGGAGCCACTTTCAACAATATATTTCTGTAGTGTAATTCAAATATAATAAATATTAATATCGTACACATATTTCGCTTGCTCTTTTTTTCTTTGTACACTATATCATACATATCATCAATAAATATATTTATATAAATCATGTTCCGCAAGCATTGGAATACGATTCATGGGCTTACCTAATTTTGAATTTAAATCTTAGATATTTAGAGCCTTATTTTGTTATTTATTTGTATTCAAAGTTACTGAAAGATGACCTTCTATGGCTAAGCATACTAAACATGATACAACAACAACAATTACTAATTTATCTGCCAATATATTACTGAAAAGTCGAAAACTCAGTGATTCTACAAGGTAAACGCTCACCTGACCTGTTAGAAAAAAATAAATAGAAATAGAGATAGAATAAAAGTAACCCGAAAACTCAGTGATTCTGAATTTTCTGATCTTGACATTCAAATTTGCCAAATTTGTTTGTTTACTATAATTTAACAAAAGGCATTAAACGATATATCAAAACGATGCATGAAGTGTGGAGTTGTTAGTGCATTCCAAGTATGTCTGTCCAGTAGGAGTGAAGTGTGGAGTTGATATAATTTAAAGATTGAGAAGAGGTAGGGCCAAAGCAGAAAAAGAATGTAACTTTTCAAGTTTCTAGGATTACAAAAAGGTATTATCAAATAAAACTGCTAATGCCATGACGTAAATTGTTGAAAGCGCCTCCATAAAAGCCAAACTAAGCAATGAAGTACCTTGTATTTTATGCCTAACCTAACCTAACCTACATGATTTTTAATTGTCTTAATCATTATCTCACATCATTTCAAATGAAATGATTCATTAAAGAGGAATCATGCCATATCGAGATTTGATCATTGATTGATACAATTTTTATTTTGGTTAATTGTTGAATAGGCTAGAATGAAATAACAATGGTTTTGGAGAGATAGTCGGTGTGGAAGTAAACCAACATTTCTATTGGCAAATAGGAGGTTTACAAGTGTTGACAGACGGCTAGAATTTCTTCAAATATGTTGTAGAATTCATTTAAGACATGAGCGAAACTTAAAACTGATAAGATTTAGGTGCGCTTTTACAACGGAGAATCATACGGTTTCTTTATGAGGAGTTAGTTGCACCTATGAATGATATAAATGCTACTGCTGAATCATTGATCCTAGTTCCCTATCAAGTAGCACCACCAATAACGCTTGGCCATCCAAATTCCCTTTTGATTCCAAGTGCAACTGACCTTGAATATTCTTTAAGCCCCTAGTGATGGATCGACCTGGTACCTAAAGGTTGGTTTCAAATTTAGATTTATGGCTTATATTGGTTGACCTTCAATAACTCTTGGGTGATTTTGAAATCTTAGGATACAATGATGTATATATATTATGATTGATATCGCGAAGGTAAAGGGACTCTAAACCGCAACGTTAGCTTGGTAGGATAGGGGTATAGTTGACGTCGATTCATCATTTTTAACATCAATAATTCAAAACCAAACGTGAAACTTTGTTTTCATTCCGATTCTTTATGCAATATGGATAGATTTACGAATTTAAAGACTAAACGAAAAAATTTACGATGTATGACATTTCACGTGGTCAATTAATTAATTTATTGACCGAAATATATGATTAAATTAGGCAGGATTGTAGAAAAAGAAATGGTTGAATCAAAATAATTCCTTTTTAATTTGCAATTTTGTTAGAGGGTACTATGAATGTTCTACCATGTTCCATTTACACACTAAAGGAGTGATACAAGATATAAGGTGTGCAGTTAAGCCAACATTTCTATTTGCAAATAAGGGGTTTCCAAGTGCAAGCCCAAGTACTTATAACATCTCAGGTGGTAGTTGCTAACTTACTAGGTTCAGTCGATATAGTCGTTCAGAATCATTGATCCTATTTCCCTATCGAGCAGCAGCACCTGTTAAAAACAAAGAGAAGAATTCTCAATTTATCCTAAGATCCGCTTTTGTCCGATCCATGTCATAGATCTGATAAAAGCCAGACAAACCAATCAAGTACCTCGTATTTTACTGTGGAGGCACTTTCAGCAATTTATTGCTTATTGCTTTATTGTGTATTTTACCTACTTGATAGCTTAATCTGGCTTTTATGGAGGCACTTTCAACAATATATTTCTGTAGTGTAATTCAAATATAATAAATATTAATATCGTACACATATTTCGCTTGCTCTTTTTTTCTTTGTACACTATATCATACATATCATCAATAAATATATTTATATAAATCATGTTCCGCAAGCATTGGAATACGATTCATGGGCTTACCTAATTTTGAATTTAAATCTTAGATATTTAGAGCCTTATTTTGTTATTTATTTGTATTCAAAGTTACTCAAAGATGACCTTCTATGGCTAAGCATACTAAACATGATACAACAACAACAATTACTAATTTATCTACCAATATATTACTGAAAAGTCGAAAACTCAGTGATTCTACAAGGTAAACGCTCACCTGACCTGTTAGAAAAAAATAAATAGGAATAGAGATAGAATAAAAGTAACCCGAAAACTCAGTGATTTTGAATTTTCTGATCTTGACATTCAAATTTGCCAAATTTGTTTGTTTACTATAATTTAACAAAAGGCATTAAACGATATATCAAAACGATGCATGAAGTGTGGAGTTGTTAGTGCATTCCAAGTATGTCTGTCCAGTAGGAGTGAAGTGTGGAGTTGATATAATTTAAAGATTGAGAAGAGGTAGGGCCAAAGCAGTAAAAGAATGTAACTTTTCAAGTTTCTAGGATTACAAAAAGGTATTATCAAATAAAACTGCTAATGCCATGACGTAAATTGTTGAAAGCGCCTCCATAAAAGCCAAACTAAGCAATGAAGTACCTTGTATTTTATGCCTAACCTAACCTAACCTACATGATTTTTAATTGTCTTAATCATTATCTCACATCATTTCAAATGAAATGATTCATTAAAGAGGAATCATGCCATATCGAGATTTGATCATTGATTGATACAATTTTTATTTTGGTTAATTGTTGAATAGGCTAGAATGAAATAACAATGGTTTTGGAGAGATAGTCGGTGTGGAAGTAAACCAACATTTCTATTGGCAAATAGGAGGTTTACAAGTGTTGACAGACGGCTAGAATTTCCTCGAATATGTTGTAGAATTCATTTAAGACATGAGCGAAACTTAAAACTGATAAGATTTAGGTGCGCTTTTACAACGGAGAATCATACGGTTTCTTTATGAGGAGTTAGTTGCACCTATGAATGATATAAATACTACTGCTGAATGATTGATCCTAGTTCCCTATCAAGTAGCACCACCAATAACGCTTGGCCATCCAAATTCCCTTTTGATTCCAAGTGCAACTGACCTTGAATATTCTTTAAGCCCCTAGTGATGGATCGACCTGGTACCTAAAGGTTGGTTTCAAATTTAGATTTATGGCTTATATTGGTTGACCTTCAATAGCTCTTGGGTGATTTTGAAATCTTAGGATACAATGATGTATATATATTATGATTGATATCGCGAAGGTAAAGGGACTCTAAACCGCAACGTTAGCTTGGTAGGATAGGGGTATAGTTGACGTCGATTCATCATTTTTAACATCAATAATTCAAAACCAAACGTGAAACTTTGTTTTCATTCCGATTCTTTATGCAATATGGATAGATTTACAAATTTAAAGACTAAACGAAAAAATTTACGATGTATGACATTTCACGTGGTCAATTAATTAATTTATTGACCGAAATATATGATTAAATTAGGCAGGATTGTAGAAAAAGAAATGGTTGAATCAAAATAATTCCTTCTTAATTTGCAATTTTGTTAGAGGGTACTATGAATGTTCTACCATGTTCCATTTACACACTAAAGGAGTGATACAAGATATAAGGTGTGCAGTTAAGCCAACATTTCTATTTACAAATAAGGGGTTTCCACGTGCAAGCCCAAGTACTTATAACATCTCAGTTGGTAGTTGCTAACTTACT
This sequence comes from Nuphar pumila, assembly GCF_984573655.1. NCBI lineage: Eukaryota > Viridiplantae > Streptophyta > Magnoliopsida > Nymphaeales > Nymphaeaceae > Nuphar > Nuphar pumila. The sequence continues at coordinate 60,624,544 of NC_143263.1, forward strand.
AGGTTTAGTCGATATAGTCGTTCAGAATCATTGATCCTATTTCCCTATCGAGCAGCAGCACCTGTTAAAAACAAAGAGAAGAATTCTCAATTTATCCTAAGATCCGCTTTTGTCCGATCCATGTCATAGATCTGATAAAAGCCAGACTAACCAATCAAGTACCTCGTATTTTACTGTGGAGGCACTTTCAGCAATTTATTGCTTATTGCTTTATTGTGTATTTTACCTACTTGATAGCTTAATCTGGCTTTTATGGAGGCACTTTCAACAATATATTTCTGTAGTGTAATTCAAATATAATAAATATTAATATCGTACACATATTTCGCTTGCTCTTTTTTTCTTTGTACACTATATCATACATATCATCAATAAATATATTTATATAAATCATGTTCCGCAAGCATTGGAATACGATTCATGGGCTTACCTAATTTTGAATTTAAATCTTAGATATTTAGAGCCTTATTTTGTTATTTATTTGTATTCAAAGTTACTCAAAGATGACCTTCTATGACTAAGCATACAAAACATGATACAACAACAACAATTACTAATTTATCTGCCAATATATTTCTGAAAAGTCGAAAACTCAGTGATTCTACAAGGTAAACGCTCACCTGACCTGTTAGAAAAAAATAAATAGGAATAGAGATAGAATAAAAGTAACCCGAAAACTCAGTGATTCTGAATTTTCTGATCTTGACATTCAAATTTGCCAAATTTGTTTGTTTACTATAATTTAACAAAAGGCATTAAACGATATATCAAAACGATGCATGAAGTGTGGAGTTGTTAGTGCATTCCAAGTATGTCTGTCCAGTAGGAGTGAAGTGTGGAGTTGATATAATTTAAAGATTGAGAAGAGGTAGGGCCAAAGCAGTAAAAGAATGTAACTTTTCAAGTTTCTAGGATTACAAAAAGGTATTATCAAATAAAACTGCTAGTGCCATGACGTAAATTGTTGAAAGCGCCTCCATAAAAGCCAAACTAAGCAATGAAGTACCTTGTATTTTATGCCTAACCTAACCTACAAGATTTTTAATTGTCTTAATCATTATCTCACATCATTTCAAATGAAATGATTCATTAAAGAGGAATCATGCCATATCGAGATTTGATCATTGATTGATACAATTTTTATTTTGGTTAATTGTTGAATAGGCTAGAATGAAATAACAATGGTTTTGGAGAGATAGTCGGTGTGGAAGTAAACCAACATTTCTATTGGCAAATAGGAGGTTTACAAGTGTTGACAGACGGCTAGAATTTCTTCGAATATGTTGTAGAATTCATTTAAGACATGAGCGAAACTTAAAACTGATAAGATTTAGGTGCGCTTTTACAATGGAGAATCATACGGTTTCTTTATGAGGAGTTAGTTGCACCTATGAATGATATAAATGCTACTGCTGAATCATTGATCCTAGTTCCCTATCAAGTAGCACCACCAATAACGCTTGGCCATCCAAATTCCCTTTTGATTCCAAGTGCAACTGACCTTGAATATTCTTTAAGCCCCTAGTGATGGATCGACCTGGTACCTAAAGGTTGGTTTCAAATTTAGATTTATGGCTTATATTGGTTGACCTTCAATAGCTCTTGGGTGATTTTGAAATCTTAGGATACAATGATGTATATATATTATGATTGATATCGCGAAGGTAAAGGGACTCTAAACCGCAACGTTAGCTTGGTAGGATAGGGGTATAGTTGACGTCGATTCATCATTTTTAACATCAATAATTCAAAACCAAACGTGAAACTTTGTTTTCATTCCGATTCTTTATGCAATATGGATAGATTTACGAATTTAAAGACTAAACGAAAAAATTTACGATGTATGACATTTCACGTGGTCAATTAATTAATTTATTGACCGAAATATATGATTAAATTAGGCAGGATTGTAGAAAAAGAAATGGTTGAATCAAAATAATTCCTTCTTAATTTGCAATTTTGTTAGAGGGTACTATGAATGTTCTACCATGTTCCATTTACACACTAAAGGAGTGATACAAGATATAAGGTATGCAGTTAAGCCAATATTTCTATTTGCAAATAAGGGGTTTCCATGTGCAAGCCCAAGTACTTATAACATCTCAGGTGGTAGTTGGTAACTTACTATGTTCAGTCGATATAGTCGTTCAGAATCATTGATCCTATTTCCCTATCGAGCAGCAGCACCTGTTAAAAACAAAGAGAAGAATTCTCAATTTATCCTAAGATCCGCTTTTGTCCGATCCATGTCATAGATCTGATAAAAGCCAGACTAACCAATCAAGTACCTCGTATTTTACTGTGGAGGCACTTTTAGCAATTTATTGCTTTATTGTGTATTTTACCTACTTGATAGCTTAATCTGGCTTTTATGGAGCCACTTTCAACAATATATTTCTGTAGTGTAATTCAAATATAATAAATATTAATATCGTACACATATTTCGCTTGCTCTTTTTTTCTTTGTACACTATATCATACATATCATCAATAAATATATTTATATAAATCATGTTCCGCAAGCATTGGAATACGATTCATGGGCTTACCTAATTTTGAATTTAAATCTTAGATATTTAGAGCCTTATTTTGTTATTTATTTGTATTCAAAGTTACTCAAAGATGACCTTCTATGGCTAAGCATAATAAACATGATACAACAACAACAATTACTAATTTATCTGCCAATATATTACTGAAAAGTCGAAAACTCAGTGATTCTACAAGGTAAACGCTCACCTGACCTGTTAGAAAAAAATAAATAGGAATAGAGATAGAATAAAAGTAACCCGAAAACTCAGTGATTCTGAATTTTCTGATCTTGACATTCAAATTTGCCAAATTTGTTTGTTTACTATAATTTAACAAAAGGCATTAAACGATATATCAAAACGATGCATGAAGTGTGGAGTTGTTAGTGCATTCCAAGTATGTCTGTCCAGTAGGAGTGAAGTGTGGAGTTGATATAATTTAAAGATTGAGAAGAGGTAGGGCCAAAGCAGAAAAAGAATGTAACTTTTCAAGTTTCTAGGATTACAAAAAGGTATTATCAAATAAAACTGCTAAAGCCATGACGTAAATTGTTGAAAGCGCCTCCATAAAAGCCAAACTAAGCAATGAAGTACCTTGTATTTTATGCCTAACCTAACCTAACCTACATGATTTTTAATTGTCTTAATCATTATCTCACATCATTTCAAATGAAATGATTCATAAAAGAGGAATCATGCCATATCGAGATTTGATCATTGATTGATACAATTTTTATTTTGGTTAATTGTTGAATAGGCTAGAATGAAATAACAATGGTTTTGGAGAGATAGTCGGTGTGGAAGTAAACCAACATTTCTATTGGCAAATAGGAGGTTTACAAGTGTTGACAGACGGCTAGAATTTCTTCAAATATGTTGTAGAATTCATTTAAGACATGAGCGAAACTTAAAATTGAAAAGATTTAGGTGCGCTTTTACAACGGAGAATCATACGGTTTCTTTATGAGGAGTTAGTTGCACCTATGAATGATATAAATGCTACTGCTGAATCATTGATCCTAGTTCCCTATCAAGTAGCACCACCAATAACGCTTGGCCATCCAAATTCCCTTTTGATTCCAAGTGCAACTGACCTTGAATATTCTTTAAGCCCCTAGTGATGGATCGACCTGGTACCTAAAGGTTGGTTTCAAATTTAGATTTATGGCTTATATTGGTTGACCTTCAATAGCTCTTGGGTGATTTTGAAATCTTAGGATACAATGATGTATATATATTATGATTGATATCGCGAAGGTAAAGGGACTCTAAACCGCAACGTTAGCTTGGTAGGATAGGGGTATAGTTGACGTCGATTCATCATTTTTAACATCAATAATTCAAAACCAAACGTGAAACTTTGTTTTCATTCCGATTCTTTAAGAAATATGGATAGATTTACGAATTTAAAGACTAAACGAAAAAATTTACGATGTATGACATTTCACGTGGTCAATTAATTAATTTATTGACCGAAATATATGATTAAATTAGGCAGGATTGTAGAAAAAGAAATAGTTGAATCAAAATAATTCCTTCTTAATTTGCAACTTTGTTAGAGGGTACTATGAATGTTCTACCATGTTCCATTTACACACTAAAGGAGTGATACAAGATATAAGGTGTGCAGTTAAGCCAACATTTCTATTTGCAAATAAGGGGTTTCCAAGTGCAAGCCCAAGTACTTATAACATCTCAGGTGGTAGTTGCTAACTTACTAGGTTCAGTCGATATAGTCGTTCAGAATCATTGATCCTATTTCCCCATCGAGCAGCAGCACCTGTTAAAAACAAAGAGAAGAATTCTCAATTTATCCTAAGATCCGCTTTTGTCCGATCCATGTCATAGATCTGATAAAAGCCAGACTAACCAATCAAGTACCTCGTATTTTACTGTGGAGGCACTTTCAGCAATTTATTGCTTATTGCTTTATTGTGTATTTTACCTACTTGATAGCTTAATCTGGCTTTTATGGAGGCACTTTCAACAATATATTTCTGTAGTGTATTTCAAATATAATAAATATTAATATCGTACACATATTTCGCTTGCTCTTTTTTTCTTTGTACACTATATCATACATATCATCAATAAATATATTTATATAAATCATGTTCCGCAAGCATTGGAATACGATTCATGGGCTTACCTAATTTTGAATTTAAATCTTAGATATTTAGAGCCTTATTTTGTTATTTATTTGTATTCAAAGTTACTCAAAGATGACCTTCTTGGCTAAGCATACTAAACATGATACAACAACAACAATTACTAATTTATCTGCCAATATATTACTGAAAAGTCGAAAACTCAGTGATTCTACAAGGTAAACGCTCACCTGACCTGTTAGAAAAAAATAAATAGGAATAGAGATAGAATAAAAGTAACCCGAAAACTCAGTGATTCTCAATTTTCTGATCTTGACATTCAAATCTGCCAAATTTGTTTGTTTACTATAATTTAACAAAAGGCATTAAACGATATATCAAAACGATGCATGAAGTGTGGAGTTGTTAGTGCATTCCAAGTATGTCTGTCCAGTAGGAGTGAAGTGTGGAGTTGATATAATTTAAAGAATGAGAAGAGGTAGGGCCAAAGGAGTAAAAGAATGTAACTTTTCAAGTTTCTAGGATTACAAAAAGGTATTATCAAATAAAACTGCTAATGCCATGACGTAAATTGTTGAAAGCGCCTCCATAAAAGCCAAACTAAGCAATGAAGTACCTTGTATTTTATGCCTAACCTAACCTAACCTACATGATTTTTAATTGTCTTAATCATTATCTCACATCAGTTCAAATGAAATGATTCATTAAAGAGGAATCATGCCATATCGAGATTTGATCATTGATTGATACAATTTTTATTTTGGTTAATTGTTGAATAGGCTAGAATGAAATAACAATGGTTTTGGAGAGATAGTCGGTGTGGAAGTAAACCAACATTTCTATTGGCAAATAGGAGGTTTACAAGTGTTGACAGACGGCTAGAATTTCTTCGAATATGTTGTAGAATTCATTTAAGACATGAGCGAAACTTAAAACTGATAAGATTTAGGTGCGCTTTTACAACGGAGAATCATACGGTTTCTTTATGAGGAGTTAGTTGCACCTATGAATGATATAAATACTACTACTGAATCATTGATCCTAGTTCCCTATCAAGTAGCACCACCAATAACGCTTGGCCATCCAAATTCCCTTTTGATTCCAAGTGCAACTGACCTTGAATATTCTTTAAGCCCCTAGTGATGGATCGACTTGGTACCTAAAGGTTGGTTTCAAATTTAGATTTATGGCTTATATTGGTTGACCTTCAATAGCTCTTGGGTGATTTTGAAATCTTAGGATACAATGATGTATATATATTATGATTGATATCGCGAAGGTAAAGGGACTCTAAACCGCAACGTTAGCTTGGTAGGATAGGGGTATAGTTGACGTCGATTCATCATTTTTAACATCAATAATTCAAAACCAAACGTGAAACTTTGTTTTCATTCCGATTCTTTATGCAATATGGATAGATTTACGAATTTAAAGACTAAACGAAAAAATTTACGATGTATGACATTTCACGTGGTCAATTAATTAATTTATTGACTGAAATATATGATTAAATTAGGCAGGATTGTAGAAAAAGAAATGGTTGAATCAAAATAATTCCTTCTTAATTTGCAATTTTGTTAGAGGGTACTATGAATGTTCTACCATGTTCCATTTACACACTAAAGGAGTGATACAAGATATAAGGTGTGCAGTTAAGCCAACATTTCTATTTGCAAATAAGGGGTTTCCAAGTGCAAGCCCAAGTACTTATAACATCTCAGGTGGTAGTTGCTAACTTACTAGGTTCAGTCGATATAGTCGTTCAGAATCATTGATCCTATTTCCCTATCGAGCAGCAGCACCTGTTAAAAACAAAGAGAAGAATTCTCAATTTATCCTAAGATCCGCTTTTGTCTGATCCATGTCATAGATCTGATAAAAGCCAGACTAACCAATCAAGTACCTCGTATTTTACTGTGGAGGCACTTTCAGCAATTTATTGCTTATTGCTTTATTGTGTATTTTACCTACTTGATAGCTTAATCTGGCTTTTATGGAGGCACTTTCAACAATATATTTCTGTAGTGTAATTCAAATATAATAAATATTAATATCGTACACATATTTCGCTTGCTCTTTTTTTCGTTGTACACTATATCATACATATCATCAATAAATATATTTATATAAATCATGTTCCGCAAGCATTGGAATACGATTCATGGGCTTACCTAATTTTGAATTTAAATCTTAGATATTTAGAGCCTTATTTTGTTATTTTTGTATTCAAAGTTACTCAAAGATGACCTTCTATGGCTAAGCATACTAAACATGATACAACAACAATTACTAATTTATCTGCCAATATATTACTGAAAAGTCGAAAACTCAGTGATTCTACAAGGTAAACGCTCACCTGACCTGTTAGAAAAAAATAAATAGGAATAGAGATAGAATAAAAGTAACCCGAAAACTCAGTGATTCTGAATTTTCTGATCTTGACATTCAAATTTGCTAAATTTGTTTGTTTACTATAATTTAACAAAAGGCATTAAACGATATATCAAAACGATGCATGAAGTGTGGAGTTGTTAGTGCATTCCAAGTATGTCTGTCCAGTAGGAGTGAAGTGTGGAGTTGATATAATTTAAAGATTGAGAAGAGGTAGGGCCAAAGCAGTAAAAGAATGTAACTTTTCAAGTTTCTAGGATTACAAAAAGGTATTATCAAATAAAACTGCTAATGCCATGACGTAAATTGTTGAAAGCGCCTCCATAAAAGCCAAACTAAGCAATGAAGTACCTTGTATTTTATGCCTAACCTAACCTAACCTACATGATTTTTAATTGTCTTAATCATTATCTCACATCAGTTCAAATGAAATGATTCATTAAAGAGGAATCATGCCATATCGAGATTTGATCATTGATTGATACAATTTTTATTTTGGTTAATTGTTGAATAGGCTAGAATGAAATAACAATGGTTTTGGAGAGATAGTCGGTGTGGAAGTAAACCAACATTTCTATTGGCAAATAGGAGGTTTACAAGTGTTGACAGACGGCTAGAATTTCTTCGAATATGTTGTAGAATTCATTTAAGACATGAGCGAAACTTAAAATTGATAAGATTTAGGTGTGCTTTTACAACGGAGAATCATACGGTTTCTTTATGAGGAGTTAGTTGCACCTATGAATGATATAAATACTACTGCTGAATCATTGATCCTAGTTCCCTATCAAGTAGCACCACCAATAACGGTTGACCATCCAAATTCCCTTTTGATTCCAAGTGCAACAGACCTTGAATATTCTTTAAGCCCCTAGTGATGGATCGACCTGGTACCTAAAGGTTGGTTTCAAATTTAGATTTATGGCTTATATTGGTTGACCTTCAATAGCTCTTGGGTGATTTTGAAATCTTAGGATACAATGATGTATATATATTATGATTGATATCGCGAAGGTAAAGGGACTCTAAACCGCAACGTTAGCTTGGTAGGATAGGGGTATAGTTGACGTTGATTCATCATTTTTAACATCAATAATTCAAAACCAAACGTGAAACTTTGTTTTCATTCCGATTCTTTATGCAATATGGATAGATTTACGAATTTAAAGACTAAACGAAAAAATTTACGATGTATGACATTTCACGTGGTCAATTAATTAATTTATTGACCGAAATATATGATTAAATTAGGCAGGATTGTAGAAAAAGAAATGGTTGAATCAAAATAATTCCTTCTTAATTTGCAATTTTGTTAGAGGGTACTATGAATGTTCTACCATGTTCCATTTACACACTAAAGGAGTGATACAAGATATAAGGTGTGCAGTTAAGCCAACATTTCTATTTGCAAATAAGGGGTTTCCAAGTGCAAGCCCAAGTACTTATAACATCTCAGGTGGTAGTTGCTAAATTACTAGGTTCAGTCGATATAGTCGTTCAGAATCATTGATCCTATTTCCCTATCGAGCAGCAGCACCTGTTAAAAACAAAGAGAAGAATTCTCAATTTATCCTAAGATCCGCTTTTGTCCGATCCATGTCATAGATCTGATAAAAGCCAGACTAACCAATCAAGTACCTCGTATTTTACTGTGGAGGCACTTTCAGCAATTTATTGCTTATTGCATTATTGTGTATTTTACCTACTTGATAGCTTAATCTGGCTTTTATGGAGGCACTTTCAACAATATATTTCTGTAGTGTAATTCAAATATAATAAATATTAATATCGTACACATATTTCGCTTGCTCTTTTTTTCTTTGTACACTATATCATACATATCATCAATAAATATATTTATATAAATCATGTTCCGCAAGCATTGGAATACGATTCATGGGCTTACCTAATTTTGAATTTAAATCTTAGATATTTAGAGCCTTATTTTGTTATTTATTTGTATTCAAAGTTACTCAAAGATGACCTTCTATGGCTAACCATACTAAACATGATACAACAACAACAATTACTAATTTATCTGCCAATATATTACTGAAAAGTCGAAAACTCAGTGATTCTACAAGGTAAACGCTCACCTGACCTGTTAGAAAAAAATAAATAGGAATAGAGATAGAATAAAAGTAACCCGAAAACTCAGTGATTCTGAATTTTCTGATCTTGACATTCAAATTTGCCAAATTTGTTTGTTTACTATAATTTAACAAAAGGCATTAAACGATATATCAAAATGATGCATGAAGTGTGGAGTTGTTAGTGCATTCCAAGTATGTCTGTCCAGTAGGAGTGAAGTGTGGAGTTGATATAATTTAAAGATTGAGAAGAGGTAGGGCCAAAGCAGTAAAAGAATGTAACTTTTCAAGTTTCTAGGATTACAAAAAGGTATTATCAAATAAAACTGCTAATGCCATGACGTAAATTGTTGAAAGCGCCTCCATAAAAGCCAAACTAAGCAATGAAGTACCTTGTATTTTATGCCTAACCAAACCTAACCTACATGATTTTTAATTGTCTTAATCATTATCTCACATCAGTTCAAATGAAATGATTCATTAAAGAGGAATCATGCCATATCGAGATTTGATCATTGATTGATACAATTTTTATTTTGGTTAATTGTTGAATAGGCTAGAATGAAATAACAATGGTTTTGGAGAGATAGTCGGTGTGGAAGTAAACCAACATTTCTATTGGCAAATAGGAGGTTTACAAGTGTTGACAGACGGCTAGAATTTCTTCGAATATGTTGTAGAATTCATTTAAGACATGAGCGAAACTTAAAATTGATAAGATTTAGGTGTGCTTTTACAACGGAGAATCATACAGTTTCTTTATGAGGAGTTAGTTGCACCTATGAATGATATAAATACTACTGCTGAATCATTGATCCTAGTTCCCTATCAAGTAGCACCACCAATAACGCTTGGCCATCCAAATTCCCTTTTGATTCCAAGTGCAACTGACCTTGAATATTCTTTAAGCCCCTAGTGATGGATCGACCTGGTACCTAAAGGTTGGTTTCAAATTTAGATTTATGGCTTATATTGGTTGACCTTCAATAGCTCTTGGGTGATTTTGAAATCTTAGGATACAATGATGTATATATATTATGATTGATATCGCGAAGGTAAAGGGACTCTAAACCGCAACGTTAGCTTGGTAGGATAGGGGTATAGTTGACGTCGATTCATCATTTTTAACATCAATAATTCAAAACCAAACGTGAAACTTTGTTTTCATTCCGATTCTTTATGCAATATGGATAGATTTACGAATTTAAAGACTAAACGAAAAAATTTACGATGTATGACATTTCACGTGGTCAATTAATTAATTTATTGACCGAAATATATGATTAAATTAGGCAGGATTGTAGAAAAAGAAATGGTTGAATCAAAATAATTCCTTCTTAATTTGCAATTTTGTTAGAGGGTACTATGAATGTTCTACCATGTTCCATTTACACACTAAAGGAGTGATACAAGATATAAGGTGTGCAGTTAAGCCAACATTTCTATTTGCAAATAAGGGGTTTCCAAGTGCAAGCCCAAGTACTTATAACATCTCAGGTGGTAGTTGCTAACTTACTAGGTTCAGTCGATATAGTCGTTCAGAATCATTGATCCTATTTCCCTATCGAGCAGCAGCACCTGTTAAAAACAAAGAGAAGAATTCTCAATTTATCCTAAGATCCGCTTTTGTCCGATCCATGTCATAGATCTGATAAAAGCCAGACTAACCAATCAAGTACCTCGTATTTTACTGTGGAGGCACTTTCAGCAATTTATTGCTTATTGCTTTATTGTGTATTTTACCTACTTGATAGCTTAATCTGGCTTTTATGGAGGCACTTTCAACAATATATTTCTGTAGTGTAATTCAAATATAATAAATATTAATATCGTACACATATTTCGCTTGCTCTTTTTTTCGTTGTACACTATATCATACATATCATCAATAAATATATTTATATAAATCATGTTCCGCAAGCATTGGAATACGATTCATGGGCTTACCTAATTTTGAATTTAAATCTTAGATATTTAGAGCCTTATTTTGTTATTTATTTGTATTCAAAGTTACTCAAAGATGACCTTCTATGGCTAAGCATACTAAACATGATACAACAACAACAATTACTAATTTATCTGCCAATATATTACTGAAAAGTCGAAAACTCAGTGATTCTACAAGGTAAACGCTCACCTGTCCTGTTAGAAAAAAATAAATAGGAATAGAGATAGAATAAAAGTAACCCGAAAACTCAGTGATTCTGAATTTTCTGATCTTGACATTCAAATTTGCCAAATTTGTTTGTTTACTATAATTTAACAAAAGGCATTAAACGATATATCAAAACGATGCATGAAGTGTGGAGTTGTTAGTGCATTCCAAGTATGTCTGTCCAGTAGGAGTGAAGTGTGGAGTTGATATAATTTAAAGATTGAGAAGAGGTAGGGCCAAAGCAGTAAAAGAATGTAACTTTTCAACTTTCTAGGATTACAAAAAGGTATTATCAAATAAAACTGCTAATGCCATGACGTAAATTGTTGAAAGCGCCTCCATAAAAGCCAAACTAAGCAATGAAGTACCTTGTATTTTATTCCTAACCTAACCTAACCTACATGATTTTTAATTGTCTTAATCATTATCTCACATCAGTTCAAATGAAATGATTCATTAAAGAGGAATCATGCCATATCGAGATTTGATCATTGATTGGTACAATTTTTATTTTGGTTAATTGTTGAATAGGCTAGAATGAAATAACAATGGTTTTGGAGAGATAGTGTGTGTGGAAGTAAACCAACATTTCTATTGGCAAATAGGAGGTTTACAAGTGTTGACAGACGGCTAGAATTTCTTCGAATATGTTGTAGAATTCATTTAAGACATGAGCGAAACTTAAAATTGATAAGATTTAGGTGTGCTTTTACAACGGAGAATCATACGGTTTCTTTATGAGGAGTTAGTTGCACCTATGAATGATATAAATACTACTGCTCAATCATTGATCCTAGTTCCCTATCAAGTAGCACCACCAATAACGGTTGGCCATCCAAATTCCCTTTTGATTCCAAGTGCAACTGACCTTGAATATTCTTTAAGCCCCTAGTGATGGATCGACCTGGTACCTAAAGGTTGGTTTCAAATTTAGATTTATGGCTTATATTGGTTGACCTTCAATAGCTCTTGGGTGATTTTGAAATCTTAGGATACAATGATATATATATATTATGATTGATATCGCGAAGGTAAAGGGACTCTAAACCGCAACGTTAGCTTGGTAGGATAGGGGTATAGTTGACGTCGATTCATCATTTTTAACATCAATAATTCAAAACCAAACGTGAAACTTTGTTTTCATTCCGATTCTTTATGCAATATGGATAGATTTACGAATTTAAAGACTAAACGAAAAAATTTACGATGTATGACATTTCACGTGGTCAATTAATTAATTTATTGACCGAAATATATGATTAAATTAGGCAGGATTGTAGAAAAAGAAATGGTTGAATCAAAATAATTCCTTCTTAATTTGCAATTTTGTTAGAGGGTACTATGAATGTTCTACCATGTTCCATTTACACACTAAAGGAGTGATACAAGATATAAGGTGTGCAGTTAAGCCAACATTTCTATTTGCAAATAAGGGGTTTCCAAGTGCAAGCCCATGTACTTATAACATCTCAGGTGGTAGTTGCTAACTTACTAGGTTCAGTAGATATAGTCGTTCAGAATCATTGATCCTATTTCCCTATCGAGCAGCAGCACCTGTTAAAAACAAAGAGAAGAATTCTCAATTTATCCTAAGATCCGCTTTTGTCCGATCCATGTCATAGATCTGATAAAAGCCAGACTAACCAATCAAGTACCTCGTATTTTACTGTGGAGGCACTTTCAGCAATTTATTGCTTATTGCTTTATTGTGTATTTTACCTACTTGATAGCTTAATCTGGCTTTTATGGAGGCACTTTCAACAATATATTTCTGTAGTGTAATTCAAATATAATAAATATTAATATCTTACACATATTTCGCTTGCTCTTTTTTTCTTTGTACACTATATCATACATATCATCAATAAATATATTTATATAAATCATGTTCCGCAAGCATTGGAATATGATTCATGGGCTTACCTAATTTTGAACTTAAATCTTAGATATTTAGAGCCTTATTTTGTTATTTATTTGTATTCAAAGTTACTCAAAGATGAACTTCTATGGCTAAGCATACTAAACATGATACAACAACAACAATTACTAATTTATCTGCCAATATATTACTGAAAAGTCAAAAACTCAGTGATTCTACAAGGTAAACGCTCACCTGACCTGTTAGAAAAAAATAAATAGGAATAGAGATAGAATAAAAGTAACCCGAAAACTCAGTGATTCTGAATTTTCTGATCTTGACATTCAAATTTTCCAAATTTGTTTGTTTACTATAATTTAACAAAAGGCATTAAACGATATATCAAAACGATGCATGAAGTGTGGAGTTGTTAGTGCATTCCAAGTATGTCTGTCCAGTAGGAGTGAAGTGTGGAGTTGATATAATTTAAAGATTGAGAAGAGGTTGGGCCAAAGCAGTAAAAGAATGTAACTTTTCAAGTTTCTAGGATTACAAAAAGGTATTATCAAATAAAACTGCTAATGCCATGACGTAAATTGTTGAAAGCGCCTCCATAAAAGCCAAACTAAGCCATGAAGTACCTTGTATTTTATGCCTAACCTAACCTAACCTACATGATTTTTAATTGTCTTAATCATTATCTCACATCAGTTCAAATGAAATGATTCATTAAAGAGGAATCATGCCATATCGAGATTTGATCATTGATTGATACAATTTTTATTTTGGTTAATTGTTGAATAGGCTAGAATGAAATAACAATGGTTTTGGAGAGATAGTCGGTGTGGAAGCAAACCAACATTTCTATTGGCAAATAGGAGGTTTACAAGTGTTGACAGACGGCTAGAATTTCTTCGAATATGTTGTAGAATTCATTTAAGACATGAGCGAAACTTAAAACTGATAAGATTTAGGTGCGCTTTTACAACGGAGAATCATACGGTTTCTTTATGAGGAGTTAGTTGCACCTATGAATGATATAAATACTACTGCTGAATCATTGATCCTAGTTCCCTATCAAGTAGCACCACCAATAACGCTTGGCCATCCAAATTCCCTTTTGATTCCAAGTGCAACTGACCTTGAATATTCTTTAAGCCCCTAGTGATGGATCGACCTGGTACCTAAAGGTTGGTTTCAAATTTAGATTTATGGCTTATATTGGTTGACCTTCAATAGCTCTTGGGTGATTTTGAAATCTTAGGATACAATGATGTATATATATTATGATTGATATCGCGAAGGTAAAGGGACTCTAAACCGCAACGTTAGCTTGGTAGGATAGGGGTATAGTTGACGTCGATTCATCATTTTTAACATCAATAATTCAAAACCAAACGTGAAACTTTGTTTTCATTCCGATTCTTTATGCAATATGGATAGATTTACGAATTTAAAGACTAAACGAAAAAATTTACGATGTATGACATTTCACGTGGTCAATTAATTAATTTATTGACCGAAATATATGATTAAATTAGGCAGGATTGTAGAAAAAGAAATGGTTGAATCAAAATAATTCCTTCTTAATTTGCAATTTTGTTAGAGGGTACTATGAATGTTCTACCATGTTCCATTTACACACTAAAGGAGTGATACAAGATATAAGGTGTGCAGTTAAGCCAACATTTCTATTTGCAAATAAGGGGTTTCCAAGTGCAAGCCCAAGTACTTATAACATCTCAGGTGGTAGTTGCTAACTTACTAGGTTCAGTCGATATAGTCGTTCAGAATCATTGATCCTATTTCCCTATCGAGCAGCAGCACCTGTTAAAAACAAAGAGAAGAATTCTCAATTTATCCTAAGATCCGCTTTTGTCCGATCCATGTCATAGATCTGATAAAAGCCAGACTAACCAATCAAGTACCTCGTATTTTACTGTGGAGGCACTTTCAGCAATTTATTGCTTATTGCTTTATTGTGTATTTTACCTAATTGATAGCTTAATCTGGCTTTTATGGAGGCACTTTCAACAATATATTTCTGTAGTGTAATTCAAATATAATAAATATTAATATCGTACACATATTTCGCTTGCTCTTTTTTTCTTTGTACACTATATCATACATATCATCAATAAATATATTTATATAAATCATGTTCCGCAAGCATTGGAATACGATTCATGGGCTTACCTAATTTTGAATTTAAATCTTAGATATTTAGAGCCTTATTTTGTTATTTATTTGTATTCAAAGTTACTCAAAGATGACCTTCTATGGCTAAGCATACTAAACATGATACAACAACAACAATTACTAATTTATCTGCCAATATATTACTGAAAAGTCGAAAACTCAGTGATTCTACAAGGTAAACGCTCACCTGACCTGTTAGAAAAAAATAAATAGGAATAGAGATAGAATAAAAGTAACCCGAAAACTCAGTGATTCTGAATTTTCTGATCTTGACATTCAAATTTGCCAAATTTGTTTGTTTACTATAATTTAACAAAAGGCATTAAACGATATATCAAAACGATGCATGAAGTGTGGAGTTGTTAGTGCATTCCAAGTATGTCTGTCCAGTAGGAGTGAAGTGTGGAGTTGATATAATTTAAAGATTGAGAAGAGGTAGGGCCAAAGCAGTAAAAGAATGTAACTTTTCAAGTTTCTAGGATTACAAAAAGGTATTATCAAATAAAACTGCTAATGCCATGACGTAAATTGTTGAAAGCGCCTCCATAAAAGCCAAACTAAGCAATGAAGTACCTTGTATTTTATGCCTAACCTAACCTAACCTACATGATTTTTAATTGTCTTAATCATTATCTCACATCATTTCAAATGAAATGATTCATTAAAGAGGAATCATGCCATATCAAGATTTGATCATTGATTGATACAATTTTTATTTTGGTTAATTGTTGAATAGGCTAGAATGAAATAACAATGGTTTTGGAGAGATAGTCGGTGTGGAAGCAAAGCAACATTTCTATTGGCAAATAGGAGGTTTACAAGTGTTGACAGACGGCTAGAATTTCTTCGAATATGTTGTAGAATTCATTTAAGACATGAGCGAAACTTAAAATTGATAAGATTTAGGTGCGCTTTTACAATGGAGAATCATACGGTTTCTTTATGAGGAGTTAGTTGCACCTATGAATGATATAAATACTACTGCTGAATCATTGATCCTAGTTCCCTATCAAGTAGCACCAAAAATAACGCTTGGCCATCCAAATTCCCTTTTGATTCCAAGTGCAACTGACCTTGAATATTCTTTAAGCCCCTAGTGATGGATCGACCTGGTACCTAAAGGTTGGTTTCAAATTTAGATTTATGGCTTATATTGGTTGACCTTCAATAGCTCTTGGGTGATTTTGAAATCTTAGGATACAATGATGTATATATATTATGATTGATATCGCGAAGGTAAAGGGACTCTAAACCACAGCGTTAGCTTGGTAGGATAGGGGTATAGTTGACGTCGATTCATCATTTTTAACATCAATAATTCAAGACCAAACGTGAAACTTTGTTTTCATTCCGATTCTTTATGCAATATGGATAGATTTACGAATTTAAAGACTAAACGAAAAAATTTACGATGTATGACATTTCACGTGGTCAATTAATTAATTTATTGACCGAAATATATGATTAAATTAGGCAGGATTGTAGAAAAAGAAATGGTTGAATCAAAATAATTCCTTCTTAATTTGCAATTTTGTTAGAGGGTACTATGAATGTTCTACCATGTTCCATTTACACACTAAAGGAGTGATACAAGATATAAGGTGTGCAGTTAAGCCAACATTTCTATTTGCAAATAAGGGGTTTCCAAGTGCAATCCCAAGTACTTATAACATCTCAGGTGGTAGTTGCTAACTTACTAGGTTCAGTCGATATAGTCGTTCAGAATCATTGATCCTATTTCCCTATCGAGCAGCAGCACCTGTTAAAAACAAAGAGAAGAATTCTGAATTTATCCTAAGATCCGCTTTTGTCTGATCCATGTCATAGATCTGATAAAAGCCAGACTAACCAATCAAGTACCTCGTATTTTACTGTGGAGGCACTTTCAGCAATTTATTGCTTATTGCTTTATTGTGTATTTTACCTACTTGATAGCTTAATCTGGCTTTTATGGAGGCACTTTCAACAATATATTTCTGTAGTGTAATTCAAATATAATAAATATTAATATCGTACACATATTTCGCTTGCTCTTTTTTTCTTTGTACACTATATCATACATATCATCAATAAATATATTTATATAAATCATGTTCCGCAAGCATTGGAATACGATTCATGGGCTTACCTAATTTTGAATTTAAATCTTAGATATTTAGAGCCTTATTTTGTTATTTATTTGTATTCAAAGTTACTCAAAGATGACCTTCTATGGCTAAGCATACTAAACATGATACAACAACAACAATTACTAATTTATCTGCCAATATATTACTGAAAAGTCGAAAACTCAGTGATTCTACAAGGTAAACGCTCACCTGACCTGTTAGAAAAAAATAAATAGGAATAGAGATAGAATAAAAGTAACCCGAAAACTCAGTGATTCTGAATTTTCTGATCTTGACATTCAAATTTGCCAAATTTGTTTGTTTACTATAATTTAACAAAAGGCATTAAACGATATATCAAAACGATGCATGAAGTGTGGAGTTGTTAGTGCATTCCAAGTATGTCTGTCCAGTAGGAGTGAAGTGTGGAGTTGATATAATTTAAAGATTGAGAAGAGGTAGGGCCAAAGCAGTAAAAGAATGTAACTTTTCAAGTTTCTAGGATTACAAAAAGGTATTATCAAATAAAACTGCTAATGCCATGACGTAAATTGTTGAAAGCGCCTCCATAAAAGCCAAACTAAGCAATGAAGTACCTTGTATTTTATGCCTAACCTAACCTAACCTACATGATTTTTAATTGTCTTAATCATTATCTCACATCAGTTCAAATGAAATGATTCATTAAAGAGGAATCATGCCATATCGAGATTTGATCATTGATTGATACAATTTTTATTTTGGTTAATTGTTGAATAGGCTAGAATGAAATAACAATGGTTTTGGAGAGATAGTCGGTGTGGAAGTAAACCAACATTTCTATTGGCAAATAGGAGGTTTACAAGTGTTGACAGACGGCTAGAATTTCTACGAATATGTTGTAGAATTCATTTAAGACATGAGCGAAACTTAAAATTGATAAGATTTAGGTGCGCTTTTACAACGGAGAATCATACGGTTTCTTTATGAGGAGTTAGTTGCACCTATGAATGATATAAATACTACTGCTGAATCATTGATCCTAGTTCCCTATCAAGTAGCACCACCAATAACGCTTGGCCATCCAAATTCCCTTTTGATTCCAAGTGCAACTGACCTTGAATATTCTTTAAGCCCCTAGTGATAGATCGACCTGGTACCTAAAGGTTGGTTTCAAATTTAGATTTATGGCTTATATTGGTTGACCTTCAATAGCTCTTGGGTGATTTTGAAATCTTAGGATACAATGATGTATATATATTATGATTGATATCGCGAAGGTAAAGGGACTCTAAACCGCAACGTTAGCTTGGTAGGATAGGGGTATAGTTGACGTCGATTCATCATTTTTAACATCAATAATTCAAAACCAAACGTGAAACTTTGTTTTCATTCCGATTCTTTATGCAATATGGATAGATTTACGAATTTAAAGACTAAACGAAAAAATTTACGATGTATGACATTTCACGTGGTCAATTAATTAATTTATTGACCGAAATATATGATTAAATTAGGCAGGATTGTAGAAAAAGAAATGGTTGAATCAAAATAATTCCTTCTTAATTTGCAATTTTGTTAGAGGGTACTATGAATGTTCTACGATGTTCCATTTACACACTAAAGGAGTGATACAAGATATAAGGTGTGCAGTTAAGCCAACATTTCTATTTGCAAATAAGGGGTTTCCAAGTGCAAGCCCAAGTACTTATAACATCTCAGGTGGTAGTTGCTTACTTACTAGGTTCAGTCGATATAGTCGTTCAGAATCATTGATCCTATTTCCCTATCGAGCAGCAGCACCTGTTAAAAACAAAGAGAAGAATTCTCAATTTATCCTAAGATCCGCTTTTGTCCGATCCATGTCATAGATCTGATAAAAGCCAGACTAACCAATCAAGTACCTCATATTTTACTGTGGAGGCACTTTCAGCAATTTATTGCTTATTGCTTTATTGTGTATTTTACCTACTTGATAGCTTAATCTGGTTTTTATGGAGGCACTTTCAACAATATATTTCTGTAGTGTAATTCAAATATAATAAATATTAATATCGTACACATATTTCGCTTGCTCTTTTTTTCTTTATACATTATATCATACATATCATCAATAAATATATTTATATAAATCATGTTCCGCAAGCATTGGAATACGATTCATGGGCTTACCAAATTTTGAATTTAAATCTTAAATATTTAGAGCCTTATTTTGTTATTTATTTGTATTCAAAGTTACTCAAAGATGACCTTCTATGGCTAAGCATACTAAACATGATACAACAACAACAATTACTAATTTATCTGCCAATATATTACTGAAAAGTCGAAAACTCAGTGATTCTACAAGGTAAACGCTCACCTGACCTGTTAGAAAAAAATAAATAGGAATAGAGATAGAATAAAAGTAACCCGAAAACTCAGTGATTCTGAATTTTCTGATCTTGACATTCAAATTTGCAAAAAATTTTGTTTACTATAATTTAATAAAAGGCATTAAACGATATATCAAAACGATGCATGAAGTGTGGAGTTGTTTGTGCATTCCAAGTATGTCTGTCCAGTAGGAGTGAAGTGTGGAGTTGATATAATTTAAAGATTGAGAAGAGGTAGGGCCAAAGCAGTAAAAGAATGTAACTTTTCAAGTTTCTAGGATTACAAAAAGGTATTATCAAATAAAACTGCTAATGCCATGACGTAAATTGTTGAAAGCGCCTCCATAAAAGCCAAACTAAGCAATGAAGTACCTTGTATTTTATGCCTAACCTAACCTAACCTACATGATTTTTAATTGTCTTAATCATTATCTCACATCAGTTCAAATGAAATGATTCATTAAAGAGGAATCATGCCATATCGAGATTTGATCATTGATTGATACAATTTTTATTTTGGTTAATTGTTGAATAGGCTAGAATGAAATAACAATGGTTTTGGAGAGATAGTCGGTGTGGAAGCAAACCAACATTTCTATTGGCAAATAGGAGGTTTACAAGTGTTGACAGACGGCTAGAATTTCTTCGAATATGTTGTAGAATTCATTTAAGACATGAGCGAAACTTAAAATTGATAAGATTTAGGTGCGCTTTTACAACGGAGAATCATACGGTTTCTTTATGAGGAGTTAGTTGCACCTATTAATGATATAAATACTACTGCTGAATCATTGATCCTAGTTCCCTATCAAGTAGCACCACCAATAACGCTTGGCCATCCAAATTTCCTTTTGATTCCAAGTGCAACTGACCTTGAATATTCTTTAAGCCCCTAGTGATGGATCGACCTGGTACCTAAAGGTTGGTTTCAAATTTAGATTTATGGCTTATATTGGTTGACCTTCAATAGCTCTTGGGTGATTTTGAAATCTTAGGATACAATGATGTATATATATTATGATTGATATCGCGAAGGTAAAGGGACTCTAAACCGCAACGTTAGCTTGGTAGGATAGGGGTATAGTTGACGTCGATTCATCATTTTTAACATCAATAATTCAAAACCAAACGTGAAACTTTGTTTTCATTCCGATTCTTTATGCAATATGGATAGATTTACGAATTTAAAGACTAAACGAAAAAA
Organism: Nuphar pumila; assembly: GCF_984573655.1. Classification (NCBI taxonomy): domain Eukaryota; kingdom Viridiplantae; phylum Streptophyta; class Magnoliopsida; order Nymphaeales; family Nymphaeaceae; genus Nuphar; species Nuphar pumila. The sequence continues at coordinate 60,645,542 of NC_143263.1, forward strand.
TTTACGATGTATGACATTTCACGTGGTCAATTAATTAATTTATTGACCGAAATATATGATTAAATTAGGCAGGATTGTAGAAAAAGAAATGGTTGAATCAAAATAATTCCTTCTTAATTTGCAATTTTGTTAGAGGGTACTATGAATGTTCTACCATGTTCCATTTACACACTAAAGGAGTGATACAAGATATAAGGTGTGCAGTTAAGCCAACATTTCTATTTGCAAATAAGGGGTTTCCAAGTGCAAGCCCAAGTACTTATAACATCTCAGGTGGTAGTTGCTAACTTACTAGGTTCAGTCGATATAGTCGTTCAGAATCATTGATCCTATTTCCCTATCGAGCAGCAGCACCTGTTAAAAACAAAGAGAAGAATTCTCAATTTATCCTAAGATCCGCTTTTGTCCGATCCATGTCATAGATCTGATAAAAGCCAGACTAACCAATCAAGTACCTCGTATTTTACTGTGGAGGCACTTTCAGCAATTTATTGCTTATTGCTTTATTGTGTATTTTACCTACTTGATAGCTTAATCTGGTTTTTATGGAGGCACTTTCAACAATATATTTCTGTAGTGTAATTCAAATATAATAAATATTAATATCGTACACATATTTCGCTTGCTCTTTTTTTCTTTGTACATTATATCATACATATCATCAATAAATATATTTATATAAATCATGTTCCGCAAGCATTGGAATACGATTCATGGGCTTACCTAATTTTGAATTTAAATCTTAAATATTTAGAGCCTTATTTTGTTATTTATTTGTATTCAAAGTTACTCAAAGATGACCTTCTATGGCTAAGCATACTAAACATGATACAACAACAACAATTACTAATTTATCTGCCAATATATTACTGAAAAATCGAAAACTCAGTGATTCTACAAGGTAAACGCTCACCTGACCTGTTAGAAAAAAATAAATAGGAATAGAGATAGAATAAAAGTAACCCGAAAACTCAGTGATTCTGAATTTTCTGATCTTGACATTCAAATTTGCCAAATTTGTTTGTTTACTATAATTTAACAAAAGGCATTAAACGATATATCAAAACGATGCATGAAGTGTGGAGTTGTTAGTGCATTCCAAGTATGTCTGTCCAGTAGGAGTGAAGTGTGGAGTTGATATAATTTAAAGATTGAGAAGAGGTAGGGCCAAAGCAGTAAAAGAATGTAACTTTTCAAGTTTCTAGGATTACAAAAAGGTATTATCAAATAAAACTGCTAATGCCATGACGTAAATTGTTGAAAGCGCCTCCATAAAAGCCAAACTAAGCAATGAAGTACCTTGTATTTTATGCCTAACCTAACCTAACCTACATGATTTTTAATTGTCTTAATCATTATCTCACATCAGTTCAAATGAAATGATTCATTAAAGAGGAATCATGCCATATCGAGATTTGATCATTGATTGATACAATTTTTATTTTGGTTAATTGTTGAATAGGCTAGAATGAAATAACAATGGTTTTGGAGAGATAGTCGGTGTCGAAGCAAACCAACATTTCTATTGGCAAATAGGAGGTTTACAAGTGTTGACAGACGGCTAGAATTTCTTCGAATATGTTGTAGAATTCATTTAAGACATGAGCGAAACTTAAAATTGATAAGATTTAGGTGCGCTTTTACAACGGAGAATCATACGGTTTCTTTATGAGGAGTTAGTTGCACCTATGAATGATATAAATACTACTGCTGAATCATTGATCCTAGTTCCCTATCAAGTAGCACCACCAATAACGCTTGGCCATCCAAATTCCCTTTTGATTCCAAGTGCAACTGACCTTGAATATTCTTTAAGCCCCTAGTGATGGATCGACCTGGTACCTAAAGGTTGGTTTCAAATTTAGATTTATGGCTTATATTGGTTGACCTTCAATAGCTCTTGGGTGATTTTGAAATCTTAGGATACAATGATGTATATATATTATGATTGATATCGCGAAGGTAAAGGGACTCTAAACCGCAACGTTAGCTTGGTAGGATAGGGGTATAGTTGACGTCGATTCATCATTTTTAACATCAATAATTCAAAACCAAACGTGAAACTTTGTTTTCATTCCGATTCTTTATGCAATATGGATAGATTTACGAATTTAAAGACTAAACGAAAAAATTTACGATGTATGACATTTCACGTGGTCAATTAATTAATTTATTGACCGAAATATATGATTAAATTAGGCAGGATTGTAGAAAAAGAAATGGTTGAATCAAAATAATTCCTTCTTAATTTGCAATTTTGTTAGAGGGTACTATGAATGTTCTACCATGTTCCATTTACACACTAAAGGAGTGATACAAGATATAAGGTGTGCAGTTAAGCCAACATTTCTATTTGCAAATAAGGGGTTTCCAAGTGCAAGCCCAAGTACTTATAACATCTCAGGTGGTAGTTGCTAACTTACTAGGTTCAGTCGATATAGTCGTTCAGAATCATTGATCCTATTTCCCTATCGAGCAGCAGCACCTGTTAAAAACAAAGAGAAGAATTCTCAATTTATCCTAAGATCCGCTTTTGTCCGATCCATGTCATAGATCTGATAAAAGCCAGACTAACCAATCAAGTACCTCGTATTTTACTGTGGAGGCACTTTCAGCAATTTATTGCTTATTGCTTTATTGTGTATTTTACCTACTTGATAGCTTAATCTGGCTTTTATGGAGGCACTTTCAACAATATATTTCTGTAGTGTAATTCAAATATAATAAATATTAATATCGTACACATATTTCGCTTGCTCTTTTTTTCGTTGTACACTATATCATACATATCATCAATAAATACATTTATATAAATCATGTTCCGCAAGCATTGGAATACGATTCATGGGCTTACCTAATTTTGAATTTAAATCTTAGATATTTAGAGCCTTATTTTGTTATTTATTTGTATTCAAAGTTACTCAAAGATGACCTTCTATGGCTAAGCATACTAAACATGATACAACAACAACAATTACTAATTTATCTGCCAATATATTACAGAAAAGTCGAAAACTCAGTGATTCTACAAGGTAAACGCTCACCTGACCTGTTAGAAAAAAATAAATAGGAATAGAGATAGAATAAAAGTAACCCGAAAACTCAGTGATTCTGAATTTTCTGATCTTGACATTCAAATTTGCCAAATTTGTTTGTTTACTATAATTTAACAAAAGGCATTAAACGATATATCAAAACGATGCATGAAGTGTGGAGTTGTTAGTGCATTCCAAGTATGTCTGTCCAGTAGGAGTGAAGTGTGGAGTTGATATAATTTAAAGATTGAGAAGAGGTAGGGCCAAAGCAGTAAAAGAATGTAACTTTTCAAGTTTCTAGGATTACAAAAAGGTATTATCAAATAAAACTGCTAATGCCATGACGTAAATTGTTGAAAGCGCCTCCATAAAAGCCAAACTAAGCAATGAAGTACCTTGTATTTTATGCCTAACCTACATGATTTTTAATTGTCTTAATCATTATCTCACATCAGTTCAAATGAAATGACTCATTAAAGAGGAATCATGCCATATCGAGATTTGATCATTGATTGATACAATTTTTATTTTGGTTAATTGTTGAATAGGCTAGAATGAAATAACAATGGTTTTGGAGAGATAGTCGGTGTGGAAGCAAACCAACATTTCTATTGGCAAATAGGAGGTTTACAAGTGTTGACAGACGGCTAGAATTTCTTCGAATATGTTGTAGAATTCATTTAAGACATGAGCGAAACTTAAAATTGATAAGATTTAGGTGCGCATTTACAACGGAGAATCATACGGTTTCTTTATGAGGAGTTAGTTGCACCTATGAATGATATAAATACTACTGCTGAATCATTGATCCTAGTTCCCTATCAAGTAGCACCACCAATAACGCTTGGCCATCCAAATTCCCTTTTGATTCCAAGTGCAACTGACCTTGAATATTCTTTAAGCCCCTAGTGATGGATCGACCTGGTACCTAAAGGTTGGTTTCAAATTTAGATTTATGGCTTATATTGGTTGACCTTCAATAGCTCTTGGGTGATTTTGAAATCTTAGGATACAATGATGTATATATATTATGATTGATATCGCGAAGGTAAAGGGACTCTAAACCGCAACGTTAGCTTGGTAGGATAGGGGTATAGTTGACGTCGATTCATCATTTTTAACATCAATAATTCAAAACCAAACGTGAAACTTTGTTTTCATTCCGATTCTTTATGCAATATGGATAGATTTACGAATTTAAAGACTAAACGAAAAAATTTACGATGTATGACATTTCACGTGGTCAATTAATTAATTTATTGACCGAAATATATGATTAAATTAGGCAGGATTGTAGAAAAAGAAATGGTTGAATCAAAATAATTCCTTCTTAATTTGCAATTTTGTTAGAGGGTACTATGAATGTTCTACCATGTTCCATTTACACACTAAAGGAGTGATACAAGATATAAGGTGTGCAGTTAAGCCAACATTTCTATTTGCAAATAAGGGGTTTCCAAATGCAAGCCCAAGTACTTATAACATCTCAGGTGGTAGTTGCTAACTTACTAGGTTCCGTCGATATAGTCGTTCAGAATCATTGATCCTATTTCCCTATCGAGCAGCAGCACCTGTTAAAAACAAAAAGAAGAATTCTCAATTTATCCTAAGATCCGCTTTTGTCCGATCCATGTCATAGATCTGATAAAAGCCAGACTAACCAATCAAGTACCTCGTATTTTACTGTGGAGGCACTTTCAGCAATTTATTGCTTATTGCTTTATTGTGTATTTTACCTACTTGATAGCTTAATCTGGCTTTTATGGAGGCACTTTCAACAATATATTTCTGTAGTGTAATTCAAATATAATAAATATTAATATCGTACACATATTTCACTTGCTCTTTTTTTCTTTGTACACTATATCATACATATCATCAATAAATATATTTATATAAATCATGTTCCGCAAGCATTGGAATACGATTCATGGGCTTACCTAATTTTGAATTTAAATCTTAGATATTTAGAGCCTTATTTTGTTATTTATTTGTATTCAAAGTTACTCAAAGATGACCTTCTATGGCTAAGCATACTAAACATGATACAACAACAACAATTACTAATTTATCTGCCAATATATTACTGAAAAGTCGAAAACTCAGTGATTCTACAAGGTAAACGCTCACCTGACCTGTTAGAAAAAAATAAATAGGAATAGAGATAGAATAAAAGTAACCCGAAAACTCAGTGATTCTGAATTTTCTGATCTTGACATTCAATTTTGCCAAATTTGTTTGTTTACTATAATTTAACAAAAGGCATTAAACGATATATCAAAACGATGCATGAAGTGTGGAGTTGCTAGTGCATTCCAAGTATGTCTGTCCAGTAGGAGTGAAGTGTGGAGTTGATATAATTTAAAGATTGAGAAGAGGTAGGGCCAAAGCAGTAAAAGAATGTAACTTTTCAAGTTTCTAGGATTACAAAAAGGTATTATCAAATAAAACTGCTAATGCCATGACGTAAATTGTTGAAAGCGCCTCCATAAAAGCCAAACTAAGCAATGAAGTACCTTGTATTTTATGCCTAACCTAACCTAACCTACATGATTTTTAATTGTCTTAATCATTATCTCACATCAGTTCAAATGAAATGACTCATTAAAGAGGAATCATGCCATATCGAGATTTGATCATTGATTGATACAATTTTTATTTTGGTTAATTGTTGAATAGGCTAGAATGAAATAACAATGGTTTTGGAGAGATAGTCGGTGTGGAAGCAAACCAACATTTCTATTGGCAAATAGGAGGTTTACAAGTGTTGACAGACGGCTGGAATTTCTTCGAATATGTTGTAGAATTCATTTAAGACATGAGCGAAACTTAAAATTGATAAGATTTAGGTGCGCTTTTACAACAGAGAATCATACGGTTTCTTTATGAGGAGTTAGTTGCACCTATGAATGATATAAATACTACTGCTGAATCATTGATCCTAGTTCCCTATCAAGTAGCACCACCAATAACGCTTGGCCATCCAAATTCCCTTTTGATTCCAAGTGCAACTGACCTTGAATATTCTTTAAGCCCCTAGTGATGGATCGACCTGGTACCTAAAGGTTGGTTTCAAATTTAGATTTATGGCTTATATTGGTTGACCTTCAATAGCTCTTGGGTGATTTTGAAATCTTAGGATACAATGATGTATATATATTATGATTGATATCGCGAAGGTAAAGGGACTCTAAACCGCAACGTTAGCTTGGTAGGATAGTGGTATAGTTGACGTCGATTCATCATTTTTAACATCAATAATTCAAAACCAAACGTGAAACTTTGTTTTCATTCCGATTCTTTATGCAATATGGATAGATTTACGAATTTAAAGACTAAACGAAAAAATTTACGATGTATGACATTTCACGTGGTCAATTAATTAATTTATTGACCGAAATATATGATTAAATTAGGCAGGATTGTAGAAAAAGAAATGGTTGAATCAAAATAATTCCTTCTTAATTTGCAATTTTGTTAGAGGGTACTATGAATGTTCTACCATGTTCCATTTACACACTAAAGGAGTGATACAAGATATAAGGTGTGCAGTTAAGCCAACATTTCTATTTGCAAATAAGGGGTTTCCAAGTGCAAGCCCAAGTACTTATAACATCTCAGGTGGTAGTTGCTAACTTACTAGGTTCCGTCGATATAGTCGTTCAGAATCATTGATCCTATTTCCCTATCGAGCAGCAGCACCTGTTAAAAACAAAAAGAAGAATTCTCAATTTATCCTAAGATCCGCTTTTGTCCGATCCATGTCATAGATCTGATAAAAGCCAGACTAACCAATCAAGTACCTCGTATTTTACTGTGGAGGCACTTTCAGCAATTTATTGCTTATTGCTTTATTGTGTATTTTACCTACTTGATAGCTTAATCTGGCTTTTATGGAGGCACTTTCAACAATATATTTCTGTAGTGTAATTCAAATATAATAAATATTAATATCGTACACATATTTCACTTGCTCTTTTTTTCTTTGTACACTATATCATACATATCATCAATAAATATATTTATATAAATCATGTTCCGCAAGCATTGGAATACGATTCATGGGCTTACCTAATTTTGAATTTAAATCTTAGATATTTAGAGCCTTATTTTGTTATTTATTTGTATTCAAAGTTACTCAAAGATGACCTTCTATGGCTAAGCATACTAAACATGATACAACAACAACAATTACTAATTTATCTGCCAATATATTACTGAAAAGTCGAAAACTCAGTGATTCTACAAGGTAAACGCTCACCTGACCTGTTAGAAAAAAATAAATAGGAATAGAGATAGAATAAAAGTAACCCGAAAACTCAGTGATTCTGAATTTTCTGATCTTGACATTCAATTTTGCCAAATTTGTTTGTTTACTATAATTTAACAAAAGGCATTAAACGATATATCAAAACGATGCATGAAGTGTGGAGTTGCTAGTGCATTCCAAGTATGTCTGTCCAGTAGGAGTGAAGTGTGGAGTTGATATAATTTAAAGATTGAGAAGAGGTAGGGCCAAAGCAGTAAAAGAATGTAACTTTTCAAGTTTCTAGGATTACAAAAAGGTATTATCAAATAAAACTGCTAATGCCATGATGTAAATTGTTGAAAGCGCCTCCATAAAAGCCAAACTAAGCAATGAAGTACCTTGTATTTTATGCCTAACCTAACCTAACCTACATGATTTTTAATTGTCTTAATCATTATCTCACATCAGTTCAAATGAAATGACTCATTAAAGAGGAATCATGCCATATCGAGATTTGATCATTGATTGATACAATTTTTATTTTGGTTAATTGTTGAATAGGCTAGAATGAAATAACAATGGTTTTGGAGAGATAGTCGGTGTGGAAGCAAACCAACATTTCTATTGGCAAATAGGAGGTTTACAAGTGTTGACAGACGGCTGGAATTTCTTCGAATATGTTGTAGAATTCATTTAAGACATGAGCGAAACTTAAAATTGATAAGATTTAGGTGCGCTTTTACAACAGAGAATCATACGGTTTCTTTATGAGGAGTTAGTTGCACCTATGAATGATATAAATACTACTGCTGAATCATTGATCCTAGTTCCCTATCAAGTAGCACCACCAATAACGCTTGGCCATCCAAATTCCCTTTTGATTCCAAGTGCAACTGACCTTGAATATTCTTTAAGCCCCTAGTGATGGATCGACCTGGTACCTAAAGGTTGGTTTCAAATTTAGATTTATGGCTTATATTGGTTGACCTTCAATAGCTCTTGGGTGATTTTGAAATCTTAGGATACAATGATGTATATATATTATGATTGATATCGCGAAGGTAAAGGGACTCTAAACCGCAACGTTAGCTTGGTAGGATAGTGGTATAGTTGACGTCGATTCATCATTTTTAACATCAATAATTCAAAACCAAACGTGAAACTTTGTTTTCATTCCGATTCTTTATGCAATATGGATAGATTTACGAATTTAAAGACTAAACGAAAAAATTTACGATGTATGACATTTCACGTGGTCAATTAATTAATTTATTGACCGAAATATATGATTAAATTAGGCAGGATTGTAGAAAAAGAAATGGTTGAATCAAAATAATCCCTTCTTAATTTGCAATTTTGTTAGAGGGTACTATGAATGTTCTACCATGTTCCATTTACACACTAAAGGAGTGATACAAGATATAAGGTGTGCAGTTAAGCCAACATTTCTATTTGCAAATAAGGGGTTTCCAAGTGCAAGCCCAAGTACTTATAACATCTCAGGTGGTAGTTGCTAACTTACTAGGTTCAGTCGATATAGTCGTTCAGAATCATTGATCCTATTTCCCTATCGAGCAGCAGCACCTGTTAAAAACAAAGAGAAGAATTCTCAATTTATCCTAAGATCCGCTTTTGTCCGATCCATGTCATAGATCTGATAAAAGCCAGACTAACCAATCAAGTACCTCGTATTTTACTGTGGAGGCACTTTCAGCAATTTATTGCTTATTGCTTTATTGTGTATTTTACCTACTTGATAGCTTAATCTAGCTTTTATGGAGGCACTTTCAACAATATATTTCTGTAGTGTAATTCAAATATAATAAATATTAATATCGTACACATATTTCGCTTGCTCTTTTTTTCTTTGTACACTATATCATACATATCATCAATAAATACATTTATATAAATCATGTTCCGCAAGCATTGGAATACGATTCATGGGCCTACCTAATTTTGAATTTAAATATTAGATATTTAGAGCCTTATTTTGTTATTTATTTGTATTCAAAGTTACTCAAAGATGACCTTCTATGGCTAAGCATACTAAACATGATACAACAACAACAATTACTAATTTATCTGCCAATATATTACTGAAAAGTCGAAAACTCAGTGATTCTACAAGGTAAACGCTCACCTGACCTGTTAGAAAAAAATAAATAGGAATAGAGATAGAATAAAAGTAACCCGAAAACTCAGTGATTCTGAATTTTCTGATCTTGACATTCAAATTTGCCAAATTTGTTTGTTTACTATAATTTAACAAAAGGCATTAAACGATATATCAAAACGATGCATGAAGTGTGGAGTTGTTAGTGCATTCCAAGTATGTCTGTCCAGTAGGAGTGAAGTGTGGAGTTGATATAATTTAAAGATTGAGAAGAGGTAGGGCCAAAGCAGTAAAAGAATGTAACTTTTCAAGTTTCTAGGATTACAAAAAGGTATTATCAAATAAAACTGCTAATGCCATGACGTAAATTGTTGAAAGCGCCTCCATAAAAGCCAAACTAAGCAATGAAGTACCTTGTATTTTATGCCTAACCTAACCTAACATAAATGATTTTTAATTGTCTTAATCATTATCTCACATCAGTTCAAATGAAATGACTCATTAAAGAGGAATCATGCCATATCGAGATTTGATCATTGATTGATACAATTTTTATTTTGGTTAATTGTTGAATAGGCTAGAATGAAATAACAATGGTTTTGGAGAGATAGTCGGTGTGGAAGCAAACCAACATTTCTATTGGCAAATAGGAGGTTTACAAGTGTTGACAGACGGCTAGAATTTCTTCGAATATGTTGTAGAATTCATTTAAGACATGAGCGAAACTTAAAATTGATAAGATTTAGGTGCGCTTTTACAACGGAGAATCATACGGTTTCTTTATGAGGAGTTAGTTGCACCTATGAATGATATAAATACTACTGCTGAATCATTGATCCTAGTTCCCTATCAAGTAGCACCACCAATAACGCTTGGCCATCCAAATTCCCTTTTGATTCCAAGTGCAACTGACCTTGAATATTCTTTAAGCCCCTAGTGATGGATCGACCTGGTACCTAAAGGTTGATTTCAAATTTAGATTTATGGCTTATATTGGTTGACCTTCAATAGCTCTTGGGTGATTTTGAAATCTTAGGATACAATGATGTATATATATTATGATTGATATCGCGAAGGTAAAGGGACTCTAAACCGCAACGTTAGCTTGGTAGGATAGGGGTATAGTTGACGTCGATTCATCATTTTTAACATCAATAATTCAAAACCAAACGTGAAACTTTGTTTTCATTCCGATTCTTTATGCAATATGGATAGATTTACGAATTTAAAGACTAAACGAAAAAATTTACGATGTATGACATTTCACGTGGTCAATTAATTAATTTATTGACCGAAATATATGATTAAATTAGGCAGGATTGTAGAAAAAGAAATGGTTGAATCAAAATAATCCCTTCTTAATTTGCAATTTTGTTAGAGGGTACTATGAATGTTCTACCATGTTCCATTTACACACTAAAGGAGTGATACAAGATATAAGGTGTGCAGTTAAGCCAACATTTCTATTTGCAAATAAGGGGTTTCCAAGTGCAAGCCCAAGTACTTATAACATCTCAGGTGGTAGTTGCTAACTTACTATGTTCAGTCGATATAGTCGTTCAGAATCATTGATCCTATTTCCCTATCGAGCAGCAGCACCTGTTAAAAACAAAGAGAAGAATTCTCAATTTATCCTAAGATCCGCTTTTGTCTGATCCATGTCATAGATCTGATTAAAGCCAGACTAACCAATCAAGTACCTCGTATTTTACTGTGGAGGCACTTTCAGCAATTTATTGCTTATTGCTTTATTGTGTATTTTACCTACTTGATAGCTTAATCTGGCTTTTATGGAGGCACTTTCAACAATATATTTCTGTAGTGTAATTCAAATATAATAAATATTAATATCGTACACATATTTCGCTTGCTCTTTTTTTCTTTGTACACTATATCATACATATCATCAATAAATATATTTATATAAATCATGTTCCGCAAGCATTGGAATACGATTCATGGGCTTACCTAATTTTGAATTTAAATCTTAGATATTTAGAGCCTTATTTTGTTATTTATTTGTATTCAAAGTTACTCAAAGATGACCTTCTATGGCTAAGCATACTAAACATGATACAACAACAACAATTACTAATTTATCTGCCAATATATTACTGAAAAGTCAAAAACTCAGTTATTCTACAAGGTAAACGCTCACCTGACCTGTTAGAAAAAAATAAATAGGAATAGAGATAGAATAAAAGTAACCCGAAAACTCAGTGATTCTGAATTTTCTGATCTTGACATTCAAATTTGCCAAATTTGTTTGTTTACTATAATTTAACAAAAGGCATTAAACGGTATATCAAAACGATGCATGAAGTGTGGAGTTGTTAGTGCATTCCAAGTATGTCTGTCCAGTAGGAGTGAAGTGTGGAGTTGATATAATTTAAAGATTGAGAAGAGGTAGGGCCAAAGCAGTAAAAGAATGTAACTTTTCAAGTTTCTAGGATTACAAAAAGGTATTATCAAATAAAACTGCTAATGCCATGACGTAAATTGTTGAAAGCGCCTCCATAAAAGCCAAACTAAGCAATGAAGTACCTTGTATTTTATGCCTAACCTAACCTACATGATTTTTAATTGTCTTAATCATTATCTCACATCAGTTCAAATGAAATGACTCATTAAAGAGGAATCATGCCATATCGAGATTTGATCATTGATTCATACAATTTTTATTTTGGTTAATTGTTGAATAGGCTAGAATGAAATAACAATGGTTTTGGAGAGATAGTCGGTGTGGAAGCAAACCAACATTTCTATTGGCAAATAGGAGGTTTACAAGTGTTGACAGACGGCTAGAATTTCTTCGAATATGTTGTAGAATTCATTTAAGACATGAGCGAAACTTAAAATTGATAAGATTTAGGTGCGCTTTTACAACGGAGAATCATACGGTTTCTTTATGAGGAGTTAGTTGCACCTATGAATGATATAAATACTACTGCTGAATCATTGATCCTAGTTCCCTATCAAGTAGCACCACCAATAATGCTTGGCCATCCAAATTCCCTTTTGATTCCAAGTGCAACTGACCTTGAATATTCTTTAAGCCCCTAGTGATGGATCGACCTGGTACCTAAAGGTTGGTTTCAAATTTAGATTTATGGCTTATATTGGTTGACCTTCAATAGCTCTTGGGTGATTTTGAAATCTTAGGATACAATGATGTATATATATTATGATTGATATCGCGAAGGTAAAGGGACTCTAAACCGCAACGTTAGCTTGGTAGGATAGGGGTATAGTTGACGTCGATTCATCATTTTTAACATCAATAATTCAAAACCAAACGTGAAACTTTGTTTTCATTCCGATTCTTTATGCAATATGGATAGATTTACGAATTTAAAGACTAAACGAAAAAATTTACAATGTATGACATTTCACGTGGTCAATTAATTAATTTATTGACCGAAATATATGATTAAATTAGGAAGGATTGTAGAAAAAGAAATGGTTGAATCAAAATAATTCCTTCTTAATTTGCAATTTTGTTAGAGGGTAGTATGAATGTTCTACCATGTTCCATTTACACACTAAAGGAGTGATACAAGATATAAGGTGTGCAGTTAAGCCAACATTTCTATTTGCAAATAAGGGGTTTCCAAGTGCAAGCCCAAGTACTTATAACATCTCAGGTGGTAGTTGCTAACTTACTAGGTTCAGTCGATATAGTCGTTCAGAATCATTGATCCTATTTCCCTATCGAGCAGCAGCACCTGTTAAAAACAAAGAGAAGAATTCTCAATTTATCCTAAGATCCGCTTTTGTCCGATCCATGTCATAGATCTGATAAAAGCCAGACTAACCAATCAAGTACCTCGTATTTTACTGTGGAGGCACTTTCAGCAATTTATTGCTTATTGCTTTATTGTGTATTTTACCTACTTGATAGCTTAATCTGGCTTTTATGGAGGCACTTTCAACAATATATTTCTGTAGTGTAATTCAAATATAATAAATATTAATATCGTACACATATTTCGCTTGCTCTTTTTTTCTTTGTACACTATATCATACATATCATCAATAAATATATTTATATAAATCATGTTCCGCAAGCATTGGAATACGATTCATGGGCTTACCTAATTTTGAATTTAAATCTTAGATATTTAGAGCCTTATTTTGTTATTTATTTGTATTCAAAGTTACTCAAAGATGACCTTCTATGGCTAAGCATACTAAACATGATACAACAACAACAATTACTAATTTATCTGCCAATATATTACTGAAAAGTCGAAAACTCAGTGATTCTACAAGGTAAACGCTCACCTGACCTGTTAGAAAAAAATAAATAGGAATAGAGATAGAATAAAAGTAACCCGAAAACTCAGTGATTCTGAATTTTCTGATCTTGACATTCAAATTTGCCAAATTTGTTTGTTTACTATAATTTAACAAAAGGCATTAAACGGTATATCAAAACGATGCATGAAGTGTGGAGTTGTTAGTGCATTCCAAGTATGTCTGTCAAGTAGGAGTGAAGTGTGGAGTTGATATAATTTAAAGATTGAGAAGAGGTAGGGCCAAAGCAGTAAAAGAATGTAACTTTTCAAGTTTCTAGGATTACAAAAAGGTATTATCAAATAAAACTGCTAATGCCATGACGTAAATTGTTGAAAGCGCCTCCATAAAAGCCAAACTAAGCAATGAAGTACCTTGTATTTTATGCCTAACCTAACCTAACCTACATGATTTTTAATTGTCTTAATCATTATCTCACATCAGTTCAAATGAAATGACTCATTAAAGAGGAATCATGCCATATCGAGATTTGATCATTGATTGATACAATTTTTATTTTGGTTAATTGTTGAATAGGCTAGAATGAAATAACAATGGTTTTGGAGAGATAGTCGGTGTGGAAGCAAACCAACATTTCTATTGGCAAATAGGAGGTTTACAAGTGTTGACAGACGGCTAGAATTTCTTCGAATATGTTGTAGAATTCATTTAAGACATGAGCGAAACTTAAAATTGATAAGATTTAGGTGCGCTTTTACAACGGAGAATCATACGGTTTCTTTATGAGGAGTTAGTTGCACCTATGAATGATATAAATACTACTGCTGAATCATTGATCCTAGTTCCCTATCAAGTAGCACCACCAATAACGCTTGGCCATCCAAATTCCCTTTTGATTCCAAGTGCAACTGACCTTGAATATTCTTTAAGCCCCTAGTGATGGATCGACCTGGTACCTAAAGGTTGGTTTCAAATTTAGATTTATGGCTTATATTGGTTGACCTTCAATAGCTCTTGGGTGATTTTGAAATCTTAGGATACAATGATGTATATATATTATGATTGATATCGCGAAGGTAAAGGGACTCTAAACCGCAACGTTAGCTTGGTAGGATAGGGGTATAGTTGACGTCGATTCATCATTTTTAACATCAATAATTCAAAACCAAACGTGAAACTTTGTTTTCATTCCGATTCTTTATGCAATATGGATAGATTTACGAATTTAAAGACTAAACGAAAAAATTTACAATGTATGACATTTCACGTGGTCAATTAATTAATTTATTGACCGAAATATATGATTAAATTAGGCAGGATTGTAGAAAAAGAAATGGTTGAATCAAAATAATTCCTTCTTAATTTGCAATTTTGTTAGAGGGTAGTATGAATGTTCTACCATGTTCCATTTACACACTAAAGGAGTGATACAAGATATAAGGTGTGCAGTTAAGCCAACATTTCTATTTGCAAATAAGGGGTTTCCAAGTGCAAGCCCAAGTACTTATAACATCTCAGGTGGTAGTTGCTAACTTACTAGGTTCAGTCGATATAGTCGTTCAGAATCATTGATCCTATTTCCCTATCGAGCAGCAACACCTGTTAAAAACAAAGAGAAGAATTCTCAATTTATCCTAAGATCCGCTTTTGTCCGATCCATGTCATAGATCTGATAAAAGCCAGACTAACCAATCAAGTACCTCGTATTTTACTGTGGAGGCACTTTCAGCAATTTATTGCTTATTGCTTTATTGTGTATTTTACCTACTTGATAGCTTAATCTGGCTTTTATGGAGGCACTTTCAACAATATATTTCTGTAGTGTAATTCAAATATAATAAATATTAATATCGTACACATATTTCGCTTGCTCTTTTTTTCTTTGTACACTATATCATACATATCATCAATAAATATATTTATATAAATCATGTTCCGCAAGCATTGGAATACGATTCATGGGCTTACCTAATTTTGAATTTAAATCTTAGATATTTAGAGCCTTATTTTGTTATTTATTTGTATTCAAAGTTACTCAAAGATGACCTTCTATGGCTAAGCATACTAAACATGATACAACAACACCAATTACTAATTTATCTGCCAATATATTACTGAAAAGTCGAAAACTCAGTGATTCTACAAGGTAAACGCTCACCTGACCTGTTAGAAAAAAATAAATAGGAATAGAGATAGAATAAAAGTAACCCGAAAACTCAGTGATTCTGAATTTTCTGATCTTGACATTCAAATTTGCCAAATTTGTTTGTTTACTATAATTTAACAAAAGGCATTAAACGATATATCAAAACGATGCATGAAGTGTGGAGTTGTTAGTGCATTCCAAGTATGTCTGTCCAGTAGGAGTGAAGTGTGGAGTTGATATAATTTAAAGATTGAGAAGAGGTAGGGCCAAAGCAGTAAAAGAATGTAACTTTTCAAGTTTCTAGGATTACAAAAAGGTATTATCAAATAAAACTGCTAATGCCATGACGTAAATTGTTGAAAGCGCCTCCATAAAAGCCAAACTAAGCAATGAAGTACCTTGTATTTTATGCCTAACCTAACCTAACCTACATGATTTTTAATTGTCTTAATCATTATCTCACATCAGTTCAAATGAAATGACTCATTAAAGAGGAATCATGCCATATCGAGATTTGATCATTGATTGATACAATTTTTATTTTGGTTAATTGTTGAATAGGCTAGAATGAAATAACAATGGTTTTGGAGAGATAGTCGGTGTGGAAGCAAACCAACATTTCTATTGGCAAATAGGAGGTTTACAAGTGTTGACAGACGGCTAGAATTTCTTCGAATATGTTGTAGAATTCATTTAAGACATGAGCGAAACTTAAAATTGATAAGATTTAGGTGCGCTTTTACAACGGAGAATCATACGGTTTCTTTATGAGGAGTTAGTTGCACCTATGAATGATATAAATACTACTGCTGAATCATTGATCCTAGTTCCCTATCAAGTAGCACCACCAATAACGCTTGGCCATCCAAATTCCCTTTTGATTCCAAGTGCAACTGACCTTGAATATTCTTTAAGCCCCTAGTGATGGATCGACCTGGTACCTAAAGGTTGGTTTCAAATTTAGATTTATGGCTTATATTGGTTGACCTTCAATAGCTCTTGGGTGATTTTGAAATCTTAGGATACAATGATGTATATATATTATGATTGATATCGCGAAGGTAAAGGGACTCTAAACCGCAACGTTAGCTTGGTAGGATAGGGGTATAGTTGACGTCGATTCATCATTTTTAACATCAATAATTCAAAACCAAACGTAAAACTTTGTTTTCATTCCGATTCTTTATGCAATATGGATAGATTTACGAATTTAAAGACTAAACGAAAAAATTTACGATGTATGACATTTCACGTGGTCAATTAATTAATTTATTGACCGAAATATATGATTAAATTAGGCAGGATTGTAGAAAAAGAAATGGTTGAATCAAAATAATTCCTTCTTAATTTGCAATTTTGTTAGAGGGTACTATGAATGTTCTACCATGTTCCATTTACACACTAAAGGAGTGATACAAGATATAAGGTGTGCAGTTAAGCCAACATTTCTATTTGCAAATAAGGGGTTTCCAAGTGCAAGCCCAAGTACTTATAACATCTCAGGTGGTAGTTGCTAACTTACTAGGTTCAGTCGATATAGTCGTTCAGAATCATTGATCCTATTTCCCTATCGAGCAGCAGCACCTGTTAAAAACAAAGAGAAGAATTCTCAATTTATCCTAAGATCCGCTTTTGTCCGATCCATGTCATAGATCTGATAAAAGCCAGACTAACCAATCAAGTACCTCGTATTTTACTGTGGAGGCACTTTCAGCAATTTATTGCTTATTGCTTTATTGTGTATTTTACCTACTTGATAGCTTAATCTGGCTTTTATGGAGGCACTTTCAACAATATATTTCTGTAGTGTAATTCAAATATAATAAATATTAATATCGTACACATATTTCGCTTGCTCTTTTTTTCTTTGTACACTATATCATACATATCATCAATAAATATATTTATATAAATCATGTTCCGCAAGCATTGGAATACGATTCATGGGCTTACCTAATTTTGAATTTAAATCTTAGATATTTAGAGCCTTATTTTGTTATTTATTTGTATTCAAAGTTTCTCAAAGATGACCTTCTATGGCTAAGCATACTAAACATGATACAACAACAACAATTACTAATTTATCTGCCAATATATTACTGAAAAGTCGAAAACTCAGTGATTCTACAAGGTAAACGCTCACCTGACCTGTTAGAAAAAAATAAATAGAAATAGAGATAGAATAAAAGTAACCCGAAAACTCAGTGATTCTGAATTTTCTGATCTTGACATTCAAATTTGCCAAATTTGTTTGTTTACTATAATTTAACAAAAGGCATTAAACGGTATATCAAAACGATGCATGAAGTGTGGAGTTGTTAGTGCATTCCAAGTATGTCTGTCCAGTAGGAGTGAAGTGTGGAGTTGATATAATTTAAAGATTGAGAAGAGGTAGGGCCAAAGCAGTAAAAGAATGTAACTTTTCAAGTTTCTAGGATTACAAAAAGGTATTATCAAATAAAACTGCTAATGCCATGACGTAAATTGTTGAAAGCGCCTCCATAAAAGCCAAACTAAGCAATGAAGTACCTTGTATTTTATGCCTAACCTAACCTAACCTACATGATTTTTAATTGTCTTAATCATTATCTCACATCATTTCAAATGAAATGATTCATTAAAGAGGAATCATGCCATATCGAGATTTGATCATTGATTGATACAATTTTTATTTTGGTTAATTGTTGAATAGGCTAGAATGAAATAACAATGGTTTTGGAGAGATAGTCGGTGTGGAAGCAAACCAACATTTCTATTGGCAAATAGGAGGTTTACAAGTGTTGACAGACGGCTAGAATTTCTTCGAATATGTTGTAGAATTCATTTAAGACATGAGCGAAACTTAAAATTGATAAGATTTAGGTGCGCTTTTACAACGGAGAATCATACGGTTTCTTTATGAGGAGTTAGTTGCACCTATGAATGATATAAATACTACTGCTGAATCATTGATCCTAGTTCCCTATCAAGTAGCACCACCAATAACGCTTGGCCATCCAAATTCCCTTTTGATTCCAAGTGCAACTGACCTTGAATATTCTTTAAGCCCCTAGTGATGGATCGACCTGGTACCTAAAGGTTGGTTTCAAATTTAGATTTATGGCTTATATTGGTTGACCTTCAATAGCTCTTGGGTGATTTTGAAATCTTAGGATACAATGATGTATATATATTATGATTGATATCGCGAAGGTAAAGGGACTCTAAACCGCAACGTTAGCTTGGTAGGATAGGGGTATAGTTGACGTCGATTCATCATTTTTAACATCAATAATTCAAAACCAAACGTGAAACTTCGTTTTCATTCCGATTCTTTATGCAATATGGATAGATTTACGAATTTAAAGACTAAACGAAAAAATTTACGATGTATGACATTTCATGTTGTCAATTAATTAATTTATTGACCGAAATATATGATTAAATTAGGCAGGATTGTAGAAAAAGAAATGGTTGAATCAAAATAATCCCTTCTTAATTTGCAATTTTGTTATAGGGTACTATGAATGTTCTACCATGTTCCATTTACACACTAAAGGAGTGATACAAGATATAAGGTGGGAAGTTAAGCCAACAATTCTATT
Organism: Nuphar pumila; assembly: GCF_984573655.1. NCBI lineage: Eukaryota > Viridiplantae > Streptophyta > Magnoliopsida > Nymphaeales > Nymphaeaceae > Nuphar > Nuphar pumila. Next base: position 60,664,929 of record NC_143263.1, read on the forward strand.
TGCAAATAAGGGGTTTCCAAGTGCAAGCCCAAGTACTTATAACATCTCAGGTGGTAGTTGCTAACTTACTAGGTTCAGTCGATATAGTCGTTCAGAATCATTGATCCTATTTCCCTATCGAGCAGCAGCATCTGTTAAAAACAAAGAGAAGAATTCTCAATTTATCCTAAGATCCGCATTTGTCCGATCCATGTCATAGATCTGATAAAAGCCAGACTAACCAATCAAGTACCTCGTATTTTACTGTTGAGGCACTTTCAGCAATTTATTGCTTATTGCTTTATTGTGTATTTTACCTACTTGATAGCTTAATCTGGCTTTTATGGAGGCACTTTCAACAATATATTTCTGTAGTGTAATTCAAATATAATAAATATTAATATCGTACACATATTTCGCTTGCTCTTTTTCTTTGTACACTATATCATACATATCATCAATAAATATATTTATATAAATCATGTTCCGCAAGCATTGGAATACGATTCATGGGCTTACCTAATTTTGAATTTAAATCTTAGATATTTAGAGCCTTATTTTGTTATTTATTTGTATTCAAAGTTACTCAAAGATGACCTTCTAAGGCTAAGCATACTAAACATGATACAACAACAACAATTACTAATTTATCTGCCAATATATTACTGAAAAGTCGAAAACTCAGTGATTCTACAAGGTAAACGCTCACCTGACCTGTTCGAAAAAAATAAATAGGAATAGAGATAGAATAAAAGTAACCCGAAAACTCAGTGATTCTGAATTTTCTGATCTTGACATTCAAATTTGCCAAATTTGTTTGTTTACTATAATTTAACAAAAGGCAATAAACGATATATCAAAACGATGCATGAAGTGTGGAGTTGTTAGTGCATTCCAAGTATGTCTGTCCAGTAGGAGTGAAGTGTGGAGTTGATATAATTTAAAGATTGAGAAGAGGTAGGGCCAAAGCAGTAAAAGAATGTAACTTTTCAAGTGTCTAGGATTACAAAAAGGTATTATCAAATAAAACTGCTAATGCCATGACGTAAATTGTTGAAAGCGCCTCCATAAAAGCCAAACTAAGCAATGAAGTACCTTGTATTTTATGCCTAACCTAACCTAACCTACATGATTTTTAATTGTCTTAATCATTATCTCACATCAGTTCAAATGAAATGATTCATTAAAGAGGAATCATGCCATATCGAGATTTGATCATTGATTGATACAATTTTTATTTTGGTTAATTGTTGAATAGGCTAGAATGAAATAACAATGGTTTTGGAGAGATAGTCGGTGTGGAAGCAAACCAACATTTCTATTGGCAAATAGGAGGTTTACAAGTGTTGACAGACGGCTAGAATTTCTTCGAATATGTTGTAGAATTCATTTAAGACATGAGCGAAACTTAAAATTGATAAGATTTAGGTGCGCTTTTACAACGGAGAATCATACGGTTTCTTTATGAGGAGTTAGTTGCACCTATGAATGATATAAATACTACTGCTGAATCATTGATCCTAGTACCCTATCAAGTAGCACCACCAATACCGCTTGGCCATCCAAATTCCCTTTTGATTCCAAGTGCAACTGACCTTGAATATTCTTTAAGCCCCTAGTGATGGATCGACCTGGTACCTAAAGGTTGGTTTCAAATTTAGATTTATGGCTTATATTGGTTGACCTTCAATAGCTCTTGGGTGATTTTGAAATCTTAGGATACAATGATGTATATATATTATGATTGATATCGCGAAGGTAAAGGGACTCTAAACCGCAACGTTAGCTTGGTAGGATAGGGGTATAGTTGACGTCGATTCATCATTTTTAACATCAATAATTCAAAACCAAACGTGAAACTTTGTTTTCATTCCGATTCTTTATGCAATATGGATAGATTTACGAATTTAAAGACTAAACGAAAAAATTTACGATGTATGACATTTCACGTGGTCAATTAATTAATTTATTGACCGAAATATATGATTAAATTAGGCAGGATTGTAGAAAAAGAAATGGTTGAATCAAAATAATTCCTTCTTAATTTGCAATTTTGTTAGAGGGTACTATGAATGTTCTACCATGTTCCATTTACACACTAAAGGAGTGATACAAGATATAAGGTGGGAAGTTAAGCCAACATTTCTATTTGCAAATAAGGGGTTTCCAAGTGCAAGCCCAAGTACTTATAACATCTCAGGTGGTAGTTGCTAACTTACTAGGTTCAGTCGATATAGTCGTTCAGAATCATTGATCCTATTTCCCTATCGAGCAGCAGCACCTGTTAAAAACAAAGAGAAGAATTCTCAATTTATCCTAAGATCCGCTTTTGTCCGATCCATGTCATAGATCTGATAAAAGCCAGACTAACCAATCAAGTAGCTCGTATTTTACTGTGGAGGCACTTTCAGCAATTTATTGCTTATTGCTTTATTGTGTATTTTACCTACTTGATAGCTTAATCTGGCTTTTATGGAGGCACTTTCAACAATATATTTCTGTAGTGTAATTCAAATATAATAAATATTAATATCGTACACATATTTCGCTTGCTCTTTTTTCTTTGTACACTATATCATACATATCATCAATAAATATATTTATATAAATCATGTTCCGCAAGCATTGGAATACGATTCAAGGGCTTACCTAATTTTGAATTTAAATCTTAGATATTTAGAGCCTTATTTTGTTATTTATTTGTATTCAAAGTTACTCAAAGATGACCTTTTATGGCTAAGCATACTAAACATGATACAGCAACAACAATTACTAATTTATCTGCCAATATATTACTGAAAAGTCGAAAACTCAGTGATTCTACAAGGTAAACGCTCACCTGACCTGTTAGAAAAAAATAAATAGGAATAGAGATAGAATAAAAGTAACCCGAAAACTCAGTGATTCTGAATTTTCTGATCTTGACATTCAAATTTGCCAAATTTGTTTGTTTACTATAATTTAACAAAAGGCATTAAACGATATATCAAAACGATGCATGAAGTGTGGAGTTGTTAGTGCATTCCAAGTATGTCTGTCCAGTAGGAGTGAAGTGTGGAGTTGATATAATTTAAATATTGAGAAGAGGTAGGGCCAAAGCAGTAAAAGAATGTAACTTTTCAAGTTTCTAGGATTACAAAAAGGTATTATCAAATAAAACTGCTAATGCCATGACGTAAATTGTTGAAAGCGCCTCCATAAAAGCCAAACTAAGCAATGAAGTACCTTGTATTTTATGCCTAACCTAACCTAACCTACATGATTTTTAATTGTCTTAATCATTATCTCACATCAGTTCAAATGAAATGATTCATTAAAGAGGAATCATGCCATATCGAGATTTGATCATTGATTGATACAATTTTTATTTTGGTTAATTGTTGAATAGGCTAGAATGAAATAACAATGGTTTTGGAGAGATAGTCGGTGTGGAAGCAAACCAACATTTCTATTGGCAAATAGGAGGTTTACAAGTGTTGACAGACGGCTAGAATTTCTTCGAATATGTTGTAGAATTCATTTAAGACATGAGCGAAACTTAAAATTGATAAGATTTAGGTGCGCTTTTACAACGGAGAAAATCATACGGTTTCTTTATGAGGAGTTAGTTGCACCTATGAATGATATAAATACTACTGCTGAATCATTGATCCTAGTTCCCTATCAAGTAGCACCACCAATAACGCTTGGCCATCCAAATTCCCTTTTGATTCCAAGTGCAACTGACCTTGAATATTCTTTAAGCCCCTAGTGATGGATCGACCTGGTACCTAAAGGTTGGTTTCAAATTTAGATTTATGGCTTATATTGGTTGACCTTCAATAGCTCTTGGGTGATTTTGAAATCTTAGGATACAATGATGTATATATATTATGATTGATATCGCGAAGGTAAAGGGACTCTAAACCGCAACGTTAGCTTGGTAGGATAGGGGTATAGTTGACGTCGATTCATCATTTTTAACATCAATAATTCAAAACCAAACGTGAAACTTTGTTTTCATTCCGATTCTTTATGCAATATGGATAGATTTACGAATTTAAAGACTAAACGAAAAAATTTACGATGTATGACATTTCACGTGGTCAATTAATTAATTTATTGACCGAAATATATGATTAAATTAGGCAGGATTGTAGAAAAAGAAATGGTTGAATCAAAATAATTCCTTCTTAATTTGCAATTTTGTTAGAGGGTAGTATGAATGTTCTACCATGTTCCATTTACACACTAAAGGAGTGATACAAGATATAAGGTGTGCAGTTAAGCCAACATTTCTATTTGCAAATAAGGGGTTTCCAAGTGCAAGCCCAAGTACTTATAACATCTCAGGTGGTAGTTGCTAACTTACTAGGTTCAGTCGATATAGTCGTTCAGAATCATTGATCCTATTTCCCTATCGAGCAGCAGCACCTGTTAAAAACAAAGAGAAGAATTCTCAATTTATCCTAAGATCCGCTTTTGTCCGATCCATGTCATAGATCTGATAAAAGCCAGACTAACCAATCAAGTACCTCGTATTTTACTGTGGAGGCACTTTCAGCAATTTATTGCTTATTGCTTTATTGTGTATTTTACCTACTTGATAGCTTAATCTGGCTTTTATGGAGGCACTTTCAACAATATATTTCTGTAGTGTAATTCAAATATAATAAATATTAATATCGTACACATATTTCGCTTGCTCTTTTTTTCTTTGTACACTATATCATACATATCATCAATAAATATATTTATATAAATCATGTTCCGCAAGCATTGGAATACGATTGATGGGCTTACCTAATTTTGAATTTAAATCTTAGATATTTAGAGCCTTATTTTGTTATTTATTTGTATTCAAAGTTACTCAAAGATGACATTCTATGGCTAAGCATACTAAACATGATACAACAACAACAATTACTAATTTATCTGCCAATATATTACTGAAAAGTCGAAAACTCAGTGATTCTACAAGGTAAACGCTCACCTGACCTGTTAGAAAACAATAAATAGGCATAGAGATAGAATAAAAGTAACCCGAAAACTCAGTGATTCTGAATTTTCTGATCTTGACATTCAAATTTGCCAAATTTGTTTGTTTACTATAATTTAACAAAAGGCATTAAACGATATATCAAAACGATGCATGAAGTGTGGAGTTGTTAGTGCATTCCAAGTATGTCTGTCCAGTAGGAGTGAAGTGTGGAGTTGATATAATTTAAAGATTGAGAAGATGTAGGGCCAAAGCAGTAAAAGAATGTAACTTTTCAAGTTTCTAGGATTACAAAAAGGTATTATCAAATAAAACTGCTAATGCCATGACGTAAATTTTTGAAAGCACCTCCATAAAAGCCAAACTAAGCAATGAAGTACCTTGTATTTTATGCCTAACCTAACCTAACCTACATGATTTTTAATTGTCTTAATCATTATCTCACATCAGTTCAAATGAAATGATTCATTAAAGAGGAATCATGCCATATCGAGATTTGATCATTGATTGATACAATTTTTATTTTGGTTAATTGTTGAATAGGCTAGAATGAAATAACAATGGTTTTGGAGAGATAGTCGGTGTGGAAGCAAACCAATATTTCTATTGGCAAATAGGAGGTTTACAAGTGTTGACAGACGGCTAGAATTTCTTCGAATATGTTGTAGAATTCATTTAAGACATGAGCGAAACTTAAAACTGATAAGATTTAGGTGCGCTTTTACAACGGAGAATCATACGGTTTCTTTATGAGGAGTTAGTTGCACCTATGAATGATATAAATACTACTGCTGAATCATTGATCCTAGTTCCCTATCAAGTAGAACCACCAATAATGCTTGGCCATCCAAATTCCCTTTTGATTCCAAGTGCAACTGACCTTGAATATTCTTTAAGCCCCTAGTGATGGATCGACCTGGTACCTAAAGGTTGGTTTCAAATTTAGATTTATGGCTTATATTGGTTGACCTTCAATAGCTCTTGGGTGATTTTGAAATCTTAGGATACAATGATGTATATATATTATGATTGATATCGCGAAGGTAAAGGGACTCTAAACCGCAACGTTAGCTTGGTAGGATAGGGGTATAGTTGACGTCGATTCATCATTTTTAACATCAATAATTCAAAACCAAACGTGAAACTTTGTTTTCATTCTGATTCTTTATGCAATATGGATAGATTTACGAATTTAAAGACTAAACGAAAAAATTTACGATGTATGACATTTCACGTGGTCAATTAATTAATTTATTGACCGAAATATATGATTAAATTAGGCAGGATTGTAGAAAAAGAAATGGTTGAATCAAAATAATTCCTTCTTAATTTGCAATTTTGTTAGAGGGTACTATGAATGTTCTACCATGTTCCATTTACACACTAAAGGAGTGATACAAGATATAAGGTGTGCAGTTAAGCCAACATTTCTATTTGCAAATAAGGGGTTTCCAAGTGCAAGCCCAAGTACTTATAACATCTCAGGTGGTAGTTGCTAACTTACTAGGTTCAGTCGATATAGTCGTTCAGAATCATTGATCCTATTTCCCTATCGAGCAGCAGCACCTGTTAAAAACAAAGAGAAGAATTCTCAATTTATCCTAAGATCCGCTTTTGTCCGATCCATGTCATAGATCTGATAAAAGCCAGACTAACCAATCAAGTAGCTCGTATTTTACTGTGGAGGCACTTTCAGCAATTTATTGCTTATTGCTTTATTGTGTATTTTACCTACTTGATAGCTTAATCTGGCTTTTATGGAGGCACTTTCAACAATATATTTCTGTAGTGTAATTCAAATATAATAAATATTAATATCGTACACATATTTCGCTTGCTCTTTTTTCTTTGTACACTATATCATACATATCATCAATAAATATATTTATATAAATCATGTTCCGCAAGCATTGGAATACGATTCATGGGCTTACCTAATTTTGAATTTAAATCTTAGATATTTAGAGCCTTATTTTGTTATTTATTTGTATTCAAAGTTACTCAAAGATGACCTTTTATGGCTAAGCATACTAAACATGATACAGCAACAACAATTACTAATTTATCTGCCAATATATTACTGAAAAGTCGAAAACTCAGTGATTCTACAAGGTAAACGCTCACCTGACCTGTTAGAAAAAAATAAATAGGAATAGAGATAGAATAAAAGTAACCTGAAAACTCAGTGATTCTGAATTTTCTGATCTTGACATTCAAATTTGCCAAATTTGTTTGTTTACTATAATTTAACAAAAGGCATTAAACGATATATCAAAACGATGCATGAAGTGTGGAGTTGTTAGTGCATTCCAAGTATGTCTGTCCAGTAGGAGTGAAGTGTGGAGTTGATATAATTTAAAGATTGAGAAGAGGTAGGGCCAAAGCAGTAAAAGAATGTAACTTTTCAAGTTTCTAGGATTACAAAAAGGTATTATCAAATAAAACTGCTAATGCCATGACGTAAATTGTTGAAAGCGCCTCCATAAAAGCCAAACTAAGCAATGAAGTACCTTGTATTTTATGCCTAACCTAACCTAACCTACATGATTTTTAATTGTCTTAATCATTATCTCACATCAGTTCAAATGAAATGACTCATTAAAGAGGAATCATGCCATATCGAGATTTGATCATTGATTGATACAATTTTTATTTTGGTTAATTGTTGAATAGGCTAGAATGAAATAACAATGGTTTTGGAGAGATAGTCGGTGTGGAAGCAAACCAACATTTCTATTGGCAAATAGGAGGTTTACAAGTGTTGACAGACGGCTAGAATTTCTTCGAATATGTTGTAGAATTCATTTAAGACATGAGCGAAACTTAAAATTGATAAGATTTAGGTGCGCTTTTACAACGGAGAATCATACGGTTTCTTTATGAGGAGTTAGTTGCACCTATGAATGATATAAATACTACTGCTGAATCATTGATCCTAGTTCCCTATCAAGTAGCACCACCAATAACGCTTGGCCATCCAAATTCCCTTTTGATTCCAAGTGCAACTGACCTTGAATATTCTTTAAGCCCCTAGTGATGGATCGACCTGGTACCTAAAGGTTGGTTTCAAATTTAGATTTATGGCTTATATTGGTTGACCTTCAATAGCTCTTGGGTGATTTTGAAATCTTAGGATACAATGATGTATATATATTATGATTGATATCGCGAAGGTAAAGGGACTCTAAACCGCAACGTTAGCTTGGTAGGATAGGGGTATAGTTGACGTCGATTCATCATTTTTAACATCAATAATTCAAACCAAACGTGAAACTTTGTTTTCATTCCGATTCTTTATGCAATATGGATAGATTTACGAATTTAAAGACTAAACGAAAAAATTTACAATGTATGACATTTCACGTGGTCAATTAATTAATTTATTGACCGAAATATATGATTAAATTAGGCAGGATTGTAGAAAAAGAAATGGTTGAATCAAAATAATTCCTTCTTAATTTGCAATTTTGTTAGAGGGTAGTATGAATGTTCTACCATGTTCCATTTACACACTAAAGGAGTGATACAAGATATAAGGTGTGCAGTTAAGCCAACATTTCTATTTGCAAATAAGGGGTTTCCAAGTGCAAGCCCAAGTACTTATAACATCTCAGGTGGTAGTTGCTAACTTACTAGGTTCAGTCGATATAGTCGTTCAGAATCATTGATCCTATTTCCCTATCGAGCAGCAGCACCTGTTAAAAACAAAGAGAAGAATTCTCAATTTATCCTAAGATCCGCTTTTGTCCGATCCATGTCATAGATCTGATAAAAGCCAGACTAACCAATCAAGTACCTCGTATTTTACTGTGGAGGCACTTTCAGCAATTTATTGCTTATTGCTTTATTGTGTATTTTACCTACTTGATAGCTTAATCTGGCTTTTATGGAGGCACTTTCAACAATATATTTCTGTAGTGTAATTCAAATATAATAAATATTAATATCGTACACATATTTCGCTTGCTCTTTTTTTCTTTGTACACTATATCATACATATCATCAATAAATATATTTATATAAATCATGTTCCGCAAGCATTGGAATACGATTCATGGGCTTACCTAATTTTGAATTTAAATCTTAGATATTTAGAGCCTTATTTTGTTATTTATTTGTATTCAAAGTTACTCAAAGATGACCTTCTATGGCTAAGCATACTAAACATGATACAACAACAACAATTACTAATTTATCTGCCAATATATTACTGAAAAGTCGAAAACTCAGTGATTCTACAAGGTAAACGCTCACCTGACCTGTTAGAAAAAAATAAATAGAAATAGAGATAGAATAAAAGTAACCCGAAAACTCAGTGATTCTGAATTTTCTGATCTTGACATTCAAATTTGCCAAATTTGTTTGTTTACTATAATTTAACAAAAGGCATTAAACGATATATCAAAACGATGCATGAAGTGTGGAGTTGTTAGTGCATTCCAAGTATGTCTGTCCAGTAGGAGTGAAGTGTGGAGTTGATATAATTTAAAGATTGAGAAGAGGTAGGGCCAAAGCAGTAAAAGAATGTAACTTTTCAAGTTTCTAGGATTACAAAAAGGTATTATCAAATAAAACTGCTAATGCCATGACGTAAATTGTTGAAAGCGCCTCCATAAAAGCCAAACTAAGCAATGAAGTACCTTGTATTTTATGCCTAACCTAACCTAACCTACATGATTTTTAATTGTCTTAATCATTATCTCACATCATTTCAAATGAAATGATTCATTAAAGAGGAATCATGCCATATCGAGATTTGATCATTGATTGATACAATTTTTATTTTGGTTAATTGTTGAATAGGCTAGAATGAAATAACAATGGTTTTGGAGAGATAGTCGGTGTGGAAGCAAACCAACATTTCTATTGGCAAATAGGAGGTTTACAAGTGTTGACAGACGGCTAGAATTTCTTCGAATATGTTGTAGAATTCATTTAAGACATGAGCGAAACTTAAAATTGATAAGATTTAGGTGCGCTTTTACAACGGAGAAAATCATACGGTTTCTTTATGAGGAGTTAGTTGCACCTATGAATGATATAAATACTACTGCTGAATCATTGATCCTAGTTCCCTATCAAGTAGCACCACCAATAACGCTTGGCCATCCAAATTCCCTTTTGATTCCAAGTGCAACTGACCTTGAATATTCTTTAAGCCCCTAGTGATGGATCGACCTGGTACCTAAAGGTTGGTTTCAAATTTAGATTTATGGCTTATATTGGTTGACCTTCAATAGCTCTTGGGTGATTTTGAAATCTTAGGATACAATGATGTATATATATTATGATTGATATCGCGAAGGTAAAGGGACTCTAAACCGCAACGTTAGCTTGGTAGGATAGGGGTATAGTTGACGTCGATTCATCATTTTTAACATCAATAATTCAAAACCAAACGTGAAACTTTGTTTTCATTCCGATTCTTTATGCAATATGGATAGATTTACGAATTTAAAGACTAAACGAAAAAATTTACGATGTATGACATTTCACGTGGTCAATTAATTAATTTATTGACCGAAATATATGATTAAATTAGGCAGGATTGTAGAAAAAGAAATGGTTGAATCAAAATAATTCCTTCTTAATTTGCAATTTTGTTAGAGGGTAGTATGAATGTTCTACCATGTTCCATTTACACACTAAAGGAGTGATACAAGATATAAGGTGTGCAGTTAAGCCAACATTTCTATTTGCAAATAAGGGGTTTCCAAGTGCAAGCCCAAGTACTTATAACATCTCAGGTGGTAGTTGCTAACTTACTAGGTTCAGTCGATATAGTCGTTCAGAATCATTGATCCTATTTCCCTATCGAGCAGCAGCACCTGTTAAAAACAAAGAGAAGAATTCTCAATTTATCCTAAGATCCGCTTTTGTCCGATCCATGTCATAGATCTGATAAAAGCCAGACTAACCAATCAAGTACCTCGTATTTTACTGTGGAGGCACTTTCAGCAATTTATTGCTTATTGCTTTATTGTGTATTTTACCTACTTGATAGCTTAATCTGGCTTTTATGGAGGCACTTTCAACAATATATTTCTGTAGTGTAATTCAAATATAATAAATATTAATATCGTACACATATTTCGCTTGCTCTTTTTTTCTTTGTACACTATATCATACATATCATCAATAAATATATTTATATAAATCATGTTCCGCAAGCATTGGAATACGATTCATGGGCTTACCTAATTTTGAATTTAAATCTTAGATATTTAGAGCCTTATTTTGTTATTTATTTGTATTCAAAGTTACTCAAAGATGACATTCTATGGCTAAGCATACTAAACATGATACAACAACAACAATTACTAATTTATCTGCCAATATATTACTGAAAAGTCGAAAACTCAGTGATTCTACAAGGTAAACGCTCACCTGACCTGTTAGAAAACAATAAATAGGCATAGAGATAGAATAAAAGTAACCCGAAAACTCAGTGATTCTGAATTTTCTGATCTTGACATTCAAATTTGCCAAATTTGTTTGTTTACTATAATTTAACAAAAGGCATTAAACGATATATCAAAACGAAGCATGAAGTGTGGAGTTGTTAGTGCATTCCAAGTATGTCTGTCCAGTAGGAGTGAAGTGTGGAGTTGATATAATTTAAAGATTGAGAAGAGGTAGGGCCAAAGCAGTAAAAGAATGTAACTTTTCAAGTTTCTAGGATTACAAAAAGGTATTATCAAATAAAACTGCTAATGCCATGACGTAAATTGTTGAAAGCACCTCCATAAAAGCCAAACTAAGCAATGAAGTACCTTGTATTTTATGCCTAACCTAACCTAACCTACATGATTTTTAATTGTCTTAATCATTATCTCACATCAGTTCAAATCAAATGATTCATTAAAGAGGAATCATGCCATATCGAGATTTGATCATTGATTGATACAATTTTTATTTTGGTTAATTGTTGAATAGGCTAGAATGAAATAACAATGGTTTTGGAGAGATAGTCGGTGTGGAAGCAAACCAATATTTCTATTGGCAAATAGGAGGTTTACAAGTGTTGACAGACGGCTAGAATTTCTTCGAATATGTTGTAGAATTCATTTAAGACATGAGCGAAACTTAAAACTGATAAGATTTAGGTGCGCTTTTACAACGGAGAATCATACGGTTTCTTTATGAGGAGTTAGTTGCACCTATGAATGATATAAATACTACTGCTGAATCATTGATCCTAGTTCCCTATCAAGTAGAACCACCAATAATGCTTGGCCATCCAAATTCCCTTTTGATTCCAAGTGCAACTGACCTTGAATATTCTTTAAGCCCCTAGTGATGGATCGACCTGGTACCTAAAGGTTGGTTTCAAATTTAGATTTATGGCTTATATTGGTTGACCTTCAATAGCTCTTGGGTGATTTTGAAATCTTAGGATACAATGATGTATATATATTATGATTGATATCGCGAAGGTAAAGGGACTCTAAACCGCAACGTTAGCTTGGTAGGATAGGGGTATAGTTGACGTCGATTCATCATTTTTAACATCAATAATTCAAAACCAAACGTGAAACTTTGTTTTCATTCTGATTCTTTATGCAATATGGATAGATTTACGAATTTAAAGACTAAACGAAAAAATTTACGATGTATGACATTTCACGTGGTCAATTAATTAATTTATTGACCGAAATATATGATTAAATTAGGCATGATTGTAGAAAAAGAAATGGTTGAATCAAAATAATTCCTTCTTAATTTGCAATTTTGTTAGAGGGTACTATGAATGTTCTACCATGTTCCATTTACACACTAAAGGAGTGATACAAGATATAAGGTGTGCAGTTAAGCCAACATTTCTATTTGCAAATAAGGGGTTTCCAAGTGCAAGCCCAAGTACTTATAACATCTCAGGTGGTAGTTGCTAACTTACTAGGTTCAGTCGATATAGTCGTTCAGAATCATTGATCCTATTTCCCTATCGAGCAGCAGCACCTGTTAAAAACAAAGAGAAGAATTCTCAATTTATCCTAAGATCCGCTTTTGTCCGATCCATGTCATAGATCTGATAAAAGCCAGACTAACCAATCAAGTACCTCGTATTTTACTGTGGAGGCACTTTCAGCAATTTATTGCTTATTGCTTTATTGTGTATTTTACCTACTTGATAGCTTAATCTGGCTTTTATGGAGGCACTTTCAACAATATATTTTTGTAGTGTAATTCAAATATAATAAATATTAATATCGTACACATATTTCGCTTGCTCTGTTTTTCTTTGTACACTATATCATACATATCATCAATAAATATATTTATATAAATCATGTTCCGCAAGCATTGGAATACAATTCATGGGCTTACCTAATTTTGAATTTAAATCTTAGATATTTGAAGCCTTATTTTGTTATTTATTTGTGTTCAAAGTTACTCAAAGATGACATTCTATGGCTAAGCATACTAAACATGATACAACAACAACAATTACTAATTTATCTGCCAATATATTACTGAAAAGTCGAAAACTCAGTGATTCTACAAGGTAAACGCTCACCTGACCTGTTAGAAAACAATAAATAGGCATAGAGATAGAATAAAAGTAACCCGAAAACTCAGTGATTCTGAATTTTCTGATCTTGACATTCAAATTTGCCAAATTTGTTTGTTTACTATAATTTAACAAAAGGCATTAAACGATATATCAAAACGATGCATGAAGTGTGGAGTTGTTAGTGCATTCCAAGTATGTCTGTCCAGTAGGAGTGAAGTGTGGAGTTGATATAATTTAAAGATTGAGAAGAGGTAGGGCCAAAGCAGTAAAAGAATGTAACTTTTCAAGTTTCCAGGATTACAAAAAGGTATTATCAAATAAAACTGCTAATGCCATGACGTAAATTGTTGAAAGCGCCTCCATAAAAGCCAAACAAAGCAATGAAGTACCTTGTATTTTATGCCTAACCTAACCTAACCTACATGATTTTTAATTGTCTTAATCATTATCTCACTTCAGTTCAAATCAAATGATTCATTAAAGAGGAATCATGCCATATTGAGATTTGATCATTGATTGATACAATTTTTATTTTGGTTAATTGTTGAATAGGCTAGAATGAAATAACAATGGTTTTGGAGAGATAGTCGGTGTGGAAGCAAACCAACATTTCTATTGGCAAATAGGAGGTTTACAAGTGTTGACAGACGGCTAGAATTTCTTCGAATATGTTGTAGAATTCATTTAAGACATGAGCGAAACTTAAAACTGATAAGATTTAGGTGCGCTTTTACAACGGAGAATCATACGGTTTCTTTATGAGGAGTTAGTTGCACCTATGAATGATATAAATACTACTGCTGAATCATTGATCCTAGTTCCCTATCAAGTAGAACCACCAATAACGCTTGGCCATCCAAATTCCCTTTTGATTCCAAGTGCAACTGACCTTGAATATTCTTTAAGCCCCTAGTGATGGATCGACCTGGTACCTAAAGGTTGGTTTCAAATTTAGATTTATGGCTTATATTGGTTGACCTTCAATAGCTCTTGGGTGATTTTGAAATCTTAGGATACAATGATGTATATATATTATGATTGATATCGCGAAGGTATAGGGACTCTAAACCGCAATGTTAGCTTGGTAGGATAGGGGTATAGTTGACGTTGATTCATCATTTTTAACATCAATAATTCAAAACCAAACGTGAAACTTTGTTTCATTCCGATTCTTTATGCAATATGGATAGATTTACGAATTTAAAGACTAAACGAAAAAATTTACGATGTATGACATTTCACGTGGTCAATTAATTAGTTTATTGACCGAAATATATGATTAAATTAGGCAGGATTGTAGAAAAAGAAATGGTTGAATCAAAATAATTCCTTCTTAATTTGCAATTTTGTTAGAGGGTACTATGAATGTTCTACCATGTTCCATTTACACACTAAAGGAGTGATACAAGATATAAGGTGTGCAGTTAAGCCAACATTTCTATTTGCAAATAAGGGGTTTCCAAGTGCAAGCCCAAGTACTTATAACATCTCAGGTGGTAGTTGCTAACTTACTAGGTTCAGTCGATATAGTCGTTAAGAATCATTGATCCTATTTCCCTATCGAGCAGCAGCACCTGTTAAAAACAAAGAGAAGAATTCTCAATTTATCCTAAGATCCGCTTTTGTCCGATCCATGTCATAGATCTGATAAAAGCCAGACTAACCAATCAAGTACCTCGTATTTTACTGTGGAGGCACTTTCAGCAATTTATTGCTTATTGCTTTATTGTGTATTTTACCTACTTGATAGCTTAATCTGGCTTTTATGGAGGCACTTTCAACAATATATTTCTGTAGTGTAATTTAAATATAATAAATATAAATATCGTACACATATTTCGCTTGTTCTTTTTTTCTTTGTACACTATATCATACATATCATCAATAAATATATTTATATAAATCATGTTCCGCAAGCATTGGAATACGATTCATGGGCTTACCTAATTTTGAATTTAAATCTTAGATATTTAGAGCCCTATTTTGTTATTTATTTGTATTCAAAGTTACTCAAAGATGACCTTCTATGGCTAAGCATACTAAACATGATACAACAACAACAATTACTAATTTATCTGCCAATATATTACTGAAAAGTCGAAAACTCAGTGATTCTACAAGGTAAACGCTCACCTGACCTGTTAGAAAAAAATAAATAGGAATAGAGATAGAATAAAAGTAACCCGAAAACTCAGTGATTCTGAATTTTCTGATCTTGACATTCAAATTTGCCAAATTTGTTTGTTTACTATAATTTAACAAAAGGCATTAAACGATATATCAAAACGATGCATGAAGTGTGGAGTTGTTAGTGCATTCCAAGTATGTCTGTCCAGTAGGAGTGAAGTGTGGAGTTGATATAATTTAAAGATTGAGAAGAGGTAGGGCCAAAGCAGTAAAAGAATGTAACTTTTCAAGTTTCTAGGATTACAAAAAGGTATTATCAAATAAAACTGCTAATGCCATGACGTAAATTGTTGAAAGCGCCTCCATAAAAGCCAAACTAAGCAATGAAGTACCTTGTGTTTTATGCCTAACCTAACCTAACCTACATGATTTTTAATTGTCTTAATCATTATCTCACATCAGTTCAAATGAAATGACTCATTAAAGAGGAATCATGCCATATCGAGATTTGATCATTGATTGATACAATTTTTATTTTGGTTAATTGTTGAATAGGCTAGAATGAAATAACAATGGTTTTGGAGAGATAGTCGGTGTGGAAGCAAACCAACATTTCTATTGGCAAATAGGAGGTTTACAAGTGTTGACAGACGGCTAGAATTTCTTCGAATATGTTGTAGAATTCATTTAAGACATGAGCGAAACTTAAAATTGATAAGATTTAGGTGCGCTTTTACAACGGAGAATCATACGGTTTCTTTATGAGGAGTTAATTGCACCTATGAATGATATAAATACTACTGTTGAATCATTGATCCTAGTTCCCTATCAAGTAGCACCACCAATAACGCTTGGCCATCCAAATTCCCTTTTGATTCCAAGTGCAACTGACCTTGAATATTCTTTAAGCCCCAAGTGATGGATCGACCTGGTACCTAAAGGTTGGTTTCAAATTTAGATTTATGGCTTATATTGGTTGACCTTCAATAGCTCTTGGGTGATTTTGAAATCTTAGGATACAATGATGTATATATATTATGATTGATATCGCGAAGGTAAAGGGACTCTAAACCGCAACGTTAGCTTGGTAGGATAGGGGTATAGTTGACGTCGATTCATCATTTTTAACATCAATAATTCAAAACCAAACGTGAAACTTTGTTTTCATTCCGATTCTTTATGCAATATGGATAGATTTACGAATTTAAAGACTAAACGAAAAAATTTACGATGTATGACATTTCACGTGGTCAATTAATTAATTTATTAACCGAAATATATGATTAAATTAGGCAGGATTGTAGAAAAAGAAATGGTTGAATCAAAATAATTCCTTCTTAATTTGCAATTTTGTTAGAGGGTAGTATGAATGTTCTACCATGTTCCATTTACACACTAAAGGAGTGATACAAGATATAAGGTGTGCAGTTAAGCCAACATTTCTATTTGCAAATAAGGGGTTTCCAAGTGCAAGCCCAAGTACTTATAACATCTCAGGTGGTAGTTGCTAACTTACTAGGTTCAGTCGATATAGTCGTTCAGAATCATTGATCCTATTTCCCTATCGAGCAGCAGCACCTGTTAAAAACAAAGAGAAGAATTCTCAATTTATTCTAAGATCCGCTTTTGTCCGATCCATGTCATAGATCTAATAAAAGCCAGACTAACCAATCAAGTACCTCGTATTTTACTGTGGAGGCACTTTCAGAAATTTATTGCTTATTGCTTTATTGTGTATTTTTCCTACTTGATAGCTTAATCTGGCTTTTATGGAGGCACTTTCAACAATATATTTCTGTAGTGTAATTCAAATATAATAAATATTA
Source organism: Nuphar pumila (assembly GCF_984573655.1). NCBI lineage: Eukaryota > Viridiplantae > Streptophyta > Magnoliopsida > Nymphaeales > Nymphaeaceae > Nuphar > Nuphar pumila. The sequence goes on from NC_143263.1 coordinate 60,682,354, forward strand.
ATATCGTACACATATTTCGCTTGCTCTTTTTTTCTTTGTACACTATATCATACATATCATCAATAAATATATTTATATAAATCATGTTCCGCAAGCATTGGAATATGATTCATGGGCTTACCTAATTTTGAATTTAAATCTTAGATATTTAGAGCCTTATTTTGTTATTTATTTGTATTCAAAGTTACTCAAAGATGACCTTCTATGGCTAAGCATACTAAACATGATACAACAACAACAATTACTAATTTATCTGCCAATATATTACTGAAAAGTTGAAAACTCAGTGATTATACAAGGTAAACGCTCACCTGACCTGTTAGAAAAAAATAAATAGGAATAGAGATAGAATAAAAGTAACCCGAAAACTCAGTGATTCTGAATTTTCTGATCTTGACATTCAAATTTGCCAAATTTGTTTGTTTACTATAATTTAACAAAAGGCATTAAACGATATATCAAAACGATGCATGAAGTGTGGAGTTGTTAGTGCATTCCAAGTATGTCTGTCCAGTAGGAGTGAAGTGTGGAGTTGATATAATTTAAAGATTGAGAAGAGGTAGGGCCAAAGCAGTAAAAGAATGTAACTTTTCAAGTTTCTAGGATTACAAAAAGGTATTATCAAATAAAACTGCTAATGCCATGACGTAAATTGTTGAAAGCGCCTCCATAAAAGCCAAACTAAGCAATGAAGTACCTTGTATTTTATGCCTAACCTAACCTAACCTACATGATTTTTAATTGTCTTAATCATTATCTCACATCAGTTCAAATGAAATGATTCATTAAAGAGGAATCATGCCATATCGAGATTTGATCATTGATTGATACAATTTTTATTTTGGTTAATTGTTGAATAGGCTAGAATGAAATAACAATGGTTTTGGAGAGATAGTCGGTGTGGAAGCCAACCAACATTTCTATTGGCAAATAGGAGGTTTACAAGTGTTGACAGACGGCTAGAATTTCTTCGAATCTGTTGTAGAATTCATTTAAGACATGAGCGAAACTTAAAATTGATAAGATTTAGGTGCGCTTTTACAACGGAGAATCATACGGTTTCTTTATGAGGAGTTAGTTGCACCTATGAATGATATAAATACTACTGCTGAATCATTGATCCTAGTTCCCTATCAAGTAGCACCACCAATAACGCTTGGCCATCCAAATTCCCTTTTGATTCCAAGTGCAACTGACCTTGAATATTCTTTAAGCCCCTAGTGATGGATCGACCTGGTACCTAAAGGTTGGTTTCAAATTTAGATTTATGGCTTATATTGGTGGACCTTCAATAGCTCTTGGGTGATTTTGAAATCTTAGGATACAATGATGTATATATATTATGATTGATATCGCGAAGGTAAAGGGACTCTAAACCGCAACGTTAGCTTGGTAGGATAGGGGTATAGTTGACGTCGATTCATCATTTTTAACATCAATAATTCAAAACCAAACATGAAACTTTGTTTTCATTCCGATTCTTTATGCAATATGGATAGATTTACGAATTTAAACACTAAACGAAAAAATTTACGATGTATGACATTTCACGTGGTCAATTAATTAATTTATTGACCGAAATATATGATTAAATTAGGCAGGATTGTAGAAAAAGAAATGGTTGAATCAAAATAATTCCTTCTTAATTTGCAATTTTGTTAGAGGGTACTATGAATGTTCCACCATGTTCCATTTACACACTAAAGGAGTGATACAAGATATAAGGTGGGAAGTTAAGCCAACATTTCTATTTGCAAATAAGGGGTTTCCAAGTGCAAGCCCAAGTACTTATAACATCTCAGGTGGTAGTTGCTAACTTACTAGGTTCAGTCGATATAGTCGTTCAGAATCATTGATCCTATTTCCCTATCGAGCAGCAGCACCTGTTAAAAACAAAGAGAAGAATTCTCAATTTATCCTAAGATCCGCTTTTGTCCGATCCATGTCATAGATCTGATAAAAGCCAGACTAACCAATCAAGTACCTCGTATTTTACTGTGGAGGCACTTTCAGCAATTTATTGCTTATTGCTTTATTGTGTATTTTACCTACTTGATAGCTTAATCTGGCTTTTATGGAGGCACTTTCAACAATATATTTCTGTAGTGTAATTTAAATATAATAATTATTAATATCGTACACATATTTCGCTTGTTCTTTTTTTCTTTGTACACTATATCATACATATCATCAATAAATATATTTATATAAATCATGTTCCGCAAGCATTGGAATATGATTCATGGGCTTACCTAATTTTGAATTTAAATCTTAGATATTTAGAGCCTTATTTTGTTATTTATTTGTATTCAAAGTTACTCAAAGATGACCTTCTATGGCTAAGCATACTAAACATGATACAACAACAACAATTACTAATTTATCTGCCAATATATTACTGAAAAGTTGAAAACTCAGTGATTCTACAAGGTAAACGCTCACCTGACCTGTTAGAAAAAAATAAATAGGAATAGAGATAGAATAAAAGTAACCTGAAAACTCAGTGATTCTGAATTTTCTGATCTTGACATTCAAATTTGCCAAATTTGTTTGTTTACTATAATTTAACAAAAGGCATTAAACGATATATCAAAACGATGCATGAAGTGTGGAGTTGTTAGTGCATTCCAAGTATGTCTGTCCAGTAGGAGTGAAGTGTGGAGTTGATATAATTTAAAGATTGAGAAGAGGTAGGGACAAAGCAGTAAAAGAATGTAACTTTTCAAGTTTCTAGGATTACAAAAAGGTATTATCAAATAAAACTGCTAATGCCATGACGTAAATTGTTGAAAGCGCCTCCATAAAAGCCAAACTAAGCAATGAAGTACCTTGTATTTTATGCCTAACCTAACCTAACCTACATGATTTTTAATTGTCTTAATCATTATCTCACATCAGTTCAAATGAAATGATTCATTAAAGAGGAATCATGCCATATCGAGATTTGATCATTGATTGATACAATTTTTATTTTGGTTAATTGTTGAATAGGCTAGAATGAAATAACAATGGTTTTGGAGAGATAGTCGGTGTGGAAGTAAACCAACATTACTATTGGCAAATAGGAGGTTTACAAGTGTTGACAGACGGTAAGAATTTCTTCGAATATGTTGTAGAATTCATTTAAGACATGAGCGAAACTTAAAACTGATAAGATTTAGGTGCGCTTTTACAACGGAGAATCATACGGTTTCTTTATAAGGAGTTAGTTGCACCTATGAATGATATAAATACTACTGCTGAATCATTAATCCTAGTTCCCTATCAAGTAGCACCACCAATAACGCTTGGCCATCCAAATTCCCTTTTGATTCCAAGTGCAACTGACCTTGAATATTCTTTAAGCCCCTAGTGATGGATCGACCTGGTACCTGAAGGTTGGTTTCAAATTTAGATTTATGGCTTATATTGGTTGACCTTCAATAGCTCTTGGGTGATTTTGAAATCTTAGGATACAATGATGTATATATATTATGATTGATATCGCGAAGGTAAAGGGACTCTAAACCGCAACGTTAGCTTGGTAGGATAGGGGTATAGTTGACGTCGATTCATCATTTTTAACATCAATAATTCAAAACCAAACGTGAAACTTTGTTTTCATTCCGATTCTTTATGCAATATGGATAGATTTACGAATTTAAAGACTAAACGAAAAAATTTACGATGTATGACATTTCACGTGGTCAATTAATTAATTTATTGACCGAAATATATGATTAAATTAGGCAGGATTGTAGAAAAAGAAATGGTTGAATCAAAATAATTCCTTCTTAATTTGCAATTTTGTTAGAGGGTACTATGAATGTTCTACCATGTTCCATTTACACACTAAAGGAGTGATACAAGATATAAGGTGTGCAGTTAAGCCAACATTTCTATTTGCAAATAAGGGGTTTCCAAGTGCATGCCCAGGTACTTATAACATCTCAGGTGGTAGTTGCTAACTTACTAGGTTCAGTCGATATAGTCGTTCAGAATCATTGATCCTATTTCCCTATCGAGCAGCAGCACCTGTTAAAAACAAAGAGAAGAATTCTCAATTTATCCTAAGATCCGCTTTTGTCCGATCCATGTCATAGATCTGATAAAAGCCAGACTAACCAATCAAGTACCTCGTATTTTACTGTGGAGGCACTTTCAGCAATTTATTGCTTATTGCTTTATTGTGTATTTTACCTACTTGATAGCTTAATCTGGCTTTTATGGAGACACTTTCAACAATATATTTCTGTAGTGTAATTCAAATATAATAAATATTAATATCGTACACATATTTCGCTTGCTCTTTTTTCTTTGTACACTATATCATACATATCATCAATAAATATATTTATATAAATCATGTTCCGCAAGCATTGGAATACGATTCATGGGCTTACCTAATTTTGAATTTAAATCTTAGATATTTATAGCCTTATTTTGTTATTTATTTGTATTCAAAGTTACTCAAAGATGACCTTCTATGGCTAAGAATACTAAGCATGATACAACAACAACAATTACTAATTTATCTGCCAATATATTACTGAAAAGTCGAAAACTCAGTGATTCTACAAGGTAAACGCTCACCTGACCTGTTAGAAAAAAATAAATAGGAATAGAGATAGAATAAAAGTAACCCGAAAACTCAGTGATTCTGAATTTTCTGATCTTGACATTCAAATTTGCTAAATTTGTTTGTTTACTATAATTTAACAAAAGGCATTAAACGATATATCAAAACGATGCATGAAGTGTGGAGTTGTTAGTGCATTCCAAGTATGTCTGTCCAGTAGGAGTGAAGTGTGGAGTTGATATAATTTAAAGATTGAGAAGAGGTAGGGCCAAAGCAGTAAAAGAATGTAACTTTTCAAGTTTCTAGGATTACAAAAAGGTATTATCAAATAAAACTGCTAATGCCATGACGTAAATTGTTGAAAGCGCCTCCATAAAAGCCAAACTAAGCAATGAAGTACCTTGTATTTTATGCCTAACCTAACCTAACCTACATGATTTTTAATTGTCTTAATCATTATCTCACATCAGTTCAAATGAAATGATTCATTAAAGAGGAATCATGCCATATCGAGATTTGATCATTGATTGATACAATTTTTATTTTGGTTAATTGTTGAATAGGCTAGAATGAAATAACAATGGTTTTGGAGAGATAGTCGGTGTGGAAGCAAACCAACATTTCTATTGGCAAATAGGAGGTTTACAAGTGTTGACAGACGGCTAGAATTTCTTCGAATATGTTGTAGAATTCATTTAAGACATGAGCGAAACTTAAAACTGATAAGATTTAGGTGCGCTTTTACAACGGAGAATCATACGGTTTCTTTATGAGGAGTTAGTTGCACCTATGAATGATATAAATACTACTGCTGAATCATTGATCCTAGTTCCCTATCAAGTAGCACCACCAATAACGCTTGGCCATCCAAATTCCCTTTTGATTCCAAGTGCAACTGACCTTGAATATTCTTTAAGCCCCTAGTGATGGATCGACCTGGTACCTGAAGGTTGGTTTCAAATTTAGATTTATGGCTTATATTGGTTGACCTTCAATAGCTCTTGGGTGATTTTGAAATCTTAGGATACAATGATGTATATATATTATGATTGATATCGCGAAGGTAAAGGGACTCTAAACCGCAACGTTAGCTTGGTAGGATAGGGGTATAGTTGACGTCGATTCATCATTTTTAACATCAATAATTCAAAACCAAACGTGAAACTTTGTTTTCATTCTGATTCTTTATGCAATATGGATAGATTTACGAATTTAAAGACTAAACGAAAAAATTTACGATGTATGACATTTCACGTGGTCAATTAATTAATTTATTGACCGAAATATATGATTAAATTAGGCAGGATTGTAGAAAAAGAAATGGTTGAATCAAAATAATTCCTTCTTAATTTGCAATTTTGTTAGAGGGTACTATGAATGTTCTACCATGTTCCATTTACACACTAAAGGAGTGATACAAGATATAAGGTGTGCAGTTAAGCCAACATTTCTATTTGCAAATAAGGGGTTTCCAAGTGCATGCCCAAGTACTTATAACATCTCAGGTGGTAGTTGCTAACTTACTAGGTTCAGTCGATATAGTCGTTCAGAATCATTGATCCTATTTCCCTATCGAGCAGCAGCACCTGTTAAAAACAAAGAGAAGAATTCTCAATTTATCCTAAGATCCGCTTTTGTCCGATCCATGTCATAGATCTGATAAAAGCCAGACTAACCAATCAAGTACCTCGTATTTTACTGTGGAGGCACTTTCAGCAATTTATTGCTTATTGCTTTATTGTGTATTTTACCTACTTGATAGCTTAATCTGGCTTTTATGGAGGCACTTTCAACAATATATTTCTGTAGTGTAATTCAAATATAATAAATATTAATATCGTACACATATTTCGCTTGCTCTTTTTTCTTTGTACACTATATCATACATATCATCAATAAATATATTTATATAAATCATGTTCCGCAAGCATTGGAATACGATTCATGGGCTTACCTAATTTTGAATTTAAATCTTAGATATTTAGAGCCTTATTTTGTTATTTATTTGTATTCAAAGTTACTCAAAGATGACCTTCTATGGCTAAGAATACTAAGCATGATACAACAACAACAATTACTAATTTATCTGCCAATATATTACTGAAAAGTCAAAAACTCAGTGATTCTACAAGGTAAACGCTCACCTGACCTGTTAGAAAAAAATAAATAGGAATAGAGATAGAATAAAAGTAACCCGAAAACTCAGTGATTCTGAATTTTCTGATCTTGACATTCAAATTTGCTAAATTTGTTTGTTTACTATAATTTAACAAAAGGCATTAAACGATATATCAAAACGATGCATGAAGTGTGGAGTTGTTAGTGCATTCCAAGTATGTCTGTCCAGTAGGAGTGAAGTGTGGAGTTGATATAATTTAAAGATTGAGAAGAGGTAGGGCCAAAGCAGTAAAAGAATGTAACTTTTCAAGTTTCTAGGATTACAAAAAGGTATTATCAAATAAAACTGCTAATGCCATGACGTAAATTGTTGAAAGCGCCTCCATAAAAGCCAAACTAAGCAATGAAGTACCTTGTATTTTATGCCTAACCTAACCTAACCTACATGATTTTTAATTGTCTTAATCATTATCTCACATCAGTTCAAATGAAATGATTCATTAAAGAGGAATCATGCCATATCGAGATTTGATCATTGATTGATACAATTTTTATTTTGGTTAATTGTTGAATAGGCTAGAATGAAATAACAATGGTTTTGGAGAGATAGTCGGTGTGGAAGCAAACCAACATTTCTATTGGCAAATAGGAGGTTTACAATTGTTGACAGACGGCTAGAATTTCTTCGAATATGTTGTAGAATTCATTTAAGACATGAGCGAAACATAAAACTGATAAGATTTAGGTGCGCTTTTACAACGGAGAATCATACGGTTTCTTTATGAGGAGTTAGTTGCACCTATGAATGATATAAATACTACTGCTGAATCATTGATCCTAGTTCCCTATCAAGTAGCACCACCAATAACGCTTGGCCATCCAAATTCCCTTTTGATTCCAAGTGCAACTGACCTTGAATATTCTTTAAGCCCCTAGTGATGGATCGACCTGGTACCTGAAGGTTGGTTTCAAATTTAGATTTATGGCTTATATTGGTTGACCTTCAATAGCTCTTGGGTGATTTTGAAATCTTAGGATACAATGATGTATATATATTATGATTGATATCGCGAAGGTAAAGGGACTCTAAACCACAACGTTAGCTTGGTAGGATAGGGGTATAGTTGACGTCGATTCATCATTTTTAACATCAATAATTCAAAACCAAACGTGAAACTTTGTTTTCATTCCGATTCTTTATGCAATATGGATAAATTTACGAATTTAAAGACTAAACGAAAAAATTTACGATGTATGACATTTCACGTGGTCAATTAATTAATTTATTGACCGAAATATATGATTAAATTAGGCAGGATTGTAGAAAAAGAAATGGTTGAATCAAAATAATTCCTTCTTAATTTGCAATTTTGTTAAAGGGTACTATGAATGTTCTACCATGTTCCATTTACACACTAAAGGAGTGATACAAGATATAAGGTGTGCAGTTAAGCCAACATTTCTATTTGCAAATAAGGGGTTTCCAAGTGCAAGCCCAAGTACTTATAACATCTCAGGTGGTAGTTGCTAACTTACTAGGTTCAGTCGATATAGTCGTTCAGAATCATTGATCCTATTTCCCTATCGAGCAGCAACACCTGTTAAAAACAAAGAGAAGAATTCTCAATTTATCCTAAGATCCGCTTTTGTCCGATCCATATCATAGATCTGATAAAAGCCAGACTAACCAATCAAGTACCTCGTATTTTACTGTGGAGGCACTTTCAGCAATTTATTGTTTTTGCTTTATTGTGTATTTTACCTACTTGATAGCTTAATCTGGCTTTTATGGAGGCACTTTCAACAATATATTTCTGTAGTGTAATTTAAATATAATAAATATTAATATCGTACACATATTCCGCTTGCTCTTTTTTTCTTGGTACACTATATCATACATATCATCAATAAATATATTTATATAAATCATGTTCCGCAAGCATTGGAATACGATTCATGGGCTTACCTAATTTTGAATTTAAATCTTAGATATTTAGAGCCTTATTTTGTTATTTATTTGTATTCAAAGTTACTCAAAGATGACCTTCTATGGCTAAGCATACTAAACATGATACAACAACAACAATTACTAATTTATCTGCCAATATACTACTGAAAAGTCGAAAACTCAGTGATTCTACAAGGTAAACGCTCACCTGACCTGTTAGAAAAAAATAAATAGGAATAGAGATAGAATAAAAGTAACCCGAAAACTCAGTGATTCTGAATTTTCTGATCTTGACATTCAAATTTGCCAAATTTTTTTGTTTACTATAATTTAACAAAAGGCATTAAACGATATATCGAAACGATGCATGAAGTGTGGAGTTGTTAGTGCATTCCAAGTATGTCTGTCCAGTAGGAGTGAAGTGTGGAGTTGATATAATTTAAAGATTGAGAAGAGGTAGGGCCAAAGCAGTAAAAGAATATAACTTTTCAAGTTTCTAGGATTACAAAAAGGTATTATCAAATAAAACTGCTAATGCCATGACGTAAATTGTTGAAAGCGCCTCCATGAAAGCCAAACTAAGCAATGAAGTACCTTGTATTTTATGCCTAACCTAACCTAACCTACATGATTTTTAATTGTCTTAATCATTATCTCACATCAGTTCAAATGAAATGATTCATTAAAGAGGAATCATGACATATCGAGATTTGATCACTGATTGATACAATTTTTATTTTGGTTAATTGTTGAATAGGCTAGAATGAAATAACAATGGTTTTGGAGAGATAGTCGGTGTGGAAGTAAACCAACATTACTATTGGCAAATAGGAGGTTTACAAGTGTTGACAGACGGTAAGAATTTCTTCGAATATGTTGTAGAATTCATTTAAGACATGAGCGAAACTTAAAACTGATAAGATTTAGGTGCGCTTTTACAACGTAGAATCATACGGTTTCTTTATAAGGAGTTAGTTGCACCTATGAATGATATAAATACTACTGCTGAATCATTAATCCTAGTTCCCTATCAAGTAGCACCACCAATAACGCTTGGCCATCCAAATTCCCTTTTGATTCCAAGTGCAACTGACCTTGAATATTCTTTAAGCCCCTAGTGATGGATCGACCTGGTACCTGAAGGTTGGTTTCAAATTTAGATTTATGGCTTATATTGGTTGACCTTCAATAGCTCTTGGGTGATTTTGAAATCTTAGGATACAATGATGTATATATATTATGATTGATATCGCGAAGGTAAAGGGACTCTAAACCGCAACGTTAGCTTGGTAGGATAGGGGTATAGTTGACGTCGATTCATCATTTTTAACATCAATAATTCAAAACCAAACGTGAAACTTTGTTTTCATTCCGATTCTTTATGCAATATGGATAGATTTACGAATTTAAAGACTAAACGAAAAAATTTACGATGTATGACATTTCACGTGGTCAATTAATTAATTTATTGACCGAAATATATGATTAAATTAGGCAGGATTGTAGAAAAAGAAATGGTTGAATCAAAATAATTCCTTCTTAATTTGCAATTTTGTTAGAGGGTACTATGAATGTTCTACCATGTTCCATTTACACACTAAAGGAGTGATACAAGATATAAGGTGTGCAGTTAAGCCAACATTTCTATTTGCAAATAAGGGGTTTCCAAGTGCAAGCCCAAGTACTTATAACATCTCAGGTGGTAGTTGCTAACTTACTAGGTTCAGTCGATATAGTCGTTCAGAATCATTGATCCTATTTCCCTATCGAGCAGCAGCACCTGTTAAAAACAAAGAGAAGAATTCTCAATTTATCCTAAGATCCGCTTTTGTCTGATCCATGTCATAGATCTGATAAAAGCCAGACTAACCAATCAAGTACCTCGTATTTTACTGTGGAGGCACTTTCAGCAATTTATTGCTTATTGCTTTATTGTGTATTTTACCTACTTGATAGCTTAATCTGGCTTTTATGGAGGCACTTTCAACAATATATTTCTGTAGTGTAATTTAAATATAATAAATATTAATATCGTACACATATTTTGCTTGCTCTTTTTTTCTTTGTACACTATATCATACATATCATCAATAAATATATTTATATAAATCATGTTCCGCAAGCATTGGAATACGATTCATGGGCTTACCTAATTTTGAATTTAAATCTTAGATATTTAGAGCCTTATTTTGTTATTTATTTGTATTCAAAGTTACTCAAAGATGACCTTCTATGGCTAAGCATACTAAACATGATACAACAACAACAATTACTAATTTATCTGCCAATATATTACTGAAAAGTCGAAAACTCAGTGATTCTACAAGATAAACGCTCACCTGACCTGTTAGAAAAAAATAAATAGGAATAGAGATAGAATAAAAGTAACCCGAAAACTCAGTGATTCTGAATTTTCTGATCTTGACATTCAAATTTGCCAAATTTGTTTGTTTACTATAATTTAACAAAAGGCATTAAACAATATATCAAAACGATGCATGAAGTGTGGAGTTGTTAGTGCATTCCAAGTATGTCTGTCCAGTAGGAGTGAAGTGTGGAGTTGATATAATTTAAAGATTGAGAAGAGGTAGGGCCAAAGCAGTAAAAGAATGTAACTTTTCAAGTTTCTAGGATTACAAAAAGGTATTATCAAATAAAACTGCTAATGCCATGACGTAAATTGTTGAAAGCGCCTCCATAAAAGCCAAACTAAGCAATGAAGTACCTTGTATTTTATGCCTAACCTAACCTAACCTAACCTACATGATTTTTAATTGTCTTAATCATTATCTCACATCAGTTCAAATGAAATGATTCATTAAAGAGGAATCATGCCATATCGAGATTTGATCATTGATTGATACAATTTTTATTTTGGTTAATTGTTGAATAGGCTAGAATGAAATAACAATGGTTTTGGAGAGATAGTCGGTGTGGAAGTAAACCAACATTTCTATTGGCAAATAGGAGGTTTACAAGTGTTGACAGACGGCTAGAATTTCTTCGAATATGTTGTAGAATTCATTTAAGACATGAGCGAAACTTAAAATTGATAAGATTTAGGTGCGCTTTTACAACGGAGAATCATACGGTTTCTTTATGAGGAGTTAGTTGCACCTATGAATGATATAAATACTACTGCTGAATCATTGATCCTAGTTCCCTATCAAGTAGCACCACCAATAACGCTTGGCCATCCAAATTCCCTTTTGATTCCAAGTGCAACTGACCTTGAATACTCTTTAAGCCCCTAGTGATGGATCGACCTGGTACCTAAAGGTTGGTTTCAAATTTAGATTTATGGCTTATATTGGTTGACCTTCAATAGCTCTTGGGTGATTTTGAAATCTTAGGATACAATGATGTATATATATTATGATTGATATCGCGAAGGTAAAGGGACTCTAAACCGCAACGTTAGCTTGGTAGGATAGGGGTATAGTTGACGTCGATTCATCATTTTTAACATCAATAATTCAAAACCAAACATGAAACTTTGTTTTCATTCCGATTCTTTATGCAATATGGATAGATTTACGAATTTAAAGACTAAACGAAAAAATTTACGATGTATGACATTTCACGTGGTCAATTAATTAATTTATTGACCGAAATATATGATTAAATTAGGCAGGATTGTAGAAAAAGAAATGGTTGAATCAAAATAATTCCTTCTTAATTTGCAATTTTGTTAGAGGGTACTATGAATGTTCTACCATGTTCCATTTACACACTAAAGGAGTGATACAAGATATAAGGTGTGCAGTTAAGCCAACATTTCTATTTGCAAATAAGGGGTTTCCAAGTGCAAGCCCAAGTACTTATAACATCTCAGGTGGTAGTTGCTAACTTACTAGGTTCAGTCGATATAGTCGTTCAGAATCATTGATCCTATTTCCCTATCGAGCAGCAGCACCTGTTAAAAACAAAGAGAAGAATTCTCAATTTATCCTAAGATCCGCTTTTGTCCGATCCATGTCATAGATCTGATAAAAGCCAGACTAACCAATCAAGTACCTCGTATTTTACTGTGGAGGTACTTTCAGCAATTTATTGCTTCTTGCTTTATTGTGTATTTTACCTACTTGATAGCTTAATCTGGCTTTTATGGAGGCACTTTCAACAATATATTTCTGTAGTGTAATTTAAATATAATAAATATTAATATCGTACACATATTTCGCTTGTTCTTTTTTTCTTTGTACACTATATCATACATATCATCAATAAATATATTTATATAAATCATGTTCCGCAAGCATTGGAATACGATTCATGGGCTTACCTAATTTTGAATTTAAATCTTAGATATTTAGAGCCTTATTTTGTTATTTATTTGTATTCAAAGTTACTCAAAGATGACCTTCTATGGCTAAGCATACTAAACATGATACAACAACAACAATTACTAATTTATCTGCCAATATATTACTGAAAAGTCGAAAACTCAGTGATGCTACAAGGTAAACGCTCACCTGACCTGTTAGAAAAAAATAAATAGGAATAGAGATAGAATAAAAGTAACCCGAAAACTCAGTGATTCTGAATTTTCTGATCTTGACATTCAAATTTGCCAAATTTGTTTGTTTACTATAATTTAACAAAAGGCATTAAACGATATATCAAAACGATGCATGAAGTGTGGAGTTGTCAGTGCATTCCAAGTATGTCTGTCCAGTAGGAGTGAAGTGTGGAGTTGATATAATTTAAAGATTGAGAAGAGGTAGGGCCAAAGCAGTAAAAGAATGTAACTTTTCAAGTTTCTAGGATTACAAAAAGGTATTATCAAATAAAACTGCTAATGCCATGACGTAAATTGTTGAAAGCGCCTCCATAAAAGCCAAACTAAGCAATGAAGTACCTTGTATTTTATGCCTAACCTAACCTAACCTACATGATTTTTAATTGTCTTAATCATTATCTCACATCAGTTCAAATGAAATGATTCATTAAAGAGGAATCATGCCATATCGAGATTTGATCATTGATTGATACAATTTTTATTTTGGTTAATTGTTGAATAGGCTAGAATGAAATAACAATGGTTTTGGAGAGATAGTCGGTGTGGAAGCAAACCAACATTTCTATTGGCAAATAGGAGGTTTACAAGTGTTGACAGACGGCTAGAATTTCTTCGAATATGTTGTAGAATTCATTTAAGACATGAGCGAAACTTAAAATTGATAAGATTTAGGTGCGCTTTTACAACGGAGAATCATACGGTTTCTTTATGAGGAGTTAGTTGCACCTATGAATGATATAAATACTACTGCTGAATCATTGATCCTAGTTCCCTATCAAGTAGCACCACCAATAACGCTTGGCCATCCAAATTCCCTTTTGATTCCAAGTGCAACTGACCTTGAATACTCTTTAAGCCCCTAGTGATGGATCGACCTGGTACCTAAAGGTTGGTTTCAAATTTAGATTTATGGCTTATATTGGTTGACCTTCAATAGCTCTTGGGTGATTTTGAAATCTTAGGATACAATGATGTATATATATTATGATTGATATCGCGAAGGTAAAGGGACTCTAAACCGCAACGTTAGCTTGGTAGGATAGGGGTATAGTTGACGTCGATTCATCATTTTTAACATCAATAATTCAAAACCAAACATGAAACTTTGTTTTCATTCCGATTCTTTATGCAATATGGATAGATTTACGAATTTAAAGACTAAACGAAAAAATTTACGATGTATGACATTTCACGTGGTCAATTAATTAATTTATTGACCGAAATATATGATTAAATTAGGCAGGATTGTAGAAAAAGAAATGGTTGAATCAAAATAATTCCTTCTTAATTTGCAATTTTGTTAGAGGGTACTATGAATGTTCTACCATGTTCCATTTACACACTAAAGGAGTGATACAAGATATAAGGTGTGCAGTTAAGCCAACATTTCTATTTGCAAATAAGGGGTTTCCAAGTGCAAGCCCAAGTACTTATAACATCTCAGGTGGTAGTTGCTAACTTACTAGGTTCAGTCGATATAGTCGTTCAGAATCATTGATCCTATTTTCCTATCGAGCAGCAGCACCTGTTAAAAACAAAGAGAAGAATTCTCAATTTGTCCTAAGATCCGCTTTTGTCCGATCCATGTCATAGATCTGATAAAAGCCAGACTAACCAATCAAGTACCTCATATTTTACTGTGGAGGCACTTTCAGCAATTTATTGCTTATTGCTTTATTGTGTATTTTACCTACTTGATAGCTTAATCTGGCTTTTATGGAGGCACTTTCAACAATATATTTCTGTAGTGTAATTTAAATATAATAAATATTAATATCGTACACATATTTCGCTTGCTCTTTTTTTCTTTGTACACTATATCATACATATCATCAATAAATATATTAGTATAAATCATGTTCCGCAAGCATTGGAATACGATTCATGGGCTTACCTAATTCTGAATTTAAATCTTAGATATTTAGAGCCTTATTTTGTTATTTATTTGTATTCAAAGTTACTCAAAGATGACCTTCTATGGCTAAGCATACTAAACATGATACAACAACAACAATTACTAATTTATCTGCCAATATATTACTGAAAAGTCGAAAACTCAGTGATTCTACAAGGTAAAAGCTCACCTGACCTGTTAGAAAAAAATAAATAGGAATAGAGATAGAATAAAAGTAACCCGAAAACTCAGTGATTCTGAATTTTCTGATCTTGACATTCAAATTTGCCAAATTTTTTTGTTTACTATAATTTAACAAAAGGCATTAAACGATATATCAAAACGATGCATGAAGTGTGGAGTTGTTAGTGCATTCCAAGTATGTCTGTCCAGTAGGAGTGAAGTGTGGAGTTGATATAATTTAAAGATTGAGAAGAGGTAGGGCCAAAGCAGTAAAAGAATGTAACTTTTCAAGTTTCTAGGATTACAAAAAGGTATTATCAAATAAAACTGCTAATGCCACGACGTAAATTGTTGAAAGCGCCTCCATAAAAGCCAAACTAAGCAATAAAGTACCTTGTATTTTATGCCTAACCTAACCTAACCTACATGATTTTTAATTGTCTTAATCATTATCTCACATCAGTTCAAATGAAATGATTCATTAAAGAGGAATCATGCCATATCGAGATTTGATCATTGATTGATACAATTTTTATTTTGGTTAATTGTTGAATAGGCTAGAATGAAATAACAATGGTTTTGGAGAGATAGTCGGTGTGGAAGCAAACCAACATTTCTATTGGCAAATAGGAGGTTTACAAGTGTTGACAGACGGCTAGAATTTCTTCGAATATGTTGTAGAATTCATTTAAGACATGAGCGAAACTTAAAATTGATAAGATTTAGGTGCGCTTTTACAACGGAGAATCATACGGTTTCTTTATGAGGAGTTAGTTGCACCTATGAATGATATAAATACTACTGCTGAATCATTGATCCTAGTTCCCTATCAAGTAGCACCACCAATAACGCTTGGCCATCCAAATTCCCTTTTGATTCCAAGTGCAACTGACCTTGAATATTCTTTAAGCCCCTAGTGATGGATCGACCTGGTACCTAAAGGTTGGTTTCAAATTTAGATTTATGGCTTATATTGGTTGACCTTCAATAGCTCTTGGGTGATTTTGAAATCTTAGGATACAATGATGTATATATATAATGATTGATATCGCGAAGGTAAAGGGACTCTAAACCGCAACGTTAGCTTCGTAGGATAGGGGTATAGTTGACGTCGATTCATCATTTTTAACATCAATAATTCAAAACCAAACGTGAAACTTTGTTTTCATTCCGATTCTTTATGCAATATGGATAGATTTACGAATTTAAAGACTAAACGAAAAAATTTACGATGTATGACAATTCACGTGGTCAATTAATTAATTTATTGACCGAAATATATGATTAAATTAGGCAGGATTGTAGAAAAAGAAATGGTTGAATCAAAATAATTCCTTCTTAATTTGCAATTTTGTTAGAGGGTACTATGAATGTTCTACCATGTTCCATTTACACACTAAAGGAGTGATACAAGATATAAGGTGTGCAGTTAAGCCAACATTTCTATTTGCAAATAAGGGGTTTCCAAGTGCAAGCCCAAGTACTTATGACATCTCAGGTGGTAGTTGCTAACTTACTAGGTTCAGTCGATATAGTCGTTCAGAATCATTGATCCTATTTCCCTATCGCGCAGCAGCACCTGTTAAAAACAAAGAGAAGAATTCTCAATTTATCCTAAGATCCGCTTTTGTCCGATCCATGTCATAGATCTGATAAAAGCCAGACTAACCAATCAAGTACCTCGTATTTTACTGTGGAGGCACTTTCAGCAATTTATTGCTTATTGCTTTATTGTGTATTTTACCTACTTGATAGCTTAATCTGGCTTTTATGGAGGCACTTTCAACAATATATTTCTGTAGTGTAATTTAAATATAATAAATATTAATATCGTACACATATTTTGCTTGTTCTTTTTTTCTTTGTACACTATATCATACATATCATCAATAAATATATTTATATAAATCATGTTCCGCAAGCATTGGAATACGATTCATGGGCTTACCTAATTTTGAATTTAAATCTTAGATATTTAGAGCCTTATTTTGTTATTTATTTGTATTCAAAGTTACTCAAAGATGACCTTCTATGGCTAAGCATACTAAACATGATACAACAACAACAATTACTAATTTATCTGCCAATATATTACTGAAAAGTCGAAAACTCAGTGATTCTACAAGGTAAACGCTCACCTGACCTGTTAGAAAAAAATAAATAGGAATAGAGATAGAATAAAAGTAACCCGAAAACTCAGTGATTCTGAATTTTCTGATCTTGACATTCAAATTTGCCAAATTTGTTTGTTTACTATAATTTAACAAAAGGCATTAAACGATATATCAAAACGATGCATGAAGTGTGGAGTTGTCAGTGCATTCCAAGTATGTCTGTCCAGTAGGAGTGAAGTGTGGAGTTGATATAATTTAAAGATTGAGAAGAGGTAGGGCCAAAGCAGTAAAAGAATGTAACTTTTCAAGTTTCTAGGATTACAAAAAGGTATTATCAAATAAAACTGCTAATGCCATGACGTAAATTGTTGAAAGCGCCTCCATAAAAGCCAAACTAAGCAATGAAGTACCTTGTATTTTATGCCTAACCTAACCTAACCTACATGATTTTTAATTGTCTTAATCATTATCTCACATCAGTTCAAATGAAATGATTCATTAAAGAGGAATCATGCCATATCGAGATTTGATCATTGATTGATACAATTTTTATTTTGGTTAATTGTTGAATAGCCTAGAATGAAATAACAATGGTTTTGGAGAGATAGTCGGTGTGGAAGCAAACCAACATTTCTATTGGCAAATAGGAGGTTTACAAGTGTTGACAGACGGCTAGAATTTCTTCGAATATGTTGTAGAATTCATTTAAGACATGAGCGAAACTTAAAATTGATAAGATTTAGGTGCGCTTTTACAACGGAGAATCATACGGTTTCTTTATGAGGAGTTAGTTGCACCTATGAATGATATAAATACTACTGCTGAATCATTGATCCTAGTTCCCTATCAAGTAGCACCACCAATAACGCTTGGCCATCCAAATTCCCTTTTGATTCCAAGTGCAACTGACCTTGAATATTCTTTAAGCCCCTAGTGATGGATCGACCTGGTACCTAAAGGTTGGTTTCAAATTTAGATTTATGGCTTATATTGGTTGACCTTCAATAGCTCTTGGGTGATTTTGAAATCTTAGGATACAATGATGTGTATATATTATGATTGATATCGCGAAGGTAAAGGGACTCTAAACCGCAACGTTAGCTTGGTAGGATAGGGGTATAGTTGACGTCGATTCATCATTTTTAACATCAATAATTCAAAACCAAACGTGAAACTTTGTTTTCATTCCGATTCTTTATGCAATATGGATAGATTTACGAATTTAAAGACTAAACGAAAAAATTTACGATGTATGACATTTCACGTGGTCAATTAATTAATATATTGACCGAAATATATGATTAAATTAGGCAGGATTGTAGAAAAAGAAATGGTTGAATCAAAATAATTCCTTCTTAATTTGCAATTTTGTTAGAGGGTACTATGAATGTTCTACCATGTTCCATTTACACACTAAAGGAGTGATACAAGATATAAGGTGTGCAGTTAAGCCAACATTTCTATTTGCAAATAAGGGGTTTCCAAGTGCAAGCCCAAGTACTTATAACATCTCAGGTGGTAGTTGCTAACTTACTAGGTTCAGTCGATATAGTCGTTCAGAATCATTGATCCTATTTCCCTATCGAGCAGCAGCACCTGTTAAAAACAAAGAGAAGAATTCTCAATTTATCCTAAGATCCGCTTTTGTCCGATCCATGTCATAGATCTGATAAAAGCCAGACTAACCAATCAAGTACCTCGTATTTTACTGTGGAGGCACTTTCAGCAATTTATTGCTTATTGCTTTATTGTGTATTTTACCTACTTGATAGCTTAATCTGGCTTTTATGGAGGCACTTTCAACAATATATTTCTGTAGTGTAATTTAAATATAATAAATATTAATATCGTACACATATTTCGCTTGTTCTTTTTTTCTTTGTACACTATATCATACATATCATCAATAAATATATTTATATAAATCATGTTCCGCAAGCATCGGAATACGATTCATGGGCTTACCTAATTTTGAATTTAAATCTTAGATATTTAGAGCCTTATTTTGTTATTTATTTGTATTCAAAGTTACTCAAAGATGACCTTCTATGGCTAAGCATACTAAACATGATACAACAACAACAATTACTAATTTATCTGCCAATATATTACTGAAAAGTCGAAAACTCAGTGTTTCTACAAGGTAAACGCTCACCTGACCTGTTAGAAAAAAATAAATAGGAATAGAGATAGAATAAAAGTAACCCGAAAACTCAGTGATTCTGAATTTTCTGATCTTGACATTCAAATTTGCCAAATTTGTTTGTTTACTATAATTTAACAAAAGGCATTAAACGATATATCAAAACGATGCATGAAGTGTGGAGTTGTCTGTGCATTCCAAGTATGTCTGTGCAGTAGGAGTGAAGTGTGGAGTTGATATAATTTAAAGATTGAGAAGAGGTAGGGCCAAAGCAGTAAAAGAATGTAACTTTTCAAGTTTCTAGGATTACAAAAAGGTATTATCAAATAAAACTGCTAATGCCATGACGTAAATTGTTGAAAGCGCCTCCATAAAAGCCAAACTAAGCAATGAAGTACCTTGTATTTTATGCCTAACCTAACCTACATGATTTTTAATTGTCTTAATCATTATCTCACATCAGTTCAAATGAAATGATTCATTAAAGAGGAATCATGCCATATCGAGATTTGATCATTGATTGATACAATTTTTATTTTGGTTAATTGTTGAATAGGCTAGAATGAAATAACAATGGTTTTGGAGAGATAGTCGGTGTGGAAGTAAACCAACATTTCTATTGGCAAATAGGAGGTTTACAAGTGTTGACAGACGGCTAGAATTTCTTCGAATATGTTGTAGAATTCATTTAAGACATGAGCGAAACTTAAAATTGATAAGATTTAGGTGCGCTTTTACAACGGAGAATCATACGGTTTCTTTATGAGGAGTTAGTTGCACCTATGAATGATATAAATACTACTGCTGAATCATTGATCCTAGTTCCCTATCAAGTAGCACCACCAATAACGCTTGGCCATCCAAATTCCCTTTTGATTCCAAGTGCAACTGACCTTGAATATTCTTTAAGCCCCTAGTGATGGATCGACCTGGTACCTAAAGGTTGGTTTCAAATTTAGATTTATGGCTTATATTGGTTGACCTTCAATAGCTCTTGGGTGATTTTGAAATCTTGGGATACAATGATGTATATATATTATGATTGATATCGCGAAGGTAAAGGGACTCTAAACCGCAACGTTAGCTTGGTAGGATAGGGGTATAGTTGACGTCGATTCATCATTTTTAACATCAATAATTCAAAACCAAACGTGAAACTTTGTTTTCATTCCGATTCTTTATGCAATATGGATAGATTTACGAATTTAAAGACTAAACGAAAAAATTTATGATGTATGACATTTCACGTGGTCAATTAATTAATTTATTGACCGAAATATATCATTAAATTAGGCAGAATTGTAGAAAAAGAAATGGTTGAATCAAAATAATTCCTTCTTAATTTGCAATTTTGTTAGAGGGTACTATGAATGTTCTACCATGTTCCATTTACACACTAAAGGAGTGATACAAGATATAAGGTGTGCAGTTAAGCCAACATTTCTATTTGCAAATAAGGGGTTTCCAAGTGCAAGCCCAAGTACTTATAACATCTCAGGTGGTAGTTGCTAACTTACTAGGTTCAGTCGATATAGTCGTTCAGAATCATTGATCCTATTTCCCTATCGAGCAGCAGCACCTGTTAAAAACAAAGAGAAGAATTCTCAATTTATCCTAAGATCCGCTTTTGTCCGATCCATGTCATAGATCTGATAAAAGCCAGACAAACCAATCAAGTACCTCGTATTTTACTGTGGAGGCACTTTCAGCAATTTATTGCTTATTGCTTTATTGTGTATTTTACCTACTTGATAGCTTAATCTGGCTTTTATGGAGGCACTTTCAACAATATATTTCTGTAGTGTAATTCAAATATAATAAATATTAATATCGTACACATATTTCGCTTGCTCTTTTTTTCTTTGTACACTATATCATACATATCATCAATAAATATATTTATATAAATCATGTTCCGCAAGCATTGGAATACGATTCATGGGCTTACCTAATTTTGAATTTAAATCTTAGATATTTAGAGCCTTATTTTGTTATTTATTTGTATTCAAAGTTACTCAAAGATGACCTTCTATGGCTAAGCATACTAAACATGAAACAACAACAACAATTACTAATTTATCTGCCAATATATTACTGAAAAGTCGAAAACTCAGTGATTCTACAAGGTAAACGCTCACCTGACCTGTTAGAAAAAAATAAATAGGAATAGAGATAGAATAAAAGTAACCCGAAAACTCAGTGATTCTGAATTTTCTGATCTTGACATTCAAATTTGCCAAATTTGTTTGTTTACTATAATTTAACAAAAGGCATTAAACGATATATCAAAACGATGCATGAAGTGTGGAGTTGTCAGTGCATTCCAAGTATGTCTGTCCAGTAGGAGTGAAGTGTGGAGTTGATATAATTTAAAGATTGAGAAGAGGTAGGGCCAAAGCAGTAAAAGAATGTAACTTTTCAAGTTTCTAGGATTACAAAAAGGTATTATCAAATAAAACTGCTAATGCCATGACGCAAATTGTTGAAAGCGCCTCCATAAAAGCCAAACTAAGCAATGAAGTACCTTGTATTTTATGCCTAACCTAACCTAACCTACATGATTTTTAATTGTCTTAATCATTATCTCACATGAGTTCAAATGAAATGATTCATTAAAGAGGAATCATGCCATATCGAGATTTGATCATTGATTGATACAATTTTTATTTTGGTTAATTGTTGAATAGGCTAGAATGAAATAACAATGGTTTTGGAGAGATAGTCGGTGTGGAAGCAAACCAACATTTCTATTGGCAAATAGGAGGTTTACAAGTGTTGACAGACGGCTAGAATTTCTTCGAATATGTTGTAGAATTCATTTAAGACATGAGCGAAACTTAAAATTGATAAGATTTAGGTGCGCTTTTACAACGGAGAATCATACGGTTTCTTTATGAGGAGTTAGTTGCACCTATGAATGATATAAATACTACTGCTGAATCATTGATCCTAGTTCCCTATCAAGTAGCACCACCAATAACGCTTGGCCATCCAAATTCCCTTTTGATTCCAAGTGCAACTGACCTTGAATATTCTTTAAGCCCCTAGTGATGGATCGACCTGGTACCTAAAGGTTGGTTTCAAATTTAGATTTATGGCTTATATTGGTTGACCTTCAATAGCTCTTGGGTGATTTTGAAATCTTAGGATACAATGATGTGTATATATTATGATTGATATCGCGAAGGTAAAGGGACTCTAAACCGCAACGTTAGCTTGGTAGGATAGGGGTATAGTTGACGTCGATTCGTCATTTTTAACATCAATAATTCAAAACCAAACGTGAAACTTTGTTTTCATTCCCATTCTTTATGCAATATGGATAGATTTACGAATTTAAAGACTAAACGAAAAAATTTACGATGTATGACATTTCACGTGGTCAATTAATTAATATATTGACCGAAATATATGATTAAATTAGGCAGGATTGTAGAAAAAGAAATGGTTGAATCAAAATAATTCCTTCTTAATTTGCAATTTTGTTAGAGGGTACTATGAATGTTCTACCATGTTCCATTTACACACTAAAGGAGTGATACAAGATATAAGGTGTGCAGTTAAGCCAACATTTCTATTTGCAAATAAGGGGTTTCCAAGTGCAAGCCCAAGTACTTATAACATCTCAGGTGGTAGTTGCTAACTTACTAGGTTCAGTCGATATAGTCGTTCAGAATCATTGATTCTATTTCCCAATCGAGCAGCAGCACCTGTTAAAAACAAAGAGAAGAATTCTCAATTTATCCTAAGATCCGCTTTTGTCCGATCCATGTCATAGATCTGATAAAAGCCAGACTAACCAATCAAGTACCTCGTATTTTACTGTGGAGGCACTTTCAGCAATTTATTGCTTATTGCTTTATTGTGTATTTTACCTACTTGATAGCTTAATCTGGCTTTTATGGAGGCACTTTCAACAATATATTTCTGTAGTGTAATTTAAATATAATAAATATTAATATCGTACACATATTTCGCTTGTTCTTTTTTTCTTTGTACACTATATCATACATATCATCAATAAATATATTTATATAAATCATGTTCCGCAAGCATTGGAATACGATTCATGGGCTTACCTAATTTTGAATTTAAATCTTAGATATTTAGAGCCTTATTTTGTTATTTATTTGTATTCAAAGTTACTCAAAGATGACCTTCTATGGCTAAGCATACTAAACATGATACAACAACAACAATTACTAATTTATCTGCCAATATATTACTGAAAAGTCGAAAACTCAGTGTTTCTACAAGGTAAACGCTCACCTGACCTGTTAGAAAAAAATAAATAGGAATAGAGATAGAATAAAAGTAACCCGAAAACTCAGTGATTCTGAATTTTCTGATCTTGACATTCAAATTTGCCAAATTTGTTTGTTTACTATAATTTAACAAAAGGCATTAAACGATATATCAAAACGATGCATGAAGTGTGGAGTTGTTAGTGCATTCCAAGTATGTCTGTCCAGTAGGAGTGAAGTGTGGAGTTGATATAATTTAAAGATTGAGAAGAGGTAGGGCCAAAGCAGTAAAAGAATGTAACTTTTCAAGTTTCTAGGATTACAAAAAGGTATTGTCAAATAAAACTGCTAATGCCATGACGTAAATTGTTGAAAGCGCCTCCATAAAAGCCAAACTAAGCAATGAAGTACCTTGTATTTTATGCCTAACCTAACCTAACCTACATGATTTTTAATTGTCTTAATCATTATATGTTCAAATGAAATGATTCATTAAAGAGGAATCATGCCATATCGAGATTTGATCATTGATTGATACAATTTTTATTTTGGTTAATTGTTGAATAGGCTAGAATGAAATAACAATGGTTTTGGAGAGATAGTCGGTGTGGAAGCAAACCAACATTTCTATTGGCAAATAGGAGGTTTACAAGTGTTGACAGACGGCTAGAATTTCTTCGAATATGTTGTAGAATTCATTTAAGACATGAGCGAAACTTAAAATTGATAAGATTTAGGTGCGCTTTTACAACGGAGAATCATACGGTTTCTTTATGAGGAGTTAGTTGCACCTATGAATGATATAAATACTACTGCTGAATCATTGATCCTAGTTCCCTATCAAGTAGCACCACCAATAACGCTTGGCCATCCAAATTCCCTTTTGATTCCAAGTGCAACTGACCTTGAATATTCTTTAAGCCCCTAGTGATGGATCGACCTGGTACCTAAAGGTTGGTTTCAAATTTAGATTTATGGCTTATATTGGTTGACCTTCAATAGCTCTTGGGTGATTTTGAAATCTTAGGATACAATGATGTGTATATATTATGATTGATATCGCGAAGGTAAAGGGACTCTAAACCGCAACGTTAGCTTGGTAGGATAAGGGTATAGTTGACGTCGATTCATCATTTTTAACATCAATAATTCAAAACCAAACGTGAAACTTTGTTTTCATTCCGATTCTTTATGCAATATGGATAGATTTACGAATTTAAAGACTAAACGAAAAAATTTACGATGTATGACATTTCACGTGGTCAATTAATTAATATATTGACTGAAATATATGATTAAATTAGGCAGGATTGTAGAAAAAGAAATGGTTGAATCAAAATAATTCCTTCTTAATTTGCAATTTTGTTAGAGGGTACTATGAATGTTCTACCATGTTCCATTTACACACTAAAGGAGTGATACAAGATATAAGGTGTGCAGTTAAGCCAACATTTCTATTTGCAAATAAGGGGTTTCCAAGTGCAAGCCCAAGTACTTATAACATCTCAGGTGGTAGTTGCTAACTTACTAGGTTCAGTCGATATAGTCGTTCAGAATCATTGATCCTATTTCCCTATCGAGCAGCAGCACCTGTTAAAAACAAAGAGAAGAATTCTCAATTTATCCTAAGATCCGCTTTTGTCCGATCCATGTCATAGATCTGATAAAAGCCAGACTAACCAATCAAGTACCTCGTATTTTACTGTGGAGGCACTTTCAGCAATTTATTGCTTATTGCTTTATTGTGTATTTTACCTACTTGATAGCTTAATCTGGCTTTTATGGAGGCACTTTCAACAATATATTTCTGTAGTGTAATTCAAATATAATAAATATTAATATCGTACACATATTTCGCTTGCTCTTTTTTTCTTTGTACACTATATCATACATATCATCAATAAATATATTTATATAAATCATGTTCCGCAAGCATTGGAATACGATTCATGGGCTTACCTAATTTTGAATTTAAATCTTAGATATTTAGAGCCTTATTTTGTTATTTATTTGTATTCAAAGTTACTCAAAGATGACCTTCTATGGCTAAGCATACTAAACATGATACAACAACAACAATTACTAATTTATCTGCCAATATATTACTGAAAAGTCGAAAACTCAGTGATTCTACAAGGTAAACGCTCACCTGACCTGTTAGAAAAAAATAAATAGGAATAGAGATAGAATAAAAGTAACCCGAAAACTCAGTGATTCTGAATTTTCTGATCTTGACATTCAAATTTGCCAAATTTGTTTGTTTACTATAGTTTAACAAAAGGCATTAAACGATATATCAAAACGATGCATGAAGTGTGGAGTTGTTAGTGCATTCCAAGTATGTCTGTCCAGTAGGAGTGAAGTGTGGAGTTGATATAATTTAAAGATTGAGAAGAGGTAGGGCCAAAGCAGTAAAAGAATGTAACTTTTCAAGTTTCTAGGATTACAAAAAGGTATTATCAAATAAAACTGCTAACGCCATGACATAAATTGTTGAAAGCGCCTCCATAAAAGCCAAACTAAGCAATGAAGTACCTTGTATTTTATGCCTAACCTAACCTAACCTACATGATTTTTAATTGTCTTAATCATTATCTCACATCAGTTCAAATGAAATGATTCATTAAAGAGGAATCATGCCATATCGAGATTTGATCATTGATTGATACAATTTTTATTTTGGTTAATTGTTGAATAGGCTAGAATGAAATAACAATGGTTTTGGAGAGATAGTCGGTGTGGAAGTAAACCAACATTTCTATTGGCAAATAGGAGGTTTACAAGTGTTGACAGACGGCTAGAATTTCTTCGAATATGTTGTAGAATTCATTTAAGACATGAGCGAAACTTAAAATTGATAAGATTTAGGTGCGCTTTTACAACGGAGAATCATACGGTTTCTTTATGAGGAGTTAGTTGCACCTATGAATGATATAAATACTACTGCTGAATCATTGATCCTAGTTCCCTATCAAGTAGCACCACCAATAACGCTTGGACATCCAAATTCCCTTTTGATTCCAAGTGCAACTGACCTTGAATATTCTTTAAGCCCCTAGTGATGGATCGACCTGGTACCTAAAGGTTGGTTTCAAATTTAGATTTATGGCTTATATTGGTTGACCTTCAATAGCTCTTGGGTGATTTTGAAATCTTAGGATACAATGATGTATATATATTATGATTGATATCGCGAAGGTAAAGGGACTCTAAACCGCAACGTTAGCTTGGTAGGATAGGGGTATAGTTGACGTCGATTCATCATTTTTAACATCAATAATTCAAAACCAAACGTTAAACTTTGTTTTCATTCCGATTCTTTATGCAATATGGATAGATTTACGAATTTAAAGACTAAACGAAAAAATTTACGATGTATGACATTTCACGTGGTCAATTAATTAATTTATTGACCGAAATATATGATTAAATTAGGCAGGATTGTAGAAAAAGAAATGGTTGAATCAAAATAATTAATTCTTAATTTGCAATTTTGTTAGAGGGTACTATGAATGTTCTACCATGTTCCATTTACACACTAAAGGAGTGATACAAGATATAAGGTGTGCAGTTAAAACAACATTTCTATTTGCAAATAAGGGGTTTCCAGGTGCAAGCCCAAGTACTTATAACATCTCAGGTGGTAGTTGCTAACTTACTCGGTTCAGTCAATATAGTCGTTCAGAATCATTGATCCTATTTCCCTATCGAGCAGCAGCACCTGTTAAAAACAAAGAGAAGAATTCTCAATTTATCCTAAGATCCGCTTTTGTCCGATCCATGTCATAGATCTGATAAAAGCCAGACTAACCAATCAAGTACCTCGTATTTTACTGTGGAGGCACTTTCAGCAATTTATTGCTTATTGCTTTATTGTGTATTTTACCTACTTGATAGCTTAATCTGGCTTTTATGGAGGCACTTTCAACAATATATTTCTGTAGTGTAATTTAAATATAATAAATATTAATATCGTACACATATTTCGCTTGCTCTTTTTTTCTTTGTACACTATATCATACATATCATCAATAAATATATTAGTATAAATCATGTAACGCAAGCATTGGAATACTATTCATGGGCTTACCTAATTTTGAATTTAAATCTTAGATATTTAGAGCCTTATTTTGTTATTTATTTGTATTCAAAGTTACTCAAAGATGACCTTCTATGGCTAAGCATACTAAACATGATACAACAACAACAATTACTAATTTATCTGCCAATATATTACTGAAAAGTCGAAAACTCAGTGATTCTACAAGGTAAACGCTCACCTGACCTGTTAGAAAAAAATAAATAGGAATAGAGATAGAATAAAAGTAACCCGAAAACTCAGTGATTCTGAATTTTCTGATCTTGACATTCAAATTTGCCAAATTTGTTTGTTTACTATAATTTAACAAAAGGCATTAAACGATATATCAAAACGATACATGAAGTGTGGAGTTGTTAGTGCATTGCAAGTATGTCTGTCCAGTAGGAGTGAAGTGTGGAGTTGATATAATTTAAAGATTGAGAAGAGGTAGGGCCAAAGCAGTAAAAGAATGTAACTTTTCAAGTTTCTAGGATTACAAAAAGGTATTATCAAATAAAACTGCTAATGCCATGACGTAAATTGTTGAAAGCGCCTCCATAAAAGCCAAACTAAGCAATGAAGTACCTTGTATTTTATGCCTAACCTAACCTAACCTACATGATTTTTAATTGTCTTAATCATTATCTCACATCAGTTCAAATGAAATGATTCATTAAAGAGGAATCATGCCATATCGAGATTTGATCATTGATTGATACAATTTTTATTTTGGTTAATTGTTGAATAGGCTAGAATGAAATAACAATGGTTTTGGAGAGATAGTCGGTGTGGAAGTAAACCAACATTTCTATTGGCAAATAGGAGGTTAACAAGTGTTGACAGACGGCTAGAATTTCTTCGAATATGTTGTAGAATTCATTTAAGACATGAGCGAAACTTAAAATTGATAAGATTTAGGTGCGCTTTTACAACGGAGAATCATACGGTTTCTTTATGAGGAGTTAGTTGCACCTATGAATGATATAAATACTACTGCTGAATCATTGATCCTAGTTCCCTATCAAGTAGCACCACCAATAACGCTTGGACATCCAAATTCCCTTTTGATTCCAAGTGCAACTGACCTTGAATATTCTTTAAGCCCCTAGTGATGGATCGACCTGGTACCTAAAGGTTGGTTTCAAATTTAGATTTATGGCTTATATTGGTTGACCTTCAATAGCTCTTGGGTGATTTTGAAATCTTAGGATACAATGATGTATATATATTATGATTGATATCGCGAAGGTAAAGGGACTCTAAACCGCAACGTTAGCTTGGTAGGATAGGGGTATAGTTGACGTCGATTCATCATTTTTAACATCAATAATTCAAAACCAAACGTGAAACTTTGTTTTCATTCCGATTCTTTATGCAATGTGGATAGATTTACGAATTTAAAGACTAAACGAAAAAATTTACGATGTATGACATTTCACGTGGTCAATTAATTAATTTATTGACCGAAATATATGATTAAATTAGGCAGGATTGTAGAAAAAGAAATGGTTGAATCAAAATAATTCCTTCTTAATTTGCAATTTTGTTAGAGGGTACTATGAATGTTCTACCATGTTCCATTTACACACTAAAGGAGTGATACAAGATATAAGGTGTGCAGTTAAAACAACATTTCTATTTGCAAATAAGGGGTTTCCAAGTGCAAGCCCAAGTACTTATAACATCTCAGGTGGTAGTTGCTAACTTACTAGGTTCAGTCAATATAGTCGTTCAGAATCATTGATCCTATTTCCCTATCGAGCAGCAGCACCTGTTAAAAACAAAGAGAAGAATTCTCAATTTATCCTAAGATCCGCTTTTGTCCGATCCATGTCATAGATCTGATAAAAGCCAGACTAACCAATCAAGTACCTCGTATTTTACTGTGGAGGCACTTTCAGCAATTTATTGCTTATTGCTTTATTGTGTATTTTACCTACTTGATAGCTTAATCTGGCTTTTATGGAGGCACTTTCAACAATATATTTCTGTAGTGTAATTTAAATATAATAAATATTAATATCGTACACATATTTCGCTTGCTCTTTTTTTCTTTGTACACTATATCATACATATCATCAATAAATATATTAGTATAAATCATGTTCCGCAAGCATTGGAATACGATTCATGGGCTTACCTAATTTTGAATTTAAATCTTAGATATTTAGAGCCTTATTTTGTTATTTATTTGTATTCAAAGTTACTCAAAGATGACCTTCTATGGCTAAGCATACTAAACATGATACAACAACAACAATTACTAATTTATCTGCCAATATATTACTGAAAAGTCGAAAAATCAGTGATTCTACAAGGTAAACGCTCACCTGACCTATTAGAAAAAAATAAATAGGAATAGAGATAGAATAAAAGTAACCCGAAAACTCAGTGATTCTGAATTTTCTGATCTTGACATTCAAATTTGCCAAATTTGTTTGTTTACTATAATTTAACAAAAGGCATTAAACGATATATCAAAACGATACATGAAGTGTGGAGTTGTTAGTGCATTCCAAGTATGTCTGTCCAGTAGGAGTGAAGTGTGGAGTTGATATAATTTAAAGATTGAGAAGAGGTAGGGCCAAAGCAGTAAAAGAATGTAACTTTTCAAGTTTCTAGGATTACAAAAAGGTATTATCAAATAAAACTGCTAATGCCATGACGTAAATTGTTGAAAGCGCCTCCATAAAAGCCAAACTAAGCAATGAAGTACCTTGTATTTTATGCCTAACCTAACCTAACCTACATGATTTTTAATTGTCTTAATCATTATCTCACATCAGTTCAAATGAAATGATTCATTAAAGAGGAATCATGCCATATCGAGATTTGATCATTGATTGATACAATTTTTATTTTGGTTAATTGTTGAATAGGCTAGAATGAAATAACAATGGTTTTGGAGAGATAGTCGGTGTGGAAGTAAACCAACATTTCTATTGGCAAATAGGAGGTTTACAAGTGTTGACAGACGGCTAGAATTTCTTCGAATATGTTGTAGAATTCATTTAAGACATGAGCGAAACTTAAAATTGATAAGATTTAGGTGCGCTTTTACAACGGAGAATCATACGGTTTCTTTATGAGGAGTTAGTTGCACCTATGAATGATATAAATACTACTGCTGAATCATTGATCCTAGTTCCCTATCAAGTAGCACCACCAATAACGCTTGGCCATCCAAATTCCCTTTTGATTCCAAGTGCAACTGACCTTGAATATTCTTTAAGCCCCTAGTGATGGATCGACCTGGTACCTAAAGGTTGGTTTCAAATTTAAATTTATGGCTTATATTGGTTGACCTTCAATAGCTCTTGGGTGATTTTGAAATCTTGGGATACAATGATGTATATATATTATGATTGATATCGCGAAGGTAAAGGGACTCTAAACCGCAACGTTAGCTTGGTAGGATAGGGGTATAGTTGACGTCGATTCATCATTTTTAACATCAATAATTCAAAACCAAACGTGAAACTTTGTTTTCATTCCGATTCTTTATGCAATATGGATAGATTTACGAATTTAAAGACTAAACGAAAAAATTTATGATGTATGACATTTCACGTGGTCAATTAATTAATTTATTGACCGAAATATATCATTAAATTAGGCAGAATTGTAGAAAAAGAAATGGTTGAATCAAAATAATTCCTTCTTAATTTGCAATTTTGTTAGAGGGTACTATGAATGTTCTACCATGTTCCATTTACACACTAATAGAGTGATACAAGATATAAGGTGTGCAGTTAAGCCAACATTTCTATTTGCAAATAAGGGGTTTCCAAGTGCAAGCCCAAGTACTTATAACATCTCAGGTGGTAGTTGCTAACTTACTAGGTTCAGTCGATATAGTCGTTCAGAATCATTGATCCTATTTCCCTATCGAGCAGCAGCACCTGTTAAAAACAAAGAGAAGAATTCTCAATTTATCCTAAGATCCGCTTTTGTCCGATCCATGTCATAGATCTGATAAAAGCCAGACTAACCAATCAAGTACCTCGTATTTTACTGTGGAGGCACTTTCAGCAATTTATTGCTTATTGCTTTATTGTGTATTTTACCTACTTGATAGCTTAATCTGGCTTTTATGGAGGCACTTTCAACAATATATTTCTGTAGTGTAATTTAAATATAATAAATATTAATATCGTACACATATTTCGCTTGCTCTTTTTTTCTTTGTACACTATATCATACATATCATCAATAAATATATTTATATAAATCATGTTCCGCAAGCATTGGAATACGATTCATGGGCTTACCTAATTTTGAATTTAAATCTTAGATATTTAGAGCCTTATTTTGTTATTTATTTGTATTCAAAGTTACTCAAAGATGACCTTCTATGGCTAAGCATATTAAACATGATACAACAACAACAATTACTAATTTATCTGCCAATATATTACTGAAAAGTCGAAAACTCAGTGATTCTACAAGGTAAACGCTCACCTGACCTGTTAGAAAAAAATAAATAGGAATAGAGATAGAATAAAAGTAACCCGAAAACTCAGTGATTCTGAATTTTCTGATCTTGACATTCAAATTTGCCAAATTTGTTTGTTTACTATAATTTAACAAAAGGCATTAAACGATATATCAAAATGATGCATGAAGTGTGGAGTTGTTAGTGCATTCCAAGTATGTCTGTCCAGTAGGAGTGAAGTGTGGAGTTGATATAATTTAAAGATTGAGAAGAGGTAGGGCCAAAGCAGTAAAAGAATGTAACTTTTCAAGTTTCTAGGATTACAAAAAGGTATTATCAAATAAAACTGCTAATGCCATGACGTAAATTGTTGAAAGCGCCTCCATAAAAGCCAAACTAAGCATTGAAGTACCTTGTATTTTATGCCTAAACTAACCTAACCTACATGATTTTTAATTGTCTTAATCATTATCTCACATCAGTTCAAATGAAATGATTCATTAAAGAGGAATCATGCCATATCGAGATTTGATCATTGATTGATACAATTTTTATTTTGGTTAATTGTTGAATAGGCTAGAATGAAATAACAATGGTTTTGGAGAGATAGTCGGTGTGGAAGTAAACCAACATTTCTATTGGCAAATAGTAGGTTTACAAGTGTTGACAGACGGCTAGAATTTCTTCGAATATGTTGTAGAATTCATTTAAGACATGAGCGAAACTTAAAATTGATAAGATTTAGGTGCGCTTTTACAACGGAGAATCATACGGTTTCTTTATGAGGAGTTAGTTGCACCTATGAATGATATAAATACTACTGCTGAATCATTGATCCTAGTTCCCTATCAAGTAGCACCACCAATAACGCTTGGCCATCCAAATTCCCTTTTGATTCCAAGTGCAACTGACCTTGAATATTCTTTAAGCCCCTAGTGATGGATCGACCTGGTACCTAAAGGTTGGTTTCAAATTTAGATTTATGGCTTATATTGGTTGACCTTCAATAGCTCTTGGGTGATTTTGAAATCTTAGGATACAATGATGTATATATATTATGATTGATATCGCGAAGGTAAAGGGACTCTAAACCGTAACGTTAGCTTGGTAGGATAGGGGTATAGTTGACGTCGATTCATCATTTTTAACATCAATAATTCAAAACCAAAAGCGAAACTTTGTTTTCATTCTGATTCTTTATGCAATATGGATAGATTTACGAATTTAAAGACTAAACGAAAAAATTTACGATGTATGACATTTCACGTGGTCAATTAATTAATTTATTGACCGAAATATATGATTAAATTAGGCAGGATTGTAGAAAAAGAAATGGTTGAATCAAAATAATTCCTTCTTAATTTGCAATTTTGTTAGAGGGTACTATGAATGTTCTACCATGTTCCATTTACACACTAAAGGAGTGATACAAGATATAAGGTGTGCAGTTAAGCCAACATTTCTATTTGCAAATAAGGGGTTTCCAAGTGCAAGCCCAAGTACTTATAACATCTCAGGTGGTAGTTGCTAACTTACTAGGTTCAGTCGATATAGTCGTTCAAAATCATTGATCCTATTTCCTTATCGAGCAGCAGCACCTGTTAAAAACAAAGAGAAGAATTCTCAATTTATCCTAAGATCCGCTTTTGTCCGATCCATGTCATAGATCTGATAAAAGCCAGACTAACCAATCAAGTACCGCGTATTTTACTGTGGAGGCACTTTCAGCAATTTATTGCTTATTGCTTTATTGTGTATTTTACCTACTTGAGAGCTTAATCTGGCTTTTATGGAGGCACTTTCAACAATATATTTCTGTAGTGTAATTTAAATATAATAAATATTAATATCGTACACATATTTCGCTTGCTCTTTTTTTCTTTGTACACTATATCATACATATCATCAATAAATATATTTATATAAATCATGTTCCGCAAGCATTGGAATACGATTCATGGGCTTACCTAATTTTGAATTTAAATCTTAGATATTTAGAGCCTTATTTTGTTATTTATTTGTATTCAAAGTTACTCAAAGATGACCTTCTATGGCTAAGCATACTAAACATGATACAACAACAACAATTACTAATTTATCTGCCAATATATTACTGAAAAGTCGAAAACTCAGTGATTCTACATGGTAAACGCTCACCTGACCTGTTAGAAAAAAATAAATAGGAATAGAGATAGAATAAAAGTAACCCGAAAACTCAGTGATTCTGAATTTTCTGATCTTGACATTCAAATTTGCCAAATTTGCTTGTTTACTATAATTTAACAAAAGGCATTAAACGATATATCAAAACGATGCATGAAGTGTGGAGTTGATAGTGCATTCCAAGTATGTCTGTCCAGTAGGAGTGAAGTGCGGAGTTGATATAATTTAAAGATTGAGAAGAGGTAGGGCCAAAGCAGTAAAAGAATGTAACTTTTCAAGTTTCTAGGATTACAAAAAGGTATTATCAAATAAAACTGCTAATGCCATGACGTAAATTGTTGAAAGCGCCTCCATAAAAGCCAAACTAAGCAATGAAGTACCTTGTATTTTATGCCTAACCTAACCTAACCTACATGATTTTTAATTGTCTTAATCATTACCTCACATCAGTTCAAATGAAATGATTCATTAAAGAGGAATCATGCCATATCGAGATTTGATCATTGATTGATACAATTTTTATTTTGGTTAATTGTTGAATAGGCTAGAATGAAATAACAATGGTTTTGGAGAGATAGTCGGTGTGGAAGTAAACCAACATTTCAATTGGCAAATAGGAGGTTTACAAGTGTTGACAGACGGCTAGAATTTCTTCGAATATGTTGTAGAATTCATTTAAGACATGAGCGAAACTTAAAATTGATAAGATTTAGCTGCGCTTTTAGAACGGAGAATCATACGGTTTCTTTATGAGGAGTTAGTTGCACCTATGAATGATATAAATACTACTGCTGAATCATTGATCCTAGTTCCCTATCAAGTAGCACCACCAATAACGCTTGGCCATCCAAATTCCCTTTTGATTCCAAGTGCAACTGACCTTGAATATTCTTTAAGCCCCTAGTGATGGATCGACCTGGTACCTAAAGGTTGGTTTCAAATTTAGATTTATGGCTTATATTGGTTGACCTTCAATAGCTCTTGGGTGATTTTGAAATCTTAGGATACAATGATGTATATATATTATGATTGATATCGCGAAGGTAAAGGGACTCTAAACCGCAACGTTAGCTTGGTAGGATAGGGGTATAGTTGACGTCGATTCATCATTTTTAACATCAATAATTCAAAACCAAACGTGAAACTTTGTTTTCATTCCGATTCTTTATGCAATATGGATAGATTTACGAATTTAAAGACTAAACGAAAAAATTTACGATGTATGACATTTCACGTGGTCAATTAATTAATTTATTGACCGAAATATATGATTAAATTAGGCAGGATTGTAGAAAAAGAAATGGTTGAATCAAAAAAATTCCTTCTTAATTTGCAATTTTGTTAGAGGGTACTATGAATGTTCTACCATGTTCCATTTACACACTAAAGGAGTGATACAAGATATAAGGTGTGCAGTTAAGCCAACATTTCTATTTGCAAATAAGGGGTTTCCAAGTGCAAGCCCAAGTACTTATAACATCTCAGGTGGTAGTTGCTAACTTACTAGGTTCAGTCGATATAGTCGTTCAGAATCATTGATCCTATTTCCCTATCGAGCAGCAGCACCTGTTAAAAACAAAGAGAAGAATTCTCAATTTATCCTAAGATCCGCTTTTGTCCGATCCATGTCATAGATCTGATAAAAGCCAGACTAACCAATCAAGTACCTCTTATTTTACTGTGGAGGCACTTTCAGTAATTTATTGCTTATTGCTTTATTGTGTATTTTACCTACTTGATAGCTTAATCTGGCTTTTATGGGGGCACTTTCAACAATATATTTCTGTAGTGTTATTCAAATATAATAAATATTAATATCGTACACATATTTCGCTTGCTCTTTTTTTCTTTGTACACTATATCATCAATAAATATATTTATATAAATCATGTTCCGCAAGCATTGGAATACGATTCATGGGCTTACCTAATTTTGAATTTAAATCTTAGATATTTAGAGCCTTATTTTGTTATTTATTTGTATTCAAAGTTACTCAAAGATGACCTTCTATGGCTAAGCATACTAAACATGATACAACAACAACAATTACTAATTTATCTGCCAATATATTACTGAAAAGTCGAAAACTCAGTGATTCTACAAGGTAAACGCTCACCTGACCTGTTAGAAAAAAATAAATAGGAATAGAGATAGAATAAAAGTAACCCGAAAACTCAGTGATTCTGAATTTTCAGATCTTGACATTCAAATTTGCCAAATTTGTTTGTTTACTATAATTTAACAAAAGGCATTAAACGATATATCAAAACGATGCATGAAGTGTGGAGTTGTTAGTGCATTCCAAGTATGTGTGTCCAGTAGGAGTGAAGTGTGGAGTTGATATAATTTAAAGATTGAGAAGAGGTAGGGCCAAAGCAGTAAAAGAATGTAACTTTTCAAGTTTCTAGGATTACAAAAAGGTATTATCAAATAAAACTGCTAATGCCATGACGTAAATTGTTGAAAGCGCCTCCATAAAAGCCAAACTAAGCAATGAAGTACCTTGTATTTTATGCCTAACCTAACCTAACCTACATGATTTTTAATTGTCTTAATCATTATCTCACATCAGTTCAAATGAAATGATTCATTAAAGAGCAATCATGCCATATCGAGATTTGATCATTGATTGATACAATTTTTATTTTGGTTAATTGTTGAATAGGCTAGAATGAAATAACAATGGTTTTGGAGAGATAGTCGGTGTGGAAGTAAACCAACATTTCTATTGGCAAATAGGAGGTTTACAAGTGTTGACAGACGGCTAGAATTTCTTCGAATATGTTGTAGAATTCATTTAAGACATGAGCGAAACTTAAAATTGATAAGATTTAGGTGCGCTTTTACAACGGAGAATCATACGGTTTCTTTATGAGGAGTTAGTTGCACCTATGAATGATATAAATACTACTGCTGAATCATTGATCCCAGTTCCCTATCAAGTAGCACCACCAATAACGCTTGGCCATCCAAATTCCCTTTTGATTCCAAGTGCAACTGACCTTGAATATTCTTTAAGCCCCTAGTGATGGATCGACCTGGTACCTAAAGGTTGGTTTCAAATTTAGATTTATGGCTTATATTGGTTGACCTTCAATAGCTCTTGGGTGATTTTGAAATCTTAGAATACAATGATGTATATATATTATGATTGATATCGCGAAGGTAAAGGGACTCTAAACCGCAACGTTAGCTTGGTAGGATAGGGGTATAGTTGACGTCGATTCATCATTTTTAACATCAATAATTCAAAACCAAACGTGAAACTTTGTTTTCATTCCGATTCTTTATGCAATATGGATAGATTTACGAATTTAAAGACTAAACGAAAAAATTTACGATGTATGACATTTCACGTGGTCAATTAATTAATTTATTGACCGAAATATATGATTAAATTAGGCAGGATTGTAGAAAAAGAAATGGTTGAATCAAAATAATTCCTTCTTAATTTGCAATTTTGTTAGAGGGTACTATGAATGTTCTACCATGTTCCATTTACACACTAAAGGAGTGATACAAGATATAAGGTGTGCAGTTAAGCCAACATTTCTATTTGCAAATAAGGGGTTTCCAAGTGCAAGCCCAAGTACTTATAACATCTCTGGTGGTAGTTGCTAACTTACTAGGTTCAGTCGATATAGTCGTTCAGAATCATTGATCCTATTTCCCTATCGAGCAGCAGCACCTGTTAAAAACAAAGAGAAGAATTCTCAATTTATCCTAAGATCCGCTTTTGTCCGATCCATGTCATAGATCTGATAAAAGCCAGACTAACCAATCAAGTACCTCGTATTTTACTGTGGAGGCACTTTCAGCAATTTATTGCTTATTGCTTTATTATGTATTTTACCTACTTGATAGCTTAATCTGGCTTTTATGGAGGCACTTTCAACAATATATTTCTGTAGTGTAATTTAAATATAATAAATATTAATATCGTACACATATTTCGATTGTTCTTTTTTTCTTTGTACACTATATCATACATATCATCAATAAATATATTTATATAAATCATGTTCCGCAAGCATTGGAATACGATTCATGGGCTTACCTAATTTTGAATTTAAATCTTAGATATTTAGAGCCTTATTTTGTTATTTATTTGTATTCAAAGTTACTCAAAGATGACCTTCTATGGCTAAGCATACTAAACATGATACAACAACAACAATTACTAATTTATCTGCCAATATATTACTGAAAAGTCGAAAACTCAGTGATTCTACAAGGTAAACGCTCACCTGACCTGTTAGAAAAAAATAAATAGGAATAGAGATAGAATAAAAGTAACCCGAAAACTCAGTGATTCTGAATTTTCTGATCTTGACATTCAAATTTGCCAAATTTGTTTGTTTACTATAATTTAACAAAAGGCATTAAACGATATATCAAAACGATGCATGAAGTGTGGAGTTGTCAGTGCATTCCAAGTATGTCTGTCCAGTAGGAGTGAAGTGTGGAGTTGATATAATTTAAAGATTGAGAAGAGGTAGGGCCAAAGCAGTAAAAGAATGTAACTTTTCAAGTTTCTAGGATTACAAAAAGGTATTATCAAATAAAACTGCTAATGCCATGACGTAAATTGTTGAAAGCGCCTCCATAAAAGCCAAACTAAGCAATGAAGTACCTTGTATTTTATGCCTAACCTAACCTAACCTACATGATTTTTAATTGTCTTAATCATTATCTCACATCAGTTCAAATGAAATGATTCATTAAAGAGGAATCATGCCATATCGAGATTTGATCATTGATTGATACAATTTTTATTTTGGTTAATTGTTGAATAGGCTAGAATGAAATAACAATGGTTTTGGAGAGATAGTCGGTGTGGAAGCAAACCAACATTTCTATTGGCAAATAGGAGGTTTTCAAGTGTTGACAGACGGCTAGAATTTCTTCGAATATGTTGTAGAATTCATTTAAGACATGAGCGAAACTTAAAATTGATAAGATTTAGGTGCGCTTTTACAACGGAGAATCATACGGTTTCTTTATGAGGATTTAGTTGCACCTATGAATGATATAAATACTACTGCTGAATCATTGATCCTAGTTCCATATCAAGTAGCACCACCAATAACGCTTGGCCATCCAAATTCCCTTTTGATTCCAAGTGCAACTGACCTTGAATATTCTTTAAGCCCCTAGTGATGGATCGACCTGGTACCTAAAGGTTGGTTTCAAATTTAGATTTATGGCTTATATTGGTTGACCTTCAATAGCTCTTGGGTGATTTTGAAATCTTAGGATACAATGATGTGTATAT
Source organism: Nuphar pumila (assembly GCF_984573655.1). Taxonomy (NCBI): domain Eukaryota; kingdom Viridiplantae; phylum Streptophyta; class Magnoliopsida; order Nymphaeales; family Nymphaeaceae; genus Nuphar; species Nuphar pumila. Next base: position 60,722,032 of record NC_143263.1, read on the forward strand.
ATTATGATTGATATCGCGAAGGTAAAGGGACTCTAAACCGCAACGTTAGCTTGGTAGGATAGGGGTATAGTTGACGTCGATTCATCATTTTTAACATCAATAATTCAAAACCAAACGTGAAACTTTGTTTTCATTCCGATTCTTTATGCAATATGGATAGATTTACGAATTTAAAGACTAAACGAAAAAATTTACGATGTATGACATTTCACGTGGTCAATTAATTAATATATTGACCGAAATATATGATTAAATTAGGCAGGATTGTAGAAAAAGAAATGGTTGAATCAAAATAATTCCTTCTTAATTTGCAATTTTGTTAGAGGGTACTATGAATGTTCTACCATGTTCCATTTACACACTAAAGGAGTGATACAAGATATAAGGTGTGCAGTTAAGCCAACATTTCTATTTGCAAATAAGGGGTTTCCAAGTGCAAGCCCAAGTACTTATAACATCTCAGGTGGTAGTTGCTAACTTACTAGGTTCAGTCGATATAGTCGTTCAGAATCATTGATCCTATTTCCCTATCGAGCAGCAGCACCTGTTAAAAACAAAGAGAAGAATTCTCAATTTATCCTAAGATCCGCTTTTGTCCGATCCATGTCATAGATCTGATAAAAGCCAGACTAACCAATCAAGTACCTCGTATTTTACTGTGGAGGCACTTTCAGCAATTTATTGCTTATTGCTTTATTGTGTATTTTACCTACTTGATAGCTTAATCTGGCTTTTATGGAGGCACTTTCAACAATATATTTCTGTAGTGTAATTTAAATATAATAAATATTAATATCGTACACATATTTCGCTTGTTCTTTTTTTCTTTGTACACTATATCATACATATCATCAATAAATATATTTATATAAATCATGTTCCGCAAGCATCGGAATACGATTCGTGGGCTTACCTAATTTTGAATTTAAATCTTAGATATTTAGAGCCTTATTTTGTTATTTATTTGTATTCAAAGTTACTCAAAGATGACCTTCTATGGCTAAGCATACTAAATATGATACAACAACAACAATTACTAATTTATCTGCCAATATATTACTGAAAAGTCGAAAACTCAGTGATTCTACAAGGTAAACGCTCACCTGACCTGTTAGAAAAAAATAAATAGGAATAGAGATAGAATAAAAGTAACCCGAAAACTCAGTGATTCTGAATTTTCTGATCTTGACATTCAAATTTGCCAAATTTGTTTGTTTACTATAATTTAACAAAAGGCATTAAACGATATATCAAAACGATGCATGAAGTGTGGAGTTGTTAGTGCATTCCAAGTATGTCTGTCCAGTAGGAGTGAAGTGTGGAGTTGATATAATTTAAAGATTGAGAAGAGGTAGGGCCAAAGCAGTAAAAGAATGTAACTTTTCAAGTTTCTAGGATTACAAAAAGGTATTATCAAATAAAACTGCTAATGCCATGACGTAAATTGTTGAAAGCGCCTCCACAAAAGCCAAACTAAGCAAAGAAGTACCTTGTATTTTATGCCTAACCTAACCTAACCTACATGATTTTCAATTGTCTTAATCATTATCTCACATCAGTTCAAATGAAATGATTCATTAAAGAGGAATCATGCCATATCGAGATTTGATCATTGATTGATACAATTTTTATTTTGGTTAATTGTTGAATAGGCTAGAATGAAATAACAATGGTTTTGGAGAGATAGTCGGTGTGGAAGTAAACCAACATTTCTATTGGCAAATAGGAGGTTTACAAGTGTTGACAGACGGCAAGAATTTCTTCGAATATGTTGTAGAATTCATTTAAGACATGAGCGAAACTTAAAATTGATAAGATTTAGGTGCGCTTTTACAACGGAGAATCATACGGTTTCTTTATGAGGAGTTAGTTGCACCTATGAATGATATAAATACTACTGCTGAATCATTGATCCTAGTTCCCTATCAAGTAGCACCACCAATAACGCTTGGCCATCCAAATTCCCTTTTGATTCCAAGTGCAACTGACCTTGAATATTCTTTAAGCCCCTAGTGATGGATCGACCTGGTACCTAAAGGTTGGTTTCAAATTTAGATTTATGGCTTATATTGGTTAACCTTCAATAGCTCTTGGGTGATTTTGAAATCTTAGGATACAATGATGTATATATATTATGATTGATATCGCGAAGGTAAAGGGACTCTAAACCGCAACGTTAGCTTGGTAGGATAGGGGTATAATTGACGTCGATTCATCATTTTTAACATCAATAATTCAAAACCAAACGTGAAACTTTGTTTTCATTCTGATTCTTTATGCAATATGGATAGATTTACGAATTTAAAGACTAAACGAAAAAATTTACGATGTATGACATTTCACGTGGTCAATTAATTAATTTATTGACCGAAATATATGATTAAATTAGGCAGGATTGTAGAAAAAGAAATGGTTGAATCAAAATAATTCCTTCTTAATTTGCAATTTTGTTAGATGGTACTATGAATGTTCTACCATGTTCCATTTACACACTAAAGGAGTGATACAGGATATAAGGTGTGCAGTTAAGCCAACATTTCTATTTGCAAATAAGGGGTTTCCAAGTGCAAGCCCAAGTACTTATAACATCTCAGGTGGTAGTTGCTAACTTACTAGGTTCAGTCGATATAGTCGTTCAGAATCATTGATCCTATTTCCCTATCGAGCAGCAGCACCTGTTAAAAACAAAGAGAAGAATTCTCAATTTATCCTAAGATCCGCTTTTGTCCGATCCATGTCATAGATCTGATAAAAGCCAGACTAACCAATCAAGTACCTTGTATTTTACTGTGGAGGCACTTTCAGCAATTTATTGCTTATTGCTTTATTGTGTATTTTACCTACTTGAGAGCTTAATCTGGCTTTTATGGAGGCACTTTCAACAATATATTTCTGTAGTGTAATTCAAATATAATAAATATTAATATCGTACACATATTTCGCTTGCTCTTTTTTTCTTTGTACACTATATCATACATATCATCAATAAATATATTTATATAAATCATGTTCCGCAAGCATTGGAATACGATTCATGGGCTTACCTAATTTTGAATTTAAATCTTAGATATTTAGAGCCTTATTTTGTTATTTATTTGTATTCAAAGTTACTCAAAGATGACCTTCTATGGCTAAGCTTACTAAACATGATACAACAACAACAATTACTAATTTATCTGCCAATATATTACTGATTAGTCGAAAACTCAGTGATTCTACAAGGTAAACGCTCACCTGACCTGTTAGAAAAAAATAAATAGGAATAGAGATAGAATAAAAGTAGCCCGAAAACTCAGTGATTCTGAATTTTCTAATCTTGACATTCAAATTTGCCAAATTTGTTTGTTTACTATAATTTAACAAAAGGCATTAAACGATATATCAAAATGATGCTTGAAGTGTGGAGTTGTTAGTGCATTCCAAGTATGTCTGTCCAGTAGGAGTGAAGTGTGGAGTTGATATAATTTAAAGATTGAGAAGAGGTAGGGCCAAAGCAGTAAAAGAATGTAACTTTTCAAGTTTCTAGGATTACAAAAAGGTATTATCAAATAAAATTGCAATGCCATGACGTAAATTGTTGAAAGCGCCTCCATAAAAGCCAAACTAAGCAATGAAGTACCTTGTATTTTATGCCTAACCTAACCTACATGATTTTTAATAGTCTTAATCATTATCTCACATCAGTTCAAATGAAATGATTCATTAAAGAGGAATCATGCCATATCGAGATTTGATCATTGATTGATACAATTTTTATTTTGGTTAATTGTTGAATAGGCTAGAATGAAATAACAATGGTTTTGGAGAGATAGTCGGTGTGGAAGTAAACCAACATTTCTATTGGCAAATAGGAGGTTTACAAGTGTTGACAGACGGCTAGAATTTCTTCGAATATGTTGTAGAATTCATTTAAGACAAGAGCGAAACTTAAAATTGATAAGATTTAGGTGCGCTTTTACAACGAAGAATCATACGGTTTCTTTTTGAGACTCCTCAAAAAGAAACCGTATGATTCTTCGTTGTAAAAGCGCACCTAAATTTTAAGTTGCACCAATGAATGATATAAATACTACTGCTGAATCATTGATCCTAGTTCCCTATCAAGTAGCACCACCAATAACGCTTGGCCATCCAAATTCCCTTTTGATTCCAAGTGCAACTGACCTTGAATATTCTTTAAGCCCCTAGTGATGGATCGACCTGGTACCTAAAGGTTGGTTTCAAATTTAGATTTATGGCTTATATTGGTTGACCTTCAATAGCTCTTGGGTGATTTTGAAATCTTAGGATACAATGATGTATATATATTATGATTGATATCGCGAAGGTAAAGGGACTCTAAACCGCAACGTTAGCTTGGTAGGATAGGGGTATAGTTGACGTCGATTCATCATTTTTAACATCAATAATTCAAAACCAAACGTGAAACTTTGTTTTCATTCCGATTCTTTATGCAATATGGATAGATTTACGAATTTAAAGACTAAACGAAAAAATTTACGATGTATGACATTTCACGTGGTCAATTAATTAATTTATGGACCGAAATATATGATTAAATTAGGCAGGATTGTAGAAAAAGAAATGGTTGAATCAAAATAATTCCTTCTTAATTTGCAATTTTGTTAGAGGGTACTATGAATGTTCTACCATGTTCCATTTACACACTAAAGGAGTGACACAGGATATAAGGTGTGCAGTTAAGCCAACATTTCTATTTGCAAATAAGGGGTTTCCAAGTGCAAACCCAAGTACTTATAACATCTCAGGTGGTAGTTGCTAACTTACTAGGTTCAGTCGATATAGTCGTTCAGAATCATTGATCCTATTTCCCTATCGAGCAGCAGCACCTGTTAAAAACAAAGAGAAGAATTCTCAATTTATCCTAAGATCCGCTTTTGTTCGATCCATGTCATAGATCTGATAAAAGCCAGACTAACCAATCAAGTACCTCGTATTTTACTGTGGAGGCACTTTCAGCAATTTATTGCTTATTGCTTTATTGTGTATTTTACCTACTTGATAGCTTAATCTGGCTTTTATGGAGGCACTTTCAACAATATATTTCTGTAGTGTAATTTAAATATAATAAATATTAATATCGTACACATATTTCGCTTGCACTTTTTTTCTTTGTACACTATATCATACATATCATCAATAAATATATTTATATAAATCATGTTCCGCAAGCATTGGAATACGATTCATGGGCTTACCTAATTTTGAATTTAAATCTTAGATATTTAGAGCCTTATTTTGTTATTTATTTGTATTCAAAGTTACTCAAAGATGACCTTCTATGGCTAAGCATACTAAACATGATACAACAACAACAATTACTAATTTATCTGTCAATATATTACTGAAAAGTCGAAAACTCAGTGATTCTACAAGGTAAACGCTCACCTGACCTGTTAGAAAAAAGAAAATAGGAATAGAGATAGAATAAAAGTAACCCGAAAACTCAGTGATTCTGAATTTTCTGATCTTGACATTCAAATTTGCCAAATTTGTTTGTTTACTATAATTTAACAAAAGGCATTAAACGATATATCAAAACGATGCATGAAGTGTGGAGTTGTTAGTGCATTCCAAGTATGTCTGTCCAGTAGGAGTGAAGTGTGGAGTTGATATAATTTAAAGATTGAGAAGAGGTAGGGCCAAAGCAGTAAAAGAATGTAACTTTTCAAGTTTCTAGGATTACAAAAAGGTATTATCAAATAAAACTGCTAATGCCATGACGTAAATTGTTGAAAGCGCCTCCATAAAAGCCAAACTAAGCAAAGAAGTACCTTGTATTTTATGCCTAACCTAACCTAACCTACATGATTTTTAATTGTCTTAATCATTATCTCACATCAGTTCAAATGAAATGATTCATTAAAGAGGAATCCTGCCATATCGAGATTTGATCATTGATTGATACAATTTTTATTTTGGTTAATTGTTGAAGAGGCTAGAATGAAATAACAATGGTTTTGGAGAGATAGTCGGTGTGGAAGTAAACCAACATTTCTATTGGCAAATAGGAGGTTTACAAGTGTTGACAGACGGCTAGAATTTCTTTGAATATGTTGTAGAATTCATTTAAGACATGAGCGAAACTTAAAATTGATAAGAATTAGGTGCGCTTTTACAACGGAGAATCATACGGTTTCTTTATGAGGAGTTAGTTGCACCTATGAATGATATAAATACTACTGCTGAATCATTGATCCTAGTTCCCTATCAAGTAGCACCACCAATAACGCTTGGCCATCCAAATTCCCTTTTGATTCCAAGTGCAACTGACCTTGAATATTCTTTAAGCCCCTAGTGATGGATGAATATTCTTTAAGCCCCTAGTGATGGATCGACCTGGTACCTAAAGGTTGGTTTCAAATTTAGATTTCTGGCTTATATTGGTTGACCTTCAATAGCTCTTGGGTGATTTTGAAATCTTAGGATACAATGATGTATATATATTATGATTGATATCGCGAAGGTAAAGGGACTCTAAACCGCAACGTTAACTTGGTAGGATAGGGGTATAGTTGACGTCGATTCATCATTTTTAACATCAATAATTCAAAACCAAACGTGAAACTTTGTTTTCATTCCGATTCTTTATGCAATATGGATAGATTTACGAATTTAAAGACTAAACGAAAAAATTTACGATGTATGACATTTCACGTGGTCAATTAATTAATTTATTGACCGAAATATATGATTAAATTAGGCAGGATTGTAGAAAAAGAAATGGTTGAATCAAAATAATTCCTTCTTAATTTGCAATTTTGTTAGAGGGTACTATGAATGTTCTACCATGTTCCATTTACACACTAAAGGAGTGATACAAGATATAAGGTGTGCAGTTAAGCCAACATTTCTATTTGCAAATAAGGGGTTTCCAAGTGCAAGCCCAAGTACTTATAACATCTCAGGTGGTAGTTGCTAACTTACTAGGTTCAGTCGATATAGTCGTTCAGAATCATTGATCCTATTTCCCTATCGAGCAGCAGCACCTGTTAAAAACAAAAAGAAGAATTCTCAATTTATCCTAAGATCCGCTTTTGTCCGATCCATGTCATAGATCTGATAAAAGCCAGACTAACCAATCAAGTACCTCGTATTTTACTGTGGAGGCACTTTCAGCAATTTATTGCTTATTGCTTTATTGTGTATTTTACCTACTTGATAGCTTAATCTGGCTTTTATGGAGGCACTTTCAACAATATATTTCTGTAGTGTAATTTAAATATAATAAATATTAATATCATACAAATATTTCGCTTGCTCTTTTTTTCTTTGTACACTATATCATACATATCATCAATAAATATATTTATATAAATCATGTTCCGCAAGCATTGGAATACGATTCATGGGCTTACCTAATTTTGAATTTAAATCTTAGATATTTAGAGCCTTATTTTGTTATTTATTTGTATTCAAAGTTACTTAAAGATGACCTTCTATGGCTAAGCATACTAAACATGATACAACAACAACAATTACTAATTTATCTGCCAATATATTACTGAAAAGTCGAAAACTCAGTGATTCTACAAGGTAAACCCTCACCTGACCTGTTAGAAAAAAATAAATAGGAATGGAGATAGAATAAAAGTAACCCGAAAACTCAGTGATTCTGAATTTTCTGATCTTGACATTCAAATTTGCCAAATTTGTTTGTTTACTATAATTTAACAAAAGGCATTAAACGATATATCAAAACGATGCATGAAGTGTGGAGTTGTTAGTGCATTCCAAGTATGTCTGTCCAGTAGGAGTGAAGTGTGGAGTTGATATAATTTAAAGATTGAGAAGAGGTAGGGCCAAAGCAGTAAAAGAATGTAACTTTTCAAGTTTCTAGGATTACAAAAAGGTATTATCAAATAAAACTGCTAATGCCATGACGTAAATTGTTGAAAGCGCCTCCATAAAAGCCAAACTAAGCAATGAAGTACCTTGTATTTTATGCCTAACCTAACCTACATGATTTTTAATTGTCTTAATCATTATCTCACATCAGTTCAAATGAAATGATTCATTAAAGAGCAATCATGCCATATCGAGATTTGATCATTGATTGATACAATTTTTATTTTGGTTAATTGTTGAATAGGCTAGAATGAAATAACAATGGTTTTGGAGAGATAGTCGGAGTGGAAGTAAACCAACATTTCTATTGGCAAATAGGAGGTTTACAAGTGTTGACAGACGGCTAGAATTTCTTCGAATATGTTGTAGAATTCATTTAAAACATGAGCGAAACTTAAAATTGATAAGATTTAGGTGCGCTTTTACAACGGAGAATCATACGGTTTCTTTATGAGGAGTTAGTTGCACCTATGAATGATATAAATACTACTGCTGAATCATTGATCCTAGTTCCCTATCAAGTAGCACCACCAATAACGCTTGGTCATCCAAATTCCCTTTTGATTCCAAGTGCAATTGACCTTGAATATTCTTTAAGCCCCTAGTGATGGATCGACCTGGTACCTAAAGGTTGGTTTCAAATTTAGATTTATGGCTTATATTGGTTGACCTTCAATAGCTCTTGGGTGATTTTGAAATCTTAGGATACAACGATGTATATATATTATGATTGATATCGCGAAGGTAAAGGGACTCTAAACCGCAACGTTAGCTTGGTAGGATAGGGGTATAGTTGACGTCGATTCATCATTTTTAACATCAATAATTCAAAACCAAACGTGAAACTTTGTTTTCATTCCGATTCTTTATGCAATATGGATAGATTTACGAATTTAAAGACTAAACGAAAAAATTTATGATGTATGACATTTCACGTGGTCAATTAATTAATTTATTGACCGAAATATATGATTAAATTAGGCAGGATTGTAGAAAAAGAAATGGTGGAATCAAAATAATTCCTTCTTAATTTGCAATTTTGTTAGAGGGTACTATGAATGTTCTACCATGTTCCATTTACACACTAAAGGAGTGATACAAGATATAAGGTGTGCAGTTAAGCCAACATTTCTATTTGCAAATAAGGGGTTTGCAAGTGCAAGCCCAAGTACTTATAACATCTCAGGTGGTAGTTGCTAACTTACTAGGTTCAGTCGATATAGTCGTTCAGAATCATTGATCCTATTTCCCTATCGAGCAGCAGCACCTGTTAAAAACAAAGAGAAGAATTCTCAATTTATCCTAAGATCCGCTTTTGTCCGATCCATGTCATAGATCTGATAAAAGCCAGACTAACCAATCAAGTACCTCGTATTTTACTGTGGAGGCACTTTCAGCAATTTATTGCTTATTGCTTTATTGTGTATTTTACCTACTTGATAGCTTAATCTGGCTTTTATGGAGGCACTTTCAACAATATATTTCTGTAGTGTAATTTAAATATAATAAATATTAATATCGTACACATATTTCCATTGCTCTTTTTTTCTTTGTACACTATATCATACATATCATCAATAAATATATTTATATAAATCATGTTCCGCAAGCATTGGAATACGATTCATGGGCTTACCTAATTTTGAATTTAAATCTTAGATATTTAGAGCCTTATTTTGTTATTTATTTGTATTCAAAGTTACTCAAAGATGACCTTCTATGGCTAAGCATACTAAACATGATACAACAACAACAATTACTAATTTATCTGCCAATATATTACTGAAAAGTCGAAAACTCAGTGATTCTACAAGGTAAACGCTCACCTGACCTGTTAGAAAAAAATAAATAGGAATAGAGATAGAATAAAAGTAACCCGAAAACTCAGTGATTCTGAATTTTCTGATCTTGACATTCAAATTTGCCAAATTTGTTTGTTTACTATAATTTAACAAAAGGCATTAAACGATATATCAAAACGATGCATGAAGTGTGGAGTTGTTAGTGCATTCCAAGTATGTCTGTCCAGTAGGAGTGAAGTGTGGAGTTGATATAATTTAAAGATTGAGAAGAGGTAGGGCCAAAGCAGTAAAAGAATGTAACTTTTCAAGTTTCTAGGATTACAAAAAGGTATTATCAAATAAAACTGCTAATGCCATGACGTAAATTGTTGAAAGCGCCTCCATAAAAGCCAAACTAAGCAATGAAGTACCTTGTATTTTATGCCTAACCTAACCTAACCTACATGATTTTTAATTGTCTTAATCATTATCTCACATCAGTTCAAATGAAATGATTCATTAAAGAGGAATCATGCCATATCGAGATTTGATCATTGATTGATACAATTTTTATTTTGGTTAATTGTTGAATAGGCTAGAATGAAATAACAATGGTTTTGGAGAGATAGTCGGTGTGGAAGTAAACCAGCATTTCTATTGGCAAATAGGAGGTTTACAAGTGTTGACAGACGGCTAGAATTTCTTCGAATATGTTGTAGAATTCATTTAAGACATGAGCGAAACTTAAAATTGATAAGATTTAGGTGCGCTTTTACAACGGAGAATCATACGGTTTCTTTATGAGGAGTTAGTTGCACCTATGAATGATATAAATACTACTGTTGAATCATTGATCCTAGTTCCCTATCAAGTAGCACCACCAATAACGCTTGGCCATCCAAATTCCCTTTTGAATCCAAGTGCAACTGACCTTGAATATTCTTTAAGCCCCTAGTGATGGATCGACCTGGTACCTAAAGGTTGGTTTCAAATTTAGATTTATGGCTTATATTGGTTGACCTTCAATAGCTCTTGGGTGATTTCGAAATCTTAGGATACAATGATGTATATATATTATGATTGATATCGCGAAGGTAAAGGGACTCTAAACCGCAACGTTAGCTTGGTAGGATAGGGGTATAGTTGACGTTGATTCATCATTTTTAACATCAATAATTCAAAACCAAACGTGAAACTTTGTTTTCATTCTGATTCTTTATGCAATATGGATAGATTTACGAATTTAAAGACTAAACGAAAAAATTTACGATGTATGACATTTCACGTGGTCAATTAATTAATTTATTGACCGAAATATATGATTAAATTAGGCAGGATTGTAGAAAAAGAAATGGTTGAATCAAAATAATTCCTTCTTAATTTGCAATTTTGTTAGAGGGTACTATGAATGTTCTACCATGTTCCATTTACACACTAAAGGAGTGATACAAGATATAAGGTGTGCAGTTAAGCCAACATTTCTATTTGCAAATAAGGGGTTTCCAAGTGCAAGCCCAAGTACTTATAACATCTCAGGTGGTAGTTGCTAACTTACTAGGTTCAGTCGATATAGTCATTCAGAATCATTGATCCTATTTCCCTATCGAGCAGCAGCACCTGTTAAAAACAAAGAGAAGAATTCTCAATTTATCCTAAGATCCGCTTTTGTCCGATCCATGTCATAGATCTGATAAAAGCCAGACTAACCAATCAAGTACCTCGTATTTTACTGTGCAGGCACTTTCAGCAATTTATTGCTTATTGCTTTATTGTGTATTTTACCTACCTGATAGCTTAATCTGGCTTTTATGGAGGCACTTTCAACAATATATTTCTGTAGTGTAATTCAAATATAATAAATATTAATATCGTACACATATTTCGCTTGCTCTTTTTTTCTTTGTACACTATATCATACATATCATCAATAAATATATTTATATAAATCATGTTCCGCAAGCATTGGAATACGATTCATGGGCTTACCTAATTTTGAATTTAAATCTTAGATATTTAGAGCCTTATTTTGTTATTTATTTGTATTCAAAGTTACTCAAAGATGACCTTCTATGGCTAAGCATACTAAACATGATACAACAACAACAATTACTAATTTATCTGCCAATATATTACTGAAAAGTCGAAAACTCAGTGATTCTACAAGGTAAACGCTCACCTGACCTGTTAGAAAAAAATAAATAGGAATAGAGATAGAATAAAAGTAACCCGAAAACTCAGTGATTCTGAATTTTCTGATCTTGAAATTCAAATTTGCCAAATTTGTTTGTTTACTATAATTTAACAAAAGGCATTAAACGATATATCAAAACGATGCATGAAGTGTGGAGTTGTTCGTGCATTCCAAGTATGTCTGTCCAGTAGGAGTGAAGTGTGGAGTTGATATAATTTAAAGATTGAGAAGAGGTAGGGCCAAAGCAGTAAAAGAATGTAACTTTTCAAGTTTCTAGGATTACAAAAAGGTATTATCAAATAAAATTGCAATGCCATGACGTAAATTGTTGAAAGCGCCTACATAAAAGCCAAACTAAGCAATGAAGTACCTTGTATTTTATGCCTAACCTAACCTACATGATTTTTAATTATCTTAATCATTATCTCACATCAGTTCAAATGAAATGATTCATTAAAGAGGAATCATGCCATATCGAGATTTGATCATTGATTGATACAATTTTTATTTTGGTTAATTGTTGAATAGGCTAGAATGAAATAACAATGATTTTGGAGAGATAGTCGGTGTGGAAGTAAACCAACATTTCTATTGGCAAATAGGAGGTTTACAAGTGTTGACAGACGGCTAGAATTTCTTCGAATATGTTGTAGAATTCATTTAAGACATGAGCGAAACTTAAAATTGATAAGATTTAGGTGCGCTTTTACAACGAAGAGTCATACGGTTTCTTTTTGAGACTCCTCAAAAAGAAACCGTATGATTCTTCGTTGTAAAAGCGCACCTAAATTTTAAGTTGCACCTATGAATGATATAAATACTACTGCTGAATCATTGATCCTAGTTCCCTATCAAGTAGCACCACCAATAACGCTTGGCCATCCAAATTCCCTTTTGATTCCAAGTGCAACTGACCTTGAATATTCTTTAAGCCCCTAGTGATGGATCGACCTGGTACCTAAAGGTTGGTTTCAAATTTAGATTTATGGCTTATATTGGTTGACCTTCAATAGCTCTTGGGTGATTTTGAAATCTTAGGATACAATGATGTATATATATTATGATTGATATCGCGAAGGTAAAGGGACTCTAAACCGCAACGTTAGCTTGGTAGGATAGGGTTATAGTTGACGTCGATTCATCATTTTTAACATCAATAATTCAAAACCAAACGTGAAACTTTGTTTTCATTCCGATTCTTTATGCAATCTGGATAGATTTACGAATTTAAAGACTAAACGAAAAAATTTACGATGTATGACATTTCACGTGGTCAATTAATTAATTTATTGACCGAAATATATGATTAAATTAGGCAGGATTGTAGAAAAAGAAATGGTTGAATCAAAATAATTCCTTCTTAATTTGCAATTTTGTTAGAGGGTACTATGAATGTTCTACCATGTTCCATTTACACACTAAAGGAGTGACACAGGATATAAGGTGTGCAGTTAAGCCAATATTTCTATTTGCAAATAAGGGGTTTCCAAGTGCAAGCCCAAGTACTTATAACATCTCAGGTGGTAGTTGCTAACTTACTAGGTTCAGTCGATATAGTCGTTCAGAATCATTGATCCTATTTCCCTATCGAGCAGCAGCACCTGTTAAAAACAAAGAGAAGAATTCTCAATTTATCCTAAGATCCGCTTTTGTCCGATCCATGTCATAGATCTGATAAAAGCCAGACTAACCAATCAAGTACCTCGTATTTTACTGTGGAGGCACTTTCAGCAATTTATTGCTTATTGCTTTATTGTGTATTTTACCTACTTGATAGCTTAATCTGGCTTTTATGGAGGCACTTTCAACAATATATTTCTGTAGTGTAATTTAAATATAATAAATATTAATATCGTACACATATTTCGCTTGCTCTTTTTTTCTTTGTACACTATATCATACATATCATCAATAAATATATTTATATAAATCATGTTCCGCAAGCATTGGAATGCGATTCAAGGGCTTACCTAATTTTGAATTTAAATCTTAGATATTTAGAGCCTTATTTTGTTATTTATTTCTATTCAAAGTTACTCAAAGATGACCTTCTATGGCTAAGCATACTAAACATGATACAACAACAACAATTACTAATTTATCTGCCAATATATTACTGAAAAGTCGAAAACTCAGTGATTCTACAAGGTAAACGCTCACCTGACCTGTTAGAAAAAAATAAATAGGAATAGAGATAGAATAAAAGTAACCCGAAAACTCAGTGATTCTGAATTTTCTGATCTTGACATTCTAATTTGCCAAATTTGTTTGTTTACTATAATTTAACAAAAGGCATTAAACGATATATCAAAACGATGCATGAAGTGTGGAGTTGTTAGTGCATTCCAAGTATGTCTGTCCAGTAGGAGTGAAGTGTGGAGTTGATATAATTTAAAGATTGAGAAGAGGTAGGGCCAAAGCAGTAAAAGAATGTAACTTTTCAAGTTTCTAGGATTATAAAAAGGTATTATCAAATAAAACTGCTAATGCCATGACGTAAATTGTTGAAAGCGCCTCCATAAAAGCCAAACTAAGCAATGAAGTACCTTGTATTTTATGCCTAACCTAACCTAACCTACATGATTTTTAATTGTCTTAATATTTATCTCACATCAGTTCAAATGAAATGATTCATTAAAGAGGAATCATGCCATATCGAGATTTGATCATTGATTGATACAATTTTTATTTTGGTTAATTGTTGAATAGGCTAGAATGAAATAACAATGGTTTTGGAGAGATAGTCGGTGTGGAAGTAAACCAGCATTTCTATTGGCAAATAGGAGGTTTACAAGTGTTGACAGACGGCTAGAATTTCTTCGAATATGTTGTAGAATTCATTTAAGACATGAGCGAAACTTAAAATTGATAAGATTTAGGTGCGCTTTTACAACGGAGAATCATACGGTTTCTTTATGAGGAGTTAGTTGCACCTATGAATGATATAAATACTACTGCTGAATCATTGATCCTAGTTCCCTATCAAGTAGCACCACCAATAACGCTTGGCCATCCAAATTCCCTTTTGATTCCAAGTGCAACTGACCTTGAATATTCTTTAAGCCCCTAGTGATGGATCGACCTGGTACCTAAAGGTTGGTTTCAAATTTAGATTTATGGCTTATATTGGTTGACCTTCAATAGCTCTTGGGTGATTTTGAAATCTTAGGATACAATGATGTATATATATTATGATTGATATCGCGAAGGTAAAGGGACTCTAAACCGCAACGTTAGCTTGGTAGGATAGGGGTATAGTTGACGTCGATTCATCATTTTTAACATCAATAATTCAAAACCAAACGTGAAACTTTGTTTTCATTCCGATTCTTTATGCAATATGGATAGATTTACGAATTTAAAGACTAAACGAAAAAATTTACGATGTATGACATTTCACGTGGTCAATTAATTAATTTATTGACCGAAATATATGATTAAATTAGGCAGGATTGTAGAAAAAGAAATGGTTGAATCAAAATAATTCCTTCTTAATTTGCAATTTTGTTAGAGGGTACTATGAATGTTCTACCATGTTCCATTTACACACTAAAGGAGTGATACAAGATATAAGGTGTGCATTTAAGCCAACATTTCTATTTGCAAATAAGGGGTTTCCAAGTGCAAGCCCAAGTACTTATAACATCTCAGGTGGTAGTTGCTAACTTACTAGGTTCAGTCGATATAGTCGTTCAGAATCATTGATCCTATTTCCCTATCGAGCAGCAGCACCTGTTAAAAACAAAGAGAAGAATTCTCAATTTATCCTAAGATCCGCTTTTGTCCGATCCATGTCATAGATCTGATAAAAGCCAGACTAACCAATCAAGTACCTCGTATTTTACTGCGGAGGCACTTTCAGCAATTTATTGCTTATTGCTTTATTGTGTATTTTACCTACTTGATAGCTTAATCTGGCTTTTATGGATGCACTTTCAACAATATATTTCTGTAGTGTAATTCAAATATAATAAATATTAATATCGTACACATATTTCGCTTGCTCTTTTTTTCTTTGTACACTATATCATACATATCATCAATAAATATATTTATATAAATCATGTTCCGCAAGCATTGGAATACGATTCATGGGCTTACCTAATTTTGAATTTAAATCTTAGATATTTAGAGCCTTATTTTGTTATTTATTTGTATTCAAAGTTACTCAAAGATGACCTTCTATGGCTAAGCATACTAAACATGATACAACAACAACAATTACTAATTTATCTGCCAATATATTACTGAAAAGTCGAAAACTCAGTGATTCTACAAGGTAAACGCTCACCTGACCTGTTAGAAAAAAATAAATAGGAATAGAGATAGAATAAAAGTAACCCGAAAACTCAGTGATTCTGAATTTTCTGATCTTGAAATTCAAATTTGCCAAATTTGTTTGTTTACTATAATTTAACAAAAGGCATTAAACGATATATCAAAACGATGCATGAAGTGTGGAGTTGTTAGTGCATTCCAAGTATGTCTGTCCAGTAGGAGTGAAGTGTGGAGTTGATATAATTTAAAGATTGAGAAGAGGTAGGGCCAAAGCAGTAAAAGAATGTAACTTTTCAAATTTCTAGGATTACAAAAAGGTATTATCAAATAAAATTGGAATGCCATGAGGTAAATTGTTGAAAGCGCCTCCATAAAAGCCAAACTAAGCAATGAAGTACCTTGTATTTTATGCCTAACCTAACCTACATGATTTTTAATTGTCTTAATCATTATCTCACATCAGTTCAAATGAAATGATTCATTAAAGAGGAATCATGCCATATCGAGATTTGATCATTGATTGATTCAATTTTTATTTTGGTTAATTGTTGAATAGGCTAGAATGAAATAACAATGGTTTTGGAGAGATAGTCGGTGTGGAAGTAAACCAACATTTCTATTGGAAAATAGGAGGTTTACAAGTGTTGACAGACGGCTAGAATTTCTTCGAATATGTTGTAGAATTCATTTAAGACATGAGCGAAACTTAAAATTGATAAGATTTAGGTGCGCTTTTACAAGGAAGAATCATACGGTTTCTTTTTGAGACTCCTCAAAAAGAAACCGTATGATTCTTCGTTGTAAAAGCGCACCTAAATTTTAAGTTGAACCTATGAATGATATAAATACTACTGCTGAATCATTGATCCTAGTTCCCTCTCAAGTAGCACCACCAATAACGCTTGGCCATCCAAATTCCCTTTTGATTCCAAGTGCAACTGACCTTGAATATTCTTTAAGCCCCTAGTGATGGATCGACCTGGTACCTAAAGGTTGGTTTCAAATTTAGATTTCTGGCTTATATTGGTTGACCTTCAATAGCTCTTGGGTGATTTTGAAATCTTAGGATACAATGATGTATATATATTATGATTGATATCGCGAAGGTAAAGGGACTCTAAACCGCAACGTTAGCTTGGTAGGATAGGGGTATAGTTGACGTCGATTCATCATTTTTAACATCAATAGTTCAAAACCAAACGTGAAACTTTGTTTTCATTCCGATTCTTTATGCAATATGGATAGATTTACGAATTTAAAGACTAAACGAAAAAATTTACGATGTATGACATTTCACGTGGTCAATTAATTAATTTATTGACCGAAATATATGATTAAATTAGGCAGGATTGTAGAAAAAGAAATGGTTGAATCAAAATAATTCCTTCTTAATTTGCAATTTTGTTAGAGGGTACTATGAATGTTCTACCATGTTCCATTTACACACTAAAGGAGTGATACAAGATATAAGGTGTGCACTTAAGCCAACATTTCTATTTGCAAATAAGGGGTTTCCAAGTGCAAGCCCAAGTACTTATAACATCTCAGGTGGTAGTTGCTAACTTACTAGGTTCAGTCGATATAGTCGTTCAGAATCATTGATCCTATTACCCTATTGAGCAGCAGCACCTGTTAAAAACAAAGAGAAGAATTCTCAATTTATCCTAAGATCCGCTTTTGTCCGATCCATGTCATAGATCTGATAAAAGCCAGACTAACCAATCAAGTACCTCGTATTTTACTGTGGAGGCACTTTCAGCAATTTATTGCTTATTGCTTTATTGTGTATTTTACCTACTTGATAGCTTAATCTGGCTTTTATGGAGGCACTTTCAACAATATATTTCTGTAGTGTAATTCAAATATATTAAATATTAATATCGTACACATATTTCGCTTGCTCTTTTTTTCTTTATACACTATATCATACATATCATCAATAAATATATTTATATAAATCATGTTCCGCAAGCATTGGAATACGATTCATGGGCTTACCTAATTTTGAATTTAAATCTTAGATATTTAGAGCCTTATTTTGTTATTTATTTGTATTCAAAGTTACTCAAAGATGACCTTCTATGGCTAAGCATACTAAACATGATACAACAACAACAATTACTAATTTATCTGCCAATATATTACTGAAAAGTCGAAAACTCAGTGATTCTACAAGGTAAACGCTCACCTGACCTGTTAGAAAAAAATAAATAGGAATAGAGATAGAATAAAAGTAACCCGAAAACTCAGTGATTCTGAATTTTCTGATCTTGACATTCAAATTTGCCAAATTTGTTTGTTTACTATAATTTAACAAAAGGCATTAAACGATATATCAAAACGATGCATGAAGTGTGGAGTTGTTAGTGCATTCCAAGTATGTCTGTCCAGTAGGAGTGAAGTGTGGAGTTGATATAATTTAAAGATTGAGAAGAGGTAGGGCCAAAGCAGTAAAAGAATGTAACTTTTCAAGTTTCTAGGATTACAAAAAGGTATTATCAAATAAAATTGCAATGCCATGACGTAAATTGTTGAAAGCGCCTCCATAAAAGCCAAACTAAGCAATGAAGTACCTTGTATTTTATGCCTAACCTAACCTAACCTACATGATTTTTAATTGTCTTAATCATTATCTCACATCAGTTCAAATGAAATGATTCATTAAAGAGGAATCATGCCATATCGAGATTTGATCATTGATTGATACAATTTTTATTTTGGTTAATTGTTGAATAGGCTAGAATGAAATAACAATGGTTTTGGAGAGATAGTCGGTGTTGAAGTAAACCAACATTTCTATTGGAAAATAGGAGGTTTACAAGTGTTGACAGATGGCTAGAATTTCTTCGAATATGTTGTAGAATTCATTTAAGACATGAGCGAAACTTAAAATTGATAAGATTTAGGTGCGCTTTTACAAGGAAGAATCATACGGTTTCTTTTTGAGACTCCTCAAAAAGAAACCGTATGATTCTTCGTTGTAAAAGCGCACCTAAATTTTAAGTTGCACCTATGAATGATATAAATACTACTGCTGAATCATTGATCCTAGTTCCCTATCAAGTAGCACCACCAATAACGCTTGGCCATCCAAATTCCCTTTTGATTCCAAGTGCAACTGACCTTGAATATTCTTTAAGCCCCTAGTGATGGATCGACCTGGTACCTAAAGGTTGGTTTCAAATTTAGATTTATGGCTTATATTGGTTGACCTTCAATAGCTCTTGGGTGATTTTGAAATCTTAGGATACAATGATGTATATATATTATGATTGATATCGCGAAGGTAAAGGGACTCTAAACCGCAACGTTAGCTTGGTAGGATAGGGGTATAGTTGACGTCGATTCATCATTTTTAACATCAATAATTCAAAACCAAACGTGAAACTTTGTTTTCATTCCGATTCTTTATGCAATATGGATAGATTTACGAATTTAAAGACTAAACGAAAAAATTTACGATGTATCACATTTCACGTGGTCAATTAATTAGTTTATTGACCGAAATATATGATTAAATTAGGCAGGATTGTAGAAAAAGAAATGGTTGAATCAAAATAATTCCTTCTTAATTTGCAATTTTGTTAGAGGGTACTATGAATGTTCTACCATGTTCCATTTACACACTAAAGGAGTGATACAAGATATAAGGTGTGCAGTTAAGCCAACATTTCTATTTGCAAATAAGGGGTTTCCAAGTGCAAACCCAAGTACTTATAAAATCTCAGGTGGTAGTTGCTAACTTACTAGATTCAGTCAATATAGTCGTTCAGAATCAGTGATCCTATTTCCCTATCGAGCAGCAGCCCCTGTTAAAAACAAAGAGAAGAATTCTCAATTTATCCTAAGATCCGCTTTTGTCCGATCCATGTCATAGATCTGATAAAAGCGAGACTAACCAATCAAGTACCTCGTATTTTACTGTGGAGGCACTTTCAGCAATTTATTGCTTATTGCTTTATTGTGTATTTTACCTACTTGATAGCTTAATCTGGCTTTTATGGAGGCACTTTCAACAATATATTTCTGTAGTGTAATTTAAATATAATAAATATTAATATCGTACACATATTTCACTTGCTCTTTTTTTCTTTGTACACTATATCATACATATCATCAATAAATATATTTATATAAATCATGTTCCGCAAGCATTGGAATACGATTCATGGGCTTACCTAATTTTGAATTTAAATCTTAGATATTTAGATCCTTATTTTGTTATTTATTTGTATTCAAAGTTACTCAAAGATGACCTTCTATGGCTAAGCATACTAAACATGATATTACAACAACAATTACTAATTTATCTGCCAATATATTACTGAAAAGTCGAAAACTCAGTGATTCTACAAGGTAAACGCTCACCTGACCTGTTAGAAAAAAATAAATAGGAATAGAGATAGAATAAAAGTAACCCGAAAACTCAGTGATTCTGAATTTTCTGATCTTGACATTCAAATTTGCCAAATTTGTTTGTTTACTATAATTTAACAAAAGGCATTAAACGATATATCAAAACGATGCATGAAGTGTGGAGTTGTTAGTGCATTCCAAGTATGTCTGTTCAGTAGGAGTGAAGTGTGGAGTTGATATAATTTAAAGATTGAGAAGAGGTAGGGCCAAAGCAGTAAAAGAATGTAACTTTTCAAGTTTCTAGGATTACAAAAAGGTATTATCAAATAAAACTGCTAATGCCATGACGTAAATTGTTGAAAGCGCCTCCATAAAAGCCAAACTAAGCGATGAAGTACCTTGTATTTTATGCCTAACCTAACCTACATGATTTTTAATTGTCTTAATCATTATCTCACATCAGTTCAAATGAAATGATTCATTAAAGAGGAATCATGCCATATCGAGATTTGATCATTGATTGATACAATTTTTATTTTGGTTAATTGTTGAATAGGCTAGAATGAAATAGCAATGGTTTTGGAGAGATAGTCGGTGTGGAAGTAAACCAACATTTCTATTGGCAAATAGGAGGTTTACAAGTGTTGACAGACGGCTAGAATTTCTTCGAATATGTTGTAGAATTCATTTAAGACATGAGCGAAACTTAAAATTGATAAGATTTAGGTGCGCTTTTACAACGAAGAATCATACGGTTTCTTTTTGAGACTCCTCAAAATGAAACCGTATGATTCTTCGTTGTAAAAGCGCACCTAAATTTTAAGTTGCACCTATGAATGATATAAATACTACTGCTGAATCATTGATCCTAGTTCCCTATCAAGTAGCACCACCAATAACGCTTGGCCATCCAAATTCCCTTTTGATTCCAAGTGCAACTGACCTTGAATATTCTTTAAGCCCCTAGTGATGGATCGACCTAGTACCTAAAGGTTGGTTTCAAATTTAGATTTATGGCTTATATTGGTTGACCTTCAATAGCTCTTTGGTGATTTTGAAATCTTAGGATACAATGATGTATATATATTATGATTGATATCGCGAAGGTAAAGGGACTCTAAACCGCAACGTTAGCTTGGTAGGATAGGGGTATAGTTGACGTCGATTCATCATTTTTAACATCAATAATTCAAAACCAAACGTGAAACTTTGTTTTCATTCCGATTCTTTATGCAATATGGATAGATTTACGAATTTAAAGACTAAACGAAAAAATTTACGATGTATGACATTTCACGTGGTCAATTAATTAATTTATTGACCGAAATATATGATTAAATTAGGCAGGATTGTAGAAAAAGAAATGGTTGAATCAAAATAATTCCTTCTTAATTTGCAATTTTGTTAGAGGGTACTATGAATGTTCTACCATGTTCCATTTACACACTAAAGGAGTGACACAGGATATAAGGTGTGCAGTTAAGCCAACATTTCTATTTGCAAATAAGGGGTTTCCAAGTGCAAGCCCAAGTACTTATAACATCTCAGGTGGTAGTTGCTAACTTACTAGGTTCAGTCGATATAGTCGTTCAGAATCATTGATCCTATTTCCCTATCGAGCAGCAGCACCTGTTAAAAACAAAGAGAAGAATTCTCAATTTATCCTAAGATCCGCTTTTGTCCGATCCATGTCATAGATCTGATAAAAGCCAGACTAACCAATCAAGTACCTCGTATTTTACTGTGGAGGCACTTTCAACAATTTATTGCTTATTGCTTTATTGTGTATTTTACCTACTTGATAGCTTAATCTGGCTTTTATGGAGGCACTTTCAACAATATATTTCTGAAGTGTAATTTAAATATAATAAATATTAATATCGTACACATATTTCGCTTGCTCTTTTTTTCTTTGTACACTATATCATACATATCATCAATAAATATATTTATATAAATCATGTTCCGCAAGCATTGGAATACGATTCATGGGCTTACCTAATTTTGAATTTAAATCTTAGATATTTAGAGCCTTATTTTGTTATTTATTTGTATTCAAAGTTACTCAAAGATGACCTTCTATGGCTAAGCATACTAAACATGATACAACAACAACAATTACTAATTTATCTGCCAATATATTACTGAAAAGTCGAAAACTCAGTGATTCTACAAGGTAAACGCTCACCTGACCTGTTAGAAAAAAATAAATAGGAATAGAGATAGAATAAAAGTAACCCGAAAACTCAGTGATTCTGAATTTTCTGATCTTGACATTCAAATTTGCCAAATTTGTTTGTTTACTATAATTTAACAAAAGGCATTAAACGATATATCAAAACGATGCATGAAGTGTGGAGTTGTTAGTGCATTCCAAGTATGTCTGTCCAGTAGGAGTGAAGTGTGGAGTTGATATAATTTAAAGATTGAGAAGAGGTAGGGCCAAAGCAGTAAAAGAATGTAACTTTTCAAGTTTCTAGGATTACAAAAAGGTATTATCAAATAAAACTGCTAATGCCATGACGTAAATTGTTGAAAGCGCCTCCATAAAAGCCAAACTAAGCAATGAAGTACCTTGTATTTTATGCCTAACCTAACCTACATGATTTTTAATTGTCTTAATCATTATCTCACATCAGTTCAAATGAAATGATTCATTAAAGAGGAATCATGCCATATCGAGATTTGATCATTGATTGATACATTTTTTATTTTGGTTAATTGTTGAATAGGCTAGAATGAAATAACAATGGTTTTGGAGAGATAGTCGGTGTGGAAGTAAACCAACATTTCTATTGGCAAATAGGAGGTTTACAAGTGTTGACAGACGGCTAGAATTTCTTCGAATATGTTGTAGAATTCATTTAAGACATGAGCGAAACTTAAAATTGATAAGATTTAGGTGCGCTTTTACAATGGAGAATCATACGGTTTCTTTATGAGGAGTTAGTTGCACCTATGAATGATATAAATACTACTGCTGAATCATTGATCCTAGTTCCCTATCAAGTAGCACCACCAATAACGCTTGGCCATCCAAATTACCTTTTGATTCCAAGTGCAACTGACCTTGAATATTCTTTAAGCCCCTAGTGATGGATCGACCTGGTACCTAAAGGTTGGTTTCAAATTTAGATTTATGGCTTATATTGGTTGACCTTCAATAGCTCTTGGGTGATTTTGAAATCTTAGGATACAATGATGTATATATATTATGATTGATATCGCGAAGGTAAAGGGACTCTAAACCGCAACGTTAGCTTGGTAGGATAGGGGTATAGTTGACGTCGATTCATCATTTTTAACATCAATAATTCAAAACCAAACGTGAAACTTTGTTTTCATTCCGGTTCTTTATGCAATATGGATAGATTTACGAATTTAAAGACTAAACGAAAAAATTTACGATGTATGACATTTCACGTGGTCAATTAATTAATTTATTGACCGAAATATATGATTAAATTAGGCAGGATTGTAGAAAAAGAAATGGTTGAATCAAAATAATTCCTTCTTAATTTGCAATTTTGTTAGAGGGTACTATGAATGTTCTACCATGTTCCATTTTCACACTAAAGGAGTGACACAGGATATAAGGTGTGCAGTTAAGCCAACATTTCTATTTGCAAATAAGGGGTTTCCAAGTGCAAGCCCAAGTACTTATAACATCTCAGGTGGTAGTTGCTAACTTACTAGGTTCAGTCGATATAGTCGTTCAGAATCATTGATCCTATTTCCCTATCGAGCAGCAGCCCCTGTTAAAAACAAAGAGAAGAATTCTCAATTTATCCTAAGATCCTCTTTTGTCCGATCCATGTCATAGATCTGATAAAAGCCAGACTAACCAATCAAGTACCTCGTATTTTACTGTGGAGGCACTTTCAGCAATTTATTGCTTATTGCTTTATTGTGTATTTTACCTACTTGATAGCTTAATCTGGCTTTTATGGAGGCACTTTCAACAATATATTTCTGTAGTGTAATTTAAATATAATAAATATTAATATCGTACACATATTTCGCTTGCTCTTTTTTTCTTTGTACACTATATCATACATATCATCAATAAATATATTTATATAAATCATGTTCCGCAAGCATTGGAATACGATTCATGGGCTTACCTAATTTTGAATTTAAATCTTAGATATTTAGAGCCTTATTTTGTTATTTATTTCTATTCAAAGTTACTCAAAGATGACCTTCTATGGCTAAGCATACTAAACATGATACAACAACAACAATTACTAATTTATCTGCCAATATATTACTGAAAAGTCGAAAACTCAGTGATTCTACAAGGTAAACGCACACCTGACCTGTTAGAAAAAAATAAATAGGAATAGAGATAGAATAAAAGTAACCCGAAAACTCAGTGATTCTGAATTTTCTGATCTTGACATTCAAATTTGCCAAATTTGTTTGTTTACTATAATTTAACAAAAGGCATTAAACGATATATCAAAACGATGCATGAAGTGTGGAGTTGTTAGTGCATTCCAAGTATGTCTGTCCAGTAGGAGTGAAGTGTGGAGTTGATATAATTTAAAGATTGAGAAGAGGTAGGGCCAAAGCCGTAAAAGAATGTAACTTTTCAAGTTTCTAGGATTACAAAAAGGTATTATCAAATAAAACTGCTAATGCCATGACGTAAATTGTTGAAAGCGCCTCCATAAAAGCCAAACTAAGCAATGAAGTACCTTGTATTTTATGCCTAACCTAACCTACATGATTTTTAATTGTCTTAATCATTATCTCACATCAGTTCAAATGAAATGATTCATTAAAGAGGAATCATGCCATATCGAGATTTGATCATTGATTGATACAATTTTTATTTTGGTTAATTGTTGAATAGGCTAGAATGAAATAACAATGGTTTTGGAGAGATAGTCGGTGTGGAAGTAAACCAACATTTCTATTGGCAAATAGGAGTTTACAAGTGTTGACAGACGGCTAGAATTTCTTCGAATATGTTGTAGAATTCATTTAAGACATGAGCGAAACTTAAAATTGATAAGATTTAGGTGCGCTTTTACAACGGAGAATCATACGGTTTCTTTATGAGGAGTTAGTTGCACCTATGAATGATATAAATACTACTGCTGAATCATTGATCCTAGTTCCCTATCAAGTAGCACCACCAATAACGCTTGGCCATCCAAATTCCCTTTTGATTCCAAGTGCAACTGACCTTGAATATTCTTTAAGCCCCTAGTGATGGATCGACCTGGTACCTAAAGGTTGGTTTCAAATTTAGATTTATGGCTTATATTGGTTGACCTTCAATAGCTCTTGGGTGATTTTGAAATCTTAGGATACAATGATGTATATATATTATGATTGATATCGCGAAGGTAAAGGGACTCTAAACCGCAACGTTAGCTTGGTAGGATAGGGGTATAGTTGACGTCGATTCATCATTTTTAACATCAATAATTCAAAACCAAACGTGAAACTTTGTTTTCATTCTGGTTCTTTATGCAATATGGATAGATTTACGAATTTAAAGACTAAACAAAAAAATTTACGATGTATGACATTTCACGTGGTCAATTAATTAATTTATTGACCGAAATATATGATTAAATTAAGCAGGATTGTAGAAAAAGAAATGGTTGAATCAAAATAATTCCTTCTTAATTTGCAATTTTGTTAGAGGGTACTATGAATGTTCTACCATGTTCCATTTACACACTAAAGGAGTGACACAGGATATAAGGTGTGCAGTTAAGCCAACATTTCTATTTGCAAATAAGGGGTTTCCAAGTGCAAGCCCAAGTACTTATAACATCTCAGGTGGTAGTTGCTAACTTACTAGGTTCAGTCGATATAGTCGTTCAGAATCATTGATCCTATTTCCCTATCGAGCAGCAGCACCTGTTAAAAACAAAGAGAAGAATTCTCAATTTATCCTAAGATCCGCTTTTGTCCGATCCATGTCATAGATCTGATAAAAGCCAGACTAACCAATCAAGTACCTCGTATTTTACTGTGGAGGCACTTTCAGCAATTTATTGCTTATTGCTTTATTGTGTATTTTACCTACTTGATAGCTTAATCTGGCTTTTATGGAGGCACTTTCAATAATATATTTCTGTAGTGTAATTCAAATATAATAAATATTAATATCGTACACATATTTCGCTTGCTCTTTTTTTCTTTGTACACTATATCATACATATCATCAATAAATATATTTATATAAATCATGTTCCGCAAGCATTGGAATACGATTCATGGGCTTACCTAATTTTGAATTTAAATCTTAGATATTTAGAGCCTTATTTTGTTATTTATTTGTATTCAAAGTTACTCAAAGATGACCTTCTATGGCTAAGCATACTAAACATGATACAACAACAACAATTACTAATTTATCTGCCAATATATTACTGAAAAGTCGAAAACTCAGTGATTCTACAAGGTAAACGCTCACCTGACCTGTTAGAAAAAAATAAATAGGAATAGAGATAGAATAAAAGTAACCCGAAAACTCAGTGATTCTGAATTTTCTGATCTTGACATTCAAATTTGCCAAATTTGTTTGTTTACTATAATTTAACAAAAGGCATTAAACGATATATCAAAACGATGCATGAAGTGTGGAGTTGTTAGTGCATTCCAAGTATGTCTGTCCAGTAGGAGTGAAGTGTGGAGTTGATATAATTTAAAGATTGAGAAGAGGTAGGGCCAAAGCAGTAAAAGAATGTAACTTTTCAAGTTTCTAGGATTACAAAAAGGTATTATCAAATAAAATTGCAAAGCCATGACGTAAATTGTTGAAAGCGCCTCCATAAAAGCCAAACTAAGCAATGAAGTACCTTGTATTTTATGCCTAACCTAACCTAACCTACATGATTTTTAATTGTCTTAATCATTATCTCACATCAGTTCAAATGAAATGATTCATTAAAGAGGAATCATGCCATATCGAGATTTGATCATTGATTGATACATTTTTTATTTTGGTTAATTGTTGAATAGGCTAGAATGAAATAACAATGGTTTTGGAGAGATAGTCGGTGTGGAAGTAAACCAACATTTCTATTGGCAAATAGGAGGTTTACAAGTGTTGACAGACGGCTAGAATTTCTTCGAATATGTTGTAGAATTCATTTAAGACATGAGCGAAACTTAAAATTGATAAGATTTAGGTGCGCTTTTACAATGGAGAATCATACGGTTTCTTTATGAGGAGTTAGTTGCACCTATGAATGATATAAATACTACTGCTGAATCATTGATCCTAGTTCCCTATCAAGTAGCACCACCAATAACGCTTGGCCATCCAAATTACCTTTTGATTCCAAGTGCAACTGACCTTGAATATTCTTTAAGCCCCTAGTGATGGATCGACCTGGTACCTAAAGGTTGGTTTCAAATTTAGATTTATGGCTTATATTGGTTGACCTTCAATAGCTCTTGGGTGATTTTGAAATCTTAGGATACAATGATGTATATATATTATGATTGATATCGCGAAGGTAAAGGGACTCTAAACCGCAACGTTAGCTTGGTAGGATAGGGGTATAGTTGACGTCGATTCATCATTTTTAACATCAATAATTCAAAACCAAACGTGAAACTTTGTTTTCATTCCGGTTCTTTATGCAATATGGATAGATTTACGAATTTAAAGACTAAACGAAAAAATTTACGATGTATGACATTTCACGTGGTCAATTAATTAATTTATTGACCGAAATATATGATTAAATTAGGCAGGATTGTAGAAAAAGAAATGGTTGAATCAAAATAATTCCTTCTTAATTTGCAATTTTGTTAGAGGGTACTATGAATGTTCTACCATGTTCCATTTACACACTAAAGGAGTGACACAGGATATAAGGTGTGCAGTTAAGCCAACATTTCTATTTGCAAATAAGGGGTTTCCAAGTGCAAGCCCAAGTACTTATAACATCTCAGGTGGTAGTTGCTAACTTACTAGGTTCAGTCGATATAGTCGTTCAGAATCATTGATCCTATTTCCCTATCGAGCAGCAGCCCCTGTTAAAAACAAAGAGAAGAATTCTCAATTTATCCTAAGATCCTCTTTTGTCCGATCCATGTCATAGATCTGATAAAAGCCAGACTAACCAATCAAGTACCTCGTATTTTACTGTGGAGGCACTTTCAGCAATTTATTGCTTATTGCTTTATTGTGTATTTTACCTACTTGATAGCTTAATCTGGCTTTTATGGAGGCACTTTCAACAATATATTTCTGTAGTGTAATTTAAATATAATAAATATTAATATCGTACACATATTTCGCTTGCTCTTTTTTTCTTTGTACACTATATCATACATATCATCAATAAATATATTTATATAAATCATGTTCCGCAAGCATTGGAATACGATTCATGGGCTTACCTAATTTTGAATTTAAATCTTAGATATTTAGAGCCTTATTTTGTTATTTATTTCTATTCAAAGTTACTCAAAGATGACCTTCTATGGCTAAGCATACTAAACATGATACAACAACAACAATTACTAATTTATCTGCCAATATATTACTGAAAAGTCGAAAACTCAGTGATTCTACAAGGTAAACGCACACCTGACCTGTTAGAAAAAAATAAATAGGAATAGAGATAGAATAAAAGTAACCCGAAAACTCAGTGATTCTGAATTTTCTGATCTTGACATTCAAATTTGCCAAATTTGTTTGTTTACTATAATTTAACAAAAGGCATTAAACGATATATCAAAACGATGCATGAAGTGTGGAGTTGTTAGTGCATTCCAAGTATGTCTGTCCAGTAGGAGTGAAGTGTGGAGTTGATATAATTTAAAGATTGAGAAGAGGTAGGGCCAAAGCCGTAAAAGAATGTAACTTTTCAAGTTTCTAGGATTACAAAAAGGTATTATCAAATAAAACTGCTAATGCCATGACGTAAATTGTTGAAAGCGCCTCCATAAAAGCCAAACTAAGCAATGAAGTACCTTGTATTTTATGCCTAACCTAACCTACATGATTTTTAATTGTCTTAATCATTATCTCACATCAGTTCAAATGAAATGATTCATTAAAGAGGAATCATGCCATATCGAGATTTGATCATTGATTGATACAATTTTTATTTTGGTTAATTGTTGAATAGGCTAGAATGAAATAACAATGGTTTTGGAGAGATAGTCGGTGTGGAAGTAAACCAACATTTCTATTGGCAAATAGGAGTTTACAAGTGTTGACAGACGGCTAGAATTTCTTCGAATATGTTGTAGAATTCATTTAAGACATGAGCGAAACTTAAAATTGATAAGATTTAGGTGCGCTTTTACAACGGAGAATCATACGGTTTCTTTATGAGGAGTTAGTTGCACCTATGAATGATATAAATACTACTGCTGAATCATTGATCCTAGTTCCCTATCAAGTAGCACCACCAATAACGCTTGGCCATCCAAATTCCCTTTTGATTCCAAGTGCAACTGACCTTGAATATTCTTTAAGCCCCTAGTGATGGATCGACCTGGTACCTAAAGGTTGGTTTCAAATTTAGATTTATGGCTTATATTGGTTGACCTTCAATAGCTCTTGGGTGATTTTGAAATCTTAGGATACAATGATGTATATATATTATGATTGATATCGCGAAGGTAAAGGGACTCTAAACCGCAACGTTAGCTTGGTAGGATAGGGGTATAGTTGACGTCGATTCATCATTTTTAACATCAATAATTCAAAACCAAACGTGAAACTTTGTTTTCATTCTGGTTCTTTATGCAATATGGATAGATTTACGAATTTAAAGACTAAACGAAAAAATTTACGATGTATGACATTTCACGTGGTCAATTAATTAATTTATTGACCGAAATATATGATTAAATTAAGCAGGATTGTAGAAAAAGAAATGGTTGAATCAAAATAATTCCTTCTTAATTTGCAATTTTGTTAGAGGGTACTATGAATGTTCTACCATGTTCCATTTACACACTAAAGGAGTGACACAGGATATAAGGTGTGCAGTTAAGCCAACATTTCTATTTGCAAATAAGGGGTTTCCAAGTGCAAGCCCAAGTACTTATAACATCTCAGGTGGTAGTTGCTAACTTACTAGGTTCAGTCGATATAGTCGTTCAGAATCATTGATCCTATTTCCCTATCGAGCAGCAGCACCTGTTAAAAACAAAGAGAAGAATTCTCAATTTATCCTAAGATCCGCTTTTGTCCGATCCATGTCATAGATCTGATAAAAGCCAGACTAACCAATCAAGTACCTCGTATTTTACTGTGGAGGCACTTTCAGCAATTTATTGCTTATTGCTTTATTGTGTATTTTACCTACTTGATAGCTTAATCTGGCTTTTATGGAGGCACTTTCAATAATATATTTCTGTAGTGTAATTCAAATATAATAAATATTAATATCGTACACATATTTCGCTTGCTCTTTTTTTCTTTGTACACTATATCATACATATCATCAATAAATATATTTATATAAATCATGTTCCGCAAGCATTGGAATACGATTCATGGGCTTACCTAATTTTGAATTTAAATCTTAGATATTTAGAGCCTTATTTTGTTATTTATTTGTATTCAAAGTTACTCAAAGATGACCTTCTATGGCTAAGCATACTAAACATGATACAACAACAACAATTACTAATTTATCTGCCAATATATTACTGAAAAGTCGAAAACTCAGTGATTCTACAAGGTAAACGCTCACCTGACCTGTTAGAAAAAAATAAATAGGAATAGAGATAGAATAAAAGTAACCCGAAAACTCAGTGATTCTGAATTTTCTGATCTTGACATTCAAATTTGCCAAATTTGTTTGTTTACTATAATTTAACAAAAGGCATTAAACGATATATCAAAACGATGCATGAAGTGTGGAGTTGTTAGTGCATTCCAAGTATGTCTGTCCAGTAGGAGTGAAGTGTGGAGTTGATATAATTTAAAGATTGAGAAGAGGTAGGGCCAAAGCAGTAAAAGAATGTAACTTTTCAAGTTTCTAGGATTACAAAAAGGTATTATCAAATAAAATTGCAAAGCCATGACGTAAATTGTTGAAAGCGCCTCCATAAAAGCCAAACTAAGCAATGAAGTACCTTGTATTTTATGCCTAACCTAACCTAACCTACATGATTTTTAATTGTCTTAATCATTATCTCACATCAGTTCAAATGAAATGATTCATTAAAGAGGAATCATGCCATATCGAGATTTGATCATTGATTGATACATTTTTTATTTTGGTTAATTGTTGAATAGGCTAGAATGAAATAACAATGGTTTTGGAGAGATAGTCGGTGTGGAAGTAAACCAACATTTCTATTGGCAAATAGGAGGTTTACAAGTGTTGACAGACGGCTAGAATTTCTTCGAATATGTTGTAGAATTCATTTAAGACATGAGCGAAACTTAAAATTGATAAGATTTAGGTGCGCTTTTACAATGGAGAATCATACGGTTTCTTTATGAGGAGTTAGTTGCACCTATGAATGATATAAATACTACTGCTGAATCATTGATCCTAGTTCCCTATCAAGTAGCACCACCAATAACGCTTGGCCATCCAAATTACCTTTTGATTCCAAGTGCAACTGACCTTGAATATTCTTTAAGCCCCTAGTGATGGATCGACCTGGTACCTAAAGGTTGGTTTCAAATTTAGATTTATGGCTTATATTGGTTGACCTTCAATAGCTCTTGGGTGATTTTGAAATCTTAGGATACAATGATGTATATATATTATGATTGATATCGCGAAGGTAAAGGGACTCTAAACCGCAACGTTAGCTTGGTAGGATAGGGGTATAGTTGACGTCGATTCATCATTTTTAACATCAATAATTCAAAACCAAACGTGAAACTTTGTTTTCATTCCGGTTCTTTATGCAATATGGATAGATTTACGAATTTAAAGACTAAACGAAAAAATTTACGATGTATGACATTTCACGTGGTCAATTAATTAATTTATTGACCGAAATATATGATTAAATTAGGCAGGATTGTAGAAAAAGAAATGGTTGAATCAAAATAATTCCTTCTTAATTTGCAATTTTGTTAGAGGGTACTATGAATGTTCTACCATGTTCCATTTACACACTAAAGGAGTGACACAGGATATAAGGTGTGCAGTTAAGCCAACATTTCTATTTGCAAATAAGGGGTTTCCAAGTGCAAGCCCAAGTACTTATAACATCTCAGGTGGTAGTTGCTAACTTACTAGGTTCAGTCGATATAGTCGTTCAGAATCATTGATCCTATTTCCCTATCGAGCAGCAGCCCCTGTTAAAAACAAAGAGAAGAATTCTCAATTTATCCTAAGATCCTCTTTTGTCCGATCCATGTCATAGATCTGATAAAAGCCAGACTAACCAATCAAGTACCTCGTATTTTACTGTGGAGGCACTTTCAGCAATTTATTGCTTATTGCTTTATTGTGTATTTTACCTACTTGATAGCTTAATCTGGCTTTTATGGAGGCACTTTCAACAATATATTTCTGTAGTGTAATTTAAATATAATAAATATTAATATCGTACACATATTTCGCTTGCTCTTTTTTTCTTTGTACACTATATCATACATATCATCAATAAATATATTTATATAAATCATGTTCCGCAAGCATTGGAATACGATTCATGGGCTTACCTAATTTTGAATTTAAATCTTAGATATTTAGAGCCTTATTTTGTTATTTATTTCTATTCAAAGTTACTCAAAGATGACCTTCTATGGCTAAGCATACTAAACTTGATACAACAACAACAATTACTAATTTATCTGCCAATATATTACTGAAAAGTCGAAAACTCAGTGATTCTACAAGGTAAACGCACACCTGACCTGTTAGAAAAAAATAAATAGGAATAGAGATAGAATAAAAGTAACCCGAAAACTCAGTGATTCTGAATTTTCTGATCTTGACATTCAAATTTGCCAAATTTGTTTGTTTACTATAATTTAACAAAAGGCATTAAACGATATATCAAAACGATGCATGAAGTGTGGAGTTGTTAGTGCATTCCAAGTATGTCTGTCCAGTAGGAGTGAAGTGTGGAGTTGATATAATTTAAAGATTGAGAAGAGGTAGGGCCAAAGCCGTAAAAGAATGTAACTTTTCAAGTTTCTAGGATTACAAAAAGGTATTATCAAATAAAACTGCTAATGCCATGACGTAAATTGTTGAAAGCGCCTCCATAAAAGCCAAACTAAGCAATGAAGTACCTTGTATTTTATGCCTAACCTAACCTACATGATTTTTAATTGTCTTAATCATTATCTCACATCAGTTCAAATGAAATGATTCATTAAAGAGGAATCATGCCATATCGAGATTTGATCATTGATTGATACAATTTTTATTTTGGTTAATTGTTGAATAGGCTAGAATGAAATAACAATGGTTTTGGAGAGATAGTCGGTGTGGAAGTAAACCAACATTTCTATTGGCAAATAGGAGTTTACAAGTGTTGACAGACGGCTAGAATTTCTTCGAATATGTTGTAGAATTCATTTAAGACATGAGCGAAACTTAAAATTGATAAGATTTAGGTGCGCTTTTACAACGGAGAATCATACGGTTTCTTTATGAGGAGTTAGTTGCACCTATGAATGATATAAATACTACTGCTGAATCATTGATCCTAGTTCCCTATCAAGTAGCACCACCAATAACGCTTGGCCATCCAAATTCCCTTTTGATTCCAAGTGCAACTGACCTTGAATATTCTTTAAGCCCCTAGTGATGGATCGACCTGGTACCTAAAGGTTGGTTTCAAATTTAGATTTATGGCTTATATTGGTTGACCTTCAATAGCTCTTGGGTGATTTTGAAATCTTAGGATACAATGATGTATATATATTATGATTGATATCGCGAAGGTAAAGGGACTCTAAACCGCAACGTTAGCTTGGTAGGATAGGGGTATAGTTGACGTCGATTCATCATTTTTAACATCAATAATTCAAAACCAAACGTGAAACTTTGTTTTCATTCTGGTTCTTTATGCAATATGGATAGATTTACGAATTTAAAGACTAAACGAAAAAATTTACGATGTATGACATTTCACGTGGTCAATTAATTAATTTATTGACCGAAATATATGATTAAATTAAGCAGGATTGTAGAAAAAGAAATGGTTGAATCAAAATAATTCCTTCTTAATTTGCAATTTTGTTAGAGGGTACTATGAATGTTCTACCATGTTCCATTTACACACTAAAGGAGTGACACAGGATATAAGGTGTGCAGTTAAGCCAACATTTCTATTTGCAAATAAGGGGTTTCCAAGTGCAAGCCCAAGTACTTATAACATCTCAGGTGGTAGTTGCTAACTTACTAGGTTCAGTCGATATAGTCGTTCAGAATCATTGATCCTATTTCCCTATCGAGCAGCAGCACCTGTTAAAAACAAAGAGAAGAATTCTCAATTTATCCTAAGATCCGCTTTTGTCCGATCCATGTCATAGATCTGATAAAAGCCAGACTAACCAATCAAGTACCTCGTATTTTACTGTGGAGGCACTTTCAGCAATTTATTGCTTATTGCTTTATTGTGTATTTTACCTACTTGATAGCTTAATCTGGCTTTTATGGAGGCACTTTCAATAATATATTTCTGTAGTGTAATTCAAATATAATAAATATTAATATCGTACACATATTTCGCTTGCTCTTTTTTTCTTTGTACACTATATCATACATATCATCAATAAATATATTTATATAAATCATGTTCCGCAAGCATTGGAATACGATTCATGGGCTTACCTAATTTTGAATTTAAATCTTAGATATTTAGAGCCTTATTTTGTTATTTATTTGTATTCAAAGTTACTCAAAGATGACCTTCTATGGCTAAGCATACTAAACATGATACAACAACAACAATTACTAATTTATCTGCCAATATATTACTGAAAAGTCGAAAACTCAGTGATTCTACAAGGTAAACGCTCACCTGACCTGTTAGAAAAAAATAAATAGGAATAGAGATAGAATAAAAGTAACCCGAAAACTCAGTGATTCTGAATTTTCTGATCTTGACATTCAAATTTGCCAAATTTGTTTGTTTACTATAATTTAACAAAAGGCATTAAACGATATATCAAAACGATGCATGAAGTGTGGAGTTGTTAGTGCATTCCAAGTATGTCTGTCCAGTAGGAGTGAAGTGTGGAGTTGATATAATTTAAAGATTGAGAAGAGGTAGGGCCAAAGCAGTAAAAGAATGTAACTTTTCAAGTTTCTAGGATTACAAAAAGGTATTATCAAATAAAACTGCTAATGCCATGACGTAAATTGTTGAAAGCGCCTCCATAAAAGCCAAACTAAGCAATGAAGTACCTTGTATTTTATGCCTAACCTAACCTACATGATTTTTAATTGTCTTAATCATTATCTCACATCAGTTCAAATGAAATGATTCATTAAAGAGGAATCATGCCATATCGAGATTTGATCATTGATTGATACAATTTTTATTTTGGTTAATTGTTGAATAGGCTAGAATGAAATAACAATGGTTTTGGAGAGATAGTCGGTGTGGAAGTAAACCAACATTTCTATTGGCAAATAGGAGGTTTATAAGTGTTGACAGACGGCTAGAATTTCTTCGAATATGTTGTAGAATTCATTTAAGACATGAGCGAAACTTAAAATTGATAAGATTTAGGTGCGCTTTTACAACGGAGAATCATACGGTTTCTTTATGAGGAGTTAGTTGCACCTATGAATGATATAAATACTACTGCTGAATCATTGATCCTAGTTCCCTATCAAGTAGCACCACCAATAACGCTTGGCCATCCAAATTCCCTTTTGATTCCAAGTGCAACTGACCTTGAATATTCTTTAAGCCCCTAGTGATGGATCGACCTGGTACCTAAAGGTTGGTTTCAAATTTAGATTTATGGCTTATATTGGTTGACCTTCAATAGCTCTTGGGTGATTTTGAAATCTTAGGATACAATGATGTATATATATTATGATTGATATCGCGAAGGTAAAGGGACTCTAAACCGCAACGTTAGCTTGGTAGGATAGGGGTATACTTGACGTCGATTCATCATTTTTAACATCAATAATTCAAAACCAAACGTGAAACTTTGTTTTCATTCCGGTTCTTTATGCAATATGGATAGATTTACGAATTTAAAGACTAAACGAAAAAATTTACGATGTATGACATTTCACGTGGTCAATTAATTAATTTATTGACCGAAATATATGATTAAATTAGGCAGGATTGTAGAAAAAGAAATGGTTGAATCAAAATAATTCCTTCTTAATTTGCAATTTTGTTAGAGGGTACTATGAATGTTCTACCATGTTCCATTTACACACTAAAGGAGTGACACAGGATATAAGGTGTGCAGTTAAGCCAACATTTCTATTTGCAAATAAGGGGTTTCCAAGTGCAAGCCCAAGTACTTATAACATCTCAGGTGGTAGTTGCTAACTTAGTAGGTTCAGTCGATATAGTCGTTCAGAATCATTGATCCTATTTCCCTATCGAGCAGCAGCACCTGTTAAAAACAAAGAGAAGAATTCTCAATTTATCCTAAGATCCGCTTTTGTCCGATCCATGTCATAGATCTGATAAAAGCCAGACTAACCAATCAAGTACCTCGTATTTTACTGTGGAGGCACTTTCAGCAATTTATTGCTTATTGCTTTATTGTGTATTTTACCTACTTGATAGCTTAATCTGGCTTTTATGGAGGCACTTTCAATAATATATTTCTGTAGTGTAATTCAAATATAATAAATATTAATATCGTACACATATTTCGCTTGCTCTTTTTTTCTTTGTACGCTATATCATACATATCATCAATAAATATATTTATATAAATCATGTTCCGCAAGCATTGGAATACGATTCATGGGCTTACCTAATTTTGAATTTAAATCTTAGATATTTAGAGCCTTATTTTGTTATTTATTTCTATTCAAAGTTACTCAAAGATGACCTTCTATGGCTAAGCATACTAAACATGATACAACAATAACAATTACTAATTTATCTGCCAATATATTACTGAAAAGTCGAAAACTCAGTGATTCTACAAGGTAAACGCTCACCTGACCTGTTAGAAAAAAATAAATAGGAATAGAGATAGAATAAAAGTAACCCGAAAACTCAGTGATTCTGAATTTTCTGATCTTGACATTCAAATTTGCCAAATTTGTTTGTTTACTATAATTTAACAAAAGGCATTAAACGATATATCAAAACGATGCATGAAGTGTGGAGTTGTTAGTGCATTCCAAGTATGTCTGTCCAGTAGGAGTGAAGTGTGGAGTTGATATAATTTAATGATTGAGAAGAGGTAGGGCCAAAGCAGTAAAAGAATGTAACTTTTCAAGTTTCTAGGATTACAAAAAGGTATTATCAAATAAAACTGCTAATGCCATGACGTAAATTGTTGAAAGCGCCTCCATAAAAGCCAAACTAAGCAATGAAGTACCTTGTATTTTATGCCTAACCTAACCTACATGATTTTTAATTGTCTTAATCATTATCTCACATCAGTTCAAATGAAATGATTCATTAAAGAGGAATCATGCCATATCGAGATTTGATCATTGATTGATACAATTTTTATTTTGGTTAATTGTTGAATAGGCTAGAATGAAATAACAATGGTTTTGGAGAGATAGTCGGTGTGGAAGTAAACCAACATTTCTATTGGCAAATAGGAGGTTTACAAGTGTTGACAGACGGCTAGAATTTCTTCGAATATGTTGTAGAATTCATTTAAGACATGAGCGAAACTTAAAATTGATAAGATTTAGGTGCGCTTTTACAATGGAGAATCATACAGTTTCTTTATGAGGAGTTAGTTGCACCTATGAATGATATAAATACTACTGCTGAATCATTGATCCTAGTTCCCTATCAAGTAGCACCACCAATAACGCTTGGCCATCCAAATTACCTTTTGATTCCAAGTGCAACTGACCTTGAATATTCTTTAAGCCCCTAGTGATGGATGAATATTCTTTAAACCCCTAGTGATGGATCGACCTGGTACCTAAAGGTTGGTTTCAAATTTAGATTTCTGGCTTATATTGGTTGACCTTCAATAGCTCTTGGGTGATTTTGAAATCTTAGGATACAATGATGTATATATATTATGATTGATATCGCGAAGGTAAAGGGACTCTAAACCGCAACGTTAGCTTGGTAGGATAGGGGTATAGTTGACGTTGATTCATCATTTTTAACATCAATAATTCAAAACCAAACGTGAAACTTTGTTTTCATTCCGATTCTTTATGCAATATGGATAGATTTACGAATTTAAAGACTAAACGAAAAAATTTACGATGTATGACATTTCACGTGGTCAATTAATTAATTTATTGACCAAAATATATGATTAAATTAGGCAGGATTGTAGAAAAAGAAATGGTTGAATCAAAATAATTCCTTCTTAATTTGCAATTTTGTTAGAGGGTACTATGAATGTTCTACCATGTTCCATTTACACACTAAAGGAGTGATACAAGATATAAGGTGTGCAGTTAAGCCAACA
This sequence comes from Nuphar pumila, assembly GCF_984573655.1. NCBI lineage: Eukaryota > Viridiplantae > Streptophyta > Magnoliopsida > Nymphaeales > Nymphaeaceae > Nuphar > Nuphar pumila. The sequence continues at coordinate 60,761,039 of NC_143263.1, forward strand.
TTTCTATTTGCAAATAAGGGGTTTCCAAGTGCAAGCCCAAGTACTTATAACATCTCAGGTGGTAGTTGCTAACTTACTAGGTTCAGTCGATATAGTCGTTCAGAATCATTGATCCTATTTCCCTATCGAGCAGCAGCACCTGTTAAAAACAAAGAGAAGAATTCTCAATTTATCCTAAGATCCGCTTTTGTCCGATCCATGTCATAGATCTGATAAAAGCCAGACTAACCAATCAAGTACCTCGTATTTTACTGTGGAGGCACTTTCAGCAATTTATTGCTTATTGCTTTATTGTGTATTTTACCTACTTGATAGCTTAATCTGGCTTTTATGGAGGCACTTTCAACAATATATTTCTGTAGTGTAATTCAAATATAATAAATATTAATATCGTACACATATTTCGCTTGCTCTTTTTTTCTTTGTACACTATATCATACATATCATCAATAAATATATTTATATAAATCATGTTCCGCAAGCATTGGAATACGATTCATGGGCTTACCTAATTTTGAATTTAAATCTTAGATATTTAGAGCCTTATTTTGTTATTTATTTGTATTCAAAGTTACTCAAAGATGACCTTCTATGGCTAAGCATACTAAACATGATACAACAACAACAATTACTAATTTATCTTCCAATATATTACTGAAAAGTCGAAAACTCAGTGATTCTACAAGGTAAACGCTCACCTGACCTGTTAGAAAAAAATAAATAGGATTAGAGATAGAATAAAAGTAACCCGAAAACTCAGTGATTCTGAATTTTCTGATCTTGACATTCAAATTTGCCAAATTTGTTTGTTTACTATAATTTAACAAAAGGCATTAAACGATATATCAAAACGATGCATGAAGTGTGGAGTTGTTAGTGCATTCCAAGTATGTCTGTCCAGTAGGAGTGAAGTGTGGAGTTGATATAATTTAAAGATTGAGAAGAGGTAGGGCCAAAGCAGTAAAAGAATGTAACTTTTCAAGTTTCTAGGATTACAAAAAGGTATTATCAAATAAAACTGCTAATGCCATGACGTAAATTGTTGAAAGCGCCTCCATAAAAGCCAAACTAAGCAATGAAGTACCTTGTATTTTATTTCTAACCTAACCTAACCTACATGATTTTTAATTGTCTTAATCATTATCTCACATCAGTTCAAATGAAATGATTCATTAAAGAGGAATCATGCCATATCGAGATTTGATCATTGATTGATACAATTTTTATTTTGGTTAATTGTTGAATAGGCTAGAATGAAATAACAATGGTTTTGGAGAGATAGTCGGTGTGGAAGTAAACCAACATTTCTATTGGCAAATAGGAGGTTTACAAGTGTTGACAGACGGCTAGAATTTCTTCGAATATGTTGTAGAATTCATTTAAGACATGAGCGAAACTTAAAATTGATAAGATTTAGGTGCGCTTTTACAATGGAGAATCATACGGTTTCTTTATGAGGAGTTAGTTGCACCTATGAATGATATAAATACTACTGCTGAATCATTGATCCTAGTTCCCTATCAAGTAGCACCACCAATAACGCTTGGCCATCCAAATTCCCTTTTGATTCCAAGTGCAACTGACCTTGAATATTCTTTAAGCCCCTAGTGATGGATCGACCTGGTACCTAAAGGTTGGTTTCAAATTTAGATTTATGGCTTATATTGGTTGACCTTCAATAGCTCTTGGGTGATTTTGAAATCTTAGGATACAATGATGTATATATATTATGATTGATATCGCGAAGGTAAAGGGACTCTAAACCGCAACGTTAGCTTGGTAGGATAGGGGTATACTTGACGTCGATTCATCATTTTTAACATCAATAATTCAAAACCAAACGTGAAACTTTGTTTTCATTCCGATTCTTTATGCAATATGGATAGATTTACGAATTTAAAGACTAAACGAAAAAATTTACGATGTATGACATTTCACGTGGTCAATTAATTAATTTATTGACCGAAATATATGATTAAATTAGGCAGGATTGTAGAAAAAGAGATGGTTGAATCAAAATAATTCCTTCTTAATTTGCAATTTTGTTAGAGGGTACTATGAATGTTCTACCATGTTCCATTTACACACTAAAGGAGTGATACAAGATATAAGGTGTGCAGTTAAGCCAACATTTCTATTTGCAAATAAGGGGTTTCCAAGTGCAAGCCCAAGTACTTATAACATCTCAGGTGGTAGTTGCTAACTTACTAGGTTCAGTCGATATAGTCGTTCAGAATCATTGATCCTATTTCCCTATCGAGCAACAGCACCTGTTAAAAACAAAGAGAAGAATTCTCAATTTATCCTAAGATCCGCTTTTGTCCGATCCATGTCATAGATCTGATAAAAGCCAGACTAACCAATCAAGTACCTCGTATTTTACCGTGGACGCACTTTCAGCAATTTATTGCTTATTGCTTTATTGTGTATTTTACCTACTTGATAGCTTAATCTGGCTTTTATGGAGGCACTTTCAACAATATATTTCTGTAGTGTAATTCAAATATAATAAATATTAATATCGTACACATATTTCGCTTGCTCTTTTTTTCTTTGTACACTATATCATACATATCATCAATAAATATATTTATATAAATCATGTTCCGCAAGCATTGGAATACGATTCATGGGCTTACCTAATTTTAAATTTAAATCTTAGATATTTAGAGCCTTATTTTGTTATTTATTTCTATTCAAAGTTACTCAAAGATGACCTTCCATGGCTAAGCATACTAAACATGATACAACAACAACAATTACTAATTTATCTGCCAATATATTACTGAAAAGTCGAAAACTCAGTGATTCTACAAGGTAAACGCTCACCTGACCTGTTAGAAAAAAATAAATAGGAATAGAGATAGAATAAAAGTAACCCGAAAACTCAGTGATTCTGAATTTTCTGATCTTGACATTCAAATTTGCCAAATTTGTTTGTTTACTATAATTTAACAAAAGGCATTAAAGGATATATCAAAACGATGCATGAAGTGTGGAGTTGTTAGTGCATTCCAAGTATGTCTGTCCAGTAGGAGTGAAGTGTGGAGTTGATATAATTTAAAGATTGAGAAGAGGTAGGTCCAAAGCAGTAAAAGAATGTAACTTTTCAAGTTTCTAGGATTACAAAAAGGTATTATCAAATAAAACTGCTAATGCCATGACGTAAATTGTTGAAAGCGCCTCCATAAAAGCCAAACTAAGCAATGAAGTACCTTGTATTTTATGCCTAACCTAACCTAACCTACATGATTTTTAATTGTCTTAATCATTATCTCACATCAGTTCAAATGAAATGATTCATTAAAGAGGAATCATGCCATATCGAGATTTGATCATTGATTGATACAATTTTTATTTTGGTTAATTGTTGAATAGGCTAGAATGAAATAACAATGGTTTTGGAGAGATAGTCGGTGTGGAAGTAAACCAACATTTCTATTGGCAAATAGGAGGTTTACAAGTGTTGATAGACGGCTAGAATTTCTTCGAATATGTTGTAGAATTCATTTAAGACATGAGCGAAACTTAAAATTGATAAGATTTAGGTGCGCTTTTACAACGGAGAATCATACGGTTTCTTTATGAGGAGTTAGTTGCACCTATGAATGATATAAATACTACTGCTGAATCATTGATCCTAGTTCCCTATCAAGTAGCACCACCAATAACGCTTGGCCATCCAAATTCCCTTTTGATTCCAAGTGCAACTGACCTTGAATATTCTTTAAGCCCCTAGTGATGGATCGACCTGGTACCTAAAGGTTGGTTTCAAATTTAGATTTATGGCTTATATTGGTTGACCTTCAATAGCTCTTGGGTGATTTTGAAATCTTAGGATACAATGATGTATATATATTATGATTGATATCGCGAAGGTAAAGGGACTCTAAACCGCAACGTTAGCTTGGTAGGATAGGGGTATACTTGACGTCGATTCATCATTTTTAACATCAATAATTCAAAACCAAACGTGAAACTTTGTTTTCATTCCGATTCTTTATGCAATATGGATAGATTTACGAATTTAAAGACTAAACGAAAAAATTTACGATGTATGACATTTCACGTGGTCAATTAATTAATTTATTGACCGAAATATATGATTAAATTAGGCAGGACTGTAGAAAAAGAGATGGTTGAATCAAAATAATTCCTTCTTAATTTGCAATTTTGTTAGAGGGTACTATGAATGTTCTACCATGTTCCATTTACACACTAAAGGAGTGATACAAGATATAAGGTGTGCAGTTAAGCCAACATTTCTATTTGCAAATAAGGGGTTTCCAAGTGCAAGCCCAAGTACTTATAACATCTCAGGTGGTAGTTGCTAACTTACTAGGTTCAGTCGATATAGTCGTTTAGAATCATTGATCCTATTTCCCTATCGAGCAACAGCACCTGTTAAAAACAAAGAGAAGAATTCTCAATTTATCCTAAGATCCGCTTTTGTCCGATCCATGTCATAGATCTGATAAAAGCCAGACTAACCAATCAAGTACCTCGTATTTTACCGTGGAGGCACTTTCAGCAATTTATTGCTTATTGCTTTATTGTGTATTTTACCTACTTGATAGCTTAATCTGGCTTTTATGGAGGCACTTTCAACAATATATTTCTGTAGTGTAATTCAAATATAATAAATATTAATATCGTACACATATTTCGCTTGCTCTTTTTTTCTTTGTACACTATATCATACATATCATCAATAAATATATTTATATAAATCATGTTCCGCAAGCATTGGAATACGATTCATGGGCTTACCTAATTTTAAATTTAAATCTTAGATATTTAGAGCCTTATTTTGTTATTTATTTCTATTCAAAGTTACTCAAAGATGACCTTCCATGGCTAAGCATACTAAACATGATACAACAACAACAATTACTAATTTATCTGCCAATATATTACTGAAAAGTCGAAAACTCAGTGATTCTACAAGGTAAACGCTCACCTGACCTGTTAGAAAAAAATAAATAGGAATAGAGATAGAATAAAAGTAACCCGAAAACTCAGTGATTCTGAATTTTCTGATCTTGACATTCAAATTTGCCAAATTTGTTTGTTTACTATAATTTAACAAAAGGCATTAAAGGATATATCAAAACGATGCATGAAGTGTGGAGTTGTTAGTGCATTCCAAGTATGTCTGTCCAGTAGGAGTGAAGTGTGGAGTTGATATAATTTAAAGATTGAGAAGAGGTAGGGCCAAAGCAGTAAAAGAATGTAACTTTTCAAGTTTCTAGGATTACAAAAAGGTATTATCAAATAAAACTGCTAATGCCATGACGTAAATTGTTGAAAGCGCCTCCATAAAAGCCAAACTAAGCAATGAAGTACCTTGTATTTTATGCCTAACCTAACCTAACCTACATGATTTTTAATTGTCTTAATCATTATCTCACATCAGTTCAAATGAAATGATTCATTAAAGAGGAATCATGCCATATCGAGATTTGATCATTGATTGATACAATTTTTATTTTGGTTAATTGTTGAATAGGCTAGAATGAAATAACAATGGTTTTGGAGAGATAGTCGGTGTGGAAGTAAACCAACATTTCTATTGGCAAATAGGAGGTTTACAAGTGTTGACAGACGGCTAGAATTTCTTCGAATATGTTGTAGAATTCATTTAAGACATGAGCGAAACTTAAAATTGATAAGATTTAGGTGCGCTTTTACAACGGAGAATCATACGGTTTCTTTATGAGGAGTTAGTTGCACCTATGAATGATATAAATACTACTGCTGAATCATTGATCCTAGTTCCCTATCAAGTAGCACCACCAATAACGCTTGGCCATCCAAATTCCCTTTTGATTCCAAGTGCAACTGACCTTGAATATTCTTTAAGCCCCTAGTGATGGATCGACCTGGTACCTAAAGGTTGGTTTCAAATTTAGATTTATGGCTTATATTGGTTGACCGTCAATAGCTCTTGGGTGATTTTGAAATCTTAGGATACAATGATGTATATATATTATGATTGATATCGCGAAGGTAAAGGGACTCTAAACCGCAACGTTAGCTTGGTAGGATAGGGGTATAGTTGACGTCGATTCATCATTTTTAACATCAATAATTCAAAACCAAACGTGAAACTTTGTTTTCATTCCGATTCTTTATGCAATATGGATAGATTTACGAATTTAAAGAATAAACGAAAAAAATTACGATGTATGACATTTCACGTGGTCAATTAATTAATTTATTGACCGAAATATATGATTAAATTAGGCAGGATTGTAGAAAAAGAAATGGTTGAATCAAAATAATTCCTTCTTAATTTGCAATTTTGTTAGAGGGTACTATGAATGTTCTACCATGTTCCATTTACACACTAAAGGAGTGATACAAGATATAAGGTGTGCAGTTAAGCCAACATTTCTATTTGCAAATAAGGGGTTTCCAAGTGCAAGCCCAAGTACTTATAACATCTCAGGTGGTAGTTGCTAACTTACTAGGTTCAGTCGATATAGTCGTTCAGAATCATTGATCCTATTTCCCTATCGAGCAGCAGCACCTGTTAAAAACAAAGAGAAGAATTCTCAATTTATTCTAAGATCCGCTTTTGTCCGATCCATGTCATAGATCTGATAAAAGCCAGACTAACCAATCAAGTACCTCGTATTTTACTGTGGAGGCACTTTCAGCAGTTTATTGCTTATTGCTTTATTGTGTATTTTACCTACTTGATAGCTTAATCTGGCTTTTATGGAGGCACTTTCAACAATATATTTCTGTAGTGTAATTCAAATATAATAAATATTAATATCGTACACATATTTCGCTTGCTCTTTTTTTCTTTGTACACTATATCATACATATCATCAATAAATATATTTATATAAATCATGTTCCGCAAGCATTGGAATACGATTCATGGGCTTACCTAATTTTGAATTTAAATTTAAGATATTTAGAGCCTTATTTTGTTATTTATTTGTATTCAAAGTTACTCAAAGATGACCTTTTATGGCTAAGCATACTAAACATGATACAACAACAACAATTACTAATTTATCTGCCAATATATTACTGAAAAGTCGAAAACTCAGTGATTCTACAAGGTAAACGCTCACCTTACCTGTTAGAAAAAAATAAATAGGAATAGAGATAGAATAAAAGTAACCCGAAAACTCAGTGATTCTGAATTTTCTGATCTTGACATTCAAATTTGCCAAATTTGTTTGTTTACTATAATATAACAAAAGGCATTAAACGATATATCAAAACGATGCATGAAGTGTGGAGTTGTTAGTGCATTCCAAGTATGTCTGTCCAGTAGGAGTGAAGTGTGGAGTTGATATAATTTAAAGATTGTGAAGAGGTAGGGCCAAAGCAGTAAAAGAATGTAACTTTTCAAGTTTCTAGGATTACAAAAAGGTATTATCAAATAGAACTGCTAATGCCATGACGTAAATTGTTGAAAGCGCCTCTATAAAAGCCAAACTAAGCAATGAAGTACCTTGTATTTTATGCCTAACCTAACCTAACCTACATGATTTTTAATTGTCTTAATCATTATCTCACATCAGTTCAAATGAAATGATTCATTAAAGAGGAATCATGCCATATCGAGATTTGATCATTGATTGATACAATTTTTATTTTGGTTAATTGTTGAATAGGCTAGAATGAAATAACAATGGTTTTGGAGAGATGGTCGGTGTGGAAGTAAACCAACATTTCTATTGGCAAATAGGAGGTTTACAAGTGTTGACAGACGGCTAGAATTTCTTCGAATATGTTGTAGAATTCATTTAAGACATGAGCGAAACTTAAAATTGATGAGATTTAGGTGCGCTTTTGCAACGGAGAATCATACGGTTTCTTTATGAGGAGTTAGTTGCACCTATGAATGATATAAATACTACTGTTGAATCATTGATCCTAGTTCCCTATCAAGTAGCACCACCAATAACGCTTGGCCATCCAAATTCCCTTTTGATTCCAAGTGCAACTGACCTTGAATATTCTTTGAGCCCCTAGTGATGGATCGACCTGGTACCTAAAGGTTGGTTTCAAATTTAGATTTATGGCTTATATTGGTTGACCTTCAATAGCTCTTGGGTGATTTTGAAATCTTAGGATACAATGATGTATATATATTATGATTGATATCGCGAAGGTAATGGGACTCAAAACCGCAACGTTAGCTTGGTAGGATAGGGGTATAGTTGACGTCGATTCATCATTTTTAACATCAATAATTCAAAACCAAACGTGAAACTTTGTTTTCATTCCGATTCTTTATGCAATATGGATAGATTTACGAATTTAAAGACTAAACGAAAAAATTTACGATGTATGACAATTCACGTGGTCAATTAATTAATTTATTGACCGAAATATATGATTAAATTAGGCAGGATTGTAGAAAAAGAAATGGTTGAATCAAAATAATTCCTTCTTAATTTGCAATTTTGTTAGAGGGTACTATGAATGTTCTACCATGTTCCATTTACACACTAAAGGAGTGATACAAGATATAAGGTGTGCAGTTAAGCCAACATTTCTATTTGCAAATAAGGGGTTTCCAAGTGCAAGCCCAAGTACTTATAACATCTCAGGTGGTAGTTGCTAACTTACTAGGTTCAGTCGATATAGTCGTTCAGAATCATTGATCCTATTTCCCTATCGAGCAGCAGCACCTGTTAAAAACAAAGAGAAGAATTCTCAATTTATCCTAAGATTCGCATTTGTCCGATCCATGTCATAGATCTGATAAAAGCCAGACTAACCAATCAAGTACCTCGTATTTTACTGTGGAGGCACTTTCAGCAATTTATTGCTTATTGCTTTATTGTGTATTTTACCTACTTGATAGCTTAATCTGGCTTTTATGGAGGCACTTTCAACAATATATTTCTGTAGTGTAATTCAAATATAATAAATATTAATATCGTACACATATTTCGCTTGCTCTTTTTTTCTTTGTACACTATATCATACATATCATCAATAAATATATTTATATAAATCATGTTCCGCAAGCATTGGAATACGATTCATGGGCTTACCTAATTTTGAATTTAAATCTTAGATATTTAGAGCCTTATTTTGTTATTTATTTCTATTCAAAGTTACTCAAAGATGACCTTCTATGGCTAAGCATACTAAACATGATACAACAACAACAATTACTAATTTATCTGCCAATATATTACTGAAAAGTCGAAAACTCAGTGATTCTACAAGGTAAACGCTCACCTGACCTGTTAGAAAAAAATAAATAGGAATAGAGATAGAATAAAAGTAACCCGAAAACTCAGTGATTCTGAATTTTCTGATCTTGACATTCAAATTTGCAAATTTGTTTGTTTACTATAATTTAACAAAAGGCATTAAACGATATATCAAAACGATGCATGAAGTGTGGAGTTGTTAGTGCATTCCAAGTATGTCTGTCCAGTAGGAGTGAAGTGTGGAGTTGATATAATTTAAAGATTGAGAAGAGGTAGGGCCAAAGCAGTCCAAGAATGTAACTTTTCAAGTTTCTAGGATTACAAAAAGGTATTATCAAATAAAACTGCTAATGCCATGACGTAAATTGTTGAAAGCGCCTCCATAAAAGCCAAACTAAGCAATGAAGTACCTTGTATTTTATGCCTAAGCTAACCTAACCTACATGATTTTTAATTGTCTTAATCATTATCTCACATCAGTTCAAATGAAATGATTCATTAAAGAGGAATCATGCCATATCGAGATTTGATCATTGATTGATACAATTTTTATTTTGGTTAATTGTTGAATAGGCTAGAATGAAATAACAATGGTTTTGGAGAGATAGTCGGTGTGGAAGTAAACCAACATTTCTATTGGCAAATAGGAGGTTTACAAGTGTTGACAGACGGCTAGAATTTCTTCGAATATGTTGTAGAATTCATTTAAGACATGAGCGAAACTTAAAATTGATAAGATTTAGGTGCGCTTTTACAACGGAGAATCATACGGTTTCTTTATGAGGAGTTAGTTGCACCTATGAATGATATAAATACTACTGCTGAATCATTGATCCTAGTTCCCTATCAAGTAGCACCACCAATAACGCTTGGCCATCCAAATTCCCTTTTGATTCCAAGTGCAACTGACCTTGTATATTCTTTAAGCCCCTAGTGATGGATGAATATTCTTTAAGCCCCTAGTGATGGATCGACCTGGTACCAAAAGGTTGGTTTCAAATTTAGATTTCTGGCTTATATTGGTTGACCTTCAATAGCTCTTGGGTGATTTTGAAATCTTAGGATACAATGATGTATATATATTATGATTGATATCGCGAAGGTAAAGGGACTCTAAACCGCAACATTAGCTTGGTAGGATAGGGGTATAGTTGACGTCGATTCATCATTTTTAAAATCAATAATTCAAAACCAAACGTGAAACTTTGTTTTCATTCCGATTCTTTATGCAATATGGATAGATTTACGAATTTAAAGACTAAACGAAAAAATTTACGATGTATGACATTTCACGTGGTCAATTAATTAATTTATTGACCGAAATATATGATTAAATTAGGCAGGATTGTAGAAAAAGAAATGGTCGAATCAAAATAATTCCTTCTTAATTTGCAATTTTGTTAGAGGGTACTATGAATGTTCTACCATGTTCCATTTACACACTAAAGGAGTGATACAAGATATAAGGTGTGCAGTTAAGCCAACATTTCTATTTGCAAATAAGGGGTTTCCAAGTGCAATCCCAAGTACTTATAACATCTCAGGTGGTAGTTGCTAACTTACTAGGTTCAGTCGATATAGTCGTTCAGAATCATTGATCCTATTTCCCTATCGAGCAGCAGCACCTGTTAAAAACAAAGAGAAGAATTCTCAATTTATCCTAAGATCCGCTTTTGTCCGATCCATGTCATAGATCTGATAAAAGCCAGACTAACCAATCAAGTACCTCGTATTTTACTGTGGAGGCACTTTCAGCAATTTATTGCTTATTGCTTTATTGTGTATTTTACCTACTTGATAGCTTAATCTGGCTTTTATGGAGGCACTTTCAACAATATATTTCTGTAGTGTAATTCAAATATAATAAATATTAATATCGTACACATATTTCGCTTGCTCTTTTTTTCTTTGTACACTATATCATACATATCATCAATAAATATATTTATCTAAATCATGTTCCGCAAGCATTGGAATACGATTCATGGGCTTACCTAATTTTGAATTTAAATCTTAGATATTTAGAGCCTTATTTTGTTATTTATTTGTATTCAAAGTTACTCAAAGATGACCTTCTATGGCTAAGCATACTAAACATGATACAACAACAACAATTACTAATTTATCTGCCAATATATTACTGAAAAGTCGAAAACTAAGTGATTCTACAAGGTAAACGCTCACCTGACCTGTTAGAAAAAAATAAATAGGAATAGAGATAGAATAAAAGTAACCCGAAAACTCAGTGATTCTGAATTTTCTGATCTTGACATTCAAATTTGCCAAATTTGTTTGTTTACTATAATTTAACAAAAGGCATTAAACGATATATCAAAACGATGCATGAAGTGTGGAGTTGTTAGTGCATTCCAAGTATGTCTGTCCAGTAGGAGTGAAGTGTGGAGTTGATATAATTTAAAGATTGAGAAGAGGTAGGGCCAAAGCAGTAAAAGAATGTAACTTTTCAAGTTTCTAGGATTACAAAAAGGTATTATCAAATAAAACTGCTAATGCCATGACGTAAATTGTTGAAAGCGCCTCCATAAAAGCCAAACTAAGCAATGAAGTACCTTGTATTTTATGCCTAACCTAACCTAACCTACATGATTTTTAATTGTCTTAATCATTATCTCACATCAGTTCAAATGAAATGATTCATTAAAGAGGAATCATGCCATATCGAGATTTGATCATTGATTGATACAATTTTTATTTTGGTTAATTGTTGAATAGGCTAGAATGAAATAACAATGGTTTTGGAGAGATAGTCGGTGTGGAAGTAAACCAACATTTCTATTGGCAAATAGGAGGTTTACAAGTGTTGACAGACGGCTAGAATTTCTTCGAATATGTTGTAGAATTCATTTAAGACATGAGCGAAACTTAAAATTGATAAGATTTAGGTGCGCTTTTACAACGGAGAATCATACGGTTTCTTTATGAGGAGTTAGTTGCACCTATGAATGATATAAATACTACTGCTGAATCATTGATCCTAGTTCCCTATCAAGTAGCACCACCAATAACGCTTGGCCATCCAAATTCCCTTTTGATTCCAAGTGCAACTGACCTTGAATATTCTTTAAGCCCCTAGTGATGGATCGACCTGGTACCTAAAGGTTGGTTTCAAATTTAGATTTATGGCTTATATTGGTTGACCTTCAATAGCTCTTGGGTGATTTTGAAATCTTAAGATACAATGATGTATATATATTATGATTGATATCGCGAAGGTAAAGGGACTCTAAACCGGAACGTTAGCTTGGTAGGATAGGGGTATAGTTGACGTCGATTCATCATTTTTAACATCAATAATTCAAAACCAAACGTGAAACTTTGTTTTCATTCCGATTCTTTATGCAATATGGATAGATTTACGAATTTAAAGACTAAACGAAAAAATTTACGATGTATGACATTTCACGTGGTCAATTAATTAATTTATTGACCGAAATATATGATTAAATTAGGAAGGATTGTAGAAAAAGAAATGGTTGAATCAAAATAATTCCTTCTTAATTTGCAATTTTGTTAGAGGGTACTATGAATGTTCTACCATGTTCCATTTACACACTAAAGGAGTGATACAAGATATAAGGTGTGCAGTTAAGCCAACATTTCTATTTGCAAATAAGGGGTTTCCAAGTGCAAGCCCAAGTACTTATAACATCTCAGGTGGTAGTTGCTAACTTACTAGGTTCAGTCGATATAGTCGTTCAGAATCATTGATCCTATTTCCCTATCGAGCAGCAGCACCTGTTAAAAACAAAGAGAAGAATTCTCAATTTATCCTAAGATCCGCTTTTGTCCGATCCATGTCATAGATCTGATAAAAGCCAGACTAACCAATCAAGTACCTCATATTTTACTGTGGAGGCACTTTCAGCAGTTTATTGCTTATTGCTTTATTGTGTATTTTACCTACTTGATAGCTTAATCTGGCTTTTATGGAGGCACTTTCAACAATATATTTCTGTAGTGTATTCAAATATAATAAATATTAATATCGTACACATATTTTGCTTGCTCTTTTTTTCTTTGTACACTATATCATACATATCATCAATAAATATATTTATATAAATCATGTTCCGCAAGCATTGGAATACGATTCATGGGCTTACCTAATTTTGAATTTAAATCTTAGATATTTAGAGCCTTATTTTGTTATTTATTTCTATTCAAAGTTACTCAAAGATGACCTTCTATGGCTAAGCATACTAAACATGATACAACAACAACAATTACTAATTTATCTGCCAATATATTACTGAAAAGTCGAAAACTCAGTGATTCTACAAGGTAAACGCTCACCTGACCTGTTAGAAAAAAATAAATAGGAATAGAGATAGAATAAAAGTAACCCGAAAACTCAGTGATTCTGAATTTTCTGATCTTGACATTCAAATTTGCCAAATTTGTTTGTTTACTATAATTTACCAAAAGGCATTAAACGATATATCAAAACGATGCATGAAGTGTGGAGTTGTTAGTGCATTCCAAGTATGTCTGTCCAGTAGGAGTGAAGTGTGGAGTTGATATAATTTAAAGATTGAGAAGAGGTAGGGCCAAAGCAGTAAAAGAATGTAACTTTTCAAGTTTCTAGGATTACAAAAAGGTATTATCAAATAAAACTGCTAATGCCATGACGTAAATTGTTGAAAGCGCCTCCATAAAAGCCAAACTAAGCAATGAAGTACCTTGTATTTTATGCCTAACCTAACCTAACCTACATGATTTTTAATTGTCTTAATCATTATCTCACATCAGTTCAAATGAAATGATTCATTAAAGAGGAATCATGCCTTATCGAGATTTGATCATTGATTGATACAATTTTTATTTTGGTTAATTGTTGAATAGGCTAGAATGAAATAACAATGGTTTTAGAGAGATAGTCGGTGTGGAAGTAAACCAACATTTCTATTGGCAAATAGGAGGTTTACAAGTGTTGACAGACGGCTAGAATTTCTTCGAATATGTTGTAGAATTCATTTAAGACATGAGCGAAACTTAAAATTGATAAGATTTAGGTGCGCTTTTACAACGGAGAATCATACGGTTTCTTTATGAGGAGTTAGTTGCACCTATGAATGATATAAATACTACTGCTGAATCATTGATCCTAGTTCCCTATCAAGTAGCACCACCAATAACGCTTGGCCATCCAAATTCCCTTTTGATTCCAAGTGCAACTGACCTTGAATATTCTTTAAGCCCCTAGTGATGGATCGACCTGGTACCTAAAGGTTGGTTTCAAATTTAGATTTATGGTTTATATTGGTTGACCTTCAATAGCTCTTGGGTGATTTTGAAATCTTAGGATACAATGATGTATATATATTATGATTGATATCGCGAAGGTAAAGGGACTCTAAACCGCAACGTTAGCTTGGTAGGATAGGGGTATAGTTGACGTTGATTCATCATTTTTAACATCAATAATTCAAAACCAAACGTGAAACTTTGTTTTCATTCCGATTCTTTATGCAATATGGATAGATTTACGAATTTAAAGACTAAACGAAAAAATTTACGATGTATGACATTTCACGTGGTCAATTAATTAATTTATTGACCCAAATATATGATTAAATTAGGCAGGATTGTAGAAAAAGAAATGGTTGAATCAAAATAATTCCTTCTTAATTTGCAATTTTGTTAGAGGGTACTATGAATGTTCTACCATGTTCCATTTACACACTAAAGGAGTGATACAAGATATAAGGTGTGCAGTTAAGCCAACATTTCTATTTGCAAATAAGGGGTTTCCAAGTGCAAGCCCAAGTACTTATAACATCTCAGGTGGTAGTTGCTAACTTACTAGGTTCAGTCGATATAGTCGTTCAGAATCATTGATCCTATTTCCCTATCGAGCAGCAGCACCTGTTAAAAACAAAGAGAAGAATTCTCAATTTATCCTAAGATCCGCTTTTGTCCGATCCATGTCATAGATCTGATAAAAGCCAGACTAACCAATCAAGTACCTCGTATTTTACTGTGGAGGCACTTTCAGCAATTTATTGCTTATTGCTTTATTGTGTATTTTACCTACTTGATAGCTTAATCTGGCTTTTATGGAGGCACTTTCAACAATATATTTCTGTAGTGTAATTCAAATATAATAAATATTAATATCGTACACATATTTCGCTTGCTCTTTTTTTCTTTGTACACTATATCATACATATCATCAATAAATATATTTATCTAAATCATGTTCCGCAAGCATTGGAATACGATTCATGGGCTTACCTAATTTTGAATTTAAATCTTAGATATTTAGAGCCTTATTTTGTTATTTATTTGTATTCAAAGTTACTCAAAGATGACCTTCTATGGCTAAGCATACTAAACATGATACAACAACAACAATTACTAATTTATCTGCCAATATATTACTGAAAAGTCGAAAACTCAGTGATTCTACAAGGTAAACGCTCACCTGACCTGTTAGAAAAAAATAAATAGGAATAGAGATAGAATAAAAGTAACCCGAAAACTCAGTGATTCTGAATTTTCTGATCTTGACATTCAAATTTGCCAAATTTGTTTGTTTACTATAATTTAACAAAAGGCATTAAACGATATATCAAAACGATGCATGAAGTGTGGAGTTGTTAGTGCATTCCAAGTATGTCTGTCCAGTAGGAGTAAAGTGTGGTGTTGATATAATTTAAAGATTGAGAAGAGGTAGGGCCAAAGCAGTAAAAGAATGTAACTTTTCAAGTTTCTAGGATTACAAAAAATTATTATCAAATAAAACTGCTAATGCCATGACGTAAATTGTTGAAAGCGCCTCCATAAAAGCCAAACTAAGCAATGAAGTACCATGTATTTTATGCCTAACCTAACCTACATGATTTTTAATTGTCTTAATCATTATCTCACATCAGTTCAAATGAAATGATTCATTAAAGAGGAATCATGCCATATCGAGATTTGATCATTGATTGATACATTTTTTATTTTGGTTAATTGTTGAATAGGCTAGAATGAAATAACAATGGTTTTGGAGAGATAGTCGGTGTGGAAGTAAACCAACATTTCTATTGGCAAATAGGAGGTTTACAAGTGTTGACAGACGGCTAGAATTTCTTCGAATATGTTGTAGAATTCATTTAAGACATGAGCGAAACTTAAAATTGATAAGATTTAGGTGCGCTTTTACAATGGAGAATCATACGGTTTCTTTATGAGGAGTTAGTTGCACCTATGAATGATATAAATACTACTGCTGAATCATTGATCCTAGTTCCCTATCAAGTAGCACCACCAATAACGCTTGGCCATCCAAATTACCTTTTGATTCCAAGTGCAACTGACCTTGAATATTCTTTAAGCCCCTAGTGATGGATCGACCTGGTACCTAAAGGTTGGTTTCAAATTTAGATTTATGGCTTATATTGGTTGACCTTCAATAGCTCTTGGGTGATTTTGAAATCTTAGGATACAATGATGTATATATATTATGATTGATATCGCGAAGGTAAAGGGACTCTAAACCGCAACGTTAGCTTGGTAGGATAGGGGTATAGTTGACGTCGATTCATCATTTTTAACATCAATAATTCAAAACCAAACGTGAAACTTTGTTTTCATTCCGGTTCTTTATGCAATATGGATAGATTTACGAATTTAAAGACTAAACGAAAAAATTTACGATGTATGACATTTCACGTGGTCAATTAATTAATTTATTGACCGAAATATATGATTAAATTAGGAAGGATTGTAGAAAAAGAAATGGTTGAATCAAAATAATTCCTTCTTAATTTGCAATTTTGTTAGAGGGTACTATGAATGTTCTACCATGTTCCATTTACACACTAAAGGAGTGATACAAGATATAAGGTGTGCAGTTAAGCCAACATTTCTATTTGCAAATAAGGGGTTTCCAAGTGCAAGCCCAAGTACTTATAACATCTCAGGTGGTAGTTGCTAACTTACTAGGTTCAGTCGATATAGTCGTTCAGAATCATTGATCCTATTTCCCTATCGAGCAGCAGCACCTGTTAAAAACAAAGAGAAGAATTCTCAATTTATCCTAAGATCCGCTTTTGTCCGATCCATGTCATAGATCTGATAAAAGCCAGACTAACCAATCAAGTACCTCATATTTTACTGTGGAGGCACTTTCAGCAGTTTATTGCTTATTGCTTTATTGTGTATTTTACCTACTTGATAGCTTAATCTGGCTTTTATGGAGGCACTTTCAACAATATATTTCTGTAGTGTATTCAAATATAATAAATATTAATATCGTACACATATTTTGCTTGCTCTTTTTTTCTTTGTACACTATATCATACATATCATCAATAAATATATTTATATAAATCATGTTCCGCAAGCATTGGAATACGATTCATGGGCTTACCTAATTTTGAATTTAAATCTTAGATATTTAGAGCCTTATTTTGTTATTTATTTCTATTCAAAGTTACTCAAAGATGACCTTCTATGGCTAAGCATACTAAACATGATACAACAACAACAATTACTAATTTATCTGCCAATATATTACTGAAAAGTCGAAAACTCAGTGATTCTACAAGGTAAACGCTCACCTGACCTGTTAGAAAAAAATAAATAGGAATAGAGATAGAATAAAAGTAACCCGAAAACTCAGTGATTCTGAATTTTCTGATCTTGACATTCAAATTTGCCAAATTTGTTTGTTTACTATAATTTACCAAAAGGCATTAAACGATATATCAAAACGATGCATGAAGTGTGGAGTTGTTAGTGCATTCCAAGTTTGTCTGTCCAGTAGGAGTGAAGTGTGGAGTTGATATAATTTAAAGATTGAGAAGAGGTAGGGCCAAAGCAGTAAAAGAATGTAACTTTTCAAGTTTCTAGGATTACAAAAAGGTATTATCAAATAAAACTGCTAATGCCATGACGTAAATTGTTGAAAGCGCCTCCATAAAAGCCAAACTAAGCAATGAAGTACCCTGTATTTTATGCCTAACCTAACCTAACCTACATGATTTTTAATTGTCTTAATCATTATCTCACATCAGTTCAAATGAAATGATTCATTAAAGAGGAATCATGCCTTATCGAGATTTGATCATTGATTGATACAATTTTTATTTTGGTTAATTGTTGAATAGGCTAGAATGAAATAACAATGGTTTTAGAGAGATAGTCGGTGTGGAAGTAAACCAACATTTCTATTGGCAAATAGGAGGTTTACAAGTGTTGACAGACGGCTAGAATTTCTTCGAATATGTTGTAGAATTCATTTAAGACATGAGCGAAACTTAAAATTGATAAGATTTAGGTGCGCTTTTACAACGGAGAATCATACGGTTTCTTTATGAGGAGTTAGTTGCACCTATGAATGATATAAATACTACTGCTGAATCATTGATCCTAGTTCCCTATCAAGTAGCACCACCAATAACGCTTGGCCATCCAAATTCCCTTTTGATTCCAAGTGCAACTGACCTTGAATATTCTTTAAGCCCCTAGTGATGGATCGACCTGGTACCTAAAGGTTGGTTTCAAATTTAGATTTATGGTTTATATTGGTTGACCTTCAATAGCTCTTGGGTGATTTTGAAATCTTAGGATACAATGATGTATATATATTATGATTGATATCGCGAAGGTAAAGGGACTCTAAACCGCAACGTTAGCTTGGTAGGATAGGGGTATAGTTGACGTTGATTCATCATTTTTAACATCAATAATTCAAAACCAAACGTGAAACTTTGTTTTCATTCCGATTCTTTATGCAATATGGATAGATTTACGAATTTAAAGACTAAACGAAAAAATTTACGATGTATGACATTTCACGTGGTCAATTAATTAATTTATTGACCAAAATATATGATTAAATTAGGCAGGATTGTAGAAAAAGAAATGGTTGAATCAAAATAATTCCTTCTTAATTTGCAATTTTGTTAGAGGGTACTATGAATGTTCTACCATGTTCCATTTACACACTAAAGGAGTGATACAAGATATAAGGTGTGCAGTTAAGCCAACATTTCTATTTGCAAATAAGGGGTTTCCAAGTGCAAGCCCAAGTACTTATAACATCTCAGGTGGTAGTTGCTAACTTACTAGGTTCAGTCGATATAGTCGTTCAGAATCATTGATCCTATTTCCCTATCGAGCAGCAGCACCTGTTAAAAACAAAGAGAAGAATTCTCAATTTATCCTAAGATCCGCTTTTGTCCGATCCATGTCATAGATCTGATAAAAGCCAGACTAACCAATCAAGTACCTCGTATTTTAATGTGGAGGCACTTTCAGCAATTTATTGCTTATTGCTTTATTGTGTATTTTACCTACTTGATAGCTTAATCTGGCTTTTATGGAGGCACTTTCAACAATATATTTCTGTAGTGTAATTCAAATATAATAAATATTAATATCGTACACATATTTCGCTTGCTCTTTTTTTCTTTGTACACTATATCATACATATCATCAATAAATATATTTATATAAATCATGTTCCGCAAGCATTGGAATACGATTCATGGGCTTACCTAATTTTGAATTTAAATCTTAGATATTTAGAGCCTTATTTTGTTATTTATTTGTATTCAAAGTTACTCAAAGATGACCTTCTATGGCTAAGCATACTAAACATGATACAACAACAACAATTACTAATTTATCTGCCAATATATTACTGAAAAGTCGAAAACTCAGTGATTCTACAAGGTAAACGCTCACCTGACCTGTTAGAAAAAAATAAATAGGAATAGAGATAGAATAAAAGTAACCCGAAAACTCAGTGATTCTGAATTTTCTGATCTTGACATTCAAATTTGCCAAATTTGTTTGTTTACTATAATTTAACAAAAGGCATTAAACGATATATCAAAACGATGCATGAAGTGTGGAGTTGTTAGTGCATTCCAAGTATGTCTGTCCAGTAGGAGTGAAGTGTGGAGTTGATATAATTTAAAGATTGAGAAGAGGTAGGGCCAAAGCAGTAAAAGAATGTAACTTTTCAAGTTTCTAGGATTACAAAAAGGTATTATCAAATAAAACTGCTAATGCCATGACGTAAATTGTTGAAAGCGCCTCCATAAAAGCCAAACTAAGCAATGAAGTACCTTGTATTTTATGCCTAACCTAACCTAACCTACATGATTTTTAATTGTCTTAATCATTATCTCACATCAGTTCAAATGAAATGATTCATTAAAGAGGAATCATGCCATATCGAGATTTGATCATTGATTGATACAATTTTTATTTTGGTTAATTGTTGAATAGGCTAGAATGAAATAACAATGGTTTTGGAGAGATAGTCGGTGTGGAAGTAAACCAACATTTCTATTGGCAAATAGGAGGTTTACAAGTGTTGACAGACGGCTAGAATTTCTTCGAATATGTTGTAGAATTCATTTAAGACATGAGCGAAACTTAAAATTGATGATATTTAGGTGCGCTTTTGCAACAGAGAATCATACGGTTTCTTTATGAGGAGTTAGTTGCACCTATGAATGATATAAATACTACTGCTGAATCATTGATCCTAGTTCCCTATCAAGTAGCACCACCAATAACGCTTGGCCATCCAAATTCCCTTTTGATTCCAAGTGCAACTGACCTTGAATATTCTTTGAGCCCCTAGTGATGGATCGACCTGGTACCTAAAGGTTGGTTTCAAATTTAGATTTATGGCTTATATTGGTTGACCTTCAATAGCTCTTGGGTGATTTTGAAATCTTAGGATACAATGATGTATATATATTATGATTGATATCGCGAAGGTAATGGGACTCTAAACCGCAACGTTAGCTTGGTAGGATAGGGGTATAGTTGTGGTCGATTCATCATTTTTAACATCAATAATTCAAAACCAAACGTGAAACTTTGTTTTCATTCCGCTTCTTTATGCAATATGGATAGATTTACGAATTTAAAGACTAAACGAAAAAATTTACGATGTATGACATTTCACATGGTCAATTAATTAATTTATTGAACGAAATATATGATTAAATTAGGCAGGATTGTAGAAAAAGAAATGGTTGAATCAAAATAATTCCTTCTTAATTTGCAATTTTGTTAGAGGGTACTATGAATGTTCTACCATGTTCCATTTACACACTAAAGGAGTGATACAAGATATAAGGTGTGCAGTTAAGCCAACATTTCTTTTTGCAAATAAGGGGTTTCCAAGTGCAAGCCCAAGTACTTATAACATCTCAGGTGGTAGTTGCTAACTTACTAGGTTCAGTCGATATAGTCGTTCAGAATCATTGATCGTATTTCCCTATCGAGCAGCAGCACCTGTTAAAAACAAAGAGAAGAATTCTCAATTTATTCTAAGATCCGCTTTTGTCCGATCCATGTCATAGATCTGATAAAAGCCAGACTAACCAATCAAGTACCTCGTATTTTACTGTGGAGGCACTTTCAGCAATTTATTGCTTATTGCTTTATTGTGTATTTTACCTACTTGATAGCTTAATCTGGCTTTTATGGAGGCACTTTCAACAATATATTTCTGTAGTGTAATTCAAATATAATAAATATTAATATCGTACACATATTTCGCTTGCTCTTTTTTTCTTTGTACACTATATCATACATATCATCAATAAATATATTTATATAAATCATGTTCCGCAAGCATTGGAATACGATTCATGGGCTTACCTAATTTTGAATTTAAATCTTAGATATTTAGAGCCTTATTTTGTTATTTATTTGTATTCAAAGTTACTCAAAGATGACCTTCTATGGCTAAGCATACTAAACATGATACAACAACAACAATTACTAATTTATCTGCCAATATATTACTGAAAAGTCGAAAACTCAGTGATTCTACAAGGTAAACGCTCACCTAACCTGTTAGAAAAAAATAAATAGGAATAGAGATAGAACAAAAGTAACCCCAAAACTCAGTGATTCTGAATTTTCTGATCTTGACATTCAAATTTGCCAAATTTGTTTGTTTACTATAATTTAACAAAAGGCATTAAACGATATATCAAAATGATGCATGAAGTGTGGAGTTGTTAGTGCATTCCAAGTATGTCTGTCTAGTAGGAGTGAAGTGTGGAGTTGATATAATTTAAAGATTGAGAAGAGGTAGGGCCAAAGCAGTAAAAGAATGTAACTTTTCAAGTTTCTAGGATTACAAAAAGGTATTATCAAATAAAACTGCTAATGCCATGACGTAAATTGTTGAAAGCGCCTCCATAAAAGCCAAACTAAGCAATGAAGTACCTTGTATTTTATGCCTAACCTAACCTAACCTACATGATTTTTAATTGTCTTAATCATTATCTCACATCAGTTCAAATGAAATGATTCATTAAAGAGGAATCATGCCATATCGAGATTTGATCATTGATTGATACAATTTTTATTTTGGTTAATTGTTGAATAGGCTAGAATGAAATAACAATGGTTTTAGAGAGATAGTCGGTGTGGAAGTAAACCAACATTTCTATTGGAAAATAGGAGGTTTACAAGTGTTGACAGACGGCTAGAATTTCTTCGAATATGTTGTAGAATTCATTTAAGACATGAGCGAAACTTAAAATTGATAAGATTTAGGTGCGCTTTTACAACGGAGAATCATACGGTTTCTTTATGAGGAGTTAGTTGCACCTATGAATGATATAAATACTACTGCTGAATCATTGATCCTAGTTCCCTATCAAGTAGCACCACCAATAACGCTTGGCCATCAAAATTCCCTTTTGATTCCAAGTGCAACTGACCTTGAATATTCTTTAAGCCCCTAGTGATGGATCGACCTGGTACCTAAAGGTTGGTTTCAAATTTAGATTTATGGTTTATATTGGTTGACCTTCAATAGCTCTTGGGTGATTTTGAAATCTTAGGATACAATGATGTATATATATTATGATTGATATCGCGAAGGTAAAGGGACTCTAAACCGCAACGTTAGCTTGGTAGGATAGGGGTATAGTTGACGTTGATTCATCATTTTTAACATCAATAATTCAAAACCAAACGTGAAACTTTGTTTTCATTCCGATTCTTTATGCAATATGGATAGATTTACGAATTTAAAGACTAAACGAAAAAATTTACGATGTATGACATTTCACGTGGTCAATTAATTAATTTATTGACCCAAATATATGATTAAATTAGGCAGGATTGTAGAAAAAGAAATGGTTGAATCAAAATAATTCCTTCTTAATTTGCAATTTTGTTAGAGGGTACTATGAATGTTCTACCATGTTCCATTTACACACTAAAGGAGTGATACAAGATATAAGGTGTGCAGTTAAGCCAACATTTCTATTTGCAAATAAGGGGTTTCCAAGTGCAAGCCCAAGTACTTATAACATCTCAGGTGGTAGTTGCTAACTTACTAGGTTCAGTCGATATAGTCGTTCAGAATCATTGATCCTATTTCCCTATCGAGCAGCAGCACCTGTTAAAAACAAAGAGAAGAATTCTCAATTTATCCTAAGATCCGCTTTTGTCCGATCCATGTCATAGATCTGATAAAAGCCAGACTAACCAATCAAGTACCTCGTATTTTACTGTGGAGGCACTTTCAGCAATTTATTGCTTATTGCTTTATTGTGTATTTTACCTACTTGATAGCTTAATCTGGCTTTTATGGAGGCACTTTCAACAATATATTTCTGTAGTGTAATTCAAATATAATAAATAT
Organism: Nuphar pumila; assembly: GCF_984573655.1. Taxonomy (NCBI): domain Eukaryota; kingdom Viridiplantae; phylum Streptophyta; class Magnoliopsida; order Nymphaeales; family Nymphaeaceae; genus Nuphar; species Nuphar pumila. The sequence continues at coordinate 60,784,886 of NC_143263.1, forward strand.
TAATATCGTACACATATTTCGCTTGCTCTTTTTTTCTTTGTACACTATATCATACATATCATCAATAAATATATTTATATAAATCATGTTCCGCAAGCATTGGAATACGATTCATGGGCTTACCTAATTTTGAATTTAAATCTTAGATATTTAGAGCCTTATTTTGTTATTTATTTGTATTCAAAGTTACTCAAAGATGACCTTCTATGGCTAAGCATACTAAACATGATACAACAACAACAATTACTAATTTATCTGCCAATATATTACTGAAAACTCGAAAACTCAGTGATTCTACAAGGTAAACGCTCACCTGACCTGTTAGAAAAAAATAAATAGGAATAGAGATAGAATAAAAGTAACCCGAAAACTCAGTGATTCTGAATTTTCTGATCTTGACATTCAAATTTGCCAAATTTGTTTGTTTACTATAATTTAAGAAAAGGCATTAAACGATATATCAAAACGATGCATGAAGTGTGGAGTTGTTAGTGCATTCCAAGTATGTCTGTCCAGTAGGAGTGAAGTGTGGAGTTGATATAATTTAAAGATTGAGAAGAGGTAGGGCCAAAGCAGTAAAAGAATGTAACTTTTCAAGTTTCTAGGATTACAAAAAGGTATTATCAAATAAAACTGCTAATGCCATGACGTAAATTGTTGAAAGCGCCTCCATAAAAGCCAAACTAAGCAATGAAGTACCTTGTATTTTATGCCTAACCTAACCTAACCTACATGATTTTTAATTGTCTTAATCATTATCTCACATCAGTTCAAATGAAATGATTCATTAAAGAGGAATCATGCCATATCGAGATTTGATCATTGATTGATACAATTTTTATTTTGGTTAATTGTTGAATAGGCTAGAATGAAATAACAATGGTTTTGGAGAGATAGTCGGTGTGGAAGTAAACCAACATTTCTATTGGCAAATAGGAGGTTTACAAGTGTTGACAGACGGCTAGAATTTCTTCGAATATGTTGTAGAATTCATTTAAGACATGAGCGAAACTGAAAATTGATAAGATTTAGGTGCGCTTTTACAACGGAGAATCATACGGTTTCTTTATGAGGAGTTAGTTGCACCTATGAATGATATAAATACTACTGCTGAATCATTGATCCTAGTTCCCTATCAAGTAGCACCACCAATAACGCTTGGCCATCCAAATTCCCTTTTGATTCCAAGTGCAACTGACCTTGAATATTCTTTAAGCCCCTAGTGATGGATCGACCTGGTACCTAAAGGTTGGTTTCAAATTTAGATTTATGGCTTATATTGGTTGACCTTCAATAGCTCTTGGGTGATTTTGAAATCTTAGGATACAATGATGTATATATATTATGATTGATATCGCGAAGGTAAAGGGACTCTAAACCGCAACGTTAGCTTGGTAGGATAGGGGTATAGTTGACGTCGATTCATCATTTTTAACATCAATAATTCAAAACCAAACGTGAAACTTTGTTTTCATTCCGATTCTTTATGCAATATGGATAGATTTACGAATTTAAAGACTAAACGAAAAAATTTACGATGTATGACATTTCACGTGGTCAATTAATTAATTTATTGACCGAAATATATGATTAAATTAGGCAGGATTGTAGAAAAAGAAATGGTTGAATCAAAATAATTCCTTCTTAATTTGCAATTTTGTTAGAGGGTACTATGAATGTTCTACCATGTTCCATTTACACACTAAAGGAGTGATACAAGATATAAGGTGTGCAGTTAAGCCAACATTTCTATTTGCAAATAAGGGGTTTCCAAGTGCAAGCCCAAGTACTTATAACATCTCAGGTGGTAGTTGCTAACTTACTAGGTTCAGTCGATATAGTCGTTCAGAATCATTGATCCTATTTCCCTATCGAGCAGCAGCACCTGTTAAAAACAAAGAGAAGAATTCTCAATTTATCCTAAGATCCGCTTTTGTCCGATCCATGTCATAGATCTGATAAAAGCCAGACTAACCAATCAAGTACCTCGTATTTTACTGTGGAGGCACTTTCAGCAGTTTAGTGCTTATTGCTTTATTGTGTATTTTACCTACTTGATAGCTTAATCTGGCTTTTATGGAGGCACTTTCAACAATATATTTCTGTAGTGTAATTCAAATATAATAAATATTAATATCGTACACATATTTCGCTTGCTCTTTTTTTCTTTGTACACTATATCATACATATCATCAATAAATATATTTATATAAATCATGTTCAGCAAGCATTGGAATACGATTCATGGGCTTACCTAATTTTGAATTTAAATCTTAGATATTTAGAGCCTTATTTTGTTATTTATTTGTATTCAAAGTTACTCAAAGATGACCTTCTATGGCTAAGCATACTAAACATGATACAACAACAACAATTACTAATTTATCTTCCAATATATTACTTAAAAGTCGAAAACTCAGTGATTCTACAAGGTAAACGCTCACCTGACCTGTTAGAAAAAAATAAATAGGAATAGAGATAGAATAAAAGTAACCCGAAAACTCAGTGATTCTGAATTTTCTGATCTTGACATTCAAATTTGCCAAATTTGTTTGTTTACTATAATTTAACAAAAGGCATTAAACGATATATCAAAACGATGCATGAAGTGTGGAGTTGTTAGTGCATTCCAAGTATGTCTGTCCAGTAGGAGTGAAGTGTGGAGTTGATATAATTTAAAGATTGAGAAGAGGTAGGGCCAAAGCAGTAAAAGAATGTAACTTTTCAAGTTTCTAGGATTACAAAAAGGTATTATCAAATAAAACTGCTAATGCCATGACGTAAATTGTTGAAAGCGCCTCCATAAAAGCCAAACTAAGCAATGAAGTACCTTGTATTTTATTTCTAACCTAACCTAACCTACATGATTTTTAATTGTCTTAATCATTATCTCACATCAGTTCAAATGAAATGATTCATTAAAGAGGAATCATGCCATATCGAGATTTGATCATTGATTGATACAATTTTTATTTTGGTTAATTGTTGAATAGGCTAGAATGAAATAACAATGGTTTTGGAGAGATAGTCGGTGTGGAAGTAAACCAACATTTCTATTGGCAAATAGGAGGTTTACAAGTGTTGACAGACGGCTAGAATTTCTTCGAATATGTTGTAGAATTCATTTAAGACATGAGCGAAACTTAAAATTGATAAGATTTAGGTGCGCTTTTACAACGGAGAATCATACGGTTTCTTTATGAGGAGTTAGTTGCACCTATGAATGATATAAATACTACTGCTGAATCATTGATCCTAGTTCCCTATCATGTAGCACCACCAATAACGCTTGGCCATCCAAATTCCCTTTTGATTCCAAGTGCAACTGACCTTGAATATTCTTTAAGCCCCTAGTGATGGATCGACCTGGTACCTAAAGGTTGGTTTCAAATTTAGATTTATGGCTTATATTGGTTGACCTTCAATAGCTCTTGGGTGATTTTGAAATCTTAGGATACAATGATGTATATATATTATGATTGATATCGCGAAGGTAAAGGGACTCTAAACCGCAACGTTAGCTTGGTAGGATAGGGGTATAGTTGACGTCGATTCATCATTTTTAACATCAATAATTCAAAACCAAACGTGAAACTTTGTTTTCATTCCGATTCTTTATGCAATATGGATAGATTTACGAATTTAAAGACTAAACGAAAAAATTTACGATGTATGACATTTCACGTGGTCAATTAATTAATTTATTGACCGAAATATATGATTAAATTAGGCAGGATTGTAGAAAAAGAAATGGTTGAATCAAAATAATTCCTTCTTAATTTGCAATTTTGTTAGAGGGTACTATGAATGTTCTACCATGTTCCATTTACACACTAAAGGAGTGATACAAGATATAAGGTGTGAAGTTAAGCCAACATTTCTATTTGCAAATAAGGGGTTTCCAAGTGCAAGCCCAAGTACTTATAACATCTCAGGTGGTAGTTGCTAACTTACTAGGTTCAGTCGATATAGTCGTTCAGAATCATTGATCCTATTTCCCTATCGAGCAGCAGCACCTGTTAAAAACAAAGAGAAGAATTCTCAATTTATCCTAAGATCCGCTTTTGTCCGATCCATGTCATAGATCTGATAAAAGCCAGACTAACCAATCAAGTACCTCGTATTTTACTGTGGAGGCACTTTCAGCAGTTTATTGCTTATTGCTTTATTGTGTATTTTACCTACTTGATAGCTTAATCTGGCTTTTATGGAGGCACTTTCAACAATATATTTCTGTAGTGTAATTCAAATATAATAAATATTAATATCGTACACATATTTCGCTTGCTCTTTTTTTCTTTTTACACTATATCATACATATCATCAATAAATATATTTATATAAATCATGTTCCGCAAGCATTGGAATACGATTCATGGGCTTACCTAATTTTGAATTTAAATCTTAGATATTTAGAGCCTTATTTTGTTATTTATTTGTATTCAAAGTTACTCAAAGATGACCTTCTATGGCTAAGCATACTAAACATGATACAACAACAACAATTACTAATTTATCTGCCAATATATTACTGAAAAGTCGAAAACTCAGTGATTCTACAAGGTAAACGCTCACCTGACCTGTTAGAAAAAAATAAATAGGAATAGAGATAGAATAAAAGTAACCCGAAAACTCAGTGATTCTGAATTTTCTGATCTTGACATTCAAATTTGCCAAATTTGTTTGTTTACTATAATTTAACAAAAGGCATTAAACGATATATCAAAACGATGCATGAAGTGTGGAGTTGTTAGTGCATTCCAAGTATGTCTGTCCAGTAGGAGTGAAGTGTGGAGTTGATATAATTTAAAGATTGAGAAGAGGTAGGGCCAAAGCAGTAAAAGAATGTAACTTTTCAAGTTTCTAGGATTACAAAAAGGTATTATCAAATAAAACTGCTAATGCCATGACGTAAATTGTTGAAAGCGCCTCCATAAAAGCCAAACTAAGCAATGAAGTACCTTGTATTTTATGCCTAACCTAACCTAACCTACATGATTTTTAATTGTCTTAATCATTATCTCACATCAGTTCAAATGAAATGATTCATTAAAGAGGAATCATGCCATATCGAGATTTGATCATTGATTGATACAATTTTTATTTTGGTTAATTGTTGAATAGGCTAGAATGAAATAACAATGGTTTTGGAGAGATAGTCGGTGTGGAAGTAAACCAACATTTCTATTGGCAAATATGAGGTTTACAAGTGTTGACAGACGGCTAGAATTTCTTCGAATATGTTGTAGAATTCATTTAAGACATGAGCGAAACTTAAAATTGATAAGATTTAGGTGCGCTTTTACAACGGAGAATCATACGGTTTCTTTATGAGGAGTTAGTTGCACCTATGAATGATATAAATACTACTGTTGAATCATTGATCCTAGTTCCCTATCAAGTAGCACCACCAATAACGCTTGGCCATCCAAATTCTCTTTTGATTCCAAGTGCAACTGACCTTGAATATTCTTTAAGCCCCTAGTGATGGATCGACCTGGTACCTAAAGGTTGGTTTCAAATTTAGATTTATGGCTTATATTGGTTGACCTTCAATAGCTCTTGGGTGATTTTGAAATCTTAGGATACAATGATGTATATATATTATGATTGATATCGCGAAGGTAAAGGGACTCTAAACCGCAACGTTAGCTTGGTAGGATAGGGGTATAGTTGACGTTGATTCAACATTTTTAACATCAATAATTCAAAACCAAACGTGAAACTTTGTTTTCATTCCGATTCTTTATGCAATATGGATAGATTTACGAATTTAAAGACTAAACGAAAAAATTTACGATGTATGACATTTCACGTGGTCAATTAATTAATTTATTGACCGAAACATATGATTAAAATAGGCAGGATTGTAGAAAAAGAAATGGTTGAATCAAAATAATTCCTTCTTAATTTGCAATTTTGTTAGAGGGTACTATGAATGTTCTACCATTTTCCATTTACACACTAAAGGAGTGATACAAGATATAAGGTGTGCAGTTAAGCCAACATTTCTATTTGCAAATAAGGGGTTTCCAAGTGCAAGCCCAAGTACTTATAACATCTCAGGTGGTAGTTGCTAACTTACTAGGTTCAGTCGATATAGTCGTTCAGAATCATTGATCCTATTTCCCTATCGAGCAGCAGCACCTGTTAAAAACAAAGAGAAGAATTCTCAATTTATCCTAAGATCCGCTTTTGTCCGATCCACATCATAGATCTGATAAAAGCCAGACTAACCAATCAAGTACCTCGTATTTTACTGTGGAGGCACTTTCAGCAATTTATTGCTTATTGCTTTATTGTGTATTTTACCTACTTGATAGCTTAATCTGGCTTTTATGGAGGCACTTTCAACAATATATTTCTGTAGTGTAATTCAAATATAATAAATATTAATATCGTACACATATTTCGCTTGCTCTTTTTTTCTTTGTACACTATATCATACATATCATCAATAAATATATTTATATAAATCATGTTCCACAAGCATTGGAATACGTTTCATGGGCTTACCTAATTTTGAATTTAAATCTTAGATATTTAGAGCCTTATTTTGTTATTTATTTGTATTCAAAGTTACTCAAAGATGACCTTCTATGGCTAAGCATAATAAACATGATACAACAACAACAATTACTAATTTATCTGCCAATATATTACTGAAAAGTCGAAAACTCAGTGATTCTACAAGGTAAACGCTCACCTGACCTGTTACAAAAAAATAAATAGGAGTAGAGATAGAATAAAAGTAACCCGAAAACTCAGTGATTCTGAATTTTCTGATCTTGACATTCAAATTTGCCAAATTTGTTTGTTTACTATAATTTAACAAAAGGCATTAAACGATATATCAAAACGATGCATGAAGTGTGGAGTTGTTAGTGCATTCCAAGTATGTCTGTCCAGTAGGAGTGAAGTGTGGAGTTGATATAATTTAAAGATTGAGAAGAGGTAGGGCCAAAGCAATAAAAGAATGTAACTTTTCAAGTTTCTAGGATTACAAAAAGGTATTATCAAATAAAACTGCTAATGCCATGACGTAAATTGTTGAAAGCGCCTCCATAAAAGCCAAACTAAGCAATGAAGTACCTTGTATTTTATGCCTAACCTAACCTAACCTACATGATTTTTAATTGTCTTAATCATTATCTCACATCAGTTCAAATGAAATGATTCATTAAAGTGGAATCATGCCATATCGAGATTTGATCATTGATTGATACAATTTTTATTTTGGTTAATTGTTGAATAGGCTAGAATGAAATAACAATGGTTTTAGAGAGATAGTCGGTGTGGAAGTAAACCAACATTTCTATTGGTAAATAGGAGGTTTACAAGTGTTGACAGACGGCTAGAATTTCTTCGAATATGTTGTAGAATTCATTTAAGACATGAGCGAAACTTAAAATTGATAAGATTTAGGTGCGCTTTTACAACGGAGAATCATACGGTTTCTTTATGAGGAGTTAGTTGCACCTATGAATGATATAAATACTACTGTTGAATCATTGATCCTAGTTCCCTATCAAGTAGCACCACCAATAACGCTTGGCCATCCAAATTCTCTTTTGATTCCAAGTGCAACTGACCTTGAATATTCTTTAAGCCCCTAGTGATGGATCGACCTGGTACCTAAAGGTTGGTTTCAAATTTAGATTTATGGCTTATATTGGTTGACCTTCAATAGCTCTTGGGTGATTTTGAAATCTTAGGATACAATGATGTATATATATTATGATTGATATCGCGAAGGTAAAGGGACTCTAAACCGCAACGTTAGCTTGGTAGGATAGGGGTATAGTTGACGTTGATTCAACATTTTTAACATCAATAATTCAAAACCAAACGTGAAACTTTGTTTTCATTCCGATTCTTTATGCAATATGGATAGATTTACGAATTTAAAGACTAAACGAAAAAATTTACGATGTATGACATTTCACGTGGTCAATTAATTAATTTATTGACCGAAACATATGATTAAAATAGGCAGGATTGTAGAAAAAGAAATGGTTGAATCAAAATAATTCCTTCTTAATTTGCAATTTTGTTAGAGGGTACTATGAATGTTCTACCATTTTCCATTTACACACTAAAGGAGTGATACAAGATATAAGGTGTGCAGTTAAGCCAACATTTCTATTTGCAAATAAGGGGTTTCCAAGTGCAAGCCCAAGTACTTATAACATCTCAGGTGGTAGTTGCTAACTTACTAGGTCCAGTCGATATAGTCGTTCAGAATCATTGATCCTATTTCCCTATCGAGCAGCAGCACCTGTTAAAAACAAAGAGAAGAATTGTCAATTTATCCTAAGATCCGCTTTTGTCCGATCCACATCATAGATCTGATAAAAGCCAGACTAACCAATCAAGTACCTCGTATTTTACTGTGGAGGCACTTTCAGCAATTTATTGCTTATTGCTTTATTGTGTATTTTACCTACTTGATAGCTTAATCTGGCTTTTATGGAGGCACTTTCAACAATATATTTCTGTAGTGTAATTCAAATATAATAAATATTAATATCGTACACATATTTCGCTTGCTCTTTTTTTCTTTGTACACTATATCATACATATCATCAATAAATATATTTATATAAATCATGTTCCACAAGCATTGGAATACGTTTCATGGGCTTACCTAATTTTGAATTTAAATCTTAGATATTTAGAGCCTTATTTTGTTATTTATTTGTATTCAAAGTTACTCAAAGATGACCTTCTATGGCTAAGCATAATAAACATGATACAACAACAACAATTACTAATTTATCTGCCAATATATTACTGAAAAGTCGAAAACTCAGTGATTCTACAAGGTAAACGCTCACCTGACCTGTTACAAAAAAATAAATAGGAGTAGAGATAGAATAAAAGTAACCCGAAAACTCAGTGATTCTGAATTTTCTGATCTTGACATTCAAATTTGCCAAATTTGTTTGTTTACTATAATTTAACAAAAGGCATTAAACGATATATCAAAACGATGCATGAAGTGTGGAGTTGTTAGTGCATTCCAAGTATGTCTGTCCAGTAGGAGTGAAGTGTGGAGTTGATATAATTTAAAGATTGAGAAGAGGTAGGGCCAAAGCAATAAAAGAATGTAACTTTTCAAGTTTCTAGGATTACAAAAAGGTATTATCAAATAAAACTGCTAATGCCATGACGTAAATTGTTGAAAGCGCCTCCATAAAAGCCAAACTAAGCAATGAAGTACCTTGTATTTTATGCCTAACCTAACCTAACCTACATGATTTTTAATTGTCTTAATCATTATCTCACATCAGTTCAAATGAAATGATTCATTAAAGTGGAATCATGCCATATCGAGATTTGATCATTGATTGATACAATTTTTATTTTGGTTAATTGTTGAATAGGCTAGAATGAAATAACAATGGTTTTAGAGAGATAGTCGGTGTGGAAGTAAACCAACATTTCTATTGGCAAATAGGAGGTTTACAAGTGTTGACAGACGGCTAGAATTTCTTCGAATATGTTGTAGAATTCATTTAAGACATGAGCGAAACTTAAAATTGATAAGATTTAGGTGCGCTTTTACAACGGAGAATCATACGGTTTCTTTATGAGGAGTTAGTTGCACCTATGAATGATATAAATACTACTGTTGAATCATTGATCCTAGTTCCCTATCAAGTAGCACCACCAATAACGCTTGGCCATCCAAATTCTCTTTTGATTCCAAGTGCAACTGACCTTGAATATTCTTTAAGCCCCTAGTGATGGATCGACCTGGTACCTAAAGGTTGGTTTCAAATTTAGATTTATGGCTTATATTGGTTGACCTTCAATAGCTCTTGGGTGATTTTGAAATCTTAGGATACAATGATGTATATATATTATGATTGATATCGCGAAGGTAAAGGGACTCTAAACCGCAACGTTAGCTTGGTAGGATAGGGGTATAGTTGACGTTGATTCAACATTTTTAACATCAATAATTCAAAACCAAACGTGAAACTTTGTTTTCATTCCGATTCTTTATGCAATATGGATAGATTTACGAATTTAAAGACTAAACGAAAAAATTTACGATGTATGACATTTCACGTGGTCAATTAATTAATTTATTGACCGAAATATATGATTAAATTAGGCAGGATTGTAGAAAAAGAAATGGTTGAATCAAAATAATTCCTTCTTAATTTGCAATTTTGTTAGAGGGTACTATGAATGTTCTACCATGTTCCATTTACACACTAAAGGAGTGATACAAGATATAAGGTGTGCAGTTAAGCCAACATTTCTATTTGCAAATAAGGGGTTTCCAAGTGCAAGCCCAAGTACTTATAACATCTCAGGTGGTAGTTGCTAACTTACTAGGTTCAGTTGATATAGTCGTTCAGAATCATTGATCCTATTTCCCTATCGAGCAGCAGCACCTGTTAAAAACAAAGAGAAGAATTCTCAATTTATCCTAAGATCCGCTTTTGTCCGATCCATGTCATAGATCTGATAAAAGCCAGACTAACCAATCAAGTACCTCGTATTTTACTGTGGAGGCACTTTCAGCAATTTATTGCTTATTGCTTTATTGTGTATTTTACCTACTTGATAGCTTAATCTGGCTTTTATGGAGGCACTTTCAACAATATATTTCTGTAGTGTAACTCAAATATAATAAATATTAATATCGTACACATATTTCGCTTGCTCTTTTTTTCTTTGTAGACTATATCATACATATCATCAATAAATATATTTATATAAATCATGTTCCGCAAGCATTGGAATACGATTCATGGGCTTACCTAATTTTGAATTTAAATCTTAGATATTTAGAGCCTTATTTTGTTATTTATTTGTATTCAAAGTTACTCAAAGATGACCTTCTATGGCTAAGCATACTAAACATGATACAACAACAACAATTACTAATTTATCTGCCAATATATTACTGAAAAGTCGAAAACTCAGTGATTCTACAAGGTAAACGCTCACCTGACCTGTTAGAAAAAAATAAATAGGAATAGAGATAGAATAAAAGTAACCCGAAAACTCAGTGATTCTGAATTTTCTGATCTTGACATTCAAATTTGCCAAATTTGTTTGTTTACTATAATTTAACAAAAGGCATTAAACGATATATCAAAACGATGCATGAAGTGTGGAGTTGTTAGTGCATTCCAAGTATGTCTGTCCAGTAGGAGTGAAGTGTGGAGTTGATATAATTTAAAGATTGAGAAGAGGTAGGGCCAAAGCAGTAAAAGAATGTAACTTTTCAAGTTTCTAGGATTACAAAAAGGTATTATCAAATAAAACTGCTAATGCCATGACGTAAATTGTTGAAAGCGCCTCCATAAAAGCCAAACTAAGCAATGAAGTACCTTGTATTTTATGCCTAACCTAACCTAACCTACATGATTTTTAATTGTCTTAATCATTATCTCACATCAGTTCAAATGAAATGATTCATTAAAGAGGAATCATGCCATATCGAGATTTGATCATTGATTGATACAATTTTTATTTTGGTTAATTGTTGAATAGGCTAGAATGAAATAACAATGGTTTTGGAGAGATAGTCGGTGTGGAAGCAAACCAACATTTCTATTGGCAAATAGGAGGTTTACAAGTGTTGACAGACGGCTAGAATTTCTTCGAATATGTTGTAGAATTCATTTAAGACATGAGCGAAACTTAAAATTGATAAGATTTAGGTGCGCTTTTACAACGGAGAATCATACGGTTTCTTTATGAGGAGTTAGTTGCACCTATGAATGATATAAATACTACTGCTGAATCATTGATCCTAGTTCCCTATCAAGTAGCACCACCAATAACGCTTGGCCATCCAAATTCCCTTTTGATTCCAAGTGCAACTGACCTTGAATATTCTTTAAGCCCCTAGTGATGGATCGACCTGGTACCTAAAGGTTGTTTTCAAATTTAGATTTATGGCTTATATTGGTTGACCTTCAATAGCTCTTGGGTGATTTTGAAATCTTAGGATACAATGATGTATATATATTATGATTGATATCGCGAAGGTAAAGGGACTCTAAACCGCAACGTTAGCTTGGTGGGATAGGGGTATAGTTGACGTCGATTCATCATTTTTAACATCAATAATTCAAAACCAAACGTGAAACTTTGTTTTCATTCCGATTCTTTATGCAATATGGATAGATTTACGAATTTAAAGACTAAACGAAAAAATTTACGATGTATGACATTTCACGTGGTCAATTAATTAATTTATTGACCGAAACATATGATTAAATTAGGCAGGATTGTAGAAAAAGAAATGGTTGAATCAAAATAATTCCTTCTTAATTTGCAATTTTGTTAGAGGGTACTATGAATGTTCTACCATTTTCCATTTACACACTAAAGGAGTGATACAAGATATAAGGTGTGCAGTTAAGCCAACATTTCTATTTGCAAATAAGGGGTTTCCAAGTGCAAGCCCAAGTACTTATAACATCTCAGGTGGTAGTTGCTAACTTACTAGGTTCAGTCGATATAGTCGTTCAGAATCATTGATCCTATTTCCCTATCGAGCAGCAGCACCTGTTAAAAACAAAGAGAAGAATTCTCAATTTATCCTAAGATCCGCTTTTGTCCGATCCACGTCATAGATCTGATAAAAGCCAGACTAACCAATCAAGTACCTCGTATTTTACTGTGGAGGCACTTTCAGCAATTTATTGCTTTATTGTGTATTTTACCTACTTGATAGCTTAATCTGGCTTTTATGGAGGCACTTTCAACAATATATTTCTGTAGTGTAATTCAAATATAATAAATATTAATATCGTACACATATTTCGCTTGCTCTTTTTTTCTTTGTACACTATATCATACATATCATCAATAAATATATTTATATAAATCATGTTCCGCAAGCATTGGAATACGATTCATGGGCTTACCTAATTTTGAATTTAAATCTTAGATATTTAGAGCCTTATTTTGTTATTTATTTGTATTCAAAGTTACTCAAAGATGACCTTCTATGGCTAAGCATACTAAACATGATACAACAACAACAATTACTAATTTATCTGCCAATATATTACTGAAAAGTCGAAAACTCAGTGATTCTACAAGGTAAACGCTCACCTGACCTGTTACAAAAAAATAAATAGGAATAGAGATAGAATAAAAGTAACCCAAAAACTCAGTGATTCTGAATTTTCTGATCTTGACATTCAAATTTGCCAAATTTGTTTGTTTACTATAATTTAACAAAAGGCATTAAACGATATATCAAAACGATGCATGAAGTGTGGAGTTGTTAGTGCATTCCAAGTATGTCTGTCCAGTAGGAGTGAAGTGTGGAGTTGATATAATTTAAAGATTGAGAAGAGGTAGGGCCAAAGCAATAAAAGAATGTAACTTTTCAAGTTTCTAGGATTACAAAAAGGTATTATCAAATAAAACTGCTAATGCCATGACGTAAATTGTTGAAAGCGCCTCCATAAAAGCCAAACTAAGCAATGAAGTACCTTGTATTTTATGCCTAACCTAACCAAACCTACATGATTTTTAATTGTCTTAATCATTATCTCACATCAGTTCAAATGAAATGATTCATTAAAGAGGAATCATGCCATATCGAGATTTGATCATTGATTGATACAATTTTTATTTTGGTTAATTGTTGAATAGGCTAGAATGAAATAACAATGGTTTTAGAGAGATAGTCGGTGTGGAAGTAAACCAACATTTCTATTGGCAAATAGGAGGTTTACAAGTGTTGACAGACGGCTAGAATTTCTTCGAATATGTTGTAGAATTCATTTAAGACATGAGCGAAACTTAAAATTGATAAGATTTAGGTGCGCTTTTACAACGGAGAATCATACGGTTTCTTTATGAGGAGTTAGTTGCACCTATGAATGATATAAATACTACTGCTGAATCATTGATCCTAGTTCCCTATCATGTAGCACCACCAATAACGCTTGGCCATCCAAATTCCCTTTTGATTCCAAGTGCAACTGACCTTGAATATTCTTTAAGCCCCTAGTGATGGATCGACCTGGTACCTAAAGGTTGGTTTCAAATTTAGATTTATGGCTTATATTGGTTGACCTTCAATAGCTCTTGGGTGATTTTGAAATCTTAGGATACAATGATGTATATATATTATGATTGATATCGCGAAGGTAAAGGGACTCTAAACCGCAACGTTAGCTTGGTAGGATAGGGGTATAGTTGACGTCGATTCATCATTTTTAACATCAATAATTCAAAACCAAACGTGAAACTTTGTTTTCATTCCGATTCTTTATGCAATATGGATAGATTTACGAATTTAAAGACTAAACGAAAAAATTTACGATGTATGACATTTCACATGGTCAATTAATTAATTTATTGACCGAAATATATGATTAAATTAGGCAGGATTGTAGAAAAAGAAATGGTTGAATCAAAATAATTCCTTCTTAATTTGCAATTTTGTTAGAGGGTACTATGAATGTTCTACCATGTTCCATTTACACACTAAAGGAGTGATACAAGATATAAGGTGTGCAGTTAAGCCAACATTTCTATTTGCAAATAAGGGGTTTCCAAGTGCAAGCCCAAGTACTTATAACATCTCAGGTGGTAGTTGCTAACTTACTAGGTTCAGTCGATATAGTCGTTCAGAATCATTGATCCTATTTCCCTATCGAGCAGCAGCACCTGTTAAAAACAAAGAGAAGAATTCTCAATTTATCCTAAGATCCGCTTTTGTCCGATCCACGTCATAGATCTGATAAAAGCCAGACTAACCAATCAAGTACCTCGTATTTTACTGTGGAGGCACTTTCAGCAATTTATTGCTTTATTGTGTATTTTACCTACTTGATAGCTTAATCTGGCTTTTATGGAGGCACTTTCAACAATATATTTCTGTAGTGTAATTCAAATATAATAAATATTAATATCGTACACATATTTCGCTTGCTCTTTTTTTCTTTGTACACTATATCATACATATCATCAATAAATATATTTATATAAATCATGTTCCGCAAGCATTGGAATACGATTCATGGGCTTACCTAATTTTGAATTTAAATCTTAGATATTTAGAGCCTTATTTTGTTATTTATTTGTATTCAAAGTTACTCAAAGATGACCTTCTATGGCTAAGCATACTAAACATGATACAACAACAACAATTACTAATTTATCTTCCAATATATTACTGAAAAGTCGAAAACTCAGTGATTCTACAAGGTAAACGCTCACCTGACCTGTTAGAAAAAAATAAATAGGAATAGAGATAGAATAAAAGTAACCCGAAAACTCAGTGATTCTGAATTTTCTGATCTTGACATTCAAATTTGCCAAATTTGTTTGTTTACTATAATTTAACAAAAGGCATTAAACGATATATCAAAACGATGCATGAAGTGTGGAGTTGTTAGTGCATTCCAAGTATGTCTGTCTAGTAGGAGTGAAGTGTGGAGTTGATATAATTTAAAGATTGAGAAGAGGTAGGGCCAAAGCAGTAAAAGAATGTAACTTTTCAAGTTTCTAGGATTACAAAAAGGTATTATCAAATAAAACTGCTAATGCCATGACGTAAATTGTTGAAAGCGCCTCCATAAAAGCCAAACTAAGCAATGAAGTACCTTGTATTTTATGCCTAACCTAACCTAACCTACATGATTTTTAATTGTGTTAATCATTATCTCACATCAGTTCAAATGAAATGATTCATTAAAGAGGAATCATTCCATATCGAGATTTGATCATTGATTGATACAATTTTTATTTTGGTTAATTCTTGAATAGGCTAGAATGAAATAACAATGGTTTTGGAGAGATAGTCGGTGTGGAAGCAAACCAACATTTCTATTGGCAAATAGGAGGTTTACAAGTGTTGACAGACGGCTAGAATTTCTTCGATTATGTTGTAGAATTCATTTAAGACATGAGCGAAACTTAAAATTGATAAGATTTAGGTGCGCTTTTACAACGGAGAATCATACGGTTTCTTTATGAGGAGTTAGTTGCACCTATGAATGATATAAATACTACTGCTGAATCATTGATCCTAGTTCCCTATCAAGTAGCACCACCAATAACGCTTGGCCATCCAAATTCCCTTTTGATTCCAAGTGCAACTGACCTTGAATATTCTTTAAGCCCCTAGTGATGGATCGACCTGGTACCTAAAGGTTGGTTTCAAATTTAGATTTATGGCTTATATTGGTTGACCTTCAATAGCTCTTTGGTGATTTTGAAATCTTAGGATACAATGATGTATATATATTATGATTGATATCGCGAAGGTAAAGGGACTCTAAACCGCAACGTTAGCTTGGTAGGATAGGGGTATAGTTGACGTCGATTCATCATTTTTAACATCAATAATTCAAAACCAAACGTGAAACTTTGTTTTCATTCCGATTCTTTATGCAATATGGATAGATTTACGAATTTAAAGACTAAACGAAAAAATTTACGATGTATGACATTTCACGTGGTCAATTAATTAATTTATTGACCGAAATATATGATTAAATTAGGCAGGATTGTAGAAAAAGAAATGGTTGAATCAAAATAATTCCTTCTTAATTTACAATTTTGTTAGAGGGTACTATGAATGTTCTACCATGTTCCATTTACACACTAAAGGAGTGATACAAGATATAAGGTGTGCAGTTAAGCCAACATTTCTATTTGCAAATAAGGGGTTTCCAAGTGCAAGCCCAAGTACTTATAACATCTCAGGTGGTAGTTGCTAACTTACTAGGTTCAGTCGATATAGTCGTTCAGAATCATTGATCCTATTTCCCTATCGAGCAGCAGCACCTGTTAAAAACAAAGAGAAGAATTCTCAATTTATCCTAAGATCCGCTTTTGTCCGATCCATGTCATAGATCTGATAAAAGCCAGACTAACCAATCAAGTACCTCGTATTTTACTGTGGAGGCACTTTCAACAATTTATTGCTTATTGCTTTATTGTGTATTTTACCTACTTGATAGCTTAATCTGGCTTTTATGGAGGCACTTTCAACAATATATTTCTGTAGTGTAATTCAAATATAATAAATATTAATATCGTACACATATTTCGCTTGCTCTTTTTTTCTTTGTACACTATATCATACATATCATCAATAAATATATTTATATAAATCATGTTCCGCAAGCATTGGAATACGATTCATGGGCTTACCTAATTTTGAATTTAAATCTTAGATATTTAGAGCCTTATTTTGTTATTTATTTATATTCAAAGTTACTCAAAGATGACCTTCTATGGCTAAGCATACTAAACATGATACAACAACAACAATTACTAATTTATCTGCCAATATATTACTGAAAAGTCGAAAACTCAGTGATTCTACAAGGTAAACGCTCACCTGACCTGTTAGAAAAAAATAAATAGGAATAGAGATAGAATAAAAGTAACCCGAAAACTCAGTGATTCTGAATTTTCTGATCTTGACATTCAAATTTGCCAAATTTGTTTGTTTACTATAATTTAACAAAAGGCATTAAACGATATATCAAAACGATGCATGAAGTGTGGAGTTGTTAGTGCATTCCAAGTATGTCTGTCTAGTAGGAGTGAAGTGTGGAGTTGATATAATTTAAAGATTGAGAAGAGGTAGGGCCAAAGCAGTAAAAGAATGTAACTTTTCAAGTTTCTAGGATTACAAAAAGGTATTATCAAATAAAACTGCTAATGCCATGACGTAAATTGTTGAAAGTGCCTCCATAAAAGCCAAACTAAGCAACGAAGTACCTTGTATTTTATGCCTAACCTAACCTAACCTACATGATTTTTAATTGTGTTAATCATTATCTCACATCAGTTCAAATGAAATGATTCATTAAAGAGGAATCATGCCATATCGAGATTTGATCATTGATTGATACAATTTTTATTTTGGTTAATTGTTGAATAGGCTAGAATGAAATAACAATGGTTTTGGAGAGATAGTCGGTGTGGAAGCAAACCAACATTTCTATTGGCAAATAGGAGGTTTACAAGTGTTGACAGACGGCTAGAATTTCTTCGATTATGTTGTAGAATTCATTTAAGACATGAGCGAAACTTAAAATTGATAAGATTTAGGTGCGCTTTTACAACGGAGAATCATACGGTTTCTTTATGAGGAGTTAGTTGCACCTATGAATGATATAAATACTACTGCTGAATCATTGATCCTAGTTCCCTATCAAGTAGCACCACCAATAACGCTTGGCCATCCAAATTCTCTTTTGATTCCAAGTGCAACTGACCTTGAATATTCTTTAAGCCCCTAGTGATGGATCGACCTGGTACCTAAAGGTTGGTTTCAAATTTAGATTTATGGCTTATATTGGTTGACCTTCAATAGCTCTTGGGTGATTTTGAAATCTTAGGATACAATGATGTATATATATTATGATTGATATCGCGAAGGTAAAGGGACTCTAAACCGCAACGTTAGCTTGGTAGGATAGGGGTATAGTTGACGTCGATTCATCATTTTTAACATCAATAATTCAAAACCAAACGTGAAACTTTGTTTTCATTCCGATTCTTTATGCAATATGGATAGATTTACGAATTTAAAGACTAAACGAAAAAATTTACGATGTATGACATTTCACGTGGTCAATTAATTAATTTATTGACCGAAATATATGATTAAATTAGGCAGGATTGTAGAAAAAGAAATGGTTGAATCAAAATAATTCCTTCTTAATTTGCAATTTTGTTAGAGGGTACTATGAATGTTCTACCATGTTCCATTTACACACTAAAGGAGTGATACAAGATATAAGGTGTGCAGTTAAGCCAACATTTCTATTTGCAAATAAGGGTTTCCAAGTGCAAGCCCAAGTACTTATAACATCTCAGGTGGTAGTTGCTAACTTACTAGGTTCAGTCGATATAGTCGTTCAGAATCATTGATCCTATTTCCCTATCGAGCAGCAGCACCTGTTAAAAACAAAGACAAGAATTCTCAATTTATCCTAAGATCCGCTTTTGTCCGATCCATGTCAAAGATCTGATAAAAGCCAGACTAACCAATCAAGTACCTCGTATTTTACTGTGGAGGCACTTTCAGCAATTTATTGCTTATTGCTTTATTGTGTATTTTACCTACTTGATAGCTTAATCTGGCTTTTATGGAGGCACTTTCAACAATATATTTCTGTAGTGTAACTCAAATATAATAAGTATTTATATCGTACACATATTTTGCTTGCTCTTTTTTTCTTTGTACACTATATCATACATATCATCAATAAATATATTTATATAAATCATGTTCCGCAAGCATTGGAATACGATTCATGGGCTTACCTAATTTTGAATTTAAATCTTAGATATTTAAAGCCTTATTTTGTTATTTATTTGTATTCAAAGTTACTCAAAGATGACCTTCTATGGCTAAGCATACTAAACATGATACAACAACAACAATTACTAATTTATCTGCCAATATATTACTGAAAAGTCGAAAACTCAGTGATTCTACAAGGTAAACGCTCACCTGACCTGTTAGAAAAAAATAAATAGGAATAGAGATAGAATAAAAGTAACCCGAAAACTCAGTGATTCTGAATTTTCTGATCTTGACATTCAAATTTGCCAAATTTGTTTGTTTACTATAATTTAACAAAAGGCATTAAACGATATATCAAAACGATGCATGAAGTGTGGAGTTGTTAGTGCATTCCAAGTATGTCTGTCTAGTAGGAGTGAAGTGTGGAGTTGATATAATTTAAAGATTGAGAAGAGGTAGGGCCAAAGCAGTAAAAGAATGTAACTTTTCAAGTTTCTAGGATTACAAAAAGGTATTATCAAATAAAACTGCTAATGCCATGACGTAAATTGTTGAAAGCGCCTCCATAAAAGCCAAACTAAGCAACGAAGTACCTTGTATTTTATGCCTAACCTAACCTAACCTACATGATTTTTAATTGTGTTAATCATTATCTCACATCAGTTCAAATGAAATGATTCATTAAAGAGGAATCATGCCATATCGAGATTTGATCATTGATTGATACAATTTTTATTTTGGTTAATTGTTGAATAGGCTAGAATGAAATAACAATGGTTTTGGAGAGATAGTCGGTGTGGAAGCAAACCAACATTTCTATTGGCAAATAGGAGGTTTACAAGTGTTGACAGACGGCTAGAATTTCTTTGATTATGTTGTAGAATTCATTTAAGACATGAGCGAAACTTAAAATTGATAAGATTTAGGTGCGCTTTTACAACGGAGAATCATACGGTTTCTTTATGAGGAGTTAGTTGCACCTATGAATGATATAAATACTACTGCTGAATCATTGATCCTAGTTCCCTATCAAGTAGCACCACCAATAACGCTTGGCCATCCAAATTCTCTTTTGATTCCAAGTGCAACTGACCTTGAATATTCTTTAAGCCCCTAGTGATGGATCGACCTGGTACCTAAAGGTTGGTTTCAAATTTAGATTTATGGCTTATATTGGTTGACCTTCAATAGCTCTTGGGTGATTTTGAAATCTTAGGATACAATGATGTATATATATTATGATTGATATCGCGAAGGTAAAGGGACTCTAAACCGCAACGTTAGCTTGGTAGGATAGGGGTATAGTTGACGTCGATTCATCATTTTTAACATCAATAATTCAAAACCAAACGTGAAACTTTGTTTTCATTCCGATTCTTTATGCAATATGGATAGATTTACGAATTTAAAGACTAAACGAAAAAATTTACGATGTATGACATTTCACGTGGTCAATTAATTAATTTATTGACCGAAACATATGATTAAATTAGGCAGGATTGTAGAAAAAGAAATGGTTGAATCAAAATAATTCCTTCTTAATTTGCAATTTTGTTAGAGGGTACTATGAATGTTCTACCATTTTCCATTTACACACTAAAGGAGTGATACAAGATATAAGGTGTGCAGTTAAGCCAACATTTCTATTTGCAAATAAGGGGTTTCCAAGTGCAAGCCCAAGTACTTATAACATCTCAGGTGGTAGTTGCTAACTTACTAGGTTCAGTCGATATAGTCGTTCAGAATCATTGATCCTATTTCCCTATCGAGCAGCAGCACCTGTTAAAAACAAAGAGAAGAATTCTCAATTTATCCTAAGATCCGCTTTTGTCCGATCCACGTCATAGATCTGATAAAAGCCAGACTAACCAATCAAGTACCTCGTATTTTACTGTGGAGGCACTTTCAGCAATTTATTGCTTATTGCTTTATTGTGTATTTTACCTACTTGATAGCTTAATCTGGCTTTTATGGAGGCACTTTCAACAATATATTTCTGTAGTGTAATTCAAATATAATAAATATTAATATCGTACACATATTTCGCTTGCTCTTTTTTTCTTTGTACACTATATCATACATATCATCAATAAATATATTTATATAAATCATGTTCCACAAGCATTGGAATACGATTCATGGGCTTACCTAATTTTGAATTTAAATCTTAGATATTTAGAGCCTTATTTTGTTATTTATTTGTATTCAAAGTTACTCAAAGATGACCTTCTATGGCTAAGCATACTAAACATGATACAACAACAACAATTACTAATTTATCTGCCAATATATTACTGAAAAGTCGAAAACTCAGTGATTCTACAAGGTAAACGCTCACCTGACCTGTTACAAAAAAATAAATAGGAATAGAGATAGAATAAAAGTAACCCAAAAACTCAGTGATTCTGAATTTTCTGATCTTGACATTCAAATTTGCCAAATTTGTTTGTTTACTATAATTTAACAAAAGGCATTAAACGATATATCAAAACGATGCATGAAGTGTGGAGTTGTTAGTGCATTCCAAGTATGTCTGTCCAGTAGGAGTGAAGTGTGGAGTTGATATAATTTAAAGATTGAGAAGAGGTAGGGCCAAAGCAATAAAAGAATGTAACTTTTCAAGTTTCTAGGATTACAAAAAGGTATTATCAAATAAAACTGCTAATGCCATGACGTAAATTGTTGAAAGCGCCTCCATAAAAGCCAAACTAAGCAATGAAGTACCTTGTATTTTATGCCTAACCTAACCTAACCTACATGATTTTTAATTGTCTTAATCATTATCTCACATCAGTTCAAATGAAATGATTCATTAAAGAGGAATCATGCCATATCGAGATTTGATCATTGATTGATACAATTTTTATTTTGGTTAATTGTTGAATAGGCTAGAATGAAATAACAATGGTTTTAGAGAGATAGTCGGTGTGGAAGTAAACCAACATTTCTATTGGCAAATAGGAGGTTTACAAGTGTTGACAGACGGCTAGAATTTCTTCGAATATGTTGTAGAATTCATTTAAGACATGAGCGAAACTTAAAATTGATAAGATTTAGGTGCGCTTTTACAACGGAGAATCATACGGTTTCTTTATGAGGAGTTAGTTGCACCTATGAATGATATAAATACTACTGCTGAATCATTGATCCTAGTTCCCTATCATGTAGCACCACCAATAACGCTTGGCCATCCAAATTCCCTTTTGATTCCAAGTGCAACTGACCTTGAATATTCTTTAAGCCCCTAGTGATGGATCGACCTGGTACCTAAAGGTTGGTTTCAAATTTAGATTTATGGCTTATATTGGTTGACCTTCAATAGCTCTTGGGTGATTTTGAAATCTTAGGATACAATGATGTATATATATTATGATTGATATCGCGAAGGTAAAGGGACTCTAAACCGCAACGTTAGCTTGGTAGGATAGGGGTATAGTTGACGTCGATTCATCATTTTTAACATCAATAATTCAAAACCAAACGTGAAACTTTGTTTTCATTCCGATTCTTTATGCAATATGGATAGATTTACGAATTTAAAGACTAAACGAAAAAATTTACGATGTATGACATTTCACATGGTCAATTAATTAATTTATTGACCGAAATATATGATTAAATTAGGCAGGATTGTAGAAAAAGAAATGGTTGAATCAAAATAATTCCTTCTTAATTTGCAATTTTGTTAGAGGGTACTATGAATGTTCTACCATGTTCCATTTACACACTAAAGGAGTGATACAAGATATAAGGTGTGCAGTTAAGCCAACATTTCTATTTGCAAATAAGGGGTTTCCAAGTGCAAGCCCAAGTACTTATAACATCTCAGGTGGTAGTTGCTAACTTACTAGGTTCAGTCGATATAGTCGTTCAGAATCATTGATCCTATTTCCCTATCGAGCAGCAGCACCTGTTAAAAACAAAGAGAAGAATTCTCAATTTATCCTAAGATCCGCTTTTGTCCGATCCACGTCATAGATCTGATAAAAGCCAGACTAACCAATCAAGTACCTCGTATTTTACTGTGGAGGCACTTTCAGCAATTTATTGCTTTATTGTGTATTTTACCTACTTGATAGCTTAATCTGGCATTTATGGAGGCACTTTCAACAATATATTTCTGTAGTGTAATTCAAATATAATAAATATTAATATCGTACACATATTTCGCTTGCTCTTTTTTTCTTTGTACACTATATCATACATATCATCAATAAATATATTTATATAAATCATGTTCCGCAAGCATTGGAATACGATTCATGGGCTTACCTAATTTTGAATTTAAATCTTAGATATTTAGAGCCTTATTTTGTTATTTATTTGTATTCAAAGTTACTCAAAGATGACCTTCTATGGCTAAGCATACTAAACATGATACAACAACAACAATTACTAATTTATCTTCCAATATATTACTGAAAAGTCGAAAACTCAGTGATTCTACAAGGTAAACGCTCACCTGACCTGTTAGAAAAAAATAAATAGGAATAGAGATAGAATAAAAGTAACCCGAAAACTCAGTGATTCTGAATTTTCTGATCTTGACATTCAAATTTGCCAAATTTGTTTGTTTACTATAATTTAACAAAAGGCATTAAACGATATATCAAAACGATGCATGAAGTGTGGAGTTGTTAGTGCATTCCAAGTATGTCTGTCTAGTAGGAGTGAAGTGTGGAGTTGATATAATTTAAAGATTGAGAAGAGGTAGGGCCAAAGCAATAAAAGAATGTAACTTTTCAAGTTTCTAGGATTACAAAAAGGTATTATCAAATAAAACTGCTAATGCCTTGACGTAAATTGTTGAAAGCGCCTCCATAAAAGCCAAACTAAGCAACGAAGTACCTTGTATTTTATGCCTAACCTAACCTAACCTACATGATTTTTAATTGTGTTAATCATTATCTCACATCAGTTCAAATGAAATGATTCATTAAAGAGGAATCATTCCATATCGAGATTTGATCATTGATTGATACAATTTTTATTTTGGTTAATTCTTGAATAGGCTAGAATGAAATAACAATGGTTTTGGAGAGATAGTCGGTGTGGAAGCAAACCAACATTTCTATTGGCAAATAGGAGGTTTACAAGTGTTGACAGACGGCTAGAATTTCTTCGATTATGTTGTAGAATTCATTTAAGACATGAGCGAAACTTAAAATTGATAAGATTTAGGTGCGCTTTTACAACGGAGAATCATACGGTTTCTTTATGAGGAGTTAGTTGCACCTATGAATGATATAAATACTACTGCTGAATCATTGATCCTAGTTCCCTATCAAGTAGCACCACCAATAACGCTTGGCCATCCAAATTCCCTTTTGATTCCAAGTGCAACTGACCTTGAATATTCTTTAAGCCCCTAGTGATGGATCGACCTGGTACCTAAAGGTTGGTTTCAAATTTAGATTTATGGCTTATATTGGTTGACCTTCAATAGCTCTTTGGTGATTTTGAAATCTTAGGATACAATGATGTATATATATTATGATTGATATCGCGAAGGTAAAGGGACTCTAAACCGCAACGTTAGCTTGGTAGGATAGGGGTATAGTTGACGTCGATTCATCATTTTTAACATCAATAATTCAAAACCAAACGTGAAACTTTGTTTTCATTCCGATTCTTTATGCAATATGGATAGATTTACGAATTTAAAGACTAAACGAAAAAATTTACGATGTATGACATTTCACGTGGTCAATTAATTAATTTATTGACCGAAATATATGATTAAATTAGGCAGGATTGTAGAAAAAGAAATGGTTGAATCAAAATAATTCCTTCTTAATTTACAATTTTGTTAGAGGGTACTATGAATGTTCTACCATGTTCCATTTACACACTAAAGGAGTGATACAAGATATAAGGTGTGCAGTTAAGCCAACATTTCTATTTGCAAATAAGGGGTTTCCAAGTGCAAGCCCAAGTACTTATAACATCTCAGGTGGTAGTTGCTAACTTACTAGGTTCAGTCGATATAGTCGTTCAGAATCATTGATCCTATTTCCCTATCGAGCAGCAGCACCTGTTAAAAACAAAGAGAAGAATTCTCAATTTATCCTAAGATCCGCTTTTGTCCGATCCATGTCATAGATCTGATAAAAGCCAGACTAACCAATCAAGTACCTCGTATTTTACTATGGAGGCACTTTCAGCAATTTATTGCTTATTGCTTTATTGTGTATTTTACCTACTTGATAGTTTAATCTGGCTTTTATGGAGGCACTTTCAACAATATATTTCTGTAGTGTAACTCAAATATAATAAATATTAATATCGTACACATATTTCGCTTGCTCTTTTTTTCTTTGTAAACTATAACATACATATCATCAATAAATATATTTATATAAATCATGTTCCGCAAGCATTGGAATACGATTCATGGGCTTACCTAATTTTGAATTTAAATCTTAGATATTTAGAGCCTTATTTTGTTATTTATTTGTATTCAAAGTTACTCAAAGATGACCTTCTATGGCTAAGCATACTAAACATGATACAACAACAACAATTACTAATTTATCTGCCAATATATTACTGAAAAGTCGAAAACTCAGTGATTCTACAAGGTAAACGCTCACCTGACCTGTTAGAAAAAAATAAATAGGAATAGAGATAGAATAAAAGTAACCCGAAAACTCAGTGATTCTGAATTTTCTGATCTTGACATTCAAATTTGCCAAATTTGTTTGTTTACTATAATTTAACAAAAGGCATTAAACGATATATCAAAACGATGCATGAAGTGTGGAGTTGTTAGTGCATTCCAAGTATGTCTGGCCAGTAGGAGTGAAGTGTGGAGTTGATATAATTTAAAGATTGAGAAGAGGTAGGGCCAAAGCAGTAAAAGAATGTAACTTTTCAAGTTTCTAGGATTACAAAAAGGTATTATCAAATAAAACTGCTAATGCCATGACGTAAATTGTTGAAAGCGCCTCCATAAAAGCCACACTAAGCAATGAAGTACCTTGTATTTTATGCCTAACCTAAACTAACCTACATGATTTTTAATTGTCTTAATCATTATCTCACATCAATTCAAATGAAATGATTCATTAAAGAGGAATCATGCCATATCGAGATTTGATCATTGATTGATACAATTTTTATTTTGGTTAATTGTTGAATAGGCTAGAATGAAATAACAATGGTTTTGGAGAGATACACGGTGTGGAAGTAAACCAACATTTCTATTGGCAAATAGGAGGTTTACAAGTGTTGACAGACGACTAGAATTTCTTCGAATATGTTGTAGAATTCATTTAAGACATGAGCGAAACTTAAAATTGATAAGATTTAGGTGCGCTTTTACAACGGAGAATCATACGGTTTCTTTATGAGGAGTTAGTTGCACCTATGAATGATATAAATACTACTGCTGAATCATTGATCCTAGTTCCCTATCAAGTAGCACCACCAATAACGCTTGGCCATCCAAATTCCCTTTTGATTCCAAGTGCAACTGACCTTGAATACTCTTTAAGCCCCTAGTGATGGATCGACCTGGTACCTAAAGGTTGGTTTCAAATTTAGATTTATGGCTTATATTGGTTGACCTTCAATAGCTCTTGGGTGATTTTGAAATCTTAGGATACAATGATGTATATATATTATGATTGATATCGCGAAGGTAAAGGGACTCTAAACCGCAACGTTAGCTTGGTAGGATAGGGGTATAGTTGACGTCGATTCATCATTTTTAACATCAATAATTCAAAACCAAACGTGAAACTTTGTTTTCATTCCGATTCTTTATGCAATATGGATAGATTTACGAATTTAAAGACTAAACAAAAAAATTTACGATGTATGACATTTCACGTGGTCAATTAATTAATTTATTGACCGAAATATATGATTAAATTAGGCAGGATTGTAGAAAAAAAATTGGTTGAATCAAAATAATTCCTTCTTAATTTGCAATTTTGTTAGAGGGTACTATGAATGTTCTACCATGTTCCATTTACACACTAAAGGAGTGATACAAGATATAAGGTGTGCAGTTAAGCCAACATTTCTATTTGCAAATAAGGGGTTTCCAAGTGCAAGCCCAAGTACTTATAACATCTCAGGTGGTAGTTGCTAACTTACTAGGTTCAGTCGATATAGTCGTTCAGAATCATTGATCCTATTTCCCTATCGAGCAGCAGCACCTGTTAAAAACAAAGAGAAGAATTCTCAATTTATCCTAAGATCCGCTTTTGTCCGATCCATGTCATAGATCTGATAAAAGCCAGACTAACCAATCAAGTACCTCGTATTTTACTGTGGAGGCACTTTCAACAATTTATTGCTTATTGCTTTATTGTGTATTTTACCTACTTGATAGCTTAATATGGCTTTTATGGAGGCACTTTCAACAATATATTTCTGTAGTGTAATTCAAATATAATAAATATTAATATCGTACACATATTTCGCTTGCTCTTTTTTTCTTTGTACACTATATCATACATATCATCAATAAATATATTTATATAAATCATGTTCCGCAAGCATTGGAATACGATTATTGGGCTTACCTAATTTTGAATTTAAATCTTAGATATTTAGAGCCTTATTTTGTTATTTATTTGTATTCAAAGTTACTCAAAGATGACCTTCTATGGCTAAGCATACTAAACATGATACAACAACAACAATTACTAATTTATCTGCCAATATATTACTGAAAAGTCGAAAACTCAGTGATTCTACAAGGTAAACGCTCACCTGACCTGTTAGAAAAAAATAAATAGGAATAGAGATAGAATAAAAGTAACCCGAAAACTCAGTGATTCTGAATTTTCTGATCTTGACATTCAAATTTGCCAAATTTGTTTGTTTACTATAATTTAACAAAAGGCATTAAACGATATATCAAAACGATGCATGAAGTGTGGAGTTGTTAGTGCATTCCAAGTATGTCTGGCCAGTAGGAGTGAAGTGTGGAGTTGATATAATTTAAAGATTGAGAAGAGGTAGAGCCAAAGCAGTAAAAGAATGTAACTTTTCAAGTTTCTAGGATTACAAAAAGGTATTATCAAATAAAACTGCTAATGCCATGACGTAAATTGTTGAAAGCGCCTCCATAAAAGCCAAACTAAGCAATGAACTACCTTGTATTTTATGCCTAACCTAACCTACATGATTTTTAATTGTCTTAATCATTATCTCACATCAGTTCAAATGAAATGAGTCATTAAAGAGGAATCATGCCATATCGAGATTTGATCATTGATTGATACAATTTTTATTTTGGTTAATTGTTGAATAGGCTAGAATGAAATAACAATGGTTTTGGAGAGATAGTCGGTGTGGAAGTAAACCAACATTTCTATTGGCAAATAGGAGGTTTACAAGTGTTGACAGACGGCTAGAATTTCTTCGAATATGTTGTAGAATTCATTTAAGACATGAGCGAAACTTAAAATTGATAAGATTTGGGTGCGCTTTTACAACGGAGAATCATACGGTTTCTTTATGAGGAGTTAGTTGCACCTATGAATGATATAAATACTACTGCTGAATCATTGATCCTAGTTCCCTATCAAGTAGCACCACCAATAACGCTTGGCCATCCAAATTCCCTTTTGATTCCAAGTGCAACTGACCTTGAATACTCTTTAAGCCCCAAGTGATGGATCGATCTGGTACCTAAAGGTTGGTTTCAAATTTAGATTTATGGCTTATATTGGTTGACCTTCAATAGCTCTTGGGTGATTTTGAAATCTTAGGATACAATGATGTATATATATTATGATTGATATCGCGAAGGTAAAGGGACTCTAAACCGCAACGTTAGCTTGGTAGGATAGGGGTATAGTTGACGTCGATTCATCATTTTTAACATCAATAATTCAAAACCAAACGTGAAACTTTGTTTTCATTCCGATTCTTTATGCAATATGGATAGATTTACGAATTTAAAGACTAAACGAAAAAATTTACGATGTATGACATTTCACGTGGTCAATTAATTAATTTATTGACCGAAATATATGATTAAATTAGGCAGGATTGTAGAAAAAGAAATGGTTGAATCAAAATAATTCCTTCTTAATTTGCAATTTTGTTAGAGGGTACTATGAATGTTCTACCATGTTCCATTTACACACTAAAGGAGTGATACAAGATATAAGGTGTGCAGTTAAGCCAACATTTCTATTTGCAAATAAGGGGTTTCCAAGTGCAAGCCCAAGTACTTATAACATCTCAGGTGGTAGTTGCTAACTTACTAGGTTCAGTCGATATAGTCGTTCAGAATCATTGATCCTATTTCCCTATCGAGCAGCAGCACCTGTTAAAAACAAAGAGAAGAATTCTCAATTTATCCTAAGATCCGCTTTTGTCCGATCCATGTCATAGATCTGATAAAAGCCAGACTAACCAATCAAGTACCTCGTATTTTACTGTGGAGGCACTTTCAGCAATTTATTGCTTATTGCTTTATTGTGTATTTTACCTACTTGATAGCTTAATCTGGCTTTTATGGAGGCACTTTCAACAATATATTTCTGTAGTGTAATTCAAATATAATAAATATTAATATCGTACACATATTTCGCTTGCTCTTTTTTTCTTTGTACACTATATCATACATATCATCAATAAATATATTTATATAAATCATGTTCCGCAAGCATTGGAATACGATTCATGGGCTTACCTAATTTTGAATTTAAATCTTAGATATTTAGAGCCTTATTTTGTTATTTATTTGTATTCAAAGTTACTCAAAGATGACCTTCTATGGCTAAGCATACTAAACATGATACAACAACAACAATTACTAATTTATCTGCCAATATATTACTGAAAAGTCGAAAACTCAGTGATTCTACAAGGTAAACGCTCACCTGACCTGTTAGAAAAAAATAAATAGGAATAGAGATAGAATAAAAGTAACCCGAAAACTCAGTGATTCTGAATTTTCTGATCTTGACATTCAAATTTGCCAAATTTGTTTGTTTACTATAATTTAACAAAAGGCATTAAACGATATATCAAAACGATGCATGAAGTGTGGAGTTGTTAGTGCATTCCAAGTATGTCTGGCCAGTAGGAGTGAAGTGTGGAGTTGATATAATTTAAAGATTGAGAAGAGGTAGGGCCAAAGCAGTAAAAGAATGTAACTTTTCAAGTTTCTAGGATTACAAAAAGGTATTATCAAATAAAACTGCTAATGCCATGACGTAAATTGTTGAAAGCGCCTCCATAAAAGCCAAACTAAGCAATGAAGTACCTTGTATTTTATGCCTAACCTAACCTACATGATTTTTAATTGTCTTAATCATTATCTCACATCAGTTCAAATGAAATGATTCATTAAAGTGGAATCATGCCATATGGAGATTTGATCATTGATTGATACAATTTTTATTTTGGTTAATTGTTGAATAGGCTAGAATGAAATAACAATGGTTTTGGAGAGATAGTCGGTGTGGAAGTAAACCAACATTTCTATTGGCAAATAGGAGGTTTACAAGTGTTGACAGACGGCTAGAATTTCTTCGATTATGTTGTAGAATTCATTTAAGACATGTGCGAAACTTAAAATTGATAAGATTTAGGTGCGCTTCTACAACGGAGAATCATACGGTTTCTTTATGAGGAGTTAGTTGCACCTATGAATGATATAAATACTACTGCTGAATCATTGATCCTAGTTCCCTATCAAGTAGCACCACCAATAACGCTTGGCCATCCAAATTCCCTTTTGATTCCAAGTGCAACTGACCTTGAATATTCTTTAAGCCCCTAGTGATGGATCGACCTGGTACCTAAAGGTTGGTTTCAAATTTAGATTTATGGCTTATATTGGTTGACCTTCAATAGCTCTTGGGTGATTTTGAAATCTTAGGATACAATGATGTATATATATTATGATTGATATCGCGAAGGTAAATGGACTCTAAACCGCAATGTTAGCTTGGTAGGATAGGGGTATAGTTGACGTCGATTCATCATTTTTAACATCAATAATTCAAACCCAAACGTGAAACTTTGTTTTCATTCCGATTCTTTATGCAATATGGATATATTTACGAATTTAAAGACTAAACGAAAAAATTTACGATGTATGACATTTCACGTGGTCAATTAATTAATTTATTGACCGAAATATATGATTAAATTAGGCAGGATTGTACAAAAAGAAATGGTTGAATCAAAATAATTCCTTCTTAATTTGCAATTTTGTTAGAGGGTACTATGAATGTTCTACCATGTTCCATTTACACACTAAAGGAGTGATACAAGATATAAGGTGTGCAGTTAAGCCAACATTTCTATTTGCAAATAAGGGGTTTCCAAGTGCAAGCCCAAGTACTTATAACATCTCAGGTGGTAGTTGCTAACTTACTAGGTTCAGTCGATATAGTCGTTCAGAATCATTGATCCTATTTCCCTATCGAGCAGCAACACCTGTTAAAAACAAAGAGAAGAATTCTCAATTTATCCTAAGATCCGCTTTTGTCCGATCCATGTCATAGATTTGATAAAAGCCAGACTAACCAATCAAGTACCTCGTATTTTACTGTGGAGGCACTTTCAGCAATTTATTGCTTATTGCTTTATTGTGTATTTTACCTACTTGATAGCTTAATCTGGCTTTTATGGAGGCACTTTCAACAATATTTCTGTAGTGTAATTCAAAAATAATAAATATTAATATCGTACACATATTTCGCTTGCTCTTTTTATCTTTGTACACTATATCATACATATCATCAATAAATATATTTATATAAATCATGTTCCGCAAGCATTGGAATACGATTCATGGGCTTACCTAATTTTGAATTTAAATCTTAGATATTTAGAGCCTTATTTTGTTATTTATTTGTATTCAAAGTTACTCAAAGATGACCTTCTATGGCTAAGCATACTAAACATGATACAACAACAACAATTACTAATTTATCTGCCAATATATTACTGAAAAGTCGAAAACTCAGTGATTCTACAAGGTAAACGCTCACCTGACCTGTTAGAAAAAAATAAATAGGAATAGAGATAGAATAAAAGTAACCCGAAAACTCAGTGATTCTGAATTTTCTGATCTTGACATTCAAATTTGCCAAATTTGTTTGTTTACTATAATTTAACAAAAGGCATTAAACGATATATCAAAACGATGCATGAAGTGTGGAGTTGTTAGTGCATTCCAAGTATGTCTGTCCAGTAGGAGTGAAGTGTGGAGTTGATATAATTTAAAGATTGAGAAGAGGTAGGGCCAAAGCAGTAAAAGAATGTAACTTTTCAAGTTTCTAGGATTACAAAAAGGTATTATCAAATAAAACTGCTAATGCCATGACGTAAATTGTTGAAAGCGCCTCCATAAAAGCCAAACTAAGCAATGAAGTACGTTGTATTTTATGCCTAACCTAACCTAACCTACATGATTTTTAATTGTCTTAATCATTATCTCACATCAGTTCAAATGAAATGATTCATTAAAGAGGAATCATGCCATATCGAGATTTGATTATTGATTGATACAATTTTTATTTTGGTTAATTGTTGAATAGGCTAGAATGAAATAACAATGGTTTTGGAGAGATAGTCGGTGTGGAAGTAAACCAACATTTCTATTGGCAAATAGGAGGTTTACAAGTGTTGACAGACGGCTAGAATTTCTTCGAATATGTTGTAGAATTCATTTAAGACATGAGCGAAACTTAAAATTGATAAGATTTAGGTGCGCTTTTACAACGGAGAATCATACGGTTTCTTTATGAGGAGTTAGTTGCACCTATGAATGATATAAATACTACTGCTGAATCATTGATCCTAGTTCCCTATCAAGTAGCACCACCAATAACGCTTGGCCATCCAAATTCCCTTTTGATTCCAAGTGCAACTGACCTTGAATATTCTTTAAGCCCCTAGTGATGGATCGACCTGGTACCTAAAGGTTGGTTTCAAATTTAGATTTATGGCTTATATTGGTTGACCTTCAATAGCTCTTGGGTGATTTTGAAATCTTAGGATACAGTGATGTATATATATTATGATTGATATCGCGAAGGTAAAGGGACTCTAAACCGCAACGTTAGCTTGGTAGGATAGGGGTATAGTTGACGTCGATTCATCATTTTTAACATCAATAATTCAAAACCAAACGTGAAACTTTGTTTTCATTCCGATTCTTTATGCAATATGGATAGATTTACGAATTTAAAGACTAAACGAAAAAATTTACGATGTATGACATTTCACGTGGTCAATTAATTAATTTATTGACCGAAATATATGATTAAATTAGGCAGGATTGTAGAAAAAGAAATGGTTGAATCAAAAAAATTCCTTCTTAATTTGCAATTTTGTTAGAGGGTACTATGAATGTTCTACCATGTTCCATTTACACACTAAAGGAGTGATACAAGATATAAGGTGTGCAGTTAAGCCAACATTTCTATTTGCAAATAAGGGGTTTCCAAGTGCAAGCCCAAGTACTTATAACATCTCAGGTGGTAGTTGCTAACTTACTAGGTTCAGTCGATATAGTCGTTCAGAATCATTGATCCTATTTCCCTATCGAGCAGCAACACCTGTTAAAAACAAAGAGAAGAATTCTCAATTTATCCTAAGATCCGCTTTTGTCCGATCCATGTCATAGATTTGATAAAAGCCAGACTAACCAATCAAGTACCTCGTATTTTACTGTGGAGGCACTTTCAGCAATTTATTGCTTATTGCTTTATTGTGTATTTTACCTACTTGATAGCTTAATCTGGCTTTTATGGAGGCACTTTCAACAATATTTCTGTAGTGTAATTCAAATATAATAAATATTAATATCGTACACATATTTCGCTTGCTCTTTTTTTCTTTGTACACTATATCATACATATCATCAATAAATATATTTATATAAATCATGTTCCGCAAGCATTGGAATACGATTCATGGGCTTACCTAATTTTGAATTTAAATCTTAGATATTTAGAGCCTTATTTTGTTATTTATTTATATTCAAAGTTACTCAAAGATGACCTTCTATGGCTAAGCATACTAAACATGATACAACAACAACAATTACTAATTTATCTGCCAATATATTACTGAAAAGTCGAAAACTCAGTGATTCTACAAGGTAAACGCTCACCTGACCTGTTAGAAAAAAATAAATAGGAATAGAGATAGAATAAAAGTAACCCGAAAACTCAGTGATTCTGAATTTTCTGATCTTGACATTCAAATTTGCCAAATTTGTTTGTTTACTATAATTTAACAAAAGGCATTAAACGATATATCAAAACGATGCATGAAGTGTGGAGTTGTTAGTGCATTCCAAGTATGTCTGGCCAGTAGGAGTGAAGTGTGGAGTTGATATAATTTAAAGATTGAGAAGAGGTAGGGCCAAAGCAGTAAAAGAATGTAACTTTTCAAGTTTCTAGGATTACACAAAGGTATTATCAAATAAAACTGCTAATGCCATGACGTAAATTGTTGAAAGCGCCTCCATAAAAGCCAAACTAAGCAATGAAGTACGTTGTATTTTATGCCTAACCTAACCTAACCTACATGATTTTTAATTGTCTTAATCATTATCTCACATCAGTTCAAATGAAATGATTCATTAAAGAGGAATCATGCCATATCGAGATTTGATTATTGATTGATACAATTTTTATTTTGGTTAATTGTTGAATAGGCTAGAATGAAATAACAATGGTTTTGGAGAGATAATCGGTGTGGAAGTAAACCAACATTTCTATTGGCAAATAGGAGGTTTACAAGTGTTGACAGACGGCTAGAATTTCTTCGAATATGTTGTAGAATTCATTTAAGACATGAGCGAAACTTAAAATTGATAAGATTTAGGTGCGCTTTTACAACGGAGAATCATACGGTTTCTTTATGAGGAGTTAGTTGCACCTATGAATGATATAAATACTACTGCTGAATCATTGATCCTAGTTCCCTATCAAGTAGCACCACCAATAACGCTTGGCCATCCAAATTCCCTTTTGATTCCAAGTGCAACTGACCTTGAATATTCTTTAAGCCCCTAGTGATGGATCGACCTGGTACCTAAAGGTTGGTTTCAAATTTAGATTTATGGCTTATATTGGTTGACCTTCAATATCTCTTGGGTGATTTTGAAATCTTAGGATACAATGATGTATATATATTATGATTGATATCGCGAAGGTAAAGGGACTCTAAACCGCAACGTTAGCTTGGTAGGATAGGGGTATAGTTGACGTCGATTCATCATTTTTAACATCAATAATTCAAAACCAAACGTGAAACTTTGTTTTCATTCCGATTCTTTATGCAATATGGATAGATTTACGAATTTAAAGACTAAACGAAAAAATTTACGATGTATGACATTTCACGTGGTCAATTAATTAATTTATTGACCGAAATATATGATTAAATTAGGCAGGATTGTAGAAAAAGAAATGGTTGAATCAAACTAATTCCTTCTTAATTTGCAATTTTGTTAGAGGGTACTATGAATGTTCTACCATGTTCCATTTACACACTAAAGGAGTGATACAAGATATAAGGTGTGCAGTTAAGCCAACATTTCTATTTGCAAATAAGGGGTTTCCAAGTGCAAGCCCAAGTACTTATAACATCTCAGGTGGTAGTTGCTAACTTACTAGGTTCAGTCGATATAGTCGTTCAGAATCATTGATCCTATTTCCCTATCGAGCAGCAGCACCTGTTAAAAACAAAGAGAAGAATTCTCAATTTATCCTAAGATCCGCTTTTGTCCGATCCATGTCATAGATCTGATAAAAGCCAGACTAACCAATCAAGTACCTCGTATTTTACTGTGGAGGCACTTTCAGCAATTTATTGCTTATTGCTTTATTGTGTATTTTACCTACTTGATAGCTTAATCTGGCTTTTATGGAGGCACTTTCAACAATATATTTCTGTAGTGTAATTCAAATATAATAAATATTAATATCGTACACATATTTCGCTTGCTCTTTTTTTCTTTGTACACTATATCATACATATCATCAATAAATATATTTATATAAATCATGTTCCGCAAGCATTGGAATACGATTCATGGGCTTACCTAATTTTGAATTTAAATCTTAGATATTTAGAGCCTTATTTTGTTATTTATTTGTATTCAAAGTTACTCAAAGATGACCTTCTATGGCTAAGCATACTAAACATGATACAACAACAACAATTACTAATTTATCTGCCAATATATTACTGAAAAGTCGAAAACTCAGTGATTCTACAAGGTAAACGCTCACCTGACCTGTTAGAAAAAAATAAATAGGAATAGAGATAGAATAAAAGTAACCCGAAAACTCAGTGATTCTGAATTTTCTGATCTTGACATTCAAATTTGCCAAATTTGTTTGTTTACTATAATTTAACAAAAGGCATTAAACGATATATCAAAACGATGCATGAAGTGTGGAGTTGTTAGTGCATTCCAAGTATGTCTGGCCAGTAGGAGTGAAGTGTGGAGTTGATATAATTTAAAGATTGAGAAGAGGTAGGGCCAAAGCAGTAAAAGAATGTAACTTTTCAAGTTTCTAGGATTACAAAAAGGTATTATCAAATAAAACTGCTAATGCCATGACGTAAATTGTTGAAAGCGCCTCCATAAAAGCCAAACTAAGCAATGAAGTACCTTGTATTTTATGCCTAACCTAACCTACATGATTTTTAATTGTCTTAATCATTATCTCACATCAGTTCAAATGAAATGATTCATTAAAGTGGAATCATGCCATATGGAGATTTGATCATTGATTGATACAATTTTTATTTTGGTTAATTGTTGAATAGGCTAGAATGAAATAACAATGGTTTTGGAGAGATAGTCGGTGTGGAAGTAAACCAACATTTCTATTGGCAAATAGGAGGTTTACAAGTGTTGACAGACGGCTAGAATTTCTTCGAATATGTTGTAGAATTCATTTAAGACATGTGCGAAACTTAAAATTGATAAGATTTAGGTGCGCTTTTACAACGGAGAATCATACGGTTTCTTTATGAGGAGTTAGTTGCACCTATGAATGATATAAATACTACTGCTGAATCATTGATCCTAGTTCCCTATCAAGTAGCACCACCAATAACGCTTGGCCATCCAAATTCCCTTTTGATTCCAAGTGCAACTGACCTTGAATATTCTTTAAGCCCCTAGTGATGGATCGACTTGGTACCTAAAGGTTGGTTTCAAATTTAGATTTATGGCTTATATTGGTTGGCCTTCAATAGCTCTTGGGTGATTTTGAAATCTTAGGATACAATGATGTATATATATTATGATTGATATCGCGAAGGTAAAGGGACTCTAAACCGCAATGTTAGCTTGGTAGGATAGGGGTATAGTTGACGTCGATTCATCATTTTTAACATCAATAATTCAAACCCAAACGTGAAACTTTGTTTTCATTCCGATTCTTTATGCAATATGGATATATTTACGAATTTAAAGACTAAACGAAAAAATTTACGATGTATGACATTTCACGTGGTCAATTAATTAATTTATTGACCGAAATATATGATTAGATTAGGCAGGATTGTACAAAAAGAAATGGTTGAATCAAAATAATTCCTTCTTAATTTGCAATTTTGTTAGAGGGTACTATGAATGTTCTACCATGTTCCATTTACACACTAAAGGAGTGATACAAGATATAAGGTGTGCAGTTAAGCCAACATTTCTATTTGCAAATAAGGGGTTTCCAAGTGCAAGCCCAAGTACTTATAACATCTCAGGTGGTAGTTGCTAACTTACTAGGTTCAGTCGATATAGTCGTTCAGAATCATTGATCCTATTTCCCTATCGAGCAGCAACACCTGTTAAAAAAAAAGAGAAGAATTCTCAATTTATCCTAAGATCCGCTTTTGTCCGATCCATGTCATAGATTTGATAAAAGCCAGACTAACCAATCAAGTACCTCGTATTTTACTGTGGAGGCACTTTCAGCAATTTATTGCTTATTGCTTTATTGTGTATTTTACCTACTTGATAGCTTAATCTGGCTTTTATGGAGGCACTTTCAACAATATTTCTGTAGTGTAATTCAAAAATAATAAATATTAATATCGTACACATATTTCGCTTGCTCTTTTTATCTTTGTACACTATATCATACATATCATCAATAAATATATTTATATAAATCATGTTCCGCAAGCATTGGAATACGATTCATGGGCTTACCTAATTTTGAATTTAAATCTTAGATATTTAGAGCCTTATTTTGTTATTTATTTGTATTCAAAGTTACTCAAAGATGACCTTCTATGGCTAAGCATACTAAACATGATACAACAACAACAATTACTAATTTATCTGCCAATATATTACTGAAAAGTCGAAAACTCAGTGATTCTACAAGGTAAACGCTCACCTGACCTGTTAGAAAAAAATAAATAGGAATAGAGATAGAATAAAAGTAACCCGAAAACTCAGTGATTCTGAATTTTCTGATCTTGACATTCAAATTTGCCAAATTTGTTTGTTTACTATAATTTAACAAAAGGCATTAAACGATATATCAAAACGATGCATGAAGTGTGGAGTTGTTAGTGCATTCCAAGTATGTCTGTCCAGTAGGAGTGAAGTGTGGAGTTGATATAATTTAAAGATTGAGAAGAGGTAGGGCCAAAGCAGTAAAAGAATGTAACTTTTCAAGTTTCTAGGATTACAAAAAGGTATTATCAAATAAAACTGCTAATGCCATGACGTAAATTGTTGAAAGCGCCTCCATAAAAGCCAAACTAAGCAATGAAGTACCCTGTATTTTATGCCTAACCTAACCTAACCTACATGATTTTTAATTGTCTTAATCATTATCTCACATCATTTCAAATGAAATGATTCATTAAAGAGGAATCATGCCATATCGAGATTTGATAATTGATTGATACAATTTTTATTTTGGTTAATTGTTGAATAGGCTAGAATGAAATAACAATGGTTTTGGAGAGATAGTCGGTGTGGAAGTAAACCAACATTTCTATTGGCAAATAGGAGGTTTACAAGTGTTGACAGACGGCTAGAATTTCTTCGAATATGTTGTAGAATTCATTTAAGACATGAGCGAAACTTAAAATTGATAAGATTTAGGTGCGCTTTTACAACGGAGAATCATACGGTTTCTTTATGAGGAGTTAGTTGCACCTATGAATGATATAAATACTACTGCTGAATCATTGATCCTAGTTCCCTATCAAGTAGCACCACCAATAACGCTTGGCCATCCAAATTCCCTTTTGATTCCAAGTGCAACTGACCTTGAATATTCTTTAAGCCCCTAGTGATGGATCGACCTGGTACCTAAAGGTTGGTTTCAAATTTAGATTTATGGCTTATATTGGTTGACCTTCAATATCTCTTGGGTGATTTTGAAATCTTAGGATACAATGATGTATATATATTATGATTGATATCGCGAAGGTAAAGGGACTCTAAACCGCAACGTTAGCTTGGTAGGATAGGGGTATAGTTGACGTCGATTCATCATTTTTAACATCAATAATTCAAAACCAAACGTGAAACTTTGTTTTCATTCCGATTCTTTATGCAATATGGATAGATTTACGAATTTAAAGACTAAACGAAAAAATTTACGATGTATGACATTTCACGTGGTCAATTAATTAATTTATTGACCGAAATATATGATTAAATTAGGCAGGATTGTAGAAAAAGAAATGGTTGAATCAAAATATTTCCTTCTTAATTTGCAATTTTGTTAGAGGGTACTATGAATGTTCTACCATGTTCCATTTACACACTAAAGGAGCGATACAAGATATAAGGTGTGCAGTTAAGCCAACATTTCTATTTGCAAATAAGGGGTTTCCAAGTGCAAGCCCAAGTACTTATAACATCTCAGGTGGTAGTTGCTAACTTACTAGGTTCAGTCGATATAGTCGTTCAGAATCATTGATCCTATTTCCCTATCGAGCAGCAGCACCTGTTAAAAACAAAGAGAAGAATTCTCAATTTATCCTAAGATCCGCTTTTGTCCGATCCATGTCATAGATCTGATAAAAGCCAGACTAACCAATCAAGTACCTCGTATTTTACTGTGGAGGCACTTTCAGCAAATTATTGCTTATTGCTTTATTGTGTATTTTACCTACTTGATAGCTTAATCTGGCTTTTATGGAGGCACTTTCAACAATATATTTCTGTAGTGTAATTCAAATATAATAAATATTAATATCGTACACATATTTCGCTTGCTCTTTTTTTCTTTGTACACTATATCATACATATCATCAATAAATATATTTATATAAATCATGTTCCGCAAGCATTGGAATACGATTCATGGGCTTACCTAATTTTGAATTTAAATCTTAGATATTTAGAGCCTTATTTTGTTATTTATTTGTATTCAAAGTTACTCAAAGATGACCTTCTATGGCTAAGCATACTAAACATGATACAACAACAACAATTACTAATTTATCTGCCAATATATTACTGAAAAGTCGAAAACTCAGTGATTCTACAAGGTAAACGCTCACCTGACCTGTTAGAAAAAAATAAATAGGAATAGAGATAGAATAAAAGTAACCCGAAAACTCAGTGATTCTGAATTTTCTGATCTTGACATTCAAATTTGCCAAATTTGTTTGTTTACTATAATTTAACAAAAGGCATTAAACGATATATCAAAACGATGCATGAAGTGTGGAGTTGTTAGTGCATTCCAAGTATGTCTGTCCAGTAGGAGTGAAGTGTGGAGTTGATATAATTTAAAGATTGAGAAGAGGTAGGGCCAAAGCAGTAAAAGAATGTAACTTTTCAAGTTTCTAGGATTACAAAAAGGTATTATCAAATAAAACTGCTAATGCCATGACGTAAATTGTTGAAAGCGCCTCCATAAAAGCCAAACTAAGCAATGAAGTACCTTGTATTTTATGCCTAACCTAACCTAACCTACATGATTTTTAATTGTCTTAATCATTATCTCACATCAGTTCAAATGAAATGATTCATTAAAGAGGAATCATGCCATATCGAGATTTGACCATTGATTGATACAATTTTTATTTTGGTTAATTGTTGAATAGGCTAGAATGAAATAACAATGGTTTTGGAGAGATAGTCGGTGTGGAAGTAAACCAACATTTCTATTGGCAAATAGGAGGTTTACAAGTGTTGACAGACGGCTAGAATTTCTTCGAATATGTTGTAGAATTCATT
Organism: Nuphar pumila; assembly: GCF_984573655.1. Classification (NCBI taxonomy): domain Eukaryota; kingdom Viridiplantae; phylum Streptophyta; class Magnoliopsida; order Nymphaeales; family Nymphaeaceae; genus Nuphar; species Nuphar pumila. Next base: position 60,826,327 of record NC_143263.1, read on the forward strand.
TAAGACATGAGCGAAACTTAAAATTGATAAGATTTAGGTGCGCTTTTACAACGGAGAATCATACGGTTTCTTTATGAGGAGTTAGTTGCACCTATGAATGATATAAATACTACTGCTGAATCATTGATCCTAGTTCCCTATCAAGTAGCACCACCAATAACGCTTGGCCATCCAAATTCCCTTTTGATTCCAAGTGCAACTGACCTTGAATATTCTTTAAGCCCCTAGTGATGGATCGACTTGGTACCTAAAGGTTGGTTTCAAATTTAGATTTATGGCTTATATTGGTTGGCCTTCAATAGCTCTTGGGTGATTTTGAAATCTTAGGATACAATGATGTATATATATTATGATTTATATCGCGAAGGTAAAGGGACTCTAAACCGCAACGTTAGCTTGGTAGGATAGGGGTATAGTTGACGTCGATTCATCATTTTTAACATCAATAATTCAAAACCAAACGTGAAACTTTGTTTTCATTCCGATTCTTTATGCAATATGGATAGATTTACGAATTTAAAGACTAAACGAAAAAATTTACGATGTATGACATTTCACGTGGTCAATTAATTAATTTATTGACCGAAATATATGATTAAATTAGGCAGGATTGTAGAAAAAGAAATGGTTGAATCAAAATAATTCCTTCTTAATTTGCAATTTTGTTAGAGGGTACTATGAATGTTCTACCATGTTCCATTTACACACTAAAGGAGTGATACAAGATATAAGGTGTGCAGTTAAGCCAACATTTCTATTTGCAAATAAGGGGTTTCCAAGTGCAAGCCCAAGTACTTATAACATCTCAGGTGGTAGTTGCTAACTTACTAGGTTCAGTCGATATAGTCGTTCAGAATCATTGATCCTATTTGCCTATCGAGCAGCAGCACCTGTTAAAAACAAAGAGAAGAATTCTCAATTTATCCTAAGATCCGCTTTTGTCCGATCCATGTCATAGATCTGATAAAAGCCAGACTAACCAATCAAGTACCTCGTATTTTACTGTGGAGGCACTTTCAGCAATTTATTGCTTATTGCTTTATTGTGTATTTTACCTACTTGATAGCTTAAACTGGCTTTTATGGAGGCACTTTCAACAATATATTTCTGTAGTGTAATTCAAATATAATAAATATTAATATCGTACACATATTTCGCTTGCTCTTTTTTTCTTTGTACACTATATCATACATATCATCAATAAATATATTTATATAAATCATGTTCCGCAAGCATTGGAATACGATTCATGGGCTTACCTAATTTTGAATTTAAATCTTAGATATTTAAAGCCTTATTTTGTTATTTATTTGGATTCAAAGTTACTCAAAGATGACCTTCTATGGCTAAGCATACTAAACATGATACAACAACAACAATTACTAATTTATCTGCCAATATATTACTGAAAAGTCGAAAACTCAGTGATTCTACAAGGTAAACGCTCACCTGACCTGTTAGAAAAAAATAAATAGGAATAGAGATAGAATAAAAGTAACCCGAAAACTCAGTGATTCTGAATTTTCTGATCTTGACATTCAAATTTGCCAAATTTGTTTGTTTACTATAATTTAACAAAAGGCATTAAACGATATATCAAAACGATGCATGAAGTGTGGAGTTGTTAGTGCATACCAAGTATGTCTGTCCAGTAGGAGTGAAGTGTGGAGTTGATATAATTTAAAGATTGAGAAGATGTAGGGCCAAAGCAGTAAAAGAATGTAACTTTTCAAGTTTCTAGGATTACAAAAAGGTATTATCAAATAAAACTGCTAATGCCATGACGTAAATTGTTGAAAGCGCCTCCATAAAAGCCAAACTAAGCAATGAAGTACCTTGTATTTTATGCCTAACCTAACCTAACCTACATGATTTTTAATTGTCTTAATCATTATCTCACATCAGTTCAAATGAAATGATTCATTAAAGAGGAATCATGCCATATCGAGATTTGATCATTGATTGATACAATTTTTATTTTGGTTAATTGTTGAATAGGCTATAATGAAATAACAATGGTTTCGGAGAGATAGTCGGTGTGGAAGTAAACCAACATTTCTATTGGCAAATAGGAGGTTTACAAGTGCTGACAGACGGCTAGAATTTCTTCGAATATGTTGTAGAATTCATTTAAGACATGAGCAAAACTTAAAATTGATAAGATTTAGGTGCGCTTTTACAACGGAGAATCATACGGTTTCTTTATGAGGAGTTAGTTGCACCTATGAATGATATAAATACTACTGCTGAATCATTGATCCTAGTTCCCTATCAAGTAGCACCACCAATAACGCTTGGCCATCCAAATTCCCTTTTGATTCCAAGTGCAACTGACCTTGAACATTCTTTAAGCCCCTAGTGATGGATCGACCTGGTACCTAAAGGTTGGTTTCAAATTTAGATTTATGGCTTATATTGGTTGACCTTCAATAGCTCTTGGGTGATTTTGAAATCTTAGGATACAATGATGTATATATATTATGATTGATATCGCGATGGTAAAGGGACTCTAAACCGCAACGTTAGCTTGGTAGGATAGGGGTATAGTTGACGTCGATTCATCATTTTTAACATCAATAATTCAAAACCAAACGTGAAACTTTGTTTTCATTCCGATTCTTTATGCAATATGGATAGATTTACGAATTTAAAGACTAAACGAAAAAATTTACGATGTATGACATTTCACGTGGTCAATTAATTAATTTATTGACCGAAATATATGATTAAATTAGGAAGGATTGTAGAAAAAGAAATGGTTGAATCAAAATAATTCCTTCTTAATTTGCAATTTTGTTAGAGGGTACTATGAATGTTCTACGATGTTCCATTTACACACTAAAGGAGTGATACAAGATATAAGGTGTGCAGTTAAGCCAACATTTCTATTTGCAAATAAGGGGTTTCCAAGTGCAAGCCCAAGTACTTATAACATCTCAGGTGGTAGTTGCTAACTTACTAGGTTCAGTCGATATAGTCGTTCAGAATCATTAATCCTATTTCCCTATCGAGCAGCAGCACCTGTTAAAAACAAAGAGAAGAATTCTCAATTTATCCTAAGATCCGCTTTTGTCCGATCCATGTCATAGATCTGATAAAAGCCAGACTAACCAATCAAGTACCTCGTATTTTACTGTGGAGGCACTTTCAGCAATTTATTGCTTATTGCTTTATTGTGTATTTTACCTACTTGATAGCTTAATCTGGCTTTTATGGAGGCACTTTCAACAATATATTTCTATAGTGTAATTCAAATATAATAAATATTAATATCGTACACATATTTCGCTTGCTCTTTTTTTCTTTGTACACTATATCATACATATCATCAATAAATATATTTATATAAATCATGTTTCGCAAGCATTGGAATACGATTCATGGGCTTGCCTAATTTTGAATTTAAATCTTAGATATTTAAAGCCTTATTTTGTTATTTATTTGGATTCAAAGTTACTCAAAGATGACCTTCTATGGCTAAGCATACTAAACATGATACAACAACAACAATTACTAATTTATCTGCCAATATATTACTGAAAAGTCGAAAACTCAGTGATTCTACAAGGTAAACGCTCACCTGACCTGTTAGAAAAAAATAAATAGGAATAGAGATAGAATAAAAGTAACCCGAAAACTCAGTGATTCTGAATTTTCTGATCTTGACATTCAAATTTGCCAAATTTGTTTGTTTACTATAATTTAACAAAAGGCATTAAACGATATATCAAAACGATGCATGAAGTGTGGAGTTGTTACTGCATTCCAAGTATGTCTGGCCAGTAGGAGTGAAGTGTGGAGTTGATATAATTTAAAGATTGAGAAGAGGTAGGGCCAAAGCAGTAAAAGAATGTAACTTTTCAAGTTTCTAGGATTACAAAAAGGTATTATCAAATAAAACTGCTAATGCCATGACGTAAATTGTTGAAAGCGCCTCCATAAAAGCCAAACTAAGCAATGAAGTACCTTGTATTTTATGCCTAACCTAACCTAACCTACATGATTTTTAATTGTCTTAATCATTATCTCACATCAGTTCAAATGAAATGATTCATTAAAGAGGAATCATGCCATATCGAGATTTGATCATTGATTGATACAATTTTTATTTTGGTTAATTGTTGAATAGGCTAGAATGAAATAACAATGGTTTTGGAGAGATAGTCGGTGTGGAAGTAAACCAACATTTCTATTGGCAAAAAGGAGGTTTACAAGTGTTGACAGACGGCTAGAATTTCTTCGAATATGTTGTAGAATTCATTTAAGACATGAGCGAAACTTAAAATTAATAAGATTTAGGTGTGCTTTTACAACGGAGAATCATACGGTTTCTTTATGAGGAGTTAGTTGCACCTATGAATGATATAAATACTACTGCTGAATCATTGATCCTAGTTCCCTATCAAGTAGCACCACCAATAACGCTTGGCCATCCAAATTCCCTTTTGATTCCAAGTGCAACTGACCTTGAATATTCTTTAAGCCCCTAGTGATGGATCGACCTGGTACCTAAAGGTTGGTTTCAAATTCAGATTTATGGCTTATATTGGTTGACCTTCAATAGCTCTTTGGTGATTTTGAAATCTTAGGATACAATGATGTATATATATTATGATTTATATCGCGAAGGTAAAGGGACTCTAAACCGCAACGTTAGCTTGGTAGGATAGGGGTATAGTTGACGTCGATTCATCATTTTTAACATCAATAATTCAAAACCAAACGTGAAACTTTGTTTTCATTCCGATTCTTTATGCAATATGGATAGATTTACGAATTTAAAGACTAAACGAAAAAATTTACGATGTATGACATTTCACGTGGTCAATTAATTAATTTATTGACCGAAATATATGATTAAATTAGGCAGGATTGTAGAAAAAGAAATGGTTGAATCAAAATAATTCCTTCTTAATTTGCAATTTTGTTAGAGGGTACTATGAATGTTCTACCATGTTCCATTTACACACTAAAGGAGTGATACAAGATATAAGGTGTGCAGTTAAGCCAACATTTCTATTTGCAAATAAGGGGTTTCCAAGTGCAAGCCCAAGTACTTATAACATCTCAGGTGGTAGTTGCTAACTTACTAGGTTCAGTCGATATAGTCGTTCAGAATCATTGATCCTATTTCCCTTTCGAGCAGCAGCACCTGTTAAAAACAAAGAGAAGAATTCTCAATTTATCCTAAGATCCGCTTTTGTCCGATCCATGTCATAGATCTGATAAAAGCCAGACTAACCAATCAAGTACCTCGTATTTTACTGTGGAGGCACTTTCAGCAATTTATTGCTTATTGCTTTATTGTGTATTTTACCTACTTGATAGCTTAATCTGGCTTTTATGGAGGCACTTTCAACAATATATTTCTGTAGTGTAATTCAAATATAATAAATATTAATATCGTACACATATTTCGCTTGCTCTTTTTTTCTTTGTACACTATATCATACATATCATCAATAAATATATTTATATAAATCATGTTCCGCAAGCATTGGAATACGATTCATGGGCTTACCTAAATTTGAATTTAAATCTTAGATATTTAAAGCCTTATTTTGTTATTTATTTGGATTCAAAGTTACTCAAAGATGACCTTCTATGGCTAAGCATACTAAACATGATACAACAACAACAATTACTAATTTATCTGCCAATATATTACTGAAAAGTCGAAAACTCAGTGATTCTACAAGGTAAACGCTCACCTGACCTGTTAGAAAAAAATAAATAGGAATAGAGATAGAATAAAAGTAACCCGAAAACTCAGTGATACTGAATTTTCTGATCTTGACATTCAAATTTGCCAAATTTGTTTGTTTACTATAATTTAACAAAAGGCATTAAACGATATATCAAAACGATGCATGAAGTGTGGAGTTGTTAGTGCATTCCAAGTATGTCTGTCCAGTAGGAGTGAAGTGTGGAGTTGATATAATTTAAAGATTGAGAAGAGGTAGGTTCAAAGCAGTAAAAGAATGTAACTTTTCAAGTTTCTAGGATTACAAAAAGGTATTATCAAATAAAACTGCTAATGCCATGACGTAAATTGTTGAAAGCGCCTCCATAAAAGCCAAACTAAGCAATGAAGTACCGTGTATTTTATGCCTAACCTAACCTAACCTACATGATTTTTAATTGTCTTAATCATTATCTCACATCAGTTCAAATGAAATGATTCATTAAAGAGGAATCATGCCATATCGAGATTTGATCATTGATTGATACAATTTTTATTTTGGTTAATTGTTGAATAGGCTAGAATTAAATAACAATGGTTTTGGAGAGATAGTCGGTGTGGAAGTAAACCAACATTTCTATTGGCAAATAGGAGGTTTACAAGTGTTGACAGACGGCTAGAATTTCTTCGAATATGTTGTAGAATTCATTTAAGACATGAGCGAAACTTAAAATTGATGAGATTTAGGTGCGCTTTTGCAACGGAGAATCATACGGTTTCTTTATGAGGAGTTAGTTGCACCTATGAATGATATAAATACTACTGCTGAATCATTGATCCTAGTTCCCTATCAAGTAGCACCACCAATAACGCTTGGCCATCCAAATTCCCTTTTGATTCCAAGTGCAACTGACCTTGAATATTCTTTGAGCCCCTAGTGATGGATCGACCTGGTACCTAAAGGTTGGTTTCAAATTTAGATTTATGGCTTATATTGGTTGACCTTCAATAGCTCTTGGGTGATTTTGAAATCTTAGGATACAATGATGTATATATATTATGATTTATATCGCGAAGGTAAAGGGACTCTAAACCGCAACGTTAGCTTGGTAGGATAGGGGTATAGTTGACGTCGATTCATCATTTTTAACATCAATAATTCAAAACCAAACGTGAAACTTTGTTTTCATTCCGATTCTTTATGCAATATGGATAGATTTACGAATTTAAAGACTAAACGAAAAAATTTACGATGTATGACATTTCACGTGGTTAATTAATTAATTTATTGACCGAAATATATGATTAAATTAGGCAGGATTGTAGAAAAAGAAATGGTTGAATCAAAATAATTCCTTCTTAATTTGCAATTTTGTTAGAGGGTACTATGAATGTTCTACCATGTTCCATTTACACACTAAAGGAGTGATACAAGATATAAGGTGTGCAGTTAAGCCAACATTTCTATTTGCAAATAAGGGGTTTCCAAGTGCAAGCCCAAGTACTTATAACATCTCAGGTGGTAGTTGCTAACTTACTAGGATCAGTCGATATAGTCGTTCAGAATCATTGATCCTATTTCCCTATCGAGCAGCAACACCTGTTAAAAACAAAGAGAAGAATTCTCAATTTATCCTAAGATCCGCTTTTGTCCGATCCATGTCATAGATCTGATAAAAGCCAGACTAACCAATCAAGTACCTCGTATTTTACTGTGGAGGCACTTTCAGCAATTTATTGCTTATTGCTTTATTGTGTATTTTACCTACTTGATAGCTTAATCTGGCTTTTATGGAGGCACTTTCAACAATATATTTCTGTAGTGTAATTCAAATATAATAAATATTAATATCGTACACATATTTCGCTTGCTGTTTTTTTCTTTGTACACTATATCATACATATCATCAATAAATATATTTATATAAATCATGTTCCGCAAGCATTGGAATACGATTCATGGGCTTACCTAATTTTGAATTTAAATCTTAGATATTTAGAGCCTTATTTTGTTATTTATTTGTATTCAAAGTTACTCAAAGATGACCTTCTATGGCTAAGCATACTAAACATGATACAACTAAAACAATTACTAATTTATCTGCCAATATATTACTGAAAAGTCGAAAACTCAGTGATTCTACAAGGTAAACGCTCACCTGACCTGTTAGAAAAAAATAAATAGGAATAGAGATAGAATAAAAGTAACCCGAAAACTCAGTGATTCTGAATTTTCTGATCTTGACATTCAAATTTTCCAAATTTGTTTGTTTACTATAATTTAACAAAAGGCATTAAACGATATATCAAAACGATGCATGAAGTGTGGAGTTGTTAGTGCATTCCAAGTATGTCTGTCCAGTAGGAGTGAAGTGTGGAGTTGATATAATTTAAAGATTGAGAAGAGGTAGGGCCAAAGCAGTAAAAGAATGTAACTTTTCAAGTTTCTAGGATTACAAAAAGGTATTATCAAATAAAACTGCTAATGCCATGACGTAAATTGTTGAAAGCGCCTCCATAAAAGCCAAACTAAGCAATGAAGTACCTTGTATTTTATGCCTAACCTAACCTAACCTACATGATTTTTAATTGTCTTAATCATTATCTCACATCAGTTCAAATGAAATGATTCATTAAAGAGGAATCATGCCATATCGAGATTTGATCATTGATTGATACAATTTTTATTTTGGTTAATTGTTGAATAGGCTAGAATGAAATAACAATGGTTTTGGAGAGATAGTCGGTGTGGAAGTAAACCAACATTTCTATTGGCAAATAGGAGGTTTACAAGTGTTGACAGACGGCTAGAATTTCTTCGAATATGTTGTAGAATTCATTTAAGACATGAGCGAAACTTAAAATTGATAAGATTTAGGTGCGCTTTTACAACAGAGAATCATACGGTTTCTTTATGAGGAGTTAGTTGCACCTATGAATGATATAAATACTACTGCTGAATCAGTGATCCTAGTTCCCTATCAAGTAGCACCACCAATAACGCTTGGCCATCCAAATTCCCTTTTGATTCCAAGTGCAACTGACCTTGAATATTCTTTAAGCCCCTAGTGATGGATCGACCTGGTACCTAAAGGTTGGTTTCAAATTTAGATTTATGGCTTATATTGGTTGACCTTCAATAGCTCTTGGGTGATTTTGAAATCTTAGGATACAATGATGTATATATATTATGATTGATATCGCGAAGGTAAAGGGACTCTAAACCGCAACGTTAGCTTGGTAGGATAGGGGTATAGTTGACGTCGATTCATCATTTTTAACATCAATAATTCAAAACCAAACGTGAAACTTTGTTTTCATTCCGATTCTTTATGCAATATAGATAGATTTACGAATTTAAAGACTAAACGAAAAAATTTACGATGTATGACATTTCACGTGGTCAATTAATTAATTTATTGACCGAAATATATGATTAAATTAGGCAGGATTGTAGAAAAAGAAATGGTTGAATCAAAATAATTCCTTCTTAATTTGCAATTTTGTTAGAGGGTACTATGAATGTTCTACCATGTTCCATTTACACACTAAAGGCGTGATACAAGATATAAGTTGTGCAGTTAAGCCAACATTTCTATTTGCAAATAAGGGGTTTCCAAGTGCAAGCCCAAGTACTTATAATATCTCAGGTGGTAGTTGCTAACTTACTAGGTTCAGTCGATATAGTCGTTCAGAATCATTGATCCTATTTCCCTATCGAGCAGCAGCACCTGTTAAAAACAAAGAGAAGAATTCTCAATTTATCCTAAGATCCGCTTTTGTCCGATCCATGTCATAGATCTGATAAAAGCCAGACTAACCAATCAAGTACCTCGTATTTTACTGTGGAGGCACTTTCAGCAATTTATTGCTTATTGCTTTATTGTGTATTTTACCTACTTGATAGCTTAATCTGGCTTTTATGGAGGCACTTTCAACAATATATTTCTGTAGTGTAATTCAAATATAATAAATATTAATTTCGTACACATATTTCGCTTGCTCTTTTTTTCTTTGTACACTATATCATACATATCATCAATAAATATATTTATATAAATCATGTTCTGCAAGCATTGGAATACGATTCATGGGCTTACCTAATTTTGAATTTAAATCTTAGATATTTAAAGCCTTATTTTGTAATTTATTTGGATTCAAAGTTACTCAAAGATGACCTTCTATGGCTAAGCATACTAAACATGATACAACAACAACAATTACTAATTTATCTGCCAATATATTACTGAAAAGTCGAAAACTCAGTGATTCTACAAGGTAAACGCTCACCTGACCTGTTAGAAAAAAATAAATAGGAATAGAGATAGAATAAAAGTAACCCGAAAACTCAGTGATTCTGAATTTTCTGATCTTGACATTCAAATTTGCCAAATTTGTTTGTTTACTATAATTTAACAAAAAGCATTAAACAATATATCAAAACGATCCATGAAGTGTGGAGTTGTTAATGCATTCCAAGTATGTCTGTCCAGTAGGAGTGAAGTGTGGAGTTGATATAATTTAAAGATTGAGAAGAGGTAGGGCCAAAGCAGTAAAAGAATGTAACTTTTCAAGTTTCTAGGATTACAAAAAGGTATTATCAAATAAAACTGCTAATGCCATGACGTAAATTGTTGAAAGCGCCTCCATAAAAGCCAAACTAAGCAATGAAGTACCTTGTATTTTATGCCTAACCTAACCTACATGATTTTTAATTGTCTTAATCATTATCTCACATCAGTTCAAATGAAATGATTCATTAAAGAGAAATCATGCCATATCGAGATTTGATCATTGATTGATACAATTTTTATTTTGGTTAATTGTTGAATAGGCTAGAATGAAATAACAATGGTTTTGGAGAGATAGTCGGTGTGGAAGTAAACCAACATTTCTATTGGCAAATAGGTGGTTTACAAGTGTTGACACACGGCTAGAATTTCTTCGAATATGTTGTAGAATTCATTTAAGACATGAGCAAAACTTAAAATTGATAAGATTTAGGTGCGCTTTTACAACGAAGAATCATACAGTTTCTTTATGAGGAGTTAGTTGCACCTATGAATGATATAAATACTACTGCTGAATCATTGATCCTAGTTCCCTATCAAGTAGCACCACCAATAACGCTTGGCCAACCAAATTCCCTTTTGATTCCAAGTGCAACTGACCTTGAATATTCTTTAAGCACCTAGTGATGGATCGACCTGGTACCTAAAGGTTGGTTTCAAATTTAGATTTATGGCTTATATTGGTTGACCTTCAATAGCTCTTGGGTGATTTTGAAATCTTAGGATACAATGATGTATATATATTATGATTGATATCGCGAAGGTAAAGGGACTCTAAACCGCAACGTTAGCTTGGTAGGATAGGGGTATAGTTGACGTCGATTCATCATTTTTAACATCAATAATTCAAAACCAAACGTGAAACTTTGTTTTCATTCCGATTCTTTATGCAATATGGATAGATTTACGAATTTAAAGACTAAACGAAAAAATTTACGATGTATGACATTTCACGCTGTCAATTAATTAATTTATTGACCGAAATATATGATTAAATTAGCCAGGATTGTAGAAAAAGAAATGGTTGAATCAAAATAATTCCTTCTTAATTTGCAATTTTGTTAGAGGGTACTATGAATGTTCTACCATGTTCCATTTACACACTAAAGGAGTGATACAAGATATAAGGTGTGCAGTTAAGCCAACATTTCTATTTGCAAATAAGGGGTTACCAAGTGCAAGCCCAAGTACTTATAACATCTCAGGTGGTAGTTGCTAACTTACTAGGTTCAGTCGATATAGTCGTTCAGAATCATTGATCCTATTTCCCTATCGAGCAGCAGCACCTGTTAAAAACAAAGAGAAGAATTCTCAATTTATCCTAAGATCCGCTTTTGTCCGATCCATGTCATAGATCTGATAAAAGCCAGACTAACCAATCAAGTACCTCGTATTTTACTGTGGAGGCACTTTCAGCAATTTATTGCTTATTGCTTTATTGTGTATTTTACCTACTTGATAGCTTAATCTGGCTTTTATGGAGGGACTTTCAACAATATATTTCTGTAGTGTAATTCAAATATAATAAATATTAATATCGTACACATATTTCGCTTGCTCTTTTTTTCTTTGTACACTATATCATACATATCATCAATAAATATATTTATATAAATCTTGTTCCGCAAGCATTGGAATACGATTCATGGGCTTACCTGATTTTGAATTTAAATCTTAGATATTTAAAGCCTTATTTTGCTATTTATTTGGATTCAAAGTTACTCAAAGATGACCTTCTATGGCTAAGCATACTAAACATGATACAACAACAACAATTACTAATTTATCTGCCAATATATTACTGAAAAGTCGAAAACTCAGTGATTCTACAAGGTAAACGCTCACCTGACCTGTTAGAAAAAAATAAATAGGAATAGAGATAGAATAAAAGTAACCCGAAAACTCAGTGATTCTGAATTTTCTGATCTTGACATTCAAATTTGCCAAATTTGTTTGTTTACTATAATTTAACAAAAGGCATTAAACGATATATCAAAACGATGCATGAAGTGTGGAGTTGTTAGTGCATTCCAAGTATGTCTGTCCAGTAGGAGTGAAGTGTGGAGTTGATATAATTTAAAAATTGAGAAGAGGTAGGGCCAAAGCAGTAAAAGAATGTAACTTTTCAAGTTTCTAGGATTACAAAAAGGTATTATCAAATAAAACTGCTAATGCCATGACGTAAATTGTTGAAAGCGCCCCCATAAAAGCCAAACTAAGCAATGAAGTACCTTGTATTTTATGCCTAACCTAACCTAACCTAACCTAACCTACATGATTTTTAATTGTCTTAATCATTATCTCACATCAGTTCAAATGAAATGATTCATTAAAGAGGAATCATGCCATATCGAGATTTGATCATTGATTGATACAATTTTTATTTTGGTTAATTGTTGAATAGGCTAAAATGAAATAACAATTTTTTTGGAGAGATAGTCGGTGTGGAAGTAAACCAACATTTCTATTGGCAAATAGGTGGTTTACAAGTGTTGACAGACGGCTAGAATTTCTTCGAATATGTTGTAGAATTCATTTAAGACATGAGCAAAACCTAAAATTGATAAGATTTAGGTGCGCTTTTACAACGGAGAATCATACAGTTTCTTTATGAGGAGTTAGTTGCACCTATGAATGATATAAATACTACTGCTGAATCATTGATCCTAGTTCCCTATCAAGTAGCACCACCAATAACGCTTGGCCAACCAAATTCCCTTTTGATTCCAAGTGCAACTGACCTTGAATATTCTTTAAGCACCTAGTGATGGATCGACCTGGTACCTAAAGGTTGGTTTCAAATTTAGATTTATGGCTTATATTGGTTGACCTTCAATAGCTCTTGGGTGATTTTGAAATCTTAGGATACAATGATGTATATATATTATGATTTATATCGCGAAGGTAAGAGGACTCTAAACCGCAACGTTAGCTTGGTAGGATAGGGGTATAGTTGACGTCGATTCATCATTTTTAACATCAATAATTCAAAACCAAACGTGAAACTTTGTTTTCATTCTGATTCTTTATGCAATATGGATAGATTTACGAATTTAAAGACTAAACGAAAAAATTTACGATGTATGACATTTCACGTGGTCAATTAATTAATTTATTGACCGAAATATATGATTAAATTAGGCAGGATTGTAGAAAAAGAAATGGTTGAATCAAAATAATTCCTTCTTAATTTGCAATTTTGTTAGAGGGTACTATGAATGTTCTACCATGTTCCATTTACACACTAAAGGAGTGATGCAAGATATAAGGTGTGCAGTTAAGCCAACATTTCTATTTGCAAATAAGGGGTTTCCAAGTGCAAGCCCAAGTACTTATAACATCTCAGGTGGTAGTTGCTAACTTACTAGGTTCAGTCGATATAGTCGTTCAGAATCATTGATCCTATTTCCCTATCGAGCAGCAGCACCTGTTAAAAACAAAGAGAAGAATTCTCAATTTATCCTAAGATCCGCTTTTGTCCGATCCATGTCATAGATCTGATAAAAGCCAGACTAACCAATCAAGTACCTCGTATTTTACTGTGGAGGCACTTTCAGCAATTTATTGCTTATTGCTTTATTGTGTATTTTACCTACTTGATAGCTTAATCTGGCTTTTATGGAGGGACTTTCAACAATATATTTCTGTAGTGTAATTCAAATATAATAAATATTAATATCGTACACATATTTCGCTTGCTCTTTTTTTCTTTGTACACTATATCATACATATCATCAATAAATATATTTATATAAATCATGTTCCGCAAGCATTGGAATACGATTCATGGGCTTACTTAATTTTGAATTTAAATCTTAGATATTTAAAGCCTTATTTTGTTATTTATTTGGATTCAAAGTTACTCAAAGATGACCTTCTATGGCTAAGCATACTAAACATGATACAACAACAACAATTACTAATTTATCTGCCAATATATTACTGAAAAGTCGAAAACTCAGTGATTCTACAAGGTAAACGCTCACCTGACCTGTTAGAAAAAAATAAATAGGAATAGAGATAGAATAAAAGTAACCCGAAAACTCAGTGATTCTGAATTTTCTGATCTTGACATTCAAATTTGCCAAATTTGTTTGTTTACTATAATTTAACAAAAAGCATTAAACGATATATCAAAACGATGCATGAAGTGTGGAGTTGTTAGTGCATTCCAAGTATGTCTGTCCAGTAGGAGTGAAGTGTGGAGTTGATATAATTTAAAGATTGAGAAGAGGTAGGGCCAAAGCAGTAAAAGAATGTAACTTTTCAAGTTTCTAGGATTACAAAAAGGTATTATCAAATAAAACTGCTAATGCCATGACGTAAATTGTTGAAAGCGCCCCCATAAAAGCCAAACTAAGCAATGAAGTACCTTGTATTTTATGCCTAACCTAACCTAACCTAACCTAACCTACATGATTTTTAATTGTCTTAATCATTATCTCACATCAGTTCAAATGAAATGATTCATTAAAGAGGAATCATGCCATATCGAGATTTGATCATTGACTGATACAATTTTTATTTTGGTTAATTGTTGAATAGGCTAGAATGAAATAACAATGGTTTTGGAGAGATAGTCGGTGTGGAAGTAAACCAACATTTCTATTGGCAAATAGGAGGTTTACAAGTGTTGACAGACGGCTAGAATTTCTTCGAATATGTTGTAGAATTCATTTAAGACATGAGCGAAACTTAAAATTGATAAGATTTAGGTGTGCTTTTACAACGGAGAATCATACGGTTTCTTTATGAGGAGTTAGTTGCACCTATGAGTGATATAAATACTACTACTGAATCATTGATCCTAGTTCCCTATCAAGTAGCACCACCAATAACGCTTGGCCATCCAAATTCCCTTTTGATTCCAAGTGCAACTGACCTTGAATATTCTTTAAGCCCCTAGTGATGGATCGACCTGGTACCTAAAGGTTGGTTTCAAATTTAGATTTATGGCTTATATTGGTTGACCTTCAATAGCTCTTGGGTGATTTTGAAATCTTAGGATACAATGATGTATATATATTATGATTGATATCGCGAAGGTAAAGGGACTCTAAACCGCAACGTTAGCTTGGTACGATAGGGGTATAGTTGACGTCGATTCATCATTTTTAATATCAATAATTCAAAACCAAACGTGAAACTTTGTTTTCATTCCGATTCTTTATGCAATATGGATAGATTTACGAATTTAAAGACTAAACGAAAAAATTTACGATGTATGACATTTCACGTGGTCAATTAATTAATTTATTGACCGAAATATATGATTAAATTAGGCAGGATTGTAGAAAAAGAAATGGTTGAATCAAAATAATTCCTTCTTAATTTGCAATTTTGTTAGAGGGTACTATGAATGTTCTACCATGTTCCATTTACACACTAAAGGAGTGATACAAGATATAAGGTGTGCAGTTAAGCCAACATTTCTATTTGGAAATAAGGGGTTTCCAAGTGCAAGCCCAAGTACTTATAACATCTCAGGTGGTAGTTGCTAACTTACTAGGTTCAGTCGATATAGTCGTTCAGAATCATTGATCCTATTTCCCTATCGAGCAGCAACACCTGTTAAAAACAAAGAGAAGAATTCTCAATTTATCCTAAGATCCGCTTTTGTCCGATCCATGTCATAGATCTGATAAAAGCCAGACTAACCAATCAAGTACCTCGTATTTTACTGTGGAGGCTCTTTCAGCAATTTACTGCTTATTGCTTTATTGTGTATTTTACCTACTTGATAGCTTAATCTGGCTTTTATGGAGGCACTTTCAACAATATATTTCTGTAGTGTAATTCAAATATAATAAATATTAATATCGTACACATATTTCGCTTGCTCTTTTTTTCTTTGTACACTATATCATACATATCATCAATAAATATATTTATATAAATCATGTTCCGCAAGCATTGGAATACGATTCATGGGCTTACCTAATTTTGAATTTAAATCTTAGATATTTAAAGCCTTATTTTGTTATTTATTTGGATTCAAAGTTACTCAAAGACGACCTTCTATGGCTAAGCATACTAAACATGATACAACGACAACAATTACTAATTTATCTGCCAATATATTACTAAAAAGTCGAAAACTCAGTGATTCTATAAGGTAAACGCTCACCTGACCTGTTAGAAAAAAATAAATAGGAATAGAGATAGAATAAAAGTAACCCGAAAACTCAGTGATTCTGAATTTTCTGATCTTGACATTCAAATTTGCCAAATTTGTTTGTTTACTATAATTTAACAAAAAGCATTAAACGATATATCAAAACGATGCATGAAGTGTGGAGTTGTTAGTGCATTCCAAGTATGTCTGTCCAGTATGAGTAAAGTGTGGAGTTGATATAATTTAAAGATTGAGAAGAGGTAGGGCCAAAGCAGTAAAAGAATGTAACTTTTCAAGTTTCTAGGATTACAAAAAGGTATTATCAAATAAAACTGCTAATGCCATGACGTAAATTGTTGAAAGCGCCTCCATAAAAGCCAAACTAAGCAATGAAGTACCTTGTATTTTATGCCTAACCTAACCTACATGATTTTTAATTGTCTTAATCATTATCTCACATCAGTTCAAATGAAATGATTCATCAAAGAGGAATCATGCCATATCGAGATTTGATCATTGATTGATACAATTTTTATTTTGGTTAATTGTTGAATAGGCTAGAATGAAATAACAATGGTTTTGGAGAGATAGTCGGTGTGGAAGTAAACCAACATTTCTATTGGCAAAAAGGAGGTTTACAAGTGTTGACAGACGGCTAGAATTTCTTCGAATATGTTGTAAAATTCATTTAAGACATGAGCGAAACTTAAAATTGATAAGATCTAGGTGCGCTTTTACAACGGAGAATCATACGGTTTCTTTATGAGGAGTTGGTTGCACCTATGAATGATATAAATACTACTGCTGAATCATTGATCCTAGTTCCCTATCAAGTAGCACCACCAATAACGCTTGGCCAACCAAATTCCCTTTTGATTCCAAGTGCAACTGACCTTGAATATTCTTTAAGCCCCTAGTGATGGATCGACCTGGTACCTAAAGGTTGGTTTCAAATTTAGATTTATGGCTTATATTGGTTGACCTTCAATAGCTCTTGGGTGATTTTGAAATCTTAGGATACAATGATGTATATATATTATGATTGATATCGCGAAGGTAAAGGGACTCTAAACCGCAACGTTAGCTTGGTACGATAGGGGTATAGTTGACGTCGATTCATCATTTTTAATATCAATAATTCAAAACCAAACGTGAAACTTTGTTTTCATTCCGATTCTTTATGCAATATGGATAGATTTACGAATTTAAAGACTAAACGAAAAAATTTACGATGTATGACATTTCACGTGGTCAATTAATTAATTTATTGACCGAAATATATGATTAAATTAGGCAGGATTGTAGAAAAAGAAATGGTTGAATCAAAATAATTCCTTCTTAATTTGCAATTTTGTTAGAGGGTACTATGAATGTTCTACCATGTTCCATTTACACACTAAAGGAGTGATACAAGATATAAGGTGTGCAGTTAAGCCAACATTTCTATTTGCAAATAAGGGGTTTCCAAGTGCAAGCCCAAGTACTTATAACATCTCAGGTGGTAGTTGCTAACTTACTAGGTTCAGTCGATATAGTCGTTCAGAATCATTGATCCTATTTCCCTATCGAGCAGCAACACCTGTTAAAAACAAAGAGAAGAATTCTCAATTTATCCTAAGATCCGCTTTTGTCCGATCCATGTCATAGATCTGATAAAAGCCAGACTAACCAATCAAGTACCTCGTATTTTACTGTGGAGGCACTTTCAGCAATTTACTGCTTATTGCTTTATTGTGTATTTTACCTACTTGATAGCTTAATCTGGCTTTTATGGAAGCACTTTCAACAATATATTTCTGTAGTGTAATTCAAATATAATAAATATTAATATCGTACACATATTTCGCTTGCTCTTTTTTTCTTTGTACACTATATCATACATATCATCAATAAATATATTTATATAAATCATGTTCCGCAAGCATTGGAATACGATTCATGGGCTTACCTAATTTTGAATTTAAATCTTAGATATTTAAAGCCTTATTTTGTTATTTATTTGGATTCAAAGTTACTCAAAGACGACCTTCTATGGCTAAGCATACTAAACATGATACAACGACAACAATTACTAATTTATCTGCCAATATATTACTAAAAAGTCGAAAACTCAGTGATTCTATAAGGTAAACGCTCACCTGACCTGTTAGAAAAAAATAAATAGGAATAGAGATAGAATAAAAGTAACCCGAATACTCAGTGATTCTGAATTTTCTGATCTTGACATTCAAATTTGCCAAATTTGTTTGTTTACTATAATTTAACAAAAAGCATTAAACGATATATCAAAACGATGCATGAATTGTGGAGTTGTTAGTGCATTCCAAGTATGTCTGTCCAGTATGAGTAAAGTGTGGAGTTGATATAATTTATAGATTGAGAAGAGGTAGGGCCAAAGCAGTAAAAGAATGTAACTTTTCAAGTTTCTAGGATTACAAAAAGGTATTATCAAATAAAACTGCTAATGCCATGACGTAAATTGTTGAAAGCGCCTCCATAAAAGCCAAACTAAGCAATGAAGTACCTTGTATTTTATGCCTAACCTAACCTACATGATTTTTAATTGTCTTAATCATTCTCTCACATCAGTTCAAATGAAATGATTCATTAATGAGGAATCATGCCATATCGAGATTTGATCATTGATTGATACAATTTTTATTTTGGTTAATTGTTGAATAGGCTAGAATGAAATAACAATGGTTTTGGAGAGATAGTCGGTGTGGAAGTAAACCAACATTTCTATTGGCAAATAGGAGGTTTACAAGTGTTGACAGACGGCTAGAATTTCTTCGAATATGTTGTAGAATTCATTTAAGACATGAGCGAAACTTAAAATTGATAAGATTTAGGTGCGCTTTTACAACGGAGAATCATACGGTTTCTTTATGAGGAGTTAGTTGCACCTATGAATGATATAAATACTACTGCTGAATCATTGATCCTAGTTCCCTATCAAGTAGCACCACCAATAACGCTTGGCCATCCAAATTCCCTTTTGATTCCAAGTGCAACTGACCTTGAATATTCTTTAAGCCCCTAGTGATGGATCGACCTGGTACCTAAAGGTTGGTTTCAAATTTAGATTTATGGCTTATATTGGTTGACCTTCAATAGCTCTTGGGTGATTTTGAAAACTTAGGATACAATGATGTATATATATTATGATTGATATCGCGAAGGTAAAGGGACTCTAAACCGCAACGTTAGCTTGGTAGGATAGGGGTATAGTTGACGTCGATTCATCATTTTTAACATCAATAATTCAAAACCAAACGTGAAACTTTGTTTTCATTCCGATTCTTTATGCAATATGGATAGATTTACGAATTTAAAGACTAAACGAAAAAATTTACGATGTATGACATTTCACGTGGTCAATTAATTAATTTATTGACCGAAATATATGATTAAATTAGGCAGGATTGTAGAAAAAGAAATGGTTGAATCAAAATAATTCCTTCTTAATTTGCAATTTTGTTAGAGGGTACTATGAATGTTCTACGATGTTCCATTTACACACTAAAGGAGTGATACAAGATATAAGGTGTGCAGTTAAGCCAACATTTCTATTTGCAAATAAGGGGTTTCCAAGTGCAAGCCCAAGTACTTATAACATCTCAGGTGGTAGTTGCTAACTTACTAGGTTCAGTCGATATAGTCGTTCAGAATCATTGATCCTATTTCCCTATCGAGCAACAGCACCTGTTAAAAACAAAGAGAAGAATTCTCAATTTATCCTAAGATCCGCTTTTGTCCGATCCATGTCATAGATCTGATAAAAGCCAGACTAACCAATCAAGTACCTCGTATTTTACTGTGGAGGCACTTTCAGCAATTTATTGCTTATTGCTTTATTGTGTATTTTACCTACTTGATAGCTTAATCTGGCTTTTATGGAGGCACTTTCAACAATATATTTCTGTAGTGTAATTCAAATATAATAAATATTAATATCGTACACATATTTCGCTTGCTCTTTTTTTCTTTGTACACTATATCATACATATCATCAATAAATATATTTATATAAATCATGTTCCGCAAGCATTGGAATACGATTCATGGGCTTACCTAATTTTGAATTTAAATCTTAGATATTTAAAGCCTTATTCTGTTATTTATTTGGATTCAAAGTTACTCAAAGATGACCTTCTATGGCTAAGCATACTAAACATGATACAACAACAACAATTACTAATTTATCTGCCAATATATTACTGAAAAGTCGAAAACTCAGTGATTCTACAAGGTAAACGCTCACCTGACCTGTTAGAAAAAAATAAATAGGAATAGAGATAGAATAAAAGTAACCAGAAAACTCAGTGATTCTGAATTTTCTGATCTTGACATTCAAATTTGCCAAATTTGTTTGTTTACTATAATTTAACAAAAAGCATTAAACGATATATCAAAACGATGCATGAAGTGTGGAGTTGTTAGTGCATTCCAAGTATGTCTGTCCAGTAGGAGTGAAGTGTGGAGTTGATATAATTTAAAGATTGAGAAGAGGTAGGGCCAAAGCAGTAAAAGAATGTAACTTTTCAAGTTTCTAGGATTACAAAAAGGTATTATCAAATAAAACTGCTAATGCCATGACGTAAATTGTTGAAAGCGCCTCCATAAAAGCCAAACTAAGCAATGAAGTACCTTGTATTTTATGCCTAACCTAACCTAACCTGCATGATTTTTAATTGTCTTAATCATTATCTCACATCAGTTCAAATGAAATGATTCATTAAAGAGGAATCATGCCATATCGAGATTTGATCATTGATTGATACAATTTTTATTTTGGTTAATTGTTGAATAGGCTAGAATGAAATAACAATGGTTTTGGAGAGATAGTCGGTGTGGAAGTAAACCAACATTTCTATTGGCAAATAGGAGGTTTACAAGTGTTGACAGACGGCTAGAATTTCTTCGAATATGTTGTAGAATTCATTTAAGACATGAGCGAAACTTAAAATTGATAAGAATTAGGTGCGCTTTTACAACGGAGAATCATACAGTTTCTTTATGAGGAGTTAGTTGCACCTATGAATGATATAAATACTACTGCTGAATCATTGATCCTAGTTCCCTATCAAGTAGCACCACCAATAACGCTTGGCCATCCAAATTCCCTTTTGATTCCAAGTGCAACTGACCTTGAATACTCTTTAAGCCCCTAGTGATGGATCGACCTGGTACCTAAAGGTTGGTTTCAAATTTAGATTTATGGCTTATATTGGTTGACCTTCAATAGCTCTTGGGTGATTTTGAAATCTTAGGATACAATGATGTATATATATTATGATTGATATCGCGAAGGTAAAGGGACTCTAAACCGCAACGTTAGCTTGGTAGGATAGGGGTATAGTTGACATCGATTCATCATTTTTAACATCAATAATTCAAAACCAAACGTGAAACTTTGTTTTCATTCCGATTCTTTATGCAATATGGATAGATTTACGAATTTAAAGACTAAACGAAAAAATTTACGATGTATGACATTTCACGTGGTCAATTAATTAATTTATTGACCGAAATATATGATTAAATTAGGCAGGATTGTAGAAAAAGAAATGGTTGAATCAAAATAATTCCTTCTTAATTTGCAATTTTGTTAGAGGGAACTATGAATGTTCTACCATGTTCCATTTACACACTAAAGGAGTGATACAAGATATAAGGTGTGCAGTTAAGCCAACATTTCTATTTGCAAATAAGGGGTTTCCAAGTGCAAGCCCAAGTACTTATAACATCTCAGGTGGTAGTTGCTAACTTACTAGGTTCAGTCGATATAGTCGTTCAGAATCATTGATCCTATTTCCCTATCGAGCAGCAGCACCTGTTAAAAACAAAGAGAAGAATTCTCAATTTATCCTAAGATCCGCTTTTGTCCGATCCATGTCATAGATCTGATAAAAGCCAGACTAACCAATCAAGTACCTCGTATTTTACTGTGGAGGCACTTTCAGCAATTTATTGCTTATTGCTTTATTGTGTATTTTACCTACTTGATAGCTTAATCTGGCTTTTATGGAGGCACTTTCAACAATATATTTCTGTAGTGTAATTCAAATATAATAAATATTAATATCGTACACATATTTCGCTTGCTCTTTTTTTCTTTGTACACTATATCATACATATCATCAATAAATATATTTATATAAATCATGTTCCGCAAGCATTGGAATACGATTCATGGGCTTACCTAATTTTGAATTTAAATCTTAGATATTTAAAGCCTTATTCTGTTATTTATTTGGATTCAAAGTTACTCAAAGATGACCTTCTATGGCTAAGCATACTAAACATGATACAACAACAACAATTACTAATTTATCTGCCAATATATTACTGAAAAGTCGAAAACTCAGTGATTCTACAAGGTAAACGCTCACCTGACCTGTTAGAAAAAAATAAATAGGAATAGAGATAGAATAAAAGTAACCAGAAAACTCAGTGATTCTGAATTTTCTGATCTTGACATTCAAATTTGCCAAATTTGTTTGTTTACTATAATTTAACAAAAAGCATTAAACGATATATCAAAACGATGCATGAAGTGTGGAGTTGTTAGTGCATTCCAAGTATGTCTGTCCAGTAGGAGTGAAGTGTGGAGTTGATATAATTTAAAGATTGAGAAGAGGTAGGGCCAAAGCAGTAAAAGAATGTAACTTTTCAAGTTTCTAGGATTACAAAAAGGTATTATCAAATAAAACTGCTAATGCCATGACGTAAATTGTTGAAAGCGCCTCCATAAAAGCCAAACTAAGCAATGAAGTACCTTGTATTTTATGCCTAACCTAACCTAACCTGCATGATTTTTAATTGTCTTAATCATTATCTCACATCAGTTCAAATGAAATGATTCATTAAAGAGGAATCATGCCATATCGAGATTTGATCATTGATTGATACAATTTTTATTTTGGTTAATTGTTGAATAGGCTAGAATGAAATAACAATGGTTTTGGAGAGATAGTCGGTGTGGAAGTAAACCAACATTTCTATTGGCAAATAGGAGGTTTACAAGTGTTGACAGACGGCTAGAATTTCTTCGAATATGTTGTAGAATTCATTTAATACATGAGCGAAACTTAAAATTGATAAGATTTAGGTGCGCTTTTACAACGGAGAATCATACGGTTTCTTTATGAGGAGTTAGTTGCACCTATGAATGATATAAATACTACTGCTGAATCATTGATCCTAGTTCCCTATCAAGTAGCACCACCAATAACGCTTGGCCATCCAAATTCCCTTTTGATTCCAAGTGCAACTGACCTTGAATACTCTTTAAGCCCCTAGTGATGGATCGACCTGGTACCTAAAGGTTGGTTTCAAATTTAGATTTATGGCTTATATTGGTTGACCTTCAATAGCTCTTGGGTGATTTTGAAATCTTAGGATACAATGATGTATATATATTATGATTGATATCGCGAAGGTAATGGGACTCTAAACCGCAACGTTAGCTTGGTAGGATAGGGGTATAGTTGACGTCGATTCATCATTTTTAACATCAATAATTCAAAACCAAACGTGAAACTTTGTTTTCATTCCGATTCTTTATGCAATATGGATAGATTTACGAATTTAAAGACTAAACGAAAAAATTTACGATGTATGACATTTCACGTGGTCAATTAATTAATTTATTGACCGAAATATATGATTAAATTAGGCAGGATTGTAGAAAAAGAAATGGTTGAATCAAAATAATTCCTTCTTAATTTGCAATTTTGTTAGAGGGTACTATCAATGTTCTACCATGTTCCATTTACACACTAAAGGAGTGATACAAGATATAAGGTGTGCAGTTAAGCCAACATTTCTATTTGCAAATAAGGGGTTTCCAAGTGCAAGCCCAAGTACTTATAACATCTCAGGTGGTAGTTGCTAACTTACTAGGTTCAGTCGATATAGTCGTTCAGAATCATTGATCCTATTTCCCTATCGAGCAGCAGCACCTGTTAAAAACAAAGAGAAGAATTCTCAATTTATCCTAAGATCCGCTTTTGTCCGATCCATGTCATAGATCTGATAAAAGCCAGACTAACCAATCAAGTACCTCGTATTTTACTGTGGAGGCACTTTCAGCAATTTATTGCTTATTGCTTTATTGTGTATTTTACCTACTTGATAGCTTAATCTGGCTTTTATGGAGGCACTTTCAACAATATATTTCTGTAGTGTAATTCAAATATAATAAATATTAATATCGTACACATATTTCGCTTGCTCTTTTTTTCTTTGTACACTATATCATACATATCATCAATAAATATATTTATATAAATCATGTTCCGCAAGCATTGGAATACGATTCATGGGCTTACCTAATTTTGAATTTAAATCTTAGATATTTAAAGCCTTATTTTGTTATTTATTTGGATTCAAAGTTACTCAAAGATGACCTTCTATGGCTAAGCATACTAAACATGATACAACAACAACAATTACTAATTTATCTGCCAATATATTACTGAAAAGTCGAAAACTCAGTGATTCTACAAGGTAAACGCTCACCTGACCTGTTAGAAAAAAATAAATAGGAATAGAGATAGAATAAAAGTAACCCGAAAACTCAGTGATTCTGAATTTTCTGATCTTGACATTCAAATTTGCCAAATTTGTTTGTTTACTATAATTTAACAAAAAGCATTAAACGATATATCAAAACGATGCATGAAGTGTGGAGTTGTTAGTGCATTCCAAGTATGTCTGTCCAGTAGGAGTGAAGTGTGGAGTTGATATAATTTAAAGATTGAGAAGAGGTAGGGCCAAAGCAGTAAAAGAATGTAACTTTTCAAGTTTCTAGGATTACAAAAAGGTATTATCAAATAAAACTGCGAATGCCATGACGTAAATTGTTGAAAGCGCCAACATAAAAGCCAAAATAAGCAATGAAGTACCTTGTATTTTATGCCTAACCTAACCTAACCTACATGATTTTTAATTGTCTTAATCATTATCTCACATCAGTTCAAATGAAATGATTCATTAAAGAGGAATCATGCCATATCGAGATTTGATCATTGATTGATACAATTTTTATTTTGGTTAATTGTTGAATAGGCTAGAATGAAATAACAATGGTTTTGGAGAGATAGTCGCTGTGGAAGTAAACCAACATTTCTATTGGCAAATAGGAGGTTTACAAGTGTTGACAGACGGCTAGAATTTCTTCGAATATGTTGTAGAATTCATTTAAGACATGAGCGAAACTTAAAATTGATAAGATTTAGGTGCGCTTTTACAACGGAGAATCATACGGTTTCTTTATGAGGAGTTAGTTGCACCTATGAATGATATAAATACTACTGCTGAATCATTGATCCTAGTTCCCTATCAAGTAGCACCACCAATAACGCTTGGCCATCCAAATTCCCTTTTGATTCCAAGTGCAACTGACCTTGAATACTCTTTAAGCCCCTAGTGATGGATCGACCTGGTACCTAAAGGTTGGTTTCAAATTTAGATTTATGGCTTATATTGGTTGACCTTCAATAGCTCTTGGGTGATTTTGAAATCTTAGGATACAATGATGTATATATATTATGATTGATATCGCGAAGGTAAAGGGACTCTAAACCGCAACGTTAGCTTGGTAGGATAGGGGTATAGTTGACATCGATTCATCATTTTTAACATCAATAATTCAAAACCAAACGTGAAACTTTGTTTTCATTCCGATTCTTTATGCAATATGGATAGATTTACGAATTTAAAGACTAAACGAAAAAATTTACGATGTATGACATTTCACGTGGTCAATTAATTAATTTATTCACCGAAATATATGATTAAATTAGGCAGAATTGTAGAAAAAGAAATGGTTGAATCAAAATAATTCCTTCTTAATTTGCAATTTTGTTAGAGGGTACTATGAATGTTCTACCATGTTCCATTTACACACTAAAGGAGTGATACAAGATATAAGGTGTGCAGTTAAGCCAACATTTCTATTTGCAAATAAGGGGTTTCCAAGTGCAAGCCCAAGTACTTATAACATCTCAGGTGGTAGTTGCTAACTTACTAGGTTCAGTCGATATAGTCGTTCAGAATCATTGATCCTATTTCCCTATCGAGCAGCAGCACCTGTTAAAAACAAAGAGAAGAATTCTCAATTTATCCTAAGATCCGCTTTTGTCCGATCCATGTCATAGATCTGATAAAAGCCAGACTAACCAATCAAGTACCTCGTATTTTACTGTGGAGGCACTTTCAGCAATTTATTGCTTATTGCTTATTGCTTTATTGTGTATTTTACCTACTTGATAGCTTAATCTGGCTTTTATGGAGGCACTTTCAACAATATATTTCTGTAGTGTAATTCAAATATAATAAATATTAATATCGTACACATATTTCGCTTGCTCTTTTTTTCTTTGTACACTATATCATACATATCATCAATAAATATATTTATATAAATCATGTTCCGCAAGCATTGGAATACGATTCATGGGCTTACCTAATTTTGAATTTAAATCTTAGATATTTAAAGCCTTATTTTGTTATTTATTTGGACTCAAAGTTACTCAAAGATGACCTTCTATGGCTAAGCATACTAAACATGATACAACAACAACAATTACTAATTTATCTGCCAATATATTACTGAAAAGTCGAAAACTCAGTGATTCTACAAGGTAAACGCTCACCTGACCTGTTAGAAAAAAATAAATAGGAATAGAGATAGAATAAAAGTAACCCGAAAACTCAGTGATTCTGAATTTTCTGATCTTGACATTCAAATTTGCCAAATTTGTTTGTTTACTATAATTTAACAAAAAGCATTAAACGATATATCAAAACGATGCATGAAGTGTGGAGTTGTTAGTGCATTCCAAGTATGTCTGTCCAGTAGGAGTGAAGTGTGGAGTTGATATAATTTAAAGATTGAGAAGAGGTAGGGCCAAAGCAGTAAAAGAATGTAACTTTTCAAGTTTCTTGGATTACAAAAAGGTATTATCAAATAAAACTGCTAATGCCATGACGTAAATTGTTGAAAGCGCCAACATAAAAGCCAAACTAAGCAATGAAGTACCTTGTATTTTATGCCTAACCTAACCTAACCTACATGATTTTTAATTGTCTTAATCATTATCTCACATCAGTTCAAATGAAATGATTCATTAAAGAGGAATCATGCCATATCGAGATTTGATCATTGATTGATACAATATTTATTTTGGTTAATTGTTGAATAGGCTAGAATGAAATAACAATGGTTTTGGAGAGATAGTCGGTGTGGAAGTAAACCAACATTTCTATTGGCAAATAGGAGGTTTACAAGTGTTGACAGACGGCTAGAATTTCTTCGAATATGTTGTAGAATTCATTTAAGACATGAGCGAAACTTAAAATTGATAAGATTTAGGTGCGCTTTTACAACGGAGAATCATACGGTTTCTTTATGAGGAGTTAGTTGCACCTATGAATGATATAAATACTACTACTGGATCATTGATCCTAGTTCCCTATCAAGTAGCACCACCAATAACGCTTGGCCATCCAAATTCCCTTTTGATTCCAAGTGCAACTGACCTTGAATATTCTTTAAGCCCCTAGTGATGGATCGACCTGGTACCTAAAGGTTGGTTTCAAATTTAGATTTATGGCTTATATTGGTTGACCTTCAATAGCTCTTGGGTGATTTTGAAATCTTAGGATACAATGATGTATATATATTATGATTGATATCGCGAAGGTAAAGGGACTCTAAACCGCAACGTTAGCTTGGTAAGATAGGGGTATAGTTGACGTCGATTCATCATTTTTAACATCAATAATTCAAAACCAAACGTGAAACTTTGTTTTCATTCCGATTCTTTATGCAATATGGATAGATTTACGAATTTAAAGACTAAACGAAAAAATTTACGATGTATGACATTTCACGTGGTCAATTAATTAATTTATTGACCGAAATATATGATTAAATTAGGCAGGATTATAGAAAAAGAAATGGTTGAATCAAAATAATTCCTTCTTAATTTGCAATTTTGTTAGAGGGTACTATGAATGTTCTACCATGTTCCATTTACACACTAAAGGAGTGATACAAGATATAAGGTGTGCAGTTAAGCCAACATTTCTATTTGCAAATAAGGGGTTTCCAAGTGCAAGCCCAAGTACTTATAACATCTCAGGTGGTAGTTGCTAACTTACTAGGTTCAGTCGATATAGTCGTTCAGAATCATTGATCCTATTTCCCTATCGAGCAGCAGCACCTGTTACAAACAAAGAGAAGAATTCTCAATTTATCCTAAGATCCGCTTTTGTCCGATCCATGTCATAGATCTGATAAAAGCCAGACTAACCAATCAAGTACCTCGTATTTTACTGTGGAGGCACTTTCAGCAATTTATTGCTTATTGCTTTATTGTGTATTTTACCTACTTGATAGCTTAATCTGGCTTTTATGGAGGCACTTTCAACAATATATTTCTGTAGTGTAATTCAAATATAATAAATATTAATATCGTACACATATTTCGCTTGCTCTTTTTTTCTTTGTACACTATATCATACATATCATCAATAAATATATTTATATAAATCATGTTCCGCAAGCATTGGAATACGATTCATGGGCTTACCTAATTTTGAATTTAAATCTTAGATATTTAAAGCCTTATTTTGTTATTTATTTGGATTCAAAGTTACTCAAAGATGACCTTCTATGGCTAAGCATACTAAACAGGATACAACAACAACAATTACTAATTTATCTGCCAATATATTACTGAAAATTCGAAAACTCAGTGATTCTACAAGGTAAACGCTCACCTGACCTGTTAGAAAAAAATAAATAGGAATAGAGATAGAATAAAAGTAACCCGAAAACTCAGTGATTCTGAATTTTCTGATCTTGACATTCAAATTTGCCAAATTTGTTTGTTTACTATAATTGAACAAAAGGCATTAAACGATATATCAAAACGATGCATGAAGTGTGGAGCTGTTAGTGCATTCCAAGTATGTCTGTCCAGTAGGAGTGAAGTGTGGAGTTGATATAATTTAAAGATTGAGAAGAGGTAGTGCCAAAGCAGTAAAAGAATGTAACTTTTCAAGTTTCTAGGATTACAAAAAGGTATTATCAAATAAAACTGCTAATGCCATGACGTAAATTGTTGAAAGCGCCTCCATAAAAGCCAAACTAAGCAATGAAGTACCTTGTATTTTATGCCTAACCTAACCTAACCTACATGATTTTTAATTGTCTTAATCATTATCTCACATCAGTTCAAATGAAATGATTCATTAAAGAGGAATCATGCCATATCGAGATTTGATCATTGATTGATACAATTTTTATTTTGGTTAATTGTTGAATAGGCTATAATGAAATAACAATGGTTTCGGAGAGATAGTCGGTGTGGAAGTAAACCAACATTTCTATTGGCAAATAGGAGGTTTACAAGTGCTGACAGACGGCTAGAATTTCTTCGAATATGTTGTAGAATTCATTTAAGACATGAGCAAAACTTAAAATTGATAAGATTTAGGTGCGCTTTTACAACGGAGAATCATACGGTTTCTTTATGAGGAGTTAGTTGCACCTATGAATGATATAAATACTACTGCTGAATCATTGATCCTAGTTCCCTATCAAGTAGCACCACCAATAACGCTTGGCCATCCAAATTCCCTTTTGATTCCAAGTGCAACTGACCTTGAACATTCTTTAAGCCCCTAGTGATGGATCGACCTGGTACCTAAAGGTTGGTTTCAAATTTAGATTTATGGCTTATATTGGTTGACCTTCAATAGCTCTTGGGTGATTTTGAAATCTTAGGATACAATGATGTATATATATTATGATTGATATCGCGATGGTAAAGGGACTCTAAACCGCAACGTTAGCTTGGTAGGATAGGGGTATAGTTGACGTCGATTCATCATTTTTAACATCAATAATTCAAAACCAAACGTGAAACTTTGTTTTCATTCCGATTCTTTATGCAATATGGATAGATTTACGAATTTAAAGACTAAACGAAAAAATTTACGATGTATGACATTTCACGTGGTCAATTAATTAATTTATTGACCGAAATATATGATTAAATTAGGAAGGATTGTAGAAAAAGAAATGGTTGAATCAAAATAATTCCTTCTTAATTTGCAATTTTGTTAGAGGGTACTATGAATGTTCTACGATGTTCCATTTACACACTAAAGGAGTGATACAAGATATAAGGTGTGCAGTTAAGCCAACATTTCTATTTGCAAATAAGGGGTTTCCAAGTGCAAGCCCAAGTACTTATAACATCTCAGGTGGTAGTTGCTAACTTACTAGGTTCAGTCGATATAGTCGTTCAGAATCATTAATCCTATTTCCCTATCGAGCAGCAGCACCTGTTAAAAACAAAGAGAAGAATTCTCAATTTATCCTAAGATCCGCTTTTGTCCGATCCATGTCATAGATCTGATAAAAGCCAGACTAACCAATCAAGTACCTCGTATTTTACTGTGGAGGCACTTTCAGCAATTTATTGCTTATTGCTTTATTGTGTATTTTACCTACTTGATAGCTTAATCTGGCTTTTATGGAGGCACTTTCAACAATATATTTCTATAGTGTAATTCAAATATAATAAATATTAATATCGTACACATATTTCGCTTGCTCTTTTTTTCTTTGTACACTATATCATACATATCATCAATAAATATATTTATATAAATCATGTTTCGCAAGCATTGGAATACGATTCATGGGCTTGCCTAATTTTGAATTTAAATCTTAGATATTTAAAGCCTTATTTTGTTATTTATTTGGATTCAAAGTTACTCAAAGATGACCTTCTATGGCTAAGCATACTAAACATGATACAACAACAACAATTACTAATTTATCTGCCAATATATTACTGAAAAGTCGAAAACTCAGTGATTCTACAAGGTAAACGCTCACCTGACCTGTTAGAAAAAAATAAATAGGAATAGAGATAGAATAAAAGTAACCCGAAAACTCAGTGATTCTGAATTTTCTGATCTTGACATTCAAATTTGCCAAATTTGTTTGTTTACTATAATTTAACAAAAAGCATTAAACGATATATCAAAACGATGCATGAAGTGTGGAGTTGTTAGTGCATTCCAAGTATGTCTGTCCAGTAGGAGTGAAGTGTGGAGTTGATATAATTTAAAGATCTAGAAGAGGTAGGGCCAAAGCAGTAAAAGAATGTAACTTTTCAAGTTTCTAGGATTACAAAAAGGTATTATCAAATAAAACTGCTAATGCCATGACGTAAATTGTTGAAAGCGCCTCCATAAAAGCCAAACTAAGCAATGAAGTACCTTGTATTTTATGCCTAACCTAACCTAACCTACATGATTTTTAATTGTCTTAATCATTATCTCACATCAGTTCAAATGAAATGATTCATTAAAGAGGAATCATGCCATATCGAGATTTGATCATTGATTGATACAATTTTTATTTTGGTTAATTGTTGAATAGGCTAGAATGAAATAACAATGGTTTTGGAGAGATAGTCGGTGTGGAAGTAAACCAACATTTCTATTGGCAAATAGGAGGTTTACAAGTGTTGACAGACGGCTAGAATTTCTTCGAATATGTTGTAGAATTCATTTAAGACATGAGCGAAACTTAAAATTGATAAGATTTAGGTGCGCTTTTACAACGGAGAATCATACGGTTTCTTTATGAGGAGTTAGTTGCACCTATGAATGATATAAATACTACTGCTGAATCATTGATCCTAGTTCCCTATCAAGTAGCACCACCAATAACGCTTGGCCATCCAAATTCCCTTTTGATTCCAAGTGCAACTGACCTTGAATACTCTTTAAGCCCCTAGTGATGGATCGACGTGGTACCTAAAGGTTGGTTTCAAATTTAGATTTATGGCTTATATTGGTTGACCTTCAATAGCTCTTGGGTGATTTTGAAATCTTAGGATACAATGATGTATATATATTATGATTGATATCGCGAAGGTAAAGGGACTCTAAACCGCAACGTTAGCTTGGTAGGATACGGGTATAGTTGACGTCGATTCATCATTTTTAACATCAATAATTCAAAACCAAACGTGAAACTTTGTTTTCATTCTGATTCTTTATGCAATATGGATAGATTTACGAATTTAAAGACTAAACGAAAAAATTTACGATATATGACATTTCACGTGGTCAGTTAATTAATTTATTGACCGAAATATATGATTAAAATAGGCAGGATTGTAGAAAAAGAAATGGTTGAATCAAAATAATTCCTTCTTAATTTGCAATTTTGTTAGAGGGTACTATGAATGTTCTACCATGTTCCATTTACACACTAAAGGAGTGATACAAGATATAAGGTGTGCAGTTAAGCCAACATTTCTATTTGCAAATAAGGGGTTTCCAAGTGCAAGCCCAAGTACTTATAACATCTCAGGTGGTAGTTGCTAACTTACTAGGTTCAGTCGATATAGTCGTTCAGAATCATTGATCCTATTTCCCTATCGAGCAGCAGCACCTGTTAAAAACAAAGAGAAGAATTCTCAATTTATCCTAAGATCCGCTTTTGTCCGATCCATGTCATAGATCTGATAAAAGCCAGACTAACCAATCAAGTACCTCGTATTTTACTGTGGAGGCACTTTCAGCAATTTATTGCTTATTGCTTTATTGTGTATTTTACCTACTTGATAGCTTAATCTGGCTTTTATGGAGGCACTTTCAACAATATATTTCTGTAGTGTAATTCAAATATAATAAATATTAATATCGTACACATATTTCGCTTGCTCTTTTTTTCTTTGTGCACTATATCATACATATCATCAATAAATATATTTATATAAATCATGTTCCGCAAGCATTGGAATACGATTCATGGGCTTACCTAATTTTGAATTTAAATCTTAGATATTTAAAGCCTTATTTTGTTATTTATTTGGATTCAAAGTTACTCAAAGATTACCTTCTATGGCTAAGCATACTAAACATGATACAACAACAACAATTACTAATTTATCTGCCAAAATATTACTGAAAAGTCGAAAACTCAGTGATTCTACAAGGTAAACGCTCACCTGACCTGTTAGAAAAAAATAAATAGGAATAGAGATAGAATAAAAGTAACCCGAAAACTCAGTGATTCTGAATTTTCTGATCTTGACATTCAAATTTGCCAAATTTGTTTGTTTACTATAATTTAACAAAAGGCATTAAACGATATATCAAAATGATGCATGAAGTGTGGAGCTGTTAGTGCATTCCAAGTATGTCTGTCCAGTAGGAGTGAAGTGTGGAGTTGATATAATTTAAAGATTGAGAAGAGGTAGGGCCAAAGCAGTAAAAGAATGTAACTTTTCAAGTTTCTAGGATTACAAAAAGGTATTATCAAATAAAACTGCTAATGCCATGACGTAAATTGTTGAAAGCGCCTCCATAAAAGCCAAACTAAGCAATGAAGTACCTTGTATTTTATGCCTAACCTAACCTACATGATTTTTAATTGTCTTAATCATTATCTCACATCAGTTCAAATGAAATGATTCATTAAAGAGGAATCATGCCATATCGAGATTTGATCATTGATTGATACAATTTTTATTTTGGTTAATTGTTGAATAGGCTAGAATGAAATAACAATGGTTTTGGAGAGATAGTCGGTGTGGAAGTAAAGCAACATTTCTATTGGCAAATAGGAGGTTTACAAGTGTTGACAGACGGCTAGAATTTCTTCGAATATGTTGTAGAATTCATTTAAGACATGAGCGAAACTTAAAATTGATAAGATTTAGGTGTGCTTTTACAACGGAGAATCATACGGTTTCTTTATGAGGAGTTAGTTGCACCTATGAGTGATATAAATACTACTACTGAATCATTGATCCTAGTTCCCTATCAAGTAGCACCACCAATAACGCTTGGCCATCCAAATTCCCTTTTGATTCCAAGTGCAACTGACCTTGAATATTCTTTAAGCCCCTAGTGATGGATCGACCTGGTACCTAAAGGTTGGTTTCAAATTTAGATTTATGGCTTATATTGGTTGACCTTCAATAGCTCTTGGGTGATTTTGAAATCTTAGGATACAATGATGTATATATATTATGATTGATATCGCGAAGGTAAAGGGACTCTAAACCGCAACGTTAGCTTGGTACGATAGGGGTATAGTTGACGTCGATTCATCATTTTTAATATCAATAATTCAAAACCAAACGTGAAACTTTGTTTTCATTCCGATTCTTTATGCAATATGGATAGATTTACGAATTTAAAGACTAAACGAAAAAATTTACGATGTATGACATTTCACGTGGTCAATTAATTAATTTATTGACCGAAATATATGATTAAATTAGGCAGAATTGTAGAAAAAGAAAAGGTTGAATCAAAATAATTCCTTCTTAATTTGCAATTTTGTTAGAGGGTACTATGAATGTTCTACCATGTTCCTTTTACACACTAAAGGAGTGATACAAGATATAAGGTGTGCAGTTAAGCCAACATTTCTATTTGGAAATAAGGGGTTTCCAAGTGCAAGCCCAAGTACTTATAACATCTCAGGTGGTAGTTGCTAACTTACTAGGTTCAGTCGATATAGTCGTTCAGAATCATTGATCCTATTTCCCTATCGAGCAGCAGCACCTGTTAAAAACAAAGAGAAGAATTCTCAATTTATCCTAAGATCCGCTTTTGTCCGATCCATGTCATAGATCTGATAAAAGCCAGACTAACCAATCAAGTACCTCGTATTTTACTGTGGAGGCACTTTCAACAATTTATTGCTTATTGCTTTATGGTGTATTTTACCTACTTGATAGCTTAATCTGGCTTTTATGGAGGCACTTTCAACAATATATTTCTGTAGTGTAATTCAAATATAATAAATATTAATATCGTACACATATTTCGCTTGCTCTTTTTTTCTTTGTACACTATATCATACATATCATCAATAAATATATTTATATAAATCATGTTCCGCAAGCATTGGAATACGATTCATGGGCTTACCTAATTTTGAATTTAAATCTTAGATATTTAAAGCCTTATTTTGTTATTTATTTGGATTCAAAGTTACTCAAAGATGACCTTCTATGGCTAAGCATACTAAACATGATACAACAACAACAATTACTAATTTATCTGCCAAAATATTACTGAAAAGTCGAAAACTCAGTGATTCTACAAGGTAAACGCTCACCTGACCTGTTAGAAAAAAATAAATAGGAATAGAGATAGAATAAAAGTAACCCGAAAACTCAGTGATTCTGAATTTTCTGATCTTGACATTCAAATTTGCCAAATTTGTTTGTTTACTATAATTGAACAAAAGGCATTAAACGATATATCAAAACGATGCATGAAGTGTGGAGCTGTTAGTGCATTCCAAGTATGTCTGTCCAGTAGGAGTGAAGTGTGGAGTTGATATAATTTAAAGATTGAGAAGAGGTAGTGCCAAAGCAGTAAAAGAATGTAACTTTTCAAGTTTCTAGGATTACAAAAAGGTATTATCAAATAAAACTGCTAATGCCATGACGTAAATTGTTGAAAGCGCCTCCATAAAAGCCAAACTAAGCAATGAAGTACCTTGTATTTTATGCCTAACCTAACCTAACCTACATGATTTTTAATTGTCTTAATCATTATCTCACATCAGTTCAAATGAAATGATTCATTAAAGAGGAATCATGCCATATCGAGATTTGATCATTGATTGATACAATTTTTATTTTGGTTAATTGTTGAATAGGCTATAATGAAATAACAATGGTTTTGGAGAGATAGTCGGTGTGGAAGTAAACCAACATTTCTATTGGCAAATAGGAGGTTTACAAGTGCTGACAGACGGCTAGAATTTCTTCGAATATGTTGTAGAATTCATTTAAGACATGAGCAAAACTTAAAATTGATAAGATTTAGGTGCGCTTTTACAACGGAGAATCATACGGTTTCTTTATGAGGAGTTAGTTGCACCTATGAATGATATAAATACTACTGCTGAATCATTGATCCTAGTTCCCTATCAAGTAGCACCACCAATAACGCTTGGCCATCCAAATTCCCTTTTGATTCCAAGTGCAACTGACCTTGAATATTCTTTAAGCCCCTAGTGATGGATCGACCTGGTACCTAAAGGTTGGTTTCAAATTTAGATTTATGGCTTATATTGGTTGACCTTCAATAGCTCTTGGGTGATTTTGAAATCTTAGGATACAATGATGTATATATATTATGATTGATATCGCGATGGTAAAGGGACTCTAAACCGCAACGTTAGCTTGGTAGGATAGGGGTATAGTTGACGTCGATTCATCATTTTTAACATCAATAATTCAAAACCAAACGTGAAACTTTGTTTTCATTCCGATTCTTTATGCAATATGGATAGATTTACGAATTTAAAGACTAAACGAAAAAATTTACGATGTATGACATTTCACGTGGTCAATTAATTAATTTATTGACCGAAATATATGATTAAATTAGGAAGGATTGTAGAAAAAGAAATGGTTGAATCAAAATAATTCCTTCTTAATTTGCAATTTTGTTAGAGGGTACTATGAATGTTCTACGATGTTCCATTTACACACTAAAGGAGTGATACAAGATATAAGGTGTGCAGTTAAGCCAACGTTTCTATTTGCAAATAAGGGGTTTCCAAGTGCAAGCCCAAGTACTTATAACATCTCAGGTGGTAGTTGCTAACTTACTAGGTTCAGTCGATATAGTCGTTCAGAATCATTAATCCTATTTCCCTATCGAGCAGCAGCACCTGTTAAAAACAAAGAGAAGAATTCTCAATTTATCCTAAGATCCGCTTTTGTCCGATCCATGTCATAGATCTGATAAAAGCCAGACTAACCAATCAAGTACCTCGTATTTTACTGTGGAGGCACTTTCAGCAATTTATTGCTTATTGCTTTATTGTGTATTTTACCTACTTGATAGCTTAATCTGGCTTTTATGGAGGCACTTTCAACAATATATTTCTATAGTGTAATTCAAATATAATAAATATTAATATCGTACACATATTTCGCTTGCTCTTTTTTTCTTTGTACACTATATCATACATATCATCAATAAATATATTTATATAAATCATGTTTCGCAAGCATTGGAATACGATTCATGGGCTTGCCTAATTTTGAATTTAAATCTTAGATATTTAAAGCCTTATTTTGTTATTTATTTGGATTCAAAGTTACTCAAAGATGACCTTCTATGGCTAAGCATACTAAACATGATACAACAACAACAATTACTAATTTATCTGCCAATATATTACTGAAAAGTCGAAAACTCAGTGATTCTACAAGGTAAACGCTCACCTGACCTGTTAGAAAAAAATAAATAGGAATAGAGATAGAATAAAAGTAACCCGAAAACTCAGTGATTCTGAATTTTCTGATCTTGACATTCAAATTTGCCAAATTTGTTTGTTTACTATAATTTAACAAAAAGCATTAAACGATATATCAAAACGATGCATGAAGTGTGGAGTTGTTAGTGCATTCCAAGTATGTCTGTCCAGTAGGAGTGAAGTGTGGAGTTGATATAATTTAAAGATCTAGAAGAGGTAGGGCCAAAGCAGTAAAAGAATGTAACTTTTCAAGTTTCTAGGATTACAAAAAGGTATTATCAAATAAAACTGCTAATGCCATGACGTAAATTGTTGAAAGCGCCTCCATAAAAGCCAAACTAAGCAATGAAGTACCTTGTATTTTATGCCTAACCTAACCTAACCTACATGATTTTTAATTGTCTTAATCATTATCTCACATCAGTTCAAATGAAATGATTCATTAAAGAGGAATCATGCCATATCGAGATTTGATCATTGATTGATACAATTTTTATTTTGGTTAATTGTTGAATAGGCTAGAATGAAATAACAATGGTTTTGGAGAGATAGTCGGTGTGGAAGTAAACCAACATTTCTATTGGCAAATAGGAGGTTTACAAGTGTTGACAGACGGCTAGAATTTCTTCGAATATGTTGTAGAATTCATTTAAGACATGAGCGAAACTTAAAATTGATAAGATTTAGGTGCGCTTTTACAACGGAGAATCATACGGTTTCTTTATGAGGAGTTAGTTGCACCTATGAATGATATAAATACTACTGCTGAATCATTGATCCTAGTTCCCTATCAAGTAGCACCACCAATAACGCTTGGCCATCCAAATTCCCTTTTGATTCCAAGTGCAACTGACCTTGAATACTCTTTAAGCCCCTAGTGATGGATCGACGTGGTACCTAAAGGTTGGTTTCAAATTTAGATTTATGGCTTATATTGGTTGACCTTCAATAGCTCTTGGGTGATTTTGAAATCTTAGGATACAATGATGTATATATATTATGATTGATATCGCAAAGGTAAAGGGACTCTAAACCGCAACGTTAGCTTGGTAGGATACGGGTATAGTTGACGTCGATTCATCATTTTTAACATCAATAATTCAAAACCAAACGTGAAACTTTGTTTTCATTCTGATTCTTTATGCAATATGGATAGATTTACGAATTTAAAGACTAAACGAAAAAATTTACGATATATGACATTTCACGTGGTCAGTTAATTAATTTATTGACCGAAATATATGATTAAAATAGGCAGGATTGTAGAAAAAGAAATGGTTGAATCAAAATAATTCCTTCTTAATTTGCAATTTTGTTAGAGGGTACTATGAATGTTCTACCATGTTCCATTTACACACTAAAGGAGTGATACAAGATATAAGGTGTGCAGTTAAGCCAACATTTCTATTTGCAAATAAGGGGTTTCCAAGTGCAAGCCCAAGTACTTATAACATCTCAGGTGGTAGTTTCTAACTTACTAGGTTCAGTCGATATAGTCGTTCAGAATCATTGATCCTATTTCCCTATCGAGCAGCAGCACCTGTTAAAAACAAAGAGAAGAATTCTCAATTTATCCTAAGATCCGCTTTTGTCCGATCCATGTCATAGATCTGATAAAAGCCAGACTAACCAATCAAGTACCTCGTATTTTACTGTGGAGGCACTTTCAGCAATTTATTGCTTATTGCTTTATTGTGTATTTTACCTACTTGATAGCTTAATCTGGCTTTTATGGAGGCACTTTCAACAATATATTTCTGTAGTGTAATTCAAATATAATAAATATTAATATCGTACACATATTTCGCTTGCTCTTTTTTTCTTTGTGCACTATATCATACATATCATCAATAAATATATTTATATAAATCATGTTCCGCAAGCATTGGAATACGATTCATGGGCTTACCTAATTTTGAATTTAAATCTTAGATATTTAAAGCCTTATTTTGTTATTTATTTGGATTCAAAGTTACTCAAAGATGACCTTCTATGGCTAAGCATACTAAACATGATACAACAACAACAATTACTAATTTATCTGCCAAAATATTACTGAAAAGTCGAAAACTCAGTGATTCTACAAGGTAAACGCTCACCTGACCTGTTAGAAAAAAATAAATAGGAATAGAGATAGAATAAAAGTAACCCGAAAACTCAGTGATTCTGAATTTTCTGATCTTGACATTCAAATTTGCCAAATTTGTTTGTTTACTATAATTTAACAAAAGGCATTAAACGATATATCAAAATGATGCATGAAGTGTGGAGCTGTTAGTGCATTCCAAGTATGTCTGTCCAGTAGGAGTGAAGTGTGGAGTTGATATAATTTAAAGATTGAGAAGAGGTAGGGCCAAAGCAGTAAAAGAATGTAACTTTTCAAGTTTCTAGGATTACAAAAAGGTATTATCAAATAAAACTGCTAATGCCATGACGTAAATTGTTGAAAGCGCCTCCATAAAAGCCAAACTAAGCAATGAAGTACCTTGTATTTTATGCCTAACCTAACCTACATGATTTTTAATTGTCTTAATCATTATCTCACATCAGTTCAAATGAAATGATTCATTAAAGAGGAATCATGCCATATCGAGATTTGATCATTGATTGATACAATTTTTATTTTGGTTAATTGTTGAATAGGCTAGAATGAAATAACAATGGTTTTGGAGAGATAGTCGGTGTGGAAGTAAAGCAACATTTCTATTGGCAAATAGGAGGTTTACAAGTGTTGACAGACGGCTAGAATTTCTTCGAATATGTTGTAGAATTCATTTAAGACATGAGCGAAACTTAAAATTGATAAGATTTAGGTGTGCTTTTACAACGGAGAATCATACGGTTTCTTTATGAGGAGTTAGTTGCACCTATGAGTGATATAAATACTACTACTGAATCATTGATCCTAGTTCCCTATCAAGTAGCACCACCAATAACGCTTGGCCATCCAAATTCCCTTTTGATTCCAAGTGCAACTGACCTTGAATATTCTTTAAGCCCCTAGTGATGGATCGACCTGGTACCTAAAGGTTGGTTTCAAATTTAGATTTATGGCTTATATTGGTTGACCTTCAATAGCTCTTGGGTGATTTTGAAATCTTAGGATACAATGATGTATATATATTATGATTGATATCGCGAAGGTAAAGGGACTCTAAACCGCAACGTTAGCTTGGTACGATAGGGGTATAGTTGACGTCGATTCATCATTTTTAATATCAATAATTCAAAACCAAACGTGAAACTTTGTTTTCATTCCGATTCTTTATGCAATATGGATAGATTTACGAATTTAAAGACTAAACGAAAAAATTTACGATGTATGACATTTCACGTGGTCAATTAATTAATTTATTGACCGAAATATATGATTAAATTAGGCAGAATTGTAGAAAAAGAAAAGGTTGAATCAAAATAATTCCTTCTTAATTTGCAATTTTGTTAGAGGGTACTATGAATGTTCTACCATGTTCCTTTTACACACTAAAGGAGTGATACAAGATATAAGGTGTGCAGTTAAGCCAACATTTCTATTTGGAAATAAGGGGTTTCCAAGTGCAAGCCCAAGTACTTATAACATCTCAGGTGGTAGTTGCTAACTTACTAGGTTCAGTCGATATAGTCGTTCAGAATCATTGATCCTATTTCCCTATCGAGCAGCAGCACCTGTTAAAAACAAAGAGAAGAATTCTCAATTTATCCTAAGATCCGCTTTTGTCCGATCCATGTCATAGATCTGATAAAAGCCAGACTAACCAATCAAGTACCTCGTATTTTACTGTGGAGGCACTTTCAACAATTTATTGCTTATTGCTTTATGGTGTATTTTACCTACTTGATAGCTTAATCTGGCTTTTATGGAGGCACTTTCAACAATATATTTCTGTAGTGTAATTCAAATATAATAAATATTAATATCGTACACATATTTCGCTTGCTCTTTTTTTCTTTGTACACTATATCATACATATCATCAATAAATATATTTATATAAATCATGTTCCGCAAGCATTGGAATACGATTCATGGGCTTACCTAATTTTGAATTTAAATCTTAGATATTTAAAGCCTTATTTTGTTATTTATTTGGATTCAAAGTTACTCAAAGATGACCTTCTATGGCTAAGCATACTAAACATGATACAACAACAACAATTACTAATTTATCTGCCAAAATATTACTGAAAAGTCGAAAACTCAGTGATTCTACAAGGTAAACGCTCACCTGACCTGTTAGAAAAAAATAAATAGGAATAGAGATAGAATAAAAGTAACCCGAAAACTCAGTGATTCTGAATTTTCTGATCTTGACATTCAAATTTGCCAAATTTGTTTGTTTACTATAATTGAACAAAAGGCATTAAACGATATATCAAAACGATGCATGAAGTGTGGAGCTGTTAGTGCATTCCAAGTATGTCTGTCCAGTAGGAGTGAAGTGTGGAGTTGATATAATTTAAAGATTGAGAAGAGGTAGTGCCAAAGCAGTAAAAGAATGTAACTTTTCAAGTTTCTAGGATTACAAAAAGGTATTATCAAATAAAACTGCTAATGCCATGACGTAAATTGTTGAAAGCGCCTCCATAAAAGCCAAACTAAGCAATGAAGTACCTTGTATTTTATGCCTAACCTAACCTAACCTACATGATTTTTAATTGTCTTAATCATTATCTCACATCAGTTCAAATGAAATGATTCATTAAAGAGGAATCATGCCATATCGAGATTTGATCATTGATTGATACAATTTTTATTTTGGTTAATTGTTGAATAGGCTATAATGAAATAACAATGGTTTTGGAGAGATAGTCGGTGTGGAAGTAAACCAACATTTCTATTGGCAAATAGGAGGTTTACAAGTGCTGACAGACGGCTAGAATTTCTTCGAATATGTTGTAGAATTCATTTAAGACATGAGCAAAACTTAAAATTGATAAGATTTGGGTGCGCTTTTACAACAGAGAATCATACGGTTTCTTTATGAGGAGTTAGTTGCACCTATGAATGATATAAATACTACTGCTGAATCATTGATCCTAGTTCCCTATCAAGTAGCACCACCAATAACGCTTGGCCATCCAAATTCCCTTTTGATTCCAAGTGCAACTGACCTTGAATATTCTTTAAGCCCCTAGTGATGGATCGACCTGGTACCTAAAGGTTGGTTTCAAATTTAGATTTATGGCTTATATTGGTTGACCTTCAATAGCTCTTGGGTGATTTTGAAATCTTAGGATACAATGATGTATATATATTATGATTGATATCGCGAAGGTAAAGGGACTCTAAACCGCAACGTTAGCTTGGTAGGATAGGGGTATAGTTGACGTCGATTCATCATTTTTAACATCAATAATTCAAAACCAAACGTGAAACTTTGTTTTCATTCCGATTCTTTATGCAATATGGATAGATTTACGAATTTAAAGACTAAACGAAAAAATTTACGATGTATGACATTTCACGTGGTCAATTAATTAATTTATTGACCGAAATATATGATTAAATTAGGCAGGATTATAGAAAAAGAAATGGTTGAATCAAAATAATTCCTTCTTAATTTGCAATTTTGTTAGAGGGTACTATGAATGTTCTACCATGTTCCATTTACACACTAAAGGAGTGATACAAGATATAAGGTGTGCAGTTAAGCCAACATTTCTATTTGCAAATAAGGGGTTTCCAAGTGCAAGCCCAAGTACTTATAACATCTCAGGTGGTAGTTGCTAACTTACTAGGTTCAGTCGATATAGTCGTTCAGAATCATTGATCCTATTTCCCTATCGAGCAGCAGCACCTGTTAAAAACAAAGAGAAGAATTCTCAATTTATCCTAAGATCCGCTTTTGTCCGATCCATGTCATAGATCTGATAAAAGCCAGACTAACCAATCAAGTACCTCCTATTTTACTGTGGAGGCACTTTCAGCAATTTATTGCTTATT
Organism: Nuphar pumila; assembly: GCF_984573655.1. Taxonomy (NCBI): domain Eukaryota; kingdom Viridiplantae; phylum Streptophyta; class Magnoliopsida; order Nymphaeales; family Nymphaeaceae; genus Nuphar; species Nuphar pumila. The sequence goes on from NC_143263.1 coordinate 60,869,985, forward strand.
GCTTTATTGTGTATTTTACCTACTTGATAGCTTAATCTGGCTTTTATGGAGGCACTTTCAACAATATATTTCTGTAGTGTAATTCAAATATAATAAATATTAATATCGTACACATATTTCGCTTGCTCTTTTTTTCTTTGTACACTATATCATACATATCATCAATAAATATATTTATATAAATCATGTTCCGCAAGCATTGGAATACGATTCATGGGCTTACCTAATTTTGAATTTAAATCTTAGATATTTAAAGCCTTATTTTGTTATTTATTTGGATTCAAAGTTACTCAAAGATGACCTTCTATGGCTAAGCATACTAAACATGATACAACAACAACAATTACTAATTTATCTGCCAATATATTATTGAAAAGTCGAAAACTCAGTGATTCTACAAGGTAAACGCTCACCTGACCTGTTAGAAAAAAATAAATAGGAATAGAGATAGAATAAAAGTAACCCGAAAACTCAGTGATTCTGAATTTTCTGATCTTGACATTCAAATTTGCCAAATTTGTTTGTTTACTATAATTTAACAAAAAGCATTAAACGATATATCAAAACGATGCATGAAGTGTGGAGTTGTTAGTGCATTCCAAGTATGTCTGTCCAGTAGGAGTGAAGTGTGGAGTTGATATAATTTAAAGATTGAGAAGAGGTAGGGCCAAAGCAGTAAAAGAATGTAACTTTTCAAGTTTCTAGGATTACAAAAAGGTATTATCAAATAAAACTGCTAATGCCATGACATAAATTGTTGAAAGCGCCTCCATAAAAGCCAAACTAAGCAATGAAGTACCTTGTATTTTATGCCTAACCTAACCAAACCTACATGATTTTTAATTGTCTTAATCATTATCTCACATCAGTTCAAATGAAATGATTCATTAAAGAGGAATCATGCCATATCGAGATTTGATCATTGATTGATACAATTTTTATTTTGGTTAATTGTTGAATAGGCTATAATGAAATAACAATGGTTTTGGAGAGATAGTCGGTGTGGAAGTAAACCAACATTTCTATTGGCAAATAGGAGGTTTACAAGTGCTGACAGACGGCTAGAATTTCTTCGAATATGTTGTAGAATTCATTTAAGACATGAGCAAAACTTAAAATTGATAAGATTTAGGTGCGCTTTTACAACGGAGAATCATACGGTTTCTTTATGAGGAGTTAGTTGCACCTATGAATGATATAAATACTACTGCTGAATCATTGATCCTAGTTCCCTATCAAGTAGCACCACCAATAACGCTTGGCCATCCAAATTCCCTTTTGATTCCAAGTGCAACTGACCTTGAATATTCTTTAAGCCCCTAGTGATGGATCGACCTGGTACCTAAAGGTTGGTTTCAAATTTAGATTTATGGCTTATATTGGTTGACCTTCAATAGCTCTTGGGTGATTTTGAAATCTTAGGATACAATGATGTATATATATTATGATTGATATCGCGAAGGTAAAGGGACTCTAAACCGCAACGTTAGCTTGGTAGGATAGGGGTATAGTTGACGTCGATTCATCATTTTTAACATCAATAATTCAAAACCAAACGTGAAACTTTGTTTTCATTCCGATTCTTTATGCAATATGGATAGATTTACGAATTTAAAGACTAAACGAAAAAATTTACGATGTATGACATTTCACGTGGTCAATTAATTAATTTATTGACCGAAATATATGATTAAATTAGGCAGAATTGTAGAAAAAGAAAAGGTTGAATCAAAATAATTCCTTCTTAATTTGCAATTTTGTTAGAGGGTACTATGAATGTTCTACCATGTTCCTTTTACACACTAAAGGAGTGATACAAGATATAAGGTGTGCAGTTAAGCCAACATTTCTATTTGGAAATAAGGGGTTTCCAAGTGCAAGCCCAAGTACTTATAACATCTCAGGTGGTAGTTGCTAACTTACTAGGTTCAGTCGATATAGTCGTTCAGAATCATTGATCCTATTTCCCTATCGAGCAGCAGCACCTGTTAAAAACAAAGAGAAGAATTCTCAATTTATCCTAAGATCCGCTTTTGTCCGATCCATGTCATAGATCTGATAAAAGCCAGACTAACCAATCAAGTACCTCGTATTTTACTGTGGAGGCACTTTCAGCAATTTATTGCTTATTGCTTTATTGTGTATTTTACCTACTTGATAGCTTAATCTGGCTTTTATGGAGGCACTTTCAACAATATATTTCTATAGTGTAATTCAAATATAATAAATATTAATATCGTACACATATTTTGCTTGCTCTTTTTTTCTTTGTACACTATATCATACATATCATCAATAAATATATTTATATAAATCATGTTCCGCAAGCATTGGAATACGATTCATGGGCTTGCCTAATTTTGAATTTAAATCTTAGATATTTAAAGCCTTATTTTGTTATTTATTTGGATTCAAAGTTACTCAAAGATGACCTTCTATGGCTAAGCATACTAAACATGATACAACAACAACAATTACTAATTTATCTGCCAAAATATTACTGAAAAGTCGAAAACTCAGTGATTCTACAAGGTAAACGCTCACCTGACCTGTTAGAAAAAAATAAATAGGAATAGAGATAGAATAAAAGTAACCCGAAAACTCAGTGATTCTGAATTTTCTGATCTTGACATTCAAATTTGCCAAATTTGTTTGTTTACTATAATTTAACAAAAGGCATTAAACGATATATCAAAATGATGCATGAAGTGTGGAGCTGTTAGTGCATTCCAAGTATGTCTGTCCAGTAGGAGTGAAGTGTGGAGTTGATATAATTTAAAGATTGAGAAGAGGTAGGGCCAAAGCAGTAAAAGAATGTAACTTTTCAAGTTTCTAGGATTACAAAAAGGTATTATCAAATAAAACTGCTAATGCCATGACGTAAATTGTTGAAAGCGCCTCCATAAAAGCCAAACTAAGCAATGAAGTACCTTGTATTTTATGCCTAACCTAACCTAACCTACATGATTTTTAATTGTCTTAATCATTATCTCACATCAGTTCAAATGAAATGATTCATTAAAGAGGAATCATGCCATATCGAGATTTGATCATTGATTGATACAATTTTTATTTTGGTTAATTGTTGAATAGGCTAGAATGAAATAACAATGGTTTTGGAGAGATAGTCGGTGTGGAAGTAAACCAACATTTCTATTGGCAAATAGGAGGTTTACAAGTGTTGACAGACGGCTAGAATTTCTTCGAATATGTTGTAGAATTCATTTAAGACATGAGCGAAACTTAAAATTGATAAGATTTAGGTGCGCTTTTACAACGGAGAATCATACGGTTTCTTTATGAGGAGTTAGTTGCACCTATGAATGATATAAATACTACTGTTGAATCATTGATCCTAGTTCCCTATCAAGTAGCACCACCAATAACGCTTGGCCATCCAAATTCCCTTTTGATTCCAAGTGCAACTGACCTTGAATACTCTTTAAGCCCCTAGTGATGGATCGACGTGGTACCTAAAGGTTGGTTTCAAATTTAGATTTATGGCTTATATTGGTTGACCTTCAATAGCTCTTGGGTGATTTTGAAATCTTAGGATACAATGATGTATATATATTATGATTGATATCGCGAAGGTAAAGGGACTCTAAACCGCAACGTTAGCTTGGTAGGATACGGGTATAGTTGACGTCGATTCATCATTTTTAACATCAATAATTCAAAACCAAACGTGAAACTTTGTTTTCATTCCGATTCTTTATGCAATATGGATAGATTTACGAATTTAAAGACTAAACGAAAAAATTTACGATATATGACATTTCACGTGGTCAGTTAATTAATTTATTGACCGAAATATATGATTAAAATAGGCAGGATTGTAGAAAAAGAAATGGTTGAATCAAAATAATTCCTTCTTAATTTGCAATTTTGTTAGAGGGTACTATGAATGTTCTACCATGTTCCATTTACACACTAAAGGAGTGATACAAGATATAAGGTGTGCAGTTAAGCCAACATTTCTATTTGCAAATAAGGGGTTTCCAAGTGCAAGCCCAAGTACTTATAACATCTCAGGTGGTAGTTTCTAACTTACTAGGTTCAGTCGATATAGTCGTTCAGAATCATTGATCCTATTTCGCTATCGAGCAGCAGCACCTGTTAAAAACAAAGAGAAGAATTCTCAATTTATCCTAAGATCCGCTTTTGTCCGATCCATGTCATAGATCTGATAAAAGCCAGACTAACCAATCAAGTACCTCGTATTTTACTGTGGAGGCACTTTCAGCAATTTATTGCTTATTGCTTTATTGTGTATTTTACCTACTTGATAGCTTAATCTGGCTTTTATGGAGGCACTTTCAACAATATATTTCTGTAGTGTAATTCAAATATAATAAATATTAATATCGTACACATATTTCGCTTGCTCTTTTTTTCTTTGTGCACTATATCATACATATCATCAATAAATATATTTATATAAATCATGTTCCGCAAGCATTGGAATACGATTCATGGGCTTACCTAATTTTGAATTTAAATCTTAGATATTTAAAGCCTTATTTTGTTATTTATTTGGATTCAAAGTTACTCAAAGATGACCTTCTATGGCTAAGCATACTAAACATGATACAACAACAACAATTACTAATTTATCTGCCAAAATATTACTGAAAAGTCGAAAACTCAGTGATTCTACAAGGTAAACGCTCACCTGACCTGTTAGAAAAAAATAAATAGGAATAGAGATAGAATAAAAGTAACCCGAAAACTCAGTGATTCTGAATTTTCTGATCTTGACATTCAAATTTGCCAAATTTGTTTGTTTACTATAATTTAACAAAAGGCATTAAACGATATATCAAAATGATGCATGAAGTGTGGAGCTGTTAGTGCATTCCAAGTATGTCTGTCCAGTAGGAGTGAAGTGTGGAGTTGATATAATTTAAAGATTGAGAAGAGGTAGGGCCAAAGCAGTAAAAGAATGTAACTTTTCAAGTTTCTAGGATTACAAAAAGGTATTATCAAATAAAACTGCTAATGCCATGACGTAAATTGTTGAAAGCGCCTCCATAAAAGCCAAACTAAGCAATGAAGTACCTTGTATTTTATGCCTAACCTAACCTACATGATTTTTAATTGTCTTAATCATTATCTCACATCAGTTCAAATGAAATGATTCATTAAAGAGGAATCATGCCATATCGAGATTTGATCATTGATTGATACAATTTTTATTTTGGTTAATTGTTGAATAGGCTAGAATGAAATAACAATGGTTTTGGAGAGATAGTCGGTGTGGAAGTAAACCAACATTTCTATTGGCAAATAGGAGGTTTACAAGTGTTGACAGACGGCTAGAATTTCTTCGAATATGTTGTAGAATTCATTTAAGACATGAGCGAAACTTAAAATTGATAAGATTTAGGTGCGCTTTTACAACGGAGAATCATACGGTTTCTTTATGAGGAGTTAGTTGCACCTATGAATGATATAAATACTACGGCTGAATCATTGATCCTAGTTCCCTATCAAGTAGCACCACCAATAACGCTTGGCCATCCAAATTCCCTTTTGATTCCAAGTGCAACTGACCTTGAATACTCTTTAAGCCCCTAGTGATGGATCGACCTGGTACCTAAAGGTTGGTTTCAAATTTAGATTTATGGCTTATATTGGTTGACCTTCAATAGCTCTTGGGTGATTTTGAAATCTTAGGATACAATGATGTATATATATTATGATTGATATCGCGAAGGTAAAGGGACTCTAAACCGCAACGTTAGCTTGGTAGGATAGGGGTATAGTTGACGTCGATTCATCATTTTTAACATCAATAATTCAAAACCAAACATGAAACTTTGTTTTCATTCCGATTCTTTATGCAATATGGATAGATTTACGAATTTAAAGACTAAACGAAAAAATTTACGATGTATGACATTTCACGTGGTCAATTAATTAATTTATTGACCGAAATATATGATTAAATTAGGCAGAATTGTAGAAAAAGAAAAGGTTGAATCAAAATAATTCCTTCTTAATTTGCAATTTTGTTAGAGGGTACTATGAATGTTCTACCATGTTCCATTTACACACTAAAGGAGTGATACAAGATATAAGGTGTGCAGTTAAGCCAACATTTCTATTTGCAAATAAGGGGTTTCCAAGTGCAAGCCCAAGTACTTATAACATCTCAGGTGGTAGTTGCTAACTTACTAGGTTCAGTCGATATAGTCGTTCAGAATCATTGATCCTATTTCCCTATCGAGCAGCAGCACCTGTTAAAAACAAAGAGAAGAATTCTCAAATTATCCTAAGATCCGCTTTTGTCCGATCCATGTCATAGATCTGATAAAAGCCAGACTAACCAATCAAGTACCTCGTATTTTACTGTGGAGGCACTTTCAACAATTTATTGCTTATTGCTTTATTGTGTATTTTACCTACTTGATAGCTTAATCTGGCTTTTATGGAGGCACTTTCAACAATATATTTCTGTAGTGTAATTCAAATATAATAAATATTAATATCGTACACATATTTCGCTTGCTCTTTTTTTCTTTGTGCACTATATCATACATATCATCAATAAATATATTTATATAAATCATGTTCCGCAAGCATTGGAATACGATTCATGGGCTTACCTAATTTTGAATTTAAATCTTAGATATTTAAAGCCTTATTTTGTTATTTATTTGGATTCAAAGTTACTCAAAGATGACCTTCTATGGCTAAGCATACTAAACATGATACAACAACAACAATTACTAATTTATCTGCCAAAATATTACTGAAAAGTCGAAAACTCAGTGATTCTACAAGGTAAACGCTCACCTGACCTGTTAGAAAAAAATAAATAGGAATAGAGATAGAATAAAAGTAACCCAAAAACTCAGTGATTCTGAATTTTCTGATCTTGACATTCAAATTTGCCAAATTTGTTTGTTTACTATAATTTAACAAAAGGCATTAAACGATATATCAAAATGATGCATGAAGTGTGGAGCTGTTAGTGCATTCCAAGTATGTCTGTCCAGTAGGAGTGAAGTGTGGAGTTGATATAATTTAAAGATTGAGAAGAGGTAGGGCCAAAGCAGTAAAAGAATGTAACTTTTCAAGTTTCTAGGATTACAAAAAGGTATTATCAAATAAAACTGCTAATGCCATGACGTAAATTGTTGAAAGCTCCTCCATAAAAGCCAAACTAAGCAATGAAGTACCTTGTATTTTATGCCTAACCTAACCTACATGATTTTTAATTGTCTTAATCATTATCTCACATCAGTTCAAATGAAATGATTCATTAAAGAGGAATCATGCCATATCGAGATTTGATCATTGATTGATACAATTTTTATTTTGGTTAATTGTTGAATAGGCTAGAATGAAATAACAATGGTTTTGGAGAGATAGTCGGTGTGGAAGTAAACCAACATTTCTATTGGCAAATAGGAGGTTTACAAGTGTTGACAGACGGCTAGAATTTCTTCGAATATGTTGTAGAATTCATTTAAGACATGAGCGAAACTTAAAATTTATAAGATTTAGGTGCGCTTTTACAACGGAGAATCATACGGTTTCTTTATGAGGAGTTAGTTGCACCTATGAATGATATAAATACTACGGCTGAATCATTGATCCTAGTTCCCTATCAAGTAGCACCACCAATAACGCTTGGCCATCCAAATTCCCTTTTGATTCCAAGTGCAACTGACCTTGAATACTCTTTAAGCCCCTAGTGATGGATCGACCTGGTACCTAAAGGTTGTTTTCAAATTTAGATTTATGGCTTATATTGGTTGACCTTCAATAGCTCTTGGGTGATTTTGAAATCTTAGGATACAATGATGTATATATATTATGATTGATATCGCGAAGGTAAAGGGACTCTAAACCGCAACGTTAGCTTGGTAGGATAGGGGTATAGTTGACGTCGATTCATCATTTTTAACATCAATAATTCAAAACCAAACATGAAACTTTGTTTTCATTCCGATTCTTTATGCAATATGGATAGATTTACGAATTTAAAGACTAAACGAAAAAATTTACGATGTATGACATTTCACGTGGTCAATTAATTAATTTATTGACCGAAATATATGATTAAATTAGGCAGAATTGTAGAAAAAGAAAAGGTTGAATCAAAATAATTCCTTCTTAATTTGCAATTTTGTTAGAGGGTACTATGAATGTTCTACCATGTTCCATTTACACACTAAAGGAGTGATACAAGATATAAGGTGTGCAGTTAAGCCAACATTTCTATTTGCAAATAAGGGGTTTCCAAGTGCAAGCCCAAGTACTTATAACATCTCAGGTGGTAGTTGCTAACTTACTAGGTTCAGTCGATATAGTCGTTCAGAATCATTGATCCTATTTCCCTATCGAGCAGCAGCACCTGTTAAAAACAAAGAGAAGAATTCTCAATTTATCCTAAGATCCGCTTTTGTCCGATCCATGTCATAGATCTGATAAAAGCCAGACTAACCAATCAAGTACCTCGTATTTTACTGTGGAGGCACTTTCAACAATTTATTGCTTATTGCTTTATTGTGTATTTTACCTACTTGATAGCTTAATCTGGCTTTTATGGAGGCACTTTCAACAATATAATTCTGTAGTGTAATTTAAATATAATAAATATTAATATCGTACACATATTTCGCTTGCTCTTTTTTTCTTTGTGCACTATATCATACATATCATCAATAAATATATTTATATAAATCATGTTCCGCAAGCATTGGAATACGATTCTTGGGCTTACCTAATTTTGAATTTAAATCTTAGATATTTAAAGCCTTATTTTGTTATTTATTTGGATTCAAAGTTACTCAAAGATGACCTTCTATGGCTAAGCATACTAAACATGATACAACAACAACAATTACTAATTTATCTGCCAAAATATTACTGAAAAGTCGAAAACTCAGTGATTCTATAAGGTAAACGCTCACCTGACCTGTTAGAAAAAAATAAATAGGAATAGAGATAGAATAAAAGTAACCCGAAAACTCAGTGATTCTGAATTTTCTGATCTTGACATTCAAATTTGCCAAATTTGTTTGTTTACTATAATTTAACAAAAGGCATTAAACGATATATCAAAATGATGCATGAAGTGTGGAGCTGTTAGTGCATTCCAAGTATGTCTGTCCAGTAGGAGTGAAGTGTGGAGTTGATATAATTTAAAGATTGAGAAGAGGTAGGGCCAAAGCAGTAAAAGAATGTAACTTTTCAAGTTTCTAGGATTACAAAAAGGTATTATCAAATAAAACTGCTAATGCCATGACGTAAATTGTTGAAAGCGCCTCCATAAAAGCCAAACTAAGCAATGAAGTACCTTGTATTTTATGCCTAACCTAACCTACATGATTTTTAATTGTCTTAATCATTATCTCACATCAGTTCAAATGAAATGATTCATTAAAGAGGAATCATGCCATATCGAGATTTGATCATTGATTGATACAATTTTTATTTTGGTTAATTGTTGAATAGGCTAGAATGAAATAACAATGGTTTTGGAGAGATAGTCGGTGTGGAAGTAAACCAACATTTCTATTGGCAAATAGGAGGTTTACAAGTGTTGACAGACGGCTAGAATTTCTTCGAATATGTTGTAGAATTCATTTAAGACATGAGCGAAACTTAAAATTGATAAGATTTAGGTGCGCTTTTACAACGGAGAATCATACGGTTTCTTTATGAGGAGTTAGTTGCACCTATGAATGATATAAATACTACGGCTGAATCATTGATCCTAGTTCCCTATCAAGTAGCACCACCAATAACGCTTGGCCATCCAAATTCCCTTTTGATTCCAAGTGCAACTGACCTTGAATACTCTTTAAGCCCCTAGTGATGGATCGACCTGGTACCTAAAGGTTGGTTTCAAATTTAGATTTATGGCTTATATTGGTTGACCTTCAATAGCTCTTGGGTGATTTTGAAATCTTAGGATACAATGATGTATATATATTATGATTGATATCGCGAAGGTAAAGGGACTCTAAACCGCAACGTTAGCTTGGTAGGATAGGGGTATAGTTGACGTCGATTCAGCATTTTTAACATCAATAATTCAAAACCAAACGTGAAACTTTGTTTTCATTCCGATTCTTTATGCAATATGGATAGATTTACGAATTTAAAGACTAAACGAATAAATTTACGATGTATGACATTTCACGTGGTCAATTAATTAATTTATTGACCGAAATATATTATTAAATTAGGCAGAATTGTAGAAAAAGAAAAGGTTGAATCAAAATAATTCCTTCTTAATTTGCAATTTTGTTAGAGGGTACTATGAATGTTCTACCATGTTCCATTTACACACTAAAGGAGTGATACAAGATATAAGGTGTGCAGTTAAGCCAACATTTCTATTTGCAAATAAGGGGTTTCCAAGTGCAAGCCCAAGTACTTATAACATCTCAGGTGGTAGTTGCTAACTTACTAGGTTCAGTCGATATAGTCGTTTAGAATCATTGATCCTATTTCCCTATCGAGCAGCAGCACCTGTTAAAAACAAAGAGAAGAATTCTCAATTTATCCTAAGATCCGCTTTTGTCCGATCCATGTCATAGATCTGATAAAAGCCAGACTAACCAATCAAGTACCTCGTATTTTACTGTGGAGGCACTTTCAACAATTTATTGCTTATTGCTTTATTGTGTATTTTACCTACTTGATAGCTTAATCTGGCTTTTATGGAGGCACTTTCAACAATATATTTCTGTAGTGTAATTCAAATATAATAAATATTAATATCGTACACATATTTCGCTTGCTCTTTTTTTCTTTGTACACTATATCATACATATCATCAATAAATATATTTATATAAATCATGTTCCGCAAGCATTGGAATACGATTCATGGGCTTACCTAATTTTGAATTTAAATCTTAGATATTTAAAGCCTTATTTTGTTATTTATTTGGATTCAAAGTTACTCAAAGATGACCTTCTATGGCTAAGCATACTAAACATGATACAACAACAACAATTACTAATTTATCTGCCAAAATATTACTGAAAAGTCGAAAACTCAGTGATTCTACAAGGTAAACGCTCACCTGACCTGTTAGAAAAAAATAAATAGGAATAGAGATAGAATAAAAGTAACCCGAAAACTCAGTGATTCTGAATTTTCTGATCTTGACATTCAAATTTGCCAAATTTGTTTGTTTACTATAATTTAACAAAAGGCATTAAACGATATATCAAAACGATGCATGAAGTGTGGAGCTGTTAGTGCATTCCAAGTATGTCTGTCCAGTAGGAGTGAAGTGTGGAGTTGATATAATTTAAAGATTGAGAAGAGGTAGTGCCAAAGCAGTAAAAGAATGTAACTTTTCAAGTTTCTAGGATTACAAAAAGGTATTATCAAATAAAACTGCTAATGCCATGACGTAAATTGTTGAAAGCGCCTCCATAAAAGCCAAACTAAGCAATGAAGTACCTTGTATTTTATGCCTAACCTAACCTACATGATTTTTAATTGTCTTAATCATTATCTCACATCAGTTCAAATGAAATGATTCATTAAAGAGGAATCATGCCATATCGAGATTTGATCATTGATTGATACAATTTTTATTTTGGTTAATTGTTGAATAGGCTAGAATGAAATAACAATGGTTTTGGAGAGATAGTCGGTGTGGAAGTAAACCAACATTTCTATTGGCAAATAGGAGGTTTACAAGTGTTGACAGACGGCTAGAATTTCTTCGAATATGTTGTAGAATTCATTTAAGACATGAGCGAAACTTAAAATTGATAAGATTTAGGTGCGCTTTTACAACGGAGAATCATACGGTTTCTTTATGAGGGGTTAGTTGCACCTATGAATGATATAAATACTACGGCTGAATCATTGATCCTAGTTCCCTATCAAGTAGCACCACCAATAACGCTTGGCCATCCAAATTCCCTTTTGATTCCAAGTGCAACTGACCTTGAATACTCTTTAAGCCCCTAGTGATGGATCGACCTGGTACCTAAAGGTTGGTTTCAAATTTAGATTTATGGCTTATATTGGTTGACCTTCAATAGCTCTTGGGTGATTTTGAAATCTTAGGATACAATGATGTATATATATTATGATTGATATAGCGAAGGTAAAGGGACTCTAAACCGCAACGTTAGCTTGGTAGGATAGGGGTATAGTTGACGTCGATTCATCATTTTTAACATCAATAATTCAAAACCAAACGTGAAACTTTTGTTTTCATTCCGATTCTTTATGCAATATGGATAGATTTACGAATTTAAAGACTAAACGAAAAAATTTATGATGTATGACATTTCACGTGGTCAATTAATTAATTTATTGACCGAAATATATGATTAAATTAGGCAGGATTGTAGAAAAAGAAATGGTTGAATCAAAATAATTCCTTCTTAATTTGCAATTTTGTTAGAGGGTACTATGAATGTTCTACCATGTTCCATTTACACACTAAAGGAGTGATACAAGATATAAGGTGTGCAGTTAAGCCAACATTTCTATTTGCAAATAAGGGGTTTCCAAGTGCAAGCCCAAGTACTTATAACATCTCAGGTGGTAATTGCTAACTTACTAGGTTCAGTCGATATAGTCGTTCAGAATCATTGATCCTATTTCCCTATCGAGCAGCAGCACCTGTTAAAAACAAAGAGAAGAATTCTCAATTTATCCTAAGATTCGCTTTTGTCCGATCCATGTCATAGATCTGATAAAAGCCAGACTAACCAATCAAGTACCTCGTATTTTACTGTGGAGGCACTTTCAGCAATTTATTGCTTATTGCTTTATTGTGTATTTTACCTACTTGATAGCTTAATCTGGCTTTTATGGAGGCACTTTCAACAATATATTTCTGTAGTGTAATTCAAATATAATAAATATTAATATCGTACACATATTTTGCTTGCTCTTTTTTTCTTTGTACACTATATCATACATATCATCAATAAATATATTTATATAAATCATGTTCCGCAAGCATTGGAATACGATTCATGGGCTTACCTAATTTTGAATTTAAATCTTAGATATTTAAAGCCTTATTTTGTTATTTATTTGGATTCAAAGTTACTCAAAGATGACTTTCTATGGCTAAGCATACTAAACATGATACAACAACAACAATTACTAATTTATCTGCCAAAATATTACTTAAAAGTCGAAAACTCAGTGATTCTACAAGGTAAACGCTCACCTGACCTGTTAGAAAAAAATAAATAGGAATAGAGATAGAATAAAAGTAACCCGAAAACTCAGTGATTCTGAATTTTCTGATCTTGACATTCAAATTTGCCAAATTTGTTTGTTTACTATAATTTAACAAAAGGCATTAAACGATATATCAAAACGATGCATGAAGTGTGGAGCTGTTAGTGCATTCCAAGTATGTCTGTCCAGTAGGAGTGACGTGTGGAGTTGATATAATTTAAAGATTGAGAAGAGGTAGGGCCAAAGCAGTAAAAGAATGTAACTTTTCAAGTTTCTAGGATTACAAAAAGGTATTATCAAATAAAACTGCTAATGCCATGACGTAAATTGTTGAAAGCGCCTCCATAAAAGCCAAACTAAGCAATGAAGTACCTTGTATTTTATGCCTAACCTAACCTACATGATTTTTAATTGTCTTAATCATTATCTCACATCAGTTCAAATGAAATGACTCATTAAAGAGGAATCATGCCATATCGAGATTTGATCATTGATTGATACAATTTTTATTTTGGTTAATTGTTGAATAGGCTAGAATGAAATAACAATGGTTTTGGAGAGATAGTCGGTGTGGAAGTAAACCAACATTTCTATTGGCAAATAGGAGGTTTACAAGTGTTGACAGACGGCTAGAATTTCTTCGAATATGTTGTAGAATTCATTTAAGACATGAGCAAAACTTAAAATTGATAAGATCTAGGTGCGCTTTTACAACGGAGAATCATACGGATTCTTTATGAGGAGTTAGTTGCACCTATGAATGATATAAATACTACGGCTGAATCATTGATCCTAGTTCCCTATCAAGTAGCACCACCAATAACGCTTGGCCATCCAAATTCCCTTTTGATTCCAAGTGCAACTGACCTTGAATACTCTTTAAGCCCCTAGTGATGGATCGACCTGGTACCTAAAGGTTGGTTTCAAATTTAGATTTATGGCTTATATTGGTTGACTTTCAATAGCTCTTGGGTGATTTTGAAATCTTAGGTTACAATGATGTATATATATTATGATTGATATCGCGAAGGTAAAGGGACTCTAAACCGCAACATTAGCTTGGTAGGATAGGGGTATAGTTGACGTCGATTCATCATTTTTAACATCAATAATTCAAAACCAAACGTGAAACTTTGTTTTCATTCCGATTCCTTATGCAATATGGATAGATTTACGAATTTAAAGACTAAACGAAAAAATTTACGATGTATGACATTTCACGTGGTCAATTAATTAATTTATTGACCGAAATATATGATTAAATTAGGCAGGATTGTAGAAAAAGAAATGGTTGAATCAAAATAATTCCTTCGTAGTTTGCAATTTTGTTAGAGGGTACTATGAATGTTCTACCATGTTCCATTTACACACTAAAGGAGTGATACAAGATATAAGGTGTGCAGTTAAGCCAACATTTCTATTTGCAAATAAGGGGTTTCCAAGTGCAAGCCCAAGTACTTATAACATCTCAGGTGGTAGTTGCTAACTTACTAGGTTCAGTCGATATAGTCGTTCTGAATCATTGATCCTATTTCCCTATCGAGCAGCAGCACCTGGTAAAAACAAAGAGAAGAATTCTCAATTTATCCTAAGATCCGCTTTTGTCCGATCCATGTCATAGATCTGATAAAAGCCAGTCTAACCAATCAAGTACCTCGTATTTTACTGTGGAGGCACTTTCAGCAATTTATTGCTTATTGCTTTATTGTGTATTTTACCTACTTGGTAGCTTAATCTGGCTTTTATGGAGGCACTTTCAACAATATATTTCTGTAGTGTAATTCAAATATAATAAATATTAATATCGTACACATATTTCGCTTGATCTTTTTTTCTTTGTACACTATATCATACATATAATCATTAAATATATTTATATAAATCATGTTCCGCAAGCATTGGAATACGATTCATGGGCTTACCTAATTTTGAATTTAAATCTTAGATATTTAAAGGCTTATTTTGTTATTTATTTGGATTCAAAGTTACTCAAAGATGACCTTCTATGGCTAAGCATACTAAACATGATACAACAACAACAATTACTAATTTATCTGCCAATATATTACTGAAACGTCGAAAACTCAGTGATTCTACAAGGTAAACGCTCACCTGACCTATTAGAAAAAAATAAATAGGAATAGAGATAGAATAAAAGTAACCCGAAAACTCAGTGATTCTGAATTTTCTGATCTTGACATTCAAATTTGCCAAATTTGTTTGTTTACTATAATTTAACAAAAAGCATTAAACGATATATCAAAACGATGCATGAAGTGTGGAGTTGTTAGTGCATTCCAAGTATGTCTGTCCAGTAGGAGTGAAGTGTGGAGTTGATATAATTTAAAGATTGAGAAGAGGTACGGCCAAAGCAGTAAAAGAATGTAACTTTTCAAGTTTCTAGGATTACAAAAAGGTATTATCAAATAAAACTGCTAATGCCATGACGTAAATTGTTGAAAGCGCCTCCATAAAAGCCAAACTAAGCAATGAAGTACCTTGTATTTTATGCCTAACCTAACCTAACCTACATGATTTTTAATTGTCTTAATCATTATCTCACATCAGTTCAAATGAAATGACTCATTAAAGAGGAATCATGCCATATCGAGATTTGATCATTGATTGATACAATTTTTATTTTGGTTAATTGTTGAATAGGCTAGAATGAAATAACAATGGTTTTGGAGAGATAGTCGGTGTGGAAGTAAACCAACATTTCTATTGGCAAATAGGAGGTTTACAAGTGTTGACAGACGGCTAGAATTTCTTCGAATATGTTGTAGAATTCATTTAAGACATGAGCGAAACTTAAAATTGATAAGATTTAGGTGCGCTTTTACAACGGAGAATCATACGGTTTCTTTATGAGGAGTTAGTTGCACCTATGAATGATATAAATACTACTGCTGAATCATTGATCCTAGTTCCCTATCAAGTAGCACCACCAATAACGCTTGGCCATCCAAATTCCCTTTTGATTCCAAGTGCAACTGACCTTGAATACTCTTTAAGCCCCTAGTGATGGATCGACCTGGTACCTAAAGGTTGGTTTCAAATTTAGATTTATGGCTTATATTGGTTGACCTTCAATAGCTCTTGGGTGATTTTGAAATCTTAGGATACAATGATGTATATATAATATGATTGATATCGCGAAGGTAAAGGGACTCTAAACCGCAACGTTAGCTTGGTAGGATAGGGGTATAGTTGACGTCGATTCATCATTTTTAACATCAATAATTCAAAACCAAACGTGAAACTTTGTTTTCATTCCGATTCTTTATGCAATATGGATAGATTTACGAATTTAAAGACTAAACGAAAAAATTTACGATGTATGACATTTCACGTGGTCAATTAATTAATTTATTGACCGAAATATATGATTAAATTAGGCAGGATTGTAGAAAAAGAAATGGTTGAATCAAAATAATTCCTTCTTAATTTGCAATTTTGTTAGAGGGTACTATGAATGTTCTACCATGTTCCATTTACACACTAAAGGAGTGATACAAGATATAAGGTGTGCAGTTAAGCCAACATTTCTATTTGCAAATAAGGGGTTTCCAAGTGCAAGCCCAAGTACTTATAACATCTCAGGTGGTAGTTGCTAACTTACTAGGTTCAGTCGATATAGTCGTTCAGAATCATTGATCCTATTTCCCTATCGAGCAGCAGCACCTGTTAAAAACAAAGAGAAGAATTCTCAATTTATCCTAAGATCCGCTTTTGTCCGATCCATGTCATAGATCTGATAAAAGCAAGACTAACCAATCAAGTACCTCGTATTTTACTGTGGAGGCACTTTCAGCAATTTATTGCTTATTGCTTTATTGTGTATTTTACCTACTTGATAGCTTAATCTGGCTTTTATGGAGGCACTTTCAACAATATATTTCTGTAGTGTAATTCAAATATAATAAATATTAATATCGTACACATATTTCGCTTGCTCTTTTTTTCTTTGTACACTATATCATACATATCATCAATAAATATATTTATATAAATCTTGTTCCGCAAGCATTGGAATACGATTCATGGGCTTACCTAATTTTGAATTTAAATCTTAGATATTTAAAGCCTTATTTTGTTATTTATTTGGATTCAAAGTTACTCAAAGATGACCTTCTATGGCTAAGCATACTAAACATGATACAACAACAACAATTACTAATTTATCTGCCAATATATTACTGAAAAGTCGAAAACTCAGTGATTCTACAAGGTAAACGCTCACCTGACCTGTTAGAAAAAAATAAATAGGAATAGAGATAGAATAAAAGTAACCCGAAAACTCAGTGATTCTGAATTTTCTGATCTTGACATTCAAATTTGCCAAATTTGTTTGTTTACTATAATTTAACAAAAAGCATTAAACGATATATCAAAACGATGCATGAAGTGTGGAGTTGTTAGTGCATTCCAAGTATGTCTGTCCAGTAGGAGTGAAGTGTGGAGTTGATATAATTTAAAGATTGAGAAGAGGTAGGGCCAAAGCAGTAAAAGAATGTAACTTTTCAAGTTTCTAGGATTACAAAAAGGTATTATCAAATAAAACTGCTAATGCCACGACGTAAATTGTTTAAAGCGCCTCCATAAAAGCCAAAGTAAGCAATGAAGTACCTTGTATTTTATGCCTAACCTAACCTAACCTACATGATTTTTAATTGTCTTAATCATTATCTCACATCAGTTCAAATGAAATGATTCATTAAAGAGGAATCATGCCATATCGAGATTTGATCCTTGATTGATACAATTTTTATTTTGGTTAATTGTTGAATAGGCTAGAATGAAATAACAATGGTTTTGGAGAGATAGTCGGTGTGGAAGTAAACCAACATTTCTATTGGCAAATAGGAGGTTTACAAGTGTTGACAGACGGCTAGAATTTCTTCGAATATGTTGTAGAATTCATTTAAGACATGAGCGAAACTTAAAATTGATAAGATTTGGGTGCGCTTTTACAACGGAGAATCATACGGTTTCTTTATGAGGAGTTAGTTGCACCTATGAATGATATAAATACTACTGCTGAATCATTGATCCTAGTTCCCTATCAAGTAGCACCACCAATAACGCTTGGCCATCCAAATTCCCTTTTGATTCCAAGTGCAACTGACCTTGAATACTCTTTAAGCCCCTAGTGATGGATCGACCTGGTACCTAAAGGTTGGTTTCAAATTTAGATTTATGGCTTATATTGGTTGACCTTCAATAGCTCTTGGGTGATTTTGAAATCTTAGGATACAATGATGTATATATATTATGATTGATATCGCGAAGGTAAAGGGACTCTAAACCGCAACGTTAGCTTGGTAGGATAGGGGTATAGTTGACGTCGATTCATCATTTTTAACATCAATAATTCAAAACCAAACGTGAAACTTTGTTTTCATTCCGATTCTTTATGCAATATGGATAGATTTACGAATTTAAAGACTAAACGAAAAAATTTACGATGTATGACATTTCACGTGGTCAATTAATTAATTTATTGACCGAAATATATGATTAAATTAGGCAGGATTGTAGAAAAAGAAATGGTTGAATCAAAATAATTCCTTCTTAATTTGCAATTTTGTTAGAGGGTACTATGAATGTTCTACCATGTTCCATTTACACACTAAAGGAGTGATACAAGATATAAGGTGTGCAGTTAAGCCAACATTTCTATTTGCAAATAAGGGGTTTCCAAGTGCAAGCCCAAGTACTTATAACATCTCAGGTGGTAGTTGCTAACTTACTAGGTTCAGTCGATATAGTCGTTCAGAATCATTGATCCTATTTCCCTATCGAGCAGCAGCACCTGTTAAAAACAAAAAGAAGAATTCTCAATTTATCCTAAGATCCGCTTTTGTCCGATCCATGTCATAGATCTGATAAAAGCCAGACTAACCAATCAAGTACCTCGTATTTTACTGTGGAGGCACTTTCAGCAATTTATTGCTTATTGCTTTATTGTGTATTTTACCTACTTGATAGCTTAATCTGGCTTTTATGGAGGCACTTTCAACAATATATTTCTGTAGTGTAATTCAAATATAATAAATATTAATATCGTACACATATTTCGCTTTCTCTTTTTTTCTTTGTACACTATATCATACATATCATCAATAAATATATTTATATAAATCATGTTCCGCAAGCATTGGAATACGATTCATGGGCTTACCTAATTTTGAATTTAAATCTTAGATATTTAAAGGCTTATTTTGTTATTTATTTGGATTCAAAGTTACTCAAAGATGACCTTCTATGGCTAAGCATACTAAACATGATACAACAACAACAATTACTAATTTATCTGCCAATATATTACTGAAAAGTCGAAAACTCAGTGATTCTACAAGGTAAACGCTCACCTGACCTGTTAGAAAAAAATAAATAGGAATAGAGATAGAATAAAAGTAACCCGAAAACTCAGTGATTCTGAATTTTCTGATCTTGACATTCAAATTTGCCAAATTTGTTTGTTTACTATAATTTAACAAAAAGCATTAAACGATATATCAAAACGATGCATGAAGTGTGGAGTTGTTAGTGCATTCCAAGTATGTCTGTCCAGTAGGAGTGAAGTGTGGAGTTGATATAATTTAAAGATTGAGAAGAGGTAGGGCCAAAGCAGTAAAAGAACGTAACTTTTCAAGTTTCTAGGATTACAAAAAGGTATTATCAAATAAAACTGCTAATGCCATGACGTAAATTGTTGAAAGCGCCTCCATAAAAGCCAAACTAAGCAATGAAGTACCTTGTATTTTATGCCTAACCTAACCTAACCTACATGATTTTTAATTGTCTTAATCATTATCTCACATCAGTTTAAATGAAATGATTCATTAAAGAGGAATCATGCCATATCGAGATTTGATCCTTGATTGATACAATTTTTATTTTGGTTAATTGTTGAATAGGCTAGAATGAAATAACAATGGTTTTGGAGAGATAGTCGGTGTGGAAGTAAACCAACATTTCTATTGGCAAATAGGAGGTTTACAAGTGTTGACAGACGGCTAGAATTTCTTCGAATATGTTGTAGAATTCATTTAAGACATGAGCGAAACTTAAAATTGATAAGATTTGGGTGCGCTTTTACAACGGAGAATCATACGGTTTCTTTATGAGGAGTTAGTTGCACCTATGAATGATATAAATACTACTGCTGAATCATTGATCATAGTTCCCTATCAAGTAGCACCACCAATAACGCTTGGCCATCCAAATTCCCTTTTGATTCCAAGTGCAACTGACCTTGAATACTCTTTAAGCCCCTAGTGATGGATCGACCTGGTACCTAAAGGTTGGTTTCAAATTTAGATTTATGGCTTATATTGGTTGACCTTCAATAGCTCTTGGGTGATTTTGAAATCTTAGGATACAATGATGTATATATATTATGATTGATATCGCGAAGGTAAAGGGACTCTAAACCGCAACGTTAGCTTGGTAGGATAGGGGTATAGTTGACGTCGATTCATCATTTTTAACATCAATAATTCAAAACCAAACGTGAAACTTTGTTTTCATTCCGATTCTTTATGCAATATGGATAGATTTACGAATTTAAAGACTAAACGAAAAAATTTACGATGTATGACATTTCACGTGGTCAATTAATTAATTTATTGACCGAAATATATGATTAAATTAGGCAGAATTGTAGAAAAAGAAAAGGTTGAATCAAAATAATTCCTTCTTAATTTGCAATTTTGTTAGAGGGTACTATGAATGTTCTACCATGTTCCATTTACACACTAAAGGAGTGATACAAGATATAAGGTGTGCAGTTAAGCCAACATTTCTATTTGCAAATAAGGGGTTTCCAAGTGCAAGCCCAAGTACTTATAACATCTCAGGTGGTAGTTGCTAACTTACTAGGTTCAGTCGATATAGTCGTTCAGAATCATTGATCCTATTTCCCTATCGAGCAGCACCACCTGTTAAAAACAAAGAGAAGAATTCTCAATTTATCCTAAGATCCGCTTTTGTCCGATCCATGTCATAGATTTGATAAAAGCCAGACTAACCAATCAAGTACCTCGTATTTTACTGTGGAGGCACTTTCAGCAATTTATTGCTTATTGCTTTATTGTGTATTTTACCTACTTGATAGCTTAATCTGGCTTTTATGGAGGCACTTTCAACAATATATTTCTGTAGTGTAATTCAAATATAATAAATATTAATATCGTACACATATTTCGCTTGCTCTTTTTTTCTTTGTACACTATATCATTCATATCATCAATAAATATATTTATATAAATCATGTTCCGCAAGCATTGGAATACGATTCATGGGCTTACCTAATTTTGAATTTAAATCTTAGATATTTAAAGCCTTATTTTGTTATTTATTTGGATTCAAAGTTACTCAAAGATGACTTTCTATGGCTAAGCATACTAAACATGATACAACAACAACAATTACTAATTTATCTGCCAATATATTACTGAAAAGTCGAAAACTCAGTGATTCTACAAGGTAAACGCTCACCTGACCTGTTAGAAAAAAATAAATAGGAATAGAGATAGAATAAAAGTAACCCGAAAACTCAGTGATTCTGAATTTTCTGATCTTGACATTCAAATTTGCCAAATTTGTTTGTTTACTATAATTTAACAAAAAGCATTAAATGATATATCAAAACGATGCATGAAGTGTGGAGTTGTTAGTGCATTCCAAGTATGTCTGTCCAGTAGGAGTGAAGTGTGGAGTTGATATAATTTAAAGATTGAGAAGAGGTAGGGCCAAAGCAGTAAAAGAATGTAACTTTTCATGTTTCTAGGATTACAAAAAGGTATTATAAAATAAAACTGCTAATGCCACGACGTAAATTGTTGAAAGCGCGTCCATAAAAGCCAAACTAAGCAATGAAGTACCTTGTATTTTATGCCTAACCTAACCTAACCTACATGATTTTTAATTGTCTTAATCATTATCTCACATCAGTTCAAATGAAATGATTCATTAAAGAGGAATCATGCCATATCGAGATTTGATCATTGATTGATACAATTTTTATTTTGGTTAATTGTTGAATAGGCTAGAATGAAATAACAATGGTTTTGGAGAGATAGTCGGTGTGGAAGTAAACCAACATTTCTATTGGCAAATAGGAGGATTACAAGTGTTGACAGACGGCTAGAATTTCTTCGAATATGTTGTAGAATTCATTTAAGACATGAGCGAAACTTAAAATTGATAAGATTTAGGTGCTCTTTTACAACGGAGAATCATACGGTTTCTTTATGAGGAGTTAGTTGCACCTATGAATGATATAAATACTACTGCTGAATCATTGATCCTAGTTCCCTATCAAGTAGCACCACCAATAACGCTTGGCCATCCAAATTCCCTTTTGATTCCAAGTGCAACTGACCTTGAATACTCTTTAAGCCCCTAGTGATGGATCGACCTGGTACCTAAAGGTTGGTTTCAAATTTAGATTTATGGCTTATATTGGTTGACCTTCAATAGCTCTTGGGTGATTTTGAAATCTTAGGATACAATGATGTATATATATTATGATTGATATCGCGAAGGTAAAGGGACTCTAAACCGCAACGTTAGCTTGGTAGGATAGGGGTATAGTTGACGTCGATTCATCATTTTTAACATCAATAATTCAAAACCAAACGTGAAACTTTGTTTTCATTCCGATTCTTTATGCAATATGGATAGATTTACGAATTTAAAGACTAAACGAAAAAATTTACGATGTATGACATTTCACGTGGTCAATTAATTAATTTATTGACCGAAATATATGATTAAATTAGGCAGGATTGTAGAAAAAGAAATGGTTGAATCAAAATAATTCCTTCTTAATTTGCAATTTTGTTAGAGGGTACTATGAATGTTCTACCATGTTCCATTTACACACTAAAGGAGTGATACAAGATATAAGGTGTGCAGTTAAGCCAACATTTCTATTTGCAAATAAGGGGTTTCCAAGTGCAAGCCCAAGTACTTATAACATCTCAGGTGGTAGTTGCTAACTTACTAGGTTCAGTCGATATAGTCGTTCAGAATCATTGATCCTATTTCCCTATCGAGCAGCAGCACCTGTTAAAAACAAAGAGAAGAATTCTCAATTTATCCTAAGATCCGCTTTTGTCTGATCCATGTCATAGATCTGATAAAAGCCAGACTAACCAATCAAGTGCCTCGTATTTTACTGTGGAGGCACTTTCAGCAATTTATTGCTTATTGCTTTATTGTGTATTTTACCTACTTGATAGCTTAATCTGGCTTTTATGGAGGCACTTTCAACAATATATTTCTGTAGTGTAATTCAAATATAATAAATATTAATATCGTACACATATTTCGCTTGCTCTTTTTTTCTTTGTACACTATATCATACATATCATCAATAAATATATTTATATAAATCATGTTCCGCAAGCATTGGAATACGATTCATGGGCTTACCTAATTTTGAATTTAAATCTTAGATATTTAAAGCCTTATTTTGTTATTTATTTGGATTCAAAGTTACTCAAAGATGACCTTCTATGGCTAAGCATACTAAACATGATACAACAACAACAATTACTAATTTATCTGCCAATATATTACTGAAAAGTCGAAAACTCAGTGATTCTACAAGGTAAACGCTCACCTGACCTGTTAGAAAAAAATAAATAGGAATAGAGATAGAATAAAAGTAACCTGAAAACTCAGTGATTCTGAATTTTCTGATCTTGACATTCAAATTTGCCAAATTTGTTTGTTTACTATAATTTAACAAAAAGCATTAAACGATATATCAAAACGATGCATGAAGTGTGGAGTTGTTAGTGCATTCCAAGTATGTCTGTTCAGTAGGAGTGAAGTGTGGAGTTGATATAATTTAAAGATTGAGAAGAGGTAGGGCCAAAGCAGTAAAAGAATGTAACTTTTCAAGTTTCTAGGATTACAAAAAGGTATTATCAAATAAAACTGCTAATGCCACGACGTAAATTGTTGAAAGCGCCTCCATAAAATCCAAACTAAGCAATGAAGTACCTAGTATTTTATGGCTAACCTAACCTAACCTACATGATTTTTAATTGTCTTAATCATTATCTCACATCAGTTCAAATGAAATGATTCATTAAAGAGGAATCATGCCATATCGAGATTTGATCATTGATTGATACAATTTTTATTTTGGTTAATTGTTGAATAGGCTAGAATGAAATAACAATGGTTTTGGAGAGATAGTCGGGGTGGAAGTAAACCAACATTTATATTGGCAAATAGGAGGTTTACAAGTGTTGACAGACGGCTAGAATTTCTTCGAATATGTTGTAGAATTCATTTAAGACATGAGCGAAACTTAAAATTGATAAGATTTAGGTGCGCTTTTACAACGGAGAATCATACGGTTTCTTTATGAGGAGTTAGTTGCACCTATGAATGATATAAATACTACTGCTGAATCATTGATCCTAGTTCCCTATCAAGTAGCACCACCAATAACGCTTGGCCATCCAAATTCCCTTTTGATTCCAAGTGCAACTGACCTTGAATACTCTTTAAGCCCCTAGTGATGGATCGACCTGGTACCTAAAGGTTGGTTTCAAATTTAGATTTATGGCTTATATTGGTTGACCTTCAATAGCTCTTGGGTGATTTTGAAATCTTAGGATACAATGATGTATATATATTATGATTGATATCGCGAAGGTAAAGGGACTCTAAACCGCAACGTTAGCTTGGTAGGATAGGGGTATAGTTGACGTCGATTCATCATTTTTAACATCAATAATTCAAAACCAAACGTGAAACTTTGTTTTCCTTCCGATTCTTTATGCAATATGGATAGATTTACGAATTTAAAGACTAAACGAAAAAATTTACGATGTATGACATTTCACGTGGTCAATTAATTAATTTATTGACCGAAATATATGATTAAATTAGGCAGGATTGTAGAAAAAGAAATGGTTGAATCAAAATAATTCCTTCTTAATTTGCAATTTTGTTAGAGGGTACTATGAATGTTCTACCATGTTCCATTTACACACTAAAGGAGTGATACAAGATATAAGGTGTGCAGTTAAGCCAACATTTCTATTTGCAAATAAGGGGTTTCCAAGTGCAAGCCCAAGTACTTATAACATCTCAGGTGGTAGTTGCTAACTTACTAGGTTCAGTCGATATAGTCGTTCAGAATCATTGATCCTATTTCCCTATCGAGCAGCAGCACCTGTTAAAAACAAAGAGAAGAATTCTCAATTTATCCTAAGATCCGCTTTTGTCCGATCCATGTCATAGATCTGATAAAAGCCAGACTAACCAATCAAGTACCTCGTATTTTACTGTGGAGGCACTTTCAGCAATTTATCTCTTATTGCTTTATTGTGTATTTTACCTACTTGATAGCTTAATCTGGCTTTTATGGAGGCACTTTCAACAATATATTTCTGTAGTGTAATTCAAATATAATAAATATTAATATCGTACACATATTTCGCTTGCTCTTTTTTTCTTTGTACACTATATCATACATATCATCAATAAATATATTTATATAAATCATGTTCCGCAAGCATTGGAATACGATTCATGGGCTTACCTAATTTTGAATTTAAATCTTAGATATTTAAAGCCTTATTTTGTTATTTATTTGGATTCAAAGTTACTCAAAGATGACCTTCTATGGCTAAGCATACTAAACATGATACAACAACAACAATTACTACTTTATCTGCCAATATATTACTGAAAAGTCGAAAACTCAGTGATTCTACAAGGTAAACGCTCACCTGACCTGTTAGAAAAAAATAAATAGGAATAGAGATAGAATAAAAGTAACCCGAAAACTCAGTGATTCTGAATTTTCTGATCTTGACATTCAAATTTGCCAAATTTGTTTGTTTACTATAATTTAACAAAAAGCATTAAACGATATATCAAAACGATGCATGAAGTGTGGAGTTGTTAGTGCATTCCAAGTATGTCTGTCCAGTAGGAGTGAAGTGTGGAGTTGATATAATTTAAAGATTGAGAAGAGGTAGGGCCAAAGCAGTAAAAGAATGTAACTTTTCAAGTTTCTAGGATTACAAAAAGGTATTATCAAATAAAACTGCTAATGCCATGACGTAAATTGTTGAAAGCGCCTCCATAAAAGCCAAACTAAGCAATGAAGTACCTTGTATTTTATGCCTAACCTAAGCTAACCTACATGATTTTTAATTGTCTTAATCATTATCTCACATCAGTTCAAATGAAATGATTCATTAAAGAGGAATCATGCCATAACGAGATTTGATCATTGATTGATACAATTTTTATTTTGGTTAATTGTTGAATAGGCTAGAATGAAATAACAATGGTTTTGGAGAGATAGTCGGTGTGGAAGTAAACCAACATTTCTATTGGCAAATAGGAGGTTTACAAGTGTTGACAGACGGCTAGAATTTCTTCGAATATGTTGTAGAATTCATTTAAGACATGAGCGAAACTTAAAATTGATAAGATTTAGGTGCGCTTTTACAACGGAGAATCATACGGTTTCTTTATGAGGAGTTAGTTGCACCTATGAATGATATAAATACTACTGCTGAATCATTGATCCTAGTTCCCTATCAAGTAGCACCACCAATAACGCTTGGCCATCCAAATTCCCTTTTGATTCCAAGTGCAACTGACCTTGAATACTCTTTAAGCCCCTAGTGATGGATCGACCTGGTACCTAAAGGTTGGTTTCAAATTTAGATTTATGGCTTATATTGGTTGACCTTCAATAGCTCTTGGGTGATTTTGAAATCTTAGGATACAATGATGTATATATATTATGATTGATATCGCGAAGGTAAAGGGACTCTAAACCGCAACGTTAGCTTGGTAGGATAGGGGTATAGTTGACGTCGATTCATCATTTTTAACATCAATAATTCAAAACCAAACGTGAAACTTTGTTTTCATTCTGATTCTTTATGCAATATGGATAGATTTACGAATTTAAAGACTAAACGAAAAAATTTACGATGTATGACATTTCACGTGGTCAATTAATTAATTTATTGACCGAAATATATGATTAAATTAGGCAGGATTGTAGAAAAAGAAATGGTTGAATCAAAATAATTCCTTCTTAATTTGCAATTTTGTTAGAGGGTACTATGAATGTTCTACCATGTTCCATTTACACACTAAAGGAGTGATACAAGATATAAGGTGTGCAGTTAAGCCAACATTTCTATTTGCAAATAAGGGGTTTCCAAGTGCAAGCCCAAGTACTTATAACATCTCAGGTGGTAGTTGCTAACTTACTAGGTTCAGTCGATATAGTCGTTCAGAATCATTGATCCTATTTCCCTATCGAGCAGCAGCACCTGTTAAAAACAAAGAGAAGAATTCTCAATTTATCCTAAGATCCGCTTTTGTCCGATCCATGTCATAGATCTGATAAAAGCCAGACTAACCAATCAAGTACCTCGTATTTTACTGTGGAGGCACTTTCAGCAATTTATTGCTTATTGCTTTATTGTGTATTTTACCTACTTGATAGCTTAATCTGGCTTTTATGGAGGCACTTTCAACAATATATTTCTGTAGTGTAATTCAAATATAATAAATATTAATATCGTACACATATTTCGCTTGCTCTTTTTTTCTTTGTACACTATATCATACATATCATCAATAAATATATTTATATAAATCATGTTCCGCAAGCATTGGAATACGATTCATGGGCTTACCTAATTTTGAATTTAAATCTTAGATATTTAAAGCCTTATTTTGTTATTTATTTGGATTCAAAGTTACTCAAAGATGACCTTCTATGGCTAAGCATACTAAACATGATACAACAACAACAATTACTAATTTATCTGCCAATATATTACTGAAAAGTCGAAAACTCAGTGATTCTACAAGGTAAACGCTCACCTGACCTGTTAGAAAAAAATAAATAGGAATAAAGATAGAATAAAAGTAACCCGAAAACTCAGTGATTCTGAATTTTCTGATCTTGACATTCAAATTTGCCAAATTTGTTTGTTTACTATAATTTAACAAAAAGCATTAAACGATATATCAAAGCGATGCATGAAGTGTGGAGTTGTTAGTGCATTCCAAGTATGTCTGTCCAGTAGGAGTGAAGTGTGGAGTTGATATAATTTAAAGATTGAGAAGAGGTAGGGCCAAAGCAGTAAAAGAATGTAACTTTTCAAGTTTCTAGGATTACAAAAAGGTATTATCAAATAAAACTGCTAATGCCACGACGTAAATTGTTGAAAGCGCCTCCATAAAAGCCAAACTAAGCAATGAAGTACCTAGTATTTTATGCCTAACCTAAGCTAACCTACATGATTTTTAATTGTCTTAATCATTATCTCACATCAGTTCAAATGAAATGATTCATTAAAGAGGAATCATGCCATAACGAGATTTGATCATTGATTGATACAATTTTTATTTTGGTTAATTGTTGAATAGGCTAGAATGAAATAACAATGGTTTTGGAGAGATAGTCGGTGTGGAAGTAAACCAACATTTCTATTGGCAAATAGGAGGTTTACAAGTGTTGACAGACGGCTAGAATTTCTTCGAATATGTTGTAGAATTCATTTAAGACATGAGCGAAACTTAAAATTGATAAGATTTAGGTGTGCTTTTACAACGGAGAATCATACGGTTTCTTTATGAGGAGTTAGTTGCACCTATG
Source organism: Nuphar pumila (assembly GCF_984573655.1). Taxonomy (NCBI): domain Eukaryota; kingdom Viridiplantae; phylum Streptophyta; class Magnoliopsida; order Nymphaeales; family Nymphaeaceae; genus Nuphar; species Nuphar pumila. The sequence goes on from NC_143263.1 coordinate 60,898,855, forward strand.
AATGATATAAATACTACTGCTGAATCATTGATCCTTGTTCCCTATCAAGTAGCACCACCAATAACGCTTGGCCATCCAAATTCCCTTTTGATTCCAAGTGCAACTGACCTTGAATACTCTTTAAGCCCCTAGTGATGGATCGACCTGGTACCTAAAGGTTGGTTTCAAATTTAGATTTATGGCTTATATTGGTTGACCTTCAATCGCTCTTGGGTGATTTTGAAATCTTAGGATACAATGATGTATATATATTATGATTGATATCGCGAAGGTAAAGGGACTCTAAACCGCAACGTTAGCTTGGTAGGATAGGGGTATAGTTGACGTCGATTCATCATTTTTAACATCAATAATTCAAAACCAAACGTGAAACTTTGTTTTCGTTCCGATTCTTTATGCAATATGGATAGATTTACGAATTTAAAGACTAAACGAAAAAATTTACGATGTATGACATTTCTCGTGGTCAATTAATTAATTTATTGACCGAAATATATGATTAAATTAGGCAGGATTGTAGAAAAAGAAATGGTTGAATCAAAATAATTCCTTCTTAATTTGCAATTTTGTTAGAGGGTACTATGAATGTTCTACCATGTTCCATTTACACACTAAAGGAGTGATACAAGATATAAGGTGTGCACTTAAGCCAACATTTCTATTTGCAAATAAGGGGTTTCCAAGTGCAAGCCCAAGTACTTATAACATCTCAGGTGGTAGTTGCTAACTTACTAGGTTCAGTCGATATAGTCGTTCAGAATCATTGATCCTATTTCCCTATCGAGCAGCAACACCTGTTAAAAACAAAGAGAAGAATTCTCAATTTATCCTAAGATCCGCTTTTGTCCGATCCATGTCATAGATCTGATAAAAGCCAGACTAACCAATCAAGTACCTCGTATTTTACTGTGGAGGCACTTTCAGCAATTTATTGCTTATTGCTTTATTGTGTATTTTACCTACTTGATAGCTTAATCTGGCTTTTATGGAGGCACTTTCAACAATATATTTCTGTAGTGTAATTCAAATATAATAAATATTAATATCGTACACATATTTCGCTTGCTCTTTTTTTCTTTGTACACTATATCATACATATCATCAATAAATATATTTATATAAATCATGTTCCGCAAGCATTGGAATACGATTCATGGGCTTACCTAATTTTGAATTTAAATCTTAGATATTTAAAGCCTTATTTTGTTATTTATTTGGATTCAAAGTTACTCAAAGATGACCTTCTATGGCTAAGCATACTAAACATGATACAACAACAACAATTACTAATTTATCTGCCAATATATTACTGAAAAGTCGAAAACTCAGTGATTTTACAAGGTAAACGCTCACCTGACCTGTTAGAAAAAAATAAATAGGAATAGAGATAGAATAAAAGTAACCTGAAAACTCAGTGATTCTGAATTTTCTGATCTTGACATTCAAATTTGCCAAATTTGTTTGTTTACTATAATTTAACAAAAAGCATTAAACGATATATCAAAACGATGCATGAAGTGTGGAGTTGTTAGTGCATTCCAAGTATGTCTGTCCAGTAGGAGTGAAGTGTGGAGTTGATATAATTTAAAGATTGAGAAGAGGTAGGGCCAAAGCAGTAAAAGAATGTAACTTTTCAAGTTTCTAGGATTACAAAAAGGTATTATCAAATAAAACTGCTAATGCCATGACGTAAATTGTTAAAAGCGCCTCCATAAAAGCCAAACTAAGCAATGAAGTACCTTGTATTTTATGCCTAACCTAACCTACATGATTTTTAATTGTCTTAATCATTATCTCACATCAGTTCAAATGAAATGATTCATTAAAGAGGAATCATGCCATATCGAGATTTGATCATTGATTGATACAATTTTTATTTTGGTTAATTGTTGAATAGGCTAGAATGAAATAACAATGGTTTTGGAGAGATAGTCGGTGTGGAAGTAAACCAACATTTCTATTGGCAAATAGGAGGTTTACAAGTGTTGACAGACGGCTAGAATTTCTTCGAATATGTTGTAGAATTCATTTAAGACATGAGCGAAACTTAAAATTGATAAGATTTAGGTGCGCTTTTACAACGGAGAATCATACGGTTTCTTTATGAGGAGTTAGTTGCACCTATGAATGATATAAATACTACTGTTGAATCATTGATCCTAGTTCCCTATCAAGTAGCACCACCAATAACGCTTGGCCATCCAAATTCCCTTTTGATTCCAAGTGCAACTGACCTTGAATACTCTTTAAGCCCCTAGTGATGGATCGACCTGGTACCTAAAGGTTGGTTTCAAATTTAGATTTATGGCTTATATTGGTTGACCTTCAATAGCTCTTGGGTGATTTTGAAATCTTAGGATACAATGATGTATATATATTATGATTGATATCGCGAAGGTAAAGGGACTCTAAACCGCAACGTTAGCTTGGTAGGATAGGGGTATAGTTGACGTCGATTCATCATTTTTAACATCAATAATTCAAAACCAAACGTGAAACTTTTGTTTTCATTCCGTTTCTTTATGCAATATGGATAGATTTACGAATTTAAAGACTAAACGAAAAAATTCACGATGTATGACATTTCACGCTGTCAATTAATTAATTTATTGACCGAAATATATGATTAAATTAGGCAGGATTGTAGAAAAAGAAATGGTTGAATCAAAATAATTCCTTCTTAATTTGCAATTTTGTTAGAGGGTACTATGAATGTTCTACCATGTTCCATTTACACACTAAAGGAGTGATACAAGATATAAGGTGTGCAGTTAAGCCAACATTTCTATTTGCAAATAAGGGGTTTCCAAGTGCAAGCCCAAGTACTTATAACATCTCAGGTGGTAGTTGCTAACTTACTAGGTTCAGTCGATATAGTCGTTCAGAATCATTGATCCTATTTCCCTATCGAGCAGCAGCACCTGTTAAAAACAAAGAGAAGAATTCTCAATTTATCCTAAGATCCGCTTTTGTCCGATCCCTGTCATAGATCTGATAAAAGCCAGACAACCAATCAAGTACCTCGTATTTCACTGTGGAGGCACTTTCAGCAATTTATTGCTTATTGCTTTATTGTGTATTTTACCTACTTGATAGCTTAATCTGGCTTTTATGGAGGCACTTTCAACAATATATTTCTGTAGTGTAATTCAAATATAATAAATATTAATATCGTACACATATTTCGCTTGCTCTTTTTTTCTTTGTACACTATATCATACATATCATCAATAAATATATTTATATAAATCATGTTCCACAAGCATTGGAATACGATTCATGGGCTTACCCAATTTTGAATTTAAATCTTAGATATTTAAAGCCTTATTTTGTTATTTATTTGGATTCAAAGTTACTCAAAGATGACCTTCTATGGCTAAGCATACTAAACATGATACAACAACAACAATTACTAATTTATCTGCCAATATATTTCTGAAAAGTCGAAAACTCAGTGATTCTACAAGGTAAACGCTCACCTGACCTGTTAGAAAAAAATAAATACGAATAGAGATAGAATAAAAGTAACCCGAAAACTCAGTGATTCTGAATTTTCTGATCTTGACATTCAAATTTGCCAAATTTGTTTGTTTACTATAATTTAACAAAAAGCATTAAACGATATATCAAAACGATGCATGAAGTGTGGAGTTGTTAGTGCATTCCAAGTATGTCTGTCCAGTAGGAGTGAAGTGTGGAGTTGATATAATTTAAAGATTGAGAAGAGGTAGGGCCAAAACAGTAAAAGAATGTAACTTTTCAAGTTTCTAGGATTACAAAAAGGTATTATCAAATAAAACTGCTAATGCCATGACGTAAATTGTTGAAAGCGCCTCCATAAAAGCCAAACTAAGCAATGAAGTACCTTGTATTTTATGCCTAACCTAACCTACATGATTTTTAATTGTCTCAATCATTATCTCACATCAGTTCAAATGAAATGATTCATTAAAGAGGAATCATGACATATCGAGATTTGATCATTGATTGATACAATTTTTATTTTGGTTAATTATTGAATAGGCTAGAATGAAATAACAATGGTTTTGGAGAGATAGTCGGTGTGGAAGTAAACCAACATTTCTATTGGCAAATAGGTGGTTTACAAGTGTTGACAGACGGCTAGAATTTCTTCGAATATGTTGTAGAATTCATTTAAGACATGAGCGAAACTTAAAATTGATAAGATTTAGGTGCGCTTTTACAACGGAGAATCATACGGTTTCTTAATGAGGAGTTAGTTGCACCTATGAATGATATAAATACTACCGCTGAATCATTGATCCTAGTTCCATATCAAGTAGCACCACCAATAACGCTTGGCCATCCAAATTCCCTTTTGATTCCAAGTGCAACTGACCTTGAATATTCTTTAAGCCCCTAGTGATGGATCGACCTGTTACCTAAAGGTTGGTTTCAAATTTAGATTTATGGCTTATATTGGTTGACCTTCAATAGCTCTTGGGTGATTTTGAAATCTTAGGATACAATGATGTATATATATTATGATTGATATCGCGAAGGTAAAGGGACTCTAAACCGCAACGTTAGCTTGGTAGGATAGGGGTATAGTTGACGTCGATTCATCATTTTTAACATCAATAATTCAAAACCAAACGTGAAACTTTGTTTTCATTCCGATTCTTTATGCAATATGGATAGATTTACGAATTTAAAGACTAAACGAAAAAATTTACGATGTATGACATTTCACGTGGTCAATTAAATAAATTATTGACCGAAATATATGATTAAATTAGGCAGGATTGTAGAAAAAGAAATGGTTGAATCAAAATAATTCCTTCTTAATTTACAATTTTGTTAGAGGGTACTATGAATGTTCTACCATGTTCCATTTACACACTAAAGGAGTGATACAAGATATAAGGTGTGCAGTTAAGCCAACATTTCTATTTGCAAATAAGGGGTTTCCAAGTGCAAGCCCAAGTACTTATAGCATCTCAGGTGGTAGTTGCTAACTTACTAGGTTCAGTCGATATAGTCGTTCAGAATCATTGATCCTATTTCCCTATCGAGCAGCAGCACCTGTTAAAAACAAAGAGAAGAATTCTCAATTTATCCTAAGATCCGCTTTTGTCCGATCCATGTCATAGATCTGATAAAAGCCAGACTAACCAATCAAGTACCTCGTATTTTACTGTGGAGGCACTTTCAGCAATTTATTGCTTATTGCTTTATTGTGTATTTTACCTGCTTGATAGCTTAATCTGGCTTTTATGGAGGCACTTTCAACAATATATTTCTGTAGTGTAATTCAAATATAATAAATATTAATATCGTACACATATTTCGCTTGCTCTTTTTTTCTTTGTACACTATATCATACATATCATCAATAAATATATTTATATAAATCATGTTCCGCAAGCATTGGAATACGATTCATGGGCTTACCTAATTTTGAATTTAAATCATAGATATTTAAAGCCTTATTTTGTTATTTATTTGGATTCAAAGTTACTCAAAGATGACCTTCTATGGCTAAGCATACTAAACATCATACAACAACAACAATTACTAATTTATCTGCCAATATATTACTGAAAAGTCGAAAACTCAGTGATTCTACAAGGTAAACGCTCACCAGACCTGTTAGAAAAAAATAAATAGGAATAGAGATAGAATAAAAGTAAACCGAAAACTCAGTGATTCTGAATTTTCTGATCTTGACATTCAAATTTGCCAAATTTGTTTGTTTACTATAATTTAACAAAAAGCATTAAACGATATATCAAAACGATGCATGAAGTGTGGAGTTGTTAGTGCATTCCAAGTATGTCTGTCCAGTAGGAGTGAAGTGTGGAGTTGATATAATTTAAAGATTGAGAAGAGGTAGGGCCAAAGCAGTAAAAGAATGTAACTTTTCAAGTTTCTAGGATTACAAAAAGGTATTATCAAATAAAACTGCTAATGCCATGACGTAAATTGTTTAAAGCGCCTCTATAAAAGCCAAACTAAGCAATGAAGTACCTTGTAGTTTATGCCTAACCTAACCTACATGATTTTTAATCGCCTTAATCATTATCTCACATCAGTTCAAATGAAATGATTCATTAAAGAGGAATCATGCCATATCGAGATTTGATCATTAATTGATACAATTTTTATTTTGGTTAATTGTTGAATAGGCTAGAATGAAATAACAATGGTTTTGGAGAGATAGTCGGTGTGGAAGTAAACCAACATTTCTATTGGCAAATAGGAGGTTTACAAGTGTTGACAGACGGCTAGAATTTCTTCGAATATGTTGTAGAATTCATTTAAGACATGAGCGAAACTTAAAATTGATAAGATTTAGGTGCGCTTTTACAACGGAGAATCATACGGTTTCTTTATGAGGAGTTAGTTGCACCTATGAATGATATAAATACTACCGCTGAATCATTGATCCTAGTTCCCTATCAAGTAGCACCACCAATAACGCTTGGCCATCCAAATTCCCTTTTGATTCCAAGTGCAACTGACCTTGAATATTCTTTAAGCCCCTAGTGATGGATCGACCTGGTACCTAAAGGTTGGTTTCAAATTTAGATTTATGGCTTATATTGGTTGACCTCCAATAGCTCTTGGGTGATTTTGAAATCTTAGGATACAATGATGTATATATATTATGATTGATATCGTGAAGGTAAAGGGACTCTAAACCGCAACGTTAGCTTGGTAGGATACGGGTATAGTTGACGTCGATTCATCATTTTTAACATCAATAATTCAAAACCAAACTTGAAACTTTGTTTTCATTCCGATTCTTTATGCAATATGGATAGATTTACGAATTTAAAGACTAAACGAAAAAATTTACGATGTATGACATTTCACGTGGTCAATTAATTAATTTATTGACCGAAATATATGATTAAATTAGGCAGGATTATAGAAAAAGAAATGGTTGAATCAAAATAATTCCTTCTTAATTTGCAATTTTGTTAGAGGGTACTATGAATGTTCTACCATGTTCCATTTACACACTAAAGGAGTGATACAAGATATAAGGTGTGCAGTTAAGCCAACATTTCTATTTGCAAATAAGGGGTTTCCAAGTGCAAGCCCAAGTACTTATAACATCTCAGGTTGTAGTTGCTAACTTACTAGGTTCAGTCGATATAGTCGTTCAGAATCATTGATCCTATTTCCCTATCAAGCAGCAACACCTGTTAAAAACAAAGAGAAGAATTCTCAATTTATCCTAAGATCCGATTTTGTCCGATCCATGTCATAGATCTGATAAAAGCCAGACTAACCAATCAAGTACCTCGTATTTTACTGTGGAAGCACTTTCAGCAATTTATTGCTTATTGCTTTATTGTGTATTTTACCTACTTGATAGCTTAATCTGGCTTTTATGGAGGCACTTTCAACAATATATTTCTGTAGTGTAATACAAATATAATAAATATTAATATCGTACACATATTTCGCTTGCTCTTTTTTTCTTTGTACACTATATCATACATATCATCAATAAATATATTTATATAAATCATGTTCCACAAGCATTGGAATACGATTCATGGGCTTACCTAATTTTGAATTTAAATCTTAGACATTTAAAGCCTTATTTTGTTATTTATTTGGATTCAAAGTTACTCAAAGATGACCTTCTTTTGCTAAGCATACTAAACATTATACAACAACAACAATTACTAATTTATCTGCCAATATATTACTGAAAAGTCAAAAACTCAGTGATTCTACAAGGTAAACGCTCACCTGACCTGTTAGAAAAAAATAAATAGGAATAGAGATAGAATAAAAGTAACCCGAAAACTCAGTGATTCTGAATTTTCTGATCTTGACATTCAAATTTGCCAAATTTGTTTGTTTACTATAATTTAACAAAAAGCATTAAACGATATATCAAAACGATGCATGAAGTGTGGAGTTGTTAGTGCATTCCAAGTATGTCTGTCCAGTAGGAGTGAAGTGTGGAGTTGATATAATTTAAAGATTGAGAAGAGGTAGGGCCAAAGCAGTAAAAGAATGTAACTTTTCAAGTTTCTAGGATTACAAAAAGGTATTATCAAATAAAACTGCTAATGCCATGACGTAAATTGTTGAAAGCGCCTCCATAAAAGCCAAACTAAGCAATGAAGTACCTTGTATTTTATGCCAAACCTAACCTACATGATTTTTAATCGTCTTAATCATTATCTCACATCAGTTCAAATGAAATGATTCATTAAAGAGGAATCATGCCATATCGAGATTTGATCATTGATTGATACAATTTTTATTTTGGTTAATTGTTGAATAGGCTAGAATGAAATAACAATGGTTTTGGAGAGATAGTCGGTGTGGAAGTAAACCAACATTTCTATTGGCAAATAGGAGGTTTACAAGTGTTGACAGACTGCTAGAATTTCTTCGAATATGTTGTAGAATTCATTTAAGACATGAGCGAAACTTAAAATTGATAAGATTTAGGTGCGCTTTTACAACGGAGAATCATACGGTTTCTTTATGAGGAGTTAGTTGCACCTATGAATGATATAAATACTACCGCTGAATCATTGATCCTAGTTCCCTATCAAGTAGCACCACCAACAACGCTTGGCCATCCAAATTCCCTTTTGATTCCAAGTGCAACTGACCATGAATATTCTTTAAGCCCCTAGTGATGGATCGACCTGGTACCTAAAGGTTGGTTTCAAATTTAGATTGATGGCTTATATTGGTTGACCTTCAATAGCTCTTGGGTGATTTTGAAATCTTAGGATACAATGATGTATATATATTATGATTGATATCGCGAAGGTAAAGGGACTCTAAACCGCAACGTTAGCTTGGTAGGATACGGGAATAGTGGACGTCGATTCATCATTTTTAACATCAATAATTCAAAACCAAACGTGAAACTTTGTTTTCATTCCGATTCTTTATGCAATATGGATAGATTTACGAATTTAAAGACTAAACGAAAAAATTTACGATGTATGACATTTCACGTGGTCAATTAATTAATTTATTGACCGAAATATATGATTAAATTAGGCAGGATTGTAGAAAAAGAAATGGTTGAATCAAAATAATTCCTTCTTAATTTGCAATTTTGTTAGAGGGTAGTATGAATGTTCTACCATGTTCCATTTACACACTAAAGGAGTGATACAAGATATAAGGTGTGCAGTTAAGCCAACATTTCTATTTGCAAATAAGGGGTTTCCAAGTGCAAGCCCAAGTACTTATAACATCTCAGGTGGTAGTTGCTAACTTACTAGGTTCAGTCGATATAGTCGTTCAGAATCATTGATCCTATTTCCCTATCGAGCAGCAGCACCTGTTAAAAACAAAGAGAAGAATTCTCAATTTATCCTAAGATCCGCTTTTGTCCGATCCATGTCATAGATCTGATAAAAGCCAGACTAACCAATCAAGTACCTCGTATTTTACTGTGGAGGCACTTTCAGCAATTTATTGCTTATTGCTTTATTGTGTATTTTACCTACTTGATAGCTTAATCTGGCTTTTATGGAGGCACTTTCAACAATATATTTCTGTAGTGTAATTCAAATATAATAAATATTAATATCGTACACATATTTCGCTTGCTCTTTTTTTCTTTGTACACTATATCATACATATCATCAATAAATATATTTATATAAATCATGTTCCGCAAGCATTGGAATACGATTCATGGGCTTACCTAATTTTGAATTTAAATCTTAGATATTTAAAGCCTTATTTTGTTATTTATTTGGATTCAAAGTTACTCAAAGATGACCTTCTATTGCTAAGCATACTAAACATGATACAACAACAACAATTACTAATTTATCTACCAATATATTACTTTAAAGTCGAAAACTCCGTGATTCTACAAGGTAAACGCTCACCTGACCTGTTAGAAAAAAATAAATAGGAATAGAGATAGAATAAAAGTAACCCGAAAACTCAGTGATTCTGAATTTTTTGATCTTGACATTCAAATTTGCCAAATTTGTTTGTTTACTATAATTTAACAAAAAGCATTAAACGATATATCAAAACGATGCATGAAGTGTGGAGTTGTTAGTGCATTCCAAGTATGTCTGTCCAGTAGGAGTGAAGTGTGGAGTTGATATAATTTAAAGATTGAGAAGAGGTAGGGCCAAAGCAGTAAAAGAATGTAACTTTTCAAGTTTCTAGGATTACAAAAAGGTATTATCAAATAAAACTGCTAATGCCATGACGTAAATTGTTGAAAGCGCCTCCATAAAAGCCAAACTAAGCAATGAAGTACCTTGTATTTTATGCCTAACCTAACCTAACCTACATGATTTTTAATTGTCTTAATCATTATCTCACATCAGTTCAAATGAAATGATTCATTAAAGAGGAATCATGCCATATCGAGATTTGATCATTGATTGATACAATTTTTATTTTGGTTAATTGTTGAATAGGCTAGAATGAAATAACAATGGTTTTGGAGAGATAGTCGGTGTGGAAGTAAACCAACATTTCTATTGGCAAATAGGAGGTTTACAAGTGTTGACAGACGGCTAGAATTTCTTCGAATATGTTGTAGAATTCATTTAAGACATGAGCGAAACTTAAAATTGATAAGATTTAGGTGCGCTTTTACAACGGAGAATCATACGGTTTCTTTATGAGGAGTTAGTTGCACCTATGAATGATATAAATACTACCGCTGAATCATTGATCCTAGTTCCCTATAAAGTAGCACCACCAATAACGCTTGGCCATCCAAATTCCCTTTTGATTCCAAGTGCAACTCACCTTGAATATTCTTTAAGCCCCTAGTGATGGATCGACCTGGTACCTAAAGGTTGGTTTCAAATTTAGATTTATGGCTTATATTGGTTGACCTTCAATAGCTCTTGGGTGATTTTGAAATCTTAGGATACAATGATGTATATATATTATGATTGATATCGCGAAGGTAAAGGGACTCTAAACTGCAACGTTAGCTTGGTAGAATACGGGTATAGTTGACGTCGATTCATCATTTTTAACATCAAAAATTCAAAACCAAACGTGAAACTTTGTTTTCATTCCGATTCTTTATGCAATATGGATAGATTTACGAATTTAAAGACTAAACAAAAAAATTTACGATGTATGACATTTCACGTGGTCAATTAATTAATTTATTGACCGAAATATATGATTAAATTAGGCAGGATTGTAGAAAAAGAAATGGTTGAATCAAAATAATTCCTTCTTAATTTGCAATTTTGTTAGAGGGTGCTATGAATGTTCTACCATGTTCCATTTACACACTAAAGGAGTGATACAAGATATAAGGTGTGCAGTTAAGCCAACATTTCTATTTGCAAATAAGGGGTTTCCAAGTGCAAGCCCAAGTACTTATAACATCTCAGGTGGTAGTTGCTAACTTACTAGGTTCAGTCGATATAGTCGTTCCGAATCATTGATCCTATTTCCCTATCGAGCAACAGCACCTGTTAAAAACAAAGAGAAGAATTCTCAATTTATCCTAAGATCCGCTTTTGTCCGATCCATGTCATAGATCTGATAAAAGCCAGACTAACCAATCAAGTACCTCGTATTTTACTGTGGAGGCACTTTCAGCAATTTATTGCTTATTGCTTTATTGTGTATTTTACCTACTTGATAGCTTAATCTGGCTTTTATGGAGGCACTTTCAACAATATATTTCTGTAGTGTAATTCAAATATAATAAATATTAATATCGTACACATATTTCGCTTGCTCTTTTTTTCTTTGTACACTATATCATACATATCATCAATAAATATATTTATATAAATCATGTTCCGCAAGCATTGGAATACGATTCATGGGCTTACCTAATTTTGAATTTAAATCTTAGATATTTAAAGCCTTATTTTGTTATTTATTTGGATTCAAAGTTACTCAAAGATGACCTTCTATGGCTAAGCATACTAAACATGATACAACAACAAGAATTACTAATTTATCTGCCAATATATTACTGAAAAGTCGAAAACTCAGTGATTCTACAAGGTAAACGCTCACCTGACCTGTTAGAAAAAAATAAATAGGAATAGAGATAGAATAAAAGTAACCCGAAAACTCAGTGATTCTGAATTTTCTGATCTTGACATTCAAATTTGCCAAATTTGTTTGTTTACTATAATTTAACAAAAAACATTAAACGATATATCAAAACGATGCATGAAGTGTGGAGTTGTTAGTGCATTCCAAGTATGTCTGTCCAGTAGGAGTGAAGTGTGGAGTTGATATAATTTAAAGATTGAGAAGAGGTAGGGCCAAAGCAGTAAAAGAATGTAACTTTTCAAGTTTCTAGGATTACAAAAAGGTATTATCAAATAAAACTGCTAATGCCATGACGTAAATTGTTGAAAGCGCCTCCATAAAAGCCAAACTAAGCAATGAAGTACCTTGTATTTTATTCCTAACCTAACCTACATGATTTTTAATCGTCTTAATCATTATCTCACATCAGTTCAAATGAAATGATTCATTAAAGAGGAATCATGCCATATCGAGATTTGATCATTGATTGATACAATTTTTATTTTGGTTAATTGTTGAATAGGCTAGAATGAAATAACAATGGTTTTGGAGAGATAGTCGGTGTGGAAGTAAACCAACATTTCTATTGGCAAATAGGAGGTTTACAAGTGTTGACAGACGGCTAGAATTTCTTCGTATATGTTGTAGAATTCATTTAAGACATGAGTGAAACTTAAAATTGATAAGATTTAGGTGCGCTTTTACAACGGAGAATCATACGGTTTCTTTATGTGGAGTTAGTTGCACCTATGAATGATATAAATACTACTGTTGAATCATTGATCCTAGTTCCCTATCAAGTAGCACCACCAATAACGCTTGGCCATCCAAATTCCCTTTTGATTCCAAGTGCAACTGACCTTGAATATTCTTTAAGCCCCTAGTGATGGATCGACCTGGTACCTAAAGGTTGGTTTCAAATTTAGATTTATGGCTTATATTGGTTGACCTTCAATAGCTCTTGGGTGATTTTGAAATCTTAGGATACAATGATGTATATATATTATGATTGATATCGCGAAGGTAAAGGGACTCTAAACCGCAACGTTAGCTTGGTAGGATAGGGGTATAGTTGACGTCGATTCATCATTTTTAACATCAATAATTCAAAACCAAACGTGAAACTTTGTTTTCATTCCGATTCTTTATGCAATATGGATAGATTTACGAATTTAAAGACTAAACGAAAAAATTTACGATGTATGACATTTCACGTGGTCAATTAATTAATTTATTGACCGAAATATATGATTAAATTAGGCAGGATTGTAGAAAAAGAAATGGTTGAATCAAAATAATTCCTTCTTAATTTGCAATTTTGTTAGAGGGTACTATGAATGTTCTACCATGTTCCATTTACACACTAAAGGAGTGATACAAGATATAAGGTGTGCAGTTAAGCCAACATTTCTATTTGCAAATAAGGGGTTTCCAAGTGCAAGCCCAAGTACTTATAACATCTCAGGTGGTAGTTGCTAACTTACTAGGTTCAGTCGATATAGTCGTTCAGAATCATTGATCCTATTTCCCTATCGAGCAGCAACACCTGTTAAAAACAAAGAGAAGAATTCTCAATTTATCCTAAGATCCGCTTTTGTCCGATCCATGTCATAGATCTGATAAAAGCCAGACTAACCAATCAAGTACCTCGTATTTTACTGTGGAGGCACTTTCAGCAATTTATTGCTTATTGCTTTATTGTGTATTTTACCTACTTGATAGCTTAATCTGGCTTTTATGGAGGCACTTTCAACAATATATTTCTGTAGTGTAATTCAAATATAATAAATATTAATATCGTACACATATTTCGCTTGCTCTTTTTTTCTTTGTACACTATATCATACATATCATCAATAAATATATTTATATAAATCATGTTCCACAAGCATTGGAATACGATTCATGGGCTTACCTAATTTTGAATTTAAATCTTAGACATTTAAAGCCTTATTTTGTTATTTATTTGGATTCAAAGTTACTCAAAGATGACCTTCTTTTGCTAAGCATACTAAACATTATACAACAACAACAATTACTAATTTATCTGCCAATATATTACTGAAAAGTCAAAAACTCAGTGATTCTACAAGGTAAACGCTCACCTGACCTGTTAGAAAAAAATAAATAGGAATAGAGATAGAATAAAAGTAACCCGAAAACTCAGTGATTCTGAATTTTCTGATCTTGACATTCAAATTTGCCAAATTTGTTTGTTTACTATAATTTAACAAAAAGCATTAAACGATATATCAAAACGATGCATGAAGTGTGGAGTTGTTAGTGCATTCCAAGTATGTCTGTCCAGTAGGAGTGAAGTGTGGAGTTGATATAATTTAAAGATTGAGAAGAGGTAGGGCCAAAGCAGTAAAAGAATGTAACTTTTCAAGTTTCTAGGATTACAAAAAGGTATTATCAAATAAAACTGCTAATGCCATGACGTAAATTGTTGAAAGCGCCTCCATAAAAGCCAAACTAAGCAATGAAGTACCTTGTATTTTATGCCAAACCTAACCTACATGATTTTTAATCGTCTTAATCATTATCTCACATCAGTTCAAATGAAATGATTCATTAAAGAGGAATCATGCCATATCGAGATTTGATCATTGATTGATACAATTTTTATTTTGGTTAATTGTTGAATAGGCTAGAATGAAATAACAATGGTTTTGGAGAGATAGTCGGTGTGGAAGTAAACCAACATTTCTATTGGCAAATAGGAGGTTTACAAGTGTTGACAGACTGCTAGAATTTCTTCGAATATGTTGTAGAATTCATTTAAGACATGAGCGAAACTTAAAATTGATAAGATTTAGGTGCGCTTTTACAACGGAGAATCATACGGTTTCTTTATGAGGAGTTAGTTGCACCTATGAATGATATAAATACTACCGCTGAATCATTGATCCTAGTTCCCTATCAAGTAGCACCACCAACAACGCTTGGCCATCCAAATTCCCTTTTGATTCCAAGTGCAACTGACCATGAATATTCTTTAAGCCCCTAGTGATGGATCGACCTGGTACCTAAAGGTTGGTTTCAAATTTAGATTGATGGCTTATATTGGTTGACCTTCAATAGCTCTTGGGTGATTTTGAAATCTTAGGATACAATGATGTATATATATTATGATTGATATCGCGAAGGTAAAGGGACTCTAAACCGCAACGTTAGCTTGGTAGGATACGGGAATAGTGGACGTCGATTCATCATTTTTAACATCAATAATTCAAAACCAAACGTGAAACTTTGTTTTCATTCCGATTCTTTATGCAATATGGATAGATTTACGAATTTAAAGACTAAACGAAAAAATTTACGATGTATGACATTTCACGTGGTCAATTAATTAATTTATTGACCGAAATATATGATTAAATTAGGCAGGATTGTAGAAAAAGAAATGGTTGAATCAAAATAATTCCTTCTTAATTTGCAATTTTGTTAGAGGGTAGTATGAATGTTCTACCATGTTCCATTTACACACTAAAGGAGTGATACAAGATATAAGGTGTGCAGTTAAGCCAACATTTCTATTTGCAAATAAGGGGTTTCCAAGTGCAAGCCCAAGTACTTATAACATCTCAGGTGGTAGTTGCTAACTTACTAGGTTCAGTCGATATAGTCGTTCAGAATCATTGATCCTATTTCCCTATCGAGCAGCAGCACCTGTTAAAAACAAAGAGAAGAATTCTCAATTTATCCTAAGATCCGCTTTTGTCCGATCCATGTCATAGATCTGATAAAAGCCAGACTAACCAATCAAGTACCTCGTATTTTACTGTGGAGGCACTTTCAGCAATTTATTGCTTATTGCTTTATTGTGTATTTTACCTACTTGATAGCTTAATCTGGCTTTTATGGAGGCACTTTCAACAATATATTTCTGTAGTGTAATTCAAATATAATAAATATTAATATCGTACACATATTTCGCTTGCTCTTTTTTTCTTTGTACACTATATCATACATATCATCAATAAATATATTTATATAAATCATGTTCCGCAAGCATTGGAATACGATTCATGGGCTTACCTAATTTTGAATTTAAATCTTAGATATTTAAAGCCTTATTTTGTTATTTATTTGGATTCAAAGTTACTCAAAGATGACCTTCTATTGCTAAGCATACTAAACATGATACAACAACAACAATTACTAATTTATCTACCAATATATTACTTTAAAGTCGAAAACTCCGTGATTCTACAAGGTAAACGCTCACCTGACCTGTTAGAAAAAAATAAATAGGAATAGAGATAGAATAAAAGTAACCCGAAAACTCAGTGATTCTGAATTTTTTGATCTTGACATTCAAATTTGCCAAATTTGTTTGTTTACTATAATTTAACAAAAAGCATTAAACGATATATCAAAACGATGCATGAAGTGTGGAGTTGTTAGTGCATTCCAAGTATGTCTGTCCAGTAGGAGTGAAGTGTGGAGTTGATATAATTTAAAGATTGAGAAGAGGTAGGGCCAAAGCAGTAAAAGAATGTAACTTTTCAAGTTTCTAGGATTACAAAAAGGTATTATCAAATAAAACTGCTAATGCCATGACGTAAATTGTTGAAAGCGCCTCCATAAAAGCCAAACTAAGCAATGAAGTACCTTGTATTTTATGCCTAACCTAACCTAACCTACATGATTTTTAATTGTCTTAATCATTATCTCACATCAGTTCAAATGAAATGATTCATTAAAGAGGAATCATGCCATATCGAGATTTGATCATTGATTGATACAATTTTTATTTTGGTTAATTGTTGAATAGGCTAGAATGAAATAACAATGGTTTTGGAGAGATAGTCGGTGTGGAAGTAAACCAACATTTCTATTGGCAAATAGGAGGTTTACAAGTGTTGACAGACGGCTAGAATTTCTTCGAATATGTTGTAGAATTCATTTAAGACATGAGCGAAACTTAAAATTGATAAGATTTAGGTGCGCTTTTACAACGGAGAATCATACGGTTTCTTTATGAGGAGTTAGTTGCACCTATGAATGATATAAATACTACCGCTGAATCATTGATCCTAGTTCCCTATAAAGTAGCACCACCAATAACGCTTGGCCATCCAAATTCCCTTTTGATTCCAAGTGCAACTCACCTTGAATATTCTTTAAGCCCCTAGTGATGGATCGACCTGGTACCTAAAGGTTGGTTTCAAATTTAGATTTATGGCTTATATTGGTTGACCTTCAATAGCTCTTGGGTGATTTTGAAATCTTAGGATACAATGATGTATATATATTATGATTGATATCGCGAAGGTAAAGGGACTCTAAACTGCAACGTTAGCTTGGTAGAATACGGGTATAGTTGACGTCGATTCATCATTTTTAACATCAAAAATTCAAAACCAAACGTGAAACTTTGTTTTCATTCCGATTCTTTATGCAATATGGATAGATTTACGAATTTAAAGACTAAACAAAAAAATTTACGATGTATGACATTTCACGTGGTCAATTAATTAATTTATTGACCGAAATATATGATTAAATTAGGCAGGATTGTAGAAAAAGAAATGGTTGAATCAAAATAATTCCTTCTTAATTTGCAATTTTGTTAGAGGGTGCTATGAATGTTCTACCATGTTCCATTTACACACTAAAGGAGTGATACAAGATATAAGGTGTGCAGTTAAGCCAACATTTCTATTTGCAAATAAGGGGTTTCCAAGTGCAAGCCCAAGTACTTATAACATCTCAGGTGGTAGTTGCTAACTTACTAGGTTCAGTCGATATAGTCGTTCCGAATCATTGATCCTATTTCCCTATCGAGCAACAGCACCTGTTAAAAACAAAGAGAAGAATTCTCAATTTATCCTAAGATCCGCTTTTGTCCGATCCATGTCATAGATCTGATAAAAGCCAGACTAACCAATCAAGTACCTCGTATTTTACTGTGGAGGCACTTTCAGCAATTTATTGCTTATTGCTTTATTGTGTATTTTACCTACTTGATAGCTTAATCTGGCTTTTATGGAGGCACTTTCAACAATATATTTCTGTAGTGTAATTCAAATATAATAAATATTAATATCGTACACATATTTCGCTTGCTCTTTTTTTCTTTGTACACTATATCATACATATCATCAATAAATATATTTATATAAATCATGTTCCGCAAGCATTGGAATACGATTCATGGGCTTACCTAATTTTGAATTTAAATCTTAGATATTTAAAGCCTTATTTTGTTATTTATTTGGATTCAAAGTTACTCAAAGATGACCTTCTATGGCTAAGCATACTAAACATGATACAACAACAAGAATTACTAATTTATCTGCCAATATATTACTGAAAAGTCGAAAACTCAGTGATTCTACAAGGTAAACGCTCACCTGACCTGTTAGAAAAAAATAAATAGGAATAGAGATAGAATAAAAGTAACCCGAAAACTCAGTGATTCTGAATTTTCTGATCTTGACATTCAAATTTGCCAAATTTGTTTGTTTACTATAATTTAACAAAAAACATTAAACGATATATCAAAACGATGCATGAAGTGTGGAGTTGTTAGTGCATTCCAAGTATGTCTGTCCAGTAGGAGTGAAGTGTGGAGTTGATATAATTTAAAGATTGAGAAGAGGTAGGGCCAAAGCAGTAAAAGAATGTAACTTTTCAAGTTTCTAGGATTACAAAAAGGTATTATCAAATAAAACTGCTAATGCCATGACGTAAATTGTTGAAAGCGCCTCCATAAAAGCCAAACTAAGCAATGAAGTACCTTGTATTTTATTCCTAACCTAACCTACATGATTTTTAATCGTCTTAATCATTATCTCACATCAGTTCAAATGAAATGATTCATTAAAGAGGAATCATGCCATATCGAGATTTGATCATTGATTGATACAATTTTTATTTTGGTTAATTGTTGAATAGGCTAGAATGAAATAACAATGGTTTTGGAGAGATAGTCGGTGTGGAAGTAAACCAACATTTCTATTGGCAAATAGGAGGTTTACAAGTGTTGACAGACGGCTAGAATTTCTTCGTATATGTTGTAGAATTCATTTAAGACATGAGTGAAACTTAAAATTGATAAGATTTAGGTGCGCTTTTACAACGGAGAATCATACGGTTTCTTTATGTGGAGTTAGTTGCACCTATGAATGATATAAATACTACTGTTGAATCATTGATCCTAGTTCCCTATCAAGTAGCACCACCAATAACGCTTGGCCATCCAAATTCCCTTTTGATTCCAAGTGCAACTGACCTTGAATATTCTTTAAGCCCCTAGTGATGGATCGACCTGGTACCTAAAGGTTGGTTTCAAATTTAGATTTATGGCTTATATTGGTTGACCTTCAATAGCTCTTGGGTGATTTTGAAATCTTAGGATACAATGATGTATATATATTATGATTGATATCGCGAAGGTAAAGGGACTCTAAACCGCAACGTTAGCTTGGTAGGATAGGGGTATAGTTGACGTCGATTCATCATTTTTAACATCAATAATTCAAAACCAAACGTGAAACTTTGTTTTCATTCCGATTCTTTATGCAATATGGATAGATTTACGAATTTAAAGACTAAACGAAAAAATTTACGATGTATGACATTTCACGTGGTCAATTAATTAATTTATTGACCGAAATATATGATTAAATTAGGCAGGATTGTAGAAAAAGAAATGGTTGAATCAAAATAATTCCTTCTTAATTTGCAATTTTGTTAGAGGGTACTATGAATGTTCTACCATGTTCCATTTACACACTAAAGGAGTGATACAAGATATAAGGTGTGCAGTTAAGCCAACATTTCTATTTGCAAATAAGGGGTTTCCAAGTGCAAGCCCAAGTACTTATAACATCTCAGGTGGTAGTTGCTAACTTACTAGGTTCAGTCGATATAGTCGTTCAGAATCATTGATCCTATTTCCCTATCGAGCAGCAACACCTGTTAAAAACAAAGAGAAGAATTCTCAATTTATCCTAAGATCCGCTTTTGTCCGATCCATGTCATAGATCTGATAAAAGCCAGACTAACCAATCAAGTACCTCGTATTTTACTGTGGAGGCACTTTCAGCAATTTATTGCTTATTGCTTTATTGTGTATTTTACCTACTTGATAGCTTAATCTGGCTTTTATGGAGGCACTTTCAACAATATATTTCTGTAGTGTAATTCAAATATAATAAATATTAATATCGTACACATATTTCGCTTGCTCTTTTTTTCTTTGTACACTATATCATACATATCATCAATAAATATATTTATATAAATCATGTTCCGCAAGCATTGGAATACGATTCATGGGCTTACCTAATTTTGAATTTAAATCTTAGATATTTAAAGCCTTATTTTGTTATTTATTTGGATTCAAAGTTACTCAAAGATGACCTTCTATGGCTAAGCATACTAAACATGATACAACAACAACAATTACTAATTTATCTGGCAATATATTACTGAAAAGTCGAAAACTCAGTGATTCTACAAGGTAAACGCTCACCTGACCTGTTAGAAAAAAATAAATAGGAATAGAGATAGAATAAAAGTAACCCGAAAACTCAGTGATTCTGAATTTTCTGATCTTGACATTCAAATTTGCCAAATTTGTTTGTTTACTATAATTTAACAAAAAGCATTAAACGATATATCAAAACGATGCATGAAGTGTGGAGTTGTTAGTGCATTCCAAGTATGTCTGTCCAGTAGGAGTGAAGTGTGGAGTTGATATAATTTAAAGATTGAGAAGAGGTAGGGCCAAAGCAGTAAAAGAATGTAACTTTTCAAGTTTCTAGGATTACAAAAAGGTATTATCAAATAAAACTGCTAATCCCATGACGTAAATTGTTGAAAGCGCCTCCATAAAAGCCAAACTAAGCAATGAAGTACCTTGTATTTTATGCCTAACCTAACCTACATGATTTTTAATTGTCTTAAACATTATCTCACATCAGTTCAAATGAAATGATTCAATAAAGAGGAATCATGCCATATCGAGATTTGATCATTGATTGATACAATTTTTATTTTGGTTAATTGTTGAATAGGCTAGAATGAAATAACAATGGTTTTGGAGAGATAGTCGGTGTGAAAGTAAACCAACATTTCTATTGGCAAATAGGAGGTTTACAAGTGTTGACAGACGGCTAGAATTTCTTCGAATATGTTGTAGAATTCATTTAAGACATGAGCGAAACTTAAAATTGATAAGATTTAGGTGCGCTTTTACAACGGAGAATCATATGGTTTCTTTATGAGGAGTTAGTTGCACCTATGAATGATATAAATACTACTGTTGAATCATTGATCCTAGTTCCCTATCAAGTAGCACCACCAATAACGCTTGGCCATCCAAATTCCCTTTTGATTCCAAGTGCAACTGACCTTGAATACTCTTTAAGCCCCTAGTGATGGATCGACCTGGTACCTAAAGGTTGGTTTCAAATTTAGATTTATGGCTTATATTGGTTGACCTTCAATAGCTCTTGGGTGATTTTGAAATCTTAGGATACAATGATGTATATATATTATGATTGATATCGCGAAGGTAAAGGGACTCTAAACCGCAACGTTAGCTTGGTAGGATAGGGGTATAGTTGACGTCGATTCATGATTTTTAACATCAATAATTCAAAACCAAACGTGAAACTTTGTTTTCATTCCGATTCTTTATGCAATATGGATAGATTTACGAATTTAAAGACTAAACGAAAAAATTTACGATGTATGACATTTCACGTGGTCAATTAATTAATTTATTGACCGAAATATATGATTAAATTAGGCAGGATTGTAGAAAAAGAAATGGTTGAATCAAAATAATTCCTTCTTAATTTGCAATTTTGTTAGAGGGTACTATGAATGTTCTACCATGTTTCATTTACACACTAAAGGAGTGATACAAGATATAAGGTGTGCAGTTAAGCCAACATTTCTATTTGCAAATAAGGGGTTTCCAAGTGCAAGCCCAAGTACTTATAACATCTCAGGTGGTAGTTGCTAACTTACTAGGTTCAGTCGATATAGTCGTTCAGAATCATTGATCCTATTTCCCTATCGAGCAGCAGCACCTGTTAAAAACAAAGAGAAGAATTCTCAATTTATCCTAAGATCCGCTTTTGTCCGATCCATGTCATAGATCTGATAAAAGCTAGACTAACCAATCAAGTACCTCGTATTTTACTGTGGAGGCACTTTCAGCAATTTATTGCTTTATTGTGTATTTTACCTGCTTGATAGCTTAATCTGGCTTTTATGGAGGCACTTTCAACAATATATTTCTGTAGTGTAATTCAAATATAATAAATATTAATATCGTACACATATTTCGCTTGCTCTTTTTTTCTTTGTACACTATATCATACATATCATCAATAAATATATTTATATAAATCATGTTCCGCAAGCATAGGAATACGATTCATGGGCTTACCTAATTTTGAATTTAAATCTTAGATATTTAAAGCCTTATTTTGTTATTTATTTGGATTCAAAGTTACTCAAAGATGACCTTCTATGGCTAAGCATACTAAACATGATACAACAACAACAATTACTAATTTATCTGCCAATATATTACTGAAAAGTCGAAAACTCAGTGATTCTACAAGGTAAACTCTCACCTGACCTGTTAGAAAAAAATAAATAGGAATAGAGATAGAATAAAAGTAACTCGAAAACTCAGTGATTCTGAATTTTCTGATCTTGACATTCAAATTTGCCAAATTTGTTTGTTTACTATAATTTAACAAAAAGCATTAAACGATATATCAAAACGATGCATGAAGTGTGGAGTTGTTAGTGCATTCCAAGTATGTCTGTCCAGTAGGAGTGAAGTGTGGAGTTGATATAATTTAAAGATTGAGAAGAGGTAGGGCCAAAGCAGTAAAAGAATGTAACTTTTCAAGTTTCTAGGATTACAAAAAGGTATTATCAAATAAAACTGCTAATGCCATGACGTAAATTGTTGAAAGCGCCTCCATAAAAGCCAAACTAAGCAATGAAGTACCTTGTATTTTATGCCTAACCTAACCTACATGATTTTTAATTGTCTTAATCATTATCTCACATCAGTTCAAATGAAATGATTCATTAAAGAGGAATCATGCCATATCGAGATTTGATCATTGATTGATACAATTTTTATTTTGGTTAATTGTTGAATAGGCTAGAATGAAATAACAATGGTTTTGGAGAGATAGTCAGTGTGGAAGTAAACCAACATTTCTATTGGCAAATAGGAGGTTTGCAAGTGTTGACAGACGGCTAGAATTTCTTCGAATATGTTGTAGAATTCATTTAAGACATGAGCGAAACTTAAAATTGATATAATTTAGGTGCGCTTTTACAACAGAGAATCATACGGTTTCTTTATGAGGAGTTAGTTGCACCTATGAATGATATAAATACCCGATCCTAGTTCCCTATCAAGTAGCACCACCAATAACGCTTGGCCATCCAAATTCCCTTTTGATTCCAAGTGCAACTGACCTTGAATACTCTTTAAGCCCCTAGTGATGGATCGACCTGGTACCTAAAGGTTGGTTTCAAATTTAGATTTATGGCTTATATTGGTTGACCTTCAATCGCTCTTGGGTGATTTTGAAATCTTAGGATACAATGATGTATATATATTATGATTGATATCGCGAAGGTAAAAGGACTCTAAACCGCAACGTTAGCTTGGTAGGATAGGGGTATAGTTGACGTCGATTCATCATTTTTAACATCAATAATTCAAAACCAAACGTGAAACTTTGTTTTCGTTCCGATTCTTTATGCAATATGGATAGATTTACGAATTTAAAGACTAAACGAAAAAATTTACGATGTATGACATTTCACGTGGTCAATTAATTAATTTATTGACCGAAATATATGATTAAATTAGGCAGGATTGTAGAAAAAGAAATGGTTGAATCAAAATAATTCCTTCTTAATTTGCAATTTTGTTAGAGGGTACTATGAATGTTCTACCATGTTCCATTTACACACTAAAGGAGTGATACAAGATATAAGGTGTGCAGTTAAGCCAACATTTCTATTTGCAAATAAGGGGTTTCCAAGTGCAAGCCCAAGTACTTATAACATCTCAGGTGGTAGTTGCTAACTTACTAGGTTCAGTCGATATAGTCGTTCAGAATCATTGATCCTATTTCCCTATCGAGCAGCAGCACCTGTTAAAAACAAAGAGAAGAATTCTCAATTTATCCTAAGATCCGCTTTTGTCCGATCCATGTCATAGATCTGATAAAAGCCAGACTAACCAATCAAGTACCTCGTATTTTACTGTGGAGGCACTTTCAGCAATTTATTGCTTATTGCTTTATTGTGTATTTTACCTACTTGATAGCTTAATCTGGCTTTTATGGAGGCACTTTCAACAATATATTTCTCTAGTGTAATTCAAATATAATAAATATTAATATCGTACACATATTTCGCTTGCTCTTTTTTTCTTTGTACACTATATCATACATATCATCAATAAATATATTTATATAAATCATGTTCCGCAAGCATTGGAATACGATTCATGGGCTTACCTAATTTTGAATTTAAATCTTAGATATTTAAAGCCTTATTTTGTTATTTATTTGGATTCAAAGTTACTCAAAGATGACCTTCTATGGCTAAGCATACTAAACATGATACAACAACAACAATTACTAATTTATCTGCCAATATATTACTGAAAAGTCGAAAACTCAGTGATTCTACAAGGTAAACGCTCACCTGACCTGTTAAAAAAAAATAAATAGGAATAGAGATAGAATAAAAGTAACCCGAAAACTCAGTGATTCTGAATTTTCTGATCTTGACATTCAAATTTGCCAAATTTGTTTGTTTACTATAATTTAACAAAAAGCATTAAACGATATATCAAAACGATGCATGAAGTGTGGAGTTGTTAGTGCATTCCAAGTATGTCTGTCCAGTAGGAGTGAAGTGTGGAGTTGATATAATTTAAAGATTGAGAAGAGGTAGGGCCAAAGCAGTAAAAGAATGTAACTTTTCAAGTTTCTAGGATTACAAAAAGGTATTATCAAATAAACTGCTAATGCCATGACGTAAATTGTTGAAAGCGCCTCCATAAAAGCCACACTAAGCAATGAAGTACCTTGTATTTTATGCCTAACCTAACCTACATGATTTTTAATTGTCTTAATCATTATCTCACATCATTTCAAATGAAATGATTCATTAAAGAGGAATCATGCCATATCGAGATTTGATCATTGATTGATACAATTTTTATTTTGGTTAATTGTTGAATAGGCTAGAATGAAATAACAATGGTTTTGGAGAGATAGTCGGTGTGGAAGTAAACCAACATTTCTATTGGCAAATAGGAGGTTTGCAAGTGTTGACAGACGGCTAGAATTTCTTCGAATATGTCATAGAATTCATTTAAGACATGAGCGAAACTTAAAATTGATAAGATCTAGGTGCGCTTTTACAACGGAGAATAATACGGTTTCTTTATGAGGAGTTAGTTGAACCTATGAATGATATAAATACCTGATCCTAGTTCCCTATCAAGTAGCACCACCAATAACGCTTGGCCATCCAAATTCCCTTTTGATTCCAAGTGCAACTGACCTTGAATATTCTTTAAGCCCCTAGTGATGGATCGACCTGCTACCTAAAGGTTGGTTTCAAATTTAGATTTATGGCTTATATTGGTTGACCTTCAATAGCTCTTGGGTGATTTTGAAATCTTAGGATACAATGATGTATATTTATTATGATTGATATTGCGAAGGTAAAGAGACTCTAAACCGCAACGTTAGCTTGGTTGGATAGGGGTATAGTTGACGTCGATTCATCATTTTTAACATCAATAATTCAAAACCAAACATGAAACTTTTGTTTTCATTCCGATTCTTTATGCAATATGGATAGATTTACGAATTTAAAGACTAAACGAAAAAATTTACGATGTATGACATTTCACGTGGTCAATTAATTAATTTATTGACCGAAATATATGATTAAATTAGGCAGGATTGTAGAAAAAGAAATGGTTGAATCAAAATAATTCCTTCTTAATTTGCAATTTTGTTAGAGGGTACTATGAATGTTCTACCATGTTCCATTTACACACTAAAGGAGTGATACAAGATATAAGGTGTGCAGTTAAGCCAACATTTCTATTTGCAAATAAGGGGTTTCCAAGTGCAAGCCCAAGTACTTATAACATCTCAGGTGGTAGTTGCTAACTTACTAGGTTCAGTCGATATAGTCGTTCAGAATCATTGATCCTATTTCCCTATCGAGCAGCAACACCTGTTAAAAACAAAGAGAAGAATTCTCAATTTATCCTAAGATCCGCTTTTGTCCGATCCATGTCATAGATCTGATAAAAGCTAGACTAACCAATCGAGTACCTCGTATTTTACTGTGGAGGCACTTTCAGCAATTTATTGCTTATTGCTTTATTGTGCATTTTACCTACTTGATAGCTTAATCTGGCTTTTATGGAGGCACTTTCAACAATATATTTCTGTAGTGTAATTTAAATATAATAAATATTAATATCGTACACATATTTCGCTTGCTCTTTTTTTCTTTGTACACTATATCATACATATCATCAATAAATATATTTATATAAATCATGTTCCGCAAGCATTGGAATACGATTCATGGGCTTACCTAATTTTGAATTTAAATCTTAGATATTTAAAGCCTTATTTTGTTATTTGTTTGGATTCAAAGTTACTCAAAGATGACCTTCTATGGCTAAGCATACTAAACATGATACAACAACAACAATTACTAATTTATCTGCCAATATATTACTGAAAAGTCGAAAACTCAGTGATTCTACAAGGTAAACGCTCACCTGACCTGTTAGAAAAAAATAAATAGGAATAGAGATAGAATAAAAGTAACCCGAAAACTCAGTGATTCTGAATTTTCTGATCTTGACATTCAAATTTGCCAAATTTGTTTGTTTACTATAATTTAACAAAAAGCATTAAACGATATATCAAAACGATGCATGAAGTGTGGAGTTGTTAGTGCATTCCAAGTATGTTTGTCCAGTAGGAGTGAAGTGTGGAGTTGATATAATTTAAAGATTGAGAAGAGGTAGGGCCAAAGCAGTAAAAGAATGTAACTTTTCAAGTTTCTAGGATTACAAAAAGGTATTATCAAATAAAACTGCTAATGCCATGACGTAAATTGTTGAAAGCGCCTCCATAAAAGCCAAACTAAGCAATGAAGTACCTTGTATTTTATGCCTAACCTAACCTAACCTACATGATTTTTAATTGTCTTAATCATTATCTCACATCATTTCAAATGAAATGATTCATTAAAGAGGAATCATGCCATATCGAGATTTGATCATTGATTGATACAATTTTTATTTTGGTTAATTGTTGAATAGGCTAGAATGAAATAACAATGGTTTTGGAGAGATAGTCTGTGTGGAAGTAAACCAACATTTCTATTGGCAAATAGGAGGTTTACAAGTGTTGACAGACGGCTAGAATTTCTTCGAATATGTTGTAGAATTCATTTAAGACATGAGCGAAACTTAAAATTGATAAGATTTAGGTGCGCTTTTACAATGGAGAATCATACGGTTTCTTTATGAGGAGTTAGTTGCACCTATGAATGATATAAATACTACTGCTGAATCATTGATCCTAGTTCCCTATCAAGTAGCACCACCAATAACGCTTGGCCATCCAAATTCCCTTTTGATTCCAAGTGCAACTGACCTTGAATATTCTTTAAGCCCCTAGTGATGGATCGACCTGGTACCTAAAGGTTGGTTTCAAATTTAGATTTATGGCTTATATTGGTTGACCTTCAATAGCTCTTGCGTGATTTTGAAATCTTAGGATACAATGATGTATATATATTATGATTGATATCGCGAAGGTAAAGGGACTCTAAACCGCAACGTTAGCTTGGTAGGATAGGGGTATAGTTGACGTCGATTCATCATTTTTAACATCAATAATTCAAAACCAAACGTGAAACTTTGTTTTCATTCTGATTCTTTATGCAATATGGATAGATTTACGAATTTAAAGACTAAACGAAAAAATTTACGATGTATGACATTTCACGTGGTCAATTAATTAATTTATTGACCGAAATATATGATTAAATTAGGCAGGATTGTAGAAAAAGAAATGGTTGAATCAAAATAATTCCTTCTTAATTTGCAATTTTGTTAGAGGGTACTATGAATGTTCTACCATGTTCCATTTACACACTAAAGGAGTGATACAAGATATAAGGTGTGCAGTTAAGCCAACATTTCTATTTGCAAATAAGGGGTTTCCAAGTGCAAGCCCAAGTACTTATAACATCTCAGGTGGTAGTTGCTAACTTACTAGGTTCAGTCGATATAGTCGTTCAGAATCATTGATCCTATTTCCCTATCGAGCAGCAGCACCTGTTAAAAACAAAGAGAAGAATTCTCAATTTATCCTAAGATCCGCTTTTGTCCGATGCATGTCATAGATCTGATAAAAGCCAGACTAACCAATCAAGTACCTCGTATTTTACTGTGGAGGCACTTTCAGCAATTTATTGCTTATTGCTTTATTGTGTATTTTACCTACTTGATAGCTTAATCTTGGCTTTTATGGAGGCACTTTCAACAATATATTTATGTAGTGTAATTCAAATATAATAAATATTAATATCGTACACATATTTCGCTTGCTCTTTTTTTCTTTGTACACTATATCATGCATATCATCAATAAATATATTTATATAAATCATGTTCCGCAAGCATTGGAATACGATTCATGGGCTTACCAAATTTTGAACTTAAATCTTAGATATTTAAAGCCTTATTTTGTTATTTATTTGGATTCAAAGTTACTCAAAGATGACCTTCTATGGATAAGCATACTAAACATGATACAACAACAACAATTACTAATTTATCTGCCAATATATTACTGAAAAGTCGAAAACTCAGTGATTCTACAAGATAAACGCTCACCTGACCTGTTAGAAAAAAATAAATAGGAATAGAGATAGAATAAAAGTAACCCGAAAACTCAGTGATTCTGAATTTTCTGATCTTGACATTCAAATTTGCCAAATTTGTTTGTTTACTATAATTTAACAAAAAGCATTAAACGATATATCAAAACGATGCATGAAGTGTGGAGTTGTTAGTGCATTCCAAGTATGTCTGTCCAGTAGGAGTGAAGTGTGGAGTTGATATAATTTAAAGATTGAGAAGAGGTAGGGCCAAAGCAGTAAAAGAACGTAACTTTTCAAGTTTCTAGGATTACAAAAAGGTATTATCAAATAAAACTGCTAATGCCATGACGTAAATTGTTGAAAGCGCCTCCATAAAAGCCAAACTAAGCAATGAAGTACCTTGTATTTTATGCCTAACCTAACCTAACCTACATGATTTTTAATTGTCTTAATCATTATCTCACATCATTTCAAATGAAATGATTCATTAAAGAGGAATCATGCCATATCGAGATTTGATCATTGATTGATACAATTTTTATTTTGGTTAATTGTTGAATAGGCTAGAATGAAATAACAATGGTTTTGGAGAGATAGTCTGTGTGGAAGTAAACCAACATTTCTATTGGCAAATAGGAGGTTTACAAGTGTTGACAGACGGCTAGAATTTCTTCGAATATGTTGTAGAATTCATTTAAGACATGAGCGAAACTTAAAATTGATAAGATTTAGGTGCGCTTTTACAACGGAGAATCATACGGTTTCTTTATGAGGAGTTAGTTGCACCTATGAATGATATAAATACTACTGCTGAATCATTGATCCTAGTTCCCTATCAAGTAGCACCACCAATAACGCTTGGCCATCCAAATTCCCTTTTGATTCCAAGTGCAACTGACCTTGAATATTCTTTAAGCCCCTAGTGATGGATCGACCTGGTACCTAAAGGTTGGTTTCAAATTTAGATTTATGGCTTATATTGGTTGACCTTCAATAGCTCTTGCGTGATTTTGAAATCTTAGGATACAATGATGTATATATATTATGATTGATATCGCGAAGGTAAAGGGACTCTAAACCGCAACGTTAGCTTGGTAGGATAGGGGTATAGTTGACGTCGATTCATCATTTTTAACATCAATAATTCAAAACCAAACGTGAAACTTTGTTTTCATTCCGATTCTTTATGCAATATGGATAGATTTACGAATTTAAAGACTAAACGAAAAAATTTACGATGTATGACATTTCACGTGGTCAATTAATTAATTTATTGACCGAAATATATGATTAAATTAGGCAGGATTGTAGAAAAAGAAATGGTTGAATCAAAATAATTCCTTCTTAATTTGCAATTTTGTTAGAGGGTACTATGAATGTTCTACCATGTTCCATTTACACACTAAAGGAGTGATACAAGATATAAGGTGTGCAGTTAAGCCAACATTTCTATTTGCAAATAAGGGGTTTCCAAGTGCAAGCCCAAGTACTTATAACATCTCAGGTGGTAGTTGCTAACTTACTAGGTTCAGTCGATATAGTCGTTCAGAATCATTGATCCTATTTCCCTATCGAGCAGCAGCACCTGTTAAAAACAAAGAGAAGAATTCTCAATTTATCCTAAGATCCGCTTTTGTCCGATGCATGTCATAGATCTGATAAAAGCCAGACTAACCAATCAAGTACCTCGTATTTTACTGTGGAGGCACTTTCAGCAATTTATTGCTTATTGCTTTATTGTGTATTTTACCTACTTGATAGCTTAATCTTGGCTTTTATGGAGGCACTTTCAACAATATATTTATGTAGTGTAATTCAAATATAATAAATATTAATATCGTACACATATTTCGCTTGCTCTTTTTTTCTTTGTACACTATATCATGCATATCATCAATAAATATATTTATATAAATCATGTTCCGCAAGCATTGGAATACGATTCCTGGGCTTACCAAATTTTGAACTTAAATCTTAGATATTTAAAGCCTTATTTTGTTATTTATTTGGATTCAAAGTTACTCAAAGATGACCTTCTATGGATAAGCATACTAAACATGATACAACAACAACAATTACTAATTTATCTGCCAATATATTACTGAAAAGTCGAAAACTCAGTGATTCTACAAGATAAACGCTCACCTGACCTGTTAGAAAAAAATAAATAGGAGTAGAGATAGAATAAAAGTAACCCGAAAACTCAGTGATTCTGAATTTTCTGATCTTGACATTCAAATTTGCCAAATTTGTTTGTTTACTATAATTTAACAAAAAGCATTAAACGATATATCAAAACGATGCATGAAGTGTGGAGTTGTTAGTGCATTCCAAGTATGTCTGTCCAGTAGGAGTGAAGTGTGGAGTTGATATAATTTAAAGATTGAGAAGAGGTAGGGCCAAAGCAGTAAAAGAACGTAACTTTTCAAGTTTCTAGGATTACAAAAAGGTATTATCAAATAAAACTGCTAATGCCATGACGTAAATTGTTTAAAGCGCCTCCATAAAAGCCAAACTAAGCAATGAAGTACCTTGTATTTTATGCCTAACCTAACCTACATGATTTTTAATTGTCTTAATCATTATCTCACATCTGTTCAAATGAAATGATTCATTAAAGAGGAATCATGCCATATCGAGATTTGATCATTGATTGATACAATTTTTATTTTGGTTAATTGTTGAATAGGCTAGAATGAAATAACAATGGTTTTGGAGAGATAGTCTGTGTGGAAGTAAACCAACATTTCTATTGGCAAATAGGAGGTTTACAAGTGTTGACAGACGGCTAGAATTTCTTCGAATATGTTGTAGAATTCATTTAAGACATGAGCGAAACTTAAAATTGATAAGATTTAGGTGCGCTTTTACAACGGAGAATCATACGGTTTCTTTATGAGGAGTTAGTTGCACCTATGAATGATATAAATACTACTGCTGAATCATTGATCCTAGTTCCCTATCAAGTAGCACCACCAATAACGCTTGGCCATCCAAATTCCCTTTTGATTCCAAGTGCAACTGACCTTGAATATTCTTTAAGCCCCTAGTGATGGATGGACCTGGTACCTAAAGGTTGGTTTCAAATTTAGATTTATGGCTTATATTGGTTGACCTTCAATAGCTCTTGCGTGATTTTGAAATCTTAGGATACAATGATGTATATATATTATGATTGATATCGCGAAGGTAAAGGGACTCTAAACCGCAACGTTAGCTTGGTAGGATAGGGGTATAGTTGACGTCGATTCATCATTTTTAACATCAATAATTCAAAACCAAACGTGAAACTTTGTTTTCATTCCGATTCTTTATGCAATATGCATAGATTTACGAATTTAAAGACTAAACGAAAAAATTTACGATGTATGACATTTCACGTGGTCAATTAATTAATTTATTGACCGAAATATATGATTAAATTAGGCAGGATTGTAGAAAAAGAAATGGTTGAATCAAAATAATTCCTTCTTAATTTGCAATTTTGTTAGAGGGTACTATGAATGTTCTACCATGTTCCATTTACACACTAAAGGAGTGATACAAGATATAAGGTGTGCAGTTAAGCCAACATTTCTATTTGCAAATAAGGGGTTTCCAAGTGCAAGCCCAA
Organism: Nuphar pumila; assembly: GCF_984573655.1. Classification (NCBI taxonomy): domain Eukaryota; kingdom Viridiplantae; phylum Streptophyta; class Magnoliopsida; order Nymphaeales; family Nymphaeaceae; genus Nuphar; species Nuphar pumila. The sequence goes on from NC_143263.1 coordinate 60,931,429, forward strand.
GTACTTATAACATCTCAGGTGGTAGTTGCTAACTTACTAGGTTCAGTCGATATAGTCGTTCAAAATCATTGATCCTATTTCCCTATCGAGCAGCAGCACCTGTTAAAAACAAAGAGAAGAATTCTCAATTTATCCTAAGATCCGCTTTTGTCCGATGCATGTCATAGATCTGATAAAAGCCAGACTAACCAATCAAGTACCTCGTATTTTACTGTGGAGGCACTTTCAGCAATTTATTGCTTATTGCTTTATTGTGTATTTTACCTACTTGATAGCTTAATCTTGGCTTTTATGGAGGCACTTTCAACAATATATTTATGTAGTGTAATTCAAATATAATAAATATTAATATCGTACAGATATTTCGCTTGCTCTTTTTTTCTTTGTACACTATATCATGCATATCATCAATAAATATATTTATATAAATCATGTTCCGCAAGCATTGGAATACGATTCATGGGCTTACCAAATTTTGAACTTAAATCTTAGATATTTAAAGCCTTATTTTGTTATTTATTTGGATTCAAAGTTACTCAAAGATGACCTTCTATGGATAAGCATACTAAACATGATACAACAACAACAATTACTAATTTATCTGCCAATATATTACTGAAAAGTCGAAAACTCAGTGATTCTACAAGATAAACGCTCACCTGACCTGTTAGAAAAAAATAAATAGGAGTAGAGATAGAATAAAAGTAACCCGAAAACTCAGTGATTCTGAATTTTCTGATCTTGACATTCAAATTTGCCAAATTTGTTTGTTTACTATAATTTAACAAAAAGCATTAAACGATATATCAAAACGATGCATGAAGTGTGGAGTTGTTAGTGCATTCCAAGTATGTCTGTCCAGTAGGAGTGAAGTGTGGAGTTGATATAATTTAAAGATTGAGAAGAGGTAGGGCCAAAGCAGTAAAAGAATGTAACTTTTCAAGTTTCTAGGATTACAAAAAGGTATTATCAAATAAAACTGCTAATGCCATGACGTAAATTGTTGAAAGCGCCTCCATAAAAGCCAAACTAAGCAATGAAGTACCTTGTATTTTATGCCTAACCTAACCTAACCTACATGATTTTTAATTGTCTTAATCATTATCTCACATCATTTCAAATGAAATGATTCATTAAAGAGGAATCATGCCATATCGAGATTTGATCATTGATTGATACAATTTTTATTTTGGTTAATTGTTGAATTGGCTAGAATGAAATAACAATGGTTTTGGAGAGATAGTCTGTGTGGAAGTAAACCAACATTTCTATTGGCAAATAGGAGGTTTACAAGTGTTGACAGACGGCTAGAATTTCTTCGAATATGTTGTAGAATTCATTTAAGACATGAGCGAAACTTAAAATTGATAAGATTTAGGTGCGCTTTTACAACGGAGAATCATACGGTTTCTTTATGAGGAGTTAGTTGCACCTATGAATGATATAAATACTACTGCTGAATCATTGATCCTAGTTCCCTATCAAGTAGCACCACCAATAACGCTTGGCCATCCAAATTCCCTTTTGATTCCAAGTGCAACTGACCTTGAATATTCTTTAAGCCCCTAGTGATGGATCGGCCTGGTACCTAAAGGTTGGTTTCAAATTTAGATTTATGGCTTATATTGGTTGACCTTCAATAGCTCTTGCGTGATTTTGAAATCTTAGGATACAATGATGTATATATATTATGATTGATATCGCGAAGGTAAAGGGACTCTAAACCGCAACGTTAGCTTGGTAGGATAGGGGTATAGTTGACGTCGATTCATCATTTTTAACATCAATAATTCAAAACCAAACGTGAAACTTTGTTTTCATTCCGATTCTTTATGCAATATGGATAGATTTACGAATTTAAAGACTAAACGAAAAAATTTACGATGTATGACATTTCACGTGGTCAATTAATTAATTTATTGACCGAAATATATGATTAAATTAGGCAGGATTGTAGAAAAAGAAATGGTTGAATCAAAATAATTCCTTCTTAATTTGCAATTTTGTTAGAGGGTACTATGAATGTTCTACCATGTTCCATTTACACACTAAAGGAGTGATACAAGATATAAGGTGTGCAGTTAAGCCAACATTTCTATTTGCAAATAAGGGGTTTCCAAGTGCAAGCCCAAGTACTTATAACATCTCAGGTGGTAGTTGCTAACTTACTAGGTTCAGTCGATATAGTCGTTCAGAATCATTGATCCTATTTCCCTATCGAGCAGCAGCACCTGTTAAAAACAAAGAGAAGAATTCTCAATTTATCCTAAGATCCGCTTTTGTCCGATGCATGTCATAGATCTGATAAAAGCCAGACTAACCAATCAAGTACCTCGTATTTTACTGTGGAGGCACTTTCAGCAATTTATTGCTTATTGCTTTATTGTGTATTTTACCTACTTGATAGCTTAATCTTGGCTTTTATGGAGGCACTTTCAACAATATATTTATGTAGTGTAATTCAAATATAATAAATATTAATATCGTACACATATTTCGCTTGCTCTTTTTTTCTTTGTACACTATATCATGCATATCATCAATAAATATATTTATATAAATCATGTTCCGCAAGCATTGGAATACGATTCATGGGCTTACCAAATTTTGAACTTAAATCTTAGATATTTAAAGCCTTATTTTGTTATTTATTTGGATTCAAAGTTACTCAAAGATGACCTTCTATGGATAAGCATACTAAACATGATACAACAACAACAATTACTAATTTATCTGCCAATATATTACTGAAAAGTCGAAAACTCAGTGATTCTACAAGATAAACGCTCACCTGACCTGTTAGAAAAAAATAAATAGGAATAGAGATAGAATAAAAGTAACCCGAAAACTCAGTGATTCTGAATTTTCTGATCTTGACATTCAAATTTGCCAAATTTGTTTGTTTACTATAATTTAACAAAAAGCATTAAACGATATATCAAAACGATGCATGAAGTGTGGAGTTGTTAGTGCATTCAAAGTATGTCTGTCCAGTAGGAGTGAAGTGTGGAGTTGATATAATTTAAAGATTGAGAAGAGGTAGGGCCAAAGCAGTAAAAGAATGTAACTTTTCAAGTTTCTAGGATTACAAAAAGGTATTATCAAATAAAACTGCTAATGCCATGACGTAAATTGTTGAAAGCGCCTCCATAAAAGCCAAACTAAGCAATGAAGTACCTTGTATTTTATGCCTAACCTAACCTAACCTACATGATTTTTAATTGTCTTAATCATTATCTCACATCATTTCAAATGAAATGATTCATTAAAGAGGAATCATGCCATATCGAGATTTGATCATTGATTGATACAATTTTTATTTTGGTTAATTGTTGAATTGGCTAGAATGAAATAACAATGGTTTTGGAGAGATAGTCTGTGTGGAAGTAAACCAACATTTCTATTGGCAAATAGGAGGTTTACAAGTGTTGACAGACGGCTAGAATTTCTTCGAATATGTTGTAGAATTCATTTAAGACATGAGCGAAACTTAAAATTGATAAGATTTAGGTGCGCTTTTACAACGGAGAATCATACGGTTTCTTTATGAGGAGTTAGTTGCACCTATGAATGATATAAATACTACTGCTGAATCATTGATCCTAGTTCCCTATCAAGTAGCACCACCAATAACGCTTGGCCATCCAAATTCCCTTTTGATTCCAAGTGCAACTGACCTTGAATATTCTTTAAGCCCCTAGTGATGGATCGGCCTGGTACCTAAAGGTTGGTTTCAAATTTAGATTTATGGCTTATATTGGTTGACCTTCAATAGCTCTTGCGTGATTTTGAAATCTTAGGATACAATGATGTATATATATTATGATTGATATCGCGAAGGTAAAGGGACTCTAAACCGCAACGTTAGCTTGGTAGGATAGGGGTATAGTTGACGTCGATTCATCATTTTTAACATCAATAATTCAAAACCAAACGTGAAACTTTGTTTTCATTCCGATTCTTTATGCAATATGGATAGATTTACGAATTTAAAGACTAAACGAAAAAATTTACGATGTATGACATTTCACGTGGTCAATTAATTAATTTATTGACCGAAATATATGATTAAATTAGGCAGGATTGTAGAAAAAGAAATGGTTGAATCAAAATAATTCCTTCTTAATTTGCAATTTTGTTAGAGGGTACTATGAATGTTCTACCATGTTCCATTTACACACTAAAGGAGTGATACAAGATATAAGGTGTGCAGTTAAGCCAACATTTCTATTTGCAAATAAGGGGTTTCCAAGTGCAAGCCCAAGTACTTATAACATCTCAGGTGGTAGTTGCTAACTTACTAGGTTCAGTCGATATAGTCGTTCAGAATCATTGATCCTATTTCCCTATCGAGCAGCAGCACCTGTTAAAAACAAAGAGAAGAATTCTCAATTTATCCTAAGATCCGCTTTTGTCCGATGCATGTCATAGATCTGATAAAAGCCAGACTAACCAATCAAGTACCTCGTATTTTACTGTGGAGGCACTTTCAGCAATTTATTGCTTATTGCTTTATTGTGTATTTTACCTACTTGATAGCTTAATCTTGGCTTTTATGGAGGCACTTTCAACAATATATTTATGTAGTGTAATTCAAATATAATAAATATTAATATCGTACACATATTTCGCTTGCTCTTTTTTTCTTTGTACACTATATCATGCATATCATCAATAAATATATTTATATAAATCATGTTCCGCAAGCATTGGAATACGATTCATGGGCTTACCAAATTTTGAACTTAAATCTTAGATATTTAAAGCCTTATTTTGTTATTTATTTGGATTCAAAGTTACTCAAAGATGACCTTCTATGGATAAGCATACTAAACATGATACAACAACAACAATTACTAATTTATCTGCCAATATATTACTGAAAAGTCGAAAACTCAGTGATTCTACAAGATAAACGCTCACCTGACCTGTTAGAAAAAAATAAATAGGAATAGAGATAGAATAAAAGTAACCCGAAAACTCAGTGATTCTGAATTTTCTGATCTTGACATTCAAATTTGCCAAATTTGTTTGTTTACTATAATTTAACAAAAAGCATTAAACGATATATCAAAACGATGCATGAAGTGTGGAGTTGTTAGTGCATTCAAAGTATGTCTGTCCAGTAGGAGTGAAGTGTGGAGTTGATATAATTTAAAGATTGAGAAGAGGTAGGGCCAAAGCAGTAAAAGAACGTAACTTTTCAAGTTTCTAGCATTACAAAAAGGTATTATCAAATAAAACTGCTAATGCCATGACGTAAATTGTTGAAAGCGCCTCCATAAAAGCCAAACTAAGCAATGAAGTACCTTGTATTTTATGCCTAACCTAACCTACATGATTTTTAATTGTCTTAATCATTATCTCACATCAGTTCAAATGAAATGATTCATTAAAGAGGAATCATGCCATATCGAGATTTGATCATTGATTGATACAATTTTTATTTTGGTTAATTGTTGAATAGGCTAGAATGAAATAACAATGGTTTTGGAGAGATAGTCTGTGTGGAAGTAAACCAACATTTCTATTGGCAAATAGGAGGTTTACAAGTGTTGACAGACGGCTAGAATTTCTTCGAATATGTTGTAGAATTCATTTAACACATGAGCGAAACTTAAAATTGATAAGATTTAGGTGCGCTTTTACAACGGAGAATCATACGGTTTCTTTATGAGGAGTTAGTTGCACCTATGAATGATATAAATACTACTGCTGAATCATTGATCCTAGTTCCCTATCAAGTAGCACCACCAATAATGCTTGGCCATCCAAATTCCCTTTTGATTCCAAGTGCAACTGACCTTGAATATTCTTTAAGCCCCTAGTGATGGATCGACCTGGTACCTAAAGGTTGGTTTCAAATTTAGATTTATGGCTTATATTGGTTGACCTTCAATAGCTCTTGGGTGATTTTGAAATCTTAGGATACAATGATGTATATATATTACGATTGATATCGCGAAGGTAAAGGGACTCTAAACCGCAACGTTAGCTTGGTAGGATAGGGGTATAGTTGACGTCGATTCATCATTTTTAACATCAATAATTCAAAACCAAACGTGAAACTTTGTTTTCATTCCGATTCTTTATGCAATATGGATAGATTTACGAATTTAAAGACTAAACGAAAAAATTTACGATGTATGACATTTCACGTGGTAAATTAATTAATTTATTGACCGAAATATATGATTAAATTAGGCAGGATTGTAGAAAAAGAAATGGTTGAATCAAAATAATTCCTTCTTAAATTGCAATTTTGTTAGAGGGTACTATGAATGTTCTACCATGTTCCATTTACACACTAAAGGAGTGATACAAGATATAAGGTGTGCAGTTAAGCCAACATTTCTATTTGCAAATAAAGGGTTTCCAAGTGCAAGCCCAAGTACTTATAACATCTCAGGTGGTAGTTGCTAACTTACTAGGTTCAGTCGATATAGTCGTTCAGAATCATTGATCCTATTTCCCTATCGAGCAGCAGCACCTGTTAAAAACAAAGAGAAGAATTCTCAATTTATCCTAAGATCCGCTTTTGTCCGATCTATGTCATAGATCTGATAAAAGCCAGACTAACCAATCAAGTACCTCGTATTTTACTGTGGAGGCACTTTCAGCAATTTATTGCTTATTGCTTTATTGTGTATTTTACCTACTTGATAGCTTAATCTTGGCTTTTATGGAGGCACTTTCAACAATATATTTATGTAGTGTAATTCAAATATAATAAATATTAATATCGTACACATATTTCGCTTGCTCTTTTTTTCTTTGTACACTATATCATACATATCATCAATAAATATATTTATATAAATCATGTTCCGCAAGCATTGGAATACGATTCATGGGCGTACCTAATTTTGAACTTAAATCTTAGATATTTAAAGCCTTATTTTGTTATTTATTTGGATTCAAAGTTACTCAAAGATGACCTTCTATGGCTAAGCATACTAAACACGATACAACAACAACAATTACTAATTTATCTGCCAATATATTACTGAAAAGTCGAAAACTCAGTGATTCTATAAGGTAAACGCTCACCTGACCTGTTAGAAAAAAATAAATAGGAATAGAGATAGAATAAAAGTAACCCGAAAACTCAGTGATTCTGAATTTTCTGATCTTGACATTCAAATTTGCCAAATTTGTTTGTTTACTATAATTTAACAAAAAGCATTAAACGATATATCAAAACGATGCATGAAGTGTGGAGTTGTTAGTGCATTCCAAGTATGTCTGTCCAGTAGGAGGGAAGTGTGGAGTTGATATAATTTAAAGATTGAGAAGAGGTAGGGCCAAAGCAGTAAAAGAACGTAACTTTTCAAGTTTCTAGGATTACAAAAAGGTATTATCAAATAAAACTGCTAATGCCATGACGTAAATTGTTGAAAGCGCCTCCATAAAAGCCAAACTAAGCAATGAAGTACCTTGTATTTTATGCCTAACCTAACCTACATGATTTTTAATTGTCTTAATCATTATCTCACATCAGTTCAAAAGAAATGATTCATTAAAGAGGAATCATGCCATATCGAGATTTGATCATTGATTGATACAATTTTTATTTTGGTTAATTGTTGAATAGGCTAGAATGAAATAACAATGGTTTTGGAGAGATAGTCGGTGTGGAAGTAAACCAACATTTCTATTGGCAAATAGGAGGTTTACAAGTGTTGACAGACGGCTAGAATTTCTTCGAATATGTTGTAGAATTCATTTAAGACATGAGCAAAACTTAAAATTGATAAGATTTAGGTGCGCTTTTACAACGGAGAATCATACGGTTTCTTTATGAGGAGTTAGTTGCACCTATGAATGATATAAATACTACTGCTGAATCATTGATCCTAGTTCCCTATCAAGTAGCACCACCAATAACGCTTGGCCATCCAAATTCCCTTTTGATTCCAAGTGCAACTGACCTTGAATATTCTTTAAGCCCCTAGTGATGGATCGACGTGGTACCTAAAGGTTGGTTTCAAATTTAGATTTATGGCTTAAATTGGTTGACCTTCAATAGCTCTTGGGTGATTTTGAAATCTTAGGATACAATGATGTATATATATTATGATTGATATCGCGAAGGTAAAGGGACTCTAAACCGCAACGTTAGCTTGGTAGGATAGGGGTATAGTTGACGTCGATTCATCATTTTTAACATCAATAATTCAAAACCAAACGTGAAACTTTTGTTTTCATTCCGATTCTTTATGCAATATGGATAGATTTACGAATTTAAAGACTAAACGAAAAAATTTACGATGTATGACATTTCACGTGGTCAATTAATTAATTTATTGACCGAAATATATGATTAAATTAGGCAGGATTGTAGAAAAAGAAATGGTTGAATCAAAATAATTCCTTCTTAATTTGCAATTTTGTTAGAGGGTACTATGAATGTTCTACCATGTTCCATTTACACACTAAAGGAGTGATACAAGATATAAGGTGTGCAGTTAAGCCAACATTTCTATTTGCAAATAAGGGGTTTCCAAGTGCAAGCCCAAGTACTTATAACATCTCAGGTGGTAGTTGCTAACTTACTAGGTTCAGTCGATATAGTCGTTCAGAATCATTGATCCTATTTCCCTATCGAGCAGCAGCACCTGTTAAAAACAAAGAGAAGAATTCTTAATTTATCCTAAGATCCGCTTTTGTCCGATCCATGTCATAGATCTGATAAAAGCCAGACTAACCAATCAAGTACCTCGTATTTTACTGTGGAGGCACTTTCAGCAATTTATTGCTTATTGCTTTATTGTGTATTTTACCTACTTGATAGCTTAATCTTGGCTTTTATGGAGGCACTTTCAACAATATATTTATGTAGTGTAATTCAAATATAATAAATATTAATATCGTACACATATTTCGCTTGCTCTTTTTTTCTTTGTACACTATATCATACATATCATCAATAAATATATTTATATAAATCATGTTCCGCAAGCATTGGAATACGATTCATGGGCTTACCTAATTTTGAACTTAAATCTTAGATATTTAAAGCCTTATTTTGTTATTTATTTGGATTCAAAGTTACACAAAGATGATCTTCTATGGCTAAGCATACTAAACATGATACAACAACAACAATTACTAATTTATCTGCCAATATATTACTGAAAAGTCGAAAACTCAGTGATTCTACAAGGTAAACGCTCACCTGACCTGTTAGAAAAAAATAAATAGGAATAGAGATAGAATAAAAGTAACCCGAAAACTCAGTGATTCTGAATTTTCTGATCTTGACATTCAAATTTGCCAAATTTGTTTGTTTACTATAATTTAACAAAAAGCATTAAACGATATATCAAAACGATGCATGAAGTGTGGAGTTGTTAGTGCATTCCAAGTATGTCTGTCCAGTAGGAGTGAAGTGTGGAGTTGATATAATTTAAAGATTGAGAAGAGGTAGGGCCAAAGCAGTAAAAGAATGTAACTTTTCAAGTTTCTAGGATTACAAAAAGGTATTATCAAATAAACTGCTAATGCCATGACGTAAATTGTTGAAAGCGCCTCCATAAAAGCCAAACTAAGCAATGAAGTACCTTGTATTTTATGCCTAACCTAACCTACATGATTTTTAATTGTCTTAATCATTATCTCACATCAGTTCAAATGAAATGATTCATTAAAGAGGAATCATGCCATATCGAGATTTGATCATTGATTGATACAATTTTTATTTTGGTTAATTGTTGAATAGGCTAGAATGAAATAACAATGGCTTTGGAGAGATAGTCGGTGTGGAAGTAAACCAACATTTCTATTGGCAAATAGGAGGTTTACAAGTGTTGACAAACGGCTAGAATTTCTTCGAATATGTTGTAGAATTCATTTAAGACATGAGCGAAACTTAAAATTGATAAGATTTAGGTGCGCTTTTACAACGGAGAATCATACGGTTTCTTTATGAGGAGTTAGTTGCACCTATGAATGATATAAATACTACTGCTGAATCATTGATCCTAGTTCTTTATCAAGTAGCACCACCAATAACGCTTGGCCATCCAAATTCCCTTTTGATTCCAAGTGCAACTGACCTTGAATATTCTTTAAGCCCCTAGTGATGGATCGACCTGGTACCTAAAGGTTGGTTTCAAATTTAGATTTATGGCTTATATTGGTTGACCTTCAATAGCTCTTGGGTGATTTTGAAATCTTAGGATACAATGATGTATATATATTATGATTGATATCGCGAAGGTAAAGGGACTCTAAACCGCAACGTTAGCTTGGTAGGATAGGGGTATAGTTGACGTCGATTCATCATTTTTAACATCAATAATTCAAAACCAAACGTGAAACTTTGTTTTCATTCCGATTCTTTACGCAATATGGATAGATTTACGAATTTAAAGACTAAACGAAAAAATTTACGATGTATGACATTTCACGTGGTCAATTAATTAATTTATTGACCGAAATATATGATTAAATTAGGCAGGATTGTAGAAAAAGAAATGGTTGAATCAAAATAATTCCTTCTTAATTTGCAATTTTGTTAGAGGGTACTATGAATGTTCTACCATGTTCCATTTACACACTAAAGGAGTGATACAAGATATAAGGTGTGCAGTTAAGCCAACATTTCTATTTGCAAATAAGGGGTTTCCAAGTGCAAGCCCAAGTACTTATAACATCTCAGGTGGTAGTTGCTAACTTACTAGGTTCAGTCAATATAGTTGTTCAGAATCATTGATCCTATTTCCCTATCGAGCAGCAGCACCTGTTAAAAACAAAGAGAAGAATTCTCAATTTATCCTAAGATCCGCTTTTGTCCGATCCATGTCATAGATCTGATAAAAGCCAGACTAACCAATCAAGTACCTCGTATTTTACTGTGGAGGCACTTTCAGCAATTTATTGCTTATTGCTTTATTGTGTATTTTACCTACTTGATAGCTTAATCTTGGCTTTTATGGAGGCACTTTCAACAATATATTTATGTAGTGTAATTCAAATATAATAAATATTAATATCGTACACATATTTCGCTTGCTCTTTTTTTCTTTGTACACTATATCATACATATCATCAATAAATATATTTATATAAATCATGTTCCGCAAGCATTGGAATACGATTCATGGGCTTACCTAATTTTGAACTTAAATCTTAGATATTTAAAGCCTTATTTTGTTATTTATTTGTATTCAAAGTTACTCAAAGATGACCTTCTATGGCTAAGCATACTAAACATGATACAACAACAACAATTACTAATTTATCTGCCAATATATTACTGAAAAGTCGAAAACTCAGTGATTCTACAAGGTAAACGCTCACCTGACCTGTTAGAAAAAAATAAATAGGAATAGAGATAGAATAAAAGTAACCCGAAAACTCAGTGATTCTGAATTTTCTGATCTTGACATTCAAATTTGCCAAATTTGTTTGTTTACTATAATTTAACAAAAAGCATTAAACGATATATCAAAACGATGCATGAAGTGTGGAGTTGTTAGTGCATTCCAAGTATGTCTGTCCAGTAGGAGTGAAGTGTGGAGTTGATATAATTTAAAGATTGAGAAGAGGTAGGGCCAAAGCAGTAAAAGAACGTAACTTTTCAAGTTTCTAGGATTACAAAAAGGTATTATCAAATAAAACTGCTAATGCCATGACGTAAATTGTTGAAAGTGCCTCCATAAAAGCCAAACTAAGCAATGAAGTACCTTGTATTTTATGTCTAACCTAACCTACATGATTTTTAATTGTCTTAATCATTATTTCACATCAGTTCAAATGAAATGATTCATTAAAGAGGAATCATGCCATATCGAGATTTGATCATTGATTGATACAATTTTTATTTTGGTTAATTGTTGAATAGGCTAGAATGAAATAACAATGGTTTTGGAGAGATAGTCGGTGTGGAAGTAAACCAACATTTCTATTGGCAAATAGGAGGATTACAAGGGTTGACAGACGGCTAGAATTTCTTCGAATATGTTGTAGAATTCATTTAAGACATGAGCGAAACTTAAAATTGATAAGATTTAGGTGCGCTTTTACAACGAAGAATCATACGGTTTCTTTATGAGGAGTTAGTTGCACCTATGAATGATATAAATACTACTGCTGAATCATTGATCCTAGTTCCCTATCAAGTAGCACCACCAATAACGCTTGGCCATCCAAATTCCCTTTTGATTCCAAGTTCAACTGACCTTGAATATTCTTTAAGCCCCTAGTGATGGATCGACCTGGTACCTAAAGGTTGGTTTCAAATTTAGATTTATGGCTTATATTGGTTGACCTTCAATAGCTCTTGGGTGATTTTGAAATCTTAGGATACAATGATGTATATATATTATGATTGATATCGCGAAGGTAAAGGGACTCTAAACCGCAATGTTAGCTTGGTAGGATAGGGGTATAGTTGACGTCGATTCATCATTTTTAACATCAATAATTCAAAACCAAACGTGAAACTTTTGTTTTCATTCCGTTTCTTTATGCAATATGGATAGATTTACGAATTTAAAGACTAAACGAAAAAATTTACGATGTATGACATTTCACGTGGTCAATTAATTAATTTATTGACCGAAATATATGATTAAATTAGGCAGGATTGTAGAAAAAGAAATGGTTGAATCAAAATAATTCCTTCTTAATTTGCAATTTTGTTAGAGGGTACTATGAATGTTCTACCATGTTCCATTTACACACTAAAGGAGTGATACAAGATATAAGGTGTGCAGTTAAGCCAACATTTCTATTTGCAAATAAGGGGTTTCCAAGTGCAAGCCCAAGTACTTATAACATCTCAGGTGGTAGTTGCTAACTTACTAGGTTCAGTCGATATAGTCGTTCAGAATCATTGATCCTGTTTCCCTATCGAGCAGCAGCACCTGTTAGAAACAAAGAGAAGAATTCTCAATTTATCCTAAGATCCGCTTTTGTTCGATCCATGTCATAGATCTGATAAAAGCCAGACTAACCAATCAAGTACCTCGTATTTTACTGTGGAGGCACTTTCAGCAATTTATTGCTTATTGCTTTATTGTGTATTTTACCAACTTGATAGCTTAATCTTGGCTTTTATGGAGGCACTTTCAACAATATATTTATGTAGTGTAATTCAAATATAATAAATATTAATATCGTACACATATTTCGCTTGCTCTTTTTTTCTTTGTACACTATATCATACATATCATCAATAAATATATTTATATAAATCATGTTCCGCAAGCATTGGAATACGATTCATGGGCTTACCTAATTTTGAATTTAAATCTTACATATTTAAAGCCTTATTTTGTTATTTATTTGGATTCAAAGTTACTCAAAGATGACCTTCTATGGCTAAGCATACTAAACATGATACAACAACAACAATTACTAATTTATCTGCCAATATATTACTGAAAAGTCGAAAACTCAGTGATTCTACAAGGTAAACGCTCACCTGACCTGTTAGAAAAAAATAAATAGGAATAGAGATAGAATAAAAGTAACCCGAAAACTCAGTGATTCTGAATTTTCTGATCTTGACATTCAAATTTGCCAAATTTGTTTGTTTACTATAATTTAACAAAAAGCATTAAACGATATATCAAAACGATGCATGAAGTGTGGAGTTGTTAGTGCATTCCAAGTATGTCTGTCCAGTAGGAGTGAAGTGTGGAGTTGATATAATTTAAAGATTGAGAAGAGGTAGGGCCAAAGCAGTAAAAGAACGTAACTTTTCTAGTTTCTAGGATTACAAAAAGGTAATATCAAATAAAACTGCTAATGCCATGACGTAAATTGTTGAAACCGCCTCCATAAGAGCCAAACTAAGCAATGAAGTACCTTGTATTTTATGCCTAACCTAACCTACATGATTTTTAATTGTCTTAATCATTATCTCACATCAGTTCAAATGAAATGATTCATTAAAGAGGAATCATGCCATATCGAGATTTGATCATTGATTGATACAATTTTTATTTTGGTTAATTGTTGAATAGGCTAGAATGAAATAACAATGGTTTTAGAGAGATAGTCGGTGTGGAAGTAAACCAACATTTCTATTGGCAAATAGGAGGTTTACAAGTGTTGACAGACGGCTAGAATTTCTTCGAATATGTTGTAGAATTCATTTAAGACATGAGCGAAACTTAAAATTGATAAGATTTAGGTGCGCTTTTACAACGGAGAATCATACGGTTTCTTTATGAGGAGTTAGTTACACCTATGAATGATATAAATACTACTGCTGAATCATTGATCCTAGTTCCCTATCAAGTAGCACCACCAATAACGCTTGGCCATCCAAATTCCCTTTTGATTCCAAGTGCAACTGACCTTGAATATTCTTTAAGCCCCTAGTGATGGATCGACCTGGTACCTAAAGGTTGGTTTCAAATTTAGATTTATGGCTTATATTGGTTGACCTTCAATAGCTCTTGGGTGATTTTGAAATCTTAGGATACAATGATGTATATATATTATGATTGATATCGCGAAGGTAAAGGGACTCTAAACCGCAACGTTAGCTTGCTAGGATAGGGGTATAGTTGACGTCGATTCATCATTTTTAACATCAATAATTCAAAACCAAACGTGAAACTTTGTTTTCATTCCGATTCTTTATGCAATATGGATAGATTTACAAATTTAAAGACTAAACGAAAAAATTTACGATGTATGACATTTCACGTGGTCAATTAATTAATTTATTGACCGAAATATATGATTAAATTAGGCAGGATTGTAGAAAAAGAAATGGTTGAATCAAAATAATTCCTTCTTAATTTGCAATTTTGTTAGAGGGTACTATGAATGTTCTACCATGTTCCATTTACACACTAAAGGAGTGATACAAGATATAAGGTGTGCAGTTAAGCCAACATTTCTATTTGCAAATAAGGGGTTTCCAAGTGCAAGCCCAAGTACTTATAACATCTCAGGTGGTAGTTGCTAACTTACTAGGTTCAGTCGATATAGTCGTTCAGAATCATTGATCCTATTTCCCTATCGAGCAGCAGCACCTGTTAAAAACAAAGAGAAGAATTCTCAATTTATCCTAAGATCCGCTTTTGTCCGATCCATGTCATAGATCTGATAAAAGCCAGACTAACAAATCAAGTACCTCGTATTTTACTGTGGAGGCACTTTCAGCAATTTATTGCTTATTGCTTTATTGTGTATTTTACCAACTTGATAGCTTAATCTTGGCTTTTATGGAGGCACTTTCAACAATATATTTCTGTAGTGTAATTCAAATATAATAAATATTAATATCGTACACATATTTCGCTTGCTCTTTTTTTCTTTGTACACTATATCATACATATCATCAATAAATATATTTATATAAATCATGTTCCGCAAGCATTACGATTCATGGGCTTACCTAATTTTGAACTTAAATCTTAGATATTTAAAGCCTTTTTTTGTTATTTATTTGGATTCAAAGTTACTCAAAGATGACCTTCTATGGCTAAGCATACTAAACATGATACAACAACAACAATTACTAATTTATCTGCCAATATATTACTGAAAAGTCGAAAACTCAGTGATTCTACAAGGTAAACGCTCACCTGACCTGTTAGAAAAAAATAAATAGGAATAGAGATAGAATAAAAGTAACCTGAAAACTCAGTGATTCTGAATTTTCTGATCTTGACATTCAAATTTGCCAAATTTGTTTGTTTACTATAATTTAACAAAAAGCATTAAACGATATATCAAAACGATGCATGAAGTGTGGAGTTGTTAGTGCATTCCAAGTATGTCTGTCCAGTAGGAGTGAAGTGTGGAGTTGATATAATTTAAAGATTGAGAAGAGGTAGGGCCAAAGCAGTAAAAGAACGTAACTTTTCAAGTTTCTAGGATTACAAAAAGGTATTATCAAATAAAATTGCTAATGCCATGACGTAAATTGTTGAAAGCGCCTCCATAAAAGCCAAACTAAGCAATGAAGTACCTTGTATTTTATGCCTAGCCTAACCTACATGATTTTTAATTGTCTTAATCATTATCTCACATCAGTTCAAATGAAATGATTCATTAAAGAGGAATCTTGCCATATCGAGATTTGATCATTGATTGATACAATTTTTATTTTGGTTAATTGTTGAATAGGCTAGAATGAAATAACAATGGTTTTGGAGAGATAGTCGGTGTGGAAGTAAACCAACATTTCTATTGGCAAATAGGAGGTTTACAAGTGTTGACAGACGGCTAGAATTTCTTCGAATATGTTGTAGAATTCATTTTGAGACATGAGCGAAACTTAAAATTGATAAGATTTAGGTGCGCTTTTACAACGGAGAATCATACGGTTTCTTTATGACGAGTTAGTTGCACCTATGAATGATATAAATACTACTGCTGAATCATTGATCCTAGTTCCCTATCAAGTAGCACCACCAATAACGCTTGGCCATCCAAATTCCCTTTTGATTCCAAGTGCAACTAACCTTGAATATTCTTTAAGCCCCTAGTGATGGATCGACCTGGTACCTAAAGGTTGGTTTCAAATTTAGATTTATGGCTTATATTGGTTGACCTTCAATAGCTCTTTGGTGATTTTGAAATCTTAGGATACAATGATGTATATATATTATGATTGATATCGCGAAGGTAAAGGGACTCTAAACCGCAACGTTAGCTTGGTAGGATAGGGGTATAGTTGACGTCGATTCATCATTTTTAACATCAATAATTCAAAACCAAACGTGAAACTTTGTTTTCATTCCGATTCTTTACGCAATATGGATAGATTTACGAATTTAAAGACCAAACGAAAAAATTTACGATGTATGACATTTCACGTGGTCAATTAATTAATTTATTGACCGAAATATATGATTAAATTAGGCAAGATTGTAGAAAAAGAAATGGTTGAATCAAAATAATTCCTTCTTAATTTGCAATTTTGTTAGAGGGTACTATGAATGTTCTACCATGTTCCATTTACACACTAAAGGAGTGATACAAGATATAAGGTGTGCAGTTAAGCCAACATTTCTATTTGCAAATAAGGGGTTTCCAAGTGCAAGCCCAAGTACTTATAACATCTCAGGTGGTAGTTGCTAACTTACTAGGTTCAGTCGATATAGTCGTTCAGAATCATTGATCCTGTTTCCCTATCGAGCAGCAGCACCTGTTAAAAACAAAGAGAAGAATTCTCAATTTATCCTAAGATCCGCATTTGTCCGATCCATGTCATAGATCTGATAAAAGCCAGACTAACCAATCAAGTACCTCGTATTTTACTGTGGAGGCAATTTCAGCAATTTATTGCTTATTGCTTTATTGTGTATTTTACCTACTTGATAGCTTAATCTTGGCTTTTATGGAGGCACTTTCAACAATATATTTCTGTAGTGTAATTCAAATATAATAAATATTAATATCGTACACATATTTCGCTTGCTCTTTTTTTCTTTGTACACTATATCATACATATCATCAATAAATATATTTATATAAATCATGTTCCGCAAGCATTGGAATACGATTCATGGGCTTACCTAATTTTGAACTTAAATCTTAGATATTTAAAGCCTTATTTTGTTATTTATTTGGATTCAAAGTTACTCAAAGATGACCTTCTATGGCTAAGCATACTAAACATGATACAACAACAACAATTACTAATTTATCTGCCAATATATTACTGAAAAGTCGAAAACTCAGTGATTCTACAAGGTAAACGCTCACCTGACCTGTTAGAAAAAAATAAATAGGAATAGAGATAGAATAAAAGTAACCCGAAAACTCAGTGATTCTGAATTTTCTGATCTTGACATTCAAATTTGCCAAATTTGTTTGTTTACTATAATTTAACAAAAAGCATTAAACGATATATCAAAACGATGCATGAAGTGTGGAGTTGTTAGTGCATTCCAAGTATGTCTGTCCAGTAGGAGTGAAGTGTGGAGTTGATATAATTTAAAGATTGAGAAGAGGTAGGGCCAAAGCAGTAAAAGAACGTAACTTTTCAAGTTTCTAGGATTACAAAAAGGTATTATCAAATAAAACTGCTAATGCCATGACGTAAATTGTTGAAAGCGCCTCCATAAAAGCCAAACTAAGCAATGAAGTACCTTGTATTTTATGCCTAACCTAACCTACATGATTTTTAATTGTCTTAATCATTATCTCACGTCAGTTCAAATGAAATGATTCATTAAAGAGGAATCTTGCCATATCGAGATTTGATCATTGATTGATACAATTTTTATTTTGGTTAATTGTTGAATAGGCTAGAATGAAATAACAATGGTTTTGGAGAGATAGTCGGTGTGGAAGTAAACCAACATTTCTATTGGCAAATAGGAGGTTTACAAGTGTTGACAGACGGATAGAATTTCTTCGAATATGTTGTAGAATTCATTTAAGACATGAGCGAAACTTAAAATTGATAAGATTTAGGAGCGCTTTTACAACGGAGAATCATACGGTTTCTTTATGAGGAGTTAGTTGCACCTATGAATGATATAAATACTACTGCTGAATAATTGATCCTAGTTCCCTATAAAGTAGCACCACCAATAACACTTGGCCATCCAAATTCCCTTTTGATTCCAAGTGCAACTGACCTTGAATATTCTTTAAGCCCCTAGTGATGGATCGACCTGGTACCTAAAGGTTGGTTTCAAATTTAGATTTATGGCTTATATTGGTTGACCTTCAATAGCTCTTGGGTGATTTTGAAATCTTAGGATACAATGATGTATATATATTATGATTGATATCGCGAAGGTAAAGGGACTCTAAACCGCAACGTTAGCTTGGTAGGATAGGGGTATAGTTGACGTCGATTCATCATTTTTAACATCAATAATTCAAAACCAAACGTGAAACTTTTGTTTTCATTCCGATTCCTAATGCAATATGGATAGATTTACGAATTTAAAGACTAAACGAAAAAATTTACGATGTATGACATTTCACGTGGTCAATTAATTAATTTATTGACCGAAATATATGATTAAATTAGGCAGGATTGTAGAAAAAGAAATGGTTGAATCAAAATAATTCCTTCTTAATTTGCAATTTTGTTAGAGGGTACTATGAATGTTCTACCATGTTCCATTTACACACTAAAGGAGTGATACAAGATATAAGGTGTGCAGTTAAGCCAACATTTCTATTTGCAAATAAGGGGTTTCCAAGTGCAAGCCCAAGTACTTATAACATCTCAGGTGGTAGTTGCTAACTTACTAGGTTCAGTCGATATAGTCGTTCAGAATCATTGATCCTATTTCCCTATCGAGCAGCAGCACCTGTTAAAAACAAAGAGAAGAATTCTCAATTTATCCTAAGATCCGCTTTTGTCCGATCCATGTCATAGATCTGATAAAAGCCAGACTAACCAATCAAGTACCTCGTATTTTACTGTGGAGGCACTTTCAGCAATTTATTGCTTATTGCTTTATTGTGTATTTTACCTACTTGATAGCTTAATCTTGGCTTTTATGGAGGCACTTTCAACAATATATTTCTGTAGTGTAATTCAAATATAATAAATATTAATATCGTACACATATTTCGCTTGCTCTTTTTTTCTTTGTACACTATATCATACATATCATCAATAAATATATTTATATAAATCATGTTCCGCAAGCATTGGAATACGATTCATGGGCTTACCTAATTTTGAATTTAAATCTTAGATATTTAAAGCCTTATTTTGTTATTTATTTGGATTCAAAGTTACTCAAAGATGACCTTCTATGGCTAAGCATACTAAACATGATACAACAACAACAATTACTAATTTATCTGCCAATATATTACTGAAAAGTCAAAAACTCAGTGATTCTACAAGGTAAACGCTCACCTGACTTGTTAGAAAAAAAAAATAGGAATAGAGATAGAATAAAAGTAACCCGAAAACTCAGTGATTCTGAATTTTCTGATCTTGACATTCAAATTTGCCAAATTTGTTTGTTTACTATAATTTAACAAAAAGCATTAAACGATATATCAAAACGATGCATGAAGTGTGGAGTTGTTAGTGCATTCCAAGTATGTCTGTCCAGTAGGAGTGAAGTGTGGAGTTGATATAATTTAAAGATTGAGAAGAGGTAGGGCCAAAGCAGTAAAAGAACGTAACTTTTCAAGTTTCTAGGATTACAAAAAGGTATTATCAAATAAAACTGCTAATGCCATGACGTAAATTGTTGAAAGCGCCTCCATAAAAGCCAAACTAAGCAATGAAGTACCTTGTATTTTATGCCTAACCTAACCTACATGATTTTTAATTGTCTTAATCATTATCTCACATCAGTTCAAATGAAATGATTCATTAAAGAGGAATCTTGCCATATCGAGATTTGATCATTGATTGATACAATTTTTATTTTGGTTAATTGTTGAATAGGCTAGAATGAAATAACAATGGTTTTGGAGAGATAGTCGGTGTGGAAGTAAACCAACATTTCTATTGGCAAATAGGAGGTTTACAAGTGTTGACAGACGGCTAGAATTTCTTCGAATATGTTGTAGAATTCATTTAAGACATGAGCGAAACTTAAAATTGATAAGATTTAGGTCCGCTTTTACAAGGGAGAATCATACGGTTTCTTTATGAGGAGTTAGTTGCACCTATGAATGATATAAATACTACTGCTGAATCATTGATCCTAGTTCCCTATCAAGTAGCACCACCAATAACGCTTGGCCATCCAAATTCCCTTTTGATTCCAAGTGCAACTGACCTTGAATATTCTTTAAGCCCCTAGTGATGGATCAACCTGGTACCTAAAGGTTGGTTTCAAATTTAGATTTATGGCTTATATTGGTTGACCTTCAATAGCTCTTGGGTGATTTTGAAATCTTAGGATACAATGATGTATATATATTATGATTGATATCGCGAAGGTAAAGGGACTCTAAACCGCAACGTTAGCTTGGTAGGATAGGGGTATAGTTGACGTCGATTCATCATTTTTAACATCAATAATTCAAAACCAAACGTGAAACTTTGTTTTCATTCCGATTCTTTATGCAATATGGATAGATTTACGAATTTAAAGACTAAACGAAAAAATTTACGATGTATGACATTTCACGTGGTCAATTAAATAATTTATTGACCGAAATATATGATTAAATTAGGCAGGATTGTAGAAAAAGAAATGGTTGAATCAAAATAATTCCTTCTTAATTTGCAATTTTGTTAGAGGGTACTATGAATGTTCTACCATGTTCCATTTACACACTAAAGGAGTGATACAAGATATAAGGTGTGCAGTTAAGCCAACATTTCTATTTGCAAATAAAGGGTTTCCAAGTGAAAGCCCAAGTACTTATAACATCTCAGGTGGTAGTTGCTAACTTACTAGGTTCAGTCGATATAGTCGTTCAGAATCATTGATCCTATTTCCCTATAGAGCAGCAGCACCTGTTAAAAACAAAGAGAAGAATTCTCAATTTATCCTAAGATCCGCTTTTGTCCGATCCATGTCATAGATCTGATAAAAGCCAGACTAACCAATCAAGTACCTCGTATTTTACTGTGGAGGCACTTTCATCAATTTATTGCTTATTGCTTTATTGTGTATTTTACCTACTTGATAGCTTAATCTTGGCTTTTATGGAGGCACTTTCAACAATATATTTCTGTAGTGTAATTCAAATATAATAAATATTAATATCGTACACATATTTCGTTTGCTCTTTTTTTCTTTGTACACATATCATACATATCATCAATAAATATATTTATATAAATCATGTTCCGCAAGCACTGGAATACGATTCATGGGCTTACCTAATTTTGAATTTAAATCTTAGATATTTAAAGCCTTATTTTGTTATTTATTTCGATTCAAAGTTACTCAAAGATGACCTTCTATGGCTAAGCATACTAAACATGATACAACAACAACAATTACTAATTTATCTGCCAATATATTACTGAAAAGTCAAAAACTCAGTGATTCTACAAGGTAAACGCTCACCTGACCTTTTAGAAAAAAATAAATAGGAATAGAGATAGAATAAAAGTAACCCGAAAACTCAGTGATTCTGAATTTTCTGATCTTGACATTCAAATTTGCCAAATTTGTTTGTTTACTATAATTTAACAAAAAGCATTAAACGATATATCAAAACGATGCATGAAGTGTGGAGTTGTTAGTGCATTCCAAGTATGTCTGTCCAGTAGGAGTGAAGTGTGGAGTTGATATAATTTAAAGATTGAGAAGAGGTAGGGCCAAAGCAGTAAAAGAACGTAACTTTTCAAGTTTCTAGGATTACAAAAAGGTATTATCAAATAAAACTGCTAATGCCATGACGTAAATTGTTGAAAGCGCCTCCATAAAAGCCAAACTAAGCAATGAAGTACCTTGTATTTTATGCCTAACCTAACCTACATGATTTTTAATTGTCTTAATCATTATCTCACATCAGTTCAAATGAAATGATTCATTAAAGAGGAATCATGCCATATCGAGATTTGATCATTGATTGATACAATTTTTATTTTGGTTAATTGTTGAATAGGCTAGAATGAAATAACAATGGTTTTGGAGAGATAGTCGGTATGGAAGTAAACCAACATTTCTATTGGCAAATAGGAGGTTTAAAAGTGTTGACAGACGGCTAGAATTTCTTCGAATATGTTGTAGAATTCATTTAAGACAAGAGCGAAACTTAAAATTGATAAGATTTAGGTGCGATTTTACAACGGAGAATCATACGGTTTCTTTATGAGGAGTTAGTTGCACCTATGAATGATATAAATACTACTGCTGAATCATTGATCCTAGTTCCCTATCAAGTAGCACCACCAATAACGCTTGGCCATCCAAATTCCCTTTTGATTCCAAGTGCAACTGACCTTGAATATTCTTTAAGCCCCTAGTGATGGATCGACCTGGTACCTAAAGGTTGGTTTCAAATTTAGATTTATGGCTTATATTGGTTGACCTTCAATAGCTCTTGGGTGATTTTGAAATCTTAGGATACAATGATGTATATATATTATGATTGATATCGCGAAGGTAAAGGGACTCTAAACCGCAACGTTAGCTTGGTAGGATAGGGGTATAGTTGACGTCGATTCATCATTTTTAACATCAATAATTCAAAACCAAACGTGAAACTTTGTTTTCATTCCGATTCTTTATGCAATATGGATAGATTTACGAATTTAAAGACTAAACGAAAAAATTTACGATGTATGACATTTCACGTGGTCAATTAAATAATTTATTGACCGAAATATATGATTAAATTAGGCAGGATTGTAGAAAAAGAAATGGTTGAATCAAAATAATTCCTTCTTAATTTGCAATTTTGTTAGAGGGTACTATGAATGTTCTACCATGTTCCATTTACACACTAAAGGAGTGATACAAGATATAAGGTGTGCAGTTAAGCCAACATTTCTATTTGCAAATAAGGGGTTTCCAAGTGAAAGCCCAAGTACTTATAACATCTCAGGTGGTAGTTGCTAACTTACTAGGTTCAGTCGATATAGTCGTTCAGAATCATTGATCCTATTTCCCTATAGAGCAGCAGCACCTGTTAAAAACAAAGAGAAGAATTCTCAATTTATCCTAAGATCCGCTTTTGTCCGATCCATGTCATAGATCTGATAAAAGCCAGACTAACCAATCAAGTACCTCGTATTTTACTGTGGAGGCACTTTCATCAATTTATTGCTTATTGCTTTATTGTGTATTTTACCTACTTGATAGCTTAATCTTGGCTTTTATGGAGGCACTTTCAAAAATATATTTCTGTAGTGTAATTCAAATATAATAAATATTAATATCGTACACATATTTTGCTTGCTCTTTTTTTCTTTGTACACTATATCATACATATCATCAATAAATATATTTATATAAATCATGTTCCGCAAGCATTGGAATACGATTCATGGGCTTACCTAATTTTGAATTTAAATCTTAGATATTTAAAGCCTTATTTTGTTATTTATTTCGATTCAAAGTTACTCAAAGATAACCTTCTATGGCTAAGCATACTAAACATGATACAACAACAACAATTACTAATTTATCTGCCAATATATTACTGAAAAGTCAAAAACTCAGTGATTCTACAAGGTAAACGCTCACCTGACCTGTTAGAAAAAAATAAATAGGAATAGAGATAGAATAAAAGTAACCCGAAAACTCAGTGATTCTGAATTTTCTGATCTTGACATTCAAATTTGCCAAATTTGTTTGTTTACTATAATTTAACAAAAAGCATTAAACGATATATCAAAACGATGCATGAAGTGTGGAGTTGTTAGTGCATTCCAAGTATGTCTGTCCAGTAGGAGTGAAGTGTGGAGTTGATATAATTTAAAGATTGAGAAGAGGTAGGGCCAAAGCAGTAAAAGAACGTAACTTTTCAAGTTTCTAGGATTACAAAAAGGTATTATCAAATAAAACTGCTAATGCCATGACGTAAATTGTTGAAAGCGCCTCCATAAAAGCCAAACTAAGCAATGAAGTACCTTGTATTTTATGCCTAACCTAACCTACATGATTTTTAATTGTCTTAATCATTATCTCACATCAGTTCAAATGAAATGATTCATTAAAGAGGAATCATGCCATATCGAGATTTGATCATTGATTGATACAATTTTTATTTTGGTTAATTGTTGAATAGGCTAGAATGAAATAACAATGGTTTTGGAGAGATAGTCAGTGTGGAAGTAAACCAACATTTCTATTGGCAAATAGGAGGTTTAAAAGTGTTGACAGACGGCTAGAATTTCTTCGAATATGTTGTAGAATTCATTTAAGACATGAGCGAAACTTAAAATTGATAAGATTTAGGTGCGATTTTACAACGGAGAATCATACGGTTTCTTTATGAGGAGTTAGTTGCACCTATGAATGATATAAATACTACTGTTGAATCATTGATCCTAGTTCCCTATCAAGTAGCACCACCAATAACGCTTGGCCATCCAAATTCCCTTTTGATTCCAAGTGCAACTGACCTTGAATATTCTTTAAGCCCATAGTGATGGATCAACCTGGTACCTAAAGGTTGGTTTCAAATTTAGATTTATGGCTTATATTGGTTGACCTTCAATAGCTCTTGGGTGATTTTGAAATCTTAGGATACAATGATGTATATATATTATGATTGATATCGCGAAGGTAAAGGGACTCTAAACCGCAACGTTAGCTTGGTAGGATAGGGGTATAGTTGACGTCGATTCATCATTTTTAACATCAATAATTCAAAACCAAACGTGAAACTTTGTTTTCATTCCGATTCTTTAAGCAATATGGATAGATTTACGAATTTAAAGACTAAACAAAAAAAATTACGATGTATGACATTTCACGTGGTCAATTAATTAATTTATTGACCGAAATATATGATTAAATTAGGCAGGATTGTAGAAAAAGAAATGGTTGAATCAAAAATATTCCTTCTTAATTTGCAATTTTGTTAGAGGGTACTATGAATGTTCTACCATGTTCCATTTACACACTAAAGGAGTGATACAAGATATAAGGTGTGCAGTTAAGCCAACATTTCTATTTGCAAATAAGGGGTTTCCAAGTGAAAGCCCAAGTACTTATAACATCTCAGGTGGTAGTTGCTAACTTACTAGGTTCAGTCGATATAGTCGTTCAGAATCATTGATCCTATTTCCCTATCGAGCAGCAGCACCTGTTAAAAACAAAGAGAAGAATTCTCAATTTATCCTAAGATCCGCATTTGTCCGATCCATGTCATAGATCTGATAAAAGCCAGACTAACCAATCAAGTACCTCGTATTTTACTGTGGAGGCAATTTCAGCAATTTATTGCTTATTGCTTTATTGTGTATTTTACCTACTTGATAGCTTAATCTTGGCTTTTATGGAGGCACTTTCAACAATATATTTCTGTAGTGTAATTCAAATATAATAAATATTAATATCGTACACATATTTCGCTTGCTCTTTTTTTCTTTGTACACTATATCATACATATCATCAATAAATATATTTATATAAATCATGTTCCGCAAGCATTGGAATACGATTCATGGGCTTACCTAATTTTGAACTTAAATCTTAGATATTTAAAGCCTTATTTTGTTATTTATTTGGATTCAAAGTTACTCAAAGATGACCTTCTATGGCTAAGCATACTAAACATGATACAACAACAACAATTACTAATTTATCTGCCAATATATTACTGAAAAGTCGAAAACTCAGTGATTCTACAAGGTAAACGCTCACCTGACCTGTTAGAAAAAAATAAATAGGAATAGAGATAGAATAAAAGTAACCCGAAAACTCAGTGATTCTGAATTTTCTGATCTTGACATTCAAATTTGCCAAATTTGTTTGTTTACTATAATTTAACAAAAAGCATTAAACGATATATCAAAACGATGCATGAAGTGTGGAGTTGTTAGTGCATTCCAAGTATGTCTGTCCAGTAGGAGTGAAGTGTGGAGTTGATATAATTTAAAGATTGAGAAGAGGTAGGGCCAAAGCAGTAAAAGAACGTAACTTTTCAAGTTTCTAGGATTACAAAAAGGTATTATCAAATAAAACTGCTAATGCCATGACGTAAATTGTTGAAAGCGCCTCCATAAAAGCCAAACTAAGCAATGAAGTACCTTGTATTTTATGCCTAACCTAACCTACATGATTTTTAATTGTCTTAATCATTATCTCACGTCAGTTCAAATGAAATGATTCATTAAAGAGGAATCTTGCCATTTCGAGATTTGATCATTGATTGATACAATTTTTATTTTGGTTAATTGTTGAATAGGCTAGAATGAAATAACAATGGTTTTGGAGAGATAGTCGGTGTGGAAGTAAACCAACATTTCTATTGGCAAATAGGCGGTTTACAAGTGTTGACAGACGGATAGAATTTCTTCGAATATGTTGTAGAATTCATTTAAGACATGAGCGAAACTTAAAATTGATAAGATTTAGGAGCGCTTTTACAACGGAGAATCATACGGTTTCTTTATGAGGAGTTAGTTGCACCTATGAATGATATAAATACTACTGCTGAATAATTGATCCTAGTTCCCTATCAAGTAGCACCACCAATAACACTTGGCCATCCAAATTCCCTTTTGATTCCAAGTGCAACTGACCTTGAATATTCTTTAAGCCCCTAGTGATGGATCGACCTGGTACCTAAAGGTTGGTTTCAAATTTAGATTTATGGCTTATATTGGTTGACCTTCAATAGCTCTTGGGTGATTTTGAAATCTTAGGATACAATGATGTATATATATTATGATTGATATCGCGAAGGTAAAGGGACTCTAAACCGCAACGTTAGCTTGGTAGGATAGGGGTATAGTTGACGTCGATTCATCATTTTTAACATCAATAATTCAAAACCAAACGTGAAACTTTTGTTTTCATTCCGATTCCTTATGCAATATGGATAGATTTACGAATTTAAAGACTAAACGAAAAAATTTACGATGTATGACATTTCACGTGGTCAATTAATTAATTTATTGACCGAAATATATGATTAAATTAGGCAGGATTGTAGAAAAAGAAATGGTTGAATCAAAATAATTCCTTCTTAATTTGCAATTTTGTTAGAGGGTACTATGAATGTTCTACCATGTTCCACTTACACACTAAAGGAGTGATACAAGATATAAGGTGTGCAGTTAAGCCAACATTTCTATTTGCAAATAAGGGGTTTCCAAGTGCAAGCCCAAGTACTTATAACATCTCAGGTGGTAGTTGCTAACTTACTAGGTTCAGTCGATATAGTCGTTCAGAATCATTGATCCTATTTCCCTATCGAGCAGCAGCACCTGTTAAAAACAAAGAGAAGAATTCTCAATTTATCCTAAGATCCGCTTTTGTCCGATCCATGTCATAGATCTGATAAAAGCCAGACTAACCAATCAAGTACCTCGTATTTTACTGTGGAGGCACTTTCAGCAATTTATTGCTTATTGCTTTATTGTGTATTTTACCTACTTGATAGCTTAATCTTGGCTTTTATGGAGGCACTTTCAACAATATATTTCTGTAGTGTAATTCAAATATAATAAATATTAATATCGTACACATATTTCGCTTGCTCTTTTTTTCTTTGTACACTATATCATACATATCATCAATAAATATATTTATATAAATCATGTTCCGCAAGCATTGGAATACGATTCATGGGCTTACCTAATTTTGAATTTAAATCTTAGATATTTAAAGCCTTATTTTGTTATTTATTTGGATTCAAAGTTACTCAAAGATGACCTTCTATGGCTAAGCATACTAAACATGATACAACAACAACAATTACTAATTTATCTGCCAATATATTACTGAAAAGTCAAAAACTCAGTGATTCTACAAGGTAAACGCTCACCTGACTTGTTAGAAAAAAAAAATAGGAATAGAGATAGAATAAAAGTAACCCGAAAACTCAGTGATTCTGAATTTTCTGATCTTGACATTCAAATTTGCCAAATTTGTTTGTTTACTATAATTTAACAAAAAGCATTAAACGATATATCAAAACGATGCATGAAGTGTGGAGTTGTTAGTGCATTCCAAGTATGTCTGTCCAGTAGGAGTGAAGTGTGGAGTTGATATAATTTAAAGATTGAGAAGAGGTAGGGCCAAAGCAGTAAAAGAACGTAACTTTTCAAGTTTCTAGGATTACAAAAAGGTATTATCAAATAAAACTGCTAATGCCATGACGTAAATTGTTGAAAGCGCCTCCATAAAAGCCAAACTAAGCAATGAAGTACCTTGTATTTTATGCCTAACCTAACCTACATGATTTTTAATTGTCTTAATCATTATCTCACATCAGTTCAAATGAAATGATTCATTAAAGAGGAATCTTGCCATATCGAGATTTGATCATTGATTGATACAATTTTTATTTTGGTTAATTGTTGAATAGGCTAGAATGAAATAACAATGGTTTTGGAGAGATAGTCGGTGTGGAAGTAAACCAACATTTCTATTGGCAAATAGGAGGTTTACAAGTGTTGACAGACGGCTAGAATTTCTTCGAATATGTTGTAGAATTCATTTAAGACATGAGCGAAACTTAAAATTGATAAGATTTAGGTCCGCTTTTACAAGGGAGAATCATACGGTTTCTTTATGAGGAGTTAGTTGCACCTATGAATGATATGAATACTACTGCTGAATCATTGATCCTAGTTCCCTATCAAGTAGCACCACCAATAACGCTTGGCCATCCAAATTCCCTTTTGATTCCAAGTGCAACTGACCTTGAATATTCTTTAAGCCCCTAGTGATGGATCGACCTGGTACCTAAAGGTTGGTTTCAAATTTAGATTTATGGCTTATATTGGTTGACCTTCAATAGCTCTTGGGTGATTTTGAAATCTTAGGATACAATGATGTATATATATTATGATTGATATCGCGAAGGTAAAGGGACTCTAAACCGCAACGTTAGCTTGGTAGGATAGGGGTATAGTTGACGTCGATTCATCATTTTTAACATCAATAATTCAAAACCAAACGTGAAACTTTGTTTTCATTCCGATTCTTTATGCAATATGGATAGATTTACGAATTTAAAGACTAAACGAAAAAATTTACGATGTATGACATTTCACGTGGTCAATTAAATAATTTATTGACCGAAATATATGATTAAATTAGGCAGGATTGTAGAAAAAGAAATGGTTGAATCAAAATAATTCCTTCTTAATTTGCAATTTTGTTAGAGGGTACTATGAATGTTCTACCATGTTCCATTTACACACTAAAGGAGTGATACAAGATATAAGGTGTGCAGTTCAGCCAACATTTCTATTTGCAAATAAAGGGTTTCCAAGTGAAAGCCCAAGTACTTATAACATCTCAGGTGGTAGTTGCTAACTTACTAGGTTCAGTCGATATAGTCGTTCAGAATCATTGATCCTATTTCCCTATAGAGCAGCAGCACCTGTTAAAAACAAAGAGAAGAATTCTCAATTTATCCTAAGATCCGCTTTTGTCCGATCCATGTCATAGATCTGATAAAAGCCAGACTAACCAATCAAGTACCTCGTATTTTACTGTGGAGGCACTTTCATCAATTTATTGCTTATTGCTTTATTGTGTATTTTACCTACTTGATAGCTTAATCTTGGCTTTTATGGAGGCACTTTCAACAATATATTTCTGTAGTGTAATTCAAATATAATAAATATTAATATCGTACACATATTTCGTTTGCTCTTTTTTTCTTTGTACACTATATCATACATATCATCAATAAATATATTTATATAAATCATGTTCCGCAAGCACTGGAATACGATTCATGGGCTTACCTAATTTTGAATTTAAATCTTAGATATTTAAAGCCTTATTTTGTTATTTATTTCGATTCAAAGTTACTCAAAGATGACCTTCTATGGCTAAGCATACTAAACATGATACAACAACAACAATTACTAATTTATCTGCCAATATATTACTGAAAAGTCAAAAACTCAGTGATTCTACAAGGTAAACGCTCACCTGACCTTTTAGAAAAAAATAAATAGGAATAGAGATAGAATAAAAGTAACCCGAAAACTCAGTGATTCTGAATTTTCTGATCTTGACATTCAAATTTGCCAAATTTGTTTGTTTACTATAATTTAACAAAAATCATTAAACGATATATCAAAACGATGCATGAAGTGTGGAGTTGTTAGTGCATTCCAAGTATGTCTGTCCAGTAGGAGTGAAGTGTGGAGTTGATATAATTTAAAGATTGAGAAGAGGTAGGGCCAAAGCAGTAAAAGAACGTAACTTTTCAAGTTTCTAGGATTACAAAAAGGTATTATCAAATAAAACTGCTAATGCCATGACGTAAATTGTTGAAAGCGCCTCCATAAAAGCCAAACTAAGCAATGAAGTACCTTGTATTTTATGCCTAACCTAACCTACATGATTTTTAATTGTCTTAATCATTATCTCACATCAGTTCAAATGAAATGATTCATTAAAGAGGAATCATGCCATATCGAGATTTGATCATTGATTGATACAATTTTTATTTTGGTTAATTGTTGAATAGGCTAGAATGAAATAACAATGGTTTTGGAGAGATAGTCGGTGTGGAAGTAAACCAACATTTCTATTGGCAAATAGGAGGTTTAAAAGTGTTGACAGACGGCTAGAATTTCTTCGAATATGTTGTAGAATTCATTTAAGACATGAGCGAAACTTAAAATTGATAAGATTTAGGTGCGATTTTACAACGGAGAATCATACGGTTTCTTTATGAGGAGTTAGTTGCACCTATGAATGATATAAATACTACTGTTGAATCATTGATCCTAGTTCCCTATCAAGTAGCACCACCAATAACGCTTGGCCATCCAAATTCCCTTTTGATTCCAAGTGCAACTGACCTTGAATATTCTTTAAGCCCCTAGTGATGGATCGACCTGGTACCTAAAGGTTGGTTTCAAATTTAGATTTATGGCTTATATTGGTTGACCTTCAATAGCTCTTGGGTGATTTTGAAATCTTAGGATACAATGATGTATATATATTATGATTGATATCGCGAAGGTAAAGGGACTCTAAACCGCAACGTTAGCTT
This sequence comes from Nuphar pumila, assembly GCF_984573655.1. Lineage (NCBI taxonomy): Eukaryota > Viridiplantae > Streptophyta > Magnoliopsida > Nymphaeales > Nymphaeaceae > Nuphar > Nuphar pumila. Next base: position 60,962,947 of record NC_143263.1, read on the forward strand.
GGTAGGATAGGGGTATAGTTGACGTCGATTCATCATTTTTAACATCAATAATTCAAAACCAAACGTGAAACTTTGTTTTCATTCCGATTCTTTATGCAATATGGATAGATTTACGAATTTAAAGACTAAACGAAAAAATTTACGATGTATGACATTTCACGTGGTCAATTAAATAATTTATTGACCGAAATATATGATTAAATTAGGCAGGATTGTAGAAAAAGAAATGGTTGAATCAAAATAATTCCTTCTTAATTTGCAATTTTGTTAGAGGGTACTATGAATGTTCTACCATGTTCCATTTACACACTAAAGGAGTGATACAAGATATAAGGTGTGCAGTTAAGCCAACATTTCTATTTGCAAATAAGGGGTTTCCAAGTGAAAGCCCAAGTACTTATAACATCTCAGGTGGTAGTTGCTAACTTACTAGGTTCAGTCGATATAGTCGTTCAGAATCATTGATCCTATTTCCCTATAGAGCAGCAGCACCTGTTAAAAACAAAGAGAAGAATTCTCAATTTATCCTAAGATCCGCTTTTGTCCGATCCATGTCATAGATCTGATAAAAGCCAGACTAACCAATCAAGTACCTCGTATTTTACTGTGGAGGCACTTTCATCAATTTATTGCTTATTGCTTTATTGTGTATTTTACCTACTTGATAGCTTAATCTTGGCTTTTATGGAGGCACTTTCAAAAATATATTTCTGTAGTGTAATTCAAATATAATAAATATTAATATCGTACACATATTTTGCTTGCTCTTTTTTTCTTTGTACACTATATCATACATATCATCAATAAATATATTTATATAAATCATGTTCCGCAAGCACTGGAATACGATTCATGGGCTTACCTAATTTTGAATTTAAATCTTAGATATTTAAAGCCTTATTTTGTTATTTATTTCGATTCAAAGTTACTCAAAGATAACCTTCTATGGCTAAGCATACTAAACATGATACAACAACAACAATTACTAATTTATCTGCCAATATATTACTGAAAAGTCAAAAACTCAGTGATTCTACAAGGTAAACGCTCACCTGACCTGTTAGAAAAAAATAAATAGGAATAGAGATAGAATAAAAGTAACCCGAAAACTCAGTGATTCTGAATTTTCTGATCTTGACATTCAAATTTGCCAAATTTGTTTGTTTACTATAATTTAATAAAAATCATTAAACGATATATCAAAACGATGCATGAAGTGTGGAGTTGTTAGTGCATTCCAAGTATGTCTGTCCAGTAGGAGTGAAGTGTGGAGTTGATATAATTTAAAGATTGAGAAGAGGTAGGGCCAAAGCAGTAAAAGAACGTAACTTTTCAAGTTTCTAGGATTACAAAAAGGTATTATCAAATAAAACTGCTAATGCCATGACGTAAATTGTTGAAAGCGCCTCCATAAAAGCCAAACTAAGCAATGAAGTACCTTGTATTTTATGCCTAACCTAACCTACATGATTTTTAATTGTCTTAATCATTATCTCACATCAGTTCAAATGAAATGATTCATTAAAGAGGAATCATGCCATATCGAGATTTGATCATTGATTGATACAATTTTTATTTTGGTTAATTGTTGAATAGGCTAGAATGAAATAACAATGGTTTTGGAGAGATAGTCGGTGTGGAAGTAAACCAACATTTCTATTGGCAAATAGGAGGTTTAAAAGTGTTGACAGACGGCTAGAATTTCTTCGAATATGTTGTAGAATTCATTTAAGACATGAGCGAAACTTAAAATTGATAAGATTTAGGTGCGATTTTACAACGGAGAATCATACGGTTTCTTTATGAGGAGTTAGTTGCACCTATGAATGATATAAATACTACTGCAGAATCATTGATCCTAGTTCCCTATCAAGTAGCACCACCAATAACGCTTGGCCATCCAAATTCCCTTTTGATTCCAAGTGCAACTGACCTTGAATATTCTTTAAGCCCATAGTGATGGATCAACCTGGTACCTAAAGGTTGGTTTCAAATTTAGATTTATGGCTTATATTGGTTGACCTTCAATAGCTCTTGGGTGATTTTGAAATCTTAGGATACAATGATGTATATATATTATGATTGATATCGCGAAGGTAAAGGGACTCTAAACCGCAACGTTAGCTTGGTAGGATAGGGGTATAGTTGACGTCGATTCATCATTTTTAACATCAATAATTCAAAACCAAACGTGAAACTTTGTTTTCATTCTGATTCTTTAAGCAATATGGATAGATTTACGAATTTAAAGACTAAACAAAAAAAAATTACGATGTATGACACTTCACGTGGTCAATTAATTAATTTATTGACCGAAATATATGATTAAATTAGGCAGGATTGTAGAAAAAGAAATGGTTGAATCAAAAATATTCCTTCTTAATTTGCAATTTTGTTAGAGGGTACTATGAATGTTCTACCATGTTCCATTTACACACTAAAGGAGTGATACAAGATATAAGGTGTGCAGTTAAGCCAACATTTCTATTTGCAAATAAGGGGTTTCCAAGTGAAAGCCCAAGTACTTATAACATCTCAGGTGGTAGTTGCTAACTTACTAGGTTCAGTCGATATAGTCGTTCAGAATCATTGATCCTATTTCCCTATCGAGCAGCAACACCTGTTAAAAACAAAGAGAAGAATTCTCAATTTATCCTAAGATCCGCTTTTGTCCAATCCATGTCATAGATCTGATAAAAGCCAGACTAACCAATCAAGTACCTCGTATTTTACTGTGGAGGCACTTTCAGCAATTTATTGCTTATTGCTTTATTGTGTATTTTACCTACTTGATAGCTTAATCTTGGCTTTTATGGAGGCACTTTCAACAATATATTTCTGTAGTGTAATTCAAATATAATAAATATTAATATCGTACACATATTTCGCTTGCTCTTTTTTTCTTTGTACACTATATCATACATATCATCAATAAATATATTTATATAAATCATGTTCCGCAAGCATTAGAATACGATTCATGGGCTTACCTAATTTTGAATTTAAATCTTAGATATTTAAAGCCTTATTTTGTTATTTATTTGGATTCAAAGTTACTCAAAGATGACCTTCTATGGCTAAGCATACTAAACATGATACAACAACAATAATTACTAATTTATCTGCCAATATATTACTGAAAAGTCAAAAACTCAGTGATTCTACAAGGTAAACGCTCACCTGACCTGTTAGAAAAAAATAAATAGGAATAGAGATAGAATAAAAGTAACCCGAAAACTCAGTGATTCTGAATTTTCTGATCTTGATATTCAAATTTGCCAAATTTGTTTGTTTACTATAATTTAACAAAAAGCATTAAACGATATATCAAAACGATGCATGAAGTGTGGAGTTGTTAGTGCATTCCAAGTATGTTTGTCCAGTAGGAGTGAAGTGTGGAGTTGATATAATTTAAAGATTGAGAAGAGGTAGGGCCAAAGCAGTAAAAGAACGTAACTTTTCAAGTTTCTAGGATTACAAAAAGGTATTATCAAATAAAACTGCTAATGCCATGACGTAAATTGTTGAAAGCGCCTCCATAAAAGCCAAACTAAGCAATGAAGTACCTTTTATTTTATGTCTAACCTAACCTACATGATTTTTAATTGTCTTAATCATTATCTCACATCAGTTCGAATGAAATGATTCATTAAAGAGGAATCATGCCATATCGAGATTTGATCATTGATTGATACAATTTTTATTTTGGTTAATTGTTGAATAGGCTAGAATGAAATAACAATGGTTTTGGAGAGATAGTCGGTGTGGAAGTAAACCAACATTTCTATTGGCAAATAAGAGGTTTACAAGTGTTGACAGACGGCTAGAATTTCTTCGAATATGTTGTAGAATTCCTTTAAGACATGAGCGAAACTTAAAATTGATAAGATTTAGGTGCGCTTTTACAACGGAGAATCATACGGTTTCTTTATGAGGAGTTAGTTGCACCTATGAATGATATAAATACTACTGTTGAATCATTGATCCTAGTTCCCTATCAAGTAGCAACACCAATAACGCTTGGCCATCCAAATTCCCTTTTGATTCCAAGTGCAACTGACCTTGAATATTCTTTAAGCCCCTAGTGATGGATCGACCTGGTACCTAAAGGTTGGTTTCAAATTTAGATTTATGGCTTATATTGGTTGACCTTCAATAGCTCTTGGGTGATTTTGAAAATCTTAGGATACAATGATGTATATATATTATGATTGATATCGCGAAGGTAAAGGGACACTAAACCGCAAGGTTAGCTTGGTAGGATAGGCGTATAGTTGACGTCGATTCATCATTTTTAACATCAATAATTCAAAACCAAACGTGAAACTTTGTTTTCATTCCGGTTCTTTATGCAATATGGATAGATTTACGAATTTAAAGACTAAACGAAAAAATTTACGATGTATGACATTTCACGTGGTCAATTAATTAATTTATTGACCGAAATATATGATTAAATTAGGCAGGATTGTAGAAAAAGAAATGGTTGAATCAAAATAATTCCTTCTTAATTTGCAATTTTGTTAGAGGGTACTATGAATGTTCTACCATGTTCCATTTACACACCAAAGGAGTGATACAAGATATAAGGTGTGCAGTTAAGCCAACATTTCTATTTGCAAATAAGGGGTTTCCAAGTGCAAGCCCAAGTACTTATAACATCTCAGGTGGTAGTTGCTAACTTACTAGGTTCACTCGATATAGTCGTTCAGAATCATTGATCCTATTTCCCTATCGAGCAGCAGCACCTGTTAAAAACAAAGAGAAGAATTCTCAATTTATCCTAAGATCCGCTTTTGTCCGATCCATGTCATAGATCTGATAAAAGCCAGACTAACCAATCAAGTACCTTGTATTTTACTGTGGAGGCACTTTCAGCAATTTATTGCTTATTGCTTTATTGTGTATTTTACCTACTTGATAGCTTAATCTTGGTTTTTATGGAGGCACTTTCAACAATATATTTCTGTAGTGTAATTCAAATATAATAAATATTAATATCGTACACATATTTCGCTTGCTCTTTTTTTCTTTGTACACTATATCATACATATCATCAATAAATATATTTATATAAATCATGTTCCGCAAGCATTGGAATACGATTCATGGGCTTACCTAATTTTGAATTTAAATCTTAGATATTTAAAGCCTTATTTTGTTATTTATTTGGATTCAAAGTTACTCAAAGATGACCTTCTATGGCTAAGCATACTAAACATGATACAACAACAACAATTACTAATTTATCTGCCAATATATTACTGAAAAGTCGAAAACTCAGTGATTCTACAAGGTAAACGCTCACCTGACCTGTTAGAAAAAAATAAATAGGAATAGAGATAGAATAAAAGTAACCCGAAAACTCAGTGATTCTGAATTTTCTGATCTTGACATTCAAATTTGCCAAATTTGTTTGTTTACTATAATTTAACAAAAAGCATTAAACGATATATCAAAATGATGCATGAAGTGTGGAGTTGTTAGTGCATTCCAAGTATGTCTGTCCAGTAGGAGTGAAGTGTGGAGTTGATATAATTTAAAGATTGAGAAGAGGTAGGGCCAAAGCAGTAAAAGAACGCAACTTTTCAAGATTCTAGGATTACAAAAAGGTATTATCAAATAAAACTGCTAATGCCATGACGTAAATTGTTGAAAGCGCCTCCATAAAAGCCAAACTAAGCAATGAAGTACCTTGTATTTTATGCCTAACCTAACCTACATGATTTTTAATTGTCTTAATCATTATCTCACATCAGTTCAAATGAAATGATTCATTAAAGAGGAATCATGCCATATCGAGATTTGATCATTGATTGATACAATTTTTATTTTGGTTAATTGTTGAATAGGCTAGAATGAAATAACAATGGTTTTGGAGAGATAGTCCGTGTGGAAGTAAACCAACATTTCTTTTGGCAAATAGGAGGTTTACAAGTGTTGACAGACGGCTAGAATTTCTTCGAATATGTTGTAGAATTCATTTAAGACATGAGCGAAACTTAAAATTGATAAGATTTAGGTGCGCTTTTACAACGGAGAATCATACGGTTTCTTTATGAGGAGTTAGTTGCACCAATGAAAGATATAAATACTACTGCTGAATCATTGATCCTAGTTCCCTATCAAGTAGCACCACCAATAACGCTTGGCCATCCAAATTCCCTTTTGATTCCAAGTGCAACTGACCTTGAATATTCTTTAAGCCCCTAGTGATGGATCGACCTGGTACCTAAAGGTTGGTTTCAAATTTAGATTTATGGCTTATATTGGTTGACCTTCAATAGCTCTTGGGTGATTTTGAAATCTTAGGATACAATGATGTATATATATTATGATTGATATCGCGAAGGTAAAGGGACTCTAAACCGCAACGTTAGCTTGGTAGGATAGGGGTATAGTTGACGTCGATTCATCATTTTTAACATCAATAATTCAAAACCAAACGTGAAACTTTGTTTTCATTCCAATTCTTTATGCAATATGGATAGATTTACGAATTTAAAGACTAAACGAAAAAATTTACGATGTATGACATTTCACGTGGTCAATTAATTAATTTATTGTCCGAAATATATGATTAAATTAGGCAGGATTGTAGAAAAAGAAATGGTTGAATCAAAATAATTCCTTCTTAATTTGCAATTTTGTTAGAGGGTACTATGAATGTTCTACCATGTTCCATTTACACACTAAAGGAGTGATACAAGATATAAGGTGTGCAGTTAAGCCAACATTTCTATTTGCAAATAAGGGGTTTCCAAGTGCAAGCCCAAGTACTTATAACATCTCAGGTGGTAGTTGCTAACTTACTAGGTTCAGTCGATATAGTCGTTCAGAATCATTGATCCTATTTCCCTATCGAGCAGCAGCACCTGTTAAAAACAAAGAGAAGAATTCTCAATTTATCCTAAGATCCGCTTTTGTCCGATCCATGTCATAGATCTGATAAAAGCCAGACTAACCAATCAAGTACCTCGTATTTTACTGTGGAGGCACTTTCAGCAATTTATTGCTTTATTGTGTATTTTACCTACTTGATAGCTTAATCTTGGCTTTTATGGAGGCACTTTCAACAATATATTTCTGTAGTGTAATTCAAATATAATAAATATTAATATCGTACACATATTTCGCTTGCTCTTTTTTTCTTTGTACACTATATCATACATATCATCAATAAATATATTTATATAAATCATGTTCCGCAAGCATTGGAATACGATTCATGGGCTTACCTAATTTTGAATTTAAATCTTAGATATTTAAAGCCTTATTTTCTTATTTATTTGGATTCAAAGTTACTCAAAGATGACCTTCTATGGCTAAGCATACTAAACATGATACAACAACAACAATTACTAATTTATCTGCCAATATATTACTGAAAAGTCGAAAACTCAGTGATTCTACAAGGTAAACGCTCACCTGACCTGTTAGAAAAAAATAAATAGGAATAGAGATAGAATAAAAGTAACCCGAAAACTCAGTGATTCTGAATTTTCTGATCTTGACATTCAAATTTGCCAAATTTGTTTGTTTACTATAATTTAACAAAAAGCATTAAATGATATATCAAAACGATGCATGAAGTGTGGAGTTGTTAGTGCATTCCAAGTATGTCTGTCCAGTAGGAGTGAAGTGTGGAGTTGATATAATTTAAAGATTGAGAAGAGGTAGGGCCAAAGCAGTAAAAGAATGTAACTTTTCAAGTTTCTAGGATTACAAAAAGGTATTATCAAATAAAACTGCTAATGCCAAGACGTAAATTGTTGAAAGCGCCTCCATAAAAGCCAAACTAAGCAATGAAGTACCTTGTATTTTATGCCAAACCTAACCTACATGATTTTTAATCGTCTTAATCATTATCTCACATCAGTTCAAATGAAATGATTCATTAAAGAGGAATCATGCCATATCGATATTTGATCATTGATTGATACAATTTTTATTTTGGTTAATTGTTGAATAGGCTAGAATGAAATAACAATGGTTTTGGAGAGATAGTCGGTGTGGAAGTAAACCAACATTTCTATTGGCAAATAGGAGGTTTACAAGTGTTGACAGACGGCTAGAATTTCTTCGAATATGTTGTAGAATTCATTTAAGACATGAGCGAAACTTAAAATTGATAAGATTTAGGTGCGCTTTTACAACGGAGAATCATACGGTTTCTTTATGAGGAGTTAGTTGCACCTATGAAAGATATAAATACTACTGCTGAATCATTGATCCTAGTTCCCTATCAAGTAGCACCACCAATAACGCTTGGCCATCCAAATTCCCTTTTGATTCCAAGTGCAACTGACCTTGAATATTCTTTAAGCCCCTAGTGATGGATCGACCTGGTACCTAAAGGTTGGTTTCAAATTTAGATTTATGGCTTATATTGGTTGACCTTCAATAGCTCTTGGGTGATTTTGAAATCTTAGGATACAATGATGTATATATATTATGATTGATATCGCGAAGGTAAAGGGACTCTAAACCGCAACGTTAGCTTGGTAGGATAGGGGTATAGTTGACGTCGATTCATCATTTTTAACATCAATAATTCAAAACCAAACGTGAAACTTTGTTTTCATTCCGATTCTTTATGCAATATGGATAGATTTACGAATTTAAAGACTAAACGAAAAAATTTACGATGTATGACATTTCCCGTGGTCAATTAATTAATTTATTGACCGAAATATATGATTAAATTAGGCAGGATTGTAGAAAAAGAAATGGTTGAATCAAAATAATTCCTTCTTAATTTGCAATTTTGTTAGAGGGTACTATGAATGTTCTACCATGTTCCATTTACACACTAAAGGAGTGATACAAGATATAAGGTGTGCAGTTAAGCCAACATTTCTATTTGCAAATAAGGGGTTTCCAAGTGCAAGCCCAAGTACTTATAACATCTCAGGTGGTAGTTGCTAACTTACTAGGTTCAGTCGATATAGTCGTTCAAAATCATTGATCCTATTTCCCTATCGAGCAGCAACACCTGTTAAAAACAAAGAGAAGAATTCTCAATTTATCCTAAGATCCGCTTTTGTCCGATCCATGTCATAGATCTGATAAAAGCCAGACTAACCAATCAAGTCCCTCGTATTTTACTATGGAGGCACTTTCAGCAATTTATTGCTTATTGCTTTATTGTGTATTTTACCTACTTGATAGCTTAATCTTGGCTTTTATGGAGGCACTTTCAATAATATATTTCTGTAGTGTAATTCAAATATAATAAATATTAATATCGTACACATATTTCGCTTGCTCTTTTTTTCTTTGTACACTATATCATACATATCATCAATAAATATATTTATATAAATCATGTTCCGCAAGCATTGGAATACGATTCATGGGCTTACCTAATTTTGAATTTAAATCTTAGATATTTAAAGCCTTATTTTGTTATTTATTTGGATTCAAAGTTACTCAAAGATGACCTTCTATGGCTAAGCATACTAAACATGATACAACAACAACAATTACTAATTTATCTGCCAATATATTACTGAAAAGTCGAAAACTCAGTGATTCTACAAGGTAAACGCTCACCTGACCTGTTAGAAAAAATTAAATAGGAATAGAGATAGAATAAAAGTAACCCGAAAACTCAGTGATTCTGAATTTTCTGATCTTTACATTCAAATTTGCCAAATTTGTTTGTTTACTATAATTTAACAAAAAGCATTAAACGATATATCAAAACGATGCATGAAGTGTGGAGTTGTTAGTGCATTCCAAGTATGTCTGCCCAGTAGGAGTGAAGTGTGGAGTTGATATAATTTAAAGATTGAGAAGAGGTAGGGCCAAAGCAGTAAAAGAACGTAACTTTTCAAGTTTCTAGGATTACAAAAAGGTATTATCAAATAAAACTGCTAATGCCATGACGTAAATTGTTGAAAGCGCCTCCATAAAAGCCAAACTAAGCAATGAAGTACCTTGTATTTTATGCCTAACCTAACCTACATGATTTTTAATTGTCTTAATCATTATCTCACATCAGTTCAAATGAAATGATTCATTAAAGAGGAATCTTGCCATATCGAGATTTGATCATTGATTGATACAATTTTTATTTTGGTTAATTGTTGAATAGGCTAGAATGAAATAACAATGGTTTTGGAGAGATAGTCGGTGTGGAAGTAAACCAACATTTCTATTGGCAAATAGGAGGTTTACAAGTGTTGACAGACGGCTAGAATTTCTTCGAATATGTTGTAGAATTCATTTAAGACATGAGCGAAACTTAAAATTGATAAGATTTAGGTGCGCTTTTACAACGGAGAATCATACGGTTTCTTTATGAGGAGTTAGTTGCACCTATGAATGATATAAATACTACTGCTGAATCATTGATCCTAGTTCCCTATCAAGTAGCACCACCAATAACGCTTGGCCATCCAAATTCCCTTTTGATTCCAAGTGCAACTGACCTTGAATATTCTTTAAGCCCCTAGTGATGGATCGACCTGGTACCTAAAGGTTGGTTTCAAATTTAGATTTATGGCTTATATTGGTTGACCTTCAACAGCTCTTGGGTGATTTTGAAATCATAGGATACAATGATGTATATATAATATGATTGATATCGCGAAGGTAAAGGGACTCTAAACCGCAACGTTAGCTTGGTAGGATAGGGGTATAGTTGACGTCGATTCATCATTTTTAACATCAATAATTCAAAACCAAACGTGAAACTTTGTTTTCATTCCGATTCTTTATGCAATATGGATAGATTTACGAATTTAAAGACTAAACGAAAAAATTTACGATGTATGACTTTTCCCGTGGTCAATTAATTAATTTATTGACCGAAATATATGATTAAATTAGGCAGGATTGTAGAAAAAGAAATGGTTGAATCAAAATAATTCCTTCTTAATTTGCAATTTTGTTAGAGGGTACTATGAATGTTCTACCATGTTCCATTTACACACTAAAGGAGTGATACAAGATATAAGGTGTGCAGTTAAGCCAACATTTCTATTTGCAAATAAGGGGTTTCCAAGTGCAAGCCCAAGTACTTATAACATCTCAGGTGGTAGTTGCTAACTTACTAGGTTCAGTCGATATAGTCGTTCAAAATCATTGATCCTATTTCCCTATCGAGCAGCAACACCTGTTAAAAACAAAGAGAAGAATTCTCAATTTATCCTAAGATCCGCTTTTGTCCGATCCATGTCATAGATCTGATAAAAGCCAGACTAACCAATCAAGTCCCTCGTATTTTACTATGGAGGCACTTTCAGCAATTTATTGCTTATTGCTTTATTGTGTATTTTACCTACTTGATAGCTTAATCTTGGCTTTTATGGAGGCACTTTCAACAATATATTTCTGTAGTGTAATTCAAATATAATAAATATTAATATCGTACACATATTTCGCTTGCTCTTTTTTTCTTTGTACACTATATCATACATATCATCAATAAATATATTTATATAAATCATGTTCCGCAAGCATTGGAATACGATTCATGGGCTTACCTAATTTTGAATTTAAATCTTAGATATTTAAAGCCTTATTTTGTTATTTATTTGGATTCAAAGTTACTCAAAGATGACCTTCTATGGCTAAGCATACTAAACATGATACAACAACAACAATTACTAATTTATCTGCCAATATATTACTGAAAAGTCGAAAACTCAGTGATTCTACAAGGTAAACGCTCACCTGACCTGTTAGAAAAAAATAAATAGGAATAGAGATAGAATAAAAGTAACCCGAAAACTCAGTGATTCTGAATTTTCTGATCTTTACATTCAAATTTGCCAAATTTGTTTGTTTACTATAATTTAACAAAAAGCATTAAACGATATATCAAAACGATGCATGAAGTGTGGAGTTGTTAGTGCATTCCAAGTATGTCTGCCCAGTAGGAGTGAAGTGTGGAGTTGATATAATTTAAAGATTGAGAAGAGGTAGGGCCAAAGCAGTAAAAGAACGTAACTTTTCAAGTTTCTAGGATTACAAAAAGGTATTATCAAATAAAACTGCTAATGCCATGACGTAAATTGTTGAAAGCGCCTCCATAAAAGCCAAACTAAGCAATGAAGTACCTTGTATTTTATGCCTAACCTAACCTACATGATTTTTAATTGTCTTAATCATTATCTCACATCAGTTCAAATGAAATGATTCATTAAAGAGGAATCTTGCCATATCGAGATTTGATCATTGATTGATACAATTTTTATTTTGGTTAATTGTTGAATAGGCTAGAATGAAATAACAATGGTTTTGGAGAGATAGTCGGTGTGGAAGTAAACCAACATTTCTATTGGCAAATAGGAGGTTTACAAGTGTTGACAGACGGCTAGAATTTCTTCGAATATGTTGTAGAATTCATTTAAGACATGAGCGAAACTTAAAATTGATAAGATTTAGGTGCGCTTTTACAACGGAGAATCATACGGTTTCTTTATGAGGAGTTAGTTGCACCTATGAATGATATAAATACTACTGCTGAATCATTGATCCTAGTTCCCTATCAAGTAGCACCACCAATAACGCTTGGCCATCCAAATTCCCTTTTGATTCCAAGTGCAACTGACCTTGAATATTCTTTAAGCCCCTAGTGATGGATCGACCTGGTACCTAAAGGTTGGTTTCAAATTTAGATTTATGGCTTATATTGGTTGACCTTCAACAGCTCTTGGGTGATTTTGAAATCATAGGATACAATGATGTATATATAATATGATTGATATCGCGAAGGTAAAGGGACTCTAAACCGCAACGTTAGCTTGGTAGGATAGGGGTATAGTTGACGTCGATTCATCATTTTTAACATCAATAATTCAAAACCAAACGTGAAACTTTGTTTTCATTCCGATTCTTTATGCAATATGGATAGATTTACGAATTTAAAGACTAAACGAAAAAAATTTACGATGTATGACATTTCACGTGGTCAATTAATTAATTTATTGACCGAAATATATGATTAAATTAGGCAGGATTGTAGAAAAAGAAATGGTTGAATCAAAATAATTCGTTCTTAATTTGCAATTTTGTTAGAGGGTACTATGAATGTTCTACCATGTTCCATTTACACACTAAAGGAGTGATACAAGATATAAGGTGTGCAGTTAAGCCAACATTTCTATTTGCAAATAAGGGGTTTCCAAGTGCAAGCCCAAGTACTTATAACATCTCAGGTGGTAGTTGCTAACTTACTAGGTTCAGTCGATATAGTCGTTCAGAATCATTGATCCTATTTCCCTATCGAGCAGCAGCACCTGTTAAAAACAAAGAGAAGAATTCTCAATTTATCCTAAGATCCGCTTTTGTCCGATCCATGTCATAGATCTGATAAAAGCCAGACTAACCAATCAAGTACCTCGTATTTTACTGTGGAGGCAATTTCAGCAATTTATTGCTTATTGCTTTATTGTGTATTTTACCTACTTGATAGCTTAATCTTGGCTTTTATGGAGGCACTTTCAACAATATATTTCTGTAGTGTAATTCAAATATAATAAATATTAATATCGTACACATATTTCGCTTGCTCTTTTTTTCTTTGTACACTATATCATACATATCATCAATAAATATATTTATATAAATCATGTTCCGCAAGCATTGGAATACGATTCATGGGCTTACCTAATTTTGAATTTAAATCTTAGATATTTAAAGCCTTATTTTGTTATTTATTTGGATTCAAAGTTACTCAAAGATGACCTTCTATGGCTAAGCATACTAAACATGATACAACAACAACAATTACTAATTTATCTGCCAATATATTACTGAAAAGTCGAAAACTCAGTGATTCTACAAGGTAAACGCTCACCTGACCTGTTAGAAAAAAATAAATAGGAATAGAGATAGAATAAAAGTAACCCGAAAACTCAGTGATTCTGAATTTTCTGATCTTTACATTCAAATTTGCCAAATTTGTTTGTTTACTATAATTTAACAAAAAGCATTAAACGATATATCAAAACGATGCATGAAGTGTGGAGTTGTTAGTGCATTCCAAGTATGTCTGCCCAGTAGGAGTGAAGTGTGGAGTTGATATAATTTAAAGATTGAGAAGAGGTAGGGCCAAAGCAGTAAAAGAACGTAACTTTTCAAGTTTCTAGGATTACAAAAAGGTATTATCAAATAAAACTGCTAATGCCATGACGTAAATTGTTGAAAGCGCCTCCATAAAAGCCAAACTAAGCAATGAAGTACCTTGTATTTTATGCCTAACCTAACCTACATGATTTTTAATTGTCTTAATCATTATCTCACATCAGTTCAAATGAAATGATTCATTAAAGAGGAATCTTGCCATATCGAGATTTGATCATTGATTGATACAATTTTTATTTTGGTTAATTGTTGAATAGGCTAGAATGAAATAACAATGGTTTTGGAGAGATAGTCGGTGTGGAAGTAAACCAACATTTCTATTGGCAAATAGGAGGTTTACAAGTGTTGACAGACGGCTAGAATTTCTTCGAATATGTTGTAGAATTCATTTAAGACATGAGCGAAACTTAAAATTGATAATATTTAGGTGCGCTTTTACAACGGAGAATCATACGGTTTCTTTATGAGGAGTTAGTTGCACCTATGAATGATATAAATACTACTGCTGAATCATTGATCCTAGTTCCCTATCAAGTAGCACCACCAATAACGCTTGGCCATCCAAATTCCCTTTTGATTCCAAGTGCAACTGACCTTGAATATTCTTTAAGCCCCTAGTGATGGATCGACCTGGTACCTAAAGGTTGGTTTCAAATTTAGATTTATGGCTTATATTGGTTGACCTTCAACAGCTCTTGGGTGATTTTGAAATCATAGGATACAATGATGTATATATAATATGATTGATATCGCGAAGGTAAAGGGACTCTAAACCGCAACGTTAGCTTGGTAGGATAGGGGTATAGTTGACGTCGATTCATCATTTTTAACATCAATAATTCAAAACCAAACGTGAAACTTTGTTTTCATTCCGATTCTTTATGCAATATGGATAGATTTACGAATTTAAAGACTAAACGAAAAAATTTACGATGTATGACTTTTCCCGTGGTCAATTAATTAATTTATTGACCGAAATATATGATTAAATTAGGCAGGATTGTAGAAAAAGAAATGGTTGAATCAAAATAATTCCTTCTTAATTTGCAATTTTGTTAGAGGGTACTATGAATGTTCTACCATGTTCCATTTACACACTAAAGGAGTGATACAAGATATAAGGTGTGCAGTTAAGCCAACATTTCTATTTGCAAATAAGGGGTTTCCAAGTGCAAGCCCAAGTACTTATAACATCTCAGGTGGTAGTTGCTAACTTACTAGGTTCAGTCGATATAGTCGTTCAAAATCATTGATCCTATTTCCCTATCGAGCAGCAACACCTGTTAAAAACAAAGAGAAGAATTCTCAATTTATCCTAAGATCCGCTTTTGTCCGATCCATGTCATAGATCTGATAAAAGCCAGACTAACCAATCAAGTCCCTCGTATTTTACTATGGAGGCACTTTCAGCAATTTATTGCTTATTGCTTTATTGTGTATTTTACCTACTTGATAGCTTAATCTTGGCTTTTATGGAGGCACTTTCAACAATATATTTCTGTAGTGTAATTCAAATATAATAAATATTAATATCGTACACATATTTCGCTTGCTCTTTTTTTCTTTGTACACTATATCATACATATCATCAATAAATATATTTATATAAATCATGTTCCGCAAGCATTGGAATACGATTCATGGGCTTACCTAATTTTGAATTTAAATCTTAGATATTTAAAGCCTTATTTTGTTATTTATTTGGATTCAAAGTTACTCAAAGATGACCTTCTATGGCTAAGCATACTAAACATGATACAACAACAACAATTACTAATTTATCTGCCAATATATTACTGAAAAGTCGAAAACTCAGTGATTCTACAAGGTAAACGCTCACCTGACCTGTTAGAAAAAAATAAATAGGAATAGAGATAGAATAAAAGTAACCCGAAAACTCAGTGATTCTGAATTTTCTGATCTTTACATTCAAATTTGCCAAATTTGTTTGTTTACTATAATTTAACAAAAAGCATTAAACGATATATCAAAACGATGCATGAAGTGTGGAGTTGTTAGTGCATTCCAAGTATGTCTGCCCAGTAGGAGTGAAGTGTGGAGTTGATATAATTTAAAGATTGAGAAGAGGTAGGGCCAAAGCAGTAAAAGAACGTAACTTTTCAAGTTTCTAGGATTACAAAAAGGTATTATCAAATAAAACTGCTAATGCCATGACGTAAATTGTTGAAAGCGCCTCCATAAAAGCCAAACTAAGCAATGAAGTACCTTGTATTTTATGCCTAACCTAACCTACATGATTTTTAATTGTCTTAATCATTATCTCACATCAGTTCAAATGAAATGATTCATTAAAGAGGAATCTTGCCATATCGAGATTTGATCATTGATTGATACAATTTTTATTTTGGTTAATTGTTGAATAGGCTAGAATGAAATAACAATGGTTTTGGAGAGATAGTCGGTGTGGAAGTAAACCAACATTTCTATTGGCAAATAGGAGGTTTACAAGTGTTGACAGACGGCTAGAATTTCTTCGAATATGTTGTAGAATTCATTTAAGACATGAGCGAAACTTAAAATTGATAAGATTTAGGTGCGCTTTTACAACGGAGAATCATACGGTTTCTTTATGAGGAGTTAGTTGCACCTATGAATGATATAAATACTACTGCTGAATCATTGATCCTAGTTCCCTATCAAGTAGCACCACCAATAACGCTTGGCCATCCAAATTCCCTTTTGATTCCAAGTGCAACTGACCTTGAATATTCTTTAAGCCCCTAGTGATGGATCGACCTGGTACCTAAAGGTTGGTTTCAAATTTAGATTTATGGCTTATATTGGTTGACCTTCAACAGCTCTTGGGTGATTTTGAAATCATAGGATACAATGATGTATATATAATATGATTGATATCGCGAAGGTAAAGGGACTCTAAACCGCAACGTTAGCTTGGTAGGATAGGGGTATAGTTGACGTCGATTCATCATTTTTAACATCAATAATTCAAAACCAAACGTGAAACTTTGTTTTCATTCCGATTCTTTATGCAATATGGATAGATTTACGAATTTAAAGACTAAACGAAAAAAATTTACGATGTATGACATTTCACGTGGTCAATTAATTAATTTATTGACCGAAATATATGATTAAATTAGGCAGGATTGTAGAAAAAGAAATGGTTGAATCAAAATAATTCGTTCTTAATTTGCAATTTTGTTAGAGGGTACTATGAATGTTCTACCATGTTCCATTTACACACTAAAGGAGTGATACAAGATATAAGGTGTGCAGTTAAGCCAACATTTCTATTTGCAAATAAGGGGTTTCCAAGTGCAAGCCCAAGTACTTATAACATCTCAGGTGGTAGTTGCTAACTTACTAGGTTCAGTCGATATAGTCGTTCAGAATCATTGATCCTATTTCCCTATCGAGCAGCAGCACCTGTTAAAAACAAAGAGAAGAATTCTCAATTTATCCTAAGATCCGCTTTTGTCCGATCCATGTCATAGATCTGATAAAAGCCAGACTAACCAATCAAGTACCTCGTATTTTACTGTGGAGGCAATTTCAGCAATTTATTGCTTATTGCTTTATTGTGTATTTTACCTACTTGATAGCTTAATCTTGGCTTTTATGGAGGCACTTTCAACAATATATTTCTGTAGTGTAATTCAAATATAATAAATATTAATATCGTACACATATTTCGCTTGCTCTTTTTTTCTTTGTACACTATATCATACATATCATCAATAAATATATTTATATAAATCATGTTCCGCAAGCATTGGAATACGATTCATGGGCTTACCTAATTTTGAATTTAAATCTTAGATATTTAAAGCCTTATTTTGTTATTTATTTGGATTCAAAGTTACTCAAAGATGACCTTCTATGGCTAAGCATACTAAACATGATACAACAACAACAATTACTAATTTATCTGCCAATATATTACTGAAAAGTCGAAAACTCAGTGATTCTACAAGGTAAACGCTCACCTGACCTGTTAGAAAAAAATAAATAGGAATAGAGATAGAATAAAAGTAACCCGAAAACTCAGTGATTCTGAATTTTCTGATCTTTACATTCAAATTTGCCAAATTTGTTTGTTTACTATAATTTAACAAAAAGCATTAAACGATATATCAAAACGATGCATGAAGTGTGGAGTTGTTAGTGCATTCCAAGTATGTCTGCCCAGTAGGAGTGAAGTGTGGAGTTGATATAATTTAAAGATTGAGAAGAGGTAGGGCCAAAGCAGTAAAAGAACGTAACTTTTCAAGTTTCTAGGATTACAAAAAGGTATTATCAAATAAAACTGCTAATGCCATGACGTAAATTGTTGAAAGCGCCTCCATAAAAGCCAAACTAAGCAATGAAGTACCTTGTATTTTATGCCTAACCTAACCTACATGATTTTTAATTGTCTTAATCATTATCTCACATCAGTTCAAATGAAATGATTCATTAAAGAGGAATCTTGCCATATCGAGATTTGATCATTGATTGATACAATTTTTATTTTGGTTAATTGTTGAATAGGCTAGAATGAAATAACAATGGTTTTGGAGAGATAGTCGGTGTGGAAGTAAACCAACATTTCTATTGGCAAATAGGAGGTTTACAAGTGTTGACAGACGGCTAGAATTTCTTCGAATATGTTGTAGAATTCATTTAAGACATGAGCGAAACTTAAAATTGATAAGATTTAGGTGCGCTTTTACAACGGAGAATCATACGGTTTCTTTATGAGGAGTTAGTTGCACCTATGAATGATATAAATACTACTGCTGAATCATTGATCCTAGTTCCCTATCAAGTAGCACCACCAATAACGCTTGGCCATCCAAATTCCCTTTTGATTCCAAGTGCAACTGACCTTGAATATTCTTTAAGCCCCTAGTGATGGATCGACCTGGTACCTAAAGGTTGGTTTCAAATTTAGATTTATGGCTTATATTGGTTGACCTTCAACAGCTCTTGGGTGATTTTGAAATCATAGGATACAATGATGTATATATAATATGATTGATATCGCGAAGGTAAAGGGACTCTAAACCGCAACGTTAGCTTGGTAGGATAGGGGTATAGTTGACGTCGATTCATCATTTTTAACATCAATAATTCAAAACCAAACGTGAAACTTTGTTTTCATTCCGATTCTTTATGCAATATGGATAGATTTACGAATTTAAAGACTAAACGAAAAAATTTACGATGTATGACTTTTCCCGTGGTCAATTAATTAATTTATTGACCGAAATATATGATTAAATTAGGCAGGATTGTAGAAAAAGAAATGGTTGAATCAAAATAATTCCTTCTTAATTTGCAATTTTGTTAGAGGGTACTATGAATGTTCTACCATGTTCCATTTACACACTAAAGGAGTGATACAAGATATAAGGTGTGCAGTTAAGCCAACATTTCTATTTGCAAATAAGGGGTTTCCAAGTGCAAGCCCAAGTACTTATAACATCTCAGGTGGTAGTTGCTAACTTACTAGGTTCAGTCGATATAGTCGTTCAAAATCATTGATCCTATTTCCCTATCGAGCAGCAACACCTGTTAAAAACAAAGAGAAGAATTCTCAATTTATCCTAAGATCCGCTTTTGTCCGATCCATGTCATAGATCTGATAAAAGCCAGACTAACCAATCAAGTCCCTCGTATTTTACTATGGAGGCACTTTCAGCAATTTATTGCTTATTGCTTTATTGTGTATTTTACCTACTTGATAGCTTAATCTTGGCTTTTATGGAGGCACTTTCAACAATATATTTCTGTAGTGTAATTCAAATATAATAAATATTAATATCGTACACATATTTCGCTTGCTCTTTTTTTCTTTGTACACTATATCATACATATCATCAATAAATATATTTATATAAATCATGTTCCGCAAGCATTGGAATACGATTCATGGGCTTACCTAATTTTGAATTTAAATCTTAGATATTTAAAGCCTTATTTTGTTATTTATTTGGATTCAAAGTTACTCAAAGATGACCTTCTATGGCTAAGCATACTAAACATGATACAACAACAACAATTACTAATTTATCTGCCAATATATTACTGAAAAGTCGAAAACTCAGTGATTCTACAAGGTAAACGCTCACCTGACCTGTTAGAAAAAAATAAATAGGAATAGAGATAGAATAAAAGTAACCCGAAAACTCAGTGATTCTGAATTTTCTGATCTTTACATTCAAATTTGCCAAATTTGTTTGTTTACTATAATTTAACAAAAAGCATTAAACGATATATCAAAACGATGCATGAAGTGTGGAGTTGTTAGTGCATTCCAAGTATGTCTGCCCAGTAGGAGTGAAGTGTGGAGTTGATATAATTTAAAGATTGAGAAGAGGTAGGGCCAAAGCAGTAAAAGAACGTAACTTTTCAAGTTTCTAGGATTACAAAAAGGTATTATCAAATAAAACTGCTAATGCCATGACGTAAATTGTTGAAAGCGCCTCCATAAAAGCCAAACTAAGCAATGAAGTACCTTGTATTTTATGCCTAACCTAACCTACATGATTTTTAATTGTCTTAATCATTATCTCACATCAGTTCAAATGAAATGATTCATTAAAGAGGAATCTTGCCATATCGAGATTTGATCATTGATTGATACAATTTTTATTTTGGTTAATTGTTGAATAGGCTAGAATGAAATAACAATGGTTTTGGAGAGATAGTCGGTGTGGAAGTAAACCAACATTTCTATTGGCAAATAGGAGGTTTACAAGTGTTGACAGACGGCTAGAATTTCTTCGAATATGTTGTAGAATTCATTTAAGACATGAGCGAAACTTAAAATTGATAAGATTTAGGTGCGCTTTTACAACGGAGAATCATACGGTTTCTTTATGAGGAGTTAGTTGCACCTATGAATGATATAAATACTACTGCTGAATCATTGATCCTAGTTCCCTATCAAGTAGCACCACCAATAACGCTTGGCCATCCAAATTCCCTTTTGATTCCAAGTGCAACTGACCTTGAATATTCTTTAAGCCCCTAGTGATGGATCGACCTGGTACCTAAAGGTTGGTTTCAAATTTAGATTTATGGCTTATATTGGTTGACCTTCAACAGCTCTTGGGTGATTTTGAAATCATAGGATACAATGATGTATATATAATATGATTGATATCGCGAAGGTAAAGGGACTCTAAACCGCAACGTTAGCTTGGTAGGATAGGGGTATAGTTGACGTCGATTCATCATTTTTAACATCAATAATTCAAAACCAAACGTGAAACTTTGTTTTCATTCCGATTCTTTATGCAATATGGATAGATTTACGAATTTAAAGACTAAACGAAAAAAATTTACGATGTATGACATTTCACGTGGTCAATTAATTAATTTATTGACCGAAATATATGATTAAATTAGGCAGGATTGTAGAAAAAGAAATGGTTGAATCAAAATAATTCGTTCTTAATTTGCAATTTTGTTAGAGGGTACTATGAATGTTCTACCATGTTCCATTTACACACTAAAGGAGTGATACAAGATATAAGGTGTGCAGTTAAGCCAACATTTCTATTTGCAAATAAGGGGTTTCCAAGTGCAAGCCCAAGTACTTATAACATCTCAGGTGGTAGTTGCTAACTTACTAGGTTCAGTCGATATAGTCGTTCAGAATCATTGATCCTATTTCCCTATCGAGCAGCAGCACCTGTTAAAAACAAAGAGAAGAATTCTCAATTTATCCTAAGATCCGCTTTTGTCCGATCCATGTCATAGATCTGATAAAAGCCAGACTAACCAATCAAGTACCTCGTATTTTACTGTGGAGGCAATTTCAGCAATTTATTGCTTATTGCTTTATTGTGTATTTTACCTACTTGATAGCTTAATCTTGGCTTTTATGGAGGCACTTTCAACAATATATTTCTGTAGTGTAATTCAAATATAATAAATATTAATATCGTACACATATTTCGCTTGCTCTTTTTTTCTTTGTACACTATATCATACATATCATCAATAAATATATTTATATAAATCATGTTCCGCAAGCATTGGAATACGATTCATGGGCTTACCTAATTTTGAATTTAAATCTTAGATATTTAAAGCCTTATTTTGTTATTTATTTGGATTCAAAGTTACTCAAAGATGACCTTCTATGGCTAAGCATACTAAACATGATACAACAACAACAATTACTAATTTATCTGCCAATATATTACTGAAAAGTCGAAAACTCAGTGATTCTACAAGGTAAACGCTCACCTGACCTGTTAGAAAAAAATAAATAGGAATAGAGATAGAATAAAAGTAACCCGAAAACTCAGTGATTCTGAATTTTCTGATCTTTACATTCAAATTTGCCAAATTTGTTTGTTTACTATAATTTAACAAAAAGCATTAAACGATATATCAAAACGATGCATGAAGTGTGGAGTTGTTAGTGCATTCCAAGTATGTCTGCCCAGTAGGAGTGAAGTGTGGAGTTGATATAATTTAAAGATTGAGAAGAGGTAGGGCCAAAGCAGTAAAAGAACGTAACTTTTCAAGTTTCTAGGATTACAAAAAGGTATTATCAAATAAAACTGCTAATGCCATGACGTAAATTGTTGAAAGCGCCTCCATAAAAGCCAAACTAAGCAATGAAGTACCTTGTATTTTATGCCTAACCTAACCTACATGATTTTTAATTGTCTTAATCATTATCTCACATCAGTTCAAATGAAATGATTCATTAAAGAGGAATCTTGCCATATCGAGATTTGATCATTGATTGATACAATTTTTATTTTGGTTAATTGTTGAATAGGCTAGAATGAAATAACAATGGTTTTGGAGAGATAGTCGGTGTGGAAGTAAACCAACATTTCTATTGGCAAATAGGAGGTTTACAAGTGTTGACAGACGGCTAGAATTTCTTCGAATATGTTGTAGAATTCATTTAAGACATGAGCGAAACTTAAAATTGATAAGATTTAGGTGCGCTTTTACAACGGAGAATCATACGGTTTCTTTATGAGGAGTTAGTTGCACCTATGAATGATATAAATACTACTGCTGAATCATTGATCCTAGTTCCCTATCAAGTAGCACCACCAATAACGCTTGGCCATCCAAATTCCCTTTTGATTCCAAGTGCAACTGACCTTGAATATTCTTTAAGCCCCTAGTGATGGATCGACCTGGTACCTAAAGGTTGGTTTCAAATTTAGATTTATGGCTTATATTGGTTGACCTTCAACAGCTCTTGGGTGATTTTGAAATCATAGGATACAATGATGTATATATAATATGATTGATATCGCGAAGGTAAAGGGACTCTAAACCGCAACGTTAGCTTGGTAGGATAGGGGTATAGTTGACGTCGATTCATCATTTTTAACATCAATAATTCAAAACCAAACGTGAAACTTTGTTTTCATTCCGATTCTTTATGCAATATGGATAGATTTACGAATTTAAAGACTAAACGAAAAAATTTACGATGTATGACTTTTCCCGTGGTCAATTAATTAATTTATTGACCGAAATATATGATTAAATTAGGCAGGATTGTAGAAAAAGAAATGGTTGAATCAAAATAATTCCTTCTTAATTTGCAATTTTGTTAGAGGGTACTATGAATGTTCTACCATGTTCCATTTACACACTAAAGGAGTGATACAAGATATAAGGTGTGCAGTTAAGCCAACATTTCTATTTGCAAATAAGGGGTTTCCAAGTGCAAGCCCAAGTACTTATAACATCTCAGGTGGTAGTTGCTAACTTACTAGGTTCAGTCGATATAGTCGTTCAAAATCATTGATCCTATTTCCCTATCGAGCAGCAACACCTGTTAAAAACAAAGAGAAGAATTCTCAATTTATCCTAAGATCCGCTTTTGTCCGATCCATGTCATAGATCTGATAAAAGCCAGACTAACCAATCAAGTCCCTCGTATTTTACTATGGAGGCACTTTCAGCAATTTATTGCTTATTGCTTTATTGTGTATTTTACCTACTTGATAGCTTAATCTTGGCTTTTATGGAGGCACTTTCAACAATATATTTCTGTAGTGTAATTCAAATATAATAAATATTAATATCGTACACATATTTCGCTTGCTCTTTTTTTCTTTGTACACTATATCATACATATCATCAATAAATATATTTATATAAATCATGTTCCGCAAGCATTGGAATACGATTCATGGGCTTACCTAATTTTGAATTTAAATCTTAGATATTTAAAGCCTTATTTTGTTATTTATTTGGATTCAAAGTTACTCAAAGATGACCTTCTATGGCTAAGCATACTAAACATGATACAACAACAACAATTACTAATTTATCTGCCAATATATTACTGAAAAGTCGAAAACTCAGTGATTCTACAAGGTAAACGCTCACCTGACCTGTTAGAAAAAAATAAATAGGAATAGAGATAGAATAAAAGTAACCCGAAAACTCAGTGATTCTGAATTTTCTGATCTTTACATTCAAATTTGCCAAATTTGTTTGTTTACTATAATTTAACAAAAAGCATTAAACGATATATCAAAACGATGCATGAAGTGTGGAGTTGTTAGTGCATTCCAAGTATGTCTGCCCAGTAGGAGTGAAGTGTGGAGTTGATATAATTTAAAGATTGAGAAGAGGTAGGGCCAAAGCAGTAAAAGAACGTAACTTTTCAAGTTTCTAGGATTACAAAAAGGTATTATCAAATAAAACTGCTAATGCCATGACGTAAATTGTTGAAAGCGCCTCCATAAAAGCCAAACTAAGCAATGAAGTACCTTGTATTTTATGCCTAACCTAACCTACATGATTTTTAATTGTCTTAATCATTATCTCACATCAGTTCAAATGAAATGATTCATTAAAGAGGAATCTTGCCATATCGAGATTTGATCATTGATTGATACAATTTTTATTTTGGTTAATTGTTGAATAGGCTAGAATGAAATAACAATGGTTTTGGAGAGATAGTCGGTGTGGAAGTAAACCAACATTTCTATTGGCAAATAGGAGGTTTACAAGTGTTGACAGACGGCTAGAATTTCTTCGAATATGTTGTAGAATTCATTTAAGACATGAGCGAAACTTAAAATTGATAAGATTTAGGTGCGCTTTTACAACGGAGAATCATACGGTTTCTTTATGAGGAGTTAGTTGCACCTATGAATGATATAAATACTACTGCTGAATCATTGATCCTAGTTCCCTATCAAGTAGCACCACCAATAACGCTTGGCCATCCAAATTCCCTTTTGATTCCAAGTGCAACTGACCTTGAATATTCTTTAAGCCCCTAGTGATGGATCGACCTGGTACCTAAAGGTTGGTTTCAAATTTAGATTTATGGCTTATATTGGTTGACCTTCAACAGCTCTTGGGTGATTTTGAAATCATAGGATACAATGATGTATATATAATATGATTGATATCGCGAAGGTAAAGGGACTCTAAACCGCAACGTTAGCTTGGTAGGATAGGGGTATAGTTGACGTCGATTCATCATTTTTAACATCAATAATTCAAAACCAAACGTGAAACTTTGTTTTCATTCCGATTCTTTATGCAATATGGATAGATTTACGAATTTAAAGACTAAACGAAAAAAATTTACGATGTATGACATTTCACGTGGTCAATTAATTAATTTATTGACCGAAATATATGATTAAATTAGGCAGGATTGTAGAAAAAGAAATGGTTGAATCAAAATAATTCGTTCTTAATTTGCAATTTTGTTAGAGGGTACTATGAATGTTCTACCATGTTCCATTTACACACTAAAGGAGTGATACAAGATATAAGGTGTGCAGTTAAGCCAACATTTCTATTTGCAAATAAGGGGTTTCCAAGTGCAAGCCCAAGTACTTATAACATCTCAGGTGGTAGTTGCTAACTTACTAGGTTCAGTCGATATAGTCGTTCAGAATCATTGATCCTATTTCCCTATCGAGCAGCAGCACCTGTTAAAAACAAAGAGAAGAATTCTCAATTTATCCTAAGATCCGCTTTTGTCCGATCCATGTCATAGATCTGATAAAAGCCAGACTAACCAATCAAGTACCTCGTATTTTACTGTGGAGGCAATTTCAGCAATTTATTGCTTATTGCTTTATTGTGTATTTTACCTACTTGATAGCTTAATCTTGGCTTTTATGGAGGCACTTTCAACAATATATTTCTGTAGTGTAATTCAAATATAATAAATATTAATATCGTACACATATTTCGCTTGCTCTTTTTTTCTTTGTACACTATATCATACATATCATCAATAAATATATTTATATAAATCATGTTCCGCACGCATTGGAATACGATTCATGGGCAAACCTAATTTTGAACTTAAATCTTAGATATTTAAAGCCTTATTTTGTTATTTATTTGGATTCAAAGTTTCTCAAAGATGACCTTCTATGGCTAAGCATACTAAACATGATACAACAACAACAATTACTAATTTATCTGCCAATATATTACTGAAAATATGAAAACTCAGTGATTCTACAAGGTAAACGCTCACCTGACCTGTTAGAACAAAATAAATAGGAATAGAGATAGAATAAAAGTAACCCGAAAACTCAGTGATTCTGAATTTTCTGATCTTGACATTCAAATTTGCCAAATTTGTTTGTTTACTATAATTTAACAAAAAGCATTAAACGATATATCAAAACGATGCATGAAGTGTGGAGTTGTTAGTGCATTCCAAGTATGTCTGTCCAGTAGGAGTGAAGTGTGGAGTTGATATAATTTAAAGATTGAGAAGAGGTAGGGCCAAAGCAGTAAAAGAATGTAACTTTTCAAGTTTCTAGGATTACAAAAAGGTATTATCAAATAAAACTGCTAATGCCATGACGTAAATTGTTGAAAGCGCCTCCATAAAAGCCAAACTAAGCAATGAAGTACCTTGTATTTTATGCCTAACCTAACCTACATGATTTTTAATTGTCTTAATCATTATCTCACATCAGTTCAAATGAAATGATTCATTAAAGAGGAATCATGCCATATCGAGATTTGATCATTGATTGATACAATTTTTATTTTGGTTAATTGTTGAATAGGCTAGAATGAAATAACAATGGTTTTGGAGAGATAGTCGGTGTGGAAGTAAACCAACATTTCTATTGGCAAAAAGGAGGTTTACAAGTGTTGACAGACGGCTAGAATTTCTTCGAATATGTTGTAGAATTCATTTAAGACATGAGCGAAACTTAAAATTGATAAGATTTAGGTGCGCTTTTACAACGGAGAATCATATGGTTTCTTTATGAGGAGTTAGTTGCACCTATGAATGATATAAATACTACTGCTGAATCATTGATTCTAGTTCCCTATCAAGTAGCACCACCAATAACGCTTGGCCATCCAAATTCCCATTTGATTCCAAGTGCAACTGACCTTGAATATTCTTTAAGCCCCTAGTGATGGATCGACCTGGTACCTAAAGGTTGGTTTCAAATTTAGATTTATGGCTTATATTGGTTGACCTTCAATAGCTCTTGGGTGATTTTGAAATCTTAGGATACAATGATGTATATATATTATGATTGATATAGCGAAGGTAAAGGGACTCTAAACCGCAACGTTAGCTTGGTAGGATAGGGGTATAGTTGACGTCGATTCATCATTTTTAACATCAATAATTCAAAACCAAACGTGAAACTTTTGTTTTCATTCCGATTCTTTATGCAATATGGATAGATTTACAAATTTAAAGACTAAACGAAAAAATTTACGATGTATGACATTTCACGTGGTCAATTAATTAATTTATTGACCGAAATATATGATTAAATTAGGCAGGATTGTAGAAAAAGAAATGGTTGAATCAAAATAATTCCTTCTTAATTTGCAATTTTGTTAGAGGGTACTATGAATGTTCTACCATGTTCCATTTACACACTAAAGGAGTGATACAAGATATAAGGTGTGCAGTTAAGCCAACATTTCTATTTGCAAATAAGGGGTTTCCAAGTGCAAGCCCAAGTACTTATAACATCTCAGGTGGTAGTTGCTAACTTACTAGGTTCAGTCGATATAGTCGTTCAGAATCATTGATCCTATTTCCCTATCGAGCAGCAGCACCTGTTAAAAACAAAGAGAAGAATTCTCAATTTATCCTAAGATCCGCTTTTGTCCGATCCATGTCATAGATCTGATAAAAGCCAGACTAACCAATCAAGTACCTCGTATTTTACTGTGGAGGCAATTTCAGCAATTTATTGCTTATTGCTTTATTGTGTATTTTACCTACTTGATAGCTTAATCTTGGCTTTTATGGAGGCACTTTCAACAATATATTTCTGTAGTGTAATTCAAATATAATAAATATTAATATCGTACACATATTTCGCTTGCTCTTTTTTTCTTTGTACACTATATCATACATATCATCAATAAATATATTTATATAAATCATGTTCCGCAAGCATTGGAATACGATTCATGGGCTTACCTAATTTTGAATTTAAATCTTAGATATTTAAAGCCTTATTTTCTTATTTATTTGGATTCAAAGTTACTCAAAGATGACCTTCTATGGCTAAGCATACTAAACATGATACAACAACAACAATTACTAATTTATCTGCCAATATATTACTGAAAAGTCGAAAACTCAGTGATTCTACAAGGTAAACGCTCACCTGACCTGTTAGAAAAAAATAAATAGGAATAGAGATAGAATAAAAGTAACCCGAAAACTCAGTGATTCTGAATTTTCTGATCTTGACATTCAAATTTGCCAAATTTGTTTGTTTACTATAATTTAACAAAAAGCATTAAACGATATATCAAAACGATGCATGAAGTGTGGAGTTGTTAGTGCATTCCAAGTATGTCTGTCCAGTAGGAGTGAAGTGTGGAGTTGATATAATTTAAAGATTGAGAAGAGGTAGGGCCAAAGCAGTAAAAGAACGTAACTTTTCAAGTTTCTAGGATTACAAAAAGGTATTATCAAATAAAACTGCTAATGCCATGACGTAAATTGTTGAAAGCGCCTCCATAACAGCCAAACTAAGCAATGAAGTACCTTGTATTTTATGCCTAACCTAACCTACATGATTTTTAATTGTCTTAATCATTATCTAACATCAGTTCAAATGAAATGATTCATTAAAGAGGAATCATGCCATATCGAGATTTGATCATTGATTGATACAATTTTTATTTTGGTTAATTGTTGAATAGGCTAGAATGAAATAACAATGGTTTTGGAGAGATAGTCCGTGTGGAAGTAAACCAACATTTCTATTGGCAAATAGGAGGTTTACAAGTGTTGACACACGGCTAGAATTTCTTCGAATATGTTGTAGAATTCATTTAAGACATGAGCGAAACTTAAAATTGATAAGATTTAGGTGCGCTTTTACAACGGAGAATCATACGGTTTCTTTATGAGGAGTTAGTTGCACCTATGAAAGATATAAATACTACTGCTGAATCATTGATCCTAGTTCCCTATCAAGTAGCACCACCAATAACGCTTGGCCATCCAAATTCCCTTTTGATTCCAAGTGCAACTGACCTTGAATATTCTTTAAGCCCCTAGTGATGGATCGACCTCGTACCTAAAGGTTGGTTTCAAAATTAGATTTATGGCTTATATTGGTTGACCTTCAATAGCTCTTGGGTGATTTTGAAATCTTAGGATACAATGATGTATATATATTATGATTGATATCGCGAAGGTAAAGGGACTCTAAACCGCAACGTTAGCTTGGTAGGATAGGGTTATAGTTGACGTTTATTCATCATTTTTAACATCAATAATTCAAAACCAAACGTGAAAATTTGTTTTCATTCCGATTCATTATGCAATATGGATAGATTTACGAATTTAAAGACTAAACGAAAAAATTTACGATGTATGACATTTCACATGGTCAATTAATTAATTTATTGACCGAAATATATGATTAAATTAGGCAGAATTGTAGAAAAAGAAATGGTTGAATCAAAATAATTCCTTCTTAATTTGCAATTTTGTTAGAGGGTACTATGAATGTTCTACCATGTTCCATTTACACACTAAAGGAGTGATACAAGATATAAGGTGTGCAGTTAAGCCAACATTTCTATTTGCAAATAAGGGGTTTCCAAGTGCAAGCCCAAGTACTTATAACATCTCAGGTGGTAGTTGCTAACTTACTAGGTTCAGTCGATATAGTCGTTCAGAATCATTGATCCTATTTCCCTATCGAGCAGCAGCACCTGTTAAAAACAAAGAGAAGAATTCTCAATTTATCCTAAGATCCGCTTTTGTCCGATCCATGTCATAGATCTGATAAAAGCCAGACTAACCAATCAAGTACCTCGTATTTTACTGTGGAAGCACTTTCAGCAATTTATTGCTTATTGCTTTATTGTGTATTTTACCTACTTGATAGCTTAATCTTGGCTTTTATGGAGGCACTTTCAACAATATATTTCTGTAGTGTAATTCAAATATAATAAATATTAATATCGTACACATATTTCGCTTGCTCTTTTTTTCTTTGTACACTATATCATACATATCATCAATAAATATATTTATATAAATCATGTTCCACAAGCATTGGAATACGATTCATGGGCTTACCTAATTTTGAATTTAAATCTTAGACATTTAAAGCCTTATTTTGTTATTTATTTGGATTCAAAGTTACTCAAAGATGACCTTCTTTTGCTAAGCATACTAAACATGATACAACAACAACAATTACTAATTTATCTGCCAATATATTACTGAAAAGTCAAAAACTCAGTGATTCTACAAGGTAAACGCTCACCTGACCTGTTAGAAAAAAATAAATAGGAATAGAGATAGAATAAAAGTAACCCGAAAACTCAGTGATTCTGAATTTTCTGATCTTGACATTCAAATTTGCCAAATTTGTTTGTTTACTATAATTTAACAAAAAGCATTAAACGATATATGAAAACGATGCATGAAGTGTGGAGTTGTTAGTGCATTCCAAGTATGTCTGTCCAGTAGGAGTGAAGTGTGGAGTTGATATAATTTAAAGATTGAGAAGAGGTAGGGCCAAAGCAGTAAAAGAACGTAACTTTTCAAGTTTCTAGGATTACAAAAAGGTATTATCAAATAAAACTGCTAATGCCATGACGTAAATTGTTGAAAGCGCCTCCATAAAAGCCAAACTAGGCAATGAAGTACCTTGTATTTTATGCCTAACCTAACCTACATGATTTTTAATTGTCTTAATCATTATCTCACATCAGTTCAAATGAAATGATTCATTAAAGAGGAATCATGCCATATCGAGATTTGATCATTGATTGATACAATTTTTATTTTGGTTAATTGTTGAATAGGCTAGAATGAAATAACAATGGTTTTGGAGAGATAGTCGATGTGGAAGTAAACCAACATTTCTATTGGAAATAGGAGGTTTACAAGTGTTGACAGACGGCTAGAATTTCTTCGAATATGTTGTAGAATTCATTTAAGACATGAGCGAAACTTAAAATTGATAAGATTTAGGTGCGCTTTTACAACGGAGAATCATACGGTTTCTTTATGAGGAGTTAGTTGCACCTATGAATGATATAAATACTACTGCTGAATCATTGATCCTAGTTCCCTATCAAGTAGCAACACCAATAACGCTTGGCCATCCAAATTCCCTTTTGATTCCAAGTGCAACTGACCTTGAATATTCTTTAAGCCCCTAGTGATGGATCGACCTGGTACCTAAAAGTTGGTTTCAAATTTAGATTTATGGCTTATATTGGTTGACCTTCAATAGCTCTTGGGTGATTTTGAAATCTTAGGATACAATGATGTATATATATTATGATTGATATCGCGAAGGTAAAGGGACTCTAAACCGCAACGTTAGCTTGGTAGGATAGGGGTATAGTTGACGTCGACTCATCATTTTTAACATCAATAATTCAAAACCAAACGTGAAACTTTGTTTTCATTCCGATTCTTTATGCAATATGGATAGATTTACGAATTTAAAGACTCAACGAAAAAATTTACGATGTATGACATTTCACGTGGTCAATTAATTAATTTATTGACCGAAATATATGATTAAATTAGGCAGGATTGTAGAAAAAGAAATGGTTGAATCAAAATAATTCCTTCTTAAATTGCAATTTTGTTAGAGGGTACTATGAATGTTCTACCATGTTCCATTTACACACTAAAGGAGTGATACAAGATATAAGGTGTGCAGTTAAGCCAACATTTCTATTTGCAAATAAGGGGTTTCCAAGTGCAAGCCCAAGTACTTATAACATCTCAGGTGGTAGTTGCTAACTTACTAGGTTCAGTCGATATAGTCGTTCAGAATCATTGATCCTATTTCCCTATCGAGCAGCAGCACCTGTTAAAAACAAAGAGAAGAATTCTCAATTTATCCTAAGATCCGCTTTTGTCCGATCCATGTCATAGATCTGATAAAAGCCAGACTAACCAATCAAGTACCTCGTATTTTACTGTGGAGGCACTTTCAGCAATTTATTGCTTATTGCTTTATTGTGTATTTTACCTACTTGATAGCTTAATCTTGGCTTTTATGGAGGCACTTTCAACAATATATTTCTGTAGTGTAATTCAAATATAATAAATATTAATATCGTACACATATTTCGCTTGCTCTTTTTTTCTTTGTACACTATACCATACATATCATCAATAAATATATTTATATAAATCATGTTCCGCAAGCATTGGAATACGATTCATGGGCTTACCTAATTTTGAATTTAAATCTTAGATATTTAAAGCCTTATTTTGTTATTTATTTGGATTCAAAGTTACTCAAAGATGACCTTCTATGGCTAAGCATACTAAACATGATACAACAACAACAATTACTAATTTATCTGCCAATATATTACTGAAAAGTCGAAAACTCAGTGATTCTACAAGGTAAACGCTCACCTGACCTGTTAGAAAAAAATAAATAGGAATAGAGATAGAATAAAAGTAACCCGAAAACTCAGTGATTCTGAATTTTCTGATCATTACATTCAAATTTGATAAATTTGTTTGTTTACTATAATTTAACAAAAAGCATTAAACGATATATCAAAACGATGTATGAAGTGTGGAGTTGTTAGTGCATTCCAAGTATGTCTGTCCAGTAGGAGTGAAGTGTGGAGTTGATATAATTTAAACATTGAGAAGAGGTAGGGCCAAAGCAGTAAAAGAACGTAACTTTTCAAGTTTCTAGGATTACAAAAAGGTATTATCAAATAAAACTGCTAATGCCATGACGTAAATTGTTGAAAGCGCCTCCATAAAAGCCAAACTAAGCAATGAAGTACCTTGTATTTTATGCCTAACCTAACCTACATGATTTTTAATTGTCTTAATCATTATCTCACATCAGTTCAAATGAAATGATTCATTAAAGAGGAATCATGCCATATCGAGATTTGATCATTGATTGATACAATTTTTATTTTGGTTAATTGTTGAATAGGCTAGAATGAAATAACAATGGTTTTGGAGAGATAGTCGGTGTGGAAGTAAACCAACATTTCTATTGGCAAATAGGAGGTTTACAAGTGTTGACAGACGGCTAGAATTTCTTCGAATATGTTGTAGAATTCCTTTAAGACATGAGCGAAACTTAAAATTGATAAGATTTAGGTGCGCTTTTACAACGGAGAATCATACGGTTTCTTTATGAGGAGTCAGTTGCACCTATGAATGATATAAATACTACTGCTGAATCATTGATCCTAGTTCCCTATCAAGTAGCACCACCAATAACGCTTGGCCATCCAAATTCCCTTTTGATTCCAAGTGCAACTGACCTTGAATATTCTTTAAGCCCCTAGTGATGGATCGACCTCGTACCTAAAGGTTGGTTTCAAAATTAGATTTATGGCTTATATTGGTTGACCTTCAATAGCTCTTGGGTGATTTTGAAATCTTAGGATACAATGATGTATATATATTATGATTGATATCGCGAAGGTAAAGGGACTCTAAACCGCAACGTTAGCTTGGTAGGATAGGGTTATAGTTGACGTTTATTCATCATTTTTAACATCAATAATTCAAAACCAAACGTGAAACTTTGTTTTCATTCCGATTCATTATGCAATATGGATAGATTTACGAATTTAAAGACTAAACGAAAAAATTTACGATGTATGACATTTCACATGGTCAATTAATTAATTTATTGACCGAAATATATGATTAAATTAGGCAGAATTGTAGAAAAAGAAATGGTTGAATCAAAATAATTCCTTCTTAATTTGCAATTTTGTTAGAGGGTACTATGAATGTTCTACCATGTTCCATTTACACACTAAAGGAGTGATACAAGATATAAGGTGTGCAGTTAAGCCAACATTTCTATTTGCAAATAAGGGGTTTCCAAGTGCAAGCCCAAGTACTTATAACATCTCAGGTGGTAGTTGCTAACTTACTAGGTTCAGTCGATATAGTCGTTCAGAATCATTGATCCTATTTCCCTATCGAGCAGCAGCACCTGTTAAAAACAAAGAGAAGAATTCTCAATTTATCCTAAGATCCGCTTTTGTCCGATCCATGTCATAGATCTGATAAAAGCCAGACTAACCAATCAAGTACCTCGTATTTTACTGTGGAAGCACTTTCAACAATTTATTGCTTATTGCTTTATTGTGTATTTTACCTACTTGATAGCTTAATCTTGGCTTTTATGGAGGCACTTTCAACAATATATTTCTGTAGTGTAATTCAAATATAATAAATATTAATATCGTACACATATTTCGCTTGCTCTTTTTTTCTTTGTACACTATATCATACATATCATCAATAAATATATTTATATAAATCATGTTCCACAAGCATTGGAATACGATTCATGGGCTTACCTAATTTTGAATTTAAATCTTAGACATTTAAAGCCTTATTTTGTTATTTATTTGGATTCAAAGTTACTCAAAGATGACCTTCTTTTGCTAAGCATACTAAACATGATACAACAACAACAATTACTAATTTATCTGCCAATATATTACTGAAAAGTAAAAAACTCAGTGATTCTACAAGGTAAACGCTCACCTGACCTGTTAGAAAAAAATAAATAGGAATAGAGATAGAATAAAAGTAACCCGAAAACTCAGTGATTCTGAATTTTCTGATCTTGACATTCAAATTTGCCAAATTTGTTTGTTTACTATAATTTAACAAAAAGCATTAAACGATATATGAAAACGATGCATGAAGTGTGGAGTTGTTAGTGCATTCCAAGTATGTCTGTCCAGTAGGAGTGAAGTGTGGAGTTGATATAATTTAAAGATTGAGAAGAGGTAGGGCCAAAGCAGTAAAAGAACGTAACTTTTCAAGTTTCTAGGATTACAAAAAGGTATTATCAAATAAAACTGCTAATGCCATGACGTAAATTGTTGAAAGCGCCTCCATAAAAGCCAAACTAAGCAATGAAGTACCTTGTATTTTATGCCTAACCTAACCTACATGATTTTTAATTGTCTTAATCATTATCTCACATCAGTTCAAATGAAATGATTCATTAAAGAGGAATCATGCCATATCAAGATTTGATCATTGATTGATACAATTTTTATTTTGGTTAATTGTTGAATAGGCTAGAATGAAATAACAATGGTTTTGGAGAGATAGTCGGTGTGGAAGTAAACCAACATTTCTATTGGCAAATAGGAGGTTTACAAGTGTTGACAGACGGCTAGAATTTCTTCGAATATGTTGTAGAATTCATTTAAGACATGAGCGAAACTTAAAATTGATAAGATTTAGGTGCGCTTTTACAACGGAGAATCATACGGTTTCTTTATGAGGAGTCAGTTGAATCCTATGAATGATATAAATACTACTGCTGAATCATTGATCCTAGTTCCCTATCAAGTAGCACCACCAATAACGCTTGGCCATCCAAATTCCCTTTTGATTCCAACTGCAACTGACCTTGAATATTCTTTAAGCCCCTAGTGATGGATCGACCTGGTACCTAAATGTTGGTTTCAAATTTAGATCTATGGCTTATATTGGTTGACCTTCAATAGCTCTTGGGTGATTTTGAAATCTTAGGATACAATGATGTATATATATTATGATTGATATCGCGAAGGTAAAGGGACTCTAAACCGCAACGTTAGCTTGGTAGGATAGGGTTATAGTTGACGTTTATTCATCATTTTTAACATCAATAATTCAAAATCAAACGTGAAACTTTGTTTTCATTCCGATTCTTTATGCAATATGGATAGATTTACGAATTTAAAGACTAAACGAAAAAATTTACGATGTATGACATTTCACGTGGTCAATTAATTAATTTATTGACCGAAATATATGATTAAATTAGGCAGGATTGTAGAAAAAGAAATGGTTGAATCAAAATAATTCCTTCTTAATTTGCAATTTTGTTAGAGGGTACTATGAATGTTCTACCATGTTCCATTTACACACTAAAGGAGTGATACAAGATATAAGGTGTGCAGTTAAGCCAACATTTCTATTTGCAAATAAGGGGTTTCCAAGTGCAAGCCCAAGTACTTATAACATCTCAGGTGGTAGTTGCTAACTTTCTAGGTTCAGTCGATATAGTCGTTCAGAATCATTGATCCTATTTCCCTATCGAGCAGCAGCACCTGTTAAAAACAAAGAGAAGAATTCTCAATTTATCCTAAGATCCGCTTTTGTCCGATCCATGTCATAGATCTGATAAAAGCCAGACTAACCAATCAAGTACCTCGTATTTTACTGTGGAGGCACTTTCAGCAATTTATTGCTTATTGCTTTATTGTGTATTTTACCTACTTGATAGCTTAATCTTGGCTTTTATGGAGGCACTTTCAACAATATATTTCTGTAGTGTAATTCAAATATAATAAATATTAATATCGTACACATATTTCGCTTGCTCTTTTTTTCTTTGTACACTATATCATACATATCATCAATAAATATATTTATATAAATCATGTTTCGCAAGCATTGGAATACGATTCATGGGCTTACCTAATTTTGAATTTTAATCTTAGATATTTAAAGCCTTATTTTGTTATTTATTTGGATTCAAAGTTACTCAAAGATGACCTTCTATGGCTAAGCATACTAAACATGATACAACAACAACAATTACTAATTTATCTGCCAATATATTACTGAAAAGTCGAAAACTCAGTGATTCTACAAGGTAAACGCTCACCTGACCTGTTAGAAAAAAATAAATAGGAATAGAGATAGAATAAAAGTAACCCGAAAACTCAGTGATTCTGAATTTTCTGATGTTTACATTCAAATTTGCCAAATTTGTTTGTTTACTATAATTTAACAAAAAGCATTAAACGATATATCAAAACGATGTATGAAGTGTGGAGTTGTTAGTGCATTCCAAGTATGTCTGTCCAGTAGGAGTGAAGTGTGGAGTTGATATAATTTAAAGATTGAGAAGAGGTAGGGCCAAAGCAGTAAAAGAACGTAACTTTTCAAGTTTCTAGGATTACAAAAAGGTATTATCAAATAAAACTGCTAATGCCATGACGTAAATTGTTGAAAGCGCCTCCATAAAAGCCAAACTAAGCAATGAAGTACCTTGTATTTTATGCCTAACCTAACCTACATGATTTTTAATTGTCTTAATCATTATCTCACATCAGTTCAAATGAAATGATTCACTAAAGAGGAATCATGCCATATCGAGATTTGATCATTGATTGATACAATTTTTATTTTGGTTAATTGTTGAATAGGCTAGAATGAAATCACAATGGTTTTGAAGAGATAGTCGGTGTGGAAGTAAACCAACATTTCTATTGGCAAATAGGAGGTTTACAAGTGTTGACAGACGGTTAGAATTTCTTCGAATATGTTGTCGAATTCATTTAAGACATGAGCGAAACTTAAAATTGATAAGATTTAGGTGCGCTTTTACAACGGAGAATCATACGGTTTCTTTATGAGGAGTTAGTTGCACCTATGAATGATATAAATACTACTGCTGAATCATTGATCCTAGTTCCCTATCAAGTAGCACCACCAATAACGCTTGGCCATCCAAATTCCCTTTTGATTCCAAGTGCAACTGACCTTGAATATTCTTTAAGCCCCTAGTGATGGATCGACCTGGTACCTAAAGGTTGGTTTCAAATTTAGATTTATGGCTTATATTGGTTGACCTTCAATAGCACTTGGGTGATTTTGAAAATCTTAGGATACAATGATGTATATATATTATGATTGATATCGCGAAGGTAAAGGGACTCTAAACCGCAATGTTAGCTTGGTAGGATAGGGGTAGAGTTGACGTCGATTCATCATTTTTAACATCAATAATTCAAAACCAAACGTGAAACTTTGTTTTCATTCCGATTCTTTATGCAATATGGATAGATTTACGAATTTAAAGACTAAACGAAAAAATTTACGATGTATGACATTTCACGTGGTCAATTAATTAATTTATTGACCGAAATATATGATTAAATTAGGCAGGATTGTAGAAAAAGAAATGGTTGAATCAAAATAATTCCTTCTTAATTTGCAATTTTGTTAGAGGGTACTATGAATGTTCTACCATGTTCCATTTACACACTAAAGGAGTGATACAAGATATAAGGTGTGCAGTTAAGCCAACATTTCTATTTGCAAATAAGGGGTTTCCAAGTGCAAGCCCAAGTACTTATAACATCTCAGGTGGTAGTTGCTAACTTACTAGGTTCAGTCGATATAGTCGTTCAGAATCATTGATCCTATTTCCCTATCGAGCAGCAGCACCTGTTAAAAACAAAGAGAAGAACGCTCAATTTATCCTAAGATCCGCTTTTGTCCGATCCATGTCATAGATCTGATAAAAGCCAGACTAACCAATCAAGTACCTCGTATTTTACTGTGAAGGCACTTTCAGCAATTTATTGCTTATTGCTTTATTGTGTATTTTACCTACTTGATAGCTTAATCTTGGCTTTTATGGAGGCACTTTCAACAATATATTTCTGTAGTGTAATTCAAATATAATAAATATTAATATCGTACACATATTTCGCTTGCTCTTTTTTTCTTTGTACACTATATCATACATATCATCAATAAATATATTTATATAAATCATGTTCCGCAAGCATTGGAATACGATTCATGGGCTTACCTAATTTTGAATTTAAATCTTAGATATTTAAAGCCTTATTTTGTTATTTCTTTGGATTCAAAGTTACTCAAAGATGACCTTCTATGGCTAAGCATACTAAACATGATACAACAACAACAATTACTAATTTATCTGCCAATATATTACTGAAAAGTCGAAAACTCAGTGATTCTACAAGGTAAACGCTCACCTGACCTGTTAGAAAAAAATAAATAGGAATAGAGATAGAATAAAAGTAACCCGAAAACTCAGTGATTCTGAATTTTCTGATCTTGACATTCAAATTTGCCAAATTTGTTTGTTTACTATAATTTAACAAAAAGCATTAAACGATATATCAAAACGATGCATGAAGTGTGGAGTTGTTAGTGCATTCCAAGTATGTCTGTCTAGTAGGAGTGAAGTGTGGAGTTGATATAATTTAAAGATTGAGAAGAGGTAGGGCCAAAGCAGTAAAAGAACGCAACTTTTCAAGATTCTAGGATTACAAAAAGGTATTATCAAATAAAACTGCTAATGCCATGACGTAAATTGTTGAAAGCGCCTCCATAAAAGCCAAACTAAGCAATGAAGTACCTTGTATTTTATGCCTAACCTAACCTACATGATTTTTAATTGTCTTAATCATTATCTCACATCAGTTCAAATGAAATGATTCATTAAAGAGGAATCATGCCATATAGAGATTTGATCATTGATTGATACAATTTTTATTTTGGTTAATTGTTGAATAGGCTAGAATGAAATAACAATGGTTTTGGAGAGATAGTCGGTGTGGAAGTAAACCAACATTTTTTTTGGCAAATAAGAGGTTTACAAGTGTTGACAGACGGCTAGAATTTCTTCGAATATGTTGTAGAATTCATTTAAGACATGAGCGAAACTTAAAATTGATAAGATTTAGGTGCGCTTTTACAACGGAGAATCATACGGTTTCTTTATGAGGAGTTAGTTGCACCTATGAAAGATATAAATACTACTGCTGAATCATTGATCCTAGTTCCCTATCAAGTAGCACCACCAATAACGCTTGGCCATCCAAATTCCCTTTTGATTCCAAGTGCAACTGACCTTGAATATTCTTTAAGCCCCTAGTGATGGATCGACCTGGTACCTAAAGGTTGGTTTCAAATTTAGATTTATGGCTTATATTGGTTGACCTTCAATAGCTCTTGGGTGATTTTGAAATCTTAGGATACAATGATGTATATATATTATGATTGATATCGCGAAGGTAAAGGGACTCTAAACCGCAACGTTAGCTTGGTAGGATAGGGGTATAGTTGACGTCGATTCATCATTTTTAACATCAATAATTCAAAACCAAACGTGAAACTTTGTTTTCATTCCGATTCTTTATGCAATATGGATAGATTTACGAATTTAAAGACTAAACGAAAAAATATACGATGTATGACATTTCACGTGGTCAATTAATTAATTTATTGACCGAAATATATGAGTAAATTAGGCAGGATTGTAGAAAAAGAAATGGTTGAATCAAAATAATTCCTTCTTAATTTGCAATTTTGTTAGAGGGTACTATGAATGTTCTACGATGTTCCATTTACACACTAAAGGAGTGATACAAGATATAAGGTGTGCAGTTAAGCCAACATTTCTATTTGCAAATAAGGGGTTTCCAAGTGCAAGCCCAAGTACTTATAACATCTCAGGTGGTAGTTGCTAACTTACTAGGTTCAGTCGATATAGTCGTTCAGAATCATTGATCCTATTTCCCTATTGAGCAGCAGCACCTGTTAAAAACAAAGAGAAGGATTCTCAATTTATCCTAAGATCCGCTTTTGTCCGATCCATGTCATAGATCTGATAAAAGCCAGACTAACCAATCAAGTACCTCGTATTTTACTGTGGAGGCACTTTCAGCAATTTATTGCTTATTGCTTTATTGTGTATTTTACCTACTTGATAGCTTAATCTTGGCTTTTATGGAGGCACTTTCAACAATATATTTCTATAGTGTAATTCAAATATAATAAATATTAATATCGTACACATATTTCGCTTGCTCTTTTTTTCTTTGTACACTATATCATACATATCATCAATAAATATATTTATATAAATCATGTTCCGCAAGCATTGGAATATGATTCATGGGCTTACCTAATTTTGAATTTAAATCTTAGATATTTAAAGCCTTATTTTCTTATTTATTTGGATTCAAAGTTACTCAAAGATGACCTTCTATGGCTAAGCATACTAAACATGATACAACAACAACAATTACTAATTTATCTGCCAATATATTACTGAAAAGTCGAAAACTCAGTGATTCTACAAGGTAAACGCTCACCTGACCTGTTAGAAAAAAATAAATAGGAATAGAGATAGAATAAAAGTAACCCGAAAACTCAGTGATTCTGAATTTTCTGATCTTGACATTCAAATTTGCCAAATTTGTTTGTTTACTATAATTTAACAAAAAGCATTAAACGATATATCAAAACGATGCATGAAGTGTGGAGTTGTTAGTGCATTCCAAGTATGTCTGTCCAGTAGGAGTGAAGTGTGGAGTTGATATAATTTAAAGATTGAGAAGAGGTAGGGCCAAAGCAGTAAAAGAACGTAACTTTTCAAGTTTCTAGGATTACAAAAAGGTATTATCAAATAAAACTGCTAATGCCATGACGTAAATTGTTGAAAGCGCCTCCATAACAGCCAAACTAAGCAATGAAGTACCTTGTATTTTATGCCTAACCTAACCTACATGATTTTTAATTGTCTTAATCATTATCTCACATCAGTTCAAATGAAATGATTCATTAAAGAGGAATCATGCCATATCGAGATTTGATCATTGATTGATACAATTTTTATTTTGGTTAATTGTTGAATAGGGTAGAATGAAATAACAATGGTTTTGGAGAGATAGTCCGTGTGGAAGTAAACCAACATTTCTATTGGCAAATAGGAGGTTTACAAGTGTTGACAGGCGGCTAGAATTTCTTCGAATATGTTGTAGAATTCATTTAAGACATGAGCGAAACTTAAAATTGATAAGATTTAGGTGCGCTTTTACAACGGAGAATCATACGGTTTCTTTATGAGGAGTTAGTTGCACCTATGAATGATATAAATACTACTGCTGAATCATTGATCCTAGTTCCCTATCAAGTAGCACCACCAATAATGCCTGCCCATCCAAATTCCCTTTTGATTCCAAGTGCAACTGACCTTGAATATTCTTTAAGCCCCTAGTGATGGATCGACCTGGTACCTAAAGGTTGGTTTCAAATTTAGATTTATGGCTTATATTGGTTGACCTTCAATAGCTCTTGGGTGATTTTGAAATCTTAGGATACAATGATGTATATATATTATGATTGATATCGCGAAGGTAAAGGGACTCTAAACCGCAACGTTAGCTTG
Source organism: Nuphar pumila (assembly GCF_984573655.1). Lineage (NCBI taxonomy): Eukaryota > Viridiplantae > Streptophyta > Magnoliopsida > Nymphaeales > Nymphaeaceae > Nuphar > Nuphar pumila. Next base: position 61,005,489 of record NC_143263.1, read on the forward strand.
GTAGGATAGGGGTATAGTTGACGTCGATTCATCATTTTTAACATCAATAATTCAAAACCAAACGTGAAACTTTGTTTTCATTCCGATTCTTTATGCAATATGGATAGATTTACGAATTTAAAGACTAAACGAAAAAATTTACGATGTATGACATTTCACGTGGTCAAATAATTAATTTATTGACCGAAATATATGATTAAATTAGGCAGGATTGTAGAAAAAGAATTGGTTGAATCAAAATAATTCCTTCTTAATTTGCAATTTTGTTAGAGGGTACTATGAATGTTCTACCATGTGCCATTTACACACTAAAGGAGTGATACAAGATATAAGGTGTGCAGTTAAGCCAACATTTCTATTTGCAAATAAGGGGTTTCCAAGTGCAAGCCCAAGTACTTATAACATCTCAGGTGGTAGTTGCTAACTTACTAGGTTCAGTTGATATAGTCGTTCAGAATCATTGATCCTATTTCCCTATCGAGCAACAGCACCTGTTAAAAACAAAGAGAAGAATTCTCAATTTATCCTAAGATCCGCTTTTGTCCGATCCATGTCATAGATCTGATAAAAGCCAGACTAACCAATCAAGTACCTCGTATTTTACTGTGGAGGCACTTTCAGCAATTTATTGCTTATTGCTTTATTGTGTATTTTACCTACTTGATAGCTTAATCTTGGCTTTTATGGAGGCACTTTCAACAATATATTTCTGTAGTGTAATTCAAACATAATAAATATTAATATCGTACACATATTTCGCTTGCTCTTTTTTTCTTTGTACACTATATCATACATATCATCAATAAATATATTTATATAAATCATGTTCCGCAAGCATTGGAATACGATTCATGGGCTTACCTAATTTTGAATTTAAATCTTAGATATTTAAAGCCTTATTTTCTTATTTATTTGGATTCAAAGTTACTCAAAGATGACCTTCTATGGCTAAGCATACTAAACATGATACAACAACAACAATTACTAATTTATCTGCCAATATATTACTGAAAAGTCGAAAACTCAGTGATTCTACAAGGTAAACGCTCACCTGACCTGTTAGAAAAAAATAAATAGGAATAGAGATAGAATAAAAGTAACCCGAAAACTCAGTGATTCTGAATTTTCTGATCTTTACATTCAAATTTGCCAAATTTGTTTGTTTACTATAATTTAACAAAAAGCATTAAACGATATATCAAAACGATGCATGAAGTGTGGAGTTGTTAGTGCATTCTAAGTATGTCTGTCCAGTAGGAGTGAAGTGTGGAGTTGATATAATTTAAAGATTGAGAAGAGGTAGGGCCAAAGCAGTAAAAGAACGTAACTTTTCAAGTTTCTAGGATTACAAAAAGGTATTATCAAATAAAACTGCTAATGCCATGACGTAAATTGTTGAAAGCGCCTCCATAAAAGCCAAACTAAGCAATGAAGTACCTTGTATTTTTTGCCTAACCTAACCTACATGATTTTTAATTGTCTTAATCATTATCTCACATCAGTTCAAATGAAATGATTCATTAAAGAGGAATCATGCCATATCGAGATTTGATCATTGATTGATACAATTTTTATTTTGGTTAATTGTTGAATAGGCTAGAATGAAATAACAATGGTTTTGGAGAGATAGTCGGTGTGGAAGTAAACCAACATTTCTGTTGGCAAATAGGAGGTTTACAAGTGTTGACAGACGGCTAGAATTTCTTCGAATATGTTGTAGAATTCCTTTAAGACATGAGCGAAACTTAAAATTGATAAGATTTAGGTGCGCTTTTACAACGGAGAATCATACGGTTTCTTTATGAGGAGTTAGTTGCACCTATGAATGATATAAATACTACTGCTGAATCATTGATCCTAGTTCCCTATCAAGTAGCACCACCAATAACGCTTGGCCATCCAAATTCCCTTTTGATTCCAAGTGCAACTGACCTTGAATATTCTTTAAGCCCCTAGTGATGGATCGACCTGGTACCTAAAGGTTGGTTTCAAATTTAGATTTATGGCTTATATTGGTTGACCTTCAATAGCTCTTGGGTGATTTTGAAATCTTAGGATACAATGATGTATATATATTATGATTGATATCGCGAAGGTAAAGGGACTCTAAACCGCAACGTTAGCTTGGTAGGATAGGGGTATAGTTGACGTCGATTCATCATTTTTAACATCAATAATTCAAAACCAAACGTGAAACTTTTGTTTTCATACAGATTCTTTTTGCAATATGGATAGATTTACGAATTTAAAGACTAAACGAAAAAATTTACGATGTATGACATTTCACGTGGTCAATTAATTAATTTATTGACCGAAATATATGATTAAATTAGGCAGGATTGTAGAAAAAGAAATGGTTGAATCAAAATAATTCCTTCTTAATTTGCAATTTTGTTAGAGGGTACTATGAATGTTCTACCATGTTCCATTTACACACTAAAGGAGTGATACAAGATATAAGGTGTGCAGTTAAGCCAACATTTCTATTTGCAAATAAGGGGTTTCCAAGTGCAAGCCCAAGTACTTATAACATCTCAGGTGGTAGTTGCTAACTTACTAGGTTCAGTCGATATAGTCGTTCAGAATCATTGATCCTATTTCCCTATCGAGCAGCAGCACCTGTTAAAAACAAAGAGAAGAATTCTCAATTTATCCTAAGATCCGCTTTTGTCCGATCCATGTCATAGATCTGATAGAAGCCAGACTAACCAATCAAGTACCTCGTATTTTACTGTGGAGGCACTTTCAGCAATTTATTGCTTATTGCTTTATTGTGTATTTTACCTACTTGATAGCTTAATCTTGGCTTTTATGGAGGCACTTTCAAAAATATATTTCTGTAGTGTAATTCAAATATAATAAATATTAATATCGTACACATATTTCGCTTGCTCTTTTTTTCTTTGTACACTATATCATACATATCATCAATAAATATATTTATATAAATCATGTTCCGCAAGCATTGGAATACGATTCATGGGCTTACTTAATTTTGAATTTAAATCTTAGATATTTAAAGCCTTATTTTGTTATTTATTTGGATTCAAAGTTACTCAAAGATGACCTTCTATGGCTAAGCATACTAAACATGATACAACAACAACAATTACTAATTTATCTGCCAATATATTACTGAAAAGTCGAAAACTCAGTGATTCTACAAGGTAAATGCTCACCTGACCTGTTAGAAAAAAATAAATAGGAATAGAGATAGAATAAAAGTAACCCGAAAACTCAGTGATTCTGAATTTTCTGATCTTGACATTCAAATTTGCCAAATTTGTTTGTTTACTATAATTTAACAAAAAGCATTAAACGATATATCAAAACGATGCATGAAGTGTGGAGTTGTTAGTGCATTCCAAGTATGTCTGTCCAGTAGGAGTGAAGTGTGGAGTTGATATAATTTAAAGATTGAAAAGAGGTAGGGCCAAAGCAGTAAAAGAACGTAACTTTTCAAGTTTCTAGGATTACAAAAAGGTATTATCAAATAAAGCTGCTAATGCCATGACGTAAATTGTTGAAAGCGCCTCCATAAAAGCCAAACTAAGCAATGAAGTACCTTGTATTTTATGCCTAACCTAACCTACATGACTTTTAATTGTCTTAATCATTATCTCACATCAGTTCAAATGAAATGATTCATTAAAGAGGAATCATGCCATATCGAGATTTGATCATTGATTGATACAATTTTTATTTTGGTTAATTGTTGAATAGGCTAGAATGAAATAACAATGGTTTTGGAGAGATAGTCGGTGTGGAAGTAAACCAACATTTCTATTGGCAAATAGGAGGTTTACAAGTGTTGACAGACTTTTAGAATTTCTTCGAATATGTTGTAGAATTCATTTAAGACATGAGCGAAACTTAAAATTGATAAGATTTAGGTGCGCTTTTACAACGGAGAATCATACGGTTTCTTTATGAGGAGTCAGTTGCACCTATGAATGATATAAATACTACTGCTGAATCATTGATCCTAGTTCCCTATCAAGTAGCACCACCAATAACGCTTGGCCATTCAAATTCCCTTTTGATTCCAAGTGCAACTGACCTTGAATATTCTTTAAGCCCCTAGTGATGGATCGACCTGGTACCTAAAGGTTGGTTTCAAATTTAGATTTATGGCTTATATTGGTTGACCTTCAATAGCTCTTGGGTGATTTTGAAATCTTAGGATACAATGATGTATATATATTATGATTGATATCGCGAAGGTAAAGGGACTCTAAACCGCAACGTTAGCTTGGTAGGATAGGGGTATAGTTGACGTCGATTCATCATTTTTAACATCAATAATTCAAAACCAAACGTGAAACTTTGTTTTCATTCCGATTCTTTATGCAATATGGATAGATTTACGAATTTAAAGACTAAACGAAAAAATTTACGATGTATGACATTTCACGTGGTCAATTAATTAATTTATTGACCGAAATATATGATTAAATTAGGCAGGATTGTAGAAAAAGAAATGGTTGAATCAAAATAATTCCTTCTTAATTTGCAATTTTGTTAGAGGGTACTATGAATGTTCTACCATGTTCCATTTACACACTAAAGGAGTGATACAAGATATAGGGTGTGCAGTTAAGCCAACATTTCTATTTGCAAATAAGGGGTTTCCAAGTGCAAGCCCAAGTACTTATAACATCTCAGGTGGTAGTTGCTAACTTACTAGGTTCAGTCGATATAGTCGTTCAGAATCATTGATCCTACTTCCCTATCGAGCAGCAGCACCTGTTAAAAACAAAGAGAAGAATTCTCAATTTATCCTAAGATCCGCTTTTGTCCGATCCATGTTATAGATCTGATAAAAGCCAGACTAACCAATCAAGTACCTCGTATTTTACTGTGGAGGCACTTTCAGCAATTTATTGCTTATTGCTTTATTGTGTATTTTACCTACTTGATAGCTTAATCTGGCTTTTATGGAGGCACTTTCAACAATATATTTCTGTAGTGTAATTCAAATATAATAAATATTAATATCGTACACATATTTCGCTTGCTCTTTTTTTCTTTGTACACTATATCATACATATCATCAATAAATATATTTATATAAATCATGTTCCGCAAGCATTGGAATACGATTCATGGGCTTACCTAATTTTGAATTTAAATCTTAGATATTTAGAGCCTTATTTTGTTATTTATTTGGATTCAAAGTTACTCAAAGATGACCTTCTATGGCTAAGCATACTAAACATGATACAATAACAACAATTACTAATTTATCTGCCAATATATTACTGAAAAGTCGAAAACTCAGTGATTCTACAAGGTAAACGCTCACCTGACCTGTTAGAAAAAAATAAATAGGAATAGAGATAGAATAAAAGTAACCCGAAAACTCAGTGATTCTGAATTTTCTGATCTTGACATTCAAATTTGCCAAATTTGTTTGTTTACTATAATTTAACAAAAAGCATTAAACGATATATCAAAACGATGCATGAAGTGTGGAGTTGTTAGTGCATTCCAAGTATGTCTGTCCAGTAGGAGTGAAGCGTGGAGTTGATATAATTTAAAGATTGAGAAAAGGTAGGGCCAAAGCAGTAAATGAATGTAACTTTTCAAGTTTCTAGGATTACAAAAAGGTATTATCAAATAAAACTGCTAATGCCATGACGTAAATTGTTGAAAGCGCCTCCATAAAAGCCAAACTAAGCAATGAAGTACCTTGTATTTTATGCCTAACCTAACCTACATGATTTTTAATTGTCTTAATCATTATCTCACATCAGTTCAAATGAAATGATTCATTAAAGAGGAATCATGCCATATCGAGATTTGATCATTGATTGATACAATTTTTATTTTGGTTAATTGTTGAATAGGCTAGAATGAAATAACAATGGTTTTGGAGAGATAGTCGGTGTGGAAGTAAACCAACATTTCTATTGGCAAATAGGAGGTTTACAAGTGTTGACAGACGGCTAGAAATTCTTCGAATATGTTGTAGAATTCATTTAAGACATGAGCGAAACTTAAAATTGATAAGATTTAGGTGCGCTTTTACAACGGAGAATCATACGGTTTCTTTATGAGGAGTTAGTTGCACCTATGAATGATATAAATACTACTGCTGAATCATTGATCCTAGTTCCCTATCAAGTAGCACCACCAATAACGCTTGGCCATCCAAATTCCCTTTTGATTCCAAGTGCAACTGACCTTGAATATTCTTTAAGCCCCTAGTGATGGATCGACCTGGTACCTAAAGGTTGGTTTCAAATTTAGATTTATGCCTTATATTGGTTGACCTTCAATAACTCTTGGGTGATTTTGAAATCTTAGGATACAATGATGTATATATATTATGATTGATATCGCGAAGGTAAAGGGACTCTAAACCGCAACGTTAGCTTGGTAGGATAGGGGTATAGTTGACGTCGATTCATCATTTTTAACATCAATAATTCAAAACCAAACGTGAAACTTTGTTTTCATTCCGATTCTTTATGCAATATGGATAGATTTACGAATTTAAAGACTAAACGAAAAAATTTACGATGTACGACATTTCACGTGGTCAATTAATTAATTTATTGACCGAAATATATGATTAAATTAGGTAGGATTGTAGAAAAAGAAATGGTTGAATCAAAATAATTCCTTCTTAATTTGCAATTTTGTTAGAGGGTACTATGAATGTTCTACCATGTTCCATTTACACACTAAAGGAGTGATACAAGATATAAGGTGTGCAGTTAAGCCAACATTTCTATTTGCAAATAAGGGGTTTCCAAGTGAAAGCCCAAGTACTTATAACATCTGAGGTGGTAGTTGCTAACTTACTAGGTTCAGTCGATATAGTCGTTCAGAATCATTGATCCTATTTCCCTATCGAGCAGCAGCACCTGTTAAAAACAAAGAGAAGAATTCTCAATTTATCCTAAGATCCGCTTTTTTCCGATCCATGTCATAGATCTGATAAAAGCCAGACTAACCAATCAAGTACCTCGTATTTTACTGTGGAGGCACTTTCAGCAATTTATTGCTTATTGCTTTATTGTGTATTTTACCTACTTGATAGCTTAATCTTGGCTTTTATGGAGGCACTTTCAACAATATATTTCTGTAGTGTAATTCAAATATAATAAATATTAATATCGTACACATATTTCGCTTGCTCTTTTTTTCTTTGTACACTATATCATACATATCATCAATAAATATATTTATATAAATCATATTCCGCAAGCATTGGAATACGATTCATGGGCTTACCTAATTTTGAATTTAAATCTTAGATATTTAAAGCCTTATTTTGTTATTTATTTGGATTCAAAGTTACTCAAAGATGACCTTCTATGGCTAAGCATACTAAACATGATACAACAACAACAATTACTAATTTATCTGCCAATATATTACTGAAAAGTCGAAAACTCAGTGATTCTACAAGGTAAACGCTCACCTAACCTGTTAGAAAAAAATAAATAGGAATAGAGATAGAATAAAAGTAACCCGAAAATTCAGAATTTTCTGATCTTGACATTCAAATTTGCCAAATTTGTTTGTTTACTATAATTTAACAAAAAGCATTAAACGATATATCAAAACGATGCATGAAGTGTGGAGTTGTTAGTGCATTCCAAGTATGTCTGTCCAGTAGGAGTGAAGTGTGGAGTTGATATAATTTAAAGATTGAGAAGAGGTAGGGCCAAAGCAGTAAGAGAACGTAACTTTTCAAGTTTCTAGGATTACAAAAAGGTATTATCAAATAAAACTGCTAATGCCATGACGTAAATTGTTGAAAGCGCCTCCATAAAAGCCAAACTAAGCAATGAAGTACCTTGTATTTTATGCCTAACATAACCTACATGATTTTTAATTGTCTTAATCATTATCTCACATCAGTTCAAATGAAATGATTCATTAAAGAGGAATCATGCCATATCGAGATTTGATCATTGATTGATACAATTTTTATTTTGGTTAATTGTTGAATAGGCTAGAATGAAATAACAATGGTTTTGGAGAGATAATCGGTGTGGAAGTAAACCAACATTTCTATTGGCAAATAGGAGGTTTACAAGTGTTGACAGACGGCTAGAATTTCTTCGAATATGTTGTAGAATTCATTTAAGACATGAGCGAAACTTAAAATTGATAAGATTTAGGTGCGCTTTTACAACGGAGAATCATACGGTTTCTTTATGAGGAGTTAGTTGCACATATGAATGATATAAATACTACTGCTGAATCATTGATCCTAGTTACCTATCAAGTAGCACCACCAATAACGCTTGGCCATCCAAATTCCCTTTTGATTCCAAGTGCAACTGACCTTGAATATTCTTTAAGCCCCTAGTGATGGATCGACCTGGTACCTAAAGGTTGGTTTCAAATTTAGATTTATGGCTTATATTGGTTGACCTTCAATAACTCTTGGGTGATTTTGAAATCTTAGGATACAATGATGTATATATATTATGATTGATATCGCGAAGGTAAAGGGACTCTAAACCGCAACGTTAGCTTGGTAGGATAGGGGTATAGTTGACGTCGATTCATCATTTTTAACATCAATAATTCAAAACCAAACGTGAAACTTTTGTTTTCATTCCGATTCTTTATGCAATATGGATAGATTTACGAATTTAAAGACAAAACGAAAAAATTTACGATGTATGACATTTCACGTGGTCAATTAATTAATTTATTGACCGAAATATATGATTAAATTAGGCAGGATTGTAGAAAAAGAAATGGTTGAATCAAAATAATTCCTTCTTAAATTGCAATTTTGTTAGAGGGTACTATGAATGTTCTACCATGTTCCATTTACACACTAAAGGAGTGATACAAGATATAAGGTGTGCAGTTAAGCCAACATTTCTATTTGCAAATAAGGGGTTTCCAAGTGCAAGCCCAAGTACTTATAACATCTCAGGTGGTAGTTGCTAACTTACTAGGTTCAGTCGATATAGTCGTTCAGAATCATTGATCCTATTTCCCTATCGAGCAGCAGCACCTGTTAAAAACAAAGAGAAGAATTCTCAATTTATCCTAAGATCCGCTTTTGTCCGATCCATGTCATAGATCTGATAAAAGCCAGACTAACCAATCAAGTACCTCGTATTTTACTGTGGAGGCACTTTCAGCAATTTATTGCTTATTGCTTTATTGTGTATTTTACCTACTTGATAGCTTAATCTTGGCTTTTATGGAGGTACTTTCAAAAATATATTTCTATAGTGTAATTCAAATATAATAAATATTAATATCGTACACATATTTCGCTTGCTCTTTTTTTCTTTGTACACTATATCATACATATCATCAATAAATATATTTATATAAATCATGTTCCGCAAGCATTGGAATACGATTCATGGGCTTACCTAATTTTGAATTTAAATCTTAGATATTTAAAGCCTTATTTTGTTATTTATTTGGATTCAAAGTTACTCAAAGATGACCTTCTATGGCTAAGCATACTAAACATGATACAACAACAACAATTACTAATTTATCTGCCAATATATTACTGAAAAGTCAAAAACTCAGTGATTCTACAAGGTAAATGCTCACCTGACCTGTTAGAAAAAAATAAATAGGAATAGAGATAGAATAAAAGTAACCCAAAAACTCAGTGATTCTGAATTTTCTTATCTTGACATTCAAATTTGCCAAATTTGTTTGTTTACTATAATTTAACAAAAAGCATTAAACGATATATCAAAACGATGCATGAAGTCTGGAGTTGATATAATTTAAAGATTGAGAAGAGGTAGGGCCAAAGCAGTAAAAGAACGTAACTTTTCAAGTTTCTAGGATTACAAAAAGGTATTATCAAATAAAACTGCTAATGCCATGACGTAAATTGTTGAAAGCGCCTCCATAAAAGCCAAACTAAGCAATGAAGTACCTTGTATTTTATGCCTAACCTAACCTACATGATTTTTAATTGTCTTAATCATTATCTCACATCAGTTCAAATGAAATGATTCATTAAAGAGGAATCATGCCATATCGAGATTTGATCATTGATTGATACAATTTTTATTTTGGTTAATTGTTGAATAGGCTAGAATGAAATAACAATGATTTTGGAGAGATAGTCGGTGTGGAAGTAAACCAACATTTCTATTGGCAAATAGGAGGTTTACAAGTGTTGACAGACGGCTAGAATTTCTTCGAATATGTTGTAGAATTCATTTAAGACATGAGCGAAACTTAAAATTGATAAGATTTAGGTGCGCTTTTACAACGGAGAATCATACGGTTTCTTTATGAGGAGTTAGTTGCACCTATGAATGATATAAATACTACTGCTGAATCATTGATCCTAGTTCCCTATCAAGTAGCACCACCAATAACGCTTGGCCATCCAAATTCCCTTTTGATTCCAAGTGCAACTGACCTTGAATATTCTTTAAGCCCCTAGTGATGGATCGACCTGGTACCTAAAGGTTGGTTTCAAATTTAGATTTATGGCTTATATTGGTTGACCTTCAATAGCTCTTGGGTGATTTTGAAATCTTAGGATACAATGATGTATATATATTATGATTGATATCGCGAAGGTAAAGGGACTCTAAACCGCAACGTTAGCTTGGTAGGATAGGGGTATAGTTGACGTCGATTCATCATTTTTAACATCAATAATTCAAAACCAAACATGAAACTTTGTTTTCATTCCGATTCTTTATGCAATATGGATAGATTTACGAATTCAAAGACTAAACGAAAAAATTTACGATGTATGACATTTCACGTGGTCAATTAATTAATTTATTGACCGAAATATATGATTAAATTAGGCAGGATTGTAGAAAAAGAAATGGTTGAATCAAAATAATTCCTTCTTAATTTGCAATTTTGTTAGAGGGTACTATGAATGTTCTACCATGTTCCATTTACACACTAAAGGAGTGATACAAGATATAAGGTGTGCAGTTAAGCCAACATTTCTATTTGCAAATAAGGGGTTTCCAAGTGCAAGCCCAAGTACTTATAACATCTCAGGTGGTAGTTGCTAACTTACTAGGTTCAGTCGATATAGTCGTTCAGAATCATTGATCCTATTTCCCTATCGAGCAGCAGCACCTGTTAAAAACAAAGAGAAGAATTCTCAATTTATGCTAAGATCCGCTTTTGTCCGATCCATGTCATAGATCTGATAAAAGCCAGACTAACCAATCAAGTACCTCGTATTTTACTGTGGAGGCACTTTGAGCAATTTATTGCTTATTGCTTTATTGTGTATTTTACCTACTTGATAGCTTAATCTTGGCTTTTATGGAGGCACTTTCAACAATATATTTCTGTAGTGTGATTCAAATATAATAAATATTAATATCGTACACATATTTCGCTTGCTCTTTTTTTCTTTGTACACTATATCATACATATCATCAATAAATATATTTATATAAATCATGTTCCGCAAGCATTGGAATACGATTCATGGGCTTACCTAATTTTGAATTTAAATCTTAGATATTTAAAGCCTTATTTTGTTATTTATTTGGATTCAAAGTTACTCAAAGATGACCTTCTATGGCTAAGCATACTAAACATGATACAACAACAACAATTACTAATTTATCTGCCAATATATTACTGAAAAGTCGAAAACTCAGTGATTCTACAAGGTAAACGCTCACCTAACCTGTTAGAAAAAAATAAATAGGAATAGAGATAGAATAAAAGTAACCCGAAAACTCAGTGATTCTGAATTTTCTGATCTTGACATTCAAATTTGCCAAATTTGTTTGTTTACTATAATTTAACACAAAGCATTAAACGATATATCAAAACGATGCATGAAGTGTGGAGTTGTTAGTGCATTCCAAGTATGTCTGTCCAGTAGGAGTGAAGTGTGGAGTTGATATAATTTAAAGATTGAGAAGAGGTAGGGCCAAAGCAGTAAGAGAACGTAACTTTTCAAGTTTCTAGGATTACAAAAAGGTATTATCAAATAAAACTGCTAATGCCATGACGTAAATTGTTGAAAGCGCCTCCATAAAAGCCAAACTAAGCAATGAAGTACCTTGTATTTTATGCCTAACATAACCTACATGATTTTTAATTGTCTTAATCATTATCTCACATCAGTTCAAATGAAATGATTCATTAAAGAGGAATCATGCCATATCGAGATTTGATCATTGATTGATACAATTTTTATTTTGGTTAATTGTTGAATAGGCTAGAATGAAATAACAATGGTTTTGGAGAGATAATCGGTGTGGAAGTAAACCAACATTTCTATTGGCAAATAGGAGGTTTACAAGTGTTGACAGACGGCTAGAATTTCTTCGAATATGTTGTAGAATTCATTTAAGACATGAGCGAAACTTAAAATTGATAAGATTTAGGTGCGCTTTTACAACGGAGAATCATACGGTTTCTTTATGAGGAGTTAGTTGCACCTATGAATGATATAAATACTACTGCTGAATCATTGATCCTAGTTACCTATCAAGTAGCACCACCAATAACGCTTGGCCATCCAAATTCCCTTTTGATTCGAAGTGCAACTGACCTTGAATATTCTTTAAGCCCCTAGTGATGGATCGACCTGGTACCTAAAGGTTGGTTTCAAATTTAGATTTATGGCTTATATTGGTTGACCTTCAATAACTCTTGGGTGATTTTGAAATCTTAGGATACAATGATGTATATATATTATGATTGATATCGCGAAGGTAAAGGGACTCTAAACCGCAACGTTAGCTTGGTAGGATAGGGGTATAGTTGACGTCGATTCATCATTTTTAACATCAATAATTCAAAACCAAACGTGAAACTTTTGTTTTCATTCCGATTCTTTATGCAATATGGATAGATTTACGAATTTAAAGACAAAACGAAAAAATTTACGATGTATGACATTTCACGTGGTCAATTAATTAATTTATTGACCGAAATATATGATTAAATTAGGCAGGATTTTAGAAAAAGAAATGGTTGAATCAAAATAATTCCTTCTTAAATTGCAATTTTGTTAGAGGGTACTATGAATGTTCTACCATGTTCCATTTACACACTAAAGGAGTGATACAAGATATAAGGTGTGCAGTTAAGCCAACATTTCTATTTGCAAATAAGGGGTTTCCAAGTGCAAGCCCAAGTACTTATAACATCTCAGGTGGTAGTTGCTAACTTACTAGGTTCAGTCGATATAGTCGTTCAGAATCATTGATCCTATTTCCCTATCGAGCAGCAGCACCTGTTAAAAACAAAGAGAAGAATTCTCAATTTATCCTAAGATCCGCTTTTGTCCGATCCATGTCATAGATCTGATAAAAGCCAGACTAACCAATCAAGTACCTCGTATTTTACTGTGGAGGCACTTTCAGCAATTTATTGCTTATTGCTTTATTGTGTATTTTACCTACTTGATAGCTTAATCTTGGCTTTTATGGAGGTACTTTCAAAAATATATTTCTATAGTGTAATTCAAATATAATAAATATTAATATCGTACACATATTTCGCTTGCTCTTTTTTTCTTTGTACACTATATCATACATATCATCAACAAATATATTTATATAAATCATGTTCCGCAAGCATTGGAATACGATTCATGGGCTTACCTAATTTTGAATTTAAATCTTAGATATTTAAAGCCTTATTTTGTTATTTATTTGGATTCAAAGTTACTCAAAGATGACCTTCTATGGCTAAGCATACTAAACATGATACAACAACAACAATTACTAATTTATCTGCCAATATATTACTGAAAAGTCAAAAACTCAGTGATTCTACAAGGTAAATGCTCACCTGACCTGTTAGAAAAAAATAAATAGGAATAGAGATAGAATAAAAGTAACCCAAAAACTCAGTGATTCTGAATTTTCTTATCTTGACATTCAAATTTGCCAAATTTGTTTGTTTACTATAATTTAACAAAAAGCATTAAACGATATATCAAAACGATGCATGAAGTCTGGAGTTGATATAATTTAAAGATTGAGAAGAGGTAGGGCCAAAGCAGTAAAGAACGTAACTTTTCAAGTTTCTAGGATTACAAAAAGGTATTATCAAATAAAACTGCTAATGCCATGACGTAAATTGTTGAAAGCGCCTCCATAAAAGCCAAACTAAGCAATGAAGTACCTTGTATTTTATGCCTAACCTAACCTACATGATTTTTAATTGTCTTAATCATTATCTCACATCAGTTCAAATGAAATGATTCATTAAAGAGGAATCATGCCATATCGAGATTTGATCATTGATTGATACAATTTTTATTTTGGTTAATTGTTGAATAGGCTAGAATGAAATAACAATGATTTTGGAGAGATAGTCGGTGTGGAAGTAAACCAACATTTCTATTGGCAAATAGGAGGTTTACAAGTGTTGACAGACGGCTAGAATTTCTTCGAATATGTTGTAGAATTCATTTAAGACATGAGCAAAACTTAAAATTGATAAGATTTAGGTGCGCTTTTACAACGGAGAATCATACGGTTTCTTTATGAGGAGTTAGTTGCACCTATGAATGATATAAATACTACTGTTGAATCATTGATCCTAGTTCCCTATCAAGTAGCACCACCAATAACGCTTGGCCATCCAAATTCCCTTTTGATTCCAAGTGCAACTGACCTTGAATATTCTTTAAGCCCCTAATGATGGATCGACCTGGTACCTAAAGGTTGGTTTCAAATTTAGATTTATGGCTTATATTGGTTGACCTTCAATAGCTCTTGGGTGATTTTGAAATCTTAGGATACAATGATGTATATATATTATGATTGATATCGCGAAGGTAAAGGGACTCTAAACCGCAACGTTAGCTTGGTAGGATAGGGGTATAGTTGACGTCGATTCATCATTTTTAACATCAATAATTCAAAACCAAACGTGAAACTTTGTTTTCATTCCGATTCTTTATGCAATATGGATAGATTTACGAATTTAAAGACTAAACGAAAAAATTTACGATGTATGACATTTCACGTGGTCAATTAATTAATTTATTGACCGAAATATATGATTAAATTAGGTAGGATTGTAGAAAAAGAAATGGTTGAATCAAAATATTTCCTTCTTAATTTGCAATTTTGTTAGAGGGTACTATGAATGTTCTACCATGTTCCATTTACACACTAAAGGAGTGATACAAGATATAAGGTGTGCAGTTAAGCCAACATTTCTATTTGCAAATAAGGGGTTTCCAAGTGAAAGCCCAAGTACTTATAACATCTCAGGTGGTAGTTGCTAACTTACTAGGTTCAGTCGATATAGTCGTTCAGAATCATTGATCCTATTTCCCTATCGAGCAGCAACACCTGTTAAAAACAAAGAGAAGAATTCTCAATTTATCCTAAGATCCGCTTTTGTCCGATCCATGTCATAGATCTGATAAAAGCCAGACTAACCAATCAAGTACCTCGTATTTTACTGTGGAGGCACTTTCAACAATTTATTGCTTATTGCTTTATTGTGTGTTTTACCTACTTGATAGCTTAATCTTGGCTTTTATGGAGGCACTTTCAACAATATATTTCTGTAGTGTAATTCAAATATAATAAATATTAATATCGTACACATATTTCGCTTGCTCTTTTTTTCTTTGTACACTATATCATACATATCATCAATAAATATATTTATATAAATCATGTTCCGCAAGCATTGGAATACGATTCATGGGCTTACCTAATTTTGAATTTAAATCTTAGATATTTAAAGCCTTATTTTGTTATTTATTTGGATTCAAAGTTACTCAAAGATGACCTTCTATGGCTAAGCATACTAAACATGATACAACAACAACAATTACTAATTTATCTGCCAATATATTACTGAAAAGTCGAAAACTCAGTGATTCTACAAGGTAAACGCTCACCTAACCTGTTAGAAAAAAATAAATAGGAATAGAGATAGAATAAAAGTAACCCGAAAACTCAGTGATTCTGAATTTTCTGATCTTGACATTCAAATTTGCCAAATTTGTTTGTTTACTATAATTTAACACAAAGCATTAAACGATATATCAAAACGATGCATGAAGTGTGGAGTTGTTAGTGCATTCCAAGTATGTCTGTCCAGTAGGAGTGAAGTGTGGAGTTGATATAATTTAAAGATTGAGAAGAGGTAGGGCCAAAGCAGTAAGAGAACGTAACTTTTCAAGTTTCTAGGATTACAAAAAGGTATTATCAAAAAAAACTGCTAATGCCATGACGTAAATTGTTGAAAGCGCCTCCATAAAAGCCAAACTAAGCAATGAAGTACCTTGTATTTATGCCTAACATAACCTACATGATTTTTAATTGTCTTAATCATTATCTCACATCAGTTCAAATGAAATGATTCATTAAAGAGGAATCATGCCATATCGAGATTTGATCATTGATTGATACAATTTTTATTTTGGTTAATTGTTGAATAGGCTAGAATGAAATAACAATGGTTTTGGAGAGATAATCGGTGTGGAAGTAAACCAACATTTCTATTGGCAAATAGGAGGTTTACAAGTGTTGACAGACGGCTAGAATTTCTTCGAATATGTTGTAGAATTCATTTAAGACATGAGCGAAACTTAAAATTGATAAGATTTAGGTGCGCTTTTACAACGGAGAATCATACGGTTTCTTTATGAGGAGTTAGTTGCACCTATGAATGATATAAATACTACTGCTGAATCATTGATCCTAGTTCCCTATCAAGTAGCACCACCAATAACGCTTGGCCATCCAAATTCCCTTTTGATTCCAAGTGCAACTGACCTTGAATATTCTTTAAGCCCCTAGTGATGGATCGACCTGGTACCTAAAGGTTGGTTTCAAATTTAGATTTATGGCTTATATTGGTTGACCTTCAATAGCTCTTGGGTGATTTTGAAATCTTAGGATACAATGATGTATATATATTATGATTGATATCGCGAAGGTAAAGGGACTCTAAACCGCAACGTTAGCTTGGTAGGATAGGGGTATAGTTGACGTCGATTCATCATTTTTAACATCAATAATTCAAAACCAAACATGAAACTTTGTTTTCATTCCGATTCTTTATGCAATATGGATAGATTTACGAATTCAAAGACTAAACGAAAAAATTTACGATGTATGACATTTCACGTGGTCAATTAATTAATTTATTGACCGAAATATATGATTAAATTAGGCAGGATTGTAGAAAAAGAAATGGTTGAATCAAAATAATTCCTTCTTAATTTGCAATTTTGTTAGAGGGTACTATGAATGTTCTACCATGTTCCATTTACACACTAAAGGAGTGATACAAGATATAAGGTGTGCAGTTAAGCCAACATTTCTATTTGCAAATAAGGGGTTTCCAAGTGCAAGCCCAAGTACTTATAACATCTCAGGTGGTAGTTGCTAACTTACTAGGTTCAGTCGATATAGTCGTTCAGAATCATTGATCCTATTTCCCTATCGAGCAGCAGCACCTGTTAAAAACAAAGAGAAGAATTCTCAATTTATGCTAAGATCCGCTTTTGTCCGATCCATGTCATAGATCTGATAAAAGCCAGACTAACCAATCAAGTACCTCGTATTTTACTGTGGAGGCACTTTGAGCAATTTATTGCTTATTGCTTTATTGTGTATTTTACCTACTTGATAGCTTAATCTTGGCTTTTATGGAGGCACTTTCAACAATATATTTCTGTAGTGTGATTCAAATATAATAAATATTAATATCGTACACATATTTCGCTTGCTCTTTTTTTCTTTGTACACTATATCATACATATCATCAATAAATATATTTATATAAATCATGTTCCGCAAGCATTGGAATACGATTCATGGGCTTACCTAATTTTGAATTTAAATCTTAGATATTTAAAGCCTTATTTTGTTATTTATTTGGATTCAAAGTTACTCAAAGATGACCTTCTATGGCTAAGCATACTAAACATGATACAACAACAACAATTACTAATTTATCTGCCAATATATTACTGAAAAGTCGAAAACTCAGTGATTCTACAAGGTAAACGCTCACCTGACCTGTTAGAAAAAAATAAATAGGAATAGAGATAGAATAAAAGTAACCCGAAAACTCAGTGATTCTGAAATTTCTGATCTTGACATTCAAATTTGCCAAATTTGTTTGTTTACTATAATTTAACAAAAAGCATTAAACGATATATCAAAACGATGCATGAAGTGTGGAGTTGTTAGTGCATTCCAAGTGTGTCTGTCCAGTAGGAGTGAAGTGTGGAGTTGATATAATTTAAAGATTGAGAAGAGGTAGGGCCAAAGCAGTAAAAGAACGTAACTTTTCAAGTTTCTAGGATTACAAAAAGGTATTATCAAATAAAACTGCTAATGCCATGACGTAAATTGTTGAAAGCGCCTCCATAAAAGCCAAACTAAGCAATGAAGTACCTTGTATTTTATGCCTAACCTAACCTACATGATTTTTAATTGTCTTAATCATTATCTTACATCAGTTCAAATGAAATGATTCATTAAAGAGGAATCATGCCATATCGAGATTTGATCATTGATTGATACAATTTTTATTTTGGTTAATTGTTGAATAGGCTAGAATGAAATAACAATGGTTTTGGAGAGATAGTCGGTGTGGAAGTAAACCAACATTTCTATTGGCAAATAGGAGGTTTACAAGTGTTGACAGACGGCTAGAATTTCTTCGAATATGTTGTAGAATTCATTTAAGACATGAGCGAAACTTAAAATTGATAAGATTTAGGTGCGCTTTTACAACGGAGAATCATACGGTTTCTTTATGAGGAGTTAGTTGCACCTATGAATGATATAAATACTACTGCTGAATCATTGATCCTAGTTCCCTATCAAGTAGCACCACCAATAACGCTTGGCCATCCAAATTCCCTTTTGATTCCAAGTGCAACTGACCTTGAATATTCTTTAAGCCCCTAGTGATGGATCGACCTGGTACCTAAAGGTTGGTTTCAAATTTAGATTTATGGCTTATATTGGTTGACCTTCAATAGCTCTTGGGTGATTTTGAAATCTTAGGATACAATGATGTATATATATTATGATTGATATCGCGAAGGTAAAGGGACTCTAAACCGCAACGTTAGCTTGGTAGGATAGGGGTATAGTTGACGTCGATTCATCATTTTTAACATCAATAATTCAAAACCAAACGTGAAACTTTGTTTTCATTCCGATTCTTTATGCAATATGGATAGATTTACGAATTTAAAGACTAAACGAAAAAATTTACGATGTATGACATTTCACGTGGTCAATTAATTAATTTATTGACCGAAATATATGATTAAATTAGGCAGGATTGTAGAAAAAGAAATGGTTGAATCAAAATAATTCCTTCTTAATTTGCAATTTTGTTAGAGGGTACTATGAATGTTCTACCATGTTCCATTTACACACTAAAGGAGTGATACAAGATATAAGGTGTGCAGTTAAGCCAACATTTCTATTTGCAAATAAGGGGTTTCCAAGTGCAAGCCCAAGTACTTATAACATCTCAGGTGGTAGTTGCTAACTTACTAGGTTCAGTCGATATAGTCGTTCAGAATCGTTGATCCTATTTCCCTATCGAGCAGCAGCACCTGTTAAAAACAAAGAGAAGAATTCTCAATTTATCCTAAGATCCGCTTTTGTCGGATCCATGTCATAGATCTGATAAAAGCCAGACTAACCAATCAAGTACCTCGTATTTTACTGTGGAGGCACTTTCAGCAATTTATTGCTTATTGCTTTATTGTGTATTTTACCTACTTGATAGCTTAATCTTGGCTTTTATGGAGGCACTTTCAACAATATATTTCTGTAGTGTAATTCAAATATAATAAATATTAATATCGTACACATATTTCGCTTGCTCTTTTTTTCTTTGTACACTATATCATACATATCATCAATAAATATATTTATATAAATCATGTTCCGCAAGCATTGGAATACGATTCATGGGCATACCTAATTTTGAATTTAAATCTTAGATATTTAAAGCCTTATTTTGTTATTTATTTGGATTCAAAGTTACTCAAAGATGACCTTCTATGGCTAAGCATACTAAACATGATACAACAACAACAATTACTAATTTATCTGCCAGTATATTACTGAAAAGTCGAAAACTCAGTGATTCTACAAGGTAAACGCTCACCTGACCTGTTAGAAAAAAATAAATAGGAATAGAGATAGAATAAAAGTAACCCGAAAACTCAGTGATTCTGAATTTTCTGATCTTGACATTCAAATTTGCCAAATTTGTTTGTTTACTATAATTTAACAAAAAGCATTAAACGATATATCAAAACGATGCATGAAGTGTGGAGTTGTTAGTGCATTCCAAGTATGTCTGTCCAGTAGGAGTGAAGTGTGGAGTTGATATAATTTAAAGATTGAGAAGAGGTAGGGCCAAAGCAGTAAAAGAACGTAACTTTTCAAGTTTCTAGGATTACAAAAAGGTATTATCAAATAAAACTGCTAATGCCATGACGTAAATTGTTGAAAGCGCCTCCATAAAAGCCAAACTAAGCAATGAAGTACCTTGTATTTTATGCCTAACCTAACCTACATGATTTTTAATTGTCTTAATCATTATCTCACCTCAGTTCAAATGAAATGATTCATTAAAGAGGAATCATGCCATATCGAGATTTGATCATTGATTGATACAATTTTTATTTTGGTTAATTGTTGAATAGGCTAGAATGAAATAACAATGGTTTTGGAGAGATAGTCGGTGTGGAAGTAAACCAACATTTCTATTGGCAAATAGGAGGTTTACAAGTGTTGACAGACGGCTAGAATTTCTTCGAATATGTTGTAGAATTCATTTAAGACATGAGCAAAACTTAAAATTGATAAGATTTAGGTGCGCTTTTACAACGGAGAATCATACGGTTTCTTTATGAGGAGTTAGTTGCACCTATGAATGATATAAATACTACTGCTGAATCATTGATCCTAGTTCCCTATCAAGTAGCACCACCAATAACGCTTGGCCATCCAAATTCCCTTTTGATTCCAAGTGCAACTGACCTTGAATATTCTTTAAGCCCCTAGTGATGGATCGACCTGGTACCTAAAGGTTGGTTTCAAATTTAGATTTATGGCTTATATTGGTTGACCTTCAATAGCTCTTGGGTGATTTTGAAATCTTAGGATACAATGATGTATATATATTATGATTGATATCGCGAAGGTAAAGGGACTCTAAACCGCAACGTTAGCTTGGTAGGGTAGGGGTATAGTTGACGTCGATTCATCATTTTTAACATCAATAATTCAAAACCAAACGTGAAACTTTGTTTTCATTCCGATTCTTTATGCAATATGGATAGATTTACGAATTTAAAGACTAAACGAAAAAATTTACGATGTATGACATTTCACGTGGTCAATTAATTAATTTGTTGACCGAAATATATGATTAAATTAGGTAGAATTGTAGAAAAAGAAACGGTTGAATCAAAATAATTCCTTCTTAATTTGCAATTTTGTTAGAGGGTACTATGAATGTTCTACCATGTTCCATTTACACACTAAAGGAGTGATACAAGATATAAGGTGTGCAGTTAAGCCAACATTTCTATTTGCAAATAAGGGGTTTCCAAGTGAAAGCCCAAGTACTTATAACATCTCAGGTTGTAGTTGCTAACTTACTAGGTTCAGTCGATATAGTCGTTCAGAATCATTGATCCTATTTCCCTATCGAGCAGCAGTACCTGTTAAAAACAAAGAGAAGAATTCTCAATTTATCCTAAGATCCGCTTTTGTCCGATCCATGTCATAGATCTGATAAAAGCCAGACTAACCAATCAAGTACCTCGTATTTTACTGTGGAGGCACTTTCAGCAATTTATTGCTTATTGCTTTATTGTGTATTTTACCTACTTGATAGCTTAATCTTGGCTTTTATGGAGGCACTTTCAACAATATATTTCTGTAGTGTAATTCAAATATAATAAATATTAATATCGTACACATATTTCGCTTGCTCTTTTTTTCTTTGTACACTATATCATACATATCATCAATAAATATATTTATATAAATCATGTTCCGCAAGCATTGGAATACGATTCATGGGCTTACCTAATTTTGAATTTAAATCTTAGATATTTAAAGCCTTATTTTGTTATTTATTTGGATTCAAAGTTACTCAAAGATGACCTTCTATGGCTAAGCATACTAAACATGATACAACAACAACAATTACTAATTTATCTGCCAATATATTACTGAAAAGTCGAAAACTCAGTGATTCTACAAGGTAAACGCTCACCTGACCTGTTAGAAAAAAATAAATAGGAATAGAGATAGAATAAAAGTAACCCGAAAACTCAGTGATTCTGAATTTTCTGATCTTGACATTCAAATTTGCCAAATTTGTTTGTTTACTATAATTTAACAAAAAGCATTAAACGATATATCAAAACGATGCATGAAGTGTGGAGTTGTTAGTGCATTCCAAGTATGTCTGTCCAGTAGGAGTGAAGTGTGGAGTTGATATAATTTAAAGATTGAGAAGAGGTAGGGCCAAAGCAGTAAAAGAACGTAACTTTTCAAGTTTCTAGGATTACAAAAAGGTATTATCAAATAAAACTGCTAATGCCATGACGTAAATTGTTGAAAGCGCCTCCATAAAAGCCAAACTAAGCAATGAAGTACCTTGTATTTTATGCCTAACCTAACCTACATGATTTTTAATTGTCTTAATCATTATCTCACATCAGTTCAAATGAAATGATTCATTAAAGAGGAATCTTGCCATATCGAGATTTGATCATTGATTGATACAATTTTTATTTTGGTTAATTGTTGAATAGGCTAGAATGAAATAACAATGGTTTTGGAGAGATAGTCGGTGTGGAAGTAAACCAACATTTCTATTGGCAAATAGGAGGTCTACAAGTGTTGACAGACGGCTAGAATTTCTTCGAATATGTTGTAGAATTCATTTAAGACATGAGCGAAACTTAAAATTGATAAGATTTAGGTGCGCTTTTACAACGGAGAATCATACGGTTTCTTTATGAGGAGTTAGTTGCACCTATGAATGATATAAATACTACTGCTGAATCATTGATCCTAGTTCCCTATCAAGTAGCACCACCAATAACGCTTGGCCATCCAAATTCCCTTTTGATTCCAAGTGCAACTGACCTTGAATATTCTTTAAGCCCCTAGTGATGGATCGACCTGGTACCTAAAGGTTGGTTTCAAATTTAGATTTATGGCTTATATTGGTTGACCTTCAATAGCTCTTGGGTGATTTTGAAATCTTAGGATACAATGATGTATATATATTATGATTGATATCGCGAAGGTAAAGGGACTCTAAACCGCAACGTTAGCTTGGTAGGGTAGGGGTATAGTTGACGTCGATTCATCATTTTTAACATCAATAATTCAAAACCAAACGTGAAACTTTGTTTTCATTCCGATTCTTTATGCAATATGGATAGATTTACGAATTTAAAGACTAAACGAAAAAATTTACGATGTATGAATTTCACGTGGTCAATTAATTAATTTGTTGACCGAAATATATGATTAAATTAGGTAGAATTGTAGAAAAAGAAACGGTTGAATCAAAATAATTCCTTCTTAATTTGCAATTTTGTTAGAGGGTACTATGAATGTTCTACCATGTTCCATTTACACACTAAAGGAGTGATACAAGATATAAGGTGTGCAGTTAAGCCAACATTTCTATTTGCAAATAAGGGGTTTCCAAGTGAAAGCCCAAGTACTTATAACATCTCAGGTTGTAGTTGCTAACTTACTAGGTTCAGTCGATATAGTCGTTCAGAATCATTGATCCTATTTCCCTATCGAGCAGCAGTACCTGTTAAAAACAAAGAGAAGAATTCTCAATTTATCCTAAGATCCGCTTTTGTCCGGTCCATGTCATAGATCTGATAAAAGCCAGACTAACCAATCAAGTACCTCGTATTTTACTGTGGAGGCACTTTCAGCAATTTATTGCTTATTGCTTTATTGTGTATTTTACCTACTTGATAGCTTAATCTTGGCTTTTATGGAGGCACTTTCAACAATATATTTTTGTAGTGTAATTCAAATATAATAAATATTAATATCGTACACATATTTCGCTTGCTCTTTTTTTCTTTGTACACTATATCATACATATCATCAATAAATATATTTATATAAATCATGTTCCGCAAGCATTGGAATACGATTCATGGGCTTACCTAATTTTGAATTTAAATCTTAGATATTTAAAGCCTTATTTTGTTATTTATTTGGATTCAAAGTTACTCAAAGATGACCTTCTATGGCTAAGCATACTAAACATGATACAACAACAACAATTACTAATTTATCTGCCAGTATATTACTGAAAAGTCGAAAACTCAGTGATTCTACAAGGTAAACGCTCACCTGACCTGTTAGAAAAAAATAAATAGGAATAGAGATAGAATAAAAGTAACCCGAAAACTCAGTGATTCTGAATTTTCTGATCTTGACATTCACATTTGCCAAATTTGTTTGTTTACTATAATTTAACAAAAAGCATTAAACGATATATCAAAACGATGCATGAAGTGTGGAGTTGTTAGTGCATTCCAAGTATGTCTGTCCAGTAGGAGTGAAGTGTGGAGTTGATATAATTTAAAGATTGAGAAGAGGTAGGGCCAAAGCAGTAAAAGAACGTAACTTTTCAAGTTTCTAGGATTACAAAAAGGTATTATCAAATAAAACTGCTAATGCCATGACGTAAATTGTTGAAAGCGCCTCCATAAAAGCCAAACTAAGCAATGAAGTACCTTGTATTTTATGCCTAACCTAACCTACATGATTTTTAATTGTCTTAATCATTATCTCACATCAGTTCAAATGAAATGATTCATTAAAGAGGAATCATGCCATATCGAGATTTGATCATTGATTGATACAATTTTTATTTTGGTTAATTGTTGAATAGGCTAGAATGAAATAACAATGGTTTTGGAGAGATAGTCGGTGTGGAAGTAAACCAACATTTCTATTGGCAAATAGGAGGTTTACAAGTGTTGACAGACGGCTAGAATTTCTTCGAATATGTTGTAGAATTCATTTAAGACATGAGCGAAACTTAAAATTGATAAGATTTAGGTGCGCTTTTACAACGGAGAATCATACGGTTTCTTTATGAGGAGTTAGTTGCACCTATGAATGATATAAATACTACTGCTGAATCATTGATCCTAGTTCCCTATCAAGTAGCACCACCAATAACGCTTGGCCATCCAAATTCCCTTTTGATTCCAAGTGCAACTGACCTTGAATATTCTTTAAGCCCCTAGTGATGGATCGACCTGGTACCTAAAGGTTGGTTTCAAATTTAGATTTATGCCTTATATTTGTTGACCTTCAATAGCTCTTGGGTGATTTTGAAATCTTAGGATACAATGATGTATATATATTATGATTGATATCGCGAAGGTAAAGGGACTCTAAACCGCAACGTTAGCTTGGTAGGATAGCGGTATAGTTGACGTCGATTCATCATTTTTAACATCAATAATTCAAAACCAATCGTGAAACTTTGTTTTCATTCCGATTCTTTATGCAATATGGATAGATTTACGAATTTAAAGACTAAACGAAAAAATTTACGATGTATGACATTTCACGTGGTCAATTAATTAATTTATTGACCGAAATATATGATTAAATTAGGTAGGATTGTAGAAAAAGAAATGGTTGAATCAAAATAATTCCTTCTTAATTTGCAATTTTGTTAGAGGGTACTATGAATGTTCTACCATGTTCCATTTACACACTAAAGGAGTGATACAAGATATAAGGTTTGCAGTTAAGCCAACATTTCTATTTGCAAATAAGGGGTTTCCAAGTGCAAGCCCAAGTACTTATAACATCTCAGGTGGTATGTAAGACCCATAATTTTTCAGTATCTTTCTGAAGAAATTCACGAGGCATTTTCAAGTAAAAATAGCATCTGAACCCGAAATACGAATCAGATCGATTTGTACGAGCCAGATATACTTAGGATATTCGTCGAATCGCGAATATATGCTCAAACACTCTGGAAGCCATAACTTCCTACCTGAATGAAATCAAAGGATTCCTGCGAGCCAACTTTCTTAGTTACGTCAATACGAAGGGAATGGCGTACTCAGAATTTTTCGGAAAAAAAAATCGCCGGAAACCCGAAATTCTTGCGGGACCCACGGAAATATTGGTGGGACCCACAGAAATATTCCTCAGAAAATATCTTGTGGGACCCACAAAATATCCTATGAAAATATCTAGTGGGCCCCACCTCAAAAGGAACCTCCTGGAATTAAAATAAAGCTCAGGGGCAAAAGGGGGATAAAAATTCCCAAGAGGAGGTGGGCTTGGGCAATAAATAGCCCTCCCCACTCTCTCTCTTCTCATAATTTCGACCCCCCCTCTCTCTCTTGCCTCCTCTCTCTCTCCTAAACCTCCCCTAGTGAGCCCAAGTGAGTCTGAGCCCACCTGACCTGGTCTGAGCCTGCCTGACCTGGTCCTAGCTCACCTGACCTGGGTCTGAACCCACTTGACCTAGTCCAAACCTAGTTGACTTGACTTGAACCTAGTTGGGTTTAAAGTCAAAGTCAAAGTCCGTTTTGGTCCAGATTCCGGTTTGGATTTCTGAACCCAGACTTAGCCTACTTGAGCTGAGTTCGAACCTGCTGAACCCAGTTGACTTGGATCGAACCCTGTTTGGTTCAAACCACTTAGGTTGAGTAGCTTGACCTACTCTCCCTCTTTCTCAACTAAGTCAGCTTCATCTGACTTAGTCTGACCTCTCGAAGGAAGGCTCGAAGCCAAAGAAGCAACCCGGAGCCGTTTCTTCCACGATTTGAAGTAAGTTCGCTTCGTTGATCCATCTCTCTCAAGTATTTGATTGTTTGTATATAGAATATACTTTCTGAAGTAGTATCTTGCTTTAGTTCTTGGTTGAGCCCTCTAGGACGCTTCGGTGTTCACGCGCTCGCCTCGTAACTATCGTCGGATATATATGTTCGAATGCGCAGTATATGCGTTCTTCAAAAATAGTATCTCACCCTAGTTCTTGGTTGAGCCCTCTAGGACACTTCGGTGTTCACTCGCTCGCCTCGTAACTATCGTTGGATACAGATCTAGGTGTATATCTGCTGATTCTGCCGACGCGTCTTATATCGCACAGGCTATGTAATTTACCTTTGCCGTCGCGTCGTATGATGCCAAGGCTCCCTGTTTTCTGCACTTTCGATTACTGCACTTCCGATTATGCATTTACTTACGCCGTCGCGTCGAACGATGCCAAGGCTCCTGCTTTCTGCAATGTATTTACTTACGCCGTCGCGTCGAACGATGCCAAGGCTTCTGCTTTGTTATATATGTAGAATATTTCGTTCAGTTACACACCCTGAACAATAGTATATGCATTTCTTTACGCCGCCGCTGTATAAAGCACAGGCTTCTGCTTATACTACATATATAGCGCATAAATGAGCGTTCAAATGGAGATCAACTCCAAATCGCCCATGCGATTCCTTGATCGCTCCTCGTTCAAGATTCTGCTTGACGAATGAAGCCCCTATTGGAAAGGCTTCGCTTTTTGGCAAAATGCTCTTTACGTAAAGACTAAGTTAATTACGTATGGCCTGGCTATGGCCCAGGGTTCCTGCAACCTTGATGGATGCAAAGTACGCACAACGGTGCGCATCCATTTCCCGAATTAAGCGTGGTGATTTCCTACCAAAGAGGGGAGATGCTGCTGAAATGGATAAAAGAAACGCACGCTTTCTCCGTAAAAGAGAGGAAGTGCTGCTAAAATTTCTGAAGAAGCTAAGAATAGCTCAGAAAGAACGTAGCAGGATACTCTGACATATAGCATAGTGCTACCCAGTTCATGGTTTGCCCTCTACAACGTAGAAGGGTTCGTCGCACCACTGCCGGTAGAGCAGGGGAGGTGCTGACGAAATGGTCGGCAGAAGAGCTGCCGGAACCAATGGAACGGCATAATGATGTCCGTTGATGGAACGATGCCAGATCGGCTCGTATCCTTGTGCCTGCAAGGGCACCTTGCTCGTAAGGGCCGCTGAGCCGGAGTAGAGGTTGCGCCTTGGCTAGGTTTGGACTCGTTGCGTAAAAATACGCCGAGTAGCCGATCTATTTAGATCGAGTCATATGCATGCTCATTGAGAACGGTTACACAACCAGACTTGTAAGGGCTGATGAGCCAGAGTGTGTTGTTTCCACCCAAAGAGGTGTGATGCTCGTGGTGGCCGAAGTGCCAAAGAGCGGTGTTCTGCATGCATATGAATAAGACTTAAGGTCGCACATACCCCGCGGTTGAAAATCGTGTTAGGGGTACCCCCTCAGTAATGACTGTGTTGGGGCAGACTGAATGGGGTCGGGTACATACTCCCGTAGTGCTGAAAGCACGGGCTGCCTAAATGGCATGCAGATTCTGTCCAAGTAATTGTAAGACTGGCAGACCCCTTCAGGAATTATGCTCACTGTGGAATGACAGTGATGGTACAGCCTTGAGTGACATGTATTTTACTTTGGACCTGATAGAGTCCACGAAGGCCTCAGTCACTCATGGGTTTTGGGGTCGTGGTTATCCTTAAGATCTAAGGATTGAACCCAACTACTGCAAGTAGAGGATGCATCCGAATATGGGCCTAGTAGGATTCTCCCAGTTGAAACACACTGCCCTACTATGGATAGGGTCAACAGGCCTCTGGGGTATCTAAAATACATAGAATAATCAACCCCCAGAACGTCGCGTTGATGCCCGGACAATAGCTCTACCTGCGTGCCAAAGGCGGGAGCGGTTAATTATCAAACAATGCATTAGTTCTAGGTACAGCGATGCTTTGAATGTATGAGTGGATGACGTGTTGAGTCAGTCCTGCATAACCTTTGTGAAGGTGTCATGTTCGGTATACTACTGGACCGATTGGGCAAAGACCCGTGTTGTATCCGCACGACTAAGCGAAGCTCGAGGAGTTGTCCTTAGATGCGTGGGATACGGATGTGCCAAGTATGAAGACTTGAGCTAGACATCACTTTGAGACCCGGAAGAGGTCATGGCCAAGTCATGGAGACTTAAGCGGCTATTCAAATCACAACCCTGAAAAGGCTTGCTCTAAGTCATGAGGACTCGAGCGGATGTTCAACTCATAGCCCTGAGAAGGCTCTTGCGATATACGCTAAGTCTTGGAGGCTTGAGCGTCGTTATTGCGCATTGCGACCCTGAGTGGTCATTATTGTATTTGAGTTGAATGGATGTATGACTGCATGCTTACCAGACCATTAGTGGTTCTGACCCCGTTTTATGGGGATTTCAGGTGTTGAACCTGCGTGGCGATATGCGGAGCAAGGCGGCATCGAGTTCCAGGGTTTCTCTAGACAGAGTTGTACTGCTTCCTTTTATTGAACCTACACTGCTTTTCTAAGCAGTAGTGTTGTAATAAACATGAGTTTTCGATAAAATGGAACACCTTGGTGGTCAATGAATTGCTTAGCCACATACCTGCAACGTGCTCGGAGTTTTCTAAAACCGACGACTCATTATCGTCTTATTCCGCTGCTAAAAGCTTTTCTAAGTTCCGCTGCAAAGAAAAAAAAAAAAGAAATTCATGAAAATTTTAACTTAGCTTTGTTTTGAAAATCCGGGGCGTTACATGGTAGTTGCTAACTTACTAGGTTCAGTCGATATAGTCGTTCAGAATCATTGATCCTATTTCCCTATCGAGCAGCAGCACCTGTTAAAAGCAAAGAGAAGAATTCTCAATTTATCCTAAGATCCGCTTTTGTCCGATCCATGTCATAGATCTGATAAAAGCCAGACTAACCAATCAAGTACCTCGTATTTTACTGTGGAGGCACTTTCAGCAAATTATTGCTTATTGCTTTATTGTGTATTTTACCTACTTGATAGCTTAATCTTGGCTTTTATGGAGGCACTTTCAACAATATATTTCTGTAGTGTAATTCAAATATAATAAATATTAATATCGTACACATATTTCGCTTGCTCTTTTTTTCTTTGTACACTATATCATACATATCATCAATAAATATATTTATATAAATCATGTTCCGCAAGCATTGGAATATGATTCATGGGCTTACCTAATTTTGAATTTAAATCTTAGATATTTAAAGCCTTATTTTGTTATTTATTTGGATTCAAAGTTACTCAAAGATGACCTTCTATGGCTAAGCATACTAAACATGATACAACAACAACAATTACTAATTTATCTGCCAATATATTACTGAAAAGTCGAAAACACAGTGATTCTACAAGGTAAACGCTCACCTGACCTGTTAGAAAAAAATAAATAGGAATAGAGATAGAATAAAAGTAACCCGAAAACTCAGTGATTCTGAATTTTCTGATCTTGACATTTAAATTTGCCAAATTTGTTTGTTTACTATAATTTAACAAAAAGCATTAAACGATATATCAAAACGATGCATGAAGTGTGGAGTTGTTAGTGCATTCCAAGTATGTCTGTCCAGTAGGAGTGAAGTGTGGAGTTGATATAATTTAAAGATTGAGAAGAGGTAGGGCCAAAGCAGTAAAAGAACGTAACTTTTCAAGTTTCTAGGAATACAAAAAGGTATTATCAAATAAAACTGCTAATGCCATGACGTAAATTGTTGAAAGCGCCTCCATAAAAGCCAAACTAAGCAATGAAGTACCTTGTATTTTATGCCTAACCTAACCTACAGGATTTTTAATTGTCTTAATCATTATCTCACATCAGTTCAAATGAAATGATTCATTAAAGAGGAATCATGCCATATCGAGATTTGATCATTGATTGATACAATTTTTATTTTGGTTAATTGTTGAATAGGCTAGAATGAAATAACAATGGTTTTGGAGAGATAGTCGGTGTGGAAGTAAACCAACATTTCTTTTGGCAAATAGGAGGTTTACAAGTGTTGACAGACGGCTAGACATTCTTCGAATATGTTGTAGAATTCATTTAAGACATGAGCGAAACTTAAAATTGATAAGATTTAGGTGCGCTTTTACAACGGAGAATCATACGGTTTCTTTATGAGGAGTTAGTTGCACCTATGAATGATATAAATACTACTGCTGAATCATTGATCCTAGTTCCCTATCAAGTAGCACCACCAATAACGCTTGTCCATCCAAATTCCCTTTTGATTCCAAGTGCAACTGACCTTGAATATTCTT
Source organism: Nuphar pumila (assembly GCF_984573655.1). Taxonomy (NCBI): domain Eukaryota; kingdom Viridiplantae; phylum Streptophyta; class Magnoliopsida; order Nymphaeales; family Nymphaeaceae; genus Nuphar; species Nuphar pumila. Next base: position 61,036,632 of record NC_143263.1, read on the forward strand.
TAAGCCCCTAGTGATGGATCGACCTGGTACCTAAAGGTTGGTTTCAAATTTAGATTTATGGCTTATATTGGTTGACCTTCAATAGCTCTTGGGTGATTTTGAAATCTTAGGATACAATGATGTATATATATTATGATTGATATCGCGAAGGTAAGGGGACTCTAAACCGCAACGTTAGCTTGGTAGGATAGGGTTATAGTTGACGTCGATTCATCATTTTTAACATCAATAATTCAAAACCAAACGTGAAACTTTGTTTTCATTTCGATTCTTTATGCAATATGGATAGATTTATGAATTTAAAGACTAAACAAAAAAATTTACGATGTATGACATTTCACGTGGTCAATTAATTAATTTATTGACCGAAATATATGATTAAATTAGGCAGGATTGTAGAAAAAGAAATGGTTGAATCAAAATAATTCCTTCTTAATTTGCAATTTTGTTAGAGGGTACTATGAATGTTCTACCATGTTCCATTTACATACTAAAGGAGTGATACAAGATATAAGGTGTGCAGTTAAGCCAACATTTCTATTTGCAAATAAGGGGTTTCCAAGTGCAAGCCCAAGTACTTATAACATCTCAGGTGGTAGTTGCTAACTTACTAGGTTCAGTCGATATAGTCATTCAGAATCATTGATCCTATTTCCCTATCGAGCAGCAGCACCTGTTAAAAACAAAGAGAAGAATTCTCAATTTATCCTAAGATCCGCTTTTGTCCGATCCATGTCATAGATCTGATAAAAGCCAGACTAACCAATCAAGTACCTCGTATTTTACTGTGGAGGCATTTTCAGCAATTTATTGCTTATTGCTTTATTGTGTATTTTACCTACTTGATAGCTTAATCTTGGCTTTTATGGAGGCACTTTCAACAATATATTTCTGTATTGTAATTCAAATATAATAAATATTAATATCGTACACATATTTCGCTTGCTCTTTTTTTCTTTGTACACTATATCATACATATCATCAATAAATATATTTATATAAATCATGTTCCGCAAGCATTGGAATACGATTCATGGGCTTACCTAATTTTGAATTTAAATCTTAGATATTTAAAGCCTTATTTTGTTATTTATTTGGATTCAAAGTTACTCAAAGATGACCTTCTATGGCTATGCATACTAAACATGATACAACAACAACAATTACTAATTTATCTGCCAACATATTACTGAAAAGTCGAAAACTCAGTGATTCTACAAGGTAAACGCTCACCTGACCTGTTAGAAAAAAATAAATAGGAATAGAGATAGAATAAAAGTAACCTGAAAACTCAGTGATTCTGAATTTTCTGATCTTGACATTCAAATTTGCCAAATTTGTTTGTTTACTATAATTTAACAAAAAGCATTAAACGATATATCAAAACGATGCATGAAGTGTGGAGTTGTTAGTGCATTCCAAGTATGTCTGTCCAGTAGGAGTGAAGTGTGGAGTTGATATAATTTAAAGATTGAGAAGAGGTAGGGCCAAAGCAGTAAAAGAACGTAACTTTTCAAGTTTCTAGGATTACAAAAAGGTATTATCAAATAAAACTGCTAATGCCATGACGTAAATTGTTGAAAGCGCCTCCATAAAAGCCAAACTAAGCAATGAAGTACCTTGTATTTTATGCCTAACCTAACCTACATGATTTTTAATTGTCTTAATCATTATCTCACATCAGTTCAAATGAAATGATTCATTAATGAGGAATCATGCCATATCGAGATTTGATCATTGATTGATACAATTTTTATTTTGGTTAATTGTTGAATAGGCTAGAATGAAATAACAATGGTTTTGGAGAGATAGTCGGTGTGGAAGTAAACCAACATTTCTATTGGCAAATAGGAGGTCTACAAGTGTTGACAGACGGCTAGAATTTCTTCGAATATGTTGTAGAATTCATTTAAGACATGAGCGAAACTTAAAATTGATAAGATTTAGGTGCGCTTTTACAACGGAGAATCATACGGTTTCTTTATGAGGAGTTAGTTGCACCTATGAAAGATATAAATGCTACCGCTGAATCATTGATCCTAGTTCCGTATCAAGTAGCACCACCAATAACGCTTGGCCATCCAAATTCCCTTTTGATTCCAAGTGCAACTGACCTTGAATATTCTTTAAGCCCCTAGTGATGGATCGACCTGGTACCTAAAGGTTGGTTTCAAATTTAGATTTATGGCTTATATTGGTTGACCTTCAATAGCTCTTGGGTGATTTTGAAATCTTAGGATACAATGATGTATATATATTATGATTGATATCGCGAAGGTAAAGGGACTCTAAACCGCAACGTTAGCTTGGTAGGATAAGGGTATAGTTGACGTCGATTCATCATTTTTAACATCAATAATTCAAAACCAAACGTGAAACTTTGTTTTCATTCCGATTCTTTATGCAATATGGATAGATTTACGAATTTAAAGACTAAACGAAAAAATTTACGATGTATGACATTTCACGTGGTCAATTAATTAATTTATTGACCGAAATATATGATTAAATTAGGCAGGATTGTAGAAAAAGAAATGGTTGAATCAAAATAATTCCTTCTTAATTTGCAATTTTGTTAGAGGGTACTATGAATGTTCTACCATGTTCCATTTACACACTAAAGGAGTGATACAAGATATAAGGTGTGCAGTTAAGCCAACATTTCTATTTGCAAATAAGGGGTTTCCAAGTGCAAGCCCAAGTACTTATAACATCTCAGGTGGTAGTTGCTAACTTACTAGGTTCAGTCGATATAGTCGTTCAGAATCGTTGATCCTATTTCCCTATTGAGCAGCAGCACCTGTTAAAAACAAAGAGAAGAATTCTCAATTTATCCTAAGATCCGCTTTTGTCCGATCCATGTCATAGATCTGATAAAAGCCAGACTAACCAATCAAGTACCTCGTATTTTACTGTGGAGGCACTTTCAGCAATTTATTGCTTATTGCTTTATTGTGTATTTTACCTACTTGATAGCTTAATCTTGGCTTTTATGGAGGCACTTTCAACAATATATTTCTGTAGTGTAATTCAAATATAATAAATATTAATATCGTACACATATTTCGCTTGCTCTTTTTTTCTTTGTACACTATATCATACATATCATCAATAAATATATTTATATAAATCATGTTCCGCAAGCATAGGAATACGATTCATGGGCTTACCTAATTTTGAATTTAAATCTTAGATATTTAAAGCCTTATTTTGTTATTTATTTGGATTCAAAGTTACTCAAAGATGACCTTCTATGGCTAAGCATACTAAACATGATACAACAACAACAATTACTAATTTATCTGCCAGTATATTACTGAAAAGTCGAAAACTCAGTGATTCTACAAGGTAAACGCTCACCTTACCTGTTAGAAAAAAATAAATAGGAATAGAGATAGAATAAAAGTAACCCGAAAACTCAGTGATTCTGAATTTTCTGATCTTGACATTCAAATTTGCCAAATTTGTTTGTTTACTATAATTTAACAAAAAGCATTAAACGATATATCAAAACGATGCATGAAGTGTGGAGTTGTTAGTGCATTCCAAGTATGTCTGTCCAGTAGGAGTGAAGTGTGGAGTTGATATAATTTAAAGATTGAGAAGAGGTAGGGCCAAAGCAGTAAAAGAACGTAACTTTTCAAGTTTCTAGGATTACAAAAAGGTATTATCAAATAAAACTGCTAATGCCATGACGTAAATTGTTGAAAGCGCCTCCATAAAAGCCAAACTAAGCAATGAAGTACCTTGTATTTTATGCCTAACCTAACCTACATGATTTTTAATTGTCTTAATCATTATCTCACATCAGTTCAAATGAAATGATTCATTAAAGAGGAATCATGCCATATCGAGATTTGAGCATTGATTGATACAATTTTTATTTTGGTTAATTGTTGAATAGGCTAGAATGAAATAACAGTGGTTTTGGAGAGATAGTCGGTGTGGAAGTAAACCAACATTTCTATTGGCAAATAGGAGGTTTACAAGTGTTGACAGACGGCTAGAATTTCTTCGAATATGTTGTAGAATTCATTTAAGACATGAGCGAAACTTAAAATTGATAAGATTTAGGTGCGCTTTTACAACGGAGAATCATACGGTTTCTTTATGAGGAGTTAGTTGCACCTATGAATGATATAAATACTACTGCTGAATCATTGATCCTAGTTCCCTATCAAGTAGCACCACCAATAACGCTTGTTCATCCAAATCCCCTTTTGATTCCAAGTGCAACTGACCTTGAATATTCTTTAAGCCCCTAGTGATGGATCGACCTGGTACCTAAAGGTTGGTTTCAAATTTAGATTTATGGCTTATATTGGTTGACCTTCAATAGCTCTTGGGTGATTTTGAAATCTTAGGATACGATGATATATATATATTATGATTGATATCGCGAAGGTAAAGGGACTCTAAACCGCAACGTTAGCTTGGTAGGATAGGGGTATAGTTGACGTCGATTCATCATTTTTAACATCAATAATTCAAAACCAAACGTGAAACTTTGTTTTGATTCCGATTCTTTATGCAATATGGATAGATTTACGAATTTAAAGACTAAACGAAAAAATGTACGATGTATGACATTTCACGTGGTCAATTAATTAATTTATTGACTGAAATATATGATTAAATTAGGGAGGATTGTAGAAAAAGAAATGGTTGAATCAAAATAATTCCTTCTTAATTTGCAATTTTGTTAGAGGGTACTATGAATGTTCTACCATGTTCCATTTACACACTAAAGGAGTGATACAAGATATAAGGTGTGCAGTTAAGCCAACATTTCTATTTGCAAATAAGGGGTTTCCAAGTGCAAGCCCAAGTACTTATAACATCTCAGGTGGTAGTTGCTAACTTACTAGGTTCAGTCGATATAGTCGTTCAGAATCGTTGATCCTATTTCCCTATTGAGCAGCAGCACCTGTTAAAAACAAAGAGAAGAATTCTCAATTTATCCTAAGATCCGCTTTTGTCCGATCCATGTCATAGATCTGATAAAAGCCAGACTAACCAATCAAGTACCTCGTATTTTACTGTGGAGGCACTTTCAGCAATTTATTGCTTATTGCTTTATTGTGTATTTTACCTACTTGATAGCTTAATCTTGGCTTTTATGGAGGCACTTTCAACAATATATTTATGTAGTGTAATTCAAATATAATAAATATTAATATCGTACACATATTTCGCTTGCTCTTTTTTTCTTTGTACACTATATCATACATATCATCAATAAATATATTTATATAAATCATGTTCTGCAAGCATTGGAATACGATTCATGGGCTTACCTAATTTTGAATCTAAATCTTAGATATTTGAAGCCTTATTTTGTTATTTATTTGGATTCAAAGTTACTCAAAGATGACCTTCTATGGCTAAGCATACTAAACATGATACAACAACAACAATTACTAATTTATCTGCCAATATATTACTGAAAAGTCGAAAACTCAGTGATTCTACAAGGTAAACGCTCACCTGACCTGTTAGAAAAAAATAAATAGGAATCGAGATAGAATAAAAGTAACCCGAAAACTCAGTGATTCTGAATTTTCTGATCTTGACATTCAAATTTGCCAAATTTGTTTGTTTACTATAATTTAACAAAAAGCATTAAACGATATATCAAAACGATGCATGAAGTGTGGAGTTGTTAGTGCATTCCAAGTATGTCTGTCCAGTAGGAGTGAAGTGTGGAGTTGATATAATTTAAAGATTGAGAAGAGGTAGGGCCAAAGCAGTAAAAGAACGTAAGTTTTCAAGTTTCTAGGATTACGAAAAGGTATTATCAAATAAAACTGCTAATGCCATGACGTAAATTGTTGAAAGCGCCTCCATAAAAGCCAAACTAAGCAATGAAGTACCTTGTATTTTATGCCTAACCTAACCTACATGATTTTTAATTGTCTTAATCATTATCTCACATCAGTTCAAATGAAATGATTCATTAAAGAGGAATCATGCCATATCGAGATTTGATCATTGATTGATACAATTTTTATTTTGGTTAATTGTTGAATAGGCTAGAATGAAATAACAATGGTTTTGGAGAGATAGTCGGTGTGGAAGTAAACCAACATTTCTATTGGCAAATAGGAGGTTTACAAGTGTTGACAGATGGCTAGAATTTCTTCGAATATGTTGTAGAATTCATTTAAGACATGAGCGAAACTTAAAATTGATAAGATTTAGGTGCGCTTTTACAACGGAGAATCATACGGTTTCTTTATGAGGAGTTAGTTGCACCTATGAATGATATAAATACTACTGCTGAATCATTGATCCTAGTTCCGTATCAAGTAGCACAACCAATAACGCTTGGCCATCCAAATTCCCTTTTGATTCCAAGTGCAACTGACCTTGAATATTCTTTAAGCCCCTAGTGATGGATCGACCTGGTACCTAAAGGTTGGTTTCAAATTTAGATTTATGGCTTATATTGGTTGACCTTCAATAGCTCTTGGGTGATTTTGAAATCTTAGGATACAATGATGTATATATATTATGATTGATATCGCGAAGGTAAAGGGACTCTAAACCGCAACGTTAGCTTGGTAGGATAGGGGTATAGTTGACGTCGATTCATCATTTTTAACATCAATAATTCAAAACCAAACGTGAAACTTTGTTTTCATTCTGATTCTTTATGCAATATGGATAGATTTACGAATTTAAAGACTAAACGAAAAAATTTACGATGTATGACATTTCACGTGGTCAATTAATTAATTTATTGACCGAAATATATGATTAAATTAGGCAGGATTGTAGAAAAAGAAATGGTTGAATCAAAATAATTCCTTCTTAATTTGCAATTTTGTTAGAGGGTACTATGAATGTTCTACCATGTTCCATTTACACACTAAAGGAGTGATACAAGATATAAGGTGTGCAGTTAAGCCAACATTTCTATTTGCAAATAAGGGGTTTCCAAGTGCAAGCCCAAGTACTTATAACATCTCAGGTGGTAGTTGCTAACTTACTAGGTTCAGTCGATATAGTCGTTCAGAATCATTGATCCTATTTCCCTATCGAGCAGCAGCACCTGTTAAAAACAAAGAGAAGAATTCTCAATTTATCCTAAGATCCGCTTTTGTCCGATCCATGTCATAGATCTAATAAAAGCCAGACTAACCAATCAAGTACCTCGTATTTTACTGTGGAGGCACTTTCAGCAATTTATTGCTTATTGCTTTATTGTGTATTTTACCTACTTGATAGCTTAATCTTGGCTTTTATGGAGGCACTTTCAACAATATATTTCTGTAGTGTAATTCAAATATAATAAATATTAATATCGTACACATATTTCGCTTGCTCTTTTTTTCTTTGTACACTATATCATGCATATCATCAATAAATATATTTATATAAATCATGTTCCGCAAGCATTGGAATACGATTCATGGGCTTACCTAATTTTGAATTTAAATCTTAGATATTTAAAGCCTTATTTTGTTATTTATTTGGATTCAAAGTTACTCAAAGATGACCTTCTATGGCTAAGCATACTAAACATGATACAACAACAACAATTACTAATTTATCTGCCAATATATTACTGAAAAGTCAAAAACTCAGTGATTCTACAAGGTAAATGCTCACCTGACCTGTTAGAAAAAAATAAATAGGAATAGAGATAGAATAAAAGTAACCCGAAAACTCAGTGATTATGAATTTTCTGATCTTGACATTCAAATTTGCCAAATTTGTTTCTTTACTATAATTTAACAAAAAGCATTAAACGATATATCAAAACGATGCATGAAGTGTGGAGTTGTTAGTGCATTCCAAGTATGTCTCTCCAGTAGGAGTGAAGTGTGGAGTTGATATAATTTAAAGATTGAGAAGAGGTAGGGCCAAAACAGTAAAAGAACGTAACTTTTCAAGTTTCTAGGATTACAAAAAGGTATTATCAAATAAAACTGCTAATGCCATGACGTAAATTGTCGAAAGCGCCTCAATAAAAGCCAAACTAAGCAATGAAGTACCTTGTATTTTATGCCTAACCTAACCTACATGATTTTTAATTGTCTTAATCATTATCTCACATCAGTTCAAATGAAATGATTCATTAAAGAGGAATCATGCCATATCGAGATTTGATCATTGATTGATACAACTTTTATTTTGGTTAATTGTTGAATAGGCTAGAATGAAATAACAATGGTTTTTGAGAGATAGTCGGTGTGGAAGTAAACCAACATTTCTATTGGCAAATAGGAGGTTTACAAGTGTTGACAGACGGCTAGAATTTCTTCGAATATGTTGTAGAATTCATTTAAGACATGAGCGAAACTTAAAATTTATAAGATTTAGGTGCGCTTTTACAACGGAGAATCATACGGTTTCTTTATGAGGAGTTAGTTGCACCTATGAATGATATAAATACTACTGCTGAATCATTGATCCTAGTTCCCTATCAAGTAGCACCACCAATAACGCTTGGCCATCCAAATTCCCTTTTGATTCCAAGTGCAACTGACCTTGAATATTCTTTAAGCCCCTAGTGATGGATCGACCTGGTACCTAAAGGTTGGTTTCAAATTTAGATTTATGGCTTATATTGGTTGACCTTCAATAGCTCTTGGGTGATTTTGAAATCTTAGGATACAATGATGTATATATATTATGATTGATATCGCGAAGGTAAAGGGACTCTAAACCGCAACGTTTGCTTGGTAGGATAGGGGTATAGTTGACGTCGATTCATCATTTTTAACATCAATAATTCAAAACCAAACGTGAAACTTTGTTTTCATTCTGATTCTTTATGCAATATGGATAGATTTACGAATTTAAAGACTAAACGAAAAAATTTACGATGTATGACATTTCACGTGGTCAATTAATTAATTTATTGACCGAAATATATGATTAAAATAGGCAGGATTGTAGAAAAAGAAATGGTTGAATCAAAATAATTCCTTCTTAATTTGCAATTTTGTTAGAGGGTACTATAAATGTTCTACCATGTTCCATTTACACACTAAAGGAGTGATACAAGATATAAGGTGTGCAGTTAAGCCAACATTTCTATTTGCAAATAAGGGGTTTCCAAGTGCAAGCCCAAGTACTTATAACATCTCAGGTGGTAGTTGCTAACTTACTAGGTTCAGTCGATATAGTCGTTCAGAATCATTGATCCTATTTCCCTATCGAGCAGCAGCACCTGTTAAAAACAAAGAGAAGAATTCTCAATTTATCCTAAGATCCGCTTTTGTCCGATCCATGTCATAGATCTGATAAAAGCCAGACTAACCAATCAAGTACCGCGTATTTTACTGTGGAGGCACTTTCAGCAATTTATTGCTTATTGCTTTATTGTGTATTTTACCTACTTGATAGCTTAATCTTGGCTTTTATGGAGGCACTTTCAACAATATATTTCTGTAGTGTAATTCAAATATAATAAATATTAATATCGTACACATATTTCGCTTGCTCTTTTTTTGTTTGTACACTATATCATACATATCATCAATAAATATATTTATATAAATCATGTTCCTTAAGCATTGGAATACGATTCATGGGCTTACCTAATTTTGAATTTAAATCTTAGATATTTAAAGCCTTATTTTGTTATTTATTTGGATTCAAAGTTACTCAAAGATGACCTTCTATGGCTAAGCATACTAAACATGATACAACAACAACAATTACTAATTTATCTGCCAATATATTACTGAAAAGTCGAAAACTCAGTGATTCTACAAGGTAAACGCTCACCTGACCTGTTAGAAAAAAATAAATAGGAATAGAGATAGAATAAATGTAACTCGAAAACTCAGTGATTCTGAATTTTCTGATCTTGACATTCAAATTTGCCAAATTTGTTTGTTTACTATAATTTAACAAAAAGCATTAAACGATATATCAAAACGATGCATGAAGTGTGGAGTTGTTAGTGCATTCTAAGTATGTCTGTCCAGTAGGAGTGAAGTGTGGAGTTGATATAATTTAAAGATTGAGAAGAGGTAGGGCCAAAGCAGTAAAAGAACGTAACTTTTCAAGTTTCTAGGATTACAAAAAGGTATTATCAAATAAAACTGCTAATGCCATGACGTAAATTGTTGAAAGCGCCTACATAAAAGCCAAACTAAGCAATGAAGTACCTTGTATTTTATGCATAAACCTACATGATTTTTAATTGTCTTAATCATTATCTCACATCAGTTCAAATGAAATGATTCATTAAAGAGGAATCATGCCATATCGAGATTTGAGCATTGATTGATACAATTTTTATTTTGGTTAATTGTTGAATAGGCTAGAATGAAATAACAATGGTTTTGGAGAGATAGTCGGTGTGGAAGTAAACCAACATTTCTATTGGCAAATAGGAGGTTTACAAGTGTTGACAGACGGCTAGAATTTCTTCGAATATGTTGTAGAATTCATTTAAGACATGAGCGAAACTTAAAATTGATAAGATTTAGGTGCGCTTTTACAACGGAGAATCATACGGTTTCTTTATGAGGAGTTAGTTGCACCTATGATTGATATAAATACTACTGCTGAATCATTGATCCTAGTTCCCTATCAAGTAGCACCACCAATAACGCTTGGCCATCCAAATTCCCTTTTGATTCCAAGTGCAACTGACCTTGAATATTCTTTAAGCCCCTAGTGATGGATCAACCTGGTACCTAAAGGTTGGTTTCAAATTTAGATTTATGGCTTATATTGGTTGACCTACAATAGCTCTTGGGTGATTTTGAAATCTTAGGATACAATGATGTATATATATTATGATTGATATCGCGAAGGTAAAGGGACTCTAAACCGCAACGTTAGCTTGGTAGGATAGGGGTATAGTTGACGTCGATTCATCATTTTTAACATCAATAATTCAAAACCAAACGTAAAACTTTGTTTTCATTCCGATTCTTTATGCAATATGGATAGATTTATGAATTTAAAGACTAAACGAAAAAATTTACGATGTATGACATTTCACGTGGTCAATTAATTAATTTATTGACCGAAATATATGATTAAATTAGGCAGGATTGTAGAAAAAGAAATGGTTGAATCAAAATAATTCCTTCTTAATTTGCAATTTTGTTAGAGGGTACTATGAATGTTTTACCATGTTCCATTTACACACTAAAGGAGTGATACAAGATATAAGGTGTGCAGTTAAGCCAACATTTCTATTTGCAAATAAGGGGTTTCCAAGTGCAAGCCCAAGTACTTATAACATCTCAGGTGGTAGTTGCTAACTTACTAGGTTCAGTCGATATAGTCGTTCAGAATCATTGATCATATTTCCCTATCGAGCAGCAGCACCTGTTAAAAACAAAGAGAAGAATTCTCAATTTATCCTAAGATCCGCTTTTGTCCGATCCATGTCATAGATCTGATAAAAGCCAGACTAACCAATCAAGTACCTCGTATTTTACTGTGGAGGCACTTTCAGCAATTTATTGCTTATTGCTTTATTGTGTATTTTACCTACTTGATAGCTTAATCTTGGCTTTTATTGGGGCACTTTCAACAATATATTTCTGTAGTGTAATTCAAATATAATAAACATTAATATCGTACACATATTTCGCTTGCTCTTTTTTTCTTTGTACACTATATCATACATATCATCAATAAATATATTTATATCAATCATGTTCCGCAAGCATTGGAATACGATTCATGGGCTTACCTAATTTTGAATTTAAATCTTAGATATTTAAAGCCTTATTTTGTTATTTATTTGGATTCAAAGTTACTCAAAGATGACCTTCTATGGCTAAGCATACTAAACATGATACAACAACAACAATTACTAATTTATCTGCCAATATATTACTGAAAAGTTGAAAACTCAGTGATTCTATAAGGTAAACGCTCACCTGACCTGTTAGAAAAAAATAAATAGGAATAGAGATAGAATAAAAGTAACCCGAAAACTCAGTGATTCTGAATTTTCTGATCTTGACATTCAAATTTGCCAAATTTGTTTGTTTACTACAATTTAACAAAAAGCATTAAACGATATATCAAAACGATGCATGAAGTGTGGAGTTGTTAGTGCATTCCAAGTATGTCTGTCCAGTAGGAGTGAAGTGTGGAGTTGATATAATTTAAAGATTTAGAAGAGGTAGGGCCAAAGCAGTAAAAGAATGTAACTTTTCAAGTTTCTTGGATTACAAAAAGGTATTATCAAATAAAACTGCTAATGCCATGACGTAAATTGTTGAAAGCGCCTCCATAAAAGCCAAACTAAGCAATGAAGTACCTTGTATTTTATGCCTAACCTAACCTACATGATTTTTAATTGTCTTAATCATTATCTCACATCAGTTCAAATGAAATGATTCATTAAAGAGGAATCATGCCATATCGAGATTTGATCATTGATTGATACAATTTTTATTTTGGTTAATTGTTGAATAGGCTAGAATGAAATAAGAATGGTTTTGGAGAGATAGTCGGTGTGGAAGTAAACCAACATTTCTATTGGCATATAGGAGGTTTACAAGTGTTGACAGAGGCTAGAATTTCTTCGAATATGTTGTAGAATTCATTTAAGACATGAGCGAAACTTAAAATTGATAAGATTTAGGTGCGCTTTTACAACGGAGAATCATACGGTTTCTTTATGAGGAGTTAGTTGCACCTATGAATGATATAAATACTACTGTTGAATCATTGATCCTAGTTCCCTATCAAGTAGCACCACCTATAACGCTTGGCCATCCAAATTCCCTTTTGATTCTAAGTGCAACTGACCTTGAATATTCTTTAAGCCCCTAGTGATGGATCGACCTGGTACCTAAAGGTTGGTTTCAAATTTAGATTTATAGCTTATATTGGTTGACCTTCAATAGCTCTTGGGTGATTTTGAAATCTTAGGATACAATGATGTATATATATTATGATTGATATCGCGAAGGTAAAGGGACTCTAAACCGCAACGTTAGCTTGGTAGGATAGGGGTATAGTTGATGTCGATTCATCATTTTTAACATCAATAATTCAAAACCAAACGTGAAACTTTATTTTCATTCCGATTCTTTATGCAATATGGATAGATTTACGAATTTAAAGACTAAACGAAAAAATTTACGATGTATGACGTTTCACGTGGTCAATTAATTAATTTATTGACCGAAATATATGATTAAATTAGGCAGGATTGTAGAAAAAGAAATGGTTGAATCAAAATAATTCCTTCTTAATTTGCAATTTTGTTAGAGGGTACTATCAATGTTCTACCATGTTCCATTTACACACTAAAGGAGTGATACAAGATATAAGGTGTGCAGTTAAGCCAACATTTCTATTTGCAAATAAGGGGTTTCCAAGTGCAAGCCCAAGTACTTATAACAGCTCAGGTGGTAGTTGCTAACTTACTAGGTTCAGTCGATATAGTCGTTCAGAATCATTGATCCTATTTCCCTATCGAGCAGCAGCACCTGTTAAAAACAAAGAGAAGAATTCTCAATTTATCCTAAGATCCGCTTTTGTCCGATCCATGTCATAGATCTGATAAAAGCCAGACTAACCAATCAAGTACCTCGTATTTTACTATGGAGGCACTTTCAGCAATTTATTGCTTATTGCTTTATTGTGTATTTTACCTACTTGATAGCTTAATCTTGGCTTTTATGGAGGCACTTTCAACAATATAATTCTGTAGTGTAATTCAAATATAATAAATATTAATATCGTACACATATTTCGCTTGCTCTTTTTTTCTTTGTACACTATATCATACATATCATCAATAAATATATTTATATAAATCATGTTCCGCAAGCATTGGAATATGATTCATGGGCTTACCTAATTTTGAATTTAAATCTTAGATATTTAAAGCCTTATTTTGTTATTTATTTGGATTCAAAGTTACTCAAAGATGACCTTCTATGGCTAAGCATACTAAACATGATACAACAACAACAATTACTAATTTATCTGCCAATATATTACTGAAAAGTCGAAAACTCAGTGATTCTACAAGGTAAACGCTCACCTGACCTGTTAGAAAAAAATAAATAGGAATAGTGATAGAATAAAAGTAACCCGAAAACTCAGTGATTCTGAATTTTCTGATCTTGACATTCAAATTTGCCAAATTTGTTTGTTTACTATAATTTAACAAAAAGCATTAAACGATATATCAAAAGGATGCATGAAGTGTGGAGTTGTTAGTGCATTCCAAGTATGTCTGTCCAGTAGGAGTGAAGTGTGGAGTTGATATAATTTAAAGATTGAGAAGAGGTAGGGCCAAAGCAGTAAAAGAACGTAACTTTTCAAGTTTCTAGGATTACGAAAAGGTATTATCAAATAAAACTGCTAATGCCCTGACGTAAATTGTAGAAAGCGCCTCCATAAAAGCCAAACTAAGCAATGAAGTACCTTGTATTTTATGCCTAACCTAACCTACATGATTTTTAATTGTCTTAATCATTATCTCACATCAGTTCAAATGAAATGATTCATTAAAGAGGAATCATGCCATATCGAGATTTGATCATTGATTGATACAATTTTTATTTTGGTTAATTGTTGAATAGGCTAGAATGAAATAACAATGGTTTTGGAGAGATAGTCGGTGTGGAAGTAAACCAACATTTCTATTGGCAAATAGGAGGTTTACAAGTGTTGACAGATGGCTAGAATTTCTTCGAATATGTTGTAGAATTCATTTAAGACATGAGCGAAACTTAAAATTGATAAGATTTAGGTGCGCTTTTACAACGGAGAATCATACGGTTTCTTTATGAGGAGTTAGTTGCACCTATGAATCATATAAATACTACTGCTGAATCATTGATCCTAGTTCCGTATCAAGTAGCACAACCAATAACGCTTGGCCATCCAAATTCCCTTTTGATTCCAAGTGCAACTGACCTTGAATATTCTTTAAGCCCCTAGTGATGGATCGACCTGGTACCTAAAGGTTGGTTTCAAATTTAGATTTATGGCTTATATTGGTTGACCTTCAATAGCTTTTGGGTGATTTTGAAATCTTAGGATACAATGATGTATATATATTATGATTGATATCGCGAAGGTAAAGGGACTCTAAACCGCAACGTTAGCTTGGTAGGATAGGGGTATAGTTGACGTCGATTCATCATTTTTAACATCAATAATTCAAAACCAAAAGTGAAACTTTGTTTTCATTCCGATTCTTTATGCAATATGGATAGATTTACGAATTTAAAGACTAAACGAAAAAATTTACGATGTATGACATTTCACGTGGTCAATTAATTAATTTATTGACCGAAATATATGATTAAATTAGGCAGGATTGTAGAAAAAGAAATGGTTGAATCAAAATAATTCCTTCTTAATTTGCAATTTTGTTAGAGGGTACTATGAATGTTCTACGATGTTCCATTTACACACTAAAGGAGTGATACAAGATATAAGGTGTGCAGTTAAGCCAACATTTCTATTTGCAAATAAGGGGTTTCCAAGTGCAAGCCCAAGTACTTATAACATCTCAGGTGGTAGTTGCTAACTTACTAGGTTCAGTCGATATAGTCATTCAGAATCATTGATCCTATTTCCCTATCGAGCAACAGCACCTGTTAAAAACAAAGAGAAGAATTCTCAATTTATCCTAAGATCCGCTTTTGTCCGATCCATGTCATAGATCTGATAAAAGCCAGACTAACCAATCAAGTACCTCGTATTTTACTGTGGAGGCACTTTCAGCAATTTATTGCTTATTACTTTATTGTGTATTTTACCTACTTGATAGCTTAATCTTGGCTTTTATGGAGGCACTTTCAACAATATATTTCTGTAGTGTAATTCAAATATAATAAATATTAATATCGTACACATAGTTCGCTTGCTCTTTTTTTCTTTGTACACTATATCATACATATCATCAATAAATATATTTATATCAATCATGTTCCGCAAGCATTGGAATACGATTCATGGGCTTACCTAATTTTGAATTTAAATCTAAGATATTTAAAGCCTTATTTTGTTATTTATTTGGATTCAAAGTTACTCAAAGATGACCTTCTATGGCTAAGCATACTAAACATGATACAACAACAACAATTACTAATTTATCTGCCAATATATTACTGAAAAGTCGAAAACTCAGTGATTCTACAAGGTAAACGCTCACCTGACCTGTTAGAAAAAAATAAATAGGAATAGAGATAGAATAAAAGTAACCCGAAAACTCAGTGATTCTGAATTTTCTGATCTTGACATTCAAATTTGCCAAATTTGTTTGTTTACTATAATTTAACAAAAAGCATTAAACGATATATCAAAACGATGCATGAAGTGTGGAGTTGTTAGTGCATTCCAAGTATGTCTGTCCAGTAGGAGTGAAGTGTGGAGTTGATATAATTTAAAGATTGAGAAGAGGTAGGGCCAAAGCAGTAAAAGAACGTAACTTTTCAAGTTTCTAGGATTACAAAAAGGTATTATCAAATAAAACTGCTAATGCCATGACGTAAATTGTTGAAAGCGCCTCCATAAAAGCCAAACTAAGCAATGAAGTACCTTGTATTTTATGCCTAACCTAACCTACATGATTTCTAATTGTCTTAATCATTATCTCACATCAGTTCAAATGAAATGATTCATTAAAGAGGAATCATGCCATATCGAGATTTGATCATTGATTGATACAATTTTTATTTTGGTTAATTGTTGAATAGGCTAGAATGAAATAACAATGGTTTTGGAGAGATAGTCGGTGTGGAAGTAAACCAACATTTCTATTGGCAAATAGGAGGTTTACAAGTGTTGACGGACGGCTAGAATTTCTTCGATTATATTGTAGAATTCATTTAAGAGATGAGCGAAACTTAAAATTGATAAGATTTAGGTGCGCTTTTACAACGGAGAATCATACGGTTTCTTTATGAGGAGTTAGTTGCACCTATAAATGATATAAATACTACTGCTGAATCATTGATCCTAGTTCCCTATCAAGTAGCACCACCAATAACGCTTGGCCATCCAAATTCCCTTTTGATTCCAAGTGCAACTGACCTTGAATATTCTTTAAGCCCCTAGTGATGGATCGACCTGGTACCTAAAGGTTGGTTTCAAATTTAGATTTATGGCTTATATTGGTTGACCTTCAATAGCTTTTGGGTGATTTTGAAATCTTAGGATACAATGATGTATATATATTATGATTGATATCGCGAAGGTAAAGGGACTCTAAACCGCAACGTTAGCTTGGTAGGATAGGGGTATAGTTGACGTCGATTCATCATTTTTAACATCAATAATTCAAAACCAAACGTGAAACTTTGTTTTCATTCCGATTCTTTATGCAATATGGATAGATTTACGAATTTAGAGACTAAACGAAAAAATTTACGATGTATGACATTTCACGTGGTCAATTAATTAATTTATTAACCGAAATATATGATTAAATTAGGCAGGATTGTAGAAAAAGAAATGGTTGAATCAAAATAATTCCATCTTAATTTGCAATTTTGTTAGACGGCACTATGAATGTTCTACCATGTTCTATTTACACACTAAAGGAGTGATACAAGATATAAGGTGTGCAGTTAAGCCAACATTTCTATTTGCAAATAAGGGGTTTCCAAGTGCAAGCCCAAGTACTTATAACATCTCAGGTGGTAGTTGCTAACTTACTAGGTTCAGTCGATATAGTCGTTCAGAATCATTGATCCTATTTCCCTATCGAGCAGCAGCACCTGTTAAAAACAAAGAGAAGAATTCTCAATTTATCCTAAGATCCGCTTTTGTCCGATCCATGTCATAGATCTGATAAAAGCCAGACTAACCAATCAAGTACCTCGTATTTTACTGTGGAGGCACTTTCAGCAATTTATTGCTTATTGCTTTAGTTCAAATGAAATGATTCATTAAAGAGGAATCATGCCATATCGAGATTTGATCATTGATTGATACAATTTTTATTTTGGTTAATTGTTGAATAGGCTAGAATGAAATAACAATGGTTTTGGAGAGATAGTCGGTGTGGAAGTAAACCAACATTTCTATTGGCAAATAGGAGGTTTACAAGTGTTGACAGACGGCTAGAATTTCTTCGAATATGTTGTAGAATTCATTTAAGACATGAGCGAAACTTAAAATTGATAAGATTTAGGTGCGCTTTTACAACGGAGAATCATACGGTTTCTTTATGAGGAGTTAGTTGCACCTATGAATGATATAAATACTACTGCTGAATCATTGATCCTAGTTCCCTATCAAGTAGCACCACCAATAACGCTTGGTTATCCAAATTCCCTTTTGATTCCAAGTGCAACTGACCTTGAATATTCTTTAAGCCCCTAGTGATGGATCGACCTGGTACCTAAAGGTTGGTTTCAAATTTAGATTTATGGCTTATATTGGTTGACCTTCAATAGCACTTGGGTGATTTTGAAATCTTAGGATACAATGATGTATATATATTATGATTGATATCGCGAAGGTAAAGGGACTCTAAACCACAACGTTAGCTTGGTAGGATAGGGGTATAGTTGACGTCGATTCATCATTTTTAACATCAATAATTCAAAACCAAACGTGAAACTTTGTTTTCATTCCGATTCTGTATGCAATATGGATAGATTTACGAATTTAAAGACTAAACGAAAAAATTTACGATGTATGACATTTCACGTGGTCAATTAATTAATTTATTGACCGAAATATATGATTAAATTAGGCAGTATTGTAGAAAAAGAAATTGTTGAATCAAAATAATTCCTTTTTAATTTGCAATTTTGTTAGAGGGTACTATGAATGTTCTACCATGTTCCATTTACACACAAAAGGAGTGATACAAGATATAAGGTGTGCAGTTAAGCCAACATTTCTATTTGCAAATAAGGGGTTTCCAAGTGCGAGCCCAAGTACTTATAACATCTCAGGTGGTAGTTGCTAACTTACTAGGTTCAGTCGATATAGTCGTTCAGAATCGTTGATCCTATTTCCCTATTGAGCAGCAGCACCTGTTAAAAACAAAGAGAAGAATTCTCAATTTATCCTAAGATCCGCTTTTGTCCGATCCATGTCATAGATCTGATAAAAGCCAGACTAACCAATCAAGTACCTCGTATTTTACTGTGGAGGCACTTTCAGCAATTTATTGCTTATTGCTTTATTGTGTATTTTACCTACTTGATAGCTTAATCTTGGCTTTTATGGAGGCACTTTCAACAATATATTTCTGTAGTGTAATTCAAATATAATAAATATTAATATCGTACACATATTTCGCTTGCTCTTTTTTTCTTTGTACACTATATCATACATATCATCAATAAATATATTTATATAAATCATGTTCCGCAAGCATTGGAATACGATTCATGGGCTTACCTAATTTTGAATTTAAATCTTAGATATTTAAAGCCTTATTTTGTTATTTATTTGGATTCAAAGTTACTCAAAGATGACCTTCTATGGCTAAGCATACTAAACATGATACAACAACAACAATTACTAATTTATCTGCCAATATATTACTGAAAAGTCGAAAACTCAGTGATTCTACAAGGTAAACGCTCACCTGACCTGTTAGAAAAAAATAAATAGGAATAGAGATAGAATAAAAGTAACCCGAAAACTCAGTGATTCTGAATTTTCTGATCTTGACATTCAAATTTGCCAAATTTGTTTGTTTACTATAATTTAACAAAAAGCATTAAACGATATATCAAAACGATGCATGAAGTGTGGAGTTGTTAGTGCATTCCAAGTATGTCTGTCCAGTAGGAGTGAAGTGTGGAGTTGATATAATTTAAAGATTGAGAAGAGGTAGGGCCAAAGCAGTAAAAGAACGTAACTTTTCAAGTTTCTAGGATTACAAAAAGGTATTATCAAATAAAACTGCTAATGCCATGACGTAAATTGTTGAAAGCGCCTCCATAAAAGCCAAACTAAGCAATGAAGTACCTTGTATTTTATGCCTAACCTAACCTACATGATTTTTAATTGTCTTAATCATTATCTCACATCAGTTCAAATGAAATGATTCATTAAAGAGGAATCATGCCATATCGAGATTTGATCATTGATTGATACAATTTTTATTTTGGTTAATTGTTGAATAGGCTAGAATGAAATAACAATGGTTTTGGAGAGATAGTCGGTGTGGAAGTAAACCAACATTTCTATTGGCAAATAGGAGGTTTACAAGTGTTGACAGAGGCTAGAATTTCTTCGAATATGTTGTAGAATTCATTTAAGACATGAGCGAAACTTAAAATTGATAAGATTTAGGTGCGCTTTTACAACGGAGAATCATACGGTTTCTTTATGAGGAGTTAGTTGCACCTATGAATGATATAAATACTACTGTTGAATCATTGATCCTAGTTCCCTATCAAGTAGCAGCACCTATAACGCTTGGCCATCCAAATTCCCTTTTGATTCCAAGTGCAACTGACCTTGAATATTCTTTAAGCCCCTAGTGATGGATCGTCCTGGTACCTAAAGGTTGGTTTCAAATTTAGATTTATAGCTTATATTGGTTGACCTTCAATAGCTCTTGGGTGATTTTGAAATCTTAGGATACAATGATGTATATATATTATGATTGATATCGCGAAGGTAAAGGGACTCTAAACCGCAACGTTAGCTTGGTAGGATAGGGGTATAGTTGATGTCGATTCATCATTTTTAACATCAATAATTCAAAACCAAACGTGAAACTTTATTTTCATTCCGATTCTTTATGCAATATGGATAGATTTACGAATTTAAAGACTAAACGAAAAAATTTACGATGTATGACGTTTCACGTGGTCAATTAATTAATTTATTGACCGAAATATATGATTAAATTAGGCAGGATTGTAGAAAAAGAAATGGTTGAATCAAAATAATTCCTTCTTAATTTGCAATTTTGTTAGAGGGTACTATCAATGTTCTACCATGTTCCATTTACACACTAAAGGAGTGATACAAGATATAAGGTGTGCAGTTAAGCCAACATTTCTATTTGCAAATAAGGGGTTTCCAAGTGCAAGCCCAAGTACTTATAACAGCTCAGGTGGTAGTTGCTAACTTACTAGGTTCAGTCGATATAGTCGTTCAGAATCATTGATCCTATTTCCCTATCGAGCAGCAGCACCTGTTAAAAACAAAGAGAAGAATTCTCAATTTATCCTAAGATCCGCTTTTGTCCGATCCATGTCATAGATCTGATAAAAGCCAGACTAACCAATCAAGTACCTCGTATTTTACTATGGAGGCACTTTCAGCAATTTATTGCTTATTGCTTTATTGTGTATTTTACCTACTTGATAGCTTAATCTTGGCTTTTATGGAGGCACTTTCAACAATATAATTCTGTAGTGTAATTCAAATATAATAAATATTAATATCGTACACATATTTCGCTTGCTCTTTTTTTCTTTGTACACTATATCATACATATCATCAATAAATATATTTATATAAATCATGTTCCGCAAGCATTGGAATATGATTCATGGGCTTACCTAATTTTGAATTTAAATCTTAGATATTTAAAGCCTTATTTTGTTATTTATTTGGATTCAAAGTTACTCAAAGATGACCTTCTATGGCTAAGCATACTAAACATGATACAACAACAACAATTACTAATTTATCTGCCAATATATTACTGAAAAGTCGAAAACTCAGTGATTCTACAAGGTAAACGCTCACCTGACCTGTTAGAAAAAAATAAATAGGAATAGTGATAGAATAAAAGTAACCCGAAAACTCAGTGATTCTGAATTTTCTGATCTTGACATTCAAATTTGCCAAATTTGTTTGTTTACTATAATTTAACAAAAAGCATTAAACGATATATCAAAAGGATGCATGAAGTGTGGAGTTATTAGTGCATTCCAAGTATGTCTGTCCAGTAGGAGTGAAGTGTGGAGTTGATATAATTTAAAGATTGAGAAGAGGTAGGGCCAAAGCAGTAAAAGAACGTAACTTTTCAAGTTTCTAGGATTACGAAAAGGTATTATCAAATAAAACTGCTAATGCCCTGACGTAAATTGTAGAAAGCGCCTCCATAGAAGCCAAACTAAGCAATGAAGTACCTTGTATTTTATGCCTAACCTAACCTACATGATTTTTATTTGTCTTAATCATTATCTCACATCAGTTCAAATGAAATGATTCATTAAAGAGGAATCATGCCATATCGAGATTTGATCATTGATTGATACAATTTTTATTTTGGTTAATTGTTGAATAGGCTAGAATGAAATAACAATGGTTTTGGAGAGATAGTCGGTGTGGAAGTAAACCAACATTTCTATTGGCAAATAGGAGGTTTACAAGTGTTGACAGATGGCTAGAATTTCTTCGAATATGTTGTAGAATTCATTTAAGACATGAGCGAAACTTAAAATTGATAAGATTTAGGTGCGCTTTTACAACGGAGAATCATACGGTTTCTTTATGAGGAGTTAGTTGCACCTATGAATCATACAAATACTACTGCTGAATCATTGATCCTAGTTCTGTATCAAGTAGCACAACCAATAACGCTTGGCCATCCAAATTCCCTTTTGATTCCAAGTGCAACTGACCTTGAATATTCTTTAAGCCCCTAGTGATGGATCGACCTGGTACCTAAAGGTTGGTTTCAAATTTAGATTTATGGCTTATATTGGTTGACCTTCAATAGCTTTTGGGTGATTTTGAAATCTTAGGATACAATGATGTATATATATTATGATTGATATCGCGAAGGTAAAGGGACTCTAAACCGCAACGTTAGCTTGGTAGGATAGGGGTATAGTTGACGTCGATTCATCATTTTTAACATCAATAATTCAAAACCAAACGTGAAACTTTGTTTTCATTCCGATTCTTTATGCAATATGGATAGATTTACGAATTTAAAGACTAAACGAAAAAATTTACGATGTATGACATTTCACGTGGTCAATTAATTAATTTATTGACCGAAATATATGATTAAATTAGGCAGGATTGTAGAAAAAGAAATGGTTGAATCAAAATAATTCCTTCTTAATTTGCAATTTTGTTAGAGGGTACTATGAATGTTCTACGATGTTCCATTTACACACTAAAGGAGTGATACAAGATATAAGGTGTGCAGTTAAGCCAACATTTCTATTTGCAAATAAGGGGTTTCCAAGTGCAAGCCCAAGTACTTATAACATCTCAGGTGGTAGTTGCTAACTTACTAGGTTCAGTCGATATAGTCATTCAGAATCATTGATCCTATTTCCCTATCGAGCAAGAGCACCTGTTAAAAACAAAGAGAAGAATTCTCAATTTATCCTAAGATCCGCTTTTGTCCGATCCATGTCATAGATCTGATAAAAGCCAGACTAACCAATCAAGTACCTCGTATTTTACTGTGGAGGCACTTTCAGCAATTTATTGCTTATTACTTTATTGTGTATTTTACCTACTTGATAGCTTAATCTTGGCTTTTATGGAGGCACTTTCAACAATATATTTCTGTAGTGTAATTCAAATATAATAAATATTAATATCGTACACATAGTTCGCTTGCTCTTTTTTTCTTTGTACACTATATCATACATATCATCAATAAATATATTTATATCAATCATGTTCCGCAAGCATTGGAATACGATTCATGGGCTTACCTAATTTTGAATTTAAATCTAAGATATTTAAAGCCTTATTTTGTTATTTATTTGGATTCAAAGTTACTCAAAGATGACCTTCTATGGCTAAGCATACTAAACATGATACAACAACAACAATTACTAATTTATCTGCCAATATATTACTGAAAAGTCGAAAACTCAGTGATTCTACAAGGTAAACGCTCACCTGACCTGTTAGAAAAAAATAAATAGGAATAGAGATAGAATAAAAGTAACCCGAAAACTCAGTGATTCTGAATTTTCTGATCTTGACATTCAAATTTGCCAAATTTGTTTGTTTACTATAATTTAACAAAAAGCATTAAACGATATATCAAAACGATGCATGAAGTGTGGAGTTGTTAGTGCATTCCAAGTATGTCTGTCCAGTAGGAGTGAAGTGTGGAGTTGATATAATTTAAAGATTGAGAAGAGGTAGGGCCAAAGCAGTAAAAGAACGTAACTTTTCAAGTTTCTAGGATTACAAAAAGGTATTATCAAATAAAACTGCTAATGCCATGACGTAAATTGTTGAAAGCGCCTCCATAAAAGCCAAACTAAGCAATGAAGTACCTTGTATTTTATGCCTAACCTAACCTACATGATTTTTAATTGTCTTAATCATTATCTCACATCAGTTCAAATGAAATGATTCATTAAAGAGGAATCATGCCATATCGAGATTTGATCATTGATTGATACAATTTTTATTTTGGTTAATTGTTGAATAGGCTAGAATGAAATAACAATGGTTTTGGAGAGATAGTCGGTGTGGAAGTAAACCTACATTTCTATTGGCAAATAGGAGGTTTACAAGTGTTGACGGACGGCTAGAATTTCTTCGATTATATTGTAGAATTCATTTAAGACATGAGCGAAACTTAAAATTGATAAGATTTAGGTGCGCTTTTACAACGGAGAATCATACGGTTTCTTTATGAGGAGTTAGTTGCACCTATAAATGATATAAATACTACTGCAAAATCATTGATCCTAGTTCCCTATCAAGTAGCACCACCAATAACGCTTGGCCATCCAAATTCCCTTTTGATTCCAAGTGCAACTGACCTTGAATATTCTTTAAGCCCCTAGTGATGGATCGACCTGGTACCTAAAGGTTGGTTTCAAATTTAGATTTATGGCTTATATTGGTTGACCTTCAATAGCTTTTGGGTGATTTTGAAATCTTAGGATACAATGATGTATATATATTATGATTGATATCGCGAAGGTAAAGGGACTCTAAACCGCAACGTTAGCTTGGTAGGATAGGGGTATAGTTGACGTCGATTCATCATTTTTAACATCAATAATTCAAAACCAAACGTGAAACTTTGTTTTCATTCCGATTCTTTATGCAATATGGATAGATTTACGAATTTAGAGACTAAACGAAAAAATTTACGATGTATGACATTTCACGTGGTCAATTAATTAATTTATTAACCGAAATATATGATTAAATTAGGCAGGATTGTAGAAAAAGAAATGGTTGAATCAAAATAATTCCATCTTAATTTGCAATTTTGTTAGACGGCACTATGAATGTTCTACCATGTTCTATTTACACACTAAAGGAGTGATACAAGATATAAGGTGTGCAGTTAAGCCAACATTTCTATTTGCAAATAAGGGGTTTCCAAGTGCAAGCCCAAGTACTTATAACATCTCAGGTGGTAGTTGCTAACTTACTAGGTTCAGTCGATATAGTCGTTCAAAATCATTGATCCTATTTCCCTATCGAGCAGCAGCACCTGTTAAAAACAAAGAGAAGAATTCTCAATTTATCCTAAGATCCGCTTTTGTCCGATCCATGTCATAGATCTGATAAAAGCCAGACTAACCAATCAAGTACCTCGTATTTTACTGTGGAGGCACTTTCAGCAATTTATTGCTTATTGCTTTAGTTCAAATGAAATGATTCATTAAAGAGGAATCATGCCATATCGAGATTTGATCATTGATTGATACAATTTTTATTTTGGTTAATTGTTGAATAGGCTAGAATGAAATAACAATGGTTTTGGAGAGATAGTCGGTGTGGAAGTAAACCAACATTTCTATTGGCAAATAGGAGGTTTACAAGTGTTGACAGACGGCTAGAATTTCTTCGAATATGTTGTAGAATTCATTTAAGACATGAGCGAAACTTAAAATTGATAAGATTTAGGTGCGCTTTTACAACGGAGAATCATACGGTTTCTTTATGAGGAGTTAGTTGCACCTATGAATGATATAAATACTACTGCTGAATCATTGATCCTAGTTCCCTATCAAGTAGCACCACCAATAACGCTTGGCCATCCAAATTCCCTTTTGATTCCAAGTGCAACTGACCTTGAATATTCTTTAAGCCCCTAGTGATGGATCGACCTGGTACCTAAAGGTTGGTTTCAAATTTAGATTTATGGCTTATATTGGTTGACCTTCAATAGCACTTGGGTGATTTTGAAATCTTAGGATACAATGATGTATATATATTATGATTGATATCGCGAAGGTAAAGGGACTCTAAACCACAACGTTAGCTTGGTAGGATAGGGGTATAGTTGACGTCGATTCATCATTTTTAACATCAATAATTCAAAACCAAACGTGAAACTTTGTTTTCATTCCGATTCTTTATGCAATATGGATAGATTTACGAATTCAAAGACTAAACGAAAAAATTTACGATGTATGACATTTCGCGTGGTCAATTAATTAATTTATTGACCGAAATATATGATTAAATTAGGCAGGATTGTAGAAAAAGAAATTGTTGAATCAAAATAATTCCTTTTTAATTTGCAATTTTGTTAGAGGGTACTATGAATGTTCTACCATGTTCCATTTACACACAAAAGGAGTGATACAAGATATAAGGTGTGCAGTTAAGCCAACATTTCTATTTGCAAATAAGGGGTTTCCAAGTGCGAGCCCAAGTACTTATAACATCTCAGGTGGTAGTTGCTAACTTACTAGGTTCAGTCGATATAGTCGTTCAGAATCATTGATCCTATTTCCCTATCGAGCAGCAGCACCTGTTAAAAACAAAGAGAAGAATTCTCAATTTATCCTAAGATCCGCTTTTGTCCGATCCATGTCATAGATCTGATAAAAGCCAGACTAACCAATCAAGTACCTCGTATTTTACTGTGGAGGCACTTTCAGCAATTTATTGCTTTATTGTGTATTTTACCTACTTGATAGCTTAATCTTGGCTTTTATGGAGGCACTTTCAACAATAAATTTCTGTAGTGTAATTCAAATATAATAAATATTAATATCGTACACATATTTCGCTTGCTCTTTTTTTCTTTGTACACTATATCATACATATCATCAATAAATATATTTATATAAATCATGTTCCGCAAGCATTGGAATACGATTCATGGGCTTACCTAATTTTGAATTTAAATCTTAGATATTTAAAGCCTTATTTTGTTATTTATTTGGATTCAAAGTTACTCAAAGATGACCTTCTATGGCTAAGCATACTAAACATGATACAACAACAACAATTACTAATTTATCTGCCAATATATTACGGAAAAGTCGAAAACTCAGTGATTCTACAAGGTAAACGCTCACCTGACCTGTTAGAAAAAAATAAATAGGAATAGAGATAGAATAAAAGTAACCCGAAAACTCAGTGATTCTGAATTTTCTGATCTTGACATTCAAATTTGCCAAATTTGTTTGTTTACTATAATTTAACAAAAAGCATTAAACGATATATCAAAACGATGCATGAAGTGTGGAGTTGTTAGTGCATTCCAAGTATGTCTGTCCAGTAGGAGTGAAGTGTGGAGTTGATATAATTTAAAGATTGAGAAGAGGTAGGGCCAAAGCAGTAAAAGAACGTAACTTTTCAAGTTTCTAGGATTACAAAAAGGTATTATCAAATAAAACTGCTAATGCCATGACGTAAATTGTTGAAAGCGCCTCCATAAAAGCCAAACTAAGCAATGAAGTACCTTGTATTTTATGCCTAACCTAACCTACATGATTTTTAATTGTCTTAATCATTATCTCACATCAGTTCAAATGAAATGATTCATTAAAGAGGAATCATGCCATATCGAGATTTGATCATTGATTGATACAATTTTTATTTTGGTTAATTGTTGAATAGGCTAGAATGAAATAACAATGGTTTTGGAGAGATAGTCGGTGTGGAAGTAAACCAACATTTCTATTGGCAAATAGGAGGTTTACAAGTGTTGACAGAAGGCTAGAATTTCTTGGATTATATTGTAGAATTCATTTAAGACATGAGCGAAACTTAAAATTGATAAGATTTAGGTGCGCTTTTACAACGGAGAATCATACGGTTTCTTTATGAGGAGTTAGTTGCACCTATGAATGATATAAATACTACTGCTGAATCATTGATCCTAGTTCCCTATCAAGTAGCACCACCAATAACGCTTGGCCATCCAAATTCCCTTTTGATTCCAAGTGCAACTGACCTTGAATATTCTTTAAGCCCCTAGTGATGGATCGACCTGGTACCTAAAGGTTGGTTTCAAATTTAGATTTATGGCTTATATTGGTTGACCTTCAATAGCTCTTGGGTGATTTTGAAATCTTAGGATACAATGATGTATATATATTATGATTGATATCGCGAAGGTAAAGGGACTCTAAACCGCAACGTTAGCTTGGTAGGATAGGGGTATAGTTGACGTCGATTCATCATTTTTAACATCAATAATTCAAAACCAAACGTGAAACTTTGTTTTCATTCCGATTCTTTATGCAATATGGATAGATTTACGAATTTAGAGACTAAACGAAAAAATTTACGATGTATGACATTTCACGTGGTCAATTAATTAATTTATTAACCGAAATATATGATTAAATTAGGCAGGATTGTAGAAAAAGAAATGGTTGAATCAAAATAATTCCATCTTAATTTGCAATTTTGTTAGACGGTACTATGAATGTTCTACCATGTTCTATTTACACACTAAATGAGTGATACAAGATATAAGGTGTGCAGTTAAGCCAACATTTCTATTTGCAAATAAGGGGTTTCCAAGTGCAAGCCCAAGTACTTATAACATCTCAGGTGGTAGTTGCTAACTTACTAGGTTCAGTCGATATAGTGGTTCAGAATCATTGATCCTATTTCCCTATCGAGCAGCAGCACCTGTTAAAAACAAAGAGAAGAATTCTCAATTTATCCTATGATCCACTTTTGTCCGATCCATGTCATAGATCTGATAAAAGCCAGACTAACCAATCAAGTACCTCGTATTTTACTGTGGAGGCACTTTCAGCAATTTATTGCTTATTGCTTTAGTTCAAATGAAATGATTCATTAAAGAGGAATCATGCCATATCGAGATTTGATCATTGATTGATACAATTTTTATTTTGGTTAATTGTTGAATAGGCTAGAATGAAATAACAATGGTTTTGGAGAGATAGTCGGTGTGGAAGTAAACCAACATTTCTATTGGCAAATAGGAGGTTTACAAGTGTTGACAGACGGCTAGAATTTCTTCGAATATGTTGTAGAATTCATTTAAGACATGAGCGAAACTTAAAATTGATAAGATTTAGGTGCGCTTTTACAACGGAGAATCATACGGTTTCTTTATGAGGAGTTAGTTGCACCTATGAATGATATAAATACTACTGCTGAATCATTGATCCTAGTTCCCTATCAAGTAGCACCACCAATAACGCTTGGCCATCCAAATTCCCTTTTGATTCCAAGTGCAACTGACCTTGAATATTCTTTAAGCCCCTAGTGATGGATCGACCTGGTACCTAAAGGTTGGTTTCAAATTTAGATTTATGGCTTATATTGGTTGACCTTCAATAGCTCTTGGGTGATTTTGAAATCTTAGGATACAATGATGTATATATATTATGATTGATATCGCGAAGGTAAAGGGACTCTAAACCACAACGTTAGCTTGGTAGGATAGGGGTATAGTTGACGTCGATTCATCATTTTTAACATCAATAATTCAAAACCAAACGTGAAACTTTGTTTTCATTCCGATTCTTTATGCAATATGGATAGATTTACGAATTTAAAGACTAAACGAAAAAATTTACGATGTATGACATTTCACGTGGTCAATTAATTAATTTATTGACCGAAATATATGATTAAATTAGGCAGGATTGTAGAAAAAGAAATTGTTGAATCAAAATAATTCCTTCTTAATTTGCAATTTTGTTAGAGGGTACTATGAATGTTCTACCATGTTCCATTTACACACAAAAGGATTGATACAAGATATAAGGTGTGCAGTTAAGCCAACATTTCTATTTGCAAATAAGGGGTTTCCAAGTGCGAGCCCAAGTACTTATAACATCTCAGGTGGTAGTTGCTAACTTACTAGGTTCAGTCGATATAGTCGTTCAGAATCATTGATCCTATTTCCCTATCGAGCAGCAACACCTGTTAAAAACAAAGAGAAGAATTCTCAATTTATCCTAAGATCCGCTTTTGTCCGATCCATGTCATAGATCTGATAAAAGCCAGACTAACCAATTAAGTACCTCGTATTTTACTGTGGAGGCACTTTCAGCAATTTATTGCTTATTGCTTTATTGTGTATTTTACCTACTTGATAGCTTAATCTTGGCTTTTATGGAGGCACTTTCAACAATATATTTCTGTAGTGTAATTCAAATATAATAAATATTAATATCGTACACATAGTTCGCTTGCTCTTTTTTTCTTTGTACACTATATCATACATATCATCAATAAATATATTTATATCAATCATGTTCCGCAAGCATTGGAATACGATTCATGGGCTTACCTAATTTTGAATTTAAATCTAAGATATTTAAAGCCTTATTTTGTTATTTATTTGGATTCAAAGTTACTCAAAGATGACCTTCTATGGCTAAGCATACTAAACATGATACAACAACAACAATTACTAATTTATCTGCCAATATATTACTGAAAAGTCGAAAACTCAGTGATTCTACAAGGTAAACGCTCACCTGACCTGTTAGAAAAAAATAAATAGGAATAGAGATAGAATAAAAGTAACCCGAAAACTCAGTGATTCTGAATTTTCTGATCTTGACATTCAAATTTGCCAAATTTGTTTGTTTACTATAATTTAACAAAAAGCATTAAACGATATATCAAAACGATGCATGAAGTGTGGAGTTGTTAGTGCATTCCAAGTATGTCTGTCCAGTAGGAGTGAAGTGTGGAGTTGATATAATTTAAAGATTGAGAAGAGGTAGGGCCAAAGCAGTAAAAGAACGTAACTTTTCAAGTTTCTAGGATTACAAAAAGGTATTATCAAATAAAACTGCCAATGCCATGACGTAAATTGTTGAAAGCGCCTCCGTAAAAGCCAAACTAAGCAATGAAGTACCTTGTATTTTATGTCTAACCTAACCTACATGATTTTTAATTGTCTTAATCATTATCTCACATCAGTTCAAATGAAATGATTCATTAAAGAGGAATCATGCCATATCGAGATTTGATCATTGATTGATACAATTTTTATTTTGGTTAATTGTTGAATAGGCTAGAATGAAATAACAATGGTTTTGGAGAGATAGTCGGTGTGGAAGTAAACCAACATTTCTATTGGCAAATAGGAGGTTTACAAGTGTTGACAGACGGCTAGAATTTCTTCGAATATATTGTAGAATTCATTTAAGACAAGAGCGAAACTTAAAATTGATAAGATTTAGGTGCGCTTTTACAACGGAGAATCATACGGTTTCTTTATGAGGAGTTAGTTGCAACTATGAATGATATAAATACTTCTGCTGAATCGTTGATCCTAGTTCCCTATCAAGTAGCACCACCAATAACGCTTGGCCATCCAAATTCCCTTTTGATTCCAAGTGCAACTGACCTTGAATATTCTTTAAGCCCCTAGTGATGGATCGACCTGGTACCTAAAGGTTGGTTTCAAATTTAGATTTATGGCTTATATTGGTTGACCTTCAATAGCTCTTGGGTGATTTTGAAATCTTAGGATACAATGATGTATATACATTATGATTGATATCGCGAAGGTAAAGGGACTCTAAACCGCAACGTTAGCTTGGTAGGATAGGGGTATAGTTGACGTCGATTCATCATTTTTAACATCAATAATTTAAAACCAAACGTGAAACTTTGTTTTCATTCCAATTCTTTATGCAATATGGATAGATTTACAAATTTAAAGACTAAACGAAAAAATTTACGATGTATGACATTTCACGTGGTCAATTAATTAATTTATTGACCGAAATATATGATTAAATTAGGCAGGATTGTAGAAAAAGAAATTGTTGAATCAAAATAATTCCTTCTTAATTTGCAATTTTGTTAGAGGGTACTATGAATGTTCTACCATGTTCCATTTACACACTAAAGGAGTGATACAAGATATAAGGTGTGCAGTTAAGCCAACATTTCTATTTGCAAATAAGGGGTTTCCAAGTGCAAGCCCAAGTACTTATAACATCTCAGGTGGTAGTTGCTAACTTACTAGGTTCAGTCGATATAGTCGTTCAGAATCATTGATCCTATTTCCCTATCGAGCAGCAGCACCTGTTAAAAACAAAGAGAAGAATTCTCAATTTATCCTAAGATCTGCTTTTGTCCGATCCATGTCATAGATCTGATAAAAGCCAGACTAACCAATCAAGTACCTCGTATTTTACTGTGGAGGCACTTTCAGCAATTTATTGCTTATTGCTTTATTGTGTATTTTACCTACTTGATAGCTTAATCTTGGCTTTTATGGAGGCACTTTCAACAATATATTTCTGTAGTGTAATTCAAATATAATAAATATTAATATCGTACACATATTTCGCTTGCTCTTTTTTTCTTTGTACACTATATCATACATATCATCAATAAATATATTTATATAAATCATGTTCCGCAAGCATTGGAATACGATTCATGGGCTTACCTAATTTTGAATTTAAATCTTAGATATTTAAAGCCTTATTTTGTTATTTATTTGGATTCAAAGTTACTCAAAGATGACCTTCTATGGCTAAGCATACTAAACATGATACAACAACAACAATTACTAATTTATCTGCCAATATATTACTGAAAAGTCGAAAACTCAGTGATTCTACAAGGTAAACGCTCACCTGACCTGTTAGAAAAAAATAAATAGGAATAGAGATAGAATAAAAGTAACCCGAAAACTCAGTGATTCTGAATTTTCTGA
The DNA here is from genome assembly GCF_984573655.1 of Nuphar pumila. Classification (NCBI taxonomy): domain Eukaryota; kingdom Viridiplantae; phylum Streptophyta; class Magnoliopsida; order Nymphaeales; family Nymphaeaceae; genus Nuphar; species Nuphar pumila. The sequence goes on from NC_143263.1 coordinate 61,069,390, forward strand.
TCTTGACATTCAACTTTGCCAAATTTGTTTGTTTACTATAATTTAACAAAAAGCATTAAACGATATATCAAAACGATGCATGAAGTGTGGAGTTGTTAGTGCATTCCAAGTATGTCTGTCCAGTAGGAGTGAAGTGTGGAGTTGATATAATTTAAAGATTGAGAAGAGGTAGGGCCAAAGCAGTAAAAGAACGTAACTTTTCAAGTTTCTAGGATTACAAAAAGGTATTATCAAATAAAACTGCTAATGCCATGACGTAAATTGTTGAAAGCGCCTCCATAAAAGCCAAACTAAGCAATGAAGTACCTTGTATTTAATGCCTAACCTAACCTACATGATTTTTAATTGTCTTAATCATTATCTCACATCAGTTCAAATGAAATGATTCATTAAAGAGGAATCATGCCATATCGACATTTGATCATTGATTGATACAATTTTTATTTTGGTTAATTGTTAAATAGGCTAGAATGAAATAACAATGGTTTTGGAGAGATAGTCGGTGTGGAAGTAAACCAACATTTCTATTGGCAAATAGGAGGTTTACAAGTGTTGACAGACGGCTAGAATTTCTTCGAATATGTTGTAGAATTCATTTAAGACATGAGCGAAACTTAAAATTGATAAGATTTATGTGCGATTTTACAACGGAGAATCATACAGTGTCTTTATGAGGAGTTAGTTGCACCTATGAATGATATAAATACTACTGCTGAATCATTGATCCTAGTTCCTTATCAAGTAGCACCACCAATAACGCTTGGCCATCCAAATTCCCTTTTGATTCCAAGTTCAATTGACCTTGAATATTCTTTAAGCCCCTAGTGATGGATCGACCTGGTACCTAAAGGTTGGTTTCAAATTTAGATTTATGGCTTATATTGGTTGACCTTCAATAGCTCTTGGGTGATTTTGAAATCTTAGGATACAATGATGTATATATATTATGATTGATATCGCGAAGGTAAAGGGACTCTAAACCGCAACGTTAGCTTGGTAGGATAAGGGTATAGTTGACGTCGATTCATCATTTTTAACATCAATAATTCAAAACCAAACTTGAAACTTTGTTTTCATTCCGATTCTTTATGCAATATGGATAGATTTACGAATTTAAAGACTAAAAGAAAAAATTTACGATGTATGACATTTCACGTGGTCAATTAATTAATTTATTGACCGAAATATATGATTAAATTAGGCAGGATTGTAGAAAAAGAAATGGTTGAATCAAAATAATTCCTTCTTAATTTGCAATTTTGTTAGAGGGTACTATGAATGTTCTACCATGTTCCATTTACACACTAAAGGAGTGATACAAGATATAAGGTGTGCAGTTAATCCAACATTTCTATTTGCAAATAAGGGGTTTCCAAGTGCAAGCCCAAGTACTTATAACATATCAGGTGGTAGTTGCTAACTTACTAGGTTCAGTCGATATAGTCGTTCAGAATCATTGATCCTATTTCCCTATCGAGCAGCAGCACCTGTTAAAAACAAAGAGAAGAATTCTCAATTTATCCTAAGATCCGCTTTTGTCCGATCCATGTCATAGATCTGATAAAAGCCAGACTAACCAATCAAGTACCTCGTATTTTACTGTGGAGGCACTTTCAGCAATTTATTGCTTATTGCTTTATTGTGTATTTTACCTACTTGATAGCTTAATCTTGGCTTTTATGGAGGCACTTTCAACAATATATTTCTGTAGTGTAATTTAAATATAATAAATATTAATATCGTACACATATTTCGCTTGCTCTTTTTTTCTTTGTACACTATATCATACATATCATCAATAAATATATTTATATAAATCATGTTCCGCAAGCATTGGAATGCGATTCATGGGCTTACCTAATTTTGAATTTAAATCTTAGATATTTAAAGCCTTATTTTGTTATTTATTTGGATTCAAAGTTACTCAAAGATGACCTTCTATGGCTAAGCATACTAAACATGATACAACAACAAGAATTACTAATTTATCTGCCAATATATTACTGAAAAGTCGAAAACTCAGTGATTCTACAAGGTAAACGCTCACCTGACCTGTTAAAAAAAAATAAATAGGAATAGAGATAGAATAAAAGTAACCCGAAAACTCAGTGATTCTGAATTTTCTGATCTTGACATTCAAATTTGCCAAATTTGTTTGTTTACTATAATTTAACAAAAAGCATTAAACGATATATCAAAACGATGCATGAAGTGTGGAGTTGTTAGTGCATTCCAAGTATGTCTGTCCAGTAGGAGTGAAGTGTGGAGTTGATATAATTTAAAGATTGAGAAGAGGTAGGGCCAAAGCAGTAAAAGAACGTAACTTTTCAAGTTTCTAGGATTACAAAAAGGTATTATCAAATAAAACTGCTAATGCCATGACGTAAATTGTTGAAAGCGCCTCCATAAAAGCCAAACTAAGCAATGAAGTACCTTGTATTTTATGCCTAACCTAACCTACATGATTTTTAATTGTCTTAATCATTATCTCACATCAGTTCAAATGAAATGATTCATTAAAGAGGAATCATGCCATATCGAGATTTGATCATTGATTGATACAATTTTTATTTTGGTTAATTGTTGAATAGGCTAGAATGAAATAACAATGGTTTTGGAGAGATAGTCGGTGTGGAAGTAAACCAACATTTCTATTGGCAAATAGGAGGTTTACAAGTGTTGACAGACGGCTAGAATTTCTTCGAATATGTTGTAGAATTCATTTAAGACATGAGCGAAACTTAAAATTGATAAGATTTAGGTGCGCTTTTACAACGGAGAATCATACGGTTTCTTTATGAGGAGTTAGTTGCACCTATGAATGATATAAATACTACTGCTGAATCATTGATCCTAGTTCCCTATCAAGTAGCACCACCAATAACGCTTGGCCATCCAAATTCCCTTTTGATTCCAAGTGCAACTGACCTTGAATATTCTTTAAGCCCCTAGTGATGGATCGACCTGGTACCTAAAGGTTGGTTTCAAATTTAGATTTATGGCTTATATTGGTTGACCTTCAATAGCTCTTGGGTGATTTTGAAATCTTAGGATACAATGATGTATATATATTATGATTGATATCGCGAAGGTAAAGGGACTCTAAACCGCAACGTTAGCTTGGTAGGATAGAGGTATAGTTGACGTCGATTCATCATTTTTAACATCAATAATTCAAAACCAAACGTGAAACTTTGTTTTCATTCCGATTCTTTATGCAATATGGATAGTTTTACAAATTTAAAGACTAAACGAAAAAATTTACGATGTATGACATTTCACGTGGTGAATTAATTAATTTATTGACCGAAATATATGATTAAATTAGGCAGGATTGTAGAAAAAGAAATGGTTGAATCAAAATAATTCCTTCTTAATTTGCAATTTTCTTAGAGGGTACTATGAATGTTCTACCATGTTCCATTTACACACTAAAGGAGTGATACAAGTTATAAGGTGTGCAGTTAAGCCAACATTTCTATTTGCAAATAAGGGGTTTCCAAGTGCAAGCCCAAGTACTTATAACATCTCAGGTGGTAGTTGCTAACTTACTAGGTTCAGTCGATATAGTCGTTCAGAATCATTGATCCTATTTCCCTATCGAGCAGCAGCACCTGTTAAAAACAAAGAGAAGAATTCTCAATTTATCCTAAGATCCGCTTTTGTCCGATCCATGTCATAGATCTGATAAAAGCCAGACTAACCAATCAAGTACCTCGTATTTTACTGTGGAGGCACTTTCAGCAATTTATTGCTTATTGCTTTATTGTGTATTTTACCTACTTGATAGCTTAATCTGGCTTTTATGGAGGCACTTTCAACAATATATTTCTGTAGTGTAATTCAAATATAATAAATATTAATATCGTACACATATTTCGCTTGCTCTTTTTTTCTTTGTACACTATATCATACATATTATCAATAAATATATTTATATAAATCATGTTCCGCAAGCATTGGAATACGACTCATGGGCTTACCTAATTTTGAATTTAAATCTTAGATATTTAGAGCCTTATTTTGTTATTTATTTGGATTCAAAGTTACTCAAAGATGACCTTCTATGGCTAAGCATACTAAACATGATACAACAACAGCAATTACTAATTTATCTGCCAATATATTACTGAAAAGTCGAAAACTCAGTGATTCTACAAGGTAAACGCTCACCTGACCTGTTAGAAAAAAATAAATAGGAATAGAGATAGAATAAAAGTAACCCGAAAACTCAGTGATTCTGAATTTTCTGATCTTGACATTCAAATTTGCCAAATTTGTTTGTTTACTATAATTTAACAAAAAGCATTAAACGATATATCAAAACGATGCATGAAGTGTGGAGTTGTTAGTGCATTCCAAGTATGTCTGTCCAGTAGGAGTGAAGTGTGGAGTTGATATAATTTAAAGATTGAGAAGAGGTAGGGCCAAAGCAGTAAAAGAACGTAACTTTTCAAGTTTCTAGGATTACAAAAAGCTGTTATCAAATAAAACTGCCAATGCCATGACGTAAATTGTTGAAAGCGCCTCCGTAAAAGCCAAACTAAGCAATGAAGTACCTTGTATTTTATGTCTAACCTAACCTACATGATTTTTAATTGTCTTAATCATTATCTCACATCAGTTCAAATGAAATGATTCATTAAAGAGGAATCATGCCATATCGAGATTTGATCATTGATTGATACAATTTTTATTTTGGTTAATCGTTGAATAGGCTAGAATGAAATAACAATGGTTTTGGAGAGATAGTCGGTGTGGAAGTAAACCAACATTTCTATTGGCAAATAGGAGGTTTTCAAGTGTTGACAGACGGCTAGAATTTCTTCGAATATATTGTAGAATTCATTTAAGACAAGAGCGAAACTTAAAATTGATAAGATTTAGGTGCGCTTTTACAACGGAGAATCATACGGTTTCTTTATGAGGAGTTAGTTGCACCTATGAATGATATAAATACTTCTGCTGAATCATTGATCCTAGTTCCCTATCAAGTAGCACCACCAATAACGCTTGGCCATCCAAATTCCCTTTTGATTCCAAGTGCAACTGACCTTGAATATTCTTTAAGCCCCTAGTGATGGATCGACCTGGTACCTAAAGGTTGGTTTCAAATTTAGATTTATGGCTTATATTGGTTGACCTTCAATAGCTCTTGGGTGATTTTGAAATCTTAGGATACAATGATGTATATATATTATGATTGATATCGCGAAGGTAAAGGGACTCTAAACCGCAACGTTAGCTTGGTAGGATAGGGGTATAGTTGACGTCGATTCATCATTTTTAACATCAATAATTCAAAACCAAACGTGAAACTTTGTTTTCATTCCGATTCTTTATGCAATATGGATAGATTTACGAATTTAAAGACTAAACGAAAAAATTTACGATGTATGACATTTCACGTGGTCAAATAATTAATTTATTGACCGAAATATATGATTAAATTAGGCAGGATTGTAGAAAAAGAAATGGTTGAATCAAAATAATTCCTTCTTAATTTGCAATTTTGTTAGAGGGTACTATGAATGTTCTACCATGTTCCATTTACACACTAAAGGAGTGATACAAGATATAAGGTGTGCAGTTAAGCCAACATTTCTATTTGCAAATAAGGGGTTTCCAAGTGCAAGCCCAAGTACTTATAACATCTCAGGTGGTAGTTGCTAACTTACTAGGTTCAGTCGATATAGTCGTTCAGAATCATTGATCCTATTTCCCTATCGAGCAGCAGCACCTGTTAAAAACAAAGAGAAGAATTCTCAATTTATCCTAAGATCTGCTTTTGTCCGATCCATGTCATAGATCTGATAAAAGCCAGACTAACCAATCAAGTACCTCGTATTTTACTGTGGAGGCACTTTCAGCAATTTATTGCTTATTGCTTTATTGTGTATTTTACCTACTTGATAGCTTAATCTTGGCTTTTATGGAGGCACTTTCAACAATATATTTCTGTAGTGTAATTCAAATATAATAAATATTAATATCGTACACATATTTTGCTTGCTCTTTTTTTCTTTGTACACTATATCATACATATCATCAATAAATATATTTATATAAATCATGTTCCGCAAGCATTGGAATACGATTCATGGGCTTACCTAATTTTGAATTTAAATCTTAGATATTGAAAGCCTTATTTTGTTATTTATTTGGATTCAAAGTTACTCAAAGATGACCTTCTATGGCTAAGCATACTAAACATGATACAACAACAACAATTACTAATTTATCTGCCAATATATTACTGAAAAGTCGAAAACTCAGTGATTCTACAAGGTAAACGCTCACCTGACCTGTTAAAAAAAAATAAATAAGAATAGAGATAGAATAAAAGTAACCCGAAAACTCAGTGATTCTGAATTTTCTGATCTTGACATTCAACTTTGCCAAATTTGTTTGTTTACTATAATTTAACAAAAAGCATTAAACGATATATCAAAACGATGCATGAAGTGTGGAGTTGTTAGTGCATTCCAAGTATGTCTGTCCAGTAGGAGTGAAGTGTGGAGTTGATATAATTTAAAGATTGAGAAGAGGTAGGGCCAAAGCAGTAAAAGAACGTAACTTTTCAAGTTTCTAGGATTACAAAAAGGTATTATCAAATAAAACTGCTAATGCCATGACGTAAATTGTTGAAAGTGCCTCCATAAAAGCCAAACTAAGCAATGAAGTACCTTGTATTTAATGCCTAACCTAACCTACATGATTTTTAATTGTCTTAATCATTATCTCACATCAGTTCAAATGAAATGATTCATTAAAGAGGAATCATGCCATATCGAGATTTGATCATTGATTGATACAATTTTTATTTTGGTTAATTGTTAAATAGGCTAGAATGAAATAACAATGGTTTTGGAGAGATAGTCGGTGTGGAAGTAAACAAACATTTCTATTGGCAAATAGGAGGTTTACAAGTGTTGACAGACGGCTAGAATTTCTTCGAATATGTTGTAGAATTCATTTAAGACATGAGCGAAACTTAAAATTGATAAGATTTAGGTGCGATTTTACAACGGAGAATCATACAGTGTCTTTATGAGGAGTTAGTTGCACCTATGAATGATATAAATACTACTGCTGAATCATTGATCCTAGTTCCCTATCAAGTAGCACCACCAATAACGCTTGGCCATCCAAATTCCCTTTTGATTCCAAGTTCAATTGACCTTGAATATTCTTTAAGCCCCTAGTGATGGATCGACCTGGTACCTAAAGGTTGGTTTCAAATTTAGATTTATGGCTTATATTGGTTGACCTTCAATAGCTCTTGGGTGATTTTGAAATCTTAGGATACAATGATGTATATATATTATGATTGATATCGCGAAGGTAAAGGGACTCTAAACCGCAACGTTAGCTTGGTAGGATAAGGGTATAGTTGACGTCGATTCATCATTTTTAACATCAATAATTCAAAACCAAACTTGAAACTTTGTTTTCATTCCGATTCTTTATGCAATATGGATAGATTTACGAATTTAAAGACTAAACGAAAAAATTTACGATGTATGACATTTCACGTGGTCAATTAATTAATTTATTGACCGAAATATATGATTAAATTAGGCAAGATTGTAGAAAAAGAAATGGTTGAATCAAAATAATTCCTTCTTAATTTGCAATTTTGTTAGAGGGTACTATGAATGTTCTACCATGTTCCATTTACACACTAAAGGAGTGATACAAGATATAAGGTGTGCAGTTAAGCCAACATTTCTATTTGCAAATAAGGGGTTTCCAAGTGCAAGCCCAAGTACTTATAACATATCAGGTGGTAGTTGCTAACTTACTAGGTTCAGTCGATATAGTCGTTCAGAATCATTGATCCTATTTCCCTATCGAGCAGCAGCACCTGTTAAAAACAAAGAGAAGAATTCTCAATTTATCCTAAGATCCGCTTTTGTCCGATCCATGTCATAGATCTGATAAAAGCCAGACTAACCAATCAAGTACCTCGTATTTTACTGTGGAGGCACTTTCAGCAATTTATTGCTTATTGCTTTATTGTGTATTTTACCTACTTGATAGCTTAATCTTGGCTTTTATGGAGGCACTTTCAATAATATATTTCTCTAGTGTAATTTAAATATAATAAATATTAATATCGTACACATATTTCGCTTGCTCTTTTTTTCTTTGTACACTATATCATACATATCATCAATAAATATATTTATATAAATCATGTTCCGCAAGCATTGGAATGCGATTCATGGGCTTACCTAATTTTGAATTTAAATCTTAGATATTTAAAGCCTTATTTTGTTATTTATTTGGATTCAAAGTTACTCAAAGATGACCTTCTATGGCTAAGCATACTAAACATGATACAACAACAACAATTACTAATTTATCTGCCAATATATTACTGAAAAGTCGAAAACTCAGTGATTCTACAAGGTAAACGCTCACCTGACCTGTTAAAAAAAAATAAATAGGAATAGAGATAGAATAAAAGTAACCCGAAAACTCAGTGATTCTGAATTTTCTGATCTTGACATTCAAATTTGCCAAATTTGTTTGTTTACTATAATTTAACAAAAAGCATTAAACGATATATCAAAACGATGCATGAAGTGTGGAGTTGTTAGTGCATTCCAAGTATGTCTGTCCAGTAGGAGTGAAGTGTGGAGTTGATATAATTTAAAGATTGAGAAGAGGTAGGGTCAAAGCAGATAAAGAATGTAACTTTTCAAGTTTCTCGGATTACAAAAAGGTATTATCAAATAAAACTGCTAATGCCATGACGTAAATTGTTGAAAGCGCCTCCATAAAAGCCAAACTAAGCAATGAAGTACCTTGTATTTTATGCCTAACCTAACCTACATGATTTTTAATTGTCTTAATCATTATCTCACATCAGTTCAAATGAAATGATTCATTAAAGAGGAATCATGCCATATCGAGATTTGATCATTGATTGATACAATTTTTATTTTGGTTAATTGTTGAATAGGCTAGAATGAAATAACAATGGTTTTGGAGAGATAGTCGGTGTGGAAGTAAACCAACATTTCTATTGGCAAATAGGAGGTTTACAAGTGTTGACAGACGGCTAGAATTTCTTCGAATATGTTGTAGAATTCATTTAAGACATGAGCGAAACTTAAAATTGATAAGATTTAGGTGCGCTTTTACAACGGAGAATCATACGGTTTCTTTATGAGGAGTTAGTTGCACCTATGAATGATATAAATACTACTGCTGAATCATTGATCCTAGTTCCCTATCAAGTAGCACCACCAATAACGCTTGGCCATCCAAATTCCCTTTTGATTCCAAGTGCAACTGACCTTGAATATTCTTTAAGCCCCTAGTGATGGATCGACCTGGTACCTAAAGGTTGGTTTCAAATTTAGATTTATGGCTTATATTGGTTGACCTTCAATAGCTCTTGGGTGATTTTGAAATCTTAGGATACAATGATGTATATATATTATGATTGATATCGCGAAGGTAAAGGGACTCTAAACCGCAACGTTAGCTTGGTAGGATAGGGGTATAGTTGACGTCGATTCATCATTTTTAACATCAATAATTCAAAACCAAACGTGAAACTTTGTTTTCATTCCGATTCTTTATGCAATATGGATAGTTTTACAAATTTAAAGACTAAACGAAAAAATTTACAATGTATGACATTTCACGTGGTGAATTAATTAATTTATTGACCGAAATATATGATTAAATTAGGCAGGATTGTAGAAAAAGAAATGGTTGAATCAAAATAATTCCTTCTTAATTTGCAATTTTGTTAGAGGGTACTATGAATGTTCTACCATGTTCCATTTACACACTAAAGGAGTGATACAAGTTATAAGGTGTGCAGTTAAGCCAACATTTCTATTTGCAAATAAGGGGTTTCCAAGTGCAAGCCCAAGTACTTATAACATCTCAGGTGGTAGTTGCTAACTTACTAGGTTCAGTCGATATAGTCGTTCAGAATCATTGATCCTATTTCCCTATCGAGCAGCAGCACCTGTTAAAAACAAAGAGAAGAATTCTCAATTTATCCTAAGATCCGCTTTTGTCCGATCCATGTCATAGATCTGATAAAAGCCAGACTAACCAATCAAGTACCTCGTATTTTACTGTGGAGGCACTTTCAGCAATTTATTGCTTATTGCTTTATTGTGTATTTTACCTACTTGATAGCTTAATCTGGCTTTTATGGAGGCACTTTCAACAATATATTTCTGTAGTGTAATTCAAATATAATAAATATTAATATCGTACACATATTTCGCTTGCTCTTTTTTTCTTTGTACACTATATCATACATATCATCAACAAATATATTTATATAAATCATGTTCCGCAAGCATTGGAATACGATTCATGGGCTTACCTAATTTTGAATTTAAATCTTAGATATTTAGAGCCTAATTTTGTTATTTATTTGGATTCAAAGTTACTCAAAGATGACCTTCTATGGCTAAGCATACTAAACATGATACAACAACAACAATTACTAATTTATCTGCCAATATATTACTGAAAAGTCGAAAACTCAGTGATTCTACAAGGTAAACGCTCACCTGACCTGTTAGAAAAAAATAAATAGGAATAGAGATAGAATAAAAGTAACCCGAAAACTCAGTGATTCTGAATTTTCTGATCTTGACATTCAAATTTGCCAAATTTGTTTGTTTACTATAATTTAACAAAAAGCATTAAACGATATATCAAAACGATGCATGAAGTGTGGAGTTGTTAGTGCATTCCAAGTATGTCTCTCCAGTAGGAGTGAAGTGTGGAGTTGATATAATTTAAAGATTGAGAAGAGGTAGGGCCAAAACAGTAAAAGAACGTAACTTTTCAAGTTTCTAGGATTACAAAAAGGTATTATCAAATAAAACTGCTAATGCCATGACGTAAATTGTCGAAAGCGCCTCAATAAAAGCCAAACTAAGCAATGAAGTACCTTGTATTTTATGCCTAACCTAACCTACATGATTTTTAATTGTCTTAATCATTATCTCACATCAGTTCAAATGAAATGATTCATTAAAGAGGAATCATGCCATATCGAGATTTGATCATTGATTGATACAATTTTTATTTTGGTTAATTGTTGAATAGGCTAGAATGAAATAACAATGGTTTTTGAGAGATAGTCGGTGTGGAAGTAAACCAACATTTCTATTGGCAAATAGGAGGTTTACAAGTGTTGACAGACGGCTAGAATTTCTTCGAATATGTTGTAGAATTCATTTAAGACATGAGCGAAACTTAAAATTTATAAGATTTAGGTGCGCTTTTACAACGGAGAATCATACGGTTTCTTTATGAGGAGTTAGTTGCACCTATGAATGATAAAAATACTACTGCTGAATCATTGATCCTAGTTCCCTATCAAGTAGCACCACCAATAACGCTTGGCCATCCAAATTCCCTTTTGATTCCAAGTGCAACTGACCTTGAATATTCTTTAAGCCCCTAGTGATGGATCGACCTGGTACCTAAAGGTTGGTTTCAATTTTAGATTTATGGCTTATATTGGTTGACCTTCAATAGATCTTGGGTGATTTTGAAATCTTAGGATACAATGATGTATATATATTATAATTGATATCGCGAAGGTAAAGGGACTCTAAACCTCAACGTTAACTTGGTAGGATAGGGGTATAGTTGACGTCGATTCATCATTTTTAACATCAATAATTCAAAACCAAACGTGAAACTTTGTTTTCATTTCGATTCTTTATGCAATATGGATAGATTTACGAATTTATAGACTAAACGAAAAAATTTACGATGTATGACATTTCACGTGGTCAATTAATTAATTTATTGACCGAAATATATGATTAAATTAGGCAGGATTGTAGAAAAAGAAATGGTTGAATCAAAATAATTCCTTCTTAATTTGCAATTTTGTTAGAGGGTACTATGAATGTTCTACCATGTTCCATTTACACACTAAAGGAGTGATACAAGATATAAGGTGTGCAGTTAAGCCAACATTTCTATTTGCAAATAAGGGGTTTCCAAGTGCAAGCCCAAGTACTTATAACATCTCAGGTGGTAGTTGCTAACTTACTAGGTTCAGTCGATATAGTCGTTCAGAATCATTGATCCTATTTCCCTATCGAGCAGCAGCACCTGTTAAAAACAAAGAGAAGAATTCTCAATTTATCCTAAGATCCGCTTTTGTCCGATCCATGTCATAGATCTGATAAAAGCCAGATTAACCAATCAAGTACCTCGTATTTTACTGTGGAGGCACTTTCAGCAATTTATTGCTTATTGCTTTATTGTGTATTTTACCTACTTGATAGCTTAATCTTGGCTTTTATGGAGGCACTTTCAACAATATATTTCTGTAGTGTAATTCAAATATAATAAATATTAATATCGTACACATATTTTGCTTGCTCTTTTTTTCTTTATACACTATATCATACATATCATCAATAAATATATTTATATAAATCATGTTCCGCAAGCATTGGAATACGATTCATGGGCTTACCTAATTTTGAATTTAAATCTTAGATATTTAGAGCCTTATTTTGTTATTTATTTGGATTCAAAGTTACTCAAAGATGACCTTCTATGGCTAAGCATACTAAACATGATACAACAACAACAATTACTAATTTATCTGCCAATATATTACTGAAAAGTCGAAAACTCAGTGATTCTACAAGGTAAACGCTCACCTGACCTGTTAGAAAAAAATAAATAGGAATAGAGATAGAATAAAAGTAACCCGAAAACTCAGTGATTCTGAATTTTCTGATCTTGACATTCAAATTTGCCAAATTTGTTTGTTTACTATAATTTAACAAAAAGCATTAACGATATATCAAAAGGATGCATGAAGTGTGGAGTTGTTAGTGCATTCCAAGTATGTCTGTCCAGTAGGAGTGAAGTGTGGAGTTGATATAATTTAAAGATTGAGAAGAGGTAGGGTCAAAGCAGATAAAGAATGTAACTTTTCAAGTTTCTAGGATTACAAAAAGGTATTATGAAATAAAACTGCTAATGCCATGACGTAAATTGTTGAAAGCGCCTCCATAAAAGCCAAACTAAGCAATGAAGTACCTTGTATTTTATGCCAAACCTAACCTACATGATTTTTAATTGTCTTAATCATTATCTCACATCAGTTCAAATGAAATGATTCGTTAAAGAGGAATCATGCCATATCGAGATTTGATCATTGATTGATACAATTTTTATTTTGGTTAATTGTTGAATAGGCTAGAATGAAATAACAATGGTTTTGGAGAGATAGTCGGTGTGGAAGTAAACCAACATTTCTATTGGCAAATAGGAGGTTTACAAGTGTTGACAGACGGCTAGAATTTCTTCGAATATGTTGTAGAATTCATTTAAGACATGAGCGAAACTTAAAATTGATAAGATTTAGGTGCGCTTTTACAACGGAGAATCATAAGTTTTCTTTATGAGGAGTTAGTTGCACCTATGAATGATATAAATACTATTGCCGAATCATTGATCCTAGTTCCCTATCAAGTAGCACCACCAATAACGCTTGGCCATCCAAATTCCCTTTTGATTCCAAGTGCAACTGACCTTGAATATTCTTTAAGCCCCTAGTGATGGATCGACCTGGTACCTAAAGGTTGGTTTCAAATTTAGATTTATGGCTTATATTGGTTGACCTTCAATAGCTCTTGGGTGATTTTGAAATCTTAGGATACAATGATGTATATATATTATGATTAATATCGCGAAGGTAAAGGGACTATAAACCGCAACGTTAGCTTGGTAGGATAGGGGTATAGTTGACGTCGATTCATCATTTTTAACATCAATAATTCAAAACCAAACGTGAAACTTTGTTTTCTTTCCGATTCTTTATGCAATATGGATAGATTTACGAATTTAAAGACTAAACGAAAAAATTTACGATGTATGACATTTCACGTGGTCAATTAATTAATTTATTGACCGAAATATATGATTAAATTAGGCAGGATTGTAGAAAAAGAAATGGTTGAATCAAAATAATTCCTTCTTAATTTGCAATTTTGTTAGAGGGTACTATGAATGTTCTACCAGGTTCCATTTACACACTAAAGGAGTGATACAAGATATAAGGTGTGCAGTTAAGCCAATATTTCTATTTGCAAATATGGGGTTTCCAAGTGCAAGCCCAAGTACTTATAACATCTCAGGTGGTAGTTGCTAACTTACTAGGTTCAGTCGATATAGTCGTTCAGAATCATTGATCCTATTTCCCTATCGAGCAGCAGCACCTGTTAAAAACAAAGAGAAGAATTCTCAATTTATCCTAAGATCCGCTTTTGTCTGATCCATGTCATAGATCTGATAAAAGCCAGACTAACCAATCAAGTACCTCGTATTTTACTGTGGAGGCACTTTCAGCAATTTATTGCTTATTGCTTTATTGTGTATTTTACCTACTTGATAGCTTAATCTGGCTTTTATGGAGGCACTTTCAACAATATATTTCTGTAGTGTAATTTAAATATAATAAATATTAATATCGTACACATATTTCGCTTGCTCTTTTTTTCTTTGTACACTATATCATACATATCATCAATAAATATATTTATATAAATCATGTTCCGCAAGCATTGGAATGCGATTCATGGGCTTACCTAATTTTGAATTTAAATCTTAGATATTTAAAGCCTTATTTTGTTATTTATTTGGATTCAAAGTTACTCAAAGATGGCCTTCTATGGCTAAGCATACTAAACATGATACAACAACAACAATTACTAATTTATCTGCCAATATATTACTGAAAAGTCGAAAACTCAGTGATTCTACAAGGTAAACGCTCACCTGACCTGTTAGAAAAAAATAAATAGGAATAGAGATAGAATAAAAGTAACCCGAAAACTCAGTGATTCTGAATTTTCTGATCTTGACATTCAAATTTGCCAAATTTGTTTGTTTACTATAATTTAACAAAAAGCATTAAACGATATATCAAAACGATGCATGAAGTGTGGAGTTGTTAGTGCATTCCAAGTATGTCTGTCCAGTAGGAGTGAAGTGTGGAGTTGATATAATTTAAAGATTGAGAAGAGGTAGGGCCAAAGCAGTAAAAGAAGGTAACTTTTCAAGTTTCTAGGATTACAAAAAGGTATTATCAAATAAAACTGCTAATGCCATGACGTAAATTGTTGAAAGCGCCTCCATAAAAGCCAAACTAAGCAATGAAGTACCTTGTATTTTATGCCTAACCTAACCTACATGATTTTTAATTGTCTTAATCATTATCTCACATCAGTTCAAATGAAATGATTCATTAAAGAGGAATCTTGCCATATCGAGATTTGATCATTGATTGATACAATTTTTATTTTGGTTAATTGTTGAATAGGCTAGAATGAAATAACAATGGTTTTGGAGAGATAGTCGGTGTGGAAGTAAACCAACATTTCTATTGGCAAATAGGAGGTTTACAAGTGTTGACAGACGGCTAGAATTTCTTCGAATATGTTGTAGAATTCATTTAAGACATGAGCGAAACTTAAAATTGATAAGATTTAGGTGCGCTTTTACAACGGAGAATCATACGGTTTCTTTATGAGGAGTTAGTTGCACCTATGAATGATATAAATACTACTACTGAATCATTGATCCTAGTTCCCTATCAAGTAGCACCACCAATAAAGCTTGGCCATCCAAATTCCCTTTTGATTCCAAGTGCAACTGACCTTGAATATTCTTTAAGCCCCTAGTGATGGATCGACCTGGTACCTAAAGGTTGGTTTCAAATTTAGATTTATGGCTTATATTGGTTGACCTTCAATAGCTTTTGGGTGATTTTGAAATCTTAGGATACAATGATGTATATATATTATGATTGAAATCGCGAAGGTAAAGGGACTCTAAACCGCAACGTTAGCTTGGTAGGATAGGGGTATAGTTGACGTCGATTCATCATTTTTAACATCAATAATTCAAAACCAAACGTGAAACTTTGTTTTCATTCCGATTCTTTATGCAATATGGATAGTTTTACGAATTTAAAGACTAAACGAAAAAATTTACGATGTATGACATTTCACGTGGTGAATTAATTAATTTATTGACCGAAATATATGATTAAATTAGGCAGGATTGTAGAAAAAGAAATGGTTGAATCAAAATAATTCCTTCTTAATTTGCAATTTTGTTAGAGGGTACTATGAATGTTCTACCATGTTCCATTTACACACTAAAGGAGTGATACAAGATATAAGGTGTGCAGTTAAGCCAACATTTCTATTTGCAAATAAGGGGTTTCCATGTGCAAGCCCAAGTACTTATAACATCTCAGGTGGTAGTTGCTAACTTACTAGGTTCAGTCGATATAGTCGTTCATAATCATTGATCCTATTTCCCTATTGAGCAGCAGCACCTGTTAAAAACAAAGAGAAGAATTCTCAATTTATCCTAAGATCCGCTTTTGTCCGATCCATGTCATAGATCTGATAAAAGCCAGACTAACCAATCAAGTACCTCGTATTTTACTGTGGAGGCACTTTCAGCAATTTATTGCTTATTGCTTTATTGTGTATTTTACCTACTTGATAGCTTAATCTGGCTTTTATGGAGGCACTTTCAACAATATATTTCTGTAGTGTAATTCAAATATAATAAATATTAATATCGTACACATATTTCGCTTGCTTTTTTTTTCTTTGTACACTATATCATACATATTATCAATAAATATATTTATATAAATCATGTTCCGCAAGCATTGGAATACGATTCATGGGCTTACCTAATTTTGAATTTAAATCTTAGATATTTAGAGCCTTATTTTGTTATTTATTTGGATTCAAAGTTACTCAAAGATGACCTTCTATGGCTAAGCATACTAAACATGATACAACAACATCAATTACTAATTTATCTGCCAATATATTACTGAAAAGTCGAAAACTCAGTGATTCTACAAGGTAAACGCTCACCTGACCTGTTAGAAAAAAATAAATAGGAATAGAGATAGAATAAAAGTAACCCGAAAACTCAGTGATTCTGAATTTTCTGATCTTGACATTCAAATTTGCCAAATTTGTTTGTTTACTATAATTTAACAAAAAGCATTAAACGATATATCAAAACGATGCATGAAGTGTGGAGTTGTTAGTGCATTCCAAGTATGTCTGTCCAGTAGGAGTGAAGTGTGGAGTTGATATAATTTAAAGATTGAGAAGAGGTAGGGCCAAAGCAGTAAAAGAAGGTAACTTTTCAAGTTTCTAGGATTACAAAAAGGTATTATCAAATAAAACTGCTAATGCCATGACGTAAATTGTTGAAAGCGCCTCCATAAAAGCGAAACTAAGCAATGAAGTACCTTGTATTTTATGCCTAACCTAACCTACATGATTTTTAATTGTCTTAATCATTATCTCACATCAGTTCAAATGAAATGATTCATTAAAGAGGAATCATGCCATATCGAGATTTGATCATTGATTGATACAATTTTTATTTTGGTTAATTGTTGAATAGGCTAGAATGAAATAACAATGGTTTTGGAGAGATAGTCGGTGTGGAAGTAAACCAACATTTCTATTGGCAAATAGGAGGTTTACAAGTGTTGACAGACGGCTAGAATTTCTTCGAATATGTTGTAGAATTCATTTAAGACATGAGCGAAACTTAAAATTGATAAGATTTAGGTGCGCTTTTACAACGGAGAATCATACGGTTTCTTTATGAGGAGTTAGTTGCACCTATGAATGATATAAATACTACTGCTGAATCATTGATCCTAGTTCCCTATCAAGTAGCACCACCAATAACGCTTGGCCATCCAAATTCCCTTTTGATTCCAAGTGCAACTGACCTTGAATATTCTTTAAGCCCCTAGTGATGGATCGACCTGGTACCTAAAGGTTGGTTTCAAATTTAGATTTATGGCTTATATTGGTTGACCTTCAATAGCCCTTGGGTGATTTTGAAATCTTAGGATACAATGATGTATATATATTATGATTGATATCGCGAAGGTAAAGGGACTATAAACCGCAACGTTAGCTTGGTAGGATAGGGGTATAGTTGACGTCGATTCATCATTTTTAACATCAATAATTCAAAACCAAACGTGAAACTTTGTTTTCTTTCCGATTCTTTATGCAATATGGATAGATTTACGAATTTAAAGACTAAACGAAAAAATTTACGATGTATGACATTTCACGTGGTCAATTAATTAATTTATTGACCGAAATATATGATTAAATTAGGCAGGATTGTAGAAAAAGACATGGTTGAATCAAAATAATTCCTTCTTAATTTGCAATTTTGTTAGAGGGTACTATGAATGTTCTACCATGTTCCATTTACACACTAAAGGAGTGATACAAGATATAAGGTGTGCAGTTAAGCCAACATTTCTATTTGCAAATAAGGGGTTTCCAAGTGCAAGCCCAAGTACTTATAACATCTCAGGTGGTAGTTGCTAACTTACTAGGTTCAGTCGATATAGTCGTTCAGAATCATTGATCCTATTTCCCTATCGAGCAGCAGCACCTGTTAAAAACAAAGAGAAGAATTCTCAATTTATCCTAAGATCCGCTTTTGTCCGATCCATGTCATAGATCTGATAAAAGCCAGCCTAACCAATCAAGTACCTCGTATTTTACTGTGGAGGCACTTTCAGCAATTTATTGCTTATTGCTTTATTGTGTATTTTACCTACTTGATAGCTTAATCTTGGCTTTTATGGAGGCACTTTCAACAATATATTTCTGTAGTGTAATTCAAATATAATAAATATTAATATCGTACACATATTTCGCTTGCTCTTTTTTTCTTTATACACTATATCATACATATCATCAATAAATATATTTATATAAATCATGTTCCGCAAGCATTGGAATACGATTCATGGGCTTACCTAATTTTGAATTTAAATCTTAGATATTTAGAGCCTTATTTTGTTATTTATTTGGATTCAAAGTTACTCAAAGATGACCTTCTATGGCTAAGCATACTAAACATGATACAACAACAACAATTACTTATTTATCTGCCAATATATTACTGAAAAGTCGAAAACTCAGTGATTCTACAAGGTAAACGCTCACCTGACCTGTTAGAAAAAAATAAATAGGAATAGAGATAGAATAAAAGTAACCCGAAAACTCAGTGATTCTGAATTTTCTGATCTTGACATTCAAATTTGCCAAATTTGTTTGTTTACTATAATTTAACAAAAAGCATTAACGATATATCAAAACGATGCATGAAGTGTGGAGTTGTTAGTGCATTCCAAGTATGTCTGTCCAGTAGGAGTGAAGTGTGGAGTTGATATAATTTAAAGATTGAGAAGAGGTAGGGTCAAAGCAGATAAAGAATGTAACTTTTCAAGTTTCTAGGATTACAAAAAGGTATTATGAAATAAAACTGCTAATGCCATGACGTAAATTGTTGAAAGCGCCTCCATAAAAGCCAAACTAAGCAATGAAGTACCTTGTATTTTATGCCTAACCTAACCTACATGATTTTTAATTGTCTTAATCATTATCTCACATCAGTTCAAATGAAATGATTCGTTAAAGAGGAATCATGCCATATCGAGATTTGATCATTGATTGATACAATTTTTATTTTGGTTAATTGGTGAATAGGCTAGAATGAAATAACAATGGTTTTGGAGAGATAGTCGGTGTGGAAGTAAACCAACATTTCTATTGGCAAATAGGAGGTTTACAAGTGTTGACAGACGGCTAGAATTTCTTCGAATATGTTGTAGAATTCATTTAAGACATGAGCGAAACTTAAAATTGATAAGATTTAGGTGCGCTTTTACAACGGAGAATCATACGGTTTCTTTATGAGGAGTTAGTTGCACCTATGAATGATATAAATACTACTACTGAATCATTGATCCTAGTTCCCTATCAAGTAGCACCACCAATAACGCTTGGCCATCCAAATTCCCTTTTGATTCCAAGTGCAACTGACCTTGAATATTCTTTAAGCCCCTAGTGATGGATCGACCTGGTACCTAAAGGTTGGTTTCAAATTTAGATTTATGGCTTATATTGGTTGACCTTCAATAGCTCTTGGGTGATTTTGAAATCTTAGGATACAATGATGTATATATATTATGATTGATATCGCGAAGGTAAAGGGACTCTAAACCGCAACGTTAGCTTGGTAGGATAGGGTTATAGTTGACGTCGATTCATCATTTTTAACATCAATAATTCAAAACCAAAAGTGAAACTTTGTTTTCATTCTGATTCTTTATGCAATATGGATAGTTTTACGAATTTAAAGACTAAACGAAAAAATTTACGATGTATGACATTTCACGTGGTGAATTAATTAATTTATTGACCGAAATATATGATTAAATTAGGCAGGATTGTAGAAAAAGAAATGGTTGAATCAAAATAATTCCTTCTTAATTTGCAATTTTGTTAGAGGGTACTATGAATGTTCTACCATGTTCCATTTACACACTAAAGGAGTGATACAAGATATAAGGTGTGCAGTTAAGCCAACATTTCTATTTGCAAATAAGGGGTTTCCATGTGCAAGCCCAAGTACTTATAACATCTCAGGTGGTAGTTGCTAACTTACTAGGTTCAGTCGATATAGTCGTTCAGAATCATTGATCCTATTTCCCTATCGAGCAACAGCACCTGTTAAAAACAAAGAGAAGAATTCTCAATTTATCCTAAGATCCGCTTTTGTCCGATCCATGTCATAGATCTGATAAAAGCCAGACTAACCAATCAAGTACCTCGTATTTTACTGTGGAGGCACTTTCAGCAATTTATTGCTTATTGCTTTATTGTGTATTTTACCTACTTGATAGCTTAATCTGGCTTTTATGGAGGCACTTTCAACAATATATTTCTGTAGTGTAATTCAAATATAATAAATATTAATATCGTACACATATTTCGCTTGCTCTTTTTTTCTTTGTACACTATATCATACATATTATCAATAAATATATTTATATAAATCATGTTCCGCAAGCATTGGAATACGATTCATGGGCTTACCTAATTTTGAATTTAAATCTTAGATATTTAGAGCCTTATTTTGTTATTTATTTGGATTCAAAGTTACTCAAAGATGACCTTCTATGGCTAAGCATACTAAACATGATACAACAACAACAATTACTAATTTATCTGCCAATATATTACTGAAAAGTCGAAAACTCAGTGATTCTACAAGGTAAACGCTCACCTGACCTGTTAGAAAAAAATAAATAGGAATAGAGATAGAATAAAAGTAACCCGAAAACTCAGTGATTCTGAATTTTCTGATCTTGACATTCAAATTTGCCAAATTTGTTTGTTTACTATAATTTAACAAAAAGCATTAAACGATATATCAAAACGATGCATGAAGTGTGGAGTTGTTAGTGCATTCCAAGTATGTCTGTCCAGTAGGAGTGAAGTGTGGAGTTGATATAATTTAAAGATTGAGAAGAGGTAGGGTCAAAGCAGATAAAGAATGTAACTTTTCAAGTTTCTAGGATTACAAAAAGGTATTATCAAATAAAACTGCTAATGCCATGACGTAAATTGTTGAAAGCGCCTCCATAAAAGCCAAACTAAGCAATGAAGTACCTTGTATTTTATGCCTAACCTAACCTACATGATTTTTAATTGTCTTAATCATTATCTCACATCAGTTCAAATGAAATGATTCATTAAAGAGGAATCATGCCATATCGAGATTTGATCATTGATTGATACAATTTTTATTTTGGTTAATTGTTGAATAGGCTAGAATGAAATAACAATGGTTTTGGAGAGATAGTCGGTGTGGAAGTAAACCAACATTTCTATTGGCAAATAGGAGGTTTACAAGTGTTGACAGACGGCTAGAATTTCTTCGAATATGTTGTAGAATTCATTTAAGACATGAGCGAAACTTAAAATTGATAAGATTTAGGTGCGCTTTTACAACGGAGAATCATACGGTTTCTTTATGAGGAGTTAGTTGCACCTATGAATGATATAAATACTACTGCTGAATCATTGATCCTAGTTCCCTATCAAGTAGCACCACCAATAACGCTTGGCCATCCAAATTCCCTTTTGATTCCAAGTGCAACTGACCTTGAATATTCTTTAAGCCCCTAGTGATGGATCGACCTGGTACCTAAAGGTTGGTTTCAAATTTAGATTTATGGCTTATATTGGTTGACCTTCAATAGCTCTTGGGTGATTTTGAAATCTTAGGATACAATGATGTATATATATTATGATTGATATCGCGAAGGTAAAGGGACTATAAACCGCAACGTTAGCTTGGTAGGATAGGGGTATAGTTGACGTCGATTCATCATTTTTAACATCAATAATTCAAAACCAAACGTGAAACTTTGTTTTCTTTCCGATTCTTTATGCAATATGGATAGATTTACGAATTTAAAGACTAAACGAAAAAATTTACGATGTATGACATTTCACGTGGTCAATTAATTAATTTATTGACCGAAATATATGATTAAATTAGGCAGGATTGTAGAAAAAGAAATGGTTGAATCAAAATAATTCCTTCTTAATTTGCAATTTTGTTAGAGGGTACTATGAATGTTCTACCATGTTCCATTTACACACTAAAGGAGTGATACAAGATATAAGGTGTGCAGTTAAGCCAACATTTCTATTTGCAAATAAGGGGTTTCCAAGTGCAAGCCCAAGTACTTATAACATCTTAGGTGGTAGTTGCTAACTTACTAGGTTCAGTCGATATAGTCGTTCAGAATCATTGATCCTATTTCCCTATCGAGCAACAGCACCTGTTAAAAACAAAGAGAAGAATTCTCAATTTATCCTAAGATCCGCTTTTGTCCGATCCATGTCATAGATCTGATAAAAGCCAGACTAACCAATCAAGTACCTCATATTTTACTGTGGAGGCACTTTCAGCAATTTATTGCTTATTGCTTTATTGTGTATTTTACCTACTTGATAGCTTAATCTGGCTTTTATGGAGGCACTTTCAACAATATATTTCTGTAGTGTAATTCAAATATAATAAATATTAATATCGTACACATATTTCGCTTGCTCTTTTTTTCTTTGTACACTATATCATACATATCATCAACAAATATATTTATATAAATCATGTTCCGCAAGCATTGGAATACGATTCATGGGCTTACCTAATTTTGAATTTAAATCTTAGATATTTAGAGCCTAATTTTGTTATTTATTTGGATTCAAAGTTACTCAAAGATGACCTTCTATGGCTAAGCATACTAAACATGATACAACAACAACAATTACTAATTTATCTGCCAATATATTACTGAAAAGTCGAAAACTCAGTGATTCTACAAGGTAAACGCTCACCTGACCTGTTAGAAAAAAATAAATAGGAATAGAGATAGAATAAAAGTAACCCGAAAACTCAGTGATTCTGAATTTTCTGATCTTGACATTCAAATTTGCCAAATTTGTTTGTTTACTATAATTTAACAAAAAGCATTAAACGATATATCAAAACGATGCATGAAGTGTGGAGTTGTTAGTGCATTCCAAGTATGTCTCTCCAGTAGGAGTGAAGTGTGGAGTTGATATAATTTAAAGATTGAGAAGAGGTAGGGCCAAAACAGTAAAAGAACGTAACTTTTCAAGTTTCTAGGATTACAAAAAGGTATTATCAAATAAAACTGCTAATGCCATGACGTAAATTGTCGAAAGCGCCTCAATAAAAGCCAAACTAAGCAATGAAGTACCTTGTATTTTATGCCTAACCTAACCTACATGATTTTTAATTGTCTTAATCATTATCTCACATCAGTTCAAATGAAATGATTCATTAAAGAGGAATCATGCCATATCGAGATTTGATCATTGATTGATACAATTTTTATTTTGGTTAATTGTTGAATAGGCTAGAATGAAATAACAATGGTTTTTGAGAGATAGTCGGTGTGGAAGTAAACCAACATTTCTATTGGCAAATAGGAGGTTTACAAGTGTTGACAGACGGCTAGAATTTCTTCGAATATGTTGTAGAATTCATTTAAGACATGAGCGAAACTTAAAATTTATAAGATTTAGGTGCGCTTTTACAACGGAGAATCATACGGTTTCTTTATGAGGAGTTAGTTGCACCTATGAATGATATAAATACTACTGTTGAATCATTGATCCTAGTTCCCTATCAAGTAGCACCACCAATAACGCTTGGCCATCCAAATTCCCTTTTGATTCCAAGTGCAACTGACCTTGAATATTCTTTAAGCCCCTAGTGATGGATCGACCTGGTACCTAAAGGTCGGTTTCAAATTTAGATTTATGGCTTATATTGGTTGACCTTCAATAGCTCTTGGGTGATTTTGAAATCTTAGGATACAATGATGTATATATATTATGATTGATATCGCGAAGGTAAAGGGACTCTAAACCGCAACGTTAGCTTGGTAGGATAGGGGTATAGTTGACGTTGATTCATCATTTTTAACATCAATAATTCAAAACCAAACGTGAAACTTTGTTTTCATTCCGATTCTTTATGCAATATGGATAGATTTACGAATTTAAAGACTAAACGAAAAAATTTACGATGTATGACATTTCACGTGGTCAATTAATTAATTTATTGACCGAAATATATGATTAAATTAGGCAGGATTGTAGAAAAAGAAATGGTTGAATCAAAATAATTCCTTCTTAATTTGCAAACTTGTTAGAGGGTACTATGAATGTTCTACCATGTTCCATTTACACACTAAAGGAGTGATACAAGATATAAGGTGTGCAGTTCAGCCAACATTTCTATTTGCAAATAAGGGGTTTCCAAGTGCAAGCCCAAGTACTTATAACATCTCAGGTGGTAGTTGCTAACTTACTAGGTTCAGTCGATATAGTCGTTCAGAATCATTGATCCTATTTCCCTATCGAGCAGCAGCACCTGTTAAAAACAAAGAGAAGAATTCTCAATTTATCCTAAGATCCGCTTTTGTCCGATCCATGTCATAGATCTGATAAAAGCCAGACTAACCAATCAAGTACCTCGTATTTTACTGTGGAGGCACTTTCAGCAATTTATTGCTTATTGCTTTATTGTGTATTTTACCTACTTGATAGCTTAATCTGGCTTTTATGGAGGCACTTTCAACAATATATTTCTGTAGTGTAATTCAAATATAATAAATATTAATATCGTACACATATTTCGCTTGCTCTTTTTTTCTTTGTACACTATATCATACATATCATCAATAAATATATTTATATAAATCATGTTCCGCAAGCATTGGAATACGATTCATGGGCTTACCTAATTTTGAATTTAAATCTTAGATATTTAGAGCCTTATTTTGTTATTTATTTGGATTCAAAGTTACTCAAAGATGACCTTCTATGGGTAAGCATACTAAACATGATACAACAACAAAAATTACTAATTTATCTGCCAATATATTACTGAAAAGTCGAAAACTCAGTGATTCTACAAGGTAAACGCTCACCTGACCTGTTAGAAAAAAATAAATAGGAATAGAGATAGAATAAAAGTAACCCGAAAACTCAGTGATTCTGAATTTTCTGATCTTGACATTCAAATTTGCCAAATTTGTTTGTTTACTATAATTTAACAAAAAGCAATAAACGATATATCAAAACGATGCATGAAGTGTGGAGTTAGTGCATTCCAAGTATGTCTGTTCAGTAGGAGTGAAGTGTGGAGTTGATATAATTTAAAGATTGAGAAGAGGTAGGGCCAAAGCAGTAAAAGAATGTAACTTTTCAAGTTTCTAGGATTACAAAAAGGTATTATCAAATAAAACTGCTAATGCCATGACGTAAATTGTTGAAAGCGCCTCCATAAAAGCCAAACTAAGCAATGAAGTACCTTGTATTTTATGCCTAACATAACCTACATGATTTTTAATTGTCTTAATCATTATCTCACATCAGTTCAAATGAAATGATTCATTAAAGAGGAATCATGCCATATCGAGATTTGATCATTGATTGATACAATTTTTATTTTGGTTAATTGTTGAATAGGCTAGAATGAAATAACAATGGTTTTGGAGAGATAGTCGGTGTGGAAGTAAACCAACATTTCTATTGGCAAATAGGAGGTTTACAAGTGTTGACAGACGGCTAGAATTTCTTCGAATATGTTGTAGAATTCATTTAAGACATGAGCGAAACTTAAAATTGATAAGATTTAGGTGCGCTTTTACAACGGAGAATCATACTGTTTCTTTATGAGGAGTTAGTTGCACCTATGAATGATATAAATACTACTGCTGAATCATTGATCCTAGTTCCCTATCAAGTAGCACCACCAATAACGCTTGGCCATCCAAATTCCCTTTTGATTCCAAGTGCAACTGACCTTGAATATTCTTTAAGCCCCTAGTGATGGATCGACCTAGTACCTAAAGGTTGGTTTCAATTTTAGATTTATGGCTTATATTGGTTGACCTTCAATAGATCTTGGGTGATTTTGAAATCTTAGGATACAATGATGTATATATATTATGATTGATATCGCGAAGGTACAGGGACTCTAAACCGCAACGTTAGCTTGGTAGGATAGGGGTATAGTTGACGTCGATTCATCATTTTTAACATCAATAATTCAAAACCAAACGTGAAACTTTGTTTTCATTCTGATTCTTTATGCAATATGGATAGATTTACGAATTTAAAGACTAAACGAAAAAATTTACGATGTATGACATTTCACGTGGTGAATTAATTAATTTATTGACCAAAATATATGATTAAATTAGGCAGGATTGTAGAAAAAGAAATGGTTGAATCAAAATAATTCCTTCTTAATTTGCAATTTTGTTAGAGGGTACTATGAATGTTCTACCATGTTCCATTTACACACTAAAGGAGTGATACAAGATATAAGGTGTGCAGTTAAGCCGACATTTCTATTTGCAAATAAGGGGTTTCCAAGTGCAAGCCCAAGTACTTATAACATCTCAGGTGGTAGTTGCTAACTTACTAGGTTCAGTCGATATAGTCGTTCAGAATCATTGATCCTATTTCCCTATCGAGCAACAGCACCTGTTAAAAACAAAGAGAAGAATTCTCAATTTATCCTAAGATCCGCTTTTGTCCGATCCATGTCATAGATCTGATAAAAGCCAGACTAACCAATCAAGTACCTCGTATTTTACTGCGGAGGCACTTTCAGCAATTTATTGCTTATTGCTTTATTGTGTATTTTACCTACTTGATAGCTTAATCTGGCTTTTATGGAGGCACTTTCAACAATATATTTCTGTAGTGTAATTCAAATATAATAAATATTAATATCGTACACATATTTCGCTTGCTCTTTTTTTCTTTGTACACTATATCATACATATCATCAACAAATATATTTATATAAATCATGTTCCGCAAGCATTGGAATACGATTCATGGGCTTACCTAATTTTTAATTTAAATATTAGATATTTAGAGCCTTATTTTGTTATTTATTTGGATTCAAAGTTACTCAAAGATGACCTTCTATGGCTAAGCATACTAAACATGATACAACAACAACAATTAGTAATTTATCTGCCAATATATTACTGAAAAGTCGAAAACTCAGTGATTCTACAAGATAAACGCTCACCTGACCTGTTAGAAAAAAATAAATAGGAATAGAGATAGAATAAAAGTAACCCGAAAACTCAGTGATTCTGAATTTTCTGATCTTGACATTCAAATTTGCCAAATTTGTTTGTTTACTATAATTTAACAAAAAGCATTAAACGATATATCAAAACGATGCATGAAGTGTGGAGTTGTTACTGCATTCCAAGTATGTCTGTCCAGTAGGAGTGAAGTGTGGAGTTGATATAATTTAAAGATTGAGAAGAGGTAGGGCCAAAGCAGTAAAAGAATGTAACTTTTCAAGTTTCTAGGATTACAAAAAGGTATTATCAAATAAAACTGCTAATGCCATGACGTAAATTGTTGAAAGCGCCTCCATAAAAGCCAAACTAAGCAATGAAGTACCTTGTATTTTATGCCTAACCTAACCTACATGATTTTTAATTGTCTTAATCATTATCTCACATCAGTTCAAATGAAATGATTCATTAAAGAGGAATCATGCCATATCGAGATTTGATCATTGATTGATACAATTTTTATTTTGGTTAATTGTTGAATAGGCTAGAATGAAATAACAATGGTTTTGGAGAGATAGTCGGTGTGGAAGTAAACCAACATTTCTATTTGCAAATAGGAGGTTTACAAGTGTTGACAGACGGCTAGAATTTCTTCGAATATGTTGTAGAATTCATTTAAGACATGAGCGAAACTTAAAATTGATAAGATTTAGGTGCGCTTTTACAACGGAGAATCATACGGTTTCTTTATGAGGAGTTAGTTGCACCTATGAATGATGTAAATACTACTGCTGAATCATTGATCCTAGTTCCCTATCAAGTAGCACCACCAATAACGCTTGGCCATCCAAATTCCCTTTTGATTCCAAGTGCAACTGACCTTGAATATTCTTTAAGCCCCTAGTGATGGATCGACCTGGTACCTAAAGGTCGGTTTCAAATTTAGATTTATGGCTTATATTGGTTGACCGTCAATAGCTCTTGGGTGATTTTGAAATCTTAGGATACAATGATGTATATATATTATGATTGATATCGCGAAGGTAAAGGGACTCTAAACCGCAACGTTAGCTTGGTAGGATAGGGGTATAGTTGACGTCGATTCATCATTTTTAACATCAATAATTCAAAACCAAACGTGAAACTTTGTTTTCTTTCCGATTCTTTATGGAATATGGATAGATTTACGAATTTAAAGACTAAACGGAAAAATTTACGATGTATGACATTTCACGTGGTCAATTAATTAATTTATTGACCGAAATATATGATTAAATTAGGCAGGATTGTAGAAAAAGAAATGGTTGAATCAAAATAATTCCTTCTTAATTTGCAATTTTGTTAGAGGGTACTATGAATGTTCTACCATGTTCCATTTACACACTAAAGGAGTGATACAAGATATAAGGTGTGCAGTTAAGCCAACATTTCTATTTGCAATTAAGGGGTTTCCAAGTGCAAGCCCAAGTACTTATAACATCTCAGGTGGTAGTTGCTAACTCACTAGGTTCAGTCGATATAGTCGTTCAGAATCATTGATCCTATTTCCCTATCGAGCAGCAGCACCTGTTAAAAACAAAGAGAAGAATTCTCAATTTATCCTAAGATCCGCTTTTGTCCGATCCATGTCATAGATCTGATAAAAGCCAGACTAACCAATCAAGTACCTCGTATTTTACTGTGGAGGCACTTTCAGCAATTTATTGCTTATTGCTTTATTGTGTATTTTACCTACTTGATAGCTTAATCTGGCTTTTATGGAGGCACTTTCAACAATATATTTCTGTAGTGTAATTCAAATCTAATAAATATTAATATCGTACACATATTTCGCTTGCTCTTTTTTTCTTTGTACACTATATCATACATATCATCAACAAATATATTTATATAAATCATGTTCCGCAAGCATTGGAATACGATTCATGGGCTTACCTAATTTTGAATTTAAATCTTAGATATTTAGAGCCTTATTTTGTTATTTATTTGGATTCAAAGTTACTCAAAGATGACCTTCTATGGCTAAGCATACTAAACATGATACAACAACAACAATTACTAATTTATCTGCCAATATATTACTGAAAAGTCGAAAACTCAGTGATTCTACAAGGTAAACGCTCACCTGACCTGTTAGAAAAAAATAAATAGGAATAGAGATAGAATAAAAGTAACCCGAAAACTCAGTGATTCTGAATTTTCTGATCTTGACATTCAAATTTGCCAAATTTGTTTGTTTACTATAATTTAACAAAAAGCATTAAACGATATATCAAAACGATGCATGAAGTGTGGAGTTGTTAGTGCATTCCAAGTATGTCTGTCCAGTAGGAGTGAAGTGTGGAGTTGATATAATTTGAAGATTGAGAAGAGGTAGGGCCAAAGCAGTAAAAGAATGTAACTTTTCAAGTTTCTAGGATTACAAAAAGGTATTATCAAATAAAACTGCTAACGCCATGACGTAAATTGTTGAAAGCGCCTCCATAAAAGCCAAACTGAGCAATGAAGTACCTTGTATTTTATGCCTAACCTAACCTACATGATTTTTAATTGTCTTAATCATTATCTCACATCAGTTCAAATGAAATGATTCATTAAAGAGGAATCATGCCATATTGAGATTTGATCATTGATTGATACAATTTTTATTTTGGTTAATTGTTGAATAGGCTAGAATGAAATAACAATGGTTTTGGAGAGATAGTCGGTGTGGAAGTAAACCAACATTTCTATTGGCAAATACGAGGTTTACAAGTGTTGACAGACGGCTAGAATTTCTTCGAATATGATGTAGAATTCATTTAAGACATGAGCGAAACTTAAAATTGATAAGATTTAGGTGCGCTTTTACAACGGAGAATCATACGGTTTCTTTATGAGGAGTTAGTTGCACCTATGAATGATATAAATACTACTGCTGAATCATTGATCCTAGTTCCCTATCAAGTAGCACCACCAATAACGCTTGGCCATCCAAATTCCCTTTTGATTCCAAGTGCAACTGACCTTGAATATTCTTTAAGCCCCTAGTCATGGATCGACCTAGTACCTAAAGGTTGGTTTCAAATTTAGATTTATGGCTTATATTGGTTGACCTTCAATAGCTCTTGGGTGATTTTGAAATCTTAGGATACAATGATGTATATATATTATGATTGATATCGCGAAGGTAAAGAGACTCTAAACCGCAACGTTAGCTTGGTAGGATAGGGGTATAGTTGACGTCGATTCATCATTTTTAACATCAATAATTCAAAACCAAACGTGAAACTTTGTTTTCATTCTGATTCTTTATGCAATATGGATAGATTTACGAATTTAAAGACTAAACGAAAAAATTTACGATGTATGACATTTCACGTGGTCAATTAATTAATTTATTGACCGAAATATATGATTAAATTAGGCAGGATTGTAGAAAAAGAAATGGTTGAATCAAAATAATTCCTTCTTAATTTGCAATTTTGTTAGAGGGTACTATGAATGTTCTACCATGTTCCATTTACACACTAAAGGAGTGATACATGATATAAGGTGTGCAGTTAAGCCGACATTTCTATTTGCAAATAAGGGGTTTCCAAGTGCAAGCCCAAGTACTTATAACATCTCAGGTGGTAATTGCTAACTTACTAGGTTCAGTCGATATAGTCGTTCAGAATCATTGATCCTATTTCCCTATCGAGCAGCAGCACCTGTTAAAAACAAAGAGAAGAATTCTCAATTTATCCTAAGATCCGCTTTTGTCCAATCCATGTCATAGATCTGATAAAAGCCAGACTAACCAATCAATTACCTCGTATTTTACTGCGGAGGCACTTTCAGCAATTTATTGCTTATTGCTTTATTGTGTATTTTACCTACTTGATAGCTTAATCTGGCTTTTATGGAGGCACTTTCAACAATATATTTCTGTAGTGTAATTCAAATATAATAAATATTAATATCGTACACATATTTCGCTTGCTCTTTTTTTCTTTGTACACTATATCATACATATCATCAACAAATATATTTATATAAATCATGTTCCGCAAGCATTGGAATACGATTCATGGGCTTACCTAATTTTGAATTTAAATCTTAGATATTTAGAGCCTTATTTTGTTATTTATTTGGATTCAAAGTTACTCAAAGATGACCTTCTATGACTAAGCATACTAAACATGATACAACAACAACAATTACTAATTTATCTGCCAATATATTACTGAAAAGTCGAAAACTCAGTGATTCTACAAGGTAAACGCTTACCTGACCTGTTAGAAGAAAATAAATAGGAATAGAGATAGAATAAAAGTAACCCGAAAACTCAGTGATTCTGAATTTTCTGATCTTGACATTCAAATTTGCCAAATTTGTTTGTTTACTATAATTTAACAAAAAGCATTAAACGATATATCAAAACGATGCATGAAGTGTGGAGTTGTTAGTGCATTCCAAGTATGTCTGTCTAGTAGGAGTGAAGTGTGGAGTTGATATAATTTAAAGATTGAGAAGAGGTAGGGCCAAAGCAGTAAAAGAATGTAACTTTTCAAGTTTCTAGGATTACAAAAAGGTATTATCAAATAAAACTGCTAATGCCATGACGTAAATTGTTGAAAGCGCCTCCATAAAAGCCAAACTAAGCAATGAAGTACCTTGTATTTTATGCCTAACCTAACCTACATGATTTTTAATTGTCTTAATCATTATCTCACATCAGTTCAAATGAAATGATTCATTAAAGAGGAATCATGCCATATCGAGATTTGATCATTGATTGATACAATTTTTATTTTGGTTAATTGTTGAATAGGCTAGAATGAAATAACAATGG
This sequence comes from Nuphar pumila, assembly GCF_984573655.1. Taxonomy (NCBI): domain Eukaryota; kingdom Viridiplantae; phylum Streptophyta; class Magnoliopsida; order Nymphaeales; family Nymphaeaceae; genus Nuphar; species Nuphar pumila. The sequence goes on from NC_143263.1 coordinate 61,101,765, forward strand.
TTTTGGAGAGATAGTCGGTGTGGAAGTAAACCAACATTTCTATTGGCAAATAGGAGGTTTACAAGTGTTGACAGACGGCTAGAATTTCTTCGAATATGTTGTAGAATTCATTTAAGACATGAGCGAAACTTAAAATTGATAAGATTTAGGTGCGCTTTTACAACGGAGAATCATACGGTTTCTTTATGAGGAGTTAGTTGCACCTATGAATGATATAAATACTACTGCTGAATCATTGATCCTAGTTCCCTATCAAGTAGCACCACCAATAACGCTTGGCCATCCAAATTCCCTTTTGATTCCAAGTGCAACTGACCTTGAATATTCTGTAAGCCCCTAGTGATGGATCGACCTGGTACCTAAAGGTTGGTTTCAATTTTAGATTTATGGCTTATATTGGTTGACCTTCAATAGCTCTTGGGTGATTTTGAAATCTTAGGATACAATGATGTATATATATTATGATTGATATCGCGAAGGTAAAGGGACTCTAAACCGCAACGTTAGCTTGGTAGGATAGGGGTATAGTTGACGTCGATTCATCATTTTTAACATCAATAATTCAAAACCAAACGTGAAACTTTGTTTTCTTTCCGATTCTTTATGCAATATGGATAGATTTACGAATTTAAAGACTAAACGAAAAAATTTACGATGTATGACATTTCACGTGTGTTCTCGTCACGAAATTTTTCCCCCGTCTTCCCTTCCTTGCGGAAGAGAAAAAGGAAGGAAACGCTTTCGCGCTTCAAACTTTGACCGGATTTTGGAAATTGTTTTGAAATACTCGCCTCCGTTTTGAAAATTGCGGGAAAATCCATGGGATGGGGCTCGACCTGTCGGTACGAGGTTCGACCGTTCCTGCCGCCTTTAACAGGGGTAATCGAACCAAGGACCAAAATCGTGCTTGACTTAGTTAAATTATCAAAGTTATGTTCTATCCTAAATGCACAGAGAATTCAGGCATGTGCTATGAGATTTTGGAAAATGCAGCTTGGGGAAACATGATGTATGCTTGGAAAATATTTGGAGTTGAAAAGATTCTCTCAGAAAAAAGCTGAAAGTCAATTTCTCAGGAAACTCAGATAAAAAGGGTTTTTGAAAACATGAGAAAGCTTATAAAGATGTGAGAAAATCAGGAATAGTTGAAAATCTTGGGAAAATGGAAGTGATTCTTGAGAAAAGATGAACCTTTTGAAAAGGGAAACACTTCTTAGGAAAACTTGGACTTTGAGAGTTTTCTTAGGAAAATGATGGAAAATTTGTAGGAAAACTCATTGGAGAAGGAAATTCAAAACTTGGGGAATCGAAATCCTGAGAATTTTACCTTTTGAAATACTTGGAAATCGATTTTGGATCTTGAAGAAAGATTGGAAAACTCTTTTGAATATCTTAAGAACATATCATTTTCCTGGGAAAACTATGGGAAAACTTAACTTGTCTTTGGAAAACCGATTTTGAAAAATTCTTAGAGTTTCTTGAGAAATCGATTTCTTGAGAATGAAATTTTCTTAAGAAAATCATAAGAAAACCAATGATTTCATGATGCAAATGATATGAATGAAAGAATGCACTTTGAAAGGTTTTCTAGGGAAATTTGTTGGAAAAATGTGTATTAAGTCAAAGTAAATCCTTCACATATTCTGACTGTGGCCATGAATATGTTTCGAGTTTAATTGATTTAATGCACAAGATTTTGAAAACATTGGAAATATGATGTGCATTTTCAAGATAGCCTAAGAGTGTAGGCTCAATGTGACTAGTAGAAAGATGATGGATCTGGGTCTCGTCCATATTCCGACTAGGGCCGTAAATATGGATTCCACCGAGTTCATCAACTCCCTAAGAGTTGGTGCACGTGTCATTCGTGAACATCCATAGTGCTTTTGAAATAACAATGCATGAATCATATAAGCAGGATATTGCATAAATTTAAACTATATGATATGCATCCTAGTCTAAGCAGGAAATTAACTCTCTTATTCCAAAATTTACATTATTACATCACTAAATAAAGGAAATAAAAGAAATTTGCAGACTTCAGCTCCTTCTTTTGAATATCCCTGCCAAACTTGAAATAAGGTTAGCTCAAATATGTGGGTTTTTCCAAAATTTTCCAATAATATTATGATATTATTGGATTTAATTGGATATAAACCCCATTCTCATGCTTCCTTGATATTTTGAAATGATGAAAATGCTAAAAATTCAGTGAAAAACAATTTGAAATTCGGAATTGAGGTTAAAATGACCAAAATACCCCTAAAATTAAAGTTACATCTTTAAAATCAGGGTTTTTTGAAGGAAAACTTGGTAAAATTGAGATTTTGAAATTCAAATTGAATCAAATGATGATGAAATGCAGTAAGAGATATGATGACATGCTGCTAGACACATTAAGACTGTAAAATCAGAATTTGGTATTTTGCAATTTATCAAAAATAGCGATTTTCGCTTGTTTTTCGCTTGGATCTGGGTCCTGCGGGACCCTATTTTGGTATTATGGATGATCCGAACCTCAAATGGATTCCAAATTGCACCAAATTCGGTATGAAGCATTTAAACACTCTGATAAACAACCTACAATGCTAAAAATCACGAAATGATATGATTTAAATGCTAAAATTCAAGGAAAGTCCTAAAATGATGGATTTTGCCTATGGATCCGAACCAAATGCAATGTTTAATATGATAACGCAAGATTTCCACCATGGAAATTTTTGATATTTTGCAGACTGCTAAAAGACTCAAAATGGAACATTTTTGGTTTTCATAGCCTCGGGATTTGAGCCATGGTGAGTTCAATAACAGAGATTTAGTTCGGACAGAGGTAAAAATCACACTAATCTGATGAAAAATGCTAAAGAAATAAAAAATGGCCATGGAAATTTATGAAATTAATCAGAGTTATGAACGACATCTACATGAACAACTTTCATGTTTATGACTTCAGCATTTGATCAACGGAAACACAGATAAAAATATAACTATTCCTGCCTAAACTAACAGAACAGACAAATGTAGCAAAACAGGGGGCTGACAAGCAAAATCCGAAGCAGGGGTCAACACTGTTCTAAAAATTACAGGCTTTCAGATTCAAACAGAAGACATCTCGGATACCACTTTCACTTTTTACAGTTTCAGATTTGGAGCAACACACAAAGAGAAACCATAGCCCTAAGTCGATCCAAGATCTCAGAGGCCCAAATTAGGCTCTGACACGTGTACCGACAACTCGGATTTTTGTCAGACATTAAAGAAACTCATAAAAATCTGAGAAAATCATATTAAAAACTAGACATTCTCCCGAGTTCAAAACATCTTTCGGATCTAACATCGAATCTCCCATGAGGGATATCTCGATTTTACAAGTTGGCAAATGATTTTCAAAACGCATCTCGGGTAAAAATACCCGACTTGCCAGTTTGAATGTTTACCACAGTAAACAAATTCAAATGCCTCCGAATTTTTGGCAAAATTTCAGGGACACCTAATAGCGCATTCCGTGATTTTTTGGGGATTTTTAATAAAAAACAAATGCATGAAATGACGTGTGGACTGACTGACAAAAACAGAGACCTACTGAAAATAAGCAGAATTGAAATAAAGGCTAAATTAATCCTAATTAATTCATGAAATATGCTAAATGAATGAAATAAAATGCAAATTAAATCTAGCTAACTACATGCATGTTAAAATCATCAAGGAAGCATAATGAAACATTTGATATATGTCGTTTTATGAGAATAGCTCAATCCATCCCTCGGATGAGCTCTTTCTTCAAACGACTCCCGATTCGAATTATAGAATCAAATCAATAGAAAAGAAGTGCACCTTGCTTCGTTAGGCAGCGTAGGAGCTCTTGAAAGGGGCAGCTATCACGAGCTTCCTTCGTCCTTCGCTCCAAGCTTCGGAAGGTTCACAAAAATCGACCTCTGTTGGAATCGAATTCGCCACAGCACGAGCTCTACTCCACCTTCTTCAATGAGCCAAAGGGGGCACAATTTCCAAAGTTCAAAATCGGATTTTAGGAAGGCTAGGTCGGATTTTCCAAGTTCACAAGAGCTAAAAAATGATCTCCAAAAAAAAGGATCCTTCTCTTGGGCGTGGAGCCTTGTTTTTATAAATTTTCTGAAGAAATTTGAAATTCAAACAGGCTGGATCTGAGCCCTCCATGTGGCGCCATCTCAGGGGGTGCCATCTGAGGGATTTGAAATTCGAATTTGTCTTCTGCAGGGAGCCCTCAGGTGGCGCCACCTCAAAAGGCTATTTTGATTTTTTGAGAAAAATAAAAAATGGAAATTTTGTGGGTGAGACACCTCAGCAGGGGGAATTTGGAATTTTTCAAAAGTTTGCTTGATTCTCTCTGCAGGGAACTCCCAGAAGGCGCCACCTCAGAGGGTGCTCTCTTGGAGTTTGAAATTCAAATTCACTTTTTGTAGGGAGTCCTCAGGTGGCGCCACCTCATGGTGGGCTACCTTTATTAAAAATAAAATAAAAAATGAAAATGGAGCCAAGTGGAGTCCTGGAATGGTGCCACCTCAAAAGGTGTTTGACACATGTCAGAAGGTCAGAGCAGTGGGCTCAGAAGGCGCCACCTCAGAGGAATTTGAATTTTGCTTTTTCTGGTGAAAGGAGATCTGGACATGTGGCAGTCCAGGATGGTTCCAAGTGTCAGCCTGCTGGAGGAGGTTCTTCAGATGGCGCCACCTCAGGGGGAAGTTTGAAATTCAAATGGAGGTTGGCCCTGGAGGAATGGAGGGTGGACATGTGGCGCCACCTCAGGGTGGCTCCTACAATACCATGTGGCAAGAGGGAGGAAAAGAGGGAAAGGGACATGTGGCGCCATCTCAGGCCATCTGGAAAGATCAGAGCTCAGGATTTTTGCCACCTAGTGCCTTGTTTGAATTTTGAATGGTTTGCTTTTTCTGAAGAAAGCCAGGAGTGACATGTGTCGCCTACTTTTCTGAAAGAAGTAGGGAGAAGACATGTGTCCTCTACTTTTTCTGAAAGAAGCAGAGAATGACACGTGGCAGAGGGGAGAGAAGGTGGGCCAAGCCATGTGGCGCCATCTCAGATAAGATGAAAAAGGTAGAAGTTCAGGATTTTCGCCACCTATGAGGAGTTTTGAACTTTTGAATTCTAGTTTTTCTGAAGAAAGCAGGAAATGACACATGGCACTTGCTTTTTCTGAGGAAATGAGAGCTTGCCATGTGTCCTCTGCAGGAGACACTCCAGATGGCGCCACCTCAGAGGAGACAAGCCTACCTTTTTTGTAGGAATTTAGGAGTGACACATGTCTCCTACTTTTCTAAAAAAAAGTAGTAAGAAGACATGTGTCAGGCTACTTTTCTAGAAGGAAGGAGGGGTTGACACGTGTCCCCTGCAGGAGACACACTTCAAGTGGCGCCACCTCAGGGGAGACAAGCTCCACTTTTCTAGACAGGACAACCTATGACACTTGGCGTCTCCTGGCAGTCTTGGAATGACACATGGCGCAGGATGGATAGGGTGACACATGGCAGATAAATAGGATGACATGTGGCGGCTTCTGAAGGTAGCCCCACACTGACACGTGGCATGGAAATGGGAGGAGAGAGAAATGACAAGTGGCACCAATCCAAGGGACAAGGCTCCTATATTTTTGGGTTTTTCGAAATTCAAATTTTCAAAAGGAAAGCTTGTGTGACACCACCTCAGTGTGGGTCCCACATTGCTTCTTTATTGAAATAAGGATAAAACAACAACTTCTTTTTGGAATTTTCATAAAATCTTGACTAATGGGCAAAACAGGAATTTTAGAAAGAGTTGGCCCTTGTAGGGCGATTTTGTAAAAAAAAGATATTTGAAATTGTCAAAAAGGGCAAAATCTGAGGTGAAGTGACTGAAATCCATATTGAAAACTATCCAGATGGTTTTCCTGAGGAAATATTTTGAAATTCAGAGTCCTGGGGGTAAAATGGGAAAAATTGATAATTTTGAAGACCCAGGGTTTTGAAATCAATTTTGAAAAGAGTTAAAATTCTAATCTGGATTGAAGATTTTGAAATCGAGAGTTCTGGACCTCGAAATGACATGCTGTGCAGTGCAGTGATTTGAAATGCTCATGCAATGATATGCAATGACATGTCTTATGCAATATAATCTTGAACCAAGACTTGGAGATGTCTGTCTCCTGTCAGGAGTAAAATCTTGAACATCTGAGAAAAAAATAGAGAAAATTTGAGAGTTTCAGATGAAATTTGGACTTTTGCAAGGTCCGGGCTCAGAAAATGACCATTTTGCCCTCCAACGATTTCAGAGGCTGGATGTTGATGCTCGGTGGAAATGTTGGGGAGGTGAGTGAAAATTTGGGGTGTTTACAACGTGGTCAATTAATTAATTTATTGACCGAAATATATGATTAAATTAGGCAGGATTGTAGAAAAAGAAATGGTTGAATCAAAATAATTCCTTCTTAATTTACAATTTTGTTAGAGGGTACTATGAATGTTCTACCATGTTCCATTTACACACTAAAGGAGTGATACAAGATATAAGGTGTGCAGTTAAGCCAACATTTCTATTTGCAAATAAGGGGTTTCCAAGTGCAAGCCCAAGTACTTATAACATCTCAGGTGGTAGTTGCTAACTTACTAGGTTCAGTCGATATAGTCGTTCAGAATCATTGATCCTATTTCCCTATCGAGCAGCAGCACCTGTTAAAAACAAAGAGAAGAATTCTTAATTTATCCTAAGATCCGCTTTTGTCCGATCCATGTCATAGATCTGATAAAAGCCAGACTAACCAATCAAGTACCTCGTATTTTACTGTGGAGGCACTTTCAGCAATTTATTGCTTATTGCTTTATTGTGTATTTTACCTACTTGATAGCTTAATCTGGCTTTTATGGAGGCACTTTCAACAATATATTTCTGTAGTGTAATTCAAATATAATAAATATTAATATCGTACACATATTTCGCTTGCTCTTTTTTTCTTTGTACACTATATCATACATATCATCAATAAATATATTTATATAAATCATGTTCCGCAAGCATTGGAATACGATTCATGGGCTTACCTAATTTTGAATTTAAATCTTAGATATTTAGAGCCTTATTTTGTTATTTATTTGGATTCAAAGTTACTCAAAGATGAGCTTCTATGGCTAAGCATACTAAACATGATACAACAACAACAATTACTAATTTATCTGCCAATATATTACTGAAAAGTCGAAAACTCAGTGATTCTACAAGGTAAACGCTCACCTGACCTGTTAGAAAAAAATAAATAGGAATAGAGATAGAATAAAAGTAACCCAAAAACTCAGTGATTCTGAATTTTTTGATCTTGACATTCAAATTTGCCAAATTTGTTTGTTTACTATAATTTAACAAAAAGCATTAAACGATATATCAAAACGATGCATGAAGTGTGGAGTTGTTAGTGCATTCCAAGTATGTCTGTCCAGTAGGAGTGAAGTGTGGAGTTGATATAATTTAAAGATTGAGAAGAGGTAGGGCCAAAGCAGTAAAAGAATGTAACTTTTCAAGTTTCTAGGATTACAAAAAGCTATTATCAAATAAAACTGCTAATGCCATGACGTAAATTGTTGAAAGCGCCTCCATAAAAGCCAAACTAAGCAATGAAGTACCTTGTATTTTATGCCTAACCTAACCTACATGATTTTTAATTGTCTTAATCATTATCTCACATCAGTTCAAATGAAATGATTCATTAAAGAGGAATCATGCCATATCGAGATTTGATCATTGATTGATACAATTTTTATTTTGGTTAATTGTTGAATAGGCTAGAATGAAATAACAATGGTTTTGGAGAGATAGTCGGTGTGGAAGTAAACCAACATTTCTATTGGCAAATAGGAGGTTTACAAGTGTTGACAGACGGCTAGAATTTCTTCGAATATGTTGTAGAATTCATTTAAGACATGAGCGAAACTTAAAATTGATAAGATTTAGGTGCGCTTTTACAACGGAGAATCATACGGTTTCTTTATGAGGAGTTAGTTGCACCTATGAATGATATAAATACTACTGCTGAATCATTGATCCTAGTTCCCTATCAAGTAGCACCACCAATAACGCTTGGCCATCCAAATTCCCTTTTGATTCCAAGTGCAACTGACCTTGAATATTCTTTAAGCCCCTAGTGATGGATCGACCTGGTACCTAAAGGTTGGTTTCAAATTTAGATTTATGGCTTATATTGGTTGACCTTCAATAGCTCTTGGGTGATTTTGAAATCTTAGGATACAATGATGTATATATATTATGATTGATATCGCGAAGGTAAAGGGACTCTAAACCGCAACGTTAGCTTGGTAGGATAGGGGTATAGTTGACGTCGATTCATCATTTTTAACATCAATAATTCAAAACCAAACGTGAAACTTTGTTTTCTTTCAGATTCTTTATGCAATATGGATAGGTTTACGAATTTAAAGACTAAACGAAAAAATTTACGATGTATGACATTCCACGTGGTCAATTAATTAATTTATTGACCGAAATATATGATTAAATTAGGCAGGATTGTAGAAAAAGAAATGGTTGAATAAAAATAATTCCTTCTTAATTTGCAATTTTGTTAGACGGTACTATGAATGTTCTACCATGTTCCATTTACACACTAAAGGAGTGATACAAGATATAAGGTGTGCAGTTAAGCCAACATTTCTATTTGCAAATAAGGGGTTTCCAAGTGCAAGCCCAAGTACTTATAACATCTCAGGTGGTAGTTGCTAACTTACTAGGTTCAGTCGATATAGTCGTTCAGAATCATTGATCCTACTTCCCTATCGAGCAGCAGCACCTGTTAAAAACAAAGAGAAGAATTCTCAATTTATCCTAAGATCCGCTTTTGTCCGATCCATGTTATAGATCTGATAAAAGCCAGACTAACCAATCAAGTACCTCGTATTTTACTGTGGAGGCACTTTCAGCAATTTATTGCTTATTGCTTTATTGTGTATTTTACCTACTTGATAGCTTAATCTGGCTTTTATGGAGGCACTTTCAACAATATATTTCTGTAGTGTAATTCAAATATAATAAATATTAATATCGTACACATATTTCGCTTGCTCTTTTTTTCTTTGTACACTATATCATACATATCATCAATAAATATATTTATATAAATCATGTTCCGCAAGCATTGGAATACGATTCATGGGCTTACCTAATTTTGAATTTAAATCTTAGATATTTAGAGCCTTATTTTGTTATTTATTTGGATTCAAAGTTACTCAAAGATGAGCTTCTATGGCTAAGCATACTAAACATGATACAACAACAACAATTACTAATTTATCTGCCAATATATTACTGAAAAGTCGAAAACTCAGTGATTCTACAAGGTAAACGCTCACCTGACCTGTTAGAAAAAAATAAATAGGAATAGAGATAGAATAAAAGTAACCCGAAAACTCAGTGATTCTGAATTTTTTGATCTTGACATTCAAATTTGCCAAATTTGTTTGTTTACTATAATTTAACAAAAAGCATTAAACGATATATCAAAACGATGCATGAAGTGTGGAGTTGTTAGTGCATTCCAAGTATGTCTGTCCAGTAGGAGTGAAGTGTGGAGTTGATATAATTTAAAGATTGAGAAGAGGTAGGGCCAAAGCAGTAAAAGAATGTAACTTTTCAAGTTTCTAGGATTACAAAAAGGTATTATCAAATAAAACTGCTAATGCCATGACGTAAATTGTTGAAAGCGCCTCCATAAAAGCCAAACTAAGCAATGAAGTACCTTGTATTTTATGCCTAACCTAACCTACATGATTTTTAATTGTCTTAATCATTATCTCACATCAGTTCAAATGAAATGATTCATTAAAGAGGAATCATGCCATATCGAGATTTGATCATTGATTGATACAATTTTTATTTTGGTTAATTGTTGAATAGGCTAGAATGAAATAACAATGGTTTTGGAGAGATAGTCGGTGTGGAAGTAAACCAACATTTCTATTGGCAAATAGGAGGTTTACAAGTGTTGACAGACGGCTAGAATTTCTTCGAATATGTTGTAGAATTCATTTAAGACATGAGCGAAACTTAAAATTGATAAGATTTAGGTGCGCTTTTACAACGGAGAATCATACGGTTTCTTTATGAGGAGTTAGTTGCACCTATGAATGATATAAATACTACTGCTGAATCATTGATCCTAGTTCCCTATCAAGTAGCACCACCAATAACGCTTGGCCATCCAAATTCCCTTTTGATTCCAAGTGCAACTGACCTTGAATATTCTTTAAGCCCCTAGTGATGGATCGACCTGGTACCTAAAGGTTGGTTTCAAATTTAGATTTATGGCTTATATTGGTTGACCTTCAATAGCTCTTGGGTGATTTTGAAATCTTAGGATACAATGATGTATATATATTATGATTGATATCGCGAAGGTAAAGGGACTCTAAACCGCAACGTTAGCTTGGTAGGATAGGGGTATAGTTGACGTCGATTCATCATTTTTAACATCAATAATTCAAAACCAAACGTGAAACTTTGTTTTCTTTCAGATTCTTTATGCAATATGGATAGGTTTACGAATTTAAAGACTAAACGAAAAAATTTACGATGTATGACATTTCACGTGGTCAATTAATTAATTTATTGACCGAAATATATGATTAAATTAGGCAGGATTGTAGAAAAAGAAATGGTTGAATAAAAATAATTCCTTCTTAATTTGCAATTTTGTTAGACGGTACTATGAATGTTCTACCATGTTCCATTTACACACTAAAGGAGTGATACAAGATATAAGGTGTGCAGTTAAGCCAACATTTCTATTTGCAAATAAGGGGTTTCCAAGTGCAAGCCCAAGTACTTATAACATCTCAGGTGGTAGTTGCTAACTTACTAGGTTCAGTCGATATAGTCGTTCAAAATCATTGATCCTACTTCCCTATCGAGCAGCAGCACCTGTTAAAAACAAAGAGAAGAATTCTCAATTTATCCTAAGATCCGCTTTTGTCCGATCCATGTTATAGATCTGATAAAAGCCAGACTAACCAATCAAGTACCTCGTATTTTACTGTGGAGGCACTTTCAGCAATTTATTGCTTATTGCTTTATTGTGTATTTTACCTACTTGATAGCTTAATCTGGCTTTTATGGAGGCACTTTCAACAATATATTTCTGTAGTGTAATTCAAATATAATAAATATTAATATCGTACACATATTTCGCTTGCTCTTTTTTTCTTTGTACACTATATCATACATATCATCAATAAATATATTTATATAAATCATGTTCCGCAAGCATTGGAATACGATTCATGGGCTTACCTAATTTTGAATTTAAATCTTAGATATTTAGAGCCTTATTTTGTTATTTATTTGGATTCAAAGTTACTCAAAGATGACCTTCTATGGCTAAGCATACTAAACATGATACAACAACAACAATTACTAATTTATCTGCCAATATATTACTGAAAAGTCGAAAACTCAGTGATTCTACAAGGTAAACGCTCACCTGACCTGTTAGAAAAAAATAAATAGGAATAGAGATAGAATAAAAGTAACCCGAAAACTCAGTGATTCTGAATTTTCTGATCTTGACATTCAAATTTGCCAAATTTGTTTGTTTACTATAATTTAACAAAAAGCATTAAACGATATATCAAAACGATGCATGAAGTGTGGAGTTGTTAGTGCATTCCAAGTATGTCTGTCCAGTAGGAGTGAAGCGTGGAGTTGATATAATTTAAAGATTGAGAAGAGGTAGGGCCAAAGCAGTAAAAGAATGTAACTTTTCAAGTTTCTAGGATTACAAAAAGGTATTATCAAATAAAACTGCTAATGCCATGACGTAAATTGTTGAAAGCGCCTCCATAAAAGCCAAACTAAGCAATGAAGTACCTTGTATTTTATGCCTAACCTAACCTACATGATTTTTAATTGTCTTAATCATTGTCTCACATCAGTTCAAATGAAATGATTCATTAAAGAGGAATCATGCCATATCGAGATTTGATCATTGATTGATACAATTTTTATTTTGGTTAATTGTTGAATAGGCTAGAATGAAATAACAATGGTTTTGGAGAGATAGTCGGTGTGGAAGTAAACCAACATTTCTATTGGCAAATAGGAGGTTTACAAGTGTTGACAGACGGCTAGAATTTCTTCGAATATGTTGTAGAATTCATTTAAGACATGAGCGAAACTTAAAATTGATAAGATTTAGGTGCGCTTTTACAACGGAGAATCATACGGTTTCTTTATGAGGAGTTAGTTGCACCTATGAATGATATAAATACTACTGCTGAATCATTGATCCTAGTTCCCTATCAAGTAGCACCACCAATAACGCTTGGCCATCCAAATTCCCTTTTGATTCCAAGTGCAACTGACCTTGAATATTCTTTAAGCCCCTAGTGATGGATCGACCTGGTACCTAAAGGTTGGTTTCAATTTTAGATTTATGGCTTATATTGGTTGACCTTCAATAGCTCTTGGGTGATTTTGAAATCTTAGGATACAATGATGTATATATATTATGATTGATATCGCGAAGGTAAAGGGACTCTAAACCGCAACGTTAGCTTGGTAGGATAGGGGTATAGTTGACGTCGATTCATCATTTTTAACATCAATAATTCAAAACCAAACGTGAAACTTTGTTTTCATTTCGATTCTTTATGCAATATGGATAGATTTACGAATTTAAAGACTAAACGAAAAAATTTACGATGTATGACATTTCACGTGGTCAATTAATTAATTTATTGACCGAAATATATGATTAAATTAGGCAGGATTGTAGAAAAAGAAATGGTTGAATGAAAATAATTCCTTCTTAATTTGCAATTTTGTTAGAGGGTACTATGAATGTTCTACCATGTTCCATTTACACACTAAAGGAGTGATACAAGATATAAGGTGTGCAGTTAAGCCAACATTTCTATTTGCAAATAAGGGGTTTCCAAGTGCAAGCCCAAGTACTTATAACATCTTAGATGGTAGTTGCTAACTTACTAGGTCCAGTCGATATAGTCGTTCAGAATCATTGATCCTATTTCCCTATTGAGCAGCAGCACCTGTTAAAAACAAAGAGAAGAATTCTCAATTAATCCTAAGATCCGCTTTTGTCCGATCCATGTCATAGATCTGATAAAAGTTAGACTAACCAATCAAGTACCTCGTATTTTACTGTGGAGGCACTTTCAGCAATTTATTGCTTATTGCTTTATTGTGTATTTTACCTACTTGATAGCTTAATCTGGCTTTTATGGAGGCACTTTCAACAATATATTTCTGTAGTGTAATTCAAATATAATAAATATTAATATCGTACACATATTTCGCTTGCTCTTTTTTTCTTTGTACACTATATCATACATATCATCAACAAATATATTTATATAAATCATGTTCCGCAAGCTTTGGAATACGATTCATGGGTTTACCTAATTTTGAATTTAAATCTTAGATATTTAGAGCCTTATTTTGTTATTTATTTGGATTCAAAGTTACTCAAAGATGACCTTCTACGGCTAAGCATACTAAACATGATACAACAACAACAATTACTAATTTATCTGCCAATATATTACTGAAAAGTCGAAAACTCAGTGATTCTACAAGGTAAACGCTCACCTGACCTGTTAGAAAAAAATAAATAGGAATAGAGATAGAATAAAAGTAACCCGAAAACTCAGTGATTCTGAATTTTCTGATCTTGACATTCAAATTTGCCAAATTTGTTTGTTTACTATAATTTAACAAAAAGCAATAAACGATATATCAAAACGATGCATGAAGTGTGGAGTTGTTAGTGCATTCCAAGTATGTCTGTCCAGTAGGAGTGAAGTGTGGAGTTGATATAATTTAAAGATTGAGAAGAGGTAGGGCCAAGGCAGTAAAAGAATGTAACTTTTCAAGTTTCTAGGATTACAAAAAGGTATTATCAAATAAAACTGCTAATGCCATGACGTAAATTGTTGAAAGCGCCTCCATAAAAGCCAAACTAAGCAATGAAGTACCTTGTATTTTATGCCTAACCTAACCTACATGATTTTTAATTGTCTTAATCATTATCTCACATCAGTTCAAATGAAATGATTCATTAAAGAGGAATCATGCCATATCGAGATTTGATCATTGATTGATACAATTTTTATTTTGGTTAATTGTTGAATAGGCTAGAATGAAATAACAATGGTTTTGGAGAGATAGTCGGTGTGGAAGTAAACCAACATTTCTATTGGCAAATAGGAGGTTTACAAGTGTTGACAGACGGCTAGAATTTCTTCGAATATGTTGTAGAATTCATTTAAGACATGAGCGAAACTTATAATTGATAAGATTTAGGTGCGCTTTTACAACGGAGAATCATACGGTTTCTTTATGAGGAGTTAGTTGCACCTATGAATGATATAAATACTACTGCTGAATCATTGATCCTAGTTCCCTATCAAGTAGCACCACCAATAACGCTTGGCCATCCAAATTCCCTTTTGATTCCAAGTGCAACTGACCTTGAATATTCTTTAAGCCCCTAGTGATGGATCGACCTGGTACCTAAAGGTTGGTTTCAATTTTAGATTTATGGCTTATATTGGTTGACCTTCAATAGCTCTTGGGTGATTTTGAAATCTTAGGATACAATGATGTATATATATTATGATTGATATCGCGAAGGTAAAGGGACTCTAAACCGCAACGTTAGCTTGGTAGGATAGGGGTATAGTTGACGTCGATTCATCATTTTTAACATCAATAATTCAAAACCAAACGTGAAACTTTGTTTTCATTCTGATTCTTTATGCAATATGGATAGATTTACGAATTTAAAGACTAAACGAAAAAATTTACGATGTATGACATTTCACGTGGTCAATTAATTAATTTATTGACCGAAATATATGATTAAATTAGGCAGGATTGTAGAAAAAGAAATGGTTGAATCAAAATAATTCCTTCTTAATTTGCAATTTTAATAGAGGGTACTATGAATGTTCTACCATGTTCCATTTACACACTAAAGGAGTGATACAAGATATAAGGTGTGCAGTTAAGCCAACATTTCTATTTGCAAATAAGGGGTTTCCAAGTGCAAGCCCAAGTACTTATAACATCTCAGGTGGTAGTTGCTAACTTACTAGGTTCAGTCGATATAGTCGTTCAGAATCATTGATCCTATTTCCATATCGAGAAGCAGCACCTGTTAAAAACAAAGAGAAGAATTCTCAATTTATCCTAAGATCCGCTTTTGTCCGATCCATGTCATAGATCTGATAAAAGCCAGACTAACCAATCAAGTACCTCGTATTTTACTGTGGATGCACTTTCAGCAATTTATTGCTTATTGCTTTATTGTGTATTTTACCTACTTGACAGCTTAATCTGGCTTTTATGGAGGCACTTTCAACAATATATTTCTGTAGTGTAATTCAAATATAATAAATGTTAATATCGTACACATATTTCGCTTGCTCTTTTTTTCTTTGTACACTATATCATACATATCATCAACAAATATATTTATATAAATCATGTTCCGCAAGCATTGGAATACGATTCATGGGCTTACCTAATTTTGAATTTAAATCTTAGATATTTAGAGCCTTATTTTGTTATTTATTTGGATTCAAAGTTACTCAAAGATGACCTTCTATGGCTAAGCATACTAAACATGATACAACAACAACAATTACTAATTTATCTGCCAATATATTACTGAAAAGTCGAAAACTCAGTGATTCTACAAGGTAAACGCTCACCTGACCTGTTAGAAAAAAATAAATAGGAATAGAGATAGAATAAAAGTAACCTGAAAACTCAGTGATTCTGAATTTTCTGACCTTGACATTCAAATTTGCCAAATTTGTTTGTTTACTATAATTTAACAAAAAGCATTAAACGATATATCAAAACGATGCATGAAGTGTGGAGTTGTTAGTGCATTCCAAGTATGTCTGTCCAGTAGGAGTGAAGTGTGGAGTTGATATAATTTAAAGATTGAGAAGAGGTAGGGCCAAAGCAGTAAAAGAATGTAACTTTTCAAGTTTCTAGGATTACAAAAAGGTATTATCAAATAAAACTGCTAATGCCATGACGTAAATTGTTGAAAGCGCCTCCATAAAAGCCAAACTAAGCAATGAAGTACCTTGTATTTTATGCCTAACCTAACCTACATGATTTTTAATTGTCTTAATCATTATCTCACATCAGTTCAAATGAAATGATTCATTAAAGAGGAATCATGCCATATCGAGATTTGATCATTGATTGATACAATTTTTATTTTGGTTAATTATTGAATAGGCTAGAATGAAATAACAATGGTTTTGGAGAGATAGTCGGTGTGGAAGTAAACCAACATTTCTATTGGCAAATAGGAGGTTTACAAGTGTTGACAGACGGCTAGAATTTCTTCGAATGTGTTGTAGAATTCATTTAAGACATGAGCGAAACTTAAAATTGATAAGATTTAGGTGCGCTTTTACAACGGAGAATCATACGGTTTCTTTATGAGGAGTTAGTTGCACCTATGAATGATATAAATACTACTGCTGAATCATTGATCCTAGTTCCCTATCAAGTAGCACCACCAATAACGCTTGGCCATCCAAATTCCCTTTTGATTCCAAGTGCAACTGACCTTGAATATTCTTTAAGCCCCTAGTGATGGATCGACCTGGTACCTAAAGGTTGGTTTCAAATTTAGATTTATGGCTTATATTGGTTGACCTTCAATAGCTCTTGGGTGATTCTGAAATCTTAGGATACAATGATGTATATATATTATGATTGATATCGCGAAGGTAAAGGGACTCTAAACCGCAACGTTAGCTTGGTAGGATAGGGGTATAGTTGACGTCGATTCATCATTTTTAACATCAATAATTCAAAACCAAACGTGAAACTTTGTTTTCATTCCGATTCTTTATGCAATATGGATAGATTTACGAATTTAAAGACTAAACGAAAAAATTTACGATGTATGACATTTCACGTGTGTAAACACCCCAAATTTTCCACATCCATTCTCAAACAATCCTCCTCAGGCAGTGCCAACCCTGTTAGGTCAATGTAGGAGTCAAACCCTGAGTCAGTTTCAGAAAATTACCATTTTACCCATTTTCATTAGGAAAATTACCATTTTACCCCTAGGTCATCCCAGACCCCAGTCAGTCGGAGTCAACCAAGCTCATTGGTCAGTTCAGGACAGTTAAAATATCAGTCATCTCAAGCTCATCTGAGCTCACAATGAACAGACCATTTTCATTTCTGACCATTCATGCCAAAATGGGATCATTTCTTCAAAAATGAGCTCATTTCTCACTTGAATCCAAGCCAATTGTCTCCAAGTCAGTCATTCCCAGTCAGTCATGTTCCCCGGAGTCTAACTTGAGCTCACCAGGAGTTCAAGTGCTCCAGTTTCAGTTCAAAACCATTTCCAAGTGTCTAGGAGCCCATTTTAGCTCTTTCAACTGAAATTGAGTTGAGTTCAGTCAATTGAGCTAGTATTCAAGCTTCAATTTTAGTTCATGTCAGTATTAGTAACCTTTGTTTCAGCTCAAACCCAGCTCAGATTCGTAATTCACTTCGCTTCAGTGACCATTCTGTACTATTTCTCTAAAAATGGTAGCTTTTCTTAAAAATTTAGCCGGAAAGGTCAGTGAGTCAATGTCTGGTTAGTTCACTTGAGTTCTGAAACTCTAAAACCCAGCTGAATCCAGCTCATTTCAGTTTAATTCAGCTCGAACCCCAAATTTCAGTGTCACTCTAACCCAGTAGAGTCTCGAAAACCATTTCTTGAGCTATTTTGCAAATTTTATCAATTTTAATGCTTTTTGAACTGATACAAGTGTCAATCAGGGTCTAACATCCAAAAATTTTCATTCAGGGTCTGCATTTCGCATGTCATTTCTCATCATTTCATATCATTTCTCAGCATTTCATAACATTTCATCACATTTCATTCCATTTTCGAAGTCCAGAACTCCAGTTTTATAAATTTCAATCCAGATCGAGTTTTAAAAGTTTTCAGGAAACAATTACAAACCCCGGGATTCCAAAATTGACATTTTTACCCCCGAGATTCTAAATTTGGAAATATTTTCTCGAGAAAAACAATCTGGATTCATTTCAAACTCAAATTTTCAAATTCTACACTGGATTTGCTTTGCAACGAGCTATTAAACTTCAAAATTCAAGCTCATTTCAAAAACTGCCAAAAATAGCTCATTTTGTTTGGAAATATTTTCTCGAGAAAAACAATCTGGATTTCTTTCAAAATCAAATTTTTAAATTCTACATTGGATTTGCTTCGCGATGGGGTATTGAACTTCAAAATCCGAGCTCGTTTTAAAAACTGCCAAAAATAGCTTGTTTCGCGTGGAAATTTTCTGAAAAGACTATTTTACCCCTCTAATCATCAAAATAAATTTCAAAAGTAGAATTTGGACCCGCTCTGAGATGGCCCACTCATTTACATTTCTGTTTTATTAAAAAAATATATATATTCTTTGATTCCTTTCAATTTTCTTTTATTTGTTCATTTTTTTTTAATTTAATTTATTTATTTTGCATTTTAGAGAGGTGGGACCCACAAGGGGGTCACCCAAACCTCCAGCCCATTTCCTTTATTTCTTCCTCCATTTTCTTATTCTTTTTTTTATTATTATTTTTTTTATTTCTTTTTTTTTCTTTCCTTCTTTCTTTCTTCTTCCTTTTTCTTTTTTTCTTTCTTTCTTTCCTCCTTTCTTTCCTCTCCCTCCACTCACGTATGGTAGTCCAGCCCCCCTTTTCCTTCCTCTTTTCCTCTCCTTTTTTTTCCCTTTCTTTCCTTTTCTTTCTCTCTTTCCTTCTTCTCTTCTTTCCTTCTTCCCTTCCTTCCCTTCCTTCCTCCCTTCCTTTTCCTAACCTTCCAGCCCATCCACGTCTGTTGAGGGATTCACGCACTTCTTTTTCCTAATTAAACTCCTTCCCTCTTAGAAAACATAGGTCTTGATGATTTCTACCTAGGTTATTAGACAAAAAAGCTAAAAAAAAAAAAAAGAAACCTACGGCTGAACACAGCTCCCATTCAACGCCTCTTCTCTACCCATTCTCACGTCTCTCCCTCTCTCTCTCCTTCCCTCCCCTTGGCTGCTGCAGCCACATCAGCTCTCCCCTTGGCTGCAACTTCCAGCCATTGAAACTCCACCAAGCATCTTCAGTCAGCACCTACCACCACAGCCCACCTTGCCATCTTCAGCCAACACCTACCATCACAGCCCACCTTGCTGCATCTTCAACTAGCTTCCCCTTTGAAGCTCCATGCCCAGCAGCAAGACCTTCACAGCCATCTCCTTTGAAGCAGACCCTCTTCAGGTCACATCTTCAACAAGAACCTCCAAGGAAGCTCCCTCTTTCATCGGTGCAGCAGCCTCCCTCAAGCCATAGCTCCAGCCGGTGCCACCTCTTCCAAAGGCTCCCACAGCAGCCATTGCTGCCATCGCTCCAGCTCACCAACAGTGCCGCCCTATTGCCATTCTCACGCCCAGATCCCTCTTGCAGCCCCTTCAAGTCCAAGATTTCAAATCTTCATCAGCAAAAGTTTCAGCACCCGTTCCAACACTTGCATACGCCAACCAGCGTTCCAGGTCTCCATAGCTGCAACTGCTCCCAAGTTTTGCAGGAATATTCAAGAAGAAGACTTAGCCATTTTATTTCTTTTATTTCAATTCAATGTAAAAAATCAATGTAATATTTGGAATAAGAGTTACATTTCTGCTTAGAATAGGGTTGCATTGCATATAGTTTAATTTCTGCAAAATTTTAATATGTGATGTATGATTCATGCACATTATTTCAAATTCACTATGGTTTACACGAATGGCACGTGCACAAGCTTTTATGGAGTTTATAAACTCGGTGGGATTCGTATTTATGGCCATAGTCAGAATACGAAGAAAACCAAGATTTATGATCTTTATATCAGCCACATACAGCCTACACTCTTAGGCTAACTTCAAAAATGCACTGCATTTCTCAAAGTTTCAAAAGAATTTCCCAATTCCTCAATGAAATTCCCTTTTCAAATTCATATTCATTCATTCATATCATTCAAATTGCATTATTTTCAAACTCATTTTCCAATTTCAATTTCAGAAAATTCAGTTTTCTCAAGAATTTCCAAGTCTTTCTCAGGATCTGATTTTCTCAAAATTCTAAGTTTTCAAATGACATTTAAAAGCATTTCCCAGGCTCAAATTAAGATTTTCCAATGTTTTAAAATTCTCAAATTTCAAAATCCCAAGTTTTCAAAAATCGATTTTCTCAGATTTCCTATTTTGTTGAGAACCCAGTTTCATGAGAATCTATTTTCCATTTCAACAATCCTTTTCCAATGAACTTCCCAATTTTCTCAGAATTTTCAAATCCATTTCCTCAGAAAAGCAATTCCAAATTTCAAAATCAATTTTCTAAAGTTCAAATTTTCTTGAGAAATCACTTTCCAATGCAAATTTCTGATTTCCAATGAACTTTAATGATTTTCCCAGGAATTCCATTTTCAAGCATTTTCCAGTCCTTTTCTAAATGCATTTCAATTTTCCAAAGCAAACATCATAGTTTCTCAAACTTGCATTTTTTAAAAATTTCATAGCACAAGCCTGATTCTTTGTGCATTCTAGGAAAAATAGAGCATAATTTAGCTATTTGAGTCAAATTAAAGCACGTAATTGATCCTTGGTTCAATTACCCCTGGTAAAGGCGCCAGGAACGGTTGAACCTCGTACCGACAGGCGGATCCCATTCCACGGAATTTTCCCGTAAATGTTAAAAACGGAGGTGAGTAAATTTTCAAAATCATTTTCAAAACTTTGGTCGAGTTTGACTCGCAAATTCGTTTCTCTCTCGCAAGGGAGGGGAAAAATTTTGCGATGATAACAGGTTTGGCGACCGTGATGGGACCTGTCTTCGTCTGATCAAGTATGTGCTTTAACTTAGCTCAATTATCAAAATTAGGCTCTATGGAATGTCAGCTTTTAATTTCTGATATCATGTGAACCTAGGAGCCTAGACTTGAACCCAGCTGACATGGATTGCATGTAGACTAGGCATGGTTTGGTAGGACCATATTGAGGAGAATTATGCATGCTCACTTAGACTTAGGTCTGAAATACAACATTCCTCAATCTAGGACTGATATGAAAACAATGTTTGCTTCTTCAAAAAATTTCAAAATTCTATCTCTTTAGGATTTAGAGCCCTCTGTTTGTCTGCATGTGATCATATTTCAGAAACCACCCCACCTATGTCTACCCGGTCTTCACGTTGCTGGGCTCTCTTCCAGAACCATAGTTCGGGACAGAGCCTCACAACTGGGCCACTTATTTGGGCTAACGCCCCCCTGCCACGTACCAAGGGCCATAGTCCAACGTATATCGGCAGGCGCTCAAGGATGTTGGGAAAACACAAGCCTAGAACCGGAGATAAATTTTTATGCCACGTACATCGAGCCTCGGTTCGAGTATATCGGCATAGCATGGTTGGACACAGATGATCTGAGCCTAGAGTCAGGATTAGGGTCCTACAGATCTTTTAAAATTGATGCATTTAGAGTCAGCTTCTTAGGGAATGTTGTATGTGCATAATTGTTTGTGTAGGATGTGATTAAATGCATTCTTCTTTTATTTCTCAATTCTCTTTTATTTTCCTTTTACAAATTTCATCTATTTTTCTTCAACAATTTTATCAAAAACCCTGGACGATTTTCAAAACCTCATATTTTTCCTCAAAAGTCCAGGCGATTTTCCTTTTCCTACCTTTCCTCTGGACTTCGAATTTCTAACCTTATTTTGATCCTGCCTGCAATTTTTCAAATGTTCAAATCTTGTCAAACTTCTCTTCTTTATATATGTCTTCCAAATTCTATTCAGAATTTTTGTCTCTTTCCAAGTCCTTAGACATCTCCTTCATCATCTCTATTTTTCCCAAAAATCCTTCAGTCTAAACTATTCCTTTATTCTGCAGAAAGTATTGGCATTTCACTATAGTTCAAACAAGGTCGGGAAAGAGAACAACACCAAGCAGTATCGAAGAGATGAGTTCTTCGAGGCCAGTCAAGAAGCAGGACAAGACAAGTGAAGATGAGATTGATCCAGTCATGTACAAAATGTTTCAAAAAAATGATGACAAAGATGCTATTAGAGCTACCCGAGTCAAGCACCAGAAAGGAACCAGCCAAGCGAAATGATCAACCTCTCCAGTCCAGTACCCAGCATAAAGGGAAGGAGAAAGAAAAACCAAAACACAAAGACTGGAGCGCTGATCGAAAGTTCACCCCTCTGGATCAGAAGCTCGAGACTATTTTAGAAAATTTGCTTGCAAAAGGCATGGTCCATTTACCAAAAGTCGTTGATCCCGTCAATCATGGGCAGATTCAAAGAGCAATTTTGCAAGTTTCACCGTGCAATAGGACACGATACAGAAAATTGTTTTGTCTTCAAGAATATCGTTCAGGATCATGTTGATAAGAATATTTTACGGGAAAGCAAAATAGTAGACCAGCCGACTGTCCTAGCCAAACCCCTTCAATCCCGCTCCCAGCAGAAAGCAAGCAGTCAAAAGACGCCAAAACATGACGGTTGGGGTTACGATCGCGAATTTACCCCTCTAGATCAGCCCCTCGAAGAGGTCCTTGAATACATGCTGAGCAAAGGAATGGTTAAACTTCCAAGAATTGCTAATCCTCCGGTCGCCCTAGGGAAATGGAAAGATCGCTTCTGCAAATTCCACCGAGCTACAGGGCATGATACTGAGCGATGTTTCGTCTTCAAAAATATCGTTCAAGACTGCGTTGACAAGAATTTCCCTATTAAAGAGGAAGACCAGTCGGCCGTTCTGACCGAGCCTTTCCTTGATCATTCATGAAGACGACAAATGCCAATGCTTTCTCATTTCCATCATTTCTGCTTTTTGCTTCTCTGAATAAATGTAGTCTCCAGTTGCTTTCTTTAAATTTGTCATCCTTCCTCCAAGACATCAATAAAATCATCAGTTTTCCTTATATTTGGAGGTCATTTTCTTCATAATGTTATTTTCTGAACTCTCCTGCAATATGCCCTTTGGGATGAATGCTTTTCCCTGAAAAAATCTTCCTTCTCAGATAACCTCCCAAGTTCGTAGGGAACCTCATTACCAATTATGCATTACTTTGTTATATTCCTTTAAAAATGTCTTTTTCTTCATGGTTGACGGCCTCGCCTAGGTAACAAGACATATCTCGGTTGTTTATTTCCTCTCATGGAATAACAATGCAATTGTCGCAATCCCAGCAATAATCCCATCCCTGGTAAAGGGATATCCTTCAAACTGTCCACCCAATTTCAGATCTTCATCCATTATTTTCATTCTATTCTCCAAGTCATTGCCTTCAAGAATTTTCTATCATTCTAATCATCCTATTTGTCTTACAGAGAGTTTCAGCATCGTGGAATGGTTCAGACCAGATCCAAGAAGAAAATAGTGTTGCTTCAGTACCCTAACAGTAGCAGCGAGCAAGAGATGGATTCTCCGCAATCTGCTAGGAACCAAAGTCAACAAGCCAATGATAATATCGATCCTCAGATGTATGCCATGTTTTGAAAGATGTTGAATAAGATAATGGCAGATCAAACAGGGGACAGTTCCGACAAGATTCCTACCAAGAAAAAGATCAAGGGCCGAACATTAGAGAAACAACTGAAGATATCCAAGAAGTGTATCCAACATGAGGATACATCTGATGAAGCAGAATCAGGAGGTGGCACCGATGAAGAGTGTGAGGCTCAGCAAGCTTTTCAGAAGATGACACAGGGGCAAGGGTCAGACAATAAGCTAAAAGATCATTCTGCTAATAACTCTGACCAGTCGCAACTCAGAGATGTGGTCAAAATGGTTAAGGATCTGCAAGCCCGCGACAAGGGCAAAAGGATTTTTACAAGCAAAGATTTCTATGATGGTTTAGATGGGGATGACAGCCTAGAAGATCTCCCCCGTAAATTTGTCAAATTTGATGGGACTGGCGATCCCAAGGCTCACCTGTCTATGTTCTTTGCCGAGTGCAATCGATTCAAGAGAGACAATCGTGCTTTGTTCAGATGTTTTCCTCACAGTCTGGAGGGCACCGCCGCCAAGTGGTACTCAGAGCATATCAATCCCATCGAATTGAAGGAATTTGATAAAGTGGTTAATCTGTTCATTGAACGATTCCTTTTAAACACCAAAGCGCCGCCAACGCTAAACCATCTCTATAATACAAAGCAAAGAGATAATGAGAAAGCCAGAAACTTCATCCGCAGATGGAGGGGCACTTGCAATAAAATGAGAAATCCCATCTTAGAGGAGCATGCACTCCAGATTATTCTAAACAATTTCTCACAACCTTTGAGAGGTCTTATCTCCACCTCACCCTCCAAATCTTTTATTGAGCTTACTGAACGGGCCGAGTGGCTCGAGATGGGAATAGAGAATGGGGTCTATGATGGCATCACCCTTGTCAAGAATAATCAAGATTCAAAGAAGAAGGAAAATTTCATCTTCTCTGCCAATGTCGGCCGCAGTGGCCACAAAAATAGCAAGAGCAATCATGCAGGTCAGAAAGAAAAGTCTTCAAAGAAGAATGAAAAATTGAGTCAGCAGAAAGAAAAGATAAAACAGGATGGTTGGGGTGACGATCGTCAGTTTACTCCTCTTGAGCAACCTCTCGATGAAATCCTTGAATATATGTTGACCAAAGAAATGGTAAAGCTTCCAAGAGCCACAGATCCTCCCATGATCATGGGAAGGTTCATGGACCAATTCTGCAAATTCCATCAGGCAGTAGGACACGATACTGACCATTGTTTTGTCTTCAAGAACATTATTCAAGATTGCATTGATAAGAATATCCTCGTTGAAGATAAAAAGGACTAGCCATCTTTCCTCGATTACTCAAAAAGCCGACGATGCTAGCATTTTCCCATTTCTCATTTTGCCTTCAAAGGATGATGTAATCCTGTCTATCTTTCCTTGATTTGTCATTTTCCTTCAATGCATCAATAAAATTATCAATTTCTCCTTCTCTGCACCATGTCCTTCTGCGAGAAGTGATATTTTTCAGAGTCTCTCCTGAATCAATCAAAAGTCAGAAAGTATTCTTCAAATATCAATTACTTATCCTTTCATCCAACTTCTCACTCCCCAGTTATACTGGGGCATTATTTTGAAAATTGTCTTCAAAACATCCTGTATGCAGGCAGGGTCAAATAAATCTCTCATTTTGCATGCATTTGCATTCATTTACATACATTTGCATTCATTTGCATTTGCATGCATTCATTTGCATTTGCATGCATTCATTCGCATTCATTTGCATCCATATGTACCATTTTCATTTTCCCCTTCAGGTTAAGGGATAAACCTGAACTTCCCCTTCAGGTTAAGGGATAAACCTGAACTTCCCCTTCAGGTTAAGGGATAAACCTGAACTTCCCCTTTAGGTTAAGGGATAAACCTGAGTTACCCCTTCAGGATAAGGGATAAACCTGAGTTTCCCCTTCAGGTTAAGGGATAAACCTGAACTACCCATTCAGGATAAGGGATAAATCCTGAGACCCCGACAGTTGTGTAAGTCATCGTGAGGATGAAGATTGAAAATCTCTCATCAGAATCAGTTGGGTAAATTTTAAAAAATCCAGTGTTCGTGCTGGTAAAATTTTCAAAAAACCAGTGTTTGTGCTGATAAAATTTTCTAAATCTAGTGTTCGTGCTGGTAAAATTTCAAAATCCAATGTTCGTGCTGGTAAGATTTTCAAAAACCAGTGTTCGTGCTGGTAAAATTTTCTAAATCCAGTGTTTGTGCTGGTAAATCTTCAAAATCCAGTGTTTGTGCTGGTAATTCTTCCAAAAACAGTATTCGTACTGATCCATTTTCAAAATCCAGTACTTATACTGGTTCATTTCCAAAATCCAGTATTCACGCTGGTACATCTTTCAAAATCCAATTGTTATTGGTCGGACTTTCAAAATCCAATTTTTATTGGTCAAACTTTCAAAATCTGGTTTACTGGTTAATGTTTTCAAACCTAATCCACGCTAGTCTAGTTTTCCTTCAGGATTCGAGTTCCGACTCGAATTTCCTTTCCTTCTAACCGGTCTAGTTTTCCTTTGGGATTCGAGTTCCGACTTGAATTTTCTTTCCTTCTAATTAGTCTAGTTTTCCTTTGGGATTCGAGTTCCGACTCGAATTTCCTTTTCTTCTGACCAGTCTAGTTTTCCTTCAGGATTCGAGTTCCGACTCGAATTTTCTTTCCTTCCGATGGATCTAGTTTTCCTTCGAAGATTCGAGTTCCGACCCAAGTTTTCTTTTCCTAAAATTGGTCTAGAAGATTAGAGTTCTGATTCGAATTTTCTTCCAAATTCCAATTACCAGTTTCGGCCCTTGGGCCATCCAATTTCCAATTTTGGCTTTCGGGCCATCCAATTACCAATTTCGGCCCTTAGGCCACCCAATTTCCAAGATTCCAATTTTGACCTTCAGATTAATCAATTTCCAAATTTTCAATCTTGATCTTCGGGTCAATCAATTTCCCAATTTCCAATTTTCAAATTCCAAATTTCTAATTTCGACTTTTGAGTCAACCAATTTTAATTTCGGCCTTTGGGTCAATTAATTCCAATTTTGACCTTCGGGTCAATCAATTTTCAATTTCCAAATTCCAAATTTCTAATTTCAAATATCAAATTTCAAATTTTCCAAATTCCAATTTTGACCTTTTGGTCATTCAATACCAATTTCAGTCATTTCCTCTTGCGAGAGACTCTTTTTATAGGGAGAGTTCAAGGGAGCTCGTTCTTTTCGCATGCTATCCTTTGTTCACCTAGCCCCTTTTCAGGGAGAGTTTGAAGGGACTCGTGTTTATGTGAACCGTTTGCAAAAAAAAATTCGAATTTCATACAAGGAACCCTTAGTTCAGGGAGAGCTTCGACGGAAGTTCGCTTTCCTTGTGACCATAATTTCATACTAGGCCATTTCATCATGAAGGACCCTCTTTTTGGGGAGAGTGTGATGGACTCGTTCCTTCATGACCAATTCACCGACCTCACCATTACCGGCCCCCTTTCTATAAGAGAAGCCTAATGTTAGGAAGTTTTGACGAAAGCTTAATTTCTCTTCGAAAGTTCGTTTTACAAACACCTCCTCTTTAGGGAAGAGAGGAGTAATTTCTATTCCCAAATTCTGAATCTTCTCCTTTAGGGAAAGGAGAAGAAAATTTCTGTCATGGATGCGTTGCGTTGTGCTTCAGATGCTCGCTCTCACCAAGGATTTCAAGAAAATTTTGCCGATTTGTCATTAAATATTTGCTGATTTCAAAATCTTTATTGCACAAAAACATTACCTCAGAATACCTTCAGTATTACTTCCGAAAGGACAAAGCTTTCGCGAAAAAGGATTTAAAATTCAGAATCTTTCTATTGGCCGACCAAAAGGATGAAGAATAAATCCTCGATATGGCCAGCAAAAGGAAATTCAATGTTGTTGCAAAGCCATAAGTGATCGGTATTGATCGCAGTCAATGACACATTTTTAAAGATCATTCTTGGAAAATAAAGCAGTCGAAATATCCTGGGTGATACAGAAAAATCCATTCAATCTCTATATCTCCTCAATCACCTAAAGCTGCAATTAAATATCTGCAAAAGGGATCTCTCAACTGTCGTCAAGATGAAGGCGAATTAGGCGAGTAGACCCCCAGGGCCAAAGAAGATTTGGATCATCTCCAAGATGAAGGAGTTTGTGACGGATCCTTCCAGGGAAAGTTCAGAGCACCGTCAAGATGAAGGCGACTGCGATGAGCCTCCCGACAAACCCTAAAGGATATTTAATTTCCGCTATCATCACGAGATTTCCAACCAATGAGCCAATAGCCGTCGATATAATCCCTCAGAGAAAAAGAAGGATCGGAACATCTCCAAGATGAAGGAGTTTGTGACGTACCCTTCCAAAAAAAAAAAGAAGAGAGAAAAGTCAGGACATCTCCAAAATGAAGGATGATGTAATAAAATCCCCAAAAGCCCAAGAGAGCTCTAATTCTGCCAATAAAGAAAAAAAGTGGGCAGAAAGATCATCATGAGAAAAGAATCCCAGGATATCAGACTGTCAAATTTGCCAAAGAATCTTCTTTAATTTTGTGAAATTCTATTATCAATATTCTTTCACCAATTGCTCTCACAATATCAAGAATACTCTCTTTTCCGCTCATGTCAAGGAAATTGATAGCTTCCTTGAAAGAAAGCCAATTGCAAGCAATTTGAATTCGAATCTTGATTCTACGAAGTTAAGCCCAGTCGGAGGTAATACTTCAGGTAGAAAAGAGGAAAGATTTTCATACCAATATACATCAATTTCAAGCATTTTGAATCAATAAACAATTTTTAACATTTTGGCAATATTTTCTTACTATCTTGACATGAAGTGAAGAGCTTGATGTCTATCTTGACACATCCTGATATCACCTTTTACCTCCTTGAGAGAGTAACCTTTATCATCTTTCGCGTTGTTGAAAGAATTCATCTTTTGCGTTGTCAAAAGAATCGCCTTGCTCCTTTGGATCGCCTTATCATCTTTCGCGTTGTTGAAAGAATCGCCTTGTTCCTTTGGATCGCCTTTCCCATCTTTCGCGTTGTCGAAAGAATTCATCTTTTGCGTTGACAAAAGAATCGCCTTGCTCCTTTGGATCGCCTTATCATCTTTCGCGTTGTTGAAAGAATCGCCTTGTTCCTTTGGATCGCCTTTCCCATCTTTCGCGTTGTCGAAAGAATTCATCTTTTGCGTTGACAAAAGAATCGCCTTGCTCCTTTGGATCGCCTTGTCGTCTTTCGCGTTGTTGAAAGAATCGCCTTGTTCCTTTGGATCGCCTTGTTATCTTTCGCGTTGTCGAAAGAATTCATCTTTTGCGTTGTCAAAAGAATCGCCTTACTCCTTTGGATCGCCTTGTCATCTTTCGCGTTGTTGAAAGAATCGCCTTGTTCCTTTGGATCGCCTTTCCCATCTTTCGCGTTGTCAAAAGAATTCATCTTTTGCGTTGACAAAAGAATCGCCTTGCTCCTTTGGATCGCCTTATCATCTTTCGCGTTGTTGAAAGAATCGCCTTGCTCCTTTGGATCGCCTTTTTCCATCTTTCGCGTTGTCGAAAGAATTCATCTTTTGCGTTGTCAAAAGAATCGCCTTACTCCTTTGGATCGCCTTGTCATCTTTTGCGTTGTCAAAAGAATCGCCTTGTTCCTTTGGATCGCCTTTTCCCATCTTTCACGTTGTCGAAAGAATTCATCTTTTGCGTTGTCAAAAGAATCGCCTTACTCCTTTGGATCGCCTTGTCATCTTTCGCGTTGTTGAAAGAATCGCCTTGCTCCTCTGGATCGCCTTGTCATCTTTCGCGTTGTCGAAAGAATTCATCTTTTGCGTTGTCAAAAGGATCGCCTTGCTCCTCTGGATCGCCTTGTCATCTTTCGCTTTGTTGAAAGAATCGCCTTGTTCCTTTGGATCGCCTTGTTATCTTTCGCGTTGTCGAAAGAATTCATCTTTCGTGTTGTTGAAAGAGTCACCTTATTCCTCTTCAAGGAAATTGTCTTATTCACCATCCAACTTACCATTTTCATTTTCTTCCCAATCAGGATAAGGGTACAAACCTGAGCCTCCTTTGATGAGGTATTTCATTTTCTTCCCAATCAGGATAAGGGTACAAACCTGAGCCTCCTTTGATGAGGTATTTCATTTTCTTCCCAATAAGGATAAGGGTACAAACCTGAGCCTCCTTTGATGAGGTATTTCATTTTCTGCCCAATCAGGATAAGGGTATAAACCTGAGCCTCCTTTGATGAGGTATTTCATTTTCTGCCCAATCAGGATAAGGGTACAAACCTGAGCCTCCTTTGATGAGGTATTTCATTTTCCGCCCAATCAGGATAAGGGTACAAACCTGAGCCTCCTTTGATGAGGTATTTCATTTTCTGCCCAATCAGGATAAGGGTACAAACCTGAGCCTCCTTTGATGAGGTATTTCATTTTCTTCCCAGTCAGGATAAGGGTACAAACCTGAGCCTCCTTTGATGAGGTATTTCATTTTCTGCCCAATCAGGATAAGGGTATAAACCTGAGCCTCCTTTGATGAGGTATTTCATTTTCTGCCCAATCAGGATAAGGGTACAAACCTGAGCCTCCTTTGATGAGGTATTTCATTTTCCGCCCAATCAGGATAAGGGTACAAACCTGAGCCTCCTTTGATGAGGTATTTCATTTTCTGCCCAATCAGGATAAGGGTACAAACCTGAGCCTCCTTTGATGAGGTATTTCATTTTTCTTCCCAATCAGGATAAGGATACAAACCTGAGCCTCCTTTGATGAGGTATTTCATTTTCTTCCCAGTCAGGATAAGGGTACAAACCTGAGCCTCATTTTGATGAGGTATTTCATTTCCCGGTCAGGTTAAGGGTTAAACCTGAGCTTCGTTTTTACACGGGGTATTTCCCGTCCCATCCAGGTTAAGGGCAAAAACCTGAATCTCACTTCTTTTGAAGTAAATTTTTCCTCTCTATTCTCCATTTCATATCTACCATTTTCATCAGGCTTAATATTTTCATATCCAGTCAGATCCTTCAAACTGGGGCATTTTTATAGCCAAAATTTGGTGTGTTTTTCTTTGCCACTAAGCTCGTCCTCAAGACGGCTTAGTAGCAAAGAGGGGCATCTGTAAACACCCCAAATTTTCCACATCCATTCTCAAACAATCCTCCTCAGGCAGTGCCAACCCTGTTAGGTCAATGTAGGAGTCAAACCCCGAGTCAGTTTCAGAAAATTACCATTTTACCCATTTTCATTAGGAAAATTACCATTTTACCCCTAGGTCATCCCAGACCCCAGTCAGTCGGAGTCAACCAAGCTCATTGGTCAGTTCAGGACAGTTAAAATATCAGTCATCTCAAGCTCATCTGAGCTCACAATGAACAGACCATTTTCATTTCTGACCATTCATGCCAAAATGGGATCATTTCTTCAAAAATGAGCTCATTTCTCACTTGAATCCAAGCCAATTGTCTCCAAGTCAGTCATTCCCAGTCAGTCATGTTCCCCGGAGTCTAACTTGAGCTCACCAGGAGTTCAAGTGCTCCAGTTTCAGTTCAAAACCATTTCCAAGTGTCTAGGAGCCCATTTTAGCTCTTTCAACTGAAATTGAGTTGAGTTCAGTCAATTGAGCTAGTATTCAAGCTTCAATTTTAGTTCATGTCAGTATTAGTAACCTTTGTTTCAGCTCAAACCCAGCTCAGATTCGTAATTCACTTCGCTTCAGTGACCATTCTGTACTATTTCTCTAAAAATGGCAGCTTTTCTTAAAAATTTAGCCGGAAAGGTCAGTGAGTCAATGTCTGGTTAGTTCACTTGAGTTCTGAAACTCTAAAACCCAGCTGAATCCAGCTCATTTCAGTTTAATTCAGCTCGAACCCCAAATTTCAGTGTCACTCTAACCCAGTAGAGTCTCGAAAACCATTTCTTGAGCTATTTTGCAAATTTTATCAATTTTAATGCTTTTTGAACTGATACAAGTGTCAATCAGGGTCTAACATCCAAAAATTTTCATTCAGGGTCTGCATTTCGCATGTCATTTCTCATCATTTCATATCATTTCTCAGCATTTCATAACATTTCATCACATTTCATTCCATTTTCGAAGTCCAGAACTCCAGTTTTATAAATTTCAATCCAGATCGAGTTTTAAAAGTTTTCAGGAAACAATTTCAAACCCCGGGTTTCCAAAATTGACATTTTTACCCCCGAGATTCTAAATTTGGAAATATTTTCTCGAGAAAAACAATCTGGATTCATTTCAAACTCAAATTTTCAAATTCTACACTGGATTTGCTTTGCAACGAGCTATTAAACTTCAAAATTCAAGCTCATTTCAAAAACTGCCAAAAATAGCTCATTTTGTTTGGAAATATTTTCTCAAGAAAAACAATCTGGATTTCTTTCAAAATCAAATTTTTAAATTCTACATTGGATTTGCTTCGCGATGGGGTATTGAACTTCAAAATCCGAGCTCGTTTTAAAAACTGCCAAAAATAGCTTGTTTCGCGTGGAAATTTTCTGAAAAGACTATTTTACCCCTCTAATCATCAAAATAAATTTCAAAAGTAGAATTTGGACCCGCTCTGAGATGGCCCACTCATTTACATTTCTGTTTTATTAAAAAAATATATATATTCTTTGATTCCTTTCAATTTTCTTTTATTTGTTCATTTTTTTTTAATTTAATTTATTTATTTTGCATTTTAGAGAGGTGGGACCCACAAGGGGGTCACCCAAACCTCCAGCCCATTTCCTTTATTTCTTCCTCCATTTTCTTATTCTTTTTTTTATTATTATTTTTTTTATTTCTTTTTTTTTCTTTCCTTCTTTCTTTCTTCTTCCTTTTTCTTTTTTTCTTTCTTTCTTTCCTCCTTTCTTTCCTCTCCCTCCACTCACGTATGGTAGTCCAGCCCCCCTTTTCCTTCCTCTTTTCCTCTCCTTTTTTTTCCCTTTCTTTCCTTTTCTTTCTCTCTTTCCTTCTTCTCTTCTTTCCTTCTTCCCTTCCTTCCCTTCCTTCCTCCCTTCCTTTTCCTAACCTTCCAGCCCATCCACGTCTGTTGAGGGATTCACGCACTTCTTTTTCCTAATTAAACTCCTTCCCTCTTAGAAAACATAGGTCTTGATGATTTCTACCTAGGTTATTAGACAAAAAAGCTAAAAAAAAAAAAAAGAAACCTACGGCTGAACACAGCTCCCATTCAACGCCTCTTCTCTACCCATTCTCACGTCTCTCCCTCTCTCTCTCCTTCCCTCCCCTTGGCTGCTGCAGCCACATCAGCTCTCCCCTTGGCTGCAACTTCCAGCCATTGAAACTCCACCAAGCATCTTCAGTCAGCACCTACCACCACAGCCCACCTTGCCATCTTCAGCCAACACCTACCATCACAGCCCACCTTGCTGCATCTTCAACTAGCTTCCCCTTTGAAGCTCCATGCCCAGCAGCAAGACCTTCACAGCCATCTCCTTTGAAGCAGACCCTCTTCAGGTCACATCTTCAACAAGAACCTCCAAGGAAGCTCCCTCTTTCATCGGTGCAGCAGCCTCCCTCAAGCCATAGCTCCAGCCGGTGCCACCTCTTCCAAAGGCTCCCACAGCAGCCATTGCTGCCATCGCTCCAGCTCACCAACAGTGCCGCCCTATTGCCATTCTCACGCCCAGATCCCTCTTGCAGCCCCTTCAAGTCCAAGATTTCAAATCTTCATCAGCAAAAGTTTCAGCACCCGTTCCAACACTTGCATACGCCAACCAGCGTTCCAGGTCTCCATAGCTGCAACTGCTCCCAAGTTTTGCAGGAATATTCAAGAAGAAGACTTAGCCATTTTATTTCTTTTATTTCAATTCAATGTAAAAAATCAATGTAATATTTGGAATAAGAGTTACATTTCTGCTTAGAATAGGGTTGCATTGCATATAGTTTAATTTCTGCAAAATTTTAATATGTGATGTATGATTCATGCACATTATTTCAAATTCACTATGGTTTACACGAATGGCACGTGCACAAGCTTTTATGGAGTTTATAAACTCGGTGGGATTCGTATTTATGGCCATAGTCAGAATACGAAGAAAACCAAGATTTATGATCTTTATATCAGCCACATACAGCCTACACTCTTAGGCTAACTTCAAAAATGCACTGCATTTCTCAAAGTTTCAAAAGAATTTCCCAATTCCTCAATGAAATTCCCTTTTCAAATTCATATTCATTCATTCATATCATTCAAATTGCATTATTTTCAAACTCATTTTCCAATTTCAATTTCAGAAAATTCAGTTTTCTCAAGAATTTCCAAGTCTTTCTCAGGATCTGATTTTCTCAAAATTCTAAGTTTTCAAATGACATTTAAAAGCATTTCTCAGGCTCAAATTAAGATTTTCCAATGTTTTAAAATTCTCAAATTTCAAAATCCCAAGTTTTCAAAAATCGATTTTCTCAGATTTCCTATTTTGTTGAGAACCCAGTTTCATGAGAATCTATTTTCCATTTCAACAATCCTTTTCCAATGAACTTCCCAATTTTCTCAGAATTTTCAAATCCATTTCCTCAGAAAAGCAATTCCAAATTTCAAAATCAATTTTCTAAAGTTCAAATTTTCTTGAGAAATCACTTTCCAATGCAAATTTCTGATTTCCAATGAACTTTAATGATTTTCCCAGGAATTCCATTTTCAAGCATTTTCCAGTCCTTTTCTAAATGCATTTCAATTTTCCAAAGCAAACATCATAGTTTCTCAAACTTGCATTTTTTAAAAATTTCATAGCACAAGCCTGATTCTTTGTGCATTCTAGGAAAAATAGAGCATAATTTAGCTATTTGAGTCAAATTAAAGCACGTAATTGATCCTTGGTTCAATTACCCCTGGTAAAGGCGCCAGGAACGGTTGAACCTCGTACCGACAGGCGGATCCCATTCCACGGAATTTTCCCGTAAATGTTAAAAACGGAGGTGAGTAAATTTTCAAAATCATTTTCAAAACTTTGGTCGAGTTTGACTCGCAAATTCGTTTCTCTCTCGCAAGGGAGGGGAAAAATTTTGCGATGATAACAACGTGGTCAATTAATTAATTTATTGACCGAAATATATGATTAAATTAGGCAGGATTGTAGAAAAAGAAATGGTTGAATCAAAATAATTCCTTCTTAATTTGCAATTTTGTTAGAGGGTACTATGAATGTTCTATCATGTTCCATTTACACACTAAAGGAGTGATACAAGATATAAGGTGTGCAGTTAAGCCAACATTTCTATTTGCAAATAAGGGGTTTCCAAGTGCAAGCCCAAGTACTTATAACATCTCAGGTGGTAGTTGCTAACTTAATAGGTTCAGTCGATGTAGTCGTTCAGAATCATTGATCCTATTTCCCTATCGAGCAGCAGCACCTGTAAAAAACAAAGAGAAGAATTCTCAATTTATCCTAAGATCCGCTTTTGTCCGATCCATGTCATAGATCTGATAAAAGCCAGACTAAACAATCAAGTACCTCGTATTTTACTGTGGAGCCACTTTCAGCAATTTATTGCTTATTGCTTTATTGTGTATTTTAGCTACTTGATAGCTTAATATGGCTTTTATGGAGGCACTTTCAACAATATATTTCTGTAGTGTAATTCAAATATAATAAATATTAATATCGTACACATATTTCGCTTGCTCTTTTTTTCTTTGTACACTATATCATACATATCATCAACAAATATATTTATATAAATCATGTTCCGCAAGCATTGGAATACGATTCATGGGCTTACCTAATTTTGAATTTAAATCTTAGATATTTAGAGCCTTATTTTGTTATTTATTTGGATTCAAAGTTACTCAAAGATGACCTTCTATGGCTAAGCATACTAAACATGATACAACAACAACAATTACTAATTTATCTGCCAATATATTACTGAAAAGTCGAAAACTCAGTGATTCTACAAGGTAAACGCTCACCTGACCTGTTAGAAAAAAATAAATAGGAATAGAGATAGAATAAAAGTAACCCGAAAACTCAGTGATTCTGAATTTTCTGATCTTGATATTCAAATTTGCCAAATTTGTTTATTTACTATAATTTAACAAAAAGCATTAAACGATATATCAAAACGATGCATGAAGTGTGGAGTTGTTAGTGCATTCCAAGTATGTCTGTCCAGTAGGAGTGAAGTGTGGAGTTGATATAATTTAAAGATTGAGAAGAGGTAGGGCCAAAGCAGTAAAAGAATGTAACTTTTCAAGTTTCTAGGATTACAAAAAGGTATTATCAAATAAAACTGCTAATGCCATGACGTAAATTGTTGAAAGCGCCTCCATAAAAGCCAAACTAAGCAATGAAGTACCTTGTATTTTATGCCTAACCTAACCTACATGATTTTTAATTGTCTTAATCATTATCTCACATCAGTTCAAATGAAATGATTCATTAAAGAGGAATCATGCCATATCGAGATTTGATCATTGATTGATACAATTTTTATTTTGGTTAATTATTGAATAAGCTAGAATGAAATAACAATGGTTTTGGAGAGATAGTCGGTGTGGAAGTAAACCAACATTTCTATTGGCAAATAGGAGGTTTACAAGTGTTGACAGACGGCTAAAATTTCTTCGAATGTGTTGTAGAATTCATTTAAGACATGAGCGAAACTTAAAATTGATAAGATTTAGGTGCGCTTTTACAACGGAGAATCATACGGTTTCTTTATGAGGAGTTAGTTGCACCTATGAATGATATAAATACTACTGTTGAATCATTGATCCTAGTTCCCTATCAAGTAGCACCACCAATAACGCTTGGCCATCCAAATTCCCTTTTGATTCCAAGTGCAACTGACCTTGAATATTCTTTAAGCCCCTAGTGATGGATCGACATGGTACCTAAAGGTTGGTTTCAAATTTAGATTTATGGCTTATATTGGTTGACCTTCAATAGCTCTTGGGTGATTCTGAAATCTTAGGATACAATGATGTATATATATTATGATTGATATCGCGAAGGTAAAGGGACTCTAAACCGCAACGTTAGCTTGGTAGGATAGGGGTATAGTTGACGTCGATTCATCATTTTTAACATCAATAATTCAAAACCAAACGTGAAACTTTGTTTTCATTCTGATTCTTTATGCAATATGGATAGATTTACGAATTTAAAGACTAAACGAAAAAATTTACGATGTATGACATTTCACGTGGTCAATTAATTAATTTATTGACCGAAATATATGATTAAATTAGGCAGGATTGTAGAAAAAGAAATGGTTGAATCAAAATAATTCCTTCTTAATTTGCAATTTTGTTAGAGGGTCCTATGAATGTTCTATCATGTTCCATTTACACACTAAAGGAGTGATACAAGATATAAGGTGTGCAGTTAAGCCAACATTTCTATTTGCAAATAAGGGGTTTCCAAGTGCAAGCCCAAGTACTTATAACATCTCAGGTGGTAGTTGCTAACTTAATAGGTTCAGTCGATATAGTCGTTCAGAATCATTGATCCTATTTCCTTATCGAGCAGCAACACCTGTTAAAAACAAAGAGAAGAATTCTCAATTTATCCTAAGATCCGCTTTTGTCCGATCCTTGTCATAGATTTGATAAAAGCCAGACTAACCAATCAAGTACCTCGTATTTTACTGTGGAGGCACTTTCAGCAATTTATTGCTTATTGCTTTATTGTGTATTTTACCTACTTGATAGCTTAATCTGGCTTTTATGGAGGCACTTTCAACAATATATTTCTGTAGTGTAATTCAAATATAATAAATATTAATATCTTACACATATTTAGCTTGCTCTTTTTTTCTTTGTACACTGTATCATACATATCATCAACAAATATATTTATATCAATCATGTTCCGCAAGCATTGGAATACGATTCATGGGCTTACCTAATTTTGAATTTAAATCTTAGATATTTAGAGCCTTATTTTGTTATTTATTTGGATTCAAAGTTACTCAAAGATGACCTTCTATGGCTAAGCATACTAAATATGATACAACAACAACAATTACTAATTTATCTGCCAACATATTACTGAAAAGTCGAAAACTCAGTGATTCTACAAGGTAAACGCTCACCTGACCTGTTAGAAGAAAATAAATAGGAATAGAGATAGAATAAAAGTAACCCGAAAACTCAGTGATTCTGAATTTTCTGATCTTGACATTCAAATTTGCCAAATTTGTTTGTTTACTATAATTTAACAAAAAGCATTAAACGATATATCAAAACGATGCATGAAGTGTGGAGTTGTTAGTGCATTCCAAGTATGTCTGCCCAGTAGGAGTGAAGCGTGGAGTTGATATAATTTAAAGATTGAGAAGAGGTAGGGCCAAAGCAGTAAAAGAATGTAACTTTTCAAGTTTCTAGGATTACAAAAAGGTATTATCAAATAAAACTGCTAATGCCATGACGTAAATTGTTGAAAGCGCTTCCATAAAAGCCAAACTAAGCAATGAACTACCTTGTATTTTATGCCTAACCTAACCTACATGATTGTTAATTGTCTTAATCATTATCTCACATCAGTTCAAATGAAATGATTCATTAAAGAGGAATCATGCCATATCGAGATTTGATCATTGATTGATACAATTTTTATTTTGGTTAATTGTTGAATAGGCTAGAATGAAATAACAATGGTTTTGGAGAGATAGTCGGTGTGGAAGTAAACCAACATTTCTATTGGCAAATAGGAGGTTTACAAGTGTTGACAGACGGCTAGAATTTCTTCGAATGTGTTGTAGAATTCATTTAAGACATGAGCGAAACTTAAAATTGATAAGATTTAGGTGCGCTTTTACAACGGAGAATCATACGGTTTCTTTATGAGGAGTTAGTTGCACCTATGAATGATATAAATACTACTGTTGAATCATTGATCCTAGTTCCCTATCAAGTAGCACCACCAATAACGCTTGGCCATCCAAATTCCCTTTTGATTCCAAGTGCAACTGACCTTGAATATTCTTTAAGCCCCTAGTGATGGATCGACCTGGTACCTAAAGGTTGGTTTCAAATTTAGATTTATGGCTTATATTGGTTGACCTTCAATAGCTCTTGGGTGATTCTGAAATCTTAGGATACAATGATGTATATATATTATGATTGATATCGCGAAGGTAAAGGGACTCTAAACCGCAACGTTAGCTTGGTAGGATAGGGGTATAGTTGACGTTGATTCATCATTTTTAACATCAATAATTCAAAACCAAACGTGAAACTTTGTTTTCATTTCGATTCTTTATGCAATATGGATAGATTTACGAATTTAAAGACTAAACGAAAAAATTTACGATGTATGACATTTCACGTGGTCAATTAATTAATTTATTGACTGAAATATATGATTAAATTAGGCAGGATTGTAGAAAAAGAAATGGTTGAATCAAAATAATTCCTTCTTAATTTGCAATTTTGTTAGAGGGTACTATGAATGTTCTACCATGTTCCATTTACACACTAAAGGAGTGATACAAGATATAAGGTGTGATGTTAAGCCAACATTTCTATTTGCAAATAAGGGGTTTCCAAGTGCAAGCCCAAGTACTTATAACATCTCAGGTGGTAGTTGCTAACTTACTAGGTTCAGTCGATATAGTCGTTCAGAATCATTGATCCTATTTCCCTATCGAGCAGCAGCACCTGTTAAAAACAAAGAGAAGAATTCTCATTTTAGCCTAAGATCCGCTTTTGTCCGATCCATGTCATAGATCTGATAAAAGCCAGACTAACCAATCAAGTACCTCGTATTTTACTGTGGAGGCACTTTCAGCAATTTATTGCTTATTGCTTTATTGTGTATTTTACCTACTTGATAGCTTAATCTGGCTTTTATGGAGGCACTTTCAACAATATATTTCTGTAGTGTAATTCAAATATAATAAATATTAATATCTTACGCATATTTCGCTTGCTCTTTTTTTCTTTGTACACTATATGATACATATCATCAACAAATATATTTATATAAATCATGTTCCGCAAGCATTGGAATACGATTCATGGGCTTACCTAATTTTGAATTTAAATCTTAGATATTTAGAGCCATATTTTGTTATTTATTTGTATTCAAAGTTACTCAAAGATGACCTTCTATGGCTAAGCATACTAAACATGATACAACAACAATTACTAATTTATCTGCCAATATATTACTGAAAAGTCGAAAACTCAGTGATTCTACAAGGTAAACGCTCACCTGACCTGTTAGAAGAAAATAAATAGGAATAGAGATAGAATAAAAGTAACCCGAAAACTCAGTGATTCTGAATTTTCTGATCTTGACATTCAAATTTGCCAAATTTGTTTGTTTACTATAAT
This sequence comes from Nuphar pumila, assembly GCF_984573655.1. NCBI lineage: Eukaryota > Viridiplantae > Streptophyta > Magnoliopsida > Nymphaeales > Nymphaeaceae > Nuphar > Nuphar pumila. Next base: position 61,141,692 of record NC_143263.1, read on the forward strand.
TTAACAAAAAGCATTAAACGATATATCAAAACAATGCATGAAGTGTGGAGTTGTTAGTGCATTCCAAGTATGTCTGTCCAGTAGGAGTGAAGTGTGGAGTTGATATAATTTAAAGATTGAGAAGAGGTAGGGCCAAAGCAGTAAAAGAATGTAACTTTTCAAGTTTCTAGGATTACAAAAAGGTATTATCAAATAAAACTGCTAATGCCATGACGTAAATTGTTGAAAGCGCTTCCATAAAAGCCAAACTAAGCAATGAAGTACCTTGTATTTTATGCCTAACCTAACCTACATGATTTTAAATTGTCTTAAGCATTATCTCACGTCAGTTCAAATGAAATGATTCATTAAAGAGGAATCATGCCATATCGAGATTTGATCATTGATTGATACAATTTTTATTTTGGTTAATTGTTGAATAGGCTAGAATGAAATAACAATGGTTTTGGAGAGATAGTCGGTGTGGAAGTAAACGAACATTTCTATTGGCAAATAGGAGGTTTACAAGTGTTGACAGACGGCTAGAATTTCTTCGAATGTGTTGTAGAATTCATTTAAGACATGAGCGAAACTTAAAATTGATAAGATTTAGGTGCGCTTTTACAACGGAGAATCATACGGTTTCTTTATGAGGAGTTAGTTGCACCTATGAATGATATAAATACTACTGTTGAATCATTGATCCTAGTTCCCTATCAAGTAGCACCACCAATAACGCTTGGCCATCCAAATTCCCTTTTGATTCCAAGTGCAACTGACCTTGAATATTCTTTAAGCCCCTAGTGATGGATCGACCTGGTACCTAAAGGTTGGTTTCAAATTTAGATTTATGGCTTATATTGGTTTACCTTCAATAGCTCTTGGGTGATTCTGAAATCTTAGGATACAATGATGTATATATATTATGATTGATATCGCGAAGGTAAAGGGACTCTAAACCGCAACGTTAGCTTGGTAGGATAGGGGTATAGTTGACGTCGATTCATCATTTTTAACATCAATAATTCAAAACCAAACGTGAAACTTTGTTTTCATTCCGATTCTTTATGCAATATGGATAGATTTACGAATTTAAAGACTAAACCAAAAAATTTACGCTGTATGACATTTCACGTGGTCAATTAATTAATTTATTGACCGAAATATATGATTAAATTAGGCAGGATTGTAGAAAAAGAAATGGTTGAATCAAAATAATTCCTTCTTAATTTGCAATTTTGTTAGAGGGTACTATGAATGTTCTATTATGTTCCATTTACACACTAAAGGAGTGATACAAGATATAAGGTGTGCAGTTAAGCCAACATTTCTATTTGCAAATAAGGGGTTTCCAAGTGCAAGCCCAAGTACTTATAACATCTCAGGTGGTAGTTGCTAACTTACTAGGTTCAGTCGATATAGTCGTTCAGAATCATTGATCCTATTTCCCTATCGAGCAGCAGCACCTGTTAAAAACAAAGAGAAGAATTCTCAATTTATCCTAAGATCCGCTTTTGTCCGATCCATGTCATAGATCTGATAAAAGCCAGACTAACCAATCAAGTACCTCGTATTTTACTGTGGAGGCACTTTCAGCAATTTATTGCTTATTGCTTTATTGTGTATTTTACCTACTTGATAGCTTAATCTGGCTTTTATGGAGGCACTTTCAACAATATATTTCTGTAGTGTAATTCAAATATAATAAATATTAATATCGTACACATATTTCGCTTGCTATTTTTTTCTTTGTACACTATATCATACATATCATCAACAAATATATTTATATAAATCATGTTCCGCAAGCATTGGAATATGATTCATGGGCTTACCTAATTTTGAATTTAAATCTTATATATTTAGAGCCTTATTTTGTTATTTATTTGGATTCAAAGTTACTCAAAGATGACCTTCTATGGCTAAGCATACTAAACATGATACAACAACAACAATTACTAATTTATCTGCCAATATATTACTGAAAAGTCGAAAACTCAGAGATTCTACAAGGTAAACGCTCACCTGACCTGTTAGAAGAAAATAAATAGGAATAGAGATAGAATAAAAGTAACCCGAAAACTCAGTGATTCTGAATTTTCTGATCTTGACATTCAAATTTGCCAAATTTGTTTGTTTACTATAATTTAACAAAAAGCATTAAACGATATATCAAAACGATGCATGAAGTGTGGAGTTGTTAGTGCATTCGAAGTATGTTTGTCCAGTAGGAGTGAAGCGTGGAGTTGATATAATTTAAAGATTGAGAAGAGGTAGGGCCAAAGCAGTAAAAGAATGTAACTTTTCAAGTTTCTAGGATTACAAAAAGGTATTATCAAATAAAACTGCTAATGCCTTGACGTAAATTGTTGAAAGCGCCTCCATAAAAGCCAAACTAAGCAATGAAGTACCTTGTATTTTATGCCTAACCTAACCTACATGATTTTTAATTGTCTTAATCAATATCTCACATCAGTTCAAATGAAATGATTCATTAAAAAGGAATCATGCCATATCGAGATTTGATCATTGATTGATACAATTTTTATTTTGGTTAATTGTTGAATAGGCTAGAATGAAATAACAATGGTTTTGGAGAGATAGTCGGTGTGGAAGTAAACCAACATTTCTATTGGCAAATAGGAGGTTTACAAGTGTTGACAGACGGCTAGAATTTCTTCGAATATGTTGTAGAATTCATTTAAGACATTAGCGAAACTTAAAATTGATAAGATTTAGGTGCGCTTTTACAACGGAGAATCATACGGTTTCTTTATGAGGAGTTAGTTGCACCTATGAATGATATAAATACTACTGCTGAATCATTGATCCTAGTTCCCTATCAAGTAGCACCACCAATAACGCTTGGCCATCCAAATTCCCTTTTGATTCCAAGTGCAACCGACCTTGAATATTCTTTAAGCCCCTAGTGATGGATCGACCTGGTACCTAAAGGTTGGTTTCAAATTTAGATTTATGGCTTATATTGGTTGACCTTCAATAGCTCTTTTGTGATTTTGAAATCTTAGGATACAATGATGTATATATATTATGATTGATATCGCGAAGGTAAAGGGACTCTAAACCGCAACGTTAGCTTGGTAGGATAGGGGTATAGTTGACGTCGATTCATCATTTTTAACATCAATAATTCAAAACCAAACGTGAAACTTTGTTTTCATTCCGATTCTTTATGCAATATGGATAGATTTACGAATTTAAAGACTAAACAAAAAAATTTACGATGTATGACATTTCACGTGGTCAATTAATTAATTTATTGACCGAAATATATGATTAAATTAGGTAGGATTGTAGAAAAAGAAATGGTTGAATCAAAATAATTCCTTCTTAATTTGCAATTTTGTTAGAGGGTACTATGAATGTTCTACCATGTTCCATTTACACACTAAAGGAGTGATACAAGATATAAGGTGTGCAGTTAAGCCAACATTTCTATTTGCAAATAAGGGGTTTACAAGTGCAAGCCCAAGTACTTATAACATCTCAGGTGGTAGTTGCTAACTTACTAGGTTCAGTCGATATAGTCGTTCAAAATCATTGATCCTATTTCCCTATCGAGCAGCAGCACCTGTTAAAAACAAAGAGAAGAATTCTCAATTTATCCTAAGATCCGCTTTTGTCCGATCCATGTCATAGATCTGATAAAAGCCAGACTAACCAATCAATTACCTCGTATTTTACTGTGGAGGCACTTTCAGCAATTTATTGCTTATTGCTTTATTGTGTATTTTACATACTTGATAGCTTAATCTGGCTTTTATGGAGGCACTTTCAAAAATATATTTCTGTAGTGTAATTCAAATATAATAAATATTAATATCGTACACATATTTCACTTGCTCTTTTTTTCTTTGTACACTATATCATACATATCATCAACAAATATATTTATATAAATCATGTTCCGCAAGCATTGGAATACGATTCATGGGCTTACCTAATTTTGAATTTAAATCTTAGATATTTAGAGCCTTATTTTGTTATTTTTTTGGATTCAAAGTTACTCAAAGATGACCTTCTATGGCTAAGCATACTAAACATGATACAACAACAACAATTACTAATTTATCTGCCAATATATTACTAAAAAGTCGAAAACTCAGTGATTCTACAAGGTAAACGCTCACCTGACCTGTTAGAAGAAAAAAAATAGGAATAGAGATAGAATAAAAGTAACCCGAAAACTCAGTGATTCTGAATTTTCTGATCTTGACATTCAAATTTGCCAAATTTGTTTGTTTACTATAATTTAACAAAAAGCATTAAACGATATATCAAAACGATGCATGAAGTGTGGAGTTGTTAGTGCATTCCAAGTATGTCTGTCCAGTAGGAGTGAAGTGTGGAGTTGATATAATTTAAAGATTGAGAAGAGGTAGGGCCAAAGCAGTAAAAGAATGTAACTTTTCAAGTTTCTAGGATTACAAAAAGGTATTATCAAATAAAACTGCTAATGCCATGACGTAAATTATTGAAAGCGCTTCCATAAAAGCCAAATTAAGCAATGAAGTACCTTGTATTTTATGCCTAACCTAACCTACATGATTTTTAATTGTCTTAATCATTATCTCACGTCAGTTCAAATGAAATGATTCATTAAAGAGGAATCATGCCATATCGAGATTTGATCATTGATTGATACAATTTTTATTTTGGTTAATTGTTGAATAGGCTAGAATGAAATAACAATGGTTTTGGAGAGATAGTCGGTGTGGAAGTAAACCAACATTTCTATTGGCAAATAGGAGGTTTACAAGTGTTGACAGACGGCTAGAATTTCTTCGAATGTGTTGTAGAATTCATTTAAGACATGAGCGAAACTTAAAATTGATAAGATTTAGGTGCGCTTTTACAAGGGAGAATCATACGGTTTCTTTATGAGGAGTTAGTTGCACCTATGAATGATATAAATACTACTGTTGAATCATTGATCCTAGTTCCCTATCAAGTAGCACCACCAATAACGCTTGGCCATCCAAATTCCCTTTTGATTCCAAGTGCAACTGACCTTGACTATTCTTTAAGCCCCTAGTGATGGATCGACCTGGTACCTAAAGGTTGGTTTCAAATTTAGATTTATGGCTTATATTGGTTGACCTTCAATAGCTCTTGGGTGATTCTGAAATCTTAGGATACAATGATGTATATATATTAGGATTGATATCGCGAAGGTAAAGGGACTCTAAACCGCAACGTTAGCTTGGTAGGATAGGGGTATAGTTGACGTCGATTCATCATTTTTAACATCAATAATTCAAAACCAAACGTGAAACTTTGTTTTCATTCCGATTCTTTATGCAATATGGATAGATTTACGAATTTAAAGACTAAACGAAAAAATTTACGATGTATGACATTTCACGTGGTCAATTAATTAATTTATTGAGCGAAATATATGATTAAATTAGGCAGGATTGTAGAAAAAGAAATGGTTGAATCAAAATAATTCCTTCTTAATTTGCAATTTTGTTAGAGGGTACTATGAATGTTCTATCATGTTCCATTTACACTCTAAAGGAGTGATACAAGATATAAGGTGTGCAGTTAAGCCAACATTTCTATTTGCAAATAAGGGGTTTCCAAGTGCAAGCCCAAGTACTTATAACATCTCAGGTGGTAGTTGCTAACTTACTAGGTTCAGTCGATATAGTCGTTCAGAATCATTGATCCTATTTCCCTATCGAGCAGCAACACCTGTTAAAAACAAAGAGAAGAATTCTCAATTTATCCTAAGATCCGCTTTTGTCCGATCCATGTCATAGATCTGATAAAAGCCAGACTAACCAATCAAGTACCTCGTATTTTACTGTGGAGGCACTTTCAGCAATTTATTGCTTATTGCTTTATTGTGTATTTTACCTACTTGATAGCTTAATCTGGCTTTTATGGAGGCACTTTCAACAATATATTTCTGTAGTGTAATTCAAATATAATAAATATTAATATCGTACACATATTTCGCTTGCTCTTTTTTTCTTTGTACACTATTTCATACATATCATCAACAAATATATTTATATAAATCATGTTCCGCAAGCATTGGAATACGATTCATGGGCTTACCTAATTTTGAATTTAAATCTTAGATATTTAGAGCCTTATTTTGTTATTTATTTGGATTCAAAGTTACTCAAAGATGACCTTCTATGGCTAAGCATACTAAACATGATACAACAACAACAATTACGAATTTATCTGCCAACATATTACTGAAAAGTCGAAAACTCAGTGATTCTACAAGGTAAACGCTCACCTGACCTGTTAGAAGAAAATAAATAGGAATAGAGATAGAATAAAAGTAACCCGAAAACTCAGTGATTCTGAATTTTCTGATCTTGACATTCAAATTTGCCAAATTTGTTTGTTTACTATAATTTAACAAAAAGCATTAAACGATATATCAAAACGATGCATGAAGTGTGGAGTTGTTAGTGCATTCCAAGTATGTCTGCCCAGTAGGAGTGAAGCGTGGAGTTGATATAATTTAAAGATTGAGAAGAGGTAGGGCCAAAGCAGTAAAAGAATGTAACTTTTCAAGTTTCTAGGATTACAAAAAGGTATTATCAAATAAAACTGCTAATGCCATGACGTAAATTGTTGAAAGCGCTTCCATAAAAGCCAAACTAAGCAATGAAGTACCTTGTATTTTATGCCTAACCTAACCTACATGATTTTTAATTGTCTTAATCATTATCTCACATCAGTTCAAATGAAATGATTCATTAAAGAGGAATCATGCCATATCGAGATTTGATCATTGATTGATACAATTTTTATTTTGGTTAATTGTTGAATAGGCTAGAATGAAATAACAATGGTTTTGGAGAGATAGTCGGTGTGGAAGTAAACCAACATTTCTATTGGCAAATAGGAGGTTTACAAGTGTTGACAGACGGCTAGAATTTCTTCGAATGTGTTGTAGAATTCATTTAAGACATGAGCGAAACTTAAAATTGATAAGATTTAGGTGCGCTTTTACAACGGAGAATCATACGGTTTCTTTATGAGGAGTTAGTTGCACCTATGAATGATATAAATACTACTGTTGAATCATTGATCCTAGTTCCCTATCAAGTAGCACCACCAATAACGCTTGGCCATCCAAATTCCCTTTTGATTCCAAGTGCAACTGACCTTGAATATTCTTTAAGCCCCTAGTGATGGATCGACCTGGTACCTAAAGGTTGGTTTCAAATTTAGATTTATGGCTTATATTGGTTGACCTTCAATAGCTCTTGGGTGATTCTGAAATCTTAGGATACAATGATGTATATATATTATGATTGATATCGCGAAGGTAAAGGGACTCTAAACCGCAACGTTAGCTTGGTAGGATAGGGGTATAGTTGACGTCGATTCATCATTTTTAACATCAATAATTCAAAACCAAACGTGAAACTTTGTTTTCATTTCGATTCTTTATGCAATATGGATAGATTTACGAATTTAAAGACTAAACGAAAAAATTTACGATGTATGACATTTCACGTGGTCAATTAATTAATTTATTGACTGAAATATATGATTAAATTAGGCAGGATTGTAGAAAAAGAAATGGTTGAATCAAAATAATTCCTTCTTAATTTGCAATTTTGTTAGAGGGTACTATGAATGTTCTACCATGTTCCATTTACACACTAAAGGAGTGATACAAGATATAAGGTGTGATGTTAAGCCAACATTTCTATTTGCAAATAAGGGGTTTCCAAGTGCAAGCCCAAGTACTTATAACATCTCAGGTGGTAGTTGCTAACTTACTAGGTTCAGTCGATATAGTCGTTCAGAATCATTGATCCTATTTCCCTATCGAGCAACAGCACCTGTTAAAAACAAAGAGAAGAATTCTCAATTTATCCTAAGATCCGCTTTTGTCCGATCCATGTCATAGATCTGATAAAAGCCAGACTAACCAATCAAGTACCTCGTATTTTACTGTGGAGGCACTTTCAGCAATTTATTGCTTATTGCTTTATTGTGTATTTTACCTACTTGATAGCTTAATCTGGCTTTTATGGAGGCACTTTCAACAATATATTTCTGTAGTGTAATTCAAATATAATAAATATTAATATCGTACCCATATTTCGCTTGCTATTTTTTTCTTTGTACACTATATCATACATATCATCAACAAATATATTTATATAAATCATGTTCCGCAAGCATTGGAATACGATTCATGGGCTTACCTAATTTTGAATTTAAATCTTAGATATTTAGAGCCTTATTTTGTTATTTATTTGGATTCAAAGTTACTCAAAGATGACCTTCTATGGCTAAGCATACTAAACATGATACAACAACAACAATTACTAATTTATCTGCCAATATATTACTGAAAAGTCCTAAACTCAGTGGTTCTACAAGGTAAACGCTCACCTGACCTGTTAGAAGAAAATAAATAGGAATAGAGATAGAATAAAAGTAACCCGAAAACTCAGTGATTCTGAATTTTCTGATCTTGACATTCAAATTTGCCAAATTTGTTTGTTTACTATAATTTAACAAAAAGCATTAAACGATATATCAAAACGATGCATGAAGTGTGGAGTTGTTAGTGCATTCCAAGTATGTTTGTCCAGTAGGAGTGAAGCGTGGAGTTGATATAATTTAAAGATTGAGAAGAGGTAGGGCCAAAGCAGTAAAAGAATGTAACTTTTCAAGTTTCTAGGATTACAAAAAGGTATTATCAAATAAAACTGCTAATGCCATGACGTAAATTGTTGAAAGCGCCTCCATAAAAGCCAAACTAAGCAATGAAGTACCTTGTATTTTATGCCTAATCTAACCTACATGATTTTTAATTGTCTTAATCAATATCTCACATCAGTTCAAATGAAATGATTCATTAAAGAGGAATCATGCCATATCGAGATTTGATCATTGATTGATACAATTTTTATTTTGGTTAATTGTTGAATAGGCTAGAATGAAATAACAATGGTTTTGGAGAGATAGTCGGTGTGGAAGTAAACCAACATTTCTATTGGCAAATAGGAGGTTTACAAGTGTTGACAGACGGCTAGAATTTCTTCGAATATGTTGTAGAATTCATTTAAGACATTAGCGAAACTTAAAATTGATAAGATTTAGGTGCACTTTTACAACGGAGAATCATACGGTTTCTTTATGAGGAGTTAGTTGCACCTATGAATGATATAAATACTATTGCTGAATCATTGATCCTAGTTCCCTATCAAGTAGCACCACCAATAACGCTTGGCCATCCAAATTCCCTTTTGATTCCAAGTGCAACTGACCTTGAATATTCTTTAAGCCCCTAGTGATGGATCGACCTGGTACCTAAAGGTTGGTTTCAAATTTAGATTTATGGCTTATATTGGTTGACCTTCAATAGCTCTTGGGTGATTTTGAAATCTTAGGATACAATGATGTATATATATTATGATTGATATCGCGAAGGTAAAGGGACTCTAAACCGCAACGTTAGCTTGGTAGGATAGGGGTATAGTTGACGTCGATTCATCATTTTTAACATCAATAATTCAAAACCAAACGTGAAACTTTGTTTTCATTCCGATTCTTTATGCAATATGGATAGATTTACGAATTTAAAGACTAAACAAAAAAATTTACGATGTATGACATTTCACGTGGTCAATTAATTAATTTATTGACCGAAATATATGATTAAATTAGGCAGGATTGTAGAAAAAGAAATGGTTGAATCAAAATAATTCCTTCTTAATTTGCAATTTTGTTAGAGGGTACTATGAATGTTCTACCATGTTCCATTTACACACTAAAGGAGTGATACAAGATATAAGGTGTGCAGTTAAGCCAACATTTCTATTTGCAAATAAGGGGTTTACAAGTGCAAGCCCAAGTACTTATAACATCTCAGGTGGTAGTTGCTAACTTACTAGGTTCAGTCGATATAGTCGTTCAAAATCATTGATCCTATTTCCCTATCGAGCAGCAGCACCTGTTAAAAACAAAGAGAAGAATTCTCAATTTATCCTAAGATCCGCTTTTGTCCGATCCATGTCATAGATCTGATAAAAGCCAGACTAACCAATCAATTACCTCGTATATTACTGTGGAGGCACTTTCAGCAATTTATTGCTTATTGCTTTATTGTGTATTTTACCTACTTGATAGCTTAATCTGGCTTTTATGGAGGCACTTTCAACAATATATTTCTGTAGTGTAATTAAAATATAATAAATATTAATATCGTACACATATTTCGCTTGCTCTTTTTTTCTTTGTACACTATATCATACATATCATCAACAAATATATTTATATAAATCATGTTCCGCAAGCATTGGAATACGATTCATGGGCTTACCTAATTTTGAATTTAAATCTTAGATATTTAGAGCCTTATTTTGTTATTTTTTTGTATTCAAAGTTACTCAAAGATGACCTTCTATGGCTAAGCATACTAAACATGATACAACAACAACAATTACTAATTTATCTGCCAATATATTACTAAAAAGTCGAAAACTCAGTGATTCTACAAGGTAAACGCTCACCTGACCTGTTAGAAGAAAATAAATAGGAATAGAGATAGAATAAAAGTAACCCGAAAACTCAGTGATTCTGAATTTTCTGATCTTGACATTCAAATTTGCCAAATTTGTTTGTTTACTATAATTTAACAAAAAGCATTAAACGATATATCAAAACGATGCATGAAGTGTGGAGTTGTTAGTGCATTCCAAGTATGTCTGTCCAGTAGGAGTGAAGTGTGGAGTTGATATAATTTAAAGATTGAGAAGAGGTAGGGCCAAAGCAGTAAAAGAATGTAACTTTTCAAGTTTCTAGGATTACAAAAAGGTATTATCAAATAAAACTGCTAATGCCATGACGTAAATTATTGAAAGCGCTTCCATAAAAGCCAAACTAAGCAATGAAGTACCTTGTATTTTATGCCTAACCTAACCTACATGATTTTTAATTGTCTTAATCATTATCTCACGTCAGTTCAAATGAAATGATTCATTAAAGAGGAATCATGCCATATCGAGATTTGATCATTGATTGATACAATTTTTATTTTGGTTAATTGTTGAATAGGCTAGAATGAAATAACAATGGTTTTGGAGAGATAGTCGGTGTGGAAGTAAACCAACATTTCTATTGGCAAATAGGAGGTTTACAAGTGTTGACAGACGGCTAGAATTTCTTCGAATGTGTTATAGAATTCATTTAAGACATGAGCGAAACTTAAAATTGATAAGATTTAGGTGCGCTTTTACAACGGAGAATCATACGGTTTCTTTATGAGGAGTTAGTTGCACCTATGAATGATATAAATACTACTGTTGAATCATTGATCCTAGTTCCCTATCAAGTAGCACCACCAATAACGCTTGGCCATCCAAATTCCCTTTTGATTCCAAGTGCAACTGACCTTGACTATTCTTTAAGCCCCTAGTGATGGATCGACCTGGTACCTAAAGGTTGGTTTCAAATTTAGATTTATGGCTTATATTGGTTTACCTTCAATAGCTCTTGGGTGATTCTGAAATCTTAGGATACAATGATGTATATATATTATGATTGATATCGCGAAGGTAAAGGGACTCTAAACCGCAACGTTAGCTTGGTAGGATAGGGGTATAGTTGACGTCGATTCATCATTTTTAACATCAATAATTCAAAACCAAACGTGAAACTTTGTTTTCATTCCGATTCTTTATGCAATATGGACAGATTTACGAATTTAAAGACTAAACGAAAAAATTTACGATGTATGACATTTCACGTGGTCAATTAATTAATTTATTGACCGAAATATATGATTAAAATAGGCAGGATTGTAGAAAAAGAAATGGTTGAATCAAAATAATTCCTTCTTAATTTGCAATTTTGTTAGAGGGTACTATGAATGTTCTATCATGTTCCATTTACACTCTAAAGGAGTGATACAAGATATAAGGTGTGCAGTTAAGCCAACATTTCTATTTGCAAATAAGGGGTTTCCAAGTGCAAGCCCAAGTACTTATAACATCTCAGGTGGTAGTTGCTAACTTACTAGGTTCAGTCGATATAGTCGTTCAGAATCATTGATCCTATTTCCCTATCGAGCAGCAGCACCTGTTAAAAACAAAGAGAAGAATTCTCAATTTATCCTAAGATCCGCTTTTGTCCGATCCATGTCATAGATCTGATAAAAGCCAGACTAACCAATCAAGTACCTCGTATTTTACTGTGGAGAAACTTTCAGCAATTTATTGCTTATTGCTTTATTGTGTATTTTACCTACTTGATAGCTTAATCTGGCTTTTATGGAGGCACTTTCAACAATATATTTCTATAGTGTAATTCAAATATAATAAATATTAATATCGTACACATATTTCGCTTGCTCTTTTTTTCTTTGTACACTATATCATACATATCATCAACAAATATATTTATATAAATCATGTTCCGCAAGCATTGGAATACGATTCATGGGCTTACCTAATTTTGAATTTAAATCTTAGATATTTAGAGCCTTATTTTGTTATTTATTTGGATTCAAAGTTACTCAAAGATGACCTTCTATGGCTAAGCATACTAAACATGATACAACAACAACAATTACGAATTTATCTGCCAATATATTACTGAAAAGTCGAAAACTCAGTGATTCTACAAGGTAAACGCTCACCTGACCTGTTAGAAGAAAATAAATAGGAATAGAGATCGAATAAAAGTAACCCGAAAACTCAGTGATTCTGAATTTTCTGATCTTGACATTCAAATTTGCCAAATTTGTTTGTTTACTATAATTTAACAAAAAGCATTAAACGATATATCAAAACGATGCATGAAGTGTGGAGTTGTTAGTGCATTCCAAGTATGTCTGTCCAGTAGGAGTGAAGCGTGGAGTTGATATAATTTAAAGATTGAGAAGAGGTAGGGCCAAAGCAGTAAAAGAATGTAACTTTTCAAGTTTCTAGGATTACAAAAAGGTATTATCAAATAAAACTGCTAATGCCATGACGTAAATTGTTGAAAGCGCCTCCATAAAAGCCAAACTAAGCAATGAAGTACCTTGTATTTTATGCCTAACCTAAACTACATGATTTTTAATTGTCTTAATCATTATCTCACATCAGTTCAAATGAAATGATTCATTAAAGAGGAATCATGCCATATCGAGATTTGATCATTGATTGATACAATTTTTATTCTGGTTATTTGTTGAATAGGCTAGAATGAAATAACAATGGTTTTGGAGAGATAGTCGGTGTGGAAGTAAACCAACATTTCTATTGGCAAATAGGAGGTTTACAAGTGTTGACAGACGGCTAGAATTTCATCGAATATGTTGTAGAATTCATTTAAGACATGAGCGAAACTTAAAATTGATAAGATTTAGGTGCGCTTTTACAACGGAGAATCATACGGTTTCTTTATGAGGAGTTAGTTGCACCTATGAATGATATAAATACTACTGCTGAATCATTGATCCTAGTTCCCTATCAAGTAGCACCACCAATAACGCTTGGCCATCCAAATTCCCTTTTGATTCCAAGTGCAACTGACCTTGAATATTCTTTAAGCCCCTAGTGATGGATCGACCTGGTACCTAAAGGTTGGTTTCAAATTTAGATTTATGGCTTATATTTGTTGACCTTCAATAGCTCTTGGGTGATTTTGAAATCTTAGGATACAATGATGTATATATATTATGATTGATATCGCGAAGGTAAAGGGACTCTAAACCGCAACGTTAGCTTGGTAGGATAGGGGTATAGTTGACGTCGATTCATCATTTTTAACATCAATAATTCAAAACCAAACGTGAAACTTTGTTTTCATTCCGATTCTTTATGCAATATGGATAGATTTACGAATTTAAAGACTAAACGAAAAAATTTACGATGTATGACATTTCACGTGGTCAATTAATTAATTTATTGACCGAAATATATGATTAAATTAGGCAGGATTGTAGAAAAAGAAATGGTTGAATCAAAATAATTCCTTCTTAATTTGCAATTTTGTTAGAGGGTACTATGAATGTTCTACCATGTTCCATTTACACACTAAAGGAGTGATACAAGATATAAGGTGTGCAGTTAAGCCAACATTTCTATTTGCAAATAAGGGGTTTACAAGTGCAAGCCCAAGTACTTATAACATCTCAGGTGGTAGTTGCTAACTTACTAGGTTCAGTCGATATAGTCGTTCAAAATCATTGATCCTATTTCCCTATCGAGCAGCAACACCTGTTAAAAACAAAGAGAAGAATTCTCAATTTATCCTAAGATCCGCTTTTGTCCGATCCATGTCATAGATCTGATAAAAGCCAGACTAACCAATCAATTACCTCGTATTTTACTGTGGAGGCACTTTCAGCAATTTATTGCTTATTGCTTTATTGTGTATTTTACCTACTTGATAGCTTAATCTGGCTTTTATGGAGGCACTTTCAACAATATATTTCTGTAGTGTAATTCAAATATAATAAATATTAATATCGTACACATATTTCGCTTGCTCTTTTTTTCTTTGTACACTATATCATACATATCATCAACAAATATATTTATATAAATCATGTTCCGCAAGCATTGGAATACGATTCATGGGCTTACCTAATTTTGAATTTAAATCTTAGATATTTAGAGCCTTATTTTGTTATTTATTTGGATTCAAAGTTACTCAAAGATGACCTTCTATGGCCTAGCATACTAAACATGATACAACAACAACAATTACGAATTTATCTGCCAATATATTACTGAAAAGTCGAAAACTCAGTGATTCTACAAGGTAAACGCTCACCTGACCTGTTAGAAGAAAATAAATAGGAATAGAGATAGAATAAAAGTAACCCGAAAACTCAGTGATTCTGAATTTTCTGATCTTGACATTCAAATTTGCCAAATTTGTTTGTTTACTATAATTTAACAAAAAGCATTAAACGATATATCAAAATGATGCATGAAGTGTGGAGTTGTTAGTGCATTCCAAGTATGTCTGTCCAGTAGGAGTGAAGCGTGGAGTTGATATAATTTAAAGATTGAGAAGAGGTAGGGCCAAAGCAGTAAAAGAATGTAACTTTTCAAGTTTCTAGGATTACAAAAAGGTATTATCAAATAAAACTGCTAATGCCATGACGTAAATTGTTGAAAGCGCCTCCATAAAAGCCAAACTAAGCAATGAAGTACCTTGTATTTTATGCCTAACCTAACCTACATGATTTTTAATTGTCTTAATCATTATCTCACATCAGTTCAAATGAAATGATTCATTAAAGAGGAATCATGCCATATCGAGATTTGATCATTGATTGATACAATTTTTATTTTGGTTAATTGTTGAATAGGCTAGAATGAAATAACAATGGTTTTGGAGAGATAGTCGGTGTGGAAGTAAACCAACATTTCTATTGGCAAATAGGAGGTTTACAAGTGTTGACAGACGGCTAGAATTTCTTCGAATATGTTGTAGAATTCATTTAAGACATGAGCGAAACTTAAAATTGATAAGATTTAGGTGCGCTTTTACAACGGAGAATCATACGGTTTCTTTATGAGGAGTTAGTTACACCTATGAATGATATAAATACTGCTGCTGAATCATTGATCCTAGTTCCCTATCAAGTAGCACCACCAATAACGCTTGGCCATCCAAATTCCCTTTTGATTCCAAGTGCAACTGACCTTGAATATTCTTTAAGCCCCTAGTGATGGATCGACCTGGTACCTAAAGGTTGGTTTCAAATTTAGATTTATGGCTTATATTGGTTGACCTTCAATAGCTCTTGGGTGATTCTGAAATCTTAGGATACAATGATGTATATATATTATGATTGATATCGCGAAGGTAAAGGGACTCTAAACCGCAACGTTAGCTTGGTAGGATAGGGGTATAGTTGACGTCGATTCATCATTTTTAACATCAATAATTCAAAACCAAACGTGAAACTTTGTTTTCATTCCGATTCTTTATGCAATATGGATAGATTTACGAATTTAAAGACTAAACGAAAAAATTTACGATGTATGACATTTCACGTGGTCAATTAATTAATTTATTGACCGAAATATATGATTAAATTAGGCAGGATTGTAGAAAAAGAAATGGTTGAATAAAAATAATTCCTTCTTAATTTGCAATTTTGTTAGAGGGTACTATGAATGTTCTATCATGTTCCATTTACACACTAAAGGAGTGATACAAGATATAAGGTGTGCAGTTAAGCCAACATTTCTATTTGCAAATAAGGGGTTTCCAAGTGCAAGCCCAAGTACTTATAACATCTCAGGTGGTAGTTGCTAACTTAATAGGTTCAGTCGATGTAGTCGTTCAGAATCATTGATCCTATTTCCCTATCGAGCAGCAGCACCTGTTAAAAACAAAGAGAAGAATTCTCAATTTATCCTAAGATCCGCTTTTGTTCGATCCATGTCATAGATCTGATAAAAGCCAGACTAACCAATCAAGTACCTCGTATTTTACTGTGGAGGCACTTTCAGCAATTTATTGCTTATTGCTTTATTGTGTATTTTAGCTACTTGATAGCTTAATCTGGCTTTTATGGAGGCACTTTCAACAATATATTTATGTAGTGTAATTCAAATATAATAAATATTAATATCGTACACATATTTCGCTTGCTCTTTTTTTCTTTGTACACTATATCATACATATCATCAACAAATATATTTATATAAATCATGTTCCGCAAGCATTGGAATACGATTCATGGGCTTACCTAATTTTGAATTGAAATCTTAGATATTTAGAGCCTTACTTTGTTATTTATTTGGATTCAAAGTTACTCAAAGATGACCTTCTATGGCTAAGCATACTAAACATGATACAACAACAACAATTACTAATTTATCTGCCAATATATTACTGAAAAGTCCTAAACTCAGTGGTTCTACAAGGTAAACGCTCACCTAACCTGTTAGAAGAAAATAAATAGGAATAGAGATAGAATAAAAGTAACCCGAAGACTCAGTGATTCTGAATTTTCTGATCTTGACATTCAAATTTGCCAAATTTGTTTGTTTACTATAATTTAACAAAAAGCATTAAACGATATATCAAAACGATGCATGAAGTGTGGAGTTGTTAGTGCATTCCAAGTATGTCTGTCTAGTAGGAGTGAAGCGTGGAGTTGATATAATTTAAAGATTGAGAAGAGGTAGGGCCAAAGCAGTAAAAGAATGTAACTTTTCAAGTTTCTAGGATTACAAAAAGGTATTATCAAATAAAACTGCTAATGCCATGACGTAAATTGTTGAAAGCGCCTCCATAAAAGCCAAACTAAGCAATGAAGTACCTTGTATTTTATGCCTAACCTAACCTACATGATTTTTAATTGTCTTAATCATTATCTCACATCAGTTAAAATGAAATGATTCATTAAAGAGGAATCATGCCATATCGAGATTTGATCATTGATTGATACAATTTTTATTTTGGTTAATTGTTGAATAGGCTAGAATGAAATAACAATGGTTTTGGAGAGATAGTCGGTGTGGAAGTAAACCAACATTTCTATTGGCAAATAGGAGGTTTACAAGTGTTGACAGACGGCTAGAACTTCTTCGAATATGTTGTAGAATTCATTTAAGACATGAGCGAAACTTAAAATTGATAAGATTTAGGTGCGCTTTTACAACGGAGAATCATACAGTTTCTTTATGAGGAGTTAGTTACACCTATGAATGATATAAATACTACTGCTGAATCATTGATCCTAGTTCCCTATCAAGTAGCACCACCAATAACGCTTGGCCATCCAAATTCCCTTTTGATTCCAAGTGCAACTGACCTTGAATATTCTTTAAGCCCCTAGTGATGGATCGACCTGGTACCTAAAGCTTGGTTTCAAATTTAGATTTATGGCTTATATTGGTTGACCTTCAATAGCTCTTGGGTGATTTTGAAATCTTAGGATACAATGACGTATATATATTATGATTGATATCGCGAAGGTAAAGGGACTCTAAACCGCAACGTTAGCTTGGTAGGATAGGGGTATAGTTGACGTCGATTCATCATTTTTAACATCAATAATTCAAAACCAAACGTGAAACTTTGTTTTCATTCCGATTCTTTATGCAATATGGATAGATTTACGAATTTAAAGACTAAACGAAAAAATTTACGATGTATGACATTTCACGTGGTCAATTAATTAATTTATTGACCAAAATATATGATTAAATTAGGCAGGATTGTAGAAAAAGAAATGGTTGAATCAAAATAATTCCTTCTTAATTTGCAATTTTGTTAGAGGGTACTATGAATGTTCTACCATGTTCCATTTACACACTAAAGGAGTGATACAAGATATAAGGTGTGCAGTTAAGCCAACATTTCTATTTGCAAATAAGGGGTTTCCAAGTGCAAGCCCAAGTACTTATAACATCTCAGGTGGTAGTTGCTAACTTACTAGGTTCAGTCGATATAGTCGTTCAGAATCATTGATCCTATTTCCCTATCGAGCAGCAGCACCTGTTAAAAACAAAGAGAAGAATTCTCAATTTATCCTAAGATCCGCTTTTGTCCGATCCATGTCATAGATCTGATAAAAGCCAGACTAACCAATCAAGTACCTCGTATTTTACTCTGGAGGCACTTTCAGCAATTTATTGCTTATTGCTTTATTGTGTATTTTACCTACTTGATAGCTTAATCTGGCTTTTATGGAGGCACTTTCAACAATATATTTCTGTAGTGTAATTCAAATATAATAAATATTAATATCTTACGCATATTTCGCTTGCTCTTTTTTTCTTTGTACACTATATCATACATATCATCAACAAATATATTTATATAAATCATGTTCCGCAAGCATTGGAATACGATTCATGGGCTTACCTAATTTTGAATTTAAATCTTAGATATTTAGAGCCTTATTTTGTTATTTATTTGGATTCAAAGTTACTCAAAGATGACCTTCTATGGCTAAGCATACTAAACATGATACAACAACAACAATTACTAATTTATCTGCCAATATATTACTGAAAAGTCGAAAACTCAGTGATTCTACAAGGTAAACGCTCACCTGACCTATTAGAAGAAAATAAATAGGAATAGAGATAGAATAAAAGTAACCCGAAAACTCAGTGATTCTGAATTTTCTGATCTTGACATTCAAATTTTCCAAATTTGTTTGTTTACTATAATTTAACAAAAAGCATTAAACGATATATCAAAACGATGCATGAAGTGTGGAGTTGTTAGTGCATTCCAAGTATGTCTGTCCAGTAGGAGTGAAGCGTGGAGTTGATATAATTTAAAGATTGAGAAGAGGTAGGGCCAAAGCAGTTAAAGAATGTAACTTTTCAAGTTTCTAGGATTACAAAAAGGTATTATCAAATAAAACTGCTAATGCCATGACGTAAATTGTTGAAAGCGCCTCCATAAAAGCCAAACTAAGCAATGAAGTACCTTGTATTTTATGCCTAACCTAACCTACATGATTTTTAATTGTCTTAATCATTATCTCACATCAGTTCAAATGAAATGATTCATTAAAGAGGAATCATGCCATATCGAGATTTGATCATTGATTGATACAATTTTTATTTTGGTTAATTGTTGAATAGGCTAGAATGAAATAACAATGGTTTTGGAGAGATAGTCGGTGTGGAAGTAAACCAACATTTCTATTGGCAAATAGGAGGTTTACAAGTGTTGACAGACGGCTAGAATTTCTTCGAATATGTTGTAGAATTCATTTAAGACATGAGCGAAACTTAAAATTGATAAGATTTAGGTGCGCTTTTACAACGGAGAATCATACGGTTTCTTTATGAGGAGTTAGTTGCACCTATGAATGATATAAATACTACTGCTGAATCATTGATCCTAGTTCCCTATCAAGTAGCACCACCAATAACGCTTGGCCATCCAAATTCCCTTTTGATTCCAAGTGCAACTGACCTTGAATATTCTTTAAGCCCCTAGTGATGGATCGACCTGGTACCTAAAGGTTGGTTTCAAATTTAGATTTATGGCTTATATTGGTTGACCTTCAATAGCTCTTGGGTGATTTTGAAATCTTAGGATACAATGATGTATATATATTATGATTGATATCGCGAAGGTAAAGGGACTCTAAACCGCAACGTTAGCTTGGTAGGATAGGGGTATAGTTGACGTCGATTCATCATTTTTAACATCAATAATTCAAAACCAAACGTGAAACTTTGTTTTCATTCCGATTCTTTATGCAATATGGATAGATTTACGAATTTAAAGACTAAACGAAAAAATTTACGATGTATGACATTTCACGTGGTCAATTAATTAATTTATTGACCGAAATATATGATTAAATTAGGCAGGATTGTAGAAAAAGAAATTGTTGAATCAAAATAATTCCTTCTTAATTTGCAATTTTGTTAGAGGGTACTATGAATGTTCTACCATGTTCCATTTACACACTAAAGGAGTGATACAAGATATAAGGTGTGCAGTTAAGCCAACATTTCTATTTGCAAATAAGGGGTTTCAAAGTGCAAGCCCAAGTACTTATAACATCTCAGGTGGTAGTTGCTAACTTACTAGGTTCAGTCGATATAGTCGTTCAGAATCATTGATCCTATTTCCCTATCGAGCAGCAGCACCTGTTAAAAACAAAGAGAAGAATTCTCAATTTATCCTAAGATCCGCTTTTGTCCGATCTATGTCATAGATCTGATAAAAGCCAGACTAACCAATCAAGTACCTCGTATTTTACTGTGGAGGCACTTTCAGCAATTTATTGCTTATTGCTTTATTGTGTATTTTACCAACTTGATAGCTTAATCTGGCTTTTATGGAGGCACTTTCAACAATATATTTCTGTAGTGTAATTCAAATATAATAAATATTAATATCTTACGCATATTTCGCTTGCTCTTTTTTTCTTTGTACACTATATCATACATATCATCAACAAATATATTTATATAAATCATGTTCCGCAAGCATTGGAATACGATTCATGGGCTTACCTAATTTTGAATTTAAATCTTAGATATTTAGAGCCTTATTTTGTTATTTATTTGGATTCAAAGTTACTCAAAGATGACCTTCTATGGCTAAGCATACTAAACATGATACAACAACAACAATTACTAATTTATCTGCCAATATATTACTGAAAAGTCGAAAACTCAGTGATTCTACAAGGTAAACGCTCACCTGACCTATTAGAAGAAAATAAATAGGAATAGAGATAGAATAAAAGTAACCCGAAAACTCAGTGATTCTGAATTTTCTGATCTTGACATTCAAATTTTCCAAATTTGTTTGTTTACTATAATTTAACAAAAAGCATTAAACGATATATCAAAACGATGCATGAAGTGTGGAGTTGTTAGTGCATTCCAAGTATGTCTGTCCAGTAGGAGTGAAGCGTGGAGTTGATATAATTTAAAGATTGAGAAGAGGTAGGGCCAAAGCAGTAAAAGAATGTAACTTTTCAAGTTTCTAGGATTACAAAAAGGTATTATCAAATAAAACTGCTAATGCCATGACGTAAATTGTTGAAAGCGCCTCCATAAAAGCCACTCTAAGCAATGAAGTACCTTGTATTTTATGCCTAACCTAACCTACATGATTTTTAATTGTCTTAATCATTATCTCACATCAGTTCAAATGAAATGATTCATTAAAGAGGAATCATGCCATATCGAGATTTGATCATTGATTGATACAATTTTTATTTTGGTTAATTGTTGAATAGGCTAGAATGAAATAACAATGGTTTTAAAGAGATAGTCGGTGTGGAAGTAAACCAACATTTCTATTGGAAAATAGGAGGTTTACAAGTGTTGACAGACGGCTAGAATTTCTTCGAATATGTTGTAGAATTCATTTAAGACATGAGCGAAACTTAAAATTGATAAGATTTAGGTGCGCTTTTACAACGGAGAATAATACAGTTTCTTTATGAGTTAGTTGCACCTATGAATGATATAAATACTACTGCTGAATCATTGATCCTAGTTCCGTATCAAGTAGCACCACCAATAACGCTTGGCCATCCAAATTCCCTTTTGATTCCAAGTGCAACTGACCTTGAATATTCTTTAAGCCCCTAGTGATGGATCGACCTGGTACCTAAAGGTTGGTTTCAAATTTAGATTTATGGCTTATATTGGTTGACCTTCAATAGCTCTTGGGTGATTTTGAAATCTTAGGATACAATGATGTATATATATTATGATTGGTATCGCCAAGGTAAAGGGACTCTAAACCGCAACGTTAGCTTGGTAGGATAGGGGTATAGTTGACGTCGATTCATCATTTTTAACATCAATAATTCAAAACCAAACGTGAAACTTTGTTTTCATTCCGATTCTTTATGCAATATGGATAGATTTACGAATTTAGAGACTAAACGAAAAAATTTACGATGTATGACATTTCACGTGGTCAATTAATTAATTTATTGATCAAAATATATGATTAAATTAGGCAGGATTGTAGAAAAAGAAATGGTTGAATCAAAATAATTCCTTCTTAATTTGCAATTTTGTTAGAGGGTACTATGAATGTTCTACCATGTTCCATTTACACACTAAAGGAGTGATACAAGATATAAGGTGTGCAGTTAAGCCAACATTTCTATTTGCAAATAAGGGGTTTCCAAGTGCAAGCCCAAGTACTTATAACATCTCAGGTGGTAGTTGCTAACTTACTAGGTTCAGTCGATATAGTCGTTCAGAATCATTGATCCTATTTCCCTATCGAGCAGCAGCACCTGTTAAAAACAAAGAGAAGAATTCTCAATTTATCGTAAGATCCGCTTTTGTCCGATCCATGTCATAGATCTGATAAAAGCCAGACTAACCAATCAAGTACCTCGTATTTTACTGTGGAGGCACTTTCAGCAATTTATTGCTTATTGCTTTATTGTGTATTTTACCTACTTGATAGCTTAATCTGGCTTTTATGGAGGCACTTTCAACAATATATTTCTGTAGTGTAATTCAAATATAATAAATATTAATATCTTACGCATATTTCGCTTGCTCTTTTTTTCTTTGTACACTATATCATACATATCATCAACAAATATATTTATATAAATCATGTTCCGCAAGCATTGGAATACGATTCATGGGCTTACCTAATTTTGAATTTAAATCTTAGATATTTAAAGCCTTATTTTGTTATTTATTTGGATTCAAAGTTACTCAAAGATGACCTTCTATGGCTAAGCATACTAAACATGATACAACAACAACAATTACTAATTTATCTGCCAATATATTACTGAAAAGTCGAAAACTCAGTGATTCTACAAGGTAAACGCTCACCTGACCTGTTAGAAGAAAATAAATAGGAATAGAGATAGAATAAAAGTAACCGGAAAACTCAGTGATTCTGAATTTTCTGATCTTGACATTCAAATTTGCCAAATTTGTTTGTTTACTATAATTTAACAAAAAGCATTAAACGATATATCAAAACAATGCATGAAGTGTGGAGTTGTTAGTGCATTCCAAGTATGTCTGTCCAGTAGGAGTGAAGTGTGGAGTTGATATAATTTAAAGATTGAGAAGAGGTAGGGCCAAAGCAGTAAAAGAATGTAACTTTTCAAGTTTCTAGGATTACAAAAAGGTATTATCAAATAAAACTGCTAATGCCATGACGTAAATTGTTGAAAGCGCTTCCATAAAAGCCAAACTAAGCAATGAAGTACCTTGTATTTTATGCCTAACCTAACCTACATGATTTTTAATTGTCTTAATCATTATCTCACGTCAGTTCAAATGAAATGATTCATTAAAGAGGAATCATGCCATATCGAGATTTGATCATTGATTGATACAATTTTTATTTTGGTTAATTGTTGAATAGGCTAGAATGAAATAACAATGGTTTTGGAGAGATAGTCGGTGTGGAAGTAAACCAACATTTCTATTGGCAAATAGGAGGTTTACAAGTGTTGACAGACGGCTAGAATTTCTTCGAATATGTTGTAGAATTCATTTAAGACATGAGCGAAACTTAAAATTGATAAGATTTAGGTGCGCTTTTACAACGGAGAATAATACAGTTTCTTTATGAGGAGTTAGTTGCACCTATGAATGATATAAATAGTACTGCTGAATCATTGATCCTAGTTCCCTATCAAGTAGCACCACCAATAACGCTTGGCCATCCAAATTCCCTTTTTATTCTAAGTGCAACTGACCTTGAATATTCTTTAAGCCACTAGTGATGGATCGACCTGGTACCTAAAGGTTGGTTTCAAATTTAGATTTATGGCTTATTTTGGTTGACCTTCAATAGCTCTTGGGTGATTTTGAAATCTTAGGATACAATGATGTATATATATTATGATTGATATCGCGAAGGTAAAGGGACTCTAAACCGCAACGTTAGCTTGGTAGGATAGGGGTATAGTTGACGTCGATTCATCATTTTTAACATCAATAATTCAAAACCAAACGTGAAACTTTGTTTTCATTCCGATTCTTTATGCAATATGGATAGATTTACGAATTTAAAGACTAAACGAATAAATTTACGATGTATGACATTTCACGTGGTCAATTAATTAATTTATTGACCGAAATATATGATTAAATTAGGCAGGATTGTAGAAAAAGAAATGGTTGAATCAAAATAATTCCTTCTTAATTTGCAATTTTGTTAGAGGGTACTATGAATGTTCTACAATGTTCCATTTACACACTAAAGGAGTGATACAAGATATAAGGTGTGCAGTTAAGCCAACATTTCTATTTGCAAATAAGGGGTTTCTAAGTGCAAGCCCAAGTACTTATAACATCTCAGGTGGTAGTTGCTAACTTACTAGGTTCAGTCGATATAGTCGTTCAGAATCATTGATCCTATTTCCCTATCGAGCAGCAGCACCTGTTAAAAACAAAGAGAAGAATTCTCAATTTATCCTAAGATCCGCTTTTGTCAGATCCATGTCATAGATCTGATA
Organism: Nuphar pumila; assembly: GCF_984573655.1. Classification (NCBI taxonomy): domain Eukaryota; kingdom Viridiplantae; phylum Streptophyta; class Magnoliopsida; order Nymphaeales; family Nymphaeaceae; genus Nuphar; species Nuphar pumila. The sequence continues at coordinate 61,166,596 of NC_143263.1, forward strand.
AAAGCCAGACTAACCAATCAAGTACCTCGTATTTTACTGTGGAGGCACTTTCAACAATTTATTGCTTATTGCTTTATTGTGTATTTTACCTACTTGATAGCTTAATCTGGCTTTTATGGAGGCACTTTCAACAATATATTTCTGTAGTGTAATTCAAATATAATAAATATTAATATCGTACACATATTTCGCTTGCTCTTTTTTTCTTTGTACACTATATCATACATATCATCAACAAATATATTTATATAAATCATGTTCCGCAAGCATTGGAATACGATTCATGGGCTTACCTAATTTTGAATTTAAATCTTAGATATTGAAAGCCTTATTTTGTTATTTATTTGGATTCAAAGTTACTCAAAGATGACCTTCTATGGCTAAGCATACTAAACATGATACAACAACAACAATTACTAATTTATCTGCCAATATATTACTGAAAAGTTGAAAACTCAGTGATTCTACAAGGTAAACGCTCACCTGACCTGTTAGAAGAAAATAAATAGGAATAGAGATAGAATAAAAGTAACCCGAAAACTCAGTGATTCTGAATTTTCTGATCTTGACATTCAAATTTGCCAAATTTGTTTGTTTACTATAATTTAACAAAAAGCATTAAACGATATATCAAAACGATGCATGAAGTGTGGAGTTGTTAGTGCATTCCAAGTATGTCTGTCTAGTAGGAGTGAAGTGTGGGGTTGATATAATTTAAAGATTGAGAAGAGGTAGGGCCAAAGCAGTAAAAGAATGTAACTTTTCAAGTTTCTAGGATTACAAAAAGGTGTTATCAAATAAAACTGCTAATGCCATGACGTAAATTGTTGAAAGCGCCTCCATAAAAGCCAAACTAAGCAATGAAGTACCTTGTATTTTATGCCTAACCTAACCTACATGATTTTTAATTGTCTTAATCATTATCTCACATCAGTTCAAATGAAATGATTCATTAAAGAGGATTCATGCCATATCGAGATTTGATCATTGATTGATACAATTTTTATTTTGGTTAATTGTTGAATAGGCTAGAATGAAATAACAATGGTTTTGGAGAGATAGTCGGTGTGGAAGTAAACCAACATTTCTATTGGCAAATAGGAGGTTTACAAGTGTTGACAGACGGCTAGAATTTCATCGAATATGTTGTAGAATTCATTTAAGACATGAGCGAAACTTAAAATTGATAAGATTTAGGTGCGCTTTTACAACGGAGAATCATACGGTTTATTTATGAGGAGTTAGTTGCACCTATGAATGATATAAATACTACTGCTGAATCATTGATCCTAGTTCCCTATCAAGTAGCACCACCAATAACGCTTGGCCATCCAAATTCCCTTTTGATTCCAAGTGCAACTGACCTTGAATATTCTTTAAGCCCCTAGTGATGGATCGACCTGGTACCTAAAGGTTGGTTTCAAATTTATATTTATGGCTTATATTGGTTGACCTTCAATAGCTCTTGGGTGATTTTGAAATCTTAGGATACAATGATGTATATATATTATGATTGATATCGCGAAGGTAAAGGGACTCTAAACCGCAACGTTAGCTTGGTAGGATAGGGGTATAGTTGACGTCGATTCATCATTTTTAACATCAATAATTCAAAACCAAACGTGAAACTTTGTTTTCATTTCGATTCTTTATGCAATATGGATAGATTTACGAATTTAAAGACTAAACCAAAAAATTTACGATGTATGACATTTCACGTGGTCAATTAATTAATTTATTGACCGAAATATATGATTAAATTATGCAGGATTGTAGAAAAAGAAATGGTTGAATCAAAATAATTCCTTCTTAATTTGCAATTTTGTTAGAGGGTACTATGAATGTTCTACCATGTTCCAATTACACCCTAAAGGAGTGATACAAGATATAAGGTGTGCAGTTAAGCCAACATTTCTATTTGCAAATAAGGGGTTTCCAAGTGCAAGCCCAAGTACTTATAACATCTCAGGTGGTAGTTGCTAACTTACTAGGTTCAGTCGATATAGTCGTTCAGAATCATTGATCCTATTTCCCTATCGAGCAGCAGCACCTGTTAAAAACAAAGAGAAGAATTCTCAATTTATCCTACGATCCGCTTTTGTCCGATCCATGTCATAGATCCGATAAAAGCCAGACTAACCAATCAAGTACCTCGTATTTTACTGTGGAGGCACTTTCAGCAATTTATTGCTTATTGCTTTATTGTGTATTTTACCTACTTGATAGCTTAATCTGGCTTTTATGGAGGCACTTTCAACAACATATTTCTGTAGTGTAATTCAAATATAATAAATATTAATATCTTACGCATATTTCGCTTGATCTTTTTTTCTTTGTACACTATATCATACATATCATCAACAAATATATTTATATAAATCATGTTCCGCAAGCATTGGAATACGATTCATGGGCTTACCTAATTTTGAATTTAAATCTTAGATATTTAGAGCCTTATTTTGTTATTTATTTGGATTCAAAGTTACTCAAAGATGACCTTCTATGGCTAAGCATACTAAACATGACACAACAACAACAATTACTAATTTATCTGCCAATATATTACTGAAAAGTCGAAAACTCAGTGATTCTACAAGGTAAACGCTCACCTGACCTGTTAGAAGAAAATAAATAGGAATAGAGATAGAATAAAAGTAACCCGAAAACTCAGTGATTCTGAATTTTCTAATCTTGACATTCAAATTTGCCAAATTTTTTTGTTTACTATAATTTAACAAAAAGCATTAAACGATATATCAAAACGATGCATGAAGTGTGGAGTTGTTAGTGCATTCCAAGTATGTCTGTCCAGTAGGAGTGAAGGGTGGAGTTGATATAATTTAAAGATTGAGAAGAGGTAGGGCCAAAGCAGTAAAAGAATCTAACTTTTCAAGTTTCTAGGATTACAAAAAGGTATTATCAAATAAAACTGCTAATGCCATGACGTAAATAGTTGAAAGCGCCTCCATAAAAGCCAAACTAAGCAATGAAGTACCTTGTATTTTATGCCTAACCTAACCTACATGATTTTTAATTGTCTTAATCATTATCTCACATCAGTTCAAATGAAAAGATTCATTAAAGAGGAATCATGCCATATCGAGATTTGATCATTGATTGATACAATTTTTATTCTGGTTATTTGTTGAATAGGCTAGAATGAAATAACAATGGTTTTGGAGAGATAGTCGGTGTGGAAGTAAACCAACATTTCTATTGGCAAATAGGTGGTTTACAAGTGTTGACAGACGGCTAGAATTTCATCGAATATGTTGTAGAATTCATTTAAGACATGAGCGAAACTTAAAATTGATAAGATTTAGGTGCGCTTTTACAACGGAGAATCATACGGTTTCTTTATGAGGAGTTAGTTGCACCTATGAATGATATAAATACTACTGCTGAATCATTGATCCTAGTTCCCTATCAAGTAGCACCACCAATAACGCTTGGCCATCCAAATTCCCTTTTGATTCCAAGTGCAACTGACCTTGAATATTCTTTAAGCCCCTAGTGATGGATCGACCTGGTACCTAAAGGTTGGTTTCAAATTTAGATTTATGGCTTATATTGGTTGACCTTCAATAGCTCTTGGGTGATTTTGAAATCTTCGGATACAATGATGTATATATATTATGATTGATATCGCGAAGGTAAAGGGACTCTAAACCGCAACGTTAGCTTGGTAGGATAGGGGTATAGTTGACGTCGATTCATCATTTTTAACATCAATAATTCAAAACCAAACGTGAAACTTTGTTTTCATTCCGATTCTTTATGCAATATGGATAGATTTACGAATTTAAAGACTAAACGAAAAATTTACGATGTATGACATTTCACGTGGTCAATTAATTAATTTATTGACCGAAATATATGATTAAATTAGGCAGGATTGTAGAAAAAGAAATGGTTGAATCAAAATAATTCCTTCTTAATTTGCAATTTTGTTAGAGGGTACTATGAATGTTCTACCATGTTGCATTTACACACTAAAGGAGTGATACAAGATATAAGGTGTGCAGTTAAGCCAACATTTCTATTTGCAAATAAGGGGTTTACAAGTGCAAGCCCAAGTACTTATAACATCTCAGGTGGTAGTTGCTAACTTACTAGGTTCAGTCGATATAGTCGTTCAGAATCATTGATCCTATTTCCCTATCGAGCAACAGCACCTGTTAAAAACAAAGAGAAGAATTCTCAATTTATCCTAAGATCCGCTTTTGTCCGATCCATGTCATAGATCTGATAAAAGCCAGACTAACCAATCAAGTACCTCGTATTTTACTGTGGAGGCACTTTCAGCAATTTATTGCTTATTGCTTTATTGTGTATTTTACCTACTTGATAGCTTAATCTGGCTTTTATGGAGGCACTTTCAACAATATATTTCTGTAGTGGAATTCAAATATAATAAATATTAATATCGTACGCATATTTCGCTTGCTCTTTTTTTCTTTGTACACTATATGATACATATCATCAACAAATATATTTATATAAATCATGTTCCGCAAGCATTGGAATACGATTCATGGGCTTACCTAATTTTGAATTTAAATCTTAGATATTTAGAGCCTTATTTTGTTATTTATTTGGATTCAAAGTTACTCAAAGATGACCTTCTATGGCTAAGCATACTAAACATGATACAACAACAACAATTACTAATTTATCTGCCAATATATTACTGAAAAGTCGAAAACTCAGTGATTCTACAAGGTAAACGCTCACCTGACCTGTTAAAAGAAAATAAATAGGAATAGAGATAGAATAAAAGTAACCCGAAAACTCAGTGATTCTGAATTTTCTGATCTTGACATTCAAATTTGCCAAATTTGTTTGTTTACTATAATTTAACAAAAAGCATTAAACGATATATCAAAACGATGCATGAAGTGTGGAGTTGTTAGTGCATTCCAAGTATGTCTGTCCAGTAGGAGTGAAGTGTGGAGTTGATATAATTTAAAGATTGAGAAGAGGTAGGGCCAAAGCAGTAAAAGAATGTAAATTTTCAAGTTTCTAGGATTACAAAAAGGTATTATCAAATAAAACTGCTAATGCCATGACGTAAATTGTTGAAAGCGCCTCCATAAAAGCCAAACTAAGCAATGAAGTACCTTGTATTTTATGCCTAACCTAACCTACATGATTTTTAATTGTCTTAATCATTATCTCACATCAGTTCAAATGAAATGATTCATTAAAGAGGAATCATGCCATATCGAGATTTGATCATTGATTGATACAATTTTTATTCTGGTTAATTGTTGAATAGGCTAGAATGAAATAACAATGGTTTTGGAGAGATAGTCGGTGTGGAAGTAAACCAACATTTCTATTGGCAAATAGGAGGTTTACAAGTGTTGACAGACGGCTAGAATTTCTTCGAATATGTTGTAGAATTCATTTAAGACATGAGCGAAACTTAAAATTGATAAGATTTAGGTGCACTTTTACAACGGAGAATCATACGGTTTCTTTATGAGGAGTTAGTTGCACCTATGAATGATATAAATACTACTGCTGAATCATTGATCCTAGTTCCCTATAAAGTAGCACCACCAATAACGCTTGGCCATCCAAATTCCCTTTTGATTCCAAGTGCAACTGACGTTGAATATTCTTTAAGCCCCTAGTGATGGATCGACCTGGTACCTAAAGGTTGGTTTCAAATTTAGATTTATGGCTTATATTGGTTGACCTTCAATAGCTGTTGGGTGATTTTGAAATCTTAGGATACAATGATGTATATATATTATGATTGATATCGCGAAGGTAAAGGGACTCTAAACCGCAACGTTAGCTTGGTAGGATAGGGGTATAGTTGACGTCGATTCATCATTTTTAACATCAATAATTCAAAACCAAACGTGAAACTTTGTTTTCATTCCGATTCTTTATGCAATATGGATAGATTTACGAATTTAAAGACTAAACGAAAAAATTTACGATGTATGACATTTCACGTGGTCAATTAATTAATTTATTGACCGAAATATATGATTAAATTAGGCAGGATTGTAGAAAAAGAAATGGTTGAATCAAAATAATTCCTTCTTAATTTGCAATTTTGTTAGAGGGTACTATGAATGTTCTACCATGTTTCATTTACACACTAAAGGAGTGATACAAGATATAAGGTGTGCAGTTAAGCCAACATTTCTATTTGCAAATAAGGGGTTTCCAAGTGCAAGCCCAAGTACTTATAACATCTCAGGTGGTAGTTGCTAACTTACTAGGTTCAGTCGATATAGTCGTTCAGAATCATTGATCCTATTTCCCTATCGAGCAACAGCACCTGTTAAAAACAAAGAGAAGAATTCTCAATTTATCCTAAGATCCGCTTTTGTCCGATCCATGTCATAGATCTGATAAAAGCCAGACTAACCAATCAAGTACCTCGTATTTTACTGTGGAGGCACTTTCAGCAATTTATTGCTTATTGCTTTATTGTGTATTTTACCTACTTGATAGCTTAATCTGGCTTTTATGGAGGCACTTTCAACAATATATTTCTGTAGTGTAATTCAAATATAATAAATATTAATATCGTACGCATATTTCGCTTGCTCTTTTTTTCTTTGTACACTATATGATACATATCATCAACAAATATATTTATATAAATCATGTTCCGCAAGCATTGGAATACGATTCATGGGCTTACCTAATTTTGAATTTAAATCTTAGATATTTAGAGCCTTATTTTGTTATTTATTTGGATTCAAAGTTACTCAAAGATGACCTTCTATGGCTAAGCATACTAAACATGATACAACAACAACAATTACTAATTTATCTGCCAATATATTACTGAAAAGTCGAAAACTCAGTGATTCTACAAGGTAAACGCTCACCTGACCTGTTAGAAGAAAATAAATAGGAATAGAGATAGAATAAAAGTAACCCGAATACTCAGTGATTCTGAATTTTCTGATCTTGACATTCAAATTTGCCAAATTTGTTTGTTTACTATAATTTAACAAAAAGCATTAAACGATATATCAAAACGATGCATGAAGTGTGGAGTTGTTAGTGCATTCCAAGTATGTCTGTCCAGTAGGAGTGAAGTGTGGAGTTGATATAATTTAAAGATTGAGAAGAGGTAGGGCCAAAGCAGTAAAAGAATGTAAATTTTCAAGTTTCTAGGATTACAAAAAGGTATTATCAAATAAAACTGCTAATGCCATGACGTAAATTGTTGAAAGCGCCTCCATAAAAGCCAAACTAAGCAATGAAGTACCTTGTATTTTATGCCTAACCTAACCTACATGATTTTTAATTGTCTTAATCATTATCTCACATCAGTTCAAATGAAATGATTCATTAAAGAGGAATCATGCCATATCGAGATTTGATCATTGATTGATACAATTTTTACTTTGGTTAATTGTTGAATAGGCTAGAATGAAATAACAATGGTTTTAGAGAGATAGTCGGTGTGGAAGTAAACCAACATTTCTATTGGCAAATAGGAGGTTTACAAGTGTTGACAGACGGCTAGAATTTCTTCGAATATGTTGTAGAATTCATTTAAGACATGAGCGAAACTTAAAATTGATAAGATTTAGGTGCGCTTTTACAACGGAGAATCATACGGTTTCTTTATGAGGAGTTAGTTGCACCTATGAATTATATAAATACTACTGCTGAATCATTGATCCTAGTTCCCTATCAAGTAGCACCACCAATAACGCTTGGCCATCCAAATTCCCTTTTGATTCCAAGTGCAACTGACCTTGAATATTCTTTAATCCCCTAGTGATGGATCAACCTGGTACCTAAAGGTTGGTTTCAAATTTAGATTTATGGCTTGTATTGGTTGACCTTCAATAGCTCTTGGGTGATTTTGAAATCTTAGGATACAATGATGTATATATATTATGATTGATATCGCGAAGGTAAAGGGACTCTAAACCGCAACGTTAGCTTGGTAGGATAGGGGTATAGTTGACGTCGATTCATCATTTTTAACATCAATAATTCAAAACCAAACGTGAAACTTTGTTTTCATTCCGATTTCTTAATGCAATATGCATAGATTTACGAATTTAAAGACAAAACAAAAAAATTTACGATGTATGACAATTCACGTGGTTAATTAATTAATTTATTGACCGAAATATATGATTAAATTAGGCAGGATTGTAGAAAAAGAAATGGTTGAATCAAAATAATTCCTTCTTAATTTGCAATTTTGTTAGAGGGTACTATGAATGTTCTACCATGTTCCATTTACAGACTAAAGGAGTGACACAAGATATAAGGTGTGCAGTTAAGCCAATATTTCTATTTGCAAATAAGGGGTTTACAAGTGCAAGCCCAAGTACTTATAACATCTCAGGTGGTAGTTGCTAACTTACTAGGTTCAGTCGATATAGTCGTTCAGAATCATTGATCCTATTTCCCTATCGAGCAGCAGCACCTGTTATAAACAAATAGAAGAATTCTCAATTTATCCTAAGATCCGCTTTTGTCCGATCCATGTCATAGATCTGATAAAAGCCAGACTAACCAATCAAGTACCTCGTATTTTACTGTGGAGGCACTTTCAGCAATTTATTGCTTATTGCTTTATTGTGTATTTTACCTACTTGATAGCTTAATCTGGCTTTTATGGAGGCACTTTCAACAACATATTTCTGTAGTGTAATTCAAATATAATAAATATTAATATCGTACGCATATTTCGCTTGCTCTTTTTTTCTTTGTACACTATATCATACATATCATCAACAAATATATTTATATAAATCATGTTCCGCAAGCATTGGAATACGATTCATGGGCTTACCTAATTTTGAATTGAAATCTTAGATATTTAAAGCCTTATTTTGTTATTTATTTGGATTCAAAGTTACTCAAAGATGACCTTCTATGGCTAAGCATACTAAACATGATACAACAACAACAATTACTAATTTATCTGCCAATATATTACTGAAAAGTCAAAAACTCAGTGATTCTACAAGGTAAACGCTCACCTGACCTGTTAGAAGAAAATAAATAGGAATAGAGATAGAATAAAAGTAACCCGAAAACTCAGTGATTCTGAATTTTCTGATCTTGACATTCAAATTTGCCAAATTTGTTTGTTTACTATAATTTAACAAAAAGCATTAAACGATATATCAAAACGATGCATGAAGTGTGGAGTTGTTAGTGCATTCCAAGTATGTCTGTCCAGTAGGAGTGAAGTGTGGAGTTGATATAATTTAAAGATTGAGAAGAGGTAGGGCCAAAGCAGTAAAAGCATGTAACTTTTCAAGTTTCTAGGATTACAAAAAGGTGTTATCAAATAAAACTGCTAATGCCATGACGTAAATTGTTGAAAGCGCCTCCATAAAAGCCAAACTAAGCAATGAAGTACCTTGTATTTTATGCCTAACCTAACCTACATGATTTTTAATTGTCTTAATCATTATCTCACATCAGTCCAAATGAAATGATTCATTAAAGAGGAATCATGCCATATCGAGATTTGATCATTGATTGATACAATTTTTATTTTGGTTAATTGTTGAATAGGCTAGAATGAAATAACAATGGTTTTGAGAGATAGTCGGTGTGGAAGTAAACCAACATTTCTATTGGCAAATAGGAGGTTTACAAGTGTTGACAGACAGCTAGAATTTCTTCGAATATGTTGTAGAATTCATTTAAGACATGAGCGAAACTTAAAATTGATAAGATTTAGGTGCGCTTTTACAACGGAGAATCATACGGTTTCTTTATGAGGAGTTAGTTGCACCTATGAATGATATAAATACTACTGCTGAATCATTGATCCTAGTTCCCTATCAAGTAGCACCACCAATAACGCTTGGCCATCGAAATTCCCTTTTGATTCCAAGTGCAACTGACCTTGAATATTCTTTAAGCCCCTAGTGATGGATCGACCTGGTACCTAAAGGTTGGTTGCAAATTTAGATTTATGGCTTGTATTGGTTGACCTTCAATAGCTCTTGGGTGATTTTGAAATCTTAGGATACAATGATGTATATATATTATGATTGATATCGCGAAGGTAAAGGGACTCTAAACCGCAACGTTAGCTTGGTAGGATAGGGGTATAGTTGACGTCGATTCATCATTTTTAACATCAATAATTCAAAACCAAACCTGAAACTTTGTTTTCATTCCGATTCTTTATGCAATATGGATAGATTTACGAATTTAAAGACTAAACCAAAAAATTTACGATGTATGACAATTCACGTGGTCAATTAATTAATTTATTGACCGAAATATATGATTAAATTAGGCAGGATTATAGAAAAAGAAATGGTTGAATCAAAATAATTCCTTCTTAATTTGCAATTTTGTTAGAGGGTACTATGAATGTTCTACCATGTTCCATTTACACACTAAAGGAGTGATACAAGATATAAGGTGTGCAGTTAAGCCAACATTTCTATTTGCAAATAAGGGGTTTACAAGTGCAAGCCCAAGTACTTATAACATCTCAGGTGGTAGTTGCTAACTTACTAGGTTCAGTCGATATAGTCGTTCAGAATCATTGATCCTATTTCCCTATCGAGCAGCAGCACCTGTTAAAAACAAAGAGAAGAATTCTCAATTTATCCTAAGATCCACTTTTGTCCGATCCATGTCATAGATCTGATAAAACCCAGACTAACCAATCAAGTACCTCGTATTTTACTGTGGAGGCACTTTCAGCAATTTATTGTTTATTGCTTTATTGTGTATTTTACCTACTTGATAGCTTAATCTGGCTTTTATGGAGGCACTTTCAACAATATATTTCTGTAGTGTAATTCAAATATAATAAATATTAATATCGTACACATATTTCGCTTGCTCTTTTTTTCTTTGTACACTATATCATATATATCATCAACAAATATATTTATATAATTCATGTTCCGCAAGCATTGGAATACGATTCATGGGCTTACCTAATTTTGAATTTAAATCTTAGATATTTAAAGCCTTATTTTGTTATTTATTTGGATTCAAAGTTACTCAAAGATGACCTTCTAGGGCTAAGCATACTAAACATGATACAACAACAATAATTACTAATTTATCTGCCAATATATTACTGAAAAGTCGAAAACTCAGTGATTCTACAAGGTAAATGCTCACCTGACCTGTTAGAAAAAAATAAATAGGAATAGAGATAGAATAAAAGTAACCCGAAAACTCAGTGATTCTGAATTTTCTGATCTTGACATTCAAATTTGCCAAATTTGTTTGTTTACTATAATTTAACAAAAAGCATTAAACGATATATCAAAACGACGCATGAAGTGTGGAGTTGTTAGTGCATTCCAAGTATGTCTGTCCAGTAGGAGTGAAGTGTGGAGTTGATATAATTTAAAGATTGAGAAGAGGTAGGGCCAAAGCAGTAAAAGAATGTAACTTTTCAAGTTTCTAGGATTACAAAAAGGTGTTATCAAATAAAACTGCTAATGCCATGACGTAAATTGTTGAAAGCGCCTCCATAAAAGCCAAACTAAGCAATGAAGTACCGTGTATTTTATGCCTAACCTAACCTACATGATTTTTGATTGTCTTAATCATTATCTCACATCAGTCCAAATGAAATGATTCATTAAAGAGGAATCATGCCATATAGAGATTTGATCATTGATTGATACAATTTTTATTTTCGTTAATTGTTGAATAGGCTAGAATGAAATAACAATGGTTTTGGAGAGATAGTCGGTGTGGAAGTAAACCAACATTTCTATTGGCAAATAGGAGGTTTACAAGTGTTGACAGACGGCTAGAATTTCTTCGAATATGTTGTAGAATTCATTTAAGACATGAGCGAAACTTAAAATTGATAAGATTTAGGTGCGCTTTTACAACGGAGAATCATACGGTTTCTTTATGAGGAGTTAGTTGCACCTATGAATGATATAAATACTACTGCTGAATCATTGATCCTAGTTCTTTATCAAGTAGCACCACCAATAACGCTTGGCCATCGAAATTCCCTTTTGATTCCAAGTGCAACTGACCTTGAATATTCTTTAAGCCCCTAGTGATGGATCGACCTGGTACCTAAAGGTTGGTTTCAAATTTAGATTTATGGCTTGTATTGGTTGACCTTCAATAGCTCTTGGGTGATTTTGAAATCTTAGGATACAATGATGTATATATATTATGATTGATATCGCGAAGGTAAAGGGATTCTAAACCGCAACGTTAGCTTGGTCGGATAGGGGTATAGTTGACGTCGATTCATCATTTTTAACATCAATAATTCAAAACCAAACGTGAAACTTTGTTTTCATTCCGATTCTTTATGCAATATGGATAGATTTACGAATTTAAAGACTAAACCAAAAAATTTACGATGTATGACAATTCACGTGGTCAATTAATTAATTTATTGACCGAAATATATGATTAAATTAGGCAGGATTGTAGAAAAAGAAATGGTTGAATCAAAATAATTCCTTCTTAATTTGCAATTTTGTTAGAGGGTACTATGAATGTTCTACCATGTTCCATTTACACACTAAAGCAGTGATACAAGATATAAGGTGTGCAGTTAAGCCAACATTTCTATTTGCAAATAAGGGGTTTACAAGTGCAAGCCCAAGTACTTATAACATCTCAGGTGGTAGTTGCTAACTTACTAGGTTCAGTCGATATAGTAGTTCAGAATCATTGATCCTATTTCCCTATCGAGCAGCAGCACCTGTTAAAAACAAAGAGAAGAATTCTCAATTTATCCTAAGATCCGCTTTTGTCCGATCCATGTCATAGATCTGATAAAAGCCAGACTAACCAATCAAGTACCTCGTATTTTACTGTGGAGGCACTTTCAGGAATTTATTGCTTATTGCTTTATTGTGTATTTTACCTACTTGATAGCTTAATCTGGCTTTTATGGAGGCACTTTCAACAATATATTTCTGTAGTGTAATTCAAATATAATAAATATTAATATCGTACACATATTTCGCTTGCTCTTTTTTTCTTTGTACACTATATCATACATATCATCAACAAATATATTTATATAATTCATGTTCCGCAAGCATTGGAATACAATTCATGGGCTTACCTAATTTTGAATTTAAATCTTAGATATTTAAAGCCTTATTTTGTTATTTATTTGGATTCAAAGCTACTCAAAGATGACCTTCTAGGGCTAAGCATACTAAACATGATACAACAACAACAATTACTAATTTATCTGCCAATATATTACTGAAAAGTCGAAAACTCAGTGATTCTACAAGGTAAACGCTCACCTGATCTGTTAGAAAAAAATAAATAGGAATAGAGATAGAATAAAAGTAACCCGAAAACTCAGTGATTCTGAATTTTCTGATCTTGACATTCAAATTTGCCAAATTTGTTTGTTTACTATAATTTAACAAAAAGCATTAAACGATATATCAAAACGATGCATGAAGTGTGGAGTTGTTAGTGCATTCCAAGTATGTCTGTCCAGTAGGAGTGAAGTGTGGAGTTGATATAATTTAAAAATTGAGAAGAGGTAGGGCCAAAGCAGTAAAAGAATGTAACTTTTCAAGTTTCTAGGATTACAAAAAGGTGTTATCAAATAAAACTGCTAATGCCATGACGTAAATTGTTGAAAGCGCCTCCATAAAAGCCAAACTCAGCAATGAAGTACCTTGTATTTTATGCCTAACCTAACCTACATGATTTTTAATTGTCTTAATCATTATCTCACATCAGTTCAAATGAAATGATTCATTAAAGAGGAATCATGCCATATCGAGATTTGATCATTGATTAAAACAATTTTTATTTTGGTTAATTGTTGAATAGGCTAGAATGAAATAACAATGGTTTTGGAGAGATAGTCGGTGTGGAAGTAAACCAACATTTCTATTGGCAAATAGGAGGTTTACAAGTGTTGACAGACGGCTAGAATTTCTTCGAATATGTTGTAGAATTCATTTAAGACATGAGCAAAACTTAAAATTGATAAGATTTAGGTGCGCTTTTACAATGGAGAATCATACGGTTTCTTTATGAGGAGTTAGTTGCACCAATGAATGATATAAATACTACTGCTGAATCATTGATCCTAGTTCCCTATCAAGTAGCACCACCAATAACGCTTGGCCATCCAAATTCCCTTTTGATTCCAAGCGCAACTGACCTTGAATATTTTTTAAGCCCCTAGTGATGGATCGACCTGGTACCTAAAGTTTGGTTTGAAATTTAGGTTTATGGCTTATATTGGTTGACCTTCAATAGCTCTTGGGTGATTTTGACATCTTAGGATACAATGATGTATATATAATATGATTGATATCGCGAAGGTAAAGGGACTCTAAACCGCAACGTTAGCTTGGTAGGATAGGGGTATAGTTGACGTCGATTCATCATTTTTAACATCAATAATTCAAAACCAAACGTGAAACTTTGTTTTCATTCCGATTCTTTATGCAATATGGATAGATTTACGAATTTAAAGACTAAACGAAAAAATTTACGTTGTATGACATTTCACGTGGTCAATTAATTAATTTATTGACCGAAATATATGATTAAATTAGGCAGGATTGTAGAAAAAGAAATGGTTGAATCAAAATAATTCCTTCTTAATTTGCAATTTTGTTAGAGGGTACTATGAATGTTCTACCATGTTCCATTTACACACTAAAGGAGTGATACAAGATATAAGGTGTGCAGTTAAGCCAACATTTCTATTTGCAAATAAGGGGTTTTCAAGTGCAAGCCCAAGTACTTATAACATCTCAGGTGGTAGTTGCTAACTTACTAGGTTCAGTCGATATAGTCGTTCAGAATCATTGATCCTATTTCCCTATCGAGCAGCAGCACCTGTTAAAAACAAAGAGAAGAATTCTCAATTTATCCTAAGATCCGCTTTTGTCCGATCCATGTCATAGATCTGATAAAAGCCAGACTAACCAATCAAGTACCTCGTATTTTACTGTGGAGGCACTTTCAGCAATTTATTGCTTATTGCTTTATTGTGTATTTTACCTACTTGATAGCTTAATCTGGCTTTTATGGAGGCACTTTCAACAATATATTTCTGTAGTGTACTTCAAATATAATAAATATTAATATCGTACACATATTTCGCTGGCTCTTTTTTTCTTTGTACACTATATCATACATATCATCAACAAATATATTTATATAAATCATGTTCCGCAAGCATTGGAATACGATTCATGGGCTTACCTAATTTTGAATTTAAATCTTAGATATTTAAAGCCTTATTTTGTTATTTATTTGGATTCAAAGTTACTCAAAGATGACCTTCTATGGCTAAGCATACTAAACATGATACAACAACAACAATTACTAATTTATCTGCCAATTTATTACTGAAAAGTCGAAAACTCAGTGATTCTACATGGTAAACGCTCACCTGACCTGTTAGAAAAAAATAAATAGGAATAGAGATAGAATAAAAGTAACCCGAAAACTCAGTGATTCTGAATTTTCTGATCTTGACATTCAAATTTGCCAAATTTGTTTGTTTACTATAATTTAACAAAAAGCATTAAACGATATATCAAAACGATGCATGAAGTGTGGAGTTGTTAGTGCATTCCAAGTATGTCTGTCCAGTAGGAGTGAAGTGTGGAGTTGATATAATTTAAAGATTGAGAAGAGGTAGGGCCAAAGCAGTAAAAGAATGTAACTTTTCAAGTTTCTAGGATTACAAAAAGGTATTATCAAATAAAACTTCTAATGCCATGACGTAAATTGTTGAAAGCGCCTCCATAAAAGCCAAACTAAGCAATGAAGTACCTTGTATTTTATGCCTAACCTAACCTACATGATTTTTAATTGTCTTAATCATTATCTCACATCAGTTCAAATGAAATGATTCATTAAAGAAGAATCATGCCATATCGAGATTTGATCATTGATTGATACAATTTTTATTTTGGTTAATTGTTGAATAGGCTATAATGAAATAACAATGGTTTTGGAGAGATAGTCGGTGTGGAAGTAAACCAACATTTCTATTGGCAAATAGGAGGTTTACAAGTGTTGACAGACGGCTAGAATTTCTTCGAATATGTTGTAGAATTCATTTAAGACATGAGCGAAACTTAAAATAGATAAGATTTAGGTGTGCTTTTACAACGGAGAATCATACGGTTTCTTTATGAGGAGTTAGTTGCACCTATGAATGATATAAATACTACTGCTGAATCATTGATCCTAGTTCCCTATCAAGTAGCACCACCAATAACGCTTGGCCATCCAAATTCCCTTTTGATTCCAAGTGCAACTGACCTTGAATATTCTTTAAGCCCCTAGTGATGGATCGACCTGGTACCTAAAGGTTGGTTGCAAATTTAGATTTATGGCTTGTATTGGTTGACCTTCAATAGCTCTTGGGTGATTTTGAAATCTTAGGATACAATGATGTATATATATTATGATTGATATCGCGAAGGTAAAGGGACTCTAAACCGCAACGTTAGCTTGGTAGGATAGGGGTATAGTTGACGTCGATTCATCATTTTTAACATCAATAATTCAAAACCAAACTTGAAACTTTGTTTTCATTCCGATTCTTTATGCAATATGGATAGATTTACGAATTTAAAGACTAAACCAAAAAATTTACGATGTATGACAATTCACGTGGTCAATTAATTAATTTATTGACCGAAATATATGATTAAATTAGGCAGGATTATAGAAAAAGAAATGGTTGAATCAAAATAATTCCTTCTTAATTTGCAATTTTGTTAGAGGGTACTATGAATGTTCTACCATGTTCCATTTACACACTAAAGGAGTGATACAAGATATAAGGTGTGCAGTTAAGCCAACATTTCTATTTGCAAATAAGGGGTTTCCAAGTGCAAGCCCAAGTACTTATAACATCTCAGGTGGTAGTTGCTAACTTACTAGGTTCAGTCGATATAGTCGTTCAGAATCATTGATCCTATTTCCCTATCCAGAAACAGCACCTGTTAAAAACAAAGAGAAGAATTCTCAATTTATCCTAAGATCCGCTTTTGTCCGATCCATGTCATAGATCTGATAAAAGCCAGACAAACCAATCAAGTACCTCGTATTTTACTGTGGAGGCACTTTCAGCAATTTATTGCTTATTGCTTTATTGTGTATTTTACCTACTTGATAGCTTAATCTGGCTTTTATGGAGGCACTTTCAACAATATATTTCTGTAGTGTAATTCAAATATAATAAATATTAATATCGTACACATATTTCGCTTGCTCTTTTTTTCTTTGTACACTATATCATACATATCATCAATAAATATATTTATATAAATCATGTTCCGCAAGCATTGGAATACGATTCATGGGATTACCTAATTTTGAATTTAAATCTTAGATATTTAAAGCCTTATTTTGTTATTTATTTGGATTCAAAGTTACTCAAAGATGACCTTCTATGTCTAAGCATACTAAACATGATACAACAACAACAATTACTAATTTATCTGCCAATATATTACTGAAAAGTCGAAAACTCAGTGATTCTACAAGGTAAACGCTCACCTGACCTGTTAGAAAAAAATAAATAGGAATAGAGATAGAATAAAAGTAACCCGAAAACTCAGTGATTCTGAATTTTCTGATCTTGACATTCAAATTTGCCAAATTTGTTTGTTTACTATAATTTAACAAAAAGCATTAAACGATATATCAAAACATGCATGAAGTGTGGAGTTGTTAGTGCATTCCAAGTATGTCTGTCCAGTAGGAGTGAAGTGTGGAGTTGATATAATTTAAAGATTGAGAAGAGGTAGGGCCAAAGCAGTAAAAGAATGTAACTTTTCAAGTTTCTAGGATTACAAAAAGGTATTATCAAATAAAACTGCTAATGCCATGACGTAAATTGTTGAAAGCGCCTCCATAAAAGCCAAACTAAGCAATGAAGTACCTTGTATTCTATGCCTAACCTAACCTACATGATTTTTAATTGTCTTAATCATTATCTCACATCAGTTCAAATGAAATGATTCATTAAAGAGGAATCATGCCATATCGAGATTTGATCATTGATTGAAACAATTTTTACTTTGGTTAATTGTTGAATAGGCTAGAATGAAATAACAATGGTTTTGGAGAGATAGTCGGTGTGGAAGTAAACCAACATTTCTATTGGCAAATAGGAGGTTTACAAGTGTTGACAGACAGCTAGAATTTCTTTGAATATGTTGTAGAATTCATTTAAGACATGAGCGAAACTTAAAATTGATAAGATTTAGGTGCGCTTTTACAACGGAGAATCATACGGTTTCTTTATGAGGAGTTAGTTGCACCTATGAATGATATAAATACTACTGCTGAATCATTGATCCTAGTTCCCTATCAAGTAGCACCACCAATAACGCTTGGCCATCCAAATTCCCTTTTGATTCCAAGTGCAACTGACCTTGAATATTCTTTAAGCCCCTAGTGATGGATCGACCTGGTACCTAAAGGTTGGTTTCAAATTTAGATTTATGGCTTATATTGGTTGACCTTCAATAGCTCTTGGGTGATTTTGAAATCTTAGGATACAATGATGTATATATATATTATGATTGATATCACGAAGGTAAAGGGACTCTAAACCGCAACGTTAGCTTGGTAGGATAGGGGTATAGTTGACGTCGATTCATCATTTTTAACATCAATAATTCAAAACCAAACGTGAAACTTTGTTTTCATTCCGATTCTTTATGCAATATGGATAGATTTACGAATTTAAAGACTAAACGAAAAAATTTACGATGTATGACATTTCACGTGGTCAATTAATTAATTTATTGACCGAAATATATGATTAAATTAGGCAGGATTGTAGAAAAAGAAATCGTTGAATCAAAATAATTCCTTCTTAATTTGCAATTTTGTTAGAGGGTACTATGAATGTTCTACCATGTTCCATTTACACACTAAAGGAGTGATACAAGATATAAGGTGTGCAGTTAAGCCAACATTTCTATTTGCAAATAAGGGGTTTCCAAGTGCAAGCCCAAGTACTTATAACATCTCAGGTGGTAGTTGCTAACTTACTAGGTTCAGTCGATATAGTCGTTCAGAATCATTGATCCTATTTCTTTATCGAGCAGCAGCACCTGTCAAAAACAAAGAGAAGAATTCTCAATTTATCTTAAGATCCGCTTTTGTCCGATCCATGTCATAGATCTGATAAAAGCCAGACTAACCAATCAAGTACCTCGTATTTTACTGTGGAGGCACTTTCAGCAAATTATTGCTTATTGTTTTATTGTGTATTTTACCTACTTGATAGCTTAATCTGGCTTTTATGGAGGCACTTTCAACAATATATTTCTGTAGTGTAATTCAAATATATTAAATATTAATATCGTACACATATTTCGCTTGCTCTTTTTTTCTTTGTACACTATATCATACATATCATCAACAAATATATTTATATAAATCATGTTCCGCAAGCATTGGAATACGATTCATGGGCTTACCTAATTTTGAATTTAAATCTTAGATATTTAAAGCCTTATTTTGTTATTTATTTAGATTCAAAGTTACTCAAAGATGACCTTCTATGGCTAAGCATACTAAACATGATACAACAACAACAATTACTAATTTATCTGCCAATATATTACTGAAAAGTCAAAAACTCAGTGATTCTACAAGGTAAACGCTCACCTGACCTGTTAGAAGAAAATAAATAGGAATAAAGGTAGAATAAAAGTAACCCGAAAACTCAGTGATTCTGAATTTTCTGATCTTGACATTCAAATTTTCCAAATTTGTTTGTTTACTATAATTTAACAAAAAGCATTAAACGATATGTCAAAACGATGCATGAAGTGTGGAGTTGTTAGTGCATTCCAAGTATGTCTGTCCAGTAGGAGTGAAGTGTGGAGTTGATATAATTTAAAGATTGAGAAGAGGTAGGGCCAAAGCAGTAAAAGAATGTAACTTTTCAAGTTTCTAGGATTACAAAAAGGTATTATCAAATAAAACTGCTAATGCCATGACGTAAATTGTTGAAAGCGCCTCCATAAAAGCCAAACTAAGCAATGAAGTACCTTGTATTTTATGCCTAACCTAACCTAACCTACATGATTTTTAATTGTCTTAATCATTATCTCACATCAGTTCAAATGAAATGATTCATTAAAGAGGAATCATGCCATATCGAGATTTGATCATTGATTGATACAATTTTTATTTTGGTTAATTGTTGAATAGGCTAGAATGAAATAACAATGGTTTTGGAGAGATAGTCGGTGTGGAAGTAAACCAACATTTCTATTGGCAAATAGGAGGTTTACAAGTGTTGACATACGGCTATAATTTCTTCGAATATGTTGTAGAATTCATTTAAGACATGAGCGAAACTTAAAATTGATAAGATTTAGGTGCGCTTTTACAACGGAGAATCATACGGTTTCTTTATGAGGAGTTAGTTGCACCTATGAATTATATAAATACTTCTGCTGAATCATTGATCCTAGTTCCCTATCAAGTAGCACCACCAATAATGCTTGGCCATCCAAATTCCCTTTTGATTCCAAGTGCAACTGACCTTGAATATTCTTTAAGCCCCTGGTGATGGATCGACCTGGTACCTAAAGGTTGGTTTCAAATTTAGATTTATGGCTTATATTGGTTGACCTTCAATAGCTCTTGGGTGATTTTGAAATCTTAGGATACAATGATGTATATATATTATGATTGATATCGCGAAGGTAAAAAGACTCTAAACCGCAACGTTAGCTTGGTAGGATAGGGGTATAGTTGACGTCGATTCATCATTTTTAACATCAATAATTCAAAACCAAACGTGAAACTTCGTTTTCATTCCGATTCTTTATGCAATATGGATAGATTTACGAATTTAAAGACTAAACGAAAAAATTTACGATGTATGACATTTCACATGGTCAATTAATTAATTTATTGACCGAAATATATGATTAAATTAGGCAGGATTGTAGAAAAAGAAATGGTTGAATCAAAATAATTCCTTCTTAATTTGCAATTTTGTTAGAGGGTACTATGAATGTTCTACCATGTTCCATTTACACACTAAAGGAGTGATACAAGATATAAGGTGTGCAGTTAAGCCAACATTTCTATTTGCAAATAAGGGGTTTTCAAGTGCAAGCCCAAGTACTTATAACATCTCAGGTGGTAGTTGCTAACTTACTAGGTTCAGTCGATATAGTCGTTCAGAATCATTGATCCTATTTCCCTATCGAGCAGCAGCACCTGTTAAAAACAAAGAGAAGAATTCTCAATTTATCCTAAGATCCGCTTTTGTCCGATCCATGTCATAGATCTGATAAAAGCCAGACTAACCAATCAAGTACCTCGTATTTTACTGTGGAGGCACTTTCAGCAATTTATTGCTTATTGCTTTATTGTGTATTTTACCTACTTGATAGCTTAATCTGGCTTTTATGGAGGCACTTTCAACAATATATTTCTGTAGTGTAATTCAAATATAATAAATATTAATATCGTACACATATTTCGCTGGCTCTTTTTTTCTTTGTACACTATATCATACATATCATCAACAAATATATTTATATAAATCATGTTCCGCAAGCATTGGAATACGATTCATGGGCTTACCTAATTTTGAATTTAAATCTTAGATATTTAAAGCCTTATTTTGTTATTTATTTGGATTCAAAGTTACTCAAAGATGACCTTCTATGGCTAAGCATACTAAACATGATACAACAACAACAATTACTAATTTATCTGCCAATTTATTACTGAAAAGTCGAAAACTCAGTGATTCTACATGGTAAACGCTCACCTGACCTGTTAGAAAAAAATAAATAGGAATAGAGATAGAATAAAAGTAACCCGAAAACTCAGTGATTCTGAATTTTCTGATCTTGACATTCAAATTTGCCAAATTTGTTTGTTTACTATAATTTAACAAAAAGCATTAAACGATATATCAAAACGATGCATGAAGTGTGGAGTTGTTAGTGCATTCCAAGTATGTCTGTCCAGTAGGAGTGAAGTGTGGAGTTGATATAATTTAAAGATTGAGAAGAGGTAGGGCCAAAGCAGTAAAAGAATGTAACTTTTCAAGTTTCTAGGATTACAAAAAGGTATTATCAAATAAAACTTCTAATGCCATGACGTAAATTGTTGAAAGCGCCTCCATAAAAGCCAAACTAAGCAATGAAGTACCTTGTATTTTATGCCTAACCTAACCTAACCTACATGATTTTTAATTGTCTTAATCATTATCTCACATCATTTCAAATGAAATGATTCATTAAAGAGGAATCATGCCATATCGAGATTTGATCATTGATTGATACAATTTTTATTTTGGTTAATTGTTGAATAGGCTAGACTGAAATAACAATGGTTTTGGAGAGATAGTCGGTGTGGAAGTAAACCAACATTTCTATTGGCAAATAGGAGGTTTACAAGTGTTGACAGACGGCTAGAATTTCTTCGAATATGTTGTAGAATTCATTTAAGACATGAGCGAAACTTAAAATTGATAAGATTTAG
This sequence comes from Nuphar pumila, assembly GCF_984573655.1. NCBI lineage: Eukaryota > Viridiplantae > Streptophyta > Magnoliopsida > Nymphaeales > Nymphaeaceae > Nuphar > Nuphar pumila. The sequence goes on from NC_143263.1 coordinate 61,189,063, forward strand.
GTGCGCTTTTACAACGGAGAATCATACGGTTTCTTTATGAGGAGTTAGTTGCACCTATGAATGATATAAATACTACTGCTGAATCATTGATCCTAGTTCCCTATCAAGTAGCACCACCAATAACGCTTGGCCATCCAAATTCCCTTTTGATTCCAAGTGCAACTGACCTTGAATATTCTTTAAGCCCCTAGTGATGGATCGACCTGGTACCTAAAGGTTGGTTTCAAATTTAGATTTATGGCTTATATTGGTTGACCTTCAATAGCTCTTGGGTGATTTTGAAATCTTAGGATACAATGATGTATATATATTATGATTGATATCGCGAAGGTAAAGGGACTCTAAACCGCAACGTTAGCTTGGTAGGATAGGGGTATAGTTGACGTCGATTCATCATTTTTAACATCAATAATTCAAAACCAAACGTGAAACTTTGTTTTCATTCCGATTCTTTATGCAATATGGATAGATTTACGAATTTAAAGACTAAACGAAAAAATTTACGATGTATGACATTTCACGTGGTCAATTAATTAATTTATTGACCGAAATATATGATTAAATTAGGCAGGATTGTAGAAAAAGAAATGGTTGAATCAAAATAATTCCTTCTTAATTTGCAATTTTGTTATAGGGTACTATGAATGTTCTACCATGTTCCATTTACACACTAAAGGAGTGATACAAGATATAAGGTGTGCAGTTAAGCCAACATTTCTATTTGCAAATAAGGGGTTTCCAAGTGCAAGCCCAAGTACTTATAACATCTCAGGTGGTAGTTGCTAACTTACTAGGTTCAGTCGATGTAGTCGTTCAGAATCATTGATCCTATTTCCCTATCGAGCAGCCGCACCTGTTAAAAACAAAGAGAAGAATTCTCAATTTATCCTAAGATCCGCTTTTGTCCGATCCATGTCATAGATCTGATAAAAGCCAGACTAACCAATCAAGTACCTCGTATTTTACTGTGGAGGCACTTTCAGCAATTTATTGCTTATTGCTTTATTGTGTATTTTACCTACTTGATAGCTTAATCTGGCTTTTATGGAGGCACTTTCAACAATATATTTCTGTAGTGTAATTCAAATATAATAAATATTAATATCGTACACATATTTCGCTTGCTCTTTTTTTCTTTGTACACTATATCATACATATCATCAATAAATATATTTATATAAATCATGTTCCGCAAGCATTGGAATACGATTCATGGGCTTACCTAATTTTGAATTTAAATCTTAGATATTTAGAGCCTTATTTTGTTATTTATTTGTATTCAAAGTTACTCAAAGATGACGTTCTATGGCTAAGCATACTAAACATGATACAACAACAACAATTACTAATTTATCTGCCAATATATTACTGAAAAGTCGAAAACTCAGTGATTCTACAAGGTAAACGCTCACCTGACCTGTTAGAAAAAAATAAATAGGAATAGAGATAGAATAAAAGTAACCCGAAAACTCAGTGATTCTGAATTTTCTGATCTTGACATTCAAATTTGCCAAATTTGTTTGTTTACTATAATTTAACAAAAGGCATTAAACGATATATCAAAACGATGCATGAAGTGTGGAGTTGTTAGTGCATTCCAAGTATGTCTGTCCAGTAGGAGTGAAGTGTGGAGTTGATATAATTTAAAGATTGAGAAGAGGTAGGGCCAAAGCAGTAAAAGAATGTAACTTTTCAAGTTTCTAGGATTACAAAAAGGTATTATCAAATAAAATTGCTAATGCCATGACGTAAATTGTTGAAAGCGCCTCCATAAAAGCCAAACTAAGCAATGAAGTACCTTGTATTTTATGCCTAACCTAACCTAACCTACATGATTTTTAATTGTCTTAATCATTATCTCACATCATTTCAAATGAAATGATTCATTAAAGAGGAATCATGCCATATCGAGATTTGATCATTGATTGATACAATTTTTATTTTGGTTAATTGTTGAATAGGCTAGAATGAAATAACAATGGTTTTGGAGAGATAGTCGGTGTGGAAGTAAACCAACATTTCTATTGGCAAATAGGAGGTTTACAAGTGTTGACAGACGGCTAGAATTTCTTCGAATATGTTGTATAATTCATTTAAGACATGGGCGAAACTTAAAATTGATAAGATTTAGGTGCGCTTTTACAACGGAGAATCATACGGTTTCTTTATGAGGAGTTAGTTGCACCTATGAATGATATAAATACTACTGCTGAATCATTGATCCTAGTTCCCTATCAAGTAGCACCACCAATAACGCTTGGCCATCCAAATTCCCTTTTGATTCCAAGTGCAACTGACCTTGAATATTCTTTAAGCCCCTAGTGATGGATCGACCTGGTACCTAAAGGTTGGTTTCAAATTTAGATTTATGGCTTATATTGGTTGACCTTCAATAGCTCTTGGGTGATTTTGAAATCTTAGGATACAATGATGTATATATATTATGATTGATATCGCGAAGGTAAAGGGACTCTAAACCGCAACGTTAGCTTGGTAGGATAGGGGTATAGTTGACGTCGATTCATCATTTTTAACATCAATAATTCAAAACCAAACGTGAAACTTTGTTTTCATTCCGATTCTTTATGCAATATGGATAGATTTACGAATTTAAAGACTAAACGAAAAAATTTACGATGTATGACATTTCACGTGGTCAATTAATTAATTTATTGACCGAAATATATGATTAAATTAGGCAGGATTGTAGAAAAAGAAATGGTTGAATCAAAATAATTCCTTCTTAATTTGCAATTTTGTTAGAGGGTACTATGAATGTTCTACCATGTTCCATTTACACACTAAAGGAGTGATACAAGATATAAGGTGTGCAGTTAAGCCAACATTTCTATTTGCAAATAAGGGGTTTCCAAGTGCAAGCCCAAGTACTTATAACATCTCAGGTGGTAGTTGGTAACTTACTAGGTTCAGTCGATATAGTCGTTCAGAATCATTGATCCTATTTCCCTATCGAGCAGCAGCACCTGTTAAAAACAAAGAGAAGAATTCTCAATTTATCCTAAGATCCGCTTTTGTCCGATCCATGTCATAGATCTGATAAAAGCCAGACTAACCAATCAAGTACCTCGTATTTTACTGTGGAGGCACTTTCAGCAATTTATTGCTTATTGCTTTATTGTGTATTTTACCTACTTGATAGCTTAATCTGGCTTTTATGGAGGCACTTTCAACAATATATTTCTGTAGTGTAATTCAAATATAATAAATATTAATATCGTACACAAATTTCGCTTGCTCTTTTTTTCTTTGTACACTATATCATACATATCATCAATAAATATATTTATATAAATCAAGTTCCGCAAGCATTGGAATACGATTCATGGGCTTACCTAATTTTGAATTTAAATCTTAGATATTTAGAGCCTTATTTTGTTATTTATTTGTATTCAAAGTTACTCAAAGATGACCTTCTATGGCTAAGCATACTAAACATGATACAACAACAACAATTACTAATTTATCTGCCAATATATTACTGAAAAGTCGAAAACTCAGTGATTCTACTAGGTAAACGCTCACCTGACCTGTTAGAAAAAAATAAATAGGAATAGAGATAGAATAAAAGTAACCCGAAAACTTAGTGATTCTGAATTTTCTGATCTTGACATTCAAATTTGCCAAATTTGTTTGTTTACTATAATTTAACAAAAGGCATTAAACGATATATCAAAACGATGCATGAAGTGTGGAGTTGTTAGTGCATTCCAAGTATGTCTGTCCAGTAGGAGTGAAGTGTGGAGTTGATATAATTTAAAGATTGAGAAGAGGTAGGGCCAAAGCAGTAAAAGAATGTAACTTTTCAAGTTTCTAGGATTACAAAAAGGTATTATCAAATAAAACTGCTAATGCCATGACGTAAATTGTTGAAAGCGCCTCCATAAAAGCCAAACTAAGCAATGAAGTACCTTGTATTTTATGCCTAACCTAACCTAACCTACATGATTTTTAATTTTCTTAATCATTATCTCACATCAGTTCAAATGAAATGATTCATTAAAGAGGAATCATGCCATATCGAGATTTGATCATTGATTGATACAATTTTTATTTTGGTTAATTGTTGAATAGACTAGAATGAAATAACAATGGTTTTGGAGAGATAGTCGGTGTGGAAGTAAACCAACATTTCTATTGGCAAATAGGAGGTTTACAAGTGTTGACAGACGGCTAGAATTTCTTCGAATATGTTGTAGAATTCATTTAAGACATGAGCAAAACTTAAAATTGATAAGATTTAGGTGCGCTTTTACAACGGAGAATCATACGGTTTCTTTATGAGGAGTTAGTTGCACCTATGAATGATATAAATACTACTGCTGAATCATTGATCCTAGTTCCCTATCAAGTAGCACCACCAATAACGCTTGGCCATCCAAATTCCCTTTTGATTCCAAGTGCAACTGACCTTGAATATTCTTTAAGCCCCTAGTGATGGATCGACCTGGTACCTAAAGGTTGGTTTCAAATTTAGATTTATGGCTTATATTGGTTGACCTTCAATAGCTCTTGGGTGATTTTGAAATCTTAGGATACAATGATGTATATATATTATGATTGATATCGCGAAGGTAAAGGGACTCTAAACCGCAACGTTAGCTTGGTAGGATAGGGGTATAGTTGACGTTGATTCATCATTTTTAACATCAATAATTCAAAACCAAACGTGAAACTTTGTTTCATTCCGATTCTTTATGCAATATGGATAGATTTACGAATTTAAAGACTAAACGAAAAAATTTACGATGTATGACATTTCACGTGGTCAATTAATTAATTTATTGACCGAAATATATGATTAAATTAGGCAGGATTGTAGAAAAAGAAATGGTTGAATCAAAATAATTCCTTCTTAATTTGCAATTTTGTTAGAGGGTACTATGAATGTTCTACCATGTTCCATTTACACACTAAAGGAGTGATACAAGATATAAGGTGTGCAGTTAAGCCAACATTTCTATTTGCAAATAAGGGGTTTCCAAGTGCAAGCCCAAGTACTTATAACATCTCAGGTGGTAGTTGCTAACTTACTAGGTTCAGTCGATATAGTCGTTCAGAATCATTGATCCTATTTCCCTATCGAGCAGCAGCACCTGTTAAAAACAAAGAGAAGAATTCTCAATTTATCCTAAGATCCGCTTTTGTCCGATCCATGTCATAGATCTGATAAAAGCCAGACTAACCAATCAAGTACCTCGTATTTTACTGTGGAGGCACTTTCAGCAATTTATTGCTTATTGCTTTATTGTGTATTTTACCTACTTGATAGCTTAATCTGGCTTTTATGGAGGCACTTTCAACAATATATTTCTGTAGTGTAATTCAAATATAATAAATATTAATATCGTACACATATTTCGCTTGCTCTTTTTTTCTTTGTACACTATATCATACATATCATCAATAAATATATTTATATAAATCATGTTCCGCAAGCATTGGAATACGATTCATGGGCTTACCTAATTTTGAATTTAAATCTTAGATATTTAGAGCCTTATTTTGTTATTTATTTGTATTCAAAGTTACTCAAAGATGACCTTCTATGGCTAAGCATACTAAACATGATACAACAACAACAATTACTAATTTATCTGCCAATATATTACTGAAAAGTCGAAAACTCAGTGATTCTACAAGGTAAACGCTCACCTGACCTGTTAGAAAAAAATAAATAGGAATAGAGATAGAATAAAAGTAACCCGAAAACTCAGTGATTCTGAATTTTCTGATCTTGACATTCAAATTTGCCAAATTTGTTTGTTTACTATAATTTAACAAAAGGCATTAAACGATATATCAAAACGATGCATGAAGTTTGGAGTTGTTAGTGCATTCCAAGTATGTCTGTCCAGTAGGAGTGAAGTGTGGAGTTGATATAATTTAAAGATTGAGAAGAGGTAGGGCCAAAGCAGTAAAAGAATGTAACTTTTCAAGTTTCTAGGATTACAAAAAGGTATTATCAAATAAAACTGCTAATGCCATGACGTAAATTGTTGAAAGCGCCTCCATAAAAGCCAAACTAAGCAATGAAGTACCTTGTATTTTATGCCTAACCTAACCTAACCTACATGATTTTTAATTGTCTCACATCATTTCAAATGAAATGATTCATTAAAGAGGAATCATGCCATATCGAGATTTGATCATTGATTGATACAATTTTTATTTTGGTTAATTGTTGAATAGGCTAGAATGAAATAACAATGGTTTTGGAGAGATAGTCGGTGTGGAAGTAAACCAACATTTCTATTGGCATATAGGAGGTTTACAAGTGTTGACAGACGGCTAGAATTTCTTCGAATATGTTGTAGAATTCATTTAAGACATGAGCGAAACTTAAAATTGATAAGATTTAGGTGCGCTTTTACAACGGAGAATCATACGGTTTCTTTATGAGGAGTTAGTTGCACCTATGAATGATATAAATACTACTGCTGAATCATTGATCCTAGTTCCCTATCAAGTAGCACCACCAATAACGCTTGGCCATCAAAATTCCCTTTTGATTCCAAGTGCAACTGACCTTGAATATTCTTTAAGCCCCTAGTGATGGATCGACCTGGTACCTAAAGGTTGGTTTCAAATTTAGATTTATGGCTTATATTGGTTGACCTTCAATAGCTCTTTGGTGATTTTGAAATCTTAGGATACAATGATGTATATATATTATGATTGATATCGCGAAGGTAAAGGGACTCTAAACCGCAACGTTAGCTTGGTAGGATAGGGGTATAGTTGACGTCGATTCATCATTTTTAACATCAATAATTCAAAACCAAACGTGAAACTTTGTTTTCATTCTGATTCTTTATGCAATATGGATAGATTTACGAATTTAAAGACTAAACGAAAAAATTTACGATGTATGACATTTCACGTGGTCAATTAATTAATTTATTGACCGAAATATATGATTAAATTAGGCAGGATTGTAGAAAAAGAAATGGTTGAATCAAAATAAATCCTTCTTAATTTGCAATTTTGTTAGAGGGTACTATGAATGTTCTACCATGTTTCATTTACACACTAAAGGAGTGATACAAGATATAAGGTGTGCAGTTAAGCCAACATTTCTATTTGCAAATAAGGGGTTTCCAAGTGCAAGCCCAAGTACTTATAACATCTCAGGTGGTAGTTGCTAACTTACTAGGTTCAGTCGATATAGTCGTTCAGAATCATTGATCCGATTTCCCTATCGAGCAGCAGCACCTGTTAAAAACAAAGAGAAGAATTCTCAATTTATCCTAAGATCCGCTTTTGTCCGATCCATGTCATAGATCTGATAAAAGCCAGACTAACCAATCAAGTACCTCGTATTTTACTGTGGAGGCACTTTCAGCAATTTATTGCTTATTGCTTTATTGTGTATTTTACCTACTTGATAGCTTAATCTGGCTTTTATGGAGGCACTTTCAACAATATATTTCTGTAGTGTAATTCAAATATAATAAATATTAATATCGTACACATATTTCGCTTGCTCTTTTTTTCTTTGTACACTATATCATACATATCATCAATAAATATATTTATATAAATCATGTTCCGCAAGCATTGGAATACGATTCATGGGCTTACCTAATTTTGAATTTAAATCTTAGATATTTAGAGCCTTATTTTGTTATTTATTTGTATTCAAAGTTACTCAAAGATGACCTTCTATGGCTAAGCATACTAAACATGATACAACAACAACAATTACTAATTTATCTGCCAATATATTACTGAAAAGTCGAAAACTCAGTGATTCTACAAGGTAAACGCTCACCTGACCTGTTAGAAAAAAATAAATAGGAATAGAGATAGAATAAAAGTAACCCGAAAACTCAGTGATTCTGAATTTTCTGATCTTGACATTCAAATTTGCCAAATTTGTTTGTTTACTATAATTTAACAAAAGGCATTAAACGATATATCAAAACGATGCATGAAGTGTGGAGTTGTTAGTGCATTCCAAGTATGTCTGTCCAGTAGGAGTGAAGTGTGGAGTTGATATAATTTAAAGATTGAGAAGAGGTAGGGCTAAAGCAGTAAAAGAATGTAACTTTACAAGTTTCTAGGATTACAAAAAGGTATTATCAAATAAAACTGCTAATGCCATGACGTAAATTGTTGAAAGCGTCTCCATAAAAGCCAAACTAAGCAATGAAGTACCTTGTATTTTATGCCTAACCTAACCTAACATACATGATTTTTAATTGTCTTAATCATTATCTCACATCATTTCAAATGAAATGATTCATTAAAGAGGAATCATGCCATATCGAGATTTGATCATTGATTGATACAATTTTTATTTTGGTTAATTGTTGAATAGGCTAGAATGAAATAACAATGGTTTTGGAGAGATAGTCGGTGTGGAAGTAAACCAACATTTCTATTGGCAAATAGGAGGTTTACAAGTGTTGACAGACGGCTAGAATTTCTTCGAATATGTTGTAGAATTCATTTAAGACATGAGCGAAACTTAAAATTGATAAGATTTAGGTGCGCTTTTACAACGGAGAATCATACGGTTTCTTTATGAGGAGTTAGTTGCACCTATGAATGATATAAATACTACTGCTGAATCATTGATCCTAGTTCCCTATCAAGTAGCACCACCAATAACGCTTGGCCATCAAAATTCCCTTTTGATTCCAAGTGCAACTGACCTTGAATATTCTTTAAGCCCCTAGTGATGGATCGACCTGGTACCTAAAGGTTGGTTTCAAATTTAGATTTATGGCTTATATTGGTTGACCTTCAATAGCTCTTGGGTGATTTTGAAATCTTAGGATACAATGATGTATATATATTATGATTGATATCGCGAAGGTAAAGGGACTCTAAACCGCAACGTTAGCTTGGTAGGATAGGGGTATAGTTGACGTCGATTCATCATTTTTAACATCAATAATTCAAAACCAAACGTGAAACTTTGTTTTCATTCCGATTCTTTATGCAATATGGATAGATTTACGAATTTAAAGACTAAACGAAAAAATTTACGATGTATGACATTTCACGTGGTCAATTAATTAATTTATTGACCGAAATATATGATTAAATTAGGCAGGATTGTAGAAAAAGAAATGGTTGAATCAAAATAAATCCTTCTTAATTTGCAATTTTGTTAGAGGGTACTATGAATGTTCTACCATGTTTCATTTACACACTAAAGGAGTGATACAAGATATAAGGTGTGCAGTTAAGCCAACATTTCTATTTGCAAATAAGGGGTTTCCAAGTGCAAGCCCAAGTACTTATAACATCTCAGGTGGTAGTTGCTAACTTACTAGGTTCAGTCGATATAGTCGTTCAGAATCATTGATCCTATTTCCCTATCGAGCAGCAGCACCTGTTAAAAACAAAGAGAAGAATTCTCAATTTATCCTAAGATCCGCTTTTGTCCGATCCATGTCATAGATCTGATAAAAGCCAGACTAACCAATCAAGTACCTCGTATTTTACTGTGGAGGCACTTTCAGCAATTTATTGCTTATTGCTTTATTGTGTATTTTACCTACTTGATAGCTTAATCTGGCTTTTATGGAGGCACTTTCAACAATATATTTCTGTAGTGTAATTCAAATATAATAAATATTAATATCGTACACATATTTCGCTTGCTCTTTTTTTCTTTGTACACTATATCATACATATCATCAATAAATATATTTATATAAATCATGTTCCGCAAGCATTGGAATACGATTCATGGGCTTACCTAATTTTGAATTTAAATCTTAGATATTTAGAGCCTTATTTTGTTATTTATTTGTATTCAAAGTTACTCAAAGATGACCTTCTATGGCTAAGCATACTAAACATGATACAACAACAACAATTACTAATTTATCTGCCAATATATTACTGAAAAGTCGAAAACTCAGTGATTCTACAAGGTAAACGCTCACCTGACCTGTTAGAAAAAAATAAATAGGAATAGAGATAGAATAAAAGTAACCCGAAAACTCAGTGATTCTGAATTTTCTGATCTTGACATTCAAATTTGCCAAATTTGTTTGTTTACTATAATTTAACAAAAGGCATTAAACGATATATCAAAACGATGCATGAAGTGTGGAGTTGTTAGTGCATTCCAAGTATGTCTGTCCAGTAGGAGTGAAGTGTGGAGTTGATATAATTCAAAGATTGAGAAGAGGTAGGGCCAAAGCAGTAAAAGAATGTAACTTTTCAAGTTTCTAGGATTACAAAAAGGTATTATCAAATAAAACTGCTAATGCCATGACGTAAATTGTTGAAAGCGCCTGCATAAAAGCCAAACTAAGCAATGAAGTACCTTGTATTTTATGCCTAACCTAACCTAACATACATGATTTTTAATTGTCTTAATCATTATCTCACATCATTTCAAATGAAATGATTGATTAAAGAGGAATCATGCCATATCGAGATTCGATCATTGATTGATACAATTTTTATTTTGGTTAATTGTTGAATAGGCTAGAATGAAATAACAATGGTTTTGGAGAGATAGTCGGTGTGGAAGTAAACCAACATTTCTATTGGCAAATAGGAGGTTTACAAGTGTTGACAGACGGCTAGAATTTCTTCGAATATGTTGTAGAATTCATTTAAGACATGAGCGAAACTTAAAATTGATAAGATTTAGGTGCGCTTTTACAACGGAGAATCATACGGTTTCTTTATGACGAGTTAGTTGCACCTATGAATGATATAAATACTACTGCTGAATCATTGATCCTACTTCCCTATCAAGTAGCACCACCAATAACGCTTGGCCATCCAAATTCCCTTTTGATTCCAAGTGCAACTGACCTTGAATATTCTTTAAGCCCCTAGTGATGGATCGACCTGGTACCTAAAGGTTGGTCTCAAATTTAGATTTATGGCTTATATTGGTTGACCTTCAATAGCTCTTGGGTGATTTTGAAATCTTAGGATACAATGATGTATATATATTATGATTGATATCGCGAAGGTAAAGGGACTCTAAACCGCAACGTTAGCTTGGTAGGATAGGGGTATAGTTGACGTTGATTCATCATTTTTAACATCAATAATTCAAAACCAAACGTGAAACTTTGTTTTCATTCCGATTCTTTATGCAATATGGATAGATTTACGAATTTAAAGACTAAACGAAAAAATTTACGATGTATGACATTTCACGTGGTCAATTAATTAATTTATTGACCGAAATATATGATTAAATTAGGCAGGATTGTAGAAAAAGAAATGGTTGAATCAAAATAATTCCTTCTTAATTTGCAATTTTGTTAGAGGGTACTATGAATGTTCTACCATGTTCCATTTACACACTAAAGGAGTGATACAAGATATAAGGTGTGCAGTTAAGCCAACATTTCTATTTGCAAATAAGGGGTTTCCAAGTGCAAGCCCAAGTACTTATAACATCTCAGGTGGTAGTTGCTAACTTACTAGGTTCAGTCGATATAGTCGTTCAGAATCATTGATCCTATTTCCCTATCGAGCAGCAGCACCTGTTAAAAACAAAGAGAAGAATTCTCAATTTATCCTAAGATCCGCTTTTGTCCGATCCATGTCATAGATCTGATAAAAGCCAGACTATCCAATCAAGTACCTCGTATTTTACTGTGGAGGCACTTTCAGCAATTTATTGCTTATTGCTTTATTGTGTATTTTACCTACTTGATAGCTTAATCTGGCTTTTATGGAGGCACTTTCAACAATATATTTCTGTAGTGTAATTCAAATATAATAAATATTAATATCGTACACATATTTCGCTTGCTCTTTTTTTCTTTGTACACTATATCATACATATCATCAATAAATATATTTATATAAATCATGTTCCGCAAGCATTGGAATACGATTCATGGGCTTACCTAATTTTGAATTTAAATCTTAGATATTTAGAGCCTTATTTTGTTATTTATTTGTATTCAAAGTTACTCAAAGATGACCTTCTATGGCTAAGCATACTAAACATGATACAACAACAACAATTACTAATTTATCTGCCAATATATTACTGAAAGTTCGAAAACTCAGTGATTCTACAAGGTAAACGCTCACCTGACCTGTTAGAAAAAAATAAATAGGAATAGAGATAGAATAAAAGTAACCCGAAAACTCAGTGATTCTGAATTTTCTGATCTTGACATTCAAATTTGCCAAATTTGTTTGTTTACTATAATTTAACAAAAGGCATTAAACGATATATCAAAACGATGCATAAAGTGTGGAGTTGTTAGTGCATTCCAAGTATGTCTGTCCAGTAGGAGTGAAGTGTGGAGTTGATATAATTTAAAGATTGAGAAGAGGTAGGGCCAAAGCAGTAAAAGAATGTAACTTTTCAAGTTTCTAGGATTACAAAAAGGTATTATCAAATAAAACTGCTAATGCCATGACGTAAATTGTTGAAAGCGCCTCCATAAAAGCCAAACTAAGCAATGAAGTACCTTGTATTTTATGCCTAACCTAACCTAACCTACATGATTTTTAATTGTCTTAATCATTATCTCACATCATTTCAAATGAAATGATTCATTAAAGAGGAATCATGCCATATCGAGATTTGATCATTGATTGATACAATTTTTATTTTGGTTAATTGTTGAATAGGCTAGAATGAAATAACAATGGTTTTGGAGAGATAGTCGGTGTGGAAGTAAACCAACATTTCTATTGGCATATAGGAGGTTTACAAGTGTTGACAGACGGCTAGAATTTCTTCGAATATGTTGTAGAATTCATTTAAGACATGAGCGAAACTTAAAATTGATAAGATTTAGGTGCGCTTTTACAACGGAGAATCATACGGTTTCTTTATGAGGAGTTAGTTGCACCTATGAATGATATAAATACTACTGCTGAATCATTGATCCTACTTCCCTATCAAGTAGCACCACCAATAACGCTTGGCCATCCAAATTCCCTTTTGATTCCAAGTGCAACTGACCTTGAATATTCTTTAAGCCCCTAGTGATGGATCGACCTGGTACCTAAAGGTTGGTCTCAAATTTAGATTTATGGCTTATATTGGTTGACCTTCAATAGCTCTTGGGTGATTTTGAAATCTTAGGATACAATGATGTATATATATTATGATTGATATCGCGAAGGTAAAGGGACTCTAAACCGCAACGTTAGCTTGGTAGGATAGGGGTATAGTTGACGTTGATTCATCATTTTTAACATCAATAATTCAAAACCAAACGTGAAACTTTGTTTCATTCCGATTCTTTATGCAATATGGATAGATTTACGAATTTAAAGACTAAACGAAAAAATTTACGATGTATGACATTTCACGTGGTCAATTAATTAATTTATTGACCGAAATATATGATTAAATTAGGCAGGATTGTAGAAAAAGAAATGGTTGAATCAAAATAATTCCTTCTTAATTTGCAATTTTGTTAGAGGGTACTATGAATGTTCTACCATGTTCCATTTACACACTAAAGGAGTGATACAAGATATAAGGTGTGCAGTTAAGCCAACATTTCTATTTGCAAATAAGGGGTTTCCAAGTGCAAGCCCAAGTACTTATAACATCTCAGGTGGTAGTTGCTAACTTACTAGGTTCAGTCGATATAGTCGTTCAGAATCATTGATCCTATTTCCCTATCGAGCAGCAGCACCTGTTAAAAACAAAGAGAAGAATTCTCAATTTATCCTAAGATCCGCTTTTGTCCGATCCATGTCATAGATCTGATAAAAGCCAGACTATCCAATCAAGTACCTCGTATTTTACTGTGGAGGCACTTTCAGCAATTTATTGCTTATTGCTTTATTGTGTATTTTACCTACTTGATAGCTTAATCTGGCTTTTATGGAGGCACTTTCAACAATATATTTCTGTAGTGTAATTCAAATATAATAAATATTAATATCGTACACATATTTCGCTTGCTCTTTTTTTCTTTGTACACTATATCATACATATCATCAATAAATATATTTATATAAATCATGTTCCGCAAGCATTGGAATACGATTCATGGGCTTACCTAATTTTGAATTTAAATCTTAGATATTTAGAGCCTTATTTTGTTATTTATTTGTATTCAAAGTTACTCAAAGATGACCTTCTATGGCTAAGCATACTAAACATGATACAACAACAACAATTACTAATTTATCTGCCAATATATTACTGAAAAGTCGAAAACTCAGTGATTCTACAAGGTAAACGCTCACCTGACCTGTTAGAAAAAAATAAATAGGAATAGAGATAGAATAAAAGTAACCCGAAAACTCAGTGATTCTGAATTTTCTGATCTTGACATTCAAATTTGCCAAATTTGTTTGTTTACTATAATTTAACAAAAGGCATTAAACGATATATCAAAACGATGCATAAAGTGTGGAGTTGTTAGTGCATTCCAAGTATGTCTGTCCAGTAGGAGTGAAGTGTGGAGTTGATATAATTTAAAGATTGAGAAGAGGTAGGGCCAAAGCAGTAAAAGAATGTAACTTTTCAAGTTTCTAGGATTACAAAAAGGTATTATCAAATAAAACTGCTAATGCCATGACGTAAATTGTTGAAAGCGCCTCCATAAAAGCCAAACTAAGCAATGAAGTACCTTGTATTTTATGCCTAACCTAACCTAACATACATGATTTTTAATTGTCTTAATCATTATCTCACATCATTTCAAATGAAATGATTCATTAAAGAGGAATCATGCCATATCGAGATTTGATCATTGATTGATACAATTTTTATTTTGGTTAATTGTTGAATAGGCTAGAATGAAATAACAATGGTTTTAGAGAGATAGTCGGTGTGGAAGTAAACCAACATTTCTATTGGCAAATAGGAGGTTTACAAGTGTTGACAGACGGCTAGAATTTCTTCGAATATGTTGTAGAATTCATTTAAGACATGAGCGAAACTTAAAATTGATAAGATTTAGGTGCGCTTTTACAACGGAGAATCATACGGTTTCTTTATGAGGAGTTAGTTGCACCTATGAATGATATAAATACTACTGCTGAATCATTGATCCTAGTTCCCTATCAAGTAGCACCACCAATAACGCTTGGCCATCAAAATTCCCTTTTGATTCCAAGTGCAACTGACCTTGAATATTCTTTAAGCCCCTAGTGATGGATCGACCTGGTACCTAAAGGTTGGTTTCAAATTTAGATTTATGGCTTATATTGGTTGACCTTCAATAGCTCTTGGGTGATTTTGAAATCTTAGGATACAATGATGTATATATATTATGATTGATATCGCGAAGGTAAAGGGACTCTAAACCGCAACGTTAGCTTGGTAGGATAGGGGTATAGTTGACGTCGATTCATCATTTTTAACATCAATAATTCAAAACCAAACGTGAAACTTTGTTTTCATTCTGATTCTTTATGCAATATGGATAGATTTACGAATTTAAAGACTAAACGAAAAAATTTACGATGTATGACATTTCACGTGGTCAATTAATTAATTTATTGACCGAAATATATGATTAAATTAGGCAGGATTGTAGAAAAAGAAATGGTTGAATCAAAATAAATCCTTCTTAATTTGCAATTTTGTTAGAGGGTACTATGAATGTTCTACCATGTTTCATTTACACACTAAAGGAGTGATACAAGATATAAGGTGTGCAGTTAAGCCAACATTTCTATTTGCAAATAAGGGGTTTCCAAGTGCAAGCCCAAGTACTTATAACATCTCACGTGGTAGTTGCTAACTTACTAGGTTCAGTCGATATAGTCGTTCAGAATCATTGATCCTATTTCCCTATCGAGCAGCAGCACCTGTTAAAAACAAAGAGAAGAATTCTCAATTTATCCTAAGATCCGCTTTTGTCCGATCCATGTCATAGATCTGATAAAAGCCAGACTAACCAATCAAGTACCTCGTATTTTACTGTGGAGGCACTTTCAGCAATTTATTGCTTATTGCTTTATTGTGTATTTTACCTACTTGATAGCTTAATCTGGCTTTTATGGAGGCACTTTCAACAATATATTTCTGTAGTGTAATTCAAATATAATAAATATTAATATCGTACACATATTTCGCTTGCTCTTTTTTTCTTTGTACACTATATCATACATATCATCAATAAATATATTTATATAAATCATGTTCCGCAAGCATTGGAATACGATTCATGGGCTTACCTAATTTTGAATTTAAATCTTAGATATTTAGAGCCTTATTTTGTTATTTATTTGTATTCAAAGTTACTCAAAGATGACCTTCTATGGCTAAGCATACTAAACATGATACAACAACAACAATTACTAATTTATCTGCCAATATATTACTGAAAAGTCGAAAACTCAGTGATTCTACAAGGTAAACGCTCACCTGACCTGTTAGAAAAAAATAAATAGGAATAGAGATAGAATAAAAGTAACCCGAAAACTCAGTGATTCTGAATTTTTTGATCTTGACATTCAAATTTGCCAAATTTGTTTGTTTACTATAATTTAACAAAAGGCATTAAACGATATATCAAAACGATGCATGAAGTGTGGAGTTGTTAGTGCATTCCAAGTATGTCTGTCCAGTAGGAGTGAAGTGTGGAGTTGATATAATTTAAAGATTGAGAAGAGGTAGGGCCAAAGCAGTAAAAGAATGTAACTTTTCAAGTTTCTAGGATTACAAAAAGGTATTATCAAATAAAACTGCTAATGCCATGACGTAAATTGTTGAAAGCGCCTCCATAAAAGCCAAACTAAGCAATGAAGTACCTTGTATTTTATGCCTAACCTAACCTAACATACATGATTTTTAATTGTCTTAATCATTATCTCACATCATTTCAAATGAAATGATTCATTAAAGAGGAATCATGCCATATCGAGATTTGATCATTGATTGATACAATTTTTATTTTGGTTAATTGTTGAATAGGCTAGAATGAAATAACAATGGTTTTGGAGAGATAGTCGGTGTGGAAGTAAACCAACATTTCTATTGGCAAATAGGAGGTTTACAAGTGTTGACAGACGGCTAGAATTTCTTCGAATATGTTGTAGAATTCATTTAAGACATGAGCGAAACTTAAAATTGATAAGATTTAGGTGCGCTTTTACAACGGAGAATCATACGGTTTCTTTATGAGGAGTTAGTTGCACCTATGAATGATATAAATACTACTGCTGAATCATTGATCCTAGTTCCGTATCAAGTAGCACCACCAATAACGCTTGGCCATCAAAATTCCCTTTTGATTCCAAGTGCAACTGACCTTGAATATTCTTTAAGCCCCTAGTGATGGATCGACCTGGTACCTAAAGGTTGGTTTCAAATTTAGATTTATGGCTTATATTGGTTGACCTTCAATAGCTCTTGGGTGATTTTGAAATCTTAGGATACAATGATGTATATATATTATGATTGATATCGCGAAGGTAAAGGGACTCTAAACCGCAACGTTAGCTTGGTAGGATAGGGGTATAGTTGACGTCGATTCATCATTTTTAACATCAATAATTCAAAACCAAACGTGAAACTTTGTTTTCATTCTGATTCTTTATGCAATATGGATAGATTTACGAATTTAAAGACTAAACGAAAAAATTTACGATGTATGACATTTCACGTGGTCAATTAATTAATTTATTGACCAAAATATATGATTAAATTAGGCAGGATTGTAGAAAAAGAAATGGTTGAATCAAAATAAATCCTTCTTAATTTGCAATTTTGTTAGAGGGTACTATGAATGTTCTACCATGTTTCATTTACACACTAAAGGAGTGATACAAGATATAAGGTGTGCAGTTAAGCCAACATTTCTATTTGCAAATAAGGGGTTTCCAAGTGCAAGCCCAAGTACTTATAACATCTCAGGTGGTAGTTGCTAACTTACTAGGTTCAGTCGATATAGTCGTTCAGAATCATTGATCCTATTTCCCTATCGAGCAGCAGCACCTGTTAAAAACAAAGAGAAGAATTCTCAATTTATCCTAAGATCCGCTTTTGTCCGATCCATGTCATAGATCTGATAAAAGCCAGACTAACCAATCAAGTACCTCGTATTTTACTGTGGAGGCACTTTCAGCAATTTATTGCTTATTGCTTTATTGTGTATTTTACCTACTTGATAGCTTAATCTGGCTTTTATGGAGGCACTTTCAACAATATATTTCTGTAGTGTAATTCAAATATAATAAATATTAATATCGTACACATATTTCGCTTGCTCTTTTTTTCTTTGTACACTATATCATACATATCATCAATAAATATATTTATATAAATCATGTTCCGCAAGCATTGGAATACGATTCATGGGCTTACCTAATTTTGAATTTAAATCTTAGATATTTAGAGCCTTATTTTGTTATTTATTTGTATTCAAAGTTACTCAAAGATGACCTTCTATGGCTAAGCATACTAAACATGATACAACAACAACAATTACTAATTTATCTGCCAATATATTACTGAAAAGTCGAAAACTCAGTGATTCTACAAGGTAAACGCTCACCTGACCTGTTAGAAAAAAATAAATAGGAATAGAGATAGAATAAAAGTAACCCGAAAACTCAGTGATTCTGAATTTTTTGATCTTGACATTCAAATTTGCCAAATTTGTTTGTTTACTATAATTTAACAAAAGGCATTAAACGATATATCAAAACGATGCATGAAGTGTGGAGTTGTTAGTGCATTCCAAGTATGTCTGTCCAGTAGGAGTGAAGTGTGGAGTTGATATAATTCAAAGATTGAGAAGAGGTAGGGCCAAAGCAGTAAAAGAATGTAACTTTTCAAGTTTCTAGGATTACAAAAAGGTATTATCAAATAAAACTGCTAATGCCATGACGTAAATTGTTGAAAGCGCCTGCATAAAAGCCAAACTAAGCAATGAAGTACCTTGTATTTTATGCCTAACCTAACCTAACATACATGATTTTTAATTGTCTTAATCATTATCTCACATCATTTCAAATGAAATGATTGATTAAAGAGGAATCATGCCATATCGAGATTTGATCATTGATTGATACAATTTTTATTTTGGTTAATTGTTGAATAGGCTAGAATGAAATAACAATGGTTTTGGAGAGATAGTCGGTGTGGAAGTAAACCAACATTTCTATTGGCAAATAGGAGGTTTACAAGTGTTGACAGACGGCTAGAATTTCTTCGAATATGTTGTAGAATTCATTTAAGACATGAGCGAAACTTAAAATTGATAAGATTTAGGTGCGCTTTTACAACGGAGAATCATACGGTTTCTTTATGAGGAGTTAGTTGCACCTATGAATGATATAAATACTACTGCTGAATCATTGATCCTACTTCCCTATCAAGTAGCACCACCAATAACGCTTGGCCATCCAAATTCCCTTTTGATTCCAAGTGCAACTGACCTTGAATATTCTTTAAGCCCCTAGTGATGGATCGACCTGGTACCTAAAGGTTGGTCTCAAATTTAGATTTATGGCTTATATTGGTTGACCTTCAATAGCTCTTGGGTGATTTTGAAATCTTAGGATACAATGATGTATATATATTATGATTGATATCGCGAAGGTAAAGGGACTCTAAACCGCAACGTTAGCTTGGTAGGATAGGGGTATAGTTGACGTTGATTCATCATTTTTAACATCAATAATTCAAAACCAAACGTGAAACTTTGTTTTCATTCCGATTCTTTATGCAATATGGATAGATTTACGAATTTAAAGACTAAACGAAAAAATTTACGAAGTATGACATTTCACGTGGTCAATTAATTAATTTATTGACCGAAATATATGATTAAATTAGGCAGGATTGTAGAAAAAGAAATGGTTGAATCAAAATAATTCCTTCTTAACTTGCAATTTTGTTAGAGGGTACTATGAATGTTCTACCATGTTCCATTTACACACTAAAGGAGTGATACAAGATATAAGGTGTGCAGTTAAGCCAACATTTCTATTTGCAAATAAGGGGTTTCCAAGTGCAAGCCCAAGTACTTATAACATCTCAGGTGGTAGTTGCTAACTTACTAGGTTCAGTCGATATAGTCGTTCAGAATCATTGATCCTATTTCCCTATCGAGCAGCAGCACCTGTTAAAAACAAAGAGAAGAATTCTCAATTTATCCTAAGATCCGCTTTTGTCCGATCCATGTCATAGATCTGATAAAAGCCAGACTATCCAATCAAGTACCTCGTATTTTACTGTGGAGGCACTTTCAGCAATTTATTGCTTATTGCTTTATTGTGTATTTTACCTACTTGATAGCTTAATCTGGCTTTTATGGAGGCACTTTCAACAATATATTTCTGTAGTGTAATTCAAATATAATAAATATTAATATCGTACACATATTTCGCTTGCTCTTTTTTTCTTTGTACACTATATCATACATATCATCAATAAATATATTTATATAAATCATGTTCCGCAAGCATTGGAATACGATTCATGGGCTTACCTAATTTTGAATTTAAATCTTAGATATTTAGAGCCTTATTTTGTTATTTATTTGTATTCAAAGTTACTCAAAGATGACCTTCTATGGCTAAGCATACTAAACATGATACAACAACAACAATTACTAATTTATCTGCCAATATATTACTGAAAAGTCGAAAACTCAGTGATTCTACAAGGTAAACGCTCACCTGACCTGTTAGAAAAAAATAAATAGGAATAGAGATAGAATAAAAGTAACCCGAAAACTCAGTGATTCTGAATTTTCTGATCTTGACATTCAAATTTGCCAAATTTGTTTGTTTACTATAATTTAACAAAAGGCATTAAACGATATATCAAAACGATGCATAAAGTGTGGAGTTGTTAGTGCATTCCAAGTATGTCTGTCCAGTAGGAGTGAAGTGTGGAGTTGATATAATTTAAAGATTGAGAAGAGGTAGGGCCAAAGCAGTAAAAGAATGTAACTTTTCAAGTTTCTAGGATTACAAAAAGGTATTATCAAATAAAACTGCTAATGCCATGACGTAAATTGTTGAAAGCGCCTCCATAAAAGCCAAACTAAGCAATGAAGTACCTTGTATTTTATGCCTAACCTAACCTAACCTACATGATTTTTAATTGTCTTAATCATTATCTCACATCATTTCAAATGAAATGATTCATTAAAGAGGAATCATGCCATATCGAGATTTGATCATTGATTGATACAATTTTTATTTTGGTTAATTGTTGAATAGGCTAGAATGAAATAACAATGGTTTTGGAGAGATAGTCGGTGTGGAAGTAAACCAACATTTCTATTGGCAAATAGGAGGTTTACAAGTGTTGACAGACGGCTAGAATTTCTTCGAATATGTTGTAGAATTCATTTAAGACATGAGCGAAACTTAAAATTGATAAGATTTAGGTGCGCTTTTACAACGGAGAATCATACGGTTTCTTTATGAGGAGTTAGTTGCACCTATGAATGATATAAATACTACTGCTGAATCATTGATCCTAGTTTCCTATCAAGTAGCACCACCAATAACGCTTGGCCATCCAAATTCCCTTTTGATTCCAAGTGCAACTGACCTTGAATATTCTTTAAGCCCCTAGTGATGGATCGACCTGGTACCTAAAGGTTGGTTTCAAATTTAGATTTATGGCTTATATTGGTTGACCTTCAATAGCTCTTGGGTGATTTTGAAATCTTGGGATACAATGATGTATATATATTATGATTGATATCGCGAAGGTAAAGGGACTCTAAACCGCAACGTTAGCTTGGTAGGATAGGGGTATAGTTGACGTCGATTCATCATTTTTAACATCAATAATTCAAAACCAAACGTGAAACTTTGTTTTCATTCCGATTCTTTATGCAATATGGATAGATTTACGAATTTAAAGACTAAACGAAAAAATTTACGATGTATGACATTTCACTTGGTCAATTAATTAATTAATTGACCGAAATATATGATTAAATTAGGCAGGATTGTAGAAAAAGAAATGGTTGAATCAAAATAATTCCTTCTTAATTTGCAATTTTGTTAGAGGGTACTATGAATGTTCTACCATGTTCCATTTACACACTAAAGGAGTGATACAAGATATAAGGTGTGCAGTTAAGCCAACATTTCTATTTGCAAATAAGGGGTTTCCAAGTGCAAGCCCAAGTACTTATAACATCTCAGGTGGTAGTTGCTAACTTACTAGGTTCAGTCGATATAGTCGTTCAGAATCATTGATCCTATTTCCCTATCGAGCAGCAGCACCTGTTAAAAACAAAGAGAAGAATTCTCAATTTATCCTAAGATCCGCTTTTGTCCGATCCATGTCATAGATCTGATAAAAGCCAGACTAACCAATCAAGTACCTCGTATTTTACTGTGGAGGCACTTTCAGCAATTTATTGCTTATTGCTTTATTGTGTATTTTACCTACTTGATAGCTTAATCTGGCTTTTATGGAGGCACTTTCAACAATATATTTCTGTAGTGTAATTCAAATATAATAAATATTAATATCGTACACATATTTCGCTTGCTCTTTTTTTCTTTGTACACTATATCATACATATCATCAATAAATATATTTATATAAATCATGTTCCGCAAGCATTGGAATACGATTCATGGGCTTACCTAATTTTGAATTTAAATCTTAGATATTTAGAGCCTTATTTTGTTATTTATTTGTATTCAAAGTTACTCAAAGATGACCTTCTATGGCTAAGCATACTAAACATGATACAACAACAACAATTACTAATTTATCTGCCAATATATTACTGAAAAGTCGAAAACTCAGTGATTCTACAAGGTAAACGCTCACCTGACCTGTTAGAAAAAAATAAATAGGAATAGAGATAGAATAAAAGTAACCCGAAAACTCAGTGATTCTGAATTTTCTGATCTTGACATTCAAATTTGCCAAATTTGTTTGTTTACTATAATTTAACAAAAGGCATTAAACGATATATCAAAACGATGCATGAAGTGTGGAGTTGTTAGTGCATTCCAAGTATGTCTTTCCAGTAGGAGTGAAGTGTGGAGTTGATATAATTTAAAGATTGAGAAGAGGTATGGCCAAAGCAGTAAAAGAATGTAACTTTTCAAGTTTCTAGGATTACAAAAAGGTATTATCAAATAAAACTGCTAATGCCATGACGTAAATTGTTGAAAGCGCCTCCATAAAAGCCAAACTAAGCAATGAAGTACCTTGTATTTTATGCCAAACCTAACCTAACCTACATGATTTTTAATTGTCTTAATCATTATCTCACATCAGTTCAAATGAAATGATTCATTAAAGAGGAATCATGCCATATCGAGATTTGATCATTGATTGATACAATTTTTATTTTGGTTAATTGTTGAATAGGCTAGAATGAAATAACAATGGTTTTGGAGAGATAGTCGGTGTGGAAGTAAACCAACATTTCTATTGGCAAATAGGAGGTTTACAAGTGTTGACAGACGGCTAGAATTTCTTCGAATATGTTGTAGAATTCATTTAAGACATGAGCGAAACTTAAAATTGATAAGATTTAGGTGCGCTTTTACTCGTAGAATCGTACGGTTTCTTTATGAGGAGTTAGTTGCACCTATGAATGATATAAATACTACTGCTGAATCATTGATCCTAGTTCCCTTTCAAGTAGCACCACCAATAACGCTTGGCCATCCAAATTCCCTTTTGATTCCAAGTGCAACTGACCTTGAATATTCTTTAAGCCCCTAGTAATGGATCGACCTGGTACCTAAAGGTTGGTTTCAAATTTAGATTTATGGCTTATATTGGTTGACCTTCAATAGCTTTTGGGTGATTTTGAAATCTTAGGATACAATGATGTATATATATTACGATTGATATCGCGAAGGTAAAGGGACTCTAAACCGCAATGTTAGCTTGGTAGGATAGGGGTATAGTTGACGTCGATTCATCATTTTTAACATCAATAATTCAAAACCAAACGTGAAACTTTGTTTTCATTCCGATTCTTTATGCAATATGGATAGATTTACGAATTTAAAGACTAAACGAAAAAATTTACGATGTATGACATTTCACGTGGTCAATTAATTAATTTATTGACCGAAATATATGATTAAATTAGGCAGGATTGTAGAAAAAGAAATGGTTGAATCAAAATAATTCCTTCTTAATTTGCAATTTTGTTAGAGGGTACTATGAATGTTCTACCATGTTCCATTTACACACTAAAGGAGTGATACAAGATATAAGGTGTGCAGTTAAGCCAACATTTCTATTTGCAAATAAGGGGTTTCCAAGTGCAAGCCCAAGTACTTATAACATCTCAGGTGGTAGTTGCTAACTTACTAGGTTCAGTCGATATAGTCGTTCAGAATCATTGATCCTATTTCCCTATCGAGCAGCAGCACCTGTTAAAAACAAAGAGAAGAATTCTCAATTTATCCTAAGATCCGCTTTTGTCCGATCCATGTCATAGATCTGATAAAAGCCAGACTATCCAATCAAGTACCTCGTATTTTACTGTGGAGGCACTTTCAGCAATTTATTGCTTATTGCTTTATTGTGTATTTTACCTACTTGATAGCTTAATCTGGCTTTTATGGAGGCACTTTCAACAATATATTTCTGTAGTGTAATTCAAATATAATAAATATTAATATCGTACACATATTTCGCTTGCTCTTTTTTTCTTTGTACACTATATCATACATATCATCAATAAATATATTTATATAAATCATGTTCCGCAAGCATTGGAATACGATTCATGGGCTTACCTAATTTTGAATTTAAATCTTAGATATTTAGAGCCTTATTTTGTTATTTATTTCTATTCAAAGTTACTCAAAGATGACCTTCTATGGCTAAGCATACTAAAACATGATACAACAACAACAATTACTAATTTATCTGCCAATATATTACTGAAAAGTCGAAAACTCAGTGATTCTACAAGGTAAACGCTCACCTGACCTGTTAGAAAAAAATAAATAGGAATAGAGATAGAATAAAAGTAACCCGAAAACTCAGTGATTCTGAATTTTCTGATCTTGACATTCAAATTTGCCAAATTTGTTTGTTTATTATAATTTAACAAAAGGCATTAAATGATATATCAAAACGATGCATGAAGTGTGGAGTTGTTAGTGCATTCCAAGTATGTCTGTGCAGTAGGAGTGAAGTGTGGAGTTGATATAATTTAAAGATTGAGAAGAGGTAGGGCCAAAGCAGTAAAAGAATGTAACTTTTCAAGTTTCTAGGATTACAAAAAGGTATTATAAAATAAAACTGCTAATGCCATGACGTAAATTGTTGAAAGCGCCTCCATAAAAGCCAAACTAAGCAATGAAGTACCTTGTATTTTATGCCAAACCTAACCTAACCTACAAGATTTTTAATTGTCTTAATCATTATCTCACATCAGTTCAAATGAAATGATTCATTAAAGAGGAATCATGCCATATCGAGATTTGATCATTGATTGATACAATTTTTATTTTGGTTAATTGTTGAATAGGCTAGAATGAAATAACAATGGTTTTGGAGAGATAGTCGGTGTCGAAGTAAACCAACATTTCTATTGGCAAATAGGAGGTTTACAAGTGTTGACAGACGGCTAGAATTTCTTCGAATATGTTGTAGAATTCATTTAAGACCTGAGCGAAACTTAAAATTGATAAGATTTAGTTGCGCTTTTACAACGGAGAATCATACGGTTTCTTTATGAGGAGTTAGTTGCACCTATGAATGATATAAATACTACTGCTGAATCATTGATCCTAGTTCCCTATCAAGTAGCACCACCAATAACGCTTGGCCATCCAAATTCCCTTTTGATTCCAAGTGCAACTGACCTTGAATATTCTTTAAGCCCCTAGTGATGGATCGACCTGGTACCTAAAGGTTGGTTTCAAATTTAGATTTATGGCTTATATTGGTTGACCTTCAATAGCTCTTGGGTGATTTTGAAATCTTAGGATACAATGATGTATATATATTATGATTGATATCGCGAAGGTAAAGGGACTCTAAACCGCAACGTTAGCTTGGTAGGATAGGGGTATAGTTGACGTCGATTCATCATTTTTAACATCAATAATTCAAAACCAAACGTGAAACTTTGTTTTCATTCCGATTCTTTATGCAATATGGATAGATTTACGAATTTAAAGACTAAACGAAAAAATTTACGATGTATGACATTTCACGTGGTCAATTAATTAATTTATTGACCAAAATATATGATTAAATTAGGCAGGATTGTAGAAAAAGAAATGGTTGAATCAAAATAATTCCTTCTTAATTTGCAATTTTGTTAGAGGGTACTATGAATGTTCTACCATGTTCCATTTACACACTAAAGGAGTGATACAAGATATAAGGTGTGCAGTTAAGCCAACATTTCTATTTGCAAATACGGGGTTTCCAAGTGCAAGCCCAAGTACTTATAACATCTCAGGTGGTAGTTGCTAACTTACTAGGTTCGGTCGATATAGTCGTTCAGAATCATTGATCCTATTTCCCTATCGAGCAGCAGCACCTGTTAAAAACAAAGAGAAGAATTCTCAATTTATCCTAAGATCCGCTTTTGTCCGATCCATGTCATAGATCTGATAAAAGCCAGACTAACCAATCAAGTACCTCGTATTTTACTGTGGAGGCACTTTCAGCAATTTATTGCTTATTGCTTTATTGTGTATTTTACCTACTTGATAGCTTAATCTGGCTTTTATGGAGGCACTTTCAACAATATATTTCTGTAGTGTAATTCAAATATAATAAATATTAATATCGTACACATATTTCGCTTGCTCTTTTTTTCTTTGTACACTATATCATACATATCATCAATAAATACATTTATATAAATCATGTTCCGCAAGCATTGGAATACGATTCATGGGCTTACCTAATTTTGAATTTAAATCTTAGATATTTAGAGCCTTATTTTGTTATTTATTTGTATTCAAAGTTACTCAAAGATGACCTTCTATGGCTAAGCATACTAAACATGATACAACAACAACAATTACTAATTTATCTGCCAATATATTACTGAAAAGTCGAAAACTCAGTGATTCTACAAGGTAAACGCTCACCTGACCTGTTCGAAAAAAATAAATAGGAATAGAGATAGAATAAAAGTAACCCGAAAACTCAGTGATTCTGAATTTTCTGATCTTGACATTCAAATTTGCCAAATTTGTTTGTTTACTATAATTTAACAAAAGGCATTAAACGATATATCAAAACGATGCATGAAGTGTGGAGTTGTTAGTGCATTCCAAGTATGTCTGTCCAGTAGGAGTGAAGTGTGGAGTTGATATAATTTAAAGATTGATAAGAGGTAGGGCCAAAGCAGTAAAAGAATGTAACTTTTCAAGTTTCTAGGATTACAAAAAGGTATTATCAAATAAAACTGCTAATGCCATGACGTAAATTGTTGAAAGCGCCTCCATAAAAGCCAAACTAAGCAATGAAGTACCTTGTATTTTATGCCTAACCTAACCTAACCTACATGATTTTTAATTGTCTTAATCATTATCTCACATCAGTTCAAATGAAATGACTCATTAAAGAGGAATCATGCCATATCGAGATTTGATCATTGATTGATACAATTTTTATTTTGGTTAATTGTTGAATAGGCTAGAATGAAATAACAATGGTTTTGGAGAGATAGTCGGTGTGGAAGCAAACCAACATTTCTATTGGCAAATAGGAGGTTTACAAGTGTTGACAGACGGCTAGAATTTCTTCGAATATGTTGTAGAATTCATTTAAGAC
This sequence comes from Nuphar pumila, assembly GCF_984573655.1. Lineage (NCBI taxonomy): Eukaryota > Viridiplantae > Streptophyta > Magnoliopsida > Nymphaeales > Nymphaeaceae > Nuphar > Nuphar pumila. The sequence goes on from NC_143263.1 coordinate 61,216,721, forward strand.
ATGAGCGAAACTTAAAACTGATAAGATTTAGGTGCGCTTTTACAACGGAGAATCATACGGTTTCTTTATGAGGAGTTAGTTGCACCTATGAATGATATAAATACTACTGCTGAATCATTGATCCTAGTTCCCTATCAAGTAGCACCACCAATAACGCTTGGCCATCCAAATTCCCTTTTGATTCCAAGTGCAACTGACCTTGAATATTCTTTAAGCCCCTAGTGATGGATCGACCTGGTACCTAAAGGTTGGTTTCAAATTTAGATTTATGGCTTATATTGGTTGACCTTCAATAGCTCTTGGGTGATTTTGAAATCTTAGGATACAATGATGTATATATATTATGATTGATATCGCGAAGGTAAAGGGACTCTAAACCGCAACGTTAGCTTGGTAGGATAGGGGTATAGTTGACGTCGATTCATCATTTTTAACATCAATAATTCAAAACCAAACGTGAAACTTTGTTTTCATTCCGATTCTTTATGCAATATGGATAGATTTACGAATTTAAAGACTAAACGAAAAAATTTATGATGTATGACATTTCACGTGGTCAATTAATTAATTTATTGACCGAAATATATGATTAAATTAGGCAGGATTGTAGAAAAAGAAATGGTTGAATCAAAATAATTCCTTCTTAATTTGCAATTTTGTTAGAGGGTACTATGAATGTTCTACCATGTTCCATTTACACACTAAAGGAGTGATACAAGATATAAGGTGTGCAGTTAAGCCAACATTTCTATTTGCAAATAAGGGGTTTCCAAGTGCAAGCCCAAGTACTTATAACATCTCAGGTGGTAGTTGCTAACTTACTAGGTTCAGTCGATATAGTCGTTCAGAATCATTGATCCTATTTCCCTATCGAGCAGCAGCACCTGTTAAAAACAAAGAGAAGAATTCTCAATTTATCCTAAGATCCGCTTTTGTCCGATCCATGTCATAGATCTGATAAAAGCCAGACTAACCAATCAAGTACCTCGTATTTTACTGTGGAGGCACTTTCAGCAATTTATTGCTTATTGCTTTATTGTGTATTTTACCTACTTGATAGCTTAATCTGGCTTTTATGGAGGCACTTTCAACAATATATTTCTGTAGTGTAATTCAAATATAATAAATATTAATATCGTACACATTTCGCTTGCTCTTTTTTTCTTTGTACACTGTATCATACATATCATCAATAAATACATTTATATAAATCATGTTCCGCAAGCATTGGAATACGATTCATGGGCTTACCTAATTTTGAATTTAAATCTTAGATATTTAGAGCCTTATTTTGTTATTTATTTGTATTCAAAGTTACTCAAAGATGACCTTCTATGGCTAAGCATACTAAACATGATACAACAACAACAATTACTAATTTATCTGCCAATATATTACTGAAAAGTCGAAAACTCAGTGATTCTACAAGGTAAACGCTCACCTGACCTGTTAGAAAAAAATAAATAGGAATAGAGATAGAATAAAAGTAACCCGAAAACTCAGTGATTCTGAATTTTCTGATCTTGACATTCAAATTTGCCAAATTTGTTTGTTTACTATAATTTAACAAAAGGCATTAAACGATATATCAAAACGATGCATGAAGTGTGGAGTTGTTAGTGCATTCCAAGTATGTCTGTCCAGTAGGAGTGAAGTGTGGAGTTGATATAATTTAAAGATTGAGAAGAGGTAGGGCCAAAGCAGTAAAAGAATGTAACTTTTCAAGTTTCTAGGATTACAAAAAGGTATTATCAAATAAAACTGCTAATGCCATGACGTAAATTGTTGAAAGCGCCTCCATAAAAGCCAAACTAAGCAATGAAGTACCTTGTATTTTATGCCTAACCTAACCTAACCTACATGATTTTTAATTGTCTTAATCATTATCTCACATCAGTTCAAATGAAATGACTCATTAAAGAGGAATCATGCCATATCGAGATTTGATCATTGATTGATACAATTTTTATTTTGGTTAATTGTTGAATAGGCTAGAATGAAATAACAATGGTTTTGGAGAGATAGTCGGTGTGGAAGCAAACCAACATTTCTATTGGCAAATAGGAGGTTTACAAGTGTTGACAGACGGCTAGAATTTCTTCGAATATGTTGTAGAATTCATTTAAGACATGAGCGAAACTTAAAACTGATAAGATTTAGGTGCGCTTTTACAACGGAGAATCATACGGTTTCTTTATGAGGAGTTAGTTGCACCTATGAATGATATAAATACTACTGCTGAATCATTGATCCTAGTTCCCTATCAAGTAGCACCACCAATAACGCTTGGCCATCCAAATTCCCTTTTGATTCCAAGTGCAACTGACCTTGAATATTCTTTAAGCCCCTAGTGATGGATCGACCTGGTACCTAAAGGTTGGTTTCAAATTTAGATTTATGGCTTATATTGGTTGACCTTCAATAGCTCTTGGGTGATTTTGAAATCTTAGGATACAATGATGTATATATATTATGATTGATATCACGAAGGTAAAGGGACTCTAAACCGCAACGTTAGCTTGGTAGGATAGGGGTATAGGTGACGTCGATTCATCATTTTTAACATCAATAATTCAAAACCAAACGTGAAACTTTGTTTTCATTCCGATTCTTTATGCAATATGGATAGATTTACGAATTTAAAGACTAAACGAAAAAATTTATGATGTATGACATTTCACGTGGTCAATTAATTAATTTATTGACCGAAATATATGATTAAATTAGGCAGGATTGTAGAAAAAGAAATGGTTGAATCAAAATAATTCCTTCTTAATTTGCAATTTTGTTAGAGGGTACTATGAATGTTCTACCATGTTCCATTTACACACTAAAGGAGTGATACAAGATATAAGGTGTGCAGTTAAGCCAACATTTCTATTTGCAAATAAGGGGTTTCCAAGTGCAAGCCCAAGTACTTATAACATCTCAGGTGGTAGTTGCTAACTTACTAGGTTCAGTCGATATAGTCGTTCAGAATCATTGATCCTATTTCCCTATCGAGCAGCAGCACCTGTTAAAAACAAAGAGAAGAATTCTCAATTTATCCTAAGATCCGCTTTTGTCCGATCCATGTCATAGATCTGATAAAAGCCAGACTAACCAATCAAGTACCTCGTATTTTACTGTGGAGGCACTTTCAGCAATTTATTGCTTATTGCTTTATTGTGTATTTTACCTACTTGATAGCTTAATCTGGCTTTTATGGAGGCACTTTCAACAATATATTTCTGTAGTGTAATTCAAATATAATAAATATTAATATCGTACACATTTCGCTTGCTCTTTTTTTCTTTGTACACTGTATCATACATATCATCAATAAATATATTTATATAAATCATGTTCCGCAAGCATTGGAATACGATTCATGGGCTTACCTAATTTTGAATTTAAATCTTAGATATTTAGAGCCTTATTTTGTTATTTATTTGTATTCAAAGTTACTCAAAGATGACCTTCTATGGCTAAGCATACTAAACATGATACAACAACAACAATTACTAATTTATCTGCCAATATATTACTGAAAAGTCGAAAACTCAGTGATTCTACAAGGTAAACGCTCACCTGACCTGTTAGAAAAAAATAAATAGGAATAGAGATAGAATAAAAGTAACCCGAAAACTCAGTGATTCTGAATTTTCTGATCTTGACATTCAAATTTGCCAAATTTGTTTGTTTACTATAATTTAACAAAAGGCATTAAACGATATATCAAAACGATGCATGAAGTGTGGAGTTGTTAGTGCATTCCAAGTATGTCTGTCCAGTAGGAGTGAAGTGTGGAGTTGATATAATTCAAAGATTGAGAAGAGGTAGGGCCAAAGCAGTAAAAGAATGTAACTTTTCAAGTTTCTAGGATTACAAAAAGGTATTATCAAATAAAACTGCTAATGCCATGACGTAAATTGTTGAAAGCGCCTCCATAAAAGCCAAAATAAGCAATGAAGTACCTTGTATTTTATGCCTAACCTAACCTAACCTACATGATTTTTAATTGTCTTAATCATTATCTCACATCATTTCAAATGAAATGATTCATTAAAGAGGAATCATGCCATATCGAGATTTGATCATTGATTGATACAATTTTTATTTTGGTTAATTGTTGAATAGGCTAGAATGAAATAACAATGGTTTTGGAGAGATAGTCGGTGTGGAAGTAAACCAACATTTCTATTGGCAAATACGAGGTTTACAAGTGTTGACAGACGGCTAGAATTTCTTCGAATATGTTGTAGAATTCATTTAAGACATGAGCGAAACTTAAAATTGATAAGATTTAGGTGCGCTTTTACAACGGAGAATCATACGGTTTCTTTATGAGGAGTTAGTTGCACCTATGAATGATATAAATACTACTGCTGAATCATTGATCCTAGTTCCCTATCAAGTAGCACCACCAATAACGCTTGGCCATCCAAATTCCCTTTTGATTCCAAGTGCAACTGACCTTGAATATTCTTTAAGCCCCTAGTGATGGATCGACCTGGTACCTAAAGGTTGGTTTCAAATTTAGATTTATGGCTTATATTGGTTGACCTTCAATAGCTCTTGGGTGATTTTGAAATCTTAGGATACAATGATGTATATATATTATGATTGATATCGCGAAGGTAAAGGGACTCTAAACCGCAACGTTAGCTTGGTACGATAGGGGTATAGTTGACGTCGATTCATCATTTTTAACATCAATAATTCAAAACCAAACGTGAAACTTTGTTTTCATTCCGATTCTTTATGCAATATGGATAGATTTATGAATTTAAAGACTAAACGAAAAAATTTACGCTGTATGACATTTCACGTGGTCAATTAATTAATTTATTGACCGAAATATATGATTAAATTAGGCAGGATTGTAGAAAAAGAAATGGTTGAATCAAAATAATTCCTTCTTAATTTGCAATTTTGTTAGAGGGTACTATGAATGTTCTACCATGTTCCATTTACACACTAAAGGAGTGATACAAGATATAAGGTGTGCAGTTAAGCCAACATTTCTATTTGCAAATAAGGGGTTTCCAAGTGCAAGCCCAAGTACTTATAACATCTCAGGTGGTAGTTGCTAACTTACTAGGTTCAGTCGATATAGTCGTTCAGAATCATTGATCCTATTTCCCTATCGAGCAGCAGCACCTGTTAAAAACAAAGAGAAGAATTCTCAATTTATCCTAAGATCCGCTTTTGTCCGATCCATGTCATAGATCTGATAAAAGCCAGACTAACCAATCAAGTACCTCGTATTTTACTGTGGAGGCACTTTCAGCAATTTATTGCTTATTGCTTTATTGTGTATTTTACCTACTTGATAGCTTAATCTGGCTTTTATGGAGGCACTTTCAACAATATATTTCTGTAGTGTAATTCAAATATAATAAATATTAATATCGTACACATATTTCGCTTGCTCTTTTTTTCTTTGTACACTATATCATACATATCATCAATAAATATATTTATATAAATCATGTTCCACAAGCATTGGAATACGATTCATGGGCTTACCTAATTTTGAATTTAAATCTTAGATATTTAGAGCCTTATTTTGTTATTTATTTGTATTCAAAGTTACTCAAAGATGACCTTCTATGGCTAAGCATACTAAACATGATACAACAACAACAATTACTAATTTATCTGCCAATATATTACTGAAAAGTCGAAAACTCAGTGATTCTACAAGGTAAACGCTCACCTGACCTGTTAGAAAAAAATAAATAGGAATAGAGATAGAATAAAAGTAACCCGAAAACTCAGTGATTCTGAATTTTCTGATCTTGACATTCAAATTTGCCAAATTTGTTTGTTTACTATAATTTAACAAAAGGCATTAAACGATATATCAAAACGATGCATGAAGTGTGGAGTTGTTAGTGCATTCCAAGTATGTCTGTCCAGTAGGATTGAAGTGTGGAGTTGATATAATTTAAAGATTGAGAAGAGGTAGGGCCAAAGCAGTAAAAGAATGTAACTTTTCAAGTTTCTAGGATTACAAAAAGGTATTATCAAATAAAACTGCTAATGCCATGACGTAAATTGTTGAAAGCGCCTCCATAAAAGCCAAACTAAGCAATGAAGTACCTTGTATTTTATGCCTAACCTAACCTAACCTACATGATTTTTAATTGTCTTAATCATTATCTCACATCATTTCAAATGAAATGATTCATTAAAGAGGAATCATGCCATATCGAGATTTGATCATTGATTGATACAATTTTTATTTTGGTTAATTGTTGAATAGGCTAGAATGAAATAACAATGGTTTTGGAGAGATAGTCGGTGTGGAAGTAAACCAACATTTCTATTGGCAAATACGAGGTTTACAAGTGTTGACAGACGGCTAGAATTTCTTCGAATATGTTGTAGAATTCATTTAAGACATGAGCGAAACTTAAAATTGATAAGATTTAGGTGTGCTTTTACAACGGAGAATCATACGGTTTCTTTATGAGGAGTTAGTTGCACCTATGAATGATATAAATACTACTGCTGAATCATTGATCCTAGTTCCCTATCAAGTAGCACCACCAATAACGCTTGGCCATCAAAATTCCCTTTTGATTCCAAGTGCAACTGACCTTGAATATTCTTTAAGCCCCTAGTGATGGATCGACCTGGTACCTAAAGGTTGGTTTCAAATTTAGATTTATGGCTTATATTGGTTGACCTTCAATAGCTCTTGGGTGATTTTGAAATCTTAGGATACAATGATGTATATATATTATGATTGATATCGCGAAGGTAAAGGGACTCTAAACCGCAACGTTAGCTTGGTAGGATAGGGGTATAGTTGACGTCGATTCATCATTTTTAACATCAATAATTCAAAACCAAACGTGAAACTTTGTTTTCATTCCGATTCTTTATGCAATATGGATAGATTTACGAATTTAAAGACTAAACGAAAAAATTTACGATGTATGACATTTCACGTGGTCAATTAATTAATTTATTGACCGAAATATATGATTAAATTAGGCAGGATTGTAGAAAAAGAAATGGTTGAATCAAAATAATTCCTTCTTAATTTGCAATTTTGTTAGAGGGTACTATGAATGTTCTACCATGTTCCATTTACACACTAAAGGAGTGATACAAGATATAAGGTGTGCAGTTAAGCCAACATTTCTATTTGCAAATAAGGGGTTTCCAAGTGCAAGCCCAAGTACTTATAACATCTCAGGTGGTAGTTGCTAACTTACTAGGTTCAGTCGATATAGTCGTTCAGAATCATTGATCCTATTTCCCTATCGAGCAGCAGCACCTGTTAAAAACAAAGAGAAGAATTCTCAATTTATCCTAAGATCCGCTTTTGTCCGATCCATGTCATAGATCTGATAAAAGCCAGACTAACCAATCAAGTACCTCGTATTTTACTGTGGAGGCACTTTCAGCAATTTATTGCTTATTGCTTTATTGTGTATTTTACCTACTTGATAGCTTAATCTGGCTTTTATGGAGGCACTTTCAACAATATATTTCTGTAGTGTAATTCAAATATAATAAATATTAATATCGTACACATATTTCGCTTGCTCTTTTTTTCTTTGTACACTATATCATACATATCATCAATAAATATATTTATATAAATCATGTTCCGCAAGCATTGGAATACGATTCATGGGCTTACCTAATTTTGAATTTAAATCTTAGATATTTAGAGCCTTATTTTGTTATTTATTTGTATTCAAAGTTACTCAAAGATGACCATCTATGACTAAGCATACTAAACATGATAGAACAACAACAATTACTAATTTATCTGCCAATATATTACTGAAAAGTCGAAAACTCAGTGATTCTACAAGGTAAACGCTCACCTGACCTGTTAGAAAAAAATAAATAGGAATAGAGATAGAATAAAAGTAACCCGAAAACTCAGTGATTCTGAATTTTCTGATCTTGACATTCAAATTTGCCAAATTTGTTTGTTTACTATAATTTAACAAAAGGCATTAAACGATATATCAAAATGATGCATGAAGTGTGGAGTTGTTAGTGCATTCCAAGTATGTCTGTCCAGTAGGAGTGAAGTGTGGAGTTGATATAATTTAAAGATTGAGAAGAGGTAGGGCCAAAGCAGTAAAAGAATGTAACTTTTCAAGTTTCTAGGATTACAAAAAGGTATTATCAAATAAAACTGCTAATGCCATGACGTAAATTGTTGAAAGCGCCTCCATAAAAGCCAAAATAAGCAATGAAGTACCTTGTATTTTATGCCTAACCTAACCTAACCTACATGATTTTTAATTGTCTTAATCATTATCTCACATCATTTCAAATGAAATGATTCATTAAAGAGGAATCATGCCATATCGAGATTTGATCATTGATTGATACAATTTTTATTTTGGTTAATTGTTGAATAGGCTAGAATGAAATAACAATGGTTTTGGAGAGATAGTCGGTGTGGAAGTAAACCAACATTTCTATTGGCAAATACGAGGTTTACAAGTGTTGACAGACGGCTAGAATTTCTTCGAATATGTTGTAGAATTCATTTAAGACATGAGCGAAACTTAAAATTGATAAGATTTAGGTGTGCTTTTACAACGGAGAATCATACGGTTTCTTTATGAGGAGTTAGTTGCACCTATGAATGATATAAATACTACTGCTGAATCATTGATCCTAGTTCCCTATCAAGTAGCACCACCAATAACGCTTGGCCATCAAAATTCCCTTTTGATTCCAAGTGCAACTGACCTTGAATATTCTTTAAGCCCCTAGTGATGGATCGACCTGGTACCTAAAGGTTGGTTTCAAATTTAGATTTATGGCTTATATTGGTTGACCTTCAATAGCTCTTGGGTGATTTTGAAATCTTAGGATACAATGATGTATATATATTATGATTGATATCGCGAAGGTAAAGGGACTCTAAACCGCAACGTTAGCTTGGTAGGATAGGGGTATAGTTGACGTCGATTCATCATTTTTAACATCAATAATTCAAAACCAAACGTGAAACTTTGTTTTCATTCCGATTCTTTATGCAATATGGATAGATTTACGAATTTAAAGACTAAACGAAAAAATTTACGATGTATGACATTTCACGTGGTCAATTAATTAATTTATTGACCGAAATATATGATTAAATTAGGCAGGATTGTAGAAAAAGAAATGGTTGAATCAAAATAATTCCTTCTTAATTTGCAATTTTGTTAGAGGGTACTATGAATGTTCTACCATGTTCCATTTACACACTAAAGGAGTGATACAAGATATAAGGTGTGCAGTTAAGCCAACATTTCTATTTGCAAATAAGGGGTTTCCAAGTGCAAGCCCAAGTACTTATAACATCTCAGGTGGTAGTTGCTAACTTACTAGGTTCAGTCGATATAGTCGTTCAGAATCATTGATCCTATTTGCCTATCGAGCAGCAGCACCTGTTAAAAACAAAGAGAAGAATTCTCAATTTATCCTAAGATCCGCTTTTGTCCGATCCATGTCATAGATCTGATAAAAGCCAGACTAACCAATCAAGTACCTCGTATTTTACTGTGGAGGCACTTTCAGCAATTTATTGCTTATTGCTTTATTGTGTATTTTACCTACTTGATAGCTTAATCTGGCTTTTATGGAGGCACTTTCAACAATATATTTCTGTAGTGTAATTCAAATATAATAAATATTAATATCGTACACATATTTCGCTTGCTCTTTTTTTCTTTGTACACTATATCATACATATCATCAATAAATATATTTATATAAATCATGTTCCGCAAGCATTGGAATACGATTCATGGGCTTACCTAATTTTGAATTTAAATCTTAGATATTTAGAGCCTTATTTTGTTATTTATTTGTATTCAAAGTTACTCAAAGATGACCATCTATGACTAAGCATACTAAACATGATAGAACAACAACAATTACTAATTTATCTGCCAATATATTACTGAAAAGTCGAAAACTCAGTGATTCTACAAGGTAAACGCTCACCTGACCTGTTAGAAAAAAATAAATAGGAATAGAGATAGAATAAAAGTAACCCGAAAACTCAGTGATTCTGAATTTTCTGATCTTGACATTCAAATTTGCCAAATTTGTTTGTTTACTATAATTTAACAAAAGGCATTAAACGATATATCAAAATGATGCATGAAGTGTGGAGTTGTTAGTGCATTCCAAGTATGTCTGTCCAGTAGGAGTGAAGTGTGGAGTTGATATAATTTAAAGATTGAGAAGAGGTAGGGCCAAAGCAGTAAAAGAATGTAACTTTTCAAGTTTCTAGGATTACAAAAAGGTATTATCAAATAAAACTGCTAATGCCATGACGTAAATTGTTGAAAGCGCCTCCATAAAAGCCAAAATAAGCAATGAAGTACCTTGTATTTTATGCCTAACCTAACCTAACCTACATGATTTTTAATTGTCTTAATCATTATCTCACATCATTTCAAATGAAATGATTCATTAAAGAGGAATCATGCCATATCGAGATTTGATCATTGATTGATACAATTTTTATTTTGGTTAATTGTTGAATAGGCTAGAATGAAATAACAATGGTTTTGGAGAGATAGTCGGTGTGGAAGTAAACCAACATTTCTATTGGCAAATAGGAGGTTTACAAGTGTTGACAGACGGCTAGAATTTCTTCGAATATGTTGTAGAATTCATTTAAGACATGAGCGAAACTTAAAACTGATAAGATTTAGGTGCGCTTTTACAACGGAGAATCATACGGTTTCTTTATGAGGAGTTAGTTGCACCTATGAATGATATAAATGCTACTGCTGAATCATTGATCCTAGTTCCCTATCAAGTAGCACCACCAATAACGCTTGGCCATCCAAATTCCCTTTTGATTCCAAGTGCAACTGACCTTGAATATTCTTTAAGCCCCTAGTGATGGATCGACCTGGTACCTAAAGGTTGGTTTCAAATTTAGATTTATGGCTTATATTGGTTGACCTTCAATAGCTCTTGGGTGATTTTGAAATCTTAGGATACAATGATGTATATATATTATGATTGATATCGCGAAGGTAAAGGGACTCTAAACCGCAACGTTAGCTTGGTAGGATAGGGGTATAGTTGACGTCGATTCATCATTTTTAACATCAATAATTCAAAACCAAACGTGAAACTTTGTTTTCATTCCGATTCTTTATGCAATATGGATAGATTTACGAATTTAAAGACTAAACGAAAAAATTTACGATGTATGACATTTCACGTGGTCAATTAATTAATTTATTGACCGAAATATATGATTAAATTAGGCAGGATTGTAGAAAAAGAAATGGTTGAATCAAAATAATTCCTTCTTAATTTGCAATTTTGTTAGAGGGTACTATGAATGTTCTACCATGTTCCATTTACACACTAAAGGAGTGATACAAGATATAAGGTGTGCAGTTAAGCCAACATTTCTATTTGCAAATAAGGGGTTTCCAAGTGCAAGCCCAAGTACTTATAACATCTCAGGTGGTAGTTGGTAACTTACTAGGTTCAGTCGATATAGTCGTTCAGAATCATTGATCCTATTTCCCTATCGAGCAGCAGCACCTGTTAAAAACAAAGAGAACAATTCTCAATTTATCCTAAGATCCGCTTTTGTCCGATCCATGTCATAGATCTGATAAAAGCCAGACTAACCAATCAAGTACCTCGTATTTTACTGTGGAGGCACTTTCAGCAATTTATTGCTTATTGCTTTATTGTGTATTTTACCTACTTGATAGCTTAATCTGGCTTTTATGGAGGCACTTTCAACAATATATTTCTGTAGTGTAATTCAAATATAATAAATATTAATATCGTACACATATTTCGCTTGCTCTTTTTTTCTTTGTACACTATATCATACATATCATCAATAAATATATTTATATAAATCATGTTCCGCAAGCATTGGAATACGATTCATGGGCTTACCTAATTTTGAATTTAAATCTTAGATATTTAGAGCCTTATTTTGTTATTTATTTGTATTCAAAGTTACTCAAAGATGACCTTCTATGGCTAAGCATACTAAACATGATACAACAACAACAATTACTAATTTATCTGCCAATATATTACTGAAAAGTCGAAAACTCAGTGATTCTACAAGGTAAACGCTCACCTGACCTGTTAGAAAAAAATAAATAGGAATAGAGATAGAATAAAAGTAACCCGAAAACTCAGTGATTCTGAATTTTCTGATCTTGACATTCAAATTTGCCAAATTTGTTTGTTTACTATAATTTAACAAAAGGCATTAAACGATATATCAAAACGATGCATGAAGTGTGGAGTTGTTAGTGCATTCCAAGTATGTCTGTCCAGTAGGAGTGAAGTGTGGAGTTGATATAATTTAAAGATTGAGAAGAGGTAGGGCCAAAGCAGTAGAAGAATGTAACTTTTCAAGTTTCTAGGATTACAAAAAGGTATTATCAAATAAAACTGCTAATGCCATGACGTAAATTGTTGAAAGCGCCTCCATAAAAGCCAAACTAAGCAATGAAGTACCTTGTATTTTATGCCTAAACTAACCTAACCTACATGATTTTTAATTGTCTTAATCATTATCTCACATCATTTCAAATGAAATGATTCATTAAAGAGGAATCATGCCATATCGAGATTTGATCATTGATTGATACAATTTTTATTTTGGTTAATTGTTGAATAGGCTAGAATGAAATAACAATGGTTTTGGAGAGATAGTCGGTGTGGAAGTAAACCAACATTTCTATTGGCAAATAGGAGGTTTACAAGTGTTGACAGACGGCTAGAATTTCTTCGAATATGTTGTAGAATTCATTTAAGACATGAGCGAAACTTAAAATTGACAAGATTTAGGTGCGCTTTTACAACGGAGAATCATACGGTTTCTTTATGAGGAGTTAGTTGCACCTATGAATGATATAAATGCTACTGCTGAATCATTGATCCTAGTTCCCTAGCAAGTAGCACCACCAATAACGTTTGGCCATCCAATATCCCTTTTGATTCCAAGTGCAACTGACCTTGAATATTCTTTAAGCCCCTAGTGATGGATCGACCTGGTACCTAAAGGTTGGTTTCAAATTTAGATTTATGGCTTATATTGGTTGACCTTCAATAGCTCTTGGGTGATTTTGAAATCTTAGGATACAATGATGTATATATATTATGATTGATATCGCGAAGGTAAAGGGACTCTAAACCGCAACGTTAGCTTGGTAGGATAGGGGTATAGTTGACGTCGATTCATCATTTTTAACATCAATAATTCAAAACCAACCGTGAAACTTTGTTTTCATTCTGATTCTTTATGCAATATGGATAGATTTACGAATTTAAAGACTAAACGAAAAAATTTATGATGTATGACATTTCACGTGGTCAATTAATTAATTTATTGACCGAAATATATGATTAAATTAGGCAGGATTGTAGAAAAAGAAATAGTTGAATCAAAATAATTCCTTCTTAATTTGCAATTTTGTTAGAGGGTACTATGAATGTTCTACCATGTTCCATTTACACACTAAAGGAGTGATACAAGATATAAGGTGTGCAGTTAAGCCAACATTTCTATTTGCAAATAAGGGGTTTCCAAGTGCAAGCCCAAGTACTTATAACATCTCAGGTGGTAGTTGCTAACTTACTAGGTTCAGTCGATATAGTCGTTCAGAATCATTGATCCTATTTCCCCATCGAGCAGCAGCACCTGTTAAAAACAAAGAGAAGAATTCTCAATTTATCCTAAGATCCGCTTTTGTCCGATCCATGTCATAGATCTGATAAAAGCCAGACTAACCAATCAAGTACCTCGTATTTTACTGTGGAGGCACTTTCAGCAATTTATTGCTTATTGCTTTATTGTGTATTTTACCTACTTGATAGCTTAATCTGGCTTTTATGGAGGCACTTTCAACAATATATTTCTGTAGTGTAATTCAAATATAATAAATATTAATATCGTACACATATTTCGCTTGCTCTTTTTTTCTTTGTACACTATATCATACATATCATCAATAAATATATTTATATAAATCATGTTCCGCAAGCATTGGCATACGATTCATGGGCTTACCTAATTTTGAATTTAAATCTTAGATATTTAGAGCCTTATTTTGTTATTTATTTGTATTCAAAGTTACTCAAAGATGAACTTCTATGGCTAAGCATACTAAACATGATACAACAACAACAATTACTAATTTATCTGCCAATATATTACTAAAAAGTCGAAAACTCAGTGATTCTACAAGGTAAACGCTCACCTGACCTGTTAGAAAAAAATAAATAGGAATAGAGATAGAATAAAAGTAACCCGAAAACTCAGTGATTCTGAATTTTCTGATCTTGACATTCAAATTTGCCAAATTTGTTTGTTTACTATAATTTAACAAAAGGCATTAAACGATATATCAAAACGATGCATGAAGTGTGGAGTTGTTAGTGCATTCCAAGTATGTCTGTCCAGTAGGAGTGAAGTGTGGAGTTGATATAATTTAAAGATTGAGAAGAGGTAGGGCCAAAGCAGTAAAAGAATGTAACTTTTCAAGTTTCTAGGATTACAAAAAGGTATTATCAAATAAAACTGCTAATGCCATGACGTAAATTGTTGAAAGCGCCTCCATAAAAGCCAAACTAAGCAATGAAGTACCTTGTATTTTATGCCTAACCTAACCTAACCTACATGATTTTTAATTGTCTTAATCATTATCTCACATCAGTTCAAATGAAATGATTCATTAAAGAGGAATCATGCCATATCGAGATTTGATCATTGATTGATACAATTTTTATTTTGGTTAATTGTTGAATAGGCTAGAATGAAATAACAATGGTTTTGGAGAGATAGTCGGTGTGGAAGTAAACCAACATTTCTATTGGCAAATAGGAGGTTTACAAGTGTTGACAGACGGCTAGAATTTCTTCGAATATGTTGTAGAATTCATTTAAGACATGAGCAAAACTTAAAACTGATAAGATTTAGGTGCGCTTTTACAACGAAGAATCTTACGGTTTCTTTATGAGGAGTTAGTTGCACCTATGAATGATATAAATACTACTGCTGAATCATTGATCCTAGTTCCCTATCAAGTAGCACCACCAATAACGCTTGGCCATCCAAATTCCCTTTTGATTCCAAGTGCAACTGACCTTGAATATTCTTTAAGCCCCTAGTGATGGATCGACCTGGTACCTAAAGGTTGGTTTCAAATTTAGATTTATGGCGTATATTGGTTGACCTTCAATAGCTCTTGGGTGATTTTGAAATCTTAGGATACAATGATGTATATATATTATGATTGATATCGCGAAGGTAAAGGGACTCTAAACTGCAACGTTAGCTTGGTAGGATAGGGGTATAGTTGACGTCGATTCATCATTTTTAACATCAATAATTCAAAACCAAACGTGAAACTTTGTTTTCATTCCGATTCTTTATGCAATATGGATAGATTTACGAATTTAAAGACTAAACAAAAAAATTTACGATGTATGACATTTCACGTGGTCAATTAATTAATTTATTGACCGAAATATATGATTAAATTAGGCAGGATTGTAGAAAAAGAAATGGTTGAATCAAAATAATTCCTTCTTAATTTGCAATTTTGTTAGAGGGTACTATGAATGTTCTACCATGTTCCATTTACACACTAAAGGAGTGATACAAGATATAAGGTGTGCAGTTAAGCCAACATTTCTATTTGCAAATAAGGGGTTTCCAAGTGCAAGCCCAAGTACTTATAACATCTCAGGTGGTAGTTGCTAACTTACTAGGTTCAGTCGATATAGTCGTTCAGAATCATTGATCCTATTTCCCTATCGAACAGCAGCACCTGTTAAAAACAAAGAGAAGAATTCTCAATTTATCCTAAGATCCGCTTTTGTCCGATCCATGTCATAGATCTGATAAAAGGCAGACTAACCAATCAAGTACCACGTATTTTACTGTGGAGGCACTTTCAGCAATTTATTGCTTATTGCTTTATTGTGTATTTTACCTACTTGATAGCTTAATCTGGCTTTTATGGAGGCACTTTCAACAATATATTTCTGTAGTGTAATTCAAATATAATAAATATTAATATCGTACACATATTTCGCTTGCTCTTTTTTTCTTTGTACACTATATCATAGATATCATCAATAAATATATTTATATAAATCATGTTCCGCAAGCATTGGAATACGATTCATGGGCTTACCTAATTTTGAATTTAAATCTTAGATATTTAGAGCCTTATTTTGTTATTTATTTGTATTCAAAGTTACTCAAAGATGACCTTCTATGGCTAAGCATACTAAACATGATACAACAACAACAATTACTAATTTATCTGCCAATATATTACTGAAAAGTCGAAAACTCAATGATTCTACAAGGTAAACGCTCACCTGACCTGTTAGAAAAAAATAAATAGGAATAGAGATAGAATAAAAGTAACCCGAAAACTCAGTGATTCTGAATTTTCTGATCTTGACATTCAAATTTGCCAAATTTGTTTGTTTACTATAATTTAACAAAAGGCATTAAACGATATATTAAAACGATGCATGAAGTGTGGAGTTAGTGCATTCCAAGTATGTCTGTCCAGTAGGAGTGAAGGTGGAGTTGATATAATTTAAAGATTGAGAAGAGGTAGGGCCAAAGCAGTAAAAGAATGAAACTTTTCAAGTTTCTAGGATTACAAAAAGGTATTATCAAATAAAACTGCTAATGCCATGACGTAAATTGTTGAAAGCGCCTCCATAAAAGCCAAACTAAGCAATGAAGTACCTTGTATTTTATGCCTAACCTAACCTAACCTACATGATTTTTAATTGTCTTAATCATTATCTCTCATCAGTTCAAATGAAATGATTCATTAAAGAGGAATCATGCCATATCGAGATTTGATCATTGATTGATACAATTTTTATTTTGGTTAATTGTTGAATAGGCTAGAATGAAATAACAATGGTTTTGGAGAGATAGTCGGTGTGGAAGCAAACCAACATTTCTATTGGCAAATAGGAGGTTTACAAGTGTTGACAGACGGCTAGAATTTCTTCAAATATGTTGTAGAATTCATTTAAGACATGAGCGAAACTTAAAACTGATAAGATTTAGGTGCGCTTTTACAACGGAGAATCATACGGTTTCTTTATGAGGAGTTAGTTGCACCTATGAATGATATAAATACTACTGCTGAATCATTGATCCTAGTTCCCTATCAAGTAGCACCACCAATAACGCTTGGCCATCCAAATTCCCTTTTGATTCCAAGTGCAACTGACCTTGAATATTCTTTAAGCCCCTACTGATGGATCGACCTGGTACCTAAAGGTTGGTTTCAAATTTAGATTTATGGCTTATATTGGTTGACCTTCAATAGCTCTTGGGTGATTTTGAAATCTTAGGATACAATGATGTATATATATTATGATTGATATCGCGAAGGTAAAGGGACTCTAAACCGCAACGTTAGCTTTGTAGGATAGGGGTATAGTTGACGTCGATTCATCATTTTTAACATCAATAATTCAAAACCAAACGTGAAACTTTGTTTTCATTCCGATTCTTTATGCAATATGGATAGATTTACGAATTTAAAGACTAAACGAAAAAATTTACGATGTATGACATTTCACGTGGTCAATTAATTAATTTATTGACCGAAATATATGATTAAATTAGGCAGGATTGTAGAAAAAGAAATGGTTGAATCAAAATAATTCCTTCTTAATTTGCAATTTTGTTAGAGGGTACTATGAATGTTCTACCATGTTCCATTTACACACTAAAGGAGTGATACAAGATATAAGGTGTGCAGTTAAGCCAACATTTCTATTTGCAAATAAGGGGTTTCCAAGTGCAAGCCCAAGTACTTATAACATCTCAGGTGGTAGTTGCTAACTTACTAGGTTCAGTCGATATAGTCGTTCAGAATCATTGATCCTATTTCCCTATCGAGCAGCAGCACCTATTAAAAACAAAGACAAGAATTCTCAATTTATCCTAAGATCCGCTTTTGTCCGATCCATGTCATAGATCTGATAAAAGCCAGACTAACCAATCAAGTACCTCGTATTTTACTGTGGAGGCACTTTCAGCAATTTATTGCTTATTGCTTTATTGTGTATTTTACCTACTTGATAGCTTAATCTGGCTTTTATGGAGGCACTTTCAACAATATATTTCTGTAGTGTAATTCAAATATAATAAATATTAATATCGTACACATATTTCGCTTGCTCTTTTTTTCTTTGTACACTATATCATACATATCATCAATAAATATATTTATATAAATCATGTTCCGCAAGCATTGAAATACGATTCATGGGCTTACCTAATTTTGAATTTAAATCTTAGATATTTAGAGCCTTATTTTGTTATTTATTTGTATTCAAAGTTACTCAAAGATGACCTTCTATGGCTAAGCATACTAAACATGATACAACAACAACAATTACTAATTTATCTGCCAATATATTACTGAAAAGTCGAAAACTCAGTGATTCTACAAGGTAAACGCTCACCTGACCTGTTAGAAAAAAATAAATAGGAATAGAGATAGAATAAAAGTAACCCGAAAACTCAGTGATTCTGAATTTTCTGATCTTGACATTCAAATTTGCCAAATTTGTTTGTTTACTATAATTTAACAAAAGGCATTAAACGATATATCAAAACGATGCATGAAGTGTGGAGTTGTTAGTGCATTCCAAGTATGTCTGTCCAGTAGGAGTGAAGTGTGGAGTTGATATAATTTAAAGATTGAGAAGAGGTAGGGCCAAAGCAGTAAAAGAATGTAACTTTTCAAGTTTCTAGGATTACAAAAAGGTATTATCAAATAAAACTGCTAATGCCATGACGTAAATTGCTGAAAGCGCCTCCATAAAAGCCAAACTAAGCAATGAAGTACCTTGTATTTTATGCCTAACCTAACCTAACCTACATGATTTTTAATTGTCTTAATCATTATCTCACATCAGTTCAAATGAAATGATTCATTAAAGAGGAATCATGCCATATCGAGATTTGATCATTGATTGATACAATTTTTATTTTGGTTAATTGTTGAATAGGCTAGAATGAAATAACAATGGTTTTGGAGAGATAGTCGGTGTGGAAGCAAACCAACATTTCTATTGGCAAATAGGAGGTTTACAAGTGTTGACAGACGGCTAGAATTTCTTCGAATATGTTGTAGAATTCATTTAAGACATGAGCGAAACTTAAAACTGATAAGATTTAGGTGCGCTTTTACAACGGAGAATCATACGGTTTCTTTATGAGGAGTTAGTTGCACCTATGAATGATATAAATACTACTGCTGAATCATTGATCCTAGTTCCCTATCAAGTAGCACCACCAATAACGCTTGGCCATCCAAATTCCCTTTTGATTCCAAGTGCAACTGACCTTGAATATTCTTTAAGCCCCTAGTGATGGATCGACCTGGTACCTAAAGGTTGGTTTCAAATTTAGATTTATGGCTTATATTGGTTGACCTTCAATAGCTCTTGGGTGATTTTGAAATCTTAGGATACAATGATGTATATATATTATGATTGATATCGCGAAGGTAAAGGGACTCTAAACCGCAACGTTAGCTTGGTAGGATAGGGGTATAGTTGAGGTCGATTCATCATTTTTAACATCAATAATTCAAAACCAAACGTGAAACTTTGTTTTCATTCCGATTCTTTATGCAATATGGATAGATTTACGAATTTAAAGACTAAACGAAAAAATTTACGATGTATGACATTTCACGTGGTCAATTAATTAATTTATTGACCGAAATATATGATTAAATTAGGCAGGATTGTAGAAAAAGAAATGGTTGAATCAAAATAATTCCTTCTTAATTTGCAATTTTGTTAGAGGGTACTATGAATGTTCTACCATGTTCCATTTACACACTAAAGGAGTGATACAAGATATAAGGTGTGCAGTTAAGCCAACATTTCTATTTGCAAATAAGGGGTTTCCAAGTGCAAGCCCAAGTACTTATAACATCTCAGGTGGTAGTTGCTAACTTACTAGGTTCAGTCGATATAGTCGTTCAGAATCATTGAACCTATTTCCCTATCGAGCAGCAGCACCTGTTAAAAACAAAGAGAAGAATTCTCAATTTATCCTAAGATCCGCTTTTGTCCGATCCATGTCATAGATCTGATAAAAGCCAGACTAACCAATCAAGTACCTCGTATTTTACTGTGGAGGCACTTTCAGCAATTTATTGCTTATTGCTTTATTGTGTATTTTACCTACTTGATAGCTTAATCTGGCTTTTATGGAGGCACTTTCAACAATATATTTCTGTAGTGTAATTCAAATATAATAAATATTAATATCGTACACATATTTCGCTTGCTCTTTTTTTCTTTGTACACTATATCATACATATCATCAATAAATAGATTTATGTAAATCATGTTCCGCAAGCATTGGAATACGATTCATGGGCTTACCTAATTTTGAATTTAAATCTTAGATATTTAGAGCCTTATTTTGTTATTTATTTGTATTCAAAGTTACTCAAAGCTGACCTTCTATGGCTAAGCATACTAAACATGATACAACAACAACAATTACTAATTTATCTGCCAATATATTACTGAAAAGTCGAAAACTCAGTGATTCTACAAGGTAAACGCTCACCTGACCTGTTAGAAAAAAATAAATAGGAATAGAGATAGAATAAAACCCGAAAACTCAGTGATTCTGAATTTTCTGATCTTGACATTCAAATTTGCCAAATTTGTTTGTTTACTATAATTTAACAAAAGGCATTAAACGATATAACAAAACGATGCATGAAGTGTGGAGTTGTTAGTGCATTCCAAGTATGTCTATCCAGTAGGAGTGAAGTGTGGAGTTGATATAATTTAAAAATTGAGAAGAGGTAGGGCCAAAGCAGTAAAAGAATGTAACTTTTCAAGTTTCTAGGATTACAAAAAGGTATTATCAAATAAAACTGCTAATGCCATGACGTAAATTGTTGAAAGCGCCTCCATAAAAGCCAAACTAAGCAATGAAGTACCTTGTATTTTATGCCTAACCGAACCTAACCTACATGATTTTTAATTGTCTTAATCATTATCTCACATTAGTTCAAATGAAATGATTCATTAAAGAGGAATCATGCCATATCGAGATTTGATCATTGATTGATACAATTTTTATTTTGGTTAATTGTTGAATAGGCTAGAATGAAATAACAATGGTTTTGGAGAGATAGTCGGTGTGGAAGCAAACCAACATTTCTATTGGCAAATAGGAGGTTTACAAGTGTTGACAGACGGCTAGAATTTCTTCGAATATGTTGTAGAATTCATTTAAGACATGAGCGAAACTTAAAACTGATAAGATTTAGGTGCGCTTTTACAACGGAGAATCATACGGTTTCTTTATGAGGAGTTAGTTGCACCTATGAATGATATAAATACTACTGCTGAATCATTGATCCTAGTTCCCTATCAAGTAGCACCACCAATAACGCTTGGCCATCCAAATTCCCTTTTGATTCCAAGTGCAACTGACCTTGAATATTCTTTAAGCCCCTAGTGATGGATCGACCTGGTACCTAAAGGTTGGTTTCAAATTTAGATTTATGGCTTATATTGGTTGACCTTCAATAGCTCTTGGGTGATTTTGAAATCTTAGGATACAATGATGTATATATATTATGATTGATATCGCGAAGGTAAAGGGACTCTAAACTGCAACATTAGCTTGGTAGGATAGGGGTATAGTTGACGTCGATTCATCATTTTTAACATCAATAATTCAAAACCAAACGTGAAACTTTGTTTTCATTCTGATTCTTTATGCAATATGGTTAGATTTACGAATTTAAAGACTAAACGAAAAAATTTACGATGTATGACATTTCACGTGGTCAATTAATTAATTTATTGACCGAAATATATGATTAAATTAGGCAGGATTGTAGAAAAAGAAATGGTTGAATCAAAATAATTCCTTCTTAATTTGCAATTTTGTTAGAGGGTACTATGAATGTTCTACCATGTTCCATTTACACACTAAAGGAGTGATACAAGATATAAGGTGTGCAGTTAAGCCAACATTTCTATTTGCAAATAAGGGGTTTCCAAGTGCAAGCCCAAGTACTTATAACATCTCAGGTGGTAGTTGCTAACTTACTAGGTTCAGTCGATATAGTCGTTCAGAATCATTGATCCTATTTCCCTATCGAGCAGCAGCACCTGTTAAAAACAAAGAGAAGAATTCTCAATTTATCCTAAGATCCGCTTTTGTCCGATCCATGTCATAGATCTGATAAAAGCCAGACTAACCAATCAAGTACCTCGTATTTTACTGTGGAGGCACTTTCAGCAATTTATTGCTTATTGCTTTATTGTGTATTTTACCTACTTGATAGCTTAATCTGGCTTTTATGGAGGCACTTTCAACAATATATTTCTGTAGTGTAATTCAAATATAATAAATATTAATATCGTACACATATTTCGCTTGCTCTTTTTTTCTTTGTACACTATATCATACATATCATCAATAAATATATTTTTATAAATCATGTTCCGCAAGCATTGGAATACGATTCATGGGCTTACCTAATTTTGAATTTAAATCTTAGATATTTAGAGCCTTATTTTGTTATTTATTTGTTTTCAAAGTTACTCAAAGATGACCTTCTATGGCTAAGCATACTAAACATGATACAACAACAACAATTACTAATTTATCTGCCAATATATTACTGAAAAGTCGAAAACTCAGTGATTCTACAAGGTAAACGCTCACCTGACCTGTTAGAAAAAAATAAATAGGAATAGAGATAGAATAAAAGTAACCCGAAAACTCAGGGATTCTGAATTTTCTGATCTTGACATTCAAATTTGCCAAATTTGTTTGTTTACTATAATTTAACAAAAGGCATTAAACGATATATCAAAACGATGCATGAAGTGTGGAGTTGTTAGTGCATTCCAAGTATGTCTGTCCAGTAGGAGTGAAGTGTGGAGTTGATATAATTTAAAGATTGAGAAGAGGTAGGGCCAAAGCAGTAAAAGAATGTAACTTTTCAAGTTTCTAGGATTACAAAAAGGTATTATCAAATAAAACTGCTAATGCCATGACGTAAATTGTTGAAAGCGCCTCCATAAAAGCCAAACTAAGCAATGAAGTACCTTGTATTTTATGCCTAACCTAACCTAACCTACATGATTTTTAATTGTCTTAATCATTATCTCACATCAGTTCAAATGAAATGATTCATTAAAGAGGAATCATGCCATATCGAGATTTGATCATTGATTGATACAATTTTTATTTTGGTTAATTGTTGAATAGGCTAGAATGAAATAACAATGGTTTTGGAGAGATAGTCTGTGTGGAAGTAAACCAACATTTCTATTGGCAAATAGGAGGTTTACAAGTGTTGACAGACGGCTAGAATTTCTTCAAATATGTTGTAGAATTCATTTAAGACATGAGCGAAACTTAAAATTGATAAGATTTAGGTGTGCTTTTACAACGGAGAATCATACGGTTTCTTTATGAGGAGTTAGTTGCACCTATGAATGATATAAATACTACTGCTGAATCATTGATCCTAGTTCCCTATCAAGTAGCACCACCAATAACGGTTGGCCATCCAAATTCCCTTTTGATTCCAAGTGCAACTGACCTTGAATATTCTTTAAGCCCCTAGTGATGGATCGACCTGGTACCTAAAGGTTGGTTTCAAATTTAGATTTATGGCTTATATTGGTTGACCTTCAATAGCTCTTGGGTGATTTTGAAATCTTAGGATACAATGATGTATATATATTATGATTGATATCGCGAAGGTAAAGGGACTCTAAACCGCAACGTTAGCTTGGTAGGATAGGGGTATAGTTGACGTCGATTCATCATTTTTAACATCAATCATTCAAAACCAAACGTGAAACTTTGTTTTCATTCCGATTCGTTATGCAATATGGATAGATTTACGAATTTAAAGACTAAACGAAAAAATTTACGATGTATGACATTTCACGTGGTCAATTAATTAATTTATTGACCGAAATATATGATTAAATTAGGCAGGATTGTAGAAAAAGAAATGGTTGAATCAAAATAATTCCTTCTTAATTTGCAATTTTGTTAGAGGGTACTATGAATGTTCTACCATGTTCCATTTACACACTAAAGGAGTGATACAAGATATAAGGTGTGCAGTTAAGCCAACATTTCTATTTGCAAATAAGGGGTTTCCAAGTGCAAGCCCAAGTACTTATAACATCTCAGGTGGTAGTTGCTAACTTACTAGGTTCAGTCGATATAGTCGTTCAGAATCATTGATCCTATTTCCCTATCGAGCAGCAGCACCTGTTAAAAACAAAGAGAAGAATTCTCAATTTATCCTAAGATCCGCTTTTGTCCGATCCATGTCATAGATCTGATAAAAGCCAGACTAACCAATCAAGTACCTCGTATTTTACTGTGGAGGCACTTTCAGCAATTTATTGCTTATTGCTTTATTGTGTATTTTACCTACTTGATAGCTTAATCTGGCTTTTATGGAGGCACTTTCAACAATATATTTCTGTAGTGTAATTCAAATATAATAAATATTAATATCGTACACATATTTCGCTTGCTCTTTTTTTCTTTGTACACTATATCATACATATCATCAATAAATATATTTATATAAATCATGTTCCGCAAGCATTGGAATACGATTCATGGGCTTACCTAATTTTGAATTTAAATCTTAGATATTTAGAGCCTTATTTTGTTATTTATTTGTATTCAAAGTTACTCAAAGATGAACTTCTATGGCTAAGCATACTAAACATGATACAACAACAACAATTACTAATTTATCTGCCAATATATTACTGAAAAGTCAAAAACTCAGTGATTCTACAAGGTAAACGCTCACCTGACCTGTTAGAAAAAAATAAATAGGAATAGAAATAGAATAAAAGTAACCCGAAAACTCAGTGATTCTGAATTTTCTGATCTTGACATTCAAATTTTCCAAATTTGTTTGTTTACTATAATTTAACAAAAGGCATTAAACGATATATCAAAACGATGCATGAAGTGTGGAGTTGTTAGTGCATTCCAAGTATGTCTGTCCAGTAAGAGTGAAGTGTGGAGTTGATATAATTTAAAGATTGAGAAGAGGTAGGGCCAAAGCAGTAAAAGAATGTAACTTTTCAAGTTTCTAGGATTACAAAAAGGTATTATCAAATAAAACTGCTAATGCCATGACGTAAATTGTTGAAAGCGCCTCCATAAAAGCCAAACTAAGCCATGAAGTACCTTCTATTTTATGCCTAACCTAACCTAACCTACAAGATTTTTAATTGTCTTAATCATTATCTCACATCAGTTCAAATGAAATGATTCATTAAAGAGGAATCATGCCATATCGAGATTTGATCATTGATTGATACAATTTTTATTTTGGTTAATTGTTGAATAGGCTAGAATGAAATAACAATGGTTTTGGAGAGATAGTCGGTGTGGAAGTAAACCAACATTTCTATTGGCAAATAGGAGGTTTACAAGTGTTGACAGACGGCTAGAATTTCTTCGAATATGTTGTAGAATTCATTTAAGAGATGAGCGAAACTTAAAATTGATAAGATTTAGGTGTGCTTTTACAACGGAGAATCATACGGTTTCTTTATGAGGAGTTAGTTGCACCTATGAATGATATAAATACTACTGTTGAATCATTGATCCTAGTTCCCTATCAAGTAGCACCACCAATAACGGTTGGCCATCCAAATTCCCTTTTGATTCCAAGTGCAACTGACCTTGAATATTCTTTAAGCCCCTAGTGATGGATCGACCTGGTACCTAAAGGTTGGTTTCAAATTTAGATTTATGGCTTATATTGGTTGACCTTCAATAGCTCTTGGGTGATTTTGAAATCTTAGGATACAATGATGTATATATATTATGATTGATATCGCGAAGGTAAAGGGACTCTAAACCGCAACGTTAGCTTGGTAGGATAGGGGTATAGTTGACGTCGATTCATCATTTTTAACATCAATAATTAAAAACCAAACGTGAAACTTTGTTTTCATTCCGATTCTTTATGCAATATGGATAGATTTACGAATTTAAAGACTAAACAAAAAAATTTACGATGTATGACATTTCACGTGGTCAATTAATTAATTTATTGACCGAAATATATGATTAAATTAGGCAGGATTGTAGGAAAAGAAATGGTTGAATCAAAATAATTCCTTCTTAATTTGCAATTTTGTTAGAGGGTACTATGAATGTTCTACCATGTTCCATTTACACACTAAAGGAGTGATACAAGATATAAGGTGTGCAGTTAAGCCAACATTTCTATTTGCAAATAAGGGGTTTCCAAGTGCAAGCCCAAGTACTTATAACATCTCAGGTGGTAGTTGCTAACTTACTAGGTTCAGTCGATATAGTCGTTCAGAATCATTGATCCTATTTCCCTATCGAGCAGCAGCACCTGTTAAAAACAAAGAGAAGAATTCTCAATTTATCCTAAGATCCGCTTTTGTCCGATCCATGTCATAGATCTGATAAAAGCCAGACTAACCAATCAAGTACCTCGTATTTTACTGTGGAGGCACTTTCAGCAATTTATTGCTTATTGCTTTATTGTGTATTTTACCTACTTGATAGCTTAATCTGGCTTTTATGGAGGCACTTTCAACAATATATTTCTGTAGTGTAATTCAAATATAATAAATATTAATATCGTACACATATTTCGCTTGCTCTTTTTTTCTTTTTACACTATATCATACATATCATCAATAAATATATTTATATAAATCATGTTCCGCAAGCATTGGAATACGATTCATGGGCTTACCTAATTTTGAATTTAAATCTTAGATATTTAGAGCCTTATTTTGTTATTTATTTGTATTCAAAGTTACTCAAAGATGACCTTCTATGGCTAAGCATACTAAACATGATACAACAACAACAATTACTAATTTATCTGCCAATATATTACTGAAAATTCGAAAACTCAGTGATTCTACAAGGTAAACGCTCACCTGACCTGTTAGAAAAAAATAAATAGGAATAGAGATAGAATAAAAGTAACCCGAAAACTCAGTGATTCTGAATTTTCTGATCTTGACATTCAAATTTGCCAAATTTGTTTGTTTACTATAATTTAACAAAAGGCATTAAACGATATATCAAAACGATGCATGAAGTGTGGAGTTGTTAGTGCATTCCAAGTATGTCTGTCCAGTAGGAGTGAAGTGTGGAGTTGATATAATTTAAAGATTAAGAAGAGGTAGGGCCAAAGCAGTAAAAGAATGAAACTTTTCAAGTTTCTAGGATTACAAAAAGGTATTATCAAATAAAACTGCTAATGCCATGACGTAAATTGTTGAAAGCGCCTCCATAAAAGCCAAACAAAGCAATGAAGTACCTTGTATTTTATGCCTAACCTAACCTAACCTACATGATTTTTAATTGTCTTAATCATTATCTCACATCAGTTCAAATGAAATGATTCATTAAAGAGGAATCATGCCATATCGAGATTTGATCATTGATTGATACAATTTTTATTTTGGTTAATTGTTGAATAGGCTAGAATGAAATAACAATGGTTTTGTAGAGATAGTCGGTGTGGAAGTAAACCAACATTTCTATTGGCAAATAGGAGGTTTACAAGTGTTGCAGACGGCTAGAATTTCTTCGAATATGTTGTAGAATTCATTTAAGACATGAGCGAAACTTAAAACTGATAAGATTTAGGTGCGCTTTTACAACGGAGAATCATACGGTTTCTTTATGAGGAGTTAGTTGCACCTATGAATGATATAAATACTACTGCTGAATCATTGATCCTAGTTCCCTATCAAGTAGCACCACCAATAACGGTTGGCCATCCAAATTCCCTTTTGATTCCAAGTGCAACTGACCTTGAATATTCTTTAAGCCCCTAGTGATGGATCGACCTGGTACCTAAAGGTTGGTTTCAAATTTAGATTTATGGCTTATATTGGTTGACCTTCAATAGCTCTTGGGTGATTTTGAAATCTTAGGATACAATGATGTATATATATTATGATTGATATCGCGAAGGTAAAGGGACTCTAAACCGCAATGTTAGCTTGGTAGGATAGGGGTATAGTTGACGTCGATTCATCATTTTTAACATCAATAATTCAAAACCCAACGTGAAACTTTGTTTTCATTCCGATTCTTTATGCAATATGGATAGATTTACGAATTTAAAGACTAAACGAAAAAATTTACGATGTATGACATTTCACGTGGTCAATTAATTAATTTATTGACCGAAATATATGATTAAATTAGGCAGGATTGTAGAAAAAGAAATGGTTGAATCAAAATAATTCCTTCTTAATTTGCAATTTTGTTAGAGGGTACTATGAATGTTCTACCATGTTCCATTTACACACTAAAGGAGTGATACAAGATATAAGGTGTGCAGTTAAGCCAACATTTCTATTTGCAAATAAGGGGTTTCCAAGTGCAAGCCCAAGTACTTATAACATCTCAGGTGGTAGTTGCTAACTTACTAGGTTCAGTCGATATAGTCGTTCAGAATCATTGATCCTATTTCCCTATCGAGCAGCAGCACCTGTTAAAAACAAAGAGAAGAATTCTCAATTTATCCTAAGATCCGCTTTTGTCCGATCCATGTCATAGATATGATAAAAGCCAGACTAACCAATCAAGTACCTCGTATTTTACTGTGGAGGCACTTTCAGCAATTTATTGCTTATTGCTTTATTGTGTATTTTACCTACTTGATAGCTTAATCTGGCTTTTATGGAGGCACTTTCAACAATATATTTCTTTAGTGTAATTCAAATATAATAAATATTAATATCGTACACATATTTCGCTTGCTCTTTTTTTCTTTGTACACTATATCATACATATCATCAATAAATATATTTATATAAATCATGTTCCGCAAGCATTGGAATACGATTCATGGGCTTACCTAATTTTGAATTTAAATCTTAGATATTTAGAGCCTTATTTTGTTATTTATTTGTATTCAAAGTTACTCAAAGATGACCTTCTATGGCTAAGCATACTAAACATGATACAACCACAACAATTACTAATTTATCTGCCAATATATTACTGAAAAGTCGAAAACTCAGTGATTCTACAAGGTAAACGCTCACCTGACTTGTTAGAAAAAAATAAATAGGAATAGAGATAGAATAAAAGTAACCCGAAAACTCAGTGATTCTGAATTTTCTGATCTTGACATTCAAATTTTCCAAATTTGTTTGTTTACTATAATTTAACAAAAGGCATTAAACGATATATCAAAACGATGCATGAAGTGTGGAGTTGTTAGTGCATTCCAAGTATGTCTGTCCAGTAGGAGTGAAGTGTGGAGTTGATATAATTTAAAGATTGAGAAGAGGTAGGGCCAAAGCAGTAAAAGAATGTAACTTTTCAAGTTTCTAGGATTACAAAAAGGTATTATCAAATAAAACTGCTAATGCCATGACGTAAATTGTTGAAAGCGCCTCCATAAAAGCCAAACTAAGCAATGAAGTACCTTGTATTTTATGCCTAACCTAACCTAACCTACATGATTTTTAATTGTCTTAATCATTATCTCACATCAGTTCAAATGAAATGATTCATTAAAGAGGAATCATGCCATATCGAGATTTGATCATTGATTGATACAATTTTTATTTTGGTTAATTGTTGAATAGGCTAGAATGAAATAACAATGGTTTTGGAGATATAGTCGGTGTGGAAGCAAACCAACATTTCTATTGGCAAATAGGACGTTTACAAGTGTTGACAGACGGCTAGAATTTCTTCGAATATGTTGTAGAATTCATTTAAGACATGAGCGAAACTTAAAATTGATAAGATTTAGGTGCGCTTTTACAACGGAGAATCATACGGTTTCTTTATGAGGAGTTAGTTGCACCTATGAATGATATAAATACTACTGCTGAATCATTGATCCTAGTTCCCTATCAAGTAGCACCACCAATAACGCTTGGCCATCCAAATTCCCTTTTTATTCCAAGTGCAACTGACCTTGAATATTCTTTAAGCCCCTAGTGATGGATCGACTTGGTACCTAAAGGTTGGTTTCAAATTTAGATTTATGGCTTATATTGGTTGACCTTCAATAGCTCTTGGGTGATTTTGAAATCTTAGGATACAATGATGTATATATATTATGATTGATATCGCGAAGGTAAAGGGACTCTAAACCGCAACGTTAGCTTGGTAGGATAGGGGTATAGTTGACGTCGATTCATCATTTTTAACATCAATAATTCAAAACCAAACGTGAAACTTTGTTTTCATTCTGATTCTTTATGCAATATGGATAGATTTACGAATTTAAAGACTAAACGAAAAAATTTACGATGTATGACATTTCACGTGGTCAATTAATTAATTTATTGACCGAAATATATGATTAAATTAGGCAGGATTGTAGAAAAAGAAATGGTTGAATCAAAATAATTCCTTCTTAATTTGCAATTTTGTTAGAGGGTACTATGAATGTTCTACCATGTTCCATTTACACACTAAAGGAGTGATACAAGATATAAGGTGTGCAGTTAAGCCAACATTTCTATTTGCAAATAAGGGGTTTCCAAGTGCAAGCCCAAGTACTTATAACATCTCAGGTGGTAGTTGCTAACTTACTAGGTTCAGTCGATATAGTCGTTCAGAATCATTAATCCGATTTCCCTATCGAGCAGCAGCACCTGTTAAAAACAAAGAGAAGAATTCTCAATTTATCCTAAGATCCGCTTTTGTCCGATCCATGTCATAGATCTGATAAAAGCCAGACTAACCAATCAAGTACCTCGTATTTTACTGTGGAGGCACTTTCAGCAATTTATTGCTTATTGCTTTATTGTGTATTTTACCTACTTGATAGCTTAATCTGGCTTTTATGGAGGCACTTTCAACAATATATTTCTGTAGTGTAATTCAAATATAATAAATATTAATATCGTACACATATTTCGCTTGCTCTTTTTTTCTTTGTACACTATATCATACATATCATCAATAAATACATTTATATAAATCTTGTTCCGCAAGCATTGGAATACGATTCATGGGCTTACCTAATTTTGAATTTAAATCTTAGATATTTAGAGCCTTATTTTGTTATTTATTTGTATTCAAAGTTACTCAAAGATGACCTTCTATGGCTAAGCATACTAAACATGATACAACAACAACAATTACTAATTTATCTGCCAATATATTACTGAAAAGTCGAAAACTCAGTGATTCTACAAGGTAAACGCTCACCTGACCTGTTAGAAAAAAATAAATAGGAATAGAGATAGAATAAAAGTAACCCGAAAACTCAGTTATTCTGAATTTTCTGATCTTGACATTCAAATTTGCCAAATTTGTTTGTTTACTATAATTTAACAAAAGGCATTAAACGATATATCAAAACGATGCATGAAGTGTGGAGTTGTTAGTGCATTCCAAGTATGTCTGTCCAGTAGGAGTGAAGTGTGGAGTTGATATAATTTATAGATTGAGAAGAGGTAGGGCCAAAGCAGTAAAAGAATGTAACTTTTCAAGTTTCTAGGATTACAAAAAGGTATTATCAAATAAAACTGCTAATGCCATGACGTAAATTGTTGAAAGCGCCTCCATAAAAGCCAAACTAAGCAATGAAGTACCTTGTATTTTATGCCTAACCTAACCTAACCTACATGATTTTTAATTGTCTTAATCATTATCTCACATCAGTTCAAATGAAATGATTCATTAAAGAGGAATCATGCCATATCGAGATTTGATCATTGATTGATACAATTTTTATTTTGGTTAATTGTTGAATAGGCTAGAATGAAATAACAATGGTTTTGGAGAGATAGTCGGTGTGGAAGTAAACCAACATTTCTATTGGCAAATAGGAGGTTTACAAGTGTTGACAGACGGCTAGAATTTCTTCGAATATGTTGTAGAATTCATTTAAGACATGAGCGAAACTTAAAATTGATAAGATTTAGGTGTTGTTTTACAACGGAGAATCATACGGTTTCTTTATGAGGAGTTAGTTGCACCTATGAATGATATAAATACTACTGTTGAATCATTGATCCTAGTTCCCTATCAAGTAGCACCACCAATAACGGTTGGCCATCCAAATTCCCTTTTGATTCCAAGTGCAACTGACCTTGAATATTCTTTAAGCCCCTAGTGATGGATCGACCTGGTACCTAAAGGTTGGTTTCAAATTTAGATTTATGGCTTATATTGGTTGACCTTCAATAGCTCTTGGGTGATTTTGAAATCTTAGGATACAATGATGTATATATATTATGATTGATATCGCGAAGGTAAAGGGACTCTAAACCGCAACGTTAGCTTGGTAGGATAGGGGTATAGTTGACGTCGATTCATCATTTTTAACATCAATAATTAAAAACCAAACGTGAAACTTTGTTTTCATTCCGATTCTTTATGCAATATGGATAGATTTACGAATTTAAAGACTAAACAAAAAAATTTACGATGTATGACATTTCACGTGGTCAATTAATTAATTTATTGACCGAAATATATGATTAAATTAGGCAGGATTGTAGAAAAAGAAATGGTTGAATCAAAATAATTCCTTCTTAATTTGCAATTTTGTTAGAGGGTACTATGAATGTTCTACCATGTTCCATTTACACACTAAAGGAGTGATACAAGATATAAGGTGTGCAGTTAAGCCAACATTTCTATTTGCAAATAAGGGGTTTCCAAGTGCAAGCCCAAGTACTTATAACATCTCAGGTGGTAGTTGCTAACTTACTAGGTTCAGTCGATATAGTCGTTCAGAATCATTGATCCTATTTCCCTATCGAGCAGCAGCACCTGTTAAAAACAAAGAGAAGAATTCTCAATTTATCCTAAGATCCGCTTTTGTCCGATCCATGTCATAGATCTGATAAAAGCCAGACTAACCAATCAAGTACCTCGTATTTTACTGTGGAGGCACTTTCAGCAATTTATTGCTTATTGCTTTATTGTGTATTTTACCTACTTGATAGCTTAATCTGGCTTTTATGGAGGCACTTTCAACAATATATTTCTGTAGTGTAATTCAAATATAATAAATATTAATATCGTACACATATTTCGCTTGCTCTTTTTTTCGTTGTACACTATATCATACATATCATCAATAAATATATTTATATAAATCATGTTCCGCAAGCATTGGAATACGATTCATGGGCTTACCTAATTTTGAATTTAAATCTTAGATATTTAGAGCCTTATTTTGTTATTTATTTGTATTCAAAGTTACTCAAAGATGACCTTCTATGGCTAAGCATACTAAACATGATACAACAACAACAATTACTAATTTATCTGCCAATATATTACTGAAAAGTCGAAAACTCAGTGATTCTACAAGGGAAACGCTCACCTGACCTGTTAGAAAAAAATAAATAGGAATAGAGATAGAATAAAAGTAACCCGAAAACTCAGTGATTCTGAATTTTCTGATCTTGACATTCAAATTTGCCAAATTTGTTTGTTTACTATAATTTAACAAAAGGCATTAAACAATATATCAAAACGATGCATGAAGTGTGGAGTTGTTAGTGCATTCCAAGTATGTCTGTCCAGTAGGAGTGAAGTGTGGAGTTGATATAATTTAAAGATTGAGAAGAGGTAGGGCCAAAGCAGTAAAAGAATGTAACTTTTCAAGTTTCTAGGATTACAAAAAGGTATTATCAAATAAAACTGCTAATGCCATGACGTAAATTGTTGAAAGCGCCTCCATAAAAGCCAAACTAAGCAATGAAGTACCTTGTATTTTATGCCTAACCTAACCTAACCTACATGATTTTTAATTGTCTTAATCATTATCTCACATCAGTTCAAATGAAATGATTCATTAAAGAGGAATCATGCCATATCGAGATTTGATCATTGATTGATACAATTTTTATTTTGGTTAATTGTTGAATAGGCTAGAATGAAATAACAATGGTTTTGGAGAGATAGTCGGTGTGGAAGCAAACCAACATTTCTATTGGCAAATAGGAGGTTTACAAGTGTTGACAGACGGCTAGAATTTCTTCGAATATGTTGTAGAATTCATTTAAGACATGAGCGAAACTTAAAACTGATAAGATTTAGGTGCGCTTTTACAACGGAGAATCATACGGTTTCTTTATGAGGAGTTAGTTGCACCTATGAATGATATAAATACTACTGCTGAATCATTGATCCTAGTTCCCTATCAAGTAGCACCACCAATAACGCTTGGCCATCCAAATTCCCTTTTGATTCCAAGTGCAACTGACCTTGAATATTCTTTAAGCCCCTAGTGATGGATCGATGGTACCTAAAGGTTGGTTTCAAATTTAGATTTATGGCTTATATTGGTTGACCTTCAATAGCTCTTAGGTGATTTTGAAATCTTAGGATACAATGATGTATATATATTATGATTGATATCGCGAAGGTAAAGGGACTCTAAACCGCAACGTTAGCTTGGTAGGATGGGGGTATAGTTGACGTCGATTCATCATTTTTAACATCAATAATTCAAAACCAAACGTGAAACTTTGTTTTCATTTCGATTCTTTATGCAATATGGATAGATTTACGAATTTAAAGACTAAACGAAAAAATTTACGATGTATGGCATTTCACGTGGTCAATTAATTAATTTATTGACCGAAATATATGATTAAATTAGGCAGGATTGTAGAAAAAGAAATGGTTGAATCAAAATAATTCCTTCTTAATTTGCAATTTTGTTAGAGGGTACTATGAATGTTCTCCCATGTTCCATTTACACACTAAAGGAGTGATACAAGATATAAGGTGTGCAGTTAAGCCAACATTTCTATTTGCAAATAAGGGGTTTCCAAGTGCAAGCCCAAGTAATTATAACATCTCAGGTGGTAGTTGCTAACTTACTAGGTTCAGTCGATATAGTCGTTCAGAATCATTGATCCTATTTCCATATCGAGCAGCAACACCTGTTAAAAACAAAGAGAAGAATTCTCAATTTATCCTAAGATCCGCTTTTGTCCGATCCATGTCATAGATCTGATAAAAGCCAGACTAACCAATCAAGTACCTCGTATTTTACTGTGGAGGCACTTTCAGCAATTTATTGCTTATTGCTTTATTGTGTATTTTACCTACTTGATAGCTTAATCTGGCTTTTATGGAGGCACTTTCAACAATATATTTCTGTAGTGTAATTCAAATATAATAAATATTAATATCGTACACATATTTCGCTTGCTCTTTTTTTCTTTTTACACTATATCATACATATCATCAATAAATATATTTATATAAATCATGTTCCGCAAGCATTGGAATACGATTCATGGGCTTACCTAATTTTGAATTTAAATCTTAGATATTTAGAGCCTTATTTTGTTATTTATTTGTATTCAAAGTTACTCAAAGATGACCTTCTATGGCTAAGCATACTAAACATGATACAACAACAACAATTACTAATTTATCTGGCAATATATTACTGAAAAGTCGAAAACTCAGTGATTCTACAAGGTAAACGCTCACCTGACCTGTTAGAAAAAAATAAATAGGAATAGAGATAGAATAAAAGTAACCCGAAAACTCAGTGATTCTGAATTTTCTGATCTTGACATTCAAATTTGCCAAATTTGTTTGTTTACTATAATTTAACAAAAGGCATTAAACGATATATCAAAACGATGCATGAAGTGTGGAGTTGTTAGTGCATTCCAAGTATGTCTGTCCAGTAGGAGTGAAGTGTGGAGTTGATATAATTTAAAGATTAAGAAGAGGTAGGGCCAAAGCAGTAAAAGAATGAAACTTTTCAAGTTTCTAGGATTACAAAAAGGTATTATCAAATAAAACTGCTAATGCCATGACGTAAATTGTTGAAAGCGCCTCCATAAAAGCCAAACAAAGCAATGAAGTACCTTGTATTTTATGCCTAACCTAACCTAACCTACATGATTTTTAATTGTCTTAATCATTATCTCACATCAGTTCAAATGAAATGATTCATTAAAGAGGAATCATGCCATATCGAGATTTGATCATTGATTGATACAATTTTTATTTTGGTTAATTGTTGAATAGGCTAGAATGAAATAACAATGGTTTTGTAGAGATAGTCGGTGTGGAAGTAAACCAACATTTCTATTGGCAAATAGGAGGTTTACAAGTGTTGCAGACGGCTAGAATTTCTTCGAATATGTTGTAGAATTCATTTAAGACATGAGCGAAACTTAAAACTGATAAGATTTAGGTGCGCTTTTACAACGGAGAATCATACGGTTTCTTTATGAGGAGTTAGTTGCACCTATGAATGATATAAATACTACTGCTGAATCATTGATCCTAGTTCCCTATCAAGTAGCACCACCAATAACGCTTGGCCATCCAAATTCCCTTTTGATTCCAAGTGCAACTGACCTTGAATATTCTTTAAGCCCCTAGTGATGGATCGACCTGGTACCTAAAGGTTGGTTTCAAATTTAGATTTATGGCTTATATTGGTTGACCTTCAATAGCTCTTGGGTGATTTTGAAATCTTAGGATACAATGATGTATATATATTATGATTGATATCGCGAAGGTAAAGGCACTCTAAACCGCAATGTTAGCTTGGTAGGATAGGGGTATAGTTGACGTCGATTCATCATTTTTAACATCAATAATTCAAAACCCAACGTGAAACTTTGTTTTCATTCCGATTCTTTATGCAATATGGATAGATTTACGAATTTAAAGACTAAACGAAAAAATTTACGATGTATGACATTTCACGTGGTCAATTAATTAATTTATTGACCGAAATATATGATTAAATTAGGCAGGATTGTTGAAAAAGAAATGGTTGAATCAAAATAATTCCTTCTTAATTTGCAATTTTGTTAGAGGGTACTATGAATGTTCTACCATGTTCCATTTACACACTAAAGGAGTGATACAAGATATAAGGTGTGCAGTTAAGCCAACATTTCTATTTGCAAATAAGGGGTTTCCAAGTGCAAGCCCAAGTACTTATAACATCTCAGGTGGTAGTTGCTAACTTACTAGGTTCAGTCGATATAGTCGTTCAGAATCATTGATCCTATTTCCCTATCGAGCAGCAGCACCTGTTAAAAACAAAGAGAAGAATTCTCAATTTATCCTAAGATCCGCTTTTGTCCGATCCATGTCATAGATATGATAAAAGCCAGACTAACCAATCAAGTACCTCGTATTTTACTGTGGAGGCACTTTCAGCAATTTATTGCTTATTGCTTTATTGTGTATTTTACCTACTTGATAGCTTAATCTGGCTTTTATGGAGGCACTTTCAACAATATATTTCTTTAGTGTAATTCAAATATAATAAATATTAATATCGTACACATATTTCGCTTGCTCTTTTTTTCTTTGTACACTATATCATACATATCATCAATAAATATATTTATATAAATCATGTTCCGCAAGCATTGGAATACGATTCATGGGCTTACCTAATTTTGAATTTAAATCTTAGATATTTAGAGCCTTATTTTGTTATTTATTTGTATTCAAAGTTACTCAAAGATGACCTTCTATGGCTAAGCATACTAAACATGATACAACCACAACAATTACTAATTTATCTGCCAATATATTACTGAAAAGTCGAAAACTCAGTGATTCTACAAGGTAAACGCTCACCTGACTTGTTAGAAAAAAATAAATAGGAATAGAGATAGAATAAAAGTAACCCGAAAACTCAGTGATTCTGAATTTTCTGATCTTGACATTCAAATTTTCCAAATTTGTTTGTTTACTATAATTTAACAAAAGGCATTAAACGATATATCAAAACGATGCATGAAGTGTGGAGTTGTTAGTGCATTCCAAGTATGTCTGTCCAGTAGGAGTGAAGTGTGGAGTTGATATAATTTAAAGATTGAGAAGAGGTAGGGCCAAAGCAGTAAAAGAATGTAACTTTTCAAGTTTCTAGGATTACAAAAAGGTATTATCAAATAAAACTGCTAATGCCATGACGTAAATTGTTGAAAGCGCCTCCATAAAAGCCAAACTAAGCAATGAAGTACCTTGTATTTTATGCCTAACCTAACCTAACCTACATGATTTTTAATTGTCTTAA
The DNA here is from genome assembly GCF_984573655.1 of Nuphar pumila. Classification (NCBI taxonomy): domain Eukaryota; kingdom Viridiplantae; phylum Streptophyta; class Magnoliopsida; order Nymphaeales; family Nymphaeaceae; genus Nuphar; species Nuphar pumila. The sequence goes on from NC_143263.1 coordinate 61,254,814, forward strand.
TCATTATCTCACATCAGTTCAAATGAAATGATTCATTAAAGAGGAATCATGCCATATCGAGATTTGATCATTGATTGATACAATTTTTATTTTGGTTAATTGCTGAATAGGCTAGAATGAAATAACAATGGTTTTGGAGATATAGTCGGTGTGGAAGCAAACCAACATTTCTATTGGCAAATAGGACGTTTACAAGTGTTGACAGACGGCTAGAATTTCTTCGAATATGTTGTAGAATTCATTTAAGACATGAGCGAAACTTAAAATTGATAAGATTTAGGTGCGCTTTTACAACGGAGAATCATACGGTTTCTTTATGAGGAGTTAGTTGCACCTATGAATTATATAAATACTACTGCTGAATCATTGATCCTAGTTCCCTATCAAGTAGCACCACCAATAACGCTTGGCCATCCAAATTCCCTTTTGATTCCAAGTGCAACTGACCTTGAATATTCTTTAAGCCCCTAGTGATGGATCGACTTGGTACCTAAAGGTTGGTTTCAAATTTAGATTTATGGCTTATATTGGTTGACCTTCAATAGCTCTTGGGTGATTTTGAAATCTTAGGATACAATGATGTATATATATTATGATTGATATCGCGAAGGTAAAGGGACTCTAAACCGCAACGTTAGCTTGGTAGGATAGGGGTATAGTTGACGTCGATTCATCATTTTTAACATCAATAATTCAAAACCAAACGTGAAACTTTGTTTTCATTCCGATTCTTTATGCAATATGGATAGATTTACGAATTTAAAGACTAAACGAAAAAATTTACGATGTATGACATTTCACGTGGTCAATTAATTAATTTATTGACCGAAATATATGATTAAATTAGGCAGGATTGTAGAAAAAGAAATGGTTGAATCAAAATAATTCCTTCTTAATTTGCAATTTTGTTAGAGGGTACTATGAATGTTCTACCATGTTCCATTTACACACTAAAGGAGTGATACAAGATATAAGGTGTGCAGTTAAGCCAACATTTCTATTTGCAAATAAGGGGTTTCCAAGTGCAAGCCCAAGTACTTATAACATCTCAGGTGGTAGTTGCTAACTTACTAGGTTCAGTCGATATAGTCGTTCAGAATCATTAATCTGATTTCCCTATCGAGCAGCAGCACCTGTTAAAAACAAAGAGAAGAATTCTCAATTTATCCTAAGATCCGCTTTTGTCCGATCCATGTCATAGATCTGATAAAAGCCAGACTAACCAATCAAGTACCTCGTATTTTACTGTGGAGGCACTTTCAGCAATTTATTGCTTATTGCTTTATTGTGTATTTTACCTACTTGATAGCTTAATCTGGCTTTTATGGAGGCACTTTCAACAATATATTTCTGTAGTGTAATTCAAATATAATAAATATTAATATCGTACACATATTTCGCTTGCTCTTTTTTTCTTTGTACACTATATCATACATATCATCAATAAATACATTTATATAAATCATGTTCCGCCAGCATTGGAATACGATTCATGGGCTTACCTAATTTTGAATTTAAATCTTAGATATTTAGAGCCTTATTTTGTTATTTATTTGTATTCAAAGTTACTCAAAGATGACCTTCTATGGCTAAGCATACTAAACATGATACAACAACAACAATTACTAATTTATCTGCCAATATATTACTGAAAAGTCGAAAACTCAGTGATTCTACAAGGTAAACGCTCACCTGACCTGTTAGAAAAAAATAAATAGGAATAGAGATAGAATAAAAGTAACCCGAAAACTCAGTGATTCTGAATTTTCTGATCTTGACATTCAAATTTTCCAAATTTGTTTGTTTACTATAATTTAACAAAAGGCATTAAACGATATATCAAAACGATGCATGAAGTGTGGAGTTGTTAGTGCATTCCAAGTATGTCTGTCCAGTAGGAGTGAAGTGTGGAGTTGATATAATTTAAAGATTGAGAAGAGGTAAGGCCAAAGCAGTAAAAGAATGTAACTTTTCAAGTTTCTAGGATTACAAAAAGGTATTATCAAATAAAACTGCTAATGCCATGACGTAAATTGTTGAAAGCGCCTCCATAAAAGCCAAACTAAGCAATGAAGTACCTTGTATTTTATGCCTAACCTAACCTAACCTACATGATTTTTAATTGTCTTAATCATTATCTCACATCAGTTCAAATGAAATGATTCATTAAAGAGGAATCATGCCATATCGAGATTTGATCATTGATTGATACAATTTTTATTTTGGTTAATTGTTGAATAGGCTAGAATGAAATAACAATGGTTTTGGAGAGATAGTCGGTGTGGAAGCAAACCAACATTTCTATTGGCAAATAGGAGGTTTACAAGTGTTGACAGACGGCTAGAATTTCTTCGAATATGTTGTAGAATTCATTTAAGACATGAGCGAAACTTAAAATTGATAAGATTTAGGTGCGCTTTTACAACGGAGAATCATACGGTTTCTTTATGAGGAGTTAGTTGCACCTATGAATGATATAAATACTACTGCTGAATCATTGATCCTAGTTCCCTATCAAGTAGCACCACCAATAACGCTTGGCCATCCAAATTCCCTTTTGATTCCAAGTGCAACTGACCTTGAATATTCTTTAAGCCCCTAGTGATGGATCGACCTGGTACCTAAAGGTTGGTTTCAAATTTAGATTTATGGCTTATATTGGTTGACCTTCAATAGCTCTTGGGTGATTTTGAAATCTTAGGATACAATGATGTATATATATTATGATTGATATCGCGAAGGTAAAGGGACTCTAAACCGCAACGTTAGCTTGGTAGGATAGTGGTATAGTTGACGTCGATTCATCATTTTTAACATCAATAATTCAAAACCAAACGTGAAACTTTGTTTTCATTCCGATTCTTTATGCAATATGGATAGATTTACGAATTTAAAGACTAAACGAAAAAATTTACGATGTATGACATTTCACGTGGTCAATTAATTAATTTATTGACCGAAATATATGATTAAATTAGGCAGGATTGTAGAAAAAGAAATGGTTGAATCAAAATAATCCCTTCTTAATTTGCAATTTTGTTAGAGGGTACTCTGAATGTTCTACCATGTTCCATTTACACACTAAAGGAGTGATACAAGATATAAGGTGTGCAGTTAAGCCAACATTTCTATTTGCAAATAAGGGGTTTCCAAGTGCAAGCCCAAGTACTTATAACATCTCAGGTGGTAGTTGCTAACTTACTAGGTTCAGTCGATATAGTCGTTCAGAATCATTGATCCTATTTCCCTATCGAGCAGCAGCACCTGTTAAAAACAAAGAGAAGAATTCTCAATTTATCCTAAGATCCGCTTTTGTCCGATCCATGTCATAGATCTGATAAAAGCCAGACTAACCAATCAAGTACCTCGTATTTTACTGTGGAGGCACTTTCAGCAATTTATTGCTTATTGCTTTATTGTGTATTTTACCTACTTGATAGCTTAATCTGGCTTTTATGGAGGCACTTTCAACAATATATTTCTGTAGTGTAATTCAAATATAATAAATATTAATATCGTACACATATTTCGCTTGCTCTTTTTTTCTTTGTACACTATATCATACATATCATCAATAAATATATTTATATAAATCATGTTCCGCAAGCATTGTAATAAGATTCATGGGCTTACCTAATTTTGAATTTAAATCTTAGATATTTAGAGCCTTATTTTGTTATTTATTTGTATTCAAAGTTACTCAAAGATGACCTTCTATGGCTAAGCATACTAAACATGATACAACAACAACAATTACTAATTTATCTGCCAATATATTACTGAAAAGTCGAAAACTCAGTGATTCTACAAGGTAAACGCTCACCTGACCTGTTAGAAAAAAATAAATAGGAATAGAGATAGAATAAAAGTAACCCGAAAACTCAGTGATTCTGAATTTTCTGATCTTGACATTCAAATTTGCCAAATTTGTTTGTTTACTATAATTTAACAAAAGGCATTAAACGATATATCAAAACGATGCATGAAGTGTGGAGTTGTTAGTGCATTCCAAGTATGTCTGTCCAGTAGGAGTGAAGTGTGGAGTTGATATAATTTAAAGATTGAGAAGAGGTAGGGCCAAAGCAGTAAAAGAATGTAACTTTTCAAGTTTCTAGGATTACAAAAAGGTATTATCAAATAAAACTGCTAATGCCATGACGTAAATTGTTGAAAGCGCCTCCATAAAAGCCAAACTAAGCAATGAAGTACCTTGTATTTTATGCCTAACCTAACCTAACCTACATGATTTTTAATTGTCTTAATCATTATCTCACATCAGTTCAAATGAAATGATTCATTAAAGAGGAATCATGCCATATCGAGATTTGATCATTGATTGATACAATTTTTATTTTGGTTAATTGTTGAATAGGCTAGAATGAAATAACAATGGTTTTGGAGAGATAGTCGGTGTGGAAGCAAACCAACATTTCTATTGGCAAATAGGAGGTTTACAAGTGTTGACAGACGGCTAGAATTTCTTCGAATATGTTGTAGAATTCATTTAAGACATGAGCGAAACTTAAAATTGATAAGATTTAGGTGCGCTTTTACAACGGAGAATCATACGGTTTCTTTATGAGGAGTTAGTTGCACCTATGAATGATATAAATACTACTGCTGAATCATTGATCCTAGTTCCCTATCAAGTAGCACCACCAATAACGCTTGGCCATCCAAATTCCCTTTTGATTCCAAGTGCAATTGACCTTGAATATTCTTTAAGCCCCTAGTGATGGATCGACCTGGTACCTAAAGGTTGGTTTCAAATTTAGATTTATGGCTTATATTGGTTGACCTTCAATAGCTCTTGGGTGATTTTGAAATCTTAGGATACAATGATGTATATATATTATGATTGATATCGCGAAGGTAAAGGGACTCTAAACCGCAACGTTAGCTTGGTAGGATAGTGGTATAGTTGACGTCGATTCATCATTTTTAACATCAATAATTCAAAACCAAACGTGAAACTTTGTTTTCATTCCGATTCTTTATGCAATATGGATAGATTTACGAATTTAAAGACTAAACGAAAAAATTTACGATGTATGACATTTCACGTGGTCAATTAATTAATTTATTGACCGAAATATATGATTAAATTAGGCAGGATTGTAGAAAAAGAAATGGTTGAATCAAAATAATCCCTTCTTAATTTGCAATTTTGTTAGAGGGTACTATGAATGTTCTACCATGTTCCATTTACACACTAAAGGAGTGATACAAGATATAAGGTGTGCAGTTAAGCCAACATTTCTATTTGCAAATTAGGGGTTTCCAAGTGCAAGCCCAAGTACTTATAACATCTCAGGTGGTAGTTGCTAACTTACTAGGTTCAGTCGATATAGTCGTTCAGAATCATTGATCCTATTTCCCTATCGAGCAGCAGCACCTGTTAAAAACAAAGAGAAGAATTCTCAATTTATCCTAAGATCTGCTTTTGTCCGATCCATGTCATAGATCTGATAAAAGCCAGACTAACCAATCAAGTACCTCGTATTTTACTGTGGAGGCACTTTCAGCAATTTATTGCTTATTGCTTTATTGTGTATTTTACCTACTTGATAGCTTAATCTGGCTTTGATGGAGGCACTTTCAACAATATATTTCTGTAGTGTAATTCAAATATAATAAATATTAATATCGTACACATATTTCGCTTGCTCTTTTTTTCTTTGTACACTATATCATACATATCATCAATAAATACATTTATATAAATCATGTTTCGCAAGCATTGGAATACGATTCATGGGCTTACCTAATTTTGAATTTAAATCTTAGATATTTAGAGCCTTATTTTGTTATTTATTTGTATTCAAAGTTACTCAAAGATGACCTTCTATGGCTAAGCATACTAAACATGATACAACAACAACAATTACTAATTTATCTGCCAATATATTACTGAAAAGTCGAAAACTCAGTGATTCTACAAGGTAAACGCTCACCTGACCTGTTAGAAAAAAATAAATAGGAATAGAGATAGAATAAAAGTAACCCGAAAACTCAGTGATTCTGAATTTTCTGATCTTGACATTCAAATTTGCCAAATTTGTTTGTTTACTATAATTTAACAAAAGGCATTAAACGATATATCAAAACGATGCATGAAGTGTGGAGTTGTTAGTGCATTCCAAGTATGTCTGTCCAGTAGGAGTGAAGTGTGGAGTTGATATAATTTAAAGATTGAGAAGAGGTAAGGCCAAAGCAGTAAAAGAATGTAACTTTTCAAGTTTCTAGGATTACAAAAAGGTATTATCAAATAGAACTGCTAATGCCATGACGTAAATTGTTGAAAGCGCCTCCATAAAAGCCAAACTAAGCAATGAAGTACCTTGTATTTTATGCCTAACCTAACCTAACCTACATGATTTATAATTGTCTTAATCATTATCTCACATCAGTTCAAATGAAATGACTCATTAAAGAGGAATCATGCCATATCGAGATTTGATCATTGATTGATACAATTTTTATTTTGGTTAATTGTTGAATAGGGTAGAATGAAATAACAATGGTTTTGGAGAGATAGTCGGTGTGGAAGCAAACCAACATTTCTATTGGCAAATAGGAGGTTTACAAGTGTTGACAGACGGCTAGAATTTCTTCGAATATGTTGTAGAATTTATTTAAGACATGAGCAAAACTTAAAATTGATAAGATTTAGGTGCGCTTTTACAACGGAGAATCATACGGTTTCTTTATGAGGAGTTAGTTGCACCTATGAATGATATAAATACTACTGCTGAATCATTGATCCTAGTTCCCTATCAAGTAGCACCACCAATAACGCCTGGCCATCCAAATTCCCTTTTGATTCCAAGTGCAACTGACCTTGAATATTCTTTAAGCCCCTAGTGATGGATCGACCTGGTACCTAAAGGTTGGTTTCAAATTTAGATTTATGGCTTATATTGGTTGACCTTCAATAGCTCTTGGGTGATTTTGAAATCTTAGGATACAATGATGTATATATATTATGATTGATATCGCGAAGGTAAAGGGACTCTAAACCGCAACGTTAGCTTGGTAGGATAGGGGTATAGTTGACGTCGATTCATCATTTTTAACATCAATAATTCAAAACCAAACGTGAAACTTTGTTTTCATTCCGATTCTTTATGCAATATGGATAGATTTACGAATTTAAAGACTAAACAAAAAAATTTACGATGTATGACATTTCACGTGGTCAATTAATTAATTTATTGACTGAAATATATGATTAAATTAGGCAGGATTGTAGAAAAAGAAATGGTTGAATGAAAATAATTCCTTCTTAATTTGCAATTTTGTTAGAGGGTACTATGAATGTTCTACCATGTTCCATTTACACACTAAAGGAGTGATACAAGATATAAGGTGTGCAGTTAAGCCAACATTTCTATTTGCAAATAAGGGGTTTCCAAGTGCAAGCCCAAGTACTTATAACATCTCAGGTGGTAGTTGCTAACTTACTAGGTTCAGTCGATATAGTCGTTCAGAATCATTGATCCTATTTCCCTATCGAGCAGCAGCACCTGTTAAAAACAAAGAGAAGAATTCTCAATTTATCCTAAGATCCGCTTTTGTCCGATCCATGTCATAGATCTGATAAAAGCCAGACTAACCAATCAAGTACCTCGTATTTTACTGTGGAGGCACTTTCAGCAATTTATTGCTTATTGCTTTATTGTGTATTTTACCTACTTGATAGCTTAATCTGGCTTTTATGGAGGCACTTTCAACAATATATTTCTGTAGTGTAATTCAAATATAATAAATATTAATATCGTACACATATTTCGCTTGCTCTTTTTTTCTTTGTACACTATATCATACATATCATCAATAAATACATTTATATAAATCATGTTCCGCAAGCATTGGAATACGATTCATGGGCTTACCTAATTTTGAATTTAAATCTTAGATATTTAGAGCCTTATTTTGTTATTTATTTGTATTCAAAGTTACTCAAAGATGACCTTCTATGGCTAAGCATACTAAACATGATACAACAACAACAATTACTAATTTATCTGCCAATATATTACTGAAAAGTCGAAAACTCAGTGATTCTACAAGGTAAACGCTCACCTGACCTGTTAGAAAAAAATAAATAGGAATAGAGATAGAATAAAAGTAACCCGAAAACTCAGTGATTCTGAATTTTCTGATCTTGACATTCAAATTTGCCAAATTTGTTTGTTTACTATAATTTAACAAAAGGCATTAAACGATATATCAAAACGATGCATGAAGTGTGGAGTTGTTAGTGCATTCCAAGTATGTCTGTCCAGTAGGAGTGAAGTGTGGAGTTGATATAATTTAAAGATTGAGAAGAGGTAGGGCCAAAGCAGTAAAAGAATGTAACTTTTCAAGTTTCTAGGATTACAAAAAGGTATTATCAAATAGAACTGCTAATGCCATGACGTAAATTGTTGAAAGCGCCTCCATAAAAGCCAAACTAAGCAATGAAGTACCTTGTATTTTATGCCTAACCTAACCTAACCTACATGATTTTTAATTGTCTTAATCATTATCTCACATCAGTTCAAATGAAATGATTCATTAAAGAGGAATCATGCCATATCGAGATTTGATCATTGATTGATACAATTTTTATTTTGGTTAATTGTTGAATAGGCTAGAATGAAATAACAATGGTTTTGGAGAGATAGTCGGTGTGGAAGCAAACCAACATTTCTATTGGCAAATAGGAGGTTTACAAGTGTTGACAGACGGCTAGAATTTCTTCGAATATGTTGTAGAATTCATTTAAGACATGAGCGAAACTTAAAATTGATAAGATTTAGGTGCGCTTTTACAACGGAGAATCATACGGTTTCTTTATGAGGAGTTAGTTGCACCTATGAATGATATAAATACTACTGCTGAATCATTGATCCTAGTTCCCTATCAAGTAGCACCACCAATAACGCTTGGCCATCCAAATTCCCTTTTGATTCCAAGTGCAACTGACCTTGAATATTCTTTAAGCCCCTAGTGATGGATCGACCTGGTACCTAAAGGTTGGTTTCAAATTTAGATTTATGGCTTATATTGGTTGACCTTCAATAGCTCTTGGGTGATTTTGAAATCTTAGGATACAATGATGTATATATATTATGATTGATATCGCGAAGGTAAAGGGACTCTAAACCGCAACGTTAGCTTGGTAGGATAGTGGTATAGTTGACGTCGATTCATCATTTTTAACATCAATAATTCAAAACCAAACGTGAAACTTTGTTTTCATTCCGATTCTTTATGCAATATGGATAGATTTACGAATTTAAAGACTAAACGAAAAAATTTACGTTGTATGACATTTCACGTGGTCAATTAATTAATTTATTGACCGAAATATATGATTAAATTAGGCAGGATTGTAGAAAAAGAAATGGTTGAATCAAAATAATCCCTTCTTAATTTGCAATTTTGTTAGAGAGTACTATGAATGTTCTACCATGTTCCATTTACACACTAAAGGAGTGATACAAGATATAAGGTGTGCAGTTAAGCCAACATTTCTATTTGCAAATAAGGGGTTTCCAAGTGCAAGCCCAAGTACTTATAACATCTCAGGTGGTAGTTGCTAACTTACTAGGTTCAGTCGATATAGTCATTCAGAATCATTGATCCTATTTCCCTATCGAGCAGCAGCACCTGTTAAAAACAAAGAGAAGAATTCTCAATTTATCCTAAGATCCGCTTTTGTCCGATCCATGTCATAGATCTGATAAAAGCCAGACTAACCAATCAAGTACCTCGTATTTTACTGTGGAGGCACTTTCAGCAATTTATTGCTTATTGCTTTATTGTGTATTTTACCTACTTGATAGCTTAATCTAGCTTTTATGGAGGCACTTTCAACAATATATTTCTGTAGTGTAATTCAAATATAATAAATATTAATATCGTACACATATTTCGCTTGCTCTTTTTTTCTTTGTACACTATATCATACATATCATCAATAAATACATTTATATAAATCATGTTCCGCAAGCATTGGAATACGATTCATGGGCTTACCTAATTTTGAATTTAAATCTTAGATATTTAGAGCCTTATTTTGTTATTTATTTGTATTCAAAGTTACTCAAAGATGACCTTCTATGGCTAAGCATACTAAACATGATACAACAACAACAATTACTAATTTATCTGCCAATATATTACTGAAAAGTCGAAAACTCAGTGATTCTACAAGGTAAACGCTCACCTGACCTGTTAGAAAAAAATAAATAGGAATAGAGATAGAATAAAAGTAACCCGAAAACTCAGTGATTCTGAATTTTCTGATCTTGACATTCAAATTTGCCAAATTTGTTTGTTTACTATAATTTAACAAAAGGCATTAAACGATATATCAAAACGATGCATGAAGTGTGGAGTTGTTAGTTCATTCCAAGTATGTCTGTCCAGTAGGAGTGAAGTGTGGAGTTGATATAATTTAAAGATTGAGAAGAGGTAGGGCCAAAGCAGTAAAAGAATGTAACTTTTCAAGTTTCTAGGATTACAAAAAGGTATTATCAAATAAAACTGCTAATGCCATGACGTAAATTGTTGAAAGCGCCTCCATAAAAGCCAAACTAAGCAATGAAGTACCTTGTATTTTATGCCTAACCTAACCTAACCTACATGATTTTTAATTGTCTTAATCATTATCTCACATCAGTTCAAATGAAATGACTCATTAAAGAGGAATCATGCCTTATCGAGATTTGATCATTGATTGATACAATTTTTATTTTGGTTAATTGTTGAATAGGCTAGAATGAAATAACAATGGTTTTGGAGAGATAGTCGGTGTGGAAGCAAACCAACATTTCTATTGGCAAATAGGAGGTTTACAAGTGTTGACAGACGGCTAGAATTTCTTCGAATATGTTGTAGAATTCATTTAAGACATGAGCGAAACTTAAAATTGATAAGATTTAGGTGCGCTTTTACAACGGAGAATCATACGGTTTCGTTATGAGGAGTTAGTTGCACCTATGAATGATATAAATACTACTGCTGAATCATTGATCCTAGTTCCCTATCAAGTAGCACCACCAATAACGCTTGGCCATCCAAATTCCCTTTTGATTCCAAGTGCAACTGACCTTGAATATTCTTTAAGCCCCTAGTGATGGATCGACCTGGTACCTAAAGGTTGGTTTCAAATTTAGATTTATGGCTTATATTGGTTGACCTTCAATAGCTCTTGGGTGATTTTGAAATCTTAGGATACAATGATGTATATATATTATGATTGATATCGCGAAGGTAAAGGGACTCTAAACCGCAACGTTAGCTTGGTAGGATAGGGGTATAGTTGACGTCGATTCATCATTTTTAACATCAATAATTCAAACCCAACCGTGAAACTTTGTTTTCATTCCGATTCTTTATGCAATATGGATAGATTTACGAATTTAAAGACTAAACGAAAAAATTTACGATGTATGACATTTCACGTGGTCAATTAATTAATTTATTGACCGAAATATATGATTAAATTAGGCAGGATTGTAGAAAAAGAAATGGTTGAATCAAAATAATTCCTTCTAAATTTGCAATTTTGTTAGAGGGTACTATGAATGTTCTACCATGTTCCATTTACACACTAAAGGAGTGATACAAGATATAAGGTGTGCAGTTAAGCCAACATTTCTATTTGCAAATAAGGGGTTTCCAAGTGCAAGCCCAAGTACTTATAACATCTCAGGTGGTAGTTGCTAACTTACTAGGTTCAGTCGATATAGTCGTTCAGAATCATTGATCCTATTTCCCTATCGAGCAGCAGCACCTGTTAAAAACAAAGAGAAGAATTCTCAATTTATCCTAAGATCCGCTTTTGTCCGATCCATGTCATAGATCTGATAAAAGCCAGACTAACCAATCAAGTACCTCGTATTTTACTGTGGAGGCACTTTCAGCAATTTATTGCTTATTGCTTTATTGTGTATTTTACCTACTTGATAGCTTAATCTGGCTTTTATGGAGGCACTTTCAACAATATATTTCTGTAGTGTAATTCAAATATAATAAATATTAATATCGTACACATATTTCGCTTGCTCTTTTTTTCTTTGTACACTATATCATACATATCATCAATAAATATATTTATATAAATCATGTTCCGCAAGCATTGGAATACGATTCATGGGCTTACCTAATTTTGAATTTAAATCTTAGATATTTAGAGCCTTATTTTGTTATTTATTTGTATTCAAAGTTACTCAAAGATGACCTTCTATGGCTAAGCATACTAAACATGATACAACAACAACAATTACTAATTTATCTGCCAATATATTACTGAAAAGTCGAAAACTCAGTGATTCTACAAGGTAAACGCTCACCTGACCTGTTAGAAAAAAATAAATAGGAATAGAGATAGAATAAAAGTAACCCGAAAACTCAGTGATTCTGAAGTTTCTGATCTTGACATTCAAATTTGCCAAATTTGTTTGTTTACTATAATTTAACAAAAGGCATTAAACGATATATCAAAACGATGCATAAAGTGTGGAGTTGTTAGTGCATTCCAAGTATGTCTGTCCAGTAGGAGTGAAGTGTGGAGTTGATATAATTTAAAGATTGAGAAGAGGTAGGGCCAAAGCAGTAAAAGAATGTAACTTTTCAAGTTTCTAGGATTACAAAAAGGTATTATCAAATAAAACTGCTAATGCCATGACGTAAATTGTTGAAAGCGCCTCCATAAAAGCCAAACTAAGCAATGAAGTACCTTGTATTTTATGCCTAACCTAACCTAACCTACATGATTTTTAATTGTCTTAATCATTATCTCACATCAGTTCAAATGAAATGACTCATTAAAGAGGAATCATGCCATATCGAGATTTGATCATTGATTGATACAATTTTTATTTTGCTTAATTGTTGAATAGGCTAGAATGAAATAACAATGGTTTTGGAGAGATAGACGGTGTGGAAGCAAACCAACATTTCTATTGGCAAATAGGAGGTTTACAAGTGTTGACAGACGGCTAGAATTTCTTCGAATATGTTGTAGAATTCATTTAAGACATGAGCGAAACTTAAAACTGATAAGATTTAGGTGCGCTTTTACAACGGAGAATCATACGGTTTCTTTATGAGGAGTTAGTTGCACCTATGAATGATATAAATACTACTGCTGAATCATTGATCCTAGTTCCCAATCAAGTAGCACCACCAATAACGCTTGGTCATCCAAATTCCCTTTTGATTCCAAGTGCAACTGACCTTGAATATTCTTTAAGCCCCTAGTGATGGATCGACCTGGTACCTAAAGGTTGGTTTCAAATTTAGATTTATGGCTTATATTGGTTGACCTTCAATAGCTCTTGGGTGATTTTGAAATCTTAGGATACAATGATGTATATATATTATGATTGATATCGCGAAGGTAAAGGGACTCTAAACCGCAACGTTAGCTTGGTAGGATAGGGGTATAGTTGACGTCGATTCATCATTTTTAACATCAATAATTCAAAACCAAACGTGAAACTTTGTTTTCATTCCGATTCTTTATGCAATATGGATAGATTTACGAATTTAAAGACTAAACGAAAAAATTTACGATGTATGACATTTCACGTGGTCAATTAATTAATTTATTGACCGAAATATATGATTAAATTAGGCAGGATTGTAGAAAAAGAAATGGTTGAATCAAAATAATTCCTTCTTAATTTGCAATTTTGTTAGAGGGTAGTATGAATGTTCTACCATGTTCCATTTACACACTAAAGGAGTGATACAAGATATAAGGTGTGCAGTTAAGCCAACATTTCTATTTGCAAATAAGGGGTTTCCAAGTGCAAGCCCAAGTACTTATAACATCTCAGGTGGTAGTTGCTAACTTACTAGGTTCAGTCGATATAGTCGTTCAGAGTCATTGATCCTATTTCCCTATCGAGCAGCAGCACCTGTTAAAAACAAAGAGAAGAATTCTCAATTTATCCTAAGATCCGCTTTTGTCCGATCCATGTCATAGATCTGATAAAAGCCAGACTAACCAATCAAGTACCTCGTATTTTACTGTGGAGGCACTTTCAGCAATTTATTGCTTATTGCTTTATTGTGTATTTTACCTACTTGATAGCTTAATCTGGCCTTTATGGAGGCACTTTCAACAATATATTTCTGTAGTGTAATTCAAATATAATAAATATTAATATCGTACACATATTTCGCTTGCTCTTTTTTCTTTGTACACTATATCATACATATCATCAATAAATATATTTATATAAATCATGTTCCGCAAGCATTGGAATACGATTCATGGGCTTACCTAATTTTGAATTTAAATCTTAGATATTTAGAGCCTTATTTTGTTATTTATTTGTATTCAAAGTTACTCAAAGATGACCTTCTATGGCTAAGCATACTAAACATGATACAACAACAACAATTACTAATTTATCTGCCAAAATATTACTGAAAAGTCGAAAACTCAGTGATTCTACAAGGTAAACGCTCACCTGACCTGTTAGAAAAAAATAAATAGGAATAGAGATAGAATAAAAGTAACCCGAAAACTCAGTGATTCTGAATTTTCTGAGCTTGACATTCAAATTTGCCAAATTTGTTTGTTTACTATAATTTAACAAAAGGCATTAAACGGTATATCAAAACGATGCATGAAGTGTGGAGTTGTTAGTGCATTCCAAGTATGTCTGTCCAGTAGGAGTGAAGTGTGGAGTTGATATAATTTAAAGATTGAGAAGAGGTAGGGCCAAAGCAGTAAAAGAATGTAACTTTTCAAGTTTCTAGGATTACAAAAAGGTATTATCAAATAAAACTGCTAATGCCATGACGTAAATTGTTGAAAGCGCCTCCATAAAAGCCAAACTAAGCAATGAAGTACCTTGTATTTTATGCCTAACCTAACCTAACCTACATGATTTTTAATTGTCTTAATCATTATCTCACATCAGTTCAAATGAAATGATTCATTAAAGAGGAATCATGCCATATCGAGATTTGATCATTGATTGATACAATTTTTATTTTGGTTAATTGTTGAATAGGCTAGAATGAAATAACAATGGTTTTGGAGAGATAGTCGGTGTGGAAGCAAACCAACATTTCTATTGGCAAATAGGAGGTTTACAAGTGTTGACAGACGGCTAGAATTTCTTCGAATATGTTGTAGAATTCATTTAAGACATGAGCGAAACTTAAAATTGATAAGATTTAGGTGCGCTTTTACAACGGAGAATCATACGGTTTCTTTATGAGGAGTTAGTTGCACCTATGAATGATATAAATACTACTGCTGAATCATTGATCCTAGTTCCCTATCAAGTAGCACCACCAATAACGCTTGGCCATCCAAATTCCCTTTTGATTCCAAGTGCAACTGACCTTGAATATTCTTTAAGCCCCTAGTGATGGATCGACCTGGTACCTAAAGGTTGGTTTCAAATTTAGTTTTATGGCTTATATTGGTTGACCTTCAATAGCTCTTGGGTGATTTTGAAATCTTAGGATACAATGATGTATATATATTATGATTGATATCGAAAAGGTAAAGGGACTCTAAACCGCAACGTTAGCTTGGTAGGATAGGGGTATAGTTGACGTCGATTCATCATTTTTAACATCAATAATTCAAAACCAAACGTGAAACTTTGTTTTCATTCCGATTCTTTATGCAATATGGATAGATTTACGAATTTAAAGACTAAACGAAAAAATTTACGATGTATGACATTTCACGTGGTCAATTAATTAATTTATTGACCGAAATATATGATTAAATTAGGCAGGATTGTAGAAAAAGAAATGGTTGAATCAAAATAATTCCTTCTTAATTTGCAATTTTGTTAGAGGGTAGTATGAATGTTCTACCATGTTCCATTTACACACTAAAGGAGTGATACAAGATATAAGGTGTGCAGTTAAGCCAACATTTCTATTTGCAAATAAGGGGTTTCCAAGTGCAAGCCCAAGTACTTATAACATCTCAGGTGGTAGTTGCTAACTTACTAGGTTCAGTCGATATAGTCGTTCAGAATCATTGATCCTATTTCCCTATCGAGCAGCAGCACCTGTTAAAAACAAAGAGAAGAATTCTCAATTTATCCTAAGATCCGCTTTTGTCCGATCCATGTCATATATCTGATAAAAGCCAGACTAACCAATCAAGTACCTCGTATTTTACTGTGGAGGCACTTTCAGCAATTTATTGCTTATTGCTTTATTGTGTATTTTACCTACTTGATAGCTTAATCTGGCTTTTATGGAGGCACTTTCAACAATATATTTCTGTAGTGTAATTCAAATATAATAAATATTAATATCGTACACATATTTCGCTTGCTCTTTTTTCTTTGTACACTATATCATACATATCATCAATAAATATATTTATATAAATCATGTTCCGCAAGCATTGGAATACGATTCATGGGCTTACCTAATTTTGAATTTAAATCTTAGATATTTAGAGCCTTATTTTGTTATTTATTTGTATTCAAAGTTACTCAAAGATGACCTTCTATGGCTAAGCATACTAAACATGATACAACAACAACAATTACTAATTTATCTGCCAATATATTACTGAAAAGTCGAAAACTCAGTGATTCTACAAGGTAAACGCTCACCTGACCTGTTAGAAAAAAATAAATAGGAATAGAGATAGAATAAAAGTAACCCGAAAACTCAGTGATTCTGAATTTTCTGATCTTGACATTCAAATTTGCCAAATTTGTTTGTTTACTATAATTTAACAAAAGGCATTAAACGATATATCAAAACGATGCATGAAGTGTGGAGTTGTTAGTGCATTCCAAGTATGTCTGTCCAGTAGGAGTGAAGTGTGGAGTTGATATAATTTAAAGATTGAGAAGAGGTAGGGCCAAAGGAGTAAAAGAATGTAACTTTTCAAGTTTCTAGGATTACAAAAAGGTATTATCAAATAAAACTGCTAATGCCATGACGTAAATTGTTGAAAGCGCCTCCATAAAAGCCAAACTAAGCAATGAAGTACCTTGTATTTTATGCCTAACCTAACCTAACCTACATGATTTTTAATTGTCTTAATCATTATCTCACATCAGTTCAAATGAAATGATTCATTAAAGAGGAATCATGCCATATCGAGATTTGATCATTGATTGATACAATTTTTATTTTGGTTAATTGTTGAATAGGCAAGAATGAAATAACAATGGTTTTGGAGAGATAGTCGGTGTGGAAGCAAACAAACATTTCTATTGGCAAATAGGAGGTTTACAAGTGTTGACAGACGGCTAGAATTTCTTCGAATATGTTGTAGAATTCATTTAAGACATGAGCGAAACTTAAAATTGATAAGATTTAGGTGCGCTTTTACAACGGAGAATCATACGGTTTCTTTATGAGGAGTTAGTTGCACCTATGAATGATATAAATACTGCTGATGAATCATTGATCCTAGTTCCCTATCAAGTAGCACCACCAATAACGCTTGGCCATCCAAATTCCCTTTTGATTCCAAGTGCAACTGACCTTGAATATTCTTTAAGCCCCTAGTGATGGATCGACCTGGTACCTAAAGGTTGGTTTCAAATTTAGTTTTATGGCTTATATTGGTTGACCTTCAATAGCTCTTGGGTGATTTTGAAATCTTAGGATACAATGATGTATATATATTATGATTGATATCGCGAAGGTAAAGGGACTCTAAACCGCAACGTTAGCTTGGTAGGATAGGGGTATAGTTGACGTCGATTCATCATTTTTAACATCAATAATTCAAAACCAAACGTGAAACTTTGTTTTCATTCCGATTCTTTATGCAATATGGATAGATTTACGAATTTAAAGACTAGACGAAAAAATTTACGATGTATGACATTTCACGTGGTCAATTAATTAATTTATTGACCGAAATATATGATTAAATTAGGCAGGATTGTAGAAAAAGAAATGGTTGAATTAAAATAATTCCTTCTTAATTTGCAATTTTGTTAGAGGGTAGTATGAATGTTCTACCATGTTCCATTTACACACTAAAGGAGTGATACAAGATATAAGGTGTGCAGTTAAGCCAACATTTCTATATGCAAATAAGGGGTTTCCAAGTGCAAGCCCAAGTACTTATAACATCTCAGGTGGTAGTTGCTAACCTACTAGGTTCAGTCGATATAGTCGTTCAGAATCATTGATCCTATTTCCCTATCGAGCAGCAGCACCTGTTAAAAACAAAGAGAAGAATTCTCAATTTATCCTAAGATCCGCTTTTGTCCGATCCATGTCATAGATCTGATAAAAGCCAGACTAACCAATCAAGTACCTCGTATTTTACTGTGGAGGCACTTTCAGCAATTTATTGCTTATTGCTTTATTGTGTATTTTACCTACTTGATAGCTTAATCTGGCTTTTATGGAGGCACTTTCAACAATATATTTCTGTAGTGTAATTCAAATATAATAAATATTAATATCGTACACATATTTCGCTTGCTCTTTTTTCTTTGTACACTATATCATACATATCATCAATAAATATATTTATATAAATCATGTTCCGCAAGCATTGGAATACGATTCATGGGCTTACCTAATTTTGAATTTAAATCTTAGATATTTAGAGCCTTATTTTGTTATTTATTTGTATTCAAAGTTACTCAAAGATGACCTTCTATGGCTAAGCATACTAAACATGATACAACAACAACAATTACTAATTTATCTGCCAATATATTACTGAAAAGTCGAAAACTCAGTGATTCTACAAGGTAAACGCTCACCTGACCTGTTAGAAAAAAATAAATAGGAATAGAGATAGAATAAAAGTAACCCGAAAACTCAGTGATTCTGAATTTTCTGATCTTGACATTCAAATTTGCCAAATTTGTTTGTTTACTATAATTTAACAAAAGGCATTAAACGATATATCAAAACGATGCATGAAGTGTGGAGTTGTTAGTGCATTCCAAGTATGTCTGTCCAGTAGGAGTGAAGTGTGGAGTTGATATAATTTAAAGATTGAGAAGAGGTAGGGCCAAAGCAGTAAAAGAATGTAACTTTTCAAGTTTCTAGGATTACAAAAAGGTATTATCAAATAAAACTGCTAATGCCATGACGTAAATTGTTGAAAGCGCCTCCATAAAAGCCAAACTAAGCAATGAAGTACCTTGTATTTTATGCCTAACCTAACCTAACCTACATGATTTTTAATTGTCTTAATCATTATCTCACATCAGTTCAAATGAAATGATTCATTAAAGAGGAATCATGCCATATCGAGATTTGATCATTGATTGATACAATTTTTATTTTGGTTAATTGTTGAATAGGCTAGAATGAAATAACAATGGTTTTGGAGAGATAGTCGGTGTGGAAGCAAACCAACATTTCTATTGGCAAATAGGAGGTTTACAAGTGTTGACAGACGGCTAGAATTTCTTCGAATATGTTGTAGAATTCATTTAAGACATGAGCGAAACTTAAAACTGATAAGATTTAGGTGCGCTTTTACAACGGAGAATCATACGGTTTCTTTATGAGGAGTTAGTTGCACCTATGAATGATATAAATACTACTGCTGAATCATTGATCCTAGTTCCCTGTCAAGTAGCACCACCAATAACGCTTGGCCATCCAAATTCCCTTTTGATTCCAAGTGCAACTGACCTTGAATATTCTTTAAGCCCCTAGTGATGGATCGACCTGGTACCTAAAGGTTGGTTTCAAATTTAGATTTATGGCTTATATTGGTTGACCTTCAATAGCTCTTGGGTGATTTTGAAATCTTAGGATACAATGATGTATATATATTATGATTGATATCGCGAAGGTAAAGGGACTCTAAACCGCAACGTTAGCTTGGTAGGATTGGGGTATAGTTGACGTTGATTCATCATTTTTAACATCAATAATTCAAAACCAAACGTGAAACTTTGTTTTCATTCCGATTCTTTATGCAATATGGATGGATTTACGAATTTAAAGACTAAACGAAAAAATTTACGATGTATGACATTTCACGTGGTCAATTAATTAATTTATTGACCGAAATATATGATTAAATTAGGCAGGATTGTAGAAAAAGAAATGGTTGAATCAAAATAATTCCTTCTTAATTTGCAATTTTGTTAGAGGGTACTATGAATGTTCTACCATGTTCCATTTACACACTAAAGGAGTGATACAAGATATAAGGTGTGCCGTTAAGCCAACATTTATATTTGCAAATAAGGGGTTTCCAAGTGCAAGCCCAAGTACTTATAACATCTCAGGTGGTAGTTGCTAACTTACTAGGTTCAGTCGATATAGTCGTTCAGAATCATTGATCCTATTTTCCTATCGAGCAGCAACACCTGTTAAAAACAAAGAGAAGAATTCTCAATTTATCCTAAGATCCGCTTTTGTCCGATCCATGTCATAGATCTGATAAAAGCCAGACTAACCAATCAAGTACCTCGTATTTTACTGTGGAGGCACTTTCAGCAATTTATTGCTTATTGCTTTATTGTGTATTTTACCTACTTGATAGCTTAATCTGGCTTTTATGGAGGCACTTTCAACAATATATTTCTGTAGTGTAATTTAAATATAATAAATATTAATATCGTACACATATTTCGCTTGCTCTTTTTTTCTTTGTACACTATATCATACATATCATCAATAAATATATTTATATAAATCATGTTCCGAAAGCATTGGAATACGATTCATGGGCTTACCTAATTTTGAATTTAAATCTTAGATATTTAGAGCCTTATTTTGTTATTTATTTGTATTCAAAGTTACTCAAAGATGACCTTCTATGGCTAAGCATACTAAACATGATACAACAACAACAATTACTAATTTATCTGGCAATATATTACTGAAAAGTCGAAACTCAGTGATTCTACAAGGTAAACGCTCACCTGACCTGTTAGAAAAAAATAAATAGGAATAGAGATAGAATAAAAGTAACCCGAAAACTCAGTGATTCTGAATTTTCTGATCTTGACATTCAAATTTGCCAAATTTGTTTGTTTACTATAATTTAACAAAAGGCATTAAACGATATATCAAAATGATGCATGAAGTGTGGAGTTGTTAGTGCATTCCAAGTATATCTGTCCAGTAGGAGTGAAGTGTGGAGTTGATATAATTTAAAGATTGAGAAGAGGTAGGGCCAAAGCAGTAAAAGAATGTAACTTTTCAAGTTTCTAGGATTACAAAAAGGTATTATAAAAAAAAACTGCTAATGCCATGACGTAAATTGTTGAAAGCGCCTCCATAAAAGCCAAACTAAGCAATGAAGTACCTTGTATTTTATGCCTAACCTAACCTAACCTACATGATTTTTAATTGTCTTAATCATTATCTCACATCAGTTCAAATGAAATGATTCATTAAAGAGGAATCATGCCATATCGAGATTTGATCACTGATTGATACAATTTTTATTTTGGTTAATTGTTGAATAGGCTAGAATGAAATAACAATGGTTTTGGAGAGATAGTCGGTGTGGAAGTAAACCAACATTACTATTGGCAAATAGGAGGTTTACAAGTGTTGACAGACGGTAAGAATTTCTTCGAATATGTTGTAGAATTCATTTAAGACATGAGCGAAACTTAAAACTGATAAGATTTAGGTGCGCTTTTACAACGGAGAATCATACGGTTTCTTTATGAGGAGTTAGTTGCACCTATGAATGATATAAATACTACTGCTGAATCATTGATCCTAGTTCCCTATCAAGTAGCACCACCAATAACGCTTGGCCATCCAAATTCCCTTTTGATTCCAAGTGCAACTGACCTTGAATATTCTTTAAGCCCCTAGTGATGGATCGACCTGGTACCTAAAGGTTGGTTTCAAATTTAGATTTATGGCTTATATTGGTTGACCTTCAATAGCTCTTGGGTGATTTTGAAATCTTAGGATACAATGATGTATATATATTATGATTGATATCGCGAAGGTAAAGGGACTCTAAACCGCAACGTTAGCTTGGTAGGATTGGGGTATAGTTGACGTTGATTCATCATTTTTAACATCAATAATTCAAAACCAAACGTGAAACTTTGTTTTCATTCCGATTCTTTATGCAATATGGATAGATTTACGAATTTAAAGACTAAACGAAAAAATTTACGATGTATGACATTTCACGTGGTCAATTAATTAATTTATTGACCGAAATATATGATTAAATTAGGCAGGATTGTAGAAAAAGAAATGGTTGAATCAAAATAATTCCTTCTTAATTTGCAATTTTGTTAGAGGGTACTATGAATGTTCTACCATGTTCCATTTACACACTAAAGGAGTGATACAAGATATAAGGTGTGCCGTTAAGCCAACATTTATATTTGCAAATAAGGGGTTTCCAAGTGCAAGCCCAAGTACTTATAACATCTCAGGTGGTAGTTGCTAACTTACTAGGTTCAGTCGATATAGTCGTTCAGAATCATTGATCCTATTTTCCTATCGAGCAGCAACACCTGTTAAAAACAAAGAGAAGAATTCTCAATTTATCCTAAGATCCGCTTTTGTCCGATCCATGTCATAGATCTGATAAAAGCCAGACTAACCAATCAAGTACCTCGTATTTTACTGTGGAGGCACTTTCAGCAATTTATTGCTTATTGCTTTATTGTGTATTTTACCTACTTGATAGCTTAATCTGGCTTTTATGGAGGCACTTTCAACAATATATTTCTGTAGTGTAATTTAAATATAATAAATATTAATATCGTACACATATTTCGCTTGCTCTTTTTTTCTTTGTACACTATATCATACATATCATCAATAAATATATTTATATAAATCATGTTCCGAAAGCATTGGAATACGATTCATGGGCTTACCTAATTTTGAATTTAAATCTTAGATATTTAGAGCCTTATTTTGTTATTTATTTGTATTCAAAGTTACTCAAAGATGACCTTCTATGGCTAAGCATACTAAACATGATACAACAACAACAATTACTAATTTATCTGGCAATATATTACTGAAAAGTCGAAACTCAGTGATTCTACAAGGTAAACGCTCACCTGACCTGTTAGAAAAAAATAAATAGGAATAGAGATAGAATAAAAGTAACCCGAAAACTCAGTGATTCTGAATTTTCTGATCTTGACATTCAAATTTGCCAAATTTGTTTGTTTACTATAATTTAACAAAAGGCATTAAACGATATATCAAAACGATGCATGAAGTGTGGAGTTGTTAGTGCATTCCAAGTATATCTGTCCAGTAGGAGTGAAGTGTGGAGTTGATATAATTTAAAGATTGAGAAGAGGTAGGGCCAAAGCAGTAAAAGAATGTAACTTTTCAAGTTTCTAGGATTACAAAAAGGTATTATAAAAAAAAACTGCTAATGCCATGACGTAAATTGTTGAAAGCGCCTCCATAAAAGCCAAACTAAGCAATGAAGTACCTTGTATTTTATGCCTAACCTAACCTAACCTACATGATTTTTAATTGTCTTAATCATTATCTCACATCAGTTCAAATGAAATGATTCATTTAAGAGGAATCATGCCATATCGAGATTTGATCATTGATTGATACAATTTTTATTTTGGTTAATTGTTGAATAGGCTAGAATGAAATAACAATGGTTTTGGAGAGATAGTCGGTGTGGAAGTAAACCAACATTTCTATTGGCAAATAGGAGGTTTACAAGTGTTGACAGACGGCTAGAATTTCTTCGAATATGTTGTAGAATTCATTTAAGACATGAGCGAAACTTAAAACTGATAAGATTTAGGTGCGCTTTTACAACGGAGAATCATACGGTTTCTTTATGAGGAGTTAAATGATATAAATACTACTGCTGAATCATTGATCCTAGTTCCCTATCAAGTAGCACCACCAATAACGCCTGGCCATCCAAATTCCCTTTTGATTCCAAGTGCAACTGACCTTGAATATTCTTTAAGCCCCTAGTGATGGATCGACCTGGTACCTAAAGGTTGGTTTCAAATTTAGATTTATGGCTTATATTGGTTGACCTTCAATAGCGCTTGGGTGATTTTGAAATCTTAGGATACAATGATGTATATATATTATGATTGATATCGCGAAGGTAAAGGGACTCTAAACCGCAACGTTAGCTTGGTAGGATAGGGGTATAGTTGACGTCGATTCATCATTTTTAACATCAATAATTCAAAACCAAACGTGAAACTTTGTTTTCATTCCGATTCTTTATGCAATATGGATAGATTTACGAATTTAAAGACTAAACAAAAAAATTTACGATGTATGACATTTCACGTGGTCAATTAATTAATTTATTGACCGAAATATATGATTAAATTAGGCAGGATTGTAGAAAAAGAAATGGTTGAATCAAAATAATTCCTTCTTAATTTGCAATTTTGTTAGAGGGTACTATGAATGTTCTACCATGTTCCATTTACACACTAAAGGAGTGATACAAGATATAAGGTGTGCAGTTAAGCCAACATTTCTATTTGCAAATAAGGGGTTTCAAAGTGCAAGCCCAAGTACTTATAACATCTCAGGTGGTAGTTGCTAACTTACTAGGTTCAGTCGATATAGTCGTTCAGAATCATTGATCCTATTTCCCTATCGAGCAGCAGCACCTGTTAAAAACGAAGAGAAGAATTCTCAATTTATCCTAAGATCCGCTTTTGTCCGATCCATGTCATAGATCTGATAAAAGCCAGACTAACCAATCAAGTACCTCGTATTTTACTGTGGAGGCACTTTCAGCAATTTATTGCTTATTGCTTTATTGTGTATTTTACCTACTTGATAGCTTAATCTGGCTTTTATGGAGGCACTTTCAACAATATATTTCTGTAGTGTAATTTAAATATAATAAATATTAATATCGTACACATATTTCGCTTGCTCTTTTTTTCTTTGTACACTATATCATACATATCATCAATAAATATATTTATATAAATCATGTTCCGCAAGCATTGGAATACGATTCATGGGCTTACCTAATTTTGAATTTAAATCTTAGATATTTAGAGCCTTATTTTGTTATTTATTTGTATTCAAAGTTACTCAAAGATGACCTTCTATGGCTAAGCATACTAAACATGATACAACAACAACAATTACTGATTTATCTGCCAATATATTACTGAAAAGTCGAAACTCAGTGATTCTACAAGGTAAACGCTCACCTGACCTGTTAGAAAAAAATAAATAGGAATAGAGATAGAATAAAAGTAACCCGAAAACTCAGTGATTCTGAATTTTCTGATCTTGACATTCAAATTTGCCAAATTTGTTTGTTTACTATAATTTAACAAAAGGCATTAAACGATATATCAAAACGATGCATGAAGTGTGGAGTTGTTAGTGCATTCCAAGTATGTCTGTCCAGTAGGAGTGAAGTGTGGAGTTGATATAATTTAAAGATTGAGAAGAGGTAGGGCCAAAGCAGTAAAAGAATGTAACTTTTCAAGTTTCTACGATTACAAAAAGGTATTATCAAATAAAACTGCTAATGCCATGACGTAAATTGTTGAAAGCGCCTCCATAAAAGCCAAACTAAGCAATGAAGTACCTTGTATTTTATGCCTAACCTAACCTAACCTACATGATTTTTAATAGTCTTAATCATTATCTCACATCAGTTCAAATGAAATGATTCATTAAAGAGGAATCATGCCATATCGAGATTTGATCATTGATTGATACAATTTTTATTTTGGTTAATTGTTGAATAGGCTAGAATGAAATAACAATGGTTTTGGAGAGATAGTCGGTGTGGAAGCAAACCAACATTTCTATTGGCAAATAGGAGGTTTACAAGTATTGACAAACGGCTAGAATTTCTTCGAATATGTTGTAGAATTCATTTAAGACATGAGCGAAACTTAAAATTGATAAGATTTAGGTGCGCTTTTACAACGGAGAATCATACGGTTTCTTTATGAGGAGTTAGTTGCACCTATGAATGATATAAATACTACTGCTGAATCATTGATCCTAGTTCCCTATCAAGTAGCACCACCAATAACGCCTGGCCATCCAAATTCCCTTTTGATTCCAAGTGCAACTGACCTTGAATATTCTTTAAGCCCCTAGTGATGGATCGACCTGGTACCTAAAGGTTGGTTTCAAATTTAGATTTATGGCTTATATTGGTTGACCTCTAATAGTTCTTGGGTGATTTTGAATTCTTAGGATACAATGATGTATATATATTATGATTGATATCGCGAAGGTAAAGGGACTCTAAACCGCAACGTTAGCTTGGTAGGATAGGGGTATAGTTGACGTCGATTCATCATTTTTAACATCAATAATTCAAAACCAAACGTGAAACTTTGTTTTCATTCCGATTCTTTATGCAATATGGATAGATTTACGAATTTAAAGACTAAACGAAAAAATTTACGATGTATGACATTTCACGTGGTCAATTAATTAATTTATTGACCGAAATATATGATTAAATTAGGCAGGATTGTAGAAAAAGAAATGGTTGAATCAAAATAAATCCTTCTTAATTTGCAATTTTGTTAGAGGGTACTATGAATGTTCTACCATGTTCCATTTACACACTAAAGGAGTGATACAAGATATAAGGTGTGCAGTTAAGCCAACATTTCTATTTGCAAATAAGGGGTTTCCAAGTGCAAGCCCAAGTACTTATAACATCTCAGGTGGTAGTTGCTAACTTACTAGGTTCAGTCGATATAGTCGTTCAGAATCATTGATCCTATTTCCCTATCGTGCAGCAGCACTTGTTAAAAACAAAGAGAAGAATTCTCAATTTATCCTAAGATCCGCTTTTGTCCGATCCACGTCATAGATCTGATAAAAGCCAGACTAACCAATCAAGTACCTCATATTTTACTGTGGAGGCACTTTCAGCAATTTATTGCTTATTGCTTTATTGTGTATTTTACCTACTTGATAGCTTAATCTGGCTTTTATGGAGGCACTTTCAACAATATATTTCTGTAGTGTAATTTAAATATAATAAATATTAATATCGTACACATATTTCGCTTGTTCTTTTTTTCTTTGTACACTATATCATACATATCATCAATAAATATATTTATATAAATCATGTTCCGCAAGCATTGGAATACGATTCATGGGCTTACCGAATTTTGACTTTAAATCCTAGATATTTAGAGCCTTATTTTGTTATTTATTTGTATTCAAAGTTACTCAAAGATGACCTTCTATGGCTAAGCATACTAAACATGATACAACAACAACAATTACTAATTTATCTGCCAATATATTACTGAAAAGTCGAAAACTCAGTGATTCTACAAGGTAAACGCTCACCTGACCTGTTAGAAAAAAATAAATAGGAATAGAGATAGAATAAAAGTAACCCGAAAACTCAGTGATTCTGAATTTTCTGATCTTGACATTCAAATTTGCAAAATTTGTTTGTTTACTATAATTTAACAAAAGGCATTAAACGATATATCAAAACGATGCATGAAGTGTGGAGTTGTTAGTGCATTCCAAGTATGTCTGTCCAGTAGGAGTGAAGTGTGGAGTTGATATAATTTAAAGATTGAGAAGAGGTAGGGCCAAAGCAGTAAAAGAATGTAACTTTTCAAGTTTCTAGGATTACAAAAAGGTATTATCAAATAAAACTGCTAATGCCATGACGTAAATTGTTGAAAGCGCCAACATAAAAGCCAAACTAAGCAATGAAGTACCTTGTATTTTATGCCTAACCTAACCTAACCTACATGATTTTTAATTGTCTTAATCATTATCTCAAATCAGTTCAAATGAAATGATTCATTAAAGAGGAATCTTGCCATATCGAGATTTGATCATTGATTGGTACAATTTTTATTTTGGTTAATTGTTGAATAGGCTAGAATGAAATAACAATGGTTTTGGAGAGATAGTCGGTGTGGAAGCAAACCAACATTTCTATTGGCAAATAGGAGGTTTACAAGTGTTGACAGACGGCTAGAATTTCTTCGAATATGTTGTAGAATTCATTTAAGACATGAGCGAAACTTAAAATTGATAAGATTTAGGTGCGATTTTACAACGGAGAATCATACGGTTTCTTTATGAGGAGTTAGTTGCACCTATGAATGATATAAATACTACTGCTGAATCATTGATCCTAGTTCCCTATCAAGTAGCACCACCAATAACGCTTGGCCATCCAAATTCCCTTTTGATTCCAAGTGCAACTGACCTTGAATATTCTTTAAGCCCCTAGTGATGGATCGACCTGGTACCTAAAGGTTGGTTTCAAATTTAGATTTATGGCTTATATTGGTTGACCTTCAATAGCTCTTGGGTGATTTTGAAATCTTAGGATACAATGATGTGTATATATTATGATTGATATCGCGAAGGTAAAGGGACTCTAAACCGCAACGTTAGCTTGGTAGGATAGGGGTATAGTTGACGTCGATTCATCATTTTTAACATCAATAATTCAAAACCAAACGTGAAACTTTGTTTTCATTCCGATTCTTTATGCAATATGGATAGATTTACGAATTTAAAGACTAAACGAAAAAATTTACGATGTATGACATTTCACGTGGTCAATTAATTAATTTATTGACCGAAATATATGATTAAATTAGGCAGGATTGTAGAAAAAGAAATGGTTGAATCAAAATAATTCCTTCTTAATTTGCAATTTTGTTAGAGGGTACTATGAATGTTCTACCATGTTCCATTTACACACTAAAGGAGTGATACAAGATATAAGGTGTGCAGTTAAGCCAACATTTCTATTTGCAAATAAGGGGTTTCCAAGTGCAAGCCCAAGTACTTATAACATCTCAGGTGGTAGTTGCTAACTTACTAGGTTCAGTCGATATAGTCGTTCAGAATCATTGATCCTATTTCCCTATCGAGCAGCAGCACCTGTTAAAAACAAAGAGAAGAATTCTCAATTTATCCTAAGATCCGCTTTTGTCCGATCCATGTCATAGATCTGATAAAAGCCAGACTAACCAATCAAGTACCTCGTATTTTACTGTGGAGGCACTTTCAGCAATTTATTGCTTATTGCTTTATTGTGTATTTTACCTACTTGATAGCTTAATCTGGCTTTTATGGAGGCACTTTCAACAATATATTTCTGTAGTGTAATTCAAATATAATAAATATTAATATCGTACACATATTTCGCTTGCTCTTTTTTTCTTTGTACACTATATCATACATATCATCAATAAATATATTAGTATAAATCATGTTCCGCAAGCATTGGAATACGATTCATGGGCTTACCTAATTTTGAATTTAAATCTTAGATATTTAGAGCCTTATTTTGTTATTTATTTGTATTCAAAGTTACTCAAAGATGACCTTCTATGGCTAAGCATACTAAACATGATACAACAACAACAATTACTAATTTATCTGCCAATATATTACTGAAAAGTCGAAAACTCAGTGATTCTACAAGGTAAACGCTCACCTGACCTGTTAGAAAAAAATAAATAGGAATAGAGATAGAATAAAAGTAACCCGAAAACTCAGTGATTCTGAATTTTCTGATCTTGACATTCAAATTTGCCAAATTTGTTTGTTTACTATAATTTAACAAAAGGCATTAAACGATATATCAAAACGATGCATGAAGTGTGGAGTTGTTAGTGCATTCCAAGTATGTCTGTCCAGTAGGAGTGAAGTGTGGAGTTGATATAATTTAAAGATTGAGAAGAGGTAGGGCCAAAGCAGTAAAAGAATGTAACTTTTCAAGTTTCTAGGATTACAAAAAGGTATTATCAAATAAAACTGCTAATGCCATGACGTAAATTGTTGAAAGCGCCTCCATAAAAGCCAAACTAAGCAATGAAGTACCTTGTATTTTATGCCTAACCTAACCTAACCTACATGATTTTTAATTGTCTTAATCATTATCTCACATCAGTTCAAATGAAATGATTCATTAAAGAGGAATCATGCCATATCGAGATTTGATCATTGATTGATACAATTTTTATTTTGGTTAATTGTTGAATAGGCTAGAATGAAATAACAATGGTTTTGGAGAGATAGTCGGTGTGGAAGCAAACCAACATTTCTATTGGCAAATAGGAGGTTTACAAGTGTTGACAGACGGCTAGAATTTCTTCGAATATGTTGTAGAATTCATTTAAGACATGAGCGAAACTTAAAATTGATAAGATTTAGGTGCGCTTTTACAACGGAGAATCATACGGTTTCTTTATGAGGAGTTAGTTGCACCTATGAATGATATAAATACTACTCCTGAATCATTGATCCTAGTTCCCTATCAAGTAGCACCACCAATAACAATTGGCCATCCAAATTCCCTTTTGATTCCAAGTGCAACTGACCTTGAATATTCTTTAAGCCCCTAGTGATGGATCGACCTGGTACCTAAAGGTTGGTTTCAAATTTAGACTTATGGCTTATATTGGTTGACCTTCAATAGCTCTTGGGTGATATGACATTTCACGTGGTCAATTAATTAATTTATTGACCGAAATATATGATTAAATTAGGCCGGATTGTAGAAAAAGAAATGGTTGAATCAAAATAATTCCTTCTTAATTTGCAATTTTGTTAGAGGGTACTATGAATGTTCTACCATGTTCCATTTACACACTAAAGGAGTGATACAAGATATAAGGTGTGCAGTTAAGCCAACATTTCTATTTGCAAATAAGGGGTTTCCAAGTGCAAGCCCAAGTACTTATAACATCTCAGGTGGTAGTTGCTAACTTACTAGGTTCAGTCGATATAGTCGTTCAGAATCATTGATCCTATTTCCCTATCGAGCAGCAGCACCTGTTAAAAACAAAGAGAAGAATTCTCAATTTATCCTAAGATCCGCTTTTGTCCGATCCATGTCATAGATCTGATAAAAGCCAGACTAACCAATCAAGTACCTCGTATTTTACTGTGGAGGCACTTTCAGCAATTTATTGCTTATTGCTTTATTGTGTATTTTACCTACTTGATAGCTTAATCTGGCTTTTATGGAGGCACTTTCAACAATATATTTCTGTAGTGTAATTTAAATATAATAAATATTAATATCGTACACATATTTCGCTTGCTCTTTTTTTCTTTGTACACTATATCATACATATCATCAATAAATATATTAGTTTAAATCATGTTCCGCAAGCATTGGAATACGATTCATGGGCTTACCTAATTTTGAATTTAAATCTTAGATATTTAGAGCCTTATTTTGTTTTTTATTTGTATTCAAAGTTTCTCAAAGATGACCTTCTATGGCTAAGCATACTAAACATGATACAACAACAACAATTACTAATTTATCTGCCAATATATTACTGAAAAGTCGAAAACTCAGTGATTCTACAAGGTAAACGCTCACCTGACCTGTTAGAAAAAAATAAATAGGAATAGAGATAGAATAAAAGTAACCCGAAAACTCAGTGATTCTGAATTTTCTGATCTTGACATTCAAATTTGCGAAATTTGTTTGTTTACTATAATTTAACAAAAGGCATTAAACGATATATCAAAACGATGCATGAAGTGTGGAGTTGTTAGTGCATTCCAAGTATGTCTGTCCAGTAGGAGTGAAGTGTGGAGTTGATATAATTTAAAGATTGAGAAGAGGTAGGGCCAAAGCAGTAAAAGAATGTAACTTTTCAAGTTTCTAGGATTACAAAAAGGTATTATCAAATAAAACTGCTAATGCCATGACGTAAATTGTTGAAAGCGCCTCCATAAAAGCCAAACTAAGCAATGAAGTACCTTGTATTTTATGCCTAACCTAACCTAACCTACATGATTTTTAATTGTCTTAATCATTATCTCACATCAGTTCAAATGAAATGATTCATTAAAGAGGAATCATGCCATATCGAGATTTGATCATTGATTGATACAATTTTTATTTTGGTTAATTGTTGAATAGGCTAGAATGAAATAACAATGGTTTTGGAGAGATAGTCGGTGTGGAAGTAAACCAACATTTCTATTGGCAAATAGGAGGTTTACAAGTGTTGACAGACGGCTAGAATTTCTTCGAATATGTTGTAGAATTCATTTAAGACATGAGCGAAACTTAAAATTGATAAGATTTAGGTGCGCTTTTACAACGGAGAATCATACGGTTTCTTTATGAGGAGTTAGTTGCACCTATGAATGATATAAATACTACTGCTGAATCATTGATCCTAGTTCCCTATCAAGTAGCACCACCAATAACGCTTGGCCATCCAAATTCCCTTTTGATTCCAAGTGCAACTGACCTTGAATATTCTTTAAGCCCCTAGTGATGGATCGACCTGGTACCTAAAGGTTGGTTTCAAATTTAGATTTATGGCTTATATTGGTTGACCTTCAATAGCTCTTGGGTGATTTTGAAATCTTAGGATACAATGATGTATATATATTATGATTGATATCGCGAAGGTAAAGGGACTCTAAACCGCAACGTTAGCTTGGTAGGATAGGGGTATAGTTGACGTCGATTCATCATTTTTAACATCAATAATTCAAAACCAAACGTGAAACTTTGTTTTCATTCTGATTCTTTATGCAATATGGATAGATTTACGAATTTAAAGACTAAACGAAAAAAATTACGATGTATGACATTTCACGTGGTCAATTAATTAATTTATTGACCGAAATATATGATTAAATTAGGCAGGATTGTAGAAAAAGAAATGGTTGAATCAAAATAATTCCTTCTTAATTTGCAATTTTGTTAGAGGGTACTATGAATGTTCTACCATGTTCCATTTACACACTAAAGGAGTGATACAAGATATAAGGTGTGCAGTTAAGCCAACATTTCTATTTGCAAATAAGGGGTTTCCAAGTGCAAGCCCAAGTCCTTATAACATCTCAGGTGGTAGTTGCTAACTTACTAGGTTCAGTCGATATAGTCGTTCAAAATCATTGATCCTGTTTCCCTATCGAGCAGCAGCACCTGTTAAAAACAAAGAGAAGAATTCTCAATTTATCCTAAGATCCGTTTTTGTCCGATCCATGTCATAGATCTGATAAAAGCCAGACTAACCAATCAAGTACCGCGCATTTTACTGTGGAGGCACTTTCAACAATTTATTGCTTATTGCTTTATTGTGTATTTTACCTACTTGAGAGCTTAATCTGGCTTTTATGGAGGCACTTTCAACAATATATTTCTGTAGTGTAATTTAAATAAAATAAATATTAATATCGTACACATATTTCGCTTGCTCTTTTTTTCTTTGTACACTATATCATACATATCATCAATAAATATATTTATATAAATCATGTTCCGCAAGCATTGGAATACGATTCATGGGCTTACCTAATTTTGAATTTAAGTCTTAGATATTTAGAGCCTTATTTTGTTATTTATTTGTATTCAAAGTTACTCAAAGATGACCTTCTATGGCTAAGCATACTAAACATGATACAACAACAACAAATTACTAATTTATCTGCCAATATATTACTGAAAAGTCGAAAACTCAGTGATTCTACAAGGTAAACGCTCACCTGACCTGTTAGAAAAAAATAAATAGGAATAGAGATAGAATAAAAGTACCTTGAAAACTCAGTGATTCTGAATTTTCTGATCTTGACATTCAAATTTGCCAAATTTGTTTGTTTACTATAATTTAACAAAAGGCATTAAACGATATATCAAAACGATGCATGAAGTGTGGAGTTGTTAGTGCATTCCAAGTATGTCTGTCCAGTAGGAGTGAAGTGTGGAGTTGATATAATTTAAAGATTGAGAAGAGGTAGGGCCAAAGCAGTAAAAGAATCTAACTTTTCATGTTTCTAGGATTACAAAAAGGTATTATCAAATAAAACTGCTAATGCCATGACGTAAATTGTTGAAAGCGCCTCCATAAAAGCCAAACTAAGCAATGAAGTACCTTGTATTTTATGCCTAACCTAACCTACCCTACATGATTTTTAATTGTCTTAATCATTATCTCGCATCAGTTCAAATGAAATGATTCATTAAAGAGGAATCATGCCATATCGAGATTTGATCATTGATTGATACAATTTTTATTTTGGTTAATTGTTGAATAGGCTAGAATGAAATAACAATGGTTTTGGAGAGATAGTCGGTGTGGAAGCAAACCAACATTTCTATTGGCAAATAGGAGGTTTACAAGTGTTGACAGACGGCTAGAATTTCTTCGAATATGTTGTAGAATTCATTTAAGACATGAGCGAAACTTAAAATTGATAAGATTTAGGTGCGCTTTTACAACGGAGAATCATACGGTTTCTTTATGAGGAGTTAGTTGCACCTATGAATGATATAAATACTACTGCTGAATCATTGATCCTAGTTCCCTATCAAGTGGCACCACCAATAACGCTTGGCCATCCAAATTCCCTTTTGATTCCAAGTGCAACTGACCTTGAATATTCTTTAAGCCCCTAGTGATGGATCGACCTGGTACCTAAAGGTTGGTTTCAAATTTAGATTTATGGCTTATATTGGTTGACCTTCAATAGCTCTTGGGTGATTTTGAAATCTTAGGATACAATGATGTATATATATTATGATTGATATCGCGAAGGTAAAGGGACTCTAAACCGCAACGTTAGCTTGGTAGGATAGGGGTATAGTTGACCTCGATTCATCATTTTTAACATCAATAATTCAAAACCAAACGTGAAACTTTGTTTTCATTCCGATTCTTTATGCAATATGGATAGATTTACGAATTTAAAGACTAAACGAAAAAATTTACGATGTATGACATTTCACGTGGTCAATTAATTAATTTATTGACCGAAATATATGATTAAATTAGGCAGGATTGTAGAAAAAGAAATGGTTGAATCAAAATAATTCCTTCTTAATTTGCAATTTTGTTAGAGGGTACTATGAATGTTCTACCATGTTCCATTTACACACTAAAGG
The DNA here is from genome assembly GCF_984573655.1 of Nuphar pumila. Taxonomy (NCBI): domain Eukaryota; kingdom Viridiplantae; phylum Streptophyta; class Magnoliopsida; order Nymphaeales; family Nymphaeaceae; genus Nuphar; species Nuphar pumila. Next base: position 61,289,618 of record NC_143263.1, read on the forward strand.
AGTGATACAAGATATAAGGTGTGCAGTTAAGCCAACATTTCTATTTGCAAATAAGGGGTTTCCAAGTGCAAGCCCAAGTACTTATAACATCTCAGGTGGTAGTTGCTAACTTACTAGGTTCAGTCGATATAGTCGTTCAGAATCATTGATCCTATTTCCCTATCGAGCAGCAGCACCTGTTAAAAACAAAGAGAAGAATTCTCAATTTATCCTAAGATCCGCTTTTGTCCGATCCATGTCATAGATCTGATAAAAGCCAGACTAACCAATCAAGTACCTCGAATTTACTGTGGAGGCACTTTCAGTAATTTATTGCTTATTGCTTTATTGTGTATTTTACCTACTTGATAGCTTAATCTGGCTTTTATGGAGGCACTTTCAACAATATATTTCTGTAGTGTAATTCAAATATAATAAATATTAATATCGTACACATATTTCGCTTGCTCTTTTTTTCTTTGTACACTATATCATACATATCATCAATAAATATATTTATATAAATCATGTTCCGCAAGCATTGGAATACGATTCATGGGCTTACCTAATTTTGAATTTAAATCTTAGATATTTAGAGCCTTATTTTGTTATTTATTTGTATTCAAAGTTACTCAAAGATGACCTTCTATGGCTAAGCATACTAAACATGATACAACAACAACAATTACTAATTTATCTGCCAATATATTACTGAAAAGTCGAAAACTCAGTGATTCTACAAGGTAAACGCTCACCTGACCTGTTAGAAAAAAATAAATAGGAATAGAGATAGAATAAAAGTAACCCGAAAACTCAGTGATTCTGAATTTTCTGATCTTGACATTCAAATTTGCCAAATTTGTTTGTTTACTATAATTTAACAAAAGGCATTAAACGATATATCAAAACGATGCATGAAGTGTGGAGTTGTTAGTGCATTCCAAGTATGTTTGTCCAGTAGGAGTGAAGTGTGGAGTTGATATAATTTAAAGATTGAGAAGAGGTAGGGCCAAAGCAGTAAAAGAATGTAACTTTTCAAGTTTCTAGGATTACAAAAAGGTATTATCAAATAAAACTGCTAATGCCATGACGTAAATTGTTGAAAGCGCCTCCATAAAAGCCAAACTAAGCAATGAAGTACCTTGTATTTTATGCCTAACCTAACCTAACCTACATGATTTTTAATTGTCTTAATCATTATCTCACATCAGTTCAAATGAAATGATTCATTAAAGAGGAATCATGCCATATCGAGATTTGATCATTGATTGATACAATTTTTATTTTGGTTAATTGTTGAATAGGCTAGAATGAAATAACAATGGTTTTGGAGAGATAGTCGGTGTGGAAGCAAACCAACATTTCTATTGGCAAATAGGAGGTTTACAAGTGTTGACAGACGGCTAGAATTTCTTCGAATATGTTGTAGAATTCATTTAAGACATGAGCGAAACTTAAAATTGATAAGATTTAGGTGCGCTTTTACAACGGAGAATCATACGGTTTCTTTATGAGGAGTTAGTTGCACCTATGAATGATATAAATACTACTGCTGAATCATTGATCCTAGTTCCCTATCAAGTAGCACCACCAATAACGCTTGGCCATCCAAATTCCCTTTTGATTCCAAGTGCAACTGACCTTGAATATTCTTTAAGCCCCTAGTGATGGATCGACCTGGTACCTAAAGGTTGGTTTCAAATTTAGATTTATGGCTTATATTGGTTGACCTTCAATAGCTCTTGGGTGATTTTGAAATCTTAGGATACAATGATGTATATATATTATGATTGATATCGCGAAGGTAAAGGGACTCTAAACCGCAACGTTAGCTTGGTAGGATAGGGGTATAGTTGACGTCGATTCATCATTTTTAACATCAATAATTCAAAACCAAACGTGAAACTTTGTTTTCATTCCGATTCTTTATGCAATATGGATAGATTTACGAATTTAAAGACTAAACGAAAAAATTTACGATGTATGACATTTCACGTGGTCAATTAATTAATTTATTGACCGAAATATATGATTAAATTAGGCAGGATTGTAGAAAAAGAAATGGTTGAATCAAAATAATTCCTTCTTAATTTGCAATTTTGTTAGAGGGTACTATGAATGTTCTACCATGTTCCATTTACACACTAAAGGAGTGACACAGGATATAAGGTGTGCAGTTAAGCCAACATTTCTATTTGCAAATAAGGGGTTTCCAAGTGCAAACCCAAGTACTTATAACATCTCAGGTGGTAGTTGCTAACTTACTAGGTTCAGTCGATATAGTCGTTCAGAATCGTTGATCCTATTTCCCTATCGAGCAGCAGCACCTGTTAAAAACAAAGAGAAGAATTCTCAATTTATCCTAAGATCCGCTTTTGTCTGATCCATGTCATAGATCTGATAAAAGCCAGACTAACCAATCAAGTACCTCGTATTTTACTGCGGAGGCACTTTCAGCAATTTATTGCTTATTGCTTTATTGTGTATTTTACCTACTTGATAGCTTAATCTGGCTTTTATGGAGGCACTTTCAACAATATATTTCTGTAGTGTAATTTAAATATAATAAATATTAATATCGTACACATATTTCGCTTGCTCTTTTTTTCTTTGTACACTATATCATACATATCATCAATAAATATATTTATATAAATCATGTTCCGCAAGCATTGGAATACGATTCATGGGCTTACCTAATTTTGAATTTAAATCTTAGATATTTAGAGCCTTATTTTGTTATTTATTTGTATTCAAAGTTACTCAAAGATGACCTTCTATGGCTAAGCATACTAAACATGATACAACAACAACAATTACTAATTTATCTGCCAATATATTACTGAAAAGTTGAAAACTCAGTGATTCTACAAGGTAAACGCTCACCTGACCTGTTAGAAAAAAATAAATAGGAATAGAGATAGAATAAAAGTAACCCGAAAACTCAGTGATTCTGAATTTTCTGATCTTGACATTCAAATTTGCCAAATTTGTTTGTTTACTATAATTTAACAAAAGGCATTAAACGATATATCAAAATGATGCATGAAGTGTGGAGTTGTTAGTGCATTCCAAGTATGTCTGTCCAGTAGGAGTGAAGTGTGGAGTTGATATAATTTAAAGATTGAGAAGAGGTAGGGCCAAAGCAGTAAAAGAATGTAACTTTTCAAGTTTCTAGGATTACAAAAAGGTATTATCAAATAAAACTGCTAATGCCATGACGTAAATTGTTGAAAGCGCCTCCATAAAAGCCAAACTAAGCAATGAAGTACCTTGTATTTTATGCCTAACCTAACCTAACCTACATGATTTTTAATTGTCTTAATCATTATCTCACATCAGTTCAAATGAAATGATTCATTAAAGAGGAATCATGCCATATCGAGATTTGATCATTGATTGATACAATTTTTATTTTGGTTAATTGTTGAATAGGCTAGAATGAAATAACAATGGTTTTGGAGAGATAGTCGGTGTGGAAGTAAACCAGCATTTCTATTGGCAAATAGGAGGTTTACAAGTGTTGACAGACGGCTAGAATTTCTTCGAATATGTTGTAGAATTCATTTAAGACATGAGCGAAACTTAAAATTGATAAGATTTAGGTGCGCTTTTACAACGGAGAATCATACGGTTTCTTTATGAGGAGTTAGTTGCACCTATGAATGATATAAATACTACTGCTGAATCATTGATCCTAGTTCCCTATCAAGTAGCACCACAAATAACGCTTGGCCATCCAAATTCCCTTTTGATTCCAAGTGCAACTGACCTTGAATATTCTTTAAGCCCCTAGTGATGGATCGACCTGGTACCTAAAGGTTGGTTTCAAATTTAGATTTATGGCTTATATTGGTTGACCTTCAATAGCTCTTGGGTGATTTTGAAATCTTAGGATACAATGATGTATATATATTATGATTGATATCGCGAAGGTAAAGGGACTCTAAACCGCAACGTTAGCTTGGTAGGATAGGGGTATAGTTGACGTTGATTCATCATTTTTAACATCAATAATTCAAAACCAAACGTGAAACTTTGTTTTCATTCCGATTCTTTATGCAATATGGATAGATTTACGAATTTAAAGACTAAACGAAAAAATTTACGATGTATGACATTTCACATGGTCAATTAATTAATTTATTGACCGAAATATATGATTAAATTAGGCAGGATTGTAGAAAAAGAAATGGTTGAATCAAAATAATTCCTTCTTAATTTGCAATTTTGTTAGAGGGTACTATGAATGTTCTACCATGTTCCATTTACACACTAAAGGAGTGATACAAGATATAAGGTGTGCAATTAAGCCAACATTTCTATTTGCAAATAAGGGGTTTCCAAGTGCAAGCCCAAGTACTTATAACATCTCAGGTGGTAGTTGCTAACTTACTAGGTTCAGTCGATATAGTCATTCAGAATCATTGATCCTATTTCCCTATCGAGCAGCAGCACCTGTTAAAAACAAAGAGAAGAATTCTCAATTTATCCTAAGATCCGCTTTTGTCCGATCCATGTCATAGATCTGATAAAAGCCAGACTAACCAATCAAGTACCTCGTATTTTACTGTGGAGGCACTTTCAGCAATTTATTGCTTATTGCTTTATTGTGTATTTTACCTACTTGATAGCTTAATCTGGCTTTTATGGAGGCACTTTCAACAATATATTTCTGTAGTGTAATTCAAATATAATAAATATTAATATCGTACACATATTTCGCTTGCTCTTTTTTTCTTTGTACACTATATCATACATATCATCAATAAATATATTTATATAAATCATGTTCCGCAAGCATTGGAATACGATTCATGGGCTTACCTAATTTTGAATTTAAATCTTAGATATTTAGAGCCTTATTTTGTTATTTATTTGTATTCAAAGTTACTCAAAGATGACCTTCTATGGCTAAGCATACTAAACATGATACAACAACAACAATTACTAATTTATCTGCCAATATTTTACTGAAAAGTCGAAAACTCAGTGATTCTACAAGGTAAACGCTCACCTGACCTGTTAGAAAAAAATAAATAGGAATAGAGATAGAATAAAGGTAACCCGAAAACTCAGTGATTCTGAATTTTCTGATCTTGAAATTCAAATTTGCCAAATTTGTTTGTTTACTATAATTTAACAAAAGGCATTAAACGATATATCAAAACGATGCATGAAGTGTGGAGTTGTTAGTGCATTCCAAGTATGTCTGTTCAGTAGGAGTGAAGTGTGGAGTTGATATAATTTAAAGATTGAGAAGAGGTAGGGCCAAAGCAGTAAAAGAATGTAACTTTTCAAGTTTCTAGGATTACAAAAAGGTATTATCAAATAAAATTGCAATGCCATGACGTAAATTGTTGAAAGCGCCTCCATAAAAGCCAAACTAAGCAATGAAGTACCTTGTATTTTATGCCTAACCTAACCTACATGATTTTTAATTGTCTTAATCATTATCTCACATCAGTTCAAATGAAATGATTCATTAAAGAGGAATCATGCCATATCGAGATTTGATCATTGATTGATACAATTTTTATTTTGGTTAATTGTTGAATAGGCTAGAATGAAATAACAATGATTTTGGAGAGATAGTCGGTGTGGAAGTAAACCAACATTTCTATTGGCAAATAGGAGGTTTACAAGTGTTGACAGACGGCTAGAATTTCTTCGAATATGTTGTAGAATTCATTTAAGACATGAGCGAAACTTAAAATTGATAAGATTTAGGTGCGCTTTTACAACGAAGAATCATACGGTTTCTTTTTGAGACTCCGCAAAAAGAAACCGTGTGATTCTTCGTTGTAAAAGCGCACCTAAATTTTAAGTTGCACCTATGAATGATATAAATACTACTGCTGAATCATTGATCCTAGTTCCCTATCAAGTAGCACCACCAATAACGCTTGGCCATCCAAATTCCCTTTTGATTCCAAGTGCAACTGACCTTGAATATTCTTTAAGCCCCTAGTGATGGATCGACCTGGTACCTAAAGGTTGGTTTCAAATTTAGATTTATGGCTTATATTGGTTGACCTTCAATAGCTCTTGGGTGATTTTGAAATCTTAGGATACAATGATGTATATATATTATGATTGATATCGCGAAGGTAAATGGACTCTAAACCGCAACGTTAGCTTGGTAGGATAGGGGTATAGTTGACGTCGATTCATCATTTTTAACATCAATAATTCAAAACCAAACGTGAAACTTTGTTTTCATTCCGATTCTTTATGCAATATGGATAGATTTACGAATTTAAAGACTAAACGAAAAAATTTACGATGTATGACATTTCACGTGGTCAATTAATTAATTTATTGACCAAAATATATGATTAAATTAGGCAGGATTGTAGAAAAAGAAATGGTTGAATCAAAATAATTCCTTCTTAATTTGCAATTTTGTTAGAGGGTACTATGAATGTTCTACCATGTTCCATTTACACACTAAAGGAGTGACACAGGATATAAGGTGTGCAGTTAAGCCAATATTTCTATTTGCAAATAAGGGGTTTCCAAGTGCAAGCCCAAGTACTTATAACATCTGAGGTGGTAGTTGCTAACTTACTAGGTTCAGTCGATATAGTCGTTCAGAATCATTGATCCTATTTCCCTATCGAGCAGCAGCGCCTGTTAAAAACAAAGAGAAGAATTCTCAATTTATCCTAAGATCCGCTTTTGTCCGATCCATGTCAATGATCTGATAAAAGCCAGACTAACCAATCAAGTACCTCGTATTTTACTGTGGAGGCACTTTCAGCAATTTATTGCTTATTGCTTTATTGTGTATTTTACCTACTTGATAGCTTAATCTGGCTTTTATGGAGGCACTTTCAACAATATATTTCTGTAGTGTAATTTAAATATAATAAATATTAATATCGTACACATATTTCGCTTGCTCTTTTTTTCTTTGTACACTATATCATACATATCATCAATAAATATATTTATATAAATCATGTTCCGCAAGCATTGGAATACGATTCATGGGCTTACCTAATTTTGAATTTAAATCTTAGATATTTAGAGCCTTATTTTGTTATTTATTTCTATTCAAAGTTACTCAAAGATGACCTTCTATGGCTAAGCATACTAAACATGATACAACAACAACAATTACTAATTTATCTGCCAATATATTACTGAAAATTCGAAAACTCAGTGATTCTACAATGTAAACGCTCACCTGACCTGTTAGAAAAAAATAAATAGGAATAGAGATAGAATAAAAGTAACCCGAAAACTCAGTGATTCTGAATTTTCTGATCTTGACATTCAAATTTGCCAAATTTGTTTGTTTACTATAATTTAACAAAAGGCATTAAACGATATATCAAAACGATGCATGAAGTGTGGAGTTGTTAGTGCATTCCAAGTATGTCTGTCCAATAGGAGTGAAGTGTGGAGTTGATATAATTTTAAGATTGAGAAGAGGTAGGGCCAAAGCAGTAAAAGAATGTAACTTTTCAAGTTTCTAGGATTACAAAAAGGTATTATCAAATAAAACTGCTAATGCCATGACGTAAATTGTTGAAAGCGCCTCCATAAAAGCCAAACTAAGCAATGAAGTACCTTGTATTTTATGCCTAACCTAACCTAACCTACATGATTTTTAATTGTCTTAATCATTATCTCACATCAGTTCAAATGAAATGATTCATTAAAGAGGAATCATGCCATATCGAGATTTGATCATTGATTGATACAATTTTTATTTTGGTTAATTGTCGAATAGGCTAGAATGAAATAACAATGGTTTTGGAGAGATAGTCGGTGTGGAAGTAAACCAACATTTCTATTGGCAAATAGGAGGTTTACAAGTGTTGACAGACGGCTAGAATTTCTTCGAATATGTTGTAGAATTCATTTAAGACATGAGCGAAACTTAAAATTGATAAGATTTAGGTGCGCTTTTACAACGGAGAATCATACGGTTTCTTTATGAGGAGTTAGTTGCACCTATGAATGATATAAATACTACTGCTGAATCATTGATCCTAGTTCCCTATCAAGTAGCACCACCAATAACGCTTGGCCATCCAAATTCCCTTTTGATTCCAAGTGCAACTGACCTTGAATATTCTTTAAGCCCCTAGTGATGGATCGACCTGGTACCTAAAGGTTGGTTTCAAATTTAGATTTATGGCTTATATTGGTTGACCTTCAATAGCTCTTGGGTGATTTTGAAATCTTAGGATACAATGATGTATATATATTATGATTGATATCGCGAAGGTAAAGGGATTCTAAACCGCAACGTTAGCTTGGTAGGATAGGGGTATAGTTGACGTCGATTCATCATTTTTAACATCAATAATTCAAAACCAAACGTGAAACTTTGTTTTCATTCCGATTCTTTATGCAATATGGATAGATTTACTAATTTAAAGACTAAACGAAAAAATTTACGATGTATGACATTTCACGTGGTCAATTAATTAATTTAGTGACCGAAATATATGATTAAATTAGGCAGGATTGTAGAAAAAGAAATGGTTGAATCAAAAAAATTCCTTCTTAATTTGCAATTTTGTTAGAGGGTACTATGAATGTTCTACCATGTTCCATTTACACACTAAAGGAGTGATACAAGATATAAGGTGTGCAGTTAAGCCAACATTTCTATTTGCAAATAAGGGGTTTCCAAGTGCAAGCCCAAGTACTTATAACATCTCAGGTGGTAGTTGCTAACTTACTAGGTTCAGTCGATATAGTCGTTCAGAATCATTGATCCTATTTCCCTATCGAGCAGCAGCGCCTGTTAAAAACAAAGAGAAGAATTCTCAATTTATCCTAAGATCCGCTTTTGTCCGATCCATGTCATAGATCTGATAAAAGCCAGACTAACCAATCAAGTACCTCGTATTTTACTGTGGAGGCACTTTCAGCAATTTATTGCTTATTGCTTTATTGTGTATTTTACCTACTTGATAGCTTAATCTGGCTTTTATGGAGGCACTTTCAACAATATATTTCTGTAGTGTAATTCAAATATAATAAATATTAATATCGTACACATATTTTGCTTGCTCTTTTTTTCTTTGTACACTATATCATACATATCATCAATAAATATATTTATATAAATCATGTTCCGCAAGCATTGGAATACGATTCATGGGCTTACCTAATTTTGAATTTAAATCTTAGATATTTAGAGCCTTATTTTGTTATTTATTTGTATTCAAAGTTACTCAAAGATGACCTTCTATGGCTAAGCATACTAAACATGATACAACAACAACAATTACTAATTTATCTGCCAATATATTACGGAAAAGTCGAAAACTCAGTGATTCTACAAGGTAAACGCTCACCTGACCTGTTAGAAAAAAATAAATAGGAATAGAGATAGAATAAAAGTAACCCGAAAACTCAGTGATTCTGAATTTTCTGATCTTGACATTCAAATTTGCCAAATTTGTTTGTTTACTATAATTTAACAAAAGGCATTAAACGATATATCAAAACGATGCATGAAGTGTGGAGTTGTTAGTGCATTCCAAGTATGTATGTCCAGTAGGAGTGAAGTGTGGAGTTGATATAATTTAAAGATTGAGAAGAGGTAGGGCCAAAGCAGTAAAAGAATGTAACTTTTCAAGTTTCTAGGATTACAAAAAGGTATTATCAAATAAAACTGCTAATGCCATGACGTAAATTGTTGAAAGCGCCTCCATAAAAGCCAAACTAAGCAATGAAGTACCTTGTATTTTATGCCTAACCTAACCTAACCTACATGATTTTTAATTGTCTTAATCATTATCTCACATCAGTTCAAATGAAATGATTCATTAAAGAGGAATCATGCCATATCGAGATTTGATCATTGATTGATACAATTTTTATTTTGGTTAATTGTTGAATAGGCTAGAATGAAATAACAATGGTTTTGGAGAGATAGTCGGTGTGGAAGTAAACCAACATTTCTATTGGCAAATAGGAGGTTTACAAGTGTTGACAGATGGCTAGAATTTCTTCGAATATGTTGTAGAATTCATTTAAGACATGAGCGAAACTTAAAATTGATAAGATTTAGGTGCGCTTTTACAACGAAGAATCATACGGTTTCTTTATGAGGAGTTAGTTGCACCTATGAATGATATAAATACTACTGCTGAATCATTGATCCTAGTTCCCTATCAAGTAGCACCACCAATAACGCTTGGCCATCCAAATTCCCTTTTGATTCCAAGTGCAACTGACCTTGAATATTCTTTAAGCCCCTAGTGATGGATCGACCTGGTACCTAAAGGTTGGTTTCAAATTTAGATTTATGGCTTATATTGGTTGACCTTCAATAGCTCTTGGGTGATTTTGAAATCTTAGGATACAATGATGTATATATATTATGATTGATATCGCGAAGGTAAAGGGACTCTAAACCGCAACGTTAGCTTGGTAGAATAGGGGTATAGTTGACGTTGATTCATCATTTTTAACATCAATAATTCAAAACCAAACGTGAAACTTTGTTTTCATTCCGATTCTTTATGCAATATGGATAGATTTACGAATTTAAAGACTAAACGAAAAAATTTATGATGTATGACATTTCACGTGGTCAATTAATTAATTTATTGACCGAAATATATGATTAAATTAGGCAGGATTGTAGAAAAAGAAATGGTTGAATCAAAATAATTCCTTCTTAATTTGCAATTTTGTTAGAGGGTACTATGAATGTTCTACCATGTTCCATTTACACACTAAAGGAGTGATACAAGATATAAGGTGTGCAGTTAAGCCAACATTTCTATTTGCAAATAAGGGGTTTCCAAGTGCAAGCCCAAGTACTTATAACATCTCAGGTGGTAGTTGCTAACTTACTGGGTTTAGTCGATATAGTCGTTCAGAATCATTGATCCTATTTCCCTATCGAGCAGCAGCACCTGTTAAAAACAAAGAGAAGAATTCTCAATTTATCCTAAGATCCGCTTTTGTCCGATCCATGTCATAGATCTGATAAAAGCCAGACTAACCAATCAAGTACCTCGTATTTTACTGTGGAGGCACTTTCAGCAATTTATTGCTTATTGCTTTATTGTGTATTTTACCTACTTGATAGCTTAATCTGGCTTTTATGGAGGCACTTTCAACAATATATTTCTGTAGTGTAATTCAAATATAATAAATATTAATATCGTACACATATTTCGCTTGCTCTTTTTTTCTTTGTACACTATATCATACATATCATCAATAAATATATTTATATAAATCATGTTCCGCAAGCATTGGAATACGATTCATGGGCTTACCTAATTTTGAATTTAAATCTTAGATATTTAGAGCCTTATTTTGTTATTTATTTGTATTCAAAGTTACTCAAAGATGACCTTCTATGGCTAAGCATACTAAACATGATACAACAACAACAATTACTAATTTATCTTCCAATATATTACTGAAAAGTCGAAAACTCAGTGATTCTACAAGGTAAACGCTCACCTGACCTGTTAGAAAAAAATAAATAGGAATAGAGATAGAATAAAAGTAACCCGAAAACTCAGTGATTCTGAATTTTCTGATCTTGACATTCAAATTTGCCAAATTTGTTTGTTTACTATAATTTAACAAAAGGCATTAAACGATATATCAATACGATGCATGAAGTGTGGAGTTGTTAGTGCATTCCAAGTATGTCTGTCCAGTAGGAGTGAAGTGTGGAGTTGATATAATTTAAAGATTGAGAAGAGGTAGGGCCAAAGCAGTAAAAGAATGTAACTTTTCAAGTTTCTAGGATTACAAAAAGGTATTATCAAATAAAATTGCAATGCCATGAGGTAAATTGTTGAAAGCGCCTCCATAAAAGCCAAACTAAGCAATGAAGTACCTTGTTTTTTATGCCTAACCTAACCTACATGATTTTTAATTGTTTTAATCATTATCTCACATCAGTTCAAATGAAATGATTCATTAAAGAGGAATCATGCCATATCGAGATTTGATCATTGATTGATACAATTTTTATTTTGGTTAATTGTTGAATAGGCTAGAATGAAATAACAATGGTTTTGGAGAGATAGTCGGTGTGGAAGTAAACCAACATTTCTATTGGAAAATAGGAGGTTTACAAGTGTTGACAGATGGCTAGAATTTCTTCGAATATGTTGTAGAATTCATTTAAGACCTGAGCGAAACTTAAAATTGATAAGATTTAGGTGCGCTTTTACAACGAAGAATCATACGGTTTCTTTATGAGGAGTTAGTTGCACCTATGAATGATATAAATACTACTGCTGAATCATTGATCCTAGTTCCCTATCAAGTAGCACCACCAATAACGCTTGGCCATCCAAATTCCCTTTTGATTCCAAGTGCAACTGACCTTGAATATTCTTTAAGCCCCTAGTGATGGATCGACCTGGTACCTAAAGGTTGGTTTCAAATTTAGATTTATGGCTTATATTGGTTGACCTTCAATAGCTCTTGGGTGATTTTGAAATCTTAGGATACAATGATGTATATATATTATGATTGATATCGCGAAGGTAAAGGGACTCTAAACCGCAACGTTAGCTTGGTAGGATAGGGGTATAGTTGACGTTGATTCATCATTTTTAACATCAATAATTCAAAACCAAACGTGAAACTTTGTTTCATTCCGATTCTTTATGCAATATGGATAGATTTACGAATTTAAAGACTAAACGAAAAAATTTTCGATGTATGACATTTCACGTGGTCAATTAATTAATTTATTGACCGAAATATATGATTAAATTAGGCAGGATTGTAGAAAAAGAAATGGTTGAATCAAAATAATTCCTTCTTAATTTGCAATTTTGTTAGAGGGTACTATGAATGTTCTACCATGTTCCATTTACACACTAAAGGAGTGATACAAGATATAAGGTGTGCAGTTAAGCCAACATTTCTATTTGCAAATAAGGGGTTTCCAAGTGCAAGCCCAAGTACTTATAACATCTCAGGTGGTAGTTGCTAACTTACTAGGTTCAGTCGATATAGTCGTTCAGAATCATTGATCCTATTTCCCTATCGAGCAGCAGCACCTGTTAAAAACAAAGAGAAGAATTCTCAATTTATCCTAAGATCCGCTTTTGTCCGATCCATGTCATAGATCTGATAAAAGCCAGACTAACCAATCAAGTACCTCGTATTTTACTGTGGAGGCACTTTCAGCAATTTATTGCTTATTGCTTTATTGTGTATTTTACCTACTTGATAGCTTAATCTGGCTTTTATGGAGGCACTTTCAACAATATATTTCTGTAGTGTAATTCAAATATAATAAATATTAATATCGTACACATATTTCGCTTGCTCTTTTTTTCTTTGTACACTATATCATACATATCATCAATAAATATATTTATATAAATCATGTTCCGCAAGCATTGGAATACGATTCATGGGCTTACCTAATTTTGAATTTAAATCTTAGATATTTAGAGCCTTATTTTGTTATTTATTTGTATTCAAAGTTACTCAAAGATGACCTTCTATGGCTAAGCATACTAAACATGATACAACAACAACAATTACTAATTTATCTGCCAATATATTACGGAAAAGTCGAAAACTCAGTGATTCTACAAGGTAAACGCTCACCTGACCTGTTAGAAAAAAATAAATAGGAATAGAGATAGAATAAAAGTAACCCGAAAACTCAGTGATTCTGAATTTTCTGATCTTGACATTCAAATTTGCCAAATTTGTTTGTTTACTATAATTTAACAAAAGGCATTAAACGATATATCAAAACGATGCATGAAGTGTGGAGTTGTTAGTGCATTCCAAGTATGTCTGTCCAGTAGGAGTGAAGTGTGGAGTTGATATAATTTAAAGATTGAGAAGAGGTAGGGCCAAAGCAGTAAAAGAATGTAACTTTTCAAGTTTCTAGGATTACAAAAAGGTATTATCAAATAAAACTGCTAATGCCATGACGTAAATTGTTGAAAGCGCCTCCATAAAAGCCAAACTAAGCAATGAAGTACCTTGTATTTTATGCCTAACCTAACCTAACCTACATGATTTTTAATTGTCTTAATCATTATCTCACATCAGTTCAAATGAAATGATTCATTAAAGAGGAATCATGCCATATCGAGATTTGATCATTGATTGATACAATTTTTATTTTGGTTAATTGTTGAATAGGCTAGAATGAAATAACAATGGTTTTGGAGAGATAGTCGGTGTGGAAGTAAACCAACATTTCTATTGGCAAATAGGAGGTTTACAAGTGTTGACAGATGGCTAGAATTTCTTCGAATATGTTGTAGAATTCATTTAAGACATGAGCGAAACTTAAAATTGATAAGATTTAGGTGCGCTTTTACAACGAAGAATCATACGGTTTCTTTATGAGGAGTTAGTTGCACCTATGAATGATATAAATACTACTGCTGAATCATTGATCCTAGTTCCCTATCAAGTAGCACCACCAATAACGCTTGGCCATCCAAATTCCCTTTTGATTCCAAGTGCAACTGACCTTGAATATTCTTTAAGCCCCTAGTGATGGATCGACCTGGTACCTAAAGGTTGGTTTCAAATTTAGATTTATGGCTTATATTGGTTGACCTTCAATAGCTCTTGGGTGATTTTGAAATCTTAGGATACAATGATGTATATATATTATGATTGATATCGCGAAGGTAAAGGGACTCTAAACCGCAACGTTAGCTTGGTAGAATAGGGGTATAGTTGACGTTGATTCATCATTTTTAACATCAATAATTCAAAACCAAACGTGAAACTTTGTTTTCATTCCGATTCTTTATGCAATATGGATAGATTTACGAATTTAAAGCCTAAACGAAAAAATTTATGATGTATGACATTTCACGTGGTCAATTAATTAATTTATTGACCGAAATATATGATTAAATTAGGCAGGATTGTAGAAAAAGAAATGGTTGAATCAAAATAATTCCTTCTTAATTTGCAATTTTGTTAGAGGGTACTATGAATGTTCTACCATGTTCCATTTACACACTAAAGGAGTGATACAAGATATAAGGTGTGCAGTTAAGCCAACATTTCTATTTGCAAATAAGGGGTTTCCAAGTGCAAGCCCAAGTACTTATAACATCTCAGGTGGTAGTTGCTAACTTACTGGGTTTAGTCGATATAGTCGTTCAGAATCATTGATCCTATTTCCCTATCGAGCAGCAGCACCTGTTAAAAACAAAGAGAAGAATTCTCAATTTATCCTAAGATCCGCTTTTGTCCGATCCATGTCATAGATCTGATAAAAGCCAGACTAACCAATCAAGTACCTCGTATTTTACTGTGGAGGCACTTTCAGCAATTTATTGCTTATTGCTTTATTGTGTATTTTACCTACTTGATAGCTTAATCTGGCTTTTATGGAGGCACTTTCAACAATATATTTCTGTAGTGTAATTCAAATATAATAAATATTAATATCGTACACATATTTCGCTTGCTCTTTTTTTCTTTGTACACTATATCATACATATCATCAATAAATATATTTATATAAATCATGTTCCGCAAGCATTGGAATACGATTCATGGGCTTACCTAATTTTGAATTTAAATCTTAGATATTTAGAGCCTTATTTTGTTATTTATTTGTATTCAAAGTTACTCAAAGATGACCTTCTATGGCTAAGCATACTAAACATGATACAACAACAACAATTACTAATTTATCTTCCAATATATTACTGAAAAGTCGAAAACTCAGTGATTCTACAAGGTAAACGCTCACCTGACCTGTTAGAAAAAAATAAATAGGAATAGAGATAGAATAAAAGTAACCCGAAAACTCAGTGATTCTGAATTTTCTGATCTTGACATTCAAATTTGCCAAATTTGTTTGTTTACTATAATTTAACAAAAGGCATTAAACGATATATCAATACGATGCATGAAGTGTGGAGTTGTTAGTGCATTCCAAGTATGTCTGTCCAGTAGGAGTGAAGTGTGGAGTTGATATAATTTAAAGATTGAGAAGAGGTAGGGCCAAAGCAGTAAAAGAATGTAACTTTTCAAGTTTCTAGGATTACAAAAAGGTATTATCAAATAAAATTGCAATGCCATGAGGTAAATTGTTGAAAGCGCCTCCATAAAAGCCAAACTAAGCAATGAAGTACCTTGTTTTTTATGCCTAACCTAACCTACATGATTTTTAATTGTTTTAATCATTATCTCACATCAGTTCAAATGAAATGATTCATTAAAGAGGAATCATGCCATATCGAGATTTGATCATTGATTGATACAATTTTTATTTTGGTTAATTGTTGAATAGGCTAGAATGAAATAACAATGGTTTTGGAGAGATAGTCGGTGTGGAAGTAAACCAACATTTCTATTGGAAAATAGGAGGTTTACAAGTGTTGACAGATGGCTAGAATTTCTTCGAATATGTTGTAGAATTCATTTAAGACCTGAGCGAAACTTAAAATTGATAAGATTTAGGTGCGCTTTTACAACGAAGAATCATACGGTTTCTTTATGAGGAGTTAGTTGCACCTATGAATGATATAAATACTACTGCTGAATCATTGATCCTAGTTCCCTATCAAGTAGCACCACCAATAACGCTTGGCCATCCAAATTCCCTTTTGATTCCAAGTGCAACTGACCTTGAATATTCTTTAAGCCCCTAGTGATGGATCGACCTGGTACCTAAAGGTTGGTTTCAAATTTAGATTTATGGCTTATATTGGTTGACCTTCAATAGCTCTTGGGTGATTTTGAAATCTTAGGATACAATGATGTATATATATTATGATTGATATCGCGAAGGTAAAGGGACTCTAAACCGCAACGTTAGCTTGGTAGGATAGGGGTATAGTTGACGTTGATTCATCATTTTTAACATCAATAATTCAAAACCAAACGTGAAACTTTGTTTCATTCCGATTCTTTATGCAATATGGATAGATTTACGAATTTAAAGACTAAACGAAAAAATTTTCGATGTATGACATTTCACGTGGTCAATTAATTAATTTATTGACCGAAATATATGATTAAATTAGGCAGGATTGTAGAAAAAGAAATGGTTGAATCAAAATAATTCCTTCTTAATTTGCAATTTTGTTAGAGGGTACTATGAATGTTCTACCATGTTCCATTTACACACTAAAGGAGTGATACAAGATATAAGGTGTGCAGTTAAGCCAACATTTCTATTTGCAAATAAGGGGTTTCCAAGTGCAAGCCCAAGTACTTATAACATCTCAGGTGGTAGTTGCTAACTTACTAGGTTCAGTCGATATAGTCGTTCAGAATCATTGATCCTATTTCCCTATCGAGCAGCAGCACCTGTTAAAAACAAAGAGAAGAATTCTCAATTTATCCTAAGATCCGCTTTTGTCCGATCCATGTCATAGATCTGATAAAAGCCAGACTAACCAATCAAGTACCTCGTATTTTACTGTGGAGGCACTTTCAGCAATTTATTGCTTATTGCTTTATTGTGTATTTTACCTACTTGATAGCTTAATCTGGCTTTTATGGAGGCACTTTCAACAATATATTTCTGTAGTGTAATTCAAATATAATAAATATTAATATCGTACACATATTTCGCTTGCTCTTTTTTTCTTTGTACACTATATCATACATATCATCAATAAATATATTTATATAAATCATGTTCCGCAAGCATTGGAATACGATTCATGGGCTTACCTAATTTTGAATTTAAATCTTAGATATTTAGAGCCTTATTTTGTTATTTATTTGTATTCAAAGTTACTCAAAGATGACCTTCTATGGCTAAGCATACTAAACATGATACAACAACAACAATTACTATTTTATCTGCCAATATATTACTGAAAAGTCGAAAACTCAGTGATTCTACAAGGTAAACGCTCACCTGACCTGTTAGAAAAAAATAAATAGGAATAGAGATAGAATAAAAGTAACCCGAAAACTCAGTGATTCTGAATTTTCTGATCTTGACATTCAAATTTGCCAAATTTGTTTGTTTACTATAATTTGACAAAAGGCATTAAACGATATATCAAAACGATGCATGAAGTGTGGAGTTGTTAGTGCATTCCAAGTATGTCTGTCCAGTAGGAGTGAAGTGTGGAGTTGATATAATTTAAAGATTGAGAAGAGGTAGGGCCAAAGCAGTAAAAGAATGTAACTTTTCAAGTTTCTAGGATTACAAAAAGGTATTATCAAATAAAATTGCAATGCCATGAGGTAAATTGTTGAAAGCGCCTCCATAAAAGCCAAACTAAGCAATGAAGTACCTTGTATTTTATGCCTAACCTAACCTACATGATTTTTAATTGTCTTAATCATTATCTCACATCAGTTCAAATGAAATGATTCATTAAAGAGGAATCATGCCATATCGAGATTTGATCATTGATTGATACAATTTTTATTTTGGTTAATTGTTGAATAGGCTAGAATGAAATAACAATGGTTTTGGAGAGATAGTCGGTGTGGAAGTAAACCAACATTTCTATTGGAAAATAGGAGGTTTACAAATGTTGACAGACGGCTAGAATTTCTTCGAATATGTTGTAGAATTCATTTAAGACATGAGCGAAACTTAAAATTGATAAGATTTAGGTGCGCTTTTACAACAAAGAATCATACGGTTTCTTTTTGAGACTCCTCAAAATGAAACCGTATGATTCTTCGTTGTAAAAGCGCACCTAAATTTTAAGTTGCACCTATGAATGATATAAATACTACTGTTGAATCATTGATCCTAGTTCCCTATCAAGTAGCACCACCAATAACGCTTGGCCATCCAAATTCCCTTTTGATTCCAAGTGCAACTGACCTTGAATATTCTTTAAGCCCCTAGTGATGGATCGACCTGGTACCTAAAGGTTGGTTTCAAATTTAGATTTATGGCTTATATTGGTTGACCTTCAATAGCTCTTGGGTGATTTTGAAATCTTAGGATACAATGATGTATATATATTATGATTGATATCGCGAAGGTAAAGGGACTCTAAACCGCAACGTTAGCTTGGTAGGATAGTGGTATAGTTGACGTCGATTCATCATTTTTAACATCAATAATTCAAAACCAAACGTGAAACTTTGTTTTCATTCCGATTCTTTATGCAATATGGATAGATTTACGAATTTAAAGACTAAACGAAAAAATTTACGTTGTATCACATTTCACGTGGTCAATTAATTAATTTATTGACCGAAATATATGATTAAATTAGGCAGGATTGTAGAAAAAGAAATGGTTGAATCAAAATAATTCCTTCTTAATTTGCAATTTTGTTAGAGGGTACTATGAATGTTCTACCATGTTCCATTTACACACTAAAGTAGTGATACAAGATATAAGGTGTGCAGTTAAGCCAACATTTCTATTTGCAAATAAGGGGTTTCCAAGTGCAAGCCCAAGTACTTATAAAATCTCAGGTGGTAGTTGCTAACTTACTAGGTTCAGTCGATATAGTCATTCAGAATCATTGATCCTATTTCCCTATCGAGCAGCAGCCCCTGTTAAAAACAAAGAGAAGAATTCTCAATTTATCCTAAGATCCGCTTTTGTCCGATCCATGTCATAGATCTGATAAAAGCCAGACTAACCAATCAAGTACCTCGTATTTTACTGTGGAGGCACTTTCAGCAATTTATTGCTTATTGCTTTATTGTGTATTTTACCTACTTGATAGCTTAATCTGGCTTTTATGGAGGCACTTTCAACAATATATTTCTGTAGTGTAATTTAAATAAAATAAATATTAATATCGTACACATATTTCACTTGCTCTTTTTTTCTTTGTACACTATATCATACATATCATCAATAAATATATTTATATAAATCATGTTCCGCAAGCATTGGAATACGATTCATGGGCTTACCTAATTTTGAATTTAAATCTTAGATATTTAGATCCTTATTTTGTTATTTATTTGTATTCAAAGTTACTCAAAGATGACCTTCTATGGCTAAGCATACTAAACATGATATTACAACAACAATTACTAATTTATCTGCCAATATATTACTGAAAAGTCGAAAACTCAGTGATTCTACAAGGTAAACGCTCACCTGACCTGTTAGAAAAAAATAAATAGGAATAGAGATAGAATAAAAGTAACCCGAAAACTCAGTGATTCTGAATTTTCTGATCTTGACATTCAAATTTGCCAAATTTGTTTGTTTACTATAATTTAACAAAAGGCATTAAACGATATATCAAAACGATGCATGAAGTGTGGAGTT
Source organism: Nuphar pumila (assembly GCF_984573655.1). Lineage (NCBI taxonomy): Eukaryota > Viridiplantae > Streptophyta > Magnoliopsida > Nymphaeales > Nymphaeaceae > Nuphar > Nuphar pumila. The sequence goes on from NC_143263.1 coordinate 61,309,779, forward strand.
GTTAGTGCATTCCAAGTATGTCTGTCCAGTAGGAGTGAAGTGTGGAGTTGATATAATTTAAAGATTGAGAAGAGGTAGGGCCAAAGCAGTAAAAGAATGTAACTTTTCAAGTTTCTAGGATTACAAAAAGGTATTATCAAATAAAACTGCTAATGCCATGACGTAAATTGTTGAAAGCGCCTCCATAAAAGCCAAACTAAGCAATGAAGTACCTTGTATTTTATGCCTAACCTAACCTACATGATTTTTAATTGTCTTAATCATTATCTCACATCAGTTCAAATGAAATGATTCATTAAAGAGGAATCATGCCATATCGAGATTTGATCATTGATTGATACAATTTTTATTTTGGTTAATTGTTGAATAGGCTAGAATGAAATAACAATGGTTTTGGAGAGATAGTCGGTGTGGAAGTAAACCAACATTTCTATTGGCAAATAGGAGGTTTACAAGTGTTGACAGACGGCTAGAATTTCTTCGAATATGTTGTAGAATTCATTTAAGACATGAGCGAAACTTAAAATTGATAAGATTTAGGTGCGCTTTTACAACGAAGAATCATACGGTTTCTTTTTGAGACTCCTCAAAATGAAACCGTATGATTCTTCGTTGTAAAAGCGCACCTAAATTTTAAGTTGCACCTATGAATGATATAAATACTACTGCTGAATCATTGATCCTAGTTCCCTATCAAGTAGCACCACCAATAACGCGTGGCCATCCAAATTCCCTTTTGATTCCAAGTGCAACTGACCTTGAATATTCTTTAAGCCCCTAGTGATGGATCGACCTGGTACCTAAAGGTTGGTTTCAAATTTAGATTTATGGCTTATATTGGTTGACCTTCAATAGCTCTTGGGTGATTTTGAAATCTTAGGATACAATGATGTATATATATTATGATTGATATCGCGAAGGTAAAGGGACTCTAAACCGCAACGTTAGCTTGGTAGGATAGGGGTATAGTTGACGTCGATTCATCATTTTTAACATCAATAATTCAAAACAAAACGTGAAACTTTGTTTTCATTCCGATTCTTTATGCAATATGGATAGATTTACGAATTTAAAGACTAAACGAAAAAATTTACGATGTATGACATTTCACGTGGTCAATTAATTAATTTATTGACCAAAATATATGATTAAATTAGGCAGGATTGTAGAAAAAGAAATGGTTGAATGAAAATAATTCCTTCTTAATTTGCAATTTTGTTAGAGGGTACTATGAATGTTCTACCATGTTCCATTTACACACTAAAGGAGTGACACAGGATATAAGGTGTGCAGTTAAGCCAACATTTCTATTTGCAAATAAGGGGTTTCCAAGTGCAAGCCCAAGTACTTATAACATCTCAGGTGGTAGTTGCTAACTTACTAGGTTCAGTCGATATAGTCGTTCAGAATCATTGATCCTATTTCCCTATCGAGCAGCAGCACCTGTTAAAAACAAAGAGAAGAATTCTCAATTTATCCTAAGATCGGCTTTTGTCCGATCCATGTCATAGATCTGATAAAAGCCAGACTAACCAATCAAGTACCTCGTATTTTATTGTGGAGGCACTTTCAGCAATTTATTGCTTATTGCTTTATTGTGTATTTTACCTACTTGATAGGTTAATCTGGCTTTTATGGAGGCACTTTCAACAATATATTTCTGAAGTGTAATTTAAATATAATAAATATTAATATCGTACACATATTTCGCTTGCTCTTTTTTTCTTTGTACACTATATCATACATATCATCAATAAATATATTTATATAAATCATGTTCCGCAAGCATTGGAATACGATTCATGGGCTAACCTAATTTTGAATTTAAATCTTAGATATTTAGAGCCTTATTTTGTTATTTATTTGTATTCAAAGTTACTCAAAGATGACCTTCTATGGCTAAGCATACTAAACATGATACAACAACAACAATTACTAATTTATCTGCCAATATATTACTGAAAAGTCGAAAACTCAGTGATTCTACAAGGTAAACGCTCACCTGACCTGTTAGAAAAAAATAAATAGGAATAGAGATAGAATAAAAGTAACCCGAAAACTCAGTGATTCTGAATTTTCTGATCTTGACATTCAAATTTGCCAAATTTGTTTGTTTACTATAATTTAACAAAAGGCATTAAACGATATATCAAAACGATGCATGAAGTGTGGAGTTGTTAGTGCATTCCAAGTATGTCTGTCCAGTAGGAGTGAAGTGTGGAGTTGATATAATTTAAAGATTGAGAAGAGGTAGGGCCAAAGCAGTAAAAGAATGTAACTTTTCAAGTTTCTAGGATTACAAAAAGGTATTATCAAATAAAACTGCTAATGCCATGACGTAAATTGTTGAAAGCGCCTCCATAAAAGCCAAACTAAGCAATGAAGTACCTTGTATTTTATGCCTAACCTAACCTACATGATTTTTAATTGTCTTAATCATTATCTCACATCAGTTCAAATGAAATGATTCATTAAAGAGGAATCATGCCATATCGAGATTTGATCATTGATTGATACATTTTTTATTTTGGTTAATTGTTGAATAGGCTAGAATGAAATAACAATGGTTTTGGAGAGATAGTCGGTGTGGAAGTAAACCAACATTTCTATTGGCAAATAGGAGGTTTACAAGTGTTGACAGACGGCTAGAATTTCTTCGAATATGTTGTAGAATTCATTTAAGACATGAGCGAAACTTAAAATTGATAAGATTTAGGTGCGCTTTTACAACGGAGAATCATACGGTTTCTTTATGAGGAGTTAGTTGCACCTATGAATGATATAAATACTACTGCTGAATCATTGATCCTAGTTCCCTATCAAGTAGCACCACCAATAACGCTTGGCATTACAAATTACCTTTTGATTCCAAGTGCAACTGACCTTGAATATTCTTTAAGCCCCTAGTGATGGATCGACCTGGTACCTAAAGGTTGGTTTCAAATTTAGATTTATGGCTTATATTGGTTGACCTTCAATAGCTCTTGGGTGATTTTGAAATCTTAGGATACAATGATGTATATATATTATGATTGATATCGCGAAGGTAAAGGGACTCTGAACCGCAACGTTAGCTTGGTAGGATAGGGGTATAGTTGACGTCGATTCATCATTTTTAACATCAATAATTCAAAACCAAACGTGAAACTTTGTTTTCATTCCGATTCTTTATGCAATATGGATAGATTTACGAATTTAAAGACTAAACGAAAAAAATTACGATGTATGACATTTCACGTGGTCAATTAATTAATTTATTGACCAAAATATATGATTAAATTAGGCAGGATTGTAGAAAAAGAAATGGTTGAATCAAAATAATTCCTTCTTAATTTGCAATTTTGTTAGAGGGTACTATGAATGTTCTACCATGTTCCATTTTCACACTAAAGGAGTGACACAGGATATAAGGTGTGCAGTTAAGCCAACATTTCTATTTGCAAATAAGGGGTTTCCAAGTGCAAGCCCAAGTACTTATAACATCTCAGGTGGTAGTTGCTAACTTACTAGGTTCAGTCGATATAGTCGTTCAGAGTCGATACAAGGTACTTCATTGCTTAGTTTGGCTTTTATGGAGGCGCTTTCAACAATTTACGTCATGGCATTAGCAGTTTTATTTGATAATACCTTTTTGTAATCCTAGAAACTTGAAAAGTTACATTCTTTTACTGCTTTGGCCCTACCTCTTCTCAATCTTTAAATTATATCAACTCCACACTTCACTCCTACTGGACAGACATACTTGGAATGCACTAACAACTCCACACTTCATGCATCGTTTTGATATATCGTTTAATGCCTTTTGTTAAATTATAGTAAACAAACAAATTTGGCAAATTTGAATGTCAAGATCAGAAAATTCAGATAGGAATAGAGATAGAATAAAAGTAACCCGAAAACTCAGTGATTCTGAATTTTCTGATCTTGACATTCAAATTTGCCAAATTTGTTTGTTTACTATAATTTAACAAAAGGCATTAAACGATATATCAAAACGATGCATGAAGTGTGGAGTTGTTAGTGCATTCCAAGTATGTCTGTCCAGTAGGAGTGAAGTGTGGAGTTGATATAATTTAAAGATTGAGAAGAGGTAGGGCCAAAGCAGTAAAAGAATGTAACTTTTCAAGTTTCTAGGATTACAAAAAGGTATTATCAAATAAAATTGCAATGCCATGACGTAAATTGTTGAAAGCGCCTCCATAAAAGCCAAACTAAGCAATGAAGTACCTTGTATTTTATGCCTAACCTAACCTACATGATTTTTAATTGTCTTAATCATTATCTCACATCAGTTCAAATGAAATGATTCATTAAAGAGGAATCATGCCATATCGAGATTTGATCATTGATTGATACAATTTTTATTTTGGTTAATTGTTGAATAGGCTAGAATGAAATAACAATGGTTTTGGAGAGATAGTCGGTGTGGAAGTAAACCAACATTTCTATTGGCAAATAGGAGGTTTACAAGTGTTGACAGACGGCTAGAATTTCTTCAAAGATGTTGTAGAATTCATTTAAGACATGAGCGAAACTTAAAATTGATAAGATTTTGGTGCGCTTTTACAACGAAGAATCATACGGTTTCTTTTTGAGACTCCTCAAAAAGAAACCGTATGATTCTTCGTTGTAAAAGCGCACCTAAATTTTAAGTTGCACCTATGAATGATATAAATACTACTGCTGAATCATTGATCCTAGTTCCCTATCAAGTAGCACCACCAATAACGCTTGGCCATCCAAATTCCCTTTTGATTCCAAGTGCAACTGACCTTGAATATTCTTTAAGCCCCTAGTGATGGATCGACCTGGTACCTAAAGGTTGGTTTCAAATTTAGATTTATGGCTTATATTGGTTGACCTTCAATAGCTCTTGGGTGATTTTGAAATCTTAGGATACAATGATGTATATATATTATGATTGATATCGCGAAGGTAAAGGGACTCTAAACCGCAACGTTAGCTTGGTAGGATAGGGGTATAGTTGACGTTGATTCATCATTTTTAACATCAATAATTCAAAACCAAACGTGAAACTTTGTTTTCATTCCGATTCTTTATGCAATATGGATAGATTTACGAATTTAAAGACATAACGAAAAAATTTACGATGTATGACATTTCACGTGGTCAATTAATTAATTTATTGATCGAAATATATGATTAAATTAGGCAGGATTGTAGAAAAAGAAATGGTTGAATCAAAATAATTCCTTCTTAATTTGCAATTTTGTTAGAGGGTACTATGAATGTTCTACCATGTTCCATTTACACACTAAAGGAGTGACACAGGATATAAGGTGTGCAGTTAAGCCAACATTTCTATTTGCAAATAAGGGGTTTCCAAGTGCAAGCCCAAGTACTTATAACATCTCAGGTGGTAGTTGCTAACTTACTAGGTTCAGTCGATATAGTCGTTCAGAATCATTGATCCTATTTCCCTATCGAGCAGCAGCACCTGTTAAAAACAAAGAGAAGAATTCTCAATCTATCCTAAGATCCGCTTTTGTCTGATCCATGTCATAGATCTGATAAAAGCCAGACTAACCAATCAAGTACCTCGTATTTTACTGTGGAGGCACTTTCAGCAATTTATTGCTTATTGCTTTATTGTGTATTTTACCTACTTGATAGCTTAATCTGGCTTTTATGGAGGCACTTTCAACAATATATTTCTGTAGTGTAATTTAAATATAATAAATATTAATATCGTACACATATTTCGCTTGCTCTTTTTTTCTTTGTACACTATATCATACATATCATCAATAAATATATTTATATAAATCATGTTCCGCAAGCATTGGAATATGATTCATGGGCTTACCTAATTTTGAATTTAAATCTTAGATATTTAGAGCCTTATTTTGTTATTTATTTGTATTCAAAGTTACTCAAAGATGACCTTCTATGGCTAAGCATACTAAACATGATACAACAACAACAATTACTAATTTATCTGCCAATATATTACTGAAAAGTCGAAAACTCAGTGATTCTACAAGGTAAACGCTCACCTGACCTGTTAGAAAAAAATAAATAGGAATAGAGATAGAATAAAAGTAACCCGAAAACTCAGTGATTCTGAATTTTCTGATCTTGACATTCAAATTTGCAAATTTGTTTGTTTACTATAATTTAACAAAAGGCATTAAACGATATATCAAAACGATGCATGAAGTGTGGAGTTGTTAGTGCATTCCAAGTATGTCTGTCCAGTAGGAGTGAAGTGTGGAGTTGATATAATTTAAAGATTGAGAAGAGGTAGGGCCAAAGCAGTCCAAGAATGTAACTTTTCAAGTTTCTAGGATTACAAAAAGGTATTATCAAATAAAACTGCTAATGCCATGACGTAAATTGTTGAAAGCGCCTCCATAAAAGCTAAACTAAGCAATGAAGTACCTTGTATTTTATGCCTAACCTAAACTACATGATTTTTAATTGTCTTAAGCATTATCTCACATCAGTTCAAATGAATTGATTCATTAAAGAGGAATCATGCCATATCGAGATTTGATCATTGATTGATACAATTTTTATTTTGGTTAATTGTTGAATAGGCTAGAATGAAATAACAATGGTTTTGGAGAGATAGTCGGTGTGGAAGTAAACCAACATTTCTATTGGCAAATAGGAGGTTTACAAGTGTTGACAGACGGCTAGAATTTCTTCGAATATGTTGTAGAATTCATTTAAGACATGAGCGAAACTTAAAATTGATAAGATTTAGGTGCGCTTTTACAACGGAGAATCATACGGTTTCTTTATGAGGAGTTAGTTGCACCTATGAATGATATAAATACTACTGCTGAATCATTGATCCTAATTCCCTATCAAGTAGCACCACCAATAACGCTTGGCTATCCAAATTCCCTTTTGATTTCAAGTGCAACTGACCTTGAATATTCTTTAAGCCCCTAGTGATGGATGAATATTCTTTAAGCCCCTAGTGATGGATCGACCTGGTACCAAAAGGTTGGTTTCAAATTTAGATTTCTGGCTTATATTGGTTGACCTTCAATAGCTCTTGGGTGATTTTGAAATCTTAGGATACAATGATGTATATATATTATGCTTGATATCGCGAAGGTAAAGGGACTCTAAACCGCAACGTTAGCTTGGTAGGATAGGGGTATAGTTGACGTCGATTCATCATTTTTAAAATCAATAATTCAAAACCAAACGTGAAACTTTGTTTTCATTCCGATTCTTTATGCAATATGGATAGATTTACGAATTTAAAGACTAAACGAAAAAATTTACGATGTATGACATTTCACGTGGTCAATTAATTAATTTATTGACCGAAATATATGATTAAATTAGGCAGGATTGTAGAAAAAGAAATGGTCGAATCAAAATAATTCCTTCTTAATTTGCAGTTTTATTAGAGGGTACTATGAATGTTCTACCATGTTCCATTTACACACTAAAGGAGTGATACAAGATATAAGGTGTGCAGTTAAGCCAATATTTCTATTTGCAAAGAAGGGGTTTCCAAGTGCAAGCCCAAGTACTTATAACATCTCAGGTGGTAGTTGCTAACTTACTAGGTTCAGTCGATATAGTCGTTCAGAATCATTGATCCTATTTCCCTATCGAGCAGCAGCACCTGTTAAAAACAAAGAGAAGAATTCTCAATTTATCCTAAGATCCGCTTTTGTCCGATCCATGTCATAGATCTGATAAAAGCCAGACTAACCAATCAAGTACCTCGTATTTTACTGTGGAGGCACTTTCAGCAATTTATTGCTTATTGCTTTATTGTGTATTTTACCTACTTGATAGCTTAATCTGGCTTTTATGGAGGCACTTTCAACAATATATTTCTGTAGTGTAATTCAAATATAATAAATATTAATATCGTACACATATTTCGCTTGCTCTTTTTTTCTTTGTACACTATATCATACATATCATCAATAAATATATTTATATAAATCATGTTCCGCAAGCATTGGAATACGATTCATGGGCTTACCTAATTTTGAATTTAAATCTTAGATATTTAGAGCCTTATTTTGTTATTTATTTGTATTCAAAGTTACTCAAAGATGACCTTCTATGGCTAAGCATACTAAACATGATACAACAACAACAATTACTAATTTATCTGCCAATATATTACTGAAAAGTCGAAAACTCAGTGATTCTACAAGGTAAACGCTCACCTGACCTGTTAGAAAAAAATAAATAGGAATAGAGATAGAATAAAAGTAACCCGAAAACTCAGTGATTCTGAATTTTCTGATCTTGACATTCAAATTTGCCAAATTTGTTTGTTTACTATAATTTAACAAAAGGCATTAAACGATATATCAAAACGATGCATGAAGTGTGGAGTTGTTAGTGCATTCCAAGTATGTCTGTCCAGTAGGAGTGAAGTGTGGAGTTGATATAATTTAAAGATTGAGAAGAGGTAGGGCCAAAGCAGTAAAAGAATGTAACTTTTCAAGTTTCTAGGATTACAAAAAGGTATTATCAAATAAAACTGCTAATGCCATGACGTAAATTGTTGAAAGCGCCTCCATAAAAGCCAAACTAAGCAATGAAGTACCTTGTATTTTATGCCTAACCTAACCTAACCTACATGATTTTTAATTGTCTTAATCATTATCTCACATCAGTTCAAATGAAATGATTCATTAAAGAGGAATCATGCCATATCGAGATTTGATCATTGATTGATACAATTTTTATTTTGGTTAATTGTTGAATAGGCTAGAATGAAATAACAATGGTTTTGGAGAGATAGTCGGTGTGGAAGTAAACCAACATTTCTATTGGCAAATAGGAGGTTTACAAGTGTTGACAGACGGCTAGAATTTCTTCGAATATGTTGTAGAATTCATTTAAGACATGAGCGAAACTTAAAATTGATAAGATTTAGGTGCGCTTTTACAACGGAGAATCATACGGTTTCTTTATGAGGAGTTAGTTGCACCTATGAATGATATAAATACTACTGCTGAATCATTGATCCTAGTTCCCTATCATGTAGCACCACCAATAACGCTTGGCCATCCAAATTCCCTTTTGATTCCAAGTGCAACTGACCTTGAATATTCTTTAAGCCCCTAGTGATGGATCGACCTGGTACCTAAAGGTTGGTTTCAAATTTAGATTTATGGCTTATATTGGTTGACCTTCAATAGCTCTTGGGTGATTTTGAAATCTTAGGATACAATGATGTATATATATTATGATTGATATCGCGAAGGTAAAGGGACTCTAAACCGCAACGTTAGCTTGGTAAGATAGGGGTATAGTTGACGTCGATTCATCATTTTTAACATCAATAATTCAAAACCAAACGTGAAACTTTGTTTTCATTCCGATTCTTTATGCAATATGGATAGATTTACGAATTTAAAGACTAAACGAAAAAATTTACGATGTATGACATTTCACGTGGTCAATTAATTAATTTATTGACCGAAATATATGATTAAATTAGGCAGGATTGTAGAAAAAGAAATGGTTGAATCAAAATAATTCCTTCTTAATTTGCAATTTTGTTAGAGGGTACTATGAATGTTCTACCATGTTCCATTTACACACTAAAGGAGTGATACAAGATATAAGGTGTGCAGTTAAGCCAACATTTCTATTTGCAAATAAGGGGTTTCAAAGTGCAAGCCCAAGTACTTATAACATCTCAGGTGGTAGTTGCTAACTTACTAGGTTCAGTCGATATAGTCGTTCAGAATCATTGATCCTATTTCCCTATCGAGTAGCAGCACCTATTAAAAACAAAGAGAAGAATTCTCAATTTATCCTAAGATCCGCTTTTGTCCGATCCATGTCATAGATCTGATAAAAGCCAGACTAACCAATCAAGTACCTCGTATTTTACTGTGGAGGCACTTTCAGCAATTTATTGCTTATTGCTTTATTGTGTATTTTACCTACTTGATAGCTTAATCTGGCTTTTATGGAGGCACTTTCAACAATATATTTCTGTAGTGTAACTCAAATATAATAAATATTAATATCGTACACATATTTCGCTTGCTCTTTTTTTCTTTGTACACTATATCATACAAATCATCAATAAATATATTTATATAAATCATGTTCCGCAAGCATTGGAATACGATTCATGGGCTTACCTAATTTTGAATTTAAATCTTAGATATTTAGAGCCTTATTTTGTTATTTATTTGTATTCAAAGTTACTCAAAGATGACCTTCTATGGCTAAGCATACTAAACATGATACAACAACAACAATTACTAATTTATCTGCCAATATATTACTGAAAAGTCGAAAACTCAGTGATTCTACAAGGTAAACGCTCACCTGAACTGTTAGAAAAAAATAAATAGGAATAGAGATAGAATAAAAGTAACCCGAAAACTCAGTGATTCTGAATTTTCTGATCTTGACATTCAAATTTGCCAAATTTGTTTGTTTACTATTATTTAACAAAAGGCATTAAACGATATATCAAAACAATGCATGAAGTGTGGAGTTGTTAGTGCATTCCAAGTATGTCTGTCCAGTAGGAGTGAAGTGTGGAGTTGATATAATTTAAAGATTGGGAAGAGGTAGGGCCAAAGCAGTAAAAGAATGTAACTTTTCAAGTTTCTAGGATTACAAAAAGGTATTATCAAATAAAACTGCTAATGCCATGACGTAAATTGTTGAAAGCGCCTCCATAAAAGCCAAACTAAGCAATGAAGTACCTTGTATTTTATGCCTAACCTAACCTAACCTACATGATTTTTAATTGTCTTAATCATTATCTCACATCAGTTCAAATGAAATGATTCATTAAAGAGGAATCATGCCATATCGAGATTTGATCATTGATTGATACAATTTTTATTTTGGTTAATTGTTGAATAGGCTAGAATGAAATAACAATGGTTTTGGAGAGATAGTCGGTGTGGAAGCAAACCAACATTTCTATTGGCAAATAGGAGGTTTACAAGTGTTGACAGACGGCTAGAATTTCTTCGAATATGTTGTAGAATTTATTTAAGACATGAGCGAAACTTAAAATTGATAAGATTTAGGTGCGCTTTTACAACGGAGAATCATACGGTTTCTTTATGAGGAGTTAGTTGCACCTATGAATGATATAAATACTACTGCTGAATCATTGATCCTAGTTCCCTATCAAGTAGCACCACCAATAACGCTTGGCCATCCAAATTCCCTTTTGATTCCAAGTGCAACTGACCTTGAATATTCTTTAAGCCCCTAGTGATGGATCGACCTGGTACCTAAAGGTTGGTTTCAAATTTAGATTTCTGGCTTATATTGGTTGACCTTCAATAGCTCTTGGGTGATTTTGAAATCTTAGGATACAATGATGTATATATATTATGATTGATATCGCGAAGGTAAAGGGACTCTAAACCGCAACGTTAGCTTGGTAGGATAGGGGTATAGTTGACGTCGATTCATCATTTTTAACATCAATAATTCAAAACCAAACGTGAAACTTTGTTTTCATTCCGATTCTTTATGCAATATGGATAGATTTACGAATTTAAAGACTAAACGAAAAAATTTACGATGTATGACATTTCACGTGGTCAATTAATTAATTTATTGACCGAAATATATGATTAAATTAGGCAGGATTGTAGAAAAAGAAATGGTTGAATCAAAATAATTCCTTCTTAATTTGCAATTTTGTTAGAGGGTACTATGAATGTTCTACCATGTTCCATTTACACACTAAAGGAGTGATACAAGATATAAGGTGTGCAGTTAAGCCAACATTTCTATTTGCAAATAAGGGGTTTCCAAGTGCAAGCCCAAGTACTTATAACATCTCAGGTGGTAGTTGCTAACTTACTAGGTTCAGTCGATATAGTCGTTCAGAATCATTGATCCTATTTCCCTATCGAGCAGCAGCACCTGTTAAAAACAAAGAGAAGAATTCTCAATTTATCCTAAGATCCGCTTTTGTCCGATCCATGTCATAGATCTGATAAAAGCCAGACTAACCAATCAAGTACCTCGTATTTTACTGTGGAGGCACTTTCAGCAGTTTATTGCTTATTGCTTTATTGTGTATTTTACCTACTTGATAGCTTAATCTGGCTTTTATGGAGGCACTTTCAACAATATATTTCTGTAGTGTAATTCAAATATAATAAATATTAATATCGTACACATATTTCGCTTGCTCTTTTTTTCTTTGTACACTATATCATACATATCATCAATAAATATATTTATATAAATCATGTTCCGCAAGCATTGGAATACGATTCATGGGCTTACCTAATTTTGAATTTAAATCTTAGATATTTAGAGCCTTATTTTGTTATTTATTTGTATTCAAAGTTACTCAAAGATGACCTTCTATGGCTAAGCATACTAAACATGATACAACAACAACAATTACTAATTTATCTGCCAATATATTACTGAAAAGTCGAAAACTCAGTGATTCTACAAGGTAAACGCTCACCTGACCTGTTAGAAAAAAATAAATAGGAATAGAGATAGAATAAAAGTAACCCGAAAACTCAGTGATTCTGAATTTTCTGATCTTGACATTCAAATTTGCCAAATTTGTTTGTTTACTATAATTTAACAAAAAGCATTAAACGATATATCAAAACGATGCATGAAGTGTGGAGTTGTTAGTGCATTCCAAGTATGTCTGTCCAGTAGGAGTGAAGTGTGGAGTTGATATAATTTAAAGATTGAGAAGAGGTAGGGCCAAAGCAGTAAAAGAATGTAACTTTTCAAGTTTCTAGGATTACAAAAAGGTATTATCAAATAAAACTGCTAATGCCATGACGTAAATTGTTGAAAGCGCCTCCATAAAAGCCAAACTAAGCAATGAAGTACCTTGTATTTTATGCCTAAGCTAACCTAACCTACATGATTTTTAATTGTCTTAATCATTATCTCACATCAGTTCAAATGAAATGATTCATTAAAGAGGAATCATGCCATATCGAGATTTGATCATTGATTGATACAATTTTTATTTTGGTTAATTGTTGAATAGGCTAGAATGAAATAACAATGGTTTTGGAGAGATAGTCGGTGTGGAAGTAAACCAACATTTCTATTGGAAAATAGGAGGTTTACAAGTGTTGACAGACGGCTAGAATTTCTTCGAATATGTTGTAGAATTCATTTAAGACATGAGCGAAACTTAAAATTGATAAGATTTAGGTGCGCTTTTACAACGGAGAATCATACGGTTTCTTTATGAGGAGTTAGTTGCACCTATGAATGATATAAATACTACTGCTGAATCATTGATCCTAGTTCCCTATCAAGTAGCACCACCAATAACGCTTGGCCATCCAAAGTCCCTTTTGATTCCAAGTGCAACTGACCTTGAATATTCTTTAAGCCCCTAGTGATGGATCGACCTGGTACCTAAAGGTTGGTTTCAAATTTAGATTTATGGCTTATATTGGTTGACCTTCAATAGCTCTTGGGTGATTTTGAAATCTTAGGATACAATGATGTATATATATTATGATTGATATCGCAAAGGTAAAGGGACTCTAAACCGCAACGTTAGCTTGGTAGGATAGGGGTATAGTTGACGTCGATTCATCATTTTTAACATCAATAATTCAAAACCAAACATGAAACTTTGTTTTCATTCCGATTCTTTATGCAATATGGATAGATTTACGAATTTAAAGACTAAACGAAAAAATTTACGATGTATGACATTTCACGTGGTCAATTAATTAATTTATTGACCGAAATATATGATTAAATTAGGAGGATTGTAGAAAAAGAAATGGTTGAATCAAAATAATTCCTTCTTAATTTGCAATTTTGTTAGAGGGTACTATGAATGTTCTACCATGTTCCATTTACACACTAAAGGAGTGATACAAGATATAAGGTGTGCAGTTAAGCCAACATTTCTATTTGCAAATAAGGGGTTTCCAAGTGCAAGCCCAAGTACTTATAACATCTCAGGTGGTAGTTGCTAACTTACTAGGTTCAGTCGATATAGTCGTTCAGAATCATTGATCCTATTTCCGTATCGAGCAGCAGCACCTGTTAAAAACAAAGAGAAGAATTCTCAATTTATCCTAAGATCCGCTTTTGTCCGATCCATGTCATAGATCTGATAAAAGCCAGACTAACCAATCAAGTACCTCGTATTTTACTGTGTAGGCACTTTCAGCAATTTATTGCTTATTGCTTTATTGTGTATTTTACCTACTTGATAGCTTAATCTGGCTTTTATGGAGGCACTTTCAACAATATATTTCTGTAGTGTAATTCAAATATAATAAATATTAATATCGTACACATATTTCGCTTGCTCTTTTTTTCTTTGTACACTATATCATACATATCATCAATAAATATATTTATATAAATCATGTTCCGCAAGCATTGGAATACGATTCATGGGCTTACCTAATTTTGAATTTAAATCTTAGATATTTAGAGCCTTATTTTGTTATTTATTTATATTCAAAGTTACTCAAAGATGACCCTTCTATGGCTAAGCATACTAAACATGATACAACAACAACAATTACTAATTTATCTGCCAATATATTACTGAAAAGTCGAAAACTCAGTGATTCTACAAGGTAAACGCTCACCTGACCTGTTAGAAAAAAATAAATAGGAATAGAGATAGAATAAAAGTAACCCGAAAACTCAGTGATTCTGAATTTTCTGATCTTGACATTCAAATTTGCCAAATTTGTTTGTTTACTATAATTTAACAAAAGGCATTAAACGATATATCAAAACGATGCATGAAGTGTGGAGTTGTTAGTGCATTCCAAGTATGTCTGTCTAGTAGGAGTGAAGTGTGGAGTTGATATAATTTAAAGATTGAGAAGAGGTAGTGCCAAAGCAGTAAAAGAATGTAACTTTTCAAGTTTCTAGGATTACAAAAAGGTATTATCAAATAAAACTGCTAATGCCATGACGTAAATTGTTGAAAGCGCCTCCATAAAAGCCAAACTAAGCAATGAAGTACCTTGTATTTTATGCCTAACCTAACCGAACCTACATGATTTTTAATTGTGTTAATCATTATCTCACATCAGTTCAAATGAAATGATTCATTAAAGAGGAATCATGCCATATCGAGATTTGATCATTGATTGATACAATTTTTATTTTGGTTAATTGTTGAATAGGCTAGAATGAAATAACAATGGTTTTGGAGAGATAGTCGGTGTGGAAGCAAACCAACATTTCTATTGGCAAATAGGAGGTTTACAAGTGTTGACAGACGGCTAGAATTTCTTCGATTATGTTGTAGAATTCATTTAAGACATGAGCGAAACTAAAAATTGATAAGATTTAGGTGCGCTTTTACAACGGAGAATCATACGGTTTCTTTATGAGGAGTTAGTTGCACCTATGAATGATATAAATACTACTGCTGAATCATTGATCCTAGTTCCCTATCATGTAGCACCACCAATAACGCTTGGCCATCCAAATTCCCTTTTGATTCCAAGTGCAACTGACCTTGAATATTCTTTAAGCCCCTAGTGATGGATCAACCTGGTACCTAAAGGTTGGTTTCAAATTTAGATTTATGGCTTATATTGGTTGACCTTCAATAGCTCTTGGGTGATTTTGAAATCTTAGGATACAATGATGTATATATATTATGATTGATATCGCGAAGGTAAAGGGACTCTAAACCGCAACGTTAGCTTGGTAGGATAGGGGTATAGTTGACGTCGATTCATCATTTTTAACATCAATAATTCAAAACCAAACGTGAAACTTTGTTTTCATTCCGATTCTTTATGCAATATGGATAGATTTACGAATTTAAAGACTAAACGAAAAAATTTACGATGTATGACATTTCACGTGGTCAATTAATTAATTTATTGACCGAAATATATGATTAAATTAGGCAGGATTGTAGAAAAAGAAATGGTTGAATCAAAATAATTCCTTCTTAATTTGCAATTTTGTTAGAGGGTACTATGAATGTTCTACCATGTTCCATTTACACACTAAAGGAGTGATACAAGATATAAGGTGTGCATTTAAGCCAACATTTCTATTTGCAAATAAGGGGTTTCCAAGTGCAAGCCCAAGTACTTATAACATCTCAGGTGGTAGTTGCTAACTTACTAGGTTCAATCGATATAGTCGTTCAGAATCATTGATCCTATTTCCCTATCGAGCAGCAGCACCTGTTAAAAACAAAGAGAAGAATTCTCAATTTATCCTAAGATCCGCTTTTGTCCGATCCATGTCATAGATCTGATAAAAGCCAGACTAACCAATCAAGTACCTCGTATTTTACTGTGGAGGCACTTTCAGCAGTTTATTGCTTATTGCTTTATTGTGTATTTTACCTACTTGATAGCTTAATCTGGCTTTTATGGAGGCACTTTCAACAATATATTTCTGTAGTGTAATTCAAATATAATAAATATTAATATCGTACACATATTTCGCTTGCTCTTTTTTTCTTTGTACACTATATCATACATATCATCAATAAATATATTTATATAAATCATGTTCCGCAAGCATTGGAATACGATTCATGGGCTTACCTAATTTTGAATTTAAATCTTAGATATTTAGAGCCTTATTTTGTTATTTATTTGTATTCAAAGTTACTCAAAGATGACCTTCTAAGGCTAAGCATACTAAACATGATACAACAACAACAATTACTAATTTATCTGCCAATATATTACTGAAAAGTCGAAAACTCAGTGATTCTACAAGGTAAACGCTCACCTGACCTGTTAGAAAAAAATAAATTGGAATAGAGATAGATTAAAAGTAACCCGAAAACTCAGTGATTCTGAATTTTCTGATCTTGACATTCAAATTTGCCAAATTTGTTTGTTTACTATAATTTAACAAAAGGCATTAAACGATATATCAAAACGATGCATGAAGTGTGGAGTTGTTAGTGCATTCCAAGTATGTCTGTCTAGTAGGAGTGAAGTGTGGAGTTGATATAATTTAAAGATTGAGAAGAGGTAGTGCCAAAGCAGTAAAAGAATGTAACTTTTCAAGTTTCTAGGATTACAAAAAGGTATTATCAAATAAAACTGCTAATGCCATGACGTAAATTGTTGAAAGCGCCTCCATAAAAGCCAAACTAAGCAATGAAGTACCTTGTATTTTATGCCTAACCTAACCTAACCTACATGATTTTTAATTGTGTTAATCATTATCTCACATCAGTTCAAATGAAATGATTCATTAAAGAGGAATCATGCCATATCGAGATTTGATCATTGATTGATACAATTTTTATTTTGGTTAATTGTTGAATAGGCTAGAATGAAATAACAATGGTTTTGGAGAGATAGTCGGTGTGGAAGCAAACCAACATTTCTATTGGCAAATAGGAGGTTTACAAGTGTTGACAGACGGCTAGAATTTCTTCGATTATGTTGTAGAATTCATTTAAGACATGAGCGAAACTTAAAATTGATAAGATTTAGGTGCGCTTTTACAACGGAGAATCATACGGTTTCTTTATGAGGAGTTAGTTGCACCTATGAATGATATAAATACTACTGCTGAATCATTGATCCTAGTTCCCTATCAAGTAGCACCACCAATAACGCTTGGCCATCCAAATTCCCTTTTGATTCCAAGTGCAACTGACCTTGAATATTCTTTAAGCCCCTAGTGATGGATCGACCTGGTACCTAAAGGTTGGTTTCAAATTTAGATTTCTGGCTTATATTGGTTGACCTTCAATAGCTCTTGGGTGATTTTGAAATCTTAGGATACAATGATGTATATATATTATGATTGATATCGCGAAGGTAAAGGGACTCTAAACCGCAACGTTAGCTTGGTAGGATAGGGGTATAGTTGACGTCGATTCATCATTTTTAACAT
The DNA here is from genome assembly GCF_984573655.1 of Nuphar pumila. NCBI lineage: Eukaryota > Viridiplantae > Streptophyta > Magnoliopsida > Nymphaeales > Nymphaeaceae > Nuphar > Nuphar pumila. Next base: position 61,327,599 of record NC_143263.1, read on the forward strand.
CAATAATTCAAAACCAAACGTGAAACTTTGTTTTCATTCCGATTCTTTATGCAATATGGATAGATTTACGAATTTAAAGACTAAACGAAAAAATTTACGATGTATGACATTTCACGTGGTCAATTAATTAATTTATTGACCGAAATATATGATTAAATTAGGCAGGATTGTAGAAAAAGAAATGGTTGAATCAAAATAATTCCTTCTTAATTTGCAATTTTGTTAGAGGGTACTATGAATGTTCTACCATGTTCCATTTACACACTAAAGGAGTGATACAAGATATAAGGTGTGCAGTTAAGCCAACATTTCTATTTGCAAATAAGGGGTTTCCAAGTGCAAGCCCAAGTACTTATAACATCTCAGGTGGTAGTTGCTAACTTACTAGGTTCAGTCGATATAGTCGTTCAGAATCATTGATCCTATTTCCCTATCGAGTAGCAGCACCTATTAAAAACAAAGAGAAGAATTCTCAATTTATCCTAAGATCCGCTTTTGTCCGATCCATGTCATAGATCTGATAAAAGCCAGACTAACCAATCAAGTACCTCGTATTTTACTGTGGAGGCACTTTCAGCAATTTATTGCTTATTGCTTTATTGTGTATTTTACCTACTTGATAGCTTAATCTGGCTTTTATGGAGGCACTTTCAACAATATATTTCTGTAGTGTAACTCAAATATAATAAATATTAATATCGTACACATATTTCGCTTGCTCTTTTTTTCTTTGTACACTATATCATACATATCATCAATAAATATATTTATATAAATCATGTTCCGCAAGCATTGGAATACGATTCATGGGCTTACCTAATTTTGAATTTAAATCTTAGATATTTAGAGCCTTATTTTGTTATTTATTTGTATTCAAAGTTACTCAAAGATGACCTTCTATGGCTAAGCATACTAAACATGATACAACAACAACAATTACTAATTTATCTGCCAATATATTACTGAAAAGTCGAAAACTCAGTGATTCTACAAGGTAAACGCTCACCTGAACTGTTAGAAAAAAATAAATAGGAATAGAGATAGAATAAAAGTAACCCGAAAACTCAGTGATTCTGAATTTTCTGATCTTGACATTCAAATTTGCCAAATTTGTTTGTTTACTATAATTTAACAAAAGGCATTAAACGATATATCAAAACGATGCATGAAGTGTGGAGTTGTTAGTGCATTCCAAGTATGTCTGTCCAGTAGGAGTGAAGTGTGGAGTTGATATAATTTAAAGATTGAGAAGAGGTAGGGCCAAAGCAGTAAAAGAATGTAACTTTTCAAGTTTCTAGGATTACAAAAAGGTATTATCAAATAAAACTGCTAATGCCATGACGTAAATTGTTGAAAGCGCCTCCATAAAAGCCAAACTAAGCAATGAAGTACCTTGTATTTTATGCCTAACCTAACCTAACCTACATGATTTTTAATTGTCTTAATCATTATCTCACATCAGTTCAAATGAAATGATTCATTAAAGAGGAATCATGCCATATCGAGATTTGATCATTGATTGATACAATTTTTATTTTGGTTAATTGTTGAATAGGCTAGAATGAAATAACAATGGTTTTGGAGAGATAGTCGGTGTGGAAGCAAACCAACATTTCTATTGGCAAATAGGAGGTTTACAAGTGTTGACAGACGGCTAGAATTTCTTCGAATATGTTGTAGAATTCATTTAAGACATGAGCGAAACTTAAAATTGATAAGATTTAGGTGCGCTTTTACAACGGAGAATCATACGGTTTCTTTATGAGGAGTTAGTTGCACCTATGAATGATATAAATACTACTGCTGAATCATTGATCCTAGTTCCCTATCAAGTAGCACCACCAATAACGCTTGGCCATCCAAATTCCCTTTTGATTCCAAGTGCAACTGACCTTGAATATTCTTTAAGCCCCTAGTGATGGATCGACCTGGTACCTAAAGGTTGGTTTCAAATTTAGATTTCTGGCTTATATTGGTTGACCTTCAATAGCTCTTGGGTGATTTTGAAATCTTAGGATACAATGATGTATATATATTATGATTGATATCGCGAAGGTAAAGGGACTCTAAACCGCAACGTTAGCTTGGTAGGATAGGGGTATAGTTGACGTCGATTCATCATTTTTAACATCAATAATTCAAAACCAAACGTGAAACTTTGTTTTCATTCCGATTCTTTATGCAATATGGATAGATTTACGAATTTAAAGACTAAACGAAAAAATTTACGATGTATGACATTTCACGTGGTCAATTAATTAATTTATTGACCGAAATATATGATTAAATTAGGCAGGATTGTAGAAAAAGAAATGGTTGAATCAAAATAATTCCTTCTTAATTTGCAATTTTGTTAGAGGGTACTATGAATGTTCTACCATGTTCCATTTACACACTAAAGGAGTGATACAAGATATAAGGTGTGCAGTTAAGCCAACATTTCTATTTGCAAATAAGGGGTTTCCAAGTGCAAGCCCAAGTACTTATAACATCTCAGGTGGTAGTTGCTAACTTACTAGGTTCAGTCGATATAGTCGTTCAGAATCATTGATCCTATTTCCCTATCGAGCAGCAGCACCTGTTAAAAACAAAGAGAAGAATTCTCAATTTATCCTAAGATCCGCTTTTGTCCGATCCATGTCATAGATCTGATAAAAGCCAGACTAACCAATCAAGTACCTCGTATTTTACTGTGGAGGCACTTTCAGCAGTTTATTGCTTATTGCTTTATTGTGTATTTTACCTACTTGATAGCTTAATCTGGCTTTTATGGAGGCACTTTCAACAATATATTTCTGTAGTGTAATTCAAATATAATAAATATTAATATCGTACACATATTTCGCTTGCTCTTTTTTTCTTTGTACACTATATCATACATATCATCAATAAATATATTTATATAAATCATGTTCCGCAAGCATTGGAATACGATTCATGGGCTTACCTAATTTTGAATTTAAATCTTAGATATTTAGAGCCTTATTTTGTTATTTATTTGTATTCAAAGTTACTCAAAGATGACCTTCTATGGCTAAGCATACTAAACATGATACAACAACAACAATTACTAATTTATCTGCCAATATATTACTGAAAAGTCGAAAACTCAGTGATTCTACAAGGTAAACGCTCACCTGAACTGTTAGAAAAAAATAAATAGGAATAGAGATAGAATAAAAGTAACCCGAAAACTCAGTGATTCTGAATTTTCTGATCTTGACATTCAAATTTGCCAAATTTGTTTGTTTACTATAATTTAACAAAAGGCATTAAACGATATATCAAAACGATGCATGAAGTGTGGAGTTGTTAGTGCATTCCAAGTATGTCTGTCTAGTAGGAGTGAAGTGTGGAGTTGATATAATTTAAAGATTGAGAAGAGGTAGTGCCAAAGCAGTAAAAGAATGTAACTTTTCAAGTTTCTAGGATTACAAAAAGGTATTATCAAATAAAACTGCTAATGCCATGACGTAAATTGTTGAAAGCGCCTCCATAAAAGCCAAACTAAGCAATGAAGTACCTTGTATTTTATGCCTAACCTAACCTAACCTACATGATTTTTAATTGTGTTAATCATTATCTCACATCAGTTCAAATGAAATGATTCATTAAAGAGGAATCATGCCATATCGAGATTTGATCATTGATTGATACAATTTTTATTTTGGTTAATTGTTGAATAGGCTAGAATGAAATAACAATGGTTTTGGAGAGATAGTCGGTGTGGAAGCAAACCAACATTTCTATTGGCAAATAGGAGGTTTACAAGTGTTGACAGACGGCTAGAATTTCTTCGATTATGTTGTAGAATTCATTTAAGACATGAGCGAAACTTAAAATTGATAAGATTTAGGTGCGCTTTTACAACGGAGAATCATACGGTTTCTTTATGAGGAGTTAGTTGCACCTATGAATGATATAAATACTACTGCTGAATCATTGATCCTAGTTCCCTATCAAGTAGCACCACCAATAACGCTTGGCCATCCAAATTCCCTTTTGATTCCAAGTGCAACTGACCTTGAATATTCTTTAAGCCCCTAGTGATGGATCGACCTGGTACCTAAAGGTTGGTTTCAAATTTAGATTTCTGGCTTATATTGGTTGACCTTCAATAGCTCTTGGGTGATTTTGAAATCTTAGGATACAATGATGTATATATATTATGATTGATATCGCGAAGGTAAAGGGACTCTAAACCGCAACGTTAGCTTGGTAGGATAGGGGTATAGTTGACGTCGATTCATCATTTTTAACATCAATAATTCAAAACCAAACGTGAAACTTTGTTTTCATTCCGATTCTTTATGCAATATGGATAGATTTACGAATTTAAAGACTAAACGAAAAAATTTACGATGTATGACATTTCACGTGGTCAATTAATTAATTTATTGACCGAAATATATGATTAAATTAGGCAGGATTGTAGAAAAAGAAATGGTTGAATCAAAATAATTCCTTCTTAATTTGCAATTTTGTTAGAGGGTACTATGAATGTTCTACCATGTTCCATTTACACACTAAAGGAGTGATACAAGATATAAGGTGTGCAGTTAAGCCAACATTTCTATTTGCAAATAAGGGGTTTCCAAGTGCAAGCCCAAGTACTTATAACATCTCAGGTGGTAGTTGCTAACTTACTAGGTTCAGTCGATATAGTCGTTCAGAATCATTGATCCTATTTCCCTATCGAGTAGCAGCACCTATTAAAAACAAAGAGAAGAATTCTCAATTTATCCTAAGATCCGCTTTTGTCCGATCCATGTCATAGATCTGATAAAAGCCAGACTAACCAATCAAGTACCTCGTATTTTACTGTGGAGGCACTTTCAGCAATTTATTGCTTATTGCTTTATTGTGTATTTTACCTACTTGATAGCTTAATCTGGCTTTTATGGAGGCACTTTCAACAATATATTTCTGTAGTGTAACTCAAATATAATAAATATTAATATCGTACACATATTTCGCTTGCTCTTTTTTTCTTTGTACACTATATCATACATATCATCAATAAATATATTTATATAAATCATGTTCCGCAAGCATTGGAATACGATTCATGGGCTTACCTAATTTTGAATTTAAATCTTAGATATTTAGAGCCTTATTTTGTTATTTATTTGTATTCAAAGTTACTCAAAGATGACCTTCTATGGCTAAGCATACTAAACATGATACAACAACAACAATTACTAATTTATCTGCCAATATATTACTGAAAAGTCGAAAACTCAGTGATTCTACAAGGTAAACGCTCACCTGAACTGTTAGAAAAAAATAAATAGGAATAGAGATAGAATAAAAGTAACCCGAAAACTCAGTGATTCTGAATTTTCTGATCTTGACATTCAAATTTGCCAAATTTGTTTGTTTACTATAATTTAACAAAAGGCATTAAACGATATATCAAAACGATGCATGAAGTGTGGAGTTGTTAGTGCATTCCAAGTATGTCTGTCCAGTAGGAGTGAAGTGTGGAGTTGATATAATTTAAAGATTGAGAAGAGGTAGGGCCAAAGCAGTAAAAGAATGTAACTTTTCAAGTTTCTAGGATTACAAAAAGGTATTATCAAATAAAACTGCTAATGCCATGACGTAAATTGTTGAAAGCGCCTCCATAAAAGCCAAACTAAGCAATGAAGTACCTTGTATTTTATGCCTAACCTAACCTAACCTACATGATTTTTAATTGTCTTAATCATTATCTCACATCAGTTCAAATGAAATGATTCATTAAAGAGGAATCATGCCATATCGAGATTTGATCATTGATTGATACAATTTTTATTTTGGTTAATTGTTGAATAGGCTAGAATGAAATAACAATGGTTTTGGAGAGATAGTCGGTGTGGAAGCAAACCAACATTTCTATTGGCAAATAGGAGGTTTACAAGTGTTGACAGACGGCTAGAATTTCTTCGAATATGTTGTAGAATTCATTTAAGACATGAGCGAAACTTAAAATTGATAAGATTTAGGTGCGCTTTTACAACGGAGAATCATACGGTTTCTTTATGAGGAGTTAGTTGCACCTATGAATGATATAAATACTACTGCTGAATCATTGATCCTAGTTCCCTATCAAGTAGCACCACCAATAACGCTTGGCCATCCAAATTCCCTTTTGATTCCAAGTGCAACTGACCTTGAATATTCTTTAAGCCCCTAGTGATGGATCGACCTGGTACCTAAAGGTTGGTTTCAAATTTAGATTTCTGGCTTATATTGGTTGACCTTCAATAGCTCTTGGGTGATTTTGAAATCTTAGGATACAATGATGTATATATATTATGATTGATATCGCGAAGGTAAAGGGACTCTAAACCGCAACGTTAGCTTGGTAGGATAGGGGTATAGTTGACGTCGATTCATCATTTTTAACATCAATAATTCAAAACCAAACGTGAAACTTTGTTTTCATTCCGATTCTTTATGCAATATGGATAGATTTACGAATTTAAAGACTAAACGAAAAAATTTACGATGTATGACATTTCACGTGGTCAATTAATTAATTTATTGACCGAAATATATGATTAAATTAGGCAGGATTGTAGAAAAAGAAATGGTTGAATCAAAATAATTCCTTCTTAATTTGCAATTTTGTTAGAGGGTACTATGAATGTTCTACCATGTTCCATTTACACACTAAAGGAGTGATACAAGATATAAGGTGTGCAGTTAAGCCAACATTTCTATTTGCAAATAAGGGGTTTCCAAGTGCAAGCCCAAGTACTTATAACATCTCAGGTGGTAGTTGCTAACTTACTAGGTTCAGTCGATATAGTCGTTCAGAATCATTGATCCTATTTCCCTATCGAGCAGCAGCACCTGTTAAAAACAAAGAGAAGAATTCTCAATTTATCCTAAGATCCGCTTTTGTCCGATCCATGTCATAGATCTGATAAAAGCCAGACTAACCAATCAAGTACCTCGTATTTTACTGTGGAGGCACTTTCAGCAGTTTATTGCTTATTGCTTTATTGTGTATTTTACCTACTTGATAGCTTAATCTGGCTTTTATGGAGGCACTTTCAACAATATATTTCTGTAGTGTAACTCAAATATAATAAATATTAATATCGTACACATATTTCGCTTGCTCTTTTTTTCTTTGTACACTATATCATACATATCATCAATAAATATATTTATATAAATCATGTTCCGCAAGCATTGGAATACGATTCATGGGCTTACCTAATTTTGAATTTAAATCTTAGATATTTAGAGCCTTATTTTGTTATTTATTTGTATTCAAAGTTACTCAAAGATGACCTTCTATGGCTAAGCATACTAAACATGATACAACAACAACAATTACTAATTTATCTGCCAATATATTACTGAAAAGTCGAAAACTCAGTGATTCTACAAGGTAAACGCTCACCTGAACTGTTAGAAAAAAATAAATAGGAATAGAGATAGAATAAAAGTAACCCGAAAACTCAGTGATTCTGAATTTTCTGATCTTGACATTCAAATTTGCCAAATTTGTTTGTTTACTATAATTTAACAAAAGGCATTAAACGATATATCAAAACGATGCATGAAGTGTGGAGTTGTTAGTGCATTCCAAGTATGTCTGTCCAGTAGGAGTGAAGTGTGGAGTTGATATAATTTAAAGATTGAGAAGAGGTAGTGCCAAAGCAGTAAAAGAATGTAACTTTTCAAGTTTCTAGGATTACAAAAAGGTATTATCAAATAAAACTGCTAATGCCATGACGTAAATTGTTGAAAGCGCCTCCATAAAAGCCAAACTAAGCAATGAAGTACCTTGTATTTTATGCCTAACCTAACCTAACCTACATGATTTTTAATTGTCTTAATCATTATCTCACATCAGTTCAAATGAAATGATTCATTAAAGAGGAATCATGCCATATCGAGATTTGATCATTGATTGATACAATTTTTATTTTGGTTAATTGTTGAATAGGCTAGAATGAAATAACAATGGTTTTGGAGAGATAGTCGGTGTGGAAGTAAACCAACATTTCTATTGGCAAATAGGAGGTTTACAAGTGTTGACAGACGGCTAGAATTTCTTCGAATATGTTGTAGAATTCATTTAAGACATGAGCGAAACTTAAAATTGATAAGATTTAGGTGCGCTTTTACAACGAAGAATCATACGGTTTCTTTATGAGGAGTTAGTTGCACCTATGAATGATATAAATACTACTGCTGAATCATTGATCCTAGTTCCCTATCAAGTAGCACCACCAATAACGCTTGGCCATCCAAATTCCCTTTTGATTCCAAGTGCAACTGACCTTGAATACTCTTTAAGCCCCTAGTGATGGATCGACCTGGTACCTAAAGGTTGGTTTCAAATTTAGATTTATGGCTTATAATGGTTGACTTTCAATAGCTCTTGGGTGATTTTGAAATCTTAGGATACAATGATGTATATATATTATGATTGATATCGCGAAGGTAAAGGGACTCTAAACCGCAACGTTAGCTTGGCAGGATAGGGGTATAGTTGACGTCGATTCATCATTTTTAACATCAATAATTCAAAACCAAACGTGAAACTTTGTTTTCATTCCGATTCTTTATGCAATATGGATAGATTTACGAATTTAAAGACTAAACGAAAAAATTTACGATGTATGACATTTCACGTGGTCAATTAATTAATTTATTGACCGAAATATATGATTAAATTAGGCAGGATTGTAGAAAAAGAAATGGTTGAATCAAAAAAATTCCTTCTTAATTTGCAATTTTGTTAGAGGGTACTATGAATGTTCTACCATGTTCCATTTACACACTAAAGGAGTGATACAAGATATAAGGTGTGCAGTTAAGCCAACATTTCTATTTGCAAATAAGGGGTTTCCAAGTGCAAGCCCAAGTACTTATAACATCTCAGGTGGTAGTTGCTAACTTACTAGGTTCAGTCGATATAGTCGTTCAGAATCATTGATCCTATTTCCCTATCGAGCAACAACACCTGTTAAAAACAAAGAGAAGAATTCTCAATTTATCCTAAGATCCGTTTTTGTCTGATCCATGTCATAGATCTGATGAAAGCCAGACTAACCAATCAAGTACCTCGTATTTTACTGTGGAGGCACTTTCAGCAATTTATTCTTATTGCTTTATTGTGTATTTTACCTACTTGATAGCTTAATCTGGCTTTTATGGAGGCACTTTCAACAATATATTTCTGTAGTGTAATTCAAATATAATAAATATTAATATCGTACACATATTTCGCTTGCTCTTTTTTTCTTTGTACACTATATCATACATATCATCAATAAATATATTTATATAAATCATGTTCCGCAAGCATTGGAATACGATTCATGGGCTTACCTAATTTTGAATTTAAATCTTAGATATTTAGAGCCTTATTTTGTTATTTATTTGTATTTAAAGTTACTCAAAGATGACCTTCTATGGCTAAGCATACTAAACATGATACAACAACAACAATTACTAATTTATCTGCCAATATATTACTGAAAAGTCGAAAACTCAGTGATTCTACAAGGTAAACGCTCACCTGACCTGTTAGAAAAAAATAAATAGGAATAGAGATAGAATAAAAGTAACCCGAAAACTCAGTGATTCTGAATTTTCTGATCGTGACATTCAAATTTGCCAAATTTGTTTGTTTACTATAATTTAACAAAAGGCATTAAACGATATATCAAAACGATGCATGAAGTGTGGAGTTGTTAGTGCATTCCAAGTATGTCTGGCCAGTAGGAGTGAAGTGTGGAGTTGATATAATTTAAAGATTGAGAAGAGGTAGGGCCAAAGCAGTAAAAGAATGTAACTTTTCAAGTTTCTAGGATTACAAAAAGGTATTATCAAATAAAACTGCTAATGCCATGACGTAAATTATTGAAAGCGCCTCCATAAAAGCCAAACTAAGCAATGAAGTACCTTGTATTTTATGCCTAACCTAACCTAACCGACATGATTTTTAATTGTCTTAATCATTATCTCACATCAGTTCAAATGAAATGATTCATTAAAGAGGAATCATGCCATATCGAGATTTGATCATTGATTGATACAATTTTTATTTTGGTTAATTGTTGAATAGGCTAGAATGAAATAACAATGGTTTTGGAGAGATAGTCGGTGTGGAAGTAAACCACGTTTTCTATTGGCAAATAGGAGGTTTACAAGTGTTGACAGACGGCTAGAATTTCTTCGAATATGTTGTAGAATTCATTTAAGACATGAGCGAAACTTAAAGTTGATAAGATTTAGGTGCGCTTTTACAACGGAGAATCATACGGTTTCTTTATGAGGAGTTAGTTGCACCTATGAATGATATAAATACTACTGCTGAATCATTGATCCTAGTTCCCTATCAAGTAGCACCACCAATAACGCTTGGCCATCCAAATTCCCTTTTGATTCCAAGTGCAACTGACCTTGAATATTCTTTAAGCCCCTAGTGATGGATCGACCTGGTACCTAAAGGTTGGTTTCAAATTTAGATTTATGGCTTATATTGGTTGACCTTCAATAGCTCTTGGGTGATTTTGAAATCTTAGGATACAATGATGTATATATATTATGATTGATATCGCGAGGGAAAAGGGAGTCTAAACCGCAACGTTAGCTTGGTAGGATAGGGGTATAGTTGACGTCGATTCATCATTTTTAACATCAATAATTCAAAACCAAACGTGAAACTTTGTTTTCATTCCGATTCTTTATGCAATATGGATAGATTTACGAATTTAAAGACTAAACGAAAAAATTTACTATGTATGACATTTCACGTGGTCAATTAATTAATTTGTTGACCGAAATATATGATTAAATTAGGCAGGATTGTAGAAAAAGAAATGGTTGAATCAAAATAATTCCTTCTTAATTTGCAATTTTGTTAGAGGGTACTATGAATGTTCTACTATGTTCCATTTACACACTAAAGGAGTGATACAAGATATAAGGTGTGCAGTTAAGCCAACATTTCTATTTGCAAATAAGGGGTTTCCAAGTGCAAGCCCAAGTACTTATAACATCTCAGGTGGTAGTTGCTAACTTACTAGGTTCAGTAGATATAGTCGTTGAGAATCATTGATCCTATTTCCCTATCGAGCAGCAGCACCTGTTAAAAACAAAGAGAAGAATTCTCAATTTATCCTAAGATCCGCTTTTGTCCGATCCATGTCATAGATCTGATAAAAGCCAGACTAACCAATCAAGTACCTCGTATTTTACTGTGGAGGCACTTTCAGCAATTTTTTGCTTTATTGTGTATTTTACCTACTTGATAGCTTAATCTGGCTTTTATGGAGGCACTTTCAACAATATATTTCTGTAGTGTAATTCAAATATAATAAATATTAATATCGTACACATATTTCGCTTGCTCTTTTTTTCTTTGTACACTATATCATACATATCATCAATAAATATATTTATATAAATCATGTTCCGCAAGCATTGGAATACGATTCATGGGCTTACCTAATTTTGAATTTAAATCTTAGATATTTAGAGCCTTATTTTGTTATTTATTTGTATTCAAAGTTACTCAAAGATGACCTTCTATGGCTAAGCATACTAAACATGATACAACAACAACAATTACTAATTTATCTGCCAATATATTACTGAAAAGTCGAAAACTCAGTGATTCTACAAGGTAAACGCTCACCTGACCTGTTAGGAAAAAATAAATCGGAATAGAGATAGAATAAAAGTAACCCGAAAACTCAGTGATTCTGAATTTTCTGATCGTGACATTCAAATTTGCCAAATTTGTTTGTTTAGTATAATTTAACAAAAGGCATTAAACGATATATCAAAACGATGCATGAAGTGTGGAGTTGTTAGTGCATTCCAAGTATGTCTGGCCAGTAGGAGTGAAGTGTGGAGTTGATATAATTTAAAGATTGAGAAGAGGTAGGGCCAAAGCAGTAAAAAAATGTAACTTTTATCAAATAAAACTGCTAATGCCATGACGTAAATTGTTGAAAGCGCCTCCATAAAAGCCAAACTAAGCAATGAAGTACCTTGTATTTTATGCCTAACCTAACCTAACCTACATGATTTTTAATTGTCTTAATCATTATCTCACATCAGTTCAAATGAAATGATTCATTAAAGAGGAATCATGCCATATCGAGATTTGATCATTGATTGATACAATTTTTATTTTGGTTAATTGTTGAATAGGCTAGAATGAAATAACAATGGTTTTGGAGAGATAGTCGGTGTGGAAGTAAACCAACATTTCTATTGGCAAATAGGAGGTTTACAAGTGTTGACAGACGGCTAGAATTTCTTCAAATATGTTGTAGAATTCATTTAAGACATGAGCGAAACTTAAAGTTGATAAGATTTAGGTGCGCTTTTACAACGGAGAATCATACGGTTTCTTTATGAGGAGTTAGTTGCACCTATGAATGATATAAATACTACTGCTGAATCATTGATCCTAGTTCCCTATCAAGTAGCACCACCAATAACGCTTGGCCATCCAAATTCCCTTTTGATTCCAAGTGCAACTGACCTTGAATATTCTTTAAGCCCCTAGTGATGGATCGACCTGGTACCTAAAGGTTGGTTTCAAATTTAGATTTATGGCTTATATTGGTTGACCTTCAATAGCTCTTGGGTGATTTTGAAATCTTAGGATACAATGATGTATATATATTATGATTGATATCGCGAAGGTAAAGGGACTCTAAACCGCAACGTTAGCTTGGTAGGATAGGGGTATAGTTGACGTTGATTCATCATTTTTAACATCAATAATTCAAAACCAAACGTGAAACTTTGTTTTCATTCCGATTCTTTATGCAATATGGATAGATTTACGAATTTAAAGACTAAACGAAAAAATTTACGATGTATGACATTTCACGTGGTCAATTAATTAATTTATTGACCGAAATATATGATTAAATTAGGCAGGATTGTAGAAAAAGAAATGGTTGAATCAAAATAATTCCTTCTTAATTTGCAATTTTGTTAGAGGGTACTATGAATGTTCTACCATGTTCCATTTACACACTAAAGGAGTGATACAAGATATAAGGTGTGCAGTTAAGCCAACATTTCTATTTGCAAATAAGGGGTTTCCAAGTGCAAGCCCAAGTACTTATAACATCTCAGGTGGTAGTTGCTAACTTACTAGGTTCAGTCGATATAGTCGTTCAGAATCATTGATCCTATTTCCCTATCGAGCAGCAGCACCTGTTAAAAACAAAGAGAAGAATTCTCAATTTATCCTAAGATCCGCTTTTGTCCGATCCATGTCATAGATCTGATAAAAGCCAGACTAACCAATCAAGTACCTCGTATTTTACTGTGGAGGCACTTTCAGCAATTTTTTGCTTTATTGCTTTATTGTGTATTTTACCTACTTGATAGCTTAATCTGGCTTTTATGGAGGCACTTTCAACAATATATTTCTGTAGTGTAATTCAAATATAATAAATATTAATATCGTACACATATTTCGCTTGCTCTTTTTTTCTTTGTACACTATATCATACATATCATCAATAAATATATTTATATAAATCATGTTCCGCAAGCATTGGAATACGATTCATGGGCTTACCTAATTTTGAATTTAAATCTTAGATATTTAGAGCCTTATTTTGTTATTTATTTGTATTCAAAGTTACTCAAAGATGACCTTCTATGGCTAAGCATACTAAACATGATACAACAACAACAATTACTAATTTATCTGCCAATATATTACTGAAAAGTCGAAAACTCAGTGATTCTACAAGGTAAACGCTCACCTGACCTGTTAGAAAAAAATAAATAGGAATAGAGATAGAATAAAAGTAACCCGAAAACTCAGTGATTCTGAATTTTCTGATCGTGACATTCAAATTTGCCAAATTTGTTTGTTTACTATAATTTAACAAAAGGCATTAAACGATATATCAAAACGATGCATGAAGTGTGGAGTTGTTAGTGCATTCCAAGTATGTCTGGCCAGTAGGAGTGAAGTGTGGAGTTGATATAATTTAAAGATTGAGAAGAGGTAGGGCCAAAGCAGTAAAAGAATGTAACTTTTCAAGTTTCTAGGATTACAAAAAGGTATTATCAAATAAAACTGCTAATGCCATGACGTAAATTGTTGAAAGCGCCTCCATAAAAGCCAAACTAAGCAATGAAGTACCTTGTATTTTATGCCTAACCTAACCTAACCTACATGATTTTTAATTGTCTTAATCATTATCTCACATCAGTTCAAATGAAATGATTCATTAAAGAGGAATCATGCCATATCGAGATTTGATCATTGATTGATACAATTTTTATTTTGGTTAATTCTTGAATAGGCTAGAATGAAATAACAATGGTTTTTGAGAGATAGTCCGTGTGGAAGTAAACCAACATTTCTATTGGCAAATAGGAGGTTTACAAGTGTTGACAGACGGCTAGAATTTCTTCGAATATGTTGTAGAATTCATTTAAGACATGAGCGAAACTTAAAGTTGATAAGATTTAGGTGCGCTTTTACAACGGAGAATCATACGGTTTCTTTATGAGGAGTTAGTTGCACCTATGAATGATATAAATACTACTGCTGAATCATTGATCCTAGTTCCCTATCAAGTAGCACCACCAATAACGCTTGGCCATCCAAATTCCCTTTTGATTCCAAGTGCAACTGACCTTGAATATTCTTTAAGCCCATAGTGATGGATCGACCTGGTACCTAAAGGTTGGTTTCAAATTTAGATTTATGGCTTATATTGGTTGACCTTCAATAGCTCTTGGGTGATTTTAAAATCTTAGGATACAATGATGTATATATATTATGATTGATATCGCGAAGGTAAAGGGACTCTAAACCGCAACGTTAGCTTGGTAGGATAGGGGTATAGTTGACGTCGATTCATCATTTTTAACATCAATAATTCAAAACCAAACGTGAAACTTTGTCTTCATTCCGATTCTTTATGCAATATGGATAGATTTACGAATATTAAGACTAAACGAAAAAATTTACGATGTATGACATTTCACGTGGTCAATTAATTAATTTATTGACCGAAATATATGATTAAATTAGGCAGGATTGTAGAAAAAGAAATGGTTGAATCAAAATAATTCCTTCTTAATTTGCAATTTTGTTAGAGGGTACTATGAATGTTCTACCATGTTCCATTTACACACTAAAGGAGTGATACAAGATATAAGGTGTGCAGTTAAGCCAACATTTCTATTTGCAAATAAGGGGTTTCCAAGTGCAAGCCCAAGTACTTATAACATCTCAGGTGGTAGTTGCTAACTTACTAGGTTCAGTCGATTTAGTCGTTCAGAATCATTGATCCTATTTCCCTATCGAGCAGCAGCACCTGTTAAAAACAAAGAGAAGAATTCTCAATTTATCCTAAGATCCGCTTTTGTCCGATCCATGTCATAGATCTGATAAAAGCCAGACTAACCAATCAAGTACCTCGTATTTTACTGTGGAGGCACTTTCAGCAATTTATTGCTTATTGCTTTATTGTGTATTTTACCTACTTGATAGCTTAATCTGGCTTTTATGGAGGCACTTTCAACAATATATTTCTGTAGTGTAATTCAAATATAATAAATATTAATATCGTACACATATTTCGCTTGCTCTTTTTTTCTTTGTACACTATATCATACATATCATCAATAAATATATTTATATAAATCATGTTCCGCAAGCATTGGAATACGATTCATGGGCTTACCTAATTTTGAATTTAAATCTTAGATATTTAGAGCCTTATTTTGTTATTTATTTGTATTCAAAGTTACTCAAAGATGACCTTCTATGGCTAAGCATACTAAACATGATACAACTACAACAATTACTAATTTATCTGCCAATATATTACTGAAAAGTCGAAAACTCAGTGATTCTACAAGGTAAACGCTCACCTGACCTGTTAGAAAAAAATAAATAGGAATAGAGATAGAATAAAAGTAACCCGAAAACTCAGTGATTCTGAATTTTCTGATCTTGACATTCAAATTTTCCAAATTTGTTTGTTTACTATAATTTAACAAAAGCCATTAAACGATATATCAAAACGATGCATGAAGTGTGGAGTTGTTAGTGCATTCCAAGTATGTCTGTCCAGTAGGAGTGAAGTGTGGAGTTGATATAATTTAAAGATTGAGAAGAGGTAGTGCCAAAGCAGTAAAAGAATGTAACTTTTCAAGTTTCTAGGATTACAAAAAGGTATTATCAAATAAAACTGCTAATGCCATGACGTAAATTGTTGAAAGCGCCTCCATAAAAGCCAAACTAAGCAATGAAGTACCTTGTATTTTATGCCTAACCTAACCTAACCTACATGATTTTTAATTGTCTTAATCATTATCTCACATCAGTTCAAATGAAATGATTCATTAAAGAGGAATCATGCCATATCGAGATTTGATCATTGATTGATACAATTTTTATTTTGGTTAATTGTTGAATAGGCTAGAATGAAATAACAATGGTTTTGGAGAGATAGTCGGTGTGGAAGTAAACCAACATTTCTATTGGCAAATAGGAGGTTTACAAGTGTTGACAGACGGCTAGAATTTCTTCGAATATGTTGTAGAATTCATTTAAGACATGAGCGAAACTTAAAATTGATAAGATTTAGGTGCGCTTTTACAACGGAGAATCATACGGTTTCTTTATGAGTAGTTAGTTGCACCTATGAATGATATAAATACTACTGCTGAATCATTGATCCTAGTTCCCTATCAAGTAGCACCACCAATAACGCTTGGCCATCCAAATTCCCTTTTGATTCCAAGTGCAACTGACCTTGAATATTCTTTAAGCCCCTAGTGATGGATCGACCTGGTACCTAAAGGCTGGTTTCAAATTTAGATTTATGGCTTATATTGGTTGACCTTCAATAGCTCTTGGGTGATTTTAAAATCTTAGGATACAATGATGTATATATATTATGATTGATATCGCGAAGGTAAAGGGACTCTAAACCGCAACGTTAGCTTGGTAGGATAGGGGTATAGTTGACGTCCATTCATCATTTTTAACATCAATAATTCAAAACCAAACGTGAAACTTTGTTTTCATTCCGATTCTTTATGCAATATGGATAGATTTACGAATATTAAGACTAAACGAAAAAATTTACGATGTATGACATTTCACGTGGTCAATTAATTAATTTATTGACCGAAATATATGATTAAATTAGGCAGGATTGTAGAAAAAGAAATGGTTGAATCAAAATAATTCCTTCTTAATTTGCAATTTTGTTAGAGGGTACTATGAATGTTCTACCATGTTCCATTTACACACTAAAGGAGTGATACAAGATATAAGGTGTGCAGTTAAGCCAACATTTCTATTTGCAAATAAGGGGTTTCCAAGTGCAAGCCCAAGTACTTATAACATCTCAGGTGGTAGTTGCTAACTTACTAGGTTCAGTCGATTTAGTCGTTCAGAATCATTGATCCTATTTCCCTATCGAGCAGCAGCACCTGTTAAAAACAAAGAGAAGAATTCTCAATTTATCCTAAGATCCGCTTTTGTCCGATCCATGTCATAGATCTGATAAAAGCCAGACTAACCAATCAAGTACCTCGTATTTTACTGTGGAAGCACTTTCAGCAATTTATTGCTTATTGCTTTATTGTGTATTTTACCTACTTGATAGCTTAATCTGGCTTTTATGGAGGCACTTTCAACAATATATTTCTGTAGTGTAATTCAAATATAATAAATATTAATATCGTACACATATTTCGCTTGCTCTTTTTTTCTTTATACACTATATCATACATATCATCAATAAATATATTTATATAAATCATGTTCCGCAAGCATTGGAATACGATTCATGGGCTTACCTAATTTTGAATTTAAATCTTAGATATTTAGAGCCTTATTTTGTTATTTATTTGTATTCAAAGTTACTCAAAGATGACCTTCTATGGCTAAGCATACTAAACATGATACAACTACAACAATTACTAATTTATCTGCCAATATATTACTGAAAAGTCGAAAACTCAGTGATTCTACAAGGTAAACGCTCACCTGACCTGTTAGAAAAAAATAAATAGGAATAGAGATAGAATAAAAGTAACCCGAAAACTCAGTGATTCTGAATTTTCGGATCTTGACATTCACATTTTCCAAATTTGTTTGTTTACTATAATTTAACAAAAGGCATTAAACGATATATCAAAACGATGCATGAAGTGTGGAGTTGTTAGTGCATTCCAAGTATGTCTGTCCAGTAGGAGTGAAGTGTGGAGTTGATATAATTTAAAGATTGAGAAGAGGTAGTGCCAAAGCAGTAAAAGAATGTAACTTTTCAAGTTTCTAGGATTACAAAAAGGTATTATCAAATAAAACTGCTAATGCCATGACGTAAATTGTTGAAAGCGCCTCCATAAAAGCCAAACTAAGCAATGAAGTACCTTGTATTTTATGCCTAACCTAACCTAACCTACATGATTTTTAATTGTCTTAATCATTATCTCACATCAGTTCAAATGAAATGATTCATTAAAGAGGAATCATGCCATATCGAGATTTGATCATTGATTGATACAATTTTTATTTTGGTTAATTGTTGAATAGGCTAGAATGAAATAACAATGGTTTTGGATATATAGTTGGTGTGGAAGTAAACCAACATTTCTATTGGCAAATAGGAGGTTTACAAGTGTTGACAGACGGCTAGAATTTCTTCGAATATGTTGTAGAATTCATTTAAGACATGAGCGAAACTTAAAATTGATAAGATTTAGGTGCGCTTTTACAACGGAGAATCATACCGTTTCTTTATGAGGAGTTAGTTGCACCTATGAATGATATAAATACTACTGCTGAATCATTGATCCTAGTTCCCTATCAAGTAGCTCCACCAATAACGCTTGGCCATCCAAATTCCCTTTTGATTCCAAGTGCAACTGACCTTGAATATTCTTTAAGCCCCTAGTGATGGATCGACCTGGTACCTAAAGGTTGGTTTCAAATTTAGATTTATGGCTTATATTGGTTGACCTTCAATAGCTCTTGGGTGATTTTGAAATCTTAGGATACAATGATGTATATATATTATGATTGATATCGCGAAGGTAAAGGGACTCTAAACTGCAACGTTAGCTTGGTAGGATAGGGGTATAGTTGACGTCGATTCATCATTTTTAACATCAATAATTCAAAACCAAACGTGAAACTTTGTTTTCATTCCGATTCTTTATGCAATATGGATAGATTTACGAATTTAAAGACTAAACGAAAAAATTTACGATGTATGACATTTCACGTGGTCAATTAATTAATTTATTGACCGAAATCTATGATTAAATTAGGCAGGATTGTAGAAAAAGAAAAGGTTGAATCAAAATAATTCCTTCTTAATTTGCAATTTTGTTAGAGGGTACTATGAATGTTCTACCATGTTCCATTTACACACTAAAGGAGTGATACAAGATATAAGGTGTGCAGTTAAGCCAACATTTCTATTTGCAAATAAGGGGTTTCCAAGTGCAAGCCCAAGTACTTATAACATCTCAGGTGGTAGTTGCTAACTTACTAGGTTCAGTCGATATAGTCGTTCAGAATCATTGATCCTATTTCCCTATCGAGCAGCAGCACCTGTTAAAAACAAAGAGAAGAATTCTCAATTTATCCTAAGATCCGCTTTTGTCCGATCCATGTCATAGATCTGATAAAAGCCAGACTAACCAATCAAGTACCTCGTATTTTACTGTGGAGGCACTTTCAGCAATTTATTGCTTATTGATTTATTGTGTATTTTACCTACTTGATAGCTTAATCTGGCTTTTATGGAGGCACTTTCAACAATATATTTCTGTAGTGTAATTCAAATATAATAAATATTAATATCGTACACATATTTCGCTTGCTCTTTTTTTCTTTGTACACTATATCATACATATCATCAATAAATATATTTATATAAATCATGTTCTGCAAGCATTGGAATACGATTCATGGGCTTACCTAATTTTGAATTTAAATCTTAGATATTTAAAGCCTTATTTTGTTATTTATTTGGATTCAAAGTTACTCAAAGATGACCTTCTATGGCTAAGCATACTAAACATGATACAACAACAACAATTACTAATTTATCTGCCAATATATTACCGAAAAGTCGAAAACTCAGTGATTCTACAAGGTAAACGCTCACCTGACCTGTTAGAAAAAAATAAATAGGAATAGAGATAGAATAAAAGTAACCCGAAAACTCAGTGATTCTGAATTTTCTGATCTTGACATTCAAATTTGCCAAATTTGTTTGTTTACTATAATTTAACAAAAAGCATTAAACGATATATCAAAACGATCCATGAAGTGTGGAGTTGTTAATGCATTCCAAGTATGTCTGTCCAGTAGGAGTGAAGTGTGGAGTTGATATAATTTAAAGATTGAGAAGAGGTAGGGCCAAAGCAGTAAAAGAATGTAACTTTTCAAGTTTCTAGGATTACAAAAAGGTATTATCAAATAAAACTGCTAATGCCATGACGTAAATTGTTGAAAGCGCCTCCATAAAAGCCAAACTAAGCAATGAAGTACCTTGTATTTTATGCCTAACCTAACCTAACCTACATGATTTTTAATTGTCTTAATCATTATCTCACATCAGTTCAAATGAAATGATTCATTAAAGAGGAATCATGCCATATCGAGATTTGATCATTGATTGATACAATTTTTATTTTGGTTAATTGTTGAATAGGCTAGAATGAAATAACAATGGTTTTGGAGAGATAGTCGGTGTGGAAGTAAACCAACATTTCTATTGGCAAATAGGTGGTTTACAAGTGTTGACAGACGGCTAGAATTTCTTCGAATATGTTGTAGAATTCATTTAAGACATGAGCAAAACTTAAAATTGATAAGATTTAGGTGCGCTTTTACAACGGAGAATCATACGGTTTCTTTATGAGGAGTTAGTTGCACCTATGAATGATATAAATACTACTGCTGAATCATTGATCCTAGTTCCCTATCAAGTAGCACCACCAATAACGCTTGGCCAACCAAATTCCCTTTTGATTCCAAGTGCAACTGACCTTGAATATTCTTTAAGCCCCTAGTGATGGATCGACCTGGTACCTAAAGGTTGGTTTCAAATTTAGATTTATGGCTTATATTGGTTGACCTTCAATAGCTCTTGGGTGATTTTGAAATCTTAGGATACAATGATGTATATATATTATGATTGATATCGCGAAGGTAAAGGGACTCTAAACCGCAACGTTAGCTTGGTAGGATAGGGGTATAGTTGACGTCGATTCATCATTTTTAACATCAATAATTCAAAACCAAACGTGAAACTTTGTTTTCATTCCGATTCTTTATGCAATATGGATAGATTTACGAATTTAAAGACTAAACGAAAAAATTTACGATGTATAACATTTCACGTGGTCAATTAATTAATTTATTGACCGAAATATATGATTAAATTAGGCAGGATTGTAGAAAAAGAAATGGTTGAATCAAAATAATTCCTTCTTAATTTGCAATTTTGTTAGAGGGTACTATGAATGTTCTACCATGTTCCATTTACACACTAAAGGAGTGATACAAGATATAAGGTGTGCAGTTAAGCCAACATTTCTATTTGCAAATAAGGGGTTTCCAAGTGCAAGCCCAAGTACTTATAACATCTCAGGTGGTAGTTGCTAACTTACTAGGTTCAGTCGATATAGTCGTTCAGAATCATTGATCCTATTTCCCTATCGAGCAGCAGCACCTGTTAAAAACAAAGAGAAGAATTCTCAATTTATCCTAAGATCCGCTTTTGTCCGATCCATGTCATAGATCTGATAAAAGCCAGACTAACCAATCAAGTACCTCGTATTTTACTGTGGAGGCACTTTCAGCAATTTATTGCTTATTGCTTTATTGTGTATTTTACCTACTTGATAGCTTAATCTGGCTTTTATGGAGGCACTTTCAACAATATATTTCTGTAGTGTAATTCAAATATAATAAATATTAATATCGTACACATATTTCGCTTGCTCTTTTTTTCTTTGTACACTATATCATACATATCATCAATAAATATATTTATATAAATCATGTTCCGCAAGCATTGGAATACGATTCATGGGCTTACCTAATTTTGAATTTAAATCTTAGATATTTAAAGCCTTATTTTGTTATTTATTTGGATTCAAAGTTACTCAAAGATGACCTTCTATGGCTAAGCATACTAAACATGATACAACAACAACAATAACTAATTTATCTGCCAATATATTACCGAAAAGTCGAAAACTCAGTGATTCTACAAGGTAAACGCTCACCTGACCTGTTAGAAAAAAATAAATAGGAATAGAGATAGAATAAAAGTAACCCGAAAACTCAGTGATTCTGAATTTTCTGATCTTGACATTCAAATTTGCCAAATTTGTTTGTTTACTATAATTTAACAAAAAGCATTAAACGATATATCAAAACGATCCATGAAGTGTGGAGTTGTTAATGCATTCCAAGTATGTCTGTCCAGTAGGAGTGAAGTGTGGAGTTGATATAATTTAAAGATTGAGAAGAGGTAGGGCCAAAGCAGTAAAAGAATGTAACTTTTCAAGTTTCTAGGATTACAAAAAGGTATTATCAAATAAAACTGCTAATGCCATGACGTAAATTGTTGAAAGCGCCTCCATAAAAGCCAAACTAAGCAATGAAGTACCTTGTATTTTATGCCTAACCTAACATACATGATTTTTAATTGTCTTAATCATTATCTCGCATCAGTTCAAATGAAATGATTCATTAAAGAGAAATCATGCCATATCGAGATTTGATCAGTGATGGATACAATTTTTATTTTGGTTAATTGTTGAATAGGCTAGAATGAAATAACAATGGTTTTGGAGAGATAGTCGGTGTGGAAGTAAACCAACATTTCTATTGGCAAATAGGTGGTTTACAAGTGTTGACAGACGGCTAGAATTTCTTCGAATATGTTGTAGAATTCATTTAAGACATGAGCAAAACTTAAAATTGATAAGATTTAGGTGCGCTTTTACAACGGAGAATCATACGGTTTCTTTATGAGGAGTTAGTTGCACCTATGAATGATATAAATACTACTGCTGAATCATTGATCCTAGTTCCCTATCAAGTAGCACCACCAATAACGCTTGGCCAACCAAATTCCCTTTTGATTCCAAGTGCAACTGACCTTGAATATTCTTTAAGCCCCTAGTGATGGATCGACCTGGTACCTAAAGGTTGGTTTCAAATTTAGATTTATGGCTTATATTGGTTGACCTTCAATAGCTCTTGGGTGATTTTGAAATCTTAGGATACAATGATGTATATATATTATGATTGATATCGCGAAGGTAAAGGGACTCTAAACCGCAACGTTAGCTTGGTAGGATAGGGGTATAGTTGACGTCGATTCATCATTTTTAACATCAATAATTCAAAACCAAACGTGAAACTTTGTTTTCATTCCGTTTCTTTATGCAATATGGATCGATTTACGAATTTAAAGACTAAACGAAAAAATTTACGATGTATGACATTTCACGTGGTCAATTAATTAATTTATTGACCGAAATATATGATTAAATTAGGCAGGATTGTAGAAAAAGAAATGGTTGAATCAAAATAATTCCTTCTTAATTTGCAATTTTGTTAGAGGGTACTATGAATGTTCTACGATGTTCCATTTACACACTAAAGGAGTGATACAAGATATAAGGTGTGCAGTTAAGCCAACATTTCTATTTGCAAATAAGGGGTTTCCAAGTGCAAGCCCAAGTACTTATAACATCTCAGGTGGTAGTTGCTAACTTACTAGGTTCAGTCGATATAGTCGTTCAGAATCATTGATCCTATTTCCCTATCGAGCAGCAGCACCTGTTAAAAACAAAGAGAAGAATTCTCAATTTATCCTAAGATCCGCTTTTGTCCGATCCATGTCATAGATCTGATAAAAGCCAGACTAACCAATCAAGTACCTCGTATTTTACTGTGGAGGCACTTTCAGCAATTTATTGCTTATTGCTTTATTGTGTATTTTACCTACTTGATAGCTTAATCTGGCTTTTATGGAGGCACTTTCAACAATATATTTCTGTAGTGTAATTCAAATATAATAAATATTAATATCGTACACATATTTCGCTTGCTCTTTTTTTCTTTGTACACTATATCATACATATCATCAATAAATATATTTATATAAATCATGTTCCGCAAGCATTGGAATACGATTCATGGGCTTACCTAATTTTGAATTTAAATCTTAGATATTTAAAGCCTTATTTTGTTATTTATTTGGATTCAAAGTTACTCAAAGATGACCTTCTATGGCTAAGCATACTAAACATGATACAACAACAACAATTACTAATTTATCTGCCAATATATTACTGAAAAGTCGAAAACTCAGTGATTCTACAAGGTAAACGCTCACCTGACCTGTTAGAAAAAAATAAATAGGAATAGAGATAGAATAAAAGTAACCCGAAAACTCAGTGATTCTGAATTTTCTGATCTTGACATTCAAATTTGCCAAATTTGTTTGTTTACTATAATTTAACAAAAAGCATTAAACGATATATCAAAACGATGCATGAAGTGTGGAGTTGTTAGTGCATTCCAAGTATGTCTGTCCAGTAGGAGTGAAGTGTGGAGTTGATATAATTTAAAGATTGAGAAGAGGTAGGGCCAAAGCAGTAAAAGAATGTAACTTTTCAAGTTTCTAGGATTACAAAAAGGTATTATCAAATAAAACTGCTAATGCCATGACGTAAATTGTTGAAAGCGCCTCCATAAAAGCCAAACTAAGCAATGAAGTACCTTGTATTTTATGCCTAACCTAACCTAACCTAACCTGCATGATTTTTAATTGTCTTAATCATTATCTCACATCAGTTCAAATGAAATGATTCATTAAAGAGGAATCATGCCATATCGAGATTTGATCATTGATTGATACAATTTTTATTTTGGTTAATTGTTGAATAGGCTAGAATGAAATAACAATGGTTTTGGAGAGATAGTCGGTGTGGAAGTAAACCAACATTTCTATTGGCAAATAGGAGGTTTACAAGTGTTGACAGACGGCTAGAATTTCTTCGAATATGTTGTAGAATTCATTTAAGACATGAGCGAAACTTAAAATTGATAAGATTTAGGTGTGCTTTTACAACGGAGAATCATACGGTTTCTTTATGAGGAGTTAGTTGCACCTATGAATGATATAAATACTACTACTGAATCATTGATCCTAGTTCCCTATCAAGTAGCACCACCAATAACGCTTGGCCATCCAAATTCCCTTTTGATTCCAAGTGCAACTGACCTTGAATATTCTTTAAGCCCCTAGTGATGGATTGACCTGGTACCTAAAGGTTGGTTTCAAATTTAGATTTATGGCTTATATTGGTTGACCTTCAATAGCTCTTGGGTGATTTTGAAATCTTAGGATACAATGATGTATATATATTATGATTGATATCGCGAAGGTAAAGGGACTCTAAACCGCAACGTTAGCTTGGTAGGATAGGGGTATAGTTGACGTCGATTCATCATTTTTAACATCAATAATTCAAAACCAAACGTGAAACTTTGTTTTCATTCCGATTCTTTATGCAATATGGATAGATTTACGAATTTAAAGACTAAACGAAAAAATTTACGATGTATGACATTTCACGTGGTCAATTAATTAATTTATTGACCGAAATATATGATTAAATTAGGCAGGATTGTAGAAAAAGAAATGGTTGAATCAAAATAATTCCTTCTTAATTTGCAATTTTGTTAGAGGGTACTATGAATGTTCTACCATGTTCCATTTACACACTAAAGGAGTGATACAAGATATAAGGTGTGCAGTTAAGCCAACATTTCTATTTGCAAATAAGGGGTTTCCAAGTGCAAGCCCAAGTACTTATAACAACTCAGGTGGTAGTTGCTAACTTACTAGGTTCAGTCGATATAGTCGTTCAGAATCATTGATCCTATTTCCCTATCGAGCAGCAGCACCTGTTAAAAACAAAGAGAAGAATTCTCAATTTATCCTAAGATCCGCTTTTGTCCGATCCATGTCATAGATCTGATAAAAGCCAGACTAACCAATCAAGTACCTCGTATTTTACTGTGGAGGCACTTTCAGCAATTTATTGCTTATTGCTTTATTGTGTATTTTACCTACTTGATAGCTTAATCTGGCTTTTATGGAGGCACTTTCAACAATATATTTCTGTAGTGTAATTCAAATATAATAAATATTAATATCGTACACATATTTCGCTTGCTCTTTTTTTCTTTGTACACTATATCATACATATCATCAATAAATATATTTATATAAATCATGTTCCGCAAGCATTGGAATACGATTCATGGGCTTACCTAATTTTGAATTTAAATCTTAGATATTTAAAGCCTTATTTTGTTATTTATTTGGATTCAAAGTTACTCAAAGATGACCTTCTATGGCTAAGCATACTAAACATGATACAACAACAACAATTACTAATTTATCTGCCAATATATTACTGAAAAGTCGAAAACTCAGTGATTCTACAAGGTAAACGCTCACCTGACCTGTTAGAAAAAAATAAATAGGAATAGAGATAGAATAAAAGTAACCCGAAAACTCAGTGATTCTGAATTTTCTGATCTTGACATTCAAATTTGCCAAATTTGTTTGTTTACTATAATTTAACAAAAAGCATTAAACGATATATCAAAACGATGCATGAAGTGTGGAGTTGTTAGTGCATTCCAAGTATGTCTGTCCAGTAGGAGTGACGTGTGGAGTTGATATAATTTAAAGATTGAGAAGAGGTAGGGCCAAAGCAGTAAAAGAATGTAACTTTTCAAGTTTCTAGGATTACAAAAAGGTATTATCAAATAAAACTGCTAATGCCATGACGTAAATTGTTGAAAGCGCCTCCATAAAAGCCAAACTAAGCAATGAAGTACCTTGTATTTTATGCCTAACCTAACCTAACCTACATGATTTTTAATTGTCTTAATCATTATCTCACATCAGTTCAAATGAAATGATTCATTAAAGAGGAATCATGCCATATCGAGATTTGATCATTGATTGATACAATTTTTATTTTGGTTAATTGTTGAATAGGCTAGAATGAAATAACAATGGTTTTGGAGAGATAGTCGGTGTGGAAGTAAACCAACATTTCTATTGGCAAATAGGAGGTTTACAAGTGTTGACAGACGGCTAGAATTTCTTCGAATATGTTGTAGAATTCATTTAAGACATGAGCGAAACTTAAAATTGATAAGATTTAGGTGCGCTTTTACAACGGAGAATCATACGGTTTCTTTATGAGGAGTTAGTTGCACCTATGAATGATATAAATACTACTGCTGAATCATTGATCCTAGTTCCCTATCAAGTAGCACCACCAATAACGCTTGGCCATCCAAATTCCCTTTTGATTCCAAGTGCAACTGACCTTGAATACTCTTTAAGCCCCTAGTGATGGATCGACCTAGTACCTAAAGGTTGGTTTCAAATTTAGATTTATGGCTTATATTGGTTGACCTTCAATAGCTTTTGGGTGATTTTGAAATCTTAGGATACAATGATGTATATATATTATGATTGATATCGCGAAGGTAAAGGGACTCTAAACCGCAACGTTAGCTTGGTAGGATACGGGTATAGTTGACGTCGATTCATCATTTTTAACATCAATAATTTAAAACCAAACGTGAAACTTTGTTTTCATTCCGATTCTTTATGCAATATGGATAGATTTACGAATTTAAAGACTAAACGAAAAAATTTACGATATATGACATTTCACGTGGTCAGTTAATTAATTTATTGACCGAAATATATGATTAAAATAGGCAGGATTGTAGAAAAAGAAATGGTTGAATCAAAATAATTCCTTCTTAATTTGCAATTTTGTTAGAGGGTACTATGAATGTTCTACCATGTTCCATTTACACACTAAAGGAGTGATACAAGATATAAGGTGTGCAGTTAAGCCAACATTTCTATTTGCAAATAAGGGGTTTCCAAGTGCAAGCCCAAGTACTTATAACATCTCAGGTGGTAGTTTCTAACTTACTAGGTTCAGTCGATATAGTCGTTCAGAATCATTGATCCTATTTCCCTATGGAGCAGCAGCACCTGTTAAAAACAAAGAGAAGAATTCTCAATTTATCCTAAGATCCGCTTTTGTCCGATCCATGTCATAGATCTGATAAAAGCCAGACTAACCAATCAAGTACCTCGTATTTTACTGTGGAGGCACTTTCAGCAATTTATTGCTTATTGCTTTATTGTGTATTTTACCTACTTGATAGCTTAATCTGGCTTTTATGGAGGCACTTTCAACAATATATTTCTGTAGTGTAATTCAAATATAATAAATATTAATATCGTACACATATTTCGCTTGCTCTTTTTTTCTTTGTGCACTATATCATACATATCATCAATAAATATATTTATATAAATCATGTTCCGCAAGCATTGGAATACGATTCATGGGCTTACCTAATTTTGAATTTAAATCTTAGATATTTAAAGCCTTATTTTGTTATTTATTTGGATTCAAAGTTACTCAAAGATGACCTTCTATGGCTAAGCATACTAAACATGATACAACAACAACAATTACTAATTTATCTGCCAAAATATTACTGAAAAGTCGAAAACTCAGTGATTCTACAAGGTAAACGCTCACCTGACCTGTTAGAAAAAAATAAATAGGAATAGAGATAGAATAAAAGTAACCCGAAAACTCAGTGATTCTGAATTTTCTGATCTTGACATTCAAATTTGCCAAATTTGTTTGTTTACTATAATTTAACAAAAGGCATTAAACGATATATCAAAACGATGCATGAAGTGTGGAGCTGTTAGTGCATTCCAAGTATGTCTGTCCAGTAGGAGTGAAGTGTGGAGTTGATATAATTTAAAGATTGAGAAGAGGTAGGGCCAAAGCAGTAAAAGAATGTAACTTTTCAAGTTTCTAGGATTACAAAAAGGTATTATCAAATAAAACTGCTAATGCCATGACGTAAATTGTTGAAAGCGCCTCCATAAAAGCCAAACTAAGCAATGAAGTACCTTGTGATTTATGCCTAACCTAACCTACATGATTTTTAATTGTCTTAATCATTATCTCACATCAGTTCAAATGAAATGATTCATTAAAGAGGAATCATGCCATATCGAGATTTGATCATTGATTGATACAATTTTTATTTTGGTTAATTGTTGAATAGGCTAGAATGAAATAACAATGGTTTTGGAGAGATAGTCGGTGTGGAAGTAAACCAACATTTCTATTGGCAAATAGGAGGTTTACAAGTGTTGACAGACGGCTAGAATTTCTTCGAATATGTTGTAGAATTCATTTAAGACATGAGCGAAACTTAAAATTGATAAGATTTAGGTGCGCTTTTACAACAGAGAATCATACGGTTTCTTTATGAGGAGTTAGTTGCACCTATGAATGATATAAATACTACGGCTGAATCATTGATCCTAGTTCCCTATCAAGTAGCACCACCAATAACGCTTGGCCATCCAAATTCCCTTTTGATTCCAAGTGCAACTGACCTTGAATACTCTTTAAGCCCCTAGTGATGGATCGACCTGGTACCTAAAGGTTGGTTTCAAATTTAGATTTATGGCTTATATTGGTTGACCTTCAATAGCTCTTGGGTGATTTTGAAATCTTAGGATACAATGATGTATATATATTATGATTGATATCGCGAAGGTAAAGGGACTCTAAACCGCAACGTTAGCTTGGTAGGATAGGGGTATAGTTGACGTCGATTCATCATTTTTAACATCAATAATTCAAAACCAAACGTGAAACTTTGTTTTCATTCCGATTCTTTATGCAATATGGATAGATTTATGAATTTAAAGACTAAACGAAAAAATTTACGATGTATGACATTTCACGTGGTCAATTAATTAATTTATTGCCCGAAATATATGATTAAATTAGGCAGGATTGTAGAAAAAGAAAAGGTTGAATCAAAATAATTCCTTCTTAATTTGCAATTTTGTTAGAGGGTACTATGAATGTTCTACCATGTTCCATTTACACACTAAAGGAGTGATACAAGATATAAGGTGTGCAGTTAAGCCAACATTTCTATTTGCAAATAAGGGGTTTCCAAGTGCAAGCCCAAGTACTTATAACATCTCAGGTGGTAGTTGCTAACTTACTATGTTCAGTCGATATAGTCGTTCAGAATCATTGATCCTATTTCCCTATCGAGCAGCAGCACCTGTTAAAAACAAAGAGAAGAATTCTCAATTTATCCTAAGATCCGCTTTTGTCCGATCCATGTCATAGATCTGATAAAAGCCAGACTAACCAATCAAGTACCTCGTATTTTACTGTGGAGGCACTTTCAGCAATTTATTGCTTATTGCTTTATTGTGTATTTTACCTACTTGATAGCTTAATCTGGCTTTTATGGAGGCACTTTCAACAATATATTTCTGTAGTGTAATTCAAATATAATAAATATTAATATCGTACACATATTTCGCTTGCTCTTTTTTTCTTTGTACACTATATCATACATATCATCAATAAATATATTTATATAAATCATGTCCCGCAAGCATTGGAATACGATTCATGGGCTTACCTAATTTTGAATTTAAATCTTAGATATTTAAAGCCTTATTTTGTTATTTATTTGGATTCAAAGTTACTCAAAGATGACCTTCTGTGGCTAAGCATACTAAACATGATACAACAACAACAATTACTAATTTATCTGCCAAAATATTACTGAAAAGTCGAAAACTCAGTGATTCTACAAGGTAAACGCTCACCTGACCTGTTAGAAAAAAATAGTTAGGAATAGAGATAGAATAAAAGTAACCCGAAAACTCAGTGATTCTGAATTTTCTGATCTTGACATTCAAATTTGCCAAATTTGTTTGTTTACTATAATTTAACAAAAGGCATTACACGATATATCAAAACGATGCATGAAGTGTGGAGCTGTTAGTGCATTCCAAGTATGTCTGTCCAGTAGGAGTGAAGTGTGGAGTTGATATAATTTAAAGATTGAGAAGAGGTAGGGCCAAAGCAGTAAAAGAATGTAACTTTTCAAGTTTCTAGGATTACAAAAAGGTATTATCAAATAAAACTGCTAATGCCATGACGTAAATTGTTGAAAGCGCCTCCATAAAAGCCAAAGTAAGCAATGAAGTACCTTGTATTTTATGCCTAACCTAACCTACATGATTTTTAATTGTCTTAATCATTATCTCACATCAGTTCAAATGAAATCATTCATTAAAGAGGAATCATGCCATATCGAGATTTGATCATTGATTGATAAAATTTTTATTTTGGTTAATTGTTGAATAGGCTAGAATGAAATAACAATGGTTTTGGAGAGATAGTCGGTGTGGAAGTAAACCAACATTTCTATTGGCAAATAGGAGGTTTACAAGTGTTGACAGACGGCTAGAATTTCTTCGAATATGTTGTAGAATTCATTTAAGACATGAGCGAAACTTAAAATTGATAAGATTTAGGTGCGCTTTTACGACGGAGAATCATACGGTTTCTTTATGAGGAGTTAGTTGCACCTATGAATGATATAAATACTACGGCTGAATCATTGATCCTAGTTCCCTATCAAGTAGCACCACCAATAACGCTTGGCCATCCAAATTCCCTTTTGATTCCAAGTGCAACTGACCTTGAATACTCTTTAAGCCCCTAGTGATGGATCGACTTGGTACCTAAAGATTGGTTTCAAATTTAGATTTATGGCTTATATTGGTTGACCTTCAATAGCTCTTGGGTGATTTTGAAATCTTAGGATACAATGATGTATATATATTATGATTGATATCGCGAAGGTAAAGGGAATCTAAACCGCAACGTTAGCTTGGTATGATAGGGGTATAGTTGACGTCGATTCATCATTTTTAACATCAATAATTCAAAACCAAACGTTAAACTTTGTTTTCATTCCGATTCTTTATGCAATATGGATAGATTTACGAATTTAAAGACTAAACGAAAAAATTTACGATGTATGACATTTCACGTGGTCAATTAATTAATTTATTGACCGAAATATATGATTAAATTAGGCAGGATTGTAGAAAAAGAAATGGTTGAATCAAAATAATTCCTTCTTAATTTGCAATTTTGTTAGAGGGTACTATGAATGTTCTACGATGTTCCATTTACACACTAAAGGAGTGATACAAGATATAAGGTGTGCAGTTAAGCCAACATTTCTATTTGCAAATAAGGGGTTTCCAAGTGCAAGCCCAAGTACTTACAACATCTCAGGTGGTAATTGCTAACTTACTAGGTTCAGTCGATATAGTCGTTCAGAATCATTGATCCTATTTCCCTATCGAGCAGCAGCACCTGTTAAAAACAAAGAGAAGAATTCTCAATTTATCCTAAGATCCGCTTTTGTCCGATCCATGTCATAGATCTGATAAAAGCCAGACTAACCAATCAAGTACCTCGTATTTTACTGTGGAGGCACTTTCAGCAATTTATTGCTTATTGCTTTATTGTGTATTTTACCTACTTGATAGCTTAATCTGGCTTTTATGGAGGCACTTTCAACAATATATTTCTGTAGTGTAATTCAAATATAATAAATATTAATATCGTACACATATTTCGCTTGCTCTTTTTTTCTTTGTACACTATATCATACATATCATCAATAAATATATTTATATAAATCATGTTCCGCAAGCATTGGAATACGATTCATGGGCTTACCTAATTTTGAATTTAAATCTTAGATATTTAAAGCCTTATTTTGTTATTTATTTGGATTCAAAGTTACTCAAAGATGACCTTCTATGGCTAAGCATACTAAACATGATACAACAACAACAATTACTAATTTATCTGCCAAAATATTACTGAAAAGTCGAAAACTCAGTGATTCTATAAGGTAAACGCTCACCTGACCTGTTAGAAAAAAATAAATAGGAATAGAGATAGAATAAAAGTAACCCGAAAACTCAGTGATTCTGAATTTTCTGATCTTGACATTCAAATTTGCCAAATTTGTTTGTTTACTATAATTTAACAAAAGGCATTAAACGATATATCAAAACGATGCATGAAGTGTGGAGCTGTTAGTGCATTCCAAGTATGTCTGTCCAGTAGGAGTGAAGTGTGGAGTTGATATAATTTAAAGATTGAGAAGAGGTAGGGCCAAAGCAGTAAAAGAATGTAACTTTTCAAGTTTCTAGGATTACAAAAAGGTATTATCAAATAAAACTGCTAAGGCCATGACGTAAATTGTTGAAAGCGCCTCCATAAAAGCCAAACTAAGCAATGAAGTACCTTGTATTTTATGCCTAACCTAACCTACATGATTTTTAATTGTCTTAATCATTATCTCACATCAGTTCAAATGAAATGATTCATTAAAGAGGAATCATGCCATATCGAGATTTGATTATTGATTGATACAATTTTTATTTTGGTTAATTGTTGAATAGGCTAGAATGAAATAACAATGGTTTTGGAGAGATAGTCGGTGTGGAAGTAAACTAACATTTCTATTGGCAAATAGGAGGTTTACAAGTGTTGACAGACGGCTAGAATTTCTTCGAATATGTTGTAGAATTCATTTAAGACATGAGCGAAACTTAAAATTGATAAGATTTAGGTGCGCTTTTACAACGGAGAATCATACGGTTTCTTTATGAGGAGTTAGTTGCACCTATGAATGATATAAATACTACGGCTGAATCATTGATCCTAGTTCCCTATCAAGTAGCACCACCAATAACGCTTGGCCATCCAAATTCCCTTTTGATTCCAAGTGCAACTGACCTTGAATACTCTTTAAGCCCCTAGTGATGGATCGACCTGGTACCTAAAGGTTGGTTTCAAATTTAGATTTATGGCTTATATTGGTTGACCTTCAATAGCTCTTGGGTGATTTTGAAATCTTAGGTTACAATGATGTATATATATTATGATTGATATCGCGAAGGTAAAGGGACTCTAAACCGCAATGTTAGCTTGGTAGGATAGGGGTATAGTTGACGTCGATTCATCATTTTTAACATCAATAATTCAAAACCAAACGTGAAACTTTGTTTTCATTCCGATTCTTTATGCAATATGGATAGATTTACGAATTTAAAGACTAAACGAAAAAATTTACGATGTATGACATTTCACGTGGTCAATTAATTAATTTATTGACCGAAATATATGATTAAATTAGGCAGGATTGTAGAAAAAGAAATGGTTGAATCAAAATAATTCCTTCTTAATTTGCAATTTTGTTAGAGGGTACTATGAATGTTCTACCATGTTCCATTTACACACTAAAGGAGTGATACAAGATATAAGGTGTGCAGTTACGCCAACATTTCTATTTGCAAATAAGGGGTTTCCAAGTGCAAGCCCAAGTACTTATAACATCTCAGGTGGTAGTTGCTAACTTACTAGGTTCAGTCGATATAGTCGTTCAGAATCATTGATCCTATTTCCCTATCGAGCAGCAGCACCTGTTAAAAACAAAGAGAAGAATTCTCAATTTATCCTAAGATCCGTTTTGTCCGATCCATGTCATAGATCTGATAAAAG
Source organism: Nuphar pumila (assembly GCF_984573655.1). NCBI lineage: Eukaryota > Viridiplantae > Streptophyta > Magnoliopsida > Nymphaeales > Nymphaeaceae > Nuphar > Nuphar pumila. Next base: position 61,362,171 of record NC_143263.1, read on the forward strand.
CCAGTCTAACCAATCAAGTACCTCGTATTTTACTGTGGAGGCACTTTCAGCAATTTATTGCTTATTGCTTTATTGTGTATTTTACCTACTTGGTAGCTTAATCTGGCTTTTATGGAGGCACTTTCAACAATATATTTCTGTAGTGTAATTCAAATATAATAAATATTAATATCGTACACATATTTCGCTTGATCTTTTTTTCTTTGTACACTATATCATACATATAAACATTAAATATATTTATATAAATCATGTTCCGCAAGCATTGGAATACGATTCATGGGCTTACCTAATTTTGAATTTAAATCTTAGATATTTAAAGGCTTATTTTGTTATTTATTTGGATTCAAAGTTACTCAAAGATGACCTTCTATGGCTAAGCATACTAAACATGATACAACAACAACAATTACTAATTTATCTGCCAATATATTACTGAAAAGTCGAAAACTCAGTGATTCTACAAGGTAAACGCTCACCTGACCTGTTAGAAAAAAATAAATAGGAATAGAGATAGAATAAAAGTAACCCGAAAACTCAGTGATTCTGAATTTTCTGATCTTGACATTCAAATTTGCCAAATTTGTTTGTTTACTATAATTTAACAAAAAGCTTTAACGATATATCAAAACGATGCATGAAGTGTGGAGTTGTTAGTGCATTCCAAGTATGTTTGTCCAGTAGGAGTGAAGTGTGGAGTTGATATAATTTAAAGATTGAGAAGAGGTACGGCCAAAGCAGTAAAAGAATGTAACTTTTCAAGTTTCTAGGATTACAAAAAGGTATTATCAAATAAAACTGCTAATGCCATGACGTAAATTGTTGAAAGCGCCTCCATAAAAGCCAAACTAAGCAATGAAGTACCTTGTATTTTATGCCTAACCTAACCTACATGATTTTTAATTGTCTTAATCATTATCTCACATCAGTTCAAATGAAATGATTCATTAAAGAGGAATCATGCCATATCGAGATTTGATCATTGATTGATACAATTTTTATTTTGGTTAATTGTTGAATAGGCTAGAATGAAATAACAATGGTTTTGGAGAGATAGTCGGTGTGGAAGTAAACCAACATTTCTATTGGCAAATAGGAGGTTTACAAGTGTTGACAGACGGCTAGAATTTCTTCGAATATGTTGTAGAATTCATTTAAGACATGAGCGAAACTTAAAATTGATAAGATTTGGGTGTGCTTTTACAACGGAGAATCATACGGTTTCTTTATGAGGAGTTAGTTGCACCTATGAATGATATAAATACTACTGCTGAATCATTGATCATAGTTCCCTATCAAGTAGCACCACCAATAACGCTTGGCCATCCAAATTCCCTTTTGATTCCAAGTGCAACTGACCTTGAATACTCTTTAAGCCCCTAGTGATGGATCGACTTGGTACCTAAAGATTGGTTTCTAATTTAGATTTATGGCTTATATTGGTTGACCTTCAATAGCTCTTGGGTGATTTTGAAATCTTAGGATACAATGATGTATATATATTATGATTGATATCGCGAAGGTAAAGGGACTCTAAACCGCAACGTTAGCTTGGTAGGATAGGGGTATAGTTGACGTCGATTCATCATTTTTAACATCAATAATTCAAAACCAAACGTTAAACTTTGTTTTCATTCCGATTCTTTATGCAATATGGATAGATTTACGAATTTAAAGACTAAACGAAAAAATTTACGATGTATGACATTTCACGTGGTCAATTAATTAATTTATTGACCGAAATATATGATTAAATTAGGCAGGATTGTAGAAAAAGAAATGGTTGAATCAAAATAATTCCTTCTTAATTTGCAATTTTGTTAGAGGGTACTATGAATGTTCTACCATGTTCCATTTACACACTAAAGGAGTGATACAAGATATAAGGTGTGCAGTTACGCCAACATTTCTATTTGCAAATAAGGGGTTTCCAAGTGCAAGCCCAAGTACTTATAACATCTCAGGTGGTAGTTGCTAACTTACTAGGTTCAGTCGATATAGTCGTTCAGAATCATTGATCCTATTTCCCTATTGAGCAGCAGCACCTGTTAAAAACAAAGAGAAGAATTCTCAATTTATCCTAAGATCCGCTTTTGTCCGATCCATGTCGTAGATCTGATAAAAGCCAGACTAACCAATCAAGTACCTCGTATTTTACTGTGGAGGCACTTTCAGCAATTTATTGCTTATTGCTTTATTGTGTATTTTACCTACTTGATAGCTTAATCTGGCTTTTATGGAGGCACTTTCAACAATATATTTCTGTAGTGTAATTCAAATATAATAAATATTAATATCGTACACATATTTCGCTTGCTCTTTTTTTCTTTGTACACTATATCATACATATCATCAATAAATATATTTATATAAATCATGTTCCGCAAGCATTGGAATACGATTCATGGGCTTACCTAATTTTGAATTTAAATCTTAGATATTTAAAGCCTTATTTTGTTAATTATTTGGATTCAAAGTTACTCAAAGATGACCTTCTATGGCTAAGCATACTAAACATGATACAACAACAACAATTACTAATTTATCTGCCAATATATTACTGAAAATTCGAAAACTCAGTGATTCTACAAGGTAAACGCTCACCTGACCTGTTAGAAAAAAATAAATAGGAATAGAGATAGAATAAAAGTAACCTGAAAACTCAGTGATTCTGAATTTTCTGATCTTGACATTCAAATTTGCCAAATTTGTTTGTTTACTATAATTTAACAAAAAGCATTAAACGATATATCAAAACGATGCATGAAGTGTGGAGTTGTTAGTGCATTCCAAGTATGTCTGTCCAGTAGGAGTGAAGTGTGGAGTTGATATAATTTAAAGATTGAGAAGAGGTAGGGCCAAAGCAGTAAAAGAATGTATCTTTTCAAGTTTCTAGGATTACAAAAAGGTATTATCAAATAAAACTGCTAATGCCACGACGTAAATTGTTGAAAGCGCCTCCATAAAAGCCAAACTAAGCAATGAAGTACCTAGTATTTTATGGCTAACCTAACCTAACCTACATGATTTTTAATTGTCTTAATCATTATCTCACATCAGTTCAAATGAAATGATTCATTAAAGAGGAATCATGCCATATCGAGATTTGATCATTGATTGATACAATTTTTATTTTGGTTAATTGTTGAATAGGCTAGAATGAAATAACAATGGTTTTGGAGAGATAGTCGTTGTGGAAGTAAACCAACATTTCTATTGGCAAATAGGAGGTTTACAAGTGTTGACAGACAGCTAGAATTTCTTCGAATATGTTGTAGAATTCATTTAAGACATGAGCGAAACTTAAAATTGATAAGATTTAGGTGCGCTTTTACAACGGAGAATCATACGGTTTCTTTATGAGGAGTTAGTTGCACCTATGAATGATATAAATACTACTGCTGAATCATTGATCCTAGTTCCCTATCAAGTAGCACCACCAATAACGCTTGGCCATCCAAATTCCCTTTTGATTCCAAGTGCAACTGACCTTGAATACTCTTTAAGCCCTTAGTGATGGATCGACCTGGTACCTAAAGGTTGGTTTCAAATTTAGATTTATGGCTTATATTGGTTGACCTTCAATAGCTCTTGGGTGATTTTGAAATCTTAGGATACAATGATGTATATATATTATGATTGATATCGCGAAGGTAAAGGGACTCTAAACCGCAACGTTAGCTTGGTAGGATAGGGGTATAGTTGACGTCGATTCATCATTTTTAACATCAATAATTCAAAACCAAACGTGAAACTTTGTTTTCGTTCCGATTCTTTATGCAATATGGATAGATTTACGAATTTAAAGACTAAACGAAAAAATTTACGATGTATGACATTTCACGGTGTCAATTAATTAATTTATTGACCGAAATATATGATTAAATTAGGCAGGATTGTAGAAAAAGAAATGGTTGAATCAAAATAATTCCTTCTTAATTTGCAATTTTGTTAGAGGGTACTATGAATGTTCTACCATGTTCCATTTACACACTAAAGGAGTGATACAAGATATAAGGTGTGCAGTTAAGCCAACATTTCTATTTGCAAATAAGGGGTTTCCAAGTGCAAGCCCAAGTACTTATAACATCTCAGGTGGTAGTTGCTAACTTACTAGGTTCAGTCGATATAGTCGTTCAGAATCATTGATCCTATTTCCCTATCTAGCAGCAGCACCTGTTAAAAACAAAGAGAAGAATTCTCAATTTATCCTAAGATCCGCTTTTGTCCGATCCATGTCATAGATCTGATAAAAGCCAGACTAACCAATCAAGTACCTCGTATTTTACTGTGGAGGCACTTTTAGCAATTTATTGCTTATTGCTTTATTGTGTATTTTACCTACTTGATAGCTTAATCTGGCTTTTATGGAGGCACTTTCAACAATATATTTCTGTAGTGTAATTCAAATATAATAAATATTAATATCGTACACATATTTCGCTTGCTCTTTTTTTCTTTGTACACTATATCATACATATCATCAATAAATATATTTATATAAATCATGTTCCGCAAGCATTGGAATACGATTCATGGGCTTACCTAATTTTGAATTTAAATCTTAGATATTTAAAGCCTTATTTTGTTATTTATTTGGATTCAAAGTTACTCAAAGATGACCTTCTATGGCTAAGCATACTAAACATGATACAACAACAACAATTACTAATTTATCTGCCAATATATTACTGAAAAGTCGAAAACTCAGTGATTCTACAAGGTAAACGCTCACCTGACCTATTAGAAAAAAATAAATAGGAATAGAGATAGAATAAAAGTAACCCGAAAACTCAGTGATTCTGAATTTTCTGATCTTGACATTCAAATTTGCCAAATTTGTTTGTTTACTATAATTTAACAAAAAGCATTAAACGATATATCAAAACGATGCATGAAGTGTGGAGTTGTTAGTGCATTCCAAGTATGTCTGTCCAGTAGGAGTGAAGTGTGGAGTTGATATAATTTAAAGATTGAGAAGAGGTAGGGCCAAAGCAGTAAAAGAATGTAACTTTTCAAGTTTCTAGGATTACAAAAAGGTATTATCAAATAAAACTGCTAATGCCATGACGTAAATTGTTGAAAGCGCCTCCATAAAAGCCAAACTAAGCAATGAAGTACCTTGTATTTTATGCCTAACCTAACCTAACCTACACGATTTTTAATTGTCTTAATCATTATCTCATATCAGTTCAAATGAAATGATTCATTAAAGAGGAATCATGCCATATCGAGATTTGATCATTGATTGATACAATTTTTATTTTGGTTAATTGTTGAATAGGCTAGAATGAAATAACAATGGTTTTGGAGAGATAGTCGGTGTGGAAGTAAACCAACATTTCTATTGGCAAATAGGAGGTTTACAAGTGTTGACAGACGGCTAGAATTTCTTCGAATATGTTGTAGAATTCATTTAAGACATGAGCGAAACTTAAAATTGATAAGATTTAGGTGCGCTTTTACAACGGAGAATCATACGGTTTCTTTATGAGGAGTTAGTTGCACCTATGAATGATATAAATACTACTGCTGAATCATTGATCCTAGTTCCCTATCAAGTAGCACCACCAATAACGCTTGGCCATCCAAATTCCCTTTTGATTCCAAGTGCAACTGACCTTGAATACTCTTTAAGCCCCTAGTGATGGATCGACCTGGTACCTAAAGGTTGGTTCCAAATTTAGATTTATGGCTTATATTGGTTGACCTTCAATAGCTCTTGGGTGATTTTGAAATCTTAGGATACAATGATGTATATATATTATGATTGATATCGCGAAGGTAAAGGGACTCTAAACCGCAACGTTAGCTTGGTAGGATAGGGGTATAGTTGACGTCGATTCATCATTTTTAACATCAATAATTCAAAACCAAACGTGAAACTTTGTTTTCGTTCCGATTCTTTATGCAATATGGATAGATTTACGAATTTAAAGACTAAACGAAAAAATTTACGATGTATGACATTTCACGCTGTCAATTAATTAATTTATTGACCGAAATATATGATTAAATTAGGCAGGATTGTAGAAAAAGAAATGGTTGAATCAAAATAATTCCTTCTTAATTTGCAATTTTGTTAGAGGGTACTATGAATGTTCTACCATGTTCCATTTACACACTAAAGGAGTGATACAAGATATAAGGTGTGCAGTTAAGCCAACATTTCTATTTGCAAATAAGGGGTTTCCAAGTGCAAGCCCAAGTACTTATAACATCTCAGGTGGTAGTTGCTAACTTACTAGGTTCAGTCGATATAGTCGTTCAGAATCATTGATCCTATTTCCCTATCTAGCAGCAGCACCTGTTAAAAACAAAGAGAAGAATTCTCAATTTATCCTAAGATCCGCTTTTGTCCGATCCATGTCATAGATCTGATAAAAGCCAGACTAACCAATCAAGTACCTCGTATTTTACTGTGGAGGCACTTTCAGCAATTTATTGCTTATTGCTTTATTGTGTATTTTACCTACTTGATAGCTTAATCTGGCTTTTATGGAGGCACTTTCAACAATATATTTCTGTAGTGTAATTCAAATATAATAAATATTAATATCGTACACATATTTCGCTTGCTCTTTTTTTCTTTGTACACTATATCATACATATCATCAATAAATATATTTATATAAATCATGTTCCGCAAGCATTGGAATACGATTCATGGGCTTACCTAATTTTGAATTTAAATCTTAGATATTTAAAGCCTTATTTTGTTATTTATTTGGATTCAAAGTTACTCAAAGATGACCTTCTATGGCTAAGCATACTAAACATGATACAACAACAACAATTACTAATTTATCTGCCAATATATTTCTGAAAAGTCGAAAACTCAGTGATTCTACAAGGTAAACGCTCACCTGACCTGTTAGAAAAAAATAAATACGAATAGAGATAGAATAAAAGTAACCCGAAAACTCAGTGATTCTGAATTTTCTGATCTTGACATTCAAATTTGCCAAATTTGTTTGTTTACTATAATTTAACAAAAAGCATTAAACGGTATATCAAAACGATGCATGAAGTGTGGAGTTGTTAGTGCATTCCAAGCATGTCTGTCCAGTAGGAGTGAAGTGTGGAGTTGATATAATTTAAAGATTGAGAAGAGGTAGGGCCAAAACAGTAAAAGAATGTAACTTTTCAAGTTTCTAGGATTACAAAAAGGTATTATCAAATAAAACTGCTAATGCCATGACGTAAATTGTTGAAAGCGCCTCCATAAAAGCCAAACTAAGCAATAAAGTACCTTGTATTTTATGCCTAACCTAACCTACATGATTTTTAATTGTCTCAATCATTATCTCACATCAGTTCAAATGAAATGATTCATTAAAGAGGAATCATGCCATATCGAGATTTGATCATTGATTGATACAATTTTTATTTTGGTTAATTGTTGAATAGGCTAGAATGAAATAACAATGGTTTTGGAGAGATAGTCGGTGTGGAAGTAAACCAACATTTCTATTGGCAAATAGGAGGTTTACAAGTGTTGACAGACGGCTAGAATTTCTTCGAATATGTTGTAGAATTCATTTAAGACATGAGCGAAACTTAAAATTGATAAGATTTAGGTGCGCTTTTACAACGGAGAATCATACAGTTTCTTAATGAGGAGTTAGTTGCACCTATGAATGATATAAATACTACCGCTGAATCATTGATCCTAGTTCAGTATCAAGTAGCACCACCAATAACTCTTGGCCATCCAAATTCCCTTTTGATTCCAAGTGCAACTGACCTTGAATATTCTCTAAGCCCTTAGTGATGGATCGACCTGTTACCTAAAGGTTGGTTTCAAATTTAGATTTATGGCTTATATTGGTTGACCTTCAATAGCTCTTGGGTGATTTTGAAATCTTAGGATACAATGATGTATATATATTATGATTGATATCGCGAAGGTAAAGGGACTCTAAACCGCAACGTTAGCTTGGTAGGATACGGGTATAGTTGACGTCGATTCATCATTTTTAACATCAATAATTCAAAACCAAACGTGAAACTTTGTTTTCATTCCGATTCTTTATGCAATATGGATAGATTTACGAATTTAAAGACTAAACGAAAAAATTTACGATGTATGACATTTCACGTGGTCAATTAAATAAATTATTGACCGAAATATATGATTAAATTAGGCAGGATTGTAGAAAAAGAAATGGTTGAATCAAAATAATTCCTTCTTAATTTGCAATTTTGTTAGAGGGTACTATGAATGTTCTACCATGTTCCATTTACACACTAAAGGAGTGATACAAGATATAAGGTGTGCAGTTAAGCCAACATTTCTATTTGCAAATAAGGGGTTTCCAAGTGCAAGCCCAAGTACTTATAGCATCTCAGGTGGTAGTTGCTAACTTACTAGGTTCAGTCGATATAGTCGTTCAGAATCATTGATCCTATTTCCCTATCGAGCAGCAGCACCTGTTAAAAACAAAGAGAAGAATTCTCAATTTATCCTAAGATCCGCTTTTGTCCGATCCATGTCATAGATCTGATAAAAGCCAGACTAACCAATCAAGTACCTCGTATTTTACTGTGGAGGCACTTTCAACAATTTATTGCTTATTGCTTTATTGTGTATTTTACCTACTTGATAGCTTAATCTGGCTTTTATGGAGGCACTTTCAACAATATATTTCTGTAGTGTAATTCAAATACAATAAATATTAATATCGTACACATATTTCGCTTGCTCTTTTTTTCTTTGTACACTATATCATACATATCATCAATAAATATATTTATATAAATCATGTTCCGCAAGCATTGGAATACGATTCATGGGCTTACCTAATTTTGAATTTAAATCATAGATATTTAAAGCCTTATTTTGTTATTTATTTGGATTCAAAGTTACTCAAAGATGACCTTCTATGGCTAAGCATACTAAACATGATACAACAACAACAATTACTAATTTATCTGCCAATATATTACTGAAAAGTCGAAAACTCAGTGATTCTACAAGGTAAACGCTCACCAGACCTGTTAGAAAAAAATAAATAGGAATAGAGATAGAATAAAAGTAAACCGAAAACTCAGTGATTCTGAATTTTCTGATCTTGACATTCAAATTTGCCAAATTTGTTTGTTTACTATAATTTAACAAAAAGCATTAAACGATATATCAAAACGATGCATGAAGTGTGGAATTGTTAGTGCATTCCAAGTATGTCTGTCCAGTAGGAGTGAAGTGTGGAGTTGATATAATTTAAAGATTGAGAAGAGGTAGGGCCAAAGCAGTAAAAGAATGTAACTTTTCAAGTTTCTAGGATTACAAAAAGGTATTATCAAATAAAACTGCTAATGCCATGACGTAAATTGTTTAAAGCGCCTCCATAAAAGCCAAACTAAGCAATGAAGTACCTTGTATTTTATGCCTAACCTAACCTACATGATTTTTAATCGCCTTAATCATTATCTCACATCAGTTCAAATGAAATGATTCATTAAAGAGGAATCATGCCATATCGAGATTTGATCATTGATTGATACAATTTTTATTTTGGTTAATTGTTGAATAGGCTAGAATGAAATAACAATGGTTTTGGAGAGATAGTCGGTGTGGAAGTAAACCAACATTTCTATTGGCAAATAGGAGGTTTACAAGTGTTGACAGACGGCTAGAATTTCTTCGAATATGTTGTAGAATTCATTTAAGACATGAGCGAAACTTAAAATTGATAAGATTTAGGTGCGCTTTTACAACGGAGAATCATACGGTTTCTTTATGAGGAGTTAGTTTCACCTATGAATGATATAAATACTACCGCTGAATCATTGATCCTAGTTCCCTATCAAGTAGCACCACCAATAACGCTTGGCCATCCAAATTCCCTTTTGATTCCAAGTGCAACTGACCTTGAATATTCTTTAAGCCCCTAGTGATGGATCGACCTGGTACCTAAAGGTTGGTTTCAAATTTAGATTTATGGCTTATATTGGTTGACCTCCAATAACTCTTGGGTGATTTTGAAATGTTAGGATACAATGATGTATATATATTATGATTGATATCGTGAAGGTAAAGGGACTCTAAACCGCAACGTTAGCTTGGTATGATACGGGTATAGTTGACGTCGATTCATCATTTTTAACATCAATAATTCAAAACCAAACGTGAAACTTTGTTTTCATTCCGATTCTTTATGCAATATGGATAGATTTACGAATTTAAAGACTAAACGAAAAAATTTACGATGTATGACATTTCACGTGGTCAATTAATTAATTTATTGACCGAAATATATGATTAAATTAGGCAGGAATGTAGAAAAAGAACTGGTTGAATCAAAATAATTCCTTCTTAATTTGCAATTTTGTTAGAGGGTACTATGAATGTTCTACCATGTTCCATTTACACACTAAAGGAGTGATACAAGATATAAGGTGTGCAGTTAAGCCAACATTTCTATTTGCAAATAAGGGGTTTCCAAGTGCAAGCCCAAGTACTTATAACATCTCAGGTGGTAGTTGCTAACTTACTAGGTTCAGTCGATATAGTCGTTCAGAATCATTGATCCTATTTCCCTATCAAGCAGCAACACCTGTTAAAAACAAAGAGAAGAATTCTCAATTTATCCTAAGATCCGATTTTGTCCGATCCATGTCATAGATCTGATAAAAGCCAGACTAACCAATCAAGTACCTCGTATTTTACTGTGGAAGCACTTTCAGCAATTTATTGCTTATTGCTTTATTGTGTATTTTACCTACTTGATAGCTTAATCTGGCTTTTATGGAGGCACTTTCAACAATATATTTCTGTAGTGTAATTCAAATATAATAAATATTAATATCGTACACATATTTCGCTTGCTCTTTTTTTCTTTGTACACTATATCATACATATCATCAATAAATATATTTATATAAATCATGTTCCACAAGCATTGGAATACGATTCATGGGCTTACCTAATTTTGAATTTAAATCTTAGACATTTAAAGCCTTATTTTGTTATTTATTTGGATTCAAAGTTACTCAAAGATGACCTTCTTTTGCTAAGCATACTAAACATGATACAACAACAACAATTACTAATTTATCTGCCAATATATTACTGAAAAGTCAAAAACTCAGTGATTCTACAAGGTAAACGCTCACCTGACCTGTTAGAAAAAAATAAATAGGAATAGAGATAGAATAAAAGTAACCCGAAAACTCAGTGATTCTGAATTTTCTGATCTTGACATTCAAATTTGCCAAATTTGTTTGTTTACTATAATTTAACAAAAAGCATTAAACGATATATCAAAACGATGCATGAAGTGTGGAGTTGTTAGTGCATTCCAAGTATGTCTGTCCAGTAGGAGTGAAGTGTGGAGTTGATATAATTTAAAGATTGAGAAGAGGTAGGGCCAAAGCAGTAAAAGAATGTAACTTTTCAAGTTTCTAGGATTACAAAAAGGTATTATCAAATAAAACTGCTAATGCCATGACGTAAATTGTTGAAAGCGCCTCCATAAAAGCCAAACTAAGCAATGAAGTACCTTGTATTTTATGCCAAACCTAACCTACATGATTTTTAATCGTCTTAATCATTATCTCACATCAGTTCAAATGAAATGATTCATTAAAGAGGAATCATGCCATATCGAGATTTGATCATTGATTGATACAATTTTTATTTTGGTTAATTGTTGAATAGGCTAGAATGAAATAACAATGGTTTTGGAGAGATAGTCGGTGTGGAAGTAAACCAACATTTCTATTGGCAAATAGGAGGTTTACAAGTATTGACAGACTGCTAGAATTTCTTCGAATATGTTGTAGAATTCATTTAAGACATGAGCGAAACTTAAAATTGATAAGATTTAGGTGCGCTTTTACAACGGAGAGTCATACGGTGTCTTTATGAGGAGTTAGTTGCACCTATGAATGATATAAATACTACCGCTGAATCATTGATCCTAGTTCCCTATCAAGTAGCACCACCAACAACGCTTGGCCATCCAAATTCCCTTTTGATTCCAAGTGCAACTGACCATGAATATTCTTTAAGCCCCTAGTGATGGATCGACCTGGTACCTAAAGGTTGGTTTCAAATTTAGATTGATGGCTTATATTGGTTGACCTTCAATAGCTCTTGGGTGATTTTGAAATCTTAGGATACAATGATGTATATATATTATGATTGATATCGCGAAGGTAAAGGGACTCTAAACCGCAACGTTAGCTTGGTAGGATACGGGAATAGTTGACGTCGATTCATCATTTTTAACATCAATAATTCAAAACCAAACGTGAAACTTTGTTTTCATTCCGATTCTTTATGCAATATGGATAGATTTACGAATTTAAAGACTAAACGAAAAAATTTACGATGTATGACATTTCACGTGGTCAATTAATTAATTTATTGACCAAAATATATGATTAAATTAGGCAGGATTGTAGAAAAAGAAATGGTTGAATCAAAATAATTCCTTCTTAATTTGCAATTTTGTTAGAGGGTACTATGAATGTTCTACCATGTTCCATTTACACACTAAAGGAGTGATACAAGATATAAGGTGTGCAGTTAAGCCAACATTTCTATTTGCAAATAAGGGGTTTCCAAGTGCAAGCCCAAGTACTTATAACATCTCAGGTGGTAGTTGCTAACTTACTAGGTTCAGTCGATATAGTCGTTCAGAATCATTGATCCTATTTCCCTATCGAGCAGCAGCACCTGTTAAAAACAAAGAGAAGAATTCTCAATTTATCCTAAGATCCGCTTTTGTCCGATCCATGTCATAGATCTGATAAGAGCCAGACTAACCAATCAAGTACCTCGTATTTTACTGTGGAGGCACTTTCAGCAATTTATTGCTTATTGCTTTATTGTGTATTTTACCTACTTGATAGCTTAATCTGGCTTTTATGGAGGCACTTTCAACAATATATTTCTGTAGTGTAATTCAAATATAATAAATATTAATATCGTACACATATTTCGCTTGCTCTTTTTTTCTTTGTACACTATATCATACATATCATCAATAAATATATTTATATAAATCATGTTCCGCAAGCATTGGAATACGATTCATGGGCTTACCTAATTTTGAATTTAAATCTTAGATATTTAAAGCCTTATTTTGTTATTTATTTGGATTCAAAGTTACTCAAAGATGACCTTCTATGGCTAAGCATACTAAACATGATACAACAACAACAATTACTAATTTATCTGCCAATATATTACTGAAAAGTCGAAAACTCAGTGATTCTACAAGGTAAACGCTCACCTGACCTGTTAGAAAAAAATAAATAGGAATAGAGATAGAATAAAAGTAACCCGAAAACTCAGTGATTCTGAATTTTCTGATCTTGACATTCAAATTTGCCAAATTTGTTTGTTTACTATAATTTAACAAAAAGCATTAAACGATATATCAAAACGATGCATGAAGTGTGGAGTTGTTAGTGCATTCCAAGTATGTCTGTCCAGTAGGAGTGAAGTGTGGAGTTGATATAATTTAAAGATTGAGAAGAGGTAGGGCCAAAGCAGTAAAAGAATGTAACTTTTCAAGTTTCTAGGATTACAAAAAGGTATTATCAAATAAAACTGCTAATGCCATGACGTAAATTGTTGAAAGCGCCTCCATAAAAGCCAAACTAAGCAATGAAGTACCTTGTATTTTATTCCTAACCTAACCTACATGATTTTTAATCGTCTTAATCATTATCTCACATCAGTTCAAATGAAATGATTCATTAAAGACGAATCATGCCATATCGAGATTTGATCATTGATTGATACAATTTTTATTTTGGTTAATTGTTGAATAGGCTAGAATGAAATAACAATGGTTTTGGAGAGATAGTCGGTGTGGAAGTAAACCAACATTTCTATTGGCAAATAGGAGGTTTACAAGTGTTGACAGATGGCTAGAATTTCTTCGTATATGTTGTAGAATTCATTTAAGACATGAGCGAAACTTAAAATTGATAAGATTTAGGTGCGCTTTTACAACGGAGAATCATACGGTTTCTTTATGAGGAGTTAGTTGCACCTATGAATGATATAAATACTACTGTTGAATCATTGATCCTAGTTCCCTATCAAGTAGCACCACCAATAACGCTTGGCCATCCAAATTCCCTTTTGATTCCAAGTGCAACTGACCTTGAATATTCTTTAAGCCCCTAGTGATGGATCGACCTGGTACCTAAAGGTTGGTTTCAAATTTAGATTTATGGCTTATATTGGTTGACCTTCAATAGCTCTTGGGTGATTTTGAAATCTTAGGATACAATGATGTATATATATTATGATTGATATCGCGAAGGTAAAGGGACTCTAAACCGCAACGTTTGCTTGGTAGGATAGGGGTATAGTTGACGTCGATTCATCATTTTTAACATCAATAATTCAAAACCAAACGTGAAACTTTGTTTTCATTCCGATTCTTTATGCAATATGGATAGATTTACGAATTTAAAGACTAAACGAAAAAATTTATGATGTATGACATTTCACGTGGTCAATTAATTAATTTATTGACCGAAATATATGATTAAATTAGGCAGGATTGTAGAAAAAGAAATGGTTGAATCAAAATAATTCCTTCTTAATTTGCAATTTTGTTAGAGGGTACTATGAATGTTCTACCATGTTCCATTTACACACTAAAGGAGTGATACAAGATATAGGGTGTGCAGTTAAGCCAACATTTCTATTTGCAAATAAGGGGTTTCCAAGTGCAAGCCCAAGTACTTATAACATCTCAGGTGGTAGTTGCTAACTTACTAGGTTCAGTCGATATAGTCGTTCAGAATCATTGATCCTATTTCCCTATCGAGCAGCAGCACCTGTTAAAAACAAAGAGAAGAATTCTCAATTTATCCTAAGATCCGCTTTTGTCCGATCCATGTCATAGATTTGATAAAAGCCAGACTAACCAATCAAGTACCTCGTATTTTACTGTGGAGGCACTTTCAGCAATTTATTGCTTATTGCTTTATTGTGTATTTTACCTACTTGATAGCTTAATCTGGCTTTTATGGAGGCACTTTCAACAATATATTTCTGTAGTGTAATTCAAATATAATAAATATTAATATCGTACACATATTTCGCTTGCTCTTTTTTTCTTTGTACACTATATCATACATATCATCAATAAATATATTTATATAAATCATGTTCCGCAAGCATTGGAATACGATTCATGGGCTTACCTAATTTTGAATTTAAATCTTAGATATTTAAAGCCTTATTTTGTTATTTATTTGGATTCAAAGTTACTCAAAGATGACCTTCTATGGCTAAGCATACTAAACATGATACAACAACAACAATTACTAATTTATCTGCCAATATATTACTGAAAAGTCGAAAACTCAGTGATTCTACAAGGTAAACGCTCACCTGACATGTTAGAAAAAAATAAATAGGAATAGAGATAGAATAAAAGTAACCCGAAAACTCAGTGATTCTGAATTTTCTGATCTTGACATTCAAATTTGCCAAATTTGTTTGTTTACTATAATTTAACAAAAAGTATTAAACGATATATCAAAACGATGCATGAAGTGTGGAGTTGTTAGTGCATTCCAAGTATGTCTGTCCAGTAGGAGTGAAGTGTGGAGTTGATATAATTTAAAGATTGAGAAGAGGTAGGGCCAAAGCAGTAAAAGAATGTAACTTTTCAAGTTTCTAGGATTACAAAAAGGTATTATCAAATAAAACTGCTAATGCCATGACGTAAATTGTTGAAAGCGCCTCCATAAAAGCCAAACTAAGCAATGAAGTACCTTGTATTTTATGCCTAACCTAACCTACATGATTTTTAATTGTCTTAATCATTATCTCACATCAGTTCAAATGAAATGATTCATTAAAGAGGAATCATGCCATATCGAGATTTGATCATTGATTGATACAATTTTTATTTTGGTTAATTGTTGAATAGGCTAGAATGAAATAACAATGGTTTTGGAGAGATAGTCGGTGTGGAAGTAAACCAACATTTCTATTGGCAAATAGGAGGTTTGCGAGTGTTGACAGACGGCTAGAATTTCTTCGAATATGTTGTAGAATTCATTTAAGACATGAGCGAAACTTAAAATTGATAAGATTTAGGTGCGCTTTTACAACGGAGAATCATACGGTTTCTTTATGAGGAGTTAGTTGAACCTATGAATGATATAAATACCTGATCCTAGTTCCCTATCAAGTAGCACCACCAATAACGCTTGGCCATCCAAATTCCCTTTTGATTCCAAGTGCAACTGACCTTGAATATTCTTTAAGCCCCTAGTGATGGATCGACCTGCTACCTAAAGGTTGGTTTCAAATTTAGATTTATGGCTTATATTGGTTGACCTTCAATAGCTCTTGGGTGATTTTGAAATCTTAGGATACAATGATGTATATATATTATGATTGATATCGCGAAGGTAAAGGGACTCTAAACCGCAACGTTAGCTTGGTAGGATAGGGGTATAGTTGACGTCGATTCATCATTTTTAACATCAATAATTCAAAACCAAACGTGAAACTTTTGTTTTCATTCCGATTCTTTATGCAATATGGATAGATTTACGAATTTAAAGACAAAACGAAAAAATTTACGATGTATGACATTTCACGTGGTCAATTAATTAATTTATTGACCGAAATATATGATTAAATTAGGCAGGATTGTAGAAAAAGAAATGGTTGAATCAAAATAATAACTTCTTAATTTGCAATTTTGTTAGAGGGTACTATGAATGTTCTACCATGTTCCATTTACACACTAAAGGAGTGATACAAGATATAAGGTGTGCAGTTAAGCCAACATTTCTATTTGCAAATAAGGGGTTTCCAAGTGCAAGCCCAAGTACTTATAACATCTCAGGTGGTAGTTGCTAACTTACTAGGTTCAGTCGATATAGTCGTTCAGAATCATTGATCCTATTTCCCTATCGAGCAGCAGCACCTGTTAAAAACAAAGAGAAGAATTCTCAATTTATCCTAAGATCCGCTTTTGTCCGATCCATGTCATAGATCTGATAAGAGCCAGACTAACCAATCAAGTACCTCGTATTTTACTGTGGAGGCACTTTCAGCAATTTATTGCTTATTGCTTTATTGTGTATTTTACCTACTTGATAGCTTAATCTGGCTTTTATGGAGGCACTTTCAACAATATATTTCTGTAGTGTAATTCAAATATAATAAATATTAATATCGTACACATATTTCGCTTGCTCTTTTTTTCTTTGTACACTATATCATGCATATCATTAATAAATATATTTATATAAATCATGTTCCGCAAGCATTGGAATACGATTCATGGGCTTACCTAATTTTGAATTTAAATCTTAGATATTTAAAGCCTTATTTTGTTATTTATTTGGATTCAAAGTTACTCAAAGATGACCTTCTATGGCTAAGCATACTAAACATGATACAACAACAACAATTACTAATTTATCTGCCAATATATTACTGAAAAGTCGAAAACTCAGTGATTCTACAAGGTAAACGCTCACCTGACCTGTTAGAAAAAAATAAATAGGAATAGAGATAGAATAAAAGTAACCCGAAAACTCAGTGATTCTGAATTTTCTGATCTTGACATTCAAATTTGCCAAATTTGTTTGTTTACTATAATTTAACAAAAAGCATTAAACGATATATCAAAACGATGCATGAAGTGTGGAGTTGTTAGTGCATTCCAAGTATGTCTGTCCAGTAGGAGTGAAGTGTGGAGTTGATATAATTTAAAGATTGAGAAGAGGTAGGGCCAAAGCAGTAAAAGAATGTAACTTTTCAAGTTTCTAGGATTACAAAAAGGTATTATCAAATAAAACTGCTAATGCCATGACGTAAATTGTTGAAAGCGCCTCCATAAAAGCCAAACTAAGCAATGAAGTACCTTGTATTTTATTCCTAACCTAACCTACATGATTTTTAATCGTCTTAATCATTATCTCACATCAGTTCAAATGAAATGATTCATTAAAGACGAATCATGCCATATCGAGATTTGATCATTGATTGATACAATTTTTATTTTGGTTAATTGTTGAATAGGCTAGAATGAAATAACAATGGTTTTGGAGAGATAGTCGGTGTGGAAGTAAACCAACATTTCTATTGGCAAATAGGAGGTTTACAAGTGTTGACAGATGGCTAGAATTTCTTCGTATATGTTGTAGAATTCATTTAAGACATGAGCGAAACTTAAAATTGATAAGATTTAGGTGCGCTTTTACAACGGAGAATCATACGGTTTCTTTATGAGGAGTTAGTTGCACCTATGAATGATATAAATACTACTGTTGAATCATTGATCCTAGTTCCCTATCAAGTAGCACCACCAATAACGCTTGGCCATCCAAATTCCCTTTTGATTCCAAGTGCAACTGACCTTGAATATTCTTTAAGCCCCTAGTGATGGATCGACCTGGTACCTAAAGGTTGGTTTCAAATTTAGATTTATGGCTTATATTGGTTGACCTTCAATAGCTCTTGGGTGATTTTGAAATCTTAGGATACAATGATGTATATATATTATGATTGATATCGCGAAGGTAAAGGGACTCTAAACCGCAACGTTTGCTTGGTAGGATAGGGGTATAGTTGACGTCGATTCATCATTTTTAACATCAATAATTCAAAACCAAACGTGAAACTTTGTTTTCATTCCGATTCTTTATGCAATATGGATAGATTTACGAATTTAAAGACTAAACGAAAAAATTTATGATGTATGACATTTCACGTGGTCAATTAATTAATTTATTGACCGAAATATATGATTAAATTAGGCAGGATTGTAGAAAAAGAAATGGTTGAATCAAAATAATTCCTTCTTAATTTGCAATTTTGTTAGAGGGTACTATGAATGTTCTACCATGTTCCATTTACACACTAAAGGAGTGATACAAGATATAGGGTGTGCAGTTAAGCCAACATTTCTATTTGCAAATAAGGGGTTTCCAAGTGCAAGCCCAAGTACTTATAACATCTCAGGTGGTAGTTGCTAACTTACTAGGTTCAGTCGATATAGTCGTTCAGAATCATTGATCCTATTTCCCTATCGAGCAGCAGCACCTGTTAAAAACAAAGAGAAGAATTCTCAATTTATCCTAAGATCCGCTTTTGTCCGATCCATGTCATAGATTTGATAAAAGCCAGACTAACCAATCAAGTACCTCGTATTTTACTGTGGAGGCACTTTCAGCAATTTATTGCTTATTGCTTTATTGTGTATTTTACCTACTTGATAGCTTAATCTGGCTTTTATGGAGGCACTTTCAACAATATATTTCTGTAGTGTAATTCAAATATAATAAATATTAATATCGTACACATATTTCGCTTGCTCTTTTTTTCTTTGTACACTATATCATACATATCATCAATAAATATATTTATATAAATCATGTTCCGCAAGCATTGGAATACGATTCATGGGCTTACCTAATTTTGAATTTAAATCTTAGATATTTAAAGCCTTATTTTGTTATTTATTTGGATTCAAAGTTACTCAAAGATGACCTTCTATGGCTAAGCATACTAAACATGATACAACAACAACAATTACTAATTTATCTGCCAATATATTACTGAAAAGTCGAAAACTCAGTGATTCTACAAGGTAAACGCTCACCTGACCTGTTAGAAAAAAATAAATAGGAATAGAGATAGAATAAAAGTAACCCGAAAACTCAGTGATTCTGAATTTTCTGATCTTGACATTCAAATTTGCCAAATTTGTTTGTTTACTATAATTTAACAAAAAGTATTAAACGATATATCAAAACGATGCATGAAGTGTGGAGTTGTTAGTGCATTCCAAGTATGTCTGTCCAGTAGGAGTGAAGTGTGGAGTTGATATAATTTAAAGATTGAGAAGAGGTAGGGCCAAAGCAGTAAAAGAATGTAACTTTTCAAGTTTCTAGGATTACAAAAAGGTATTATCAAATAAAACTGCTAATGCCATGACGTAAATTGTTGAAAGCGCCTCCATAAAAGCCAAACTAAGCAATGAAGTACCTTGTATTTTATGCCTAACCTAACCTACATGATTTTTAATTGTCTTAATCATTATCTCACATCAGTTCAAATGAAATGATTCATTAAAGAGGAATCATGCCATATCGAGATTTGATCATTGATTGATACAATTTTTATTTTGGTTAATTGTTGAATAGGCTAGAATGAAATAACAATGGTTTTGGAGAGATAGTCGGTGTGGAAGTAAACCAACATTTCTATTGGCAAATAGGAGGTTTGCGAGTGTTGACAGACGGCTAGAATTTCTTCGAATATGTTGTAGAATTCATTTAAGACATGAGCGAAACTTAAAATTGATAAGATTTAGGTGCGCTTTTACAACGGAGAATCATACGGTTTCTTTATGAGGAGTTAGTTGAACCTATGAATGATATAAATACCTGATCCTAGTTCCCTATCAAGTAGCACCACCAATAACGCTTGGCCATCCAAATTCCCTTTTGATTCCAAGTGCAACTGACCTTGAATATTCTTTAAGCCCCTAGTGATGGATCGACCTGCTACCTAAAGGTTGGTTTCAAATTTAGATTTATGGCTTATATTGGTTGACCTTCAATAGCTCTTGGGTGATTTTGAAATCTTAGGATACAATGATGTATATATATTATGATTGATATCGCGAAGGTAAAGGGACTCTAAACCGCAACGTTAGCTTGGTAGGATAGGGGTATAGTTGACGTCGATTCATCATTTTTAACATCAATAATTCAAAACCAAACGTGAAACTTTTGTTTTCATTCCGATTCTTTATGCAATATGGATAGATTTACGAATTTAAAGACAAAACGAAAAAATTTACGATGTATGACATTTCACGTGGTCAATTAATTAATTTATTGACCGAAATATATGATTAAATTAGGCAGGATTGTAGAAAAAGAAATGGTTGAATCAAAATAATAACTTCTTAATTTGCAATTTTGTTAGAGGGTACTATGAATGTTCTACCATGTTCCATTTACACACTAAAGGAGTGATACAAGATATAAGGTGTGCAGTTAAGCCAACATTTCTATTTGCAAATAAGGGGTTTCCAAGTGCAAGCCCAAGTACTTATAACATCTCAGGTGGTAGTTGCTAACTTACTAGGTTCAGTCAATATAGTCGTTCAGAATCATTGATCCTATTTCCTTATCGAGCAGCAGCACCTGTTAAAAACAAAGAGAAGAATTCTCAATTTATCCTAAGATCCGCTTTTGTCCAATCCATGTCATAGATCTGATAAAAGCTAGACTAACCAATCAAGTACCTCGTATTTTACTGTGGAGGCACTTTCAGCAATTTATTGCTTATTGCTTTATTGTGTATTTTACCTACTTGATAGCTTAATCTGGCTTTTATGGAGGCACTTTCAACAATATATTTCTGTAATGTAATTTAAATATAATAAATATTAATATCGTACACATATTTCGCTTGCTCTTTTTTTCTTTGTACACTATATCATACATATCATCAATAAATATATTTATATAAATCATGTTCCGCAAGCATTGGAATACGATTCATGGGCTTACCTAATTTTGAATTTAAATCTTAGATATTTAAAGCCTTATTTTGTTATTTATTTGGATTCAAAGTTACTCAAAGATGACCTTCTATGGCTAAGCATACTAAACATGATACAACAACAACAATTACTAATTTATCTGCCAATATATTACTGAAAAGTCGAAAACTCAGTGATTCTACAAGGTAAACGCTCACCTGACCTGTTAGAAAAAAATAAATAGGAATAGAGATAGAATAAAAGTAACCCGAAAACTCAGTGATTCTGAATTTTCTGATCTTGACATTCAAATTTGCCAAATTTGTTTGTTTACTATAATTTAACAAAAAGCATTAAACGATATATCAAAACGATGCATGAAGTGTGGAGTTGTTAGTGCATTCCAAGTATGTCTGTCCAGTAGGAGTGAAGTGTGGAGTTGATATAATTTAAAGATTGAGAAGAGGTAGGGCCAAAGCAGTAAAAGAATGTAACTTTTCAAGTTTCTAGGATTACAAAAAGGTATTATCAAATAAAACTGCTAATGCCATGACGTAAATTGTTGAAAGCGCCTCCATAAAAGCCAAACTAAGCAATGAAGTACCTTGTATTTTATGCCTAACCTAACCTACATGATTTTTAATTGTCTTAATCATTATCTCACATCATTTCAAATGAAATGATTCATTAAAGAGGAATCATGCCATATCGAGATTTGATCATTGATTGATACAATTTTTATTTTGGTTAATTGTTGAATAGGCTAGAATGAAATAACAATGGTTTTGGAGAGATAGTCGGTGTGGAAGTAAACCGACATTTCTATTGGCAAATAGGAGGTTTACAAGTGTTGACAGACGGCTAGAATTTCTTCGAATATGTTGTAGAATTCATTTAAGACATGAGCGAAACTTAAAATTGATAAGATTTAGGTGCGCTTTTACAATGGAGAATCATACGGTTTCTTTATGAGGAGTTAGTTGCACCTATGAATGATATAAATACTACCGCTGAATCATTGATCCTAGTTCCCTATCAAGTAGCACCACCAATAACGCTTGGCCATCCAAATTCCCTTTTGATTCCAAGTGCAACTGACGTTGAATATTCTTTAAGCCCCTAGTGATGGATCGACCTGGTACCTAAAGGTTGGTTTCAAATTTAGATTTATGGCTTATATTGGTTGACCTTCAATAGCTCTTCGGTGATTTTGAAATCTTAGGATACAATGATGTATATATATTATGATTGATATCGCGAAGGTAAAGGGACTCTAAACCGCAACGTTAGCTTGGTAGGATAGGGGTATAGTTGACGTCGATTCATCATTTTTAACATCAATAATTCAAAACCAAACGTGAAACTTTGTTTTCATTCCGATTCTTTATGCAATATGGATAGATTTACGAATTTAAAGACTAAACGAAAAAATTTACGATGTATGACATTTCACGTGGTCAATTAATTAATTTATTGACCGAAATATATGATTAAATTAGGCAGGATTGTAGAAAAAGAAATGGTTGAATCAAAATATTTCCTTCTTAATTTGCAATTTTGTTAGAGGGTACTATGAATGTTCTACCATGTTCCATTTACACACTAAAAGAGTGATACAAGATATAAGGTGTGCAGTTAAGCCAACATTTCTATTTGCAAATAAGGGGTTTCCAAGTGCAAGCCCAAGTACTTATACCATCTCAGGTGGTAGTTGCTAACTTACTAGGTTCAGTCAATATAGTCGTTCAGAATCATTGATCCTATTTCCTTATCGAGCAGCAGCACCTGTTAAAAACAAAGAGAAGAATTCTCAATTTATCCTAAGATCCGCTTTTGTCCGATCCATGTCATAGATCTGATAAAAGCCAGACTAACCAATCAAGTACCTCGTATTTTACTGTGGAGGCACTTTCAGCAATTTATTGCTTATTGCTTTATTGTGTATTTTACCTACTTGATAGCTTAATCTGGCTTTTATGGAGGCACTTTCAACAATATATTTCTGTAGTGTAATTCAAATATAATAAATATTAATATCGTACACATATTTCGCTTGCTCTTTTTTTCTTTGTACACTATATCATGCATATCATCAATAAATATATTTATATAAATCATGTTCTGCAAGTATTGGAATACGATTCATGGGCTTACCTAATTTTGAACTTAAATCTTAGATATTTAAAGCCTTATTTTGTTATTTATTTGGATTCAAAGTTACTCAAAGATGACCTTCTATGGCTAAGCATACTAAACATGATACAACAACAACAATTACTAATTTATCTGCCAATATATTACTGAAAAGTCGAAAACGGAGTGATTCTACAAGGTAAACGCTCACCTGACCTGTTAGAAAAAAATAATTAGGAATAGAGATAGAATAAAAGTAACCCGAAAACTCAGTGATTCTGAATTTTCTGATCTTGACATTCAAATTTGCCAAATTTGTTTGTTTACTATAATTTAACAAAAAGCATTAAACGATATATCAAAACGATGCATGAAGTGTGGAGTTGTTAGTGCATTCCAAGTATGTCTGTCCAGTAGGAGGGAAGTGTGGAGTTGATATAATTTAAAGATTGAGAAGAGGTAGGGCCAAAGCAGTAAAAGAACGTAACTTTTCAAGTTTCTAGGATTACAAAAAGGTATTATCAAATAAAACTGCTAATGCCATGACGTAAATTGTTGAAAGCGCCTCCATAAAAGCCAAACTAAGCAATGAAGTACCTTGTATTTTATGCCTAACCTAACCTACATGATTTTTAATTGTCTTAATCATTATCTCACATCAGTTCGAATGAAATGATTCATTAAAGAGGAATCATGCCATATCGAGATTTGATCATTGATTGATACAATTTTTATTTTGGTTAATTGTTGAATAGGCTAGAATGAAATAACAATGGTTTTCGAGAGATAGTCTGTGTGGAAGTAAACCAACATTTCTATTGGCAAATAGGAGGTTTACAAGTGTTGACAGACGGCTAGAATTTCTTCGAATATGTTGTAGAATTCATTTAAGACATGAGCGAAACTTAAAATTGATAAGATTTAGGTGCGCTTTTACAACGGAGAATCATACGGTTTCTTTATGAGGAGTTAGTTGCACCTATGAATGATATAAATACTACTGCTGAATCATTGATCCTAGTTCCCTATCAAGTAGCACCACCAATAACGCTTGGCCATCCAAATTCCCTTTTGATTCCAAGTGCAACTGACCTTGAATATTCTTTAAGCCCCTAGTGATGGATCGACCTGGTACCTAAAGGTTGGTTTCAAATTTAGATTTATGGCTTATATTGGTTGACCTTCAATAGCTCTTGGGTGATTTTGAAATCTTAGGATACAATGATGTATATATATTATGATTGATATCGCGAAGGTAAAGGGACTCTAAACCACAACGTTAGCTTGGTAGGATAGGGGTATAGTTGACGTCGATTCATCATTTTTAACATCAATAATTCAAAACCAAACGTGAAACTTTGTTTTCATTCCGATTCTTTATGCAATATGGATAGATTTACGAATTTAAAGACTAAACGAAAAAATTTACGATGTATGACATTTCACGTGGTCAATTAAGTAATTTATTGACCGAAATATATGATTAAATTAGGCAGGATTGTAGAAAAAGAAATGGTTGAATCAAAATAATTCCTTCTTAATTTGCAATTTTGTTAGAGGGTACTATGAATGTTCTACCATGTTCCATTTACACACTAAAGGAGTGATACAAGATATAAGGTGTGCAGTTAAGCCAACATTTCTATTTGCAAATAAGGGGTTTCCAAGTGCAAGCCCAAGTACTTATAACATCTCAGGTGGTAGTTGCTAACTTACTAGGTTCAGTCGATATAGTCGTTCAGAATCATTGATCCTATTTCCCTATCGAGCAGCAGCACCTGTTAAAAACAAAGAGAAGAATTCTCAATTTATCCTAAGATCCGCTTTTGTCCGATCCATGTCATAGATCTGATAAAAGCCAGATAAACCAATCAAGTACCTCGTATTTTACTGTGGAGGCACTTTCAGCAATTTATTGCTTATTGCTTTATTGTGTATTTTACCTACTTGATAGCTTAATCTTGGCTTTTATGGAGGCACTTTCAACAATATATTTATGTAGTGTAATTCAAATATAATAAATATTAATATCGTACACATATTTCGCTTGCTCTTTTTTTCTTTGTACACTATATCATGCATATCATTAATAAATATATTTATATAAATCATGTTCCGCAAGCATTGGAATACGATTCATGGGCTTACCTAATTTTGAACTTAAATCTTAGATATTTAAAGCCTTATTTTGTTATTTATTTGGATTCAAAGTTACTCAAAGATGACCTTCTATGGATAAGCATACTAAACATGATACAACAACAACAATTACTAATTTATCTGCCAATATATTACTGAAAAGTCGAAAACTCAGTGATTCTACAAGGTAAACGCTCACCTGACCTGTTAGAAAAAAATAAATAGGAATAGAGATAGAATAAAAGTAACCCGAAAACTCAGTGATTCTGAATTTTCTGATCTTGACATTCAAATTTGCCAAATTTGTTTGTTTACTATAATTTAACAAAAAGCATTAAACGATATATCAAAACGATGCATGAAGTGTGGAGTTGTTAGTGCATTCCAAGTATGTCTGTCCAGTAGGAGTGAAGTGTGGAGTTGATATAATTTAAAGATTGAGAAGAGGTAGGGCCAAAGCAGTAAAAGAACGTAACTTTTCAAGTTTCTAGGATTACAAAAAGGTATTATCAAATAAAACTGCTAATGCCATGACGTAAATTGTTGAAAGCGCCTCCATAAAAGCCAAACTAAGCAATGAAGTACCTTGTATTTTATGCCTAACCTAACCTACATGATTTTTAATTGTCTTAATCATTATCTCACATCAGTTCAAATGAAATGATTCATTAAAGAGGAATCATGCCATATCGAGATTTGATCATTGATTGATACAATTTTTATTTTGGTTAATTGTTGAATAGGCTAGAATGAAATAACAATGGTTTTGGAGAGATAGTCGGTGTGGAAGTAAACCAACATTTCTATTGGCAAATAGGAGGTTTACAAGTGTTGACAGACGGCTAGAATTTCTTCGAATATGTTGTAGAATTCATTTAAGACATGAGCGAAACTTAAAATTGATAAGATTTAGGTGCGCTTTTACAACGGAGAATCATACGGTTTCTTTATGAGGAGTTAGTTGCACCTATGAATGATATAAATACTACTGCTGAATCATTGATCCTAGTTCCCTATCAAGTAGCACCACCAATAACGCTTGGCCATCCAAATTCCCTTTTGATTCCAAGTGCAACTGACCTTGAATATTCTTTAAGCCCCTAGTGATGGATCGACCTGGTACCTAAAGGTTGGTTTCAAATTTAGATTTATGGCTTATATTGGTTGACCTTCAATAGCTCTTGGTTGATTTTGAAATCTTAGGATACAATGATGTATATATATTATGATTGATATCGCGAAGGTAAAGGGACTCTAAACCGCAACGTTAGCTTGGTAGGATAGGGGTATAGTTGACGTCGATTCATCATTTTTAACATCAATAATTCAAAACCAAACGTGAAACTTTTGTTTTCATTCCGATTCTTTATGCAATATGGATAGATTTACGAATTTAAAGACTAAACGAAAAAATTTACGATGTATGACATTTCACGTGGTCAATTAATTAATTTATTGACCGAAATATATGATTAAATTAGGCAGGATTGTAGAAAAAGAAATGGTTGAATCAAAATAATTCCTTCTTAATTTGCAATTTTGTTAGAGGGTACTATGAATGTTCTACCATGTTCCATTTACACACTAAAGGAGTGATACAAGATATAAGGTGTGCAGTTAAGCCAACATTTCTATTTGCAAATAAGGGGTTTCCAAGTGCAAGCCCAAGTACTTATAACATCTCAGGTGGTAGTTGCTAACTTACTAGGTTCAGTCGATATAGTCGTTCAGAATCATTGATCCTATTTCCCTATCGAGCAGCAGCACCTGTTAAAAACAAAGAGAAGAATTCTCAATTTATCCTAAGATCCGCTTTTGTCCGATCCATGTCATAGATCTGATAAAAGCCAGACTAACCAATCAAGTACCTCGTATTTTACTGTGGAGGCACTTTCAGCAATTTATTGCTTATTGCTTTATTGTGTATTTTACCTACTTGATAGCTTAATCTTGGCTTTTATGGAGGCACTTTCAACAATATATTTATGTAGTGTAATTCAAATATAATAAATATTAATATCGTACACATATTTCGCTTGCTCTTTTTTTCTTTGTACACTATATCATACATATCATCAATAAATATATTTAGATAAATCATGTTCCGCAAGCATTGGAATACGATTCATGGGCTTACCTAATTTTGAACTTAAATCTTAGATATTTAAAGCCTTATTTTGTTATTTATTTGGATTCAAAGTTACTCAAAGATGACCTTCTATGGCTAAGCATACTAAACATGATACAACAACAACAATTACTAATTTATCTGCCAATATATTACTGAAAAGTCGAAAACTCAGTGATTCTACAAGGTAAACGCTCACCTGACCTGTTAGAAAAAAATAAATAGGAATAGAGATAGAATAAAAGTAACCCGAAAACTCAGTGATTCTGAATTTTCTGATCTTGACATTCAAATTTGCCAAATTTGTTTGTTTACTATAATTTAACAAAAAGCATTAAACGATATATCAAAACGATGCATGAAGTGTGGAGTTGTTAGTGCATTCCGTGTATGTCTGTCCAGTAGGAGGGAAGTGTGGAGTTGATATAATTTAAAGATTGAGAAGAGGTAGGGCCAAAGCAGTAAAAGAACGTAACTTTTCAAGTTTCTAGGATTACAAAAAGGTATTATCAAATAAAACTGCTAATGCCATGACGTAAATTGTTGAAAGCGCCTCCATAAAAGCCAAACTAAGCAATGAAGTACCTTGTATTTTATGCCTAACCTAACCTACATGATTTTTAATTGTCTTAATCATTATCTCACATCAGTTCAAATGAAATGATTCATTAAAGAGGAATCATGCCATATCGAGATTTGATCATTGATTGATACAATTTTTATTTTGGTTAATTGTTGAATAGGCTAGAATGAAATAACAATGGTTTTGGAGAGATAGTCGGTGTGGAAGTAAACCAACATTTCTATTGGCAAATAGGAGGTTTACAAGTGTTGACAGACGGCTAGAATTTCTTCGAATATATTGTAGAATTCATTTAAGACATGAGCGAAACTTAAAATTGATAAGATTTAGGTGCGCTTTTACAACGGAGAATCATACGGTTTCTTTATGAGGAGTTAGTTGCACCTATGAATGATATAAATACTACTGCTGAATCATTGATCCTAGTTCCCTATCAAGTAGCACCACCAATAACGCTTGGCCATCCAAATTCCCTTTTGATTCCAAGTGCAACTGACCTTGAATATTCTTTAAGCCCCTAGTGATGGATCGACCTGGTACCTAAAGGTTGGTTTCAAATTTAGATTTATGGCTTATATTGGTTGACCGTCAATAGCTCTTGGTTGATTTTGAAATCTTAGGATACAATGATGTATATATATTATGATTGATATCGCGAAGGTAAAGGGACTCTAAACCGCAACGTTAGCTTGGTAGGATAGGGGTATAGTTGACGTCGATTCATCATTTTTAACATCAATAATTCAAAACCAAACGTGAAACTTTTGTTTTCATTCCGATTCTTTATGCAATATGGATAGATTTACGAATTTAAAGACAAAACGAAAAAATTTACGATGTATGACATTTCACGGGGTCAATTAATTAATTTATTGACCGAAATATATGATTAAATTAGGCAGGATTGTAGAAAAAGAAATGGTTGAATCAAAATAATTCCTTCTTAATTTGCAATTTTGTTAGAGGGTACTATGAATGTTCTACCATGTTCCATTTACACACTAAAGGAGTGATACAAGATATAAGGTGTGCAGTTAAGCCAACATTTCTATTTGCAAATAAGGGGTTTCCAAGTGCAAGCCCAAGTACTTATAACATCTCAGGTGGTAGTTGCTAACTTACTAGGTTCAGTCGATATAGTCGTTCAGAATCATTGATCCTATTTCCCTATCGAGCAGCAACACCTGTTAAAAACAAAGAGAAGAATTCTCAATTTATCCTAAGATCCGCTTTTGTCCGATCCATGTCATAGATCTGATAAAAGCCAGACTAACCAATCAAGTACCTCATATTTTACTGTGGAGGCACTTTCAGCAATTTATTGCTTATTGCTTTATTGTGTATTTTACCTACTTGATAGCTTAATCTGGCTTTTATGGAGGCACTTTCAACATTATATTTCTGTAGTGTAATTTAAATATAATAAATATTAATATCGTACACATATTTCGCTTGCTCTTTTTTTCTTTGTACACTATATCATACATATCATCAATAAATATATTTATATAAATCATGTTCCGCAAGCATTGGAATACGATTCATGGGCGTACCTAATTTTGAACTTAAATCTTAGATATTTAAAGCCTTATTTTGTTATTTATTTGGATTCAAAGTTACTCAAAGATGACCTTCTATGGCTAAGCATACTAAACATGATACAACAACAACAATTACTAATTTATCTGCCAATATATTACTGAAAAGTCGAAAACTCAGTGATTCTACAAGGTAAACGCTCACCTGACCTAATAGAAAAAAATAAATAGGAATAGTGATAGAATAAAAGTAACCCGAAAACTCAGTGATTCTGAATTTTCTGATCTTGACATTCAAATTTGCCAAATTTGTTTGTTTACTATAATTTAACAAAAAGCATTAAACGATATATCAAAACGATGCATGAAGTGTGGAGTTGTTAGTGCATTCCAAGTATGTCTGTCCAGTAGGAGGGAAGTGTGGAGTTGATATAATTTAAAGATTGAGAAGAGGTAGGGCCAAAGCAGTAAAAGAACGTAACTTTTCAAGTTTCTAGGATTACAAAAAGGTATTATCAAATAAAACTGCTAATGCCATGACGTAAATTGTTGAAAGCGCGTCCATAAAAGCCAAACTAAGCAATGAAGTACCTTGTATTTTATGCCTAACCTAACCTACATGATTTTTAATTGTCTTAATCATTATCTCACATCAGTTCAAATGAAATGATTCATTAAAGAGGAATCATGCCATATCGAGATTTGATCATTGATTGATACAATTTTTATTTTGGTTAATTGTTGAATAGGCTAGAATGAAATAACAATGGTTTTCAAGAGATAGTCGGTGTGGAAGTAAACCAACATTTCTATTGGCAAATAGGAGGTTTACAAGTGTTGACAGACGGCTAGAATTTCTTCGAATATGTTGTAGAATTCATTTAAGACATGAGCAAAACTTAAAATTGATAAGATTTAGGTGCGCTTTTACAACGGAGAATCATACGGTTTCTTTATGAGGAGTTAGTTGCACCTATGAATGATATAAATACTACTGCTGAATCATTGATCCTAGTTCCCTATCAAGTAGCACCACCAATAACGCTTGGCCATCCAAATTCCCTTTTGATTCCAAGTGCAACTGACCTTGAATATTCTTTAAGCCCCTAGTGATGGATCGACCTGGTACCTAAAGGTTGGTTTCAAATTTAGATTTATGGCTTATATTGGTTGACCTTCAATAGCTCTTGGGTGATTTTGAAATCTTAGGATACAATGATGTATATATATTATGATTGATATCGCGAAGGTAAAGGGACTCTAAACCGCAACGTTAGCTTGGTAGGATAGGGGTATAGTTGACGTCGATTCATCATTTTTAACATCAATAATTCAAAACCAAACGTGAAACTTTTGTTTTCATTCCGTTTCTTTATGCAATATGGATAGATTTACGAATTTAAAGACTAAACGAAAAAATTTACGATGTATGACATTTCACGTGGTCAATTAATTAATTTATTGACCGAAATATATGATTAAATTAGGCAGGATTGTAGAAAAAGAAATGGTTGAATCAAAATAATTCCTTCTTAATTTGCAATTTTGTTAGAGGGTACTATGAATGTTCTACCATGTTCCATTTACACACTAAAGGAGTGATACAAGATATAAGGTGTGTAGTTAAGCCAACATTTCTATTTGCAAATAAGGGGTTTCCAAGTGCAAGCCCAAGTACTTATAACATCTCTGGTGGTAGTTGCTAACTTACTAGGTTCAGTCGATATAGTCGTTCAGAATCATTGATCCTATTTCCCTATCGAGCAGCAGCACCTGTTAAAAACAAAGAGAAGAATTCTCAATTTATCCTAAGATCCGCTTTTGTCCGATCCATGTTATAGATCTGATAAAAGCCAGACTAACCAATCAAGTACCTCGTATTTTACTGTGGAGGCACTTTCATTAATTTATTGCTTATTGCTTTATTGTGTATTTTACCTACTTGACAGCTTAATCTTGGCTTTTATGGAGGCACTTTCAACAATATATTTCTGTAGTGTAATTCAAATATAATAAATATTAATATCGTACACATATTTCGCTTGATCTTTTTTTCTTTGTACACTATATCATACATATCATCAATAAATATATTTATATAAATCATGTTCCGCAAGCATTGGAATACGATTCATGGGATTACCTAATTTTGAACTTAAATCTTAGATATTTAAAGCCTTATTTTGTTATTTATTTGGATTCAAAGTTACTCAAAGATGACCTTCTATGGCTAAGCATACTAAACATGATACAACAACAACAATTACTAATTTATCTGCCAATATATTACTGAAAAGTCGAAAACTCAGTGATTCTACAAGGTAAACGCTCACCTGACCTGTTAGAAAAAAATAAATAGGAATAGAGATAGAATAAACGTATCCCGAAAACTCAGTGATTCTGAATTTTCTGATCTTGACATTCAAATTTGCCAAATTTGTTTGTTTACTATAATTTAACAAAAAGCATTAAACGATATATCAAAACGATGCATGAAGTGTGGAGTTGTTAGTGCATTCCAAGTATGTCTGTCCAGTAGGAGTGAAGTGTGGAGTAGATATAATTTAAAGATTGAGAAGAGGTAGGGCCAAAGCAGTAAAAGAACGTAACTTTTCAAGTTTCTAGGATTACAAAAAGGTATTATCAAATAAAACTGCTAATGCCATGACGTAAATTGTTGAAAGCGCCTCCATAAAAGCCAAACTAAGCAATGAAGTACCTTGTATTTTATACCTAACCTAACCTACATGATTTTTAATTGTCTTAATCATTATCTCACATCAGTTCAAATGAAATGATTCATTAAAGAGGAATCATACCATATCGAGATTTGATCATTGATTGATACAATTTTTATTTTGGTTAATTGTTGAATAGGCTAGAATGAAATAACAATGGTTTTGCAGAGATAGTCGGTGTGGAAGTAAACCAACATTTCTATTGGCAAATAGGAGGTTTACAAGTGTTGACAGACGGCTAGAATTTCTTCGAATATGTTGTAGAATTCATTTAAGACATGAGCGAAACTTAAAATTGATAAGATTTAGGTGCGCTTTTACAACGGAGAATCATACGGTTTCTTTATGAGGAGTTAGTTGCACCTATGAATGATATAAATACTACTGCTGAATCATTGATCCTAGTTCCCTATCAATTAGCACCACCAATAACGCTTGGCCATCCAAATTTCCTTTTGATTCCAAGTGCAACTGACCTTGAATATTCTTTAAGCCCCTAGTGATGGATCGACCTGGTACCTAAAGGTTGGTTTCAAATTTAGATTTATGGCTTATATTGGTTGACCTTCAATAGCTCTTGGGTGATTTTGAAATCTTAGGATACAATGATGTATATATATTATGATTGATATCGCGAAGGTAAAGGGACTCTAAACCGCAATGTTAGCTTGGTAGGATAGGGGTATAGTTGACGTCGATTCATCATTTTTAACATCAATAATTCAAAACCAAACGTGAAACTTTGTTTTCATTCCGATTCTTTATGCAATATGGATAGATTTACGAATTTAAAAACTAAACGAAAAAATTTACGATGTATGACATTTCACGTGGTCAATTAATTAATTTATTGACCGAAATATATGATTAAATTAGGCAGGATTGTAGAAAAAGAAATGGTTGAATCAAAATAATTCCTTCTTAATTTGCAATTTTGTTAGAGGGTACTATGAATGTTCTACCATGTTCCATTTACACACTAAAGGAGTGATACAAGATATAAGGTGTGCAGTTAAGCCAACATTTCTATTTGCAAATAAGGGGTTTCCAAGTGCAAGCCCAAGTACTTATAACATCTGAGGTGGTAGTTGCTAACTTACTAGGTTCAGTCGATATAGTCGTTCAGAATCATTGATCCTATTTCCCTATCGAGCAGCAGCACCTGTTAAAAACAAAGAGAAGAATTCTCAATTTATCCTAAGATCCGCTTTTGTCCGATCCATGTCATAGACCTGATAAAAGCAGGACTAACCAATCAAGTACCTCGTATTTTACTGTGGAGGCACTTTCAGCAATTTATTGCTTATTGCTTTATTGTGTATTTTACCTACTTGATAGCTTAATCTTGGCTTTTATGGAGGCACTTTCAACAATATATTTCTGTAGTGTAATTCAAATATAATAAATATTAATATCGTACACATATTTCGCTTGCTCTTTTTTTCTTTGTACACTATATCATACATATCATCAATAAATATATTTATATAAATCATGTTCCGCAAGCATTACGATTCATGGGCTTACCTAATTTTGAACTTAAATCTTAGATATTTAAAGCCTTTTTTTGTTATTTATTTGGATTCAAAGTTACTCAAAGATGACCTTCTATGGCTAAGCATACTAAACATGATACAACAACAACAATTACTAATTTATCTGCCAATATATTACTGAAAAGTCGAAAACTCAGTGATTCTACAAGGTAAACGCTCACCTGACCTGTTAGAAAAAAATAAATAGGAATAGAGATAGAATAAAAGTAACCCGAAAACTCAGTGATTCTGAATTTTCTGATCTTGACATTCAAATTTGCCAAATTTGTTTGTTTACTATAATTTAACAAAAAGCATTAAACGATATATCAAAACGATGCATGAAGTGTGGAGTTGTTAGTGCATTCCAAGTATGTCTGTCCAGTAGGAGTGAAGTGTGGAGTTGATATAATTTAAAGATTGAGAAGAGGTAGGGCCAAAGCAGAAAAAGAACGTAACTTTTCAAGTTTCTAGGATTACAAAAAGGTATTATCAAATAAAACTGCTAATGCCATGACGTAAATTGTTGAAAGCGCCTCCATAAAAGCCAAACTAAGCAATGAAGTACCTTGTATTTTATGCCTAACCTAACCTACATGATTTTTAATTGTCTTAATCATTATCTCACATCAGTTCAAATGAAATGATTCATTAAAGAGGAATCATGCCATATCGAGATTTGATCATTGATTGATACAATTTTTATTTTGGTTAATTGTTGAATAGGCTAGAATGAAATAACAATGGTTTTGGAGAGATAGTCTGTGTGGAAGTAAACCAACATTTCTATTGGCAAATAGGAGGTTTACAAGTGTTGACAGACGGCTAGAATTTCTTCGAATATGTTGTAGAATTCATTTAAGACATGAGCGAAACTTAAAATTGATAAGATTTAGGTGCGCTTTTACAACGGAGAATCATACGGTTTCTTTATGAGGAGTTAGTTGCACCTATGAATGATATAAATACTACTGCTGAATCATTGATCCTAGTTCCCTATCAAGTAGCACCACCAATAACGCTTGGCCATCCAAATTCCCTTTTGATTCCAAGTGCAACTGACCTTGAATATTCTTTAAGCCCCTAGTGATGGATCGACCTGGTACCTAAAGGTTGGTTTCAAATTTAGATTTATGGCTTATATTGGTTGACCTTCAATAGCTCTTGGGTGATTTTGAAATCTTAGGATACAATGATGTATATATATTATGATTGATATCGCGAAGGTAAAGGGACTCTAAACCGCAACGTTAGCTTGGTAGGATAGGGGTATAGTTGACGTCGATTCATCATTTTTAACATCAATAATTCAAAACCAAACGTGAAACTTTTGTTTTCATTCCGTTTCTTTATGCAATATGGATCGATTTATGAATTTAAAGACTAAACGAAAAAATTTACGATGTATGACATTTCACGTGGTCAATTAATTAATTTATTGACCGAAATATATGATTAAATTAGGCAGGATTGTAGAAAAAGAAATGGTTGAATCAAAATAATTCCTTCTTAATTTGCAATTTTGTTAGAGGGTACTATGAATGTTCTACCATGTTCCATTTACACACTAAAGGAGTGATACAAGATATAAGGTGTGCAGTTAAGCCAACATTTCTATTTGCAAATAAGGGGTTTCCAAGTGCAAGCCCAAGTACTTATAGCATCTCAGGTGGTAGTTGCTAACTTACTAGGTTCAGTCGATATAGTCGTTCAGAATCATTGATCCTATTTCCCTATCGAGCAGCAGCACCTGTTAAAAACAAAGAGAAGAATTCTCAATTTATCCTAAGATCTGCTTTTGTCCGATCCATGTCATAGATCTGATAAAAGCCAGACTAACCAATCAAGAACCTCGTATTTTACTGTGGAGGCACTTTCAACAATTTATTGCTTATTGCTTTATTGTGTATTTTACCTACTTGATAGCTTAATCTAGCTTTTATGGAGGCACTCTCAACAATATATTTCTGTAGTGTAATTTAAATATAATAAATATTAATATCGTACACATATTTCGCTTGCTCTTTTTTTCTTTGTACACTATATCATACATATCATCAATAAATATATTAGTATAAATCATGTTCCGCAAGCATTGGAATACGATTCATGGGCTTACCTATTTTTGAATTTAAATCTTAGATATTTAGAGCCTTATTTTGTTATTTATTTGTATTCAAAGTTACTCAAAGATGACCTTCTATGGCTAAGCATACTAAACATGATACAACAACAACAATTACTAATTTATCTGCCAATATATTACTGAAAAGTCAAAAACTCAGTGATTCTACAAGGTAAACGCTCACCTGACCTATTAGAAAAAAATAAATAGGAATAGAGATAGAATAAAAGTAACCCGAAAACTCAGTGATTCTGAATTTTCTGATCTTGACATTCAAATTTGCCAAATTTGTTTGTTTACTATAATTTAACAAAAAGCATTAAACGATATATCAAAACGATGCACGAAGTGTGGAGTTGTTAGTGCATTCCAAGTATGTCTGTCCAGTAGGAGTGAAGTGTGGAGTTGATATAATTTAAAGATTGAGAAGAGGTAGGGCCAAAGCAGTAAAAGAACGTAACTTTTCAAGTTTCTAGGATTACAAAAAGGTATTTTCAAATAAAACTGCTAATGCCATGACGTAAATTGTTGAAAGCGCCTCCATAAAAGCCAAACTAAGCAATGAAGTACCTTGTATTTTATGCCTAACCTAACCTACATGATTTTTAATTGTCTTAATCATTATCTCACATCAGTTCAAATGAAATGATTCATTAAAGAGGAATCATGCCATATCGAGATTTGATCATTGATTGATACAATTTTTATTTTGGTTAATTGTTGAATAGGCTAGAATGAAATAACAATGGCTTTGGAGAGATAGTCGGTGTGGAAGTAAACCAACATTTCTATTGGCAAATAGGAGGTTTACAAGTGTTGACAGACGGCTAGAATTTCTTCGAATATGTTGTAGAATTCATTTAAGACATGAGCGAAACTTAAAATTGATAAGATTTAGGTGCGCTTTTACAACGGAGAATCATACGGTTTCTTTATGAGGAGTTAGTTGCACCTATGAATGATATAAATACTACTGCTGAATCATTGATCCTAGTTCCCTATCAAGTAGCACCACCAATAACGCTTGGCCATCCAAATTCCCTTTTGATTCCAAGTGCAACTGACCTTGAATATTCTTTAAGCCCCTAGTGATGGATCGACCTGGTACCTAAAGGTTGGTTTCAAATTTAGATTTATGGCTTATATTGGTTGACCTTCAATAGCTCTTGGGTGATTTTGAAATCTTAGGATACAATGATGTATATATATTATGATTGATATCGCGAAGGTAAAGGGACTCTAAACCGCAACGTTAGCTTGGTAGGATAGGGGTATAGTTGACGTTGATTCATCATTTTTAACATCAATAATTCAAAACCAAACGTGAAACTTTGTTTTCATTCCGATTCTTTATGCAATATGGATAGATTTACGAATTTAAAGACTAAACGAAAAAATTTACGATGTATGACATTTCACGTGGTGAATTAATTAATTTATTGACCGAAATATATGATTAAATTAGGCAGGATTGTAGAAAAAGAAATGGTTGAATCAAAATAATTCCTTCTTAATTTGCAATTTTGTTAGAGGGTACTATGAATGTTCTACCATGTTCCATTTACACACTAAAGGAGTGATACAAGATATAAGGTGTGCAGTTAAGCCAACATTTCTATTTGCAAATAAGGGGTTTCCAAGTGCAAGCCCAAGTACTTATAACATCTCAGGTGGTAGTTGCTAACTTACTAGGTTCAGTCGATATAGTCGTTCAGAATCATTGATCCTATTTCCCTATCGAGCAGCAGCACCTGTTAAAAACAAAGAGAAGAATTCTCAATTTATCCTAAGATCCGCTTTTGTCCGATCCATGTCATAGATCTGATAAAAGCCAGACTAACCAATCAAGTACCTCGTATTTTACTGTGGAGGCACTTTCAGCAATTTATTGCTTATTGCTTTATTGTGTATTTTACCTACTTGATAGCTTAATCTTGGCTTTTATGGAGGCACTTTCAACAATATATTTATGTAGTGTAATTCAAATATAATAAATATTAATATCGTACACATATTTCGCTTGCTCTTTTTTTCTTTGTACACTATATCATACATATCATCAATAAATATATTTATATAAATCATGTTCCGCAAGCATTGGAATACGATTCATGGGCTTACCTAATTTTGAACTTAAATCTTAGATATTTAAAGCCTTATTTTGTTATTTATTTGGATTCAAAGTTACTCAAAGATGACCTTCTATGGCTAAGCATACTAAACATGATACAACAACAACAATTACTAATTTATCTGCCAATATATTACTGAAAAGTCGAAAACTCAGTGATTCTACAAGGTAAACGCTCACCTGACCTGTTAGAAAAAAATAAATAGGAATAGAGATAGAATAAAAGTAACCCGAAAACTCAGTGATTCTGAATTTTCTGATCTTGACATTCAAATTTGCCAAATTTGTTTGTTTACTATAATTTAACAAAAAGCATTAAACGATATATCAAAACGATGCATGAAGTGTGGAGTTGTTAGTGCATTCCAAGTATGTCTGTCCAGTAGGAGTGAAGTGTGGAGTTGATATAATTTAAAGATTGAGAAGAGGTAGGGCCAAAGCAGTAAAAGAACGTAACTTTTCAAGTTTCTAGGATTACAAAAAGGTATTATCAAATAAAACTGCTAATGCCATGACGTAAATTGTTGAAAGCGCCTCCATAAAAGCCAAACTAAGCAATGAAGTACCTTGTATTTTATGCCTAGCCTAACCTACATGATTTTTAATTGTCTTAATCATTATCTCACATCAGTTCAAATGAAATGATTCATTAAAGAGGAATCATGCCATATCGAGATTTGATCATTGATTGATACAATTTTTTTTTTGGTTAATTGTTGAATAGGCTAGAATGAAATAACAATGGCTTTGGAGAGATAGTCGGTGTGGAAGTAAACCAACATTTCTATTGGCAAATAGGAGGTTTACAAGTGTTGACAGACGGCTAGAATTTCTTCGAATATGTTGTAGAATTCATTTAAGACATGAGCGAAACTTAAAATTGATAAGATTTAGGTGCGCTTTTACAACGGAGAATCATACGGTTTCTTTATGAGGAGTTAGTTGCACCTATGAATGATATAAATACTACTGCTGAATCATTGATCCTAGTTCCCTACCAAGTAGCACCACCAATAACGCTTGGCCATCCAAATTCCCTTTTGATTCCAAGTGCAACTGACCTTGAATATTCTTTAAGCCCCTAGTGATGGATCGACCTGGTACCTAAAGGTTGGTTTCAAATTTAGATTTATGGCTTATATTGGTTGACCTTCAATAGCTCTTGGGTGATTTTGAAATCTTAGGATACAATGATGTATATATATTATGATTGATATCGCGAAGGTAAAGGGACTCTAAACCGCAACGTTAGCTTGGTAGGATAGGGGTATAGTTGACGTCGATTCATCATTTTTAACATCAATAATTCAAAACCAAACGTGAAACTTTGTTTTCATTCCGATTCTTTATGCAATATGGATAGATTTACGAATTTAAAGACTAAACGAAAAAATTTACGATGTATGACATTTCACGTGGTCAATTAATTAATTTATTGACGGAAATATATGATTAAATTAGGCAGGATTGTAGAAAAAGAAATGGTTGAATCAAAATAATTCCTTCTTAATTTGCAATTTTGTTAGAGGGTACTATGAATGTTCTACCATGTTCCATTTACACACTAAAGGAGTGATACAAGATATAAGGTGTGCAGTTAAGCCAACATTTCTATTTGCAAATAAGGGGTTTCCAAGTGCAAGCCCAAGTACTTATAACATCTCAGGTGGTAGTTGCTAACTTACTAGGTTCAGTCGATATAGTCGTTCAGAATCATTGATCCTGTTTCCCTATCGAGCAGCAGCACCTGTTAAAAACAAAGAGAAGAATTCTCAATTTATCCTAAGATCCGCTTTTGTCCGATCCATGTCATAGATCTGATAAAAGCCAGACTAACCAATCAAGTACCTCGTATTTTACTGTGGAGGCACTTTCAGCAATTTATTGCTTATTGCTTTATTGTGTATTTTACCTACTTGATAGCTAAATCTTGGCTTTTATGGAGGCACTTTCAACAATATATTTATGTAGTGTAATTCAAATATAATAAATATTAATATCGTACACATATTTCGCTTGCTCTTTTTTTCTTTGTACACTATATCATACATATCATCAATAAATATATTTATATAAATCATGTTCCGCAAGCATTGGAATACGATTCATGGGCTTACCTAATTTTGAACTTAAATCTTAGATATTTAAAGCCTTATTTTGTTATTTATTTGGATTCAAAGTTACTCAAAGATGACCTTCTATGGCTAAGCATACTAAACATGATACAACAACAACAATTACTAATTTATCTGCCAATATATTACTGAAAAGTCGAAAACTCAGTGATTCTACAAGGTAAACGCTCACCTGACCTGTTAGAAAAAAATAAATAGGAATAGAGATAGAATAAAAGTAACCCGAAAACTCAGTGATTCTGAATTTTCAGATCTTGACATTCAAATTTGCCAAATTTGTTTGTTTACTATAATTTAACAAAAAGCATTAAACGATATATCAAAACGATGCATGAAGTGTGGAGTTGTTAGTGCATTCCAAGTATGTCTGTCCAGTAGGAGTGAAGTGTGGAGTTGATATAATTTAAAGATTGAGAAGAGGTAGGGCCAAAGCAGTAAAAGAACGTAACTTTTCTAGTTTCTAGGATTACAAAAAGGTATTATCAAATAAAACTGCTAATGCCATGACGTAAATTGTTGAAACCGCCTCCATAAAAGCCAAACTAAGCAATGAAGTACCTTGTATTTTATGCCTAACCTAACCTACATGATTTTTAATTGTCTTAATCATTATCTCACATCAGTTCAAATGAAATGATTCATTAAAGAGGAATCATGCCATATCGAGATTTGATCATTGATTGATACAATTTTTATTTTGGTTAATTGTTGAATAGGCTAGAATGAAATAACAATGGTTGTGGAGAGATAGTCGGTGTGGAAGTAAACCAACATTTCTATTGGCAAATAGGAGGTTTACAAGTGTTGACAGACGGCTAGAATTTCTTCGAATATGTTGTAGAATTCATTTAAGACATGAGCGAAACTTAAAATTGATAAGATTTAGGTGCGCTTTTACAACGGAGAATCATACGGTTTCTTTATGAGGAGTTAGTTGCACCTATGAATGATATAAATACTACTGCTGAATCATTGATCCTAGTTCCCTATCAAGTAGCACCACCAATAACGCTTGGCCATCCAAATTCCCTTTTGATTCCAAGTGCAACTGACCTTGAATATTCTTTAAGCCCCTAGTGATGGATCGACCTGGTACCTAAAGGTTGGTTTCAAATTTAGATTTATGGCTTATATTGGTTGACCTTCAATAGCTCTTGGGTGATTTTGAAATCTTAGGATACAATGATGTATATATATTATGATTGATATCGCGAAGGTAAAGGGACTCTAAACCGCAATGTTAGCTTGGTAGGATAGGGGTATAGTTGACGTCGATTCATCATTTTTAACATCAATAATTCAAAACCAAACGTGAAACTTTTGTTTTCATTCCGTTTCTTTATGCAATATGGATAGATTTACGAATTTAAAGACTAAACGAAAAAATTTACGATGTATGACATTTCACGTGGTCAATTAATTAATTTATTGACCGAAATATATGATTAAATTAGGCAGGATTGTAGAAAAAGAAATGGTTGAATCAAAATAATTCCTTCTTAATTAGCAATTTTGTTAGAGGGTACTATGAATGTTCTACCATGTTCCATTTACACACTAAAGGAGTGATACAAGATATAAGGTGTGCAGTTAAGCCAACATTTCTATTTGCAAATAAGGGGTTTCCAAGTGCAAGCCCAAGTACTTATAACATCTCAGGTGGTAGTTGGTAACTTACTAGGTTCAGTCGATATAGTCGTTCATAATCATTGATTCTATTTCCCTATCGAGCAGCAGCACCTGTTAAAAACAAAGAGAAGAATTCTCAATTTATCCTAAGATCCGCTTTTGTCCGATCCATGTCATAGATCTGATAAAAGACAGACTAACCAATCAAGTACCTCGTATTTTACTGTGGAGGCACTTTCAGCAATTTATTGCTTATTGCTTTATTGTGTATTTTACCAACTTGATAGCTTAATCTTGGCTTTTATGGAGGCACTTTCAACAATATATTTATGTAGTGTAATTCAAATATAATAAATATTAATATCGTACACATATTTCGCTTGCTCTTTTTTTCTTTGTACACTATATCATACATATCATCAATAAATATATTTATATAAATCATGTTCCGCAAGCATTACGATTCATGGGCTTACCTAATTTTGAACTTAAATCTTAGATATTTAAAGCCTTTTTTTGTTATTTATTTGGATTCAAAGTTACTCAAAGATGACCTTCTATGGCTAAGCATACTAAACATGATACAACAACAACAATTACTAATTTATCTGCCAATATATTACTGAAAAGTCGAAAACTCAGTGATTCTACAAGGTAAACGCTCACCTGACCTGTTAGAAAAAAATAAATAGGAATAGAGATAGAATAAAAGTAACCCGAAAACTCAGTGATTCTGAATTTTCTGATCTTGACATTCAAATTTGCCAAATTTGTTTGTTTACTATAATTTAACAAAAAGCATTAAACGATATATCAAAACGATGCATGAAGTGTGGAGTTGTTA
Organism: Nuphar pumila; assembly: GCF_984573655.1. Classification (NCBI taxonomy): domain Eukaryota; kingdom Viridiplantae; phylum Streptophyta; class Magnoliopsida; order Nymphaeales; family Nymphaeaceae; genus Nuphar; species Nuphar pumila. The sequence goes on from NC_143263.1 coordinate 61,405,335, forward strand.
GTGCATTCCAAGTATGTCTGTCCAGTAGGAGTGAAGTGTGGAGTTGATATAATTTAAAGATTGAGAAGAGGTAGGGCCAAAGCAGAAAAAGAACGTAACTTTTCAAGTTTCTAGGATTACAAAAAGGTATTATCAAATAAAACTGCTAATGCCATGACGTAAATTGTTGAAAGCGCCTCAATAAAAGCCAAACTAAGCAATGAAGTACCTTGTATTTTATGCCTAACCTAACCTACATGATTTTTAATTGTCTTAATCATTATCTCACATCAGTTCAAATGAAATGATTCATTAAAGAGGAATCTTGCCATATCGAGATTTGATCATTGATTGATACAATTTTTATTTTGGTTAATTGTTAAATAGGCTAGAATGAAATAACAATGGTTTTGGAGAGATAGTCGGTGTGGAAGTAAACCAACATTTCTATTGGCAAATAGGAGGTTTACAAGTGTTGACAGACGGCTAGAATTTCTTCGAATATGTTGTAGAATTCATTTAAGACATGAGCGAAACTTAAAATTGATAAGATTTAGGTGCGCTTTTACAACGGAGAATCATACGGTTTCTTTATGAGGAGTTAGTTGCACCTATGAATGATATAAATACTACTGCTGAATCATTGATCCTAGTTCCCTATCAAGTAGCACCACCAATAACGCTTGGCCATCCAAATTCCCTTTTGATTCCAAGTGCAACTGACCTTGAATATTCTTTAAGCCCCTAGTGATGGATCGACCTGGTACCTAAAGGTTGGTTTCAAATTTAGATTTATGGCTTATATTGGTTGACCTTCAATAGCTCTTGGGTGATTTTGAAATCTTAGGATACAATGATGTATATATATTATGATTGATATCGCGAAGGTAAAGGGACTCTAAACCGCAATGTTAGCTTGGTAGGATAGGGGTATAGTTGACGTCGATTCATCATTTTTAACATCAATAATTCAAAACCAAACGTGAAACTTTTGTTTTCATTCCGTTTCTTTATGCAATATGGATAGATTTACGAATTTAAAGACTAAACGAAAAAATTTACGATGTATGACATTTCACGTGGTCAATTAATTAATTTATTGACCGAAATATATGATTAAATTAGGCAGGATTGTAGAAAAAGAAATGGTTGAATCAAAATAATTCCTTCTTAATTTGCAATTTTGTTAGAGGGTACTATGAATGTTCTACCATGTTCCATTTACACACTAAAGGAGTGATACAAGATATAAGGTGTGCAGTTAAGCCAACATTTCTATTTGCAAATAAGGGGTTTCCAAGTGCAAGCCCAAGTACTTATAACATCTCAGGTGGTAGTTGGTAACTTACTAGGTTCAGTCGATATAGTCGTTCAGAATCATTGATTCTATTTCCCTATCGAGCAGCAGCACCTGTTAAAAACAAAGAGAAGAATTCTCAATTTATCCTAAGATCCGCTTTTGTCCGATCCATGTCATAGATCTGATAAAAGACAGACTAACCAATCAAGTACCTCGTATTTTACTGTGGAGGCACTTTCAGCAATTTATTGCTTATTGCTTTATTGTGTATTTTACCAACTTGATAGCTTAATCTTGGCTTTTATGGAGGCACTTTCAACAATATATTTATGTAGTGTAATTCAAATATAATAAATATTAATATCGTACACATATTTCGCTTGCTCTTTTTTTCTTTGTACACTATATCATACATATCATCAATAAATATATTTATATAAATCATGTTCCGCAAGCATTACGATTCATGGGCTTACCTAATTTTGAACTTAAATCTTAGATATTTAAAGCCTTTTTTTGTTATTTATTTGGATTCAAAGTTACTCAAAGATGACCTTCTATGGCTAAGCATACTAAACATGATACAACAACAACAATTACTAATTTATCTGCCAATATATTACTGAAAAGTCGAAAACTCAGTGATTCTACAAGGTAAACGCTCACCTGACCTGTTAGAAAAAAATAAATAGGAATAGAGATAGAATAAAAGTAACCCGAAAACTCAGTGATTCTGAATTTTCTGATCTTGACATTCAAATTTGCCAAATTTGTTTGTTTACTATAATTTAACAAAAAGCATTAAACGATATATCAAAACGATGCATGAAGTGTGGAGTTGTTAGTGCATTCCAAGTATGTCTGTCCAGTAGGAGTGAAGTGTGGAGTTGATATAATTTAAAGATTGAGAAGAGGTAGGGCCAAAGCAGAAAAAGAACGTAACTTTTCAAGTTTCTAGGATTACAAAAAGGTATTATCAAATAAAACTGCTAATGCCATGACGTAAATTGTTGAAAGCGCCTCAATAAAAGCCAAACTAAGCAATGAAGTACCTTGTATTTTATGCCTAACCTAACCTACATGATTTTTAATTGTCTTAATCATTATCTCACATCAGTTCAAATGAAATGATTCATTAAAGAGGAATCTTGCCATATCGAGATTTGATCATTGATTGATACAATTTTTATTTTGGTTAATTGTTAAATAGGCTAGAATGAAATAACAATGGTTTTGGAGAGATAGTCGGTGTGGAAGTAAACCAACATTTCTATTGGCAAATAGGAGGTTTACAAGTGTTGACAGACGGCTAGAATTTCTTCGAATATGTTGTAGAATTCATTTAAGACATGAGCGAAACTTAAAATTGATAAGATTTAGGTGCGCTTTTACAACGGAGAATCATACGGTTTCTTTATGAGGAGTTAGTTGCACCTATGAATGATATAAATACTACTGCTGAATCATTGATCCTAGTTCCCTATCAAGTAGCACCACCAATAACGCTTGGCCATCCAAATTCCCTTTTGATTCCAAGTGCAACTGACCTTGAATATTCTTTAAGCCCCTAGTGATGGATCGACCTGGTACCTAAAGGTTGGTTTCAAATTTAGATTTATGGCTTATATTGGTTGACCTTCAATAGCTCTTGGGTGATTTTGAAATCTTAGGATACAATGATGTATATATATTATGATTGATATCGCGAAGGTAAAGGGACTCTAAACCGCAATGTTAGCTTGGTAGGATAGGGGTATAGTTGACGTCGATTCATCATTTTTAACATCAATAATTCAAAACCAAACGTGAAACTTTTGTTTTCATTCCGTTTCTTTATGCAATATGGATAGATTTACGAATTTAAAGACTAAACGAAAAAATTTACGATGTATGACATTTCACGTGGTCAATTAATTAATTTATTGACCGAAATATATGATTAAATTAGGCAGGATTGTAGAAAAAGAAATGGTTGAATCAAAATAATTCCTTCTTAATTTGCAATTTTGTTAGAGGGTACTATGAATGTTCTACCATGTTCCATTTACACACTAAAGGAGTGATACAAGATATAAGGTGTGCAGTTAAGCCAACATTTCTATTTGCAAATAAGGGGTTTCCAAGTGCAAGCCCAAGTACTTATAACATCTCAGGTGGTAGTTGCTAACTTACTAGGTTCAGTCGATATAGTCGTTCAGAATCATTGATTCTTTTTCCCTATCGAGCAGCAGCACCTGTTAAAAACAAAGAGAAGAATTCTCAATTTATCCTAAGATCCGCTTTTGTCCGATCCATGTCATAGATCTGATAAAAGACAGACTAACCAATCAAGTACCTCGTATTTTAATGTGAAGGCACTTTCAGCAATTTATTGCTTATTGCTTTATTGTGTATTTTACCAACTTGATAGCTTAATCTTGGCTTTTATGGAGGCACTTTCAACAATATATTTCTATAGTGTAATTCAAATATAATAAATATTAATATCGTACACATATTTCGCTTGCTCTTTTTTTCTTTGTACACTATATCATACATATCATCAATAAATATATTTATATAAATCATGTTCCGCAAGCATTGGAATACGATTCATGGGCTTACCTAATTTTGAATTTAAATCTTAGATATTTAAAGCCTTTTTTTGTTATTTATTTGGATTCAAAGTTACTCAAAGATGACCTTCTATGGCTAAGCATACTAAACATGATACAACAACAACAATTACTAATTTATCTGCCAATATATTACTGAAAAGTCGAAAACTCAGTGATTCTACAAGGTAAACACTCACCTGACCTGTTAGAAAAAAATAAATAGGAATAGAGATAGAATAAAAGTAACCCGAAAACTCAGTGATTCTGAATTTTCTGATCTTGACATTCAAATTTGCCAAATTTGTTTGTTTACTATAATTTAACAAAAAGCATTAAACGATATATCAAAACGATGCATGAAGTGTGGAGTTGTTAGTGCATTCCAAGTATGTCTGTCCAGTAGGAGTGAAGTGTGGAGTTGATATAATTTAAAGATTGAGAAGAGGTAGGGCCAAAGCAGTAAAAGAACGTAACTTTTCAAGTTTCTAGGATTACAAAAAGGTATTATCAAATAAAACTGCTAATGCCATGACGTAAATTGTTGAAAGCGCCTCCATAAAAGCCAAACTAAGCAATGAAGTACCTTGTATTTTATGCCTAACCTAACCTACATGATTTTTAATTGTCTTAATCATTATCTCACATCAGTTCAAATGAAATGATTCATTAAAGAGGAATCTTGCCATATCGAGATTTGATCATTGATTGATACAATTTTTATTTTGGTTAATTGTTGAATAGGCTAGAATGAAATAACAATGGTTTTGGAGAGATAGTCGGTGTGGAAGTAAACCAACATTTCTATTGGCAAATAGGAGGTCTACAAGTGTTGACAGACGGCTAGAATTTCTTCGAATATGTTGTAGAATTCATTTAAGACATGAGCGAAACTTAAAATTGATAAGATTTAGGTGCGCTTTTACAACGGAGAATCATACGGTTTCTTTATGAGGAGTTAGTTGCACCTATGAATGATATAAATACTACTGCTGAATCATTGATCCTAGTTCCCTATCAAGTAGCACCACCAATAACGCTTGGCCATCCAAATTCCCTTTTGATTCCAAGTGCAACTGACCTTGAATATTCTTTAAGCCCCTAGTGATGGATCGACCTGGTACCTAAAGGTTGGTTTCAAATTTAGATTTATGGCTTATATTGGTTGACCTTCAATAGCTCTTGGGTGATTTTGAAATCTTAGGATACAATGATGTATATATATTATGATTGATATCGCGAAGGTAAAGGGACTCTAAACCGCAACGTTAGCTTGGTAGGGTAGGGGTATAGTTGACGTCGATTCATCATTTTTAACATCAATAATTCAAAACCAAACGTGAAACTTTGTTTTCATTCCGATTCTTTATGCAATATGGATAGATTTACGAATTTAAAGACTAAACGAAAAAATTTACGATGTATGACATTTCACGTGGTCAATTAATTAATTTGTTGACCGAAATATATGATTAAATTAGGTAGAATTGTAGAAAAAGAAACGGTTGAATCAAAATAATTCCTTCTTAATTTGCAATTTTGTTAGAGGGTACTATGAATGTTCTACCATGTTCCATTTACACACTAAAGGAGTGATACAAGATATAAGGTGTGCAGTTAAGCCAACATTTCTATTTGCAAATAAGGGGTTTCCAAGTGAAAGCCCAAGTACTTATAACATCTCAGGTTGTAGTTGCTAACTTACTAGGTTCAGTCGATATAGTCGTTCAGAATCATTGATCCTATTTCCCTATCGAGCAGCAGTACCTGTTAAAAACAAAGAGAAGAATTCTCAATTTATCCTAAGATCCGCTTTTGTCCGATCCATGTCATAGATCTGATAAAAGCCAGACTAACCAATCAAGTACCTCGTATTTTACTGTGGAGGCACTTTCAGCAATTTATTGCTTATTGCTTTATTGTGTATTTTACCTACTTGATAGCTTAATCTTGGCTTTTATGGAGGCACTTTCAACAATATATTTCTGTAGTGTAATTCAAATATAATAAATATTAATATCGTACACATATTTCGCTTGCTCTTTTTTTCTTTGTACACTATATCATACATATCATCAATAAATATATTTATATAAATCATGTTCCGCAAGCATTGGAATACGATTCATGGGCTTACCTAATTTTGAATTTAAATCTTAGATATTTAAAGCCTTATTTTGTTATTTATTTGGATTCAAAGTTACTCAAAGATGACCTTCTATGGCTAAGCATACTAAACATGATACAACAACAACAATTACTAATTTATCTGCCAATATATTACTGAAAAGTCGAAAACTCAGTGATTCTACAAGGTAAACGCTCACCTGACCTGTTAGAAAAAAATAAATAGGAATAGAGATAGAATAAAAGTAACCCGAAAACTCAGTGATTCTGAATTTTCTGATCTTGACATTCAAATTTGCCAAATTTGTTTGTTTACTATAATTTAACAAAAAGCATTAAACGATATATCAAAACGATGCATGAAGTGTGGAGTTGTTAGTGCATTCCAAGTATGTCTGTCCAGTAGGAGTGAAGTGTGGAGTTGATATAATTTAAAGATTGAGAAGAGGTAGGGCCAAAGCAGTAAAAGAACGTAACTTTTCAAGTTTCTAGGATTACAAAAAGGTATTATCAAATAAAACTGCTAATGCCATGACGTAAATTGTTGAAAGCGCCTCCATAAAAGCCAAACTAAGCAATGAAGTACCTTGTATTTTATGCCTAACCTAACCTACATGATTTTTAATTGTCTTAATCATTATCTCACATCAGTTCAAATGAAATGATTCATTAAAGAGGAATCTTGCCATATCGAGATTTGATCATTGATTGATACAATTTTTATTTTGGTTAATTGTTGAATAGGCTAGAATGAAATAACAATGGTTTTGGAGAGATAGTCGGTGTGGAAGTAAACCAACATTTCTATTGGCAAATAGGAGGTCTACAAGTGTTGACAGACGGCTAGAATTTCTTCGAATATGTTGTAGAATTCATTTAAGACATGAGCGAAACTTAAAATTGATAAGATTTAGGTGCGCTTTTACAACGGAGAATCATACGGTTTCTTTATGAGGAGTTAGTTGCACCTATGAATGATATAAATACTACTGCTGAATCATTGATCCTAGTTCCCTATCAAGTAGCACCACCAATAACGCTTGGCCATCCAAATTCCCTTTTGATTCCAAGTGCAACTGACCTTGAATATTCTTTAAGCCCCTAGTGATGGATCGACCTGGTACCTAAAGGTTGGTTTCAAATTTAGATTTATGGCTTATATTGGTTGACCTTCAATAGCTCTTGGGTGATTTTGAAATCTTAGGATACAATGATGTATATATATTATGATTGATATCGCGAAGGTAAAGGGACTCTAAACCGCAACGTTAGCTTGGTAGGGTAGGGGTATAGTTGACGTCGATTCATCATTTTTAACATCAATAATTCAAAACCAAACGTGAAACTTTGTTTTCATTCCGATTCTTTATGCAATATGGATAGATTTACGAATTTAAAGACTAAACGAAAAAATTTACGATGTATGAATTTCACGTGGTCAATTAATTAATTTGTTGACCGAAATATATGATTAAATTAGGTAGAATTGTAGAAAAAGAAACGGTTGAATCAAAATAATTCCTTCTTAATTTGCAATTTTGTTAGAGGGTACTATGAATGTTCTACCATGTTCCATTTACACACTAAAGGAGTGATACAAGATATAAGGTGTGCAGTTAAGCCAACATTTCTATTTGCAAATAAGGGGTTTCCAAGTGAAAGCCCAAGTACTTATAACATCTCAGGTTGTAGTTGCTAACTTACTAGGTTCAGTCGATATAGTCGTTCAGAATCATTGATCCTATTTCCCTATCGAGCAGCAGTACCTGTTAAAAACAAAGAGAAGAATTCTCAATTTATCCTAAGATCCGCTTTTGTCCGATCCATGTCATAGATCTGATAAAAGCCAGACTAACCAATCAAGTACCTCGTATTTTACTGTGGAGGCACTTTCAGCAATTTATTGCTTATTGCTTTATTGTGTATTTTACCTACTTGATAGCTTAATCTTGGCTTTTATGGAGGCACTTTCAACAATATATTTCTGTAGTGTAATTCAAATATAATAAATATTAATATCGTACACATATTTCGCTTGCTCTTTTTTTCTTTGTACACTATATCATACATATCATCAATAAATATATTTATATAAATCATGTTCCGCAAGCATTGGAATACGATTCATGGGCTTACCTAATTTTGAATTTAAATCTTAGATATTTAAAGCCTTATTTTGTTATTTATTTGGATTCAAAGTTACTCAAAGATGACCTTCTATGGCTAAGCATACTAAACATGATACAACAACAACAATTACTAATTTATCTGCCAATATATTACTGAAAAGTCGAAAACTCAGTGATTCTACAAGGTAAACGCTCACCTGACCTGTTAGAAAAAAATAAATAGGAATAGAGATAGAATAAAAGTAACCCGAAAACTCAGTGATTCTGAATTTTCTGATCTTGACATTCAAATTTGCCAAATTTGTTTGTTTACTATAATTTAACAAAAAGCATTAAACGATATATCAAAACGATGCATGAAGTGTGGAGTTGTTAGTGCATTCCAAGTATGTCTGTCCAGTAGGAGTGAAGTGTGGAGTTGATATAATTTAAAGATTGAGAAGAGGTAGGGCCAAAGCAGTAAAAGAACGTAACTTTTCAAGTTTCTAGGATTACAAAAAGGTATTATCAAATAAAACTGCTAATGCCATGACATAAATTGTTGAAAGCTCCTCCATAAAAGCCAAACTAAGCAATGAAGTACCTTGTATTTTATGCCTAACCTAACCTACATGATTTTTAATTGTCTTAATCATTATCTCACATCAGTTCAAATGAAATGATTCATTAAAGAGGAATCTTGCCATATCGAGATTTGATCATTGATTGATACAATTTTTATTTTGGTTAATTGTTGAATAGGCTAGAATGAAATAACAATGGTTTTGGAGAGATAGTCGGTGTGGAAGTAAACCAACATTTCTATTGGCAAATAGGAGGTTTACAAGTGTTGACAGACGGCTAGAATTTCTTCGAATATGTTGTAGAATTCCTTTAAGACATGAGCGAAACTGAAAATTGATAAGATTTAGGTGCGCTTTTACAACGGAGAATCATACGGTTTCTTTATGAGGAGTTAGTTGCACCTATGAATGATATAAATACTACTGCTGAATCATTGATCCTAGTTCCCTATCAAGTAGCACCACCAATAACGCTTGGCCATCCAAATTCCCTTTTGATTCCAAGTGCAACTGACCTTGAATATTCTTTAAGCCCCTAGTGATGGATCGACCTGGTACCTAAAGGTTGGTTTCAAATTTAGATTTATGGCTTATATTGGTTGACCTTCAATAGCTCTTGGGTGATTTTGAAATCTTAGGATACAATGATGTATATATATTATGATTGATATCGCGAAGGTAAAGGGACTCTAAACCGCAACGTTAGCTTGGTAGGATAGGGGTATAGTTGACGTCGATTCATCATTTTTAACATCAATAATTCAAAACCAAACGTGAAACTTTTGTTTTCATTCCGATTCTTTATGCAATATGGATAGATTTACGAATTTAAAGACTAAACGAAAAAATTTACGATGTATGACATTTCACGTGGTCAATTAATTAATTTATTGACCGAAATATATGATTAAATTAGGCAGGATTGTAGAAAAAGAAATGTTTGAATCAAAATAATTCCTTCTTAATTTGCAATTTTGTTAGAGGGTACTATGAATGTTCTACCATGTTCCATTTACACACTAAAGGAGTGATACAAGATATAAGGTGTGCAGTTAAGCCAACATTTCTATTTGCAAATAAGGGGTTTCCAAGTGCAAGCCCAAGTACTTATAACATCTCAGGTGGTAGTTGCTAACTTACTAGGTTCAGTCGATATAGTCGTTCAGAATCATTGATCCTATTTCCCCATCGAGCAGCAGCACCTGTTAAAAACAAAGAGAAGAATTCTCAATTTATCCTAAGATCCGCTTTTGTCCGATCCATGTCATAGATCTGATAAAAGCCAGACTAACCAAACAAGTACCTCGTATTTTACTGTGGAGGCACTTTCAGCAATTTATTGCTTATTGCTTTATTGTGTATTTTACCTACTTGATAGCTTAATCTTGGCTTTTATGGAGGCACTTTCAACAATATATTTCTGTAGTGTAATTCAAATATAATAAATATTAATATCGTACACATATTTCGCTTGCTCTTTTTTTCTTTGTACACTATATCATACATATCATCAATAAATATATTTATATAAATCATGTTCCGCAAGCATTGGAATACGATTCATGGGCTTACCTAATTTTGAACTTAAATCTTAGATATTTAAAGCCTTATTTTGTTATTTATTTGGATTCAAAGTTACTCAAAGATGACCTTCTATGGCTAAGCATACTAAACATGATACAACAACAACAATTACTAATTTATCTGCCAATATATTACTGAAAAGTCGAAAACTCAGTGATTCTACAAGGTAAACGCTCACCTGACCTGTTAGAAAAAAATAAATAGGAATAGAGATAGAATAAAAGTAACCCGAAAACTCAGTGATTCTGAATTTTCTGATCTTGACATTCAAATTTGCCAAATTTGTTTGTTTACTATAATTTAACAAAAAGCATTAAACGATATATCAAAACGATGCATGAAGTGTGGAGTTGTTAGTGCATTCCAAGTATGTCTGTCCAGTAGGAGTGAAGTGTGGAGTTGATATAATTTAAAGACTGAGAAGAGGTAGGGCCAAAGCAGTAAAAGAACGTAACTTTTCAAGTTTCTAGGATTACAAAAAGGTATTATCAAATAAAACTGCTAATGCCATGACGTAAATTGTTGAAAGCGCCTCCATAAAAGCCAAACTAAGCAATGAAGTACCTTGTATTTTATGCCTAACCTAACCTATATGATTTTTAATTGTCTTAATCATTATCTAACATCAGTTCAAATGAAATGATTCATTAAAGAGGAATCTTGCCATATCGAGATTTGATCATTGATTGATACAATTTTTATTTTGGTTAATTGTTGAATAGGCTAGAATGAAATAACACTGCTTTTGGAGAGATAGTCCGTGTGGAAGTAAACCAACATTTCTATTGGCAAATAGGAGGTTTACAAGTGTTGACAGACGGCTAGAATTTCTTCGAATATGTTGTAGAATTCCTTTAAGACATGAGCAAAACTTAAAATTGATAAGATTTAGGTGCGCTTTTACAATGGAGAATCATACGGTTTCTTTATGAGGAGTTAGTTGCACCTATGAATGATATAAATACTACTGCTGAATCATTGATCCTAGTTTCTTATCAAGTAGCACCACCAATAACGCTTGGCCATCCAAATTCCCTTTTGATTCCAAGTGCAACTGACCTTGAATATTCTTTAAGCCCCTAGTGATGGATCGACCTGGTACCTAAAGGTTGGTTTCAAATTTAGATTTATGGCTTATATTGGTTGACCTTCAATAGCTCTTGGGTGATTTTGAAAATCTTAGGATACAATGATGTATATATATTATGATTGAAATCGCGAAGGTAAAGGGACTCTAAACCGCAATGTTAGCTTGGTAGGATAGGGGTATAGTTGACGTCGATTCATCATTTTTAACATCAATAATTCAAAACCAAACGTGAAACTTTGTTTTCATTCCGATTCTTTATGCAATATGGATAGATTTACGAATTTAAAGACTAAACGAATAAATTTACGATGTATGACATTTCACGTGGTCAATTAATTAATTTATTGACCGAAATATATGATCAAATTAGGCAGGATTGTAGAAAAAGAAATGGTTGAATCAAAATAATTCCTTCTTAATTTGCAATTTTGTTAGAGGGTACTATGAATGTTCTACCATGTTCCATTTACACACTAAAGGAGTGATACAAGATATAAGGTGTGTAGTTAAGCCAACATTTCTATTTGCAAATAAGGGGTTTCCAAGTGCAAGCCCAAGTACTTATAACATCTCAGGTGGTAGTTGCTAACTTACTAGGTTCAGTCGATATAGTCGTTCAGAATCATTGATCCTATATCCCTATCGAGCAGCAGCACCTGTTAAAAACAAAGAGAAGAACGCTCAATTTATCCTAAGATCCGTATTTGTCCGATCCATGTCATAGATCTGATAAAAGCCAGACTAACCAATCAAGTACCTCGTATTTTACTGTGGAGGCACTTTCAGCAATTTATTGCTTATTGCTTTATTGTGTATTTTACCTACTTGATAGCTTAATCTTGGCTTTTATGGAGGCACTTTCAACAATATATTTCTGTAGTGTAATTCAAATATAATAAATATTAATATCGTACACATATTTCGCTTGCTCTTTTTTTCTTTGTACACTATATCATACATATCATCAATAAATATATTTATATAAATCATGTTCCGCAAGCATTGGAATACGATTCATGGGCTTACATAATTTTGAATTTAAATCTTAGATATTTAAAGCCTTATTTTGTTATTTATTTGGATTCAAAGTTACTCAAAGATGACCTTCTATGGCTAAGCATACTAAACATGATACAACAACAACAATTACTAATTTATCTGCCAATATATTACTGAAAAGTCGAAAACTCAGTGATTCTACAAGGTAAACGCTCACCTGACCTGTTAGAAAAAAATAAATAGGAATAGAGATAGAATAAAAGTAACTCGAAAACTCAGTGATTCTGAATTTTCTGATCTTGACATTCAAATTTGCCAAATTTGTTTGTTTACTATAATTTAACAAAAAGCATTAAACGATATATCAAAACGATGCATGAAGTGTGAAGTTGTTAGTGCATTCCAAGTATGTCTGTCCAGTAGGAGTGAAGTGTGGAGTTGATATAATTTAAAGATTGAGAAGAGGTAGGGCCAAAGCAGTAAAAGAAAGTAACTTTTCAAGTTTCTAGGATTACAAAAAGGTATTATCAAATAAAACTGCTAATGCCATGACGTAAATTGTTGAAAGCGCCTCCATAAAAGCCAAACTAAGCAATGAAGTACCTTTTATTTTATGTCTAACCTAACCTACATGATTTTTAATTGTCTTAATCATTATCTCACATCAGTTCAAATGAAATGATTCATTAAAGAGGAATCATGCCATATCGAGATTTGATCATTGATTGATACAATTTTTATTTTGGTTAATTGTTGAATAGGCTAGAATGAAATAACAATGGTTTTGGAGAGATAGTCGGTGTGGAAGTAAACCAACATTTCTATTGGCAAATAGGAGGTTTACAAGTGTTGACAGACGGCTAGAATTTCTTCGAATATGTTGTAGAATTCCTTTAAGACATGAGCGAAACTTAAAATTGATAAGATTTAGGTGCGCTTTTACAACGGAGAATCATACGGTTTCTTTATGAGGAGTTAGTTGCACCTATGAACGATATAAATACTACTGCTGAATCATTGATCCTAGTTCCCTATCAAGTAGCACCACCAATAACGCTTGGCCATCCAAATTCCCTTTTGATTCCAAGTGCAACTGACCTTAAATATTCTTTAAGCCCCTAGTGATGGATCGACCTGGTACCTAAAGGTTGGTTTCAAATTTAAATTTATGGCTTATATTGGTTGACCTTCAATAGCTCTTGGGTGATTTTGAAATCTTAGGATACAATGATGTATATATATTATGATTGATATCGGGAAGGTAAAGGGACTCTAAACCGCAACGTTAGCTTGGTAGGATAGGGGTATAGTTGACGTCGATTCATCATTTTTAACATCAATAATTCAAAACCAAACGTGAAACTTTGTTTTCATTCCGATTCTTTATGCAATATGGATAGATTTACTAATTTAAAGACTAAACGAAAAAATTTACGATGTATGACATTTCACGTGGTCAATTAATTAATTTATTGACCGAAATATATGATTAAATTAGGCAGGATTGTAGAAAAAGAAATGGTTGAATCAAAAATATTCCTTCTTAATTTGCAATTTTGTTAGAGGGTACTATGAATGTTCTACCATGTTCCATTTACACACTAAAGGAGTGATACAAGATATAAGGTGTGCAGTTAAGCCAACATTTCTATTTGCAAATAAGGGGTTTCCAAGTGCAAGCCCAAGTACTTATAACATCTCAGGTGGTACTTGCTAACTTACTAGGTTCAGTCGATATAGTCGTTCAGAATCATTGATCCTATTTCCCTATCGAGCAGCAGCACCTGTTAAAAACAAAGAGAAGAATTCTCAATTTATCCTAAGATCCGCTTTTGTCCGATCCATGTCATAGATCTGATAAAAGCCAGATTAACCAATCAAGTACCTCGTATTTTACTGTGGAGGCACTTTCAGCAATTTATTGCTTTATTGTGTATTTTACCTACTTGATAGCTTAATCTTGGCTTTTATGGAGGCACTTTCCACAATATATTTCTGTAGTGTAATTTAAATATAATAAATATTAATATCGTACACATATTTCGCTTGCTCTTTTTTTCTTTGTACACTATATCATACATATCATCAATAAATATATTTATATAAATCATGTTCCGCAAGCATTGGAATACGATTCATGGGCTTACCTAATTTTGAATTTAAATCTTAGATATTTAAAGCCTTATTTTGTTATTTATTTGGATTCAAAGTTACTCAAAGATGACCTTCTATGGCTAAGCATACTAAACATGATACAACAACAACAATTACTAATTTATCTGCCAATATATTACTGAAAAGTCGAAAACTCAGTGATTCTACAAGGTAAACGCTCACCTGACCTGTTAGAAAAAAATAAATAGGAATAGAGATAGAATAAAAGTAACCCGAAAACTCAGTGATTCTGAATTTTCTGATCTTTACATTCAAATTTGCCAAATTTGTTTGTTTACTATAATTTAACAAAAAGCATTAAACGATATATCAAAACGATGCATGAAGTGTGGAGTTGTTAGTGCATTCCAAGTATGTCTGTCCAGTAGGAGTGAAGTGTGGAGTTGATATAATTTAAAGATTGAGAAGAGGTAGGGCCAAAGCAGTAAAAGAACGTAACTTTTCAAGTTTCTAGGATTACAAAAAGGTATTATCAAATAAAACTGCTAATGCCATGACGTAAATTGTTGAAAGCGCCTCCATAAAAGCCAAACTAAGCAATGAAGTACCTTGTATTTTATGCCTAACCTAACCTACATGATTTTTAATTGTCTTAATCATTATCTCACATCAGTTCAAATGAAATGATTCATTAAAGAGGAATCATGCCATATCGAGATTTGATCATTGATTGATACAATTTTTATTTTGGTTAATTGTTGAATAGGCTAGAATGAAATAACAATGGTTTTGAAGAGATAGTCGGTGTGGAAGTAAACCAACATTTCTATTGGCAAATAGGAGGTTTACAAGTGTTGACAGACGGCTAGAATTTCTTCGAATATGTTGTAGAATTCCTTTAAGACATGAGCGAAACTTAAAATTGATAAGATTTAGGTGCGCTTTTACAACGGAGAATCATACGGTTTCTTTATGAGGAGTTAGTTGCACCTATGAACGATATAAATACTACTGCTGAATCATTGATCCTAGTTCCCTATCAAGTAGCACCACCAATAACGCTTGGCCATCCAAATTCCCTTTTGATTCCAAGTGCAACTGACCTTGAATATTCTTTAAGCCCCTAGTGATGGATC
This sequence comes from Nuphar pumila, assembly GCF_984573655.1. Lineage (NCBI taxonomy): Eukaryota > Viridiplantae > Streptophyta > Magnoliopsida > Nymphaeales > Nymphaeaceae > Nuphar > Nuphar pumila. The sequence continues at coordinate 61,420,951 of NC_143263.1, forward strand.
GACCTGGTACCTAAAGGTTGGTTTCAAATTTAAATTTATGGCTTATATTGGTTGACCTTCAATAGCTCTTGGGTGATTTTGAAATCTTAGGATACAATGATGTATATATATTATGATTGATATCGGGAAGGTAAAGGGACTCTAAACCGCAACGTTAGCTTGGTAGGATAGGGGTATAGTTGACGTCGATTCATCATTTTTAACATCAATAATTCAAAACCAAACGTGAAACTTTGTTTTCATTCTGATTCTTTATGCAATATGGATAGATTTACTAATTTAAAGACTAAACGAAAAAATTTACGATGTATGACATTTCACGTGGTCAATTAATTAATTTATTGACCGAAATATATGATTAAATTAGGCAGGATTGTAGAAAAAGAAATGGTTGAATCAAAAATATTCCTTCTTAATTTGCAATTTTGTTAGAGGGTACTATGAATGTTCTACCATGTTCCATTTACACACTAAAGGAGTGATACAAGATATAAGGTGTGCAGTTAAGCCAACATTTCTATTTGCAAATAAGGGGTTTCCAAGTGCAAGCCCAAGTACTTATAACATCTCAGGTGGTACTTGCTAACTTACTAGGTTCAGTCGATATAGTCGTTCAGAATCATTGATCCTATTTCCCTATCGAGCAGCAGCACCTGTTAAAAACAAAGAGAAGAATTCTCAATTTATCCTAAGATCCGCTTTTGTCCGATCCATGTCATAGATCTGATAAAAGCCAGATTAACCAATCAAGTACCTCGTATTTTACTGTGGAGGCACTTTCAGCAATTTATTGCTTTATTGTGTATTTTACCTACTTGATAGCTTAATCTTGGCTTTTATGGAGGCACTTTCAACAATATATTTCTGTAGTGTAATTTAAATATAATAAATATTAATATCGTACACATATTTCGCTTGCTCTTTTTTTCTTTGTACACTATATCATACATATCATCAATAAATATATTTATATAAATCATGTTCCGCAAGCATTGGAATACGATTCATGGGCTTACCTAATTTTGAATTTAAATCTTAGATATTTAAAGCCTTATTTTGTTATTTATTTGGATTCAAAGTTACTCAAAGATGACCTTCTATGGCTAAGCATACTAAACATGATACAACAACAACAATTACTAATTTATCTGCCAATATATTACTGAAAAGTCGAAAACTCAGTGATTCTACAAGGTAAACGCTCACCTGACCTGTTAGAAAAAAATAAATAGGAATAGAGATAGAATAAAAGTAACCCGAAAACTCAGTGATTCTGAATTTTCTGATCTTTACATTCAAATTTGCCAAATTTGTTTGTTTACTATAATTTAACAAAAAGCATTAAACGATATATCAAAACGATGCATGAAGTGTGGAGTTGTTAGTGCATTCCAAGTATGTCTGTCCAGTAGGAGTGAAGTGTGGAGTTGATATAATTTAAAGATTGAGAAGAGGTAGGGCCAAAGCAGTAAAAGAACGTAACTTTTCAAGTTTCTAGGATTACAAAAAGGTATTATCAAATAAAACTGCTAATGCCATGACGTAAATTGTTGAAAGCGCCTCCATAAAAGCCAAACTAAGCAATGAAGTACCTTGTATTTTATGCCTAACCTAACCTACATGATTTTTAATTGTCTTAATCATTATCTCACATCAGTTCAAATGAAATGATTCATTAAAGAGGAATCATGCCATATCGAGATTTGATCATTGATTGATACAATTTTTATTTTGGTTAATTGTTGAATAGGCTAGAATGAAATAACAATGGTTTTGAAGAGATAGTCGGTGTGGAAGTAAACCAACATTTCTATTGGCAAATAGGAGGTTTACAAGTGTTGACAGACGGCTAGAATTTCTTCGAATATGTTGTAGAATTCCTTTAAGACATGAGCGAAACTTAAAATTGATAAGATTTAGGTGCGCTTTTACAACGGAGAATCATACGGTTTCTTTATGAGGAGTTAGTTGCACCTATGAACGATATAAATACTACTGCTGAATCATTGATCCTAGTTCCCTATCAAGTAGCACCACCAATAACGCTTGGCCATCCAAATTCCCTTTTGATTCCAAGTGCAACTGACCTTGAATATTCTTTAAGGCCCTAGTGATGGATCGACCTGGTACCTAAAGGTTGGTTTCAAATTTAAATTTATGGCTTATATTGGTTGACCTTCAATAGCTCTTGGGTGATTTTGAAATCTTAGGATACAATGATGTATATATATTATGATTGATATCGGGAAGGTAAAGGGACTCTAAACCGCAACGTTAGCTTGGTAGGATAGGGGTATAGTTGACGTCGATTCATCATTTTTAACATCAATAATTCAAAACCAAACGTGAAACTTTGTTTTCATTCCGATTCTTTATGCAATATGGATAGATTTACTAATTTAAAGACTAAACGAAAAAATTTACGATGTATGACATTTCACGTGGTCAATTAATTAATTTATTGACCGAAATATATGATTAAATTAGGCAGGATTGTAGAAAAAGAAATGGTTGAATAAAAAATATTCCTTCTTAATTTGCAATTTTGTTAGAGGGTACTATGAATGTTCTACCATGTTCCATTTACACACTAAAGGAGTGATACAAGATATAAGGTGTGCAGTTAAGCCAACATTTCTATTTGCAAATAAGGGGTTTCCAAGTGCAAGCCCAAGTACTTATAACATCTCAGGTGGTACTTGCTAACTTACTAGGTTCAGTCGATATAGTCGTTCAGAATCATTGATCCTATTTCCCTATCGAGCAGCAGCACCTGTTAAAAACAAAGAGAAGAATTCTCAATTTATCCTAAGATCCGCTTTTGTCCGATCCATGTCATAGATCTGATAAAAGCCAGATTAACCAATCAAGTACCTCGTATTTTACTGTGGAGGCACTTTCAGCAATTTATTGCTTTATTGTGTATTTTACCTACTTGATAGCTTAATCTTGGCTTTTATGGAGGCACTTTCAACAATATATTTCTGTAGTGTAATTCAAATATAATAAATATTAATATCGTACACATATTTCGCTTGCTATTTTTTTCTTTGTACACTATATCATACATATCATCAATAAATATATTTATATAAATCATGTTCCGCAAGCATTGGAATACGATTCATGGGCTTACCTAATTTTGAATTTAAATCTTAGATATTTAAAGCCTTATTTTGTTATTTATTTGGATTCAAAGTTACTCAAAGATGACCTTCTATGGCTAAGCATACTAAACATGATACAACAACAACAATTACTAATTTATCTGCCAATATATTACTGAAAAGTCGAAAACTCAGTGATTCTACAAGGTAAACGCTCACCTGACCTGTTAGAAAAAAATAAATAGGAATAGAGATAGAATAAAAGTAACCCGAAAACTCAGTGATTCTAAATTTTCTGATCTTTACATTCAAATTTGCCACATTTGTTTGTTTACTATAATTTAACAAAAAGCATTAAACGATATATCAAAACGATGCATGAAGTGTGGAGTTGTTAGTGCATTCCAAGTATGTCTGTCCAGTAGGAGTGAAGTGTGGAGTTGATATAATTTAAAGATTGAGAAGAGGTAGGGCCAAAGCAGTAAAAGAACGTAACTTTTCAAGTTTCTAGGATTACAAAAAGGTATTATCAAATAAAACTGCTAATGCCATGACGTAAATTGTTGAAAGCGCCTCCATAAAAGCCAAACTAAGCAATGAAGTACCTTGTATTTTATGCCTAACCTAACCTACATGATTTTTAATTGTCTTAATCATTATCTCACATCAGTTCAAATGAAATGATTCATTAAAGAGGAATCATGCCATATCGAGATTTGATCATTGATTGATACAATTTTTATTTTGGTTAATTGTTGAATAGGCTAGAATGAAATAACAATGGTTTTGAAGAGATAGTCGGTGTGGAAGTAAACCAACATTTCTATTGGCAAATAGGAGGTTTACAAGTGTTGACAGACGGCTAGAATTTCTTCGAATATGTTGTAGAATTCATTTAAGACATGAGCGAAACTTAAAATTGATAAGATTTAGGTGCGCTTTTACAACGGAGAATCATACGGTTTCTTTATGAGGAGTTAGTTGCACCTATGAATGATATAAATACTACTGTTGAATCATTGATCCTAGTTCCCTATCAAGTAGCACCACCAATAACGCTTGGCCATCCAAATTCCCTTTTGATTCCAAGTGCAACTGACCTTGAATATTCTTTAAGCCCCTAGTGATGGATCGACCTGGTACCTAAAGGTTGGTTTCAAATTTAGATTTATGGCTTATATTGGTTGACCTTCAATAGCTCTTGGGTGATTTTGAAAATCTTAGGATACAATGATGTATATATATTATGATTGATATCGCGAAGGTAAAGGGACTCTAAACCGCAATGTTAGCTTGGTAGGATAGGGGTATAGTTGACGTCGATTCATCATTTTTAACATCAATAATTCAAAACAAAACGTGAAACTTTGTTTTCATTCCGATTCTTTATGCAATATGGATAGATTTACGAATTTAAAGACTAAACGAAAAAATTTACGATGTATGACATTTCACGTGGTCAATTAATTAATTTATTGACCGAAATATATGATTAAATTAGGCAGGATTGTAGAAAAAGAAATGGTTGAATCAAAATAATTCCTTCTTAATTTGCAATTTTGTTAGAGGGTACTACGAATGTTCTACCATGTTCCATTTACACACTAAAGGAGTGATACAAGATATAAGGTGTGCAGTTAAGCCAACATTTCTATTTGCAAATAAGGGGTTTCCAAGTGCAAGCCCAAGTACTTATAACATCTCAGGTGGTAGTTGCTAACTTACTAGGTTCAGTCGATATAGTCGTTCAGAATCATTGATCCTATTTCCCTATCGAGCAGCAGCACCTGTTAAAAACAAAGAGAAGAATTCTCAATTTATCCTAAGATCCGCTTTTGTCCGATCCATGTCATAGATCTGATAAAAGCCAGACTAACCAATCAAGTACCTCGTATTTTACTGTGGAGGCACTTTCAGCAATTTATTGCTTTATTGTGTATTTTACCTAGTTGATAGCTTAATCTTGGCTTTTATGGAGGCACTTTCAACAATATATTTCTGTAGTGTAATTCAAATATAATAAATATTAATATCGTACACATATTTCGCTTGCTCTTTTTTTCTTTGTACACTATATCATACATATCATCAATAAATATATTTATATAAATCATGTTCCGCAAGCATTGGAATACGATTCATGGGCTTACCTAATTTTGAATTTAAATCTTAGATATTTAAAGCCTTATTTTGTTATTTATTTGGATTCAAAGTTACTCAAAGATGACCTTCTATGGCTAAGCATACTAAACATGATACAACAACAACAATTACTAATTTATCTGCGAATATATTACTGAAAAGTCGGAAACTCAGTGAGTCTACAAGGTAAACGCTCACCTGACCTGTTAGAAAAAAATAAATAGGAATAGAGATAGAATAAAAGTAACCTGAAAACTCAGTGATTCTGAATTTTCTGATCTTTACATTCAAATTTGCCAAATTTGTTTGTTTACTATAATTTAACAAAAAGCATTAAACGATATATCAAAACGATGCATGAAGTGTGGAGTTGTTAGTGCATTCCAAGTATGTCTGTCCAGTAGGAGTGAAGTGTGGAGTTGATATAATTTAAAGATTGAGAAGAGGTAGGGCCAAAGCAGTAAAAGAACGTAACTTTTCAAGTTTCTAGGATTACAAAAAGGTATTATCAAATAAAACTGCTAATGCCATGACGTAAATTGTTGAAAGCGCCTCCATAAAAGCCAAACTAAGCAATGAAGTACCTTGTATTTTATGCCTAACCTAACCTACATGATTTTTAATTGTCTTAATCATTATCTCACATCAGTTCAAATGAAATGATTCATTAAAGAGGAATCATGCCATATCGAGATTTGATCATTGATTGATACAATTTTTATTTTGGTTAATTGTTGAATAGGCTAGAATGAAATAACAATGGTTTTGAAGAGATAGTCGGTGTGGAAGTAAACCAACATTTCTATTGGCAAATAGGAGGTTTACAAGTGTTGACAGACGGCTAGAATTTCTTCGAATATGTTGTAGAATTCATTTAAGACATGAGCGAAACTTAAAATTGATAAGATTTAGGTGCGCTTTTACAATGGAGAATCATACGGTTTCTTTATGAGGAGTTAGTTGCACCTATGAATGATATAAATACTACTGCTGAATCATTGATCCTAGTTTCTTATCAAGTAGCACCACCAATAACGCTTGGCCATCCAAATTCCCTTTTGATTCCAAGTGCAACTGACCTTGAATATTCTTTAAGCCCCTAGTGATGGATCGACCTGGTACCTAAAGGTTGGTTTCAAATTTAGATTTATGGCTTATATTGGTTGACCTTCAATAGCTCTTGGGTGATTTTGAAAATCTTAGGATACAATGATGTATATATATTATGATTGAAATCGCGAAGGTAAAGGGACTCTAAACCGCAATGTTAGCTTGGTAGGATAGGGGTATAGTTGACGTCGATTCATCATTTTTAACATCAATAATTCAAAACCAAACGTGAAACTTTGTTTTCATTCCGATTCTTTATGCAATATGGATAGATTTACGAATTTAAAGACTAAACGAATAAATTTACGATGTATGACATTTCACGTGGTCAATTAATTAATTTATTGACCGAAATATATGATCAAATTAGGCAGGATTGTAGAAAAAGAAATGGTTGAATCAAAATAATTCCTTCTTAATTTGCAATTTTGTTAGAGGGTACTATGAATGTTCTACCATGTTCCATTTACACACTAAAGGAGTGATACAAGATATAAGGTGTGTAGTTAAGCCAACATTTCTATTTGCAAATAAGGGGTTTCCAAGTGCAAGCCCAAGTACTTATAACATCTCAGGTGGTAGTTGCTAACTTACTAGGTTCAGTCGATATAGTCGTTCAGAATCATTGATCCTATATCCCTATCGAGCAGCAGCACCTGTTAAAAACAAAGAGAAGAACGCTCAATTTATCCTAAGATCCGTATTTGTCCGATCCATGTCATAGATCTGATAAAAGCCAGACTAACCAATCAAGTACCTCGTATTTTACTGTGGAGGCACTTTCAGCAATTTATTGCTTATTGCTTTATTGTGTATTTTACCTACTTGATAGCTTAATCTTGGCTTTTATGGAGGCACTTTCAACAATATATTTCTGTAGTGTAATTCAAATATAATAAATATTAATATCGTACACATATTTCGCTTGCTCTTTTTTTCTTTGTACACTATATCATACATATCATCAATAAATATATTTATATAAATCATGTTCCGCAAGCATTGGAATACGATTCATGGGCTTACATAATTTTGAATTTAAATCTTAGATATTTAAAGCCTTATTTTGTTATTTATTTGGATTCAAAGTTACTCAAAGATGACCTTCTATGGCTAAGCATACTAAACATGATACAACAACAACAATTACTAATTTATCTGCCAATATATTACTGAAAAGTCGAAAACTCAGTGATTCTACAAGGTAAACGCTCACCTGACCTGTTAGAAAAAAATAAATAGGAATAGAGATAGAATAAAAGTAACTCGAAAACTCAGTGATTCTGAATTTTCTGATCTTGACATTCAAATTTGCCAAATTTGTTTGTTTACTATAATTTAACAAAAAGCATTAAACGATATATCAAAACGATGCATGAAGTGTGGAGTTGTTAGTGCATTCCAAGTATGTCTGTCCAGTAGGAGTGAAGTGTGGAGTTGATATAATTTAAAGATTGAGAAGAGGTAGGGCCAAAGCAGTAAAAGAAAGTAACTTTTCAAGTTTCTAGGATTACAAAAAGGTATTATCAAATAAAACTGCTAATGCCATGACGTAAATTGTTGAAAGCGCCTCCATAAAAGCCAAACTAAGCAATGAAGTACCTTTTATTTTATGTCTAACCTAACCTACATGATTTTTAATTGTCTTAATCATTATCTCACATCAGTTCAAATGAAATGATTCATTAAAGAGGAATCATGCCATATCGAGATTTGATCATTGATTGATACAATTTTTATTTTGGTTAATTGTTGAATAGGCTAGAATGAAATAACAATGGTTTTGGAGAGATAGTCGGTGTGGAAGTAAACCAACATTTCTATTGGCAAATAGGAGGTTTACAAGTGTTGACAGACGGCTAGAATTTCTTCGAATATGTTGTAGAATTCCTTTAAGACATGAGCGAAACTTAAAATTGATAAGATTTAGGTGCGCTTTTACAACGGAGAATCATACGGTTTCTTTATGAGGAGTTAGTTGCACCTATGAACGATATAAATACTACTGCTGAATCATTGATCCTAGTTCCCTATCAAGTAGCACCACCAATAACGCTTGGCCATCCAAATTCCCTTTTGATTCCAAGTGCAACTGACCTTAAATATTCTTTAAGCCCCTAGTGATGGATCGACCTGGTACCTAAAGGTTGGTTTCAAATTTAAATTTATGGCTTATATTGGTTGACCTTCAATAGCTCTTGGGTGATTTTGAAATCTTAGGATACAATGATGTATATATATTATGATTGATATCGGGAAGGTAAAGGGACTCTAAACCGCAACGTTAGCTTGGTAGGATAGGGGTATAGTTGACGTCGATTCATCATTTTTAACATCAATAATTCAAAACCAAACGTGAAACTTTGTTTTCATTCCGATTCTTTATGCAATATGGATAGATTTACTAATTTAAAGACTAAACGAAAAAATTTACGATGTATGACATTTCACGTGGTCAATTAATTAATTTATTGACCGAAATATATGATTAAATTAGGCAGGATTGTAGAAAAAGAAATGGTTGAATAAAAAATATTCCTTCTTAATTTGCAATTTTGTTAGAGGGTACTATGAATGTTCTACCATGTTCCATTTACACACTAAAGGAGTGATACAAGATATAAGGTGTGCAGTTAAGCCAACATTTCTATTTGCAAATAAGGGGTTTCCAAGTGCAAGCCCAAGTACTTATAACATCTCAGGTGGTACTTGCTAACTTACTAGGTTCAGTCGATATAGTCGTTCAGAATCATTGATCCTATTTCCCTATCGAGCAGCAGCACCTGTTAAAAACAAAGAGAAGAATTCTCAATTTATCCTAAGATCCGCTTTTGTCCGATCCATGTCATAGATCTGATAAAAGCCAGATTAACCAATCAAGTACCTCGTATTTTACTGTGGAGGCACTTTCAGCAATTTATTGCTTTATTGTGTATTTTACCTACTTGATAGCTTAATCTTGGCTTTTATGGAGGCACTTTCCACAATATATTTCTGTAGTGTAATTTAAATATAATAAATATTAATATCGTACACATATTTCGCTTGCTCTTTTTTTCTTTGTACACTATATCATACATATCATCAATAAATATATTTATATAAATCATGTTCCGCAAGCATTGGAATACGATTCATGGGCTTACCTAATTTTGAATTTAAATCTTAGATATTTAAAGCCTTATTTTGTTATTTATTTGGATTCAAAGTTACTCAAAGATGACCTTCTATGGCTAAGCATACTAAACATGATACAACAACAACAATTACTAATTTATCTGCCAATATATTACTGAAAAGTCGAAAACTCAGTGATTCTACAAGGTAAACGCTCACCTGACCTGTTAGAAAAAAATAAATAGGAATAGAGATAGAATAAAAGTAACCCGAAAACTCAGTGATTCTGAATTTTCTGATCTTTACATTCAAATTTGCCAAATTTGTTTGTTTACTATAATTTAACAAAAAGCATTAAACGATATATCAAAACGATGCATGAAGTGTGGAGTTGTTAGTGCATTCCAAGTATGTCTGTCCAGTAGGAGTGAAGTGTGGAGTTGATATAATTTAAAGATTGAGAAGAGGTAGGGCCAAAGCAGTAAAAGAACGTAACTTTTCAAGTTTCTAGGATTACAAAAAGGTATTATCAAATAAAACTGCTAATGCCATGACGTAAATTGTTGAAAGCGCCTCCATAAAAGCCAAACTAAGCAATGAAGTACCTTGTATTTTATGCCTAACCTAACCTACATGATTTTTAATTGTCTTAATCATTATCTCACATCAGTTCAAATGAAATGATTCATTAAAGAGGAATCATGCCATATCGAGATTTGATCATTGATTGATACAATTTTTATTTTGGTTAATTGTTGAATAGGCTAGAATGAAATAACAATGGTTTTGAAGAGATAGTCGGTGTGGAAGTAAACCAACATTTCTATTGGCAAATAGGAGGTTTACAAGTGTTGACAGACGGCTAGAATTTCTTCGAATATGTTGTAGAATTCCTTTAAGACATGAGCGAAACTTAAAATTGATAAGATTTAGGTGCGCTTTTACAACGGAGAATCATACGGTTTCTTTATGAGGAGTTAGTTGCACCTATGAACGATATAAATACTACTGCTGAATCATTGATCCTAGTTCCCTATCAAGTAGCACCACCAATAACGCTTGGCCATCCAAATTCCCTTTTGATTCCAAGTGCAACTGACCTTGAATATTCTTTAAGCCCCTAGTGATGGATCGACCTGGTACCTAAAGGTTGGTTTCAAATTTAAATTTATGGCTTATATTGGTTGACCTTCAATAGCTCTTGGGTGATTTTGAAATCTTAGGATACAATGATGTATATATATTATGATTGATATCGGGAAGGTAAAGGGACTCTAAACCGCAACGTTAGCTTGGTAGGATAGGGGTATAGTTGACGTCGATTCATCATTTTTAACATCAATAATTCAAAACCAAACGTGAAACTTTGTTTTCATTCTGATTCTTTATGCAATATGGATAGATTTACTAATTTAAAGACTAAACGAAAAAATTTACGATGTATGACATTTCACGTGGTCAATTAATTAATTTATTGACCGAAATATATGATTAAATTAGGCAGGATTGTAGAAAAAGAAATGGTTGAATCAAAAATATTCCTTCTTAATTTGCAATTTTGTTAGAGGGTACTATGAATGTTCTACCATGTTCCATTTACACACTAAAGGAGTGATACAAGATATAAGGTGTGCAGTTAAGCCAACATTTCTATTTGCAAATAAGGGGTTTCCAAGTGCAAGCCCAAGTACTTATAACATCTCAGGTGGTACTTGCTAACTTACTAGGTTCAGTCGATATAGTCGTTCAGAATCATTGATCCTATTTCCCTATCGAGCAGCAGCACCTGTTAAAAACAAAGAGAAGAATTCTCAATATATCCTAAGATCCGCTTTTGTCCGATCCATGTCATAGATCTGATAAAAGCCAGATTAACCAATCAAGTACCTCGTATTTTACTGTGGAGGCACTTTCAGCAATTTATTGCTTTATTGTGTATTTTACCTACTTGATAGCTTAATCTTGGCTTTTATGGAGGCACTTTCAACAATATATTTCTGTAGTGTAATTTAAATATAATAAATATTAATATCGTACACATATTTCGCTTGCTCTTTTTTTCTTTGTACACTATATCATACATATCATCAATAAATATATTTATATAAATCATGTTCCGCAAGCATTGGAATACGATTCATGGGCTTACCTAATTTTGAATTTAAATCTTAGATATTTAAAGCCTTATTTTGTTATTTATTTGGATTCAAAGTTACTCAAAGATGACCTTCTATGGCTAAGCATACTAAACATGATACAACAACAACAATTACTAATTTATCTGCCAATATATTACTGAAAAGTCGAAAACTCAGTGATTCTACAAGGTAAACGCTCACCTGACCTGTTAGAAAAAAATAAATAGGAATAGAGATAGAATAAAAGTAACCCGAAAACTCAGTGATTCTGAATTTTCTGATCTTTACATTCAAATTTGCCAAATTTGTTTGTTTACTATAATTTAACAAAAAGCATTAAACGATATATCAAAACGATGCATGAAGTGTGGAGTTGTTAGTGCATTCCAAGTATGTCTGTCCAGTAGGAGTGAAGTGTGGAGTTGATATAATTTAAAGATTGAGAAGAGGTAGGGCCAAAGCAGTAAAAGAACGTAACTTTTCAAGTTTCTAGGATTACAAAAAGGTATTATCAAATAAAACTGCTAATGCCATGACGTAAATTGTTGAAAGCGCCTCCATAAAAGCCAAACTAAGCAATGAAGTACCTTGTATTTTATGCCTAACCTAACCTACATGATTTTTAATTGTCTTAATCATTATCTCACATCAGTTCAAATGAAATGATTCATTAAAGAGGAATCATGCCATATCGAGATTTGATCATTGATTGATACAATTTTTATTTTGGTTAATTGTTGAATAGGCTAGAATGAAATAACAATGGTTTTGAAGAGATAGTCGGTGTGGAAGTAAACCAACATTTCTATTGGCAAATAGGAGGTTTACAAGTGTTGACAGACGGCTAGAATTTCTTCGAATATGTTGTAGAATTCCTTTAAGACATGAGCGAAACTTAAAATTGATAAGATTTAGGTGCGCTTTTACAACGGAGAATCATACGGTTTCTTTATGAGGAGTTAGTTGCACCTATGAACGATATAAATACTACTGCTGAATCATTGATCCTAGTTCCCTATCAAGTAGCACCACCAATAACGCTTGGCCATCCAAATTCCCTTTTGATTCCAAGTGCAACTGACCTTGAATATTCTTTAAGGCCCTAGTGATGGATCGACCTGGTACCTAAAGGTTGGTTTCAAATTTAAATTTATGGCTTATATTGGTTGACCTTCAATAGCTCTTGGGTGATTTTGAAATCTTAGGATACAATGATGTATATATATTATGATTGATATCGGGAAGGTAAAGGGACTCTAAACCGCAACGTTAGCTTGGTAGGATAGGGGTATAGTTGACGTCGATTCATCATTTTTAACATCAATAATTCAAAACCAAACGTGAAACTTTGTTTTCATTCCGATTCTTTATGCAATATGGATAGATTTACTAATTTAAAGACTAAACGAAAAAATTTACGATGTATGACATTTCACGTGGTCAATTAATTAATTTATTGACCGAAATATATGATTAAATTAGGCAGGATTGTAGAAAAAGAAATGGTTGAATAAAAAATATTCCTTCTTAATTTGCAATTTTGTTAGAGGGTACTATGAATGTTCTACCATGTTCCATTTACACACTAAAGGAGTGATACAAGATATAAGGTGTGCAGTTAAGCCAACATTTCTATTTGCAAATAAGGGGTTTCCAAGTGCAAGCCCAAGTACTTATAACATCTCAGGTGGTACTTGCTAACTTACTAGGTTCAGTCGATATAGTCGTTCAGAATCATTGATCCTATTTCCCTATCGAGCAGCAGCACCTGTTAAAAACAAAGAGAAGAATTCTCAATTTATCCTAAGATCCGCTTTTGTCCGATCCATGTCATAGATCTGATAAAAGCCAGATTAACCAATCAAGTACCTCGTATTTTACTGTGGAGGCACTTTCAGCAATTTATTGCTTTATTGTGTATTTTACCTACTTGATAGCTTAATCTTGGCTTTTATGGAGGCACTTTCAACAATATATTTCTGTAGTGTAATTCAAATATAATAAATATTAATATCGTACACATATTTCGCTTGCTATTTTTTTCTTTGTACACTATATCATACATATCATCAATAAATATATTTATATAAATCATGTTCCGCAAGCATTGGAATACGATTCATGGGCTTACCTAATTTTGAATTTAAATCTTAGATATTTAAAGCCTTATTTTGTTATTTATTTGGATTCAAAGTTACTCAAAGATGACCTTCTATGGCTAAGCATACTAAACATGATACAACAACAACAATTACTAATTTATCTGCCAATATATTACTGAAAAGTCGAAAACTCAGTGATTCTACAAGGTAAACGCTCACCTGACCTGTTAGAAAAAAATAAATAGGAATAGAGATAGAATAAAAGTAACCCGAAAACTCAGTGATTCTAAATTTTCTGATCTTTACATTCAAATTTGCCACATTTGTTTGTTTACTATAATTTAACAAAAAGCATTAAACGATATATCAAAACGATGCATGAAGTGTGGAGTTGTTAGTGCATTCCAAGTATGTCTGTCCAGTAGGAGTGAAGTGTGGAGTTGATATAATTTAAAGATTGAGAAGAGGTAGGGCCAAAGCAGTAAAAGAACGTAACTTTTCAAGTTTCTAGGATTACAAAAAGGTATTATCAAATAAAACTGCTAATGCCATGACGTAAATTGTTGAAAGCGCCTCCATAAAAGCCAAACTAAGCAATGAAGTACCTTGTATTTTATGCCTAACCTAACCTACATGATTTTTAATTGTCTTAATCATTATCTCACATCAGTTCAAATGAAATGATTCATTAAAGAGGAATCATGCCATATCGAGATTTGATCATTGATTGATACAATTTTTATTTTGGTTAATTGTTGAATAGGCTAGAATGAAATAACAATGGTTTTGAAGAGATAGTCGGTGTGGAAGTAAACCAACATTTCTATTGGCAAATAGGAGGTTTACAAGTGTTGACAGACGGCTAGAATTTCTTCGAATATGTTGTAGAATTCATTTAAGACATGAGCGAAACTTAAAATTGATAAGATTTAGGTGCGCTTTTACAACGGAGAATCATACGGTTTCTTTATGAGGAGTTAGTTGCACCTATGAATGATATAAATACTACTGTTGAATCATTGATCCTAGTTCCCTATCAAGTAGCACCACCAATAACGCTTGGCCATCCAAATTCCCTTTTGATTCCAAGTGCAACTGACCTTGAATATTCTTTAAGCCCCTAGTGATGGATCGACCTGGTACCTAAAGGTTGGTTTCAAATTTAGATTTATGGCTTATATTGGTTGACCTTCAATAGCTCTTGGGTGATTTTGAAAATCTTAGGATACAATGATGTATATATATTATGATTGATATCGCGAAGGTAAAGGGACTCTAAACCGCAATGTTAGCTTGGTAGGATAGGGGTATAGTTGACGTCGATTCATCATTTTTAACATCAATAATTCAAAACAAAACGTGAAACTTTGTTTTCATTCCGATTCTTTATGCAATATGGATAGATTTACGAATTTAAAGACTAAACGAAAAAATTTACGATGTATGACATTTCACGTGGTCAATTAATTAATTTATTGACCGAAATATATGATTAAATTAGGCAGGATTGTAGAAAAAGAAATGGTTGAATCAAAATAATTCCTTCTTAATTTGCAATTTTGTTAGAGGGTACTACGAATGTTCTACCATGTTCCATTTACACACTAAAGGAGTGATACAAGATATAAGGTGTGCAGTTAAGCCAACATTTCTATTTGCAAATAAGGGGTTTCCAAGTGCAAGCCCAAGTACTTATAACATCTCAGGTGGTAGTTGCTAACTTACTAGGTTCAGTCGATATAGTCGTTCAGAATCATTGATCCTATTTCCCTATCGAGCAGCAGCACCTGTTAAAAACAAAGAGAAGAATTCTCAATTTATCCTAAGATCCGCTTTTGTCCGATCCATGTCATAGATCTGATAAAAGCCAGACTAACCAATCAAGTACCTCGTATTTTACTGTGGAGGCACTTTCAGCAATTTATTGCTTTATTGTGTATTTTACCTAGTTGATAGCTTAATCTTGGCTTTTATGGAGGCACTTTCAACAATATATTTCTGTAGTGTAATTCAAATATAATAAATATTATTATCGTACACATATTTCGCTTGCTCTTTTTTTCTTTGTACACTATATCATACATATCATCAATAAATATATTTATATAAATCATGTTCCGCAAGCATTGGAATACGATTCATGGGCTTACCTAATTTTGAATTTAAATCTTAGATATTTAAAGCCTTATTTTGTTATTTATTTGGATTCAAAGTTACTCAAAGATGACCTTCTATGGCTAAGCATACTAAACATGATACAACAACAACAATTACTAATTTATCTGCGAATATATTACTGAAAAGTCGGAAACTCAGTGAGTCTACAAGGTAAACGCTCACCTGACCTGTTAGAAAAAAATAAATAGGAATAGAGATAGAATAAAAGTAACCTGAAAACTCAGTGATTCTGAATTTTCTGATCTTTACATTCAAATTTGCCAAATTTGTTTGTTTACTATAATTTAACAAAAAGCATTAAACGATATATCAAAACGATGCATGAAGTGTGGAGTTGTTAGTGCATTCCAAGTATGTCTGTCCAGTAGGAGTGAAGTGTGGAGTTGATATAATTTAAAGATTGAGAAGAGGTAGGGCCAAAGCAGTAAAAGAACGTAACTTTTCAAGTTTCTAGGATTACAAAAAGGTATTATCAAATAAAACTGCTAATGCCATGACGTAAATTGTTGAAAGCGCCTCCATAAAAGCCAAACTAAGCAATGAAGTACCTTGTATTTTATGCCTAACCTAACCTACATGATTTTTAATTGTCTTAATCATTATCTCACATCAGTTCAAATGAAATGATTCATTAAAGAGGAATCATGCCATATCGAGATTTGATCATTGATTGATACAATTTTTATTTTGGTTAATTGTTGAATAGGCTAGAATGAAATAACAATGGTTTTGAAGAGATAGTCGGTGTGGAAGTAAACCAACATTTCTATTGGCAAATAGGAGGTTTACAAGTGTTGACAGACGGCTAGAATTTCTTCGAATATGTTGTAGAATTCATTTAAGACATGAGCGAAACTTAAAATTGATAAGATTTAGGTGCGCTTTTACAACGGAGAATCATACGGTTTCTTTATGAGGAGTTAGTTGCACCTATGAATGATATAAATACTACTGCTGAATCATTGATCCTAGTTCCCTATCAAGTAGCACCACCAATAACGCTTGGCCATCCAAATTCCCTTTTGATTCCAAGTGCAACTGACCTTGAATATTCTTTAAGCCCCTAGTGATGGATCGACCTGGTACCTAAAGGTTGGTTTCAAATTTAGATTTATGGCTTATATTGGTTGACCTTCAATAGCTCTTGGGTGATTTTGAAAATCTTAGGATACAATGATGTATATATATTATGATTGATATCGCGAAGGTAAAGGGACTCTAAACCGCAATGTTAGCTTGGTAGGATAGGGGTATAGTTGACGTCGATTCATCATTTTTAACATCAATAATTCAAAACCAAACGTGAAACTTTGTTTTCATTCCGATTCTTTATGCAATATGGATAGATTTACGAATTTAAAGACTAAACGAAAAAATTTACGATGTATGACATTTCACGTGGTCAATTAATTAATTTATTGACCGAAATATATGATTAAATTAGGCAGGATTGTAGAAAAAGAAATGGTTGAATCAAAATAATTCCTTCTTAATTTGCAATTTTGTTAGAGGGTACTATGAATGTTCTACCATGTTCCATTTACACACTAAAGGAGTGATACAAGATATAAGGTGTGCAGTTAAGCCAACATTTCTATTTGCAAATAAGGGGTTTCCAAGTGCAAGCCCAAGTACTTATAACATCTCAGGTGGTAGTTGGTAACTTACTAGGTTCAGTCGATATAGTCGTTCAGAATCATTGATCCTATTTCCCTATCGAGCAGCAGCACCTGTTAAAAACAAAGAGAAGAACGCTCAATTTATCCTAAGATCCGCTTTTGTCCGATCCATGTCATAGATCTGATAAAAGCCAGACTAACCAATCAAGTACCTCGTATTTTACTGTGGAGGCACTTTCAGCAATTTATTGCTTATTGCTTTATTGTGTATTTTACCTACTTGATAGCTTAATCTTGGCTTTTATGGAGGCACTTTCAACAATATATTTCTGTAGTGTAATTCAAATATAATAAATATTAATATCGTACACATATTTCGCTTGCTCTTTTTTTCTTTGTACACTATATCATACATATCATCAATAAATATATTTATATAAATCATGTTCCGCAAGCATTGGAATACGATTCATGGGCTTACCTAATTTTGAATTTAAATCTTAGATATTTAAAGCCTTATTTTGTTATTTATTTGGATTCAAAGTTACTTAAAGATGACCTTCTATGGCTAAGCATACTAAACATGATACAACAACAACAATTACTAATTTATCTGCCAATATATTACTGAAAAGTTGAAAACTCAGTGATTCTACAAGGTAAACGCTCACCTGACCTGTTAGAAAACAATAAATAGGAATAGAGATAGAATAAAAGTAACCCGAAAACTCAGTGATTCTGAATTTTCTGATCTTGACATTCAAATTTGCCAAATTTGTTTGTTTACTATAATTTAACAAAAAGCATTAAACGATATATCAAAACGATGCATGAAGTGTGGAGTTGTTAGTGCATTCCAAGTATGTCTGTCCAGTAGGAGTGAAGTGTGGAGTTGATATAATTTAAAGATTGAGAAGAGGTAGGGCCAAAGCAGTAAAAGAACGCAACTTTTCAAGATTCTAGGATTACAAAAAGGTATTATCAAATAAAACTGCTAATGCCATGACGTAAATTGTTGAAAGCGCCTCCATAAAAGCCAAACTAAGCAATGAAGTACCTTGTATTTTATGCCTAACCTAACCTACATGATTTTTAATTGTCTTAATCATTATCTCACATCAGTTCAAATGAAATGATTCATTAAAGAGGAATCATGCCATATCGAGATTTGATCATTGATTGATACAATTTTTATTTTGGTTAATTGTTGAATAGGCTAGAATGAAATAACAATGGTTTTGGAGAGATAGTCCGTGTGGAAGTAAACAAACATTTCTATTGGCAAATAGGAGGTTTACAAGTGTTGACAGACGGCTAGAATTTCTTCGAATATGTTGTAGAATTCATTTAAGACATGAGCGAAACTTAAAATTGATAAGATTTAGGTGCGCTTTTACAACGGAGAATCATACGGTTTCTTTATGAGGAGTTAGTTGCACCTATGAAAGATATAAATACTACTGCTGAATCATTGATCCTACTTCCCTATCAAGTAGCACCACCAATAACGCTTGGCCATCCAAATTCCCTTTTGATTCCAAGTGCAACTGACCTTGAATATTCTTTAAGCCCCTAGTGATGGATCGACCTGGTACCTAAAGGTTGGTTTCAAATTTAGATTTATGGCTTATATTGGTTGACCTTCAATAGCTCTTGGGTGATTTTGAAATCTTAGGATACAATGATGTATATATATTATGATTGATATCGCGAAGGTAAAGGGACTCTAAACCGCAACGTTAGCTTGGTAGGGTAGGGGTATAGTTGACGTCGATTCATCATTTTTAACATCAATAATTCAAAACCAAACGTGAAACTTTGTTTTCATTCCGATTCTTTATGCAATATGGATAGATTTACGAATTTAAAGACTAAACGAAAAAATTTACGATGTATGAATTTCACGTGGTCAATTAATTAATTTGTTGACCGAAATATATGATTAAATTAGGTAGAATTGTAGAAAAAGAAACGGTTGAATCAAAATAATTCCTTCTTAATTTGCAATTTTGTTAGAGGGTACTATGAATGTTCTACCATGTTCCATTTACACACTAAAGGAGTGATACAAGATATAAGGTGTGCAGTTAAGCCAACATTTCTATTTGCAAATAAGGGGTTTCCAAGTGAAAGCCCAAGTACTTATAACATCTCAGGTTGTAGTTGCTAACTTACTAGGTTCAGTCGATATAGTCGTTCAGAATCATTGATCCTATTTCCCTATCGAGCAGCAGTACCTGTTAAAAACAAAGAGAAGAATTCTCAATTTATCCTAAGATCCGCTTTTGTCCGATCCATGTCATAGATCTGATAAAAGCCAGACTAACCAATCAAGTACCTCGTATTTTACTGTGGAGGCACTTTCAGCAATTTATTGCTTATTGCTTTATTGTGTATTTTACCTACTTGATAGCTTAATCTTGGCTTTTATGGAGGCACTTTCAACAATATATTTCTGTAGTGTAATTCAAATATAATAAATATTAATATCGTACACATATTTCGCTTGCTCTTTTTTTCTTTGTACACTATATCATACATATCATCAATAAATATATTTATATAAATCATGTTCCGCAAGCATTGGAATATGATTCATGGGCTTACCTAATTTTGAATTTAAATCTTAGATATTTAAAGCCTTATTTTCTTATTTATTTGGATTCAAAGTTACTCAAAGATGACCTTCTATGGCTAAGCATAACAACATGAGACAACAACAACAATTACTAATTTATCTGCCAATATATTACTGAAAAGTCGAAAACTCAGTTATTCTACAAGGTAAACGCTCACCTGACCTGTTAGAAAAAAATAAATAGGAATAGAGATAGAATAAAAGTAACCCGAAAACTCAGTGATTCTGAATTTTCTGATCTTGACATTCAAATTTGCCAAATTTGTTTGTTTACTATAATTTAACAAAAAGCATTAAACGATATATCAAAATGATGCATGAAGTGTGGAGTTGTTAGTGCATTCCAAGTATGTCTGTCCAGTAGGAGTGAAGTGTGGAGTTGATATAATTTAAAGATTGAGAAGAGGTAGGGCCAAAGCAGTAAAAGAACGTAACTTTTCAAGTTTCTAGGATTACAAAAAGGTATTATCAAATAAAACTGCTAATGCCATGACGTAAATTGTTGAAAGCGCCTCCATAACAGCCAAACTAAGCAATGAAGTACCTTGTATTTTATGCCTAACCTAACCTACATGATTTTTAATTGTCTTAATCATTATCTCACATCAGTTCAAATGAAATGATTCATTAAAGAGGAATCATGCCATATCGAGATTTGATCATTGATTGATACAATTTTTATTTTGGTTAATTGTTGAATAGGCTAGAATGAAATAACAATGGTTTTGGAGAGATAGTCCGTGTGGAAGTAAACAAACATTTCTATTGGCAAATAGGAGGTTTACAAGTGTTGACAGACGGCTAGAATTTCTTCGAATATGTTGTAGAATTCATTTAAGACATGAGCGAAACTTAAAATTGATAAGATTTAGGTGCGCTTTTACAACGGAGAATCATACGGTTTCTTTATGAGGAGTTAGTTGCACCTATGAAAGATATAAATACTACTGCTGAATCATTGATCCTACTTCCCTATCAAGTAGCACCACCAATAACGCTTGGCCATCCAAATTCCCTTTTGATTCCAAGTGCAACTGACCTTGAATATTCTTTAAGCCCCTAGTGATGGATCGACCTGGTACCTAAAGGTTGGTTTCAAATTTAGATTTATGGCTTATATTGGTTGACCTTCAATAGCTCTTGGGTGATTTTGAAATCTTAGGATACAATGATGTATATATATTATGATTGATATCGCGAAGGTAAAGGGACTCTAAACCGCAACGTTAGCTTGGTAGGATAGGGGTATAGTTGACGTCGATTCATCATTTTTAACATCAATAATTCAAAACCAAACGTGAAACTTTGTTTTCATTCCGATTCTTTATGCAATATGGATAGATTTACGAATTTAAAGACTAAACGAAAAAATTTATGATGTATGACATTTCACGTGGTCAATTAATTAATTTATTGACCGAAATATATGATTAAATTAGGCAGGATTGTAGAAAAAGAAATGGTTGAATCAAAATAATTCCTTCTTAATTTGCAATTTTGTTAGAGGGTACTATGAATGTTCTACCATGTTCCATTTACACACTAAAGGAGTGATACAAGATACAAGGTGTGCAGTTAAGCCAACATTTCTATTTGCAAATAAGGGGTTTCCAAGTGCAAGCCCAAGTACTTATAATATCTCAGGTGGTAGTTGCTAACTTACTAGGTTCAGTCGATATAGTCGTTCAGAATCATTGATCCTATTTCCCTATTGAGCAGCAGCACCTGTTAAAAACAAAGAGAAGAATTCTCAATTTATCCTAAGATCCGCTTTTGTCCGATCCATGTCATAGATCTGATAAAAGCCAGACTAACCAATCAAGTACCTCGTATTTTACTGTGGAGGCACTTTCAGCAATTTATTGCTTATTGCTTTATTGTGTATTTTACCTACTTGATAGCTTAATCTTGGCTTTTATGGAGGCACTTTCAACAATATATTTCTGTAGTGTAATTCAAATATAATAAATATTAATATCGTACACATATTTCGCTTGCTCTTTTTTTCTTTGTACACTATATCATACATATCATCAATAAATATATTTATATAAATCATGTTCCGCAAGCATTGGAATATGATTCATGGGCTTACCTAATTTTGAATTTAAATCTTAGATATTTAAAGCCTTATTTTCTTATTTATTTGGATTCAAAGTTACTCAAAGATGACCTTCTATGGCTAAGCATACTAAACATGAGACAACAACAACAATTACTAATTTATCTGCCAATATATTACTGAAAAGTCGAAAACTCAGTTATTCTACAAGGTAAACGCTCACCTGACCTGTTAGAAAAAAATAAATAGGAATAGAGATAGAATAAAAGTAACCCGAAAACTCAGTGATTCTGAATTTTCTGATCTTGACATTCAAATTTGCCAAATTTGTTTGTTTACTATAATTTAACAAAAAGCATTAAACGATATATCAAAATGATGCATGAAGTGTGGAGTTGTTAGTACATTCCAAGTATGTCTGTCCAGTAGGAGTGAAGTGTGGAGTTGATATAATTTAAAGATTGAGAAGAGGTAGGGCCAAAGCAGTAAAAGAACGTAACTTTTCAAGTTTCTAGGATTACAAAAAGGTATTATCAAATAAAACTGCTAATGCCATGACGTAAATTGTTGAAAGCGCCTCCATAACAGCCAAACTAAGCAATGAAGTACCTTGTATTTTATGCCTAACCTAACCTACATGATTTTTAATTGTCTTAATCATTATCTCACATCAGTTCAAATGAAATGATTCATTAAAGAGGAATCATGCCATATCGAGATTTGATCATTGATTGATACAATTTTTATTTTGGTTAATTGTTGAATAGGCTAGAATGAAATAACAATGGTTTTGGAGAGATAGTCCGTGTGGAAGTAAACAAACATTTCTATTGGAAAATAGGAGGTTTACAAGTGTTGACAGACGGCTAGAATTTCTTCGAATATGTTGTAGAATTCATTTAAGACATGAGCGAAACTTAAAATTGATAAGATTTAGGTGCGCTTTTACAACGGAGAATCATACGGTTTCTTTATGAGGAGTTAGTTGCACCTATGAAAGATATAAATACTACTGCTGAATCATTGATCCTACTTCCCTATCAAGTAGCACCACCAATAACGCTTGGCCATCCAAATTCCCTTTTGATTCCAAGTGCAACTGACCTTGAATATTCTTTAAGCCCCTAGTGATGGATCGACCTGGTACCTAAAGGTTGGTTTCAAATTTAGATTTATGGCTTATATTGGTTGACCTTCAATAGCTCTTGGGTGATTTTGAAATCTTAGGATACAATGATGTATATATATTATGATTGATATCGCGAAGGTAAAGGGACTCTAAACCGCAACGTTAGCTTGGTAGGATAGGGGTATAGTTGACGTCGATTCATCATTTTTAACATCAATAATTCAAAACCAAACGTGAAACTTTGTTTTCATTCCGATTCTTTATGCAATATGGATAGATTTACGAATTTAAAGACTAAACGAAAAAATTTACGATGTATGACATTTCACGTGGTCAATTAATTAATTTATTGACCGAAATATATGATTAAATTAGGCAGGATTGTAGAAAAAGAAATGGTTGAATCAAAATAATTCCTTCTTAATTTGCAATTTTGTTAGAGGGTACTATGAATGTTCTACCATGTTCCATTTACACACTAAAGGAGTGATACAAGATATAAGGTGTGCAGTTAAGCCAACATTTCTATTTGCAAATAAGGGGTTTCCAAGTGCAAGCCCAAGTACTTATAATATCTCAGGTGGTAGTTGCTAACTTACTAGGTTCAGTCGATATAGTCGTTCAGAATCATTGATCCTATTTCCCTATCGAGCAGCAGCACCTGTTAAAAACAAAGAGAAGAATTCTCAATTTATCCTAAGATCCGCTTTTGTCCGATCCATGTCATAGATCTGATAAAAGCCAGACTAACCAATCAAGTACCTCGTATTTTACTGTGGAGGCACTTTCAGCAATTTATTGCTTTATTGTGTATTTTACCTACTTGATAGCTTAATCTTGGCTTTTATGGAGGCACTTTCAACAATATATTTCTGTAGTGTAATTCAAATATAATAAATATTAATATCGTACACATATTTCGCTTGCTCTTTTTTTCTTTGTACACTATATCATACATATCATCAATAAATATATTTATATAAATCATGTTCCGCAAGCATTGGAATACGATTCATGGGCTTACCTAATTTTGAATTTAAATCTTAGATATTTAAAGCCTTATTTTGTTATTTATTTGGATTCAAAGTTACTCAAAGATGACCTTCTATGGCTAAGCATACTAAACATGATACAACAACAACAATTACTAATTTATCTGCCAATATATTACTGAAAAGTCGAAAACTCAGTGATTCTACAAGGTAAACGCTCACCTGACCTGTTAGAAAAAAATAAATAGGAATAGAGATAGAATAAAAGTAACCCGAAAACTCAGTGATTCTGAATTTTCTGATCTTTACATTCAAATTTGCCAAATTTGTTTGTTTACTATAATTTAACAAAAAGCATTAAACGATATATCAAAACGATGCATGAAGTGTGGAGTTGTTAGTGCATTCCAAGTATGTCTGTCCAGTAGGAGTGAAGTGTGGAGTTGATATAATTTAAAGATTGAGAAGAGGTAGGGCCAAAGCAGTAAAAGAACGTAACTTTTCAAGTTTCTAGGATTACAAAAAGGTATTATCAAATAAAACTGCTAATGCCATGACGTAAATTGTTGAAAGCGCCTCCATAAAAGCCAAACTAAGCAATGAAGTACCTTGTATTTTATGCCTAACCTAACCTACATGATTTTTAATTGTCTTAATCATTATCTCACATCAGTTCAAATGAAATGATTCATTAAAGAGGAATCATGCCATATCGAGATTTGATCATTGATTGATACAATTTTTATTTTGGTTAATTGTTGAATAGGCTAGAATGAAATAACAATGGTTTTGAAGAGATAGTCGGTGTGGAAGTAAACCAACATTTCTATTGGCAAATAGGAGGTTTACAAGTGTTGACAGACGGCTAGAATTTCTTCGAATATGTTGTAGAATTCATTTAAGACATGAGCGAAACTTAAAATTGATAAGATTTAGGTGCGCTTTTACAACAGAGAATCATACGGTTTCTTTATGAGGAATTAGTTGCACCTATGAATGATATAAATACTACTGCTGAATCATTGATCCTAGTTCCCTATCAAGTAGCACCACCAATAACGCTTGGCCATCCAAATTCCCTTTTGATTCCAAGTGCAACTGACCTTGAATATTCTTTAAGCCCCTAGTGATGGATCGACCTGGTACCTAAAGGTTGGTTTCAAATTTAGATTTATGGCTTATATTGGTTGACCTTCAATAGCTCTTGGGTGATTTTGAAAATCTTAGGATACAATGATGTATATATATTATGATTGATATCGCGAAGGTAAAGTGGACTCTAAACCGCAATGTTAGCTTGGTAGGATAGGGGTATAGTTGACGTCGATTCATCATTTTTAACATCAATAATTCAAAACCAAACGTGAAACTTTGTTTTCATTCCGATTCTTTATGCAATATGGATAGATTTACGAATTTAAAGACTAAACGAAAAAATTTACGATGTATGACATTTCACGTGGTCAATTAATTAATTTATTGACCGAAATATATGATTAAATTAGGCAGGATTGTAGAAAAAGAAATGGTTGAATCAAAATAATTCCTTCTTAATTTGCAATTTTGTTAGAGGGTACTATGAATGTTCTACCATGTTCCATTTACACACTAAAGGAGTGATACAAGATATAAGGTGTGCAGTTAAGCCAACATTTCTATTTGCAAATAAGGGGTTTCCAAGTACAAGCCCAAGTACTTATAACATCTCAGGTGGTAGTTGCTAACTTACTAGGTTCAGTCGATATAGTCGTTCAGAATCATTGATCCTATTTCCCTATCGAGCAGCAGCACCTGTTAAAAACAAAGAGAAGAATTCTCAATTTATCCTAAGATCCGCTTTTGTCCGATCCATGTCATAGATCTGATAAAAGCCAGACTAACCAATCAAGTACCTCGTATTTTACTGTGGAGGCACTTTCAGCAATTTATTGCTTTATTGTGTATTTTACCTACTTGATAGCTTAATCTTGGCTTTTATGGAGGCACTTTCAACAATATATTTCTGTAGTGTAATTCAAATATAATAAATATTAATATCGTACACATATTTCGCTTGCTCTTTTTTTCTTTGTACACTATATCATACATATCATCAATAAATATATTTATATAAATCATGTTCCGCAAGCATTGGAATACGATTCATGGGCTTACCTAATTTTGAATTTAAATCTTAGATATTTAAAGCCTTATTTTGTTATTTATTTGGATTCAAAGTTACTCAAAGATGACCTTCTATGGCTAAGCATACTAAACATGATACAACAACAACAATTACTAATTTATCTGCCAATATATTACTGAAAAGTCGAAAACTCAGTGATTCTACAAGGTAAACGCTCACCTGACCTGTTAGAAAAAAATAAATAGGAATAGAGATAGAATAAAAGTAACCCGAAAACTCAGTGATTCTGAATTTTCTGATCTTGACATTCAAATTTGCCAAATTTGTTTGTTTACTATAATTTAACAAAAAGCATTAAACGATATATCAAAACGATGCATGAAGTGTGGAGTTGTTAGTGCATTCCAAGTATGTCTGTCCAGTAGGAGTGAAGTGTGGAGTTGATATAATTTAAAGATTGAGAAGAGGTAGGGCCAAAGCAGAAAAAGAACGCAACTTTTCAAGATTCTAGGATTACAAAAAGGTATTATCAAATAAAACTGCTAATGCCATGACGTAAATTGTTGAAAGCGCCTCCATAAAAGCCAAACTAAGCAATGAAGTACCTTGTATTTTATGCCTAACCTAACCTACATGATTTTTAATTGTCTTAATCATTATCTCACATCAGTTCAAATGAAATGATTCATTAAAGAGGAATCATGCCATATCGAGATTTGATCATTGATTGATACAATTTTTATTTTGGTTAATTGTTGAATAGGCTAGAATGAAATAACAATGGTTTTGAAGAGATAGTCGGTGTGGAAGTAAACCAACATTTCTATTGGCAAATAGGAGGTTTACAAGTGTTGACAGACGGCTAGAATTTCTTCGAATATGTTGTAGAATTCATTTAAGACATGAGCGAAACTTAAAATTGATAAGATTTAGGTGCGCTTTTACAACGGAGAATCATACGGTTTATTTATGAGGAGTTAGTTGCACCTATGAAAGATATAAATACTACTGCTGAATCATTGATCCTAGTTCCCTATCAAGTAGCACCACCAATAACGCTTGGCCATCCAAATTCCCTTTTGATTCCAAGTGCAACTGACCTTGAATATTCTTTAAGCCCCTAGTGATGGATCGACCTGGTACCTAAAGGTTGGTTTCAAATTTAGATTTATGGCTTATATTGGTTGACCTTCAATAGCTCTTGGGTGATTTTGAAATCTTAGGATACAATGATGTATATATATTATGATTGATATCGCGAAGGTAAAGGGACTCTAAACCGCAACGTTAGCTTGGTAGGATAGGGGTATAGTTGACGTTGATTCATCATTTTTAACATCAATAATTCAAAACCAAACGTGAAACTTTGTTTTCATTCCGATTCTTTACGCAATATGGATAGATTTACGAATTTAAAGACTAAACGAAAAAATTTACGATGTATGACATTTCACGTGGTCAATTAATTAATTTATTGACCGAAATATATGATTAAATTAGGCAGGATTGTAGAAAAAGAAATGGTTGAATCAAAATAATTCCTTCTTAATTTGCAATTTTGTTAGAGGGTACTATGAATGTTCTACCATGTTCCATTTACACACTAAAGGAGTGATACAAGATATAAGGTGTGCAGTTAAGCCAACATTTCTATTTGCAAATAAGGGGTTTCCAAGTGCAAGCCCAAGTACTTATAACATCTCAGGTGGTAGTTGCTAACTTACTAGGTTCAGTCGATATAGTCGTTCAGAATCATTGATCCTATTTCCCTATCGAGCAGCAGCACCTGTTAAAAACAAAGAGAAGAACGCTCAATTTATCCTAAGATCCGCTTTTGTCCGATCCATGTCATAGATCTGATAAAAGCCAGACTAACCAATCAAGTACCTCGTATTTTACTGTGGAGGCACTTTCAGCAATTTATTGCTTATTGCTTTATTGTGTATTTTACCTACTTGATAACTTAATCTTGGCTTTTATGGAGGCACTTTCAACAATATATTTCTGTAGTGTAATTCAAATATAATAAATATTAATATCGTACACATATTTCGCTTGCTCTTTTTTTCTTTGTACACTATATCATACATATCATCAATAAATATATTTATATAAATCATGTTCCGCAAGCATTGGAATACGATTCATGGGCTTACCTAATTTTGAATTTAAATCTTAGATATTTAAAGCCTTATTTTGTTATTTATTTGGATTCAAAGTTACTCAAAGATGACCTTCTATGGCTAAGCATACTAAACATGATACAACAACAACAATTACTAATTTATCTGCCAATATATTACTGAAAAGTCGAAAACTCAGTGATTCTACAAGGTAAACGCTCACCTGACCTGTTAGAAAAAAATAAATAGGAATAGAGATAGAATAAAAGTTACCCGAAAACTCAGTGATTCTGAATTTTCTGATCTTGACATTCAAATTTGCCAAATTTGTTTGTTTACTATAATTTAACAAAAAGCATTAAACGATATATCAAAACGATGCATGAAGTGTGGAGTTGTTAGTGCATTCCAAGTATGTCTGTCCAGTAGGAGTGAAGTGTGGAGTTGATATAATTTAAAGATTGAGAAGAGGTAGGGCCAAAGCAGAAAAAGAACGCAACTTTTCAAGATTCTAGGATTACAAAAAGGTATTATCAAATAAAACTGCTAATGCCATGACGTAAATTGTTGAAAGCGCCTCCATAAAAGCCAAACTAAGCAATGAAGTACCTTGTATTTTATGCCTAACCTAACCTACATGATTTTTAATTGTCTTAATCATTATCTCACATCAGTTCAAATGAAATGATTCATTAAAGAGGAATCATGCCATATCGAGATTTGATCATTGATTGATACAATTTTTATTTTGGTTAATTGTTGAATAGGCTAGAATGAAATAACAATGCTTTTGGAGAGATAGTCCGTGTGGAAGTAAACCAACATTTCTATTGGCAAATAGGAGGTTTACAAGTGTTGACAGACGGCTAGAATTTCTTCGAATATGTTGTAGAATTCATTTAAGACATGAGCGAAACTTAAAATTGATAAGATTTAGGTGCGCTTTTACAACGGAGAATCATACGGTTTATTTATGAGGAGTTAGTTGCACCTATGAAAGATATAAATACTACTGCTGAATCATTGATCCTAGTTCCCTATCAAGTAGCACCACCAATAACGCTTGGCCATCCAAATTCCCTTTTGATTCCAAGTGCAACTGACCTTGAATATTCTTTAAGCCCCTAGTGATGGATCGACCTGGTACCTAAAGGTTGGTTTCAAATTTAGATTTATGGCTTATATTGGTTGACCTTCAATAGCTCTTGGGTGATTTTGAAATCTTAGGATACAATGATGTATATATATTATGATTGATATCGCGAAGGTAAAGGGACTCTAAACCGCAACGTTAGCTTGGTAGGATAGGGGTATAGTTGACGTCGATTCATCATTTTTAACATCAATAATTCAAAACCAAACGTGAAACTTTGTTTTCATTCCGATTCTTTATGCAATATGGATAGATTTACGAATTTAAAGACTAAACGAAAAAATTTACGATGTATGACATTTCACGTGGTCAATTAATTAATTTATTGACCGAAATATATGATTAAATTAGGCAGGATTGTAGAAAAAGAAATGGTTGAATCAAAATAATTCCTTCTTAATTTGCAATTTTGTTAGAGGGTACTATGAATGTTCTACCATGTTCCATTTACACACTAAAGGAGTGATACAAGATATAAGGTGTGCATTTAAGCCAACATTTCTATTTGCAAATAAGGGGTTTCCAAGTGCAAGCCCAAGTACTTATAACATCTCAGGTGGTAGTTGCTAACTTACTAGGTTCAGTCGATATAGTCGTTCAGAATCATTGATCCTATTTCCCTATTGAGCAGCAGCACCTGTTAAAAACAAAGAGAAGAATTCTCAATTTATCCTAAGATCCGCTTTTGTCCGATCCATGTCATAGATCTGATAAAAGCCAGACTAACCAATCAAGTACCTCGTATTTTACTGTGGAGGCACTTTCAGCAATTTATTGCTTATTGCTTTATTGTGTATTTTACCTACTTGATAGCTTAATCTTGGCTTTTATGGAGGCACTTTCAACAATATATTTCTGCAGTGTAATTCAAATATAATAAATATTAATATCGTACACATATTTCGCTTGCTCTTTTTTTCTTTGTACACTATATCATACATATCATCAATAAATATATTTATATAAATCATGTTCCGCAAGCATTGGAATATGATTCATGGGCTTACCTAATTTTGAATTTAAATCTTAGATATTTAAAGCCTTATTTTCTTATTTATTTGGATTCAAAGTTACTCAAAGATGACCTTCTATGGCTAAGCATACTAAACATGATACAACAACAACAATTACTAATTTATCTGCCAATATATTACTGAAAAGTCGAAAACTCAGTGATTCTACAAGGTAAACGCTCACCTGACCTGTTAGAAAAAAATAAATAGGAATAGAGATAGAATAAAAGTAACCCGAAAACTCAGTGATTCTGAATTTTCTGATCTTGACATTCAAATTTGCCAAATTTGTTTGTTTACTATAATTTAACAAAAAGCATTAAACGATATATCAAAACGATGCATGAAGTGTGGAGTTGTTAGTGCATTCCAAGTATGTCTGTCCAGTAGGAGTGAAGTGTGGAGTTGATATAATTTAAAGATTGAGAAGAGGTAGGGCCAAAGTAGTAAAAGAACGTAACTTTTCAAGTTTCTAGGATTACAAAAAGGTATTATCAAATAAAACTGCTAATGCCATGACGTAAATTGTTGAAAGCGCCTCCATAACAGCCAAACTAAGCAATGAAGTACCT
The DNA here is from genome assembly GCF_984573655.1 of Nuphar pumila. Classification (NCBI taxonomy): domain Eukaryota; kingdom Viridiplantae; phylum Streptophyta; class Magnoliopsida; order Nymphaeales; family Nymphaeaceae; genus Nuphar; species Nuphar pumila. The sequence goes on from NC_143263.1 coordinate 61,452,271, forward strand.
TGTATTTTATGCCTAACCTAACCTACATGATTTTTAATTGTCTTAATCATTATCTCACATCAGTTCAAATGAAATGATTCATTAAAGAGGAATCATGCCATATCGAGATTTGATCATTGATTGATACAATTTTTATTTTGGTTAATTGTTGAATAGGCTAGAATGAAATAACAATGGTTTTGGAGAGATAGTCCGTGTGGAAGTAAACCAACATTTCTATTGGCAAATAGGAGGTTTACAAGTGTTGACAGACGGCTAGAATTTCTTCGAATATGTTGTAGAATTCATTTAAGACATGAGCGAAACTTAAAATTGATAAGATTTAGGTGCGCTTTTACAACGGAGAATCATACGGTTTCTTTATGAGGAGTTAGTTGCACCTATGAATGATATAAATACTACTGCTGAATCATTGATCCTAGTTCCCTATCAAGTAGCACCACCAATAATGCTTGGCCATCCAAATTCCCTTTTGATTCCAAGTGCAACTGACCTTGAATATTCTTTAAGCCCCTAGTGATGGATCGACCTGGTACCTAAAGGTTGGTTTCAAATTTAGATTTATGGCTTATATTGGTTGACCTTCAATAGCTCTTGGGTGATTTTGAAATCTTAGGATACAATGATGTATATATATTATGATTGATATCGCGAAGGTAAAGGGACTCTAAACCGCAACGTTAGCTTGGTAGGATAGGGGTATAGTTGACGTCGATTCATCATTTTTAACATCAATAATTCAAAACCAAACGTGAAACTTTGTTTTCATTCCGATTCTTTATGCAATATGGATAGATTTACGAATTTAAAGACTAAACGAAAAAATTTACGATGTATGACATTTCACGTGGTCAATTAATTAATTTATTGACCGAAATATATGATTAAATTAGGCAGGATTGTAGAAAAAGAAATGGTTGAATCAAAATAATTCTTTCTTAATTTGCAATTTTGTTAGAGGGTACTATGAATGTTCTACCATGTTCCATTTACACACTAAAGGAGTGATACAAGATATAAGGTGTGCAGTTAAGCCAACATTTCTATTTGCAAATAAGGGGTTTCCAAGTGCAAGCCCAAGTACTTATAACATCTCAGGTGGTAGTTGCTAACTTACTAGGTTCAGTTGATATAGTCGTTCAGAATCATTGATCCTATTTCCCTATCGAGCAGCAGCACCTGTTAAAAACAAAGAGAAGAATTCTCAATTTATCCTAAGATCCGCTTTTGTCCGATCCATGTCATAGATCTGATAAAAGCCAGACTAACCAATCAAGTACCTCGTATTTTACTGTGGAGGCACTTTCAGCAATTTATTGCTTATTGCTTTATTGTGTATTTTACCTACTTGATAGCTTAATCTTGGCTTTTATGGAGGCACTTTCAACAATATATTTCTGTAGTGTAATTCAAATATAATAAATATTAATATCGTACACATATTTCGCTTGCTCTTTTTTTCTTTGTACACTATATCATACATATCATCAATAAATATATTTATATAAATCATGTTCCGCAAGCATTGGAATACGATTCATGGGCTTACCTAATTTTGAATTTAAATCTTAGATATTTAAAGCCTTATTTTGTTATTTATTTGGATTCAAAGTTACTCAAAGATGACCTTCTATGGCTAAGCATACTAAACATGATACAACAACAACATTTACTAATTTATCTGCCAATATATTACTGAAAAGTCGAAAACTCAGTGATTCTACAAGGTAAACGCTCACCTGACCTGTTAGAAAAAAATAAATAGGAATAGAGATAGAATAAAAGTAACCCGAAAACTCAGTGATTCTGAATTTTCTGATCTTTACATTCAAATTTACCAAATTTGTTTGTTTACTATAATTTAACAAAAAGCATTAAACGATATATCAAAACGATGCATGAAGTGTGGAGTTGTTAGTGCATTCCAAGTATGTCTGTCCAGTAGGAGTGAAGTGTGGAGTTGATATAATTTAAAGATTGAGAAGAGGTAGGGCCAAAGCAGTAAAAGAACGTAACTTTTCAAGTTTCTAGGATTACAAAAAGGTATTATCAAATAAAACTGCTAATGCCATGACGTAAATTGTTGAAAGCGCCTCCATAAAAGCCAAACTAAGCAATGAAGTACCTTGTATTTTATGCCTAACCTAACCTACATGATTTTTAATTGTCTTAATCATTATCTCACATCAGTTCAAATGAAATGATTCATTAAAGAGGAATCATGCCATATCGAGATTTGATCATTGATTGATACAATTTTTATTTTGGTTAATTGTTGAATAGGCTAGAATGAAATAACAATGGTTTTGAAGAGATAGTCGGTGTGGAAGTAAACCAACATTTCTATTGGCAAATAGGAGGTTTACAAGTGTTGACAGACGGCTAGAATTTCTTCGAATATGTTGTAGAATTCATTTAAGACATGAGCGAAACTTAAAATTGATAAGATTTAGGTGCGCTTTTACAACAGAGAATCATACGGTTTCTTTATGAGGAATTAGTTGCACCTATGAATGATATAAATACTACTGCTGAATCATTGATCCTAGTTCCCTATCAAGTAGCACCACCAATAACGCTTGGCCATCCAAATTCCCTTTTGATTCCAAGTGCAACTGACCTTGAATATTCTTTAAGCCCCTAGTGATTGATCGACCTGGTACCTAAAGGTTGGTTTCAAATTTAGATTTATGGCTTATATTGGTTGACCTTCAATAGCTCTTGGGTGATTTTGAAAATCTTAGGATACAATGATGTATATATATTATGATTGATATCGCGAAGGTAAAGTGGACTCTAAACCGCAATGTTAGCTTGGTAGGATAGGGGTATAGTTGACGTCGATTCATCATTTTTAACATCAATAATTCAAAACCAAACGTGAAACTTTTGTTTTCATTCCGATTCTTTATGCAATATGGATAGATTTACGAATTTAAAGACAAAACGAAAAAATTTACGATGTATGACATTTCACGGGGTCAATTAATTAATTTATTGATCGAAATATATGATTAAATTAGGCAGGATTGTAGAAAAAGAAATGGTTGAATCAAAATAATTCCTTCTTAAATTGCAATTTTGTTAGAGGGTACTATGAATGTTCTACCATGTTCCATTTACACACTAAAGGAGTGATACAAGATATAAGGTGTGCAGTTAAGCCAACATTTCTATTTGCAAATAAGGGATTTCCAAGTGCAAGCCCAAGTACTTATAACATCTCAGGTGGTAGTTGCTAACTTACTAGGTTCAGTCGATATAGTCATTCAGAATCATTGATCCTATTTCCCTATCGAGCAGCAGCACCTGTTAAAAACAAAGAGAAGAATTCTCAATTTATCCTAAGATCCGCTTTTGTCCGATCCATGTCATAGATCTGATAAAAGCCAGACTAACCAATCAAGTACCTCGTATTTTACTGTGGAGGCACTTTCAGGAATTTATTGCTTATTGCTTTATTGTGTATTTTACCTACTTGATAGCTTAATCTTGGCTTTTATGGAGGCACTTTCAAAAATATATTTCTGTAGTGTAATTCAAATATAATAAATATTAATATCGTACACATATTTCGCTTGCTCTTTTTTTCTTTGTACACTATATCATACATATCATCAATAAATATATTTATATAAATCATGTTCCGCAAGCATTGGAATACGATTCATGGGCTTACTTAATTTTGAATTTAAATCTTAGATATTTAAAGCCTTATTTTGTTATTTATTTGGATTCAAAGTTACTCAAAGATGACCTTCTATGGCTAAGCATACTAAACATGATACAACAACAACAATTACTAATTTATCTGCCAATATATTACTGAAAAGTCGAAAATTCAGTGATTCTACAAGGTAAATGCTCACCTGACCTGTTAGAAAAAAATAAATAGGAATAGAGATAGAATAAAAGTAACCCGAAAACTCAGTGATTCTGAATTTTCTGATCTTGACATTCAAATTTGCCAAATTTGTTTGTTTACTATAATTTAACAAAAAGCATTAAACGATATATGAAAACGATGCATGAAGTGTGGAGTTGTTAGTGCATTCCAAGTATGTCTGTCCAGTAGGAGTGAAGTGTGGAGTTGATATAATTTAAAGATTGATAAGAGGTAGGGCCAAAGCAGTAAAAGAATGTAACTTTTCAAGTTTCTAGGATTACAAAAAGGTATTATCAAATAAAACTGCTAATGCCATGACGTAAATTGTTGAAAGCGCCTCCATAAATGCCAAACTAAGCAATGAAGTACCTTGTATTTTATGCCTAACCTAACCTACATGATTTTTAATTGTCTTAATCATTATCTCACATCAGTTCAAATGAAATGATTCATTAAAGAGGAATCATGCCATATCGAGATTTGATCATTGATTGATACAATTTTTATTTTGGTTAATTGTTGAATAGGCTAGAATGAAATAACAATGGTTTTGGAGAGATAGTCGGTGTGGAAGTAAACCAACATTTCTATTGGCAAATAGGAGGTTTACAAGTGTTGACAGACGGCTAGAATTTCTTCGAATATGTTGTAGAATTCATTTAAGACATGAGCGAAACTTAAAATTGATAAGATTTAGGTGCGCTTTTACAACGGAGAATCATACGGTTTCTTTATGAGGAGTTAGTTGCACCTATGAATGATATAAATACTACTGCTGAATCATTGATCCTAGTTCCCTATCAAGTAGCACCACCAATACCGCTTGGCCATCCAAATTCCCTTTTGATTCCAAGTGCAACTGACCTTGAATATTCTTTAAGCCCCTAGTGATGGATCGACCTGGTACCTAAAGGTTGGTTTCAAATTTAGATTTATGCCTTATATTGGTTGACCTTCAATAACTCTTGGGTGATTTTGAAATCTTAGGATACAATGATGTATATATATTATGATTGATATCGCGAAGGTAAAGGGACTCTAAACCGCAACGTTAGCTTGGTAGGATAGGGGTATAGTTGACGTCGATTCATCATTTTTAACATCAATAATTCAAAACCAAACGTGAAACTTTGTTTTCATTCCGATTCTTTATGCAATATGGATAGATTTACGAATTTAAAGACTAAACGAAAAAAATTACGATGTATGACATTTCACGTGGTCAATTAATTAATTTATTGACCGAAATATATGATTAAATTAGGTAGGATTGTAGAAAAAGAAATGGTTGAATCAAAATAATTCCTTCTTAATTTGCAATTTTGTTAGAGGGTACTATGAATGTTCTACCATGTTCCAATTACACACTAAAGGAGTGATACAAGATATAAGGTGTGCAGTTAAGCCAACATTTCTATTTGCAAATAAGGGGTTTCCAAGTGAAAGCCCAAGTACTTATAACATCTGAGGTGGTAGTTGCTAACTTACTAGGTTCAGTCGATATAGTCGTTCAGAATCATTGATCCTATTTCCCTATCGAGCAGCAGCACCTGTTAAAAACAAAGAGAAGAATTCTCAATTTATCCTAAGATCCGCTTTTGTCCGATCCATGTCATAGATCTGATAAAAGCCAGACTAACCAATCAAGTACCTCGTATTTTACTGTGGAGGCACTTTCAGGAATTTATTGCTTATTGCTTTATTGTGTATTTTACCTACTTGATAGCTTAATCTTGGCTTTTATGGAGGCACTTTCAACAATATATTTCTGTAGTGTAATTCAAATATAATAAATATTAATATCGTACACATATTTCGCTTGCTCTTTTTTTCTTTGTACACTATATCATACATATCATCAATAAATATATTTATATAAATCATATTCCGCAAGCATTGGAATACGATTCATGGGCTTACCTAATTTTGAATTTAAATCTTAGATATTTAAAGCCTTATTTTGTTATTTATTTGGATTCAAAGTTACTCAAAGATGACCTTCTATGGCTAAGCATACTAAACATGATACAACAACAACAATTACTAATTTATCTGCCAATATATTACTGAAAAGTCGAAAACTCAGTGATTCTACAAGGTAAAGGCTCACCTGACCTGTTAGAAAAAAATAAATAGGAATAGAGATAGAATAAAAGTAACCCGAAAACTCAGTCATTCTGAATTTTCTGATCTTGACATTCAAATTTGCCAAATTTGTTTGTTTACTATAATTTAACAAAAAGCATTAAACGATATATGAAAACGATGCATGAAGTGTGGAGTTGTTAGTGCATTCCAAGTATGTCTGTCCAGTAGGAGTGAAGTGTGGAGTTGATATAATTTAAAGATTGAGAAGAGGTAGGGCCAAAGCAGTAAGAGAACATAACTTTTCAAGTTTCTAGGATTACAAAAAGGTATTATCAAATAAAACTGCTAATGCCATGACGTAAATTGTTGAAAGCGCCTCCATAAAAGCCAAACTAAGCAATGAAGTACCTTGTATTTTATGCCTAACATAACCTACATGATTTTTAATTGTCTTAATCATTATCTCACATCAGTTCAAATGAAATGATTCATTAAAGAGGAATCATGCCATATCGAGATTTGATCATTGATTGATACAATTTTTATTTTGGTTAATTGTTGAATAGGCTAGAATGAACTAACAATGGTTTTGGAGAGATAATCGGTGTGGAAGTAAACGAACATTTCTATTGGCAAATAGGAGGTTTACAAGTGTTGACAGACGGCTAGAATTTCTTCGAATATGTTGTAGAATTCATTTAAGACATGAGCGAAACTTAAAATTGATAAGATTTAGGTGCGCTTTTACAACGGAGAATCATACGGTTTCTTTATGAGGAGTTAGTTGCACCTATGAATGATATAAATACTACTGCTGAATCATTGATCCTAGTTCCCTATCAAGTAGCACCACCAATAACGCTTGGCCATCCAAATTCCCTTTTGATTCCAAGTGCAACTGACCTTGAATATTCTTTAAGCCCCTAGTGATGGATCGACCTGGTACCTAAAGGTTGGTTTCAAATTTAGATTTATGCCTTATATTGGTTGACCTTCAATAGCTCTTGGGTGATTTTGAAATCTTAGGATACAATGATGTATATATATTATGATTGATATCGCGAAGGTAAAGGGACTCTAAACCGCAACGTTAGCTTGGTAGGATAGGGGTATAGTTGACGTCGATTCATCATTTTTAACATCAATAATTCAAAACCAAACGTGAAACTTTGTTTTCATTCCGATTCTTTATGCAATATGGATAGATTTACGAATTTAAAGACTAAACGAAAAAAATTACGATGTATGACATTTCACGTGGTCAATTAATTAATTTATTGACCGAAATATATGATTAAATTAGGTAGGATTGTAGAAAAAGAAATGGTTGAATCAAAATAATTCCTTCTTAATTTGCAATTTTGTTAGAGGGTACTATGAATGTTCTACCATGTTCCAATTACACACTAAAGGAGTGATACAAGATATAAGGTGTGCAGTTAAGCCAACATTTCTATTTGCAAATAAGGGGTTTCCAAGTGAAAGCCCAAGTACTTATAACATCTGAGGTGGTAGTTGCTAACTTACTAGGTTCAGTCGATATAGTCGTTCAGAATCATTGATCCTATTTCCCTATCGAGCAGCAGCACCTGTTAAAAACAAAGAGAAGAATTCTCAATTTATCCTAAGATCCGCTTTTGTCCGATCCATGTCATAGATCTGATAAAAGCCAGACTAACCAATCAAGTACCTCGTATTTTACTGTGGAGGCACTTTCAGGAATTTATTGCTTATTGCTTTATTGTGTATTTTACCTACTTGAAAGCTTAATCTTGGCTTTTATGGAGGCACTTTCAACAATATATTTCTGTAGTGTAATTCAAATATAATAAATATTAATATCGTACACATATTTCGCTTGCTCTTTTTTTCTTTGTACACTATATCATACATATCATCAATAAATATATTTATATAAATCATATTCCGCAAGCATTGGAATACGATTCATGGGCTTACCTAATTTTGAATTTAAATCTTAGATATTTAAAGCCTTATTTTGTTATTTATTTGGATTCAAAGTTACTCAAAGATGACCTTCTATGGCTAAGCATACTAAACATGATACAACAACAACAATTACTAATTTATCTGCCAATATATTACTGAAAAGTCGAAAACTCAGTGATTCTACAAGGTAAAGGCTCACCTGACCTGTTAGAAAAAAATAAATAGGAATAGAGATAGAATAAAAGTAACCCGAAAACTCAGTCATTCTGAATTTTCTGATCTTGACATTCAAATTTGCCAAATTTGTTTGTTTACTATAATTTAACAAAAAGCATTAAACGATATATGAAAACGATGCATGAAGTGTGGAGTTGTTAGTGCATTCCAAGTATGTCTGTCCAGTAGGAGTGAAGTGTGGAGTTGATATAATTTAAAGATTGAGAAGAGGTAGGGCCAAAGCAGTAAGAGAACATAACTTTTCAAGTTTCTAGGATTACAAAAAGGTATTATCAAATAAAACTGCTAATGCCATGACGTAAATTGTTGAAAGCGCCTCCATAAAAGCCAAACTAAGCAATGAAGTACCTTGTATTTTATGCCTAACATAACCTACATGATTTTTAATTGTCTTAATCATTATCTCACATCAGTTCAAATGAAATGATTCATTAAAGAGGAATCATGCCATATCGAGATTTGATCATTGATTGATACAATTTTTATTTTGGTTAATTGTTGAATAGGCTAGAATGAACTAACAATGGTTTTGGAGAGATAATCGGTGTGGAAGTAAACGAACATTTCTATTGGCAAATAGGAGGTTTACAAGTGTTGACAGACGGCTAGAATTTCTTCGAATATGTTGTAGAATTCATTTAAGACATGAGCGAAACTTAAAATTGATAAGATTTAGGTGCGCTTTTACAACGGAGAATCATACGGTTTCTTTATGAGGAGTTAGTTGCACCTATGAATGATATAAATACTACTGCTGAATCATTGATCCTAGTTCCCTATCAAGTAGCACCACCAATAACGCTTGGCCATCCAAATTCCCTTTTGATTCCAAGTGCAACTGACCTTGAATATTCTTTAAGCCCCTAGTGATGGATCGACCTGGTACCTAAAGGTTGGTTTCAAATTTAGATTTATGGCTTATATTGGTTGACCTTCAATAGCTCTTGGGTGATTTTGAAATCTTAGGATACAATGATGTATATATATTATGATTGATATCGCGAAGGTAAAGGGACTCTAAACCGCAACGTTAGCTTGGTAGGATAGGGGTATAGTTGACGTCGATTCATCATTTTTAACATCAATAATTCAAAACCAAACGTGAAACTTTTGTTTTCATTCCGATTCTTTATGCAATATGGATAGATTTACGAATTTAAAGACAAAACGAAAAAATTTACGATGTATGACATTTCACGTGGTCAATTAATTAATTTATTGATCGAAATATATGATTAAATTAGGCAGGATTGTAGAAAAAGAAATGGTTGAATCAAAATAATTCCTTCTTAAATTGCAATTTTGTTAGAGGGTACTATGAATGTTCTACCATGTTCCATTTACACACTAAAGGAGTGATACAAGATATAAGGTGTGCAGTTAAGCCAACATTTCTATTTGCAAATAAGGGGTTTCCAAGTGCAAGCCCAAGTACTTATAACATCTCAGGTGGTAGTTGCTAACTTACTAGGTTCAGTCGATATAGTCGTTCAGAATCATTGATCCTATTTCCCTATCGAGCAGCAGCACCTGTTAAAAACAATGAGAAGAATTCTCAATTTATCCTAAGATCCGCTTTTGTCCGATCCATGTCATAGATCTGATAAAAGCCAGACTAACCAATCAAGTACATCGTATTTTACTGTGGAGGCACTTTCAGCAATTTATTGCTTATTGCTTTATTGTGTATTTTACCTACTTGATAGCTTAATCTTGGCTTTTATGGAGGTACTTTCAAAAATATATTTCTGTAGTGTAATTCAAATATAATAAATATTAATATCGTACACATATTTCGCTTGCTCTTTTTTTCTTTGTACACTATATCATACATATCATCAATAAATATATTTATATAAATCATGTTCTGCAAGCATTGGAATACGATTCATGGGCTTACCTAATTTTGAATTTAAATCTTAGATATTTAAAGCCTTATTTTGTTATTTATTTGGATTCAAAGTTACTCAAAGATGACCTTCTATGGCTAAGCATACTAAACATGATACAACAACAACAATTACTAATTTATCTGCCAATATATTACTGAAAAGTTGAAAACTCAGTGATTCTACAAGGTAAAGGCTCACCTGACCTGTTAGAAAAAAATAAATAGGAATAGAGATAGAATAAAAGTAACCCGAAAACTCAGTGATTCTGAATTTTCTTATCTTGACATTCAAATTTGCCAAATTTGTTTGTTTACTATAATTTAACAAAAAGCATTAAACGATATATCAAAACGATGCATGAAGTGTGGAGTTGTTAGTGCATTCCAAGTATGTTTGTCCAGTAGGAGTGAAGTGTGGAGTTGATATAATTTAAAGATTGAGAAGAGGTAGGGCCAAAGCAGTAAAAGAACGTAACTTTTCAAGTTTCTAGGATTACAAAAAGGTATTATCAAATAAAACTGCTAATGCCATGACGTAAATTGTTGAAAGCGCCTCCATAAAAGCCAAACTAAGCAATGAAGTACCTTGTATTTTATGCCTAACCTAACCTACATGATTTTTAATTGTCTTAATCATTATCTCACATCAGTTCAAATGAAATGATTCATTAAAGAGGAATCATGCCATATCGAGATTTGATCATTGATTGATACAATTTTTATTTTGGTTAATTGTTGAATAGGCTAGAATGAAATAACAATGATTTTGGAGAGATAGTCGGTGTGGAAGTAAACCAACATTTCTATTGGCAAATAGGAGGTTTACAAGTGTTGACAGACGGCTAGAATTTCTTCGAATATGTTGTAGAATTCATTTAAGACATGAGCAAAACTTAAAATTGATAAGATTTAGGTGCGCTTTTACAACGGAGAATCATACGGTTTCTTTATGAGGAGTTAGTTGCACCTATGAATGATATAAATACTACTGCTGAATCATTGATCCTAGTTCCCTATCAAGTAGCACCACCAATAACGCTTGGCCATCCAAATTCCCTTTTGATTCCAAGTGCAACTGACCTTGAATATTCTTTAAGCCCCTAGTGATGGATCGACCTGGTACCTAAAGGTTGGTTTCAAATTTAGATTTATGGCTTATATTGGTTGACCTTCAATAGCTCTTGGGTGATTTTGAAATCTTAGGATACAATGATGTATATATATTATGATTGATATCGTGAAGGTAAAGGGACTCTAAACCGCAACGTTAGCTTGGTAGGATAGGGGTATAGTTGACGTCGATTCATCATTTTTAACATCAATAATTCAAAACCAAACGTGAAACTTTGTTTTCATTCCGATTCTTTATGCAATATGGATAGATTTACGAATTTAAAGACTAAACGAAAAAATTTATGATGTATGACATTTCACGTGGTCAATTAATTAATTTATTGACCGAAATATATGATTAAATTAGGTAGGATTGTAGAAAAAGAAATGGTTGAATCAAAATAATTCCTTCTTAATTTGCAATTTTGTTAGAGGGTACTATGAATGTTCTACCATGTTCCATTCACACACTAAAGGAGTGATACAAGATATAAGGTGTGCAGTTAAGCCAACATTTCTATTTGCAAATAAGGGGTTTCCAAGTGAAAGCCCAAGTACTTATAACATCTCAGGTGGTAGTTGCTAACTTACTAGGTTCAGTCGATATAGTCGTTCAGAATCATTGATCCTATTTCCCTATCGAGCAGCAGCACCTGTTAAAAACAAAGAGAAGAATTCTCAATTTATCCTAAGATCCGCTTTTGTCCGATCCATGTCATAGATCTGATAAAAGCCAGACTAACCAATCAAGTACCTCGTATTTTACTGTGGAGGCACTTTCAGCAATTTATTGCTTATTGCTTTATTGTGTATTTTACCTACTTGATAGCTTAATCTTGGCTTTTATGGAGGCACTTTCAACAATATATTTCTGTAGTGTAATTCAAATATAATAAATATTAATATCGTACACATATTTCGCTTGCTCTTTTTTTCTTTGTACACTATATCATACATATCATCAATAAATATATTTATATAAATCATGTTCCGCAAGCATTGGAATACGATTCATGGGCTTACCTAATTTTGAATTTAAATCTTAGATATTTAAAGCCTTATTTTGTTATTTATTTGGATTCAAAGTTACTCAAAGATGACCTTCTATGGCTAAGCATACTAAACATGATACAACAACAACAATTACTAATTTATCTGCCAATATATTACTGAAAAGTCGAAAACTCAGTGATTCTACAAGGTAAACGCTCACCTGACCTGTTAGAAAAAAATAAAAAGGAATAGAGATAGAATAAAAGTAACCCGAAAACTCAGTCATTCTGAATTTTCTGATCTTGACATTCAAATTTGCCAAATTTGTTTGTTTACTATAATTTAACAAAAAGCATTAAACGATATATCAAAACGATGCATGAAGTGTGGAGTTGTTAGTGCATTCCAAGTATGTCTGTCCAGTAGGAGTGAAGTGTGGAGTTGATATAATTTAAAGATTGAGAAGAGGTAGGGCCAAAGCAGTAAGAGAACGTAACTTTTCAAGTTTCTAGGACTACAAAAAGGTATTATCAAATAAAACTGCTAATGCCATGACGTAAATTGTTGAAAGCGCCTCCATAAAAGCCAAACTAAGCAATGAAGTACCTTGTATTTTATGCCTAACATAACCTACATGATTTTTAATTGTCTTAATCATTATCTCACATCAGTTCAAATGAAATGATTCATTAAAGAGGAATCATGCCATATCGAGATTTGATCATTGATTGATACAATTTTTATTTTGGTTAATTGTTGAATAGGCTAGAATGAAATAACAATGGTTTTGGAGAGATAATCGGTGTGGAAGTAAACCAACATTTCTATTGGCAAATAGGAGGTTTACAAGTGTTGACAGACGGCTAGAATTTCTTCGAATATGTTGTAGAATTCATTTAAGACATGAGCGAAACTTAAAATTGATAAGATTTAGGTGCGCTTTTACAACGGAGAATCATACGGTTTCTTTATGAGGAGTTAGTTGCACCTATGAATGATATAAATACTACTGCTGAATCATTGATCCTAGTTCCCTATCAAGTAGCACCACCAATAACGCTTGGCCATCCAAATTCCCTTTTGATTCCAAGTGCAACTGACCTTGAATATTCTTTAAGCCCCTAGTGATGGATCGACCTGGTACCTAAAGGTTGGTTTCAAATTTAGATTTATGGCTTATATTGGTTGACCTTCAATAGCTCTTGGGTGATTTTGAAATCTTAGGATACAATGATGTATATATATTATGATTGATATCGCGATGGTAAAGGGACTCTAAACCGCAACGTTAGCTTGGTAGGATAGGGGTATAGTTGACGTCGATTCATCATTTTTAACATCAATAATTCAAAACCAAACCTGAAACTTTGTTTTCATTCCGATTCTTTATGCAATATGGATAGATTTACGAATTTAAAGACTAAACGAAAAAATTTACGATGTATGACATTTCACGTGGTCAATTAATTAATTTATTGACCGAAATATATGATTAAATTAGGCAGGATTGTAGAAAAAGAAATGGTTGAATCAAAATAATTCCTTCTTAATTTGCAATTTTGTTAGAGGGTACTATGAATGTTCTACCATGTTCCATTTACACACTAAAGGAGTGATACAAGATATAAGGTGTGCAGTTAAGCCAACATTTCTATTTGCAAATAAGGGGTTTCCAAGTGCAAGCCCAAGTACTTATAACATCTCAGGTGGTAGTTGCTAACTTACTAGGTTCAGTCGATATAGTCGTTCAGAATCATTGATCCTATTTCCCTATCGAGCAGCAGCACCTGTTAAAAACAAAGAGAAGAATTCTCAATTTATCCTAAGATCCGCTTTTGTCCGATCCATGTCATAGATCTGATAAAAGCCAGACTAACCAATCAAGTACCTCGTATTTTACTGTGGAGGCACTTTCAGCAATTTATTGCTTATTGCTTTATTGTGTATTTTACCTACTTGATAGCTTAATCTTGGCTTTTATGGAGGCACTTTCAACAATATATTTCTGTAGTGTAATTCAAATATAAAAAATATTAATATCGTACACATATTTCGCTTGCTCTTTTTTTCTTTGTACACTATATCATACATATCATCAATAAATATATTTATATAAATCATGTTCCGCAAGCATTGGAATACGATTCATGGGCTTGCCTAATTTTGAATTTAAATCTTAGATATTTAAAGCCTTATTTTGTTATTTATTTGGATTCAAAGTTACTCAAAGATGACCTTCTATGGCTAAGCATACTAAACATGATACAACAACAACAATTACTAATTTATCTGCCAATATATTACTGAAAAGTCGAAAACTCAGTGATTCTACAAGGTAAACGCTCACCTGACCTGTTAGAAAAAAATAAATAGGAATAGAGATAGAATAAAAGTAACCCGAAAACTCAGTCATTCTGAATTTTCTGATCTTGACATTCAAATTTGCCAAATTTGTTTGTTTACTATAATTTAGCAAAAAGCATTAAATGATATATCAAAACGATGCATGAAGTGTGGAGTTGTTAGTGCATTCCAAGTATGTCTGTCCAGTAGGAGTGAAGTGTGGAGTTGATATAATTTAAAGATTGAGAAGAGGTAGGGCCAAAGCAGTAAGAGAACGTAACTTTTCAAGTTTCTAAGATTACAAAAAGGTATTATCAAATAAAACTGCTAATGCCATGACGTAAATTGTTGAAAGCGCCTCCATAAAAGCCAAACTAAGCAATGAAGTACCTTGTATTTTATGCCTAACATAACCTACATGATTTTTAATTGTCTTAATCATTATCTCACATCAGTTCAAATGAAATGATTCATTAAAGAGGAATCATGCCATATCGAGATTTGATCATTGATTGATACAATTTTTATTTTGGTTAATTGTTGAATAGGCTAGAATGAAATAACAATGGTTTTGGAGAGATAATCGGTGTGGAAGTAAACCAACATTTCTATTGGCAAATAGGAGGTTTACAAGTGTTGACAGACGGCTAGAATTTCTTCGAATATGTTGTAGAATTCATTTAAGACATGAGCGAAACTTAAAATTGATAAGATTTAGGTGCGCTTTTACAACGGAGAATCATACGGTTTCTTTATGAGGAGTTAGTTGCACCTATGAATGATATAAATACTACTGCTGAATCATTGATCCTAGTTCCCTATCAAGTAGCACCACCAATAACGCTTGGCCATCCAAATTCCCTTTTGATTCCAAGTGCAACTGACCTTGAATATTCTTTAAGCCCCTAGTGATGGATCGACCTGGTACCTAAAGGTTGGTTTCAAATTTAGATTTATGGCTTATATTGGTTGACCTTCAATAGCTCTTGGGTGATTTTGAAATCTTAGGATACAATGATGTATATATATTATGATTGATATCGCGAAGGTAAAGGGACTCTAAACCGCAACGTTAGCTTGGTAGGATAGGGGTATAGTTGACGTCGATTCATCATTTTTAACATCAATAATTCAAAACCAAACATGAAACTTTGTTTTCATTCCGATTCTTTATGCAATATGGATAGATTTACGAATTTAAAGACTAAACGAAAAAATTTACGATGTATGACATTTCACGTGGTCAATTAATTAATTTATTGACCGAAATATATGATTAAATTAGGCAGGATTGTAGAAAAAGAAATGGTTGAATCAAAATAATTCCTTCTTAATTTGCAATTTTGTTAGAGGGTACTATGAATGTTCTACCATGTTCCATTTACACACTAAAGGAGTGATACAAGATATAAGGTGTGCAGTTAAGCCAACATTTCTATTTGCAAATAAGGGGTTTCCAAGTGCAAGCCCAAGTACTTATAACATCTCAGGTGGTAGTTGCTAACTTACTAGGTTCAGTCGATATAGTCGTTCAGAATCATTGATCCTATTTCCCTATCGAGCAGCAGCACCTGTTAAAAACAAAGAGAAGAATTCTCAATTTATCCTAAGATCCGCTTTTGTCCGATCCATGTCATAGATCTGATAAAAGCCAGACTAACCAATCAAGTACCTCGTATTTTACTGTGGAGGCACTTTCAGCAATTTATTGCTTATTGCTTTATTGTGTATTTTACCTACTTGATAGCTTAATCTTGGCTTTTATGGAGGCACTTTCAACAATATATTTCTGTAGTGTAATTCAAATATAATAAATATTAATATCGTACACATATTTCGCTTGCTCTTTTTTTCTTTGTACACTATATCATACATATCATCAATAAATATATTTATATAAATCATGTTCCGCAAGCATTGGAATACGATTCATGGGCTTACCTAATTTTGAATTTAAATCTTAGATATTTAAAGCCTTATTTTGTTATTTATTTGGATTCAAAGTTACTCAAAGATGACCTTCTATGGCTAAGCATACTAAACATGATACAACAACAACAATTACTAATTTATCTGCCAATATATTACTGAAAAGTCGAAAACTCAGTGATTCTACAAGGTAAACGCTCACCTGACCTGTTAGAAAAAAATAAATAGGAATAGAGATAGAATAAAAGTAACCCGAAAACTCAGTCATTCTGAATTTTCTGATCTTGACATTCAAATTTGCCAAATTTGTTTGTTTACTATAATTTAACAAAAAGCATTAAACGATATATCAAAACGATGCATGAAGTGTGGAGTTGTTAGTGCATTCCAAGTATGTCTGTCCAGTACGAGTGAAGTGTGGAGTTGATATAATTTAAAGATTGAGAAGAGGTAGGGCCAAAGCAGTAAGAGAACGTAACTTTTCAAGTTTCTAGGATTACAAAAAGGTATTATCAAATAAAACTGCTAATGCCATGACGTAAATTGTTGAAAGCGCCTCCATAAAAGCCAAACTAAGCAATGAAGTACCTTGTATTTTATGCCTAACATAACCTACATGATTTTTAATTGTCTTAATCATTATCTCACATCAGTTCAAATGAAATGATTCATTAAAGAGGAATCATGCCATATCGAGATTTGATCATTGATTGATACAATTTTTATTTTGGTTAATTGTTGAATAGGCTAGAATGAAATAACAATGGTTTTGGAGAGATAATCGGTGTGGAAGTAAACCAACATTTCTATTGGCAAATAGGAGGTTTACAAGTGTTGACAGACGGCTAGAATTTCTTCGAATATGTTGTAGAATTCATTTAAGACATGAGCGAAACTTAAAATTGATAAGATTTAGGTGCGCTTTTACAACGGAGAATCATACGGTTTCTTTATGAGGAGTTAGTTGCACCTATGAATGATATAAATACTACTGCTGAATCATTGATCCTAGTTCCCTATCAAGTAGCACCACCAATAACGCTTGGCCATCCAAATTCCCTTTTGATTCCAAGTGCAACTGACCTTGAATATTCTTTAAGCCCCTAGTGATGGATCGACCTGGTACCTAAAGGTTGGTTTCAAATTTAGATTTATGGCTTATATTGGTTGACCTTCAATAGCTCTTGGGTGATTTTGAAATCTTAGGATACAATGATGTATATATATTATGATTGATATCGCGAAGGTAAAGGGACTCTAAACCGCAACGTTAGCTTGGTAGGATAGGGGTATAGTTGACGTCGATTCATCATTTTTAACATCAATAATTCAAAACCAAACATGAAACTTTGTTTTCATTCCGATTCTTTATGCAATATGGATAGATTTACGAATTTAAAGACTAAACGAAAAAATTTACGATGTATGACATTTCACGTGGTCAATTAATTAATTTATTGACCGAAATATATGATTAAATTAGGCAGGATTGTAGAAAAAGAAATGCTTGAATCAAAATAATTCCTTCTTAATTTGCAATTTTGTTAGAGGGTACTATGAATGTTCTACCATGTTCCATTTACACACTAAAGGAGTGATACAAGATATAAGGTGTGCAGTTAAGCCAACATTTCTATTTGCAAATAAGGGGTTTCCAAGTGCAAGCCCAAGTACTTATAACATCTCAGGTGGTAGTTGCTAACTTACTAGGTTCAGTCGATATAGTCGTTCAGAATCATTGATCCTATTTCCCTATCGAGCAGCAGCACCTGTTAAAAACAAAGAGAAGAATTCTCAATTTATCCTAAGATCCGCTTTTGTCCGATCCATGTCATAGATCTGATAAAAGCCAGACTAACCAATCAAGTACCTCGTATTTTACTGTGGAGGCACTTTCAGCAATTTATTGCTTATTGCTTTATTGTGTATTTTACCTACTTGATAGCTTAATCTTGGCTTTTATGGAGGCACTTTCAACAATATATTTCTGTAGTGTAATTCAAATATAATAAATATTAATATCGTACACATATTTCGCTTGCTCTTTTTTTCTTTGTACACTATATCATACATATCATCAATAAATATATTTATATAAATCATGTTCCGCAAGCATTGGAATACGATTCATGGGCTTACCTAATTTTGAATTTAAATCTTAGATATTTAAAGCCTTATTTTGTTATTTATTTGGATTCAAAGTTACTCAAAGATGACCTTCTATGGCTAAGCATACTAAACATGATACAACAACAACAATTACTAATTTATCTGCCAATATATTACTGAAAAGTTGAAAACTCAGTGATTCTACAAGGTAAAGGCTCACCTGACCTGTTAGAAAAAAATAAATAGGAATAGAGATAGAATAAAAGTAACCCGAAAACTCAGTGATTCTGAATTTTCTTATCTTGACATTCAAATTTGCCAAATTTGTTTGTTTACTATAATTTAACAAAAAGCATTAAACGATATATCAAAACGATGCATGAAGTGTGGAGTTGTTAGTGCATTCCAAGTATGTTTGTCCAGTAGGAGTGAAGTGTGGAGTTGATATAATTTAAAGATTGAGAAGAGGTAGGGCCAAAGCAGTAAAAGAACGTAACTTTTCAAGTTTCTAGGATTACAAAAAGGTATTATCAAATAAAACTGCTAATGCCATGACGTAAATTGTTGAAAGCGCCTCCATAAAAGCCAAACTAAGCAATGAAGTACCTTGTATTTTATGCCTAACCTAACCTACATGATTTTTAATTGTCTTAATCATTATCTCACATCAGTTCAAATGAAATGATTCATTAAAGAGGAATCATGCCATATCGAGATTTGATCATTGATTGATACAATTTTTATTTTGGTTAATTGTTGAATAGGCTAGAATGAAATAACAATGATTTTGGAGAGATAGTCGGTGTGGAAGTAAACCAACATTTCTATTGGCAAATAGGAGGTTTACAAGTGTTGACAGACGGCTAGAATTTCTTCGAATATGTTGTAGAATTCATTTAAGACATGAGCAAAACTTAAAATTGATAAGATTTAGGTGCGCTTTTACAACGGAGAATCATACGGTTTCTTTATGAGGAGTTAGTTGCACCTATGAATGATATAAATACTACTGCTGAATCATTGATCCTAGTTCCCTATCAAGTAGCACCACCAATAACGCTTGGCCATCCAAATTCCCTTTTGATTCCAAGTGCAACTGACCTTGAATATTCTTTAAGCCCCTAGTGATGGATCGACCTGGTACCTAAAGGTTGGTTTCAAATTTAGATTTATGGCTTATATTGGTTGACCTTCAATAGCTCTTGGGTGATTTTGAAATCTTAGGATACAATGATGTATATATATTATGATTGATATCGTGAAGGTAAAGGGACTCTAAACCGCAACGTTAGCTTGGTAGGATAGGGGTATAGTTGACGTCGATTCATCATTTTTAACATCAATAATTCAAAACCAAACGTGAAACTTTGTTTTCATTCCGATTCTTTATGCAATATGGATAGATTTACGAATTTAAAGACTAAACGAAAAAATTTATGATGTATGACATTTCACGTGGTCAATTAATTAATTTATTGACCGAAATATATGATTAAATTAGGTAGGATTGTAGAAAAAGAAATGGTTGAATCAAAATAATTCCTTCTTAATTTGCAATTTTGTTAGAGGGTACTATGAATGTTCTACCATGTTCCATTCACACACTAAAGGAGTGATACAAGATATAAGGTGTGCAGTTAAGCCAACATTTCTATTTGCAAATAAGGGGTTTCCAAGTGAAAGCCCAAGTACTTATAACATCTCAGGTGGTAGTTGCTAACTTACTAGGTTCAGTCGATATAGTCGTTCAGAATCATTGATCCTATTTCCCTATCGAGCAGCAGCACCTGTTAAAAACAAAGAGAAGAATTCTCAATTTATCCTAAGATCCGCTTTTGTCCGATCCATGTCATAGATCTGATAAAAGCCAGACTAACCAATCAAGTACCTCGTATTTTACTGTGGAGGCACTTTCAGCAATTTATTGCTTATTGCTTTATTGTGTATTTTACCTACTTGATAGCTTAATCTTGGCTTTTATGGAGGCACTTTCAACAATATATTTCTGTAGTGTAATTCAAATATAATAAATATTAATATCGTACACATATTTCGCTTGCTCTTTTTTTCTTTGTACACTATATCATACATATCATCAATAAATATATTTATATAAATCATGTTCCGCAAGCATTGGAATACGATTCATGGGCTTACCTAATTTTGAGTTTAAATCTTAGATATTTAAAGCCTTATTTTGTTATTTATTTGGATTCAAAGTTACTCAAAGATGACCTTCTATGGCTAAGCATACTAAACATGATACAACAACAACAATTACTAATTTATCTGCCAATATATTACTGAAAAGTCGAAAACTCAGTGATTCTACAAGGTAAACGCTCACCTGACCTGTTAGAAAAAAATAAATAGGAATAGAGATAGAATAAAAGTAACCCGAAAACTCAGTCATTCTGAATTTTCTGATCTTGACATTCAAATTTGCCAAATTTGTTTGTTTACTATAATTTAACAAAAAGCATTAAACGATATATCAAAACGATGCATGAAGTGTGGAGTTGTTAGTGCATTCCAAGTATGTCTGTCCAGTAGGAGTGAAGTGTGGAGTTGATATAATTTAAAGATTGAGAAGAGGTAGGGCCAAAGCAGTAAGAGAACGTAACTTTTCAAGTTTCTAGGATTACAAAAAGGTATTATCAAATAAAACTGCTAATGCCATGACGTAAATTGTTGAAAGCGCCTCCATAAAAGCCAAACTAAGCAATGAAGTACCTTGTATTTTATGCCTAACATAACCTACATGATTTTTAATTGTCTTAATCATTATCTCACATCAGTTCAAATGAAATGATTCATTAAAGAGGAATCATGCCATATCGAGATTTGATCATTTATTGATACAATTTTTATTTTGGTTAATTGTTGAATAGGCTAGAATGAAATAACAATGGTTTTGGAGAGATAATCGGTGTGGAAGTAAACCAACATTTCTATTGGCAAATAGGAGGTTTACAAGTGTTGACAGACGGCTAGAATTTCTTCGAATATGTTGTAGAATTCATTTAAGACATGAGCAAAACTTAAAATTGATAAGATTTAGGTGCGCTTTTACAACGGAGAATCATACGGTTTCTTTATGAGGAGTTAGTTGCACCTATGAATGATATAAATACTACTGCTGAATCATTGATCCTAGTTCCCTATCAAGTAGCACCACCAATAACGCTTGGCCATCCAAATTCCCTTTTGATTCCAAGTGCAACTGACCTTGAATATTCTTTAAGCCCCTAGTGATGGATCGACCTGGTACCTAAAGGTTGGTTTCAAATTTAGATTTATGGCTTATATTGGTTGACCTTCAATAGCTCTTGGGTGATTTTGAAATCTTAGGATACAATGATGTATATATATTATGATTGATATCGCGAAGGTAAAGGGACTCTAAACCGCAACGTTAGCTTGGTAGGATAGGGGTATAGTTGACGTCGATTCATCATTTTTAACATCAATAATTCAAAACCAAACATGAAACTTTGTTTTCATTCCGATTCTTTATGCAATATGTATAGATTTACGAATTTAAAGACTAAACGAAAAAATTTACGATGTATGACATTTCACGTGGTCAATTAATTAATTTATTGACCGAAATATATGATTAAATTAGGCAGGATTGTAGAAAAAGAAATGGTTGAATCAAAATAATTCCTTCTTAATTTGCAATTTTGTTAGAGGGTACTATGAATGTTCTACCATGTTCCATTTACACACTAAAGGAGTGATACAAGATATAAGGTGTGCAGTTAAGCCAACATTTCTATTTGCAAATAAGGGGTTTCCAAGTGCAAGCCCAAGTACTTATAACATCTCAGGTGGTAGTTGCTAACTTACTAGGTTCAGTCGATATAGTCGTTCAGAATCATTGATCCTATTTCCCTATCGAGCAGCAGCACCTGTTAAAAACAAAGAGAAGAATTCTCAATTTATCCTAAGATCCGCTTTTGTCCGATCCATGTCATAGATCTGATAAAAGCCAGACTAACCAATCAAGTACCTCGTATTTTACTGTGGAGGCACTTTCAGCAATTTATTGCTTATTGCTTTATTGTGTATTTTACCTACTTGATAGCTTAATCTTGGCTTTTATGGAGGCACTTTCAACAATATATTTCTGTAGTGTAATTCAAATATAATAAATATTAATATCGTACACATATTTCGCTTGCTCTTTTTTTCTTTGTACACTATATCATACATATCATCAATAAATATATTTATATAAATCATGTTCCGCAAGCATTGGAATACGATTCATGGGCTTGCCTAATTTTGAATTTAAATCTTAGATATTTAAAGCCTTATTTTGTTATTTATTTGGATTCAAAGTTACTCAAAGATGACCTTCTATGGCTAAGCATACTAAACATGATACAACAACAACAATTACTAATTTATCTGCCAATATATTACTGAAAAGTCGAAAACTCAGTGATTCTACAAGGTAAACGCTCACCTGAACTGTTAGAAAAAAATAAATAGGAATAGAGATAGAATAAAAGTAACCCGAAAACTCAGTCATTCTGAATTTTCTGATCTTGACATTCAAATTTGCCAAATTTGTTTGTTTACTATAATTTAACAAAAAGCATTAAACGATATATCAAAACGATGCATGAAGTGTGGAGTTGTTAGTGCATTCCAAGTATGTCTGTCCAGTAGGAGTGAAGTGTGGAGTTGATATAATTTAAAGATTGAGAAGAGGTAGGGCCAAAGCAGTAAGAGAACGTAACTTTTCAAGTTTCTAGGATTACAAAAAGGTATTATCAAATAAAACTGCTAATGCCATGACGTAAATTGTTGAAAGCGCCTCCATAAAAGCCAAACTAAGCAATGAAGTACCTTGTATTTTATGCCTAACATAACCTACATGATTTTTAATTGTCTTAATCATTATCTCACATCAGTTCAAATGAAATGATTCGTTAAAGAGGTATCATGCCATATCGAGATTTGATCATTGATTGATACAATTTTTATTTTGGTTAATTGTTGAATAGGCTAGAATGAAATAACAATGGTTTTGGAGAGATAATCGGTGTGGAAGTAAACCAACATTTCTATTGGCAAATAGGAGGTTTACAAGTGTTGACAGACGGCTAGAATTTCTTCGAATATGTTGTAGAATTCATTTAAGACATGAGCGAAACTTAAAATTGATAAGATTTAGGTGCGCTTTTACAACGGAGAATCATACGGTTTCTTTATGAGGAGTTAGTTGCACCTATGAATGATATAAATACTACTGCTGAATCATTGATCCTAGTTCCCTATCAAGTAGCACCACCAATAACGCTTGGCCATCCAAATTCCCTTTTGATTCCAAGTGCAACTGACCTTGAATATTCTTTAAGCCCCTAGTGATGGATCGACCTGGTACCTAAAGGTTGGTTTCAAATTTAGATTTATGGCTTATATTGGTTGACCTTCAATAGCTCTTGGGTGATTTTGAAATCTTAGGATACAATAATGTATATATATTATGATTGATATCGCGAAGGTAAAGGGACTCTAAACCGCAACGTTAGCTTGGTAGGATAGGGGTATAGTTGACGTCGATTCATCATTTTTAACATCAATAATTCAAAACCAAACATGAAACTTTGTTTTCATTCCGATTCTTTATGCAATATGGATAGATTTACGAATTTAAAGACTAAACGAAAAAATTTACGAGGTATGACATTTCACGTGGTCAATTAATTAATTTATTGACCGAAATATATGATTAAATTAGGCAGGATTGTAGAAAAAGAAATGGTTGAATCAAAATAATTCCTTCTTAATTTGCAATTTTGTTAGAGGGTACTATGAATGTTCTACCATGTTCCATTTACACACTAAAGGAGTGATACAAGATATAAGGTGTGCAGTTAAGCCAACATTTCTATTTGCAAATAAGGGGTTTCCAAGTGCAAGCCCAAGTACATATAACATCTCAGGTGGTAGTTGCTAACTTACTAGGTTCAGTCGATATAGTCGTTCAGAATCATTGATCCTATTTCCCTATCGAGCAGCAGCACCTGTTAAAAACAAAGAGAAGAATTCTCAATTTATCCTAAGATCCGCTTTTGTCCGATCCATGTCATAGATCTGATAAAAGCCAGACTAACCAATCAAGTACCTCGTATTTTACTGTGGAGGCACTTTCAGCAATTTATTGCTTATTGCTTTAGTTCAAATGAAATGATTCATTAAAGAGGAATCATGCCATATCGAGATTTGATCATTGATTGATACAATTTTTATTTTGGTTAATTGTTGAATAGGCTAGAATGAAATAACAATGGTTTTGGAGAGATAGTCGGTGTGGAAGTAAACCAACATTTCTATTGGCAAATAGGAGGTTTACAAGTGTTGACAGACGGCTAGAATTTCTTCGAATATGTTGTAGAATTCATTTAAGACATGAGCGAAACTTAAAATTGATAAGATTTAGGTGCGCTTTTACAACGGAGAATCATACGGTTTCTTTATGAGGAGTTAGTTGCACCTATGAATGATATAAATACTACTGCTGAATCATTGATCCGAGTTCCCTATCAAGTAGCACCACCAATAACGCTTGGCCATCCAAATTCCCTTTTGATTCCAAGTGCAACTGACCTTGAATATTCTTTAAGCCCCTAGTGATGGATCGACCTGGTACCTAAAGGTTGGTTTCAAATTTAGATTTATGGCTTATATTGGTTGACCTTCAATAGCTCTTGGGTGATTTTGAAATCTTAGGATACAATGATGTATATATATTATGATTGATATCGCGAAGGTAAAGGGACTCTAAACCACAACGTTAGCTTGGTAGGATAGGGGTATAGTTGACGTCGATTCATCATTTTTAACATCAATAATTCAAAACCAAACGTGAAACTTTGTTTTCATTCCGATTCTTTATGCAATATGGATAGATTTACGAATTTAAAGACTAAACGAAAAAATTTACGATGTATGACATTTCACGTGGTCAATTAATTAATTTATTGACCGAAATATATGATTAAATTAGGCAGGATTGTAGAAAAAGAAATTGTTGAATCAAAATAATTCCTTCTTAATTTGCAATTTTGTTAGAGGGTACTATGAATGTTCTACCATGTTCCATTTACACACAAAAGGAGTGATACAAGATATAAGGTGTGCAGTTAAGCCAACATTTCTATTTGCAAATAAGGGGTTTCCAAGTGCGAGCCCAAGTACTTATAACATCTCAGGTGGTAGTTGCTAACTTACTAGGTTCAGTCGATATAGTCGTTCAGAATCATTGATCCTATTTCCCTATCGAGCAGCAGCACCTGTTAAATACAAAGAGAAGAATTCTCAATTTATCCTAAGATCCGCTTTTGTCCGATCCATGTCATAGATCTGATAAAAGCCAGACTAACCAATCAAGTACCTCGTATTTTACTGTGGAGGCACTTTCAGCAATTTATTGCTTTATTGTGTATTTTACCTACTTGATAGCTTAATCTTGGCTTTTATGGAGGCACTTTCAACAATATATTTCTGTAGTGTAATTCAAATATAATAAATATTAATATCGTACACATATTTCGCTTGCTCTTTTTTTCTTTGTACACTATATCATACATATCATCAATAAATATATTTATATAAATCATGTTCCGCAAGCATTGGAATACGATTCATGGGCTTACCTAATTTTGAATTTAAATCTTAGATATTTAAAGCCTTATTTTGTTATTTATTTGGATTCAAAGTTACTCAAAGATGACCTTCTATGGCTAAGCATACTAAACATGATACAACAACAACAATTACTAATTTATCTGCCAATATATTACTGAAAAGTCGAAAACTCAGTGATTCTACAAGGTAAACGCTCACCTGACCTGTTAGAAAAAAATAAATAGGAATAGAGATAGAATAAAAGTAACCCGAAAACTCAGTGATTCTGAATTTTCTGATCTTGACATTCAAATTTGCCAAATTTGTTTGTTTACTATAATTTAACAAAAAGCATTAAACGATATATCAAAACGATGCATGAAGTGTGGAGTTGTTAGTGCATTCCAAGTATGTCTGTCCAGTACGAGTGAAGTGTGGAGTTGATATAATTTAAAGATTGAGAAGAGGTAGGGCCAAAGCAGTAAGAGAACGTAACTTTTCAAGTTTCTAGGATTACAAAAAGGTATTATCAAATAAAACTGCTAATGCCATGACGTAAATTGTTGAAAGCGCCTCCATAAAAGCCAAACTAAGCAATGAAGTACCTTGTATTTTATGCCTAGCCTAACCTACATGATTTTTAATTGTCTTAATCATTATCTCACATCAGTTCAAATGAAATGATTCATTAAAGAGGAATCATGCCATATCGAGATTTGATCATTGATTGATACAATTTTTATTTTGGTTAATTGTTGAATAGGGTAGAATGAAATAACAATGGTTTTGGACAGATAGTCGGTGTGGAAGTAAACCAACATTTCTATTGGCAAATAGGAGGTTTACAAGTGTTGACAGAAGGCTAGAATTTCTTCGAATATGTTGTAGAATTCATTTAAGACATGAGCGGAACTTAAAATTGATAAGATTTAGGTGCGCTTTTACAACGGAGAATCATACGGTTTCTTTATGAGGAGTTAGTTGCACCTATGAATGATATAAATACTACTGCTGAATCATTGATCCTAGTTCCCTATCAAGTAGCACCACCAATAACGCTTGGCCATCCAAATTCCCTTTTGATTCCAAGTGCAACTGACCTTGAATATTCTTTAAGCCCCTAGTGATGGATCGACCTGGTACCCAAAGGTTGGTTTCAAATTTAGATTTATGGCTTATATTGGTTGACCTTCACTAGCTCTTGGGTGATTTTGAAATCTTAGGATACAATGATGTATATATATTATGATTGATATCGCGAAGGTAAAGGGACTCTAAACCGCAACGTTAGCTTGGTAGGATAGGGGTATAGTTGACGTCGATTCATCATTTTTAACATCAATAATTCAAAACCAAACGTGAAACTTTGTTTTCATTCCGATTCTTTATGCAATATGGATAGATTTACGAATTTAAAGACTAAACGAAAAAATTTACGAGGTATGACATTTCACGTGGTCAATTAATTAATTTATTGACCGAAATATATGATTAAATTAGGCAGGATTGTAGAAAAAGAAATGGTTGAATCAAAATAATTCCTTCTGAATTTGCAATTTTGTTAGAGGGTACTATGAATGTTCTACCATGTTCCATTTACACACTAAAGGAGTGATACAAGATATAAGGTGTGCAGTTAAGCCAACATTTCTATTTGCAAATAAGGGGTTTCCAAGTGCAAGCCCAAGTACTTATAATATCTCAGGTGGTAGTTGCTAACTTACTAGGTTCAGTCGATATAGTCGTTCAGAATCATTGATCCTATTTCCCTATTGAGCAGCAGCACCTGTTAAAAACAAAGAGAAGAATTCTCAATTTATCCTAAGATCCGCTTTTGTCCGATCCATGTCATAGATCTGATAAAAGCCAGACTAACCAATCAAGTACCTCGTATTTTACTGTGGAGGCACTTTCAGCAATTTATTGCTTATTGCTTTAGTTCAAATGAAATGATTCATTAAAGAGGAATCATGCCATATCGAGATTTGATCATTGATTGATACAATTTTTATTTTGGTTAATTGTTGAATAGGCTAGAATGAAATAACAATGGTTTTGGAGAGATAGTCGGTGTGGAAGTAAACCAACATTTCTATTGGCAAATAGGAGGTTTACAAGTGTTGACAGACGGCTAGAATTTCTTCGAATATGTTGTAGAATTCATTTAAGACATGAGCGAAACTTAAAATTGATAAGATTTAGGTGCGCTTTTACAACGGAGAATCATACGGTTTCTTTATGAGGAGTTAGTTGCACCTATGAATGATATAAATACTACTGCTGAATCATTGATCCTAGTTCCCTATCAAGTAGCACCACCAATAACGCTTGGCCATCCAAATTCCCTTTTGATTCCAAGTGCAACTGACCTTGAATATTCTTTAAGCCCCTAGTGATGGATCGACCTGGTACGTAAAGGTTGGTTTCAAATTTAGATTTATGGCTTATATTGGTTGACCTTCAATAGCTCTTGGGTGATTTTGAAATCTTAGGATACAATGATGTATATATATTATGATTGATATCGCGAAGGTAAAGGGACTCTAAACCACAACGTTAGCTTGGTAGGATAGGGGTATAGTTGACGTCGATTCATCATTTTTAACATCAATAATTCAAAACCAAACGTGAAACTTTGTTTTCATTCCGATTCTTTATGCAATATGGATAGATTTACGAATTTAAAGACTAAACGAAAAAATTTACGATGTATGACATTTCACGTGGTCAATTAATTAATTTATTGACCGAAATATATGATTAAATTAGGCAGGATTGTAGAAAAAGAAATTGTTGAATCAAAATAATTCCTTCTTAATTTGCAATTTTGTTAGAGGGTACTATGAATGTTCTACCATGTTCCATTTACACACAAAAGGAGTGATACAAGATATAAGGTGTGCAGTTAAGCCAACATTTCTATTTGCAAATAAGGGGTTTCCAAGTGCGAGCCCAAGTACTTATAACATCTCAGGTGGTAGTTGCTAACTTACTAGGTTCAGTCGATATAGTCGTTCAGAATCATTGATCCTATTTCCCTATCGAGCAGCAGCACCTGTTAAATACAAAGAGAAGAATTCTCAATTTATCCTAAGATCCGCTTTTGTCCGATCCATGTCATAGATCTGATAAAAGCCAGACTAACCAATCAAGTACCTCGTATTTTACTGTGGAGGCACTTTCAGCAATTTATTGCTTTATTGTGTATTTTACCTACTTGATAGCTTAATCTTGGCTTTTATGGAGGCACTTTCAACAATATATTTCTGTAGTGTAATTCAAACATAATAAATATTAATATCGTACACATATTTCGCTTGCTCTTTTTTTCTTTGTACACTATATCATACATATCATCAATAAATATATTTATATAAATCATGTTCCGCAAGCATTGGAATACGATTCATGGGCTTACCTAATTTTGAATTTAAATCTTAGATATTTAAAGCCTTATTTTGTTATTTATTTGGATTCAAAGTTACTCAAAGATGACCTTCTATGGCTAAGCATACTAAACATGATACAACAACAACAATTACTAATTTATCTGCCAATATATTACTGAAAAGTCAAAAACTCAGTGATTCTACAAGGTAAACGCTCACCTGACCTGTTAGAAAAAAATAAATAGGAATAGAGATAGAATAAAAGTAACCCGAAAACTCAGTGATTCTGAATTTTCTGATCTTGACATTCAAATTTGCCAAATTTGTTTGTTTACTATAATTTAACAAAAAGCATTAAACGATATATCAAAACGATGCATGAAGTGTGGAGTTGTTAGTGCATTCCAAGTATGTCTGTCCAGTAGGAGTGAAGTGTGGAGTTGATATAATTTAAAGATTGAGAAGAGGTAGGGCCAAAGCAGTAAAAGAACGTAACTTTTCAAGTTTCTAGGATTACAAAAAGGTATTATCAAATAAAACTGCTAATGCCATGACGTAAATTGTTGAAAGCGCCTCCATAAAAGCCAAACTAAGCAATGAAGTACCTTGTATTTTATGCCTAGCCTAACCTACATGATTTTTAATTGTCTTAATCATTATCTCACATCAGTTCAAATGAAATGATTCATTAAAGAGGAATCATGCCATATCGAGATTTGATCATTGATTGATACAATTTTTATTTTGGTTAATTGTTGAATAGGGTAGAATGAAATAACAATGGTTTTGGACAGATAGTCGGTGTGGAAGTAAACCAACATTTCTATTGGCAAATAGGAGGTTTACAAGTGTTGACAGAAGGCTAGAATTTCTTCGAATATGTTGTAGAATTCATTTAAGACATGAGCGGAACTTAAAATTGATAAGATTTAGGTGCGCTTTTACAACGGAGAATCATACGGTTTCTTTATGAGGAGTTAGTTGCACCTATGAATGATATAAATACTACTGCTGAATCATTGATCCTAGTTCCCTATCAAGTAGCACCACCAATAACGCTTGGCCATCCAAATTCCCTTTTGATTCCAAGTGCAACTGACCTTGAATATTCTTTAAGCCCCTAGTGATGGATCGACCTGGTACCCAAAGGTTGGTTTCAAATTTAGATTTATGGCTTATATTGGTTGACCTTCACTAGCTCTTGGGTGATTTTGAAATCTTAGGATACAATGATGTATATATATTATGATTGATATCGCGAAGGTAAAGGGACTCTAAACCGCAACGTTAGCTTGGTAGGATAGGGGTATAGTTGATGTCGATTCATCATTTTTAACATCAATAATTCAAAACCAAACGTGAAACTTTGTTTTCATTCCGATTCTTTATGCAATATGGATAGATTTACGAATTTAAAGACTAAACGAAAAAATTTACGATGTATGACATTTCACGTGGTCAATTAATTAATTTATTGACCGAAATATATGATTAAATTAGGCAGGATTGTAGAAAAAGAAATTGTTGAATCAAAATAATTCCTTCTTAATTTGCAATTTTGTTAGAGGGTACTATGAATGTTCTACCATGTTCTATTTACACACTAAAGGAGTGATACAAGATATATGGTGTGCAGTTAAGCCAACATTTCTATTTGCAAATAAGGGGTTTCCAAGTGCAAGCCCAAGTACTTATAACATCTCAGGTGGTAGTTGCTAACTTACTAGGTTCAGTCGATATAGTCGTTCAGAATCATTGATCCTATTTCCCTATCGAGCAGCAGCACCTGTTAAAAACAAAGAGAAGAATTCTCAATTTATCCTAAGATCCGCTTTTGTCCGATCCATGTCATAGATCTGATAAAAGCCAGACTAACCAATCAAGTACCTCATATTTTACTGTGGAGGCACTTTCAGCAATTTATTGCTTATTGCTTTATTGTGTATTTTACCTACTTGATAGCTTAATCTTGGCTTTTATAGAGGCACTTTCAACAATATATTTCTGTAGTGTAATTCAAATATAATAAATATTAATATCGTACACATATTTCGCTTGCTCTTTTTTTCTTTGTACACTATATCATACATATCATCAATAAATATATTTATATAAATCATGTTCCGCAAGCATTGGAATACGATTCATGGGCTTACCTAATTTTGAATTTAAATCTTAGATATTTAAAGCCTTATTTTGTTATTTATTTGGATTCAAAGTTACTCAAAGATGACCTTCTATGGCTAAGCATACTAAACATGATACAACAACAACAATTACTAATTTATCTGCCAATATATTACTGAAAAGTCAAAAACTCAGTGATTCTACAAGGTAAACGCTCACCTGACCTGTTAGAAAAAAATAAATAGGAATAGAGATAGAATAAAAGTAACCCGAAAACTCAGTGATTCTGAATTTTCTGATCTTGACATTCAAATTTGCCAAATTTGTTTGTTTACTATAATTTAACAAAAAGCATTAAACGATATATCAAAACGATGCATGAAGTGTGGAGTTGTTAGTGCATTCCAAGTATGTCTGTCCAGTAGGAGTGAAGTGTGGAGTTGATATAATTTAAAGATTGAGAAGAGGTAGGGCCAAAGCAGTAAAAGAACGTAACTTTTCAAGTTTCTAGGATTACAAAAAGGTATTATCAAATAAAACTGCCAATGCCATGACGTAAATTGTTGAAAGCGCCTCCGTAAAAGCCAAACTAAGCAATGAAGTACCTTGTATTTTATGTCTAACCTAACCTACATGATTTTTAATTGTCTTAATCATTATCTCACATCAGTTCAAATGAAATGATTCATTAAAGAGGAATCATGCCATATCGAGATTTGATCATTGATTGATACAACTTTTATTTTGGTTAATCGTTGAATAGGCTAGAATGAAATAAAAATGGTTTTGGAGAGATAGTCGGTGTGGAAGTAAACCAACATTTCTATTGGCAAATAGGAGGTTTACAAGTGTTGACAGACGGCTAGAATTTCTTCGAATATATTGTAGAATTCATTTAAGACAAGAGCGAAACTTAAAATTGATAAGATTTAGGTGCGCTTTTACAACGGAGAATCATACGGTTTCTTTATGAGGAGTTAGTTGCACCTATGAATGATATAAATACTTCTGCTGAATCATTGATCCTAGTTCCCTATCAAGTAGCACCACCAATAACGCTTGGCCATCCAAATTCCCTTTTGATTCCAAGTGCAACTGACCTTGAATATTCTTTAAGCCCCTAGTGATGGATCGCCTTGGTACCTAAAGGTTGGTTTCAAATTTAGATTTATGGCTTATATTGGTTGACCTTCAATAGCTCTTGGGTGATTTTGAAATCTTAGGATACAATGATGTATATATATTATGATTGATATCGCGAAGGTAAAGGGACTCTAAACCGCAACGTTAGCTTGGTAGGATAGGGGTATAGTTGACGTCGATTCATCATTTTTAACATCAATAATTCAAAACCAAACGTGAAACTTTGTTTTCATTCCGATTCTTTATGCAATATGGATAGATTTACGAATTTAAAGACTAAACGAAAAAATTTACGATGTATGACATTTCACGTGGTCAATTAATTAATTTATTGACCGAAATATATGATTAAATTAGGCAGGATTGTAGAAAAAGAAATTGTTGAATCAAAATAATTCCTTCTTAATTTGCAATTTTGTTAGAGGGTACTATGAATGTTCTACCATGTTCTATTTACACACTAAAGGAGTGATACAAGATATATGGTGTGCAGTTAAGCCAACATTTCTATTTGCAAATAAGGGGTTTCCAAGTGCTAGCCCAAGTACTTATAACATCTCAGGTGGTAGTTGCTAACTTACTAGGTTCAGTCGATATAGTCGTTCAGAATCATTGATCCTATTTCCCTATCGTGCAGCAGCACCTGTTAAAAACAAAGAGAAGAATTCTCAATTTATCCTAAGATCTGCTTTTGTCCGATCCATGTCATAGATCTGATAAAAGCCAGACTAACCAATCAAGTACCTCGTATTTTACTGTGGAGGCACTTTCAGCAATTTATGGCTTATTGCTTTATTGTGTATTTTACCTACTTGATAGCTTAATCTTGGCTTTTATGGAGGCACTTTCAACAATATATTTCTGTAGTGTAATTCAAATATAATAAATATTAATATCGTACACATATTTCGCTTGCTCTTTTTTTCTTTGTACACTATATCATACATATCATCAATAAATATATTTATATAAATCATGTTCCGCAAGCATTGGAATACGATTCATGGGCTTACCTAATTTTGAATTTAAATCTTAGATATTTAAAGCCTTATTTTGTTATTTATTTGGATTCAAAGTTACTCAAAGATGACCTTCTATGGCTAAGCATACTAAACATGATACAACAACAACAATTACTAATTTATCTGCCAATATATTACTGAAAAGTCGAAAACTCAGTGATTCTACAAGGTAAACGCTCACCTGACCTGTTAGAAAAAAATAAATAAGAATAGAGATAGAATAAAAGTAACCCGAAAACTCAGTGATTCTGAATTTTCTGATCTTGACATTCAACTTTGCCAAATTTGTTTGTTTACTATAATTTAACAAAAAGCATTAAACGATATATCAAAACGATGCATGAAGTGTGGAGTTGTTAGTGCATTCCAAGTATGTCTGTCCAGTAGGAGTGAAGTGTGGAGTTGATATAATTTAAAGATTGAGAAAAGGTAGGGCCAAAGCAGTAAAAGAACGTAACTTTTCAAGTTTCTAGGATTACAAAAAGGTATTATCAAATAAAACTGCTAATGCCATGACGTAAATTGTTGAAAGCGCCTCCATAAAAGCCAAACTAAGCAATGAAGTACCTTGTATTTAATGCCTAACCTAACCTACATGATTTTAAATTGTCTTAATCATTATCTCACATCAGTTCAAATTAAATGATTCATTAAAGAGGAATCATGCCATATCGAGATTTGATCATTGATTGATACAATTTTTATTTTGGTTAATTGTTAAATAGGCTAGAATGAAATAACAATGGTTTTGGAGAGATAGTCGGTGTGGAAGTAAACCAACATTTCTATTGGCAAATAGGAGGTTTACAAGTGTTGACAGACGGCTAGAATTTCTTCGAATATGTTGTAGAATTCATTTAAGACATGAGCGAAACTTAAAATTGATAAGATTTAGGTGCGATTTTACAACGGAGAATCATACAGTGTCTTTATGAGGAGTTAGTTGCACCTATGAATGATATAAATACTACTGCTGAATCATTGATCCTAGTTCCCTATCAAGTAGCACCACCAATAATGCTTGGCCATCCAAATTCCCTTTTGATTCCAAGTTCAACTGACCTTGAATATTCTTTAAGCCCCTAGTGATGGATCGACCTGGTACCTAAAGGTTGGTTTCAAATTTAGATTTATGGCTTATATTGGTTGACCTTCAATAGCTCTTGGGTGATTTTGAAATCTTAGGATACAATGATGTATATATATTATGATTGATATCGCGAAGGTAAAGGGACTCTAAACCGCAACGTTAGCTTGGTAGGATAAGGGTATAGTTGACGTCGATTCATCATTTTTAACATCAATAATTCAAAACCAAACTTGAAACTTTGTTTTCATTCCGATTCTTTATGCAATATGGATAGATTTACGAATTTAAAGACTAAACGAAAAAATTTACGATGTATGACATTTCACGTGGTCAATTAATTAATTTATTGACCGAAATATATGATTAAATTAGGCAGGATTGTAGAAAAAGAAATGGTTGAATCAAAATAATTCCTTCTTAATTTGCAATTTTGTTAGAGGGTACTATGAATGTTCTACCATGTTCCATTTACACACTAAAGGAGTGATACAAGATATAAGGTGTGCAGTTAATCCAACATTTCTATTTGCAAATAAGGGGTTTCCAAGTGCAAGCCCAAGTACTTATAACATATCAGGTGGTAGTTGCTAACTTACTAGGTTCAGTCGATATAGTCGTTCAGAATCATTGATCCTATTTCCCTATCGAGCAGCAGCACCTGTTAAAAACAAAGAGAAGAATTCTCAATTTATCCTAAGATCCGCTTTTGTCCGATCCATGTCATAGATCTGATAAAAGCCAGACTAACCAATCAAGTACCTCGTATTTTACTGTGGAGGCACTTTCAACAATTTATTGCTTATTGCTTTATTGTGTATTTTACCTACTTGATAGCTTAATCTTGGCTTTTATGGAGGCACTTTCAACAATATATTTCTGTAGTGTAATTTAAAAATAATAAATATTAATATCGTACACATATTTCGCTTGCTCTTTTTTTCTTTGTACACTATATCATACATATCATCAATAAATATATTTATATAAATCATGTTCCGCAAGCATTGAAATGCGATTCATGGGCTTACCTAATTTTGAATTTAAATCTTAGATATTTAAAGCCTTATTTTGTTATTTATTTGGATTCAAAGTTACTCAAAGATGACCTTCTATGGCTAAGCATACTAAACATGATACAACAACAACAATTACTAATTTATCGGCCAATATATTAGTGAAAAGTCGAAAACTCAGTGATTCTACAAGGTAAACGCTCACCTGACCTGTTAGAAAAAAATAAATAGGAATAGAGATAGAATAAAAGTAACCCGAAAACTCAGTGATTCTGAATTTTCTGATCTTGACATTCAAATTTGCCAAATTTGTTTGTTTACTATAATTTAACAAAAAGCATTAAACGATATATCAAAACGATGCATGAAGTGTGGAGTTAGTGCATTCCAAGTATGTCTGTCCAGTAGGAGTGAAGTGTGGAGTTGATATAATTTAAAGATTGAGAAGAGGTAGGGCCAAAGCAGTAAAAGAACGTAACTTTTCAAGTTTCTAGGATTACAAAAAGGTATTATCAAATAAAACTGCTAATGCCATGACGTAAATTGTTGAAAGCGCCTCCATAAAAGCCAAACTAAGCAATGAAGTACCTTGTATTTTATGCCTAACCTAACCTACATGATTTTTAATTGTCTTAATCATTATCTCACATCAGTTCAAATGAAATGATTCATTAAAGAGGAATCATGCCATATCGAGATTTGATCATTGATTGATACAATTTTTATTTTGGTTAATTGTTGAATAGGCTAGAATGAAATAACAATGGTTTTGGAGAGATAGTCGGTGTGGAAGTAAACCAACATTTCTATTGGCAAATAGGAGGTTTACAAGTGTTGACAGACGGCTAGAATTTCTTCGAATATGTTGTAGAATTCATTTAAGACATGAGCGAAACTTAAAATTGATAAGATTTAGGTGCGCTTTTACAACGGAGAATCATACGGTTTCTTTATGAGGAGTTAGTTGCACCTATGAATGATATAAATACTACTGCTGAATCATTGATCCTAGTTCCCTATCAAGTAGCACCACCAATAACGCTTGGCCATCCAAATTCCCTTTTGATTCCAAGTGCAACTGACCTTGAATATTCTTTAAGCCCCTAGTGATGGATCGACCTGGTACCTAAAGGTTGGTTTCAAATTTAGATTTATGGCTTATATTGGTTGACCTTCAATAGCTCTTGGGTGATTTTGAAATCTTAGGATACAATGATGTATATATATTATGATTGATATCGCGAAGGTAAAGGGACTCTAAACCGCAACGTTAGCTTGGTAGGATAGGGGTATAGTTGACGTCGATTCATCATTTTTAACATCAATAATTCAAAACCAAACGTGAAACTTTGTTTTCATTCCGATTCTTTATGCAATATGGATAGATTTACAAATTTAAAGACTAAACGAAAAAATTTACGATGTATGACATTTCACGTGGTGAATTAATTAATTTATTGACCGAAATATATGATTAAATTAGGCAGGATTGTAGAAAAAGAAATGGTTGAATCAAAATAATTCCTTCTTAATTTGCAATTTTGTTAGAGGGTACTATGAATGTTCTACCATGTTCCATTTACACACTAAAGGAGTGATACAAGTTATAAGGTGTGCAGTTAAGCCAACATTTCTATTTGCAAATAAGGGGTTTCCAAGTGCAAGCCCAAGTACTTATAACATCTCAGGTGGTAGTTGCTAACTTACTAGGTTCAGTCGATATAGTCGTTCAGAATCATTGATCCTATTTCCCTATCGAGCAGCAGCACCTGTTAAAAACAAAGAGAAGAATTCTCAATTTATCCTAAGATCCGCTTTTGTCCGATCCATGTCATAGATCTGATAAAAGCCAGACTAACCAATCAAGTACCTCGTATTTTACTGTGGAGGCACTTTCAGCAATTTATTGCTTATTGCTTTATTGTGTATTTTACCTACTTGATAGCTTAATCTGGCTTTTATGGAGGCACTTTCAACAATATATTTCTGTAGTGTAATTCAAATATAATAAATATTAATATCGTACACATATTTCGCTTGCTCTTTTTTTCTTTGTACACTATATCATACATATCATCAATAAATATATTTATATAAATCATGTTCCGCAAGCATTGAAATGCGATTCATGGGCTTACCTAATTTTGAATTTAAATCTTAGATATTTAAAGCCTTATTTTGTTATTTATTTGGATTCAAAGTTACTCAAAGATGACCTTCTATGGCTAAGCATACTAAACATGATACAACAACAACAATTACTAATTTATCTGCCAATATATTAGTGAAAAGTCGAAAACTCAGTGATTCTACAAGGTAAACGCTCACCTGACCTGTTAGAAAAAAATAAATAGGAATAGAGATAGAATAAAAGTAACCCGAAAACTCAGTGATTCTGAATTTTCTGATCTTGACATTCAAATTTCCCAAATTTGTTTGTTTACTATAATTTAACAAAAAGCATTAAACGATATATCAAAACGATGCATGAAGTGTGGAGTTAGTGCATTCCAAGTATGTCTGTCCAGTAGGAGTGAAGTGTGGAGTTGATATAATTTAAAGATTGAGAAGAGGTAGGGCCAAAGCAGTAAAAGAACGTAACTTTTCAAGTTTCTAGGATTACAAAAAGGTATTATCAAATAAAACTGCTAATGCCATGACGTAAATTGTTGAAAGCGCCTCCATAAAAGCCAAACTAAGCAATGAAGTACCTTGTATTTTATGCCTAACCTAACCTACATGATTTTTAATTGTCTTAATCATTATCTCACATCAGTTCAAATGAAATGATTCATTAAAGAGGAATCATGCCATATCGAGATTTGATCATTGATTGATACAATTTTTATTTTGGTTAATTGTTGAATAGGCTAGAATGAAATAACAATGGTTTTGGAGAGATAGTCGGTGTGGAAGTAAACCAACATTTCTATTGGCAAATAGGAGGTTTACAAGTGTTGACAGACGGCTAGAATTTCTTCGAATATGTTGTAGAATTCATTTAAGACATGAGCGAAACTTAAAATTGATAAGATTTAGGTGCGCTTTTACAACGGAGAATCATACGGTTTCTTTATGAGGAGTTAGTTGCACCTATGAATGATATAAATACTACTGCTGAATCATTGATCCTAGTTCCCTATCAAGTAGCACCACCAATAACGCTTGGCCATCCAAATTCCCTTTTGATTCCAAGTGCAACTGACCTTGAATATTCTTTAAGCCCCTAGTGATGGATCGACCTGGTACCTAAAGGTTGGTTTCAAATTTAGATTTATGGCTTATATTGGTTGACCTTCAATAGCTCTTGGGTGATTTTGAAATCTTAGGATACAATGATGTATATATATTATGATTGATATCGCGAAGGTAAAGGGACTCTAAACCGCAACGTTAGCTTGGTAGGATAGGGGTATAGTTGACGTCGATTCATCATTTTTAACATCAATAATTCAAAACCAAACATGAAACTTTGTTTTCATTCCGATTCTTTATGCAATATGGATAGATTTACGAATTTAAAGACTAAACGAAAAAATTTACGATGTATGACATTTCACGTGGTGAATTAATTAATTTATTGACCGAAATATATGATTAAATTAGGCAGGATTGTAGAAAAAGAAATGGTTGAATCAAAATAATTACTTCTTAATTTGCAATTTTGTTAGAGGGTACTATGAATGTTCTACCATGTTCCATTTACACACTAAAGGAGTGATACAAGATATAAGGTGTGCAGTTAAGCCAACATTTCTATTTGCAAATAAGGGGTTTCCAAGTGCAAGCCCAAGTACTTATAACATCTCAGGTGGTAGTTGCTAACTTACTAGGTTCAGTCGATATAGTCGTTCAGAATCGTTGATCCTATTTCCTTATCGAGCAGCAGCACGTGTTAAAAACAAAGAGAAGAATTCTCAATTTATCCTAAGATCCGCTTTTGTCCGATCCATGTGATAGATCTGATAAAAGCCAGACTAACCAATCAAGTACCTCGTATTTTACTGTGGAGGCACTTTCAGCAATTTATTGCTTATTGCTTTATTGTGTATTTTACCTACTTGATAGCTTAATCTTGGCTTTTATGGAGGCACTTTCAACAATATATTTCTGTAGTGTAATTCAAATATAATAAATATTAATATCGTACACATATTTCGCTTGCTCTTTTTTTCTTTGTACACTATATCATACATATCATCAATAAATATATTTATATAAATCATGTTCCGCAAGCATTGGAATACGATTCATGGGCTTACCTAATTTTGAATTTAAATCTTAGATATTTAAAGCCTTATTTTGTTATTTATTTGGATTCAAAGTTACTCAAAGATGACCTTCTATGGCTAAGCATACTAAACATGATACAACAACAACAATTACTAATTTATTTGCCAGTATATTACTGAAAAGTCGAAAACTCAGTGATTCTACAAGGTAAACGCTCACCTGACCTGTTAGAAAAAAATAAATACGAATAGAGATAGAATAAAAGTAACCCGAAAACTCAGTGATTCTGAAATTTCTGATCTTGACATTCAAATTTGCCAAATTTGTTTGTTTACTATAATTTAACAAAAAGCATTAAACGATATATCAAAACGATGCATGAAGTGTGGAGTTGTTAGTGCATTCCAAGTATTTCTGTCCAGTAGGAGTGAAGTGTGGAGATGATATAATTTAAAGATTGAGAAGAGGTAGGGCCAAAGCAGTAAAAGAACGTAACTTTTCAAGTTTCTAGGATTACAAAAAGGTATTATCAAATAAAACTGCTAATGCCATGACGTAAATTGTTGAAAGCGCCTCCATAAAAGCCAAACTAAGCAATGAAGTACCTTGTATTTTATGCCTAACCTAACCTACATGATTTTTAATTGTCTTAATCATTATCTCACATCAGTTCAAGTGAAATGATTCATTAAAGAGGAATCATGCCATATCGAGATTTGATCATTGATTGATACAATTTTTATTTTGGTTAATTGTTGAATAGGCTAGAATGAAATAACTATGGTTTTGGAGAGATAGTCGGTGTGGAAGTAAACCAACATTTCTATTGGCAAATAGGAGGTTTACAAGTGTTGACAGACGGCTAGAATTTCTTCGAATATGTTGTAGAATTCATATAAGACATGAGCGAAACTTAAAATTGATAAGATTTAGGTGCGCTTTTACAACGGAGAATCATACGGTTTCTTTATGAGGAGTTAGTTGCACCTATGAATGATATAAATACTACTGCTGAATCATTGATCCTAGTTCCCTATCAAGTAGCACCACCAATAACGCTTGGCCATCCAAATTCCCTTTTGATTCCAAGTGCAACTGACCTTGAATATTCTTTAAGCCCCTAGTGATGGATCGACCTGGTACCTAAAGGTTGGTTTCAAATTTAGATTTATGGCTTATATTGGTTGACCTTCAATAGCTCTTGGGTGATTTTGAAATCTTAGGATACAATGATGTATATATATTATGATTGATATCGCGAAGGTAAAGGGACTCTAAACCGCAACGTTAGCTTGGTAGGATAGGGGTATAGTTGACGTCGATTCATCATTTTTAACATCAATAATTCAAAACCAAACATGAAACTTTGTTTTCATTCCGATTCTTTATGCAATATGGATAGATTTACGAATTTAAAGACTAAACGAAAAAATTTACGATGTATGACATTTCACGTGGTCAATTAATTAATTTATTGACCGAAATATATGATTAAATTAGGCAGGATTGTAGAAAAAGAAATGGTTGAATCAAAATAATTACTTCTTAATTTGCAATTTTGTTAGAGGGTACTATGAATGTTCTACCATGTTCCATTTACACACTAAAGGAGTGATACAAGATATAAGGTGTGCAGTTAAGCCAACATTTCTATTTGCAAATAAGGGGTTTCCAAGTGCAAGCCCAAGTACTTATAACATATCAGGTGGTAGTTGCTAACTTACTAGGTTCAGTCGATATAGTCGTTCAGAATCGTTGATCCTATTTCCTTATCGAGCAGCAGCACCTGTTAAAAACAAAGAGAAGAATTCTCAATTTATCCTAAGATCCGCTTTTGTCCGATCCATGTGATAGATCTGATAAAAGCCAGACTAACCAATCAAGTACCTCGTATTTTACTGTGGAGGCACTTTCAGCAATTTATTGCTTATTGCTTTATTGTGTATTTTACCTACTTGATAGCTTAATCTTGGCTTTTATGGAGGCACTTTCAACAATATATTTCTGTAGTGTAATTCAAATATAATAAATATTAATATCGTACACATATTTCGCTTGCTCTTTTTTTCTTTGTACACTATATCATACATATCATCAATAAATATATTTATATAAATCATGTTCCGCAAGCATTGGAATACGATTCATGGGCTTACCTAATTTTGAATTTAAATCTTAGATATTTAAAGCCTTATTTTGT
Source organism: Nuphar pumila (assembly GCF_984573655.1). Lineage (NCBI taxonomy): Eukaryota > Viridiplantae > Streptophyta > Magnoliopsida > Nymphaeales > Nymphaeaceae > Nuphar > Nuphar pumila. Next base: position 61,494,671 of record NC_143263.1, read on the forward strand.
TATTTATTTGGATTCAAAGTTACTCAAAGATGACCTTCTATGGCTAAGCATACTAAACATGATACAACAACAACAATTACTAATTTATCTGCCAATATATTACTGAAAAGTCGAAAACTCAGTGATTCTACAAGGTAAACGCTCACCTGACCTGTTAGAAAAAAATAAATAGGAATAGAGATAGAATAAAAGTAACCCGAAAACTCAGTGATTCTGAATTTTCTGATCTTGACATTCAAATTTGCCAAATTTGTTTGTTTACTATAATTTAACAAAAAGCATTAAACGATATATCAAAACGATGCATGAAGTGTGGAGTTGTTAGTGCATTCCAAGTATGTCTGTCCAGTAGGAGTGAAGTGTGGAGTTGATATAATTTAAAGATTGAGAAGAGGTAGGGCCAAAGCAGTAAAAGAACGTAACTTTTCAAGTTTCTAGGATTACAAAAAGGTATTATCAAATAAAACTGCTAATGCCATGACGTAAATTGTTGAAAGCGCCTCCATAAAAGCCAAACTAAGCAATGAAGTACCTTGTATTTTATGCCTAGCCTAACCTACATGATTTTTAATTGTCTTAATCATTATCTCACATCAGTTCAAATGAAATGATTCATTAAAGAGGAATCATGCCATATCGAGATTTGATCATTGATTGATACAATTTTTATTTTGGTTAATTGTTGAATAGGCTAGAATGAAATAACAATGGTTTTGGACAGATAGTCGGTGTGGAAGTAAACCAACATTTCTATTGGCAAATAGGAGGTTTACAAGTGTTGACAGACGGCTAGAATTTCTTCGAATATGTTGTAGAATTCATTTAAGACATGAGCGAAACTTAAAATTGATAAGATTTAGGTGCGCTTTTACAACGGAGAATCATACGGTTTCTTTATGAGGAGTTAGTTGCACCTATGAATGATATAAATACTACTGCTGAATCATTGATCCTAGTTCCCTATCAAGTAGCACCACCAATAACGCTTGGCCATCCAAATTCCCTTTTGATTCCAAGTGCAACTGACCTTGAATATTCTTTAAGCCCCTAGTGATGGATCGACCTGGTACCTAAAGGTTGGTTTCAAATTTAGATTTATGGCTTATATTGGTTGACCTTCAATAGCTCTTGGGTGATTTTGAAATCTTAGGATACAATGATGTATATATATTATGATTGATATCGCGAAGGTAAAGGGACTCTAAACCGCAACGTTAGCTTGGTAGGATAGGGGTATAGTTGACGTCGATTCATCATTTTTAACATCAATAATTCAAAACCAAACATGAAACTTTGTTTTCATTCCGATTCTTTATGCAATATGGATAGATTTACGAATTTAAAGACTAAACGAAAAAATTTACGATGTATGACATTTCACGTCGTCAATTAATTAATTTATTGACCGAAATATATGATTAAATTAGGCAGGATTGTAGAAAAAGAAATGGTTGAATCAAAATAATTCCTTCTTAATTTGCAATTTTGTTAGAGGGTACTATGAATGTTCTACCATGTTCCATTTACACACTAAAGGAGTGATACAAGATATAAGGTCTGCAGTTAAGCCAACATTTCTATTTGCAAATAAGGGGTTTCCAAGTGCAAGCCCAAGTACTTATAACATCTCAGGTGGTAGTTGCTAACTTACTAGGTTCAGTCGATATAGTCGTTCAGAATCATTGATCCTATTTCCCTATCGAGCAGCAGCACCTGTTAAAAACAAAGAGAAGAATTCTCAATTTATCCTAAGATCCGCTTTTGTCCGATCCATGTCATAGATCTGATAAAAGCCAGACTAACCAATCAAGTACCTCGTATTTTACTGTGGAGGCACTTTCAGCAATTTATTGCTTATTGCTTTATTGTGTATTTTACCTACTTGATAGCTTAATCTTGGCTTTTATGGAGGCACTTTCAACAATATATTTCTGTAGTGTAATTCAAATATAATAAATATTAATATCGTACACATATTTCGCTTGCTCTTTTTTTCTTTGTACACTATATCATACATATCATCAATAAATATATTTATATAAATCATGTTCCGCAAGCATTGGAATACGATTCATGGGCTTACCTAATTTTGAATTTAAATCTTAGATATTTAAAGCCTTATTTTGTTATTTATTTGGATTCAAAGTTACTCAAAGATGACCTTCTATGGCTAAGCATACTAAACATGATACAACAACAACAATTACTAATTTATCTGCCAATATATTACTGAAAAGTCGAAAACTCAGTGATTCTACAAGGTAAACGCTCACCTGACCTGTTAGAAAAAAATAAATAGGAATAGAGATAGAATAAAAGTAACCCGAAAACTCAGTGATTCTGAAATTTCTGATCTTGACATTCAAATTTGCCAAATTTGTTTGTTTACTATAATTTAACAAAAAGCATTAAACGATATATCAAAACGATGCATGAAGTGTGGAGTTGTTAGTGCATTCCAAGTATGTCTGTCCAGTAGGAGTGAAGTGTGGAGTTGATATAATTTAAAGATTGAGAAGAGGTAGGGCCAAAGCAGTAAAAGAACGTAACTTTTCAAGTTTCTAGGATTACAAAAAGGTATTATCAAATAAAACTGCTAATGCCATGACGTAAATTGTTGAAAGCGCCTCCATAAAAGCCAAACTAAGCAATGAAGTACCTTGTATTTTATGCCTAACCTAACCTACATGATTTTTAATTGTCTTAATCATTATCTCACATCAGTTCAAATGAAATGATTCTTTAAAGAGGAATCATGCCATATCGAGATTTGATCATTGATTGATACAATTTTTATTGTGGTTAATTGTTGAATAGGCTAGAATGAAATAACAATGGTTTTGGAGAGATAGTCGGTGTGGAAGTAAACCAACATTTCTATTGGCAAATAGGAGGTTTACAAGTGTTGACAGACGGCTAGAATTTCTTCGAATATGTTGTAGAATTCATTTAAGACATGAGCGAAACTTAAAATTGATAAGATTTAGGTGCGCTTTTACAACGGAGAATCATACGGTTTCTTTATGAGGAGTTAGTTGCACCTATGAATGATATAAATACTACTGCTGAATCATTGATCCTAGTTCCCTATCAAGTAGCACCACCAATAACGCTTGGCCATCCAAATTCCCTTTTGATTCCAAGTGCAACTGACCTTGAATATTCTTTAAGCCCCTAGTGATGGATCGACCTGGTACCTAAAGGTTGGTTTCAAATTTAGATTTATGGCTTATATTGGTTGACCTTCAATAGCTCTTGGGTGATTTTGAAATCTTAGGATACAATGATGTATATATATTATGATTGATATCGCGAAGGTAAAGGGACTCTAAACCGCAACGTTAGCTTGGTAGGATAGGGGTATAGTTGACGTCGATTCATCATTTTTAACATCAATAATTCAAAACCAAACATGAAACTTTGTTTTCATTCCGATTCTTTATGCAATATGGATAGATTTACGAATTTAAAGACTAAACGAAAAAATTTACGATGTATGACATTTCACGTGGTCAATTAATTAATTTATTGACCGAAATATATGATTAAATTAGGCAGGATTGTAGAAAAAGAAATGGTTGAATCAAAATAATTCCTTCTTAATTTGCAATTTTGTTAGAGGGTACTATGAATGTTCTACCATGTTCCATTTACACACTAAAGGAGTGATACAAGATATAAGGTCTGCAGTTAAGCCAACATTTCTATTTGCAAATAAGGGGTTTCCAAGTGCAAGCCCAAGTACTTATAACATCTCAGGTGGTAGTTGCTAACTTACTAGGTTCAGTCGATATAGTCGTTCAGAATCATTGATCCTATTTCCCTATCGAGCAGCAGCACCTGTTAAAAACAAAGAGAAGAATTCTCAATTTATCCTAAGATCCGCTTTTGTCCGATCCATGTCATAGATCTGATAAAAGCCAGACTAACCAATCAAGTACCTCGTATTTTACTGTGGAGGCACTTTCAGCAATTTATTGCTTATTGCTTTATTGTGTATTTTACCTACTTGATAGCTTAATCTTGGCTTTTATGGAGGCACTTTCAACAATATATTTCTGTAGTGTAATTCAAATATAATAAATATTAATATCGTACACATATTTCGCTTGCTCTTTTTTTCTTTGTACACTATATCATACATATCATCAATAAATATATTTATATAAATCATGTTCCGCAAGCATTGGAATACGATTCATGGGCTTACCTAATTTTGAATTTAAATCTTAGATATTTAAAGCCTTATTTTGTTATTTATTTGGATTCAAAGTTACTCAAAGATGACCTTCTATGGCTAAGCATACTAAACATGATACAACAACAACAATTACTAATTTATCTGCCAATATATTACTGAAAAGTCGAAAACTCAGTGATTCTACAAGGTAAACGCTCACCTGACCTGTTAGAAAAAAATAAATAGGAATAGAGATAGAATAAAAGTAACCCGAAAACTCAGTCATTCTGAATTTTCTGATCTTGACATTCAAATTTGCCAAATTTGTTTGTTTACTATAATTTAACAAAAAGCATTAAACGATATATCAAAACGATGCATGAAGTGTGGAGTTGTTAGTGCATTCCAAGTATGTCTGTCCAGTAGGAGTGAAGTGTGGAGTTGATATAATTTAAAGATTGAGAAGAGGTAGGGCCAAAGCAGTAAGAGAACGTAACTTTTCAAGTTTCTAGGATTACAAAAAGGTATTATCAAATAAAACTGCTAATGCCATGACGTAAATTGTTGAAAGCGCCTCCATAAAAGCCAAACTAAGCAATGAAGTACCTTGTATTTTATGCCTAACATAACCTACATGATTTTTAATTGTCTTAATCATTATCTCACATCAGTTCAAATGAAATGATTCATTAAAGAGGAATCATGCCATATCGAGATTTGATCATTGATTGATACAATTTTTATTGTGGTTAATTGTTGAATAGGCTAGAATGAAATAACAATGGTTTTGGAGAGATAATCGGTGTGGAAGTAAACCAACATTTCTATTGGCAAATAGGAGGTTTACAAGTGTTGACAGACGGCTAGAATTTCTTCGAATATGTTGTAGAATTCATTTAAGACATGAGCGAAACTTAAAATTGATAAGATTTAGGTGCGCTTTTACAACGGAGAATCATACGGTTTCTTTATGAGGAGTTAGTTGCACCTATGAATGATATAAATACTACTGCTGAATCATTGATCCTAGTTCCCTATCAAGTAGCACCACCAATAACGCTTGGCCATCCAAATTCCCTTTTGATTCCAAGTGCAACTGACCTTGAATATTCTTTAAGCCCCTAGTGATGGATCGACCTGGTACCTAAAGGTTGGTTTCAAATTTAGATTTATGGCTTATATTGGTTGACCTTCAATAGCTCTTGGGTGATTTTGAAATCTTAGGATACAATGATGTATATATATTATGATTGATATCGCGAAGGTAAAGGGACTCTAAACCGCAACGTTAGCTTGGTAGGATAGGGGTATAGTTGACGTCGATTCATCATTTTTAACATCAATAATTCAAAACCAAACATGAAACTTTGTTTTCATTCCGATTCTTTATGCAATATGGATAGATTTACGAATTTAAAGACTAAACGAAAAAATTTACGATGTATGACATTTCACGTGGTCAATTAATTAATTTATTGACCGAAATATATGATTAAATTAGGCAGGATTGTAGAAAAAGAAATGGTTGAATCAAAATAATTCCTTCTTAATTTGCAATTTTGTTAGAGGGTACTATGAATGTTCTACCATGTTCCATTTACACACTAAAGGAGTGATACAAGATATAAGGTGTGCAGTTAAGCCAACATTTCTATTTGCAAATAAGGGGTTTCCAAGTGCAAGCCCAAGTACTTATAACATCTCAGGTGGTAGTTGCTAACTTACTAGGTTCAGTCGATATAGTCGTTCAGAATCATTGATCCTATTTCCCTATCGAGCAGCAGCACCTGTTAAAAACAAAGAGAAGAATTCTCAATTTATCCTAAGATCCGCTTTTGTCCGATCCATGTCATAGATCTGATAAAAGCCAGACTAACCAATCAAGTACCTCGTATTTTACTGTGGAGGCACTTTCAGCAATTTATTGCTTATTGCTTTATTGTGTATTTTACCTACTTGATAGCTTAATCTTGGCTTTTATGGAGGCACTTTCAACAATATATTTCTGTAGTGTAATTCAAATATAATAAACATTAATATCGTACACATATTTCGCTTGCTCTTTTTTTCTTTGTACACTATATCATACATATCATCAATAAATATATTTATATAAATCATGTTCCGCAAGCATTGGAATACGATTCATGGGATTGCCTAATTTTGAATTTAAATCTTAGATATTTAAAGCCTTATTTTGTTATTTATTTGGATTCAAAGTTACTCAAAGATGACCTTCTATGGCTAAGCATACTAAACATGATACAACAACAACAATTACTAATTTATCTGCCAATATATTACTGAAAAGTTGAAAACTCAGTGATTCTACAAGGTAAACGCTCACCTGACCTGTTAGAAAAAAATAAATAGGAATAGAGATAGAATAAAAGTAACCCGAAAACTCAGTGATTCTGAAATTTCTGATCTTGACATTCAAATTTGCCAAATTTGTTTGTTTACTATAATTTAACAAAAAGCATTAAACGATATATCAAAACGATGCATGAAGTGTGGAGTTGTTAGTGCATTCCAAGTATGTCTGTCCAGTAGGAGTGAAGTGTGGAGTTGATATAATTTAAAGATTGAGAAGAGGTAGGGCCAAAGCAGTAAAAGAACGTAACTTTTCAAGTTTCTAGGATTACAAAAAGGTATTATCAAATAAAACTGCTAATGCCATGACGTAAATTGTTGAAAGCGCCTCCATAAAAGCCAAACTAAGAAATGAAGTACCTTGTATTTTATGCCTAACCTAACCTACATGATTTTTAATTGTCTTAATCATTATCTTACATCAATTCAAATGAAATGATTCATTAAAGAGGAATCATGCCATATCGAGATTTGATCATTGATTGATACAATTTTTATTTTGGTTAATTGTTGAATAGGCTAGAATGAAATAACTATGGTTTTGGAGAGATAGTCGGTGTGGAAGTAAACCAACATTTCTATTGGCAAATAGGAGGTTTACAAGTGTTGACAGACGGCTAGAATTTCTTCGAATATGTTGTAGAATTCATTTAAGACATGAGCGAAACTTAAAATTGATAAGATTTAGGTGCGCTTTTACAACGGAGAATCATACGGTTTCTTTATGAGGAGTTAGTTGCACCTATGAATGATATAAATACTACTGCTGAATCATTGATCCTAGTTCCCTATCAAGTAGCACCACCAATAACGCTTGGCCATCCAAATTCCCTTTTGATTCCAAGTGCAACTGACCTTGAATATTCTTTAAGCCCCTAGTGATGGATCGACCTGGTACCTAAAGGTTGGTTTCAAATTTAGATTTATGGCTTATATTGGTTGACCTTCAATAGCTCTTGGGTGATTTTGAAATCTTAGGATACAATGATGTATATATATTATGATTGATATCGCGAAGGTAAAGGGACTCTAAACCGCAACGTTAGCTTGGTAGGATAGGGGTATAGTTGACGTCGATTCATCATTTTTAACATCAATAATTCAAAACCAAACGTGAAACTTTGTTTTCATTCCGATTCTTTATGCAATATGGATAGATTTACGAATTTAAAGACTAAACGAAAAAATTTACGATGTATGACATTTCACGTGGTCAATTAATTAATTTATTGACCAAAATATATGATTAAATTAGGCAGGATTGTAGAAAAAGAAATGGTTGAATCAAAATAATTTCTTCTTAATTTGCAATTTTGTTAGAGGGTACTATGAATGTTCTACCATGTTCCATTTACACACTAAAGGAGTGATACAAGATATAAGGTGTGCAGTTAAGCCAACATTTCTATTTGCAAATAAGGGGTTTCCAAGTGCAAGCCCAAGTACTTATAACATCTCAGGTGGTAGTTGCTAACTTACTAGGTTCAGTCGATATAGTCGTTCAGAATCGTTGATCCTATTTCCCTATCGAGCAGCAGCACCTGTTAAAAACAAAGAGAAGAATTCTCAATTTATCCTAAGATCCGCTTTTGTCCGATCCATGTCATAGATCTGATAAAAGCCAGACTAACCAATCAAGTACCTCGTATTTTACTGTGGAGGCACTTTCAGCAATTTATTGCTTATTGCTTTATTGTGTATTTTACCTACTTGATAGCTTAATCTTGGCTTTTATGGAGGCACTTTCAACAATATATTTCTGTAGTGTAATTCAAATATAATAAACATTAATATCGTACACATATTTCGCTTGCTCTTTTTTTCTTTGTACACTATATCATACATATCATCAATAAATATATTTATATAAATCATGTTCCGCAAGCATTGGAATACGATTCATGGGATTGCCTAATTTTGAATTTAAATCTTAGATATTTAAAGCCTTATTTTGTTATTTATTTGGATTCAAAGTTACTCAAAGATGACCTTCTATGGCTAAGCATACTAAACATGATACAACAACAACAATTACTAATTTATCTGCCAATATATTACTGAAAAGTTGAAAACTCAGTGATTCTACAAGGTAAACGCTCACCTGACCTGTTAGAAAAAAATAAATAGGAATAGAGATAGAATAAAAGTAACCCGAAAACTCAGTGATTCTGAAATTTCTGATCTTGACATTCAAATTTGCCAAATTTGTTTGTTTACTATAATTTAACAAAAAGCATTAAACGATATATCAAAACGATGCATGAAGTGTGGAGTTGTTAGTGCATTCCAAGTATGTCTGTCCAGTAGGAGTGAAGTGTGGAGTTGATATAATTTAAAGATTGAGAAGAGGTAGGGCCAAAGCAGTAAAAGAACGTAACTTTTCAAGTTTCTAGGATTACAAAAAGGTATTATCAAATAAAACTGCTAATGCCATGACGTAAATTGTTGAAAGCGCCTCCATAAAAGCCAAACTAAGAAATGAAGTACCTTGTATTTTATGCCTAACCTAACCTACATGATTTTTAATTGTCTTAATCATTATCTTACATCAATTCAAATGAAATGATTCATTAAAGAGGAATCATGCCATATCGAGATTTGATCATTGATTGATACAATTTTTATTTTGGTTAATTGTTGAATAGGCTAGAATGAAATAACTATGGTTTTGGAGAGATAGTCGGTGTGGAAGTAAACCAACATTTCTATTGGCAAATAGGAGGTTTACAAGTGTTGACAGACGGCTAGAATTTCTTCGAATATGTTGTAGAATTCATTTAAGACATGAGCGAAACTTAAAATTGATAAGATTTAGGTGCGCTTTTACAACGGAGAATCATACGGTTTCTTTATGAGGAGTTAGTTGCACCTATGAATGATATAAATACTACTGCTGAATCATTGATCCTAGTTCCCTATCAAGTAGCACCACCAATAACGCTTGGCCATCCAAATTCCCTTTTGATTCCAAGTGCAACTGACCTTGAATATTCTTTAAGCCCCTAGTGATGGATCGACCTGGTACCTAAAGGTTGGTTTCAAATTTAGATTTATGGCTTATATTGGTTGACCTTCAATAGCTCTTGGGTGATTTTGAAATCTTAGGATACAATGATGTATATATATTATGATTGATATCGCGAAGGTAAAGGGACTCTAAACCGCAACGTTAGCTTGGTAGGATAGGGGTATAGTTGACGTCGATTCATCATTTTTAACATCAATAATTCAAAACCAAACGTGAAACTTTGTTTTCATTCCGATTCTTTATGCAATATGGATAGATTTACGAATTTAAAGACTAAACGAAAAAATTTACGATGTATGACATTTCACGTGGTCAATTAATTAATTTATTGACCGAAATATATGATTAAATTAGGCAGGATTGTAGAAAAAGAAATGGTTGAATCAAAATAATTCCTTCTTAATTTGCAATTTTGTTAGAGGGTACTATGAATGTTCTACCATGTTCCATTGACACACTAAAGGAGTGATACAAGATATAAGGTGTGCAGTTAAGCCAACATTTCTATTTGCAAATAAGGGGTTTCCAAGTGCAAGCCCAAGTACTTATAACATCTCAGGTGGTAGTTGCTAACTTACTAGGTTCAGTCGATATAGTCGTTCAGAATCATTGATCCTATTTCCCTATCGAGCAGCAGCACCTGTTAAAAACAAAGAGAAGAATTCTCAATTTATCCTAAGATCCGCTTTTGTCCGATCCATGTCATAGATCTGATAAAAGCCAGACTAACCAATCAAGTACCTCGTATTTTACTGTGGAGGCACTTTCAGCAATTTATTGCTTATTGCTTTATTGTGTATTTTACCTACTTGATAGCTTAATCTTGGCTTTTATGGAGGCACTTTCAACAATATATTTCTGTAGTGTAATTCAAATATAATAAATATTAATATCGTACACATATTTCGCTTGCTCTTTTTTTCTTTGTACACTATATCATACATATCATCAATAAATATATTTATATAAATCATGTTCCGCAAGCATTGGAATACGATTCATGGGCTTACCTAATTTTGAATTTAAATCTTAGATATTTAAAGCCTTATTTTGTTATTTATTTGGATTCAAAGTTACTCAAAGATGACCTTCTATGGCTAAGCATACTAAACATGATACAACAACAACAATTACTAATTTATCTGCCAATATATTACTGAAAAGTCGAAAACTCAGTGATTCTACAAGGTAAACGCTCACCTGACCTGTTAGAAAAAAATAAATAGGAATAGAGATAGAATAAAAGTAACCCGAAAACTCAGTCATTCTGAATTTTCTGATCTTGACATTCAAATTTGCCAAATTTGTTTGTTTACTATAATTTAACAAAAAGCATTAAACGATATATCAAAACGATGCATGAAGTGTGGAGTTGTTAGTGCATTCCAAGTATGTCTGTCCAGTAGGAGTGAAGTGTGGAGTTGATATAATTTAAAGATTGAGAAGAGGTAGGGCCAAAGCAGTAAGAGAACGTAACTTTTCAAGTTTCTAGGATTACAAAAAGGTATTATCAAATAAAACTGCTAATGCCATGACGTAAATTGTTGAAAGCGCCTCCATAAAAGCCAAACTAAGCAATGAAGTACCTTGTATTTTATGCCTAACATAACCTACATGATTTTTAATTGTCTTAATCATTATCTCACATCAGTTCAAATGAAATGATTCATTAAAGAGGAATCATGCCATATCGAGATTTGATCATTGATTGATACAATTTTTATTCTGGTTAATTGTTGAATAGGCTAGAATGAAATAACTATGGTTTTGGAGAGATAGTCGGTGTGGAAGTAAACCAACATTTCTATTGGCAAATAGGAGGTTTACAAGTGTTGACAGACGGCTAGAATTTCTTCGAATATGTTGTAGAATTCATTTAAGACATGAGCGAAACTTAAAATTGATAAGATTTAGGTGCGCTTTTACAACGGAGAATCATACGGTTTCTTTATGAGGAGTTAGTTGCACCTATTAATGATATAAATACTACTGCTGAATCATTGATCCTAGTTCCCTATCAAGTAGCACCACCAATAACGCTTGGCCATCCAAATTCCCTTTTGATTCCAAGTGCAACTGACCTTGAATATTCTTTAAGCCCCTAGTGATGGATCGACCTGGTACCTAAAGGTTGGTTTCAAATTTAGATTTATGGCTTATATTGGTTGACCTTCAATAGCTCTTGGGTGATTTTGAAATCTTAGGATACAATGATGTATATATATTATGATTGATATCGCGAAGGTAAAGGGACTCTAAACCGCAACGTTAGCTTGGTAGGATAGGGGTATAGTTGGCGTCGATTCATCATTTTTAACATCAATAATTCAAAACCAAACATGAAACTTTGTTTTCATTCCGATTCTTTATGCAATATGGATAGATTTACGAATTTAAAGACTAAACGAAAAAATTTACGATGTATGACATTTCACGTGGTCAATTAATTAATTTATTGACCGAAATATATGATTAAATTAGGCAGGATTGTAGAAAAAGAAATGGTTGAATCAAAATAATTCCTTCTTAATTTGCAATTTTGTTAGAGGGTACTATGAATGTTCTACCATGTTCCATTTACACACTAAAGGAGTGATACAAGATATAAGGTGTGCAGTTAAGCCAACATTTCTATTTGCAAATAAGGGGTTTCCAAGTGCAAGCCCAAGTACTTATAACATCTCAGGTGGTAGTTGCTAACTTACTAGGTTCAGTCGATATAGTCGTTCAGAATCATTGATCCTATTTCCCTATCGAGCAGCAGCACCTGTTAAAAACAAAGAGAAGAATTCTCAATTTATCCTAAGATCCGCTTTTGTCCGATCCATGTCATAGATCTGATAAAAGCCAGACTAACCAATCAAGTACCTCGTATTTTACTGTGGAGGCACTTTCAGCAATTTATTGCTTATTGCTTTATTGTGTATTTTACCTACTTGATAGCTTAATCTTGGCTTTTATGGAGGCACTTTCAACAATATATTTCTGTAGTGTAATTCAAATATAATAAATATTAATATCGTACACATATTTCGCTTGCTCTTTTTTTCTTTGTACACTATATCATACATATCATCAATAAATATATTTATATAAATCATGTTCCGCAAGCATTGGAATACGATTCATGGGCTTACCTAATTTTGAATTTAAATCTTAGATATTTAAAGCCTTATTTTGTTATTTATTTGGATTCAAAGTTACTCAAAGATGACCTTCTATGGCTAAGCATACTAAACATGATACAACAACAACAATTACTAATTTATCTGCCAATATATTACTGAAAAGTCGAAAACTCAGTGATTCTACAAGGTAAACGCTCACCTGACCTGTTAGAAAAAAATAAATAGGAATAGAGATAGAATAAAAGTAACCCGAAAACTCAGTCATTCTGAATTTTCTGATCTTGACATTCAAATTTGCCAAATTTGTTTGTTTACTATAATTTAACAAAAAGCATTAAACGATATATCAAAACGATGCATGAAGTGTGGAGTTGTTAGTGCATTCCAAGTATGTCTGTCCAGTAGGAGTGAAGTGTGGAGTTGATATAATTTAAAGATTGAGAAGAGGTAGGGCCAAAGCAGTAAGAGAACGTAACTTTTCAAGTTTCTAGGATTACAAAAAGGTATTATCAAATAAAACTGCTAATGCCATGACGTAAATTGTTGAAAGCGCCTCCATAAAAGCCAAACTAAGCAATGAAGTACCTTGTATTTTATGCCTAACATAACCTACATGATTTTTAATTGTCTTAATCATTATCTCACATCAGTTCAAATGAAATGATTCATTAAAGAGGAATCATGCCATATCGAGATTTGATCATTGATTGATACAATTTTTATTCTGGTTAATTGTTGAATAGGCTAGAATGAAATAACTATGGTTTTGGAGAGATAGTCGGTGTGGAAGTAAACCAACATTTCTATTGGCAAATAGGAGGTTTACAAGTGTTGACAGACGGCTAGAATTTCTTCGAATATGTTGTAGAATTCATTTAAGACATGAGCGAAACTTAAAATTGATAAGATTTAGGTGCGCTTTTACAACGGAGAATCATACGGTTTCTTTATGAGGAGTTAGTTGCACCTATTAATGATATAAATACTACTGCTGAATCATTGATCCTAGTTCCCTATCAAGTAGCACCACCAATAACGCTTGGCCATCCAAATTCCCTTTTGATTCCAAGTGCAACTGACCTTGAATATTCTTTAAGCCCCTAGTGATGGATCGACCTGGTACCTAAAGGTTGGTTTCAAATTTAGATTTATGGCTTATATTGGTTGACCTTCAATAGCTCTTGGGTGATTTTGAAATCTTAGGATACAATGATGTATATATATTATGATTGATATCGCGAAGGTAAAGGGACTCTAAACCGCAACGTTAGCTTGGTAGGATAGGGGTATAGTTGGCGTCGATTCATCATTTTTAACATCAATAATTCAAAACCAAACATGAAACTTTGTTTTCATTCCGATTCTTTATGCAATATGGATAGATTTACGAATTTAAAGACTAAACGAAAAAATTTACGATGTATGACATTTCACGTGGTCAATTAATTAATTTATTGACCGAAATATATGATTAAATTAGGCAGGATTGTAGAAAAAGAAATGGTTGAATCAAAATAATTCCTTCTTAATTTGCAATTTTGTTAGAGGGTACTATGAATGTTCTACCATGTTCCATTTACACACTAAAGGAGTGATACAAGATATAAGGTGTGCAGTTAAGCCAACATTTCTATTTGCAAATAAGGGGTTTCCAAGTGCAAGCCCAAGTACTTATAACATCTCAGGTGGTAGTTGCTAACTTACTAGGTTCAGTCGATATAGTCGTTCAGAATCATTGATCCTATTTCCCTATCGAGCAGCAGCACCTGTTAAAAACAAAGAGAAGAATTCTCAATTTATCCTAAGATCCGCTTTTGTCCGATCCATGTCATAGATCTGATAAAAGCCAGACTAACCAATCAAGTACCTCGTATTTTACTGTGGAGGCACTTTCAGGAATTTATTGCTTATTGCTTTATTGTGTATTTTACCTACTTGATAGCTTAATCTTGGCTTTTATGGAGGCACTTTCAACAATATATTTCTGTAGTGTAATTCAAATATAATAAATATTAATATCGTACACATATTTCGCTTGCTCTTTTTTTCTTTGTACACTATATCATACATATCATCAATAAATATATTTATATAAATCATGTTCCGCAAGCATTGGAATACGATTCATGGGCTTGCCTAATTTTGAATTTAAATCTTAGATATTTAAAGCCTTATTTTGTTATTTATTTGGATTCAAAGTTACTCAAAGATGACCTTCTATGGCTAAGCATACTAAACATGATACAACAACAACAATTACTAATTTATCTGCCAATATATTACTGAAAAGTCGAAAACTCAGTGATTCTACAAGGTAAACGCTCACCTGACCTGTTAGAAAAAAATAAATAGGAATAGAGATAGAATAAAAGTAACCCGAAAACTCAGTCATTCTGAATTTTCTGATCTTGACATTCAAATTTGCCAAATTTGTTTGTTTACTATAATTTAACAAAAAGCATTAAACGATATATCAAAACGATGCATGAAGTGTGGAGTTGTTAGTGCATTCCAAGTATGTCTGTCCAGTAGGAGTGAAGTGTGGAGTTGATATAATTTAAAGTTTGAGAAGAGGTAGGGCCAAAGCAGTAAGAGAACGTAACTTTTCAAGTTTCTAGGATTACAAAAAGGTATTATCAAATAAAACTGCTAATGCCATGACGTAAATTGTTGAAAGCGCCTCCATAAAAGCCAAACTAAGCAATGAAGTACCTTGTATTTTATGCCTAACATAACCTACATGATTTTTAATTGTCTTAATCATTATCTCACATCAGTTCAAATGAAATGATTCATTAAAGAGGAATCATGCCATATCGAGATTTGATCATTGATTGATACAATTTTTATTTTGGTTAATTGTTGAATAGGCTAGAATGAAATAACAATGGTTTTGGAGAGATAATCGGTGTGGAAGTAAACCAACATTTCTATTGGCAAATAGGAGGTTTACAAGTGTTGACAGACGGCTAGAATTTCTTCGAATATGTTGTAGAATTCATTTAAGACATGAGCGAAACTTAAAATTGATAAGATTTAGGTGCGCTTTTACAACGGAGAATCATACGGTTTCTTTATGAGGAGTTAGTTGCACCTATGAATGATATAAATACTACTGCTGAATCATTGATCCTAGTTCCCTATCAAGTAGCACCACCAATAACGCTTGGCCATCCAAATTCCCTTTTGATTCCAAGTGCAACTGACCTTGAATATTCTTTAAGCCCCTAGTGATGGATCGACCTGGTACCTAAAGGTTGGTTTCAAATTTAGATTTATGGCTTATATTGGTTGACCTTCAATAGCTCTTGGGTGATTTTGAAATCTTAGGATACAATGATGTATATATATTATGATTGATATCGCGAAGGTAAAGGGACTCTAAACCGCAACGTTAGCTTGGTAGGATAGGGGTATAGTTGACGTCGATTCATCATTTTTAACATCAATAATTCAAAACCAAACATGAAACTTTGTTTTCATTCCGATTCTTTATGCAATATGGATAGATTTACGAATTTAAAGACTAAACGAAAAAATTTACGATGTATGACATTTCACGTGGTCAATTAATTAATTTATTGACCGAAATATATGATTAAATTAGGCAGGATTGTAGAAAAAGAAATGGTTGAATCAAAATAATTCCTTCTTAATTTGCAATTTTGTTAGAGGGTACTATGAATGTTCTACCATGTTCCATTTACACACTAAAGGAGTGATACAAGATATAAGGTGTGCAGTTAAGCCAACATTTCTATTTGCAAATAAGGGGTTTCCAAGTGCAAGCCCAAGTACTTATAACATCTCAGGTGGTAGTTGCTAACTTACTAGGTTCAGTCGATATAGTCGTTCAGAATCGTTGATCCTATTTCCCTATCGAGCAGCAGCACCTGTTAAAAACAAAGAGAAGAATTCTCAATTTATCCTAAGATCCGCTTTTGTCCGATCCATGTCATAGATCTGATAAAAGCCAGACTAACCAATCAAGTACCTCGTATTTTACTGTGGAGGCACTTTCAGCAATTTATTGCTTATTGCTTTATTGTGTATTTTACCTACTTGATAGCTTAATCTTGGCTTTTATGGAGGCACTTTCAACAATATATTTCTGTAGTGTAATTCAAATATAATAAATATTAATATCGTACACATATTTCGCTTGCTCTTTTTTTCTTTGTACACTATATCATACATATCATCAATAAATATATTTATATAAATCATGTTCCGCAAGCATTGGAATACGATTCATGGGCTTACCTAATTTTGAATTTAAATCTTAGATATTTAAAGCCTTATTTTGTTATTTATTTGGATTCAAAGTTACTCAAAGATGACCTTCTATGGCTAAGCATACTAAACATGATACAACAACAACAATTACTAATTTATCTGCCAATATATTACTGAAAAGTCGAAAACTCAGTGATTCTACAAGGTAAACGCTCACCTGACCTGTTAGAAAAAAATAAATAGGAATAGAGATAGAATAAAAGTAACCCGAAAACTCAGTGATTCTGAAATTTCTGATCTTGACATTCAAATTTGCCAAATTTGTTTGTTTACTATAATTTAACAAAAAGCATTAAACGATATATCAAAACGATGCATGAAGTGTGGAGTTGTTAGTGCATTCCAAGTATGCCTGTCCAGTAGGAGTGAAGTGTGGAGTTGATATAATTTAAAGATTGAGAAGAGGTAGGGCCAAAGCAGTAAAAGAACGTAACTTTTCAAGTTTCTAGGATTACAAAAAGGTATTATCAAATAAAACTGCTAATGCCATGACGTAAATTGTTGAAAGCGCCTCCATAAAAGCCAAACTAAGCAATGAAGTACCTTGTATTTTATGCCTAACCTAACCTACATGATTTTTAATTGTCTTAATCATTATCTTACATCAGTTCAAATGAAATGATTCATTAAAGAGGAATCATGCCATATCGAGATTTGATCATTGATTGATACAATTTTTATTCTGGTTAATTGTTGAATAGGCTAGAATGAAATAACTATGGTTTTGGAGAGATAGTCGGTGTGGAAGTAAACCAACATTTCTATTGGCAAATAGGAGGTTTACAAGTGTTGACAGACGGCTAGAATTTCTTCGAATATGTTGTAGAATTCATTTAAGACATGAGCGAAACTTAAAATTGATAAGATTTAGGTGCGCTTTTACAACGGAGAATCATACGGTTTCTTTATGAGGAGTTAGTTGCACCTATTAATGATATAAATACTACTGCTGAATCATTGATCCTAGTTCCCTATCAAGTAGCACCACCAATAACGCTTGGCCATCCAAATTCCCTTTTGATTCCAAGTGCAACTGACCTTGAATATTCTTTAAGCCCCTAGTGATGGATCGACCTGGTACCTAAAGGTTGGTTTCAAATTTAGATTTATGGCTTATATTGGTTGACCTTCAATAGCTCTTGGGTGATTTTGAAATCTTAGGATACAATGATGTATATATATTATGATTGATATCGCGAAGGTAAAGGGACTCTAAACCGCAACGTTAGCTTGGTAGGATAGGGGTATAGTTGACGTCGATTCATCATTTTTAACATCAATAATTCAAAACCAAACGTGAAACTTTGTTTTCATTCCGATTCTTTATGCAATATGGATAGATTTACGAATTTAAAGACTAAACGAAAAAATTTACGATGTATGACATTTCACGTGGTCAATTAATTAATTTATTGACCGAAATATATGATTAAATTAGGCAGGATTGTAGAAAAAGAAATGGTTGAATCAAAATAATTCCTTCTTAATTTGCAATTTTGTTAGAGGGTACTATGAATGTTCTACCATGTTCCATTTACACACTAAAGGAGTGATACAAGATATAAGGTGTGCAGTTAAGCCAACATTTCTATTTGCAAATAAGGGGTTTCCAAGTGCAAGCCCAAGTACTTATAACATCTCAGGTGGTAGTTGCTAACTTACTAGGTTCAGTCGATATAGTCGTTCAGAATCGTTGATCCTATTTCCCTATCGAGCAGCAGCACCTGTTAAAAACAAAGAGAAGAATTCTCAATTTATCCTAAGATCCGCTTTTGTCCGATCCATGTCATAGATCTGATAAAAGCCAGACTAACCAATCAAGTACCTCGTATTTTACTGTGGAGGCACTTTCAGCAATTTATTGCTTATTGCTTTATTGTGTATTTTACCTACTTGATAGCTTAATCTTGGCTTTTATGGAGGCACTTTCAACAATATATTTCTGTAGTGTAATTCAAATATAATAAATATTAATATCGTACACATATTTCGCTTGCTCTTTTTTTCTTTGTACACTATATCATACATATCATCAATAAATATATTTATATAAATCATGTTCCGCAAGCATTGGAATACGATTCATGGGCTTACCTAATTTTGAATTTAAATCTTAGATATTTAAAGCCTTATTTTGTTATTTATTTGGATTCAAAGTTACTCAAAGATGACCTTCTATGGCTAAGCATACTAAACATGATACAACAACAACAATTACTAATTTATCTGCCAGTATATTACTGAAAAGTCGAAAACTCAGTGATTCTACAAGGTAAACGCTCACCTGACCTGTTAGAAAAAAATAAATAGGAATAGAGATAGAATAAAAGTAACCCGAAAACTCAGTGATTCTGAATTTTCTGATCTTGACATTCAAATTTGCCAAATTTGTTTGTTTACTATAATTTAACAAAAAGCATTAAACGATATATCAAAACGATGCATGAAGTGTGGAGTTGTTAGTGCATTACAAGTATGTCTGTCCAGTAGGAGTGAAGTGTGGAGTTGATATAATTTAAAGATTGAGAAGAGGTAGGGCCAAAGCAGTAAAAGAACGTAACTTTTCAAGTTTCTAGGATTACAAAAAGGTATTATCAAATAAAACTGCTAATGCCATGACGTAAATTGTTGAAAGCGCCTCCATAAAAGCCAAACTAAGCAATGAAGTACCTTGTATTTTATGCCTAACCTAACCTACATGATTTTTAATTGTCTTAATCATTATCTTACATCAGTTCAAATGAAATGATTCATTAAAGAGGAATCATGCCATATCGAGATTTGATCATTGATTGATACAATTTTTATTTTGGTTAATTGTTGAATAGGCTAGAATGAAATAACTATGGTTTTGGAGAGATAGTCGGTGTGGAAGTAAACCAACATTTCTATTGGCAAATAGGAGGTTTACAAGTGTTGACAGACGGCTAGAATTTCTTCGAATATGTTGTAGAATTCATTTAAGACATGAGCGAAACTTAAAATTGATAAGATTTAGGTGCGCTTTTACAACGGAGAATCATACGGTTTCTTTATGAGGAGTTAGTTGCACCTATGAATGATATAAATACTACTGCTGAATCATTGATCCTAGTTCCCTATCAAGTAGCACCACCAATAACGCTTGGCCATCCAAATTCCCTTTTGATTCCAAGTGCAACTGACCTTGAATATTCTTTAAGCCCCTAGTGATGGATCGACCTGGTACCTAAAGGTTGGTTTCAAATTTAGATTTATGGCTTATATTGGTTGACCTTCAATAGCTCTTGGGTGATTTTGAAATCTTAGGATACAATGATGTATATATATTATGATTGATATCGCGAAGGTAAAGGGACTCTAAACCGCAACGTTAGCTTGGTAGGATAGGGGTATAGTTGACGTCGATTCATCATTTTTAACATCAATAATTCAAAACCAAACGTGAAACTTTGTTTTCATTCCGATTCTTTATGCAATATGGATAGATTTACGAATTTAAAGACTAAACAAAAAAATTTACGATGTATGACATTTCACGTGGTCAATTAATTAATTTATTGACCGAAATATATGATTAAATTAGGCAGGATTGTAGAAAAAGAAATGGTTGAATCAAAATAATTCCTTCTTAATTTGCAATTTTGTTAGAGGGTACTATGAATGTTCTACCATGTTCCATTTACACACTAAAGGAGTGATACAAGATATAAGGTGTGCAGTTAAGCCAACATTTCTATTTGCAAATAAGGGGTTTCCAAGTGCAAGCCCAAGTACTTATAACATCTCAGGTGGTAGTTGCTAACTTACTAGGTTCAGTCGATATAGTCGTTCAGAATCATTGATCCTATTTCCCTATCGAGCAGCAGCACCTGTTAAAAACAAAGAGAAGAATTCTCAATTTATCCTAAGATCCGCTTTTGTCCGATCCATGTCATAGATCTGATAAAAGCCAGACTAACCAATCAAGTACCTCGTATTTTACTGTGGAGGCACTTTCAGCAATTTATTGCTTATTGCTTTATTGTGTATTTTACCTACTTGATAGCTTAATCTTGGCTTTTATGGAGGCACTTTCAACAATATATTTCTGTAGTGTAATTCAAATATAATAAATATTAATATCGTACACATATTTCGCTTGCTCTTTTTTTCTTTGTACACTATATCATACATATCATCAATAAATATATTTATATAAATCATGTTCCGCAAGCATTGGAATACGATTCATGGGCTTACCTAATTTTGAATTTAAATCTTAGATATTTAAAGCCTTATTTTTGTTATTTATTTGGATTCAAAGTTACTCAAAGATGACCTTCTATGGCTAAGCATACTAAACATGATACAACAACAACAATTACTAATTTATCTGCCAATATATTACTGAAAAGTCGAAAACTCAGTGATTCTACAAGGTAAACGCTCACCTGACCTGTTAGAAAAAAATAAATAGGAATAGAGATAGAATAAAAGTAACCCGAAAACTCAGTGATTCTGAATTTTCTGATCTTGACATTCAAATTTGCCAAATTTGTTTGTTTACTATAATTTAACAAAAAGCATTAAACGATATATCAAAACGATGCATGAAGTGTGGAGTTGTTAGTGCATTCCAAGTATGTCTGTCCAGTAGGAGTGAAGTGTGGAGTTGATATAATTTAAAGATTGAGAAGAGGTAGGGCCAAAGCAGTAAGAGAACGTAACTTTTCAAGTTTCTAGGATTACAAAAAGGTATTATCAAATAAAACTGCTAATGCCATGACGTAAATTGTTGAAAGCGCCTCCATAAAAGCCAAACTAAGCAATGAAGTACCTTGTATTTTATGCCTAACATAACCTACATGATTTTTAATTGTCTTAATCATTATCTCACATCAGTTCAAATGAAATGATTCATTAAAGAGGAATCATGCCATATCGAGATTTGATCATTGATTGATACAATTTTTATTTTGGTTAATTGTTGAATAGGCTAGAATGAAATAACAATGGTTTTGGAGAGATAATCGGTGTGGAAGTAAACCAACATTTCTATTGGCAAATAGGAGGTTTACAAGTGCTGACAGACGGCTAGAATTTCTTCGAATATGTTGTAGAATTCATTTAAGACATGAGCGAAACTTAAAATTGATAAGATTTAGGTGCGCTTTTACAACGGAGAATCATACGGTTTCTTTATGAGGAGTTAGTTGCACCTATGAATGATATAAATACTACTGCTGAATCATTGATCCTAGTTCCCTATCAAGTAGCACCACCAATAACGCTTGGCCATCCAAATTCCCTTTTGATTCCAAGTGCAACTGACCTTGAATATTCTTTAAGCCCCTAGTGATGGATCGACCTGGTACCTAAAGGTTGGTTTCAAATTTAGATTTATGGCTTATATTGGTTGACCTTCAATAGCTCTTGGGTGATTTTGAAATCTTAGGATACAATGATGTATATATATTATGATTGATATCGCGAAGGTAAAGGGACTCTAAACCGCAACGTTAGCTTGGTAGGATAGGGGTATAGTTGACGTCGATTCATCATTTTTAACATCAATAATTCAAAACCAAACATGAAACTTTGTTTTCATTCCGATTCTTTATGCAATATGGATAGATTTACGAATTTAAAGACTAAACGAAAAAATTTACGATGTATGACATTTCACGTGGTCAATTAATTAATTTATTGACCGAAATATATGATTAAATTAGGCAGGATTGTAGAAAAAGAAATGGTTGAATCAAAATAATTCCTTCTTAATTTGCAATTTTGTTAGAGGGTACTATGAATGTTCTACCATGTTCCATTTACACACTAAAGGAGTGATACAAGATATAAGGTGTGCAGTTAAGCCAACATTTCTATTTGCAAATAAGGGGTTTCCAAGTGCAAGCCCAAGTACTTATAACATCTCAGGTGGTAGTTGCTAACTTACTAGGTTCAGTCGATATAGTCGTTCAGAATCATTGATCCTATTTCCCTATCGAGCAGCAGCACCTGTTAAAAACAAAGAGAAGAATTCTCAATTTATCCTAAGATCCGCTTTTGTCCGATCCATGTCATAGATCTGATAAAAGCCAGACTAACCAATCAAGTACCTCGTATTTTACTGTGGAGGCACTTTCAGCAATTTATTGCTTATTGCTTTATTGTGTATTTTACCTACTTGATAGCTTAATCTTGGCTTTTATGGAGGCACTTTCAACAATATATTTCTGTAGTGTAATTCAAATATAATAAATATTAATATCGTACACATATTTCGCTTGCTCTTTTTTTCTTTGTACACTATATCATACATATCATCAATAAATATATTTATATAAATCATGTTCCGCAAGCATTGGAATACGATTCATGGGCTTACCTAATTTTGAATTTAAATCTTAGATATTTAAAGCCTTATTTTGTTATTTATTTGGATTCAAAGTTACTCAAAGATGACCTTCTATGGCTAAGCATACTAAACATGATACAACAACAACAATTACTAATTTATCTGCCAATATATTACTGAAAAGTCGAAAACTCAGTGATTCTACAAGGTAAACGCTCACCTGACCTGTTAGAAAAAAATAAATAGGAATAGAGATAGAATAAAAGTAACCCGAAAACTCAGTCATTCTGAATTTTCTGATCTTGACATTCAAATTTGCCAAATTTGTTTGTTTACTATAATTTAACAAAAAGCATTAAACGATATATCAAAACGATGCATGAAGTGTGGAGTTGTTAGTGCATTCCAAGTATGTCTGTCCAGTAGGAGTGAAGTGTGGAGTTGATATAATTTAAAGATTGAGAAGAGGTAGGGCCAAAGCAGTAAGAGAACGTAACTTTTCAAGTTTCTAGGATTACAAAAAGGTATTATCAAATAAAACTGCTAATGCCATGACGTAAATTGTTGAAAGCGCCTCCATAAAAGCCAAACTAAGCAATGAAGTACCTTGTATTTTATGCCTAACATAACCTACATGATTTTTAATTGTCTTAATCATTATCTCACATCAGTTCAAATGAAATGATTCATTAAAGAGGAATCATGCCATATCGAGATTTGATCATTGATTGATACAATTTTTATTTTGGTTAATTGTTGAATAGGCTAGAATGAAATAACAATGGTTTTGGAGAGATAATCGGTGTGGAAGTAAACCAACATTTCTATTGGCAAATAGGAGGTTTACAAGTGCTGACAGACGGCTAGAATTTCTTCGAATATGTTGTAGAATTCATTTAAGACATGAGCGAAACTTAAAATTGATAAGATTTAGGTGCGCTTTTACAACGGAGAATCATACGGTTTCTTTATGAGGAGTTAGTTGCACCTATGAATGATATAAATACTACTGCTGAATCATTGATCCTAGTTCCCTATCAAGTAGCACCACCAATAACGCTTGGCCATCCAAATTCCCTTTTGATTCCAAGTGCAACTGACCTTGAATATTCTTTAAGCCCCTAGTGATGGATCGACCTGGTACCTAAAGGTTGGTTTCAAATTTAGATTTATGGCTTATATTGGTTGACCTTCAATAGCTCTTGGGTGATTTTGAAATCTTAGGATACAATGATGTATATATATTATGATTGATATCGCGAAGGTAAAGGGACTCTAAACCGCAACGTTAGCTTGGTAGGATAGGGGTATAGTTGACGTCGATTCATCATTTTTAACATCAATAATTCAAAACCAAACATGAAACTTTGTTTTCATTCCGATTCTTTATGCAATATGGATAGATTTACGAATTTAAAGACTAAACGAAAAAATTTACGATGTATGACATTTCACGTGGTCAATTAATTAATTTATTGACCGAAATATATGATTAAATTAGGCAGGATTGTAGAAAAAGAAATGGTTGAATCAAAATAATTCCTTCTTAATTTGCAATTTTGTTAGAGGGTACTATGAATGTTCTACCATGTTCCATTTACACACTAAAGGAGTGATACAAGATATAAGGTGTGCAGTTAAGCCAACATTTCTATTTGCAAATAAGGGGTTTCCAAGTGCAAGCCCAAGTACTTATAACATCTCAGGTGGTAGTTGCTAACTTACTAGGTTCAGTCGATATAGTCGTTCAGAATCGTTGATCCTATTTCCCTATCGAGCAGCAGCACCTGTTAAAAACAAAGAGAAGAATTCTCAATTTATCCTAAGATCCGCTTTTGTCCGATCCATGTCATAGATCTGATAAAAGCCAGACTAACCAATCAAGTACCTCGTATTTTACTGTGGAGGCACTTTCAGCAATTTATTGCTTATTGCTTTATTGTGTATTTTACCTACTTGATAGCTTAATCTTGGCTTTTATGGAGGCACTTTCAACAATATATTTCTGTAGTGTAATTCAAATATAATAAATATTAATATCGTACACATATTTCGCTTGCTCTTTTTTTCTTTGTACACTATATCATACATATCATCAATAAATATATTTATATAAATCATGTTCCGCAAGCATTGGAATACGATTCATGGGCTTACCTAATTTTGAATTTAAATCTTAGATATTTAAAGCCTTATTTTGTTATTTATTTGGATTCAAAGTTACTCAAAGATGACCTTCTATGGCTAAGCATACTAAACATGATACAACAACAACAATTACTAATTTATCTGCCAATATATTACTGAAAAGTCGAAAACTCAGTGATTCTACAAGGTAAACGCTCACCTGACCTGTTAGAAAAAAATAAATAGGAATAGAGATAGAATAAAAGTAACCCGAAAACTCAGTGATTCTGAAATTTCTGATCTTGACATTCAAATTTGCCAAATTTGTTTGTTTACTATAATTTAACAAAAAGCATTAAACGATATATCAAAACGATGCATGAAGTGTGGAGTTGTTAGTGCATTCCAAGTATGTCTGTCCAGTAGGAGTGAAGTGTGGAGTTGATATAATTTAAAGATTGAGAAGAGGTAGGGCCAAAGCAGTAAAAGAACGTAACTTTTCAAGTTTCTAGGATTACAAAAAGGTATTATCAAATAAAACTGCTAATGCCATGACGTAAATTGTTGAAAGCGCCTCCATAAAAGCCAAACTAAGCAATGAAGTACCTTGTATTTTATGCCTAACCTAACCTACATGATTTTTAATTGTCTTAATCATTATCTTACATCAGTTCAAATGAAATGATTCATTAAAGAGGAATCATGCCATATCGAGATTTGATCATTGATTGATACAATTTTTATTCTGGTTAATTGTTGAATAGGCTAGAATGAAATAACTATGGTTTTGGAGAGATAGTCGGTGTGGAAGTAAACCAACATTTCTATTGGCAAATAGGAGGTTTACAAGTGTTGACAGACGGCTAGAATTTCTTCGAATATGTTGTAGAATTCATTTAAGACATGAGCGAAACTTAAAATTGATAAGATTTAGGTGCGCTTTTACAACGGAGAATCATACGGTTTCTTTATGAGGAGTTAGTTGCACCTATTAATGATATAAATACTACTGCTGAATCATTGATCCTAGTTCCCTATCAAGTAGCACCACCAATAACGCTTGGCCATCCAAATTCCCTTTTGATTCCAAGTGCAACTGACCTTGAATATTCTTTAAGCCCCTAGTGATGGATCGACCTGGTACCTAAAGGTTGGTTTCAAATTTAGATTTATGGCTTATATTGGTTGACCTTCAATAGCTCTTGGGTGATTTTGAAATCTTAGGATACAATGATGTATATATATTATGATTGATATCGCGAAGGTAAAGGGACTCTAAACCGCAACGTTAGCTTGGTAGGATAGGGGTATAGTTGACGTCGATTCATCATTTTTAACATCAATAATTCAAAACCAAACATGAAACTTTGTTTTCATTCCGATTCTTTATGCAATATGGATAGATTTACGAATTTAAAGACTAAACGAAAAAATTTACGATGTATGACATTTCACGTGGTCAATTAATTAATTTATTGACCGAAATATATGATTAAATTAGGCAGGATTGTAGAAAAAGAAATGGTTGAATCAAAATAATTCCTTCTTAATTTGCAATTTTGTTAGAGGGTACTATGAATGTTCTACCATGTTCCATTTACACACTAAAGGAGTGATACAAGATATAAGGTGTGCAGTTAAGCCAACATTTCTATTTGCAAATAAGGGGTTTCCAAGTGCAAGCCCAAGTACTTATAACATCTCAGGTGGTAGTTGCTAACTTACTAGGTTCAGTCGATATAGTCGTTCAGAATCGTTGATCCTATTTCCCTATCGAGCAGCAGCACCTGTTAAAAACAAAGAGAAGAATTCTCAATTTATCCTAAGATCCGCTTTTGTCCGATCCATGTCATAGATCTGATAAAAGCCAGACTAACCAATCAAGTACCTCGTATTTTACTGTGGAGGCACTTTCAGCAATTTATTGCTTATTGCTTTATTGTGTATTTTACCTACTTGATAGCTTAATCTTGGCTTTTATGGAGGCACTTTCAACAATATATTTCTGTAGTGTAATTCAAATATAATAAATATTAATATCGTACACATATTTCGCTTGCTCTTTTTTTCTTTGTACACTATATCATACATATCATCAATAAATATATTTATATAAATCATGTTCCGCAAGCATTGGAATACGATTCATGGGCTTACCTAATTTTGAATTTAAATCTTAGATATTTAAAGCCTTATTTTGTTATTTATTTGGATTCAAAGTTACTCAAAGATGACCTTCTATGGCTAAGCATACTAAACATGATACAACAACAACAATTACTAATTTATTTGCCAATATATTACTGAAAAGTCGAAAACTCAGTGATTCTACAAGGTAAACGCTCACCTGACCTGTTAGAAAAAAATAAATAGGAATAGAGATAGAATAAAAGTAACCCGAAAACTCAGTGATTCTGAAATTTCTGATCTTGACATTCAAATTTGCCAAATTTGTTTGTTTACTATAATTTAACAAAAAGCATTAAACGATATATCAAAACGATGCATGAAGTGTGGAGTTGTTAGTGCATTCCAAGTATGTCTGTCCAGTAGGAGTGAAGTGTGGAGTTGATATAATTTAAAGATTGAGAAGAGGTAGGGCCAAAGCAGTAAAAGAACGTAACTTTTCAAGTTTCTAGGATTACAAAAAGGTATTATCAAATAAAACTGCTAATGCCATGACGTAAATTGTTGAAAGCGCCTCCATAAAAGCCAAACTAAGCAATGAAGTACCTTGTATTTTATGCCTAACCTAACCTACATGATTTTTAATTGTCTTAATCATTATCTTACATCAGTTCAAATGAAATGATTCATTAAAGAGGAATCATGCCATATCGAGATTTGATCATTGATTGATACAATTTTTATTTTGGTTAATTGTTGAATAGGCTAGAATGAAATAACTATGGTTTTGGAGAGATAGTCGGTGTGGAAGTAAACCAACATTTCTATTGGAAAATAGGAGGTTTACAAGTGTTGACAGACGGCTAGAATTTCTTCGAATATGTTGTAGAATTCATTTAAGACATGAGCGAAACTTAAAATTGATAAGATTTAGGTGCGCTTTTACAACGGAGAATCATACGGTTTCTTTATGAGGAGTTAGTTGCACCTATGAATGATATAAATACTACTGCTGAATCATTGATCCTAGTTCCCTATCAAGTAGCACCACCAATAACGCTTGGCCATCCAAATTCCCTTTTGATTCCAAGTGCAACTGACCTTGAATATTCTTTAAGCCCCTAGTGATGGATCGACCTGGTACCTAAAGGTTGGTTTCAAATTTAGATTTATGGCTTATATTGGTTGACCTTCAATAGCTCTTGGGTGATTTTGAAATCTTAGGATACAATGATGTATATATATTATGATTGATATCGCGAAGGTAAAGGGACTCTAAACCGCAACGTTAGCTTGGTAGGATAGGGGTATAGTTGACGTTGATTCATCATTTTTAACATCAATAATTCAAAACCAAACGTGAAACTTTGTTTTCATTCCGATTCTTTATGCAATATGGATAGATTTACGAATTTAAAGACTAAACGAAAAAATTTACGATGTATGACATTTCACGTGGTCAATTAATTAATTTATTGACCGAAATATATGATTAAATTAGGCAGGATTGTAGAAAAAGAAATGGTTGAATCAAAATAATTCCTTCTTAATTTGCAATTTTGTTAGAGGGTACTATGAATGTTCTACCATGTTCCATTTACACACTAAAGGAGTGATACAAGATATAAGGTGTGCAGTTAAGCCAACATTTCTATTTGCAAATAAGGGGTTTCCAAGTGCAAGCCCAAGTACTTATAACATCTCAGGTGGTAGTTGCTAACTTACTAGGTTCAGTCGATATAGTCGTTCAGAATCGTTGATCCTATTTCCCTATCGAGCAGCAGCACCTGTTAAAAACAAAGAGAAGAATTCTCAATTTATCCTAAGATCCGCTTTTGTCCGATCCATGTCATAGATCTGATAAAAGCCAGACTAACCAATCAAGTACCTCGTATTTTACTGTGGAGGCACTTTCAGCAATTTATTGCTTATTGCTTTATTGTGTATTTTACCTACTTGATAGCTTAATCTTGGCTTTTATGGAGGCACTTTCAACAATATATTTCTGTAGTGTAATTCAAATATAATAAATATTAATATCGTACACATATTTCGCTTGCTCTTTTTTTCTTTGTACACTATATCATACATATCATCAATAAATATATTTATATAAATCATGTTCCGCAAGCATTGGAATACGATTCATGGGCTTACCTAATTTTGAATTTAAATCTTAGATATTTAAAGCCTTATTTTGTTATTTATTTGGATTCAAAGTTACTCAAAGATGACCTTCTATGGCTAAGCATACTAAACATGATACAACAACAACAATTACTAATTTATCTGCCAGTATATTACTGAAAAGTCGAAAACTCAGTGATTCTACAAGGTAAACGCTCACCTGACCTGTTAGAAAAAAATAAATAGGAATAGAGATAGAATAAAAGTAACCCGAAAACTCAGTGATTCTGAATTTTCTGATCTTGACATTCAAATTTGCCAAATTTGTTTGTTTACTATAATTTAACAAAAAGCATTAAACGATATATCAAAACGATGCATGAAGTGTGGAGTTGTTAGTGCATTACAAGTATGTCTGTCCAGTAGGAGTGAAGTGTGGAGTTGATATAATTTAAAGATTGAGAAGAGGTAGGGCCAAAGCAGTAAAAGAACGTAACTTTTCAAGTTTCTAGGATTACAAAAAGGTATTATCAAATAAAACTGCTAATGCCATGACGTAAATTGTTGAAAGCGCCTCCATAAAAGCCAAACTAAGCAATGAAGTACCTTGTATTTTATGCCTAACCTAACCTACATGATTTTTAATTGTCTTAATCATTATCTCACATCAGTTCAAATGAAATGATTCATTAAAGAGGAATCATGCCATATCGAGATTTGATCATTGATTGATACAATTTTTATTTTGGTTAATTGTTGAATAGGCTAGAATGAAATAACAATGGTTTTGGAGAGATAGTCGGTGTGGAAGTAAACCAACATTTCTATTGGCAAATAGGAGGTTTACAAGTGTTGACAGACGGCTAGAATTTCTTCGAATATGTTGTAGAATTCATTTAAGACATGAGCGAAACTTAAAATTGATAAGATTTAGGTGCGCTTTTACAACGGAGAATCATACGGTTTCTTTATGAGGAGTTAGTTGCACCTATGAATGATATAAATACTACTGCTGAATCATTGATCCTAGTTCCCTATCAAGTAGCACCACCAATAACGCTTGGCCATCCAAATTCCCTTTTGATTCCAAGTGCAACTGACCTTGAATATTCTTTAAGCCCCTAGTGATGGATCGACCTGGTACCTAAAGGTTGGTTTCAAATTTAGATTTATGGCTTATATTGGTTGACCTTCAATAGCTCTTGGGTGATTTTGAAATCTTAGGATACAATGATGTATATATATTATGATTGATATCGCGAAGGTAAAGGGACTCTAAACCGCAACGTTAGCTTGGTAGGATAGGGGTATAGTTGACGTCGATTCATCATTTTTAACATCAATAATTCAAAACCAAACGTGAAACTTTGTTTTCATTCCGATTCTTTATGCAATATGGATAGATTTACGAATTTAAAGACTAAACGAAAAAATTTACGATGTATGACATTTCACGTGGTCAATTAATTAATTTATTGACCGAAATATATGATTAAATTAGGCAGGATTGTAGAAAAAACAATGGTTGAATCAAAATAATTCCTTCTTAATTTGCAATTTTGTTAGAGGGTACTATGAATGTTCTACCATGTTCCATTTACACACTAAAGGAGTGATACAAGATATAAGGTTTGCAGTTAAGCCAACATTTCTATTTGCAAATAAGGGGTTTCCAAGTGCAAGCCCAAGTACTTATAACATCTCAGGTGGTATGTAAAACCCATAATTTTCAGTACCTTTCTGAAGAAATTCACGAGGCATTTTCAAGTAAAAATAGCATCTGAACCCGAAATACGAATCAGATCGATTTGTACGAGCCAGATATACTTAGGATATTCGTCGAATCGCGAATATATGCTCAAACACTCTGGAAGCCATAACTTCCTACCTGAATGAAATCAAAGGATTCCTGCGAGCCAACTTTCTTAGTTACGTCAATACGAAGGGAATGGCGTACTCAGAATTTTTCGGAAAAAAAAATCGCCGGAAACCCGAAATTCTTGCGGGACCCACGGAAATATTGGTGGGACCCACAGAAATATTCCTCAGAAAATATCTTGTGGGACCCACAAAATATCCTATGAAAATATCTAGTGGGCCCCACCTCAAAAGGAACCTCCTGGAATTAAAATAAAGCTCA
This sequence comes from Nuphar pumila, assembly GCF_984573655.1. NCBI lineage: Eukaryota > Viridiplantae > Streptophyta > Magnoliopsida > Nymphaeales > Nymphaeaceae > Nuphar > Nuphar pumila. The sequence goes on from NC_143263.1 coordinate 61,526,516, forward strand.
GGGGCAAAAGGGGGATAAAAATTCCCAAGAGGAGGTGGGCTTGGGCTATAAATAGCCCTCCCCACTCTCTCTCTTCTCATAATTTCGACCCCCCCTCTCTCTCTTGCCTCCTCTCTCTCTCCTAAACCTCCCCTAGTGAGCCCAAGTGAGTCTGAGCCCACCTGACCTGGCCTGAACCCACCTGACCTGGTCTGAGCCTGCCTGACCTGGTCCTAGGTCACCTGACCTGGGTCTGAACCCACTTGACCTAGTCCAAACCTAGTTGACTTGACTTGAACCTAGTTGGGTTTAAAGTCAAAGTCAAAGTCCGTTTTGGTCCAGATTCCGGTTTGGATTTCTGAACCCAGACTTAGCCTACTTGAGCTGAGTTCGAACCTGCTGAACCCAGTTGACTTGGATCGAACCCTGTTTGGTTCAAACCACTTAGGTTGAGTAGCTTGACCTACTCTCCCTCTTTCTCAACTAAGTCAGCTTCATCTGACTTAGTCTGACCTCTCGAAGGAAGGCTCGAATCCAAAGAAGCAACCCGGAGCCGTTTTTTCCACGATTTAAAGTAAGTTCGCTTCGTTGATCCATCTCTCTCAAGTATTTGATTATTTGTATATAGAATATACTTTCTGAAGTAGTATCTTGCTTTAGTTCTTGGTTGAGCCCTCTAGGACGCTTCGGTGTTCACGCGCTCGCCTCGTAACTATCGTCGGATATATATGTTCGAATGCGCAGTATATGCGTTCTTCAAAAATAGTATCTCACCCTAGTTCTTGGTTGAGCCCTCTAGGACACTTCGGTGTTCACTCGCTCGCCTCGTAACTATCGTTGGATACAGATCTAGGTGTATATCTGCTGATTCTGCCGACGCGTCTTATATCGCACAGGCTATGTAATTTACCTTTGCCGTCGCGTCGTATGATGCCAAGGCTCCCTGTTTTCTGCACTTCCGATTACTGCACTTCCGATTATGCATTTACTTACGCCGTCGCGTCGAACGATGCCAAGGCTCCTGCTTTCTGCAATGTATTTACTTACGCCGTCGCGTCGAACGATGCCAAGGCTTCTGCTTTGTTATATATGTAGAATATTTCGTTCAGTTACACCCTGAACAATAGTATATGCATTTCTTTACGCCGCCGTTGTATAAAGCACAGGCTTCTGCTTATACTACATATATAGCGCATAAATGAGCGTTCAAATGGAGATCAACTCCAAATCGCCCATGCGATTCCTTGATCGCTACTCGTTCAAGATTCTGCTTGACGAATGAAGCCCCTATTGGAAAGGCTTCGCTTTTTGGCAAAATGCTCTTTACGTAAAGACTAAGTTAATTACGTATGGCCTGGCTATGGCCCAGGGTTCCTGCAACCTTGATGGATGCAAAGTACGCACAACGGTGCGCATCCATTTCCCGAATTAAGCGTGGTGATTTCCTACCAAAGAGGGGAGATGCTGCTGAAATGGATAAAAGAAACGCACGCTTTCTCCGTAAAAGAGAGGAAGTGCTGCTAAAATTTCTGAAGAAGCTAAGAATAGCTCAGAAAGAACGTAGCAGGATACTCTGACATATAGCATAGTGCTACCCAGTTCATGGTTTGCCCTCTACAACGTAGAAGGGTTCGTCGCACCACTGCCGGTAGAGCAGGGGAGGTGCTGACGAAATGGTCGGCAGAAGAGCTGCCGGAACCAATGGAACGGCATAATGATGTTCGTTGATGGAACGATGCCAGATCGGCTCGTATCCTTGTGCCTGCAAGGGCACCTTGCTCGTAAGGGCCGCTGAGTCGGAGTAGAGGTTGCGCCTTGGCTAGGATTGGACTCGTTGCGTAAAAATACGCCGAGTAGCCGATCTATTTAGATCGAGTCATATGCATGCTCATTGAGAACGGTTACACAACCAGACTCGTAAGGGCTGATGAGCCAGAGTGTGTTGTTTCCACCCAAAGAGGTGTGATGCTCGTGGTGGCCGAAGTCCCAAAGAGCGGTGTTCTGCATGCATATGAATAAGACTTAAGGTCGCACATACCCCGCGGTTGAAAATCGTGTTAGGGGTACCCCCTCAGTAATGACTGTGTTGGGGCAGACTGAATGGGGTCGGGTACATACTCCCGTAGTGCTGAAAGCACGGGCTGCCTAAATGGCATGCAGATTCTGTCCAAGTAATTGTAAGACTGGCAGACCCCTTCAGGAATTATGCTCACTGTGGAATGACAGTGATGGTACAGCCTTGAGTGACATGTATTTTACTTTGGACCTGATAGAGTCCACGATGGCCTCAGTCACTCATGGGTTTTGGGGTCGTGGTTATCCTTAAGATCTAAGGATTGAACCCAACTACTGCAAGTAGAGGATGCATCCGAATATGGGCCTAGTAGGATTCTCCCAGTTGAAACACACTGCCCTACTATGGATAGGGTCAACAGGCCTCTGGGGTATCTAAAATACATAGAATAATCAACCCCCAGAACGTCGCGTTGATGCCCGGACAATAGCTCTACCTGCGTACCAAAGGTGGGAGCGGTTAATTATCAAACAATGCATTAGTTCTAGGTACAGCGATGCTTTGAATGTATGAGTGGATGACGTGTTGAGTCAGTCCTGCATAACCTTTGTGAAGGTGTCATGTTCGGTATACTACTGGACCGATTGGGCAAAGACCCGTGTTGTATCCGCACGACTAAGCGAAGCTCGAGGAGTTGTCCTTAGATGCGTGGGATACGGATGTGCCAAGTATGAAGACTTGAGCTAGACATCACTTTGAGACCCGGAAGAGGTCATGGCTAAGTCATGGAGACTTAAGCGGCTATTCAAATCACAACCCTGAAAAGGCTTGCTCTAAGTCATGAGGACTCGAGCGGATGTTCAACTCATAGCCCTGAGGAGGCTCTTGCGATATACGTTAAGTCTTGGAGGCTTGAGCGTCGTTATTGCGCATTGCGACCCTGAGTGGTCATTATTGTATTTGAGTTGAATGGATGTATGACTGCATGCTTACCAGACCATTAGTGGTTCTGACCCCGTTTTATGGGGATTTCAGGTGTTGAACCTGCGTGGCGATATGCGGAGCAAGGCGGCATCGAGTTCCAGGGTTTCTCTAGACAGAGTTGTACTGCTTCCTTTTATTGAACCTACACTGCTTTTCTAAGCAGTAGTGTTGTAATAAACATGAGTTTTCGATAAAATGGAACACCTTGGTGGTCAATGAATTGCTTGGCCACATACCTGCAACGTGCTCGGAGTTTTCTAAAACCGACGACTCATTATCGTCTTATTCCGCTGCTAAAAGTTTTTCTAAGTTCCGCTGCAAAGAAAAAAAAAAAAAAGAAATTCATGAAAATTTTAACTTAGCTTTGTTTTGAAAATCCGGGGCGTTACAGAATTGGTATCAGAGCATGAGTCTGAGAAACCTGGTTCAAGATCCGTCATGTTTGCGGTATCGCACTGTAAGTATAAATCTTATACTTTCTCTAATTTGGGTGTATTTGTGTGAATAGATAAAATGGCTCCTAGGACGAGGAGAACCATGCCGAGCGAGGAGTCCCATACGCAGGGCTTCCTCCTAGAGACACTCAACAGACTTGTGTCTGCCATTCGTGAATCAAGGCAAGCACCAGCCCCACCTCGCAATGAGAACCTTGGAGGAATAACATATGAAAGGTTCCTCAAACTCGACCCACCTTTTTTCATTGGCAGTGCCAATCCAGAGCTTGCAGAAAGCTGGATCGATGAAACAGAGCGGGCATTCCTGGTATTGGGAGTACCAGAGGATAGAAAGACTAACTTCGGCACATATAGGCTGAAGGATAATGCACGAAAGTGGTGGGATACCACTAAGCTTATCCAGTTCTCACAAGTCGAAGTCATTCCTTGGACTGACTTTCAGAGAACTTTCTTGGATAACTACTTCCCGTTGCACTCCAGAAATAAGAAAAAAATGGAGTTTCTGGAACTAGAGCAGGGTGGTATGAGTCTTATCGACTATACTACCAAGTTTCAGAACCTTGAGCGGTACTGCTCTCGGTTATTCGATACTGACCAAGAGAGGGCCGATAAATATATCAATGGATTTCGGGAAGGGCTACGATCTCGAGTCATAACTAGCATGCCCCAAACATTTCAAGCCGCTGTGGCAGCAGCTTCAAAGATTAGTGCAGACTGGGAGCGATGCAAAGGGGTCGTAGTAAAGCGACCAGTAGCAAGTAATGGGAACAACAAGAGGACGTTTCCCGGTGGCCAAGAATCACGACCAACTTTTTATAAGAGGGATTTTCAGGAGAACAACTTTACTCCACCGGCCGAGCGGCCATTACAGATGGTAGAAGCCAATCAGCCCTACCGACAGTCTAATTTTCGATGCCCGAGGTGTAGCTCAGATCATCCCGGAGGGGTTTGTCCTCGCGATACAGGGGGTTGCCTGTATTGCGGCAAACCAGGGCATCGTGTAACAGAATGCCGCAAGAAGGCCTCAGATCTTCAACGAAGAAATATGGGATATGGAGGACCCTCTCAACAACAACGTCTGCCATTACCTGGGGCAGAGCAGAAACCCATGGCAGGTCGTGTCTATGCGGTGACAGCCGAACAACTCACGAATGATGACCATATCAAGGAATCTGGATACCTTGATAGATAGAGTTATAATGGGTAAAAAGCGATTGAAAGACAAGATCCAATGAATGCTTGAGACAAGTGGCTTACGACCTTGTGTACGGTCATCTGGATCAATATGTATCCTTGCTCTCTAAAGTAATATTGGATTTGTTAAAATTAAATCTTAAGTGCTTATGCCCAAAATTTATGGCTATAGACCACATGATTGAGAAATTAAGTTTGCGTAATTAGAACGTTAAAAGTTACTTAATAAAATAAACTATCGAGGAATTGTTCCCAAGAAGCGAGTCCTGTGAGGTTTTACATATTCAAGATCAGATCGTCTAGCCAGAGTGAGCCTGTGAGGGTATACAGCTCCGTGCGAGTGTATATGTTCCAAAACCAGTAGCTTGGCTAGTATGATTCTGTGAGGGTGTACTGATCCAATATCAGGTAAGTCTGACGAAGGCGAACCTGTGAGGAGGTACGTTTCCAATACCAGGTAGTCTGACAGGGGACTTATTCCAATATGGTTAATCTCTAGAAGAATGATCTGTGTGTACAAAATAGTTACACAGGATGGCTATGACAATAGCCGGTTGGAAGAACATTGATTCAACAAACTATCGTGGTTGTAGCATAATTTGAACTCAGATATGAGAAACATACCTCATTGATCAGGAATCATGATATGAGGTTATGATAGGAATAAATACGATGTTGAACTAAGTGAACAACATTATGAATCTAACATATGGGAGAAATATCCCGAGTTACGCACTTAGTACTCTTAACTGAATTTCGCGGACGAAATTCCTTTAAGGGGGTAATGATGTAAGACCCATAATTTTTCAGTATCTTTCTGAAGAAATTCACGAGGCATTTTCAAGTAAAAATAGCATCTGAACCCGAAATACGAATCAGATCGATTTGTACGAGCCAGATATACTTAGGATATTCGTCGAATCACGAATATATGCTCAAACACTCTGGAAGCCATAACTTCCTACCTGAATGAAATCAAAGGATTCCTGCGAGCCAACTTTCTTAGTTACGTCAATACGAAGGGAATGGCGTACTCAGAATTTTTCGGAAAAAAAAATCGCCGGAAACCCGAAATTCTTGCGGGACCCACGGAAATATTGGTGGGACCCACAGAAATATTCCTCAGAAAATATCTTGTGGGACCCACAAAATATCCTATGAAAATATCTAGTGGGCCCCACCTCAAAAGGAACCTCCTGGAATTAAAATAAAGCTCAGGGGCAAAAGGGGGATAAAAATTCCCAAGAGGAGGTGGGCTTGGGCTATAAATAGCCCTCCCCACTCTCTCTCTTCTCATAATTTCGACCCCCCCTCTCTCTCTTGCCTCCTCTCTCTCTCCTAAACCTCCCCTAGTGAGCCCAAGTGAGTCTGAGCCCACCTGACCTGGCCTGAACCCACCTGACCTGGTATGAGCCTGCCTGACCTGGTCCTAGCTCACCTGACCTGGGTCTGAACCCACTTGACCTAGTCCAAACCTAGTTGACTTGACTTGAACCTAGTTGGGTTTAAAGTCAAAGTCAAAGTCCGTTTTGGTCCAGATTCCGGTTTGGATTTCTGAACCCAGACTTAGCCTACTTGAGCTGAGTTCGAACCTGCTGAACCCAGTTGACTTGGATCGAACCCTGTTTGGTTCAAACCACTTAGGTTGAGTAGCTTGACCTACTCTCCCTCTTTCTCAACTAAGTCAGCTTCATCTGACTTAGTCTGACCTCTCGAAGGAAGGCTCGAAGCCAAAGAAGCAACCCGGAGCCGTTTCTTCCACGATTTGAAGTAAGTTCGCTTCGTTGATCCATCTCTCTCAAGTATTTGATTGTTTGTATATAGAATATACTTTCTGAAGTAGTATCTTGCTTTAGTTCTTGGTTGAGCCCTCTAGGACGCTTCGGTGTTCACGCGCTCGCCTCGTAACTATCGTCGGATATATATGTTCGAATGCACAGTATATGCGTTCTTCAAAAATAGTATCTCACCCTAGTTCTTGGTTGAGCCCTCTAGGACACTTCGGTGTTCACTCGCTCGCCTCGTAACTATCGTTGGATACAGATCTAGGTGTATATCTGCTGATTCTGCCGACGCGTCTTATATCGCACAGGCTATGTAATTTACCTTTGCCGTCGCGTCGTATGATGCCAAGGCTCCCTGTTTTCTGCACTTCCGATTACTGCACTTCCGATTATGCATTTACTTACGCCGTCGCGTCGAACGATGCCAAGGCTCCTGCTTTCTGCAATGTATTTACTTACGCCGTCGCGTCGAACGATGCCAAGGCTTCTGCTTTGTTATATATGTAGAATATTTCGTTCAGTTACACCCTGAACAATAGTATATGCATTTCTTTACGCCGCCGTTGTATAAAGCACAGGCTTCTGCTTATACTACATATATAGCGCATAAATGAGCGTTCAAATGGAGATCAACTCCAAATCGCCCATGCGATTCCTTGATCGCTACTCGTTCAAGATTCTGCTTGACGAATGAAGCCCCTATTGGAAAGGCTTCGCTTTTTGGCAAAATGCTCTTTACGTAAAGACTAAGTTAATTACGTATGGCCTGGCTATGGCCCAGGGTTCCTGCAACCTTGATGGATGCAAAGTACGCACAACGGTGCGCATCCATTTCCCGAATTAAGCGTGGTGATTTCCTACCAAAGAGGGGAGATGCTGCTGAAATGGATAAAAGAAACGCACGCTTTCTCCGTAAAAGAGAGGAAGTGCTGCTAAAATTTCTGAAGAAGCTAAGAATAGCTCAGAAAGAACGTAGCAGGATACTCTGACATATAGCATAGTGCTACCCAGTTCATGGTTTGCCCTCTACAACGTAGAAGGGTTCGTCGCACCACTGCCGGTAGAGCAGGGGAGGTGCTGACGAAATGGTCGGCAGAAGAGCTGCCGGAACCAATGGAACGACATAATGATGTCCGTTGATGGAACGATGCCAGATCGGCTCGTATCCTTTTGCCTGCAAGGGCACCTTGCTCGTAAGGGCCGCTGAGCCGGAGTAGAGGTTGCGCCTTGGCTAGGTTTGGACTCGTTGCGTAAAAATACGCCGAGTAGCCAATCTATTTAGATCGAGTCATATGCATGCTCATTGAGAACGGTTACACAACCAGACTCGTAAGGGCTGATGAGCCAGAGTGTGTTGTTTCCACCCAAAGAGGTGTGATGCTCGTTGTGGCCGAAGTGCCAAAGAGCGGTGTTCTGCATGCATATGAATAAGACTTAAGGTCGCACATACCCCGCGGTTGAAAATCGTGTTAGGGGTACCCCCTCAGTAATGACTGTGTTGGGGCAGATTGAATGGGGTCGGGTACATACTCCCGTAGTGCTGAAAGCACGGGCTGCCTAAATGGCATGCAGATTCTGTCCAAGTAATTGTAAGACTGGCAGACCCCTTCAGGAATTATGCTCACTGTGGAATGACAGTGATGGTACCGCCTTGAGTGACATGTATTTTACTTTGGACCTGATAGAGTCCACGATGGCCTCAGTCACTCATGGGTTTTGGGGTCGTGGTTATCCTTAAGATCTAAGGATTAAACCCAACTACTGCAAGTAGAGGATGCATCCGAATATGGGCCTAGTAGGATTCTCCCAGTTGAAACACACTGCCCTACTATGGATAGGGTCAACAGGCCTCTGGGGTATCTAAAATACATAGAATAATCAACCCCCAGAACATCGCGTTGATGCCCGGACAATAGCTCTACCTGCGTACCAAAGGCGGGAGCGGTTAATTATCAAACAATGCATTAGTTCTAGGTACAGCGATGCTTTGAATGTATGAGTGGATGACGTGTTGAGTCAGTCCTGCATAACCTTTGTGAAGGTGTCATGTTCGGTATACTACTGGACCGATTGGGCAAAGACCCGTGTTGTATCCGCACGACTAAGCGAAGCTCGAGGAGTTGTCCTTAGATGCGTGGGATACAGATGTGCCAAGTATGAAGACTTGAGCTAGACATCACTTTGAGACCCGGAAGAGGTCATGGCTAAGTCATGGAGACTTAAGCGGCTATTCAAATCACAACCCTGAAAAGGCTTGCTCTAAGTCATGAGGACTCGAGCGGATGTTCAACTCATAGCCCTGAGAAGGCTCTTGCGATATACGCTAAGTCTTGGAGGCTTGAGCGTCGTTATTGCGCATTGCGACCCTGAGTGGTCATTATTGTATTTGAGTTGAATGGATGTATGACTGCATGCTTACCAGACCATTAGTGGTTCTGACCCCGTTTTATGGGAATTTCAGGTGTTGAACCTGCGTGGCGATATGCGGAGCAAGGCGGCATCGAGTTCCAGGGTTTCTCTAGACAGAGTTGTACTGCTTCCTTTTATTGAACCTACACTGCTTTTCTAAGAAGTAGTGTTGTAATAAACATGAGTTTTCGATAAAATGGAACACCTTGGTGGTCAATGAATTGCTTGGCCACATACCTGCAACGTGCTCAGAGTTTTCTAAAACCGACGACTCATTATCGTCTTATTCCGCTGCTAAAAGCTTTTCTAAGTTCCGCTGCAAAGAAAAAAAAAAAAAGAAATTCATGAAAATTTTAACTTAGCTTTGTTTTGAAAATCCGGGGCGTTACATGGTAGTTGCTAACTTACTAGGTTCAGTCGATATAGTCGTTCAGAATCATTGATCCTATTTCCCTATCGAGCAGCAGCACCTGTTAAAAGCAAAGAGAAGAATTCTCAATTTATCCTAAGATCCGCTTTTGTCTGATCCATGTCATAGATCTGATAAAAGCCAGACTAACCAATCAAGTACCTCGTATTTTACTGTGGAGGCACTTTCAACAATTTATTGCTTATTGCTTTATTGTGTATTTTACCTACTTGATAGCTTAATCTTGGCTTTTATGGAGGCACTTTCAACAATATATTTCTGTAGTGTAATTCAAATATAATAAATATTAATATCGTACACATATTTCGCTTGCTCTTTTTTTCTTTGTACACTATATCATACATATCATCAATAAATATATTTATATAAATCATGTTCCGCAAGCATTGGAAAACGATTCATGGGCTTACCTAATTTTGAATTTAAATCTTAGATATTTAAAGCCTTATTTTGTTATTTATTTGGATTCAAAGTTACTCAAAGATGACCTTCTATGGCTAAGCATACTAAACATGATACAACAACAACAATTACTAATTTATCTGCCAATATATTACTGAAAAGTCGAAAACTCAGTGATTCTACAAGGTAAACGCTCACCTGACCTGTTAGAAAAAAATAAATAGGAATAGAGATAGAATAAAAGTAACCCGAAAACTCAGTGATTCTGAATTTTCTGATCTTGACATTCAAATTTGCCAAATTTGTTTGTTTACTATAATTTAACAAAAAGCATTAAACGATATATCAAAACGATGCATGAAGTGTGGAGTTGTTAGTGCATTCCAAGTATGTCTGTCCAGTAGGAGTGAAGTGTGGAGTTGATATAATTTAAAGATTGAGAAGAGGTAGGGCCAAAGCAGTAAAAGAACGTAACTTTTCAAGTTTCTAGGATTACAAAAAGGTATTATCAAATAAAACTGCTAATGCCATGACGTAAATTGTTGAAAGCGCCTCCATAAAAGCCAAACTAAGCAATGAAGTACCTTGTATTTTATGCCTAACCTAACCTACATGATTTTTAATTGTCTTAATCATTATCTCACATCAGTTCAAATGAAATGATTCATTAACGAGGAATCATGCCATATCGAGATTTGATCATTGATTGATACAATTTTTATTTTGGTTAATTGTTGAATAGGCTAGAATGAAATAACAATGGTTTTGGAGAGATAGTCGGTGTGGAAGCAAACCAACATTTCTATTGGCAAATAGGAGGTTTACAAGTGTTGACAGACGGCTAGAATTTCTTCGAATATGTTGTAGAATTCATTTAAGACATGAGCGAAACTTAAAATTGATAAGATTTAGGTGCGCTTTTACAACGGAGAATCATACGGTTTCTTTATGAGGAGTTAGTTGCACCTATGAAAGATATAAATACTACTGCTGAATCATTGATCATAGTTCCGTATCAAGTAGCACCACCAATAACGCTTGGCCATCCAAATTCCCTTTTGATTCCAAGTGCAACTGACCTTGAATATTCTTTAAGCCCCTAGTGATGGATCGACCTGGTACCTAAAGGTTGGTTTCAAATTTAGATTTATGGCTTATATTGGTTGACCTTCAATAGCTCTTCGGTGATTTTGAAATCTTAGGATACAATGATGTATATATATTATGATTGATATCGCGAAGGTAAAGGGACTCTAAACCGCAACGTTAGCTTGGTAGGATAGGGGTATAGTTGACGTCGATTCATCATTTTTAACATCAATAATTCAAAACCAAACGTGAAACTTTGTTTTCATTCCGATTCTTTATGCAATATGGATAGATTTACGAATTTAAAGACTAAACGAAAAAATTTACGATGTATGACATTTCACGTGGTCAATTAATTAATTTATTGACCGAAATATATGATTAAATTAGGCAGGATTGTAGAAAAAGAAATGGTTGAATCAAAATAATTCCTTCTTAATTTGCAATTTTGTTAGAGGGTACTATGAATGTTCTACCATGTTCCATTTACACACTAAAGGAGTGATACAAGATATAAGGTGTGCAGTTAAGCCAACATTTCTATTTGCAAATAAGGGGTTTCCAAGTGCAAGCCCAAGTACTTATAACATCTCAGGTGGTAGTTGCTAACTTACTAGGTTCAGTCGATATAGTCGTTCAGAATCGTTGATCCTATTTCCCTATTGAGCAGCAGCACCCGTTAAAAACAAAGAGAAGAATTCTATATTTATCCTAAGATCCGCTTTTGTCCGATCCATGTCATAGATCTGATAAAAGCCAGACTAACCAATCAAGTACCTCGTATTTTACTGTGGAGGCACTTTCAGCAATTTATTGCTTATTGCTTTATTGTGTATTTTACCTACTTGATAGCTTAATCTTGGCTTTTATGGAGGCACTTTCAACAATATATTTCTGTAGTGTAATTCAAATATAATAAATATTAATATCGTACACATATTTCGCTTGCTCTTTTTTTCTTTGTACACTATATCATACATATCATCAATAAATATATTTATATAAATCATGTTCCGCAAGCATTGGAATACGATTCATGGGCTTACCTAATTTTGAATTTAAATCTTAGATATTTAAAGCCTTATTTTGTTATTTATTTGGATTCAAAGTTACTCAAAGATGACCTTCTATGGCTAAGCATAATAAACATGATACAACAACAACAATTACTAATTTATCTGCCAGTATATTACTGAAAAGTCGAAAACTCAGTGATTCTACAAGGTAAACGCTCACCTGACCTGTTAGAAAAAAATAAATAGGAATAGAGATAGAATAAAAGTAACCCGAAAACTCAGTGATTCTGAATTTTCTGATCTTGACATTCAAATTTGCCAAATTTGTTTGTTTACTATAATTTAACAAAAAGCATTAAACGATATATCAAAACGATGCATGAAGTGTGGAGTTGTTAGTGCATTCCAAGTATGTCTGTCCAGTAGGAGTGAAGTGTGGAGTTGATATAATTTAAAATTGAGAAGAGGTAGGGCCAAAGCAGTAAAAGAACGTAACTTTTCAAGTTTCTAGGATTACGAAAAGGTATTATCAAATAAAACTGCTAATGCCATGACGTAAATTGTTGAAAGCGCGTCCATAAAAGCCAAACTAAGCAATGAAGTACCTTGTATTTTATGCCTAACCTAACCTACATGATTTTTAATTGTCTTAATCATTATCTCACATCAGTTCAAATGAAATGATTCATTAAAGAGGAATCATGCCATATCGAGATTTGATCATTGATTGATACAATTTTTATTTTGGTTAATTGTTGAATAGGCTAGAATGAAATAACAATGGTTTTGGAGAGATAGTCGGTGTGGAAGTAAACCAACATTTCTATTGGCAAATAGGAGGTTTACAAGTGTTGACAGACGGCTAGAATTTCTTCGAATATGTTGTAGAATTCATTTAAGACATGAGCGAAACTTAAAATTGATAAGATTTAGGTGCGCTTTTACAACGGAGAATCATACGGTTTCTTTATGAGGAGTTAGTTGCACCTATGAATGATATAAATACTACTGCTGAATCATTGATCCTAGTTCCCTATCAAGTAGCACCACCAATAACGCTTGGCCATCCAAATCCCCTTTTGATTCCAAGTGCAACTGACCTTGAATATTCTTTAAGCCCCTAGTGATGGATCGACCTGGTACCTAAAGGTTGGTTTCAAATTTAGATTTATGGCTTATATTGGTTCACCTTCAATAGCTCTTGGGTGATTTTGAAATCTTAGGATACGATGATGTATATATATTATGATTGATATCGCGAAGGTAAAGGGACTCTAAACCGCAACGTTAGCTTGGTAGGATAGGGGTATAGTTGATGTCGATTCATCATTTTTAACATCAATAATTCAAAACCAAACGTGAAACTTTGTTTTGATTCCGATTCTTTATGCAATATGGATAGATTTACGAATTTAAAGACTAAACGAAAAAATGTACGATGTATGACATTTCACGTGGTCAATTAATTAATTTATTGACCAAAATATATGATTAAATTAGGGAGGATTGTAGAAAAAGAAATGGTTGAATCAAAATAATTCCTTCTTAATTTGCAATTTTGTTAGAGGGTACTATGAATGTTCTACCATGTTCCATTTACACACTAAAGGAGTGATACAAGATATAAGGTGTGCAGTTAAGCCAACATTTCTATTTGCAAATAAGGGGTTTCCAAGTGCAAGCCCAAGTACTTATAACATCTCAGGTGGTAGTTGCTAACTTACTAGGTTCAGTCGATATAGTCGTTCAGAATCATTGATCCTATTTCCCTATCGAGCAGCAGCACCTGTTAAAAACAAAGAGAAGAATTCTCAATTTATCCTAAGATCCGCTTTTGTCCGATCCATGTCATAGATCTGATAAAAATCAGACTAACCAATCAAGTACCTCGTATTTTACTGTGGAGGCACTTTCAGCAATTTATTGCTTATTGCTTTATTGTGTATTTTACCTACTTGATAGCTTAATCTGGCTTTTATGGAGGCACTTTCAACAATATATTTATGTAGTGTAATTCAAATATAATAAATATTAATATCGTACACATATTTCGCTTGCTCTTTTTTTCTTTGTACACTATATCATACATATTATCAATAAATATATTTATATAAATCATGTTCCGCAAGCATTGGAATACGATTCATGGGCTTACCTAATTTTGAATTTAAATCTTAGATATTTAGAGCCTTATTTTGTTATTTATTTGGATTCAAAGTTACTCAAAGATGACCTTCTATGGCTAAGCATACTAAACATGATACAACAACAACAATTACTAATTTATCTGCCAATATATTACTGAAAAGTCGAAAACTCAGTGATTCTACAAGGTAAACGCTCACCTGACCTGTTAGAAAAAAATAAATAGGAATAGAGATAGAATAAAAGTAACCCGAAAACTCAGTGATTCTGAATTTTCTGATCTTGACATTCAAATTTGCCAAATTTGTTTGTTTACTATAATTTAACAAAAAGCATTAAACGATATATCAAAACGATGCATGAAGTGTGGAGTTGTTAGTGCATTCCAAGTATGTCTGTCCAGTAGGAGTGAAGTGTGGAGTTGATATAATTTAAAGATTGAGAAGAGGTAGGGTCAAAGCAGATAAAGAATGTAACTTTTCAAGTTTCTAGGATTACAAAAAGGTATTATGAAATAAAACTGCTAATGCCATGACGTAAATTGTTGAAAGCGCCTCCATAAAAGCCAAACTAAGCAATGAAGTACCTTGTATTTTATGCCTAACCTAACCTACATGATTTTTAATTGTCTTAATCATTATCTGACATCAGTTCAAATGAAATGATTCATTAAAGAGGAATCATGCCATATCGAGATTTGATCATTGATTGATACAATTTTTATTTTGGTTAATTGTTGAATAGGCTGGAATGAAATAACAATGGTTTTGGAGAGATAGTCGGTGTGGAAGTAAACCAACATTTCTATTGGCAAATAGGAGGTTTACAAGTGTTGACAGACGGCTAGAATTTTTTCGAATATGTTGTAGAATTCATTTAAGACATGAGCGAAACTTAAAATTGATAAGATTTAGGTGCGCTTTTACAACGGAGAATCATACGGTTTCTTTATGAGGAGTTAGTTGCACCTATGAATGATATAAATACTACTGCTGAATCATTGATCCTAGTTCCCTATCAAGTAGCACCACCAATAACGCTTGGCCATCCAAATTCCCTTTTGATTCCAAGTGCAACTGACCTTGAATATTCTTTAAGCCCCTAGTGATGGATCGACCTGGTACCTAAAGGTTGGTTTCAAATTTAGATTTATGGCTTATATTGGTTGACCTTCAATAGCTCTTGGGTGATTTTGAAATCTTAGGATACAATGATGTATATATATTATGATTGATATCGCGAAGGTAAAGGGACTCTAAACCGCAACGTTAGCTTGGTAGGATAGGGGTATAGTTGATGTCGATTCATCATTTTTAACATCAATAATTCAAAACCAAACGTGAAACTTTGTTTTCATTCCGATTCTTTATGCAATATGGATAGTTTTACGAATTTAAAGACTAAACGAAAAAATTTACGATGTATGACATTTCACGTGGTCAATTAATTAATTTATTGACCGAAATATATGATTAAATTAGGCAGGATTGTAGAAAAAGAAATGGTTGAATCAAAATAATTCCTTCTTAATTTGCAATTTTGTTAGAGGGTACTATGAATGTTCTACCATGTTCCATTTACACACTAAAGGAGTGATACAAGATATAAGGTGTGCAGTTAAGCCAACATTTCTATTTGCAAATAAGGGGTTTCCAAGTGCAAGCCCAAGTACTTATAACATCTCAGGTGGTAGTTGCTAACTTACTAGGTTCAGTCGATATAGTCGTTCAGAATCGTTGATCCTATTTCCCTATTGAGCAGCAGCACCCGTTAAAAACAAAGAGAAGAATTCTATATTTATCCTAAGATCCGCTTTTGTCCGATCCATGTCATAGATCTGATAAAAGTTTGACTAACCAATCAAGTACCTCGTATTTTACTGTGGAGGCACTTTCAGCAATTTATTGCTTATTGCTTTATTGTGTATTTTACCTACTTGATAGCTTAATCTTGGCTTTTATGGAGGCACTTTCAACAATATATTTCTGTAGTGTAATTCAAATATAATAAATATTAATATCGTACACATATTTCGCTTGCTCTTTTTTTCTTTGTACACTATATCATACATATCATCAATAAATATATTTATATAAATCATGTTCCGCAAGCATTGGAATACGATTCATGGGCTTACCTAATTTTGAATTTAAATCTTAGATATTTAAAGCCTTATTTTGTTATTTATTTGGATTCAAAGTTACTCAAAGATGACCTTCTATGGCTAAGCATAATAAACATGATACAACAACAACAATTACTAATTTATCTGCCAGTATATTACTGAAAAGTCGAAAACTCAGTGATTCTACAAGGTAAACGCTCACCTGACCTGTTAGAAAAAAATAAATAGGAATAGAGATAGAATAAAAGTAACCCGAAAACTCAGTGATTCTGAATTTTCTGATCTTGACATTCAAATTTGCCAAATTTGTTTGTTTACTATAATTTAACAAAAAGCATTAAACGATATATCAAAACGATGCATGAAGTGTGGAGTTGTTAGTGCATTCCAAGTATGTCTGTCCAGTAGGAGTGAAGTGTGGAGTTGATATAATTTAAAATTGAGAAGAGGTAGGGCCAAAGCAGTAAAAGAACGTAACTTTTCAAGTTTCTAGGATTACGAAAAGGTATTATCAAATAAAACTGCTAATGCCATGACGTAAATTGTTGAAAGCGCGTCCATAAAAGCCAAACTAAGCAATGAAGTACCTTGTATTTTATGCCTAACCTAACCTACATGATTTTTAATTGTCTTAATCATTATCTCACATCAGTTCAAATGAAATAATTCATTAAAGAGGAATCATGCCATATCGAGATTTGATCATTGATTGATACAATTTTTATTTTGGTTAATTGTTGAATAGGCTAGAATGAAATAACAATGGTTTTGGAGAGATAGTCGGTGTGGAAGTAAACCAACATTTCTATTGGCAAATAGGAGGTTTACAAGTGTTGACAGACGGCTAGAATTTCTTCGAATATGTTGTAGAATTCATTTAAGACATGAGCGAAACTTAAAATTGATAAGATTTAGGTGCGCTTTTACAACGGAGAATCATACGGTTTCTTTATGAGGAGTTAGTTGCACCTATGAATGATATAAATACTACTGCTGAATCATTGATCCTAGTTCCCTATCAAGTAGCACCACCAATAACGCTTGGCCATCCAAATCCCCTTTTGATTCCAAGTGCAACTGACCTTGAATATTCTTTAAGCCCCTAGTGATGGATCGACCTGGTACCTAAAGGTTGGTTTCAAATTTAGATTTATGGCTTATATTGGTTCACCTTCAATAGCTCTTGGGTGATTTTGAAATCTTAGGATACGATGATGTATATATATTATGATTGATATCGCGAAGGTAAAGGGACTCTAAACCGCAACGTTAGCTTGGTAGGATAGGGGTATAGTTGATGTCGATTCATCATTTTTAACATCAATAATTCAAAACCAAACGTGAAACTTTGTTTTGATTCCGATTCTTTATGCAATATGGATAGATTTACGAATTTAAAGACTAAACGAAAAAATGTACGATGTATGACGTTTCACGTGGTCAATTAATTAATTTATTGACCGAAATATATGATTAAATTAGGCAGGATTGTAGAAAAAGAAATGGTTGAATCAAAATAATTCCTTCTTAATTTGCAATTTTGTTAGAGGGTACTATGAATGTTCTACCATGTTCCATTTACACACTAAAGGAGTGATACAAGATATAAGGTGTGCAGTTAAGCCAACAATTCTATTTGCAAATAAGGGGTTTCCAAGTGCTAGCCCAAGTACTTATAACATCTCAGGTGGTAGTTGCTAACTTACTAGGTTCAGTCGATATAGTCGTTCAGAATCATTGATCCTATTTCCCTATCGTGCAGCAGCACCTGTTAAAAACAAAGAGAAGAATTCTCAATTTATCCTAAGATCCGCTTTTGTCCGATCCATGTCATAGATCTGATAAAAGCCAGACTAACCAATCAAGTACCTCGTATTTTACTGTGGAGGAACTTTCAGCAATTTATTGCTTATTGCTTTATTGTGTATTTTACCTACTTGATAGCTTAATCTTGGCTTTTATGGAGGCACTTTCAACAATATAATTCTGTAGTGTAATTCAAATATAATAAATATTAATATCGTACACATATTTCGCTTGCTCTTTTTTTCTTTGTACACTATATCATACATATCATCAATAAATATATTTATATAAATCATGTTCCGCAAGCATTGGAATACGATTCATGGGCTTACCTAATTTTGAATTTAAATCTTAGATATTTAAACCCTTATTTTGTTATTTATTTGGATTCAAAGTTACTCAAAGATGACCTTCTATGGCTAAGCATACTAAACATGATACAACAACAACAATTACTAATTTATCTGCCAATATATTACTGAAAAGTCGAAAACTCAGTGATTCTACAAGGTAAACGCTCACCTGACCTGTTAGAAAAAAATAAATAAGAATAGAGATAGAATAAAAGTAACCCGAAAACTCAGTAATTCTGAATTTTCTGATCTTGACATTCAAATTTGCCAAATTTGTTTGTTTACTATAATTTAACAAAAAGCATTAAACGATATATCAAAACGATGCATGAAGTGTGGAGTTGTTAGTGCATTCCAAGTATGTCTGTCCAGTAGGAGTGAAGTGTGGAGTTGATATAATTTAAAGATTGAGAAGAGGTAGGGCCAAAGCAGTGAAAGAACGTAACTTTTCAAGTTTCTAGGATTACCAAAAGGTATTATCAAATAAAACTGCTAATGCCATGACGTAAATTGTTGAAAGCGCCTCCATAAAAGCCAAACTAAGCAATGAAGTACCTTGTATTTTATGCCTAGCCTAACCTACATGATTTTTAATTGTCTTAATCATTATCTCACATCAGTTCAAATGAAATGATTCATTAAAGAGGAATCATGCCATATCGAGATTTGATCATTGATTGATACAATTTTTATTTTGGTTAATTGTTGAATAGGGTAGAATGAAATAACAATGGTTTTGGACAGATAGTCGGTGTGGAAGTAAACCAACATTTCTATTGGCAAATAGGAGGTTTACAAGTGTTGACAGAAGGCTAGAATTTCTTCGAATATGTTGTAGAATTCATTTAAGACATGAGCGGAACTTAAAATTGATAAGATTTAGGTGCGCTTTTACAACGGAGAATCATACGGTTTCTTTATGAGGAGTTAGTTGCACCTATGAATGATATAAATACTACTGCTGAATCATTGATCCTAGTTCCCTATCAAGTAGCACCACCAATAACGCTTGGCCATCCAAATTCCCTTTTGATTCCAAGTGCAACTGACCTTGAATATTCTTTAAGCCCCTAGTGATGGATCGACCTGGTACCCAAAGGTTGGTTTCAAATTTAGATTTATGGCTTATATTGGTTGACCTTCACTAGCTCTTGGGTGATTTTGAAATCTTAGGATACAATGATGTATATATATTATGATTGATATCGCGAAGGTAAAGGGACTCTAAACCGCAACGTTAGCTTGGTAGGATAGGGGTATAGTTGACGTCGATTCATCTTTTTTAACATCAATAATTCAAAACCAAACGTAAAACTTTGTTTTCATTCCGATTCTTTATGCAATATGGATAGATTTACGAATTTAAAGACTAAACGAAAAAATTTACGATGTATGACATTTCACGTGGTCAATTAATTAATTTATTGACCGAAATATATGATTAAATTAGGCAGGATTGTAGAAAAAGAAATGGTTGAATCAAAATAATTCCTTCTTAATTTGCAATTTTGTTAGAGGGTACTATGAATGCTTTACCATGTTCCATTTACACACTAAAGGAGTGATACAAGATATAAGGTGTGCAGTTAAGCCAACATTTCTATTTGCAAATAAGGGGTTTCCAAGTGCAAGCCCAAGTACTTATAACATCTCAGGTGGTAGTTGCTAACTTACTAGGTTAAGTCGATATAGTCGTTCAGAATCATTGATCATATTTCCCTATCGAGCAGCAGCACCTGTTAAAAACAAAGAGAAGAATTCTCAATTTATCCTAAGATCCGCTTTTGTCCGATCCATGTCATAGATCTGATAAAAGCCAGACTAACCAATAAAGTACCTCGTATTTTACTGTGGAGGCACTTTCTGCAATTTATTGCTTATTGCTTTATTGTGTATTTTACCTACTTGATAGCTTAATCTTGGCTTTTATTGGGGCACTTTCAACAATATATTTCTGTAGTGTAATTCAAATATAATAAATATTAATATCGTACACATATTTCGCTTGCTCTTTTTTTCTTTGTACACTATATCATACATATCATCAATAAATATATTTATATCAATCATGTTCCGCAAGCATTGGAATACGATTCATGGGCTTACCTAATTTTGAATTTAAATCTAAGATATTTAAAGCCTTATTTTGTTATTTATTAGGATTCAAAGTTACTCAAAGATGACCTTCTATGGCTAAGCATACTAAACATGATACAACAACAAAAATTACTAATTTATCTGCCAATATATTACTGAAAAGTCGAAAACTCGGTGATTCTACAAGGTAAACGCTCACCTGACCTGTTAGAAAAAAATAAATAGGAATAGAGATATAATAAAAGTAACCTGAAAACTCAGTGATTCTGAATTTTCTGATCTTGACATTCAAATTTGCCAAATTTGTTTGTTTACTATAATTTAACAAAAAGCATTAAACGATATATCAAAACGATGCATGAAGTGTGGAGTTGTTAGTGCATTCCAAGTATGTCTGTCCAGTAGGAGTGAAGTGTGGAGTTGATATAATTTAAAGATTGAGAAGAGGTAGGGCCAAAGCAGTAAAAGAACGTAACTTTTCAAGTTTCTAGGATTACAAAAAGGTATTATCAAATAAAACTGCTAATGCCATGACGTAAATTGTTGAAAGCGCCTCCATAAAAGCCAAACTAAGCAATGAAGTACCTTGTATTTTATGCCTAACCTAACCTACATGATTTTTAATTGTCTTAATCATTATCTCACATCAGTTCAAATGAAATGATTCATTAAAGAGGAATCATGCCATATCGAGATTTGATCATTGATTGATACAATTTTTATTTTGGTTAATTGTTGAATAGGCTAGAATGAAATAACAATGGTTTTGGAGAGATAGTCGGTGTGGAAGTAAACCAACATTTCTATTGGCAAATAGGAGGTTTACAAGTGTTGACAGAGGCTAGAATTTCTTCGAATATGTTGTAGAATTCATTTAAGACATGAGCGAAACTTAAAATTGATAAGATTTAGGTGCGCTTTTACAACGGAGAATCATACGGTTTCTTTATGAGGAGTTAGTTGCACCTATGAATGATATAAATACTACTGTTGAATCATTGATCCTAGTTCCCTATCAAGTAGCACCACCTATAACGCTTGGCCATCCAAATTCCCTTTTGATTCCAAGTGCAACTGACCTTGAATATTCTTTAAGCCCCTAGTGATGGATCGACGTGGTACCTAATGGTTGGTTTCAAATTTAGATTTATAGCTTATATTGGTTGACCTTCAATAGCTCTTGGGTGATTTTGAAATCTTAGGATACAATGATGTATATATATTATGATTGATATCGCGAAGGTAAAAGGACTCTAAACCGCAACGTTAGCTTGGTAGGATAGGGGTATAGTTGATGTCGATTCATCATTTTTAACATCAATAATTCAAAACCAAACGTGAAACTTTATTTTCATTCCGATTCTTTATGCAATATGGATAGATTTACGAATTTAAAGACTAAACGAAAAAATTTACGATGTATGACGTTTCACGTGGTCAATTAATTAATTTATTGACCGAAATATATGATTAAATTAGGCAGGATTGTAGAAAAAGAAATGGTTGAATCAAAATAATTCCTTCTTAATTTGCAATTTTGTTAGAGGGTACTATGAATGTTCTACCATGTTCCATTTACACACTAAAGGAGTGATACAAGATATAAGGTGTGCAGTTAAGCCAACAATTCTATTTGCAAATAAGGGGTTTCCAAGTGCTAGCCCAAGTACTTATAACATCTCAGGTGGTAGTTGCTAACTTACTAGGTTCAGTCGATATAGTCGTTCAGAATCATTGATCCTATTTCCCTATCGTGCAGCAGCACCTGTTAAAAACAAAGAGAAGAATTCTCAATTTATCCTAAGATCCGCTTTTGTCCGATCCATGTCATAGATCTGATAAAAGCCAGACTAACCAATCAAGTACCTCGTATTTTACTGTGGAGGAACTTTCAGCAATTTATTGCTTATTGCTTTATTGTGTATTTTACCTACTTGATAGCTTAATCTTGGCTTTTATGGAGGCACTTTCAACAATATAATTCTGTAGTGTAATTCAAATATAATAAATATTAATATCGTACACATATTTCGCTTGCTCTTTTTTTCTTTGTACACTATATCATACATATCATCAATAAATATATTTATATAAATCATGTTCCGCAAGCATTGGAATACGATTCATGGGCTTACCTAATTTTGAATTTAAATCTTAGATATTTAAACCCTTATTTTGTTATTTATTTGGATTCAAAGTTACTCAAAGATGACCTTCTATGGCTAAGCATACTAAACATGATACAACAACAACAATTACTAATTTATCTGCCAATATATTACTGAAAAGTCGAAAACTCAGTGATTCTACAAGGTAAACGCTCACCTGACCTGTTAGAAAAAAATAAATAAGAATAGAGATAGAATAAAAGTAACCCGAAAACTCAGTAATTCTGAATTTTCTGATCTTGACATTCAAATTTGCCAAATTTGTTTGTTTACTATAATTTAACAAAAAGCATTAAACGATATATCAAAACGATGCATGAAGTGTGGAGTTGTTAGTGCATTCCAAGTATGTCTGTCCAGTAGGAGTGAAGTGTGGAGTTGATATAATTTAAAGATTGAGAAGAGGTAGGGCCAAAGCAGTGAAAGAACGTAACTTTTCAAGTTTCTTGGATTACCAAAAGGTATTATCAAATAAAACTGCTAATGCCATGACGTAAATTGTTGAAAGCGCCTCCATAAAAGCCAAACTAAGCAATGAAGTACCTTGTATTTTATGCCTAGCCTAACCTACATGATTTTTAATTGTCTTAATCATTATCTCACATCAGTTCAAATGAAATGATTCATTAAAGAGGAATCATGCCATATCGAGATTTGATCATTGATTGATACAATTTTTATTTTGGTTAATTGTTGAATAGGGTAGAATGAAATAACAATGGTTTTGGACAGATAGTCGGTGTGGAAGTAAACCAACATTTCTATTGGCAAATAGGAGGTTTACAAGTGTTGACAGAAGGCTAGAATTTCTTCGAATATGTTGTAGAATTCATTTAAGACATGAGCGGAACTTAAAATTGATAAGATTTAGGTGCGCTTTTACAACGGAGAATCATACGGTTTCTTTATGAGGAGTTAGTTGCACCTATGAATGATATAAATACTACTGCTGAATCATTGATCCTAGTTCCCTATCAAGTAGCACCACCAATAACGCTTGGCCATCCAAATTCCCTTTTGATTCCAAGTGCAACTGACCTTGAATATTCTTTAAGCCCCTAGTGATGGATCGACCTGGTACCCAAAGGTTGGTTTCAAATTTAGATTTATGGCTTATATTGGTTGACCTTCACTAGCTCTTGGGTGATTTTGAAATCTTAGGATACAATGATGTATATATATTATGATTGATATCGCGAAGGTAAAGGGACTCTAAACCGCAACGTTAGCTTGGTAGGATAGGGGTATAGTTGACGTCGATTCATCATTTTTAACATCAATAATTCAAAACCAAACGTGAAACTTTGTTTTCATTCCGATTCTTTATGCAATATGGATAGATTTACGAATTTAAAGACTAAACGAAAAAATTTACGATGTATGACATTTCACGTGGTCAATTAATTAATTTATTGACCGAAATATATGATTAAATTAGGCAGGATTGTAGAAAAAGAAATTGTTGAATCAAAATAATTCCTTCTTAATTTGCAATTTTGTTAGAGGGTACTATGAATGTTCTACCATGTTCTATTTACACACTAAAGGAGTGATACAAGATATATGGTGTGCAGTTAAGCCAACATTTCTATTTGCAAATAAGGGGTTTCCAAGTGCAAGCCCAAGTACTTATAACATCTCAGGTGGTAGTTGCTAACTTACTAGGTTCAGTCGATATAGTCGTTCAGAATCATTGATCCTATTTCCCTATCGAGCAGCAGCACCTGTTAAAAACAAAGAGAAGAATTCTCAATTTATCCTAAGATCCGCTTTTGTCCGATCCATGTCATAGATCTGATAAAAGCCAGACTAACCAATCAAGTACCTCGTATTTTACTGTGGAGGCACTTTCAGCAATTTATTGCTTATTGCTTTATTGTGTATTTTACCTACTTGATAGCTTAATCTTGGCTTTTATAGAGGCACTTTCAACAATATATTTCTGTAGTGTAATTCAAATATAATAAATATTAATATCGTACACATATTTCGCTTGCTCTTTTTTTCTTTGTACACTATATCATACATATCATCAATAAATATATTTATATAAATCATGTTCCGCAAGCATTGGAATACGATTCATGGGCTTACCTAATTTTGAATTTAAATCTTAGATATTTAAAGCCTTATTTTGTTATTTATTTGGATTCAAAGTTACTCAAAGATGACCTTCTATGGCTAAGCATACTAAACATGATACAACAACAACAATTACTAATTTATCTGCCAATATATTACTGAAAAGTCAAAAACTCAGTGATTCTACAAGGTAAACGCTCACCTGACCTGTTAGAAAAAAATAAATAGGAATAGAGATAGAATAAAAGTAACCCGAAAACTCAGTGATTCTGAATTTTCTGATCTTGACATTCAAATTTGCCAAATTTGTTTGTTTACTATAATTTAACAAAAAGCATTAAACGATATATCAAAACGATGCATGAAGTGTGGAGTTGTTAGTGCATTCCAAGTATGTCTGTCCAGTAGGAGTGAAGTGTGGAGTTGATATAATTTAAAGATTGAGAAGAGGTAGGGCCAAAGCAGTAAAAGAACGTAACTTTTCAAGTTTCTAGGATTACAAAAAGGTATTATCAAATAAAACTGCCAATGCCATGACGTAAATTGTTGAAAGCGCCTCCGTAAAAGCCAAACTAAGCAATGAAGTACCTTGTATTTTATGTCTAACCTAACCTACATGATTTTTAATTGTCTTAATCATTATCTCACATCAGTTCAAATGAAATGATTCATTAAAGAGGAATCATGCCATATCGAGATTTGATCATTGATTGATACAATTTTTATTTTGGTTAATCGTTGAATAGGCTAGAATGAAATAACAATGGTTTTGGAGAGATAGTCGGTGTGGAAGTAAACCAACATTTCTATTGGCAAATAGGAGGTTTACAAGTGTTGACAGACGGCTAGAATTTCTTCGAATATATTGTAGAATTCATTTAAGACAAGAGCGAAACTTAAAATTGATAAGATTTAGGTGCGCTTTTACAACGGAGAATCATACGGTTTCTTTATGAGGACTTAGTTGCACCTATGAATGATATAAATACTTCTAATGAATCATTGATCCTAGTTCCCTATCAAGTAGCACCACCAATAACGCTTGGCCATCCAAATTCCCTTTTGATTCCAAGTGCAACTGACCTTGAATATTCTTTAAGCCCCTAGTGA
The DNA here is from genome assembly GCF_984573655.1 of Nuphar pumila. Lineage (NCBI taxonomy): Eukaryota > Viridiplantae > Streptophyta > Magnoliopsida > Nymphaeales > Nymphaeaceae > Nuphar > Nuphar pumila. The sequence continues at coordinate 61,552,158 of NC_143263.1, forward strand.
TGGATCGACCTGGTACCTAAAGGTTGGTTTCAAATTTAGATTTATGGCTTATATTGGTTGACCTTCAATAGCTCTTCGGTGATTTTGAAATCTTAGGATACAATGATGTATATATATTATGATTGATATCGCGAAGGTAAAGGGACTCTAAACCGCAACGTAGCTTGGTAGGATAGGGGTATAGTTGACGTCGATTCATCATTTTTAACATCAATAATTCAAAACCAAACGTGAAACTTTGTTTTCATTCCGATTCTTTATGCAATATGGATAGATTTACGAATTTAAAGACTAAACGAAAAAATTTACGATGTATGACATTTCACGTGGTCAATTAATTAATTTATTGACCGAAATATATGATTAAATTAGGCAGGATTGTAGAAAAAGAAATTGTTGAATCAAAATAATTCCTTCTTAATTTGCAATTTTGTTAGAGGGTACTATGAATGTTCTACCATGTTCTATTTACACACTAAAGGAGTGATACAAGATATATGGTGTGCAGTTAAGCCAACATTTCTATTTGCAAATAAGGGGTTTCCAAGTGCTAGCCCAAGTACTTATAACATCTCAGGTGGTAGTTGCTAACTTACTAGGTTCAGTCGATATAGTCGTTCAGAATCATTGATCCTATTTCCCTATCGTGCAGCAGCACCTGTTAAAAACAAAGAGAAGAATTCTCAATTTATCCTAAGATCTGCTTTTGTCCGATCCATGTCACAGATCTGATAAAAGCCAGACTAACCAATCAAGTACCTCGTATTTTACTGTGGAGGCACTTTCAGCAATTTATTGCTTATTGCTTTATTGTGTATTTTACCTACTTGATAGCTTAATCTTGGCTTTTATGGAGGCACTTTCAACAATATATTTCTGTAGTGTAATTCAAATATAATAAATATTAATATCGTACACATATTTCGCTTGCTCTTTTTTTCTTTGTACACTATATCATACATATCATCAATAAATATATTTATATAAATCATGTTCCGCAAGCATTGGAATACGATTCATGGGCTTACCTAATTTTGAATTTAAATCTTAGATATTTAAAGCCTTATTTTGTTATTTATTTGGATTCAAAGTTACTCAAAGATGACCTTCTATGGCTAAGCATACTAAACATGATACAACAACAACAATTACTAATTTATCTGCCAATATATTACTGAAAAGTCGAAAACTCAGTGATTCTACAAGGTAAACGCTCACCTGACCTGTTAGAAAAAAATAAATAAGAATAGAGATAGAATAAAAGTAACCCGAAAACTCAGTGATTCTGAATTTTCTGATCTTGACATTCAACTTTGCCAAATTTGTTTGTTTACTATAATATAACAAAAAGCATTAAACGATATATCAAAACGATGCATGAAGTGTGGAGTTGTTAGTGCATTCCAAGTATGTCTGTCCAGTAGGAGTGAAGTGTGGAGTTGATATAATTTAAAGATTGAGAAAAGGTAGGGCCAAAGCAGTAAAAGAACGTAACTTTTCAAGTTTCTAGGATTACAAAAAGGTATTATCAAATAAAACTGCTAATGCCATGACGTAAATTGTTGAAAGCGCCTCCATAAAAGCCAAACTAAGCAATGAAGTACCTTGTATTTAATGCCTAACCTTACCTACATGATTTTTAATTGTCTTAATCATTATCTCACATCAGTTCAAATTAAATGATTCATTAAAGAGGAATCATGCCATATCGAGATTTGATCATTGATTGATACAATTTTTATTTTGGTTAATTGTTAAATAGGCTAGAATGAAATAACAATGGTTTTGGAGAGATAGTCGGTGTGGAAGTAAACCAACATTTCTATTGGCAAATAGGAGGTTTACAAGTGTTGACAGACGGCTAGAATTTCTTCGAATATGTTGTAGAATTCATTTAAGACATGAGCGAAACTTAAAATTGATAAGATTTAGGTGCGATTTTACAACGGAGAATCATACAGTGTCTTTATGAGGAGTTAGTTGCACCTATGAATGATATAAATACTACTGCTGAATCATTGATCCTAGTTCCCTATCAAGTAGCACCACCAATAACGCTTGGCCATCCAAATTCCCTTTTGATTCCAAGTTCAACTGACCTTGAATATTCTTTAAGCCCCTAGTGATGGATCGACCTGGTACCTAAAGGTTGGTTTCAAATTTAGATTTATGGCTTATATTGGTTGACCTTCAATAGCTCTTGGGTGATTTTGAAATCTTAGGATACAATGATGTATATATATTATGATTGATATCGCGAAGGTAAAGGGACTCTAAACCGCAACGTTAGCTTGGTAGGATAAGGGTATAGTTGACGTCGATTCATCATTTTTAACATCAATAATTCAAAACCAAACTTGAAACTTTGTTTTCATTCCGATTCTTTATGCAATATGGATAGATTTACGAATTTAAAGACTAAACGAAAAAATTTACGATGTATGACATGTCACGTGGTCAATTAATTAATTTATTGACCGAAATATATGATTAAATTAGGCAGGATTGTAGAAAAAGAAATGGTTGAATCAAAATAATTCCTTCTTAATTTGCAATTTTGTTAGAGGGTACTATGAATGTTCTACCATGTTCCATTTACACACTAAAGGAGTGATACAAGATATAAGGTGTGCAGTTAATCCAACATTTCTATTTGCAAATAAGGGGTTTCCAAGTGCAAGCCCAAGTACTTATAACATATCAGGTGGTAGTTGCTAACTTACTAGGTTCAGTCGATATAGTCGTTCAGAATCATTGATCCTATTTCCCTATCGAGCAGCAGCACCTGTTAAAAACAAAGAGAAGAATTCTCAATTTATCCTAAGATCCGCTTTTGTCCGATCCATGTCATAGATCTGATGAAAGCCAGACTAACCAATCAAGTACCTCGTATTTTACTGTGGAGGCACTTTCAGCAATTTATTGCTTATTGCTTTATTGTGTATTTTACCTACTTGATAGCTTAATCTTGGCTTTTATGGAGGCACTTTCAACAATATATTTCTGTAGTGTAATTTAAAAATAATAAATATTAATATCGTACACATATTTCGCTTGCTCTTTTTTTCTTTGTACACTATATCATACATATCATCAATAAATATATTTATATAAATCATGTTCCGCAAGCATTGAAATGCGATTCATGGGCTTACCTAATTTTGAATTTAAATCTTAGATATTTAAAGCCTTATTTTGTTATTTATTTGGATTCAAAGTTACTCAAAGATGACCTTCTATGGCTAAGCATACTAAACATGATACAACAACAACAATTACTAATTTATCGGCCAATATATTACTGAAAAGTCGAAAACTCAGTGATTCTACAAGGTAAACGCTCACCTGACCTGTTAGAAAAAAATAAATAGGAATAGAGATAGAATAAAAGTAACCTGAAAACTCAGTGATTCTGAATTTTCTGATCTTGACATTCAAATTTGCCAAATTTGTTTGTTTACTATAATTTAACAAAAAGCATTAAACGATATATCAAAACGATGCATGAAGTGTGGAGTTGTTAGTGCATTCCAAGTATGTCTGTCCAGTAGGAGTGAAGTGTGGAGTTGATATAATTTAAAGATTGAGAAGAGGTAGGGCCAAAGCAGTAAAAGAACGTAACTTTTCAAGTTTCTAGGATTACAAAAAGGTATTATCAAATAAAACTGCTAATGCCATGACGTAAATTGTTGAAAGCGCCTCCATAAAAGCCAAACTAAGCAATGAAGTACCATGTATTTTATGCCTAACCTAACCTACATGATTTTTAATTGTCTTAATCATTATCTCACATCAGTTCAAATGAAATGATTCATTAAAGAGGAATCATGCCATATCGAGATTTGATCATTGATTGATACAATTTTTATTTTGGTTAATTGTTGAATAGGCTAGAATGAAATAACAATGGTTTTGGAGAGATAGTCGGTGTGGAAGTAAACCAACATTTCTATTGGCAAATAGGAGGTTTACAAGTGTTGACAGACGGCTAGAATTTCTTCGAATATGTTGTAGAATTCATTTAAGACATGAGCGAAACTTAAAATTGATAAGATTTAGGTGCGCTTTTACAACGGAGAATCATACGGTTTCTTTATGAGGAGTTAGTTGCACCTATGAATGATATAAATACTACTGCTGAATCATTGATCCTAGTTCCCTATCAAGTAGCACCACCAATAACGCTTGGCCATCCAAATTCCCTTTTGATTCCAAGTGCAACTGACCTTGAATATTCTTTAAGCCCCTAGTGATGGATCGACCTGGTACCTAAAGGTTGGTTTCAAATTTAGATTTATGGCTTATATTGGTTGACCTTCAATAGCTCTTGGGTGATTTTGAAATCTTAGGATACAATGATGTATATATATTATGATTGATATCGCGAAGGTAAAGGGACTCTAAACCGCAACGTTAGCTTGGTAGGATAGGGGTATAGTTGACGTCGATTCATCATTTTTAACATCAATAATTCAAAACCAAACGTGAAACTTTGTTTTCATTCCGATTCTTTATGCAATATGGATAGTTTTACAAATTTAAAGACTAAACAAAAAAATTTACGATGTATGACATTTCACGTGGTGAATTAATAAATTTATTGACCGAAATATATGATTAAATTAGGCAGGATTGTAGAAAAAGAAATGGTTGAATCAAAATAATTCCTTCTTAATTTGCAATTTTGTTAGAGGGTACTATGAATGTTCTACCATGTTCCATTTACACACTAAAGGAGTGATACAAGTTATAAGGTGTGCAGTTAAGCCAACATTTCTATTTGCAAATAAGGGGTTTCCAAGTGCAAGCCCAAGTACTTATAACATCTCAGGTGGTAGTTGCTAACTTACTAGGTTCAGTCGATATAGTCGTTCAGAATCATTGATCCTATTTCCCTATCGAGCAGCAGCACCTGTTAAAAACAAAGAGAAGAATTCTCAATTTATCCTAAGATCCGCTTTTGTCCGATCCATGTCATAGATCTGATAAAAGCCAGACTAACCAATCAAGTACCTCGTATTTTACTGTGGAGGCACTTTCAGCAATTTATTGCTTATTGCTTTATTGTGTATTTTACCTACTTGATAGCTTAATCTGGCTTTTATGGAGGCACTTTCAACAATATGTTTCTGTAGTGTAATTCAAATATAATAAATATTAATATCGTACACATATTTCGCTTGCTCTTTTTTTCTTTGTACACTATATCATACATATTATGAATAAATATATTTATATAAATCATGTTCCGCAAGCATTGGAATACGATTCATGGGCTTACCTAATTTTGAATTTAAATCTTAGATATTTAGAGCCTTATTTTGTTATTTATTTGGATTCAAAGTTACTCAAAGATGACCTTCTATGGCTAAGCATACTAAACATGATACAACAACAACAATTACTAATTTATCTGCCAATATATTACTGAAAAGTCGAAAACTCAGTGATTCTACAAGGTAAACGCTCACCTGACCTGTTAGAAAAAAATAAATAGGAATAGAGATAGAATAAAAGTAACCCGAAAACTCAGTGATTCTGAATTTTCTGATCTTGACATTCAAATTTCCCAAATTTGTTTGTTTACTATAATTTAACAAAAAGCATTAAACGATATATCAAAACGATGCATGAAGTGTGGAGTTGTTAGTGCATTCCAAGTATTTCTGTCCAGTAGGAGTGAAGTGTGGAGATGATATAATTTAAAGATTGAGAAGAGGTAGGGCCAAAGCAGTAAAAGAATGTAACTTTTCAAGTTTCTAGGATTACAAAAAGGTATTATCAAATAAAACTGCTAATGCGATGACGTAAATTGTTGAAAGCGCCTCCATAAAAGCCAAACTAAGCAATGAAGTACCTTGTATTTTATGCCTAACCTAACCTACATGATTTTTAATTGTCTTAATCATTATCTCACATCAGTTCAAATGAAATGATTCATTAAAGAGGAATCATGCCATATCGAGATTTGATCATTGATTGATACAATTTTTATTTTGGTTAATTGTTGAATAGGCTAGAATGAAATAACAATGGTTTTGGAGAGATAGTCGGTGTGGAAGTAAACCAACATTTCTATTGGCAAATAGGAGGTTTACAAGTGTTGACAGACGGCTAGAATTTCTTCGAATATGTTGTAGAATTCATTTAAGACATGAGCGAAACTTAAAATTGATAAGATTTAGGTGCGCTTTTACAATGGAGAATCATACGGTTTCTTTATGAGGAGTTAGTTGCACCTATGAATGATATAAATACTACTGCTGAATCATTGATCCTAGTTCCCTATCAAGTAGCACCACCAACAACGCTTGGCCATCCAAATTCCCTTTTGATTCCAAGTGCAACTGACCTTGAATATTCTTTAAGCCCCTAGTGATGGATCGACCTGGTACCTAAAGGTTGGTTTCAAATTTAGATTTATGGCTTATATTGGTTGACCTTCAATAGCTCTTGGGTGATTTTGAAATCTTAGGATACAATGATGTATATATATTATCATTGATATCGCGAAGGTAAAGGGACTCTAAACCGCAACGTTAACTTGGTAGGATAGGGGTATAGTTGACGTCGATTCATCATTTTTAACATCAATAATTCAAAACCAAACGTGAAACTTTGTTTTCATTTTGATTCTTTATGCAATATGGATAGATTTACGAATTTATAGACTAAACGAAAAAATTTACGATGTATGACATTTCACGTGGTCAATTAATTAATTTATTGACCGAAATATATGATTAAATTAGGCAGGATTGTAGAAAAAGAAATGGTTGAATCAAAATAATTCCTTCTTAATTTGCAATTTTGTTAGAGGGTACTATGAATGTTCTACCATGTTCCATTTACACACTAAAGGAGTGATACAAGATATAAGGTGTGCAGTTAAGCCAACATTTCTATTTGCAAATAAGGGGTTTCCAAGTGCAAGCCCAAGTACTTATAACATCTCAGGTGGTAGTTGCTAACTTACTAGGTTCAGTCGATATAGTCGTTCAGAATCATTGATCCTATTTCCCTATCGAGCAGCAGCACCTGTTAAAAACAAAGAGAAGAATTCTCAATTTATCCTAAGATCCGCTTTTGTCTGATCCATGTCATAGATCTGATAAAAGCCAGAATAACCAATCAGGTACCTCGTATTTTACTGTGGAGGCACTTTCAGCAATTTATTGCTTATTGCTTTATTGTGTATTTTACCTACTTGATAGCTTAATCTGGCTTTTATGGAGGCACTTTCAACAATATATTTCTGTAGTGTAATTTAAATATAATAAATATTAATATCGTACACATATTTCGCTTGCTCTTTTTTTCTTTGTACACTATATCATACATATCATCAATAAATATATTTATATAAATCATGTTCCGCAAGCATTGGAATGCGATTCATGGGCTTACCTAATTTTGAATTTAAATCTTAGATATTTAAAGCCATTTTTTGTTATTTATTTGGATTCAAAGTTGCTCAAAGATGACCTTCTATGGCTAAGCATACTAAACATGATACAACAACAACAATTACTAATTTATCTGCCAATATATTACTGAAAAGTCGAAAACTCAGTGATTCTACAAGGTAAACGCTCACCTGACCTGTTAGAAAAAAATAAATAGGAATAGAGATAGAATAAAAGTAACCCGAAAACTCAGTGATTCTGAATTTTCTGATCTTGACATTCAAATTTGCCAAATTTGTTTGTTTACTATAATTTAACAAAAAGCATTAAACGATATATCAAAACGATGCATGAAGTGTGGAGTTGTTAGTGCATTCCAAGTATGTCTGTCCAGTAGGAGTGAAGTGTGGAGTTGATATAATTTAAAGATTGAGAAGAGGTAGGGCCAAAGCAGTAAAAGAACGTAACTTTTCAAGTTTCTAGGATTACAAAAAGGTATTATCAAATAAAACTGCTAATGCCATGACGTAAATTGTTGAAAGCGCCTCCATAAAAGCCAAACTAAGCAATGAAGTACCTTGTATTTTATGCCTAACCTAACCTACATGATTTTTAATTGTCTTAATCATTATCTCACATCAGTTCAAATGAAATGATTCATTAAAGAGGAATCATGCCATATCGAGATTTGATCATTGATTAATACAATTTTTATTTTGGTTAATTGTTGAATAGGCTAGAATGAAATAACAATGGTTTTGGAGAGATAGTCGGTGTGGAAGTAAACCAACATTTCTATTGGCAAATAGGAGGTTTACAAGTGTTGACAGACGGCTAGAATTTCTTCGAATATGTTGTAGAATTCATTTAAGACATGAGCGAAAATTAAAATTGATAAGATTTAGGTGCGCTTTTACAACGGAGAATCATACGGTATCTTTATAAGGAGTTAGTTGCACCTATGAATGATATAAATACTACTGCTGAATCATTGATCCTAGTTCCCTATCAAGTAGCACCACCAATAACGCTTGGCCATCCAAATTCCCTTTTGATTCCAAGTGCAACTGACCTTGAATATTCTTTAAGCCCCTAGTGATGGATCGACCTGGTACCTAAAGGTTGGTTTCTAATTTAGATTTATGGCTTATATTGGTTGACCTTCAATAGCTCTTGGGTGATTTTGAAATCTTAGGATACAATGATGTATATATATTATGATTGATATCGCGAAGGTAAAGGGACTCTAAACCGCAACGTTAGCTTGGTAGGATAGGGGTATAGTTGACGTCGATTCATCATTTTTAACATCAATAATTCAAAACCAAACGTGAAACTTTGTTTTCATTCCGATTCTTTATGCAATATGGATAGTTTTACGAATTTAAAGACTAAACGAAAAAATTTACGATGTATGACATTTCACGTGGTGAATTAATTAATTTATTGACCGAAATATATGATTAAATTAGGCAGGATTGTAGAAAAAGAAATGGTTGAATCAAAATAATTCCTTCTTAATTTGCAATTTTGTTAGAGGGTACTATGAATGTTCTACCATGTTCCATTTACACACTAAAGGAGTGATACAAGATATAAGGTGTGCAGTTAAGCCAACATTTCTATTTGCAAATAAGGGGTTTCCATGTGCAAGCCCAAGTACTTATAACATCTCAGGTGGTAGTTGCTAACTTACTAGGTTCAGTCGATATAGTCGTTCAGAATCATTGATCCTATTTCCCTATCGAGCAGCAGCACCTGTTAAAAACAAAGAGAAGAATTCTCAATTTATCCTAAGATCCGCTTTTGTCCGATCCATGTCATAGATCTGATAAAAGCCAGACTAACCAATCAAGTACCTCGTATTTTACTGTGGAGGCACTTTCAGCAATTTATTGCTTATTGCTTTATTGTGTATTTTACCTACTTGATAGCTTAATCTGGCTTTTATGGAGGCACTTTCAACAATATATTTCTGTAGTGTAATTCAAATATAATAAATATTAATATCGTACACATATTTCGCTTGCTCTTTTTTTCTTTGTACACTATATCATACATATTATCAATAAATATATTTATATAAATCATGTTCCGCAAGCATTGGAATACGATTCATGGGCTTACCTAATTTTGAATTTAAATCTTAGATATTTAGAGCCTTATTTTGTTATTTATTTGGATTCAAAGTTACTCAAAGATGACCTTCTATGGCTAAGCATACTAAACATGATACAACAACAACAATTACTAATTTATCTGCCAATATATTACTGAAAAGTCGAAAACTCAGTGATTCTACAAGGTAAACGCTCACCTGACCTGTTAGAAAAAAATAAATAGGAATAGAGATAGAATAAAAGTAACCCGAAAACTCAGTGATTCTGAATTTTCTGATCTTGACATTCAAATTTGCCAAATTTGTTTGTTTACTATAATTTAACAAAAAGCATTAAACGATATATCAAAACGATGCATGAAGTGTGGAGTTGTTAGTGCATTCCAAGTATGTCTGTCCAGTAGGAGTGAAGTGTGGAGTTGATATAATTTAAAGATTGAGAAGAGGTAGGGTCAAAGCAGATAAAGAATGTAACTTTTCAAGTTTCTAGGATTACAAAAAGGTATTATGAAATAAAACTGCTAATGCCATGACGTAAATTGTTGAAAGCGCCTCCATAAAAGCCAAACTAAGCAATGAAGTACCTTGTATTTTATGCCTAACCTAACCTACATGATTTTTAATTGTCTTAATCATTATCTGACATCAGTTCAAATGAAATGATTCATTAAAGAGGAATCATGCCATATCGAGATTTGATCATTGATTGATACAATTTTTATTTTGGTTAATTGTTGAATAGGCTAGAATGAAATAACAATGGTTTTGGAGAGATAGTCGGTGTGGAAGTAAACCAACATTTCTATTGGCAAATAGGAGGTTTACAAGTGTTGACAGACGGCTAGAATTTTTTCGAATATGTTGTAGAATTCATTTAAGACATGAGCGAAACTTAAAATTGATAAGATTTAGGTGCGCTTTTACAACGGAGAATCATACGGTTTCTTTATGAGGAGTTAGTTGCACCTATGAATGATATAAATACTACTGCTGAATCATTGATCCTAGTTCCCTATCAAGTAGCACCACCAATAACGCTTGGCCATCCAAATTCCCTTTTGATTCCAAGTGCAACTGACCTTGAATATTCTTTAAGCCCCTAGTGATGGATCGACCTGGTACCTAAAGGTTGGTTTCAAATTTAGATTTATGGCTTATATTGGTTGACCTTCAATAGCTCTTGGGTGATTTTGAAATCTTAGGATACAATGATGTATATATATTATGATTGATATCGCGAAGGTAAAGGGACTCTAAACCGCAACGTTAGCTTGGTAGGATAGGGGTATAGTTGATGTCGATTCATCATTTTTAACATCAATAATTCAAAACCAAACGTGAAACTTTGTTTTCATTCCGATTCTTTATGCAATATGGATAGTTTTACAAATTTAAAGACTAAACGAAAAAATTTACGATGTATGACATTTCACGTGGTCAATTAATTAATTTATTGACCGAAATATATGATTAAATTAGGCAGGATTGTAGAAAAAGAAATGGTTGAATCAAAATAATTCCTTCTTAATTTGCAATTTTGTTAGAGGGTACTATGAATGTTCTACCATGTTCCATTTACACACTAAAGGAGTGATACAAGATATAAGGTGTGCAGTTAAGCCAACATTTCTATTTGCAAATAAGGGGTTTCCAAGTGTAAGCCCAAGTACTTATAACATCTCAGGTGGTAGTTGCTAACTTACTATGTTCAGTCGATATAGTCGTTCAGAATCATTGATCCTATTTCCCTATCGAGCAACAGCACCTGTTAAAAACAAAGAGAAGATTTCTCAATTTATCCTAAGATCCGCTTTTGTCCGATCCATGTCATAGATCTGATAAAAGCCAGACTAACCAATCAAGTACCTCGTATTTTACTGTGGAGGCACTTTCAGCAATTTATTGCTTATTGCTTTATTGTGTATTTTACCTACTTGATAGCTTAATCTGGCTTTTATGTAGGCACTTTCAACAATATATTTCTGTAGTGTAATTCAAATATAATAAATATTAATATCGTACACATATTTCGCTTGCTCTTTTTTTCTTTGTACACTATATCATACATATCATCAACAAATATATTTATATAAATCATGTTCCGCAAGCATTGGAATACGATTCATGGGCTTACCTAATTTTGAATTTAAATCTTAGATATTTAGAGCCTAATTTTGTTATTTATTTGGATTCAAAGTTACTCAAAGATGACCTTCTATGGCTAAGCATACTAAACATGACACAACAACAACAATTACTAATTTATCTGCCAATATATTACTGAAAAGTCGAAAACTCAGTGATTCTACAAGGTAAACGCTCACCTGACCTGTTAGAAAAAAATAAATAGGAATAGAGATAGAATAAAAGTAACCCGAAAACTCAGTGATTCTGAATTTTCTGATCTTGACATTCAAATTTGCCAAATTTGTTTGTTTACTATAATTTAACAAAAAGCATTAAACGATATATCAAAACGATGCATGAAGTGTGGAGTTGTTAGTGCATTCCAAGTATGTCTCTCCAGTAGGAGTGAAGTGTGGAGTTGATATAATTTAAAGATTGAGAAGAGGTAGGGCCAAAACAGTAAAAGAACGTAACTTTTCAAGTTTCTAGTATTACAAAAAGGTATTATCAAATAAAACTGCTAATGCCATGACGTAAATTATCGAAAGCGCCTCAATAACAGCCAAACTAAGCAATGAAGTACCTTGTATTTTATGCCTAACCTAACCTACATGATTTTTAATTGTCTTAATCATTATCTCACATCAGTTCAAATGAAATGATTCATTAAAGAGGAATCATGCCATATCGAGATTTGATCATTGATTGATACAATTTTTATTTTGGTTAATTGTTGAATAGGCTAGAATGAAATAACAATGGTTTTTGAGAGATAGTCGGTGTGGAAGTAAACCAACATTTCTATTGGCAAATAGGAGGTTTACAAGTGTTGACAGACGGCTAGAATTTCTTCGAATATGTTGTAGAATTCATTTAAGACATGAGCGAAACTTAAAATTTATAAGATTTAGGTGCGCTTTTACAACGGAGAATCATACGGTTTCTTATTGAGGAGTTAGTTGCACCTATGAATGATATAAATACTACTGCTGAATCATTGATCCTAGTTCCCTATCAAGTAGCACCACCAATAACGCTTGGCCATCCAAATTCCCTTTTGATTCAAAGTGCAACTGACCTTGAATATTCTTTAAGCCCCTAGTGATGGATCGACCTGGTACCTAAAGGTCGGTTTCAAATTTAGATTTATGGCTTATATTGGTTGACCTTCAATAGCTCTTGGGTGATTTTGAAATCTTAGGATACAATGATGTATATATATTATGATTGATATCGCGAAGGTAAAGGGACTCTAAACCGCAACGTTAGCTTGGTAGGATAGGGGTATAGTTGACGTCGATTCATCATTTTTAACATCAATAATTCAAAACCAAACGTGAAACTTTGTTTTCATTCCGATTCTTTATGCAATATGGATAGATTTACGAATTTAAAGACTAAACGAAAAAATTTACGATGTATGACATTTCACGTGGTCAATTAATTAATTTATTGACCGAAATATATGATTAAATTAGGCAGGATTGTAGAAAAAGAAATGGTTGAATCAAAATAATTCCTTCTTAATTTGCAAACTTGTTAGAGGGTACTATGAATGTTCTACCATGTTCCATTTACACACTAAAGGAGTGATACAAGATATAAGGTGTGCAGTTAAGCCAACATTTCTATTTGCAAATAAGGGGTTTCCAAGTGCAAGCCCAAGTACTTATAACATCTCAGGTGGTAGTTGCTAACTTACTAGGTTCAGTCGATATAGTCGTTCAGAATCATTGATCCTATTTCCCTATCGAGCAGCAGCACCTGTTAAAAACAAAGAGAAGAATTCTCAATTTATCCTAAGATCCGCTTTTGTCCGATCCATGTCATAGATCTGATAAAAGCCAGACTAACCAATCAAGTACCTCATATTTTACTGTGGAGGCACTTTCAGCAATTTATTGCTTATTGCTTTATTGTGTATTTTACCTACTTGATAGCTTAATCTGGCTTTTATGGAGGCACTTTCAACAATATATTTCTGTAGTGTAATTCAAATATAATAAATATTAATATTGTACACATGTTTCGCTTGCTCTTTTTTTCTTTGTACACTATATCATACATATCATCAATAAATATATTTATATAAATCATGTTCCGCAAGCATTGGAATACGATTCATGGGCTTACCTAATTTTGAATTTAAATCTTAGATATTTAGAGCCTTATTTTGTTATTTATTTGGATTCAAAGTTACTCAAAGATGACCTTCTATGGCTAAGCATACTAAACATGATACAACAACAACAATTACTAATTTATCTGCCAATATATTACTGAAAAGTTCAAAACTCAGTGATTCTACAAGGTAAACGCTCACCTGACCTGTTAGAAAAAAATAAATAGGAATAGAGATAGAATAAAAGTAACCCGAAAACTCAGTGATTCTGAATTTTCTGATCTTGACATTCAAATTTGCCAAATTTGTTTGTTTACTATAATTTAACAAAAAGCATTAAACGATATATCAAAATGATGCATGAAGTGTGGAGTTGTTAGTGCATTCCAAGTATGTCTGTTCAGTAGGAGTGAAGTGTGTAGTTGATATAATTTAAAGATTGAGAAGAGGTAGGGCCAAAGCAGTAAAAGAATGTAACTTTTCAAGTTTCTAGGATTACAAAAAGGTATTATCAAATAAAACTGCTAATGCCATGACGTAAATTGTTGAAAGCGGCTCCATAAAAGCCAAACTAAGCAATGAAGTACCTTGTATTTTATGCCTAACCTAACCTACATGATTTTTAATTGTCTTAATCATTATCTCACATCAGTTCAAATGAAATGATTCATTAAAGAGGAATCATGCCATATCGAGATTTGATCATTGATTGATACAATTTTTATTTTGGTTAATTGTTGAATAGGCTAGAATGAAATAACAATGGTTTTGGAGAGATAGTCGATGTGGAAGTAAACCAACATTTCTATTGGCAAATAGGAGGTTTACAAGTGTTGACAGACGGCTAGAATTTCTTCGAATATGTTGTATAATTCATTTAAGACATGAGCGAAACTTAAAATTGATAAGATTTAGGTGCGCTTTTACAACGAAGAATCATACGGTTTCTTTATGAGGAGTTAGTTGCACCTATGAATGATATAAATACTACTGCTGAATCATTGATCCTAGTTCCCTATCAAGTAGCACCACCAATAACGCTTGGCCATCCAAATTCCCTTTTGATTCCAAGTGCAACTGACCTTGAATATTCTTTAAGCCCCTAGTGATGGATCGACCTAGTACCTAAAGGTTGGTTTCAATTTTAGATTTATGGCTTATATTGGTTGACCTTCAATAGATCTTGGGTGATTTTGAAATCTTAGGATACAATGATGTATATATATTATGATTGATATCGCGAAGGTACAGGGACTCTAAACCGCAACGTTAGCTTGGTAGGATAGGGGTATAGTTGACGTCGATTCATCATTTTTAACATCAATAATTCAAAACCAAACGTGAAACTTTGTTTTCATTCTGATTCTTTATGCAATATGGATAGATTTACGAATTTAAAGACTAAACGAAAAAATTTACGATGTATGACATTTCACGTGGTGAATTAATTAATTTATTGACCGAAATATATGATTAAATTAGGCAAAATTGTAGAAAAAGAAATGGTTGAATCAAAATAATTCCTTCTTAATTTGCAATTTTGTTAGAGGGTACTATGAATGTTCTACCATGTTCCATTTACACACTAAAGGAGTGATACAAGATATAAGGTGTGCAGTTAAGCCGACATTTCTATTTGCAAATAAGGGGTTTCCAAGTGCAAGCCCAAGTACTTATAACATCTCAGGTGGTAGTTGCTAACTTACTAGGTTCAGTCGATATAGTCGTTCAGAATCATTGATCCTATTTCCCTATCGAGCAGCAGCACCTGTTAAAAACAAAGAGAAGAATTCTCAATTTATCCTAAGATCCGCTTTTGTCCGATCCATGTCATAGATCTGATAAAAGCCAGACTAACCAATCAAGTACCTCGTATTTTACTGCGGAGGCACTTTCAGCAATTTATTGCTTATTGCTTTATTGTGTATTTTACCTACTTGATAGCTTAATCTGGCTTTTATGGAGGCACTTTCAACAATATATTTCTGTAGTGTAATTCAAATATAATAAATATTAATATCGTACACATATTTCGCTTGCTCTTTTTTTCTTTGTACACTATATCATACATATCATCAATAAATATATTTATATAAATCATGTTCCGCAAGCATTGGAATACGATTCATGGGCTTACCTAATTTTGAATTTAAATCTTAGATATTTAGAGCCTTATTTTGTTATTTATTTGGATTCAAAGTTACTCAAAGATGACCTTCTATGGCTAAGCATACTAAACATGATACAACAACAACAATTACTAATTTATCTGCCAATATATTACTGAAAAGTCGAAAACTCAGTGATTCTACAAGGTAAACGCTCACCTGACCTGTTAGAAAAAAATAAATAGGAATAGAGATAGAATAAAAGTAACCCGAAAACTCAGTGATTCTGAATTTTCTGATCTTGACATTCAAATTTGCCAAATTTGTTTGTTTACTATAATTTAACAAAAAGCATTAAACGATATATCAAAACGATGCATGAAGTGTGGAGTTGTTAGTGCATTCCAAGTATGTCTGTCCAGTAGGAGTGAAGTGTGGAGTTGATATAATTTAAAGATTGAGAAGAGGTAGGGCCAAAGCAGTAAAAGAATGTAACTTTTCAAGTTTCTAGGATTACAAAAAGGTATTATCAAATAAAACTGCTAATGCCATGACGTAAATTGTTGAAAGCGCCTCCATAAAAGCCAAACTAAGCAATGAAGTACCTTGTATTTTATGCCTAACCTAACCTACATGATTTTTAATTGTCTTAATCATTATCTCACATCAGTTCAAATGAAATGATTCATTAAAGAGGAATCATGCCATATCGAGATTTGATCATTGATTGATACAATTTTTATTTTGGTTAATTGTTGAATAGGCTAGAATGAAATAACAATGGTTTTGGAGAGATAGTCGGTGTGGAAGTAAACCAACATTTCTATTGGCAAATAGGAGGTTTACAAGTGTTGACAGACGGCTAGAATTTCTTCGAATATGTTGTAGAATTCATTTAAGACATGAGCGAAACTTAAAATTGATAAGATTTAGGTGCGCTTTTACAACGGAGAATCATACGGTTTCTTTATGAGGAGTTAGTTGCACCTATGAATGATGTAAATACTACTGCTGAATCATTGATCCTAGTTCCCTATCAAGTAGCACCACCAATAACGCTTGGCCATCCAAATTCCCTTTTGATTCCAAGTGCAACTGACCTTGAATATTCTTTAAGCCCCTAGTGATGGATCGACCTGGTACCTAAAGGTCAGTTTCAAATTTAGATTTATGGCTTATATTGGTTGACCTTCAATAGCTCTTGGGTGATTTTGAAATCTTAGGATACAATGATGTATATATATTATGATTGATATCGCGAAGGTAAAGGGACTCTAAACCGCAACGTTAGCTTGGTAGGATAGGGGTATAGTTGACGTCGATTCATCATTTTTAACATCAATAATTCAAAACCAAACGTGAAACTTTGTTTTCTTTCCGATTCTTTATGCAATATGGATAGATTTACGAATTTAAAGACTAAACGGAAAAATTTACGATGTATGACATTTCACGTGGTCAATTAATTAATTTATTGACCGAAATATATGATTAAATTAGGCAGGATTGTAGAAAAAGAAATGGTTGAATCAAAATAATTCCTTCTTAATTTGCAATTTTGTTAGAGGGTACTATGAATGTTCTACCATGTTCCATTTACACACTAAAGGAGTGATACAAGATATAAGGTGTGCAGTTAAGCCAACATTTCTATTTGCAATTAAGGGGTTTCCAAGTGCAAGCCCAAGTACTTATAACATCTCAGGTGGTAGTTGCTAACTCACTAGGTTCAGTCGATATAGTCGTTCAGAATCATTGATCCTATTTCCCTATCGAGCAGCAGCACCTGTTAAAAACAAAGAGAAGAATTCTCAATTTATCCTAAGATCCGCTTTTGTCCGATCCATGTCATAGATCTGATAAAAGCCAGACTAACCAATCAAGTACCTCGTATTTTACTGTGGAGGCACTTTCAGCAATTTATTGCTTATTGCTTTATTGTGTATTTTACCTACTTGATAGCTTAATCTGGCTTTTATGGAGGCACTTTCAACAATATATTTCTGTAGTGTAATTCAAATCTAATAAATATTAATATCGTACACATATTTCGCTTGCTCTTTTTTTCTTTGTACACTATATCATACATATCATCAACAAATATATTTATATAAATCATGTTCCGCAAGCATTGGAATACGATTCATGGGCTTACCTAATTTTGAATTTAAATCTTAGATATTTAGAGCCTTATTTTGTTATTTATTTGGATTCAAAGTTACTCAAAGATGACCTTCTATGGCTAAGCATACTAAACATGATACAACAACAAAAATTACTAATTTATCTGCCAATATATTACTGAAAAGTCGAAAACTCAGTGATTCTACAAGGTAAACGCTCACCTGACCTGTTAGAAAAAAATAAATAGGAATAGAGATAGAATAAAAGTAACCCGAAAACTCAGTGATTCTGAATTTTCTGATCTTGACATTCAAATTTGCCAAATTTGTTTGTTTACTATAATTTAACAAAAAGCATTAAACGATATATCAAAACGATGCATGAAGTGTGGAGTTGTTAGTGCATTCCAAGTATGTCTGTCCAGTAGGAGTGAAGTGTGGAGTTGATATAATTTAAAGATTGAGAAGAGGTAGGGCCAAAGCAGTAAAAGAATGTAACTTTTCAAGTTTCTAGGATTACAAAAAGGTATTATCAAATAAAACTGCTAATGCCATGACGTAAATTGTTGAAAGCGCCTCCATAAAAGCCAAACTGAGCAATGAAGTACCTTGTATTTTATGCCTAACCTAACCTACATGATTTTTAATTGTCTTAATCATTATCTCACATCAGTTCAAATGAAATGATTCATTAAAGAGGAATCATGCCATATCGAGATTTGATCATTGATTGATACAATTTTTATTTTGGTTAATTGTTGAATAGGCTAGAATGAAATAACAATGGTTTTGGAGAGATAGTCGGTGTGGAAGTAAACCAACATTTCTATTGGCAAATACGAGGTTTACAAGTGTTGACAGACGGCTAGAATTTCTTCGAATATGTTGTAGAATTCATTTAAGACATGAGCGAAACTTAAAATTGATAAGATTTAGGTGCGCTTTTACAACGGAGAATCATACGGTTTCTTTATGAGGAGTTAGTTGCACCTATGAATGATATAAATACTACTGCTGAATCATTGATCCTAGTTCCCTATCAAGTAGCACCACCAATAACGCTTGGCCATCCAAATTCCCTTTTGATTCCAAGTGCAACTGACCTTGAATATTCTTTAAGCCCCTAGTGATGGATCGACCTAGTACCTAAAGGTTGGTTTCAAATTTAGATTTATGGCTTATATTGGTTGACCTTCAATAGCTCTTGGGTGATTTTGAAATCTTAGGATACAATGATGTATATATATTATGATTGATATCGCGAAGGTAAAGGGACTCTAAACCGCAACGTTAGCTTGGTAGGATAGGGGTATAGTTGACGTCGATTCATCATTTTTAACATCAATAATTCAAAACCAAACGTGAAACTTTGTTTTCATTCTGATTCTTTATGCAATATGGATAGATTTACGAATTTAAAGACTAAACGAAAAAATTTACGATGTATGACATTTCACGTGGTCAATTAATTAATTTATTGACCGAAATATATGATTAAATTAGGCAGGATTGTAGAAAAAGAAATGGTTGAATCAAAATAATTCCTTCTTAATTTGCAATTTTGTTAGAGGGTACTATGAATGTTCTACCATGTTCCATTTACACACTAAAGGAGTGATACAAGATATAAGGTGTGCAGTTAAGCCGACATTTCTATTTGCAAATAAGGGTTTTCCAAGTGCAAGCCCAAGTACTTATAACATCTCAGGTGGTAATTGCTAACTTACTAGGTTCAGTCGATATAGTCGTTCAGAATCATTGATCCTATTTCCCTATCGAGCAGCAGCACCTGTTAAAAACAAAGAGAAGAATTCTCAATTTATCCTAAGATCCGCTTTTGTCCAATCCATGTCATAGATCTGATAAAAGCTAGACTAACCAATCAAGTACCTCGTATTTTACTGCGGAGGCACTTTCAGCAATTTATTGCTTATTGCTTTATTGTGTATTTTACCAACTTGATAGCTTAATCTGGCTTTTATGGAGGCACTTTCAACAATATATTTCTGTAGTGTAATTCAAATATAATAAATATTAATATCGTACACATATTTCGCTTGCTCTTTTTTTCTTTGTACACTATATCATACATATCATCAACAAATATATTTATATAAATCATGTTCCGCAAGCATTGGAATACGATTCATGGGCTTACCTAATTTTGAATTTAAATCTTAGATATTTAGAGCCTTATTTTGTTATTTATTTGGATTCAAAGTTACTCAAAGATGACCTTCTATGGCTAAGCATACTAAACATGATACAACAACAACAATTACTAATTTATCTGCCAATATATTACTGAAAAGTCGAAAACTCAGTGATTCTACAAGGTAAACGCTCACCTGACCTGTTAGAAGAAAATAAATAGGAATAGAGATAGAATAAAAGTAACCCGAAAACTCAGTGATTCTGAATTTTCTGATCTTGACATTCAAATTTGCCAAATTTGTTTGTTTACTATAATTTAACAAAAAGCATTAAACGATATATCAAAACGATGCATGAAGTGTGGAGTTGTTAGTGCATTCCAAGTATGTCTGTCCAGTAGGAGTGAAGTGTGGAGTTGATATAATTTAAAGATTGAGAAGAGGTAGGGCCAAAGCAGTAAAAGAATGTAACTTTTCAAGTTTCTAGGATTACAAAAAGGTATTATCAAATAAAACTGCTAATGCCATGACGTAAATTGTTGAAAGCGCCTCCATAAAAGCCAAACTAAGCAATGAAGTACCTTGTATTTTATGCCTAACCTAACCTACATGATTTTTAATTGTCTTAATCATTATCTCACATCAGTTCAAATGAAATGATTCATTAAAGAGGAATCATGCCATATCGAGATTTGATCATTGATTGATACAATTTTTATTTTGGTTAATTGTTGAATAGGCTAGAATGAAATAACAATGGTTTTGGAGAGATAGTCGGTGTGGAAGTAAACCAACATTTCTATTGGCAAATAGGAGGTTTACAAGTGTTGACAGACGGCTAGAATTTCTTCGAATATGTTGTAGAATTCATTTAAGACATGAGCGAAACTTAAAATTGATAAGATTTAGGTGCGCTTTTACAACGGAGAATCATACGGTTTCTTTATGAGGAGTTAGTTGCACCTATGAATGATATAAATACTACTGCTGAATCATTGATCCTAGTTCCCTATCAAGTAGCACCACCAATAACGCTTGGCCATCCAAATTCCCTTTTGATTCCAAGTGCAACTGACCTTGAATATTCTGTAAGCCCCTAGTGATGGATCGACCTAGTACCTAAAGGTTGGTTTCAAATTTAGATTTATGGCTTATATTGGTTGACCTTCAATAGCTCTTGGGTGATTTTGAAATCTTAGGATACAATGATGTATATATATTATGATTGATATCGCGAAGGTAAAGGGACTCTAAACCGCAACGTTAGCTTGGTAGGATAGGGGTATAGTTGACGTCGATTCATCATTTTTAACATCAATAATTCAAAACCAAACGTGAAACTTTGTTTTCTTTCCGATTCTTTATGCAATATGGATAGATTTACGAATTTAAAGACTAAACGAAAAAATTTACGATGTATGACATTTCACGTGGTCAATTAATTAATTTATTGACCGAAATATATGATTAAATTAGGCAGGATTGTAGAAAAAGAAATGGTTGAATCAAAATAATTCCTTCTTAATTTGCAATTTTGTTAGAGGGTACTATGAATGTTCTACCATGTTCCATTTACACACTAAAGGAGTGATACAAGATATAAGGTGTGCAGTTAAGCCGACATTTCTATTTGCAAATAAGGGTTTTCCAAGTGCAAGCCCAAGTACTTATAACATCTCAGGTGGTAATTGCTAACTTACTAGGTTCAGTCGATATAGTCGTTCAGAATCATTGATCCTATTTCCCTATCGAGCAGCAGCACCTGTTAAAAACAAAGAGAAGAATTCTCAATTTATCCTAAGATCCGCTTTTGTCCAATCCATGTCATAGATCTGATAAAAGCTAGACTAACCAATCAAGTACCTCGTATTTTACTGCGGAGGCACTTTCAGCAATTTATTGCTTATTGCTTTATTGTGTATTTTACCAACTTGATAGCTTAATCTGGCTTTTATGGAGGCACTTTCAACAATATATTTCTGTAGTGTAATTCAAATATAATAAATATTAATATCGTACACATATTTCGCTTGCTCTTTTTTTCTTTGTACACTATATCATACATATCATCAACAAATATATTTATATAAATCATGTTCCGCAAGCATTGGAATACGATTCATGGGCTTACCTAATTTTGAATTTAAATCTTAGATATTTAGAGCCTTATTTTGTTATTTATTTGGATTCAAAGTTACTCAAAGATGACCTTCTATGGCTAAGCATACTAAACATGATACAACAACAACAATTACTAATTTATCTGCCAATATATTACTGAAAAGTCGAAAACTCAGTGATTCTACAAGGTAAACGCTCACCTGACCTGTTAGAAGAAAATAAATAGGAATAGAGATAGAATAAAAGTAACCCGAAAACTCAGTGATTCTGAATTTTCTGATCTTGACATTCAAATTTGCCAAATTTGTTTGTTTACTATAATTTAACAAAAAGCATTAAACGATATATCAAAACGATGCATGAAGTGTGGAGTTGTTAGTGCATTCCAAGTATGTCTGTCTAGTAGGAGTGAAGTGTGGAGTTGATATAATTTAAAGATTCAGAAGAGGTAGGGCCAAAGCAGTAAAAGAATGTAACTTTTCAAGTTTCTAGGATTACAAAAAGGTATTATCAAATAAAACTGCTAATGCCATGACGTAAATTGTTGAAAGCGCCTCCATAAAAGCCAAACTAAGCAATGAAGTACCTTGTATTTTATGCCTAACCTAACCTACATGATTTTTAATTGTCTTAATCATTATCTCACATCAGTTCAAATGAAATGATTCATTAAAGAGGAATCATGCCATATCGAGATTTGATCATTGATTGATACAATTTTTATTTTGGTTAATTGTTGAATAGGCTAGAATGAAATAACAATGGTTTTGGAGAGATAGTCGGTGTGGAAGTAAACCAACATTTCTATTGGCAAATAGGAGGTTTACAAGTGTTGACAGACGGCTAGAATTTCTTCGAATATGTTGTAGAATTCATTTAAGACATGAGCGAAACTTAAAATTGATAAGATTTAGGTGCTCTTTTACAACGGAGAATCATACGGTTTCTTTATGAGGAGTTAGTTGCACCTATGAATGATATAAATACTACTGCTGAATCATTGATCCTAGTTCCCTATCAAGTAGCACCACCAATAACGCTTGGCCATCCAAATTCCCTTTTGATTCCAAGTGCAACTGACCTTGAATATTCTGTAAGCCCCTAGTGATGGATCGACCTGGTACCTAAAGGTTGGTTTCAATTTTAGATTTATGGCTTATATTGGTTGACCTTCAATAGCTCTTGGGTGATTTTGAAATCTTAGGATACAATGATGTATATATATTATGATTGATATCGCGAAGGTAAAGGGACTCTAAACCGCAACGTTAGCTTGGTAGGATAGGGGTATAGTTGACGTCGATTCATCATTTTTAACATCAATAATTCAAAACCAAACGTGAAACTTTGTTTTCTTTCCGATTCTTTATGCAATATGGATAGATTTACGAATTTAAAGACTAAACGAAAAAATTTACGATGTATGACATTTCACGTGTGTTCTCGTCACGAAATTTTTCCCCCGTCTTCCCTTCCTTGCGGAAGAGAAAAAGGAAGGAAACGCTTTCGCGCTTCAAACTTTGACCGGATTTTGGAAATTGTTTTGAAATACTCGCCTCCGTTTTGAAAATTGCGGGAAAATCCATGGGATGGGGCTCGACCTGTCGGTACGAGGTTCGACCGTTCCTGCCGCCTTTAACAGGGGTAATCGAACCAAGGACCAAAATCGTGCTTGACTTAGTTAAATTATCAAAGTTATGTTCTATCCTAAATGCACAGAGAATTCAGGCATGTGCTATGAGATTTTGGAAAATGCAGCTTGGGGAAACATGATGTATGCTTGGAAAATATTTAGAGTTGAAAAGATTCTCTCAGAAAAAAGCTGAAAGTCAATTTCTCAGGAAACTCAGATAAAAAGGGTTTTTGAAAACATGAGAAAGCTTATAAAGATGTGAGAAAATCAGGAATAGTTGAAAATCTTCGGAAAATGGAAGTGATTCTTGAGAAAAGATGAACCTTTTGAAAAGGGAAACACTTCTTAGGAAAACTTGGACTTTGAGAGTTTTCTTAGGAAAATGATGGAAAATTTGTAGGAAAACTCATTGGAGAAGGAAATTCAAAACTTGGGGAATCGAAATCCTGAGAATTTTACCTTTTGAAATACTTGGAAATCGATTTTGGATCTTGAAGAAAGATTGGAAAACTCTTTTGAATATCTTAAGAACATATCATTTTCCTGGGAAAACTATGGGAAAACTTAACTTGTCTTTGGAAAACCGATTTTGAAAAATCCTTAGAGTTTCTTGAGAAATCGATTTCTTGAGAATGAAATTTTCTTAAGAAAATCATAAGAAAACCAATGATTTCATGATGCAATTGATATGAATGAAAGAATGCACTTTGAAAGGTTTTCTAGGGAAATTTGTTGGAAAAATGTGTATTAAGTCAAAGTAAATCCTTCACATATTCTGACTGTGGCCATGAATATGTTTCGAGTTTAATTGATTTAATGCACAAGATTTTGAAAACATTGGAAATATGATGTGCATTTTCAAGATAGCCTAAGAGTGTAGGCTCAATGTGACTAGTAGAAAGATGATGGATCTGGGTCTCGTCCATATTCCGACTAGGGCCGTAAATATGGATTCCACCGAGTTCATCAACTCCCTAAGAGTTGGTGCACGTGTCATTCGTGAACATCCATAGTGCTTTTGAAATAACAATGCATGAATCATATAAGCAGGATATTGCATAAATTTAAACTATATGATATGCATCCTAGTCTAAGCAGGAAATTAACTCTCTTATTCCAAAATTTACATTATTACATCACTAAATAAAGGAAATAAAAGAAATTTGCAGACTTCAGCTCCTTCTTTTGAATATCCCTGCCAAACTTGAAATAAGGTTAGCTCAAATATGTGGGTTTTTCCAAAATTTTCCAATAATATTATGATATTATTGGATTTAATTGGATATAAACCCTATTCTCATGCTTCCTTGATATTTTGAAATGATGAAAATGCTAAAAATTCAGTGAAAAACAATTTGAAATTCGGAATTGAGGTTAAAATGACCAAAATACCCCTAAAATTAAAGTTACATCTTTAAAATCAGGGTTTTTTGAAGGAAAACTTGGTAAAATTGAGATTTTGAAATTCAAATTGAATCAAATGATGATGAAATGCAGTAAGAGATATGATGACATGCTGCTAGACACATTAAGACTGTAAAATCAGAATTTGGTATTTTGCAATTTATCAAAAATAGCGATTTTCGCTTGTTTTTCGCTTGGATCTGGGTCCTGCGGGACCCTGTTTTGGTATTATGGATGATCCGAACCTCAAATGGATTCCAAATTGCACCAAATTCGGTATGAAGCATCTAAACACTCTGATAAACAACCTAGAATGCTAAAAGTCACGAAATGATATGATTTAAATGCTAAAATTCAAGGAAAGTCCTAAAATGATGGATTTTGCCTATGGATCCGAACCAAATGCAATGTTTAATATGATAACGCAAGATTTCCACCATGGAAATTTTTGATATTTTGCAGACTGCTAAAAGACTCAAAATGAAACATTTTTGGTTTTCATAGCCTTGGGATTTGAGCCATGGTGAGTTCAATAACAGAGATTTAGTTCGGACAGAGGTAAAAATCACACTAATCTGATGAAAAATGCTAAAGAAATAAAAAATGGCCATGAAAATTTATGAAATTAATCAGAGTTATGCACGACATCTACATGAACAACTTTCATGTTTATGACTTCAGCATTTGATCAACGGAAACACAGATAAAAATATAACTATTCCTGCCTAAACTAACAGAACAGACAAATGTAGCAAAACAGGAGGCTGACAAGAAAAATCTGAAGCAGGGGCCAACACTGTTCTAAAAATTACAGGCTTTCAGATTCAAATAGAGGACATTTCGGATACCACTTTCACTTTTTACAGTTTCAGATTTGGAGCAACACACAAAGAGAAACCATAGCCCTAAGTCGATCCAAGATCTCAGAGGCCCAAATTAGGCTCTGACACGTGTACCGACAACTCGGATTTTTGTCAGACATTAAAAAAACTCATAAAAATCTGAGAAAATCATATTACAAAATAGACATTCTCCCGAGTTCAAAACATCTTTCGGATCTAACATCGAATCTCCCATGAGGGATATCTCGATTTTAAAAGTTGGCAAATGATTTTCAAAACGCATCTCGGGTAAAACAACCCGACTTGCCAGTTTGAATGTTTACTGCAGTAAACAAATTCAAATGCCTCCGAATTTTTGACAAAATTTTAGGGACACCTAATAGCGCATTCCGTGATTTTTTGGGGATTTTTAATAAAAAACAAATGCATGAAATGACGTGTGGACTGACTGACAAAAACAGAGACCTACTGAAAATAAGCAGAATTGAAATAAAGGCTAAATTAATCCTAATTAATTCATGAAATATGCTAAATGAATGAAATAAAATGCAAATTAAATCTAGCTAACTACATGCATGTTAAAATCATCAAGGAAGCATAATGAAACATTTGATATATGTCGTTTTATGAGAATAGCTCAATCCATCCCTCGGATGAGCTCTTTCTTCAAACGACTCTCGATTCGAATTATAGAATCAAATCAATAGAAAAGAAGTGCACCTTGCTTCGTTAGGCAGCGTAGGAGCTTTTGAAAGGGGCAGCTATCACGAGCTTCCTTCGTCCTTCGCTCCAAGCTTCGGAAGGTTCACAAAAATCGACCTCTGTTGGAATCGAATTCGCCACAGCACGAGCTCTACTCCACCTTCTTCAATGAGCCAAAGGGGGCACGATTTCCAAAGTTCAAAATCGGATTTTAGGAAGGCTAGGTCAGATTTTCCAAGTTCACAAGAGCTAAAAAATGATCTCCAAAAAAAAGGATCCTTCTCTTGGGCATGGAGCCTTGTTTTTATAAATTTTCTGAAGAAATTTGAAATTCAAACAGGCTGGATCTGAGCCCTCCATGTGGCGCCATCTCAGGGGGTGCCATCTGAGGGATTTGAAATTCGAATTTGTCTTCTGCAGGGAGCCCTCAGGTGGCGCCACCTCAAAAGGCTATTTTGATTTTTTGAGAAAAATAAAAAATGGAAATTTTGTGGGTGAGACACCTCAGCAGGGGGAATTTGGAATTTTTCAAAAGTTTGCTTGATTCTCTCTGCAGGGAACTCCCAGAAGGCGCCACCTCAGAGGGTGCTCTCTTGGAGTTTGAAATTCAAATTCACTTTTTGTAGGGAGTCCTCAGGTGGCGCCACCTCATGGTGGGCTACCTTTATTAAAAATAAAATAAAAAATGAAAATGGAGCCAAGTGGAGTCCTGGAATGGTGCCACCTCAAAAGGTGTTTGACACATGTCAGAAGGTCAGAGCAGTGGGCTCAGAAGGCACCACCTCAGAGGAATTTGAATTTTGCTTTTTCTGGTGAAAGGAGATCTGGACATGTGGCAGTCCAGGATGGTTCCAAGTGTCAGCCTGCTGGAGGAGGTTCTTCAGATGGCGCCACCTCAGGGGGAAGTTTGAAATTCAAATGGAGGTTGGCCCTGGAGGAATGGAGGGTGGACATGTGGCACCACCTCAGGGTGGCTCCTACAATACCATGTGGCAAGAGGGAGGAAAAGAGGGAAAGGGACATGTGGAGCCATCTCAGGCCATCTGGAAAGATCAGAGCTCAGGATTTTTGCCACCTAGTTCCTTGTTTGAATTTTGAATGGTTTGCTTTTTCTGAAGAAAGCCAGGAGTGACATGTGTCTCCTACTTTTCTGAAAGAAGTAGGGAGAAGACATGTGTCCTCTACTTTTTCTGAAAGAAGCAGAGAATGACACGTGGCAGAGGGGAGAGAAGGTGGGCCAAGCCATGTGGCGCCATCTCAGATAAGATGAAAAAGGTAGAAGTTCAGGATTTTCGCCACCTATGAGGAGTTTTGAACTTTTGAATTCTAGTTTTTCTGAAGAAAGCAGGAAATGACACATGGCACTTGCTTTTTCTGAGGAAATGAGAGCTTCCATGTGTCCTCTGCAGGAGACACTCCAGATGGCGCCACCTCAGAGGAGACAAGCCTACCTTTTTTGTAGGAATTTAGGAGTGACACATGTCTCCTACTTTTCTAAAAAAAAGTAGTAAGAAGACATGTGTCAGGCTACTTTTCTAGAAGGAAGGAGGGGTTGACACGTGTCCCCTGCAGGAGACACACTTCAAGTGGCGCCACCTCAGGGGAGACAAGCTCCACTTTTCTAGACAGGACAACCTATGACACTTGGCGTCTCCTGGCAGTCTTGGAATGACACATGGCGCAGGATGGATAGGGTGACACATGGCAGATAAATAGGATGACATGTGGCGGCTTCTGAAGGTAGCCCCACACTGACACGTGGCATGGAAATGGGAGGAGAGAGAAATGACAAGTGGCACCAATCCAAGGGACAAGGCTCCTATATTTTTGGGTTTTTCGAAATTCAAACTTTCAAAAGGAAAGCTTGTGTGACACCACCTCAGTGTGGGTCCCACATTGCTTCTTTATTGAAATAAGGATAAAACAACAACTTCTTTTTGGAATTTTCATAAAATCTTGACTAATGGGCAAAACAGGAATTTTAGAAAGAGTTGGCCCTTGTAGGGCGATTTTGTAAAAAAAAGATATTTGAAATTGTCAAAAAGGGCAAAATCTGAGGTGAAGTGACTGAAATCCATATTGAAAACTATCCAGATGGTTTTCCTGAGGAAATATTTTGAAATTCAGAGTCCTGGGGGTAAAATGGGAAAAATTGATAATTTTGAAGACCCAGGGTTTTGAAATCAATTTTGAAAAGAGTTAAAATTCTAATCTGGATTGAAGATTTTGAAATCGAGAGTTCTGGACCTCGAAATGACATGCTGTGCAGTGCAGTGATTTGAAATGCTCATGCAATGATATGCAATGACATGTCTTATGCAATATAATCTTGAACCAAGACTTGGAGATGTCTGTCTCCTGTCAGGAGTAAAATCTTAAACATCTGAGATAAAAATAGAGAAAATTTGAGAGTTTCAGATGAAATTTGGACATTTGCAAGGTCCGGCCTCAGAAAATGACCAATTTGCCCTCCAACGATTTCAGAGGCTGGATGTTGATGCTCGGTGGAAATGTTGGGGAGGTGAGTGAAAATTTGGGGTGTTTACAACGTGGTCAATTAATTAATTTATTGACCGAAATATATGATTAAATTAGGCAGGATTGTAGAAAAAGAAATGGTTGAATCAAAATAATTCCTTCTTAATTTACAATTTTGTTAGAGGGTACTATGAATGTTCTACCATGTTCCATTTACACACTAAAGGAGTGATACAAGATATAAGGTGTGCAGTTAAGCCAACATTTCTATTTGCAAATAAGGGGTTTCCAAGTGCAAGCCCAAGTACTTATAACATCTCAGGTGGTAGTTGCTAACTTACTAGGTTCAGTCGATATAGTCGTTTAGAATCATTGATCCTATTTCCCTATCGAGCAGCAGCACCTGTTAAAAACAAAGAGAAGAATTCTCAATTTATCCTAAGATCCGCTTTTGTCCGATCCATGTCATAGATCTGATAAAAGCCAGACTAACCAATCAAGTACCTCGTATTTTACTGTGGAGGCACTTTCAGCAATTTATTGCTTATTGCTTTATTGTGTATTTTACCTACTTGATAGCTTAATCTGGCTTTTATGGAGGCACTTTCAACAATATATTTCTGTAGTGTAATTCAAATATAATAAATATTAATATCGTACACATATTTCGCTTGCTCTTTTTTTCTTTGTACACTATATCATACATATCATCAATAAATATATTTATATAAATCATGTTCCGCAAGCATTGGAATACGATTCATGGGCTTACCTAATTTTGAATTTAAATCTTAGATATTTAGAGCCTTATTTTGTTATTTATTTGGATTCAAAGTTACTCAAAGATGACCTTCTATGGCTAAGCATACTAAACATGATACAACAACAACAATTACTAATTTATCTGCCAATATATTACTGAAAAGTCGAAAACTCAGTGATTCTACAAGGTAAACGCTCACCTGACCTGTTAGAAAAAAATAAATAGGAATAGAGATAGAATAAAAGTAACCCGAAAACTCAGTGATTCTGAATTTTCTGATCTTGACATTCAAATTTGCCAAATTTGTTTGTTTACTATAATTTAACAAAAAGCATTAAACGATATATCAAAACGATTCATGAAGTGTGGAGTTGTTAGTGCATTCCAAGTATGTCTGTCCAGTAGGAGTGAAGCGTGGAGTTGATATAATTTAAAGATTGAGAAGAGGTAGGGCCAAAGCAGTAAAAGAATGTAACTTTTCAAGTTTCTAGGATTACAAAAAGGTATTATCAAATAAAACTGCTAATGCCATGACGTAAATTGTTGAAAGCGCCTCCATAAAAGCCAAACTAAGCAATGAAGTACCTTGTATTTTATGCCTAACCTAACCTACATGATTTTTAATTGTCTTAATCATTATCTCACATCAGTTCAAATGAAATGATTCATTAAAGAGGAATCATGCCATATCGAGATTTGATCATTGATTGATACAATTTTTATTTTGGTTAATTGTTGAATAGGCTAGAATGAAATAACAATGGTTTTGGAGAGATAGTCGGTGTGGAAGTAAACCAACATTTCTATTGGCAAATAGGAGGTTTACAAGTGTTGACAGACGGCTAGAATTTCTTCGAATATGTTGTAGAATTCATTTAAGACATGAGCGAAACTTAAAATTGATAAGATTTAGGTGCGCTTTTACAACGGAGAATCATACGGTTTCTTTATGAGGAGTTAGTTGCACCTATGAATGATATAAATACTACTGCTGAATCATTGATCCTAGTTCCCTATCAAGTAGCACCACCAATAACGCTTGGCCATCCAAATTCCCTTTTGATTCCAAGTGCAACTGACCTTGAATATTCTTTAAGCCCCTAGTGATGGATCGACCTGGTACCTAAAGGTTGGTTTCAAATTTAGATTTATGGCTTATATTGGTTGACCTTCAATAGCTCTTGGGTGATTTTGAAATCTTAGGATACAATGATGTATATATATTATGATTGATATCGCGAAGGTAAAGGGACTCTAAACCGCAACGTTAGCTTGGTAGGATAGGGGTATAGTTGACGTCGATTCATAATTTTTAACATCAATAATTCAAAACCACACGTGAAACTTTGTTTTCTTTCAGATTCTTTATGCAATATGGATAGGTTTACGAATTTAAAGACTAAACAAAAAAATTTACGATGTATGACATTTCACGTGGTCAATTAATTAATTTATTGACCAAAATATATGATTAAATTAGGCAGGATTGTAGAAAAAGAAATGGTTGAATCAAAATAATTCCTTCTTAATTTGCAATTTTGTTAGACGGTACTATGAATGTTCTACCATGTTCCATTTACACACTAAAGGAGTGATACAAGATATAAGGTGTGCAGTTAAGCCAACATTTCTATTTGCAAATAAGGGGTTTCCAAGTGCAAGCCCAAGTACTTATAACATCTCAGGTGGTAGTTGCTAACTTACTAGGTTCAGTCGATATAGTCGTTCAGAATCATTGATCCTACTTCTGTATCGAGCAGCAGCACCTGTTAAAAACAAAGAGAAGAATTCTCAATTTATCCTAAGATCCGCTTTTGTCCGATCCATGTTATAGATCTGATAAAAGCCAGACTAACCAATCAAGTACCTCGTATTTTACTGTGGAGGCACTTTCAGCAATTTATTGCTTATTGCTTTATTGTGTATTTTACCTACTTGATAGCTTAATCTGGCTTTTATGGAGGCACTTTCAACAATATATTTCTGTAGTGTAATTCAAATATAATAAATATTAATATCGTACACATATTTCGCTTGCTCTTTTTTTCTTTGTACACTATATCATACATATCATCAATAAATATATTTATATAAATCATGTTCCGCAAGCATTGGAATACGATTCATGGGCTTACCTAATTTTGAATTTAAATCTTAGATATTTAGAGCCTTATTTTGTTATTTATTTGGATTCAAAGTTACTCAAAGATGACCTTCTATGGCTAAGCATACTAAACATGATACAACAACAACAATTACTAATTTATCTGCCAATATATTACTGAAAAGTCGAAAACTCAGTGATGCTACAAGGTAAACGCTCACCTGACCTGTTAGAAAAAAATAAATAGGAATAGAGATAGAATAAAAGTAACCCGAAAACTCAGTGATTCTGAATTTTCTGATCTTGACATTCAAATTTGCCAAATTTGTTTGTTTACTATAATTTAACAAAAAGCATTAAACGATATATCAAAACGATGCATGAAGTGTGGAGTTGTTAGTGCATTCCAAGTATGTCTGTCCAGTAGGAGTGAAGTGTGGAGTTGATATAATTTAAAGATTGAGAAGAGGTAGGGCCAAAGCAGTAAAAGAATGTAACTTTTCAAGTTTCTAGGATTACAAAAAGGTATTATCAAATAAAACTGCTAATGCCATGACGTAAATTGTTGAAAGCGCCTCCATAAAAGCCAAACTAAGCAATGAAGTACCTTGTATTTTATGCCTAACCTAACCTACATGATTTTTAATTGTCTTAATCATTATCTCACATCAGTTCAAATGAAATGATTCATTAAATAGGAATCATGCCATATCGAGATTTGATCATTGATTGATACAATTTTTATTTTGGTTAATTATTGGATAGGCTAGAATGAAATAACAGTGGTTTTGGAGAGATAGTCGGTGTGGAAGTAAACCAACATTTCTATTGGCAAATAGGAGGTTTACAAGTGTTGACAGACGGCTAGAATTTCTTCGAATGTGTTGTAGAATTCATTTAAGACATGAGCGAAACTTAAAATTGATAAGATTTAGGTGCGCTTTTACAACGGAGAATCATACGGTTTCTTTATGAGGAGTTAGTTGCACCTATGAATGATATAAATACTACTGTTGAATCATTGATCCTAGTTCCCTATCAAGTAGCACCACCAATAACGCTTGGCCATCCAAATTCCCTTTTGATTCCAAGTGCAACTGACCTTGAATATTCTTTAAGCCCCTAGTGATGGATCGACCTGGTACCTAAATGTTGGTTTCAAATTTAGATTTATGGCTTATATTGGTTTACCTTCAATAGCTCTTGGGTGATTCTGAAATCTTAGGATACAATGATGTATATATATTATGATTGATATCGCGAAGGTAAAGGGACTCTAAACCGCAACGTTAGCTTGGTAGGATAGGGGTATAGTTGACGTCGATTCATCATTTTTAACATCAATAATTCAAAACCAAACGTGAAACTTTGTTTTCATTCCGATTCTTTATGCAATATGGATAGATTTACGAATTTAAAGACTAAACGAAAAAATTTACGATGTATGACATTTCACGTGGTCAATTAATTAATTTATTGACCGAAATATATGATTAAATTAGGCAGGATTGTAGAAAAAGAAAAGGTTGAATCAAAATAATTCCTTCTTAATTTGCAATTTTGTTAGAGGGTACTATGAATGTTCTACCATGTTCCATTTACACACTAAAGGAGTGATACAAGATATAAGGTGTGCAGTTAAGCCAACATTTCTATTTGCAAATAAGGGGTTTCCAAGTGCAAGCCCAAGTACTTATAACATCTCAGGTGGTAGTTGCTAACTTACTAGGTTCAGTCGATATAGTCGTTCAGAATCATTGATCCTATTTCCCTATCGAGCAGCAGCACCTGTTAAAAACAAAGAGAAGAATTCTCAATTTATCCTAAGATCCGCTTTTGTCCGATCCATGTCATAGATCTGATAAAAGCCAGACTAACCAATCAAGTACCTCGTATTTTACTGTGGAGGCACTTTCAGCAATTTATTGCTTATTGCTTTATTGTGTATTTTACCTACTTGATAGCTTAATCTGGCTTTTATGGAGGCACTTTCAACAATATATTTCTGTAGTGTAATTCAAATATAATAAATATTAATATCGTACACATATTTCGCTTGCTCTTTTTTTCTTTGTACACTATATCATACATATCATCAATAAATATATTTATATAAATCATGTCCCGCAAGCTTTGGAATACGATTCATGGGCTTACCTAATTTTGAATTTAAATCTTAGATATTTAAAGCCTTATTTTGTTATTTATTTGGATTCAAAGTTACTCAAAGATGACCTTCTGTGGCTAAGCATACTAAACATGATACAACAACAACAATTACTAATTTATCTGCCAAAATATTACTGAAAAGTCGAAAACTCAGTGATTCTACAAGGTAAACGCTCACCTGACCTGTTAGAAAAAAATAGTTAGGAATAGAGATAGAATAAAAGTAACCCGAAAACTCAGTGATTCTGAATTTTCTGATCTTGACATTCAAATTTGCCAAATTTGTTTGTTTACTATAATTTAACAAAAGGCATTACACGATATATCAAAACGATGCATGAAGTGTGGAGCTGTTAGTGCATTCCAAGTATGTCTGTCCAGTAGGAGTGAAGTGTGGAGTTGATATAATTTAAAGATTGAGAAGAGGTAGGGCCAAAGCAGTAAAAGAATGTAACTTTTCAAGTTTCTAGGATTACAAAAAGGTATTATCAAATAAAACTGCTAATGCCATGACGTAAATTGTTGAAAGCGCCTCCATAAAAGCCAAAGTAAGCAATGAAGTACCTTGTATTTTATGCCTAACCTAACCTACATGATTTTTAATTGTCTTAATCATTATCTCACATCAGTTCAAATGAAATCATTCATTAAAGAGGAATCATGCCATATCGAGATTTGATCATTGATTGATAAAATTTTTATTTTGGTTAATTGTTGAATAGGCTAGAATGAAATAACAATGGTTTTGGAGAGATAGTCGGTGTGGAAGTAAACCAACATTTCTATTGGCAAATAGGAGGTTTACAAGTGTTGACAGACGGCTAGAATTTCTTCGAATATGTTGTAGAATTCATTTAAGACATGAGCGAAACTTAAAATTGATAAGATTTAGGTGCGCTTTTACAACGGAGAATCATACGGTTTCTTTATGAGGAGTTAGTTGCACCTATGAATGATATAAATACTACGGCTGAATCATTGATCCTAGTTCCCTATCAAGTAGCACCACCAATAACGCTTGGCCATCCAAATTCCCTTTTGATTCCAAGTGCAACTGACCTTGAATACTCTTTAAGCCCCTAGTGATGGATCGACCTGGTACCTAAAGATTGGTTTCAAATTTAGATTTATGGCTTATATTGGTTGACCTTCAATAGCTCTTGGGTGATTTTGAAATCTTAGGATACAATGATGTATATATATTATGATTGATATCGCGAAGGTAAAGGGACTCTAAACCGCAACGTTAGCTTGGTAGGATAGGGGTATAGTTGACGTCGATTCATCATTTTTAACATCAATAATTCAAAACCAAACGTTAAACTTTGTTTTCATTCCGATTCTTTATGCAATATGGATAGATTTACGAATTTAAAGACTAAACGAAAAAATTTACGATGTATGACATTTCACGTGGTCAATTAATTAATTTATTGACCGAAATATATGATTAAATTAGGCAGGATTGTAGAAAAAGAAATGGTTGAATCAAAATAATTCCTTCTTAATTTGCAATTTTGTTAGAGGGTACTATGAATGTTCTACGATGTTCCATTTACACACTAAAGGAGTGATACAAGATATAAGGTGTGCAGTTAAGCCAACATTTCTATTTGCAAATAAGGGGTTTCCAAGTGCAAGCCCAAGTACTTACAACATCTCAGGTGGTAATTGCTAACTTACTAGGTTCAGTCGATATAGTCGTTCAGAATCATTGATCCTATTTCCCTATCGAGCAGCAGCACCTGTTAAAAACAAAGAGAAGAATTCTCAATTTATCCTAAGATCCGCTTTTGTCCGATCCATGTCATAGATCTGATAAAAGCCAGACTAACCAATCAAGTACCTCGTATTTTACTGTGGAGGCACTTTCAGCAATTTATTGCTTATTGCTTTATTGTGTATTTTACCTACTTGATAGCTTAATCTGGCTTTTATGGAGGCACTTTCAACAATATATTTCTGTAGTGTAATTCAAATATAATAAATATTAATATCGTACACATATTTCGCTTGCTCTTTTTTTCTTTGTACACTATATCATACATATCATCAATAAATATATTTATATAAATCATGTTCCGCGAGCATTGGAATACGATTCATGGGCTTACCTAATTTTGAATTTAAATCTTAGATATTTAAAGCCTTATTTTGTTATTTATTTGGATTCAAAGTTACTCAAAGATGACCTTCTATGGCTAAGCATACTAAACATGATACAACAACAACAATTACTAATTTATCTGCCAAAATATTACTGAAAAGTCGAAAACTCAGTGATTCTACAAGGTAAACGCTCACCTGACCTGTTAGAAAAAAATAAATAGTTATAGAGATAGAATAAAAGTAACCCGAAAACTCAGTGATTCTGAATTTTCTGATCTTGACATTCAAATTTGCCAAATTTGTTTGTTTACTATAATTTAACA
The DNA here is from genome assembly GCF_984573655.1 of Nuphar pumila. Lineage (NCBI taxonomy): Eukaryota > Viridiplantae > Streptophyta > Magnoliopsida > Nymphaeales > Nymphaeaceae > Nuphar > Nuphar pumila. The sequence goes on from NC_143263.1 coordinate 61,588,964, forward strand.
AAAGGCATTAAACGATATATCAAAACGATGCATGAAGTGTGGAGCTGTTAGTGCATTCCAAGTATGTCTGTCCAGTAGGAGTGAAGTGTGGAGTTGATATAATTTAAAGATTGAGAAGAGGTAGGGCCAAAGCAGTAAAAGAATGTAACTTTTCAAGTTTCTAGGATTACAAAAAGGTATTATCAAATAAAACTGCTAATGCCATGACGTAAATTGTTGAAAGCGCCTCCATAAAAGCCAAACTAAGCAATGAAGTACCTTGTATTTTATGCCTAACCTAACCTACATGATTTTTAATTGTCTTAATCATTATCTCACATCAGTTCAAATGAAATGATTCATTAAAGAGGAATCATGCCATATCGAGATTTGATTATTGATTGATACAATTTTTATTTTGGTTAATTGTTGAATAGGCTAGAATGAAATAACAATGGTTTTGGAGAGATAGTCGGTGTGGAAGTAAACCAACATTTCTATTGGCAAATAGGAGGTTTACAAGTGTTGACAGACGGCTAGAATTTCTTCGAATGTGTTGTAGAATTCATTTAAGACATGAGCGAAACTTAAAATTGATAAGATTTAGGTGCGCTTTTACAACGGAGAATCATACGGTTTCTTTATGAGGAGTTAGTTGCACCTATGAATGATATAAATACTACTTTTGAATCATTGATCCTAGTTCCCTATCAAGTAGCACCACCAATAACGCTTGGCCATCCAAATTCCCTTTTGATTCCAAGTGCAACTGACCTTGAATATTCTTTAAGCCCCTAGTGATGGATCGACCTGGTACCTAAAGGTTGGTTTCAAATTTAGATTTATGGCTTATATTGGTTGACCTTCAATAGCTCTTGAGTGATTCTGAAATCTTAGGATACAATGATGTATATATATTATGATTGATATCGCGAAGGTAAAGGGACTCTAAACCGCAACGTTAGCTTGGTAGGATAGGGGTACAGTTGACGTCGATTCATCATTTTTAACATCAATAATTCAAAACCAAACGTGAAACTTTGTTTTCATTTCGATTCTTTATGCAATATGGATAGATTTACGAATTTAAAGACTAAACGAAAAAATTTACGATGTATGACATTTCACGTGGCCAATTAATTAATTTATTGACCGAAATATATGATTAAATTAGGCAGGATTGTAGAAAAAGAAATGGTTGAATCAAAATAATTCCTTCTTAATTTGCAATTTTGTTAGAGGGTACTATGAATGTTCTACCATGTTCCATTTACACACTAAAGGAGTGATACAAGATATAAGGTGTGCAGTTAAGCCAACATTTCTATTTGCAAATAAGGGGTTTCCAAGTGCAAGCCCAAGTACTTATAACATCTCAGGTGGTAGTTGCTAACTTACTAGGTTCAGTCGATATAGTCGTTCAGAATCATTGATCCTATTTCCCTATCGAGCAGCAGCACCTGTTAAAAACAAAGAGAAGAATTCTCAATTTATCCTAAGATCCGCTTTTGTCCGATCCATGTCATAGATCTGATAAAAGCCAGACTAACCAATCAAGTACCTCGTATTTTACTGTGGAGGCACTTTCAGCAATTTATTGCTTATTGCTTTATTGTGTATTTTACCTACTTGATAGCTTAATCTGGCTTTTATGGAGGCACTTTCAACAATATATTTCTGTAGTGTAATTCAAATATAATAAATATTAATATCTTACGCATATTTTGCTTGCTCTTTTTTTCTTTGTACACTATATGATACATATCATCAACAAATATATTTATATAAATCATGTTCCGCAAGCATTGGAATACGATTCATGGGCTTACCTAATTTTGAATTTAATCTTAGATATTTAGAGCCTTATTTTTGTTATTTATTTGTATTCAAAGTTACTCAAAGATGACCTTCTATGGCTAAGCATACTAAACATGATACAACAACAATTACTAATTTATCTGCCAATATATTACTGAAAAGTCGAAAACTCAGTGATTCTACAAGGTAAACGCTCACCTGACCTGTTAGAAGAAAATAAATAGGAATAGAGATAGAATAAAAGTAACCCGAAAACTCAGTGATTCTGAATTTTCTGATCTTGACATTCAAATTTGCCAAATTTGTTTGTTTACTATAATTTAACAAAAAGCATTAAACGATATATCAAAACAATGCATGAAGTGTGGAGTTGTTAGTGCATTCCAAGTATGTCTGTCCAGTAGGAGTGAAGCGTGGAGTTGATATAATTTAAAGATTGAGAAGAGGTACGGCCAAAGCAGTAAAAGAATGTAACTTTTCAAGTTTCTAGGATTACAAAAAGGTATTATCAAATAAAACTGCTAATGCCATGACGTAAATTGTTGAAAGCGCCTCCATAAAAGCCAAACTAAGCAATGAAGTACCTTGTATTTTATGCCTAACCTAAACTACATGATTTTTAATTGTCTTAATCATTATCTCACCTCAGTTCAAATGAAATGATTCATTAAAGAGGAATCATGCCATATCGAGATTTGATCATTGATTGATACAATTTTTATTCTGGTTATTTGTTGAATAGGCTAGAATGAAATAACAATGGTTTTGGAGAGATAGTCGGTGTGGAAGTAAACCAACATTTCTATTGGCAAATAGGAGGTTTACAAGTGTTGACAGACGGCTAGAATTTCTTCGAATGTGTTGTAGAATTCATTTAAGACATGAGCGAAACTTAAAATTGATAAGATTTAGGTGCGCTTTTACAACGGAGAATCATACGGTTTCTTTATGAGGAGTTAGTTGCACCTATGAATGATATAAATACTACTGCTGAATCATTGATCCTAGTTCCCTATCAAGTAGCACCACCAATAACGCTTGGCCATCCAAATTCCCTTTTGATTCCAAGTGCAACTGACCTTGAATATTCTTTAAGCCCCTAGTGATGGATCGACCTGGTACCTAAAGGTTGGTTTCAAATTTAGATTTATGGCTTATATTGGTTTACCTTCAATAGCTCTTGGGTGATTCTGAAATCTTAGGATACAATGATGTATATATATTATGATTGATATCGCGAAGGTAAAGGGACTCTAAACCGCAACGTTAGCTTGGTAGGATAGGGGTATAGTTGACATCGATTCATCATTTTTAACATCAATAATTCAAAACCAAACGTGAAACTTTGTTTTCATTCTGATTCTTTATGCAATATGGATAGATTTACGAATTTAAAGACTAAACGAAAAAATTTACGATGTATGACATTTCACGTGGTCAATTAATTAATTTATTGACCGAAATATATGATTAAATTAGGCAGGATTGTAGAAAAAGAAATGGTTGAATCAAAATAATTCCTTCTTAATTTGCAATTTTGTTAGAGGGTACTATGAATGTTCTACCATGTTCCATTTACACACTAAAGGAGTGATACAAGATATAAGGTGTGCAGTTAAGCCAACATTTCTATTTGCAAATAAGGGGTTTACAAGTGCAAGCCCAAGTACTTATAACATCTCACGTGGTAGTTGCTAACTTACTAGGTTCAGTCGATATAGTCGTTCAAAATCATTGATCCTATTTCCCTATCGAGCAGCAACACCTGTTAAAAACAAAGAGAAGAATTCTCAATTTATCCTAAGATCCGCTTTTGTCCGATCCATGTCATAGATCTGATAAAAGCCAGACTAACCAATCAATTACCTCGTATTTTACTGTGGAGGCACTTTCAGCAATTTATTGCTTATTGCTTTAGTGTGTATTTTACCTACTTGATAGCTTAATCTGGCTTTTATGGTGGCACTTTCAACAATATATTTCTGTAGTGTAATTCAAATATAATAAATATTAATATTGTACACATATTTCGCTTGCTCTTTTTTTCTTTGTACACTATATCATACATATCATCAACAAATATATTTATATAAATCATGTTCCGCAAGCATTGGAATACGATTCATGGGCTTACCTAATTTTGAATTTAAATCTTAGATATTTAGAGCCTTATTTTGTTATTTATTTGGATTCAAAGTTACTCAAAGATGACCTTCTATGGCCTAGCATACTAAACATGATACAACAACAACAATTACGAATTTATCTGCCAATATATTACTGAAAAGTCGAAAACTCAGTGATTCTACAAGGTAAACGCTCACCTGACCTGTTAGAAGAAAATAAATAGGAATAGAGATAGAATAAAAGTAACCCGAAAACTCAGTGATTCTGAATTTTCTGATCTTAACATTCAAATTTGCCAAATTTGTTTGTTTACTATAATTTAACAAAAAGCATTAAACGATATATCAAAATGATGCATGAAGTGTGGAGTTGTTAGTGCATTCCAAGTATGTCTGTCCAGTAGGAGTGAAGCGTGGAGTTGATATAATTTAAAGATTGAGAAGAGGTAGGGCCAAAGCAGTAAAAGAATGTAACTTTTCAAGTTTCTAGGATTACAAAAAGGTATTATCAAATAAAACTGCTAATGCCATGACGTAAATTGTTGAAAGCGCCTCCATAAAAGCCAAACTAAGCAATGAAGTACCTTGTATTTTATGCCTAACCTAACCTACATGATTTTTAATTGTCTTAATCATTATCTCACATCAGTTCAAATGAAATGATTCATTAAAGAGGAATCATGCCATATCGAGATTTGATCATTGATTGATACAATTTTTATTTTGGTTAATTGTTGAATAGGCTAGAATGAAATAACAATGGTTTTGGAGAGGTAGTCGGTGTGGAAGTAAACCAACATTTCTATTGGCAAATAGGAGGTTTACAAGTGTTGACAGACGGCTAGAATTTCTTCGAATATGTTGTAGAATTCATTTAAGACATGAGCGAAACTTAAAATTGATAAGATTTAGGTGCGCTTTTACAACTGAGAATCATACGGTTTCTTTATGAGGAGTTAGTTGCACCTATGATTGATATAAATACTACTGCTGAATCATTGATCCTAGTTCCCTATAAAGTAGCACCACCAATAACGCTTGGCCATCCAAATTCCCTTTTGATTCCAAGTGCAACTGACCTTGAATATTCTTTAAGCCCCTAGTGATGGATCGACCTGGTACCTAAAGGTTGGTTTCAAATTTAGATTTATGGCTTATATTGGTTGACCTTCAATAGCTCTTGGGTGATTCTGAAATCTTAGGATACAATGATGTATATATATTATGATTGATATCGCGAAGGTAAAGGGACTCTAAACCGCAACGTTAGCTTGGTAGGATAGGGGTATAGTTGACGTCGATTCATCATTTTTAACATCAATAATTCAAAACCAAACGTGAAACTTTGTTTTCATTCCGATTCTTTATGCAATATGGATAGATTTACGAATTTAAAGACTAAACGAAAAAATTTACGATGTATGACATTTCACGTGGTCAATTAATTAATTTATTGACCGAAATATATGATTAAATTAGGCAGGATTGTAGAAAAAGAAATGGTTGAATCAAAATAATTCCTTCTTAATTTGCAATTTTGTTAGAGGGTACTATGAATGTTCTATCATGTTCCATTTACACACTAAAGGAGTGATACAAGATATAAGGTGTGCAGTTAAGCCAACATTTCTATTTGCAAATAAGGGGTTTCCAAGTGCAAGCCCAAGTACTTATAACATCTCAGGTGGTAGTTGCTAACTTAATAGGTTCAGTCGATGTAGTCGTTCAGAATCATTGATCCTATTTCCCTATCGAGCAGCAGCACCTGTTAAAAACAAAGAGAAGAATTCTCAATTTATCCTAAGATCCGCTTTTGTCCGATCCATGTCATAGATCTGATAAAAGCCAGACTAACCAATCAAGTACCTCGTATTTTACTGTGGAGGCACTTTCAGCAATTTATTGCTTATTGCTTTATTGTGTATTTTAGCTACTTGATAGCTTAATCTGGCTTTTATAGAGGCACTTTCAACAATATATTTCTGTAGTGTAATTCAAATATAATAAATATTAATATCGTACACATATTTCGCTTGCTCTTTTTTTCTTTGTACACTATATCATACATATCATCAACAAATATATTTATATAAATCATGTTCCGCAAGCATTGGAATACGATTCATGGGCTTACCTAATTTTGAATTTAAATCTTAGATATTTAGAGCCTTATTTTGTTATTTATTTGGATTCAAAGTTACTCAAAGATGACCTTCTATGGCTAAGCATACTAAACATGATACAACAACAACAATTACTAAATTATCTGCCAATATATTACTGAAAAGTCGAAAACTCAGTGATTCTACAAGGTAAACGCTCACCTAACCTGTTAGAAGAAAATAAATAGGAATAGAGATAGAATAAAAGTAACCCGAAAACTCAGTGATTCTGAATTTTCTGATCTTGACATTCAAATTTGCCAAATTTGTTTGTTTACTATAATTTAACAAAAAGCATTAAACGATATATCAAAACGATGCATGAAGTGTGGAGTTGTTAGTGCATTCCAAGTATGTCTGTCCAGTAGGAGTGAAGGGTGGAGTTGATATAATTTAAAGATTGAGAAGAGGTAGGGCCAAAGCAGTAAAAGAATGTAACTTTTCAAGTTTCTAGGATTACAAAAAGGTATTATCAAATAAAACTGCTAATGCCATGACGTAAATTGTTGAAAGCGCCTCCATAAAAGCCAAACTATGCAATGAAGTACCTTGTATTTTATGCCTAACCTAACCTACATGATTTTTAATTGTCTTAATCATTATCTCACATCAGTTCAAATGAAATGATTCATTAAAGAGGAATCATGCCATATCGAGATTTGATCATTGATTGATACAATTTTTATTTTGGTTAATTGTTGAATAGGCTAGAATGAAATAACAATGGTTTTGGAGAGATAGTCGGTGTGGAAGTAAACCAACATTTCTATTGGCAAATAGGAGGTTTACAAGTGTTGACAGACGGCTAGAATTTCTTCGAATGTGTTGTAGAATTCATTTAAGACATGAGCGAAACTTAAAATTGATAAGATTTAGGTGCGCTTTTACAACGGAGAATCATACGGTTTCTTTATGAGGAGTTAGTTGCACCTATGAATGATATAAATACTACTGCTGAATCATTGATCCTAGTTCCCTATCAAGTAGCACCACCAATAACGCTTGGCCATCCAAATTCCCTTTTGATTCCAAGTGCAACTGACCTTGAATATTCTTTAAGCCCCTAGTGATGGATCGACCTGGTACCTAAAGGTTGGTTTCAAATTTAGATTTATGGCTTATATTGGTTGACCTTCAATAGCTCTTGGGTGATTTTGAAATCTTAGGATACAATGATGTATATATATTATGATTGATATCGCGAAGGTAAAGGGACTCTAAACCGCAACGTTAGCTTGGTAGGATAGGGGTACAGTTGACGTCGATTCATCATTTTTAACATCAATAATTCAAAACCAAACGTGAAACTTTGTTTTCATTCTGATTCTTTATGCAATATGGATAGATTTACGAATTTAAAGACTAAACGAAAAAATTTACGTTGTATGACATTTCACGTGGTCAATTAATTAATTTATTGACCGAAATATATGATTAAATTAGGCAGGATTGTAGAAAAAGAAATGGTTGAATCAAAATAATTCCTTCTTAATTTGCAATTTTGTTAGAGGGTACTATGAATGTTCTACCATGTTCCATTTACACACTAAAGGAGTGATACAAGATATAAGGTGTGCAGTTAAGCAAACATTTCTATTTGCAAATAAGGGGTTTCCAACCGCAAGCCCAAGTACTTATAACATCTCAGGTGGTAGTTGCTAACTTACTAGGTTCAGTCGATATAGTCGTTCAGAATCATTGATCCTATTTCCCTATCGAGCAGCAGCACCTGTTAAAAACAAAGAGAAGAATTCTCAATTGATCCTAAGATCCGCTTTTGTCCGATCCATGTCATAGATCTGATAAAAGCCAGACTAACCAATCAAGTACCTCGTATTTTACTGTGGAGGCACTTTCAGCAATTTATTGCTTATTGCTTTATTGTGTATTTTACCTACTTGATAGCTTAATCTGGCTTTTATGGGGGCACCTTCAACAATATATTTCTGTAGTGTAATTCAAATATAATAAATATTAATATCGTACACATATTTTGCTTGCTCTTTTTTTCTTTGTACACTATATCATACATATCATCAACAAATATATTTATATAAATCATGTTCCGCAAGCATTGGAATACGATTCATGGGCTTACCTAATTTTGAATTTAAATCTTAGATATTTAGAGCCTTATTTTGTTATTTATTTGGATTCAAAGTTACTCAAAGATGACCTTCTATGGCTAAGCATACTAAACATGATACAACAACAACAATTACTAATTTATCTGCCAATATATTACTGAAAAGTCAAAAACTCAGTGATTCTACAAGGTAAACGCTCACCTGACCTGTTAGAAGAAAATAAATAGGAATAGAGATAGAATAAAAGTAACCCGAAAACTCAGTGATTCTGAATTTTCTGATCTTGACATTCAAATTTGCCAAATTTGTTTGTTTACTATAATTTAACAAAAAGCATTAAACTATATATCAAAACGATGCATGAAGTGTGGAGTTGTTAGTGCATTCCAAGTATGTCTGTCCAGTAGGAGTGAAGCGTGGAGTTGATATAATTTAAAGATTGAGAAGAGGTAGGGCCAAAGCAGTAAAAGAATGTAACTTTTCAAGTTTCTAGGATTACAAAAAGGTATTATCAAATAAAACTGCTAATGCCATGACGAAAATTGTTGAAAGCGCCTCCATAAAAGCCAAACTAAGCAGTGAAGTACCTTGTATTTTATGCCTAACCTAACCTACATGATTTTTAATTGTCTTAATCATTATCTCACATCAGTTCAAATGAAATGATTCATTAAAGAGGAATCATGCCATATCGAGATTTGATCATTGATTGATACAATTTTTATTTTGGTTAATTGTTGAATAGGCTAGAATGAAATAACAATGGTTTTGGAGAGATAGTCGGTGTGGAAGTAAACCAACATTTCTATTGGCAAATAGGAGGTTTACAAGTGTTGACAGACGGCTAGAATTTCTTCGAATATGTTGTAGAATTCATTTAAGACATGAGCGAAACTTAAAATTGATAAGATTTAGGTGCGCTTTTACAACGGAGAATCATACGGTTTCTTTATGAGGAGTTAGTTGCACCTATGAATGATATAAATACTACTGCTGAATCATTGATCCTAGTTCCCTATCAAGTAGCACCACCAATAACGCTTGGCCATCCAAATTCCCTTTTGATTCCAAGTGCAACTGACCTTGAATATTCTTTAAGCCCCTAGTGATGGATCGACCAGGTACCTAAAGGTTGGTTTCAAATTTAGATTTATGGCTTATATTGGTTGACCTTCAATAGCTCTTGGGTGATTTTGAAATCTTAGGATACAATGATGTATATATATTATGATTGATATCGCGAAGGTAAAGGGACTCTAAACCGCGACGTTAGCTTGGTAGGATAGGGGTATAGTTGACGTCGATTCATCATTTTTAACATCAATAATTCAAAACCAAACGTGAAACTTTGTTTTCATTCCGATTCTTTATGCAATATGGATAGATTTACGAATTTAAAGACTAAACGAAAAAATTTACGATGTATGACATTTCACGTGGTCAATTAATTAATTTATTGACCGAAATATATGATTAAATTAGGCAGGATTGTAGAAAAAGAAATGGTTGAATCAAAATAATTCCTTCTTAATTTGCAATTTTGTTAGAGGGTACTATGAATGTTCTACCATGTTCCATTTACACACTAAAGGAGTGATACAAGATATAAGGTGTGCAGTTAAGTCAACATTTCTATTTGCAAATAAGGGGTTTCCAAGTGCAAGCCCAAGTACTTATAACATCTCAGAAGGTAGTTGCTAACTTACTAGGTTCAGTCGATATAGTCGTTCAGAATCATTGATCCTATTTCCCTATCGAGCAGCAGCACCTGTTAAAAACAAAGAGAAGAATTCTCAATTTATCCTAAGATCCGCTTTTGTCTGATCCATGTCATAGATCTGATAAAAGCCATACTAACCAATCAATTACCTCGTATTTTACTGTGGAGGCACTTTCAGCAATTTATTGCTTACTGCTTTATTGTGTATTTTACCTACTTGATAGCTTAATCTGGCTTTTATGGAGGCACTTTCAACAATATATTTCTGTAGTGTAATTCAAATATAATAAATATTAATATCGTACACATATTTCGCTTGCTCTTTTTTTCTTTGTACACTATATGATACATATCATCAACAAATATATTTATATAAATCATGTTCCGCAAGCATTGGAATACGATTCATGGGCTTACCTAATTTTGAATTTAAATCTTAGATATTTAGAGCCTTATTTTGTTATTTATTTGTATTCAAAGTTACTCAAAGATGACCTTCTATGGCTAAGCATACTAAACATGATACAACAACAACAATTACTAATTTATCTGCCAATATATTACTGAAAAGTCGAAAACTCAGTGATTCTACAAGGTAAACGCTCACCTGACCTGTTAGAAGAAAATAAATAGGAATAGAGATAGAATAAAAGTAACCCGAAAACTCAGTGATTCTGAATTTTCAGATCTTGACATTCAAATTTGCCAAATTTGTTTGTTTACTATAATTTAACAAAAAGCATTAAACGATATATCAAAACGATGCATGAAGTGTGGAGTTGTTAGTGCATTCCAAGTATGTCTGTCCAGTAGGAGTGAAGTGTGGAGTTGATATAATTTAAAGATTGAGAAGAGGTAGGGCCAAAGCAGTAAAAGAATGTAACTTTTCAAGTTTCTAGGATTACAAAAAGGTATTATCAAATAAAACTGCTAATGCCATGACGTAAATTGTTGAAAGCGCTTCCATAAAAGCCAAACTAAGCAATGAAGTACCTTGTATTTTATGCCTAACCTAACCTACATGATTTTTAATTGTCTTAATCATTATCTCACGTCAGTTCAAATGAAATGATTCATTAAAGAGGAATCATGCCATATCGAGATTTGATCATTGATTGATACAATTTTTATTTTGGTTAATTGTTGAATAGGCTAGAATGAAATAACAATGGTTTTGGAGAGATAGTCGGTGTGGAAGTAAACCAACATTTCTATTGGCAAATAGGAGGTTTACAAGTGTTGACAGACGGCTAGAATTTCTTCGAATATGTTGTAGAATTCATTTAAGACATGAGCGAAACTTAAAATTGATAAGATTTAGGTGCGCTTTTACAACGGAGAATCATACGGTTTCTTTATGAGGAGTTAGTTGCACCTATGAATGATATAAATACTACTGCTGAATCATTGATCCTAGTTCCCTATCAAGTAGCACCACCAATAACGCTTGGCCATCCAAATTCCCTTTTGATTCCAAGTGCAACTGACCTTGAATATTCTTTAAGCCCCTAGTGATGGATCGACCAGGTACCTAAAGGTTGGTTTCAAATTTAGATTTATGGCTTATATTGGTTGACCTTCAATAGCTCTTGGGTGATTTTGAAATCTTAGGATACAATGATGTATATATATTATGATTGATATCGCGAAGGTAAAGGGACTCTAAACCGCGACGTTAGCTTGGTAGGATAGGGGTATAGTTGACGTCGATTCATCATTTTTAACATCAATAATTCAAAACCAAACGTGAAACTTTGTTTTCATTCCGATTCTTTATGCAATATGGATAGATTTACGAATTTAAAGACTAAACGAAAAAATTTACGATGTATGACATTTCAAGTGGTCAATTAATTAATTTATTGACCGAAATATATGATTAAATTAGGCAGGATTGTAGAAAAAGAAATGGTTGAATCAAAATAATTCCTTCTTAATTTGCAATTTTGTTAGAGGGTACTATGAATGTTCTACCATGTTCCATTTACACACTAAAGGAGTGATACAAGATATAAGGTGTGCAGTTAAGTCAACATTTCTATTTGCAAATAAGGGGTTTCCAAGTGCAAGCCCAAGTACTTATAACATCTCAGAAGGTAGTTGCTAACTTACTAGGTTCAGTCGATATAGTCGTTCAGAATCATTGATCCTATTTCCCTATCGAGCAGCAGCACCTGTTAAAAACAAAGAGAAGAATTCTCAATTTATCCTAAGATCCGCTTTTGTCCGATCCATGTCATAGATCTGATAAAAGCCAGACTAACCAATCAAGTACCTCGTATTTTACTGTGGAGGCACTTTCAGCAATTTATTGCTTATTGCTTTATTGTGTATTTTACCTACTTGATAGCTTAATCTGGCTTTTATGGAGGCACTTTCAACAATATATTTCTGTAGTGTAATTCAAATATAATAAATATTAATATCTTACGCATATTTCGCTTGCTCTTTTTTTCTTTGTACACTATATCATACATATCATCAACAAATATATTTATATAAATCATGTTCCGCAAGCATTGGAATACGATTCATGGGCTTACCTAATTTTGAATTTAAATTTTAGATATTTAGAGCCTTATTTTGTTATTTATTTGGATTCAAAGTTACTCTAAGATGACCTTCTATGGCTAAGCATACTAAACATGATACAACAACAACAATTACTAATTTATCTGCCAATATATTACTGAAAAGTCGAAAACTCAGTGATTCTACAAGGTAAACGCTCACCTGACCTATTAGAAGAAAATAAATAGGAATAGAGATAGAATAAAAGTAACCCGAAAACTCAGTGATTCTGAATTTTCTGATCTTGACATTCAAATTTTCCAAATTTGTTTGTTTACTATAATTTAACAAAAAGCATTAAACGATATATCAAAACGATGCATGAAGTGTGGAGTTGTTAGTGCATTCCAAGTATGTCTGTCCAGTAGGAGTGAAGCGTGGAGTTGATATAATTTAAAGATTGAGAAGAGGTAGGGCCAAAGCAGTAAAAGAAAGTAACTTTTCAAGTTTCTAGGATTACAAAAAGGTATTATCAAATAAAACTGCTAATGCCATGACGTAAATTGTTGAAAGCGCCTCCATAAAAGCCAAACTAAGCAATGAAGTACCTTGTATTTTATGCCTAACCTAACCTACATGATTTTTAATTGTCTTAATCATTATCTCACATCAGTTCAAATGAAATTATTCATTAAAGAGGAATCATGCCATATCGAGATTTGATCATTGATTGATACAATTTTTATTTTGGTTAATTGTTGAATAGGCTAGAATGAAATAACAATGGTTTTGGAGAGATAGTCGGTGTGGAAGTAAACCAAAATTTCTATTGGCAAATAGGAGGTTTACAAGTGTTGACAGACGGCTAGAATTTCTTCGAATATGTTGTAGAATTCATTTAAGACATGAGCGAAACTTAAAATTGATAAGATTTAGGTGCGCTTTTACAACGGAGAATCATACGGTTTCTTTATGAGGAGTTAGTTGCACCTATGAATGATATAAATACTACTGCTGAATCATTGATCCTAGTTCCCTATCAAGTAGCACCACCAATAACGCTTGGCCATCCAAATTCCCTTTTGATTCCAAGTGCAACTGACCTTGAATATTCTTTAAGCCCCTAGTGATGGATCGACCTGGTACCTAAAGGTTGGTTTCAAATTTAGATTTATGGCTTATATTGGTTTACCTTCAATAGCTCTTGCGTGATTCTGAAATCTTAGGATACAATGATGTATATATATTATGATTGATATCGCGAAGGTAAAGGGACTCTAAACCGCAACGTTAGCTTGGTAGGATAGGGGTATAGTTGACGTCGATTCATCATTTTTAACATCAATAATTCAAAACCAAACGTGAAACTTTGTTTTCATTCCGATTCTTTATGCAATATGGATAGATTTACGAATTTAAAGACTAAACGAAAAAATTTACGATGTATGACATTTCACGTGGTCAATTAATTAATTTATTGACCGAAATATATGATTAAATTAGGCAGGATTGTAGAAAAAGAAATGGTTGAATCAAAATAATTCCTTCTTAATTTGCAATTTTGTTAGAGGGTACTATGAATGTTCTATCATGTTCCATTTACACACTAAAGGAGTGATACAAGATATAAGGTGTGGAGTTAAGCCAACATTTCTATTTGCAAATAAGGGGTTTCCAAGTGCAAGCCCAAGTACTTATAACATCTCAGGTGGTAGTTGCTAACTTAATAGGTTCAGTCGATGTAGTCGTTCAGAATCATTGATCCTATTTCCCTATCGAGCAGCAGCACCTGTTAAAAACAAAGAGAAGAATTCTCAATTTATCCTAAGATCCGCTTTTGTCCGATCCATGTCATAGATCTGATAAAAGCCAGACTAACCAATCAAGTACCTCGTATTTTACTGTGGAGCCACTTTCAACAATTTATTGCTTATTGCTTTATTGTGTATTTTACCTACTTGATAGCTTAATCTGGCTTTTATGGAGGCACTTTCAACAATATATTTCTGTAGTGTAATTCAAATATAATAAATATTAATATCGTACACATATTTCGCTTGCTCTTTTTTTTCTTTGTACACTATATCATACATATCATCAACAAATATATTTATATAAATCATGTTCCGCAAGCATTGGAATACGATTCATGGGCTTACCTAATTTTGAATTTAAATATTAGATATTTAGAGCCTTATTTTGTTATTTATTTGGATTCAAAGTTACTCAAAGATGACCTTCTATGGCTAAGCATACTAAACATGATACAACAACAACAATTACTAATTTATCTGCCAATATATTACTGAAAAGTCGAAAACTCAGTGATTCTACAAGGTAAACGCTTACCTGACCTGTTAGAAGAAAATAAATAGGAATAGAGATAGAATAAAAGTAACCCGAAAACTCAGTGATTCTGAATTTTCTGATCTTGACATTCAAATTTGCCAAATTTGTTTGTTTACTATAATTTAACAAAAAGCATTAAACGATATATCAAAACGATGCATGAAGTGTGGAGTTGTTAGTGCATTCCAAGTATGCTTGTCCAGTAGGAGTGAAGCGTAGAGTTGATATAATTTAAAGATTGAGAAGAGGTAGGGCCAAAGCAGTAAAAGAATGTAACTTTTCAAATTTCTAGGATTACAAAAAGGTATTATCAAATAAAACTGCTAATGCCATGACGTAAATTGTTGAAAGCGCCTCCATAAAAGCCAAACTAAGCAATGAAGTACCTTGTATTTTATGCCTAACCTAACCTAACCTACATGATTTTTAATTGTCTTAATCATTATCTCACATCAGTTCAAATGAAATGATTCATTAAAGAGGAATCATGCCATATCGAGATTTGATCATTGATTGATACAATTTTTATTTTGGTTAATTGTTGAATAGGCTAGAATGAAATAACAATGGTTTTGGAGAGATAGTCGGTGTGGAAGTAAACCAACATTTCTATTGGCAAATAGGAGGTTTACAAGTGTTGACAGACGGCTAGAATTTCTTCGAATATGTTGTAGAATTCATTTAAGACATGAGCGAAACTTAAAATTGATAAGATTTAGGTGCGCTTTTACAACGGAGAATCATACGGTTTCTTTATGAGGAGTTAGTTGCACCTATGAATGATATAAATACTACTGCTGAATCATTGATCCTAGTTCCCTATCAAGTAGCACCACCAATAACGCTTGGCCATCCAAATTCCCTTTTGATTCCAAGTGCAACTGACCTTGAATATTCTTTAAGCCCCTAGTGATGGATCGACCAGGTACCTAAAGGTTGGTTTCAAATTTAGATTTATGGCTTATATTGGTTGACCTTCAATAGCTCTTGGGTGATTTTGAAATCTTAGGATACAATGATGTATATATATTATGATTGATATCGCGAAGGTAAAGGGACTCTAAACCGCGACGTTAGCTTGGTAGGATAGGGGTATAGTTGACGTCGATTCATCATTTTTAACATCAATAATTCAAAACCAAACGTGAAACTTTGTTTTCATTCCGATTCTTTATGCAATATGGATAGATTTACGAATTTAAAGACTAAACGAAAAAATTTACGATGTATGACATTTCAAGTGGTCAATTAATTAATTTATTGACCGAAATATATGATTAAATTAGGCAGGATTGTAGAAAAAGAAATGGTTGAATCAAAATAATTCCTTCTTAATTTGCAATTTTGTTAGAGGGTACTATGAATGTTCTACCATGTTCCATTTACACACTAAAGGAGTGATACAAGATATAAGGTGTGCAGTTAAGTCAACATTTCTATTTGCAAATAAGGGGTTTCCAAGTGCAAGCCCAAGTACTTATAACATCTCAGAAGGTAGTTGCTAACTTACTAGGTTCAGTCGATATAGTCGTTCAGAATCATTGATCCTATTTCCCTATCGAGCAGCAGCACCTGTTAAAAACAAAGAGAAGAATTCTCAATTTATCCTAAGATCCGCTTTTGTCCGATCCATGTCATAGATCTGATAAAAGCCAGACTAACCAATCAAGTACCTCGTATTTTACTGTGGAGGCACTTTCAGCAATTTATTGCTTATTGCTTTATTGTGTATTTTACCTACTTGATAGCTTAATCTGGCTTTTATGGAGGCACTTTCAACAATATATTTCTGTAGTGTAATTCAAATATAATAAATATTAATATCTTACGCATATTTCGCTTGCTCTTTTTTTCTTTGTACACTATATCATACATATCATCAACAAATATATTTATATAAATCATGTTCCGCAAGCATTGGAATACGATTCATGGGCTTACCTAATTTTGAATTTAAATTTTAGATATTTAGAGCCTTATTTTGTTATTTATTTGGATTCAAAGTTACTCTAAGATGACCTTCTATGGCTAAGCATACTAAACATGATACAACAACAACAATTACTAATTTATCTGCCAATATATTACTGAAAAGTCGAAAACTCAGTGATTCTACAAGGTAAACGCTCACCTGACCTATTAGAAGAAAATAAATAGGAATAGAGATAGAATAAAAGTAACCCGAAAACTCAGTGATTCTGAATTTTCTGATCTTGACATTCAAATTTTCCAAATTTGTTTGTTTACTATAATTTAACAAAAAGCATTAAACGATATATCAAAACGATGCATGAAGTGTGGAGTTGTTAGTGCATTCCAAGTATGTCTGTCCAGTAGGAGTGAAGCGTGGAGTTGATATAATTTAAAGATTGAGAAGAGGTAGGGCCAAAGCAGTAAAAGAAAGTAACTTTTCAAGTTTCTAGGATTACAAAAAGGTATTATCAAATAAAACTGCTAATGCCATGACGTAAATTGTTGAAAGCGCCTCCATAAAAGCCAAACTAAGCAATGAAGTACCTTGTATTTTATGCCTAACCTAACCTACATGATTTTTAATTGTCTTAATCATTATCTCACATCAGTTCAAATGAAATGATTCATTAAAGAGGAATCATGCCATATCGAGATTTGATCATTGATTGATACAATTTTTATTTTGGTTAATTGTTGAATAGGCTAGAATGAAATAACAATGGTTTTGGAGAGATAGTCGGTGTGGAAGTAAACCAAAATTTCTATTGGCAAATAGGAGGTTTACAAGTGTTGACAGACGGCTAGAATTTCTTCGAATATGTTGTAGAATTCATTTAAGACATGAGCGAAACTTAAAATTGATAAGATTTAGGTGCGCTTTTACAACGGAGAATCATACGGTTTCTTTATGAGGAGTTAGTTGCACCTATGAATGATATAAATACTACTGCTGAATCATTGATCCTAGTTCCCTATCAAGTAGCACCACCAATAACGCTTGGCCATCCAAATTCCCTTTTGATTCCAAGTGCAACTGACCTTGAATATTCTTTAAGCCCCTAGTGATGGATCGACCTGGTACCTAAAGGTTGGTTTCAAATTTAGATTTATGGCTTATATTGGTTGACCTTCAATAGCTCTTGGGTGATTTTGAAATCTTAGGATACAATGATGTATATATATTATGATTGATATCGCGAAGGTAAAGGGACTCTAAACCGCAACGTTAGCTTGGTAGGATAGGGGTATAGTTGACGTCGATTCATCATTTTTAACATCAATAATTCAAAACCAAACGTGAAACTTTGTTTTCATTCCGATTCTTTATGCAATATGGATAGATTTACGAATTTAAAGACTAAACGAAAAAATTTACGATGTATGACATTTCACGTGGTCAATTAATTAATTTATTGACCGAAATATATGATTAAATTAGGCAGGATTGTAGAAAAAGAAATGGTTGAATCAAAATAATTCCTTCTTAATTTGCAATTTTGTTAGAGGGTACTATGAATGTTCTACCATGTTCCATTTACACACTAAAGGAGTGATACAAGATATAAGGTGTGCAGTTAAGCCAACATTTCTATTTGCAAATAAGGGGTTTCAAAGTGCAAGCCCAAGTACTTATAACATCTCAGGTGGTAGTTGCTAACTTACTAGGTTCAGTCGATATAGTCGTTCAGAATCATTGATCCTATTTCCCTATCGAGCAGCAGCACCTGTTAAAAACAAAGAGAAGAATTCTCAATTTATCCTAAGATCCGCTTTTGTCCGATCCATGTCATAGATCTGATAAAAGCCAGACTAACCAATCAAGTACCTCGTATTTTACTGTGGAGGCACTTTCAGCAATTTATTGCTTATTGCTTTATTGTGTATTTTACCTACTTGATAGCTTAATCTGGCTTTTATGGAGGCACTTTCAACAATATATTTCTGTAGTGTAATTCAAATATAATAAATATTAATATCTTACGCATATTTCGCTTGCTCTTTTTTTCTTTGTACACTATATCATACATATCATCAACAAATATATTTATATAAATCATGTTCCGCAAGCATTGGAATACGATTCATGGGCTTACCTAATTTTGAATTTAAATCTTAGATATTTAGAGCCTTATTTTGTTATTTATTTGGATTCAAAGTTACTCAAAGATGACCTTCTATGGCTAAGCATACTAAACATGATACAACAACAACAATTACTAATTTATCTGCCAATATATTACTGAAAAGTCGAAAACTCAGTGATTCTACAAGGTAAACGCTCACCTGACCTGTTAGAAGAAAATAAATAGGAATAGAGATAGAATAAAAGTAACCCGAAAACTCAGTGATTCTGAATTTTCTGATCTTGACATTCAAATTTGCCAAATTTGTTTGTTTACTATAATTTAACAAAAAGCATTAAACGATATATCAAAACGATGCATGAAGTGTGGAGTTGTTAGTGCATTCCAAGTATGTCTGTCCAGTAGGAGTGAAGCGTGGAGTTGATATAATTTAAAGATTGAGAAGAGGTAGGGCCAAAGCAGTAAAAGAATGTAACTTTTCAAGTTTCTAGGATTACAAAAAGGTATTATCAAATAAAACTGCTAATGCCATGACGTAAATTGTTGAAAGCGCCTCCATAAAAGCCAAACTAAGCAATGAAGTACCTTGTATTTTATGCCTAACATAACCTACATGATTTTAATTGTCTTAATCATTATCTCACATCAGTTCAAATGAAATGATTCATTAAAGAGGAATCATGCCATATCGAGATTTGATCATTGATTGATACAATTTTTATTTTGGTTAATTGTTGAATAGGCTAGAATGAAATAACAATGGTTTTAACGAGATAGTCGGTGTGGAAGTAAACCAACATTTCTATTGGAAAATAGGAGGTTTACAAGTGTTGACAGACGGCTAGAATTTCTTCGAATATGTTGTAGAATTCATTTAAGACATGAGCGAAACTTAAAATTGATAAGATTTAGGTGCGCTTTTACAACGGAGAATAATACGGTTTCTTTATGAGGAGTTAGTTGCACCTATGAATGATATAAATACTACTGCTGAATCATTGATCCTAGTTCCGTATCAAGTAGCACCACCAATAACGCTTGGCCATCCAAATTCCCTTTTGATTCCAAGTGCAACTGACCTTGAATATTCTTTAAGCCCCTAGTGATGGATCGACCTGGTACCTAAAGGTTGGTTTCAAATTTAGATTTATGGCTTATATTGGTTGACCTTCAATAGCTCTTGGGTGATTCTGAAATCTTAGGATACAATGATGTATATATATTATGATTGATATCGCGAAGGTAAAGGGACTCTAAACCGCAACGTTAGCTTGGTAGGATAGGGGTATAGTTGACGTCGATTCATCATTTTTAACATCAATAATTCAAAACCAAACGTGAAACTTTGTTTTCATTCCGATTCTTTATGCAATATGGATAGATTTACGAATTTAAAGACTAAACGAAAAAATTTACGATGTATGACATTTCACGTGGTCAATTAATTAATTTATTGACCGAAATATATGATTAAATTAGGCAGGATTGTAGAAAAAGAAATGGTTGAATCAAAATAATTCCTTCTTAATTTGCAATTTTGTTAGAGGGTACTATGAATGTTCTACCATGTTCCATTTACACACTAAAGGAGTGATACAAGATATAAGGTGTGCAGTTAAGCCAACATTTCTATTTGCAAATAAGGGGTTTCAAAGTGCAAGCCCAAGTACTTATAACATCTCAGGTGGTAGTTGCTAACTTACTAGGTTCAGTCGATATAGTCGTTCAGAATCATTGATCCTATTTCCCTATCGAGCAGCAGCACCTGTTAAAAACAAAGAGAAGAATTCTCAATTTTTCCTAAGATCCGCTTTTGTCCGATCCATGTCATAGATCTGATAAAAGCCAGACTAACCAATCAAGTACCTCGTATTTTACTGTGGAGGCACTTTCAGCAATTTATTGCTTATTGCTTTATTGTGTATTTTACCTACTTGATAGCTTAATCTGGCTTTTATGGTGGCACTTTCAACAATATATTTCTGTAGTGTAATTCAAATATAATAAATATTAATATCTTACGCATATTTCGCTTGCTCTTTTTTTCTTTGTACACTATATCATACATATCATCAACAAATATATTTATATAAATCATGTTCCGCAAGCATTGGAATACGATTCATGGGCTTACCTAATTTTGAATTTAAATCTTAGATATTTAGAGCCTTATTTTGTTATTTATTTGGATTCAAAGTTACTCAAAGATGACCTTCTATGGCTAAGCATACTAAACATGATACAACAACAACAATTACTAATTTATCTGCCAATATATTACTGAAAAGTCGAAAACTCAGTGATTCTACAAGGTAAACGCGCACCTGACCTGTTAGAAGAAAATAAATAGGAATAGAGATAGAATAAAAGTAACCCGAAAACTCAGTGATTCTGAATTTTCTGATCTTGACATTCAAATTTGCCAAATTTGTTTGTTTACTATAATTTAACAAAAAGCATTAAACGATATATCAAAACGATGCATGAAGTGTGGAGTTGTTAGTGCATTCCAAGTATGTCTGTCCAGTAGGAGTGAAGCGTGGAGTTGATATAATTTAAAGATTGAGAAGAGGTAGGGCCAAAGCAGTAAAAGAATGTAACTTTTCAAGTTTCTAGGATTACAAAAAGGTATTATCAAATAAAACTGCTAATGCCATGACGTAAATTGTTGAAAGCGCCTCCATAAAAGCCAAACTAAGCAACGAAGTGCCTTGTATTTTATGCCTAACCTAACCTACATGATTTTTAATTGTCTTAATCATTATCTCACATCAGTTCAAATGAAATGATTCATTAAAGAGGAATCATGCCATATCGAGATTTGATCATTGATTGATACAATTTTTATTTTGGTTAATTGTTGAATAGGCTAGAATGAAATAACAATGGTTTTAAAGAGATAGTCGTTGTGAAAGTAAACCAACATTTCTATTGGAAAATAGGAGGTTTACAAGTGTTGACAGACGGCTAGAATTTCTTCGAATATGTTGTAGAATTCATTTAAGACATGAGCGAAACTTAAAATTGATAAGATTTAGGTGCGCTTTTACAACGGAGAATAATACGGTTTCTTTATGAGGAGTTAGTTGCACCTATGAATGATATAAATACTACTGCTGAATCATTGATCCTAGTTCCGTTTCAAGTAGCACCACCAATAACGCTTGGCCATCCAAATTCCCTTTTGATTCCAAGTGCAACTGACCTTGAATATTCTTTAAGCCCCTAGTGATGGATCGACCTGGTACCTAAAGGTTGGTTTCAAATTTAGATTTATGGCTTATTTTGGTTGACCTTCAATAGCTCTTGGGTGATTTTGAAATCTTAGGATACAATGATGTATATATATTATGATTGATATCGCCAAGGTAAAGGGACTCTAAACCGCAACGTTAGCTTGGTAGGATAGGGGTATAGTTGACGTCGATTCATCATTTTTAACATCAATAATTCAAAACCAAACGTGAAACTTTGTTTTCATTCCGATTCTTTATGCAATATGGATAGATTTACGAATTTAAAGACTAAACGGAAAAATTTATGATGTATGACATTTCACGTGGTCAATTAATTAATTTATTGACCAAAATATATGATTAAATTAGGCAGGATTGTAGAAAAAGAAATGGTTGAATCAAAATAATTCCTTCTTAATTTGCAATTTTGTTAGAGGGTACTATGAATGTTCTACCACGTTCCATTTACACACTAAAGGAGTGATACAAGATATAAGGTGTGCAGTTAAGCCAACATTTCTATTTGCAAATAAGGGGTTTCCAAGTGCAAGCCCAAGTACTTATAACATCTCAGGTGGTAGTTGCTAACTTACTAGGTTCAGTCGATATAGTCGTTCAGAATCATTGATCCTATTTCCCTATCGAGCAGCAGCACCTGTTAAAAACAAAGAGAAGAATTCTCAATTTATCCTAAGATCCGCTTTTGTCCGATCCATGTCATAGATCTGATAAAAGCCAGACTAACCAATCAAGTACCTCGTATTTTACTGTGGAGGCACTTTCAGCAATTTATTGCTTATTGCTTTATTGTGTATTTTACCTACTTGATAGCTTAATCTGGCTTTTATGGAGGCACTTTCAACAATATATTTCTGTAGTGTAATTCAAATACAATAAATATTAATATCGTACACATATTTCGCTTGCTCTTGTTTTCTTTGTACACTATATCATACATATCATCAACAAATATATTTATATAAATCATGTTCCGCAAGCATTGGAATACGATTCAAGGGCTTACCTAATTTTGAATTTAAATCTTAGATATTTAAAGCCTTATTTTGTTATTTATTTGGATTCAAAGTTACTCAAAGATGACCTTCTATGGCTAAGCATACTAAACATGATACAACAACAACAATTACTAATTTATCTGCCAATATATTACTGAAAAGTCGAAAACTCAGTGATTCTACAAGGTAAACGCTCACCTGACCTGTTAGAAAAAAATAAATAGGAATAGAGATAGAATAAAAGTAACCTGAAAACTCAGTGATTCTGAATTTTCTGATCTTGACATTCAAATTTGCCAAATTTGTTTGTTTACTATAATTTAACAAAAAGCATTGAACGATATATCAAAATGATGCATGAAGTGTGGAGTTGTTAGTGCATTCCAAGTATGTCTGTCCAGTAGGAGTGAAGTGTGGAGTTGATATAATTTAAAGATTGAGAAGAGGTAGGGCCAAAGCAGTAAAAGAATGTAACTTTTCAAGTTTCTAGGATTACAAAAAGGTATTATCAAATAAAACTGCTAATGCCATGACGTAAATTGTTGAAAGCGCCTCCATAAAAGCCAAACTAAGCAATGAAGTACCTTGTATTTTATGCCTAACCTAACCTACATGATTTTTAATTGTCTTAATCATTATCTCACATCAGTTCAAATGAAATGATTCATTAAAGAGGAATCATGCCATATCGAGATTTGATCATTGATTGATACAATTTTTATTTTGGTTAATTGTTGAATAGGCTAGAATGAAATAACAATGGTTTTGGAGAGATAGTCGGTGTGGAAGTAAACCAACATTTCTATTGGCAAATAGGAGGTTTACAAGTGTTGACAGACGGCTAGAATTTCTTCGAATATGTTGTAGAATTCATTTAAGACATGAGCGAAACTGAAAATTGATAAGATTTAGGTGCGCTTTTACAACGGAGAATCATACGGTTTCTTTTTGAGGAGTTAGTTGCACCTATGAATGATATAAATACTACTGCTGAATCATTGATCCTAGTTCCCTATCAAGTAGCACCACCAATAACGCTTGGCCATCCAAATTCCCTTTTGATTCCAAGTGCAACTGACCTTGAATATTCTTTAAGCCCCTAGTGATGGATCGACCTGGTACCTAAAGGTTGGTTTCAAATTTAGATTTATGGCTTATATTGGTTGACCTTCAAAAGCTCTTGGGTGATTTTGAAATCTTAGGATACAATGATGTATATATATTATGATTGATATCGCGAAGGTAAAGGGACTCTAAACCGCGACGTTAGCTTGGTAGGATAGGGGTATAGTTGACGTCGATTCATCATTTTTAACATCAATAATTCAAAACCAAACGTGAAACTTTGTTTTCATTCCGATTCTTTATGCAATATGGATAGATTTACGAATTTAAAGACTAAACGAAAAAATTTACGATGTATGACATTTCACGTGGTCAATAAATTAATTTATTGACCGAAATATATGATTAAATTAGGCAGGATTGTAGAAAAAGAAATGGTTGAATCAAAATAATTCCTTCTTAATTTGCAATTTTGTTAGAGGGTACTATGAATGTTCTACCATGTTCCATTTACACACTTAAGGAGTGATACAAGATATAAGGTGTGCAGTTAAGCCAACATTTCTATTTGCAAATAAGGGGTTTCCAAGTGCAAGCCCAAGTACTTATAACATCTCAGGTGGTAGTTGCTAACTTACTAGGTTCAGTCGATATAGTCGTTCAGAATCATTGATCCTATTTCCCTATCGAGCAGCAGCACCTGTCAAAAACAAAGAGAAGAATTCTCAATTTATCCTAAGATCCGCTTTTGTCCGATCCATGTCATAGATCTGATAAAAGCCAGACTAACCAATCAAGTACCTCGTATTTTACTGTGGAGGCACTTTCAACAATTTATTGCTTATTGCTTTATTGTGTATTTTACCTACTTGATAGCTTAATCTGGCTTTTATGGAGGCACTTTCAATAATATATTTCTGTAGTGTAATTCAAATATAATAAATATTAATATCTTACGCATATTTCGCTTGCTCTTTTTTTCTTTGTACACTATATCATACATATCATCAACAAATATATTTATATAAATCATGTTCCGCAAGCATTGGAATACGATTCATGGGCTTACCTAATTTTGAATTTAAATCTTAGATATTTAGAGCCTTATTTTGTTATTTATTTGGATTCAAAGTTACTCAAAGATGACCTTCTATGGCTAAGCATACTAAACATGATACAACAACAACAATTACTAATTTATCTGCCAATATATTACTGAAAAGTCGAAAACTCAGTGATTCTACAAGGTAAACGCTCACCTGACCAGTTAGAAGAAAATAAATAGGAATAGAGATAGAATAAAAGTAACCCGAAAACTCAGTGATTCTGAATTTTCTGATCTTGACATTCAAATTTGCCAAATTTGTTTGTTTACTATAATTTAACAAAAAGCATTAAACGATATATCAAAACGATGCATGAAGTGTGGAGTTGTTAGTGCATTCCAAGTATGTCTGTCCAGTAGGAGTGAAGCGTGGAGTTGATATAATTTAAAGATTGAGAAGAGGTAGGGCCAAAGCAGTAAAAGAAAGTAACTTTTCAAGTTTCTAGGATTACAAAAAGGTATTATCAAATAAAACTGCTAATGCCATGACGTAAATTGTTGAAAGCGCCTCCATAAAAGCCAAACTAAGCAATGAAGTACCTTGTATTTTATGCCTAACCTAACCTACATGATTTTTAATTGTCTTAATCATTATCTCACATCAGTTCAAATGAAATGATTCATTAAAGAGGAATCATGCCATATCGAGATTTGATCATTGATTGATACAATTTTTATTTTGGTTAATTGTTGAATAGGCTAGAATGAAATAACAATGGTTTTGGAGAGATAGTCGGTGTGGAAGTAAACCAAAATTTCTATTGGCAAATAGGAGGTTTACAAGTGTTGACAGACGGCTAGAATTTCTTCGAATATGTTGTAGAATTCATTTAAGACATGAGCGAAACTTAAAATTGATAAGATTTAGGTGCGCTTTTACAACGGAGAATCATACGGTTTCTTTATGAGGAGTTAGTTGCACCTATGAATGATATAAATACTACTGCTGAATCATTGATCCTAGTTCCCTATCAAGTAGCACCACCAATAACGCTTGGCCATCCAAATTCCCTTTTGATTCCAAGTGCAACTGACCTTGAATATTCTTTAAGCCCCTAGTGATGGATCGACCTGGTACCTAAAGGTTGGTTTCAAATTTAGATTTATGGCTTATATTGGTTGACCTTCAATAGCTCTTGGGTGATTTTGAAATCTTAGGATACAATGATGTATATATATTATGATTGATATCGCGAAGGTAAAGGGACTCTAAACCGCAACGTTAGCTTGGTAGGATAGGGGTATAGTTGACGTCGATTCATCATTTTTAACATCAATAATTCAAAACCAAACGTGAAACTTTGTTTTCATTCCGATTCTTTATGCAATATGGATAGATTTACGAATTTAAAGACTAAACGAAAAAATTTACGATGTATGACATTTCACGTGGTCAATTAATTAATTTATTGACCGAAATATATGATTAAATTAGGCAGGATTGTAGAAAAAGAAATGGTTGAATCAAAATAATTCCTTCTTAATTTGCAATTTTGTTAGAGGGTACTATGAATGTTCTACCATGTTCCATTTACACACTAAAGGAGTGATACAAGATATAAGGTGTGCAGTTAAGCCAACATTTCTATTTGCAAATAAGGGGTTTCAAAGTGCAAGCCCAAGTACTTATAACATCTCAGGTGGTAGTTGCTAACTTACTAGGTTCAGTCGATATAGTCGTTCAGAATCATTGATCCTATTTCCCTATCGAGCAGCAGCACCTGTTAAAAACAAAGAGAAGAATTCTCAATTTATCCTAAGATCCGCTTTTGTCCGATCCATGTCATAGATCTGATAAAAGCCAGACTAACCAATCAAGTACCTCGTATTTTACTGTGGAGGCACTTTCAGCAATTTATTGCTTATTGCTTTATTGTGTATTTTACCTACTTGATAGCTTAATCTGGCTTTTATGGAGGCACTTTCAACAATATATTTCTGTAGTGTAATTCAAATATAATAAATATTAATATCTTACGCATATTTCGCTTGCTCTTTTTTTCTTTGTACACTATATCATACATATCATCAACAAATATATTTATATAAATCATGTTCCGCAAGCATTGGAATACGATTCATGGGCTTACCTAATTTTGAATTTAAATCTTAGATATTTAGAGCCTTATTTTGTTATTTATTTGGATTCAAAGTTACTCAAAGATGACCTTCTATGGCTAAGCATACTAAACATGATACAACAACAACAATTACTAATTTATCTGCCAATATATTACTGAAAAGTCGAAAACTCAGTGATTCTACAAGGTAAACGCTCACCTGACCTGTTAGAAGAAAATAAATAGGAATAGAGATAGAATAAAAGTAACCCGAAAACTCAGTGATTCTGAATTTTCTGATCTTGACATTCAAATTTGCCAAATTTGTTTGTTTACTATAATTTAATAAAAAGCATTAAACGATATATCAAAACGATGCATGAAGTGTGGAGTTGTTAGTGCATTCCAAGTATGTCTGTCCAGTAGGAGTGAAGCGTGGAGTTGATATAATTTAAAGATTGAGAAGAGGTAGGGCCAAAGCAGTAAAAGAATGTAACTTTTCAAGTTTCTAGGATTACAAAAAGGTATTATCAAATAAAACTGCTAATGCCATGACGTAAATTGTTGAAAGCGCCTCCATAAAAGCCAAACTAAGCAATGAAGTACCTTGTATTTTATGCCTAACATAACCTACATGATTTTAATTGTCTTAATCATTATCTCACATCAGTTCAAATGAAATGATTCATTAAAGAGGAATCATGCCATATCGAGATTTGATCATTGATTGATACAATTTTTATTTTGGTTAATTGTTGAATAGGCTAGAATGAAATAACAATGGTTTTAAAGAGATAGTCGGTGTGGAAGTAAACCAACATTTCTATTGGAAAATAGGAGGTTTACAAGTGTTGACAGACGGCTAGAATTTCTTCGAATATGTTGTAGAATTCATTTAAGACATGAGCGAAACTTAAAATTGATAAGATTTAGGTGCGCTTTTACAACGGAGAATAATACGGTTTCTTTATGAGGAGTTAGTTGCACCTATGAATGATATAAATACTACTGCTGAATCATTGATCCTAGTTCCGTATCAAGTAGCACCACCAATAACGCTTGGCCATCCAAATTCCCTTTTGATTCCAAGTGCAACTGACCTTGAATATTCTTTAAGCCCCTAGTGATTGATCGACCTGGTACCTAAAGGTTGGTTTCAAATTTAGATTTATGGCTTATATTGGTTGACCTTCAATAGCTCTTGGGTGATTTTGAAATCTTAGGATACAATGATGTATATATATTATGATTGATATCGCGAAGGTAAAGGGACTCTAAACCGCAACGTTAGCTTGGTAGGATAGGGGTATAGTTGACGTCGATTCATCATTTTTAACATCAATAATTCAAAACCAAACGTGAAACTTTGTTTTCATTCCGATTCTTTATGCAATATGGATAGATTTACGAATTTAAAGACTAAACGAAAAAATTTACGATGTATGACATTTCACGTGGTCAATTAATTAATTTATTGACCGAAATATATGATTAAATTAGGCAGGATTGTAGAAAAAGAAATGGTTGAATCAAAATAATTCCTTCTTAATTTGCAATTTTGTTAGAGGGTACTATGAATGTTCTACCATGTTCCATTTACACACTAAAGGAGTGATACAAGATATAAGGTGTGCAGTTAAGCCAACATTTCTATTTGCAAATAAGGGGTTTCAAAGTGCAAGCCCAAGTACTTATAACATCTCAGGTGGTAGTTGCTAACTTACTAGGTTCAGTCGATATAGTCGTTCAGAATCATTGATCCTATTTCCCTATCGAGCAGCAACACCTGTTAAAAACAAAGAGAAGAATTCTCAATTTTTCCTAAGATCCGCTTTTGTCCGATCCATGTCATAGATCTGATAAAAGCCAGACTAACCAATCAAGTACCTCGTATTTTACTGTGGAGGCACTTTCAGCAATTTATTGCTTATTGCTTTATTGTGTATTTTACCTACTTGATAGCTTAATCTGGCTTTTATGGTGGCACTTTCAACAATATATTTCTGTAGTGTAATTCAAATATAATAAATATTAATATCTTACGCATATTTCGCTTGCTCTTTTTTTCTTTGTACACTATATCATACATATCATCAACAAATATATTTATATAAATCATGTTCCGCAAGCATTGGAATACGATTCATGGGCTTACCTAATTTTGAATTTAAATCTTAGATATTTAGAGCCTTATTTTGTTATTTATTTGGATTCAAAGTTACTCAAAGATGACCTTCTATGGCTAAGCATACTAAACATGATACAACAACAACAATTACTAATTTATCTGCCAATATATTACTGAAAAGTCGAAAACTCAGTGATTCTACAAGGTAAACGCTCACCTGACCTGTTAGAAGAAAATAAATAGGAATAGAGATAGAATAAAAGTAACCCGAAAACTCAGTGATTCTGAATTTTCTGATCTTGACATTCAAATTTGCCAAATTTGTTTGTTTACTATAATTTAACAAAAAGCATTAAACGATATATCAAAACGATGCATGAAGTGTGGAGTTGTTAGTGCATTCCAAGTATGTCTGTCCAGTAGGAGTGAAGCGTGGAGTTGATATAATTTAAAGATTGAGAAGAGGTAGGGCCAAAGCAGTAAAAGAATGTAACTTTTCAAGTTTCTAGGATTACAAAAAGGTATTATCAAATAAAACTGCTAATGCCATGACGTAAATTGTTGAAAGCGCCTCCATAAAAGCCAAACTAAGCAACGAAGTGCCTTGTATTTTATGCCTAACCTAACCTACATGATTTTTAATTGTCTTAATCATTATCTCACATCAGTTCAAATGAAATGATTCATTAAAGAGGAATCATGCCATATCGAGATTTGATCATTGATTGATACAATTTTTATTTTGGTTAATTGTTGAATAGGCTAGAATGAAATAACAATGGTTTTAAAGAGATAGTCGTTGTGGAAGTAAACCAACATTTCTATTGGAAAATAGGAGGTTTACAAGTGTTGACAGACGGCTAGAATTTCTTCGAATATGTTGTAGAATTCATTTAAGACATGAGCGAAACTTAAAATTGATAAGATTTAGGTGCGCTTTTACAACGGAGAATAATACGGTTTCTTTATGAGGAGTTAGTTGCACCTATGAATGATATAAATACTACTGCTGAATCATTGATCCTAGTTCCGTTTCAAGTAGCACCACCAATAACGCTTGGCCATCCAAATTCCCTTTTGATTCCAAGTGCAACTGACCTTGAATATTCTTTAAGCCCCTAGTGATGGATCGACCTGGTACCTAAAGGTTGGTTTCAAATTTAGATTTATGGCTTATTTTGGTTGACCTTCAATAGCTCTTGGGTGATTTTGAAATCTTAGGATACAATGATGTATATATATTATGATTGATATCGCCAAGGTAAAGGGACTCTAAACCGCAACGTTAGCTTGGTAGGATAGGGGTATAGTTGACGTCGATTCATCATTTTTAACATCAATAATTCAAAACCAAACGTGAAACTTTGTTTTCATTCCGATTCTTTATGCAATATGGATAGATTTACGAATTTAAAGACTAAACGAAAAAATTTATGATGTATGACATTTCACGTGGTCAATTAATTAATTTATTGACCAAAATATATGATTAAATTAGGCAGGATTGTAGAAAAAGAAATGGTTGAATCAAAATAATTCCTTCTTAATTTGCAATTTTGTTAGAGGGTACTATGAATGTTCTACCATGTTCCATTTACACACTAAAGGAGTGATACAAGATATAAGGTGTGCAGTTAAGCCAACATTTCTATTTGCAAATAAGGGGTTTCCAAGTGCAAGCCCAAGTACTTATAACATCTCAGGTGGTAGTTGCTAACTTACTAGGTTCAGTCGATATAGTCGTTCAGAATCATTGATCCTATTTCCCTATCGAGCAGCAGCACCTGTTAAAAACAAAGAGAAGAATTCTCAATTTATCCTAAGATCCGCTTTTGTCCGATCCATGTCATAGATCTGATAAAAGCCAGACTAACCAATCAAGTACCTCGTATTTTACTGTGGAGGCACTTTCAGCAATTTATTGCTTATTGCTTTATTGTGTATTTTACCTACTTGATAGCTTAATCTGGCTTTTATGGAGGCACTTTCAACAATATATTTCTGTAGTGTAATTCAAATACAATAAATATTAATATCGTACACATATTTCGCTTGCTCTTTTTTTCTTTGTACACTATATCATACATATCATCAACAAATATATTTATATAAATCATGTTCCGCAAGCATTGGAATACGATTCAAGGGCTTACCTAATTTTGAATTTAAATCTTAGATATTTAAAGCCTTATTTTGTTATTTATTTGGATTCAAAGTTACTCAAAGATGACCTTCTATGGCTAAGCATACTAAACATGATACAACAACAACAATTACTAATTTATCTGCCGATATATTACTGAAAAGTCGAAAACTCAGTGATTCTACAAGGTAAACGCTCACCTGACCTGTTAGAAAAAAATAAATAGGAATAGAGATAGAATAAAAGTAACCTGAAAACTCAGTGATTCTGAATTTTCTGATCTTGACATTCAAATTTGCCAAATTTGTTTGTTTACTATAATTTAACAAAAAGCATTAAACGATATATCAAAATGATGCATGAAGTGTGGAGTTGTTAGTGCATTCCAAGTATGTCTGTCCAGTAGGAGTGAAGTGTGGAGTTGATATAATTTAAAGATTGAGAAGAGGTAGGGCCAAAGCAGTAAAAGAATGTAACTTTTCAAGTTTCTAGGATTACAAAAAGGTATTATCAAATAAAACTGCTAATGCCATGACGTAAATTGTTGAAAGCGCCTCCATAAAAGCCAAACTAAGCAATGAAGTACCTTGTATTTTATGCCTAACCTAACCTACATGATTTTTAATTGTCTTAATCATTATCTCACATCAGTTCAAATGAAATGATTCATTAAAGAGGAATCATGCCATATCAAGATTTGATCATTGATTGATACAATTTTTATTTTGGTTAATTGTTGAATAGGCTAGAATGAAATAACAATGGTTTTGGAGAGATAGTCGGTGTGGAAGTAAACCAACATTTCTATTGGCAAATAGGAGGTTTACAAGTGTTGACAGACGGCTAGAATTTCTTCGAATATGTTGTAGAATTCATTTAAGACATGAGCGAAACTGAAAATTGATAAGATTTAGGTGCGCTTTTACAACGGAGAATCATACGGTTTCTTTATGAGGAGTTAGTTGCACCTATGAATGATATAAATACTACTGCTGAATCATTGATCCTAGTTCCCTATCAAGTAGCACCACCAATAACGCTTGGCCATCCAAATTCCCTTTTGATTCCAAGTGCAACTGACCTTGAATATTCTTTAAGCCCCTAGTGATGGATCGACCTGGTACCTAAAGGTTGGTTTCAAATTTAGATTTATGGCTTATATTGGTTGACCTTCAAAAGCTCTTGGGTGATTTTGAAATCTTAGGATACAATGATGTATATATATTATGATTGATATCGCGAAGGTAAAGGGACTCTAAACCGCGACGTTAGCTTGGTAGGATAGGGGTATAGTTGACGTCGATTCATCATTTTTAACATCAATAATTCAAAACCAAACGTGAAACTTTGTTTTCATTCCGATTCTTTATGCAATATGGATAGATTTACGAATTTAAAGACTAAACGAAAAAATTTACGATGTATGACATTTCACGTGGTCAATAAATTAATTTATTGACCGAAATATATGATTAAATTAGGCAGGATTGTAGAAAAAGAAATGGTTGAATCAAAATAATTCCTTCTTAATTTGCAATTTTGTTAGAGGGTACTATGAATGTTCTACCATGTTCCATTTACACACTTAAGGAGTGATACAAGATATAAGGTGTGCAGTTAAGCCAACATTTCTATTTGCAAATAAGGGGTTTCCAAGTGCAAGCCCAAGTACTTATAACATCTCAGGTGGTAGTTGCTAACTTACTAGGTTCAGTCGATATAGTCGTTCAGAATCATTGATCCTATTTCCCTATCGAGCAGCAGCACCTGTCAAAAACAAAGAGAAGAATTCTCAATTTATCCTAAGATCCGCTTTTGTCCGATCCATGTCATAGATCTGATAAAAGCCAGACTAACCAATCAAGTACCTCGTATTTTACTGTGGAGGCACTTTCAACAATTTATTGCTTATTGCTTTATTGTGTATTTTACCTACTTGATAGCTTAATCTGGCTTTTATGGAGGCACTTTCAATAATATATTTCTGTAGTGTAATTCAAATATAATAAATATTAATATCTTACGCATATTTCGCTTGCTCTTTTTTTCTTTGTACACTATATCATACATATCATCAACAAATATATTTATATAAATCATGTTCCGCAAGCATTGGAATACGATTCATGGGCTTACCTAATTTTGAATTTAAATCTTAGATATTTAGAGCCTTATTTTGTTATTTATTTGGATTCAAAGTTACTCAAAGATGACCTTCTATGGCTAAGCATACTAAACATGATACAACAACAACAATTACTAATTTATCTGCCAATATATTACTGAAAAGTCGAAAACTCAGTGATTCTACAAGGTAAACGCTCACCTGACCAGTTAGAAGAAAATAAATAGGAATAGAGATAGAATAAAAGTAACCCGAAAACTCAGTGATTCTGAATTTTCTGATCTTGACATTCAAATTTGCCAAATTTGTTTGTTTACTATAATTTAACAAAAAGCATTAAACGATATATCAAAACGATGCATGAAGTGTGGAGTTGTTAGTGCATTCCAAGTATGTCTGTCCAGTAGGAGTGGAGCGTGGAGTTGATATAATTTAAAGATTGAGAAGAGGTAGGGCCAAAGCAGTAAAAGAATGTAACTTTTCAAGTTTCTAGGATTACAAAAAGGTATTATCAAATAAAACTGCTAATGCCATGACGTAAATTGTTGAAAGCGCCTCCATAAAAGCCAAACTAAGCAATGAAGTACCTTGTATTTTATGCCTAACCTAACCTACATGATTTTTAATTGTCTTAATCATTATCTCACATCAGTTCAAATGAAATGATTCATTAAAGAGGAATCATGCCATATCGAGATTTGATCATTGATTGATACAATTTTTATTTTGGTTAATTGTTGAATAGGCTAGAATGAAATAACAATGGTTTTGGAGAGATAGTCGGTGTGGAAGTAAACCAACATTTCTATTGGCAAATAGGAGGTTTACAAGTGTTGACAGACGGCTAGAATTTCTTCGAATATGTTGTAGAATTCATTTAAGACATGAGAGAAACTGAAAATTGATAAGATTTAGGTGCGCTTTTACAACGGAGAATAATACGGTTTCTTTATGAGGAGTTAGTTGCACCTATGAATGATATAAATACTACTGCTGAATCATTGATCCTAGTTCCCTATCAAGTAGCACCACCAATAACGCTTGGCCATCCAAATTCCCTTTTGATTCCAAGTGCAACTGACCTTGAATATTCTTTAAGCCCCTAGTGATGGATCGACCTGGTACCTAAAGGTTGGTTTCAAATTTAGATTTATGGCTTATTTTGGTTGACCTTCAATAGCTCTTGGGTTATTTTGAAATCTTAGGATACAATGATGTATATATATTATGATTGATATCGCGAAGGTAAAGGGACTCTAAACCGCAACGTTAGCTTGGTAGGATAGGGGTATAGTTGACGTCGATTCATCATTTTTAACATCAATAATTCAAAACCAAACGTGAAACTTTGTTTTCATTCCGATTCTTTATGCAATATGGATAGATTTACGAATTTAAAGACTAAACGAAAAAATTTACGATGTATGACATTTCACGTGGTCAATTAATTAATTTATTGACCGAAATATATGATTAAATTAGGCAGGATTGTAGAAAAAGAAATGGTTGAATCAAAATAATTCCTTCTTAATTTGCAATTTTGTTAGAGGGTACTATGAATGTTATACCATGTTCCATTTACACACTAAAGGAGTGATACAAGATATAAGGTGTGCAGTTAAGCCAACATTTCTATTTGCAAATAAGGGGTTTCTAAGTGCAAGCCCAAGTACTTATAACATCTCAGGTGGTAGTTGCTAACTTACTAGGTTCAGTCGATATAGTCGTTCAGAATCATTGATCCTATTTCCCTATCGAGCAACAACACCTGTTAAAAACAAAGAGAAGAATTCTCAATTTATCCTAAGATCCGCTTTTGTCCGATCCATGTCATAGATCTGATAAAAGCCAGACTAACCAATCAAGTACCTCGTATTTTACTGTGGAGTCACTTTCAGCAATTTATTGCTTATTGCTTTATTGTGTATTTTACCTACTTGATAGCTTAATCTGGCTTTTATGGAGGCACTTTCAACAATATATTTCTGTAGTGTAATTCAAATATAATAAATATTAATATCGTACACATATTTCGCTTGCTCTTTTTTTCTTTGTACACTATATCATACATATCATCAACAAATATATTTATATAAATCATGTTCCGCAAGCATTGGAATACGATTCATGGGCTTACCTAATTTTGAATTTAAATCTTAGATATTGAAAGCCTTATTTTGTTATTTATTTGGATTCAAAGTTACTCAAAGATGACCTTCTATGGCTAAGCATACTAAACATGATACAACAACAACAATTAGTAATTTTTCTGCCGATATATTACTGAAAAGTCAAAAACTCAGTGATTCTACAAGGTAAACGCTCACCTGACCTGTTAGAAGAAAATAAATACGAATAGAGATAGAATAAAAGTAACCCGAAAACTCAGTGATTCTGAATTTTTTGATCTTGACATTCAAATTTGCCAAATTTGTTTGTTTACTATAATTTAACAAAAAGCATTAAACGATATATCAAAAAGATGCATGAAGTGTGGAGTTGTTAGTGCATTCCAAGTATGTCTGTCCAGTAGGAGTGAAGTGTGGAGTTGATATAATTTAAAGATTGAGAAGAGGTAGGGCCAAAGCAGTAAAAGAATGTAACTTTTCAAGTTTCTAGGATTACAAAAAGGTGTTATCAAATAAAACTGCTAATGCCATGACGTAAATTGTTGAAAGCGCCTCCATAAAAGCCAAACTAAGCAATGAAGTACCTTGTATTTTATGCCTAACCTAACCTACATGATTTTTAATTGTCTTAATCATTATCTCACATCAGTTCAAATGAAAAGATTCATTAAAGCGGAATCATGCCATATCGAGATTTGATCATTGATTGATACAATTTTTATTCTGGTTATTTGTTGAATAGGCTAGAATGAAATAACAATGGTTTTGGAGAGATAGTCGGTGTGGAAGTAAACCAACATTTCTATTGGCAAATAGGTGGTTTACAAGTGTTGACAGACGGCTAGAATTTCATCGAATATGTTGTAGAATTCATTTAGGACATGAGCGAAACTTAAAATTGATAAGATTTATGTGTGCTTTTACAACGAAGAATCATACGGTTTCTTTATGAGGAGTTAGTTGCACCTATGAATGATATAAATACTACTGCTGAATCATTGATCCTAGTTCCCTATCAAGTAGCACCACCAATAACGCTTGTCCATCCAAATTCCCTTTTGATTCCAAGTGCAACTGACCTTGAATATTCTTTAAGCCCCTAGTGATGGATGGACCTGGTACCTAAAGGTTGGTTTCAAATTTAGATTTATGGCTTATATTGGTTGACCTTCAATAGCTCTTGGGTGATTTTGAAATCTTAGGATACAATGATGTATATATATTATGATTGATATCGCGAAGGTAAAGGGACTCTAAACCGCAACGTTAGCTTGGTAGGATAGGGGTATAGTTGACGTCGATTCATCATTTTTAACATCAATAATTCAAAACCAAACGTGAAACTTTGTTTTCATTCCGATTCTTTATGCAATATGGATAGATTTACGAATTTATAGACTAAACGAAAAAATTTACGATGTATGACATTTCACGTGGTCAATTAATTAATTTATTGACCGAAATATATGATTAAATTAGGCAGGATTGTAGAAAAAGAAATGGTTGAATCAAAATAATTCCTTCTTAATTTGCAATTTTGTTAGAGGGTACTATGAATGTTCTACCATGTTCCAATTACACCCTAAAGGAGTGATACAAGATATAAGGTGTGCAGTTAAGCCAACATTTCTATTTGCAAATAAGGGGTTTCCAAGTGCAAGCCCAAGTACTTATAACATCTCAGGTGGTAGTTGCTAACTTACTAGGTTCAGTCGATATAGTCGTTCAGAATCATTGATCCTATTTCCCTATCGAGCAGCAGCACCTGTTAAAAACAAAGAGAAGAATTCTCAATTTATCGTAAGATCCGCTTTTGTCCGATCCATGTCATAGATCCGATAAAAGCCAGACTAACCAATCAAGTACCTCGTATTTTACTGTGGAGGCACTTTCAGCAATTTATTGCTTATTGCTTTATTGTGTATTTTACCTACTTGATAGCTTAATCTGGCTTTTATGGAGGCACTTTCAACAACATATTTCTGTAGTGTAATTCAAATATAATAAATATTAATATCGTACACATATTTCGCTTGCTCTTTTTTTCTTTGTACACTATATCATACATATCATCAACAAATATATTTATATAAATCATGTTCCGCAAGCATTGGAATACGATTCATGGGCTTACCTAATTTTGAATTTAAATCTTAGATATTTAAAGCCTTATTTTGTTATTTATTTGGATTCAAAGTTACTCAAAGATGACCTTCTATGGCTAAGCATACTAAACATGATACAACAACAACAATTACTAATTTATCTGCCAATATATTACTGAAAAGTCAAAAACTCAGTGATTCTACAAGGTATACGCTCACCTGACCTGTTAGAAGAAAATAAATAGGAATAGAGATAGAATAAAAGTAACCCGAAAACTCAGTGATTCTGAATTTTCTGATCTTGACATTCAAATTTGCCAAATTTGTTTGTTTACTATAATTTAACAAAAAGCATTAAACGATATATCAAAACGATGCATGAAGTGTGGAGTTGTTAGTGCATTCCAAGTATGTCTGTCCAGTAGGAGTGAAGTGTGGAGTTGATATAATTTAAAGATTGAGAAGAGGTAGGGCCAAAGCAGTAAAAGCATGTAACTTTTCAAGTTTCTAGGATTACAAAAAGGTGTTATCAAATAAAACTGCTAATGCCATGACGTAAATTGTTGAAAGCGCCTCCATAAAAGCCAAACTAAGCAATGAAGTACCTTGTATTTTATGCCTAACCTAACCTACATGATTTTTAATTGTCTTAATCATTATCTCACATCAGTTCAAATGAAATGATTCATTAAAGAGGAATCATGCCATATCGAGATTTGATCATTGATTGATACAATTTTTATTCTGGTTAATTGTTGAATAGGCTAGAATGAAATAACAATGGTTTTGGAGAGATAGTCGGTGTGGAAGTAAACCAACATTTCTATTGGCAAATAGGAGGTTTACAAGTGTTGACAGACGGCTAGAATTTCTTCGAATATGTTGTAGAATTCATTTAAGACATGAGCGAAACTTAAAATTGATAAGATTTAGGTGCGCTTTTACAACGGAGAATCATACGGTTTCTTTATGAGGAGTTAGTTGCACCTATGAATGATATAAATACTACTGCTGAATCATTGATCCTAGTTCCCTATAAAGTAGCACCACCAATAACGCTTGGCCATCCAAATTCCCTTTTGATTCCAAGTGCAACTGACGTTGAATATTCTTTAAGCCCCTAGTGATGGATCGACCTGGTACCTAAAGGTTGGTTTCAAATTTAGATTTATGGCTTATATTGGTTGACCTTCAATAGCTCTTGGGTGATTTTGAAATCTTAGGATACAATGATGTATATATATTATGATTGATATCGCGAAGGTAAAGGGACTCTAAACCGCAACGTTAGCTTGGTAGGATAGGGGTATAGTTGACGTCGATTCATCATTTTTAACATCAATAATTCAAAACCAAACGTGAAACTTTGTTTTCATTCCGATTCTTTATGCAATATGGATAGATTTACGAATTTAAAGACTAAACGAAAAAATTTACGATGTATGACATTTCACGTGGTCAATTAATTAATTTATTGACCGAAATATATGATTAAATTAGGCAGGATTGTAGAAAAAGAAATGGTTGAATCAAAATAATTCCTTCTTAATTTGCAATTTTGTTAGAGGGTACTATGAATGTTCTACCATGTTCCATTTACACACTAAAGGAGTGATACAAGATATAAGGTGTGCAGTTAAGCCAACATTTCTATTTGCAAATAAGGGGTTTCCAAGTGCAAGCCCAAGTACTTATAACATCTCAGGTGGTAGTTGCTAACTTACTAGGTTCAGTCGATATAGTCGTTCAGAATCATTGATCCTATTTCCCTATCGAGCAGCAACACCTGTTAAAAACAAATTGAAGAATTCTCAATTTATCGTAAGATCCGCTTTTGTCCGATCCATGTCATAGATCTGATAAAAGCCAGACTAACCAATCAAGTACCTCGTATTTTACTGTGGAGGCACTTTCAGCAATTTATTGCTTATTGCTTTATTGTGTATTTTACCTACTTGATAGCTTAATCTGGCTTTTATGGAGGCACTTTCAACAACATATTTCTGTAGTGTAATTCAAATATAATAAATATTAATATCGTACCCATATTTCGCTAGCTCTTTTTTTCTTTGTACACTATATCATACATATGTTGTAGAATTCATTTAAGACATGAGCGAAACTTAAAATTGATAAGATTTAGGTGCGCTTTTACAACGGAGAATCATACGGTTTCTTTATGAGGAGTTAGTTGCACCTATGAATGATATAAATACTACTGCTGAATCATTGATCCTAGTTCCCTATCAAGTAGCACCACCAATAACGCTTGGCCATCCAAATTCCCTTTTGATTCCAAGTGCAACTGACCTTGAATATTCTTTAATCCCCTAGTGATGGATCGACCTGGTACCTAAAGGTTGGTTTCAAATTTAGATTTATGGCTTGTATTGGTTGACCTTCAATAGCTCTTGGGTGATTTTGAAATCTTAGGATACAATGATGTATATATATTATGATTGATATCGCGAAGGTAAAGGGACTCTAAACCGCAACGTTAGCTTGGTAGGATAGGGGTATAGTTGACGTCGATTCATCATTTTTAACATCAATAATTCAAAACCAAACGTGAAACTTTGTTTTCATTCCGATTCTTTATGCAATATGGATAGATTTACGAATTTAAAGACTAAACAAAAAAATTTACGATGTATGACAATTCACGTGGTTAATTAATTAATTTATTGACCGAAATATATGATTAAATTAGGCAGGATTGTGGAAAAAGAAATGGTTGAATCAAAATAATTCCTTCTTAATTTGCAATTTTGTTAGAGGGTACTATGAATGTTCTACCATGTTCCATTTACAGACTAAAGGAGTGATACAAGATATAAGGTGTGCAGTTAAGCCAACATTTCTATTTGCAAATAAGGGGTTTACAAGTGCAAGCCCAAGTACTTATAACATCTCAGGTGGTAGTTGCTAACTTACTAGGTTCAGTCGATATAGTCGTTCAGAATCATTGATCCTATTTCCCTATCGAGCAGCAGCACCTGTTAAAAACAAATAGAAGAATTCTCAATTTATCCTAAGATCCGCTTTTGTCTGATCCATGTCATAGATCTGATAAAAGCCAGACTAACCAATCAAGTACCTCGTATTTTACTGTGGAGGCACTTTCAGCAATTTATTGCTTATTGCTTTATTGTGTATTTTACCTACTTGATAGCTTAATCTGGCTTTTATGGAGGCACTTTCAACAACATATTTCTGTAGTGTAATTCAAATATAATAAATATTAATATCGTACACATATTTCGCTTGCTCTTTTTTTCTTTGTACACTATATCATACATATCATCAACAAATATATTTATATAAATCATGTTCCGCAAGCATTGGAATACGATTCATGGGCTTACCTAATTTTGAATTTAAATCTTAGATATTTAAAGCCTTATTTTGTTATTTATTTGGATTCAAAGTTACTTAAAGATGACCTTCTATGGCTAAGCATACTAAACATGATACAACAACAACAATTACTAATTTATCTGCCAATATATTACTGAAAAGTCAAAAACTCAGTGATTCTACAAGGTAAACGCTCACCTGACCTGTTAGAAGAAAATAAATAGGAATAGAGATAGAATAAAAGTAACCCGAAAACTCAGTGATTCTGAATTTTCTGATCTTGACATTCAAATTTGCCAAATTTGTTTGTTTACTATAATTTAACAAAAAGCATTAAACGATATATCAAAACGATGCATGAAGTGTGGAGTTGTTAGTGCATTCCAAGTATGTCTGTCCAGTAGGAGTGAAGTGTGGAGTTGATATAATTTAAAGATTGAGAAGAGGTAGGGCCAAAGCAGTAAAAGCATGTAACTTTTCAAGTTTCTAGGATTACAAAAAGGTGTTATCAAATAAAACTGCTAATGCCATGACGTAAATTGTTGAAAGCGCCTCCATAAAAGCCAAACTAAGCAATGAAGTACCTTGTATTTTATGCCTAACCTAACCTACATGATTTTTAATTGTCTTAATCATTATCTCACATCAGTCCAAATGAAATGATTCATTAAAGAGGAATCATGCCATATCAAGATTTGATCATTGATTGATACAATTTTTATTTTGGTTAATTGTTGAATAGGCTAGAATGAAATAACAATGGTTTTGGAGAGATAGTCGGTGTGGAAGTAAACCAACATTTCTATTGGCAAATAGGAGGTTTACAAGTGTTGACAGACAGCTAGAATTTCTTCGAATATGTTGTAGAATTCATTTAAGACATGAGCGAAACTTAAAATTGATAAGATTTAGGTGCGCTTTTACAATGGAGAATCATACGGTTTCTTTATGAGGAGTTAGTTGCACCTATGAATGATATAAATACTACTGCTGAATCATTGATCCTAGTTCCCTATCAAGTAGCACCACCAATAACGCTTGGCCATCGAAATTCCCTTTTGATTCCAAGTGCAACTGACCTTGAATATTCTTTAAGCCCCTAGTGATGGATCGACCATGTACCTAAAGGTTGGTTGCAAATTTAGATTTATGGCTTGTATTGGTTGACCTTCAATAGCTCTTGGGTGATTTTGAAATCTTAGGATACAATGATGTATATATATTATGATTGATATCGCGAAGGTAAAGGGATTCTAAACCGCAACGTTAGCTTGGTAGGATAGGGGTATAGTTGACGTCGATTCATCATTTTTAACATCAATAATTCAAAACCAAACGTGAAACTTTGTTTTCATTCCGATTCTTTATGCAATATGGATAGATTTACGAATTTAAAGACTAAACCAAAAAATTTACGATGTATGACAATTCACGTGGTCAATTAATTAATTTATTGACCGAAATATATGATTAAATTAGGCAGGATTGTAGAAAAAGAAATGGTTGAATCAAAATAATTCCTTCTTAATTTGCAATTTTGTTAGAGGGTACTATGAATGTTCTACCATGTTCCAATTACACCCTAAAGGAGTGATACAAGATATAAGGTGTGCAGTTAAGCCAACATTTCTATTTGCAAATAAGGGGTTTCCAAGTGCAAGCCCAAGTACTTATAACATCTCAGGTGGTAGTTGCTAACTTACTAGGTTCAGTCGATATAGTCGTTCAGAATCATTGATCCTATTTCCCTATCGAGCAGCAGCACCTGTTAAAAACAAAGAGAAGAATTCTCAATTTATCCTAAGATCCGCTTTTGTCCGATCCATGTCATAGATCTGATAAAAGCCAGACTAACCAATCAAGTACCTCGTATTTTACTGTGGAGGCACTTTCAGCAATTTATTGCTTATTGCTTTATTGTGTATTTTACCTACTTGATAGCTTAATCTGGCTTTTATGGAAGCACTTTCAACAATATATTTCTGTAGTGTAATTCAAATATAATAAATATTAATATCGTACACATATTTCGCTTGCTCTTTTTTTCTTTGTACACTATATCATACATATCATCAACA
Source organism: Nuphar pumila (assembly GCF_984573655.1). Taxonomy (NCBI): domain Eukaryota; kingdom Viridiplantae; phylum Streptophyta; class Magnoliopsida; order Nymphaeales; family Nymphaeaceae; genus Nuphar; species Nuphar pumila. The sequence goes on from NC_143263.1 coordinate 61,632,321, forward strand.
AATATATTTATATAATTCATGTTCCGCAAGCATTGGAATACGATTCATGGGCTTACCTAATTTTGAATTTAAATCTTAGATATTTAAAGCCTTATTTTGTTATTTATTTGGATTCAAAGTTACTCAAAGATGACCTTCTAGGGCTAAGCATACTAAACATGATACAACAACAACAATTACTAATTTATCTGCCAATATATTACTGAAAAGTCGAAAACTCAGTGATTCTACAAGGTAAATGCTCACCTGACCTGTTAGAAAAAAATAAATAGGAATAGAGATAGAATAAAAGTAACCCGAAAACTCAGTGATTCTGAATTTTCTGATCTTGACATTCAAATTTGCCAAATTTGTTTGTTTACTATAATTTAACAAAAAGCATTAAACGATATATCAAAACGACGCATGAAGTGTGGAGTTGTTAGTGCATTCCAAGTATGTCTGTCCAGTAGGAGTGAAGTGTGGAGTTGATATAATTTAAAGATTGAGAAGAGGTAGGGCCAAAGCAGTAAAAGAATGTAACTTTTCAAGTTTCTAGGATTACAAAAAGGTGTTATCAAATAAAACTGCTAATGCCATGACGTAAATTGTTGAAAGCGCCTCCATAAAAGCCAAACTAAGCAATGAAGTACCTTGTATTTTATGCCTAACCTAACCTACATGATTTTTAATTGTCTTAATCATTATCTCACATCAGTCCAAATGAAATGATTCATTAAAGAGGAATCATGCCATATCGAGATTTGATCATTGATTGATACAATTTTTATTTTGGTTAATTGTTGAATAGGCTAGAATGAAATAACAATGGTTTTGGAGAGATAGTCGGTGTGGAAGTAAACCAACATTTCTATTGGCAAATAGGAGGTTTACAAGTGTTGACAGACAGCTAGAATTTCTTCGAATATGTTGTAGAATTCATTTAAGACATGAGCGAAACTTAAAATTGATAAGATTTAGGTGCGCTTTTACAATGGAGAATCATACGGTTTCTTTATGAGGAGTTAGTTGCACCTATGAATGATATAAATACTACTGCTGAATCATTGATCCTAGTTCCCTATCAAGTAGCACCACCAATAACGCTTGGCCATCGAAATTCCCTTTTGATTCCAAGTGCAACTGACCTTGAATATTCTTTAAGCCCCTAGTGATGGATCGACCTGGTACCTAAAGGTTGGTTGCAAATTTAGATTTATGGCTTGTATTGGTTGACCTTCAATAGCTCTTGGGTGATTTTGAAATCTTAGGATACAATGATGTATATATATTATGATTGATATCGCGAAGGTAAAGGGATTCTAAACCGCAACGTTAGCTTGGTAGGATAGGGGTATAGTTGACGTCGATTCATCATTTTTAACATCAATAATTCAAAACCAAACGTGAAACTTTGTTTTCATTCCGATTCTTTATGCAATATGGATAGATTTACGAATTTAAAGACTAAACCAAAAAATTTACGATGTATGACAATTCACGTGGTCAATTAATTAATTTATTAACCGAAATATATGATTAAATTAGGCAGGATTGTAGAAAAAGAAATGGTTGAATCAAAATAATTCCTTCTTAATTTGCAATTTTGTTAGAGGGTACTATGAATGTTCTACCATGTTCCAATTACACCCTAAAGGAGTGATACAAGATATAAGGTGTGCAGTTAAGCCAACATTTCTATTTGCAAATAAGGGGTTTCCAAGTGCAAGCCCAAGTACTTATAACATCTCAGGTGGTAGTTGCTAACTTACTAGGTTCAGTCGATATAGTCGTTCAGAATCATTGATCCTATTTCCCTATCGAGCAGCAGCACCTGTTAAAAACAAAGAGAAGAATTCTCAATTTATCCTAAGATCCGCTTTTGTCCGATCCATGTCATAGATCTGATAAAAGCCAGACTAACCAATCAAGTACCTCGTATTTTACTGTGGAGGCACTTTCAGCAATTTATTGCTTATTGCTATATTGTGTATTTTACCTACTTGATAGCTTAATCTGGCTTTTATGGAGGCACTTTCAACAATATATTTCTGTAGTGTAATTCAAATATAATAAATATTAATATCGTACACATATTTCGCTTGCTCTTTTTTTCTTTGTACACTATATCATACATATCATCAACAAATATATTTATATAATTCATGTTCCGCAAGCATTGGAATACGATTCATGGGCTTACCTAATTTTGAATTTAAATCTTAGATATTTAAAGCCTTATTTTGTTATTTATTTGGATTCAAAGTTACTCAAAGATGACCTTCTAGGGCTAAGCATACTAAACATGATACAACAACAACAATTACTAATTTATCTGCCAATATATTACTGAAAAGTCGAAAACTCAGTGATTCTACAAGGTAAATGCTCACCTGACCTGTTAGAAAAAAATAAATAGGAATAGAGATAGAATAAAAGTAACCCGAAAACTCAGTGATTCTGAATTTTCTGATCTTGACATTCAAATTTGCCAAATTTGTTTGTTTACTATAATTTAACAAAAAGCATTAAACGATATATCAAAACGACGCATGAAGTGTGGAGTTGTTAGTGCATTCCAAGTATGTCTGTCCAGTAGGAGTGAAGTGTGGAGTTGATATAATTTAAAGATTGAGAAGAGGTAGGGCCAAAGCAGTAAAAGAATGTAACTTTTCAAGTTTCTAGGATTACAAAAAGGTGTTATCAAATAAAACTGCTAATGCCATGACGTAAATTGTTGAAAGCGCCTCCATAAAAGCCAAACTAAGCAATGAAGTACCTTGTATTTTATGCCTAACCTAACCTACATGATTTTTAATTGTCTTAATCATTATCTCACATCAGTCCAAATGAAATGATTCATTAAAGAGGAATCATGCCATATAGAGATTTGATCATTGATTGATACAATTTTTATTTTGGTTAATTGTTGAATAGGCTAGAATGAAATAACAATGGTTTTGGAGAGATAGTCGGTGTGGAAGTAAACCAACATTTCTATTGGCAAATAGGAGGTTTACAAGTGTTGACAGACGGCTAGAATTTCTTCGAATATGTTGTAGAATTCATTTAAGACATGAGCGAAACTTAAAATTGATAAGATTTAGGTGCGCTTTTACAACGGAGAATAATACGGTTTCTTTATGAGGAGTTAGTTGCACCTATGAATGATATAAATACTACTGCTTAATCATTGATCCTAGTTCTTTATCAAGTAGCACCACCAATAATGCTTGGCCATCGAAATTCCCTTTTGATTCCAAGTGCAACTGACCTTGAATATTCTTTAAGCCCCTAGTGATGGATCGACCTGGTACCTAAAGGTTGGTTTCAAATTTAGATTTATGGCTTATATTGGTTGACGTTCAATAGCTCTTGGGTGATTTTGACATCTTAGGATACAATGATGTATATATAATATGATTGATATCGCGAAGGTAAAGGGACTCTAAACCGCAACGTTAGCTTGGTAGGATAGGGGTATAGTTGACGTCGATTCATCATTTTTAACATCAATAATTCAAAACCAAATGTGAAACTTTGTTTTCATTCCGATTCTTTATGCAATATGGATAGATTTACGAATTTAAAGACTAAACAAAAAAATTTACGATGTATGACATTTCACGTGGTCAATTAATTAATTTATTGACCGAAATATATGATTAAATTAGGCAGGATTGTAGAAAAAGAAATGGTTGAATCAAAATAATTCCTTCTTAATTTGCAATTTTGTTAGAGGGTACTATGAATGTTCTACCATGTTCCATTTACACACTAAAGGAGTGATACAAGATATAAGGTGTGCAGTTAAGCCAACATTTCTATTTGCAAATAAGGGGTTTTCAAGTGCAAGCCCAAGTACTTATAACATCTCAGGTGGTAGTTGCTAACTTACTAGGTTCAGTCGATATAGTCGTTCAGAATCATTGATCCTATTTCCCTATCGAGCAGCAGCACCTGTTAAAAACAAAGAGAAGAATTCTCAATTTATCCTAATATCCACTTTTGTCCGATCCATGTCATAGATCTGATAAAAGCCAGACTAACCAATCAAGTACCTCGTATTTTACTGTGGAGGCACTTTCAGCAATTTATTGCTTATTGCTTTATTGTGTATTTTACCTACTTGATAGCTTAATCTGGCTTTTATGGAGGCACTTTCAATAATATATTTCTGTAGTGTAATTCAAATATAATAAATATTAATATCGTACACATATTTCGCTTGCTCTTTTTTTCTTTGTACACTATATCATACATATCATCAACAAATATATTTATATAATTCATGTTCCGCAAGCATTGGAATACGATTCATGGGCTTACCTAATTTTGAATTTAAATCTTAGATATTTAAAGCCTTATTTTGTTATTTATTTGGATTCAAAGTTACTCAAAGATGACCTTCTATGGCTAAGCATACTAAACATGATACAACAACAACAATTACTAATTTATCTGCCAATTTATTACTGAAAAGTCAAAAACTCAGTGATTCTACAAGGTAAACGCTCACCTGACCTGTTAGAAAAAAATAAATAGGAATAGAGATAGAATAAAAGTAACCCGAAAACTCAGTGATTCTGAATTTTCTGATCTTGACATTCAAATTTGCCAAATTTGTTTGTTTACTATAATTTAACAAAAAGCATTAAACGATATATCAAAACGATGCATGAAGTGTGGAGTTGTTAGTGCATTCCAAGTATGTCTGTCCAGTAGGAGTGAAGTGTGGAGTTGATATAATTTAAAGATTGAGAAGAGGTAGGGCCAAAGCAGTAAAAGAATGTAACTTTTCAAGTTTCTAGGATTACAAAAAGGTATTATCAAATAAAACTGCTAATGCCATGACGTAAATTGTTGAAAGCGCCTCCATAAAAGCCAAACTAAGCAATGAAGTACCTTGTATTTTATGCCTAACCTAACCTACATGATTTTTAATTGTCTTAATCATTATCTCACATCAGTCCAAATGAAATGATTCATTAAAGAAGAATCATGCCATATCGAGATTTGATCATTGATTGATACAATTTTTATTTTGGTTAATTGTTGAATAGGCTATAATGAAATAACAATGGTTTTGGAGAGATAGTCGGTGTGGAAGTAAACCAACATTTCTATTGGCAAATAGGAGGTTTACAAGTGTTGACAGACGGCTAGAATTTCTTCGAATATGTTGTAGAATTCATTTAAGACATGAGCGAAACTTAAAATTGATAAGATTTAGGTGCGCTTTTACAATGGAGAATCATACGGTTTCTTTATGAGGAGTTAGTTGCACCTATGAATGATATAAATACTACTGCTGAATCATTGATCCTAGTTCCCTATCAAGTAGCACCACCAATAACGCTTGGCCATCGAAATTCCCTTTTGATTCCAAGTGCAACTGACCTTGAATATTCTTTAAGCCCCTAGTGATGGATCGACCTGGTACCTAAAGGTTGGTTGCAAATTTAGATTTATGGCTTGTATTGGTTGACCTTCAATAGCTCTTGGGTGATTTTGAAATCTTAGGATACAATGATGTATATATATTATGATTGATATCGCGAAGGTAAAGGGATTCTAAACCGCAACGTTAGCTTGGTAGGATAGGGGTATAGTTGACGTCGATTCATCATTTTTAACATCAATAATTCAAAACCAAACGTGAAACTTTGTTTTCATTCCGATTCTTTATGCAATATGGATAGATTTACGAATTTAAAGACTAAACCAAAAAATTTACGATGTATGACAATTCACGTGGTCAATTAATTAATTTATTGACCGAAATATATGATTAAATTAGGTAGGATTGTAGAAAAAGAAATGGTTGAATCAAAATAATTCCTTCTTAATTTGCAATTTTGTTAGAGGGTACTATGAATGTTCTACCATGTTCCAATTACACCCTAAAGGAGTGATACAAGATATAAGGTGTGCAGTTAAGCCAACATTTCTATTTGCAAATAAGGGGTTTCCAAGTGCAAGCCCAAGTACTTATAACATCTCAGGTGGTAGTTGCTAACTTACTAGGTTCAGTCGATATAGTCGTTCAGAATCATTGATCCTATTTCCCTATCGAGCAGCAGCACCTGTTAAAAACAAAGAGAAGAATTCTCAATTTATCCTAATATCCGCTTTTGTCCGATCCATGTCATAGATCTGATAAAAGCCAGACTAACCAATCAAGTACCTCGTATTTTACTGTGGAGGCACTTTCAGCAATTTATTGCTTATTGCTTTATTGTGTATTTTACCTACTTGATAGCTTAATCTGGCTTTTATGGAGGCACTTTCAATAATATATTTCTGTAGTGTAATTCAAATATAATAAATATTAATATCGTACACATATTTCGCTTGCTCTTTTTTTCTTTGTACACTATATCATACATATCATCAACAAATATATTTATATAATTCATGTTCCGCAAGCATTGGAATACGATTCATGGGCTTACCTAATTTTGAATTTAAATCTTAGATATTTAAAGCCTTATTTTGTTATTTATTTGGATTCAAAGTTACTCAAAGATGACCTTCTATGGCTAAGCATACTAAACATGATACAACAACAACAATTACTAATTTATCTGCCAATTTATTACTGAAAAGTCAAAAACTCAGTGATTCTACAAGGTAAACGCTCACCTGACCTGTTAGAAAAAAATAAATAGGAATAGAGATAGAATAAAAGTAACCCGAAAACTCAGTGATTCTGAATTTTCTGATCTTGACATTCAAATTTGCCAAATTTGTTTGTTTACTATAATTTAACAAAAAGCATTAAACGATATATCAAAACGATGCATGAAGTGTGGAGTTGTTAGTGCATTCCAAGTATGTCTGTCCAGTAGGAGTGAAGTGTGGAGTTGATATAATTTAAAGATTGAGAAGAGGTAGGGCCAAAGCAGTAAAAGAATGTAACTTTTCAAGTTTCTAGGATTACAAAAAGGTATTATCAAATAAAACTGCTAATGCCATGACGTAAATTGTTGAAAGCGCCTCCATAAAAGCCAAACTAAGCAATGAAGTACCTTGTATTTTATGCCTAACCTAACCTACATGATTTTTAATTGTCTTAATCATTATCTCACATCAGTCCAAATGAAATGATTCATTAAAGAAGAATCATGCCATATCGAGATTTGATCATTGATTGATACAATTTTTATTTTGGTTAATTGTTGAATAGGCTATAATGAAATAACAATGGTTTTGGAGAGATAGTCGGTGTGGAAGTAAACCAACATTTCTATTGGCAAATAGGAGGTTTACAAGTGTTGACAGACGGCTAGAATTTCTTCGAATATGTTGTAGAATTCATTTAAGACATGAGCGAAACTTAAAATTGATAAGATTTAGGTGCGCTTTTACAATGGAGAATCATACGGTTTCTTTATGAGGAGTTAGTTGCACCTATGAATGATATAAATACTACTGCTGAATCATTGATCCTAGTTCCCTATCAAGTAGCACCACCAATAACGCTTGGCCATCGAAATTCCCTTTTGATTCCAAGTGCAACTGACCTTGAATATTCTTTAAGCCCCTAGTGATGGATCGACCTGGTACCTAAAGGTTGGTTGCAAATTTAGATTTATGGCTTGTATTGGTTGACCTTCAATAGCTCTTGGGTGATTTTGAAATCTTAGGATACAATGATGTATATATATTATGATTGATATCGCGAAGGTAAAGGGATTCTAAACCGCAACGTTAGCTTGGTAGGATAGGGGTATAGTTGACGTCGATTCATCATTTTTAACATCAATAATTCAAAACCAAACGTGAAACTTTGTTTTCATTCCGATTCTTTATGCAATATGGATAGATTTACGAATTTAAAGACTAAACCAAAAAATTTACGATGTATGACAATTCACGTGGTCAATTAATTAATTTATTGACCGAAATATATGATTAAATTAGGTAGGATTGTAGAAAAAGAAATGGTTGAATCAAAATAATTCCTTCTTAATTTGCAATTTTGTTAGAGGGTACTATGAATGTTCTACCATGTTCCAATTACACCCTAAAGGAGTGATACAAGATATAAGGTGTGCAGTTAAGCCAACATTTCTATTTGCAAATAAGGGGTTTCCAAGTGCAAGCCCAAGTACTTATAACATCTCAGGTGGTAGTTGCTAACTTACTAGGTTCAGTCGATATAGTCGTTCAGAATCATTGATCCTATTTCCCTATCGAGCAGCAGCACCTGTTAAAAACAAAGAGAAGAATTCTCAATTTATCCTAAGATCCGCTTTTGTCCGATCCATGTCATAGATCTGATAAAAGCCAGACTAACCAATCAAGTACCTCGTATTTTACTGTGGAGGCACTTTCAGCAATTTATTGCTTATTGCTATATTGTGTATTTTACCTACTTGATAGCTTAATCTGGCTTTTATGGAGGCACTTTCAACAATATGTTTCTGTAGTGTAATTCAAATATAATAAATATTAATATCGTACACATATTTTGCTTGCTCTTTTTTTCTTTGTACACTATATCATACATATCATCAACAAATATATTTATATAATTCATGTTCCGCAAGCATTGGAATACGATTCATGGGCTTACCTAATTTTGAATTTAAATCTTAGATATTTAAAGCCTTATTTTGTTATTTATTTGGATTCAAAGTTACTCAAAGATGACCTTCTAGGGCTAAGCATACTAAACATGATACAACAACAACAATTACTAATTTATCTGCCAATATATTACTGAAAAGTCGAAAACTCAGTGATTCTACAAGGTAAATGCTCACCTGACCTGTTAGAAAAAAATAAATAGGAATAGAGATAGAATAAAAGTAACCCGAAAACTCAGTGATTCTGAATTTTCTGATCTTGACATTCAAATTTGCCAAATTTGTTTGTTTACTATAATTTAACAAAAAGCATTAAACGATATATCAAAACGACGCATGAAGTGTGGAGTTGTTAGTGCATTCCAAGTATGTCTGTCCAGTAGGAGTGAAGTGTGGAGTTGATATAATTTAAAGATTGAGAAGAGGTAGGGCCAAAGCAGTAAAAGAATGTAACTTTTCAAGTTTCTAGGATTACAAAAAGGTGTTATCAAATAAAACTGCTAATGCCATGACGTAAATTGTTGAAAGCGCCTCCATAAAAGCCAAACTAAGCAATGAAGTACCTTGTATTTTATGCCTAACCTAACCTACATGATTTTTAATTGTCTTAATCATTATCTCACATCAGTCCAAATGAAATGATTCATTAAAGAGGAATCATGCCATATAGAGATTTGATCATTGATTGATACAATTTTTATTTTGGTTAATTGTTGAATAGGCTAGAATGAAATAACAATGGTTTTGGAGAGATAGTCGGTGTGGAAGTAAACCAACATTTCTATTGGCAAATAGGAGGTTTACAAGTGTTGACAGACGGCTAGAATTTCTTCGAATATGTTGTAGAATTCATTTAAGACATGAGCGAAACTTAAAATTGATAAGATTTAGGTGCGCTTTTACAACGGAGAATAATACGGTTTCTTTATGAGGAGTTAGTTACACCTATGAATGATATAAATACTACTGCTTAATCATTGATCCTAGTTCTTTATCAAGTAGCACCACCAATAATGCTTGGCCATCGAAATTCCCTTTTGATTCCAAGTGCAACTGACCTTGAATATTCTTTAAGCCCCTAGTGATGGATCGACCTGGTACCTAAAGGTTGGTTTCAAATTTAGATTTATGGCTTATATTGGTTGACGTTCAATAGCTCTTGGGTGATTTTGACATCTTAGGATACAATGATGTATATATAATATGATTGATATCGCGAAGGTAAAGGGACTCTAAACCGCAACGTTAGCTTGGTAGGATAGGGGTATAGTTGACGTCGATTCATCATTTTTAACATCAATAATTCAAAACCAAATGTGAAACTTTGTTTTCATTCCGATTCTTTATGCAATATGGATAGATTTACGAATTTAAAGACTAAACAAAAAAATTTACGATGTATGACATTTCACGTGGTCAATTAATTAATTTATTGACCGAAATATATGATTAAATTAGGCAGGATTGTAGAAAAAGAAATGGTTGAATCAAAATAATTCCTTCTTAATTTGCAATTTTGTTAGAGGGTACTATGAATGTTCTACCATGTTCCATTTACACACTAAAGGAGTGATACAAGATATAAGGTGTGCAGTTAAGCCAACATTTCTATTTGCAAATAAGGGGTTTTCAAGTGCAAGCCCAAGTACTTATAACATCTCAGGTGGTAGTTGCTAACTTACTAGGTTCAGTCGATATAGTCGTTCAGAATCATTGATCCTATTTCCCTATCGAGCAGCAGCACCTGTTAAAAACAAAGAGAAGAATTCTAAATTTATCCTAATATCCACTTTTGTCCGATCCATGTCATAGATCTGATAAAAGCCAGACTAACCAATCAAGTACCTCGTATTTTACTGTGGAGGCACTTTCAGCAATTTATTGCTTATTGCTTTATTGTGTATTTTACCTACTTGATAGCTTAATCTGGCTTTTATGGAGGCACTTTCAATAATATATTTCTGTAGTGTAATTCAAATATAATAAATATTAATATCGTACACATATTTCGCTTGCTCTTTTTTTCTTTGTACACTATATCATACATATCATCAACAAATATATTTATATAAATCATGTTCCGCAAGCATTGGAATACGATTCATGGGCTTACCTAATTTTGAATTTAAATCTTAGATATTTAAAGCCTTATTTTGTTATTTATTTGGATTCAAAGTTACTCAAAGATGACCTTCTATGGCTAAGCATACTAAACATGATACAACAACAACAATTACTAATTTATCTGCCAATTTATTACTGAAAAGTCAAAAACTCAGTGATTCTACAAGGTAAACGCTCACCTGACCTGTTAGAAAAAAATAAATAGGAATAGAGATAGAATAAAAGTAACCCGAAAACTCAGTGATTCTGAATTTTCTGATCTTGACATTCAAATTTGCCAAATTTGTTTGTTTACTATAATTTAACAAAAAGCATTAAACGATATATCAAAACGATGCATGAAGTGTGGAGTTGTTAGTGCATTCCAAGTATGTCTGTCCAGTAGGAGTGAAGTGTGGAGTTGATATAATTTAAAGATTGAGAAGAGGTAGGGCCAAAGCAGTAAAAGAATGTAACTTTTCAAGTTTCTAGGATTACAAAAAGGTATTATCAAATAAAACTGCTAATGCCATGACGTAAATTGTTGAAAGCGCCTCCATAAAAGCCAAACTAAGCAATGAAGTACCTTGTATTTTATGCCTAACCTAACCTACATGATTTTTAATTGTCTTAATCATTATCTCACATCAGTTCAAATGAAATGATTCATTAAAGAAGAATCATGCCATATCGAGATTTGATCATTGATTGATACAATTTTTATTTTGGTTAATTGTTGAATAGGCTATAATGAAATAACAATGGTTTTGGAGAGATAGTCGGTGTGGAAGTAAACCAACATTTCTATTGGCAAATAGGAGGTTTACAAGTGTTGACAGACGGCTAGAATTTCTTCGAATATGTTGTAGAATTCATTTAAGACATGAGCAAAACTTAAAATAGATAAGATTTAGGTGTGCTTTTACAACGGAGAATCATACGGTTTCTTTATGAGGAGTTAGTTGCACCTATGAATGATATAAATACTACTGCTGAATCATTGATCCTAGTTCCCTATCAAGTAGCACCACCAATAACGCTTGGCCATCCAAATTCCCTTTTGATTCCAAGTGCAACTGACCTTGAATATTCTTTAAGCCCCTAGTGATGGATCGACCTGGTACCTAAAGGTTGGTTTCAAATTTAGATTTATGGCTTATATTGGTTGACCTTCAATAGCTCTTGGGTGATTTTGAAATCTTAGGATACAATGATGTATATATATTATGATTGATATCGCGAAGGTAAAGGGACTCTAAACCGCAACGTTAGCTTGGTAGGATAGGGGTATAGTTGACGTCGATTCATCATTTTTAACATCAATAATTCAAAACCAAACGTGAAACTTTGTTTTCATTCCGATTCTTTATGCAATATGGATAGATTTACGAATTTAAAGACTAAACCAAAAAATTTATGATGTATGACATTTCACGTGGTCAATTAATTAATTTATTGACCGAAATATATGATTAAATTAGGCAGGATTGTAGAAAAAGAAATGGTTGAATCAAAATAATTCCTTCTTAATTTGCAATTTTGTTAGAGGGTACTATGAATGTTCTACCATGTTCCATTTACACACTAAAGGAGTGATACAAGATATAAGGTGTGCAGTTAAGCCAACATTTCTATTTGCAAATAAGGGGTTTCCAAGTGCAAGCCCAAGTACTTATAACATCTCAGGTGGTAGTTGCTAACTTACTAGGTTCAGTCGATATAGTCGTTCAGAATCATTGATCCTATTTCCCTATCCAGAAACAGCACCTGTTAAAAACAAAGAGAAGAATTCTCAATTTATCCTAAGATCCGCTTTTGTCCGATCCATGTCATAGATCTGATAAAAGCCAGACAAACCAATCAAGTACCTCGTATTTTACTGTGGAGGCACTTTCAACAATTTATTGCTTATTGCTTTATTGTGTATTTTACCGACTTGATAGCTTAATCTAGCTTTTATGGAGGCACTTTCAACAATATATTTCTGTAGTGTAATTCAAATATAATAAATATTAATATCGTACACATATTTCGCTTGCTGTTTTTTTCTTTGTACACTATATCATACATATCATCAATAAATATATTTATATAAATCATGTTCCGCAAGCATTGGAATACGATTCATGGGATTACCTAATTTTGAATTTAAATCTTAGATATTTAAAGCCTTATTTTGTTATTTATTTGGATTCAAAGTTACTCAAAGATGACCTTCTATGTCTAAGCATACTAAACATGATACAACAACAACAATTACTAATTTATCTGCCAATATATTACTGAAAAGTCGAAAACTCAGTGATTCTACAAGGTAAACGCTCACCTGACCTGTTAGAAAAAAATAAATAGGAATAGAGATAGAATAAAAGTAACCCGAAAACTCAGTGATTCTGAATTTTCTGATCTTGACATTCAAATTTGCCAAATTTGTTTGTTTACTATAATTTAACAAAAAGCATTAAACGATATATCAAAACGATGCATGAAGTGTGGAGTTGTTAGTGCATTCCAAGTATGTCTGTCCAGTAGGAGTGAAGTGTGGAGTTGATATAATTTAAAGATTGAGAAGAGGTAGGGCCAAAGCAGTAAAAGAATGTAACTTTTCAAGTTTCTAGGATTACAAAAAGGTATTATCAAATAAAACTGCTAATGCCATGACGTAAATTGTTGAAAGCGCCTCCATAAAAGCCAAACTAAGCAATGAAGTACCTTGTATTTTATGCCTAACCTAACCTACATGATTTTTAATTGTCTTAATCATTATCTCACATCAGTTCAAATGAAATGATTCATTAAAGAGGAATCATGCCATATCGAGATTTGATCATTGATTGATACAATTTTTATTTTGGTTAATTGTTGAATAGGCTAGAATGAAATAACAATGGTTTTGGAGAGATAGTCGGTGTGGAAGTAAACCAACATTTCTATTGGAAAATAGGAGGTTTACAAGTGTTGACAGACGGCTAGAATTTCTTCGAATATGTTGTAGAATTCATTTAAGACATGAGCGAAACTGAAAATTGATAAGATTTAGGTGCGCTTTTACAACGGAGAATCATACGGTTTCTTTATGAGGAGTTAGTTGCACCTATGAATGATATAAATACTACTGCTGAATCATTGATCCTAGTTCCCTATCAAGTAGCACCACCAATAACGCTTGGCCATCCAAATTCCCTTTTGATTCCAAGTGCAACTGACCTTGAATATTCTTTAAACCCCTAGTGATGGATCGACCTGGTACCTAAAGGTTGGTTTCAAATTTAGATTTATGGCTTATATTGGTTGACCTTCAATAGCTCTTGGGTGATTTTGAAATCTTAGGAAACAATGATGTATATATATTATGATTGATATCGCGAAGGTAAAGAGACTCTAAACCGCAACGTTAGCTTGGTAGGATAGGGGTATAGTTGACGTCGATTCATCATTTTTAACATCAATAATTCAAAACCAAACGTGAAACTTTGTTTTCATTCTGATTCTTTATGCAATATGGATAGATTTACGAATTTAAAGACTAAACGAAAAAATTTACGATGTATGACATTTCACGTGGTCAATTAATTAATTTATTGACCGAAATATATGATTAAATTAGGCAGGATTGTAGAAAAAGAAATGGTTGAATCAAAATAATTCCTTCTTAATTTGCAATTTTGTTAGAGGGTACTATGAATGTTCTACCATGTTCCATTTACACACTAAAGGAGTGATAAAAGATATAAGGTGTGCAGTTAAGCCGACATTTCTATTTGCAAATAAGGGGTTTTCAAGTGCAAGCCCAAGTACTTGTAACATCTCAGGTGGTAGTTGCTAACTTACTAGGTTCAGTCGATATAGTCGTTCAGAATCATTGATCCTATTTCCCTATCAAGCAGCAGGACCTGTTAAAAACAAAGAGAAGAATTCTCAATTTATCCCAAGAACCGCTTTTGTCCGATCCCTGTCATAGATCTGATAAAAGCCAGACTAACCAATCAAGTACCTCGTATTTTACTGTGGAGGCACTTTCAGCAATCTATTGCTTATTGCTTTATTGTGTATTTTACCTACTTGATAGCTTTATCTGGCTTTTATGGAGGCACTTTCAACAATATATTTCTGTAGTGTAATTCAAATATAATAAATATTAATATCGTACACATATTTCGCTTGCTCTTTTTTTCTTTGTACACTATATCATACATATCATCAACAAATATATTTATATAAATCATGTTCCGCAAGCATTGGAATACGATTCATGGGCTTACCTAATTTTGAATTTAAATCTTAGATATTTAAAGCCTTATTTTGTTATTTATTTGGATTCAAAGTTACTCAAAGATGACCTTCTATGGCTAAGCATACTAAACATGATACAACAACAACAATTACTAATTTATCTGCCAATATATTACTGAAAAGTCAAAAACTCAGTGATTCTACAAGGTAAACGCTCACCTGACCTGTTAGAAGAAAATAAATAGGAATAGAGGTAGAATAAAAGTAACCCGAAAACTCAGTGATTCTGAATTTTCTGATCTTGACATTCAAATTTGCCAAATTTGTTTGTTTACTATAATTTAACAAAAAGCATTAAACGATATGTCAAAACGATGCATGAAGTGTGGAGTTGTTAGTGCATTCCAAGTATGTCTGTCCAGTAGGAGTGAAGTGTGGAGTTGATATAATTTAAAGATTGAGAAGAGGTAGGGCCAAAGCAGTAAAAGAATGTAACTTTTCAAGTTTCTAGGATTACAAAAAGGTATTATCAAATAAAACTGCTAATGCCATGACGTAAATTGTTGAAAGCGCCTCCATAAAAGCCAAACTAAGCAATGAAGTACCTTGTATTTTATGCCTAACCTAACCTACATGATTTTTAATTGTCTTAATCATTATCTCACATCAGTTCAAATGAAATGATTCATTAAAGAGGAATCATGCCATATCGAGATTTGATCATTGATTGATACAATTTTTATTTTGGTTAATTGTTGAATAGGCTAGAATGAAATAACAATGGTTTTGGAGAGATAGTCGGTGTGGAAGTAAACCAACATTTCTATTTGCAAATAGGAGGTTTACAAGTGTTGACAGACGACTAGAATTTCTTCGAATATGTTGTAGAATTCATTTAAGACATGAGCGAAACTTAAAATTGATAAGATTTAGGTGCGCTTTTACAACGGAGAATCATACGATTTCTTTATGAGGAGTTAGTTGCACCTATGAATTATATAAATACTACTGCTGAATCATTGATCCTAGTTCCCTATCAAGTAGCACCACCAATAATGCTTGGCCATCCAAATTCCCTTTTGATTCCAAGTGCAACTGACCTTGAATATTCTTTAAGCCCCTAGTGATGGATCGACCTGGTACCTAAAGGTTGGTTTCAAATTTAGATTTATGGCTTATATTGGTTGACCTTCAATAGCTCTTGTGTGATTTTGAAATCTTAGGATACAATGATGTATATATATTATGATTGATATCGCGAAGGTAAAGAGACTCTAAACCGCAACGTTAGCTTGGTAGGATAGGGGTATAGTTGACGTCGATTCATCATTTTTAACATCAATAATTCAAAACCAAACGTGAAACTTTGTTTTCATTCCGATTCTTTATGCAATATGGATAGATTTACGAATTTAAAGACTAAACGAAAAAATTTACGATGTATGACATTTCACGTGGTCAATTAATTAATTTATTGACCGAAATATATGATTAAATTAGGCAGGATTGTAGAAAAAGAAATGGTTGAATCAAAATAATTCCTTCTTAATTTGCAATTTTGTTAGAGGGTACTATGAATGTTCTACCATGTTCCATTTACACACTAAAGGAGTGATAAAAGATATAAGGTGTGCAGTTAAGCCAACATTTCTATTTGCAAATAAGGGGTTTCCAAGTGCAAGCCCAAGTACTTATAACATCTCAGGTGGTAGTTGCTAACTTACTAGGTTCAGTCGATATAGTCGTTCAGAATCATTGATCCTATTTCCCTATCGAGCAGCAGCACCTGTTAAAAACAAAGAGAAGAATTCTCAATTTATCCTAAGATCCGCTTTTGTCCGATCCATGTCATAGATCTGATAAAAGCCAGACTAACCAATCAAGTACCTCGTATTTTACTGTGGAGGCACTTTCAGCAATTTATTGCTTATTGCTTTATTGTGTATTTTACCTAATTGATAGCTTAATCTGGCTTTTATGGAGGCACTTTCAACAATATATTTCTGTAGTGTAATTCAAATATAATAAATATTAATATCGTACACATATTTCGCTTGCTCTTTTTTTCTTTGTACACTATATCATACATATCATCAACAAATATATTTATATAAATCATGTTCCGCAAGCATTGGAATACGATTCATGGGCTTACCTAATTTTGAATTTAAATCTTAGATATTTAAAGCCTTATTTTGTTATTTATTTGGATTCAAAGTTACTCAAAGATGACCTTCTATGGCTAAGCATACTAAACATGATACAACAACAACAATTACTAATTTATCTGCCAATATATTACTGAAAAGTCAAAAACTCAGTGATTCTACAAGGTAAACGCTCACCTGACCTGTTAGAAAAAAATAAATAGGAATAGAGATAGAATAAAAGTAACCCGAAAACTCAGTGATTCTGAATTTTCTGATCTTGACATTCAAATTTGCCAAATTTGTTTGTTTACTATAATTTAAAAAAAAAGCATTAAATGATATATCAAAACGATGCATGAAGTGTGGAGTTGTTAGTGCATTCCAAGTATGTCTGTCCAGTAGGAGTGAAGTGTGGAGTTGATATAATTTAAAGATTGAGAAGAGGTAGGGCCAAAGCAGTAAAAGAATGTAACTTTTCAAGTTTCTAGGATTACAAAAAGGTATTATCAAATAAAACTGCTAATGCCGTGACGTAAATTGTTGAAAGCGCCTCCATAAAAGCCAAACTAAGCAATGAAGTACCTTGTATTTTATGCCTAAACTAACCTACATGATTTTTAATTGTCTTAATCATTATCTCACATAAGTTCAAATGAAATGATTCATTAAAGAGTTATCATGCCATATCGAGATTTGATCATTGATTGATACATTTTTTATTTTGGTTAATTGTTGAATAGGCTAGAATGAAATAACAATGGTTTTGGAGAGATAATCGGTGTGGAAGTAAACCAACATTTCTATTGGCAAATAGGAGGTTTACAAGTGTTGACAGACGGCTAGAATTTCTTCGAATATGTTGTAGAATTCATTTAAGACATGAGCGAAACTTAAAATTGATAAGATTTAGGTGCGCTTTTACAACGGAGAATCATACGATTTCTTTATGAGGAGTTAGTTGCACCTATGACTGATATAAATACTACTGCTGAATCATTGATCCTAGTTCCCTATCAAGTAGCACCACCAATAACGCTTGGCCATCGAAATTCCCTTTTGATTACAAGTGCAACTGACCTTGAATATTCTTTAAGCCCCTAGTGATGGATCGACTTGGTACCTAAAGGTTGGTTTCAAATTTAGATTTCTGGCTTATATTGGTTGACCTTCAATAGCTCTTGGGTGATTTTGAAATCTTAGGATACAATGATGTATATATATTATGATTGATATCACGAAGGTAAAGGGACTCTAAACCGCAATGTTAGCTTGGTAGGATAGGGGTATAGTTGACGTCGATTCATCATTTTTAACATCAATAATTCAAAACCAAACGTGAAACTTTGTTTTAATTCCGATTCTTTATGCAATACGGAGAGATTTACGAATTTAAAGACTAAACAAAAAAATTTACGATGTATGACATTTCATGTGGTCAATTAATTAATTTATTGACCGACATATATGATTAAATTAGGCAGGATTGTAGAAAAAGAAATGGTTGAATCAAAATAATTCCTTCTTAATTTGCAATTTTGTTAGAGGGTACTATGAATGTTCTACCATGTTCCATTTACACACTAAAGGAGTGATAAAAGATACAAGGTGTGCAGTTAAGCCAACATTTCTATTTGCAAATAAGGGGTTTCCAAGTGCAACCCCAAGTACTTATAACATCTCAGGTGGTAGTAGCTAACTTACTAGGTTCAGTCGATATAGTCGTTCAGAATCATTGATCTTATTTCCCTATCGAGCAGCAGCACCTGTTAAAAACAAAGAGAAGAATTCTCAATTTGTCCTAAGATCCGCTTTTGTCCGATCCATGTCATAGATCTGATAAAAGCCAGACTAACCAATCAAGTACCTCGTATTTTACTGTGGAGGCACTTTCAGTAATTTATTGCTTATTGCTTTATTGTGTATTTTACCTACTTGATAGCTTAATCTGGCTTTTATGGAGGCACTTTCAACAATATATTTCTGTAGTGTAATTCAAATATAATAAATATTAGTATCGTACACATATTTCGCTTGCTCTTTTTTCTTTGTACACTATATCATACATATCATCAATAAATATATTTATATAAATCATGTTCCGCAAGCATTGGAATACGATTCATGGGCTTACCTAATTTTGAATTTAAATCTTAGAAATTTAAATCATTATTTTGTTATTTATTTGGATTCAAAGTTATTCAAAGATGACCTTTTATGGCTAAGCATACTAAACATGATACAACAACAACAATTACTAATTTATCTGCCAATATATTACTGAAAAGTCGAAAACTCAGTGATTCTACAAGGTAAACGCTCACCTGACCTGTTAGAAAAAAATAAATAGGAATAGAGATAGAATAAAAGTAACCCGAAAACTCAGTGATTCTGAATTTTCTGATCTTGACATTCAAATTTGCCAAATTTGTTTGTTTACTATAATTTAACAAAAAGCATTAAACGATATATGAAAACGATGTATGAAGTGTGGAGTTGTTAGTGCATTCCAAGTATGTCTGTCCAGTAGGAGTGAAGTGTGGAGTTGATATAATTTAAAGATTGAGAAGAGGTAGGGCCAAAGCAGTAAAAGAATGTAACTTTTCAAGTTTCTAGGATTACAAAAAGGTATTATCAAATAAAACTGCTAATGCCATGACGTAAATTGTTGAAAGCGTCTCCATAAAAGCCAAACTAAGCAATGAAGTACCTTGTATTTTATGCCTAACCTAACCTACATGATTTTTAATTGTCTTAATCATTATCTCACATCAGTTCAAATGAAATGATTCATTAAAGAGGAATCATGCCATATCGAGATTTGATCATTGATTGATACAATTTTTATTTTGGTTAATTGTTGAATAGGCTAGTATGAAATAACAATGGTTTTGGAGAGATAGTTGGTGTGGAAGTAAACCAACATTTCTATTGGCAAATAAGAGGTTTACAAGTGTTGACAGACGGCTAGAATTTCTTCGAATATGTTGTAGAATTCATTTAAGACATGAGCGAAACTTAAAATTGATAAGATTTAGGTGCGCTTTTACAACGGAGAATCATACGGTTTCTTTATGAGGAGTTAGTTGCACCTATGAATGATATAAATACTACTGCTGAATCATTGATCCTAGTTCCCTATCAAGTAGCACCACCAATAACGCTTGGCCATCCAAATCCCTTTTGATTCCAAGTGCAAGTGACCTTGAATATTCTTTAAGCCCCTAGTGATGGATCGACCTGGTACCTAAAGGTTGGTTTCAAATTTAGATTTATGGCTTATATTGGTTGACCTTCAATAGCTCTTGGGTGATTTTGAAATCTTAGGATACAATGATGTATATATATTATGATTGATATCGCGAAGGTAAAGAGACTCTAAACCGCAACGTTAGCTTGGTAGGATAGGGGTATAGTTGATGTCGATTCATCATTTTTAACATCAATAATTCAAAACCAAGCGTGAAACTTTGTTTTCATTCCGATTCTTTATGCAATATGGATAGATCTACGAATTTAAAGACTAAACGAAAAAATTTACGAGGTATGACATTTCACGTGGTCAATTAATTAATTTATTGACCGAAATATATGATTAAATTAGGCAGGATTGTAGAAAAAGAAATGGTTGAATCAAAATAATTCCTTCTTAATTTGCATATTTGTTAGAGGGTACTATGAATGTTCTACCATGTTCCATTTACACACTAAAGGAGTGATACAAGATATAAGGTGTGCAGTTAAGCCAACATTTCTATTTGCAAATAAGGGGTTTCCAAGTGCAAGCCCAAGTACTTATAACATCTCAGGTGGTAGTTGCTAACTTACTAGGTTCAGTCGATATAGTCGTTCAGAATCATTGATCCTATTTCCCTATCGAGCAGCAGCACCTGTTAAAAACAAAGAGAAGAATTCTCAATTTATCCTAAGATCCGCTTTTGTCCGATCCATGTCATAGATCTGATAAAAGCCAGACTAACCAATCAAGTACCTCGTATTTTACTGTGGAGGCACTTTCAGCAATTTATTGCTTATTGCTTTATTGTGTATTTTACCTACTTGATAGCTTAACCTGGCTTTTATGGAGGCACTTTCAACAATATATTTTAGTAGTGTAATTCAAATATAATAAATATTAATATCGTACACATATTTTGCTTGCTCTTTTTTTCTTTGTACACTATATCATACATATCATCAATAAATATATTTATATAAATCATGTTCCGCAAGCATTGGAATACGATTCATGCACTTACCTAATTTTGAATTTAAATCTTAGATATTTAAAGCCTTATTTTGTTATTTATTTGGATTCAAAGTTACTCAAAGATGACCTTCTATGGCTAAGCATACTAAACATGATACAACAACAACAATTACTAATTTATCTGCCAATATATTACTGAAAAGTCGAAAACTCAGTGATTCTACAAGGTAAACGCTCACCTGACCTGTTAGAAAAAAAAAAATAGGAATAGAGATAGAATAAAAGTAACCCCAAAACTCAGTGATTCTGAATTTTCTGATCTTGACATTCAAATTTGCCAAATTTGTTTGTTTACTATAATTTAACAAAAAGCATTAAACGATATATCAAAACGATGCATGAAGTATGGAGTTGTTAGTGCATTCCAAGTATGTCTGTCCAGTAGGAGTGAAGTGTGGAGTTGATATAATTTAAAGATTGAGAAGAGGTAGGGCCAAATCAGTAAAAGAATGTAACTTTTCAAGTTTCTAGGATTACAAAAAGGTATTATCAAATAAAACTGCTAATGCCATGACGTAAATTGTTGAAAGCGCCTCCATAAAAGCCAAACTAAGCAATGAAGTACCTTGTATTTTATGCCAAACCTAACCTACATGATTTTTAATTGCCTTAATCATTATCTCATATCAGTTCAAATGAAATGATTCATTAAAGAGGAATCATGCCATATCGAGATTTGATCATTGATTGATACAATTTTTATTTTGGTTAATTGTTGAATAGGCTAGAATGAAATAACAGTGGTTTTGGAGAGATAGTCGGTGTGGAAGTAAACCAACATTTCTATTGGCAAATAGGAGGTTTACAAGTGTTGACAGACGGCTAGAATTTCTTCGAATATGTTGTAGAATTCATTTAAGACATGAGCGAAACTTAAAATTGATAAGATTTAGGTGCGCTTTTACAACGGAGAATCATACGATTTCTTTATGAGGAGTTAGTTGCACCTATGAATGATATAAATACTACTGCTGAATCATTGATCCTAGTTCCCTATCAAGTAGCACCACCAATAACGCTTGGCCATCCAAATTCCCTTTTGATTCCAAGTGCAACTGACCTTGAATATTCTTTAAGCCCCTAGTGATGGATCGACCTGGTACCTAAAGGTTGGTTTCAAATTTAGATTTATGGCTTATATTGGTTGACCTTCAATAGCTCTTGGGTGATTTTGAAATCTTAGGATACAATGATGTATATATATTATGATTGATATCGCGAAGGTAAAGGGACTGTAAACCGCAACGTTAGCTTGGTAGGATAGGGGTATAGTTGACGTCGATTCATCATTTTTAACATCAATAATTCAAAACCAAACATGAAACTTTGTTTTCATTCTGATTCTTTATGCAATATGGATAGATTTACGAATTTAAAGACTAAACGAAAAAATTTACGATGTATGACATTTCACGTGGTCAATTAATTAATTTATTGACCGAAATATATGATTAAATTAGGCAGGATTGTAGAAAAAGAAATGGTTGAATCAAAATAATTCCTTCTTAATTTGCATGTTTGTTAGAGGGTACTATGAATGTTCTACCATGTTCCATTTACACACTAAAGGAGTGATACAAGATATAAGGTGTGCATTTAAGCCAACATTTCTATTTGCAAATAAGGGGTTTCCAAGTGCAAGCCCAAGTACTTATAACATCTCAGGTGGTAGTTGCTAACTTACTAGGTTCAGTCGATATAGTCGTTCAGAATCATTGATCCTATTTCCCTATCGAGCAGCAGCACCTGTTAAAAACAGAGAGAAGAATTCTCAATTTATCCTAAGATCCGCTTTTGTCCGATCCATGTCATAGATCTGATAAAAGCCAGACTAACCAATTAAGTACCTCGTATTTTACTGTGGAGGCACTTTCAGCAATTTAATGCTTATTGCTTTATTGTGTATTTTACCTACTTGATAGCTTAATCTGGCTTTTATGGAGGCACTTTCAACAATATATTTCTGTAGTGTAATTCAAATATAATAAATATTAATATCGTACACATATTTCGCTTGCTCTTTTTTTCTTTGTACACTATATCATACATATCATCAATAAATATATCTATATATATCATGTTCCGCAAGCATTGGAATACGATTCATGGGCTTACCTAATTTTGAATTTAAATCTTAGATATTTAAAGCCTTATTTTGTTATTTATTTGGATTCAAAGTTACTCAAAGATGACCTTCTATGGCTAAGCATACTAAACATGATACAACAACAACAATTACTAATTTATCTGCCAATATATTTCTGAAAAGTCAAAAACTCAGTGATTCTACAAGGTAAACGCTCACCTGACCTGTTAGAAAAAAATAAATAGGAATAGAGATAGAATAAAAGTAACCTGAAAACTCAGTGATTCTGAATTTTCTGATCTTGACATTCAAATTTGTTAAATTTGTTTGTTTACTATAATTTAACAAAAAGCATTAAACGATATATCAAAACGATGCATGAAGTGTGGAGTTGTTAGTGCATTCCAAGTATGTCTGTCCAGTAGGAGTGAAGTGTGGAGTTGATATAATTTAAAGATTGAGAAGAGGTAGGGCCAAAGCAGTAAAAGAATGTAACTTTTCAAGTTTCTAGGATTACAAAAAGGTATTATCAAATAAAACTGCTAATGCCATGACGTAAATTGTTGAAAGCGCCTCCATAAAAGCTAAACTAAGCAATGAAGTACCTTGTATTTTATGCCTAACCTAACCTACATGATTTTTAATTGCCTTAATCATTATCTCATGTCAGTTCAAATGAAATGATTCATTAAAGAGGAATCATGCCATATCGAGATTTGATCATTGATTGATACAATTTTTATTTTGGTTAATTGTTGAATAGGCTAGAATGAAATAACAATGGTTTTGGAGAGATAATCGGTGTGGAAGTAAACCAACATTTCTATTGGCAAATAGGAGGTTTACAAGTGTTGACAGACGGCTAGAATTTCTTCGAATATGTTGTAGAATTCATTTAAGACATGAGCAAAACTTAAAATTGATAAGATTTAGGTGCGCTTTTACAACGGAGAATCATACGGTTTCTTTATGAGGAATTAGTTGCACCTATGAATGATATAAATACTACTGCTGAATCATTGATCCTAGTTCCCTATCATGTAGCACCACCTCGCTTGGCCATCCAAATTCCCTTTTGATTCCAAGTGCAACTGACCTTGAATATTCTTTAAGCCCTTAGTGATGGATCGACCTGGTACCTAAAGGTTGGTTTCAAATTTAGATTTATGGCTTATATTGGTTGACCTTCAATAGCTCTTGGGTGATTTTGAAATCTTAGGATACAATGATGTATATATATTATGATTGATATTGGGAAGGTAAAGGGACTCTAAACCGCAACGTTAGCTTGGTAGGATAGGGGTAAGTTGACGTCGATTCATCATTTTTAACATCAATAATTCAAAACCAAACGTGAAACTTTGTTTTCATTCTGATTCTTTATGCAATATGGATAGATTTACGAATTTAAAGACTAAACGAAAAAATTTACGACGTATGACATTTCACGTGGTCAATTAATTAATTTATTGACCGAAATATATGATTAAATTAGGCAGGATTGTAGAAAAAGAAATGGTTGAATCAAAATAATTCCTTCTTAATTTGCAATTTTGTTAGAGGGTACTATGAATGTTCTACCATGTTCCATTTACACACTAAAGGAGTGATACAAGATATAAGGTGTGCAGTTAAGCCAACATTTCTATTTGCAAATAAGGGGTTTCCAAGTGCAAGCCCAAGTACTTATAACATCTCAGGTGGTAGTTGCTAACTTACTAGGTTCAGTCGATATAGTCGTTCAGAATCATTGATCCTATTTCCCTATCGAGCAGCGGCACCTGTTAAAAACAAAGAGACGAATTCTCAATTTATCCTAAGATCCGCTTTTGTCCGATCCATGTCTTAGATCTGATAAAAGCCAGACTAACCAATCAAGTACCTCGTATTTTACTGTGGAGGCACTTTCAGCAATTTATTGCTTATTGCTTTATTGTGTATTTTACCAACTTGATAGCTTAATCTGGCTTTTATGGAGGCACTTTCAACAATATATTTCTGTAGTGTAATTCAAATATAATAAATATTAATATCGTACTCATATTTCGCTTGCTCTTTTTTTCTTTGTACACTATATCATACATATCATCAATAAATATATTTATATAAATCATGTTCCGCAAGCATTGGAATACGATTCATGGAATTACCTAATTTTGAATTTAAATCTTAGATATTTAAAGCCTTATTTTGTTATTTATTTGGATTCAAAGTTACTCAAAGATGACCTTCTATGGCTAAGCATACTAAACATGATACAACAACAACAATTACTAATTCATCTGCCAATATATTACTGAAAAGTCGAAAACTCATTGATTCTACAAGGTAAACGCTCACCTGACCTGTTAGAAAAAAATAAATAGGAATAGAGATAGAATAAAAGTAACCCGAAAACTTAGTGATTCTGAATTTTCTGATCTTGACATTCAAATTTGCCAAATTTGTTTGTTTACTATAATTTAACAAAAAGCATTAAACGATATATCAAAACGATGCATGAAGTGTGGAGTTGTTAGTGCATTCCAAGTATGTCTGTCCAGTAGGAGTGAAGTGTGGAGTTGATATAATTTAAAGATTGAGAAGAGGTAGGGCCAAAGCAGTAAAAGAATGTAACTTTTCAAGTTTCTAGGATTACAAAAAGGTATTATCAAATAAAACTGCTAATGCCATGACGTAAATTGTTGAAAGCGCCTCCATAAAAGCCAAACTAAGCAATGAAGTTCCTTGTATTTTATGCCAAACCTAACCTACATGATTTTAAATTGCCTTAATCATTATCTCATATCAGTTCAAATGAAATGATTCATTAAATAGGAATCATGCCATATCGAGATTTGATCATTGATTGATACAATTTTTATTTTGGTTAATTGTTGAATAGGCTAGAATGAAATAACAGTGGTTTTGGAGAGATAGTCGGTGTGGAAGTAAACCAACATTTCTATTGGCAAATAGGAGGTTTACAAGTGTTGACAGACGGCTAGAATTTCTTCGAATATGTTGTAAAATTCATTTAAGACATGAGCGAAACTTAAAATTGATAAGATTTAGGTGCGCTTTTACAACGGAGAATCATACGGTTTCTTTATGAGGAGTTAGTTGCACCTATGAATGATATAAATACTACTGCTGAATCATTGATCCTAGTTCCCTATCAAGTAGCACCACCAATAACGCTTGGCCATCCAAATTCCCTTTTGATTCCAAGTGCAACTGACCTTGAATATTCTTTAAGCCCCTAGTGATGGATCGACCTGGTACCTAAAGGTTGGTTTCAAATTTAGATTTATGGCTTATATTGGTTGACCTTCAATAGCTCTTGGGTGATTTTGAAATCTTAGGATACAATGATGTATATATATTATGATTGATATCGCGAAGGTAAAGGGACTCTAAACCGCAACGTTAGCTTGGTAGGATAGGGGTATAGTTGACGTCGATTCATCATTTTTAACATCAATAATTCAAAACCAAACGTGAAACTTTGTTTTCATTCCGATTCTTTATGCAATATGGATAGATTTACGAATTTAAAGACTAAACGAAAAAATTTACGATGTATGACATTTCACGTGGTCAATTAATTAATTTATTGACCGAAATATATGATTAAATTAGGCAGGATTGTAGAAAAAGAAATGGTTGAATCAAAATAATTCCTTCTTAATTTGCAATTTTGTTAGAGGGTACTATGAATGTTCTACCATGTTCCATTTACACACTAAAGGAATGATACAAGATATAAGGTGTGCAGTTAAGCCAACATTTCTATTTGCAAATAAGTGGTTTCCAAGTGCAAGCCCAAGTACTTATAACATCTCAGGTGGTAGTTGCTAACTTACTAGGTTCAGTCGATATAGTCGTTCAGAATCATTGATCCTATTTCCCTATCGAGCAGCAGCACCTGTTAAAAACAAAGAGAAGAATTCTCAATTTATCGTAAGATCCGCTTTTGTCCGATCCATGTCATAGATCTGATAAAAGCCAGACTAACCAATCAAGTACCTCGTATTTTACTGTGGAGGCACTTTCAGCAATTTATTGCTTATTGCTTTATTGTGTATTTTACCTACTTGATAGCTTAATCTGGCTTTTATGGAGGCACTTTCAACAATATATTTCTGTAGTGTAATTCAAATATAATAAATATTAATATCGTACACATATTTCGCTTGCTCTTTTTTTCTTTGTACACTATATCATACATATCATCAATAAATATATTTATATAAATCATGTTCCGCAAGCATTGGAATACGATTCATGGACTTACCTAATTTTGAATTTAAATCTTAGATATTTAAAGCCTTATTTTGTTATTTATTTGGATTCAAAGTTACTCAAAGATGACCTTCTATGGCTAAGCATACTAAACATGATACAACAACAACAATTACTAATTTATTTGCCAATATATTACTGAAAAGTCGAAAACTCAGTGATTCTACAAGGTAAACGCTCACCTGACCTGTTAGAAAAAAATAAATAGGAATAGAGATAGAATAAAAGTAACCCGAAAACTCAGTGATTCTGAATTTTCTGATCTTGACATTCAAATTTGCCAAATTTGTTTGTTTACTATAATTTAACAAAAAGCATTAAACGATATATCAAAACGATGCATGAAATGTGGAGTTGTTAGTGCATTCCAAGTATGTCTGTCCAGTAGGAGTGAAGTGTGGAGTTGATATAATTTAAAGATTGAGAAGAGGTAGGGCCAAAGCAGTAAAAGAATGTAACTTTTCAAGTTTCTATGATTACAAAAAGGTATTATCAAATAAAACTGCTAATGCCATGACGTAAATTGTTGAAAGCGCCTCCATAAAAGCCAAACTAAGCAATGAAGTACCTTGTATTTTATGCCTAATCTAACCTACATGATTTTTAATTGTCTTAATCATTATCTCACATCAGTTCAAATGAAATGACTCATTAATGAGGAATCATGCCATATCGAGATTTGATCATTGATTGATACAATTTTTATTTTGGTTAATTGTTGAATAGGCTAGAATGAAATAACAATGGTTTTGGAGAGATAATCGGTGTGGAAGTAAACCAACATTTCTATTGGCAAATAGGAGGTTTACAAGTGTTGACAGACGGCTAGAATTTCTTCGAATATGTTGTAGAATTCATTTAAGACATGAGCGAAACTTAAAATTGATAAGATTTAGGTGCGCTTTTACAACGGAGAATCATACGGTTTCTTTATGAGGAGTTAGTTGCACCTATGAATGATGTAAATACTACTGCTGAATCATTGATCCTAGTTCCCTATCAAGTAGCACCAATAACGCTTGGCCATCCAAATTCCCTTTTGATTCCAAGTGCAACTGACCTTGAATATTCTTTAAGCCCCTAGTGATGGATCGACCTGGTACCTAAAGGTTGGTTTCAAATTTAGATTTATGGCTTATATTGGTTGACCTTCAATAGCTCTTGGGTGATTTTGAAATCTTAGGATACAATGATGTATATATATTATGATTGATATCGCAAAGGTAAAGGGACTCTAAACCGCAACGTTAGCTTGGTAGGATAGGGTTATAGTTGACGTCGATTCATCATTTTTAACATCAATAATTCAAAACCAAACGTGAAACTTTGTTTTCATTCCGATTCTTTATGCAATATGGATAGATTTACGAATTTAAAGACTAAACGAAAAAATTTACGACGTATGACATTTCACGTGGTCAATTAATTAATTTATTGACCGAAATATATGATTAAATTAGGCAGGATTGTAGAAAAAGAAATGGTTGAATCAAAATAATTCCTTCTTAATTTGCAATTTTGTTAGAGGGTACTATGAACGTTCTACCATGTTCCATTTACACACTAAAGGAGTGATACAAGATATAAGGTGTGCAGTTAAGCCAACATTTCTATTTGCAAATAAGGGGTTTCCAAGTGCAAGCCCAAGTACTTATAACATCTCAGGTGGTAGGTGCTAACTTACTAGGTTCAGTCGATATAGTCGTTCAGAATCATTGATCCTATTTCCCTATCGAGCAACAGCACCTGTTAAAAACAAAGAGACGAATTCTCAATTTATCCTAAGATCCGCTTTTGTCCGATCCATGTCATAGATCTGATAAAAGCCAGACTAACCAATCAACTACCTCGTATTTTACTGTGGAGGCACTTTCAGCAATTTATTGCTTTATTGTGTATTTTACCAACTTGATAGCTTAATCTGGCTTTTATAGAGGCCCTTGCAACAATATATTTCTGTAGTGTAATTCAAATATAATAAATATTAATATCGTGCACATATTTCGCTTGCTCTTTTTTTCTTTGTACACTATATCATACATATCATCAATAAATATATTTATATAAATCATGTTCCGCAAGCATTGGAATACGATTCATGGGCTTACCTAATTTTGAATTTAAATCTTAGATATTTAAAGCCTTATTTTGTTATTTATTTGGATTCAAAGTTACTCAAAGATGACCTTCTATGGCTAAGCATACTAAACATGATACAACAACAACAATTACTAATTTATCTGCCAATATATTACTGAAAAGTCGAAAACTCAGTGATTCTACAAGGTAAACGCTCACCTGACCTGTTAGAAAAAAATAAATAGGAATAGAGATAGAATAAAAGTAACCCGAAAACTCAGTGATTCTGAATTTTCTGATCTTGACATTCAAATTTGCCAAATTTGTTTGTTTACTATAATTTAACAAAAAGCATTAAACGATATATCAAAACGATGCATGAAGTGTGGAGTTGTTAGTGCATTCCAAGTATGTCTGTCCAGTAGGAGTGAAGTGTGGAGTTGATATAATTTAAAGATTGAGAAGAGGTAGGGCCAAAGCAGTAAAAGAATGTAACTTTTCAAGTTTCTAGGATTACAAAAAGGTATTATCAAATAAAACTGCTAATGCCATGACGTAAATTGTTGAAAGCGCCTCCATAAAAGCCAAACTAAGCAATGAAGTACCTTGTATTTTATGCCTAACCTAGCCTACATGATTTTTAATTGCCTTAATCATTATCTCACATCAGTTCAAATGAAATGATTCATTAAAGAGGAATCATGCCATATCGAGATTTGATCATTGATTGATACAATTTTTATTTTGGTTAATTGTTGAATAGGCTAGAATGAAATAACAATGGTTTTGGAGAGATAGTCGGTGTGGAAGTAAACCAACATTTCTATTGGCAAATAGGAGGTTTACAAGTGTTGACAGACGGCTAGAATTTCTTCGAATATGTTGTAGAATTCATTTAAGACATGAGCGAAACTTAAAATTGATAAGATTTATGTGCGCTTTTACAACGGAGAATCATACGGTTTCTTTATGAGGAGTTAGTTGCATCTATGAATGATATAAATACTACTGCTGAATCATTGATCCCAGTTCCCTATCAAGTAGCACCACCAATAACGCTTGGCCATCGAAATTCCCTTTTGATTCCAAGTGCAACTGACCTTGAATATTCTTTAAGCCCCTAGTGATGTATCGACCTGGTACCTAAAGGTTGGTTTCAAATTTAGATTTATGGCTTATATTGGTTGACCTTCAATAGCTCTTGGGTGATTTTGAAATCTCAGGATACAATGATGTATATGTATTATGATTGATATCACGAAGGTAAAGGGACTCTAAACCGCAACGTTAGCTTGGTAGGATAGGGGTATAGTTGACGTCGATTCATCATTTTTAACATCAATAATTCAAAACCAAACGTGAAACTTTGTTTTCATTCCGATTCTTTATGCAATATGGATAGATTTACGAATTTAAAGACTAAACAAAAAAATTTACGATGTATGACATTTCACGTGGTCAATTAATTAATTTATTGACCGAAATATATGATTAAAATACGCAGGATTGTAGAAAAAGAATGGTTGAATCAAAATAATTCCTTCTTAATTTGCAATTTTGTTAGAGGGTAGTATGAATGTTCTACCATGTTCCATTTACACACTAAAGGAGTGATAGAAGATATAAGGTGTGCAGTTAAGCCAACATTTCTATTTGCAAATAAGGGGTTTCCAAGTGCAAGCCCAAGTACTTATAACATCTCAGGTGGTAGTTGCTAACTAACTAGGTTCAGTTGATATATTCGTTCAGAATCATTGATCCTATTTCCCTATCGAGCAGCAGCACCTGTTAAAAACAGAGAGAAGAACTCTCAATTTATCCTAAGATCCGCTTTTGTCTGATCCATGTCATAGATCTGATAAAAGCCAGACTAACCAATTAAGTACCTCGTATTTTACTGTGGAGGCACTTTCAGCAATTTATTGCTTATTGCTTTATTGTGTATTTTACCTACTTGATAGCTTAATCTGGCTTTTATGGAGGCACTTTCAACAATATATTTCTGTAGTGTAATTCAAATATAATAAATATTAATATCGTACACATATTTCGCTTGCTCTTTTTTTCTTTGTACACTATACCATACATATCATCAATAAATATATTTATATAAATGATGTTCCGCAAGCATTGGAATACGATTCATGGGCTTACCTAATTTTGAATTTAAATCTTAGATATTTAAAGCCTTATTTTGTTATTTATTTGGATTCAAAGTTACTCAAAGATGACCTTCTATGGCTAAGCATACTAAACATGATACAACAACAACAATTACTAATTTATCTGCCAATATATTACTGAAAAGTCGAAAACTCAGTGATTCTACAAGGTAAACGCTCACCTGACCTGTTAGAGAAAAATAAATAGGAATAGAGATAGAATAAAAGTAACCCGAAAACTCAGTGATTCTGAATTTTCTGATCTTGACATTCAAATTTGCCAAATTTGTTTGCTTACTATAATTTAAAAAAAAGCATTAAACGATATATCAAAACGATGCATGAAGTGTGGAGATGTTAGTGCATTCCAAGTATGTCTGTCCAATAGGAGTTAAGTGTGGAGTTGATATAATTTAAAGATTGAGAAGAGGTAGGGCCAAAGCAGTAAAAGAATGTAACTTTTCAAGTTTCTACGATTACAAAAAGGTATTATCAAATAAAACTGCTAATGCCATGACGTAAATTGTTGAAAGCGCCTCCATAAAAGCCAAACTAAGCAATGAAGTACCTTGTATTTTATGCCTAACCTAACCTACATGATTTTTAATTGTCTTAATCATTATCTCACATCAGTTCAAATAAAATGATTAATTAAAGAGGAATCATGCCATATCGAGATTTGATCATTGATTGATACAATTTTTATTTTGGTTAATTGTTGAATAGGCTAGAATGAAATAACAATGGTTTTGGAGAGATAATCGGTGTGGAAGTAAACCAACATTTCTATTGGCAAATAGGAGGTTTACAAGTGTTGACAGACGGCTAGAATTTCTTCGAATATGTTGTAGAATTCATTTAAGACATAAGCGAAACTTAAAATTGATAAGATTTATGTGCGCTTTTACAACGGAGAATCATACGGTTTCTTTATGAGGAGTTAGTTGCACCTATGAATGATATAAATACTACTGCTGAATCATTGATCCTAGTTCCCTATCAAGTAGCACCACCAATAACGCTTGGCCATCCAAATTCCCTTTTGATTCCAAGTGCAACTAACCTTGAATATTCTTTAAGCCCCTAGTGATGGATCGACCTGGTACCTAAAGGTTGGTTTCAAAATTAGATTTATGGCTTATATTGGTTGACCTTCAATAGCTCTTGGGTGATTTTGAAATCTAAGGATACAATGATGTATATGTATTATGATTGATATCGCGAAGGTAAAGGGACTCTAAACCGCAACGTTAGCTTGGTAGGATAGGGGTATAGTTGACGTCGATTCATCATTTTTAACATCAATAATTCAAAACCAAACGTGAAACTTTGTTTTCATTCTGATTCTTTATGCAATATGGATAGATTTACGAATTTAAAGACTAAACGAAAAAATTTACGATGTATGACATTTCACGTGGTCAATTAATTAATTTATTGACCGAAATATATGATTAAAATAGGCAGGATTGTAGAAAAAGAAATGGTTGAATCAAAATAATTCCTTCTTAATTTGCAATTTTGTTAGAGGGTACTGTGAATGTTCTACCATGTTCCATTTACACACTTAAGGAGTGATACAAGATATAAGGTGTGCAGTTAAGCCAACATTTCTATTTGCAAATAAGGGGTTTCCAAGTGCAAGCCCAAGTACTTATAACATCTCAGGTGGTAGTTGCTAACTTACTAGGTTCAGTTGATATAGTCGTTCAGAATCATTGATCCTATTTCCCTATCGAGCAGCAGCACCTGTTAAAAACAGAGAGAAGAATTCTCAATTTATCCTAAGATCCGCTTTTGTCCGCTCCATGTCATAGATCTGATAAAAGCCAGACTAACCAATTAAGTACCTCGTATTTTACTGTGGAGGCACTTTCAGCAATTTATTGCTTATTGCTTTATTGTGTATTTTACCTACTTGATAGCTTAATCTGGCTTTTATGGAGGCACTTTCAACAATATATTTTTGTAGTGTAATTCAAATATAATAAATATTAATATCGTACACATATTTCGCTTGCTCTTTTTTTCTTTGTACACTATATCATACATATCATCAATAAATATATTTATATAAATCATGTTCCGCAAGCATTGGAATACGATTCATGGGCTTACCTAATTTTGAATTTAAATCTTAGATATTTAAAGCCTTATTTTGTTATTTATTTGGATTCAAAGTTACTCAAAGATGACCTTCTATGGCTAAGCATACTAAACATGATACAACAACAACAATTACTAATTTATCTGCCAATATATTACTATAAAGTCGAAAACTCAGTGATTCTACAAGGTAAACGCTCACCTGACTTGTTAGAAAAAAATAAATAGGAATAGAGATAGAATAAAAGTAACCCGAAAACTCTGTGATTCTGATTTTTCTGATCTTGACATTCAAATTTGCCAAATTTGTTTGTTTACTATAATTTAAAAAAAAGCATTAAACGATATATCAAAACGATGCATGAGGTGTGGAGTTGTTAGTGCATTCCAAGTATGTCTGTCCAATAGGAGTTAAGTGTGGAGTTGATATAATTTAAAGATTGACAAGAGGTAGGGCCAAAGCAGTAAAAGAATGTAACTTTTCAAGTTTCTAGGATTACAAATAGGTATTATCAAATAAAACTGCTAATGCCATGACGTAAATTGTTGAAAGCGCCTCCATAAAAGCCAAACTAAGCAATGAAGTACCTTGTATTTTATGCTTAACCTAACCTACATGATTTTTAATTGTCTTAATCATTATCTCACATCAGTTCAAATGAAATGATTCATTAAAGAGGAATCATGCCATATCGAGATTTGATCATTGATTGATACAATTTTTATTTTGGTTAATTGTTGAATAGGCTAGAATGAAATAACACTGGTTTTGGAGAGATAATCGGTGTGGAAGTAAACCAACATTTCTATTGGCAAATAGGAGGTTTACAAGTGTTGACAGACGGCTAGAATTTCTTCGAATATGTTGTAGAATTCATTTAAGACATAAGCGAAACTTAAAATTGATAAGATTTATGTGCGCTTTTACAACGGAGAATCATACGGTTTCTTTATGAGGAGTTAGTTGCACCTATGAAGGATATAAATACTACTGCTGAATCATTGATCCTAGTTCCCTATCAAGTAGCACCACCAATAACGCTTGGACATCCAAATTTCCTTTTGATTCCAAGTGCAACTGACCTTGAATATTCTTTAAGCCCCTAGTGATGGATCGACCTGGTACCTAAAGGTTGGTTTCAAATTTAGATTTATGGCTTATATTGGTTGACCTTCAATAGCTCTTGGGTGATTTTGAAATCTCAGGATACAATGATGTATATGTATTATGATTGATATCGCGAAGGTAAAGGGACTCTAAACCGCAACGTTAGCTTGGTAGGATAGGGGTATAGTTGACGTCGATTCATCATTTTTGACATCAATAATTCAAAACCAAACGTGAAACTTTGTTTTCATTCCGATTCTTTATGCAATATGGATAGATTTACGAATTTAAAGACTAAACGAAAAAATTTACGATGTATGACATTTCACGTGGTCAATTAATTAATTTATTGACCGAAATATATGATTAAAATAGGCAGGATTGTAGAAAAAGAAATGGTTGAATCAAAATAATTCCTTCTTAATTTGCAATTTTGTTAGAGGGTACTATGAATGTTCTACCATGTTCCATTTACACACTAAAGGAGTGATACAAGATATAAGGTGTGCAGTTAAGCCAACATTTCTATTTGCAAATAAGGGGTTTCCAAGTGCAAGCCCAAGTACTTATAACATCTCAGGTGGTAGTTGCTAACTTACTAGGTTCAGTCGATATAGTCGTTCAGAATCATTGATCCTATTTCCCTATCGAGCAGCAGCACCTGTTAAAAACAGAGAGAAGAACTCTCAATTTATCCTAAGATCCGCTTTTGTCTGATCCATGTCATAGATCTGATAAAAGCCAGACTAACCAATTAAGTACCTCGTATTTTACTGTGGAGGCACTTTCAGCAATTTATTGCTTATTGCTTTATTGTGTATTTTACCTACTTGATAGCTTAATCTGGCTTTTATGGAGGCACTTTCAACAATATATTTCTGTAGTGTAATTCAAATATAATAAATATTAATATCGTACACATATTTCGCTTGCTCTTTTTTTCTTTGTACACTATATCATACATATCATCAATAAATATATTTATATAAATCATGTTCCGCAAGCATTGGAATACGATTCATGGGCTTACCTAATTTTGAATTTAAATCTTAGATATTTAAAGCCTTATTTTGTTATTTATTTGGATTCAAAGTTACTCAAAGATGACCTTCTATGGCTAAGCATACTAAACATGATACAACAACAACAATTACTAATTTATCTGCCAATATATTACTGAAAAGTCGAAAACTCAGTGATTCTACAAGGTAAACGCTCACCTGACCTGTTAGAAAAAAATAAATAGGAATAGAGATAGAATAAAAGTAACCCCAAAACTCAGTGATTCTGAATTTTCTGATCTTGACATTCAAATTTGCCAAATTTGTTGGTTTACTATAATTTAAAAAAAAGCATTAAACGATATATCAAAACGATGCATGAAGTGTGGAGTTGTTAGTGCATTCCAAGTATGTCTGTCCAATAGGAGTTAAGTGTGGAGTTGATATAATTTAAAGATTGAGAAGAGGTAGGGCCAAAGCAGTAAAAGAATGTAACTTTTCAAGTTTCTAGGATTACAAAAAGGTATTATCAAATAAAACTGCTAATGCCATGACGTAAATTGTTGAAAGCGCCTCCATAAAAGCCAAACTAAGCAATGAAGTACCTTGTATTTTATGCCTAACCTAACCTACATGATTTTTAATTGTCTTAATCATTATCTCACATCAGTTCAAATGAAATGATTCATTAAAGAGGAATCATGCCATATCGAGATTTGATCATTGATTGATACAATTTTTATTTTGGTTAATTGTTGAATAGGCTAGAATGAAATAATAATGGTTTTGGAGAGATAATCGATGTGGAAGTAAACCAACATTTCTATTGGCAAATAGGAGGTTTACAAGTGTTGACAGACGGCTAGAATTTCTTCGAATATGTTGTAGAATTCATTTAAGACATTAGCGAAACTTAAAATTGATAAGATTTATGTGCGCTTTTACAACGGAGAATCATACGGTTTCTTTATGAGGAGTTAGTTGCACCTATGAATGATATAAATACTACTGCTGAATCATTGATCCTAGTTCCCTATCAAGTAGCACCACCAATAACGCTTGGCCATCAAAATTCCCTTTTGATTCCAAGTGCAACTGACCTTGAATATTCTTTAAGCCCCTAGTGATGAATCGACGTGGTACCTAAAGGTTGGTTTCAAATTTAGATTTATGGCTTATATTGGTTGACCTTCAATAGCTCTTGGGTGATTTTGAAATCTCAGGATACAATGATGTATATGTATTATGATTGATATCGCGAAGGTAAAGGGACTCTAAACCACAACGTTAGCTTGGTAGGCTAGGGGTATAGTTGACGTCGATTCATCATTTTTAACATCAATAATTCAAAACCAAACGTGAAACTTTGTTTTCATTCTGATTCTTTATGCAATATGGATAGATTTACGAATTTAAAGACTAAACGAAAAAATTTACGATGTATGACATTTCACGTGGTCAATTAATTAATTTATTGACCGAAATATATGATTAAATTAGGCAGGATTGTAGAAAAAGAAATGGTTGAATCAAAATAATTCCTTCTTAATTTGCAATTTTGTTAGAGGGTACTATGAATGTTCTACCATGTTCCATTTACACACTAAAGGAGTGATACAAGATATAAGGTGTGCAATTAAGCCAACATTTCTATTTGCAAATAAGGGGTTTCCAAGTGCAAGCCCAAGTACTTATAACATCTCAGGTGGTAGTTGCTAACTTACTAGGTTCAGTCGATATAGTCGTTCAGAATCATTGATCCTATTTCCCTATCGAGCAGCAGCACCTGTTAAAAACAAAGAGAAGAATTCTCAATTTATCCTAAGATCCGCTTTTGTCCAATCCATGTCATAGATCTGATAAAAGCCAGACTAACCAATCAAGTACCTCGTATTTTACTGTGGAGGCACTTTCAGCAATTTATTGCTTTATTGCTTATTGCTTTATTGTGTATTTTACCTACTTGATAGCTTAATCTGGCTTTTATGGAGGCTTTCAACAATATATTTCTGTAGTGTAATTCAAATATAATAAATATTAATATCGTACATATATTTCGCTTGCTCTTTTTTTCTTTGTACACTGTATCATACATATCATCAATAAATATATTTATATAAATCATGTTCCGCAAGCATTGGAATACGATTCATGGGCTTACCTAATTTTGAATTTAAATCTTAGATATTTAAAGCCTTATTTTGTTATTTATTTGGATTCAAAGTTACTCAAAGATGACCATCTATGGCTAAGCATACTAAACATGATACAACAACAACATTTACTAATTTATCTGCCAATATATTACTGAAAAGTCGAAAACTCAGTGATTCTACAAGGTAAACGCTCACGTGACCTGTTAGAAAAAAATAAATAGGAATAGAGATAGAATAAAAGTAACCCGAAAACTCAGTGATTCTGAATTTTCTGATCTTGACATTCAAATTTGCCAAATTTGTTTGTTTACTATAATTTAACAAAAAGCATTAAACGATATATCAAAACGATGCATGAAGTGTGGAGTTGTTAGTGCATTCCAAGTATGTCTGTCCAGTAGGAGTGAAGTGTGGAGTTGATATAATTTAAAGATTGAGAAGAGGTAGGGCCAAAGCAGTAAAAGAATGTAACTTTTCAAGTTTCTAGGATTACAAAAAGGTATTATCAAATAAAACTGCTAATGCCATGACGTAAATTGTTGAAAGCGCCTCCATAAAAGCCAAACTAAGCAATGAAGTACCTTGTATTTTATGCCTAACCTAACCTACATGATTTTTAATTGTCTTAATCATTATCTCACATCAGTTCAAATGAAATGATTCATTAAAGAGGAATCATGCCATATCGAGATTTGATCATTGATTGATACAATTTTTATTTTGGTTAATTGTTGAATAGGCTAGAATGAAATAACAATGGTTTTGGAGAGATAATCGGTGTGGAAGTAAACCAACATTTCTATTGGCAAATAGGAGGTTTACAAGTGTTGACAGACGGCTAGAATTTCTTTGAATATGTTGTAGAATTCATTTAAGACATGAGCGAAACTTAAAATTGATAAGATTTATGTGCGCGTTTACAACGGAGAATCATACGGTTTCTTTATGAGGAGTTAGTTGCACCTAAGAATGATATAAATACTATTGCTGAATCATTGATCCTAGTTCCCTATCAAGTAGCACCACCAATAACGCTTGGCCATCCAAATTCCCTTTTGATTCCAAGTGCAACTGACCTTGAATATTCTTTAAGCCCCTAGTGATGGATCGACCTGGTACCTAAAGGTTGTTTTCAAATTTAGATTTATGGCTTATATTGGTTGACGTTCAATAGCTCTTGGGTGATTTTGAAATCTCAGGATACAATGATGTATATGTATTATGATTGATATCGCGAAGGTAAAGGGACTCTAAACCGCAACGTTAGCTTGGTAGGATAGGGGTATAGTTGACGTCGATTCATCATTTTTAACATCAATAATTCAAAACCAAACGTGAAACTTTGTTTTCATTCTGATTCTTTATGCAATAAGGATAGATTTACGAATTTAAAGACTAAACGAAAAAATTTACGATGTATGACATTTCACGTGGTCAATTAATTAATTTATTGACCGAAATATATGATTAAAATAGGCAGGATTGTAGAAAAAGAAATGGTTGAATCAAAATAATTCCTTCTTAATTTGCAATTTTGTTAGAGGGTACTATGAATGTTCTACCATGTTCCATTTACACACTAAAGGAGTGATACAAGATATAAGGTGTGCAGTTAAGCCAACATTTCTATTTGCAAATAAGGGGTTTCCAAGTGCAAGCCCAAGTACTTATAACATCTCAGGTGGTAGTTGCTAACTTACTAGGTTCAGTCGATATAGTCGTTCAGAATCATTGATCCTATTTCCCTATCGAGCAGCAGCACCTGTTAAAAACAGAGAGAAGAATTCTCAATTTATCCTAAGATCCGCTTTTGTCCGATCCATGTCATAGATGTGATAAAAGCCAGACTAACCAATTAAGTACCTCGTATTTTACTGTGGAGGCACTTTCAGCAATTTATTGCTTATTGCTTTATTGTGTATTTTACCTACTTGATAGCTTAATCTGGCTTTTATGGAGGCACTTTCAACAATATATTTCTGTAGTGTAATTCAAATATAATAAATATTAATATCGTACACATATTTCGCTTGCTCTTTTTTTCTTTGTACACTATATCATACATATCATCAATAAATATATTTATATAAATCATGTTCCGCAAGCATTGGAATACGATTCATGGGCTTACCTAATTTTGAATTTAAATCTTAGATATTTAAAGCCTTATTTTGTTATTTATTTGGATTCAAAGTTACTCAAAGATGACCTTCTATGGCTAAGCATACTAAACATGATACAACAACAACAATTACTAATTTATCTGCCAATATATTACTGAAAAGTCGAAAACTCAGTGATTCTACAAGGTAAACGCTCACCTCACCTGTTAGAAAAAAATAAATAGGAATAGAGATAGAATAAAAGTAACCCGAAAACTCAGTGATTCTGATTTTTCTGATCTTGACATTCAAATTTGCCAAATTTGTTTGTTTACTATAATTTAAATAAAAGCATTAAACGATATATCAAAACGATGCATGAAGTGTGGAGTTGTTAGTGCATTCCAAGTATGTCTGTCCAATAGGAGTTAAGTGTGGAGTTGATATAATTTAAAGATTGAGAAGAGGTAGGGCCAAAGCAGTAAAAGAATGTAACTTTTCAAGTTTCTAGGATTACAAAAAGGTATTATCAAATAAAACTGCTAATGCCATGACGTAAATTGTTGAAAGCGCCTCCATAAAAGCCAAACTAAGCAATGAAGTACCTTGTATTTTATGCCTAACCTAACCTACATGATTTTTAA
The DNA here is from genome assembly GCF_984573655.1 of Nuphar pumila. Taxonomy (NCBI): domain Eukaryota; kingdom Viridiplantae; phylum Streptophyta; class Magnoliopsida; order Nymphaeales; family Nymphaeaceae; genus Nuphar; species Nuphar pumila. Next base: position 61,673,375 of record NC_143263.1, read on the forward strand.
TTGTCTTAATCATTATCTCACATCAGTTCAAATGAAATGATTCATTAAAGAGGAATCATGCCATATCGAGATTTGATCATTGATTGATACAATTTTTATTTTGGTTAATTGTTGAATAGGCTAGAATGAAATAACACTGGTTTTGGAGAGATAATCGGTGTGGAAGTAAACCAACATTTCTATTGGCAAATAGGAGGTCTACAAGTGTTGACAGACGGCTAGAATTTCTTCGAATGTGTTGTAGAATTCATTTAAGACATAAGCGAAACTTAAAATTGATAAGATTTATGTGCGCTTTTACAACGGAGAATCATACGGTTTCTTTATGAGGAGTTAGTTGCACCTATGAATGATATAAATACTACTGCTGAATCATTGATCCTAGTTCCCTATCAAGTAGCACCACGAATAATGCTTGGCCATCCAAATTCCCTTTTGATTCCAAGTGCAACTGACCTTGAATATTCTTTAAGCCCCTAGTGATGGATCGACCTGGTACCTAAAGGTTGGTTTCAAATTTAGATTTATGGCTTATATTGGTTGACCTTCAATAGCTCTTGGGTGATTTTGAAATCTCAGGATACAATGATGTATATGTATTATGATTGATATCGCGAAGGTAAAGGGACTCTAAATCGCAACGTTAGCTTGGTAGGATAAGGGTATAGTTGACGTCGATTCATCATTTTTGACATCAATAATTCAAAACCAAACGTGAAACTTTGTTTTCATTCCGATTCTTTATGCAAAATGGATAGATTTACGAATTTAAAGACTAAACGAAAAAATTTACGATGTATGACATTTCACGTGGTCAATTAGTTAATTTATTGACCGAAATATATGATTAAAATAGGCAGGATTGTAGAAAAAGAAATGGTTGAATCAAAATAATTCCTTCTTAATTTGCAATTTTGTTAGAGGGTACTATGAATGTTCTACCATGTTCCATTTACACACTAAAGGAGTGATACAAGATATAAGGTGTGCAGTTAAGCCAACATTTCTATTTGCAAATAAGGGGTTTCCAAGTGCAAGCCCAAGTACTTATAACATCTGAGGTGGTAGTTGCTAACTTACGAGGTTCAGTCGATATAGTCGTTCAGAATCATTGATCCTATTTCCCTATCGAGCAGCAGCACCTGTTAAAAACAGAGAGAAGAACTCTCAATTTATCCTAAGATCCGCTTTTGTCCGATCCATGTCATAGATCTGATAAAAGCCAGACTAACCAATTAAGTACCTCGTATTTTACTGTGGAGGCACTTTCAGCAATATATTGCTTATTGCTTTATTGTGTATTTTACCTACTTGATAGCTTAATCTGGCTTTTATGGAGGCACTTTCAACAATATATTTTTGTAGTGTAATTCAAATATAATAAATATTAATATCGTACACATATTTCTCTTGCTCTTTTTTTCTTTGTACACTATATCATACATATCATCAATAAATATATTTATATAAATCATGTTCCGCAAGCATTGGAATACGATTCATGGGCTTACCTAATTTTGAATTTAAATCTTAGATATTTAAAGCCTTATTTTGTTATTTATTTGGATTCAAAGTTTCTCAAAGATGACCTTCTATGGCTAAGCATACTAAACATGATACAACAACAACAATTACTAATTTATCTGCCAATATATTACTGAAAAGTCGAAAACTCAGTGATTCTACAAGGTAAACGCTCACCTGACCTGTTAGAAAAAAATAAATAGGAATAGAGATAGAATAAAAGTAACCCGAAAACTCAGTGATTCTGAATTTTCTGATCTTGTCATTCAAATTTGCCAAATTTGTTTGTTTACTATAATTTAAATAAAAGCATTAAACGATATATCAAAACGATGCATGAAGTGTGGAGTTGTTAGTGCATTCCAAGTATGTCTGTCCAATAGGAGTTAAGTGTGGAGTTGATATAATTTAAAGATTGAGAAGAGGTAGGGCCAAAGCAGTAAAAGAATGTAACTTTTCAAGTTTCTAGGATTACAAAAAGGTATTATCAAATAAAACTGCTAATGCCATGACGTAAATTGTAGAAAGCGCCTCCATAAAAGCCAAACTAAGCAATGAAGTACCTTGTATTTTATGCCTAACCTAACCTACATGATTTTTAATTGTCTTAATCATTATCTCACATCAGTTCAAATGAAATGATTCATTAAAGAGGAATCATGCCATATCGAGATTTGATCATTGATTGATACAATTTTTATTTTGGTTAATTGTTGAATAGGCTAGAATGAAATAATAATGGTTTGGAGAGATAATCGGTGTGGAAGTAAACCAACATTTCTATTGGCAAATAGGAGGTTTACAAGTGTTCACAGACGGCTAGAATTTCTTCCAATATGTTGTAGAATTCATTTAAGACATGAGCGAAACTTAAAATTGATAAGATTTATGTGCACTTTTACAACGGAGAATCATACGGTTTCTTTATGAGGAGTTAGTTGCACCTATGAATGATATAAATACTACTGCTGAACATTGATCCTAGTTCCCTATCAAGTAGCACCACCAATAACGCTTGGCCATCAAAATTCCCTTTTGATTCCAAGTGCAACTGACCTTGAATATTCTTTAAGCCCCTAGTGATGGATCGACCTGGTACCTAAAGGTTGGTTTCAAATTTAGATTTATGGCTTATATTGGTTGACCTTCAATAGCTCTTGGGTGATTTTGAAATCTCAGGATACAATGATGTATATGTATTATGATTGATATCGCGAAGCTAAAGGGACTCTAAACCAAAACGTTAGCTTGGTAGGATAGGGGTATAGTTGACGTCGATTCATCATTTTTAACATCAATAATTCAAAACCAAACGTGAAACTTTGTTTTCATTCCGATTCTTTATGCAATATGGATAGATTTACGAATTTAAAGAATAAACGAAAAAATTTATGATGTATGACATTTCACGTGGTCAATTAATTAATTTATTGACCGAAATATATGATTAAATTAGGCAAGATTGTAGAAAAAGAAATGGTTGAATCAAAATAATTCCTTCTTAATTTGCAATTTTGTTAGAGGGTACTATGAATGTTCTACCATGTTCCATTTACACACTAAAGGAGTGATACATGATATAAGGTGTGCAATTAAGCCAACATTTCTATTTGCAAATAAGGGGTTTCCAAGTGCAAGCCCAAGTACTTATAACATCTCAGGTGGTAGTTGCTAACTTACTAGGTTCAGTCGATATAGTCGTTCAGAATCATTGATCCTATTTACCTATCGAGCAGCAGCACCTGTTAAAAACAAAGAGAAGAATTCTCAATTTATCCTAAGATCCGCTTTTGTCCGATCCATGTCATAGATCTGATAAAAGCCAGACTAACCAATCAAGTACCTCGTATTTTACTGTGGAGGCACTTTCATCAATTTATTGCTTTATTGCATATTGCTTTATTGTGTATTTTACCTACTTGATAGCTTAATCTGGCTTTTGTGGAGGCACTTTCAACAATATATTTCTGTAGTGTAATTCAAATATAATAAATATTAATATCGTACACATATTTCGCTTGCTCTTTTTTTCTTTGTACACTATATCATACATATCATCAATAAATATATTTATATAAATCATGTTCCGCAAGCATTGGAATACGATTCATGGGCTTACCTAATTTTGAATTTAAATCTTAGATATTTAAAGCCTTATTTTGTTATTTATTTGGATTCAAAGTTACTCAAAGATGACCTTCTATGGCTAAGCATACTAAACATGATACAACAACAACAATTACTAATTTATCTGTCAATATATTACTGAAAAGTCGAAAACTCAGTGATTCTACAAGGTAAATGCTCACTTGACCTGTTAGAAAAAAATGAATAGGAATAGAGATAGAATAAAAGTAACCCAAAAACTCAGTGATTCTGAATTTTCTGATCTTGACATTCAAATTTGCCAAATTTGTTTGTTTACTATAATTTAACAAAAAGCATTAAACAATATATCAAAACGATGCATGAAGTGTGGAGTTGTTAGTGCATTCCAAGTATGTCTGTCCAGTAGTAGTGAAGTGTGGAGTTGATATAATTTAAAGATTGAGAAGAGGTAGGGCCAAAGCAGTAAAAGAATGTAACTTTTCAAGTTTCTAGGATTGGAAAAATGTATTATCAAATAAAACTGCTAATGCCATGACGTAAATTGTTGAAAGCGCCTCCATAAAAGCCAAACTAAGCAATGAAGTACCTTGTATTTTATGCCTAACCTAACCTACATGATTTTTAATTGTCTTAATCATTATCTCACATCAGTTCAAATGAAATGATTCATTAAAGAGGAATCATGCCATATCGAGATTTGATCATTGATTGATACAATTTTTATTTTGGTTAATTGTTGAATAGGCTAGAATGAAATAACAATGGTTTTGGACAGATAATCGGTGTGGAAGTAAACCAACATTTCTATTGGCAAATAGGAGGTTTACAAGTGTTGACAGACCGCTAGAATTTCTTCGAATATGTTGTAGAATTCATTTAAGACATGAGCGAAACTTAAAATTGATAAGATTTATGTGCGCTTTTACAACGGAGAATCATACGGTTTCTTTATGAGGAGTTAGTTGCACCTATGAATGATACAAATACTACTGCTGAATCATTGATCCTAGTTCCCTATCAAGTAGCACCACCAATAACGCTTGGCCATCCAAATTCCCTTTTGATTCCAAGTGCAACTGACCTTGAATATTCTTTAAGCCCCTAGTGATGGATCGACCTGGTACCTAAAGGTTGGTTTCAAATTTAGATTTATGGCTTATATTGGTTGACCTTCAATAGCTCTTGGGTGATTTTGAAATCTCAGGATACAATGATGTATATGTATTATGATTGATATCGCGAAGGTAAAGGGACTCTAAACCGCAACGTTAGCTTGGTAGGATAGGGGTATAGTTGACGTTGATTCATCATTTTTAACATCAATAATTCAAAACCAAACGTGAAACTTTGTTTTCATTCCGATTCTTTATGCAATATGGATAGATTTACGAATTTAAAGACTAAACGAAAAAATTTACGATGTATGACATTTCACGTGGTCAATTAATTAATTTATTGACCGAAATATATGATTAAAATAGGCAGGATTGTAGAAAAAGAAATGGTTGAATCAAAATAATTCCTTCTTAATTTGCAATTTTGTTAGAGGGTACTATGAATGTTCTACCATGTTCCATTTACACACTATAGGAGTGATACAAGATATAAGGTGTGCAGTTAAGCCAACATTTCTATTTGCAAATAAGGGGTTTCCAAGTGCAAGCCCAAGTACTTATAACATCTCAGGTGGTAGTTTCTAACTTACTAGGTTCAGTCGATATAGTCGTTCAGAATCATTGATCCTATTTCCCTATCGAGCAGCAGCACCTGTTAAAAACAGAGAGAAGAATTCTCAATTTATCCTAAGATCCGCTTTTGTCCGATCCATGTCATAGATCTGATAAAAGCCAGACTAACCAATTAAGTACCTCGTATTTTACTGTGGAGGCACTTTCAGCAATTTATTGCTTATTGCTTTATTGTGTATTTTACCTACTTGATAGCTTAATCTGGCTTTTGTGGAGGCACTTTCAACAATATATTTCTGTAGTGTAATTCAAATATAATAAATATTAATATCGTACACATATTTCGCTTGCTCTTTTTTTCTTTGTACACTATATCATACATATCATCAATAAATATATTTATATAAATCATGTTCCGCAAGCATTGGAATACGATTCATGGGCTTACCTAATTTTGAATTTAAATCTTAGATATTTAAAGCCTTATTTTGTTATTTATTTGGATTCAAAGTTACTCAAAGATGACCTTCTATGGCTAAGCATACTAAACATGATACAACAACAACAATTACTAATTTATCTGTCAATATATTACTGAAAAGTCAAAAACTCAGTGATTCTACAAGGTAAATGCTCACTTGACCTGTTAGAAAAAAATAAATAGGAATAGAGATAGAATAAAAGTAACCCGAAAACTCAGTGATTCTGAATTTTCTGATCTTGACATTCAAATTTGCCAAATTTGTTTGTTTACTATAATTTAACAAAAAGCATTAAACGATATATCAAAACGATGCATGAAGTGTGGAGTTGTTAGTGCATTCCAAGTATGTCTGTCCAGTAGCAGTGAAGTGTGGAGTTGATATAATTTAAAAATTGAGAAGAGGTAGGGCCAAAGCAGTAAAAGAATGTAACTTTTCAAGTTTCTAGGATTGCAAAAAGGTATTATCAAATAAAACTGCTAATGCCATGACGTAAATTGTTGAAAGCGCCTCCATAAAAGCCAAACTAAGAAATGAAGTACCTTGTATTTTATGCCTAACCTAACCTACATGATTTTTAATTGTCTTAATCATTATGTCACATCAGTTCAAATGAAATGATTCATTAAAGAGGAATCATGCCATATCGAGATTTGATCATTGATTGATACAATTTTTATTTTGGTTAATTGTTAAATAGGCTAGAATGAAATAACAATGGTTTTGGAGAGATAATCGGTGTGGAAGTAAACCAACATTTCTATTGGCAAATAGGAGGTTTACAAGTGTTGACAGACGGATAGAATTTCTTCGAATATGATGTAGAATTCATTTAAGGCATGAGCGAAACTTAAAATTGATAAGATTTATGTGCGCTTTTACAACGGAGAATCATACGGTTTCTTTATGAGGAGTTAGTTACACCTATGAATGATATAAATACTACTGTTGAATCATTGATCCTAGTTCCCTATCAAGTAGCACCACCAATAACGCTTGGCCATCCAAATTCCCTTTTGATTCCAAGTGCAACTGACCTTGATTATTCTTTAAGCCCCTAGTGATGGATCGACCTGGTACCTAAAGGTTGGTTTCAAATTTAGATTTGTGGCTTATATTGGTTGACCTTCAATAGCTCTTGGGTGATTTTGAAATCTCAGGATACAATGATGTATATGTATTATGATTGATATCGCGAAGGTAAAGGGACTCTAAACCGCAACGTTAGCTTGGTAGGATAGGGGTATAGTTGACGTTGATTCATCATTTTTAACATCAATAATTCAAAACCAAACGTGAAACTTTGTTTTCATTCCGATTCTTTATGCAATATGGATAGATTTACGAATTTAAAGACTAAACGAAAAAATTTACGATGTATGACATTTCACGTGGTCAATTAATTAATTTATTGACCGAAATATATGATTAAAATAGGCAGGATTGTAGAAAAAGAAATGGTTGAATCAAAATAATTCCTTCTTAATTTGCAATTTTGTTAGAGGGTACTATGAATGTTCTACCATGTTCCATTTACACACTAAAGGAGTGATACAAGATATAAAGTGTGCAGTTAAGCCAACATTTCTATTTGCAAATAAGGGGTTTCCAAGTGCAAGCCCAAGTACTTATAACATCTCTGGTGGTAGTTGCTAACTTACTAGGTTCAGTCGATATAGTCGTTCAGAATCATTGATCCTATTTCCCTATCGAGCAGCAGCACCTGTTAAAAACAGAGAGAAGAATTCTCAATTTATCCTAAGATCCGCTTTTGTCCGATCCATGTCATAGATCTGATAAAAGCCAGACTAACCAATTAAGTACCTCGTATTTTACTGTGGAGGCACTTTCAACAATTTATTGCTTATTGCTTTATTGTGTATTTTACCTACTTGATAGCTTAATCTGGCTTTTATGGAGGCACTTTCAACAATATATTTCTGTAGTGTAATTCAAATATAATAAATATTAATATCGTACACATATTTCGCTTGCTCTTTTTTTCTTTGTACACTATATCATACATATCATCAATAAATATATTTATATAAATCATGTTCCGCAAGCATTGGAATACGATTCATGGGCTTACCTAATTTTGAATTTAAATCTTAGATATTTAAAGCCTTATTTTGTTATTTATTTGGATTCAAAGTTACTCAAAGATGACCTTCTATGGCTAAGCATACTAAACATGATACAACAACAACAATTACTAATTTATCTGCCAATATATTACTAAAAAGTCGAAAACTCAGTGATTCTACAAGGTAAACGCTCACCTGACCTGTTAGAAAAAAATAAATAGGAATAGAGATAGAATAAAAGTAACCCGAAAACTCAGTGATTCTGAATTTTCTGATCTTGACATTCAAATTTGCCAAATTTGTTTGTTTACTATAATTTAAAAAAAAGCATTAAAGGATATATCAAAACGATGCATGAAGTGTGGAGTTGTTAGTGCATTCCAAGTATGTCTGTCCTATAGGAGTTAAGTGTGGAGTTGATATAATTTAAAGATTGAGAAGAGGTAGGGCCAAAGCAGTAAAAGAATGTAACTTTTCAAGTTTCTAGGACTACAAAAAGGTATTATCAAATAAAACTGCTAATGCCATGACATAAATTGTTGAAAGCGCCTCCATAAAAGCCAAACTAAGCAATGAAGTACCTTGTATTTTATGCCTAACCTAACCTACATGATTTTTAATTGTCTTAATCATTATCTCACATCAGTTCAAATGAAATGATTCATTAAAGAGGAATCATGCCATATCGAGATTTGATCATTGATTGATACAATTTTTATTTTGGTTAATTGTTGAATAGGCTAGAATGAAATAACAATGGTTTTGGAGAGATAATCGGTGTGGAAGTAAACCAACATTTCTATTGGCAAATAGAGGTTTACAAGTGTTGACAGACGGCTAGAATTTCTTCGAATATGTTGTAGAATTCATTTAAGACATAAGCGAAACTTAAAATTGATAAGATTAATGTGCGCTTTTACAACGGAGAATCATACGGTTCCTTTATGAGGAGTTAGTTGCACCTATGAATGATATAAATACTACTGCTGAATCATTGATCCTAGTTCCCTATCAAGTAGCACCACCAATAACGCTTGGCCATCCAAATTCCCTTTTGATTCCAAGTGCAACTGACCTTGAATATTTTTAACCCCCTAGTGATGGATCGACCTGGTACCTAAAGGTTGGTTTTTAAATTTAGATTTATGGCTTATATTGGTTGACCTTCAATAGCTCTTGGGTGATTTTGAAATCTCAGGATACAATGATGTATATGTATATTGATATCGCGAAGGTAAAGGGACTCTAAACCGCAACGTTAGCTTGGTAGGATAGGGGTATAGTTGACGTCGATTCATCATTTTTGACATCGATAATTCAAAACCAAACGTGAAACTTTGTTTTCATTCTGATTCTTTATGCAATATGGATAGATTTACGAATTTAAAGACTAAACGAAAAAATTTACGATGTACGACATTTCACGTGGTCAATTAATTAATTTATTGACCGAGATATATGATTAAAATAGGCAGGATTGTAGAAAAAGAAATGGTTGAATCAAAATAATTCCTTCTTAATTTGCAATTTTGTTAGAGGGTACTATGAATGTTCTACCATGTTCCATTTACACACTAAAGGAGTGATACAAGATACAAGGTGTGCAGTTAAGCCAACATTTCTATTTGCAAATAAGGGGTTTCCAAGTGCAAGCCCAAGTACTTATAACATCTCAGGTGGTAGTTGCTAACTTACTAGGTTCAGTCGATATAGTCGTTCAGAATCATTGATCCTATTTCCCTATCGAGCAGCAGCACCTGTTAAAAACAGAGAGAAGAATTCTCAATTTATCCTAAGATCCGCTTTTGTCCGATCCATGTCATAGATCTGATAAAAGCTAGACTAACCAATTAAGTACCTCGTATTTTATTGTGGAGGCACTTTCAGCAATTTATTGCTTATTGCTTTATTGTGTATTTTACCTACTTGATAGCTTAATCTGGCTTTTATGGAGGCACTTTCAACAATATATTTCTATAGTGTAATTCAAATATAATAAATATTAATATCGTACACATATTTCTCTTGCTCTTTTTTTCTTTGTACACTATATCATACATATCATCAATAAATATATTTATATAAATCATGTTCCACAAGCATTGGAATACGATTCATGGGCTTACCTAATTTTGAATTTAAATCTTAGATATTTAAAGCCTTATTTTGTTATTTATTTGGATTCAAAGTTACTCAAAGATGACCTTCTATGGTTAAGCATACTAAACATGATACAACAACAACAATTACTAATTTATCTGCCAATATATTACTGAAAAGTCGAAAACTCAGTGATTCTACAAGGTAAACGCTCACCTGACCTGTTAGAAAAAAATAAATAGGAATAGAGATAGAATAAAAGTAACCCGAAAACTCAGTGATTCTGAATTTTCTGATCTTGACATTCAAATTTGCCAAATTTGTTTGTTTACTATAATTTAAAAAAAAGCATTAAACGATATATCAAAACGATGCATGAAGTGTGGAGTTGTTAGTGCATTCCAAGTATGTCTGTCCAATAGGAGTTAAGTGTGGAGTTGATATAATTTAAAGATTGAGAAGAGGTAGGGCCAAAGCAGTAAAAGAATGTAACTTTTCAAGTTTCTAGGACTACAAAAAGGTATTATCAAATAAAACTGCTAATGCCATGACGTAAATTGTTGAAAGCGCCTCCATAAAAGCCAAACTAAGCAATGAAGTACCTTGTATTTTATGCCTAACCTAACCTACATGATTTTTAATTGTCTTAATCATTATCTCACATCAGTTCAAATGAAATGATTCATTAAAGAGGAATCATGCCATATCGAGATTTGATCATTGATTGATACAATTTTTATTTTGGTTAATTGTTGAATAGGCTAGAATGAAATAACAATGGTTTTGGACAGATAATCGGTGTGGAAGTAAACCAACATTTCTATTGGCAAATAGGAGGTTTACAAGTGTTGACAGACCGCTAGAATTTCTTCGAATATGTTGTAGAATTCATTTAAGACATGAGCGAAACTTAAAATTGATAAGATTTATGTGCGCTTTTACAACGGAGAATCATACGGTTTCTTTATGAGGAGTTAGTTGCACCTATGAATGATACAAATACTACTGCTGAATCATTGATCCTAGTTCCCTATCAAGTAGCACCACCAATAACGCTTGGCCATCCAAATTCCCTTTTGATTCCAAGTGCAACTGACCTTGAATATTCTTTAAGCCCCTAGTGATGGATCGACCTGGTACCTAAAGGTTGGTTTCAAATTTAGATTTATGGCTTATATTGGTTGACCTTCAATAGCTCTTGGGTGATTTTGAAATCTCAGGATACAATGATGTATATGTATTATGATTGATATCGCGAAGGCAAAGGGACTCTAAACCGCAACGTTAGCTTGGTAGGATAGGGGTATAGTTGACGTCGATTCATCATTTTTAACATCAATAATTCAAAACCAAACGTGAAACTTTGTTTTCATTCTGATTCTTTATGCAATATGGATAGATTTACGAATTTAAAGACTAAACGAAAAAATTTACGATGTATGACATTTCACGTGCTCAATTAATTAATTTATTGACTGAAATATATGATTAAAATAGGCAGGATTGTAGAAAAAGAAATGGTTGAATCAAAATAATTCCTTCTTAATTTGCAATTTTGTTAGAGGGTACTATGAATGTTCTACCATGTTCCATTTACACACTAAAGGAGTGATACAAGATATAAGGTGTGCAGTTAAGCCAACATTTCTATTTGCAAATAAGGGGTTTCCAAGTGCAAGCCCAAGTACTTATAACATCTCAGGTGGTAGTTGCTAACTTACTAGGTTCAGTCGATATAGTCGTTCAGAATCATTGATCCTATTTCCCTATCGAGCAACAGCACCTGTTAAAAACAAAGAGAAGAATTCTCAATTTATCCTAAGTTCCGCTTTTGTCCGATCCATGTCATAGATCTGATAAAAGCTAGACTAACCAATCAAGTACCTCGTATTTTACTGTGGAGGCACTTTCAGCAAATTATTGCTTTATTGCTTATTGCTTTATTGTGTATTTTACCTACTTGATAGCTTAATCTGGCTTTTATGGAGGCGCTTTCAACAATATATTTCTGTAGTGTAATTCAAATATAATAAATATTAATATTGTACACATATTTCGCTTGCTCTTTTTTTCTTTGTACACTATATCATACATATCATCAATAAATATATTTATATAAATTGTGTTCCGCAAGCATTGGAATACGATTCATGGGCTTACCTAATTTTGAATTTAAATCTTAGATATTTAAAGCCTTATTTTGTTATTTATTTGGATTCAAAGTTACTCAAAGATGACCTTCTATGGCTAAGCATACTAAACATTATACAACAACAACAATTACTAATTTATCTGCCAATATATTACTGAAAAGTCGAAAACTCAGTGATTCTACAAGGTAAACGCTCACCTGACCTGTTAGAAAAAAATAAATAGGAATAGAGATAGAATAAAAGTAACCCGAAAACTCAGTGATTCTGAATTTTCTGATCTTGACATTCAAATTTGCCAAATTTGTTTGTTTACTATAATTTAACAAAAAGCATTAAACGATATATCAAAACGATGCATGAAGTGTGGAGTTGTTAGTGCATTCCAAGTATGTCTGTCCAGTAGGAGTGAAGTGTGGAGTTGATATAATTTAAAGATTGAGAAGAGGTAGGGCCAAAGCAGTAAAAGAATGTAACTTTTCAAGTTTCTAGGATTGCAAAAAGGTATTATCAAATAAAACTGCTAATGCCATGACGTAAATTGTTGAAAGCGCCTCCATAAAAGCCAAACTAAGCAATGAAGTACCTTGTATTTTATGCCTAACCTAACCTACATGATTTTTAATTGTCTTAATCATTATCTCACATCAGTTCAAATGAAATGATTCATTAAAGAGGAATCATGCCATATCGAGATTTGATCATTGATTGATAAAATTTTTATTTTGGTTAATTGTTGAATCGGCTAGAATGAAATAACAATGGTTTTGGAGAGATAATCGGTGTGGAAGTAAACCAACATTTCTATTGGCAAATAGGAGGTTTACAAGTGTTCACAGACGGCTAGAATTTCTTCCAATATGTTGTAGAATTCATTTAAGACATGAGCGAAACTTAAAATTGATAAGATTTATGTGCGCTTTTACAACGGAGAATCATACGGTTTCTTTATGAGGAGTTAGTTGCACCTATGAATGATATAAATACTACTGCTGAATCATTGATCCTAGTTCCCTATCAAGTAGCACCACCAATAACGCTTGGCCATCCAAATTCCTTTTTGATTCCAAGTGCAACTGACCTTGAATATTCTTTAAGCCCCTAGTGATGGATCGACCTGGTACCTAAAGGTTGGTTTCAAATTTAGATTTATGGCTTATATTGGTTGACCTTCAATAGCTCTTGGGTGATTTTGAAATCTCAGGATACAATGATGTATATGTATTATGATTGATATCACGAAGGTAAAGGGACTCTAAACCGCAACGTTAGCTTGGTAGGATAGGGGTATAGTTGACGTCGATTCATCATTTTTAACATCAATAATTCAAAACCAAACGTGAAACTTTGTTTTCATTCCGATTCTTTATGCAATATGGATAGATTTACGAATTTAAAGACTAAACGAAAAAATTTACGATGTATGACATTTCACGTCGTCAATTAATTAATTTATTGACTGAAATATATGATTAAATTAGGCAGGATTGTAGAAAAAGAAATGGTTGAATCAAAATAATTCCTTCTTAATTTGCAATTTTGTTAGAGGGTACTATGAATGTTCTACCATGTTCCATTTACACACTAAAGGAGTGATACAAGATATAAGGTGTGCAGTTAAGCCAACATTTCTATTTGCAAATAAGGGGTTTCCAAGTGCAAGCCCAAGTACTTATAACATCTCAGGTGGTAGTTGCTAACTTACAAGGTTCAGTCGATATAGTCGTTCAGAATCATTGATCCTATTTCCCAATCTAGCAGCAGCACCTGTTAAAAAAAACAGAAGAATTCTCAATTTATCCTAAGATCTGCTTTTGTCCGATCCATGTCATAGATCTGATAAAAGCCAGACTAACCTATCAAGTACCTCGTATTTTACTGTGGAGGCACTTTCAGCAATTTATTGCTTATTGCTTTATTGTGTATTTTACCTACTTGATAGCTTAATTTGGCTTTTATGTAGGCACTTTCAACAATATATTTCTGTAGTGTAATTCAAATATAATAAATATTAATTTCGTACACATATTTCGCTTGCTCTTTTTTTCTTTGTACACTATATCATACATATCATCAATAAATATATTTATATAAATCATGTTCCGCAAGCATTGGAATACGATTCATGGGCTTACCTAATTTTGAATTTAAATCTTAGATATTTAAAGCCTTATTTTGTTATTTATTTGGATTCAAAGTTACTCAAAGATGACCTTCTATGGCTAAGCATACTAAACATGATACAACAACAACAATTACTAATTTATCTGCCAATATATTACTGAAAAGTCGAAAACTCAGTGATTCTACAAGGTAAACACTCACCCGACCTGTTAGAAAAAAATAAATAGGAATAGAGATAGAATAAAAGTAACCCGAAAACTTAGTGATTCTGAATTTTCTGATCTTGACATTCAAATTTGCCAAATTTGTTTGTTTACTATAATTTAACAAAAAGCATTAAACGATATATCAAAACGATGCATGAAGTGTGGAGTTGTTAGTGCATTCCAAGTATGTCTGTCCAGTAGGAGTGAAGTGTGGAGTTGATATAATTTAAAGATTGAGAAGAGGTATGGTCAAAGCAGTAAAAGAATGTAACTTTTCAAGTTTCTAGGATTACAAAAAGGTATTATCAAATAAAACTGCTAATGCCATGACGTAAATTGTTGAAAGCGCCTCCATAAAAGCCAAAAAACTAATCAATGAAGTACCTTGTATTTTATGCCTAACCTAACCTACATGATTTTTAATTGTCTTAATGATTATCTCACATCAGTTCAAATGAAATGATTCATTAAAGAGGAATCATGCCATATCGAGATTTGATCATTGATTCATACAATTTTTATTTTGGTTAATTGTTGAATAGGCTAGAATGAAATAACAATGGTTTTGGAGAGATAATCGGTGTGGAAGTAAACCAACATTTCTATTGGCAAATAGGAGGTTTACAAGTGTTGACAGACGGCTAGAATTTCTTCGAATATGTTGTAGAATTCATTTAAGACATGAGCGAAACTTAAAATTGATAAGATTTATGTGCGCTTTTACAACGGAGAATCATACGGTTTCTTTATGAGGAGTTAGTTGCACCTATGAATGATATAAATACTACTGCTGAATCATTGATCCTAGTTCCCTATCAAGTAGCACCACCAATAACGCTTGGCCATCCAAATTCCCTTTTGATTACAAGTGCAACTTACCTTGAATATTCTTTAAGCCCCTAGTGATGGATCGACCTGGTACCTAAAGGTTGGTTTCAAATTTAGATTTATGGCTTATATTGGATGACCTTCAATAGCTCTTGGGTGATTTTCAAATCTTAGGATACAATGATGTATATATATTATGATTGATATCGCGAAGGTAAAGGGACTCTAAACCGCAATGTTAGCTTGGTAGGATAGGGGTATAGTTGACGTCGATTGATCATTTTTAACATCAATAATTCAAAACCAAACGTGAAACTTTGTTCTCATTCCCATTCTTTATGCAATATGTATAGATTTACGAATTTAAAGACTAAACGAAAAAATTTACGATGTATGACATTTCACGTGGTCAATTAATTAATTTATTGACCGAAATATATGATTAAATTAGGCAGGATTGTAGAAAAAGAAATGGTTGAATCAAAATAATTCCTTCTTAATTTGCAATTTTGTTAGAGGGTACTATGAATGTTCTACCATGTTCCATTTACACACTAAAGGAGTGATACAAGATATAAGGTGTGCAGTTAAGCCAACATTTCTATTTGCAAATAAGGGGTTTCCAAGTGCAAGCCCAAGTACTTATAACATCTCAGGTGGTAGTTGCTAACTTACTAGGTTCAGTCGATATAGTCGTTCAGAATCATTGATCCTATTTCCCTATCGAGCAGCAGCACCTGTTAAAAACAAAGAGAAGAAATCTCAATTTATCCTAAGATTCGCTTTTGTCCGATCCATGTCATAGATCTGATAAAAGCCAGACTAACCAATCAAGTACCTCGTATTTTACTGTGGAGGCACTTTCAGCAATTTATTGCTGATTGCTTTATTGTGTATTTTCCCTACTTGATAGCTTAATCTGGCTTTTATGGAGGCACTTTCAACAATATATTTCTGTAGTGTAATTCAAATATAATAAATATTAATATCGTACACATATTTCGCTTGCTCTTTTTTTCTTTGTACACTATATCATACATATCATCAATAAATATATTTATATAAATCGTGTTCCGCAAGCATTGGAATACGATTCATGGGCTTACCTAATTTTGTATTTAAATCTTAGATATTTAAAGCCTTATTTTGTTATTTATTTGGATTCAAAGTTACTCAAAGATGACCTTCTATGGCTAAGCATACTAAACATGATACAACAACAACAATTACTAATTTATCTGCCAATATATTACTGAAAAGTCGAAAACTCAGTGATTCTACAAGGTAAATGCTCACCTGACCTGTTAGAAAAAAATAAATAGGAATAGAGATAGAATAAAAGTAACCCGAAAACTCAGTGATTCTGAATTTTCTGATCTTGACATTCAAATTTGCCAAATTTGTTTGTTTACTATAATTTAACAAAAAGCATTAAACGATATATCAAAACGATGCATGAAGTGTGGAATTGTTAGTGCATTCCAAGTATGTCTGTCCAGTAGGAGTGAAGTGTGGAGTTGATATAATTTAAAGATTCAGAAGAGATAGGGCCAAAGCAGTAAAAGAATTTAACTTTTCAAGTTTCAAGGATTACAAAAAGGTATTATCAAATAAAACTGCTAATGCCATGACGTAAATTGTTGAAAGCGCCTCCATAAAAGCCAAACTAAGCAATGAAGTACCTTGTATTTTATGCCTAACCTAACCTACATGATTTTTAATTGTCTTAATCATTATCTCACATCAGTTCAAATGAAATGATTCATTAAAGAGGAATCATGCCATATCGAGATTTGATCATTGATTGATACAATTTTTATTTTGGTTAATTGTTGAATAGGCTAGAATGAAATAACAATGGTTTTGGAGAGATAGTCGGTGTGGAAGTAAACCAACATTTCTATTGGCAAATAGGAGGTTTACAAGTGTTGACAGACGGCTAGAATTTCTTCGAATATGTTGTAGAATTCATTTAAGACATGAGCGAAACTTAAAATTGATAAGATTTAGGTGCGCTTTTACAACGGAGAATCATACGATTTCTTTATGAGGAGTTAGTTGCACCTATGAATGATATAAATACTACTGCTGAATCATTGATCCTAGTTCCCTATCAAGTAGCACCACCAATAACGCTTGGCCATCCAAATTCCCTTTTGATTCCAAGTGCAACTGACCTTGAATATTCTTTAAGCCCCTAGTGATGGATCGACCTGGTACCTAAAGGTTGGTTTCAAATTTAGATTTATGGCTTATATTGGTTGACCTTCAATAGCTCTTGGGTGATTTTGAAATCTTAGGATACAATGATGTATATATATTGTGATTGATATCGCGAAGGTAAAGGGACTCTAAACCGCAACGTTAGCTTGGTAGGATAGGGGTATAGTTGACGTCGATTCATCATTTTTAACATAAATAATTCAAAACCAAACGTGAAACTTTGTTCTCATTCCGATTCTTTATGCAATATGGATAGATTTACGAATTTAAAGACTAAACGAAAAAATTTACGATGTATGACATTTCACGTGGTCAATTAATTAATTTATTGACCGAAATATATGATTAAATTAGGCAGGATTGTAGAAAAAGAAATGGTTGAATCAAAATAATTCCTTCTTAATTTGCAATTTTGTTAGAGGGTACTATGAATGTTCTACCATGTTCCATTTACACACTAAAGGAGTGATACAAGATATAAGGTGTGCAGTTAAGCCAACATTTCTATTTGCAAATAAGGGGTTTCCAAGTGCAAGCCCAAGTACTTATAACATCTCAGGTGGTAGTTGCTAACTTACTAGGTTCAGTCGATATAGTCGTTCAGAATCATTGATCCTATTTCCCTATCGAGCAGCAGCACCTGTTAAAAACAAAGAGAAGAATTCTCAATTTATCCTAAGATCCGCTTTTGTCCGATCCATGTCATAGATCTGATAAAAGCCAGACTAACCAATCAAGTACCTCGTATTTTACTGTGGAGGCACTTTCAGCAATTTATTGCTTATTGCTTTATTGTGTATTTTACCAACTTGATAGCTTAATCTGGCTTTTATGGAGGCACTTTCAACAATATATTTATGTAGTGTAATTCAAATGTAATAAATATTAATATCGTACACATATTTTGCTTGCTCTTTTTTTCTTTGTACACTATATCATACATATCATCAATAAATATATTTATATAAATCATGTTCCGCAAGCATTGGAATACGATTCATGGGCTTACCTAATTTTGAATTTAAATCTTAGATATTTAAAGCCTTATTTTGTTATTTATTTGGATTCAAAGTTACTCAAAGATGACCTTCTATGGCTAAGCATACTAAACATGATACAACAACAACAATTACTAATTTATCTGCCAATATATTACTGAAAAGTCGAAAACTCAGTGATTCTACAAGGTAAATGCTTACCTGACCTGTTAGAAAAAAATAAATAGGAATAGAGATAGAATAAAAGTAACCCGAAAACTCAGTGATTCTGAATTTTCTGATCTTGACATTCAAATTTGCCAAATTTGTTTGTTTACTATAATTTAACAAAAAGCATTAAACGATATATCAAAACGATGCATGAAGTGTGGAATTGTTAGTGCATTCCAAGTATGTCTGTCCAGTAGGAGTGAAGTGTGGAGTTGATATAATTTAAAGATTCAGAAGAGATAGGGCCAAAGCAGTAAAAGAATTTAACTTTTCAAGTTTCTAGGATTACAAAAAGGTATTATCAAATAAAACTGCTAATGCCATGACGTAAATTGTTGAAAGCGCCTCCATAAAAGCCAAACTAAGCAATGAAGTACCTTGTATTTTATGCCTAACCTAACCTACATGATTTTTAATTGTCTTAATCATTATCTCACATCAGTTCAAATGAAATGATTCATTAAAGAGGAATCATGCCATATAGAGATTTGATCATTGATTGATACAATTTTTATTTTGGTTAATTGTTGAATAGGCTAGAATGAAATAACAATGGTTTTGGAGAGATAGTCGGTGTGGAAGTAAACCAACATTTCTATTGGCAAATAGGAGGTTTACAAGTGTTGACAGACGGCTAGAATTTCTTCGAATATGTTGTAGAATTCATTTAAGACATGAGAGAAACTTAAAATTGATAAGATTTAGGTGCGCTTTTACAACGGAGAATCATACGATTTCTTTATGAGGAGTTAGTTGCACCTATGAATGATATAAATACTACTGCTGAATCATTGATCCTAGTTCCCTATCAAGTAGCACCACCAATAACGCTTGGCCATCCAAATTCCCTTTTGATTCCAAGTACAACTGACCTTGAATATTCTTTAAGCCCCTAGTGATGGATCGACCTGGTACCTAAAGGTTGGTTTCAAATTTAGATTTATGGCTTATATTGGTTGACCTTCAATAGCTCTTGGGTGATTTTCAAATCTTAGGATACAATGATGTATATATATTATGATTGATATCGCGAAGGTAAAGGGACTCTAAACCGCAACGTTAGCTTGGTAGGATAGGGGTATAGTTGACGTCGATTCATCATTTTTAACATAAATAATTCAAAACCAAACGTGAAACTTTGTTCTCATTCCGATTCTTTATGCAATATGGATAGATTTACGAATTTAAAGACTAAACGAAAAAATTTACGATGTATGACATTTCACGTGGTCAATTAATTAATTTATTGACCGAAATATATGATTAAATTAGGCAGGATTGTAGAAAAAGAAATGGTTGAATCAAAATAATCCCTTCTTAATTTGCAATTTTGTTAGAGGGTACTATGAATGTTCTACCATGTTCCATTTACACACTAAAGGAGTGATACAAGATATAAGGTGTGCAGTTAAGCCAACATTTCTATTTGCAAATAAGGGGTTTCCAAGTGCAAGCCCAAGTACTTATAACATCTCAGGTGGTAGTTGCTAACTTACTAGGTTCAGTCGATACAGTCGTTCAGAATCATTGATCCTATTTCCCTATCGAGCAACAGCACCTGTTAAAAACAAAGAGAAGAATTCTCAATTTATCCTAAGATCCGCTTTTGTCCGATCCATGTCATAGATCTGATAAAAGCCAGACTAACCAATCAAGTACCTCGTATTTTACTGTGGAGGCACTTTCAGCAATTTATTGCTTATTGCTTTATTGTGTATTTTACCTACTTGATAGCTTAATCTGGCTTTTATGGAGGCACTTTCAACAATATATTTCTGTAGTGTAATTCAAATATAATAAATATTAATATCGTACACATATTTCGCTTGCTCTTTTTTTCTTTATACACTATATCATACATATCATCAATAAACATATTTATATAAATCGTGTTCCGCAAGCATTGGAATACGATTCATGGGCTTACCTAATTTTGAATTTAAATCTTAGATATTTAAAGCCTTATTTTGTTATTTATTTGGATTCAAAGTTACTCAAAGATGACCTTCTATGGCTAAGCATACTAAACATGATACAACAACAACAATTACTAATTTATCTGCCAATATATTACTGAAAAGTTGAAAACTCAGTGATTCTACAAGGTAAACGCTCACCTGACCTGTTAGAAAAAAATAAATAGGAATAGAGATAGAATAAAAGTAACCCGAAAACTCAGTGATTCCGAATTTTCTGATCTTGACATTCAAATTTGACAAATTTGTTTGTTTACTATAATTTAACAAAAAGCATTAAACGATATATCAAAATGATGCATGAAGTGTGGAGTTGTTAGTGCATTCCAAGTATGTCTGTCCAGTAGGAGTGAAGTGTGGAGTTCATTTAATTTAAAGATTCAGAAGAGGTAGGGCCAAAGCAGTAAAAGAATGTAACTTTTCAAGTTTATAGGATTACAAAAAGGTATTATCAAATAAAACTGCTAATGCCATGACGTAAATTGTTGAAAGCGCCTCCATAAAAGCCAAACTAAGCAATGAATTACCTTGTATTTTATGCCTAACCTAACCTACATGATTTTTAATTGTCTTAATCATTATCTCACATCAGTTCAAATGAAATGATTCATTAAAGAGGAATCATGCCTTATCGAGATTTGATCATTGATTGATACAATTTTTATTTTGGTTAATTGTTAAATAGTCTAGAATGAAATAACAATGGTTTTGGAGAGATAGTCGGTGTGGAAGTAAACCAACATTTCTATTGGCAAATAGGAGGTTTACAAGTGTTGACAGACGGCTAGAATTTCTTCGAATATGTTGTAGAATTCATTTAAGACATGAGCGAAACTTAAAATTGATAAGATTTAGGTGCGCTTTTACAACGGAGAATCATACGGTTTCTTTATGAGTTAGTTGCACCTATGAATGATATAAATACTACTGCTGAATCATTGATCCTAGTTCCCTATCAAGTAGCACCACCAATAACGCTTGGCCATCCAAATTCCCTTTTGATTCCAAGTGCAACTGACCTTGAATATTCTTTAAGCCCCTAGTGATGGATCGACCTGGTACCTAAAGGTTGGTTTCAAATTTAGATTTATGGCTTATATTGGTTGACCTTCAATAGCTCTTGGGTGATTTTCAAATCTTAGATACAATGATGTATATATATTATGATTGATATCGCGAAAGTAAAGGGACTCTAAACCGCAACGTTTGCTTGGTAAGATAGGGGTATAGTTGACGTCGATTCATCATTTTTAACATCAATAATTCAAAACCAAACGTGAAACTTTGTTTTCATTCCGATTCTTTATGCAATATGGATAGATTTACGAATTTAAAGACTAAACGAAAAAATTTACGATGTATGACATTTCACGTGGTCAATTAATTAATTTATTGACCGAAATATATGATTAAATTAGGCAGGATTGTAGAAAAAGAAATGGTTGAATCAAAATAATTCCTTCTTAATTTGCAATTCTGATAGAGTGTACTATGAATGTTCTACCATGTTCCATTTACACACTAAAGGAGTGATACAAGATATAAGGCGTGCAGTTAAGCCAACATTTCTATTTGCAAATAAGGGGTTTCCAAGTGCAAGCCCAAGTACTTATAACATCTCAGGTGGTAGTTGATAACTTACTAAGTTCAGTCGATATAGTCGTTAAGAATCATTGATCCTATTTCACTGTCGAGCAGCAGCACCTGTTAAAAACAAAGAGAAGAATTCTCAATTTATCCTAAGATCCGCTTTTGTCCGATCCATGTCATAGATCTGATAAAAGCCAGACTAACCAATCAAGTACCTCGTATTTTACTGTGGAGGCACTTTCAGCAATTTATTGCTTATTGCTTTATTGTGTATTTTACCTACTTGATAGCTTAATCTGGCTTTTATGGAGGCACTTTCAACAATATATTTATGTAGTGTAATTCAAATATAATAAATATTAATATCGTACACATATTTCGCTTGCTCTTTTTTTCTTTGTACACTATATCATACATATCATCAATAAATATATTTATATAAATCATGTTCCGCAAGCATTGGAATACGATTCATGGGCTTACCTAATTTTGAATTTAAATCTTAGATATTTAAAGCCTTATTTTGTTATTTATTTGGATTCAAAGTTACTCAAAGATGACCTTCTATGGCTAAGCATACTAAACATGATACAACAACAACAATTACTAATTTATCTGCCAATATATTACTGAAAAGTCGAAAACTCAGTGATTCTACAAGGTAAACGCTCACCTGACCTGTTAGAGAAAAATAAATAGGAATAGAGATAGAATAAAAGTAACCCGAAAACTCAGTGATTCTGAATTTTCTGATCTTGACATTCAAATTTGCCAAATTTGTTTGTTTACTATAATTTAAAAAAAAGCATTAAACGATATATCAAAACGATGCATGAAGTGTGGAGATGTTAGTGCATTCCAAGTATGTCTGTCCAATAGGAGTTAAGTGTGGAGTTGATATAATTTAAAGATTGAGAAGAGGTAGGGCCAAAGCAGTAAAAGAATGTAACTTTTCAAGTTTCTAGGATTACAAAAAGGTATTATAAAAAAAAACTGCTAATGCCATGACGTAAATTGTTGAAAGCGCCGCCATAAAAGCCAAACTAAGCAATGAATTACCTTGTATTTTATGCCTAACCTAACCTACATGATTTTTAATTGTCTTAATCATTATCTCACATCAGTTCAAATGAAATGATTCATTAAAGAGGAATCATGCCTTATCGAGATTTGATCATTGATTGATACAATTTTTATTTTGGTTAATTGTTGAATAGTCTAGAATGAAATAACAATGGTTTTGGAGAGATAGTCTGTGTGGAAGTAAACCAACATTTCTATTGGCAAAAAGGTGGTTTACAAGTGTTGACAGACGGCTAGAATTTCTTCGAATATGTTGTAGAATTCATTTAAGACATGAGCGAAACTTAAAATTGATAAGATTTAGGTGCGCTTTTACAACGGAGAATCATACGGTTTCTTTATGAGTTAGTTGCACCTATGAATGATATAAATACTACTGCTGAATCATTGATCCTAGTTCCCTATCAAGTAGCACCACCAATAACGCTTGGCCATCCAAATTCTCTTTTGATTCCAAGTGCAACTGACCTTGAATATTCTTTAAGCCCCTAGTGATGGATCGACCTGGTACCTAAAGGTTGGTTTCAAATTTAGATTTATGGCTTATATTGGTTGACCTTCAATAGCTCTTGGGTGATTTTCAAATCTTAGGATACAATGATGTATATATATTATGATTGATATCGCGAAAGTAAAGGGACTCTAAACTGCAACGTTTGCTTGGTAGGATAGGGGTATAGTTGACGTCGATTCATCATTTTTAACATCAATAATTCAAAACCAAACGTGAAACTTTGTTCTCATTTCGATTCTTTATGCAATATGGATAGATTTACGAATTTAAAGACTAAACGAAAAAATTTACGATGTATGACATTTCACGTGGTCAATTAATTAATTTATTGACCGAAATATATGATTAAATTAGGCAGGATTGTAGAAAAAGAAATGGTTGAATCAAAATAATTCCTTCTTAATTTGCAATTTTGTTAGAGGGTACTATGAATGTTCTACCATGTTCCATTTACACACTAAAGGAGTGATACAAGATATAAGGTGTGCAGTTAAGCCAACATTTCTATTTGCAAATAAGGGGTTTCCAAGTGCAAGCCCAAGTACTTATAACATCTCAGGTGGTAGTTGCTAACTTACTAGGTTCAGTCGATATAGTCGTTCAGAATCATTGATCCTATTTCCCTATCGAGCAACAACACCTGTTAAAAACAAAGAGAAGAATTCTCAATTTATCCTAAGATCCGCTTTTGTCCGATCCATGTCATAGATATGATAAAAGCCAGACTAACCAATCAAGTACCTCGTATTTTACTGTGGAGGCACTTTCAGCAATTTATTGCTTATTGCTTTATTGTGTATTTTACCTACTTGATAGCTTAATCTGGCTTTTATGGAGGCACTTTCAACAATATATTTCTGTAGTGTAATTCAAATATAATAAATATTAATATCGTACACATATTTCGCTTGCTCTTTTTTTCTTTGTACACTATATCATACATATCATCAATAAATATATTTATATAAATCGTGTTCCGCAAGCATTGGAATACGATTCATGGGCTTACCTAATTTTGAATTTAAATCTTAGATATTTAAAGCCATATTTTGTTATTTATTTGGATTCAAAGTTACTCAAAGATGACCTTCTATGGCTAAGCATACTAAACATGATACAACAACAACAATTACTAATTTATCTGCCAATATATTACTGAAAAGTCGAAAACTCAGTGATTCTACAAGGTAAACGCTCACCTGACCTGTTAGAAAAAAATAAATAGGAATAGAGATAGAATAAAAGTAACCCGAAAACTCAGTGATTCTGAATTTTCTGATCTTGACATTCAAATTTGCCAAATTTGTTGGTTTACTACAATTTAACAAAAAGCATTAAACGATATATCAAAACGATGCATGAAGTGTGGAGTTGTTAGTGCATTCCAAGTATGTCTGTCCAGTAGGAGTGAAGTGTGGAGTTGATATAATTTAAAGATTCAGAAGAGGTAGGGCCAAAGCAGTAAAAGAATGTAACTTTTCAAGTTTCTAGGATTACAAAAAGGTATTATCAAATAAAACTGCTAATGCCATAACGTAAATTGTTGAAAGCGCCTCCATAAAAGCCAAACTAAGCAATGAAGTACCTTGTATTTTATGCCTAACCTAACCTACATGATTTTTAATTGTCTTAATCATTATCTCACATCAGTTCAAATGAAATGATTCATTAAAGAGGAATCATGCCATATCGAGATTTGATCATTGATTGATACAATTTTTATTTTGGTTAATTGTTGAATAGGCTAGAATGAAATAACAATGGTTTTGGAGAGATAGTCGGTGTGGAAGTAAACCAACATTTCTATTGGCAAATAGGAGGTTTACAAGTGTTGACAGACGGCTAGAATTTCTTCGAATATGTTGTAGAATTCATTTAAGACATGAGCGAAACTTAAAATTGATAAGATTTAGGTGCGCTTTTACAACGGAGAATCATACGGTTTCTTTATGAGGAGTTAGTTGCACCTATGAATGATATAAATACTACTGCTGAATCATTGATCCTAGTTCCCTATCAAGTAGCACCACCAATAACGCTTGGCCATCCAAATTCCCTTTTGATTCCAAGTGCAACTGACCTTGAATATTCTTTAAGCCCCTAGTGATGGATCGACCTGGTACTTAAAGGTTGGTTTCAAATTTAGATTTATGGCTTATATTGGTTGACCTTCAATAGCTCTTGGGTGATTTTCAAATCTTAGGATACAATGATGTATATATATTGTGATTGATATCGCGAAGGTAAAGGGACTCTAAACCGCAACGTTAGCTTGGTAGGATAGGGGTATAGTTGACGTCGATTTATCATTTTTAACATAAATAATTCAAAACCAAACGTGAAACTTTGTTCTCATTCCGATTCTTTATGCAATATGGATAGATTTACGAATTTAAAGACTAAACGAAAAAATTTACGATGTATGACATTTCACGTGGTCAATTAATTAATTTATTGACCGAAATATATGATTAAATTAGGCAGGATTGTAGAAAAAGAAATGGTTGAATCAAAATAATTCCTTCTTAATTTGCAATTTTGTTAGAGGGTACTATGAATGTTCTACCATGTTCCATTTACACACTAAAGGAGTGATACAAGATATAAGGTGTGCAGTTAAGCCAACATTTCTATTTGCAAATAAGGGGTTTCCAAGTGCAAGCCCAAGTACTTATAACATCTCAGGTGGTAGTTGCTAACTTACTAGGTTCAGTCGATATAGTCGTTCAGAATCATTGATCCTATTTCCCTATCGAGCAGCAGCACCTGTTAAAAACAAAGAGAAGAATTCTCAATTTATCCTAAGATCCGCTTTTGTCCGATCCATGTCATAGATCTGATAAAAGCCAGACTAACCAATCAAGTACCTCGTATTTTACTGTGGAGGCACTTTCAGCAATTTATTGCTTATTGCTTTATTGTGTATTTTACCAACTTGATAGCTTAATCTGGCTTTTATGGAGGCACTTTCAACAATATATTTATGTAGTGTAATTCAAATATAATAAATATTAATATCGTACACATATTTCGCTTGCTCTTTTTTTCTTTGTACACTATATCATACATATCATCAATAAATATATTTATATAAATCATGTTCCGCAAGCATTGGAATACGATTCATGGGCTTACCTAATTTTGAATTTAAATCTTAGGTATTTAAAGCCTTATTTTTGTTATTTATTTGGATTCAAAGTTACTCAAAGATGACCTTCTATGGCTAAGCATACTAAACATGATACAACAACAACAATTACTAATTTATCTGCCAATATATTACTGAAAAGTCGAAAACTCAGTGATTCTACAAGGTAAACGCTCACCTGACCTGTAAGAAAAAAATAAATAGGAATAGAGATAGAATAAAAGTAACCCGAAAACTCAGTGATTCCGAATTTTCTGATCTTGACATTCAAATTTGCCAAATTTGTTTGTTTACTATAATTTAACAAAAAGCATTAAACGATATATCAAAATGATGCATGAAGTGTGGAGTTGTTAGTGCATTCCAAGTATGTCTGTCCAGTAGGAGTGAAGTGTGGAGTTCATTTAATTTAAAGATTCAGAAGAGGTAGGGCCAAAGCAGTAAAAGAATGTAACTTTTCAAGTTTCTAGGATTACAAAAAGGTATTATCAAATAAAACTGCTAATGCCATGACGTAAATTGTTGAAAGCGCCTCCATAAAAGCCAAACTAAGCAATGAATTACCTTGTATTTTATGCCTAACCTAACCTACATGATTTTTCATTGTCTTAATCATTATCTCACATCAGTTCAAATGAAATGATTCATTAAAGAGGAATCATGCCTTATCGAGATTTGATCATTGATTGATACAATTTTTATTTTGGTTAATTGTTGAATAGTCTAGAATGAAATAACAATGGTTTTGGAGAGATAGTCGGTGTGGAAGTAAACCAACATTTCTATTGGCAAATAGGAGGTTTACAAGTGTTGACAGACGGCTAGAATTTCTTCGAATATGTTGTAGAATTCATTTAAGACATGAGCGAAACTTAAAATTGATAAGATTTAGGTGCGCTTTTACAACGGAGAATCATACGGTTTCTTTATGAGTTAGTTGCACCTATGAATGATATAAATACTACTGCTGAATCATTGATCCTAGTTCCCTATCAAGTAGCACCACCAATAACGCTTGGCCATCCAAATTCCCTTTTGATTCCAAGTGCAACTGACCTTGAATATTCTTTAAGCCCCTAGTGATGGATCGACCTGGTACCTAAAGGTTGGTTTCAAATTTAGATTTATGGCTTATATTGGTTGACCTTCAATAGCTCTTGGGTGATTTTCAAATCTTAGATACAATGATGTATATATATTATGATTGATATCGCGAAAGTAAAGGGACTCTAAACCGCAACGTTTGCTTGGTAAGATAGGGGTATAGTTGACGTCGATTCATCATTTTTAACATCAATAATTCAAAACCAAACGTGAAACTTTGTTTTCATTCTGATTCTTTATGCAATATGGATAGATTTACGAATTTAAAGACTAAACGAAAAAATTTACGATGTATGACATTTCACGTGGTCAATTAATTAATTTATTGACCGAAATATATGATTAAATTAGGCAGGATTGTAGAAAAAGAAATGGTTGAGTCAAAATAATTCCTTCTTAATTTGCAATTTTGATAGAGGGTACTATGAATGTTCTACCATGTTCCATTTACACACTAAAGGAGTGATACAAGATATAAGGCGTGCAGTTAAGCCAACATTTCTATTTGCAAATAAGGGGTTTCCAAGTGCAAGCCCAAGTACTTATAACATCTCAGGTGGTAGTTGCTAACTTACTAAGTTCAGTCGATATAGTCGTTAAGAATCATTGATCCTATTTCACTGTCGAGCAGCAGCACCTGTTAAAAACAAAGAGAAGAATTTTCAATTTATCCTAAGATCCGCTTTTGTCCGATCCATGTCATAGATTTGATAAAAGCCAGACTAACCAATCAAGTACCTCGTATTTTACTGTGGAGGCACTTTCAGCAATTTATTGCTTATTGCTTTATTGTGTATTTTACCTACTTGATAGCTTAATCTGGCTTTTATGGAGGCACTTTCAACAATATATTTATGTAGTGTAATTCAAATATAATAAATATTAATATCGTACACATATTTCGCTTGCTCTTTTTTTCTTTGTACACTATATCATACATATCATCAATAAATATATTTATATAAATCATGTTCCGCAAGCATTGGAATACGATTCATGGGCTTACCTAATTTTGAATTTAAATCTTAGATATTTAAAGCCTTATTTTGTTATTTATTTGGATTCAAAGTTACTCAAAGATGACCTTCTATGGCTAAGCATACTAAACATGATACAACAACAACAATTACTAATTTATCTGCCAATATATTACTGAAAAGTCGAAAACTCAGTGATTCTACAAGGTAAACGCTCACCTGACCTGTAAGAAAAAAATAAATAGGAATAGAGATAGAATAAAAGTAACCCGAAAACTCAGTGATTCTGAATTTTCTGATCTTGACATTCAAATTTGCCAAATTTGTTTGTTTACTATAATTTAACAAAAAGCATTAAACGATATATCAAAACGATGCTTGAAGTGTGGAGTTGTTAGTGCATTCCAAGTATGTCTATCCAGTAGGAGTGAAGTGTGGAGTTCATTTAATTAAAAGATTCAGAAGAGGTAGGGCCAAAGCAGTAAAAGAATGTAACTTTTCAAGTTTCTAGGATTACAAAAAGGTATTATAAAAAAAAACTGCTAATGCCATGACGTAAATTGTTGAAAGCGCCGCCATAAAAGCCAAACTAAGCAATGAATTACCTTGTATTTTATGCCTAACCTAACCTACATAATTTTTAATTGTCTTAATCATTATCTCACATCAGTTCAAATGAAATGATTCATTAAAGAGGAATCATGCCTTATCGAGATTTGATCATTGATTGATACAATTTTTATTTTGGTTAATTGTTGAATAGTCTAGAATGAAATAACAATGGTTTTGGAGAGATAGTCGGTGTGGAAGTAAACCAACATTTCTATTGGCAAAAAGGTGGTTTACAAGTGTTGACAGACGGCTAGAATTTCTTCGAATATGTTGTAGAATTCATTTAAGACATGAGCGAAACTTAAAATTGATAAGATTTAGGTGCGCTTTTACAACGGAGAATCATACGGTTTCTTTATGAGTTAGTTGCACCTATGAATGATATAAATACTACTGCTGAATCATTGATCCTAGTTCCCTATCAAGTAGCACCACCAATAACGCTTGGCCATCCAAATTCTCTTTTGATTCCAAGTGCAACTGACCTTGAATATTCTTTAAGCCCCTAGTGATGGATCGACCTGGTACCTAAAGGTTGGTTTCAAATTTAGATTTATGGCTTATTTTGGTTGACCTTCAATAGCTCTTGGGTGATTTTCAAATCTTAGGATACAATGATGTATATATATTATGATTGATATCGCGAAAGTAAAGGGACTCTAAACCGCAACGTTTGCTTGGTAGGATAGGGGTATAGTTGACGTCGATTCATCATTTTTAACATCAATAATTCAAAACCAAACGTGAAACTTTGTTCTCATTCCGATTCTTTATGCAATATGGATAGATTTACGAATTTAAAGACTAAACGAAAAAATTTACGATGTATGACATTTCACGTGGTCAATTAATTAATTTATTGACCGAAATATATGATTAAATTAGGCAGGATTGTAGAAAAAGAAATGGTTGAATCAAAATAATTCCTTCTTAATTTGCAATTTTGTTAGAGGGTACTATGAATGTTCTACCATGTTCCATTTACACACTAAAGGAGTGATACAAGATATAAGGTGTGCAGTTAAGCCAACATTTCTATTTGCAAATAAGGGGTTTCCAAGTGCAAGCCCAAGTACTTATAACATCTCAGGTGGTAGTTGCTAACTTACTAGGTTCAGTCGATATAGTCGTTCAGAATCATTGATCCTATTTCCCTATCGAGCAACAGCACCTGTTAAAAACAAAGAGAAGAATTCTCAATTTATCCTAAGATCCGCTTTTGTCCGATCCATGTCATAGATATGATAAAAGCCAGACTAACCAATCAAGTACCTCGTATTTTACTGTGGAGGCACTTTCAGCAATTTATTGCTTATTGCTTTATTGTGTATTTTAACTACTTGATAGCTTAATCTGGCTTTTATGGAGGCACTTTCAACAATATATTTCTGTAGTGTAATTCAAATATAATAAATATTAATATCGTACACATATTTCGCTTGCTCTTTTTTTCTTTGTACACTATATCATACATATCATCAATAAATATATTTATATAAATCGTGTTCCGCAAGCATTGGAATACGATTCATGGGCTTACCTAATTTTGAATTTAAATCTTAGATATTTAAAGCCATATTTTGTTATTTATTTGGATTCAAAGTTACTCAAAGATGACCTTCTATGGCTAAGCATACTAAACATGATACAACAACAACAATTACTAATTTATCTGCCAATATATTACTGAAAAGTCGAAAACTCAGTGATTCTACAAGGTAAACGCTCACCTGACCTGTAAGAAAAAAATAAATAGGAATAGAGATAGAATAAAAGTAACCCGAAAACTCAGTGATTCCGAATTTTCTGATCTTGACATTCAAATTTGCCAAATTTGTTTGTTTACTATAATTTAACAAAAAGCATTAAACGATATATCAAAATGATGCATGAAGTGTGGAGTTGTTAGTGCATTCCAAGTATGTCTGTCCAGTAGGAGTGAAGTGTGGAGTTCATTTAATTTAAAGATTCAGAAGAGGTAGGGCCAAAGCAGTAAAAGAATGTAACTTTTCAAGTTTCTAGGATTACAAAAAGGTATTATCAAATAAAACTGCTAATGCCATGACGTAAATTGTTGAAAGCGCCTCCATAAAAGCCAAACTAAGCAATGAATTACCTTGTATTTTATGCCTAACCTAACCTACATGATTTTTAATTGTCTTAATCATTATCTCACATCAGTTCAAATGAAATGATTCATTAAAGAGGAATCATGCCTTATCGAGATTTGATCATTGATTGATACAATTTTTATTTTGGTTAATTGTTGAATAGTCTAGAATGAAATAACAATGGTTTTGGAGAGATAGTCGGTGTGGAAGTAAACCAACATTTCTATTGGCAAATAGGAGGTTTACAAGTGTTGACAGACGGCTAGAATTTCTTCGAATATGTTGTAGAATTCATTTAAGACATGAGCGAAACTTAAAATTGATAAGATTTAGGTGCGCTTTTACAACGGAGAATCATACAGTTTCTTTATGAGTTAGTTGCACCTATGAATGATATAAATACTACTGCTGAATCATTGATCCTAGTTCCCTATCAAGTAGCACCACCAATAACGCTTGGCCATCCAAATTCCCTTTTGATTCCAAGTGCAACTGACCTTGAATATTCTTTAAGCCCCTAGTGATGGATCGACCTGGTACCTAAAGGTTGGTTTCAAATTTAGATTTATGGCTTATATTGGTTGACCTTCAATAGCTCTTGGGTGATTTTCAAATCTTAGATACAATGATGTATATATATTATGATTGATATCGCGAAAGTAAAGGGACTCTAAACCGCAACGTTTGCTTGGTAAGATAGGGGTATAGTTGACGTCGATTCATCATTTTTAACATCAATAATTCAAAACCAAACGTGAAACTTTGTTTTCATTCCGATTCTTTATGCAATATGGATAGATTTACGAATTTAAAGACTAAACGAAAAAATTTATGATGTATGACATTTCACGTGGTCAATTAATTAATTTATTGACCGAAATATATGATTAAATTAGGCAGGATTGTAGAAAAAGAAATGGTTGAATCAAAATAATTCCTTCTTAATTTGCAATTTTGATAGAGGGTACTATGAATGTTCTACCATGTTCCATTTACACACTAAAGGAGTGATACAAGATATAAGGCGTGCAGTTAAGCCAACATTTCTATTTGCAAATAAGGGGTTTCCAAGTGCAAGCCCAAGTACTTATAACATCTCAGGTGGTAGTTGCTAACTTACTAAGTTCAGTCGATATAGTCGTTAAGAATCATTGATCCTATTTCACTGTCGAGCAGCAGCACCTGTTAAAAACAAAGCGAAGAATTCTCAATTTATCCTAAGATCCGCTTTTGTCCGATCCATGTCATAGATCTGATAAAAGCCAGACTAACCAATCAAGTACCTCGTATTTTACTGTGGAGGCACTTTCAGCAATTTATTGCTTATTGCTTTATTGTGTATTTTACCAACTTGATAGCTTAATCTGGCTTTTATGGAGGCACTTTCAACAATATATTTATGTAGTGTAATTCAAATATAATAAATATTAATATCGTACACATATTTCGCTTGCTCTTTTTTTCTTTGTACACTATATCATACATATCATCAATAAATATATTTATATAAATCATGTTCCGCAAGCATTGGAATACGATTCATGGGCTTACCTAATTTTGAATTTAAATCTTAGATATTTAAAGCCTTATTTTGTTATTTATTTGGATTCAAAGTTACTCAAAGATGACCTTCTATGGCTAAGCATACTAAACATGATACAACAACAACAATTACTAATTTATCTGCCAATATATTACTGAAAAGTCGAAATCTCAGTGATTCTATAAGGTAAACGCTCACCTGACCTGTAAGAAAAAAATAAATAGGAATAGAGATAGAATAAAAGTAACCCGAAAACTCAGTGATTCTGAATTTTCTGATCTTGACATTCAAATTTGCCAAATTTGTTTGTTTACTATAATTTAACAAAAAGCATTAAACGATATATCAAAACGATGCATGAAGTGTGGAGTTGTTAGTGCATTCCAAGTATGTCTGTCCAGTAGGAGTGAAGTGTGAAGTTCATTTAATTTAAAGATTCAGAAGAGGTAGGGCCAAAGCAGTAAAAGAATGTAACTTTTCAAGTTTCTAGGATTACAAAAAGGTATTATAAAAAAAAACTGCTAATGCCATGACGTAAATTGTTGAAAGCGCCGCCATAAAAGCCAAACTAAGCAATGAATTACCTTGTATTTTATGCCTAACCTAACGTACATGATTTTTAATTGTCTTAATCATTATCTCACATCAGTTCAAATGAAATGATTCATTAAAGAGGAATCATGCCTTATCGAGATTTGATCATTGATTGATACAATTTTTATTTTGGTTAATTGTTGAATAGTCTAGAATGAAATAACAATGGTTTTGGAGAGATAGTCGGTGTGGAAGTAAACCAACATTTCTATTGGCAAAAAGGTGGTTTACAAGTGTTGACAGACGGCTAGAATTTCTTCGAATATGTTGTAGAATTCATTTAAGACGAGCGAAACTTAAAATTGATAAGATTTAGGTGCGCTTTTACGACGGAGAATCATACGGTTTCTTTATGAGTTAGTTGCACCTATGAATGATATAAATACTACTGCTGAATCATTGATCCTAGTTCCCTATCAAGTAGCACCACCAATAACGCTTGGCCATCCAAATTCTCTTTTGATTCCAAGTGCAACTGACCTTGAATATTCTTTAAGCCCCTAGTGATGGATCGACCTGGTACCTAAAGGTTGGTTTCAAATTTAGATTTATGGCTTATATTGGTTGACCTTCAATAGCTCTTGGGTGATTTTCAAATCTTAGGATACAATGATGTATATATATTATGATTGATATCGCGAAAGTAAAGGGACTCTAAACCGCAACGTTTGCTTGGTAGGATAGGGGTATAGTTGACGTCGATTCATCATTTTTAACATCAATAATTCAAAACCAAACGTGAAACTTTGTTTTCATTCCGGTTCTTTATGCAATATGGATAGATTTACGAATTTAAAGACTAAACGAAAAAATTTGCGATGTATGACATTTCACGTGGTCAATTAATTAATTTATTGACCGAAATATATGATTAAATTAGGCAGGATTGTAGAAAAAGAAATGGTTGAATCAAAATAATTCCTTCTTAATTTGCAATTTTGTTAGAGGGTACTATGAATGTTCTACCATGTTCCATTTACACACTAAAGGAGTGATACAAGATATAAGGCGTGCAGTTAAGCCAACATTTCTATTTGCAAATAAGGGGTTTCCAAGTGCAAGCCCAAGTACTTATAACATCTCAGGTGGTAGTTGCTAACTTACTAGGTTCAGTCGATATAGTCGTTAAGAATCATTGATCCTATTTCACTGTCGAGCAGCAGCACCTGTTAAAAACAAAGAGAAGAATTCTCAATTTATCCTAAGATCCGCTTTTGTCCGATCCATGTCATAGATCTGATAAAAGCCAGACTAACCAATCAAGTACCTCGTATTTTACTGTGGAGGCACTTTCAGCAATTTATTGCTTATTGCTTTATTGTGTATTTTACCTACTTGATAGCTTAATCTGGCTTTTATGGAGGCACTTTCAACAATATATTTTTGTAGTGTAATTCAAATATAATAAATATTAATATCGTACACATATTTCGCTTGCTCTTTTTTTCTTTGTACACTATATCATACATATCATCAATAAATATATTTATATAAATCATGTTCCGCAAGCATTGCAATACGATTCTTGGGCTTACCTAATTTTGAATTTAAATCTTAGATATTTAAAGCCTTATTTTGTTATTTATTTGGATTCAAAGTTACTCAAAGATGACCTTCTATAGCTAAGCATACTAAACATGATACAACAACAACAATTACTAATTTATCTTCCAATATTTTACTGAAAAGTCGAAAACTCAGTGATTCTACAAGGTAAACGCTCACCTGACCTGTTAGAAAAAAATAAATAGGAATAGAGATAGAATAAAAGTAACCCGAAAACTCAGTGATTCTGAATTTTCTGATCTTGACATTCAAATTTGCCAAATTTGTTTGTTTACTATAATTTAACAAAAAGCATTAAACGATATATCAAAACGATGCATGAAGTGTGGAGTTGTTAGTGCATTCCAAGTATGTCTTTCCAGTAGGAGTGAAGTGTGGAGTTGATATAATTTAAAGATTCAGAAGAGGTACGGCCAAAGCAGTAAAAGAATGTAACTTTTCAAGTTTCTAGGATTACAAAAAGGTATTATCAAATAAAACTGCTAATGCCATGACGTAAATTGTTGAAAGCGCCTCCATAAAAGCCAAACTAAGCAATGAAGTACCTTGTATTTTATGCCTAACCTAACCTACATGATTTTTAATTGTCTTAATCATTATCTCACATCAGTTCAAATGAAATGATTCATTAAAGAGGAATCATGCCATATCGAGATTTGATCATTGATTGATATAATTTTTATTTTGGTTAATTGTTGAATAGGCTAGAATGAAATAACAATGGTTTTGGAGAGATAGTCGGTGTGGAAGTAAACCAACATTTCTATTGGCAAATAGGAGGTTTACAAGTGTTGACAGACGGCTAGAATTTCTTCGAATATGTTGTAGAATTCATTTAAGACATGAGCGAAACTTAAAATTGATAAGATTTAGGTGCGCTTTTACAACGGAGAATCATACGGTTTCTTTATGAGTTAGTTGCACCTATGAATGATATAAATACTACTGCAGAATCATTGATCCTAGTTCCCTATCAAGTAGCACCACCAATAACGCTTGGCCATCCAAATTCTCTTTTGATTCCAAGTGCAACTGACCTTGAATATTCTTTAAGCCCCTAGTGATGGATCGACCTGGTACCTAAAGGTTGGTTTCAAATTTAGATTTATGGCTTATATTGGTTGACCTTCAATAGCTCTTGGGTGATTTTCAAATCTTAGGATACAATGATGTATATATATATTATGATTGATATCGCGAAAGTAAAGGGACTCTAAACCGCAACGTTTGCTTGGTAGGATAGGGGTATAGTTGACGTCGATTCATCATTTTTAACATCAATAATTCAAAACCAAACGTGAAACTTTGTTTTCATTCCGATTCTTTATGCAATATGGATAGATTTACGAATTTAAAGACTAAACGAAAAAATTTACGACGTATGACATTTCACGTGGTCAATTAATTAATTTATTGACCGAAATATATGTTTAAATTAGGCAGGATTGTAGAAAAAGAAATGGTTGAATCAAAATTATTCCTTCTTAATTTGCAATTTTGTTAGAGGGTACTATGAATGTTCTACCATGTTCCATTTACGCACTAAAGGAGTGATACAAGATATAATGCGTGCAGTTAAGCCAACATTTCTATTTGCAAATAAGGGGTTTCCAAGTGCAAGCCCAAGTACTTATAACATCTCAGGTGGTAGTTGCTAACTTACTAGGTTCAGTCGATATAGTCGTTAAGAATCATTGATCCTATTTCACTGTCGAGCAGCAGCACCTGTTAAAAACAAAGAGAAGAATTCTCAATTTATCCTAAGATCCGCATTTGTCCGATCCATGTCATAGATCTGATAAAAGCCAGACTAACCAATCAAGTACCTCGTATTTTACTGTGGAGGCACTTTCAGCAATTTATTGCTTATTGCTTTATTGTGTATTTTACCTACTTGATAGCTTAATGTGGCTTTTATGGAGGCACTTTCAACAATATATTTTTGTAGTGTAATTCAAATATAATAAATATTAATATCGTACACATATTTCGCTTGCTCTTTTTTTCTTTGTACACTATATCATACATATCATCAATAAATATATTTATATAAATCATGTTCCGCAAGCATTGGAATACGATTCTTGGGCTTACCTAATTTTGAATTTAAATCTTAGATATTTAAAGCCTTATTTTGTTATTTATTTGGATTCAAAGTTACTCAAAGATGACCTTCTATAGCTAAGCATACTAAACATGATACAACAACAACAATTACTAATTTATCTTCCAATATTTTACTGAAAAGTCGAAAACTCAGTGATTCTACAAGGTAAACGCTCACCTGACGTGTTAGAAAAAAATAAATAGGAATAGAGATAGAATAAAAGTAACCCAAAAACTCAGTGATTCTGAATTTTCTGATCTTGACATTCAAATTTGCCAAATTTGTTTGTTTACTATAATTTAACAAAAAGCATTAAACGATATATCAAAACGATGCATGAAGTGTGGAGTTGTTAGTGCATTCCAAGTATATCTTTCCAGTAGGAGTGAAGTGTGGAGTTGATATAATTTAAAGATTCAGAAGAGGTACGGCCAAAGCAGTAAAAGAATGTAACTTTTCAAGTTTCTAGGATTACAAAAAGGTATTATCAAATAAAACTGCTAATGCCATGACGTAAATTGTTGAAAGCGCCTCCATAAAAGCCAAACTAAGCAATGAAGTACCTTGTATTTTATGCCTAACCTAACCTACATGATTTTTAATTGTCTTAATCATTATCTCACATCAGTTCAAATGAAATGATTCATTAAAGAGGAATCATGCCATATCGAGATTTGATCATTGATTGATATAATTTTTATTTTGGTTAATTGTTGAATAGGCTAGAATGAAATAACAATGGTTTTGGAGAGATAGTCGGTGTGGAAGTAAACCAACATTTCTATTGGCAAATAGGAGGTTTACAAGTGTTGACAGACGGCTAGAATTTCTTCGAATATGTTGTAGAATTCATTTAAGACATGAGCGAAACTTAAAATTGATAAGATTTAGGTGCGCTTTTACAACGGAGAATCATACGGTTTCTTTATGAGTTAGTTGCACCTATGAATGATATAAATACTACTGCTGAATCATTGATCCTAGTTCCCTATCAAGTAGCACCACCAATAACGCTTGGCCATCCAAATTCTCTTTTGATTCCAAGTGCAACTGACCTTGAATATTCTTTAAGCCCCTAGTGATGGATCGACCTGGTACCTAAAGGTTGGTTTCAAATTTAGATTTATGGCTTATATTGGTTGACCTTCAATAGCTCTTGGGTGATTTTCAAATCTTAGGATACAATGATGTATATATATTATGATTGATATCGCGAAAGTAAAGGGACTCTAAACTGCAACGTTTGCTTGGTAGGATAGCGGTTTAGTTGACGTTGATTCATCATTTTTAACATCAATAATTCAAAACCAAACGTGAAACTTTGTTCTCATTCCGATTCTTTATGCAATATGGATAGATTTACGAATTTAAAGACTAAACGAAAAAATTTACGATGTATGACATTTCACGTGGTCAATTAATTAATTTATTGACCGAAATATATGATTAAATTAGGCAGGATTGTAGAAAAAGAAATGGTTGAATCAAAATAATTCCTTCTTAATTTGCAATTTTGTTAGAGGGTACTATGAATGTTCTACCATGTTCCATTTACACACTAAAGGAGTGATACAAGATATAAGGTGTGCAGTTAAGCCAACATTTCTATTTGCAGATAAGGGGTTTCCAAGTGCAAGCCCAAGTACTTATAACATCTCAGGTGGTAGTTGCTAACTTACTAGGTTCAGTCGATATAGTCGTTCAGAATCATTGATCCTATTTCCCTATCGAGCAACAGCACCTGTTAAAAACAAAGAGAAGAATTCTCAATTTATCCTAACATCCGCTTTTGTCCGATCCATGTCATAGATATGATAAAAGCCAGACTAACCAATCAAGTACCTCGTATTTTACTGTGGAGGCACTTTCAGCAATTTATTGCTTATTGCTTTATTGTGTATTTTACCTACTTGATAGCTTAATCTGGCTTTTATGGAGGCACTTTCAACAATATATTTCTGTAGTGTAATTCAAATATAATAAATATTAATATCGTACACATATTTCGCTTGCTCTTTTTTTCTTTGTACACTATATCATACATATCATCAATAAATATATTTATATAAATCGTGTTCCGCAAGCATTGGAATACGATTCATGGGCTTACCTAATTTTGAATTTAAATCTTAGATATTTAAAGCCATATTTTGTTATTTATTTGGATTCAAAGTTACTCAAAGATGACCTTCTATGGCTAAGCATACTAAACATGATACAACAACAACAATTACTAATTTATCTGCCAATATATTACTGAAAAGTCGAAAACTCAGTGATTCTACAAGGTAAACGCTCACCTGACCTGTTAGAAAAAAATAAATAGGAATAGAGATAGAATAAAAGTAACCCGAAAACTCAGTGATTCTGAATTTTCTGATCTTGACATTCAAATTTGCCAAATTTGTTGGTTTACTACAATTTAACAAAAAGCATTAAACGATATATCAAAACGATGCATGAAGTGTGGAGTTGTTAGTGCATTCCAAGTATGTCTGTCCAGTAGGAGTGAAGTGTGGAGTTGATATAATTTAAAGATTCAGAAGAGGTAGGGCCAAAGCAGTAAAAGAATGTAACTTTTCAAGTTTCTAGGATTACAAAAAGGTATTATCAAATAAAACTGCTAATGCCATAACGTAAATTGTTGAAAGCGCCTCCATAAAAGCCAAACTAAGCAATGAAGTACCTTGTATTTTATGCCTAACCTAACCTACATGATTTTTAATTGTCTTAATCATTATCTCACATCAGTTCAAATGAAATGATTCATTAAAGAGGAATCATGCCATATCGAGATTTGATCATTGATTGATACAATTTTTATTTTGGTTAATTGTTGAATAGGCTAGAATGAAATAACAATGGTTTTGGAGAGATAGTCGGTGTGGAAGTAAACCAACATTTCTATTGGCAAATAGGAGGTTTACAAGTGTTGACAGACGGCTAGAATTTCTTCGAATATGTTGTAGAATTCATTTAAGACATGAGCGAAACTTAAAATTGATAAGATTTAGGTGCGCTTTTACAACGGAGAATCATACGGTTTCTTTATGAGGAGTTAGTTGCACCTATGAATGATATAAATACTACTGCTGAATCATTGATCCTAGTTCCCTATCAAGTAGCACCACCAATAACGCTTGGCCATCCAAATTCCCTTTTGATTCCAAGTGCAACTGACCTTGAATATTCTTTAAGCCCCTAGTGATGGATCGACCTGGTACTTAAAGGTTGGTTTCAAATTTAGATTTATGGCTTATATTGGTTGACCTTCAATAGCTCTTGGGTGATTTTCAAATCTTAGGATACAATGATGTATATATATTGTGATTGATATCGCGAAGGTAAAGGGACTCTAAACCGCAACGTTAGCTTGGTAGGATAGGGGTATAGTTGACGTCGATTTATCATTTTTAACATAAATAATTCAAAACCAAACGTGAAACTTTGTTCTCATTCCGATTCTTTATGCAATATGGATAGATTTACGAATTTAAAGACTAAACGAAAAAATTTACGATGTATGACATTTCACGTGGTCAATTAATTAATTTATTGACCGAAATATATGATTAAATTAGGCAGGATTGTAGAAAAAGAAATGGTTGAATCAAAATAATTCCTTCTTAATTTGCAATTTTGTTAGAGGGTACTATGAATGTTCTACCATGTTCCATTTACACACTAAAGGAGTGATACAAGATATAAGGTGTGCAGTTAAGCCAACATTTCTATTTGCAAATAAGGGGTTTCCAAGTGCAAGCCCAAGTACTTATAACATCTCAGGTGGTAGTTGCTAACTTACTAGGTTCAGTCGATATAGTCGTTCAGAATCATTGATCCTATTTCCCTATCGAGCAGCAGCACCTGTTAAAAACAAAGAGAAGAATTCTCAATTTATCCTAAGATCCGCTTTTGTCCGATCCATGTCATAGATCTGATAAAAGCCAGACTAACCAATCAAGTACCTCGTATTTTACTGTGGAGGCACTTTCAGCAATTTATTGCTTATTGCTTTATTGTGTATTTTACCAACTTGATAGCTTAATCTGGCTTTTATGGAGGCACTTTCAACAATATATTTATGTAGTGTAATTCAAATATAATAAATATTAATATCGTACACATATTTCGCTTGCTCTTTTTTTCTTTGTACACTATATCATACATATCATCAATAAATATATTTATATAAATCATGTTCCGCAAGCATTGGAATACGATTCATGGGCTTACCTAATTTTGAATTTAAATCTTAGGTATTTAAAGCCTTATTTTTGTTATTTATTTGGATTCAAAGTTACTCAAAGATGACCTTCTATGGCTAAGCATACTAAACATGATACAACAACAACAATTACTAATTTATCTGCCAATATATTACTGAAAAGTCGAAAACTCAGTGATTCTACAAGGTAAACGCTCACCTGACCTGTAAGAAAAAAATAAATAGGAATAGAGATAGAATAAAAGTAACCCGAAAACTCAGTGATTCCGAATTTTCTGATCTTGACATTCAAATTTGCCAAATTTGTTTGTTTACTATAATTTAACAAAAAGCATTAAACGATATATCAAAATGATGCATGAAGTGTGGAGTTGTTAGTGCATTCCAAGTATGTCTGTCCAGTAGGAGTGAAGTGTGGAGTTCATTTAATTTAAAGATTCAGAAGAGGTAGGGCCAAAGCAGTAAAAGAATGTAACTTTTCAAGTTTCTAGGATTACAAAAAGGTATTATCAAATAAAACTGCTAATGCCATGACGTAAATTGTTTTAAGCGCCTCCATAAAAGCCAAACTAAGCAATGAATTACCTTGTATTTTATGCCTAACCTAACCTACATGATTTTTAATTGTCTTAATCATTATCTCACATCAGTTCAAATGAAATGATTCATTAAAGAGGAATCATGCCTTATCGAGATTTGATCATTGATTGATACAATTTTTATTTTGGTTAATTGTTGAATAGTCTAGAATGAAATAACAATGGTTTTGGAGAGATAGTCGGTGTGGAAGTAAACCAACATTTCTATTGGCAAATAGGAGGTTTACAAGTGTTGACAGATGGCTAGAATTTCTTCGAATATGTTGTAGAATTCATTTAAGACATGAGCGAAACTTAAAATTGATAAGATTTAGGTGCGCTTTTACAACGGAGAATCATACGGTTTCTTTATGAGTTAGTTGCACCTATGAATGATATAAATACTGCTGCTGAATCATTGATCCTAGTTCCCTATCAAGTAGCACCACCAATAACGCTTGGCCATCCAAATTCCCTTTTGATTCCAAGTGCAACTGACCTTGAATATTCTTTAAGCCCCTAGTGATGGATCGACCTGGTACCTAAAGGTTGGTTTCAAATTTAGATTTATGGCGTATATTGGTTGACCTTCAATAGCTCTTGGGTGATTTTCAAATCTTAGATACAATGATGTATATATATTATGATTGATATCGCGAAAGTAAAGGGACTCTAAACCGCAACGTTTGCTTGGTAAGATAGGGGTATAGTTGACGTCGATTCATCATTTTTAACATCAATAATTCAAAACCAAACGTGAAACTTTGTTTTCATTCTGATTCTTTATGCAATATGGATAGATTTACGAATTTAAAGACTAAACGAAAAAATTTACGATGTATGACATTTCACGTGGTCAATTAATTAATTTATTGACCGAAATATATGATTAAATTAGGCAGGATTGTAGAAAAAGAAATGGTTGAGTCAAAATAATTCCTTCTTAATTTGCAATTTTGATAGAGGGTACTATGAATGTTCTACCATGTTCCATTTACACACTA
The DNA here is from genome assembly GCF_984573655.1 of Nuphar pumila. Taxonomy (NCBI): domain Eukaryota; kingdom Viridiplantae; phylum Streptophyta; class Magnoliopsida; order Nymphaeales; family Nymphaeaceae; genus Nuphar; species Nuphar pumila. The sequence continues at coordinate 61,716,839 of NC_143263.1, forward strand.
AAGGAGTGATACAAGATATAAGGCGTGCAGTTAAGCCAACATTTCTATTTGCAAATAAGGGGTTTCCAAGTGCAAGCCCAAGTACTTATAACATCTCAGGTGGTAGTTGCTAACTTACTAAGTTCAGTCGATATAGTCGTTAAGAATCATTGATCCTATTTCACTGTCGAGCAGCAGGACCTGTTAAAAACAAAGAGAAGAATTTTCAATTTATCCTAAGATCCGCTTTTGTCCGATCCATGTCATAGATTTGATAAAAGCCAGACTAACCAATCAAGTACCTCGTATTTTACTGTGGAGGCACTTTCAGCAATTTATTGCTTATTGCTTTATTGTGTATTTTACCTACTTGATAGCTTAATCTGGCTTTTATGGAGGCACTTTCAACAATATATTTATGTAGTGTAATTCAAATATAATAAATATTAATATCGTACACATATTTCGCTTGCTCTTTTTTTCTTTGTACACTATATCATACATATCATCAATAAATATATTTATATAAATCATGTTCCGCAAGCATTGGAATACGATTCATGGGCTTACCTAATTTTGAATTTAAATCTTAGATATTTAAAGCCTTATTTTGTTATTTATTTGGATTCAAAGTTACTCAAAGATGACCTTCTATGGCTAAGCATACTAAACATGATACAACAACAACAATTACTAATTTATCTGCCAATATATTACTGAAAAGTCGAAAACTCAGTGATTCTACAAGGTAAACGCTCACCTGACCTGTAAGAAAAAAATAAATAGGAATAGAGATAGAATAAAAGTAACCCGAAAACTCAGTGATTCTGAATTTTCTGATCTTGACATTCAAATTTGCCAAATTTGTTTGTTTACTATAATTTAACAAAAAGCATTAAACGATATATCAAAACGATGCATGAAGTGTGGAGTTGTTAGTGCATTCCAAGTATGTCTGTCCAGTAGGAGTGAAGTGTGGAGTTCATTTAATTTAAAGATTCAGAAGAGGTAGGGCCAAAGCAGTAAAAGAATGTAACTTTTCAAGTTTCTAGGATTACAAAAAGGTATTATAAAAAAAAACTGCTAATGCCATGACGTAAATTGTTGAAAGCGCCGCCATAAAAGCCAAACTAAGCAATGAATTACCTTGTATTTTATGCCTAACCTAACCTACATAATTTTTAATTGTCTTAATCATTATCTCACATCAGTTCAAATGAAATGATTCATTAAAGAGGAATCATGCCTTATCGAGATTTGATCATTGATTGATACAATTTTTATTTTGGTTAATTGTTGAATAGTCTAGAATGAAATAACAATGGTTTTGGAGAGATAGTCGGTGTGGAAGTAAACCAACATTTCTATTGGCAAAAAGGTGGTTTACAAGTGTTGACAGACGGCTAGAATTTCTTCGAATATGTTATAGAATTCATTTAAGACATGAGCGAAACTTAAAATTGATAAGATTTAGGTGCGCTTTTACAACGGAGAATCATACGGTTTCTTTATGAGTTAGTTGCACCTATGAATGATATAAATACTACTGCTGAATCATTGATCCTAGTTCCCTATCAAGTAGCACCACCAATAACGCTTGGCCATCCAAATTCTCTTTTGATTCCAAGTGCAACTGACCTTGAATATTCTTTAAGCCCCTAGTGATGGATCGACCTGGTACCTAAAGGTTGGTTTCAAATTTAGATTTATGGCTTATTTTGGTTGACCTTCAATAGCTCTTGGGTGATTTTCAAATCTTAGGATACAATGATGTATATATATTATGATTGATATCGCGAAAGTAAAGGGACTCTAAACCGCAACGTTTGCTTGGTAGGATAGGGGTATAGTTGACGTCGATTCATCATTTTTAACATCAATAATTCAAAACCAAACGTGAAACTTTGTTCTCATTCCGATTCTTTATGCAATATGGATAGATTTACGAATTTAAAGACTAAACGAAAAAATTTATGATGTATGACATTTCACGTGGTCAATTAATTAATTTATTGACCGAAATATATGATTAAATTAGGCAGGATTGTAGAAAAAGAAATGGTCGAATCAAAATAATTCCTTCTTAATTTGCAATTTTGTTAGAGGGTACTATGAATGTTCTACCATGTTCCATTTACACACTAAAGGAGTGATACAAGATATAAGGTGTGCAGTTAAGCCAACATTTCTATTTGCAAATAAGGGGTTTCCAAGTGCAAGCCCAAGTACTTATAACATCTCAGGTGGTAGTTGCTAACTTACTAGGTTCAGTCGATATAGTCGTTCAGAATCATTGATCCTATTTCCCTATCGAGCAACAGCACCTGTTAAAAACAAAGAGAAGAATTCTCAATTTATCCTAAGATCCGCTTTTGTCCGATCCATGTCATAGATATGATAAAAGCCAGACTAACCAATCAAGTACCTCGTATTTTACTGTGGAGGCACTTTCAGCAATTTATTGCTTATTGCTTTATTGTGTATTTTACCTACTTGATAGCTTAATCTGGCTTTTATGGAGGCACTTTCAACAATATATTTCTGTAGTGTAATTCAAATATAATAAATATTAATATCGTACACATATTTCGCTTGCTCTTTTTTTCTTTGTACACTATATCATACATATCATCAATAAATATATTTATATAAATCGTGTTCCGCAAGCATTGGAATACGATTCATGGGCTTACCTAATTTTGAATTTAAATCTTAGATATTTAAAGCCATATTTTGTTATTTATTTGGATTCAAAGTTACTCAAAGATGACCTTCTATGGATAAGCATACTAAACATGATACAACAACAACAATTACTAATTTATCTGCCAATATATTACTGAAAAGTCGAAAACTCAGTGATTCTACAAGGTAAACGCTCACCTGACCTGTTAGAAAAAAATAAATAGGAATAGAGATAGAATAAAAGTAACCCAAAAACTCAGTGATTCTGAATTTTCTGATCTTGACATTCAAATTTGCCAAATTTGTTGGTTTACTACAATTTAACAAAAAGCATTAAACGATATATCAAAACGATGCATGAAGTGTGGAGTTGTTAGTGCATTCCAAGTATGTCTGTCCAGTAGGAGTGAAGTGTGGAGTTGATATAATTTAAAGATTCAGAAGAGGTAGGGCCAAAGCAGTAAAAGAATGTAACTTTTCAAGTTTCTAGGATTACAAAAAGGTATTATCAAATAAAACTGCTAATGCCATAACGTAAATTGTTGAAAGCGCCTCCATAAAAGCCAAACTAAGCAATGAAGTACCTTGTATTTTATGCCTAACCTAACCTACATGATTTTTAATTGTCTTAATCATTATCTCACATCAGTTCAAATGAAATGATTCATTAAAGAGGAATCATGCCATATCGAGATTTGATCATTGATTGATACAATTTTTATTTTGGTTAATTGTTGAATAGGCTAGAATGAAATAACAATGGTTTTGGAGAGATAGTTTGTGTGGAAGTAAACCAACATTTCTATTGGCAAATAGGAGGTTTACAAGTGTTGACAGACGGCTAGAATTTCTTCGAATATGTTGTAGAATTCATTTAAGACATGAGCGAAACTTAAAATTGATAAGATTTAGGTGCGCTTTTACAACGGAGAATCATACGGTTTCTTTATGAGGAGTTAGTTGCACCTATGAATGATATAAATACTACTGCTGAATCATTGATCCTAGTTCCCTATCAAGTAGCACCACCAATAACGCTTGGCCATCCAAATTCCCTTTTGATTCCAAGTGCAACTGACCTTGAATATTCTTTAAGCCCCTAGTGATGGATCGACCTGGTACCTAAAGGTTGGTTTCAAATTTAGATTTATGGCTTATATTGGTTGACCTTCAATAGCTCTTGGGTGATTTTCAAATCTTAGGATACAATGATGTATATATATTGTGATTGATATCGCGAAGGTAAAGGGACTCTAAACCGCAACGTTAGCTTGGTAGGATAGGGGTATAGTTGACGTCGATTCATCATTTTTAACATAAATAATTCAAAACCAAAACGTGAAACTTTGTTCTCATTCCGATTCTTTATGCAATATGGATAGATTTACGAATTTAAAGACTAAACGAAAAAATTTACGATGTATGACATTTCACGTGGTCAATTAATTAATTTATTGACTGAAATATATGATTAAATTAGGCAGGATTGTAGAAAAAGAAATGGTTGAATCAAAATAATTCCTTCTTAATTTGCAATTTTGTTAGAGGGTACTATGAATGTTCTACCATGTTCCATTTACACACTAAAGGAGTGATACAAGATATAAGGTGTGCAGTTAAGCCAACATTTCTATTTGCAAATAAGGGGTTTCCAAGTGCAAGCCCAAGTACTTATAACATCTCAGGTGGTAGTTGCTAACTTACTAGGTTCAGTCGATATAGTCGTTCAGAATCATTGATCCTATTTCCCTATCGAGCAGCACCACCTGTTAAAAACAAAGAGAAGAATTCTCAATTTATCCTAAGATCCGCTTTTGTCCGATCCATGTCATAGATCTGATAAAAGCCAGACTAACCAATCAAGTACCTCGTATTTTACTGTGGAGGCACTTTCAGCAATTTATTGCTTATTGCTTTATTGTGTATTTTACCAACTTGATAGCTTAATCTGGCTTTTATGGAGGCACTTTCAACAATATATTTATGTAGTGTAATTCAAATATAATAAATATTAATATCGTACACATATTTCGCTTGCTCTTTTTTTCTTTGTACACTATATCATACATATCATCAATAAATATATTTATATAAATCATGTTCCGCAAGCATTGGAATACGATTCATGGGCTTACCTAATTTTGAATTTAAATCTTAGGTATTTAAAGCCTTATTTTTGTTATTTATTTGGATTCAAAGTTACTCAAAGATGACCTTCTATGGCTAAGCATACTAAACATGATACAACAACAACAATTACTAATTTATCTGCCAATATATTACTGAAAAGTCGAAAACTCAGTGATTCTACAAGGTAAACGCTCACCTGACTTGTAAGAAAAAAATAAATAGGAATAGAGATAGAATAAAAGTAACCCGAAAACTCAGTGATTCCGAATTTTCTGATCTTGACATTCAAATTTGCCAAATTTGTTTGTTTACTATAATTTAACAAAAAGCATTAAACGATATATCAAAATGATGCATGAAGTGTGGAGTTGTTAGTGCATTCCAAGTATGTCTGTCCAGTAGGAGTGAAGTGTGGAGTTCATTTAATTTAAAGATTCAGAAGAGGTAGGGCCAAAGCAGTAAAAGAATGTAACTTTTCAAGTTTCTAGGATTACAAAAAGGTATTATCAAATAAAACTGCTAATGCCATGACGTAAATTGTTGAAAGCGCCTCCATAAAAGCCAAACTAAGCAATGAATTACCTTGTATTTTATGCCTAACCTAACCTACATGATTTTTAATTGTCTTAATCATTATCTCACATCAGTTCAAATGAAATGATTCATTAAAGAGGAATCATGCCTTATCGAGATTTGATCATTGATTGATACAATTTTTATTTTGGTTAATTGTTGAATAGTCTAGAATGAAATAACAATGGTTTTGGAGAGATAGTTTGTGTGGAAGTAAACCAACATTTCTATTGGCAAATAGGAGGTTTACAAGTGTTGACAGACGGCTAGAATTTCTTCGAATATGTTGTAGAATTCATTTAAGACATGAGCGAAACTTAAAATTGATAAGATTTAGGTGCGCTTTTACAACGGAGAATCATACGGTTTCTTTATGAGTTAGTTGCACCTATGAATGATATAAATACTACTGCTGAATCATTGATCCTAGTTCCCTATCAAGTAGCACCACCAATAACGCTTGGCCATCCAAATTCCCTTTTGATTCCATGTGCAACTGACCTTGAATATTCTTTAAGCCCCTAGTGATGGATCGACCTGGTACCTAAAGGTTGGTTTCAAATTTAGATTTATGGCTTATATTGGTTGACCTTCAATAGCTCTTGGGTGATTTTCAAATCTTAGATACAATGATGTATATATATTATGATTGATATCGCAAAAGTAAAGGGACTCTAAACCGCAACGTTTGCTTGGTCAGATAGGGGTATAGTTGACGTCGATTCATCATTTTTAACATCAATAATTCAAAACCAAACGTGAAACTTTGTTTTCATTCCGATTCTTTATGCAATATGGATAGATTTACGAATTTAAAGACTAAACGAAAAAATTTACGATGTATGACATTTCACGTGGTCAATTAATTAATTTATTGACCGAAATATATGATTAAATTAGGCAGGATTGTAGAAAAAGAAATGGTTGAATCAAAATAATTCCTTCTTAATTTGCAATTTTGATAGAGGGTACTATGAATGTTCTACCATGTTCCATTTACACACTAAAGGAGTGATACAAGATATAAGGCGTGCAGTTAAGCCAACATTTCTATTTGCAAATAAGGGGTTTCCAAGTGCAAGCCCAAGTACTTATAACATCTCAGGTGGTAGTTGCTAACTTACTATGTTCAGTCGATATAGTCGTTAAGAATCATTGATCCTATTTCACTGTCGAGCAGCAGCACCTGTTAAAAATAAAGAGAAGAATTCTCAATTTATCCTAAGATCCGCTTTTGTCCGATCCATGTCATAGATCTGATAAAAGCCAGACTAACCAATCAAGTACCTCGTATTTTACTGTGGAGGCACTTTCAGCAATTTATTGCTTATTGCTTTATTGTGTATTTTACCAACTTGATAGCTTAATCTGGCTTTTATGGAGGCACTTTCAACAATATATTTATGTAGTGTAATTCAAATATAATAAATATTAATATCGTACACATATTTCGCTTGCTCTTTTTTTCTTTGTACACTATATCATACATATCATCAATAAATATATTTATATAAATCATGTTCCGCAAGCATTGCAATACGATTCTTGGGCTTACCTAATTTTGAATTTAAATCTTAGATATTTAAAGCCTTATTTTGTTATTTATTTGGATTCAAAGTTACTCAAAGATGACCTTCTATAGCTAAGCATACTAAACATGATACAACAACAACAATTACTAATTTATCTTCCAATATTTTACTGAAAAGTCGAAAACTCAGTGATTCTACAAGGTAAACGCTCACCTGACCTGTTAGAAAAAAATAAATAGGAATAGAGATAGAATAAAAGTAACCCGAAAACTCAGTGATTCTGAATTTTCTGATCTTGACATTCAAATTTGCCAAATTTGTTTGTTTACTATAATTTAACAAAAAGCATTAAACGATATATCAAAACGATGCATGAAGTGTGGAGTTGTTAGTGCATTCCAAGTATGTCTTTCCAGTAGGAGTGAAGTGTGGAGTTGATATAATTTAAAGATTCAGAAGAGGTACGGCCAAAGCAGTAAAAGAATGTAACTTTTCAAGTTTCTAGGATTACAAAAAGGTATTATCAAATAAAACTGCTAATGCCATGACGTAAATTGTTGAAAGCGCCTCCATAAAAGCCAAACTAAGCAATGAAGTACCTTGTATTTTATGCCTAACCTAACCTACATGATTTTTAATTGTCTTAATCATTATCTCACATCAGTTCAAATGAAATGATTCATTAAAGAGGAATCATGCCATATCGAGATTTGATCATTGATTGATATAATTTTTATTTTGGTTAATTGTTGAATAGGCTAGAATGAAATAACAATGGTTTTGGAGAGATAGTCGGTGTGGAAGTAAACCAACATTTCTATTGGCAAATAGGAGGTTTACAAGTGTCGACAGACGGCTAGAATTTCTTCGAATATGTTGTAGAATTCATTTAAGACATGAGCGAAACTTAAAATTGATAAGATTTAGGTGCGCTTTTACAACGGAGAATCATACGGTTTCTTTATGAGTTAGTTGCACCTATGAATGATATAAATACTACTGCAGAATCATTGATCCTAGTTCCCTATCAAGTAGCACCACCAATAACGCTTGGCCATCCAAATTCTCTTTTGATTCCAAGTGCAACTGACCTTGAATATTCTTTAAGCCCCTAGTGATGGATCGACCTGGTACCTAAAGGTTGGTTTCAAATTTAGATTTATGGCTTATATTGGTTGACCTTCAATAGCTCTTGGGTGATTTTCAAATCTTAGGATACAATGATGTATATATATTATGATTGATATCGCGAAAGTAAAGGGACTCTAAACCGCAACGTTTGCTTGGTAGGATACGGGTATAGTTGACGTCGATTCATCATTTTTAACATCAATAATTCAAAATCAAACGTGAAACTTTGTTTTCATTCCGATTCTTTATGCAATATGGATAGATTTACGAATTTAAAGACTAAACGAAAAAATTTACGACGTATGACATTTCACGTGGTCAATTAATTAATTTATTGACCGAAATATATGATTAAATTAGGCAGGATTGTCGAAAAAGAAATGGTTGAATCAAAATTATTCCTTCTTAATTTGCAATTTTGTTAGAGGGTACTATGAATGTTCTACCATGTTCCATTTACGCACTAAAGGAGTGATACAAGATATAAGGCGTGCAGTTAAGCCAACATTTCTATTTGCAAATAAGGGGTTTCCAAGTGCAAGCCCAAGTACTTATAACATCTCAGGTGGTAGTTGCTAACTTACTACGTTCAGTCGATATAGTCGTTAAGAATCATTGATCCTATTTCACTGTCGAGCAGCAGCACTTGTTAAAAACAAAGAGAAGAATTCTCAATTTATCTTAAGATCCGCTTTTGTCTGATCCATGTCATAGATCTGATAAAAGCCAGACTAACCAATCAAGTACCTCGTATTTTACTGTGGAGGCACTTTCAGCAATTTATTGCTTATTGCTTTATTGTGTATTTTACCTACTTGATAGCTTAATGTGGCTTTTATGGAGGCACTTTCAACAATATATTTTTGTAGTGTAATTCAAATATAATAAATATTAATATCGTACACATATTTCGCTTGCTCTTTTTTTCTTTGTACACTATATCATACATATCATCAATAAATATATTTATATAAATCATGTTCCGCAAGCATTGGAATACGATTCTTGGGCTTACCTAATTTTGAATTTAAATCTTAGATATTTAAAGCCTTATTTTGTTATTTATTTGTATTCAAAGTTACTCAAAGATGACCTTCTATAGCTAAGCATACTAAACATGATACAACAACAACAATTACTAATTTATCTGCCAATATTTTACTGAAAAGTCGAAAACTCAGTGATTCTACAAGGTAAACGCTCACCTGACCTGTTATCAAAAAATAAATAGGAATAGAGATAGAATAAAAGTAACCCGAAAACTCAGTGATTCTGAATTTTCTGATCTTGACATTCAAATTTGCCAAATTTGTTTGTTTACTATAATTTAACAAAAAGCATTAAACGATATATCAAAACGATGCATGAAGTGTGGAGTTGTTAGTGCATTCCAAGTATGTCTTTCCAGTAGGAGTGAAGTGTGGAGTTGATATAATTTAAAGATTCAGAAGAGGTACGGCCAAAGCAGTAAAAGAATGTAACTTTTCAAGTTTCTAGGATTACAAAAAGGTATTATCAAATAAAACTGCTAATGCCATGACGTAAATTGTTGAAAGCGCCTCCATAAAAGCCAAACTAAGCAATGAAGTACCTTGTATTTTATGCCTAACCTAACCTACATGATTTTTAATTGTCTTAATCATTATCTCACATCAGTTCAAATGAAATGATTCATTAAAGAGGAATCATGCCATATCGAGATTTGATCATTGATTGATACAATTTTTATTTTGGTTAATTGTTGAATAGGCTAGAATGAAATAACAATGGTTTTGGAGAGATAGTCGGTGTGGAAGTAAACCAACATTTCTATTGGCAAATAGGAGGTTTACAAGTGTTGACAGACAGCTAGAATTTCTTCGAATATGTTGTAGAATTCATTTAAGACATGAGCGAAACTTAAAATTGATAAGATTTAGGTGCGCTTTTACAACGGAGAATCATACGGTTTCTTTATGAGGAGTTAGTTGCACCTATGAATGATATAAATACTACTGCTGAATCATTGATCCTAGTTCCCTATCAAGTAGCACCACCAATAACGCTTGGCCATCCAAATTCCCTTTTGATTCCAAGTGCAACTGACCTTGAATATTCTTTAAGCCCCTAGTGATGGATCGACCTGGTACCTAAAGGTTGGTATCAAATTTAGATTTATGGCTTATATTGGTTGACCTTCAATAGCTCTTGGGTGATTTTCAAATCTTAGGATACAATGATGTATATATATTATGATTGATATCGCGAAGGTAAAGGGACTCTAAACCGCAACGTTTGCTTGGTAGGATAGGGGTATAGTTGACGTCGATTCATCATTTTTAACATCAATAATTCAAAACCAAACGTGAAACTTTGTTTTCATTCCGATTCTTTATGCAATATGGATAGATTTACGAATTTAAAGACTAAACGAAAAAATTTACGATGTATGACATTTCACGTGGTCAATTAATTAATTTATTGACCGAAATATATGATTAAATTAGGCAGGATTGTAGAAAAAGAAATGGTTGAATCAAAATAATTCCTTCTTAATTTGCAATTTTGTTAGAGGGTACTATGAATGTTCTACCATGTTCCATTTACACACTAAAGGACTAATACAAGATATAAGGCGTGCAGTTAAGCCAACATTTCTATTTGCAAATAAGGGGTTTCCAAGTGCAAGCCCAAGTACTTATAACATCTCAGGTGGTAGTTGCTAACTTACTAGGTTCAGTCGATATAGTCGTTAAGAATCATTGATCCTATTTCACTGTCGAGCAGCAGCACCTGTTAAAAACAAAGAGAAGAATTCTCAATTTATCCTAAGATCCGCTTTTGTCCGATCCATGTCATAGATCTGATAAAAGCCAGACTAACCAATCAAGTACCTCGTATTTTACTGTGGAGGCACTTTCAGCAATTTATTGCTTATTGCTTTATTGTGTATTTTACCTACTTGATAGCTTAATGTGGCTTTTATGGAGGCACTTTCAACAATATATTTTTGTAGTGTAATTCAAATATAATAAATATTAATATCGTACACATATTTCGCTTGCTCTTTTTTTCTTTGTACACTATATCATACATATCATCAATAAATATATTTATATAAATCATGTTCCGCAAGCATTGGAATACGATTCTTGGGCTTACCTAATTTTGAATTTAAATCTTAGATATTTAAAGCCTTATTTTGTTATTTATTTGGATTCAAAGTTACTCAAAGATGACCTTCTATAGCTAAGCATACTAAACATGATACAACAACAACAATTACTAATTTATCTTCCAATATTTTACTGAAAAGTCGAAAACTCAGTGATTCTACAAGGTAAACGCTCACCTGACCTGTTAGAAAAAAATAAATAGGAATAGAGATAGAATAAAAGTAACCCGAAAACTCAGTGATTCTGAATTTTCTGATCTTGACATTCAAATTTGCCAAATTTGTTTGTTTACTATAATTTAACAAAAAGCATTAAACGATATATCAAAACGATGCATGAAGTGTGGAGTTGTTAGTGCATTCCAAGTATGTCTTTCCAGTAGGAGTGAAGTGTGGAGTTGATATAATTTAAAGATTCAGAAGAGGTACGGCCAAAGCAGTAAAAGAATGTAACTTTTCAAGTTTCTAGGATTACAAAAAGGTATTATCAAATAAAACTGCTAATGCCATGACGTAAATTGTTGAAAGCGCCTCCATAAAAGCCAAACTAAGCAATGAAGTACCTTGTATTTTATGCCTAACCTAACCTACATGATTTTTAATTGTCTTAATCATTATCTCACATCAGTTCAAATGAAATGATTCATTAAAGAGGAATCATGCCATATCAAGATTTGATCATTGATTGATATAATTTTTATTTTGGTTAATTGTTGAATAGGCTAGAATGAAATAACAATGGTTTTGGAGAGATAGTCGGTGTGGAAGTAAACCAACATTTCTATTGGCAAATAGGAGGTTTACAAGTGTTGACAGACGGCTAGAATTTCTTCGAATATGTTGTAGAATTCATTTAAGACATGAGCGAAACTTAAAATTGATAAGATTTAGGTGCGCTTTTACAACGGAGAATCATACGGTTTCTTTATGAGTTAGTTGCACCTATGAATGATATAAATACTACTGCAGAATCATTGATCCTAGTTCCCTATCAAGTAGCACCACCAATAACGCTTGGCCATCCAAATTCTCTTTTGATTCCAAGTGCAACTGACCTTGAATATTCTTTAAGCCCCTAGTGATGGATCGACCTGGTACCTAAAGGTTGGTTTCAAATTTAGATTTATGGCTTATATTGGTTGACCTTCAATAGCTCTTGGGTGATTTTCAAAACTTAGGATACAATGATGTATATATATTATGATTGATATCGCGAAAGTAAAGGGACTCTAAACCGCAACGTTTGCTTGGTAGGATAGGGGTATAGTTGACGTCGATTCATCATTTTTAACATCAATAATTCAAAACCAAACGTGAAACTTTGTTTTCATTCCGATTCTTTATGCAATATGGATAGATTTACGAATTTAAAGACTAAACGAAAAAATTTACGACGTATGACATTTCACGTGGTCAATTAATTAATTTATTGACCGAAATATATGATTAAATTAGGCAAGATTGTAGAAAAAGAAATGGTTGAATCAAAATAATTCCTTCTTAATTTGCAATTTTGTTAGAGGGTACTATGAATGTTCTACCATGTTCCATTTACGCACTAAAGGAGTGATACAAGATATAAGGCGTGCAGTTAAGCCAACATTTCTATTTGCAAATAAGGGGTTTCCAAGTGCAAGCCCAAGTACTTATAACATCTCAGGTGGTAGTTGCTAACTTACTAGGTTCAGTCGATATAGTCGTTAAGAATCATTGATCCTATTTCCCTATCGAGCAGCAGCACCTGTTAAAAAACAAGAAAAGAATTCTCAATTTATCCAAAGATCCGCTTTTGTTCGATCCATGTCATAGATCTGATAAAAGCCAGACTAACCAATCAAGTACCTCGTATTTTACTGTGGAGGCACTTTCAGCAATTTATTGCTTTATTGCTTTATTGTGTATTTTACCTACTTGATAGCTTAATGTGGCTTTTATGGAGGCACTTTCAACAATATATTTTTGTAGTGTAATTCAAGAATAATAAATATTAATATCGTACACATATTTCGCTTGCTCTTTTTTTCTTTGTACACTATATCATACATATCATCAATAAATATATTTATATAAATCATGTTCCGCAAGCATTGGAATACGATTCTTGGGCTTACCTAATTTTGAATTTAAATCTTAGATATTTAAAGCCTTATTTTGTTATTTATTTGGATTCAAAGTTACTCAAAGATGACCTTCTATAGCTAAGCATACTAAACATGATACAACAACAACAATTACTAATTTATCTGCCAATATTTTACTGAAAAGTCGAAAACTCAGTGATTCTACAAGGTAAACGCTCACCTGACCTGTTAGAAAAAAATAAATAGGAATAGAGATAGAATAAAAGTAACCCGAAAACTCAGTGATTCTGAATTTTCTGATCTTGACATTCAAATTTGCCAAATTTGTTTGTTTACTATAATTTAACAAAAAGCATTAAACGATATATCAAAACGATGCATGAAGTGTGGAGTTGTTAGTGCATTCCAAGTATGTCTTTCCAGTAGGAGTGAAGTGTGGAGTTGATATAATTTAAAGATTCAGAAGAGGTACGGCCAAAGCAGTAAAAGAATGTAACTTTTCAAGTTTCTAGGATTACAAAAAGGTATTATCAAATAAAACTGCTAATGCCATGACGTAAATTGTTGAAAGCGCCTCCATAAAAGCCAAACTAAGCAATGAAGTACCTTGTATTTTATGCCTAACCTAACCTACATGATTTTTAATTGTCTTAATCATTATCTCACATCAGTTCAAATGAAATGATTCATTAAAGAGGAATCATGCCATATCGAGATTTGATCATTGATTGATACAATTTTTATTTTGGTTAATTGTTGAATAGGCTAGAATGAAATAACAATGGTTTTGGAGAGATAGTCGGTGTGGAAGTAAACCAACATTTCTATTGGCAAATAGGAGGTTTACAAGTGTTGACAGACAGCTAGAATTTCTTCGAATATGTTGTAGAATTCATTTAAGACATGAGCGAAACTTAAAATTGATAAGATTTAGGTGCGCTTTTACAACGGAGAATCATACGGTTTCTTTATGAGGAGTTAGTTGCACCTATGAATGATATAAATACTACTGCTGAATCATTGATCCTAGTTCCCTATCAAGTAGCACCACCAATAACGCTTGGCCATCCAAATTCCCTTTTGATTCCAAGTGCAACTGACCTTGAATATTCTTTAAGCCCCTAGTGATGGATCGACCTGGTACCTAAAGGTTGGTATCAAATTTAGATTTATGGCTTATATTGGTTGACCTTCAATAGCTCTTGGGTGATTTTCAAATCTTAGGATACAATGATGTATATATATTATGATTGATATCGCGAAGGTAAAGGGACTCTAAACCGCAACGTTTGCTTGGTAGGATAGGGGTATAGTTGACGTCGATTCATCATTTTTAACATCAATAATTCAAAACCAAACGTGAAACTTTGTTTTCATTCCGATTCTTTATGCAATATGGATAGATTTACGAATTTAAAGACTAAACGAAAAAATTTACGATGTATGACATTTCACGTGGTCAATTAATTAATTTATTGACCGAAATATATGATTAAATTAGGCAGGATTGTAGAAAAAGAAATGGTTGAATCAAAATAATTCCTTCTTAATTTGCAATTTTGTTAGAGGGTACTATGAATGTTCTACCATGTTCCATTTACACACTAAAGGACTAATACAAGATATAAGGCGTGCAGTTAAGCCAACATTTCTATTTGCAAATAAGGGGTTTCCAAGTGCAAGCCCAAGTACTTATAACATCTCAGGTGGTAGTTGCTAACTTACTAGGTTCAGTCGATATAGTCGTTAAGAATCATTGATCCTATTTCCCTGTCGAGCAGCAGCACCTGTTAAAAACAAAGAGAAGAATTCTCAATTTATCCTAAGATCCGCTTTTGTCCGATCCATGTCATAGATCTGATAAAAGCCAGACTAACCAATGAAGTACCTCGTATTTTACTGTGGAGGCACTTTCAGCAATTTATTGCTTATTGCTTTATTGTGTATTTTACCTACTTGATAGCTTAATCTGGCTTTTATGGAGGCACTTTCAACAATATATTTTCTGTAGTGTAATTCAAATATAATAAATATTAATATCGTACATATATTTCGCTTGCTCTTTTTTTCTTTGTACACTATATCATACATATCATCAATAAATATATTTATATAAATCATGTTCCGCAAGCATTGGAATACGATTCTAGGGCTTACCTAATTTTGAATTTAAATCTTAGATATTTAAAGCCTTATTTTGTTATTTATTTGGATTCAAAGTTACTCAAAGATGACCTTCTATGGCTAAGCATACTAAACATGATACAACAACAACAATTACTAATTTATCTGCCAATATATTACTGAAAAGTCGAAAACTCAGTGATTCTACAAGGTAAACGCTCACCTGACCTGTTAGAAAAAAATAAATAGGAATAGAGATGGAATAAAAGTAACCCTAAAACTCAGTGATTCTGAATTTTTTGATCATGACATTCAAATTTGCCAAATTTGTTTGTTTACTATAATTTAACAAAAAGCATTAAACGATATATCAAAACGATGCATGAAGTGTGGAGTTGTTAGTGCATTCCAAGTATGTCTGTCCAGTAGGAGTGAAGTGTGGAGTTGATATAATTTAAAGATTGAGAAGAGGTAGAGCCAAAACAGTAAAAGAATGTAACTTTTCAAGTTTCTTGGATTACAAAAAGGTATTATCAAATAAAACTGCTAATGCCATGACGTAAATTGTTGAAAGCGCCTCCATAAAAGCCAAACTAAGCAATGAAGTGCCTTGTATTTTATGCCGAACCTAACCTACATGATTTTTAATTGTCTTAATCATTATCTCACATCGGTTCACATGAAATGATTCATTAAAGAGTCATCATGCCATATCGAGATTTGATCATTGATTGATACAATTTTTATTTTGGTTAATTGTTGAATAGGCTAGAATGAAATAACAATGGTTTTGGAGAGATAATCGGTGTGGAAGTAAACCAACATTTCTATTGGCAAATAGGAGGTTTACAAGTGTTGACAGACGGCTAGAATTTCTTCGAATATGTTGTAGAATTCAATTAAGACATGAGCAAAACTTAAAATTGATAAGATTTAGGTGCGCTTTTACAACAGAGAATCATACGGTTTCTTTATGAGGAGTTAGTTGCACCTATGAATGATATAAATACTACTGCTGAATCATTGATCCTAGTTCCCTATCAAGTAGCACCACCAATAACGCTTGGCCATCCAAATTCCCTTTTGATTCCAAGTGCAACTGACCTTGAATATTCTTTAAGCCCCTAGTGATGGATCGACCTGGTACCTATAGGTTGGTTTCAAATTTAGATTTATGGCTTATATTGGTTGACCTTCAATAGCTCTTGGGTGATTTTGAAATCTTAGGATACAATGATGTATATATATTATGATTGATATCGCGAAGTTAAAGGGACTCTAAACCGCAACGTTAGCTTGGTAGGATAGGGGTATAGTTGATGTCGATTCATCATTTTTAACATCAATAATTCAAAACCAAACGTGAAACTTTGTTTTCATTCCGATTCTTTATGAAATATGGATAGATTTACGAATTTAAAGACTAAACGAAAAAATTTACGATGTATGACATTTCACGTGGTCAATTAATTAATTTATTGACCGAAATATATGATTAAATTAGGCAGGATTGTAGAAAAAGAAATGGTTGAATCAAAATAATTCCTTCTTAATTTGCAATTTTGTTAGAGGGTACTATGAATGTTCTACCATGTTCCATTTACACACTAAAGGAGTGATACATATAAGGTGTGCAGTTAAGCCAACATTTCTATTTGCAAATAAGGGGTTTCCAAGTGCAAGCCCAAGTACTTATAACATCTCAGGTGGTAGTTGCTAACATACTAGGTTCAGTCGCTATAGTCGTTCAGAATCATTGACCTTCAATAGCTCTTGGGTGATTTTGAAATCTTAGGATACAATGATGTATATATATTATGATTGATATCGCGAAGTTAAAGGGACTCTAAACCGCAACGTTAGCTTGGTAGGATAGGGGTATAGTTGATGTCGATTCATCATTTTTAACATCAATAATTCAAAACCAAACGTGAAACATTGTTTTCATTCCGATTCTTTATGAAATATGGATAGATTTACGAATTTAAAGACTAAACGAAAAAATTTACGATGTATGACATTTCACGTGGTCAATTAATTAATTTATTGACCGAAATATATGATTAAATTAGGCAGGATTGTAGAAAAAGAAATGGTTGAATCAAAATAATTCCTTCTTAATTTGCAATTTTGTTAGAGGGTACTATGAATGTTCTACCATGTTCCATTTACACACTAAAGGAGTGATACATATAAGGTGTGCAGTTAAGCCAACATTTCTATTTGCAAATAAGGGGTTTCCAAGTGCAAGCCCAAGTACTTGTAACATCTCAGGTGGTAGTTGCTAACTTACTAGGTTCAGTCGCTATAGTCGTTCAGAATCATTGACCTTCAATAGCTCTTGGGTGATTTTGAAATCTTAGGATACAATGATGTATATATATTATGATTGATATCGCGAAGTTAAAGGGACTCTAAACCGCAACGTTAGCTTGGTAGGATAGGGGTATAGTTGACGTCGATTCATCATTTTTAACATCAATAATTCAAAACCAAACGTGAAACTTTGTTTTCATTCCGATTCTTTATGCAATATGGATAGATTTACGAATTTAAAGACTAAACAAAAAAATTTACGATGTATGTCATTTCACGTGGTCAATTAATTAATTTATTGACCGAAATATATGATTAAATTAGGCAGGATTGTAGAAAAAGAAATGGTTGAATCAAAATAATTCCTTCTTAATTTGCAATTTTGTTAGAGGGTACTATGAATGTTCTACCATGTTCCATTTACACACTAAAGGAGTGATAGAAGATATAAGGTGTGCAGTTAAGCCAACATTTCTATTTGCAAATAAGGGGTTTCCAAGTGCAAGCCCAAGTACTTATAACATCTCAGGTGGTAGTTGCTAACTTACTAGGTTCAGTCGATATAGTCGTTCAGAATCATTGATCCTATTTCCCTATCGAGCAGCAGCACCTGTTAAAAAACAAGAAAAGAATTCTCAATTTATCCAAAGATCCGCTTTTGTTCGATCCATGTCATAGATCTGATAAAAGCCAGACTAACCAATCAAGTACCTCGTATTTTACTGTGGAGGCACTTTCAGCAATTTATTGCTTTATTGCTTATTGCTTTATTGTGTATTTTACCTACTTGATAGCTTAATCTGGCTTTTATGGAGGCACTTTCAACAATATATTTCTGTAGTGTAATTCAAATATAATAAATATTAATATCGTACACATATTTCGCTTGCTCTTTTTTTCTTTGTACACTATATCATACATATCATCAATAAATATATTTATATAAATCATGTTCCGCAAGCATTGGAATACGATTCATGGGCTTACCTAATTTTGAATTTAAATCTTAGATATTTAAAGCCTTATTTTGTTATTTATTTGGATTCAAAGTTACTCAAAGATGACCTTCTATGGCTAAGCATACTAAACATGATAGAACAACAAAAATGCCTAATTTATCTGCCAATATATTACTGAAATGTCGAAAACTCAGTGATTCAACAAGGTAAACGCTCACCTGACCTGTTAGAAAAAAATAAATAGGAATAGAGATAGAATAAAAGTAACCCGAAAACTCAGTGATTCTGAATTTTCTGATCTTGACATTCAAATTTGCCAAATGTGTTTGTTTACTATAATTTAACAAAAAGCATTAAACGATATATCAAAACGATGCAGCAAGTGTGGAGTTGTTAGTGCATTCCAAGTATGTCTGTCCAGTAGGAGTGAAGTGTGGAGTTGATATAATTTAAAGATTGAGAAGAGGTAGGGCCAAAGCAGTAAAAGAATGTAACTTTTCAAGTTTCTAGGATTACAAAAAGGTATTATCAAATAAAACTGCTATTGCCATGATGTAAATTGTTGAAAGCGCCTCCATAAAAGCCAAACTAAGCAATGAAGTACCTTGTATTTTATGCCTAACCTAACCTACATGATTTTTAATTGTCTTAATCATTATCTCACATCAGTTCAAATGAAATGATTCATAAAAGAGGAATCATGCCATATCGAGATTTGATCATTGATTGATACAATTTTTATTTTGGTTAATTGTTGAATAGGCTAGAATGAAATAACAATGGTTTTGGAGAGATAATCAGTGTGGAAGTAAACCAACATTTCTATTTGCAAATAGGAGGTTTACAAGTGTTGACAGACGGCTAGAATTTCTTCGAATATGTTCTAAAATTCATTTAAGACATGAGCGAAACTTAAAATTGATAAGATTTAGGTGCGCTTTTACAACGGAGAATCATACGGTTTCTTTATGAGGAGTTAGTTTCACCTATGAATGATATAAATACTATTGTTGAATCATTGATCCTAGTTCCCTATCAAGTAGCACCACCTATAACGCTTGGCCATCCAAATTCCCTTTTGATTCCATGTGCAACTGACCTTGAATATTAATTAAGCCCCTAGTGATGGATCGACCTGGTACCTAAAGGTTGGTTTCAAATTTAGATTTATGGCTTATATTGGTAGACCTTCAATAGCTCTTGGGTGATCTTGAAATCTTAGGATACATTGATGTATATATATTATGATTGATATCGCGAAGTTAAAGGGACTCTAAACCGCAACGTTAGCTTGGTAGGATAGGGGTATAGTTGATGTCGATTCATCATTTTTAACATCAATAATTCAAAACCAAACGTGAAACTTTGTTTTCATTCCGATTCTTTATGAAATATGGAAAGATTTACGAATTTAAAGACTAAACGAAAAAATTTACGATGTATGACATTTCACGTGGTCAATTAATTAATTTATTGACCGAAATATATGATTAAATTAGGCAGGATTGTAGAAAAAGAAATGGTTGAATCAAAATAATTCCTTCTTAATTTGCAATTTTGTTAGAGGGTACTATGAATGTTCTACCATGTTCCATTTACACACTAAAGGAGTGATACATATAAGGTGTGCAGTTAAGCCAACATTTCTATTTGCAAATAAGGGGTTTCCAAGTGCAAGCCCAAGTACTTATAACATCTCAGGTGGTAGTTGCTAACTTACTAGGTTCAGTCGCTATAGTCGTTCAGAATCATTGATCCTATTTCCCTATCGAGCAGCAGCACCTGTTAAAAACAAAGAGAAGAATTCTCAATTTATCCTAAGATCCGCTTTTGTCCGATCCTTGTCATAGATCTGATAAAAGCCAGACTAACCAATCAAGTACCTCGTATTTTACTGTGGAGGCACTTTCAGCAATTTATTGCTTTATTGCTTATTGCTTTATTGTGTATTTTACCTACTTGATAGCTTAATCTGGCTTTTATGGAGGCACTTTCAACAATATATTTCTGTAGTGTAATTCAAATATAATAAATATTAATATCGTACATATATTTCGCTTGCTCTTTTTTTCTTTGTACACTATATCATACATATCATCAATAAATATATTTATATAAATCATGTTCCGCAAGCATCGGAATACGATTCATGGGCTTACCTGATTTTGATTTTAAATCTTAGATATTTAAAGCCTTATTTTGTTATTTATTTGGATTCAAAGTTACTCAAAGATGACCTTCTATGGCTAAGAATACTAAACATGATACAACAACAACAATTACTAATTTATCTGCCAATATATTACTGAAAAGTCGAAAACTCAGTGATTCTACAAGGTAAACGCTCACCTGACCTGTTAGAAAAAAAAAATAGGAATAGAGATAGAATAAAAGTAACCCGAAAACTCAGTGATTCTGAATTTTCTGATCTTGACAATCAAATTTGCCAAATGTGTTTGTTTACTATAATTTAACAAAAAGAATTAAACGATATATCAAAACGATGCATTAAGTGTGGAGTTGTTAGTGTATTCTAAGTATGTCTGTCCAGTAGGAGTGAAGTGTGGAGTTGATATAATTTAAAGATTGAGAAGAGGTAGGGCCAAAGCAGTAAAAGAATGTAACTTTTCAAGTTTCTAGGATTACAAAAAGGTACTATCAAATAAAACTGCTAAAGCTATGACGTAAATTGTTGAAAGTGCCTCCATAAAAGCCAAACTAAGCAATGAAGTACCTTGTATTTTATGCCTAACCTAACCTACATGATTTTTAATTGTCTTAATCATTATCTCACATCAGTTCAAATGAACAGATTCATAAAAGAGGAATCATGCCATATCGAGATTTGATCATTGATTGATACAATTTTTATTTTAGTTAATTGTTGAATAGGCTAGAATGAAATAACAATGGTTTTAGAGAGATAATCGGTGTGGAAGTAAACCAACATTTCTATTGGCAAATAGGACGTTTACAAGTGTTGACAGACGGCTAGAATTTCTTCGAATATGTTGTAGAATTCATTTATGACATGAGCGAAACTTAAAATTGATAAGATTTAGGTGCGCTTTTACAACGGAGAACCATACAGTTTCTTTATGAGGAGTTAGTTGCACCTATGAATGATATAAATACTACTGCTGAATCATTGATCCTAGTTCCCTATCAAGTAGCACCACCAATAACGCTTGGCCATCCAAATTCCCTTTTGATTCCAAGTGCAACTGACCTTGAATATTCTTTAAGCCCCTAGTGATGGATCGACCTGGTACCTAAAGGTTGGTTTCAAATTTAGATTTATGGCTTATATTGGTTGACCTTCAATAGCTCTTGGGTGATTTTGAAATCTTAGGATACAATGATGTATATATATTATGATTGATATCGCGAAGGTAAAGGGACTCTAAACCGCAACGTTAGCTTCGTAGGATAGGGGTATAGTTGATGTCGATTCATCATTTTTAACATCAATAATTCAAAACCAAATGTGAAACTTTGTTTTCACTCCGATTCTTTATGCAATATGGATAGATTTACGAATTTAAAGACTAAACGAAAAATTTTACGATGTATGACATTTCACGTGGTCAATTAATTAATTTATTGACCGAAATATTTGATTAAATTAGGCAGGATTGTAGATAAAGAAATGGTTGAATCAAAATAATTCCTTCTTAATTTGCAATTTTGTTAGAGGGTACTATGAATGTTCTACCATGTTCCATTTACACACTAAAGGAGTGATACAAGATATAAGGTGTGCAGTTAAGCCAACATTTCTATTTGCAAATAAGGGGTTTCCAAGTGCAAGCCCAAGTACTTATAACATCTCAGGTGGTAGTTGCTAACTTACTAGGTTCAGTCGATATAGTCGTTCAGAATCATTGATCCTATTTCCCTATCGAGCATCAGCACCTGTTAAAAACAAAGAGAAGAATTCTCAATTTATCCTACGATCCGCTTTTGTCCGATCCATGTCATAGATCTGATAAAAGCCAGACTAACCAATCAAGTACCTCGTATTTTACTGTGGAGGCACTTTCAGCAATTTATTGCTTATTGCTTTATTGTGTATTTTACCTACTTGATAGCTTAATCTGGCTTTTATGGAGGCACTTTCAACAATATATTTTTGTAGTGTAATTCAAATATAATAAATATTAATATCGTACATATATTTCGCTTGCTCTTTTTTTCTTTGTACACTATATCATACATATGATCAATAAATATATTTATATAAATCATGTTCCGCAAGCATTGGAATACGATTCATGGGCTTACCTAATTTTGAATTTAAATCTTAGATATTTAAAGCCTTATTTTGTTATTTATTTGGATTCAAAGTTACTCAAAGATGACCTTCTATGGCTAAGCATACTAAACATGATACAACAACAACAATTACTAATTTCTCTGCCAATATATTACTGAAAAGTCGAAAACTCAGTGATTCTACAACGTAAACGCTCACCTGACCTGTTAGAAAAAAATAAATAGGAATAGAGATAGAATAAAAGTAACCCGAAAACTCAGTGAT
Source organism: Nuphar pumila (assembly GCF_984573655.1). Taxonomy (NCBI): domain Eukaryota; kingdom Viridiplantae; phylum Streptophyta; class Magnoliopsida; order Nymphaeales; family Nymphaeaceae; genus Nuphar; species Nuphar pumila. The sequence continues at coordinate 61,740,043 of NC_143263.1, forward strand.
TCTGAATTTTCTGATCTTGATATTCAAATTTGCCAAATGTGTTTGTTTACTATAATTTAACAAAAAGCATTAGACGATATATCAAAACGATGCATCAAGTGTGGAGTTGTTAGTGCATTCCAAGTATGTCTGTCCAGTAGGAGTGAAGTGTGGAGTTGCTATAATTTAAAGATTGAGAAGAGGTAGTGCCAAAGCAGTAAAAGAATGTAACTTTTCGAGTTTCTAGGAATATAAAAAGGTATTATCAAATAAATCTGCTAATGCCATGACGTAAATTGTTGAAAGCGCCTCCATAAAAGCCAAACTAAGCAATGAAGTACCTTGTATTTTATGCCTAACCTAACCTACATGATTTTTAATTGTCTTAATCATTATCTCACATTAGTTCAAATGAAATGATTCATTAAAGAGGAATCATGCCATATCGAGATTTGATCATTGATTGATACAATTTTTATTTTGGTTAATTGTTGAATAGGCTAGAATGAAATAACAATGGTTTTGGAGAGATAATCGGTGTGGAAGTAAACCAACATTTCTATTTGCAAATAGGAGGTTTACAAGTGTTGACAGACGGCTAGAATTTCTTCGAATATGTTGTAAAATTCATTCAAGACATGAGCGAAACTTAAAATTGATAAGATTTAGGTGCGCTTTTACAACAGAGAATCATACGGTTTCTTTATGAGGAGTTAGTTGCACCTATGAATGATATAAATACTACTGCTGAATCATTGATCCTAGTTCCCTATCAAGTAGCATCACCAATAACGCTTGGCCATCCCAATTCCCTTTTGATTCCAAGTGCAACTGACCTTGAATATTCTTTAAGCCCCTAGTGATGGATCGACCTCGTACCTAAAGGTTGGTTTCAAATTTAGATTTATGGCTTATATTGGTTGACCTTCAATAGCTCCTGGGTGATTTTGAAATCTTAGGATATAATGATGTATATATACTATGATTGATATCGCGAAGGTAAAGGGACTCTGAACCGCAACGTTAGCTTGGTAGGATATGGGTATAGTTGATGTCGATTCATCATTTTTAACATCAATAATTCAAAACCAAACGTGAAACTTTGTTTTCATTCCGATTCTTTATGCAATATGGATAGATTTACGAATTTAATGACTAAACGAAAAAATTTATGATGTAGGACATTTCACGTGGTCAATTAATTAATTTATTGACCGAAATATATGATTAAATTAGGCAGGATTGTAGAAAAAGAAATGGTTGAATCAAAATAATTCCTTCTTAATTTGCAATTTTGTTAGAGGGTACTATGAATGTTCTACCATGTTCCATTTACACACTAAAGGAGTGATACAAGATATAAGGTGTGCAGTTAAGCCAACATTTCTATTTGCAAATAAGGGGTTTCCAAGTGCAAGCCCAAGTACTTATAACATCTCACGTGGTAGTTGGTAACTTACTAGGTTCAGTCGATATAGTTGTTCAGAATCATTGATCCTATTTCCCTATCGAGCAGCAGCACCTGTTAAAAACAACGAGAAGAATTCTCAATTTATCCTAAGATCCGCTTTTGTCCGATCCATGTCATAGATCTGATAAAAGCCAGACTAACCAATCAAGTACCTCGTATTTTACTGTGGAGGCACTTTCAGCAATTTATTGCTTATTGCTTTATTGTGTATTTTACCTACTTGATAGCTTAATCTGGCTTTTATGGAGGCACTTTCAACAATATATTTCTGTAGTGTAATTCAAATATAATAAAAATTAATATCGTACATATATTTCGCTTGCTCTTTTTTTCTTTGTACACTATATCATACATATCATCAATAAATATATTTCTATAAATCATGTTCCGCAAGCATTGGAATACGATTCATGGGCTTACCGAATTTTGAATTTAAATCTTAGATATTTAAGGCCTTATTTTGTTATTTATTTGGATTCAAAGTTACTCAAAGATGACCTTCTATGGCTAAGCATACTAAACATGATACAACAACAACAATTACTAATTTATCTGCCAATATATTACTGAAAAGTCGAAAACTCAGTGATTCTACAAGGTAAACGCTCACCTGACCTGTTAGAAAAAAATAAGTAGGAATAGAGATAGAATAAAAGTAACCCGAAAACTCAATGATTCTGAATTTTCTGATCTTGACATTAAAATTTGCCAAATGTGTTTGTTTTCGATAATTTAACAAAAAGCATTAAACGATATATCAAAACGATGCATCAAGTGTGGAGTTGTTACTGCATTCCAAGTATGTCTGTCCAGTAGGAGTGAAGTGTGGAGTTGATATAATTTAAAGATTGAGAAGAGGTAGTGCCAAAGCAGTAAAAGAATGTAACTTTTCAAGTTTCTTGGATTACAAAAAGGTATTATCAAATAAAACTGCTAATGCCATGACGTAAATTGTTGAAAGCGCCTCCATAAAAGCCAAACTAAGCAATGAAGTACCTTGTATTTTATGCCTAACCTAACCTACATGATTTTTAATTGTCTTAATCATTATCTCACATCAGTTCAAATGAAATGATTCATAAAAGAGGAATCATGCCATATCGAGATTTGATCATTGATTGATACAATTTTTATTTTGGTTAATTGTTGAATAGGCTAGAATGAAATAACAATGGTTTTGGAGAGATAATCGGTGTGGAAGTAAACCAACATTTCTTTTGGCAAATAGGAGGTTTACAAGTGTTGACAGACGGCTAGAATTTCTTCGAATATGTTGTAAAATTCATTCAAGACATGAGCGAAACTTAAAATTGATAAGATTTAGGTGCGCTTTTACAACGGAGAATCATGCGGTTTCTTTATGAGGAGTTAGTTGCACCTATGAATGATAAATATACTACTGCTGAATCATTGATCCTAGTTCCCTATCTAGTAGCACCACCAATAATGCTTGGCCATCCAAATTCCCTTTTGATTCCAAGTGCAACTGACCTTGAATATTCTTTAAGCCCCTAGTGATGGATCGATCTGGTACCTAAAGGTTGGTTTCAAATTTAGATTTATGGCTTATATTGGTTGACTTTCAATAGCTTTTGGGTGATTTTGAAATCTTAGGATACAATGATGTATATATATTATGATTGATATCGCGAAGGTAAAGGGACTCTGAACCGCAACGTTAGCTTGGTAGGATAGGGGTATAGTTGATGTCGATTCATCATTTTTAACATCAATAATTCAAAACCAAACGTGAAACTTTGTTTTCATTCCGATTCTTTATGCAATATGGATAGATTTACGAATTTAACGACTAAACGAAAAAATTTATGATGTATGACATTTCACGTGGTCAATTAATTAATTTATTGACCGAAATATATGATTAAATTAGGCAGGATTGTAGAAAAAGAAATGGTTGAATCAAAATAATTCCTTCTTAATTTGCAATTTTGTTAGAGGGTACTATGAATGTTCTACCATGTTCCATTTACACACTAAAGGAGTGATACAAGATATAAGGTGTGCAGTTAAGCCAACATTTCTATTTGCAAATAAGGGGTTTCCAAGTGCAAGCCCAAGTACTTATAATATCTCAGGTGGTAGTTGCTAACTTACTAGGTTCAGTCGATATAGTCGTTCAGAATCATTGATCCTATTTCCCTATCGAGCAGCAACACCTGTTAAAAACAAAGAGAAGAATTCTCAATTTATCCTAAGATCCGCTTTTGTCCGATCCATGTCATAGATCTGATAAAAGCCAGACTAACCAATCAAGTACCTCGTATTTTACTATGGAGGCACTTTCAGCAATTTATTGCTTTATTGCTTATTGCTTTATTGTGTATTTTACCTACTTCATAGCTTAATCTGGCTTTTATGGAGGCACTTTCAACAATATATTTTCTGTAGTGTAATTCAAATATAATAAATATTAATATCGTACATATATTTCGCTTGCTCTTTTTTTCTTTGTACACTATATTATACATATCATCAATAAATATATTTATATAAATCATGTTCCGCAAGCAATGGAATACGATTCTTGGGCTTACCTAATTTTGAATTTAAATCTTAGATATTTAAAGCCTTATTTTGTTATTTATTTGGATTCAAAGTTACTCAAAGATGACCGTCTATGGCTAAGCATACTAAACATGATACAACAACAACAATTACTAATTTATCTGCCAATATATTACTGAAAAGTCAAAAACTCAGTGATTCTACAAGGTAAACGCTCACCTGACCTGTTAGAAAAAAATAAATAGGAATAGAGATAGAATAAAAGTAACCCGAAAACTCAGTGATTCTGAATTTTCTGATCTTGACATTCAAATTTGCCAAATTTGTTTGTTTTCTATAATTTAACAAAAAGCATTAAACGATATATCAAAATGATGCATCAAGTGTGGAGTTGTTAGTGCATTCCAAGTATGTCTGTCCAGTAGGAGTGAAGTGTGGAGTTGATATAATTTAAAGATTGAGAAGAGGTAGTGCCAAAGCAGTAAAAGAATGTAACTTTTCAAGTTTCTATGATTACAAAAAGGTATTATCAAATAAAACTGCTAATGCCATGACGTAAATTGTTGAAAGCGCCTCCATAAAAGCCAAACTAAGCAATGAAGTACCTTGTATTTTATGCCTAACCTAACCTACATGATTTTTAATTGTCTTAATCATTATCTCACATCAGTTCAAATGAAATGATTCATAAAAGAGGAATCATGCCATATCGAGATTTGATCATTGATTGATACAATTTTTATTTTGGTTAATTGTTGAATAGGCTAGAATGAAATAACAATGGTTTTGGAGAGATAATCGGTGTGGAAGTAAACCAACATTTCTTTTGGCAAATAGGAGGTTTACAAGTGTTGACAGACGGCTAGAATTTCTTCGAATATGTTGTAAAATTCATTCAAGACATGAGCGAAACTTAAAATTGATAAGATTTAGGTGCGCTTTTACAACGGAGAATCATGCGGTTTCTTTATGAGGAGTTAGTTGCACCTATGAATGATAAATATACTACTGCTGAATCATTGATCCTAGTTCCCTATCTAGTAGCACCACCAATAATGCTTGGCCATCCAAATTCCCTTTTGATTCCAAGTGCAACTGACCTTGAATATTCTTTAAGCCCCTAGTGATGGATCGATCTGGTACCTAAAGGTTGGTTTCAAATTTAGATTTATGGCTTATATTGGTTGACTTTCAATAGCTTTTGGGTGATTTTGAAATCTTAGGATACAATGATGTATATATATTATGATTGATATCGCGCAGGTAATAGGACTCTGAACCGCAACGTTAGCTTGGTAAGATAGGGGTATAGTTGACGTCGATTCATCATTTTTAACATCAATAATTCAAAACCAAACATGAAACTTTGTTTTCATTCCGATTCTTTATGCAATATGGATAGATTTACGAATTTAAAGACTAAGCGAAAAAATTTACGATTTATGACATTTCACGTGGTCAATTAATTAATTTATTGACCGAAATATGTGATTAAATTAGGCAGGATTGTAGAAAAAGAAATGGTTGAATCAAAATAATTCCTTCTTAATTTGCAATTTTGTTAGAGGGTACTATGAATGTTCTACCATGTTCCATTTACACACTAAAGGAGTGATACAAGATATAAGGTGTGCAGTTAAGCCAACATTTCTATTTGCAAATAAGGGGTTTCCAACTGCAAGCCCAAGTACTTATAACATCTCAGGTGGTAATTGCTAACTTACTAGGTTCAGTCGATATAGTCGTTCAGAATCATTGATCCTATTTCCCTATCGAGCAGCAGCACCTGTTAAAAACAAAGAGAAGAATTCTCAATTTATCCTAAGATCCGCTTTTGTCCGATCCATGTCATAGATCTGATAAAAGCCAGACTAACCAATCAAGTACCTCGTATTTTACTGTGGAGGCACTTTCAGCAATTTATTGCTTTATTGCTTATTGCTTTATTGTGTATTTTACCTACTTCATAGCTTAATCTGGCTTTTATGGAGGCACTTTCAACAATATATTTTCTGTAGTGTAATTCAAATATAATAAATATTAATATCGTACATATATTTCGCTTGCTCTTTTTTTCTTTGTACACTATATCATACATATCATCAATAAATATATTTATATAAATCATGTTCCGCAAGCATTGGAATACGATTCAAGGGCTTACCTAATTTTGAATTTAAATCTTAGATATTTAAAGCCTTATTTTGTTATTTATTTGGATTCAAAGTTACTCAAAGATGACATTCTATGGCTAAGCATACTAAACATGATACAACAACAACAATTACTAATTTATCTGCCAATATATTACTGAAAAGTCGAAAACTCAGTGATTCTACAAGGTAAACGCTCACCTGACCTGTTAGAAAAAAATAAATAGGAATAGAGATAGAATAAAAGTAACCCGAAAACTCAGTGATTCTGAATTTTCTGATCTGGACATTCAAATTTGCCAAATTTGTTTGTTTACTATAATTTAACAAAAAGCATGAAACGATATATCAAAACGATGCATGAAGTGTGGAGTTGTTAGTGCATTCCAAGTATGTCTGTCCAGTAGGAGTGAAGTGTGGAGTTGATATAATTTAAAGATTGAGAAGAGGTAGGGCCAAAGTAGTAAAAGAATGTAACTTTTAAGGTTTCTAAGATTACAAAAAGGTATTATCAAATAAAACTGCTAATGCCATGACGTAAATTGTTGAAAGCGCCTCCATAAAAGCCAAACTAAGCAATGAAGTACCTTGTATTTTATGTCTAACCTAACCTACATGATTTTTAATTGTCTTAATCATTATCTCACATCAGTTCAAATGAAATGATTCATTAAAGAGGAATCATGCCATATCGAGATTTGATCATTGATTGATACAATTTTTATTTTGGTTAATTGTTGAATAGGCTAGAATGAAATAACAATGGTTTTGGAGAGATAATCGGTGTGGAAGTAAACCAACATTTTTATTTGCAAATAGGAGGTTTACAAGTGTTGATTTACGACTAGAATTTCTTCGAATATGTTATAGAATTCATTTAAGACATGAGCGAAACTTAAAGTTGATAAGATTTAGGTGCGCTTTTACAACGGAGAATCATACGGTTTCTTTATGAGGAGTTAGTTGCACCTATGAATGATATAAATACTACTGCTGAATCATTGATCCTAGTTCCCTATCAAGTAGCACCACCAATAACGGTTGGCCATCCAAATTCCCTTTTGATTCCAAGTGCAACTGACCTTGAATTTTCGTTAAGCCCCTAGTGATGGATCGACCTGGTACCTAAAGGTTGGTTTCAAATTTAGATTTATGGCTTATATTGGTTGACCTTCAATAGCTCTTGGGTGATTTTGAAATCTTAGGATACAATGATGTATATATATTATGATTGATATCGCGAAGGTAAAGGGACTCTAAACCGCAATGTTAGCTTGGTAGGATAGGGGTATAGTTGACGTCGATTCATCATTTTTAACATCAATAATTCAAAACCAAACGTGAAACTTTGTTTTCATTCCGACTCTTTATGCAATATGGATAGATTTACGAATTTAAAGACTAAACGAAAAAATTTACGATGTATGACATTTCACGTGGTCAATTAATTAATGTATTGACCGAAATATATGATTAAATTAGGCAGGATTGTAGAAAAAGAAATGGTTGAATCAAAATAATTCCTTCTTAATTTGCAATTTTGTTAGATGGTACTATGAATGTTCTACCATGTTCCATTTACACACTAAAGGAGTGATACAAGATATAAGGTGTGCAGTTAAGCCAACATTTCTATTTGCAAATAAGGGGTTTCCAAGTGCAAGCCCAAGTACTTATAACATCTCAGGTGGTAGTTGCTAACTTACTAGGTTCAGTCAATATAGTCGTTCAGAATCATTGATCCTATTTCCCTATCGAGCAGCAGCACCTGTTAAAAACAAGGAGAAGAATTCTCAATTTATCCTAAGATCCGCTTTTGTCTGATCCATGTCATAGATCTGATAAAAGCCAGACTAACCAATCAAGTACCTCGTATTTTTCTGTGGAGGCACTTTCAGCAATTTATTGCTTTATTGCTTATTGCTTTATTGTGTATTTTACCTACTTGATAGCTTAATCTCGCTTTTATGGAGGCACTTTCAACACTATATTTTCTGTAGTGTAATTCAAATATAATAAATATTAATATCGTACATATATTTCGCTTGCTCTTTTTTTCTTTGTACACTATATCATACATATCATCAATAAATATATTTATATAAATCATGTTCCGCAAGCATTGGAATACGATTCATGGGCTTACCTAATTTTGAATTTAAATCTTAAATATTTAAAGCCTTATTTTGTTATTTATTTGGATTCAAAGTTACTCAAAGCTGACCTTTTATGGCTAAGCATACTAAACATGATACAACAACAACAATTACTAATTTATCTGCCAATATATTAGTGAAAACTCAAAAACTCAGTGATTCTTAAAGGTAAACGCTCACCTTACCTGTTAGAAAAAAATAAATAGGAATAGAGATAGAATAAAAGTAACCCGAAAACTCAGTGATTCTGAATTTTCTGATCTTGACATTCAAATTTGCCAAATTTGTTTGTTTACTATAATTTAACAAAAAGCATTAAACGATATATCAAAATGATGCATGAAGTGTGGAGTTGTTAGTGCATTCCAAGTATGTCTGTCCAATAGGAGTGATGTCTGGAGTTGATATAATTTGAAGATTGAGAAGAGGTAGGACCAAAGCAGTAAAAGAATGTAACTTTTCAAGTTTCTAGGATTACAAAAAGGTATTATCAAATAAAACTGTTAATGCCATGACATAAATTGTTGAAAGCGCCTCCACAAAAGCCAGACTAAGCAATGAAGTACCTTGTATTTTCTGCGTAACCTAACCTACATGATTTTTAATTGTCTTAATCATTATCTCACATCAGTTCAAATGAAATGATTCATTAAAGAGGAATCATGCCATATCGAGATTTGATCATTGATTGATACAATTTTTATTTTGGTTAATTGTTGAATAGGCTAGAATGAAATAACAATGGTTTTGGAGAGATAATCGGTGTGGAAGTAAACCAACATTTCTATTGGCAAATAGGAGCTTTACAAGTGTTGACAGACGGCTAGAATTTCTTCGAATATGTTGTAGAATTCATTTAAGACATGAGCGAAACTTAAAATTGATAAGATTTAGGTGCGCTTTTACAACGGAGAATCATACGGTTTCTTTATGAGTAGTTAGTTGCACCTATGAATGATATAAATACTACTGCTGAATCATTGATCCTAGTTCCCTATCAAGTAGCACCACCAATAACGCTTGGCCATCCAAATTCCCTTTTGATTCCAAGTGCAACTGACCTTGAATATTCTTTAAGACCCTAGTGACGGATACCTAAAGGTTGGTTTCAAATTTAGAGTTATGGCTTATATTGGTTGACCTTCAATAGCTCTTGGGTGATTTTGAAATCTTAGGATACAATGATGTATATATATTATGATTGATATCGCGAAGGTAAAGGGACTCTAAACCGCAACGTTAGCTTGGTAGGATAGGGGTATAGTTGACGTCGATTCATCATTTTGAACATCAATAATTCAAAACCAAACGTGAAACTATGTTTTCATTCCGATTCTTTATGCAATATGGATAGATTTACGAATTTAAAGACTAAACGAAAAAATTTACGATGTATGACATTTCACGTGGTCAATTAATTAATTTATTGACCGAAATATATGATTAAATTAGGTAGGATTGTAGAAAAAGAAATGGTTGAATCAAAATAATTCCTTCTTAATTTGAAATTTTGTTAGAGGGTACTATGAATGTTCTACCATGTTCCATTTACACACTAAAGGAGTGATACAAGATATAAGGTGTGCAGTTAAGTTAAGCCAACATTTCTATTTGCAAAGAAGGGGTTTCCAAGTGCAAGCCCAAGTACTTATAACATCTCAGGTGGTAGTTGCTAACTTACTAGGTTCAGTCGCTATAGTCGTTCAGAATCATTGATCCTATTTCCCTATCGATTAACAACACCTGTTAAAAACAAAGAGAAGAATTCTCAATTTATCCTAAGATCCGCTTTTGTCCGATCCATGTCATAGATCTGATAAAAGCCAGACTAACCAATCAAGTACCTCGTATTTTACTGTGGAGGCACTTTCAGCAATTTATTGCTTTATTGCTTATTGCTTTATTGTGTATTTTACCTACTTGATAGCTTAATCTCGCTTTTATGGAGGCACTTTGAACAATATATTTTCTGTAGTGTAATTCAAATATAATAAATATTAATATCGTACATATATTTCGCTTGCTCTTTTTTTCTTTGTACACTATATGATACATATCATCAATAAATATATTTATATAAATCATGTTCCGCAAGCATTGGAATACGATTCATGGGCTTACCTAATTTTGAATTTAAATCTTAGATATTTAAAGCCTTATTTTGTTATTTATTTGGATTCAAAGTTACTCAAAGATGACCTTCTATGGCTAAGCATACTAAACATGATACAACAACAACAATTACTAATTTATCTGCCAATATATTACTGAAAAGTCGAAAACTCAGTGATTCTACAAGGTAAACGCTCACCTGACCTGTTAGAAAAAAATAAATAGGAATAGAGATAGAATAAAAGTAACCCGAAAACACAGTGATTCTGAATTTTCTGATCTTGACATTCAAATTTGCCAAATGTGTTTGTTTACTATAATTTAACAAAAAGCATTAAACGATATATCAAAACGATGCATCAAGTGTGGAGTTGTTAGTGCATTCCAAGTATGTCTGTCCAGTAGGAGTGAAGTGTGGAGTTGATATAATTTAAAGATTGAGAAGAGGTAGGGCCAAAGTAGTAAAAGAATGTAACTTTTAAGGTTTCTAAGATTACAAAAAGGTATTATCAAATAAAACTGCTAATGCCATGACGTAAATTGTTGAAAGCGCCTCCATAAAAGCCAAACTAAGCAATGAAGTACCTTGTATTTTATGTCTAACCTAACCTACATGATTTTTAATTGTCTTAATCATTATCTCACATCAGTTCAAATGAAATGATTCATTAAAGAGGAATCATGCCATATCGAGATTTGATCATTGATTGATACAATTTTTATTTTGGTTAATTGTTGAATAGGCTAGAATGAAATAACAATGGTTTTGGAGAGATAATCGGTGTGGAAGTAAACCAACATTTTTATTTGCAAATAGGAGGTTTACAAGTGTTGATTTACGACTAGAATTTCTTCGAATATGTTATAGAATTCATTTAAGACATGAGCGAAACTTAAAGTTGATAAGATTTAGGTGCGCTTTTACAACGGAGAATCATACGGTTTCTTTATGAGGAGTTAGTTGCACCTATGAATGATATAAATACTACTGCTGAATCATTGATCCTAGTTCCCTATCAAGTAGCACCACCAATAACGGTTGGCCATCCAAATTCCCTTTTGATTCCAAGTGCAACTGACCTTGAATTTTCGTTAAGCCCCTAGTGATGGATCGACCTGGTACCTAAAGGTTGGTTTCAAATTTAGATTTATGGCTTATATTGGTTGACCTTCAATAGCTCTTGGGTGATTTTGAAATCTTAGGATACAATGATGTATATATATTGTGATTGATATCGCGAAGGTAAGGGGACTCTAAACCGCAACGTTAGCTTGGTAGGATAGGGGTATAGTTGACGTCGATTCATCATTTTTAACATCAATAATTCAAAACCAAACGTGAAACTTTGTTTTATTCCGATTCTTTATGCAATATGGATAGATTTACGAATTTAAAGACTAAACGAAAAAATTTACGATGTATGACATTTCACGTGGTCAATTAATTAATTTATTGACCGAAATATATGATTAAATTAGGCAGGATTGTAGAAAAAGAAATGGTTGAATCAAAATAATTCCTTCTTAATTTGCAATTTTGTTAGAGGGTACTATGAATGTTCTACCATGTTCCATTTACACACTAAAGGAGTGATACAAGATATAAGGTGTGCAGTTAAGCCAACATTTCTATTTGCAAATAAGGGGTTTCCAAGTGCAAGCCCAAGTACTTATAACATCTCAGGTGGTAGTTGCTAACTTACTAGGTTCAATCGATATTGTCGTTCAGAATCATTGATCCTATTTCCCTATCGAGCAGCAACACCTGTTAAAAACAAAGAGAAGAATTGTCAATTTATCCTAAGATCCGCTTTTGTCCGATCCATGTCATAGATCTGATAAAAGTCAGACTAACCAATCAAGTACCTCGTATTTTACTGTGGAGGCACTTTCAGCAATTTATTGCTTTATTGCTTATTGCTTTATTGTGTATTTTACCTACTTGATAGCTTAATCTGGCTTTTATGGAGGCACTTTCAACAATATATTTTCTGTAATGTAATTCAAATATAATAAATATTAATATCGTACATATATTTCGCTTGCTCTTTTTTTCTTTGTACACTATATCATACATATCATCAATAAATATATTTATATAAATCATGTTCCGCAAGCATTGGAATACGATTCATGGGCTTACCTAATTTTGAATTTATATCTTAGATATTTAAAGCCTTATTTTGTTATTTATTTGGATTCAAAGTTACTCAAAGATGACCGTCTATGGCTAAGCATACTAAACATGATACAACAACAACAATTACTAATTTATCTGCCAATATATTACTGAAAAGTCGAAAACTCAGTGATTCTACAAGGTAAACGCTCACCTGACCTGTTAGAAAAAAATAAATAGGAATAGAGATAGAATAAAAGTAACCCGAAAACTCAGTGATTCTGAATTTTCTGATCTTGACATTCAAATTTGCCAAATTTGTTTGTTTACTATAATTTAACAAAAAGCATTAAACGATATATCAAAACGATGCATCAAGTGTGGAGTTGTTAGTGCATTCCAAGTATGTCTGTCCAGTAGGAGTGAAGTGTGGAGTTGATATAATTTAAAGATTGAGAAGAGGTAGTGCCAAAGCAGTAAAAGAATGTAACTTTTCAAGTTTCTAGGATTACAAAAAGGTATTATCAAATAAAACTACTAATGCCATGACGTAAATTGTTGAAAGCGCCTCCATAAAAGCCAAACTAAGCAATGAAGTACCTTGTATTTTATGCCTAACCTAACCTACATGATTTTTAATTGTCTTAATCATTATCTCAAATCAGTTCAAATGAAATGATTCATTAAAGAGGAATCATGCCATAAAATAGCAATTTTCCATGCATTCCCTGCAAAACAGAGTTAGTACCAAGAGGTTCTGATAAGTAAGGAAGGAAACAATAAAAGTATCATGTTGAACATGATGATCTGCTCCTACCTAGGCTAGAATGCAATGCAGCATCAATACAGATATTAGAATGATATATTAGACTTAGGATACTACTCATGAAGCATTTAATTAGGTATATACTTGTGATCATCGCAAAAAATTTTCTCTCTTGTGGTTTCTCTCTCTTCCTTCTCTTTTCCTTTTCTAACCTCTATTTTCCTCCTTTTTGAAGGGAGAAGAATAAAAGAAAGAAAAGAGAAAGAGAAGAGAAAAGAAAGAAAGAAAGAGGGAAGAGGAACTATTTTGCGTAGTCTCACTTGACCTTTATTTGAAAACATTTAGAAAATTACTCACCTCCGTTTTGAAAAATTCGCGGGAAAAATGGAGAGACGGGATTCGCTCGTCGGTACGAGGTTCGACCGTTCCTGGCGCCTTTACCAGGGGTAATCGAACCAAGGATCAAATCTATGCCTTTTTGTTTTGCCTAAATATAATGTAAGAATTTATTCTAACCCTAAATGCACAAAGAATCATGCTTGTGCAATGCGAGGATGTATGCTCTTTAGAAAAATTGATTTAGAAATTTCCAAGTATTCTGAGATGAACTTGGTAAGGGAGTGAAGAAAATGTTTTGAATCTGACTTAGAACTTGAGATAGATCAGAGAAGTTCTAAGTCTTTGAAGTAAATCAGAGTTTAGAAGAATAAATCTTGATTTTGAGAAAAGAATGATTTGAAGCTTTGAAATAAAAGGAAATGAAGTTTCAAAGTCAGAAATGGACTTTGAATTTAATCATGGATTTATGAAAAGAAGGTGAAAATTTGAAGTGATATTGAATTCGAATCTTATAATGGATTTGAGAAAATCAAGTGGTATTATGATTGATATCGCGAAGGTAAAGGGACTCTAAACCGCAACGTTAGCTTGGTAGGATAGGGGTATAGTTGACGTCGATTCATCATTTTGAACATCAATAATTCAAAACCAAACGTGAAACTTTGTTTTCATTCTGATTCTTTATGCAATATGGATAGATTTACGAATTTAAAGACTAAACGAAAAAATTTACGATGTATGACATTTCACGTGGTCAATTAATTAATTTATTGACCAAAATATATGATTAAATTAGGCAGGATTGTAGAAAAAGAAATGGTTGAATCAAAATAATTCCTTCTTAATTTGTAATTTTGTTAGAGGGTACTATGAATGTTATACCATGTTCCATTTACACACTAAAGGAGTGATACAAGATATAAGGTGTGCAGTTAAGCCAACATTTCTATATGCAAATAAGGGGTTTCCAAGTGCAAGCCCAAGTACTTATAACATCTCAGGTGGTAGTTGCTAACTTACTAGGTTCAATCGATATAGTCGTTCAGAATCATTGATCCTATTTCCCTATCGAGCAGCAGCACCTGTTAAAAACAAAGAGAAGAATTCTCAATTTATCCTAAGATCCGCTTTTGTTCGATCCATGTCATAGATCTGATAAAAGCCAGACTAACCAATCAAGTACCTCGTATTTTACTGTGGAGGCACTTTCAGCAATTTTTTGCTTTATTGCTTATTGCTTTATTGTGTATTTTACCTACTTGATAGCCTAATCTGGCTTTTATGGAGGCACTTTCAACAATATATTTTTGTAGTGTAATTCAAATATAATAAATATTAATATCGTACATATATTTCGCTTGCTCTTTTCTTCTTTGTACACTATATCATACATATCATCAATAAATATATTTATATAAATCATGTTCCGCAAGCATTGGAATACGATTCATGGGCTTACCTAATTTTGAATTTAAATCTTAGATATTTAAAGCCTTATTTTGTTATTTATTTGGATTCAAAGTTACTCAAAGATGACCTTCTATGGCTAAGCATACTAAACATGATACAACAACAACAATTACTAATTTATCTGCCAATATATTACTGAAAAGTCGAAAACTCAGTGATTCTACAAGGTAAACGCTCACCTGACCTGTTAGAAAAAAATAAATAGGAATAGAGATAGAATAAAAGTAACCCGAAAACTCAGTGATTCTGAATTTTCTGATCTTGACATTCAAATTTGCCAAATGTGTTTGTTTACTATAATTTAACAAAAAGCATTAAACGATATATCAAAACGATGCATCAAGTGTGGAGTTGTTAGTGCATTCCAAGTATGTCTGTCCAGTAGGAGTGAAGTGTGGAGTTGCTATAATTTAAAGATTGAGAAGAGGTAGTGCCAAAGCAGTAAAAGAATGTAACTTTTCGAGTTTCTAGGAATATAAAAAGGTATTATCAAATAAATCTGCTAATGCCATGACGTAAATTGTTGAAAGCGCCTCCATAAAAGCCAAACTAAGCAATGAAGTACCTTGTATTTTATGCCTAACCTAACCTACATGATTTTTAATTGTCTTAATCATTATCTCACATCAGTTCAAATGAAATGATTCATTAAAGAGGAATCATGCCATATCGAGATTTGATCATTGATTGATACAATTTTTATTTTGGTTAATTGTTGAATAGGCTAGAATTAAATAACAATGGTTTTGGAGAGATAATCGGTGTGGAAGTAAACCAACATTTCTATTGGCAAATAGGAGGTTTACAAGTGTTGACAGACGACTAGAATTTCTTCGAATATGTTGTAGAATTCATTTAAGACATGAGCGAAACTTAAAATTGATAAGATTTAGGTGCGCTTTTACAATAGAGAATCATACGATTTCTTTATGAGGAGTTAGTTGCACCTATGAATGATATAAATACTACTGCTGAATCATTGATCCTAGTTCCCTATCAAGTAGCACCACCAATAACGCTTGGCCATCCAAATTCCCTTTTGATTCCAAGTGCAACTGACCTTGAATATTCTTTAAGCCCCTAGTGATGGATCGACCTGGTACCTAAAGGTTGGTTTCAAATTTAGATTTATGGCTTATATCGGTTGACCTTCAATAGCTCTTGGGTGATTTTGAAATCTTAGGATACAATGATGTATATATATTATGATTGATATCGCGAAGGTAAAGGGACTCTAAACCGCAACGTTAGCTTGGTAGGATAGGGGTATAGTTGACGTCGATTCATCATTTTGAACATCAATAATTCAAAACCAAACGTGAAACTTTGTTTTCATTCCGATTCTTTATGCAATATGGATAGATTTACGAATTTAAAGACAAAACGAAAAAATTTACGATGTATGACATTTCACGTGGTCAATTAATTAATTTATTGACAGAAATATATGATTAAATTAGGTAGGATTCTAGAAAAAGAAATGGTTGAATCAAAATAATTCCTTCTTAATTTGCAATTTTGTTAGAGGGTACTATGAGTGTTCTACCATGTTCCATTTACACACTAAAGGAGTGATACAAGATATAAGGTGTGCAGTTAAGCCAAGATTTCTATTTGCAAATAAGGGGTTTCCAAGTGCAAGCCCAAGTACTTATAACATCTCAGGTGGTAGTTGCTAACTTACTAGGTTCAGTCGATATAGTCGTTCAGAATCATTGATCCTATTTCCCTATCGAGCAACAGCACCTGTTAAAAACAAAGAGAAGAATTCTCAATTTATCCTAAGATCCGCTTTTGAACAATCCATGTCATAGATCTGATAAAAGCCAGACTCACCAATCAAGTACCTCGTATTTTACTGTGGAGGCACTTTCAGCAATTTATTGCTTTATTGCTTTATTGTGTATTTTACCTACTTGATAGCTTAATCTGGCTTTTATGGAGGCACTTTCAACAATACATTTTCTGTAGTGTAATTCAAATATAATAAATATTAACATCGTACATATATTTCGCTTGCTCTTTTTTTCTTTGTACACTATATCATACATATCATCAATAAATATATTTATATAAATCATGTTCCGCAAGCATTGGAATACGATTCATGGGCTTACCTAATTTTGAATTTAAATCTTAGATATTTAAAGCCTTTTTTGTTATTTATTTGGATTCAAAGTTACTCAAAGATGACCTTCTATGGCTAAGCATACTAAACATGATACAACAACAACAATTACTAATGTATCTGCCAATATATTACTGAAAAGTCGAAAACTCAGTGATTCTACAAGGTAAACGCTCACCTGACCTGTTAGAAAAAAATAAATAGGAATAGAGATAGAATAAAAGTAACCCGAAAACTCATTGATTCTGAATTTTCTGATCTTGACATTCAAATTTGCCAAATTTGTTTGTTTACTATAATTTAACAAAAAGCATTAAACGATATATCAAAACGATGCATGAAGTGTGGAGTTGTTAGTGCATTCCAAGTATGTCTGTCCAGTTGGAGTGAAGTGTGGAGTTGATATAATTTAAAGATTGAGAAGAGGTAGGGCCAAAGCAGTAAAAGAATGTAAATTTTCAAGTTTCTAGGATTACAAAAAGGTATTATCAAATAAAACTGCTAATGCCATGACGTAAATTGTTGAAAGCGCCTCCATAAAAGCCAAACTAAGCAATGAAGTACCTTGTATTTTATGCCTAACCTAACCTACATGATTTTTAATTGTCTTAATCATTATCTCACATCAGTTCAAATGAAATGATTCATTAAAGAGGAATCATGCCATATCGAGATTTTATCATTGATTGATACAATTTTTATTTTGGTTAATTGTTGAATAGGCTAGAATGAAATAACAATGGTTTTGGAGAGATAATCGGTGTGGAAGTAAACCAACATTTCTATTGGAAAATAGGAGGTTTACAAGTGTTGACAGACGACTAGAATTTCTTCGAATATGTTGTAGAATTCATTTAAGACATGAGCGAAACTTAAAATTGATAAGATTTAGGTGCGCTTTTACAACGGAGAATCATACGGTTTCTTTATGAGGAGTTAGTTGCACCTATGAATGATATAAATACTACTGCTGAATCATTGATCCTAGTTCCCTATCAAGTAGCACCACCAATAACGCTTGGCCATCCAAATTCCCTTTTGATTCCAAGTGCAACTGACCTTGAATATTCTTTAAGCCCCTAGTGATGGATCGACCTGGTACCTAAAGGTTGGTTTCAAATTTAGATTTATGGCTTATATTGGTTGACCTTCAATAGCTCTTGGGTGATTTTGAAATCTTAGGATACAATGATGTATATATATTATGATTGATATCGCGAAGGTAAAGGGACTCTAAACTGCAACGTTAGCTTGGTAGGATAGGGGTATAGTTGACGTCGATTCATCATTTTTAACATCAATAACTCAAAACCAAACGTGAAACTTTGTTTTCATTCCGGTTCTTTATGCAATATGGATAGATTTACGAATTTAAGGACAAAACGAAAAAATTTATGATGTATGACATTTCACGTGGTCAATTAATTAATTTATTGACCGAAATATATGATTAAATTAGGCAGGATTGTAGAAAAAGAAATGGTTGAATCAAATTAATTCCTTCTTAATTTGCAATTTTGTTAGAGGGTACTATGAATGTTCTACCATGTTCCATTTACACACTAAAGGAGTGATATAAGATATAAGGTGTGCAGTTAAGCCAACATTTCTATTTGAAAATAAGGGGTGTCCAAGTGCTAGCCCAAGTACTTATAACATCTCAGGTGGTAGTTGCTAACTTACTAGGTTGTGTCGATATAGTTGTTCAGAATCATTGATCCTATTTCCCTATCGAGCAGCAGCACCTGTTAAAAACAAAGAGAAGAATTCTCAATTTATCCTAAGATCCGCTTTTGTCCGATCCATGTCATAGATCTGATAAAAGCCAGACTAACCAATCAAGTACCTCGTATTTTACTGTGGAGGCACTTTCAGCAATTTTTTGCTTTATTGCTTATTGCTTTATTGTGTATTTTACCTACTTGATAGCTTAATCTGGCTTTTATGGAGGCACTTTCAACAATATATTTCTGTAGTGTAATTCAAATATAATAAATATTAATATCGTACATATATTTCGCTTGCTCTTTTTTTCTTTGTACACTATATCATACATATCATGAATAAATATATTTATATAAATCATGTTCCGCAAGCATTGGAATACGATTCATGGGCTTACCTAATTTTGAATTTAAATCTTAGATATTTAAAGCCTTTTTTGTTATTTATTTGGATTCAAAGTTACTCAAAGATGACCTTCTATGGCTAAGCATACTAAACATGATACAACAACAACAATTACTAATGTATCTGCCAATATATTACTGAAAAGTCAAAAACTCAGTGATTCTACAAGGTAAACGCTCACCTGACCTGTTAGAAAAAAATAAATAGGAATAGAGATAGAATAAAAGTAACCCAAAAACTCAGTGATTCTGAAATTTCTGATCTTGACATTCAAATTTGCCAAATTTGTTTGTTTACTATAATTTAACAAAAAGCATTAAACGATATATCAAAATGATGCATCAAGTGTGGAGTTGTTAGTGCATTCCAAGTATGTCTGTCTAGTAGGAGTGAAGTGTGGAGTTGATATAATTTAAAGATTGAGAAGAGGTAGGGCCAAAGCAGTAAAAGAATGTAACTTTTCAAGTTTCTAGGATTACAAAAAGGTATTATCAAATAAAACTGCTAATGCCATGACGTAAATTGTTGAAAGAGCCTCAATAAAAGCCAAACTAAGCAATGAAGTACCTTGTATTTTATGCCTAACTTAACCTACATGATTTTTAATTGTCTTAATCATTATCTCACATCAGTTCAAATGAAATGATTCATTACAGAGGAATCATGCCATATCGAGATTTGATCATTGATTTATACAAATTTTTTTTTGGTTAATTGTTGAATAGGCTAGAATGAAATAACAATGGTTTTGGAGAGAGAATCGGTGTGGAAGTAAACCAAAATTTCTATTGGCAAATAGGAGGTTTACAAGTGTTGACAGACGGCTAGAATTTCTTCGAATATGTTGTAGAATTCATTTAAGACATGAGCGAAACTTAAAAATGATAAGATTTAGGTACCCTTGTACAACGGAGAATCACACGGTTTCTTTATGAGGAGTTAGTTGCACTTATGAATGATAAAAATACTACTGCTGAATCATTGATCCTAGTTCCCTATCAAGTAGCACCACCAATTACGCTTGGCCATCCAAATTCCCTTTTGATTCCAAGTGCAACTGACCTTGAATATTCTTTAAGCCCCTTGTGATGGATTGACCTGGTACCTAAAGGTTGGTTTCAAATTTAGATTTATGGCTTATATCGGTTGACCTTCAATAGCTCTTGGGTGATTTTGAAATCTTAGGATACAATGATGTATATATATTATGATTGATATCGCGAAGGTAAAGGGACTCTAAACCGCAACGTTAGTTTAGTAGGATAGGGGTATAGTTGACGTCGATTCATCATTTTTAACATCAATAATTCAAAACCAAACGTGAAACTTTGTTTTCATTCCGATTCTTTATGCAATATGGATAGATTTACGAATTTAAAGACTAAACCAAAAAATGTACGATGTAGGACATTTCACGTGGTCAATTAATTAATGTATTGACCGAAATATATGATTAAATTAGGCAGGATTGTAGAAAAAGAAATGGTTGAATCAAAATAATTCCTTCTTAATTTGCAATTTTGTTAGAGGGTACTATGAATGTTCTACCATGTTCCATTTACACACAAAAGGAGTGATACAAGATATAAGGTGTGCAGTTAAGCCAACATTTCTATTTGAAAATAAGGGGTTTCCAAGTGCAAGCCCAAGTACTTATAACATCTCAGGTGGTAGTTGCTAACTTACTAGGTTCAGTCGATATAGTCGTTCAGAATCATTGATCCTATTTCCCTATCGAGCAGCAGCACCTGTTAAAAACAAAGAGAAGAATTCTCAATTTATCCTAAGATCCGCTTTTGTCCGATCCATGTCATAGATCTGATAAAAGCCAGACTCACCAATCAAGTACCTCGTATTTTACTGTGGAGGCACTTTCAGCAATTTATTGCTTTATTGCTTATTGCTTTATTGTGTATTTTACCTACTTGATAGCTTAATCTTGCTTTTGTGGAGGCAGTTTCAACAATATATTTCTGTAGTGTAATTCAAATATAATAAATATTAATATCGTACATATATTTCGCTTGCTCTTTTTTTCTTTGTACACTATATCATACATATCATCACTAAATATATTTATATAAATCATGTTCCGCAAGCATTGGAATACGATTCATGGGCTTACCTAATTTTGAATTTAAATCTTAGATATTTAAAGCCTTATTTTGTTATTTATTTGGATTCAAAGTTACTCAAAGATGACCTTCTATGGCTAAGCATACTAAACATGATACAACAACAACGATTACTAATTTATCTGCCAAAATATTACTGAAAAGTCGAAAACTCAGTGATTCTACATGGTAAACGCTCACCTGACCAGTTAGAAAAAAATAAATAGGAATAGAGATAGAATAAAAGTAACCCGAAAACTCAGTGATTCTGAATTTTCTGATCTTGACATTCAAATTTGCCAAATTTGTTTGTTTACTATAATTTAACAAAAAGCATTAAACGATATATCAAAACGATGCATGAAGTGTGGAGTTGTTAGTGCATGTCCAAGTATGTCTGTCCAGTAGGAGTGAAGTGTGGAGTTGATATAATTTAAAGATTGAGAAGAGGTAGGGCCAAAGCAGTAAAAGAATGTAACTTTTCAAGTTTCTAGGATTACAAAAAGGTATTATCAAATAAAACTGCTAATGCCATGACGTAAATTGTTGAAAGAGCCTCCATAAAAGCCAAACTAAGCAATGAAGTACCTTGTATTTTATGCCTAACTTAACCTACATGATTTTTAATTGTCTTAATCATTATCTCACATCAGTTCAAATGAAATGATTCATTACAGAGGAATCATGCCATATCGAGATTTGATCATTGATTTATACAAATTTTTTTTTGGTTAATTGTTGAATAGGCTAGAATGAAATAACAATGGTTTTGGAGAGAGAATCGGTGTGGAAGTAAACCAAAATTTCTATTGGCAAATAGGAGGTTTACAAGTGTTGACAGACGGCTAGAATTTCTTCGAATATGTTGTAGAATTCATTTAAGACATGAGCGAAACTTAAAAATGATAAGATTTAGGTACCCCTGTACAACGGAGAATCACACGGTTTCTTTATGAGGAGTTAGTTGCACTTATGAATGATAAAAATACTACTGCTGAATCATTGATCCTAGTTCCCTATCAAGTAGCACCACCAATTACGCTTGGCCATCCAAATTCCCTTTTGATTCCAAGTGCAACTGACCTTGAATATTCTTTAAGCCCCTTGTGATGGATTGACCTGGTACCTAAAGGTTGGTTTCAAATTTAGATTTATGGCTTATATCGGTTGACCTTCAATAGCTCTTGGGTGATTTTGAAATCTTAGGATACAATGATGTATATATATTATGATTGATATCGCGAAGGTAAAGGGACTCTAAACCGCAACGTTAGCTTGGTAGGATAGGGGTATAGTTGACGTCGATTCATCATTTTTAACATCAATAATTCAAAACCAAACGTGAAACTTTGTTTTCATTCCGATTCTTTATGCAATATGGATAGATTTACGAATTTAAAGGCTAAACAAAAAAATTTACGATGTATGACATTTCACCTGGTCAATTAATTAATTTATTGACCGAAATATATGATTAAATTAGGTAGGATTGTAGAAAAAGAAATGGTTGAATCAAAATAATTCCTTCTTAATTTGCAATTTTGTTAGAGGGTACTATGAATGTTCTACCATGTTCCATTTACACACTAAAGGAGTGATACAAGATATAAGGTGTGCAGTTAAGCCAACATTTCTATTTGCAAATAAGGGGTTTCCAAGTGCAAGCCCAAGTACTTATAACATCTCAGGTGGTAGTTGCTAACTTACTAGGTTCAATCGATATAGTCGTTCAGAATCATTGATCCTATTTCCCTATCGAGCAGCAACACCTGTTAAAAACAAAGACAAGAATTCTCAATTTATCCTAAGATCCGCTTTTGTCCGATCCATGTCATAGATCTGATAAAAGCTAGACTCACCAATCAAGTACCTCGTATTTTACTGTGGAGGCACTTTCAGCAATTTATTGCTTTATTGCTTATTGCTTTATTGTGTATTTTACCTACTTGATAGCTTAATCTGGCTTTTATGGAGGCACTTTCAACAATATATTTCTGTAGTGTAATTCAAATATAATAAATATTAATATCGTACATATATTTCGCTTGCTCTTTTTTTCTTTGTACACTATATCATACATATCATCAATAAATATATTTATATAAATCATGTTCCGCAAGCATTGGAATACGATTCATGGGCTTACCTAATTTTGAATTTAAATCTTAGATATTTAAAGCCTTATTTAGTTATTTATTTCGATTCAAAGTTACTCAAAGATGACCTTCTATGGCTAAGCATACTAAACATGATTCAACAACAACGATTACTAATTTATCTGCCAAAATATTAATGAAAAGTCGAAAACTCAGTGATTCTACGAGGTAAACGCTCACCTGACCAGTTAGAAAAAAATAAATGGGAATAGAGATAGAATAAAAGTAACCCGAAAACTCAGTGATTCTGAATTTTCTGATCTTGACATTGAAATTTGCCAAATTTGTTTGGTTACTATAATTTAACAAAAATCATTAAACGATATATCAAAACGATGCATGAAGTGTGGAGTTGTTAGTGCATTCCAAGTATGTCTGTCCAGTAGGAGTGAAGTGTGGAGTTGATATAATTTAAAGATTGAGAAGAGGTAGGGCCAAAGCAGTAAAAGAATGTAACTTTTCAAGTTTCTCGGATTACAAAAAGGTATTATCAAATAAAACTGCTAATGCCATGATGTAAATTGTTGAAAGCGCCTCCATAAAAGCCAAACTAAGCAATGAAGTACCTTGTATTTTATGCCTAACCTAACCTACATGATTTTTAATTGTCTTAATCATTACCTCACATCAGTTCAAATGAAATGATTCAGTAAAGAGGAATCATGCCATATCGAGATTTGATCATTGATTGATACAATTTTTATTTTGGTTAATTGTTGAATAGGCTAGAATGAAATAACAATGGTTTTGGAGAGATAATCGGTGTGGAAGTAAACCAACATTTTTATTGGCAAATAGGAGGTTTACAAGTGTTGACAGACGGCTAGAATTTCTTCGAATATGTTGTAGAATTCATTTAAGACATGAGCGAAACTTAAAATTGATAAGATTTAGGTGCGCTTTTACAACGGAGAATCATACGGTTTCTTTATGAGGAGTTAGTTGCACCTATGAATGATATAAATACTACTGCTGAATCATTGATCCTAGTTCCCTATCAGGTAGCACCACCAATAACGCTTGGCCATCCAAATTCCCTTTTGATTCCAAGTGCAACTGACCTTGAATATTCTTTAAGCCCTAGTGATGGATCGACCTGGTACCTAAAGGTTGGTTTCAAATTTAGATTTATGGCTTATATCGGTTGACCTTCAATAGCTCTTGGGTGATTTTGAAATCTTAAGATACAATGATGTATATATATTATGATTGATATCGCGAAGGTAAAGGGACTCTAAACCGCAACGTTAGTTTAGTAGGATAGGGGTATAGTTGACGTCGATTCATCATTTTTAACATCAATAATTCAAAACCAAACGTGAAACTTTGTTTTCATTCCGATTCTTTATGCAATATGGATAGATTTACGAATTTAAAGACTAAACGAAAAAATGTACGATGTAGGACATTTCACGTGGTCAATTAATTAATGTATTGACCGAAATATATGATTAAATTAGGCAGGATTGTAGAAAAAGAAATGGTTGAATCAAAATAATTCCTTCTTAATTTGCAATTTTGTTAGAGGGTACTATGAATGTTCTACCATGTTCCATTTACACACAAAAGGAGTGATACAAGATATAAGGTGTGCAGTTAAGCCAACATTTCTATTTGAAAATAAGGGGTTTCCAAGTGCAAGCCCAAGTACTTATAACATCTCAGGTGGTAGTTGCTAACTTACTAGGTTCAGTCGATATAGTCGTTCAGAATCATTGATCCTATTTCCCTATCGAGCAGCAGCACCTGTTAAAAACAAAGAGAAGAATTCTCAATTTATCCTAAGATCCGCTTTTGTCCGATCCATGTCATAGATCTGATAAAAGCCAGACTCACCAATCAAGTACCTCGTATTTTACTGTGGAGGCACTTTCAGCAATTTATTGCTTTATTGCTTTATTGTGTATTTTACCTACTTGATAGCTTAATCTTGCTTTTGTGGAGGCAGTTTCAACAATATATTTCTGTAGTGTAATTCAAATATAATAAATATTAATATCGTACATATATTTCGCTTGCTCTTTTTTTCTTTGTACACTATATCATACATATCATCACTAAATATATTTATATAAATCATGTTCCGCAAGCATTGGAATACGATTCATGGGCTTACCTAATTTTGAATTTAAATCTTAGATATTTAAAGCCTTATTTTGTTATTTATTTGGATTCAAAGTTACTCAAAGATGACCTTCTATGGCTAAGCATACTAAACATGATACAACAACAACGATTACTAATTTATCTGCCAAAATATTACTGAAAAGTCGAAAACTCAGTGATTCTACATGGTAAACGCTCACCTGACCAGTTAGAAAAAAATAAATAGGAATAGAGATAGAATAAAAGTAACCCGAAAACTCAGTGATTCTGAATTTTCTGATCTTGACATTCAAATTTGCCAAATTTGTTTGTTTACTATAATTTAACAAAAAGCATTAAACGATATATCAAAACGATGCATGAAGTGTGGAGTTGTTAGTGCATGTCCAAGTATGTCTGTCCAGTAGGAGTGAAGTGTGGAGTTGATATAATTTAAAGATTGAGAAGAGGTAGGGCCAAAGCAGTAAAAGAATGTAACTTTTCAAGTTTCTAGGATTACAAAAAGGTATTATCAAATAAAACTGCTAATGCCATGACGTAAATTGTTGAAAGAGCCTCCATAAAAGCCAAACTAAGCAATGAAGTACCTTGTATTTTATGCCTAACCTAACCTACATGATTTTTAATTGTCTTAATCATTATCTCACATCAGTTCAAATGAAATGATTCATTGAAGAGGAATCATGCCATATCGAGATTTGATCATTGATTGATACAATTTTTATTTTGGTTAATTATTGAATAGGCTAGAATGAAATAACAATGGTTTTGGAGAGATAATCGGTGTGGAAGTAAACCAACATTTCTATTGGCAAATAGGAGGTTTACAAGTGTTGACAGACGGCTAGAATTTCTTCGAATATGTTGTAGAATTCATTTAACACATGAGCGAAACTTAAAATTGATAAGATTTAGGTGCGCTTTTACAACGGAGAATCATACGGTTTCTTTATGAGGAGTTAGTTGCACCGATGAATGATATGAATACTACTGCTGAATCATTGATCGAAGTTCCCTATCAAGTAGCACCACCAATAACGCTTGGCCATCCAAATTCCCTTTTGATTCCAAGTGCAACTGACCTTGAATATTCTTTAAGCTCCTAGTGATGGATCGACCTAGTACCTAAAGGTTGGTTTCAAATATAGATTTATGGCTTATATTGGTTGACCTTCAATAGCTCTTGGGTGATTTTGAAATCTTAGGATACAATGATGTATATATATTATGATTGATATCGCGAAGGTAAAGGGACTCTAAACCGCAACGTTAGCTTGGTAGGATAGGGGTATAGTTGACGTCGATTCATCATTTTTAACATCAATAATTCAAAACCAAACGTGAAACTTTGTTTTCATTCTGATTCTTTATGCAATATGGATAGATTTACGAATTTAAAGACTAAACGAAAAAATTTACGATGTATAACATTTCACGTGGTCAATTAATTAATATATTGACCGAAATATATGATTAAATTAGGCAGGATTGTAGAAAAAGAAATGGTTGAATCAAAATAATTCCTTCTTAATTTGCAATTTTGTTAGAGGGTACTATGAATGTTCTACCATGTTCCATTTACACACTAAAGGAGAGATACAAGATATAAGGTGTGCAGTTAAGCCAACATTTCTATTTGCAAATAAGGGGTTTCCAAGTGCAAGCCCAAGTACTTATAACATCTCTGGTGGTAGTTGCTAACTTACTAGGTTCAGTCGATATAGTCGTTCAGAATCATTGATCCTATTTCCCTATCCAGCAGCAGCACCTGTTAAAAACAAAGAGAAGAATTCTCAATTTATCCTAAGATCCGCTTTTGTCTGATCCATGTCATAGATCTGATAAAAGCCAGACTAACCAATCAAGTACCTCGTATTTTACTGTGGAGGCACTTTCAGCAATTTTTTGCTTTATTGTGTATTTTACCTACTTGATAGCTTAATCTGGCTTTTATGGAGGCACTTTCAACAATATATTTTTGTAGTGTAATTCAAATATAATAAATATTAATATCGTACATATATTTTGCTTGCTCTTTTTTTCTTTGTACACTATATCATACATATCATCAATAAATATATTTATATAAATCATGTTCCGCAAGCATTGGAATACGATTCATGGGCTTACCTAATTTTGAATTCAAATCTTAGATATTTAAAGCCTTATTTTGTTATTTATTTGGATTCAAAGTTACTCAAAGATGACCTTCTATGGCTAAGCATACTAAACATGATACAACAACAACGATTACTAATTTATCTGCCAATATATTTCTGAAAAGTCGAAAACTCAGTGATTCTACAAGGTAAACGCTCACCTGACCTGTTAGAAAAAAATAAATAGGAATAGAGATAGATTAAAAGTAACCCGAAAACTCAGTGATTCTGAATTTTCTGATCTTGACATTCAAATTTGCCAAATTTGTTTGTTTACTATAATTTAACAAAAAGCATTAAACGATATATCAAAATGATGCATGAAGTGTGGAGTTGTTAGTGCATTCCAAGTATGTCTGTCCAGTAGGAGTGAAGTGTGGAGTTGATATAATTTAAAGATTGAGAAGAGGTAGGGCCAAAGCAGTAATCTAGGATTACAAAAAGCTATTATCAAATAAAACTGCTAATGCCATGACGTAAATTGTTGAAAGCGCCTCCATAAAAGCCAAACTAAGCAATGAAGTACCTTGTATTTTATGCCTAACCTAACCTACATGATTTTTAATTGTCTTAATCATTATCTCACATCCGTTCAAATTAAATGATTCATTAAAGAGGAATCATGCCATATCGAGATTTGATCATTGATTGATACAATTTTTATTTTGGTTAATTGTGGAATAGGCTAGAATGAAAAAACAATGGTTTTGGAGAGATAATCGGTGTGGAAGTAAACCAACATTTCTATTGGCAAATAGGTGGTTTACAAGTATTGACAGACGGCTAGAATTTCTTCGAATATGTTGTAGAATTCATTCAAGACATGAGCGAAACTTAAAATTGATAAGATTTAGGTGCGCTTTTACAACGAAGAATCATACGGTTTCTTTATGAGGAGTTAGTTGCACCTTCTGAATGATATAAATACTACTGTTGAATCATTGATCGTAGTTCCCTATCAAGTAGCACCACCAATAACGCTTGGCCATCCAAATTCCCTTTTGATTCCAAGTGCAACTGACCTTGAATATTCTTTAAGCCCCTAGTGATGGATCGACCTGGTACCTAAAGGTTGGTTTCAAATTTAGATTTATGGCTTATATTGGTTGACCTTCAATAGCTCTTGGGTGATTTTGAAATCTTAGGATACAATGATGTGTATATATTATGATTGATATCGCGAAGGTAAAGGGACTCTAAACCGCAACGTTAGCTTGGTAGGATAGGGGTATAGTTGACGTCGATTCATCATTTTTAACATCAATAACTCAAAACCAAACATGAAACTTTGTTTTCATTCCGATTCTTTATGCAATATGGATAGATTTACGAATTTAAAGAGTAAACGAAAAAAATTACGATGTATGACATTTCACGTGGTCAATTGATTAATTTATTGACCGAAATATATGATTAAATTAGGCAAGATTGTAGAAAAAGAAATGGTTGAATCAAAATAATTCCTTCTTAATTTGCAATTTTGTTAGAGGGTACTATGAATGTTCTACCATGTTCCATTTACACACTAAAGGAGTGATACAAGATACAAGGTGTGCAGTTAAGCCAACATTTCTATTTGCAAATAAGGGGTTTCCAAGTGCAAGCCCAAGTACTTATAACATTTCAGGTGGTAGTTGCTAACTTACTAGGTTCAGTCGATATAGTCGTTCAGAATCATTGATCCTATTTCCCTATTGAGCAGCAGCACCTGTTAAAAACAAAGAGAAGAATTCTCAATTTATCCTAAGATCCGCTTTTGTCCGATCCATGTCATAGATCTGATAAAAGCCAGACTAACCAATCAAGTACCTCGTATTTTACTGTGGAGGCACTTTCAACAATTTATTGCTTTATTGCTTATTGCTTTATTGTGTATTTTACCTACTTGATAGCTTAATCTGGCTTTTATGGAGGCACTTTCAACAATATATTTCTGTAGTGTAATTCAAATATAATAAATATTAATATCGTACATATATTTCGCTTGCTCTTTTTTTCTTTGTACACTATATCATAAATGTCATCAATAAATATATTTATATAAATCATGTTCCGCAAGCATTGGAATACGATTCATGGGCTTACCTAATTTTGAATTTAAATCTTAAATATTTAAAGCCTTATTTTGTTATTTATTTGGATTCAAAGTTACTCAAAGATGACCTTCTATGGCTAAGCATACTAAACATGATACAACAACTACAATTACTAATTTATCTGCCAATATATTACTGAAAAGTCGAAAACTTAGTGATTCTACAAGGTAAACGCTCACCTGACCAGCTAGAAAAAAATAAATAGGAATAGAGATAGAATAAAAGTAACCCGAAAACTCAGTGATTCTGAATTTTCTGATCTTGACAATCAAATTTGCCAAATTTGTTTGTTTACTATAATTTAACAAAAAACATTAAACGATATATCAAAACTATGCATGAAGTGTGGAGTTGATATAATTTAAAGATTGAGAAGAGGTAGTGCCAAAGCAGTAAAAGAATGTAACTTTTCAAGTTTCTAGGATTACAAAAAGGTATTATCAAATAAAACTGCTAATGCCATGACGTAAATTGTTGACTGCACCTCCATAAAAGCCAAACTAAGCAATGAAGTACCTTGTATTTTATGACTAACCTAACCTACATGATTTTTAATAGTCTTAATCATTATCTCACATCAGTTCAAATGAAATGATTCATTAAAGAGGAATCATGCCTTATCGAGATTTGATCATTGATTGATACAATTTTTATTTTGGTTAATTGTTCAATAGGCTAGAATGAAATAACAATGGTTTTGGAGAGATAATCGGTGTGGAAGTAAACGAACATTTCTATTGGCAAATAGGAGGTTTACAAGTGTTGACAGACGGCTAGAATTTCTTCGAATATGTTGTAGAATTCATTCAAGACATGAGCGAAACTTAAAATTGATAAGATTTAGGTGCGCTTTTACAACGGAGAATCATACGGTTAATTTATGAGGAGTTAGTTGCACCTATGAATGATATAAATACTACTGCTGAATCATTGATCCTAGTTCCCTATCAAGTAGCACCACCAATAACGCTTGGCCATCCAAATTCCCTTTTGATTCCAAGTGCAACTGACCTTGAATATTCTTTAAGCCCCTAGTGATGGATCGACCTAGTACCTAAAGGTTGGTTTCAAATTTAGATTTATGGCTTATATTGGTTGACCTTCAATAGCTCTTGGGTGATTTTGAAATCTTAGGTTACAAAGATGTATATATATTATGATTGATATCGCGAAGGTAAAGGGACTCTAAACCGCAACGTTAGCTTGGTAGGATAGGGGTATAGTTGACGTCGATTCATCATTTTTAACATCAATAATTCAAAACCAAACGTGAAACTTTGTTTTCATTCCGATTCTTTATGCAATATGGATAGATTTACGAATTTAAAGACTAAACGAAAAAATTTACGATGTATGACATTTCACGTGGTCAATTAATTAATTTATTGACTGAAATATATGATTTAATTATTCAGGATTGTAGAAAAAGAAATGGTTGAATCAAAATAATTCCTTCTTAATTTGCAATTTTGTTAGAGGGTACTATGAATGTTCTATCATGTTCCATTTACACACTAAAGGAGTGATACAAGATATAAGGTGTGCAGTTATGCCAACATTTCTATTTGCAAATAAGGGGTTTCCAAGTGCAAGCCCAAGTACTTATAACATCTCAGGTGGTAGTTGCTAACTTACTAGGTTCAGTCGATATAGTCGTTCAGAATCATTGATCCTATTTCCCTATCGAGCAGCAGCACCTGTTAAAAACAAAGAGAAGAATTCTCAATTTATCCTAAGATCCGCTTTTGTCCGATCCATGTCATAGAACTGATAAAAGCCAGACTAACCAATCAAGTACCTCGTATTTTACTGTGGAGGCACTTTCAGCAATTTATAGCTTTATTGCTTATTGCTTTATTGTGTATTTTACCTACTTGATAGCTTAATCTGGCTTTTATGGAGGCACTTTCAACAATATATTTCTGTAGTGTAATTCAAATATAATAAATATTAATATCGTACATATATTTCGCTTGCTCTTTTTTTCTTTGTACACTATATCATACATATCATCAATAAATATATTTATATAAATCATGTTCCGCAAGCATTGGAATACGATTCATGGGCTTACCTAATTTTGAATTTAAATCTTAGATATTTAAAGCCTTATTTTGTTATTTATTTGGATTCAAAGTTACTCAAAGATGACCTTCTATGGCTAAGCATACTAAACATGATACAACAACAACAATTACTAATTTATCTGCCAATATATTACTGAAAAGTCGAAAACTCAGTGATTCTACAAGGTAAACGCTCACCTGACCAGTTAGAAAAAAATAAATAGGAATAGAGATAGAATAAAAGTAACCCGAAAACTCAGTGATTCTGGATTTTCTGATCTTGACATTCAAATTTGCCAAATTTGTTTGGTTACTATAATTTAACAAAAAGCATTAAACGATATATCAAAACGATGCATGAAGTGTGGAGTTGATATAATTTAAAGATTGAGAAGAAGTAGGGCCAAAGCAGTAAAAGAATGTAACTTTTCAAGTTTCTAGGATTACAAAAAGGTATTATCAAATAAAACTGCTAATGCCATGACGTAAATTGTTGAAAGCGCCTCCATAAAAGCCAAACTAAGCAATGAAGTACCTTGTATTTTTTGCCTAACCTAACCTACACGATTTTTAATTGTCTTAATCATTATCTCACATCAGTTCAAATGAAATGATTCATTAAAGAGGAATCATGCCATATCGAGATTTGATCATTGATTGATACAATTTTTATTTTGGTTAATTGTTGAATAGGCTAGAATGAAATAACAATGGTTTTGAAGAGATAATCGGTGTGGAAGTAAACCAACATTTCTATTGGCAAATAGGAGGTTTACAAGTGTTGACAGACGGCTAGAATTTCTTCGAATATGTTGTAGAATTCATTCAAGACATGAGCGAAACTTAAAATTGATAAGATTTAGGTGCGCTTTTACAACGTAGAATCATACGGTTTCTTTATGAGGAGTTAGTTGCACCTATGAATGATATAAATACTACTGCTGAATCATTGATCCTAGTTCCCTATCAAGTAGCACCACCAATAACGCTTGGCCATCCAAATTCCCTTTTGATTCCAAGTGCAACTGACCTTGAATATTCTTTAAGCCCCTAGTGATGGATCGACCTGGTACCTAAAGGTTGGTTTCAAATTTAGATTTATGGCTTATATTGGTTGACCTTCAATAGCTCTTGGGTGATTTTGAAATCTTAGGTTACAATGATGTATATATATTATGATTGATATCGCGAAGGTAAAGGGACTCTAAACCGCAACGTTAGCTTGGTAGGATAGGGGTATAGTTGACGTCGATTCATCATTTTTAACATCAATAATTGAAAACCAAACGTGAAACTTTGTTTTCATTCCGATTCTTTATGCAATATGGATAGATTTACGAATTTAAAGACTAAACGAAAAAATTTACGATGTATGACATTTCACGTGGTCAATTAATTAATTTATTGACCGAAATATATGATTAAATTAGGCACGATTGTAGAAAAAGAAATGGTTGAATCAAAATAATTCCTTCTAAATTTGCAATTTTGTTAGAGGGTACTATGAATGTTCTACCATTTTCCATTTACACACTAAAGGAGTGATACAAGATATAAGGTGTGCAGTTATGCCAACATTTCTATTTGCAAATAAGGGGTTTCCAAGTGCAAGCCCAAGTACTTATAACATCTCAGGTGGTAGTTGCTACCTTACTAGGTTCAGTCGATATAGTCGTTCAGAATCATTGATCCTATTTCCCTATCGAGCAGCAGCACCTGTTAAAAACAAAGAGAAGAATTCTCAATTTATCCTAAGATCCGCTTTTGTCTGATCCATGTCATAGATCTGATAAATGCCAGACTAACCAATCAAGTACCTCGTATTTTACTGTGGAGGCACTTTCAGCAATTTATAGCTTTATTGCTTATTGCTTTATTGTGTATTTTACCTACTTGATAGCTTAATCTGGCTTTTATGGAGGCACTTTCAACAATATATTTCTGTAGTGTAATTCAAATATAATAAATATTAATATCGTACATATATTTCGCTTGCTCTTTTTTTCTTTGTACACTATATCATACATATCATCAATAAATATATTTATATAAATCATGTTCCGCAAGCATTGGAATACGATTCATGGGCTTACCTAATTTTGAATTTAAATCTTAGATATTTAAAGCCTTATTTTGTTATTTATTTGGATTCAAAGTTACTCAAAGATGACCTTCTATGTCTAAGCATACTAAACATGATACAACAACTACAATTACTAATTTATCTGCCAATATATTACTGAAAAGTCGAAAACTCAGTGATTCTACAAGGTAAACGCTCACCTGACCAGTTAGAAAAAAATAAATAGGAATAGAGATAGAATAAAAGTAACCCGAAAACTCAGTGATTCTGAATTTTCTGATCTTGACATTAAAATTTGCCGAATTTGTTTGGTTACTATAATTTAACAAAAAGCATTAAACGATATATCAAAATGATGCATGAAGTGTGGAGTTGTTAGTGCATTCCAAGTATGTCTGTCCAGTAGGAGTGAGGTTGGAGTTGATATAATTTAAAGATTGAGAAGAGGTAGGGCCAAAGCAGTAAAAGAATGTAACTTTTCAAGTTTCTAGAATTACAAAAAGGTATTATCAAATAAAACTGCTAATGCCATGACGTAAATTGTTGAAAGCGCCTCCATAAAAGCCAAACTAAGCAATGAAGTACCTTGTATTTTATGCCTAACCTAACCTACATGATTTTTAATTGTCTTAATCTTTATCTCACATCAGTTCAAATGAAATGATTCATTAAAGAGGAATCATGCCATATCGAGATTTGATCATTGATTGATACAATTTTTATTTTGGTTAATTGTTGAATAGGCTAGAATGAAATAACAATGGTTTTAGAGAGATAATCGGTGTGGAAGTAAACCAACATTTCTATTGGCAAATAGGAGGTTTACAAGTGTTGACAGACGGCTAGAATTTCTTCGAATATGTTATAGAATTCATTCACGACATGAGCGAAACTTAAAATTGATAAGATTTAGGTGCGCTTTTACAACGGAGAATCATACGGTTTCTTTATGAGGAGTTAGTTGCACCTATGAATGATATAAATACTACTGCTGAATCATTGATCCTAGTTCCCTATCAAGTAGCACCACCAATAACGCTTGGCCATCCAAATTCCCTTTTGATTCCAAGTGCAACTGACCTTGAATATTCTTTAAGCCCCTAGTGATGGATCGACCTGGTACCTAAAGGTTGGTTTCAAATTTAGATTTATGGCTTATATTGGTTGACCTTCAATAGCTCTTGGGTGATTTTGAAATCTTAGGATACAATGATGTATATATATTACGATTGATATCGCGAAGGTAAAGGGACTCTAAACCGCAACGTTAGCTTGGTAGGATAGGGGTATAGTTGACGTCGATTCATCATTTTTAACATCAATAATTCAAAACCAAACGTGAAACTTTGTTTTCATTCCGATTCTTTATGCAATATGGATAGATTTACGAATTTAAAGACTAAACGAAAAAATTTACGATGTATGACATTTCACGTGGTCAATTAATTAATTTATTGACCGAAATATATGATTAAATTAGGCACAATTGTAGAAAAAGAAATGGTTGAATCAAAATAATTCCTTCTTAATTTGCAATTTTGTTAGAGGGTACTATGAATGTTCTACCATTTTCCATTTACACACTAAAGGAGTGATACAAGATATAAGGTGTGCAATTATGCCAACATTTCTATTTGCAAATAAGGGGTTTCCAAGTGCAAGCCCAAGTACTTATAACATCTCAGGTGGTAGTTGCTAACTTACTAGGTTCAGTCGATATTGTCGTTCAGAATCATTGATCCTATTTCCCTATCGAGCAGCAGCACCTGTTAAAAACAAAAAGAAGAATTCTCAATTTATCCTAAGATCCGCTTTTGTCCGATCCATGTCATAGATCTGATAAAAGCCAGACTAACCAATCAAGTACCTCGTATTTTACTGTGGAGGCACTTTCAACAATTTATTGCTTTATTGCTTATTGCTTTATTGTGTATTTTACCTACTTGATAGCTTAATCTGGCTTTTATGGAGGCACTTTAAAACAATATATTTCTGTAGTGTAATTAAAATATAATAAATATTAATATCATACATATATTTCGCTTGCTCTTTTTTTCTTTGTACACTATATCATACATATCATCAATAAATATATTTATATAAATCATGTTCTGCAAGCATTGGAATACGATTCATGGGCTTACCTAATTTTGAATTTAAATCTTAGATATTTAAAGCCTTATTTTGTTATTTATTTGGATTCAAAGTTACTCAAAGATGACCTTCTATGGCTAAGCATACTAAACATGATACAACAACAACAATTACTAATTTATCTGCCAATATATTACTGAAAAGTCGAAAACTCAGTGATTCTACAAGGTAAACGCTCACCTGACCTGTTAGAAAAAAATAAATAGGAATAGAGATAGAATAAAAGTAACCCGAAAACTCAGTGATTCTGAATTTTCTGATCTTGACATTCAAATTTGCCAAATTTGTTTGTTTACTATAATTTAACAAAAAGCATTAAACGATATATCAAAACGATGCATGAAATGGGGAGTTGTTAGTGCATTCCAAGTATGTCTGTCCAGTAGGAGTGAAGTGTGGAGTTGATATAATTTAAAGATTGAGAAGAGGTAGGGCCAAAGCAGTAAAAGAATGTAGCTTTTCAAGTTTCTAGGATTACAAAAAGGTATTATTAAATAAAACTGCTATTGCCATGACGTAAATTGTCGAAAGCGCCTCCATAAAAGCCAAACTAAGCAATGAAGTACCTTGTATTTTATGCCTAACCTAACCTACATGATTTTTAATTGTCTTAATCATTATCTCACATCAGTTCAAATGAAATGATTCATTAAAGAGGAATCATGCCATATCGAGATTTGATCATTGATTGATACAATTTTTATTTTGGTTAATTGTTGAATAGGCTAGAATGAAATAACAATGGTTTTGGAGAGATAATCGGTGTGGAAGTAAACCAACATTTCTATTGGCAAATAGGAGGCTTACAAGTGTTGACAGACGGCTAGATTTTCTTCGAATATGTTGTAGAATTCATTTAAGACATGAGCGAAACTAAAAATTGATAAGATTTAGGTGCGCTTTTACAACGGAGAATCATACGGTTTCTTTATGAGGAGTTAGTTGCACCCATGAATGATATGAATACTACTGATGAATCATTGATCCTAGTTCCCTATCAAGTAGCACCACCAATAACGCTTGGCCATCCAAATTCCCTTTTTATTCCAAGTGCAACTGACCTTGAATATTCTTTAAGCCCCTAGTGACGGATCGACCTGGTACCTAAAGGTTGGTTTCAAATTTAGATTTATGGCTTATATTGGTTGACCTTCAATAGCTCTTGGGTGATTTTGAAATCTTAGGATACAATGATGTATATATATTATGATTGATATCGCGAAGGTAAAGGGACTCTAAACCGCAATGTTAGCTTGGTAGGATAGGGGTATAGTTGACGTCGATTCATCATTTTTAACATCAATAATTCAAAACCAAACGTGAAACTTTGTTTTCATTCCGATTCTTTATGCAATATGGATAGATTTACGAATTTAAAGACTAAACGAAAAAATTTACGATGTATGACATTTCACGTGGTCAATTAATTAATTTATTGACCGAAATATATGATTAAATTAGGCAGGAATGTAGAAAAAGAAATGGTTGAATCAAAATAATTCCTTCTTAATTTGCAATTTTGTTAGAGGGTACTATGAATGTTCTACCATGTTCCGTTTACACACTAAAGGAGTGATACAAGATATAAGGTGTGCAGTTAAGCCAATATTTCTATTTGCAAATAAGGGGTTTCCAAGTGCAAGCCCAAGTACTTATAACATCTCAGGTGGTAGTTGCTAACTTACTAGGTTCAGTCGATATAGTCGTTCAGAATCATTGATCCTATTTCCCTATCGAGCAGCAGCACCTGTTAAAAACAAAGAGAAGAATTCTCAATTTATACTAAGATCCGCTTTTGTCCGATCCATGTCATATATCTGATAAAAGCCAGACTAACCAATCAAGTACCGCGTATTTTACTGTGGAGGCACTTTCAGCAATTTATTGTCTTATTGCTTTATTGTGTATTTTACCTAATTGATAGCTTAATCTGGCTTTTATGGAGGCACTTTCAACAATATATTTTTGTAGTGTAATTCAAATATAATAAATATTAATATCGTACATATATTTCGCTTGCTATTTTTTTCTTTGTACACTATATCTTACATATCATCAATAAATATATTTATATAAATCATGTTCCGCAAGCATTGGAATACGATTCATGGGCTTACCTAATTTTGAATTTAAATCTTAGATATTTAAAGCCTTATTTTGTTATTTATTTGGATTCAAAGCTACTCAAAGATGACCTTCTATGGCTAAGCATACTAAACATGATACAACAACAACAATTACTAATTTATCTGCCAATATATTACTGAAAAGTCGAAAACTCAGTGATTCTACAAGGTAAACTCTCACCTGACCTGTTAGAAAAAAATAAATAGGAATAGAGATAGAATAAAATTAACCCGAAAACTCAGTGATTCTGAATTTTCTGATCTTGACATTCAAATTTGCCAAATTTGTTTGTTTACTATAATTTAACAAAAAGCATTGAACGATATATCAAAACGATGCATGAAGTGGGGAGTTGTTAGTGCATTCCAAGTATGTCTGTCCAGTAGGAGTGAAGTGTGGAGTTGATATAATTTAAAGATTGAGAAGAGGTAGGGCCGAAGCAGTAAAAGAATGTAGCTTTTCAAGTTTCTAGGATTACAAAAAGGTATTATCTAATAAAACTGCTAATGCCATGACGTAAATTGTTGAAAGCGCCTCCATAAAAGCCAAACTAAGCAATGAAGTACCTTGTATTTTATGCCTAACCTAACCTACATGATTTTTAATTATCTTAATCATTATCTCACATCAGTTCAAATGAAATGATTCATTAAAGAGGAATCATGCCATATCGAGATTTGATCATTGATTGATATAATTTTTATTTTGGTTAATTGTTGAATAGGCTAGAATGAAATAACAATGGTTTTGGAGAGATAATCGGTGTGGAAGTAAACCAACATTTCTATTGGCAAATAGGAGGCTTACAAGTGTTGACAGACGGCTAGAATTTCTTCGAATATGTTGTAGAATTCATTCAAGACATGAGCGAAACTTAAAATTGATAAGATTTAGGTGCGCTTTTACAACGGAGAATCATACGGTTTCTTTATGAGGAGTTAGTTGCACCCATGAATGATATGAATACTACTGCTGAATCATTGATCCTAGTTCCCTATCAAGTAGCACCACCAATAACGCTTGGCCATCCAAATTCCCATTTGATTCCAAGTGCAACTGACCTTGAATATTCTTTAAGCCCCTAGTGATGGATCGACCTGGTACCTAAAGGTTGGTTTCAAATTTAGATTTATGGCTTATATTGGTTGACCTTCAATAGCTCTTGGGTGATTTTGAAATCTTAGGATACAATGATGTATATATATTACGATTGATATCGCGAAGGTAAAGGGACTCTAAACCGCAAAGTTAGCTTGGTAGGATAGGGGTATAGTTGACGTCGATTCATCATTTTTAACATCAATAATTCAAAACCAAACGTGAAACTTTGTTTTCATTCCGATTCTTTATGCAATATGGATAGATTTACAAATTTAAAGACTAAACGAAAAAATTTACGATGTATGACATTTCACGTGGTCAATTAATTAATTTATTGACCGAAATATATGATTAAATTAGGCAGGATTGTAGAAAAAGAAATGGTTGAATCAAAATAATTCCTTCTTAATTTGCAATTTTGTTAGAGGGTACAATGAATGTTCTACCATGTTCCATTTACACACTAAAGGAGTGATACAAGATACAAGGTGTGCAGTTAAGCCAACATTTCTATTTGCAAATAAGGGGTTTCGAAGTGCAAGCCCAAGTACTTATAACATCTCAGGTGGTAGTTGCTAACTTACTAGCTTCAGTCGATATAGTCGTTCAGAATCATTGATCCTATTTCCCTATTGAGTAACAGCACCTGTTAAAAACAAAGAGAAGAATTCTCAATTTATCCTAAGATCCACTTTTGTCCGATCCATGTCATAGATCTGATAAAAGCCAGACTAACCAATCAAGTACCGCGTATTTTACTGTGGAGGCACTTTCAGCAATTTATTGCCTTATTGCTTTATTGTGTATTTTACCTAATTGATAGCTTAATCTGGCTTTTATGGAGGCACTTTCAACAATATATTTTTGTAGTGTAATTCAAATATAATAAATATTAATATCGTACATATATTTCGCTTGCTATTTTTTTCTTTGTACACTATATCTTACATATCATCAATAAATATATTTATATAAATCATGTTCCGCAAGCATTGGAATACGATTCATGGGCTTACCTAATTTTGAATTTAAATCTTAGATATTTAAAGCCTTATTTTGTTATTTATTTGGATTCAAAGCTACTCAAAGATGACCTTCTATGGCTAAGCAAACTAAACATGATACAACAACAACAATTACTAATTTATTTGCCAATATATTACTGAAAAGTCGAAAACTCAGTGATTCTACAAGGTAAACGCTCACCAGACCTATTAGAAAAAAATAAATTGAAATAGAGATAGAATAAAAGTAACCCGAAAACTCAGTGATTCTGAATTTTCTGATCTTGACATTCAAATTTGCCAAATTTGTTTGTTTACTATAATTTAACAAAAAGCATTAAACGATATATCAAGACGATGCATGAAGTGTGGAGTTGTTAGTGCATTCCAAGTATGTCTGTCCAGTAGGAGTGAAGTGTGGAGTTGATATAATTTAAAGATTGAGAAGAGGTAGGGCCAAAGCAGTAAAAGAATGTAACTTTTCAAGTTTCTAGGATTACAAAAAGGTATTATCAAATAAAACTGCTAATGCCATGACGTAAATTCTTGAAAGCGCCTCCATAAAAGCCAAACTAAGCAATGAAGTACCTTGTATTTTATGCCTAACCTAACCTACATGATTTTTAATTGTCTTAATCATTATCTCACATCAGTTCAAATGAAATGATTCATTAAAGAGGAATCATGCCATATCGAGATTTGATCATTGATTGATACAATTTTTATTTTGGTTAATTGTTGAATAGGCTAGAATGAAATAACAATGGTTTTGGAGAGATAATCGGTGTGGAAGTAAACCAACATTTCTATTGGCAAATAGGAGGTTTACAAGTGTTGACAGACTGCTAGAATTTCTTCGAATATGTTGTAGAATTCATTTAAGACATGAGCGAAACTTAAAATTGATAAGATTTAGGTGCGCTTTTACAACGGAGAATCATACGGTTTCTTTATGAGGAGTTAGTTGCACCTATGAATGATATGAATACTACTGCTGAATCATTGATCCAAGTTCCCTATCAAGTAGCACCACCAATAACGCTTGGCCATCCAAATTCCCTTTTGATTCCAAGTGCAACTGACCTTGAATATTCTTTAAGCCCCTAGTGACGGATCGACCTGGTACCTAAAGGTTGGTTTCAAATTTAGATTTATGGCTTATATTGGTTGACCTTCAATAGCTCTTGGGTGATTTTGAAATCTTAGGATACAATGATGTGTATATATTATGATTGATATCGCGAAGGTAAAGGGACTCTAGACCGCAACGTTAGCTTGGTAGGATAGGGGTATAGTTGACGTCGATTCATCATTTTTAACATCAATAATTCAAAACCAAACGTGAAACTTTGTTTTCATTCCGATTCTTTATGCAATATGGATAGATTTACGAATTTAAAGACTAAACGAAAAAAATTACGATGTATGACATTTCGCGTGGTCAATTAATTAATTTATTGACCAAAATATATGATTAAATTAGGCAGGATTGTAGAAAAAGAAATGGTTGAATCAAAATAATTCCTTCTTAATTTGCAATTTTGTTAGAGGGTACTATGAATGTTCTACCATGTTCCATTTACACACTAAAGGAGTGATACAAGATATATGGTGTGCAGTTAAGCCAACATTTCTATTTGCAAATAAGGGGTTTCCAAGTGCAAGCCCAAGTACTTATAACATCTCAGGTGGTAGTTGCTAACTTACTAGGTTCAGTCGATATAGTCGTTCAGAATCATTGATCCTATTTCCCTATCGAGCAGCAGCACCTGTTAAAAACAAAGAGAAGAATTCTCAATTTATCCTAAGATCCGCTTTTGTCCGATCCATGTCATAGATCTGATAAAAGCCAGACTAACCAATCAAGTACCTCGTATTTTACTGTTGAGGCACTTTCAGCAATTTATTGCTTTATTGCTTATTGCTCTATTGTGTATTTTACCTACTTGATAGCTTAATCTGGCTTTTATGGAGGCACTTTCAACAATATATTTCTGTAGTGTAATTCAAATATAATAAATATTAATATCGTACATATATTTCGCTTGCTCTTTTTTTCTTTGTACACTATATCATACATATCTGTTGAGAAACTCTGTTTTGATGTCACATAATATGATACAC
The DNA here is from genome assembly GCF_984573655.1 of Nuphar pumila. Classification (NCBI taxonomy): domain Eukaryota; kingdom Viridiplantae; phylum Streptophyta; class Magnoliopsida; order Nymphaeales; family Nymphaeaceae; genus Nuphar; species Nuphar pumila. Next base: position 61,782,682 of record NC_143263.1, read on the forward strand.
TGTCTCATTTGATTTTATATGATATGATAATATGTCCTCTTGAAAAATGTTATATTATGACTGAATATGTTTTGCCATAAGTCTAACGAGTATTTGATGCAAGGATATCTCACCCAATAAGGATGGAGACTTCCTGTTCAAGTACAACTATGGTGCAATCATACTCCTTGAAGAAAAAGCTTGATGAGCCATGCATTCCTAAAGTTCAAATAAAGAGATCGGCTACCTCAAGATGAAGACTTTTTTCTTCTTTAGAGTCATATGTAACAGAACCTTCAGGAACTTGCATATTGCATATTACATATTCATAAACACTATATCATAAAAGTATACGATAGTTTCAAAAAGCTACTTTTTGAAAACCAATAATTGTACCTTCTTACAACCCTTTATGAAAAAGATATTTTGTCATATAATAATTGTACCTTACACTATATACAAGACAACATGAAAAAGAAATGTAGGAAAAAGACAAAAACATAAAATCGGCTACAAAAGAAAAACAAATATAATATGTTTTTGAAAAGACTTTAGTTACCTTCTTTAAAGAAATGTTTTTTTAATATAAGAAGAAGACAAAAACATAAATCGGCTACACAAAAGAAAAACAAATATAATATGTTTTTAAAAAGAATCTAGTTACCTTCTTTAAAGAAATGTTTCTAATATAAGAAGAAGACAAAAACATAAATCGGCTACACAAAAGAAAAACAAATAAAATATGTTTTTGAAAGGACTGTAGTTACCTTTTTACAAAACCATAGAATGTTGACTTACTTGAAGTCATCATTCTCTTTACAAAGCATTAAATACCTCCTGTAACAAATCCTTGTTAATATCCTTCTCAAAGAATGTCGACCTTCTTTTGGTCCTCATTCTCTCTGAAGACTTTGAAAAACACAACATAAAGAAAACACTTGACATGACTATGTACAAATAAATATCTCAAAGCACTCATTGTACTTACACTCATTTAAAGTAAAGAAGTACTTATGTACCTCAAATCATTAATTAGAATAAAGACAAAACTACAACCCAACGTTCAATGTACTATTGTAAGAAATAGACTTTTTACATAAAATATGTATTACCTAAAATATTACAACGACTAGTGTACCCTCTATTTTACTTTTATGGAAAAAGGCATTCTCGAACTTCTCTAAAAGATATTTTTTAAATGACATAACATTTCACATTTCAAAAAGTTACAATTCCAAAATGTAACGACTACTTTTTAAAAGCTATATAAACACACTCAAATAAACTATTCAAACAATGGAATGGAATAGACGTGTGAGCTTACAACGAAAAAAATTCCTATTCGATATTTGAAAAGAGAGCCTTGAAAAAGAAAGAGAAAAAGAAAAGAAAGAAAAGAGAAAAAGTCAAGTCCAGCTCTTTGACAAAGAGTATCCTCTGAGTTACAAACTGAACATTCTGAGAATCCTTCATTCGTGCATTCATATCATTTTGAAGGTTCTATAGGAAGTATTGTAACTCTGTTATTCACTGTATTCCTTCTTTGTTGAAAGAAGTAGACCTCTGTGAAAGAGGGTGTTGCCCTTCTCTGTTGAGAGAAGAAGACCTCTGTGAAAGAGGGTGTTGTCCTTCTCTGTTGAGAGAAGAAGACCTCTGTGGAAGAGGGTGTGCCCCTTCTCTGTTGAGAGAAGAAGACCTCTGAGGAAGAGGGTGTTGTACTATTTATCCGGTGACTCGGATGTTATAGTGGAAAGCTCAAGTGGTTTGCTTGGGGACTGGATGTAGGTCTGGATACTGACCGAACCAGTATAAATTCTGTGTTTTATGTGTTGTGCCTTATTGCCTGATTATTTTATTTTATCGATCTTTATCGTATTTCACTATTCACCCCCCCTCTAGTGGAATTTCATTTGGTATCAGAGCAGGTTTGCTGGTTTCGACGTAACAAGTCTTCCAGCACAAATGGCATCTACCTCCTATGCTCGTGATATTGAAGGTCAACACGCATCTCGTCCACCTTTCTTCAATGGCTCCAACTATGGATACTGGAAGTGCAGAATGGCTATATTTCTCAAATCCATAGATTTTGCTGTATGGAAAATTATTGAGCATCCATACACATCTCCATCCGCAGACTATAGCTTATGGTCTGATGAAGAAAAGAAAATGGCAAACCTAAATGCAAAGGCTATGAATGCCTTATATTGTGCCATTGATCAAAACGAATTCAATAGAATATCTATATGTGAATCTGCATATGATATTTGGCATTCTTTGGAAGTTATTCATGCAGGAACCAACAAAGTGAAAGAAGCCAAAATTTCATCTCTTGTTAGAAAATATGAGTTGTTCAAAATGAACAAAGATGAACCCATCACAGAGATGTTTACCAGATTTACCAACATCACCAACGATCTGAAATCTCTGGGTGTAACATATTCCCAGACTGAAAAGGTGAAGAAAATCTTGAGATCTCTCACAACTGATTGGGAGAAAAAGACTACAGCTATTGAAGAAGCTCAAGATTTATCTAAGCTTACTTTGGACGACTTAATAGGCAATCTTATGGCCTATGAAGTCCACATGAAAGAAAGAAGGGAAGAAGAGCAACCAGTAAAGAAAACTCTAGCTTTCCCAGCCCTATCTGATAATGAAGACTCAGATAAAGAATCAGAAATTGCGCTACTTACCAGAAAATTCCAGCGCTTCATGAGAAGGAACCGGCTTCCAAACAGGCACAAGGAAAGAAAAGATCCTAAAGAAGATCCCATGTGCTTTCAGTGTAATAAGCCAGGCCACTTAAGACGTGACTGTCCCCTTCTCAAAAGAAAGTCCAAGACTGAGGAACCAAAGAAGAGGTTCTTCAAGAAAAAGGCTCTGCATGCTCAATGGGATGATTCAGAACCATCCACTAGTGAAGAGTCAAGTGATGATGAAGCCGAAACTGCAAATATGTGCTTCATGGCAATCGAAAGTTCGGTAAGTGAAATCTCTGATTTTTCCTTTGAAGAACTTCTAAATGCTTTTCAAGAACTATTTGAAGAATCTAGAAAATTGAGTTTCAAAAATAAAGATTTAAAATCTGAAAATCTAAAGCTTTCCCAAGATAATGAAAAACTCAGCAGTGAAAATTCTGAGTTGAAAAAGGAAAATCTTATGCTTATGTCTGAAATTTCTTCTACTAGCTCCAAAACTAAAAATCTGCAAGTAGAAATTTCAGAGCTAAAAAGTAAAACTGAGAACCTCATGAAAACGGTTTTCAAGTTTACTAAAGGTAAAGAGAACTTGGATAAAATCTTATCCTCTCAGAAAGTCTCTTTTTACAAGAATGGTATTGGCTACTCTCATTTCAAAAAGCCTTCTTGTATGAATCAAAAGACCACGTTTGTGAAAAGTTCATCTGAACCAAATAAGGAGTATTATAATGATAATCTTTTAAACTCCTCTAAAGATATAGACAAACCCAAATCCAAATGGATATGGGTTCCAAAGTCTAACAAAAAAGGACCCGATTGGGTACCAAAAAAGAGATTTACTTAATGTTTTGCAGGCTCCAAAGAAGAAGAACAAATGGATACTAGATAGTGGATGTTCAAAGCACATGACAGGACATCCAGACCTTTTTGTTGTTCTTCATCATAAAGAAGGAGGAACCGTCACCTTTGGAGATAACAACAAAGGTTTGATAATTGGTATTGGTAATATTGGTAACATAGATAAACCTCTTATCAAAGACGTTCTCCTTGTTAAAGGCTTAAAACATAACCTACTAAGTATCAGTCAAATGTGTGACACAGGTTATAATGTTAGCTTTAATCATGATGCATGCCTCATAGCAGACACCAATGAAAACATCATCTTAAAAGGTATAAGAAAGAATAATATATATGAACTATACCTAGAAAACATCACATAACATTGTCTTATAGCTAATAATGACTCTCAACATTTATGGCACTTGAGAATGGGTCATGTAAATTCTAAGTACATGTCTAAATTAGCTAAAAATAAGTTAGTACGTGGGTTACCCAAAATTTCTTTTAAAAAGGATTACTTTTGTGATGCATGTCAATTAGGCAAATTATCAAAATCATCTTTCAAATCAAAAAATATCATTTCAAGTAAAAGACCTTTAGAGCTTCTCCACCTGGATCTTTTTGGTCCTTCTAGAGTAGCTAGTCATAATCACAATAAATACGTTTTTGTTATTGTAGATGACTACTCAAGATTTACTTGGGTAATGTTTTTGAAAAACAAAAGTGACACGTTTTGTCAATTTGAAATCTTATGTAAAAATTTACAAAACGAAAAATCTTGTTCTATTGTTAAAATCCGTAGTGACCATGGAGGAGAATTTGAAAATGAACTTTTTGAAAATTTTTGTAACTTGCATGGTATTTCTCATAACTTTGCCTTTCCTAGAGCTGCACCTCAAAATGGTGTAGTAGAAAGAAAGAATAGAACCTTTCAGGAATCTGCTAGGACTATGCTCCAACACAATAATCTTGCTAAATCTTTTTGGGCAGAAGCTGTTAATACTGCATGCTACATAACAAATAGAGTTCTCATTAGACCCTTATTAAATAAAACTCCCTATGAACTATTCTATGACAGAACTCCAAGAATAGACTATTTCAAAGTCTTTGGATGTAAATGCTTTATCCTAAACACAAAAGATAGCCTGGATAAGTTTGATGCTAAATCTGTTGAAGGCATATTCTTAGGATATTCGAGTCATAGTAAAGCATACAGAGTTTTCAATAAGAGTTATAATACTATTGAAGAATCTATGCATGTTAGTTTTTGTGAATCTATTGATCAATCTGTTCATAAACAAACTAATGATGATGTTGAAAGTACAGATTTATTTTTAGATAACACAGCTAAGTCTAATGAAGATGATCATCAAAGAACCTTTTTCGATATCAAAGATCATCCTCAAAAGCAGATTTTGGGAGAACTAACAAAGGGGGTTCAAACTAGAGCTCAGCTAGAACGGATTGCAAACATGGCATTCATTTCTCAACTTGAACCAAAGAAGATTGATGAAGCCATCATTGATGAGTTCTGGATGCTAGCCATGACTGAAGAACTGAATCAATTCCAAAGAAATGATGTTTGGGATCTTGTACCTAGACCAAAGGATCATCCAATCATTGGGACAAGATGGATCTTCAGAAACAAGCTAGACGAAACAGGTAATGTTATAAGAAACAAGGCCAGACTAGTAGCTCAAGGATACAACCATGAGGAAGGTATTGATTTTGATGAAACATTTGCTCTTGTTGCTAGACTTGAATCTATTAGAATGTTTTTAGCATATGCAAGCTATATGGATTTCAAATTATATCAAATGGATGTTAAAAGTGCTTTCTTAAATGGTTTTATAAATGAAGAAGTTTATGTAAAACAACCTCCAGGATTTGAAAATGAACAATACCCAGATCATGTTTTTAAACTCAAACGTGCTTTATATGGTTTAAAACAAGCACCTCGTGCTTGGTATGATAGACTTAAAATCTTTCTATTAAAAACTGGTTTTTCTGTTGGCAAAGCAGACTCTACATTATTTGTTAAAGTAGTGAATAATCATACCCTAATTGTTCAAATATATGTCGACGATATCATATTTGGATCTTCTAACAACACTCTTTATGAAGAATTTTCTAAGTCCATGCAGAAAGAATTTGAAATGAGTATGATGGGAGAACTCACCTACTTTCTTGGACTGCATATTAAGCAAACCAAGGATGGAGTTTTCATCAATCAATCTAAGTATGCTCGTGAACTTCTGAAGAGGTTCAACATGAACTCAACTGCTTCAAAATCTACTCCTATGAGCACTACTACTGTTTTGGACAAAGATGAAGATGGTAAGTCTGTTGATACAAAGGTATACCGAGGTATGATAGGATCACTTCTTTATTTAACTGCTAGCCATCCAGATATTATGTTCAGTGTTTGCTTGTGTGCTAGATTTCAGTCAAATCCAAAAGAATCACATCTTAAAGCTGTAAAAAGAATAATGAGATATTTAAAAGACACAGTTGATTTTGGATTATTCTATTAAAAATCCTCTACATTTGATCTAATCTCATACATCGATGCTGACTTTGCTGGAAGTAAATCTGATAGAAAAAGCACAAGTGGAACATGTCATATGCTAGGGCACTCATTAGTATCATGGTTCAGTAAGAAACAAAACTGTGTATCCTTATCAACTACTGAAGCCGAATACATTGCTGCTAGCCTAGCTTGTACTCAAGTTATCTGGATGAAACAAACCTTAAAAGATTTTGGTTTAAATTTTGAAAATACAACTATTTTCTGTGATATTACGAGTGCTATAAACTTATCTAAGAATCCTTTTTTACACTCACGAACTAAGCACATTCAAATAAGACACCACTTCTTAAGAGAACAAGTCTTAAACAACATAATCAAACTAGAATTCATACCCACTAATCAACAGTTAGCAAACATATTCACTAAACCATTGAAACATGAAGACTTTACACGAATTAGAAGAGAACTAGGAATATGCAAACTAAGTGACTTATAAATTAATCACACTTATTATAATACTTCTTATAAGTTTTGTTAAAATCTTATTTTAAATAGCTTTTCTTCTTATCGATTTTTGTTAGTCAAACTAGGTTTCCATATTCACGTATACATTAAACTCTTATAAGACACATGCTTTATGTCTTTCAACTTGTCATCTTTCAAGTACACATCCATTATGACTCCTTGTCCTATCTCCTTTCATTCATATCCATAAAAACCAATTATATTAAAAGCTATCACAACATCTCATAACTCCTTTATTATTTTTGTCCTTTTGTGAAAACTTCTCTTACGATAAATTATCTCACCTTTCTACTTGATAACATATTAGTTTATGAGAACTCATGCTTTTCATTAGTTAAAATCGAATGATTACTTTTTTTTGGTTCTTTTACCTTTTTCTAAAAGATCTAGTTGCTATGTTCTCACGTAAATTTTTTTACTATATCATTTGTTATATCATAGATTACGTACACTCTATTATATCTCACGTAAATTTTTACTATATCATCTTTTATATCATAGCCTAACGAACTATCTATTATCACCTCTTCATGCTTTACATCTTTTGCAAAAAGTATCATAAAAACACTTGTACTCCACCCATTAGTACATTTTGTATCACCTTTTTTATCTATCTCTCTCTCTTTATATTATACGTAGCTCCTTCTTATATATTTTATATCTCTCTCCAATCGAGTTTCTTTAAAAATATGTTTATCAAATAAACATTAATTCATGTCAATCATAACTTTATTTTATGTCTTTCATCTTATATCAATCATGAATTTTTCTCTTGTTTTTTATTCCTATCCTACTCGAAAATCCATATATGTCATCTCACTTTTCTTTATGTCTACTTTTACTCCTTCCACGCATATCCATAAAAATACTTCCTATAAAAAGAATTATTACTCTTCACTCATGAATATCTTTTTGTCTCATCATCTCTCTTACCACTATTCAAAGTCAAAGTGTGTCCTTATATTTACGTATACTCATAAAAATTATAAATATGAAAACACATTAATCATGACACATTTTTTTAAGTCATTCTTTTCTTTCAAAATGTCATATCTTTCAAAGTACACATCACATGATCACCCTATGACCTATTTCCATAAAAACTATTTCTACATTAAATAAGCAATCATGACATTTCTTTCCATCCGTGACCATGCCTCTCTCTTACATTGTATATCTCTCTAAAATCGAGAATCATTAAAGTCTTGTATCCAAGCAAAACTTTATTTATTCTAACTCTACTTTATGTCATATCTAAATCAAGTAAATGTTGTCCTTTATAACCTTTCTCTCTTCTCTACATATCCGTATCATTTTTTTATATATTTCACTCTCCTTTCACGCTTATCCATATATATAAATAAAAACTATTATTGCCTCTCACTCATACCCCATGGGTTGTCCTATTCTAAACTCTCCATTCACGAATTTAGAATACCTCCACATAAAGTAAAAAGTTGCTTGTTTTATTAGGCCATTATTTTCAAAAATCATTCACTCTTTTTACTTCAACATGACACCCCATACTCTATTAATGGCTTCTCTCACTAGTCGATAAACTCACCCATAGTAAAATCTATATATATACTATATATTTCAATACTATGTCCTTCTCAACCTAATATATTACACTATCCTCAAACATTGATTTGATTTGTCATTCACAAGTCTCTTAACTTACACCTCACGGATTTCCTTATTTGACTAAAATCTAAAAATCACTCACTTCCAATGTCATTCAAAACCTATCAAAATTATTTTCATTCCTCTATTTAATGGATTGGTTCATCACACACCAATTCCACTCGTATCTATCTATCATCCTACAAACTATTACCCACTTCAAACTCGCCCTTCTTAGTCCTCCTTTTTCCTTACAAACTCTTGTAATGGCCTCTTTCTCCTCCAACAATGTGATTACTGCAGCAGATCTAAGGTATCCAGATTTGTTTCACAATTACAACTTACTATGCTCTCGCCCCATTCATGAAGGTAAATTGGTTAACTTTGACAACTTCATGCTCTTTGACTTAGACACCTATCTCCCTGAACTCAAACCTCTACTAGGATCTTCATCCCAAGCTGCCTATTATCCCGAACTAGTTCGACTGTTTTATACCAACTTCTCTACTGATCATGAACAAACCACAATCACCAGCAAAGTTCGAGGAAAGCTGATGATTTTCGATGCTTCCGACCTAGGTAGAATTCTAAACCTACCTTCCACCGGTACCGACCTTAACACCATAGTACCAATCGAACGATTGGTACTTCGAAAAATACTTCTCTGCACCAACTGCTACCAACTTCCATGGCACATGAGGAATCTCCAACCTCATGCTCAACTACTTGCCCAGATTCTTCTCCACAACATCTATCCCAAGCTTCCCCGCCAGGGATTAGTTCCTCAAAAAATTTCTCTTCTTATCTACGCAATTTTTTCTTCTCTTCTGATAAACTGGTCATCCATTTTTTTCGACCTTTTTATTCGTTATCAAAAATTTGAGCCTCTTCTTTTTGGGTGTTTCATAACTCCCATTCTCAAATACTTCAAAGTACCCCTTCACAACGAAGTCATCCTCCGTCCCTCTCAGATTCTCGATGATACCACCTTCAATCTAAGGTCCCTCCACATGCCCGACTCTGATGAAGCAGATCCAACATCCTCCTTCAATTACTTTTCTGCTATGATGGATATCGAGCACTCTCAGGATCGTATCCTTCGTAATCAAGCCCTGTTGCAGCAGACTCGCAAGCGGAATCGTGCCGACCGAACACATTCACCTCCTCCACCTTCGAGATAAACTCATTTTTTTTGGTCTGTAATAACTTTTAATTACTTTTAGACTGTAATATTTGGTCTGTAATAACTCTCTTACTCTGATCCCTTCCTTTTTGTCCATGACAAAGGGGGAGAAAACCTGTCTCCATTATTGGAGAAATACTCTCTTTAAACCTTTTTCAAATATTTTATCATACTATTATTTATATGCATAATGTCTTTTTGACAGGGGGAGCATATTTTGTCATCATCAAAAAGGGGGAGAATGTTGAGAAACTCTGTTTTGATGTCACATAATATTATACATTGTCTCATTTGATTTTTTATGATATGATAATATGTCCTCTTGAAAAATGTTATATTATGACTGAATATGTTTTGCCATAAATCTAACGAGTATTTGATGCAAGGGTATCTCACCCAATAAGGATGGAGACTTCCTGTTCAAGTACAACTATGGTGCAATCATACTCCTTGAAGAAAAAGCTTGATGAGCCATGCATTCCTAAAGTTCAAATAAAGAGATCGGCTACCTCAAGATGAAGACTTTTTTCTTCTTTAGAGTCATATGTAACAGAACCTTCAGGAACTTGCATATTGCATATTACATACTCATTCATAAACACTATATCATAAAAGTATACGATATTTCAAAAAAGCTACTTTTTGAAAACCAATAATTGTACCTTCTTACAACCCTTTATGAAAAAGATATTTTGTCATGTAATAATTGTACCTTACACTATATACAAGACAACATGAAAAAGAAATGTAGGAAAAAGACAAAAACATAAAATCGGCTACAAAAGAAAAACAAATATAATATGTTTTTGAAAAGACTTTAGTTACCTTCTTTAAAGAAATGTTTTTTTAATATAAGAAGAAGACAAAAACATAAATCGGCTACACAAAAGAAAAACAAATACAATATGTTTTTGAAAAGACTCTAGTTACCTTCTTTAAAGAAATGTTTCTAATATAAGAAGAAGACAAAAACATAAATCGGCTACACAAAAGAAAAACAAATAAAATATGTTTTTGAAAGGACTCTAGTTACCTTTTTACAAAACCATAGAATGTCGACTTACTTGAAGTCATCATTCTCTTTACAAAGCATTAAATACCTCCTGTAACATCCTTGTTAATATCCTTCTCAAAGAATGTCGACCTTCTTTTGGTCCTCATTCTCTCTGAAGACTTTGAAAAACACAACATAAAGAAAACACTTGACATGACTATGTACAAATAAATATCTCAAAGCACTCATTGTACTTACACTCATTTAAAGTAAAGAATTACTTATGTACCTCAAATCATTAATTAGAATAAAGACAAAACTACAACCCAACGTTCAATGTACTATTGTAAGAAATAGACTTTTTACATAAAATATGTATTACCTAAAATATTACAACGACTAGTGTACCCTCTATTTTACTTTTATGGAAAAAGGCATTCTCGAACTTCTCTAAAAGATATTTTTGAAATGACATAACATTTCACATTTCAAAAAGTTACAATTCCAAAATGTAACGACTACTTTTTAAAAGCTATATAAACACACTCAAATAAACTATTCAAACAATGGAATGGAATAGACGTGTGAGCTTACAACGAAAAAAATTCCTATTCGATATTTGAAAAGAGAGCCTTGAAAAAGAAAGAGAAAAAGAAAAGAAAGAAAAGAGAAAAAGTCAAGTCCAGCTCTTTGACAAAGAGTATCCTCTGAGTGACAAACTGAACATTCTGAGAATCCTTCATTCGTGCATTCATATCATTCTGAAGGTTCTATAGGAAGTATTGTAACTCTGTTATTCACTGTATTCCTTCTTTGTTGAAAGAAGTAGACCTCTGTGAAAGAGGGTGTTGCCCTTCTCTGTTGATAGAAGAAGACCTCTGTGAAAGAGGGTGTTGTCCTTCTCTGTTGAGAGAAGAAGACCTCTGTGGAAGAGGGTGTGCCCCTTCTCTGTTGAGAGAAGAAGACCTCTGAGGAAGAGGGTGTTGTACTATTTATCCGGTGACTCGGATGTTATAGTGGAAAGCTCAAGTGGTTTGCTTGGGGACTGAATGTAGGTCTGGATACTGACCGAACTAGTATAAATTCTGTGTTTTATGTGTTGTGCCTTATTGCCTGATTATTTTATTTTATCGATCTTTATCGTATTTCACTATTCACCCCCCCTCTAGTGGAATTTCAGGTTTGGTTTAGGTGGGCTCGGACTAAGTTTGAATCAACTAGGCTTGGCTTAGATTAGGTTAGGTAGACTCGGTTGACCTAGACTTAGGTTAAGGTTGACTAAGTCTTGACTAGGGTTATGTCTTGGTCTTTGACTTGGGCTAGGATCGGTTTTGACTAGGTTAGGTTGGCTAAGGTGGGCTCAGACTAAGGTTGACTCGACCTAGATTTGACCTAGATTAGGTTTGACTTGGACTAGGGTTGACTCGACCTAGGGTTTTGACTTGGGCTAAGGCTCGGTTGACTTAGGTGGAGATTGGGTTAACTTGACTAAGGTCGGTTAGAAGGATAGGCATCCAATAAAAATTCAAAGATAATTTTGGAAATGGAGAAGTCCAAAAATCGTCCTTCTAATGGGGAGTTACAACATTAATTATCTTTTAAATCTAATTTGGAAAATTAGATCAATGTAATTTCCAAACCCAAGGTGAGTGAAAATCTTTAATGGATATTAATTCCTTTTTGGAGAAGTCAAACCGTCCAACCTAGATAGATACACGATTTTGGCTTTCCAAACAAGAAATTAAATGCAATTAATTCTTTCTTGAAACCATACCCACCCACTTTGGAAATCCAATTGATTTTCAAAATCTCTTTTCAAAGCTCCATTCGTAACTCCCTATTAAAAAGCAATCAAGACTTAATTCCTTCCTTAAATACCCTACACGATTTTTAAAACTTACTCTTTCCAAAACTTTCCAAATTTCAATGTATTAAATGCCTCCCTTCTCAAAAATCATCCACACTAATTGAGGCTATTTAAACTAAAGAATTTAAAATCTATCTAGAGTAATGAAAAGATCTAATTTGAAAAACACGATTTCCTAGAAGTAAATGCTAACCTAATTCCAAAACTTACCTAAATGATTCCTAAAAACGGCTAGGAAAGAAAACCCTAATACATTGAATCTAGACAACCTAAATTAAACCTAACTAATTGCAATTACTAATTATCAAAAATAGCCTAGAGCTCAATGGGAGCTCTAATGGTTGCCGCCCCACCTTGGGGAAGAAGAAGACCAATAAAAAAATAAAAACAAAAACATAAACTAACAAAACACGATTTTACTAAGTAACCACTATTTTGATAAAACTAAATTAAAATATAATAAAAAGAACTCCTAATTACACAAATGCAAACATGAACAACACTATGCTGGAATTTATTTAGAAACATAAAGAAATGAAAATTCGATTTTTGTAATTGTTTTCAATAGATTCAAAACACCAAAAACACAAGATGATAAAAACAATTATTTAGAACTATCCTAAACGAATGAGATGAACTAACACAACTTTATGCTGCTGTTAATATCCAAAACACATAGCAACCACACGATTTTACCAACCTCTACACACACTTTTAATGAAAATGCAAAGATCGACTAGAATAAATCTAGCCGATTTTTTTTTCTTTTTCAAAAATGAAAGCAAACAAGACACAATCAAATCCTACGAATACAATGAATCAAAATGAAATTTTATAATTTGATTTTCAATAGAACAGACCCACGAACACCTATGACAAACTTCAAGAATCGGCTAGATGAAGATCTAGCCGATTTTAATAAAAAGGATGAAAAAATCTAAAAAACTCGATTCAAATGAGTCAATCAAATAAATAATCCTAAGCTAACGTGCTGGCCTATGCATGAAATCTATTCTAAGGTTGAAAACAAAAAGAAAACAAGAAACACTCAAGAAAATGAGAAAATAAGATCAACACTCAATTCGGTTTTAGCTAGAAGAGAAGGAAGAAGAAGACCTACCTCTTGGAAGATCCGACGACCGAGGGGATGAAGAAGAGCGGACCGTGGCTGGAGTTGGACATTCCAAACAGTTCGAGAATGCTGGACTTCACCAAAAAACAGCACCTTTGCAGCTGCTACACGTTGGAGATCCACCGAAGATGGATTATGCGCCGATTCTCGATCGGAGGGGGTAGAAAGCCAGATGGAGGTAGGGCCGGCTCACCTTATTGGTGTGTTTCGCACTCCCACACAAGGTTAGTAGTCTCCACCTCTGCTACACCTGCAAAAGTACAGAAAAATGGTGAAAAGACAACAAGGAAAAAGGAAGAAATGAAGAGAAAACAAAAGAGGGATCGAAATATGCTTGAAACCCAAGCATAGACCGGTCTTCAATGGCCAACACGTGGGAGGATGGAGAGGAAGGAGCTGCTGGAGTAGAATCACTGCAAGGGGCGTCCAAACAAATCCAAATACACCTAGGGTTTGCTGGAAAAAACTATTTATACTTTTGACATTTTTCAGAAAGAGGTTTAAAAAATAAAATTTTACTAGGCACCACTTTCTGGGGAGTTTTCTGCAAAACTTTTTAAATTGGATATGGATAGGCGTGTGGGCTGGGTTTTGGGCTTTCTAAGGGTTGATCCAAAGTCCAAATAACCTAATTGGGTCGGATATGGATCTGATCCACCTCGAAATCCATGCCCAAACACTGAAATAGCCATAACTCTCTCATTTTAACTCCGATTTTTCTGAAATTTGAACCATAACCCCTTACTATCAAAATACATCTAAACATGGGTTTAAAACCTTAAACTTGTTGCAAAATGCATGAAAAACTTATTAACATGATGTGCATTTCATACATCATCAGAGGGCCTTTTCAAAATTCATGAAATTTCAAAAAGTCTTCGTTATGACCAAAGACTTCAAATATTCTTTGGTCCAAGCTTTGTCAAAAATAAACCCTCGTGTTGATCATGTTTTCAAAAATAGGTTTTCAACCATTGAATTGAAAAATCAACCCTCGTGTTGATCATGTTTTCCAAAATAGGTTCTTGAACCATTGCATTGAAGGATCAACCCTTGTGTTGGTCTTATCTTTCAAAAATAGGTCTCAAATCTTGTGTTGATCATATTTTCCAAAAGTGGTCTTTCAAAACGTTATATTCAAGAGATCAATCCTGGCATTGGTCTCATCTTCCAAAAACTGATTTAAAATCGTTATAGTCAAAGATCAACCCCTGTGTTGGTCTTGTCTTCCAAGTTTGGTTTTTCAAACCGTCATATTCAAAGATCAATCCTTGCATTGATCTTATCTTCCAAAAATGGGTTTTAAATCATTATATTCAAAAATCAACCTCTGTGATTGATCTTATATTTTTAAACATTATCTTCAAAGATCAACCCTTGTATTGATCTTGTTATCAGTTTCAAACTGTTATTTTTAGAAATCAATTCTGTTGTTGATTTTCTTTTTCAAAAAATTAGATTTCAAACCATTGCCTTCAAAAATTGACCCTCATGATGATCTCTCATGTTTGATTTAAAAGGATCAGATCTCGCGCTGATCATTCCTCTCGTGGTGGATTTTCTTCCCCCGAAATGATTTCTCATTTTCTTTTAAATAAACATTTTTTCTTTCAAGCTCCCATATGCAGGCAGGATCAGAAAAACTCCTTTTCCTTTCAAATCTTATAAATTTTCAGTTAATTTTGATGTCTTTATCAGTTTCATTCATTTATTCATATTTTTATCAAGTTTACATCAATTTTATCAAGTTTATCAAATATTTCCTCAAAATTCCATTAAATTTTATCAATTCTTCTACCCTTTGAGGTTAAGGGATAAACCTGATGCCTCTTTCCCATGAGGTATTTCCTTTATTCTTATTTTCCCGCTCAGGTTAAGGGATAAACCTGACCCTCATTGTCCGAGGTGCTCCCATTCGGGATAAGGGAAAATCATGAGACCCCTTGTAGGAGCAATGACGCTACCTATGAGGATTCTTTTATAAATACAAGTTTTATCAATCTTTATTGAGTTTCTAGATTTATATCAATTTCCCTTTGTTAAATTTTCTTAAAATTTATTCTTGTTCCCATTCAGGATAAGAAAAAATCCTGAGACCGCTTATAGGAGCAACAATGCTACCTGTGAAAATTCTTTTCCAAAATAAATCTTTAAAATTTCTTTCCTTTCTTCTTCTCCATTTTTATAAATTTTATTCTTCTCCCCTTTCAGGTTAAGGGGTAAACCTGAATCATTCCTTTCTAAAATCTCATCAAAATGTCTATTCGATTTCCCCTCTAGGATAAGGGAAAATCCTGAAAACACCGACAATCATTCTTGCTCAAATCTCAAGTATCTTAAAGAATGTCGGTGTCCCCTTTTTCTTCAAATCTCCATCAGAAAACCCAGTACTTACACTGGGGCATTTTTTGAAAAATTCAGTACTCATACAGGTAAACCTAGCACTCGTGCTAATGTCTGGCTGACCAATCAGTTAGCCCTCAGGTTACAATCTTTCCTCAATTCTCCTTAAAATTCTACCAATCTTCTTCTATCCCTTCTCATCAACTCTCCTTTGAGATTCAAGTTTTTCGACTCGAACTTCCAACTCTTTCCTTTGAAATTCGAGACCTGACTCGAACTTTCCCGTTTTCCTTCGAAAAATTGGGTTTTATCTCGAGTTTTCTTGCCTTCAGTAAATGAACCTTCAAGTTCTGATTCGAGCCCTGACTCGAACCTTCCTATTTTCCTACGAAAATTTGAGTTTTGTCTCAAGTTTTCTTGCCTTTAATAAATGAACTTTCAAGTTTTTTTTCCTTTGAGATGCGAGCCCTGACTCGAACCTTCCTCCTGTCCTTCAAAAATTTGAGTTTTATCTCGAGTTTTCTCGCCTTCAATAAATGAATTTTCAAGTTTTCCCTTGAGATTCGAGACCCGACTAGAACCTCCCAGTTTTCCTTTGAAAAGTTTGAGTTTTAAACTCGAATTTCCCTGTTTTCCTTGAAGAATCCGAGTCCTGATTCGGATACTCTTTCAAAGGCTTACCTTCAAAATCCAGTTTTATGTGAAGCATACCTTCAGAACTTTAAATTCACATTTACCTTCAGAATTCAACCTCATGTTGGATTCTTCCCCAGAATCCCACTGATATGTCAAAATTCGATGTTAAGCAAAGGTTTCGTCATCAAGGATTTCAGGAATATCTTGCCAAATTGCCATAAAATAGTAGTTGATCTCAAACTTTTATTACATAAATAATTTCCTCAAATCTCCTTGGTATTCCTTCCAAAAGGCCGAAAACTTTTATGAAGAAAGGCTCAAACTCCAAATTTTCTGTTGGTCAATCAAGAGGATGAAGAAAAAAATCTTCGACATGACCGGTAAAGGAAATATTCAATGATGCTGAAAAGCCATAAATGAGCTGATATTGATCATAGCTATGGCACATTCTTAAAGATTATTCTTTGGCATTAAGACAGTAGAAATATCCTGGGCCGGCAGAAAAGAACCTACCCAATTCATGTCTCCTCGAGTCAGCTAAGCTGCAAATCAAATATCCGCAAAAGGGATCTCTCAATTGTCGTCAAGATGAAGGCGAATTAAGCGAGTAGACCCCCGGGGCCAAAGAAGATTTGAAACATCTCCAAGATGACGGGGTTTGTGACGGATCCTTCTAGGAAAAGTTTGGATCACCGTCGAGATGAAGGCGGATGTGATAGACCTACCGACAAACCCTAAAAGATATTTGATTTCTGCTATCATCTAAAGACCTTTGAGCCAATACCATCATATATAATCCCTGAGATAAATGAAGGATCAGAACATCTCCAAGATGAAGGAGTTTGTGACGTACCCTTCCCCGAAAAAAAGAGAGAAAAGTCAGGACATCTCCAAAATGAAGGATGATGTAAAAGCCCAAGAAAGCCCCGTGACTCAAAAGAGTGCAAAAAGATCATCATGGGAAAATACCCAGGATATCAAACTGCCCAAACTACAAAGAATCTTCTTTACCTATATGAAATTCTTCTATCAATATCCTTTCATTTAATTGCTTTTATGAAGCTAAGAATATTTCCTCTCCTTTCATGTCAAGGAAATTGATAGCATCTTTGAAGAAGACCAACAACTAAATTTGACTTTGATCCTGGATTCTATAGAGTTAACCTAGTTGGGGGTAATACTCTAGGTGGAAGAGGGAACATCTTCCGAAAGTGCTTACCTTAAAATTACCTTGAAAACAACTATAAATTTTATCATTTTTTGACAAAATCTTCCAACTTCCCTGATAAGAAATAATGACTTGACATCTGTTTTTGATACATCTTGGTGTTGCCTTCTCTGTCTTTCGCTTGTCGAGAGACTCGCCTTCTCCTTGATAAAAGGATTGCCTTCCTCGTCTTTCGCTTTGTCGAGAGACTTGCCTTCTCCTTGATGAAAGGATTGCCTTCCTCGTCTTTCGCTTTGTCGAGAGACTCGCCTTCTCCTTAATTAAAGGATTGCCTTCTTTGTCTTTCGCTCTGTCGAAAGACTCGCCTTCTCCTTGATAAAAGGATTGCCTTCTCCATCTTTCGCTTTGTCGAGAGACGCGCCTTCTCCTTAATTAAAGGATTGCCTTCTTCGTCTTTCGCTCTGTCGAAAGACTCGCCTTCTCCTTGATAAAAGGATTGCCTTTTCCATCTTTCACTTTGTCGAGAGACTCACCTTCTCCTTGATAAAAGGATCGCCTTTCCCGACTTTTTGCGTTGTCAAAAGATTTGCCTTTCTCCTTGATTAAATGATCGCCTTCCTCATCTTTCGCTTTGTCGAGAGACTTGCCTTCTCCTTGTTAAAAGGATTTCCTTCTTCATATATTACATTTTGCCTTCTCCTTACTGAAAGGATTGCCTTCTTCATATTTCACATTTTTACCTTCTCCTTACCGAAAGGATTGCCTTCTTCATATTTTACATCTTGCCTTCTCCTTATGAAAAGGATTGCCTTCTTTATTTCACATCTTACCTTCTCCTTGCTAAAAGGATTGCCATCTTCATCGTCATCTTCATATTTCGCTTTTACCTTCTCCTGCCCAAAGGGTTTGCCCTCTTCCATCTTTTTGCCTTGTCAATAGATTCATATCCTTGATAAAATGTTCGTCTTATTCATCTTTCTCCCCATCGAAAGATTCGCCTCCTGTTACCTTATTCATCGTTCATTTTCCTCACATCTCCTTATTTTCCATTTCTCATATTCCAGAAGAGTTGCCTCATTCAGTTGAAGTATCTCTTCTGTCCCATCACGGTTTCGAGAAATCCATATGGTTGTTCTCACTCAGGTTAAGGGTCAAAACCTATACTCCCTGCGAGAGGTCATTAAATTCAAAAAGCTGATTTAGTCTCAGCAATGAGACGTCCAAGTTCATCCCTTTTTCAAAGCTTTAGGGAACCCCATTTCCTTCCTCCTTTCGCAAAACCCCTTTCGGATTTGTTCGTCCAAACTCCGAAGGTCCCCATCATGGTCTCTTCACTCGAGGATTCCATATGGTTGTCCCCTTCAGGTTAAGGGTTAAAGCCTGAACCTCGCCCCTCGAGGTATTTTCCTTTTCAGGTTTGGGTTAAACCTGAGTCTCGTTTCGACGAGGTGTTTCCCTCCAGTCCCAACATAGTTCTTTCCATCGTGGAATCTGTGCTTTGTATATCCATCTAGGACAAGATCTTGCTTGAGCTTCATCTCATGAGACATTTTCTCAAAATGTCCCATCAAGGTCCTCACATATTCCTTTCCCCATTCAGGTTATCTTGAGATATCTTTCGTCCCATCCAGGTTAAGGGTTAAACCTGAGTCATCCCAAAAGATTGATATTGCCTCACCCATGAGATTTGATCAAGATTCTTGTCTTTCACCATTTTGGGACCCTCACCCAAAGCCCCATCACAATTTCCTCATTTCTACTATTTGATCACATCATTTCCGAGGATTTCGTCTCCCCAAAGCCATTCAAGGATAAAGTTTTAAACCTGAAAAACCATGTCTTTCAAATAAATTTTTCCACACCCAGTTCAGATCTGCTGACTGGGGCATTTTTCAAAATTTGGAGTATTTTCTTTGCCACTAAGCTCGGCTTTCAACCGACTTAGTAGCAAAGAGGGGCATCTGTGAACACCCCAAATTTTTCAAAACCTTTTAAATATTCCTTTCTTGCCCCTAAATTCATTTTTTTAGCAAATGAGTCATTTTTAAATCTAAATTCCAGTTCATTTCTCAAGTTTTACTGAAATTAAATTCATTTTATATATCTGACTTGATTTCGGATGTAGATCCATTGTCAAGATCCAAATCTGAGTCTCACTGTCCAAATTTTAAATTAAAATTACAGAAAATACCAAAAATAGTTTTAAATAGCTCAGACAGTCCATCCGACATCCGTTTGGATCCATCACGTTGTATTTCTTGATTCAAATGTCAAAACTCAAACATTTTCTCAAAACCTGGGTCCAAACCCTCTTTTTTGAAGAAATTCTCTCGAAATGGATTAAAATTCTCAGAAAAATACTTTTGTAAATATTTCTCAGAAAAATACAAAAAAATTAGTGTTTAATCTTTGTTTTCGTGTAAAAACTTAGATTTTTGTTCCAAAAATACAAAAATGGAAAAATCATGCAAAAAACCAAAAAAAAAATTAGGAAAAACTACGAGAAAAATAAGTGGTTTTTGAAGATTTTGCCGAAAAACTCACCTTGAACCATTTTACAAAAACCTTTAGAAAAGGAGCCCCCTCTTTGTAAATTTGGGAAAATGGCAAAGGACCATCTCCCACGCATCCTTCCTCTCGCTTGCCTACCCTCCATCTTCAAAACAGCTTCCTCGTCCCTCAACCATCCATCTTCAACCGATTCCCCTTCAGGAAGCTTCCCTCCTCTCTTTAAGAAAGGGGCGAAAGGTTTTCTAAAAGGGGGAGGAGATTTCAGTCAGCATCGATCGGCATCCACGAAGCATCTGTCTCCTACCTCTCCACTGCCATCCATTTTCATCCATGGTTCACCCATCTGTTGCATATTCTTGATCACCTCTTCTCCACTTCTTCTTCATCCCTCTGTCTTTTGTCCCCTCTAGTTCTCCCAAAATCGGTAGGAAGAAGTCGATCCTCTGCCAGTAGAGCCACAAACTAAGAAGATCAATACTACAGCTAAGGCCACCTTGCCTTCAACCTCCAGAGCTCCAGCAGCAAAGTGCAGAAGAATCGCCTCTTCTGCCTTCATCTCTATCGATTCTAGGATCAGAGTTTTCTTAGGAAGAATCCATTTCCATCTCTATCGTGTCTTTTCATTTTTCAAACGTTTTGATCGTTCGAAATGGACCGTTTTGACACCCTTTCATACTCTCAACGTATGGAAAACTTTCAACTATAAATATGAGTGCATTGTACACTCAAAAGAACAAGAATTCAATCGATTTGAATCATTTACTTATTGCTTTTCACTCCTATTCAGTCAAGTATTTGTTTTCTCACTCACGTGATATTTTCACTTCAGTTTTTCACTCAAATCACTTTGAGAGATAGTGAATTCGTGAGTAGAGTGTTTCAACAACCTCAAAAGCCAATTGCATCTCATTTGCATTCAAAAGGAAGGCTATAGGTTGCATTGTAAGTTGTTACTTCTTTTTTGTAAAAAGGACTCCTTGGTGTAAGGAGTTGTTTGCTTTCAGTAGGATTGTTACTGAAAGTGGCACCGGTTATGGTCTGTGTGATCTTGTAGTTTACAAGGTTGATAGTGGATAATCTCAAGCGGGTTTTGCTTGGGGACTGGATGTAGGTCGGGTTAGACCGAACCAGGATAAAATCTTGTGTTCTTTGTGTGTTTGCTTTGAGATTTGCAAAATCAATCTATATTCCACAGAAATTTTTTTAAAAGCACTATTCACCCCCCCTCTAGTGCTCGTTGACTCGATCCTAGTGCACTTTCAAAAACCTGTACTCCCTGCGAGAGGTCATTAAATTCAAAAAGCTGATTTAGTCTCAGCAATGAGACGTCCAAGTTTATCCCTTTTTCAAAGCTTTAGGGAACCCCATTTCCTTCCTCCTTTCGCAAAACCCCTTTCGGATTTGTTCGTCCAAACTACGAAGGTCCCCATCATGGTCTTTTCACTCGAGGATTTCATATGGTCATCCCCTTCAGGTTAAGGGTTAAAGCCTGAACCTCGCCCCTCGAGGTATTTTCCTTTTCAGGTTTGAGTTAAACCTGAGTCTCATTTCGTCGAGGTGTTTCCCTCCAGTCCCATCATAGTTCTTTCCATCGTGGAATCTGTGCTTTGTATATCCATCTAGGACAAGATCTTTCTTGAGCTTCATCTCATGAGGCATTTTCTCAAAATGTCCCATCAAGGTCCTCACATATTCTTTTCCCCATTCAGGTTATCTTGAGATATCTTTCGTCCCATCCAGGTTAAGGGCTAAACCTGAGTCATTCCAAAAGATTGATATTGCCTCACCCATGAGATTTGATCAAGATTCTTGTCTTTCACCATTTTGGGACCCTCACCCAAAGCCCCATCACAATTTCCTCATTTCTACTATTTGATCACATCATTTCCGAGGATTTCGTCTCCCCAAAGCCATTCAAGGATAAAGTTTTAAACCTGAAAAACCATGTCTTTCAAATAAATTTTTCCACACCCAGTTCAGATCTGCTGACTGGGGGGGCATTTTTCAAAATTTGGAGTGTTTTCTTTGCCACTAAGCTCGACTTTCAACCGGCTTAGTAGCAAAGAGGGGCATCTGTGAACACCCCAAAATTTTCAAAACCTTTTAAATATTCCTTTCTTGCCCGTAAATTCATTTTTTTTAGCAAATGAGTCATTTTTAAATCTAAATTCCTGTTCATTTCTCAAGTTTTACTGAAATTAAATTCATTTTATATATCTGACTTGATTTCGGATCTAGATCCATTGTCAAGGTCCAAATCTGAGTCTCATTGTCCAAATTTTAAATTAAAATTACAGAAAATACCAAAAATAGTTTTAAATAGCTCAGACAGTCCATCCGACATCCTTTTGGATCCATCACGTTGTATTTCTTGATTCAAATGTCAAAACTCGAACATTTTCTCAAAACCTGGGTCCAAACCCTCTTTTTTGAAGAAATTCTCTCGAAATGGATTAAAATTCTCAGAAAAATACTTTTGTAAATATTTCTCAAAAAAATACAAAAAAATTAGTGTTTAATCTTTCTTTTCGTGTCAAAACTTAGATTTTTGTTCCAAAAATAGAAAAATGGAAAAATCATGCAAAAAACCCAAAAAAAAAATTAGGAAAAACTACGAGAAAAATAAGTGGTTTTTGAAGATTTTGCAAAAAAACTCACCTTGAACCATTTTACAAAAACCTTTAGAAAAGGAG
Source organism: Nuphar pumila (assembly GCF_984573655.1). NCBI lineage: Eukaryota > Viridiplantae > Streptophyta > Magnoliopsida > Nymphaeales > Nymphaeaceae > Nuphar > Nuphar pumila. The sequence continues at coordinate 61,805,402 of NC_143263.1, forward strand.
CCCCCTCTTTGTAAATTTGGGAAAATGGCAAACGGCCATCTCCCGCGCATCCTTCCTCTCACTTGCCTACCCTCCATCTTCAAAACGGCTTCCTCATCCCTCAACCTTCCATCTTCAACTGATTCCCCTTCAGGAAGCTTCCCTCCTCTCTTTAAGAAAGGGGTGAAAGGTTTTCTAAAAGGGGGAGGAGATTTCAGCCAACATCGATCGGCATCCACGAAGCATCCGTCTCCTACCTCTCCACTGCCATCCATTTTCATCCATGGTTCACCCCTCTGTTGCATATTCTTGATCACCTCTTCTCCACTTCTTCTTCATCTCTCTGTCTTTTGTCCCCTCTGGTTCTCCCAAAATCGGTAAGAAGAAGTCGATCCTTTGCCAGTAGAGCCACAAACTAAGAAGATCAATACTACAGCTAAGGCCACCTTGCCTTCAACCTCCAGAGCTTCAGCAGCAAAGTGTAGAAGAATCGCCTCTTCTGCCTTCATCTCTATCGATTCTAGGATCAGAGTTTTCTTAGGAAGAATCCATTTCCATCTCTATCGTGTCTTTTCATTTTTCAAACGTTTTGATCGTTCGAAATGGACCGTTTTGACACCCTTTCATACTCTCAACGTATGGAAAACTTTCAACTATAAATATGAGTGCATTGTACACTCAAAAGAACAAGAATTCAATCGATTTGAATAATTTACTTATTGCTTTTCACTCCTATTCAGTCAAGTATTTGTTTTCTCACTCACGTGATATTTTCACTTCAGTTTTTCACTCAAATCACTTTGAGAGATAGTGAATTCATGAGTAGAGTGTTTCAACAACCTCAAAAGCCAATTGCATCTCATTTGCATTCAAAAGGAAGGCTCATAGGTTGCATTGTAAGTTGTTATTTCTTTTCTGTAAAAAGAAGGACTCCTTGGTGTAAAGGAGTTGTTTGCTTTCAGTAGGATTGTTACTGAAAGTGGGACCGGTTATGGTCTGTGTGATCTTGTAGTTTACAAGGTTGATAGTGGATAATCTCAAGCGGGTTTTGCTTGGGGACTGGATGTAGGTCGGGTTAGACCGAACCAGGATAAAATCTTGTGTTCTTTGTGTGTTTGCTTTGAGATTTGCAAAATCAATCTATATTCCACAGAAATTTTTTTAAAAGCACTATTCACCCCCCCTCTAGTGCTCGTTGACTCGATCCTAGTGCACTTTCAAAAACCTGTACTCCCTGCGAGAGGTCATTAAATTCAAAAAGTTGATTTAGTCTCAGCAATGAGACGTCCAAGTTCATCCCTTTTTCAAAGCTTTAGGGAACCCCATTTCCTTCCTCCTTTCGCAAAACCCCTTTCGGATTTGTTCGTCCAAACTCCGAAGGTCCCCATCATGGTCTTTTCACTCGAGGATTTCATATGGTCATCCCCTTCAGGTTAAGGGTTAAAGCCTGAACCTCGCCCCTTGAGGTATTTTCCTTTTCAGGTTTGAGTTAAACCTGAGTCTCATTTCGTCGAGGTGTTTCCCTCCAGTCCCATCATAGTTCTTTCCATCGTGGAATCTGTGCTTTGTATATCCATCTAGGACAAGATCTTGCTTGAGCTTCATCTCATGAGGCATTTTCTCAAAATGTCCCATCAAGATCCTCACATATTCTTTTCCCCATTCAGGTTATCTTGAGATATCTTTCGTCCCATCCAGGTTAAGGGCTAAATATGAGTCATTCCAAAAGATTGATATTGCCTCACCCATGAGATTTGATCAAGATTCTTGTCTTTCACCATTTTGGGACCCTCACCCAAAGCCCCATCACAATTTCCTCATTTCTACTATTTGATCACATCATTTTCGAGGATTTCGTCTCCCCAAAGCCATTCAAGGATAAAGTTTTAAACCTGAAAAACCATGTCTTTCAAATAAATTTTTCCACACCCAGTTCAGATCTGCTGACTGGGGCATTTTTCAAAATTTGGAGTGTTTTCTTTGCCACTAAGCTCGGCTTTCAACCGGCTTAGTAGCAAAGAGGGACATCTGTGAACACCCCAAAATTTTCAAAACCTTTTAAATATTCCTTTCTTGCCCCTAAATTCATTTTTTTTAGCAAACGAGTCATTTTTAAATCTAAATTCCTGTTCATTTCTCAAGTTTTACTGAAATTAAATTCATTTTATATATCTGACTTGATTTCGGATCTAGATCCATTGTCAAGGTCCAAATCTGAGTCTCATTATCCAAATTTTAAATTAAAATTACAGAAAATACCAAAAATAGTTTTAAATAGCTCGGACAGTCCATCCGACATCCTTTTGGATCCATCACGTTGTATTTCTTGATTCAAATGTCAAAACTTGAACATTTTCTCAAAACCTGGGTCCAAAACCTCTTTTTTGAAGAAATTCTCTCGAAATGGATTAAAATTCTCAGAAAAATACTTTTGTAAATATTTCTCAGAAAAATACAAAAAAATTAGTGTTTAATCTTTCTTTTCGTGTCAAAACTTAGATTTTTGTTCCAAAAATAGAAAAATGGAAAAATCATGCAAAAAACCGAAAAAAGAAATTAGGAAAAACTACGAGAAAAATAAGTGGTTTTTGAAGATTTTGCCGAAAAACTCACCTTGAACCATTTTACAAAAACCTTTAGAAAAGGAGCCCCCTCTTTGTAAATTTGGGAAAATGGCAAACGGCCATCTCCCGCGCATCCTTCCTCTCGCTTGCCTACCCTCCATCTTCAAAACGGCTTCCTCGTCCCTCAACCTTCCATCTTCAACCGATTCCCCTTCAGGAAGCTTCCCTCCTCTCTTTAAGAAAGGGGTGAAAGGTTTTCTAAAAGGGGGAGGAGATTTCAGCCAACATCGATCGGCATCCACGAAGCATCTGTCTCCTACCTCTCCACTGCCATCCATTTTCATCCATGGTTCACCCCTCTGTTGCATATTCTTGATCACCTCTTCTCCACTTCTTCTTCATCTCTCTGTCTTTTGTCCCCTCTGGTTCTCCCAAAATCGGTAAGAAGAAGTCGATCCTCTGCCAGTAGAGCCACAAACTAAGAAGATCAATACTACAGCTAAGGCCACCTTGCCTTCAACCTCCAGAGCTCCAGCAGCAAAGTGCAGAAGAATCGCCTCTTTTGCCTTCATCTCTATCGATTCTAGGATCAGAGTTTTCTTAGGAAGAATCCATTTCCATCGACGAACGCCATAAATCAATCCATTCTCCCAATCTCGAGCATCTCTCTCTCCTGAAGGAAGGAAATGCATTGGCATCCATCGGCGTCCATCCTCCATCGATCGTTAGCAACACCCGTCTGATCTCCACTCATCTGTTAAAGATATCCATCGTCGCACCCTTGATATATTAGCTTCTCCTCTGAGCTTCAAAAGAAGGTTTTCCCTCCTCCCACAAGATTCTGGTGAATAAGGTAAGAGCCTTTCCTCTTTATTTCCTTTAATCAGTTTCTAATTTCTTTGTTGTTTTTTTTTCGTTAACGCACCCTTGGAGGAGTTGGATTGCTGATAGCAATCCCAATTCCTCCCTTGTGCCACAACAAAGGGGACGCATGGCCCCAACATTTTTCTCCTGCTTACATTGGATTTCTTTCTTGCACATTTAGAATATCTGCTTACATTGGATTTCCTGTCTTTGCTTTCTATTTTTTTTTCTTTTTCTTTTTTTTCTTTTTTTTTTTCTCTTTCTCTTCTTTTCAGTCCGTCTGTTTGTTTCTGTGCATCTGATCCAAAAGATATTTTCATGCTTTATAGTTATATCTCAGTTGTATCATCAGCTCAATCGTCCCTCCCCTTTTGGTTTGATTGAATCTCATGCTGACCAATGCAAAAAAAAAATCAAGGGGAATTCAACCGCTACCCTCTGTTCATCTTGCTTTATGTAACTGCTGGTTCCATCTCATAGTTTGATTTCATCATGATAACAACGCGTTTTGCCCACATACCATGCCAGGTAAGATTGCATCGTCTCCTTTATAGATTTGTTCAAATCCACAGTGAAGTATATCGTGAAGACTTATCTTTGCAGGAAAATTTTTGGGACTCTGAGCGTCAGAACACTTTCATTTTACCTTGTTTTTCCTTTTCTTTACAGACCCTGGTATAAAATTAGGAATGCATCTTACGTTGGGGTCATCAGCTGATGTTTTTCAGACGGGGTCTACAAAAAAAAAGAAGAGTTTCTGATCTATTAGTTAATGATTCTACTTCAATTAGCGTGTCTGTAGATGGCATTAAAGTGAATTTCCCCACATTCGACTATATTATTAATGAGTTGTAGGCTGTATCATGGTCACGATCCTTGCATTCCATACCCAGCAATCCTGTTTCAGCCTGTTTGGAATGGTCATGGTGATTGCTCAGGCATCCAATATTCAAGTTTGACATAAGGACCATTATTTTTTTTTTACACAATTTCATTCCCTAGTCACATAGTCACAAAAGCTTCTGTAATTCATCATTTTTCAGAAAGTGCTGTTAGACTTATGATAATCAGTTGTTTCAAAGAGGGAAGCTCTTCTCAGGAAATATCGAAAGGGTTAATGCAAAAATTGCATATGGACCTCCAGGACCTTTCACCTAATGAATGGCTTGAGGGATATTGCTTAGAAATGATCGGTGGTATCTTTCTCTGCTTACCTTTTTTTTTGTGATACTTCTAAGCAAGGTAACCAAATCAAGGTTTGTGGGCTTATCTCTCATATGGCGCACCTTTGAAAGGTTGAATTCTCTTACACAGTATTAGTCATTTATTTTGGGGAAAATAGAATGGTTTCTGATTGAAAGAATATGCCATTTCACCACCATACCAAGCCAGCGTCTCCTACTGCCAAGCACCCTATCATCTGTAAGTATTTTCTGCACTTGCTCTTATGTTAGCTCCATCTACTCCCAGCTCTCCTACAGTCGCTTCCACCCCTTTCAAATCGGACTACTTTAAGGGTTGTGACGAGCCAGGGTTGATTACAAATCGGGATGCCCAGAAATCATTTGGTGGGCCAACAATCCTTGGAGATGTAGCTCTTCATCAACCTTTTGGTTTGCCTCTGGCTGCCAATGCAGCATCTGCCGTTGATGTGGCCTTGAATGATATACAAGCTAGTGGCATTCCCTCTACAAGAAATGGTTCCTAGAGTCAGCCTGGAGTGGGAAGTGATCCTATAACCCTTTATCTGACTAAAATGTCCAGAAACAGGTTATATATCAGAGATGCTGGCACTTACAAAGCAAAATCAACCACTAGACTAGGCAAATGTTGTTGGCAAGTCCATTGTTTAAAAAAAGGATTTTTTCAGGCACTGATAATGTTTGGAATGGTGCCAGTACAAGTGTTACAGTTACCAAGCATTCAACAGACACCAGCCTCACTTATGCCGTCATCTTTGCAGGATGTTCAAATTTGTCATCGCAACAGATCCAACCTCCATCCCAGACTAGCCTGCAGTTGGGAGTGCTTAAGAGATTGCTAGAGGGGAAATTGTCTGTCGCGCCTCAAAACTCTTCTGTTGTGCATGCTTCTGCTTCACTTTAGAATATATCTGGGTAACCCAGACTGCAAGTTTGGTCGCAGACACAAAAATCAGATTCCACTACAGCTGAGGCAATCAAGAGGAACCTCAGGTTTAACAGCACAAGTTCCACTGTTGACTGGTTTGCCAATCCTACGATCATAAACTCCTGTGACAACTTCCAAACCTTTATAGCGAAAAGTGCAACCATCTTTTGCCACAGCAACCCAGGCCAGTTGGTTATGTTATGCTAGGGAGCATGCAGTCTACAATTCAGAACCCACAATTTACAATCCCCAATCCCTTCCTTGCTATAGGCATTCACAGCAATTCATAACTAGCTCAACCTGTAGCAGCATCTTGCTGCTGTCACCTGCATAAAGCTTTAACCTTAGTATTTTGTAAATACTTAACTTCCATTGTTTATACCTCCAGCCTTTAGATAATTCCACCATATAATATTCAGCTCATGTTGCATATATCCCAAATAGTATAGGGCAGCTTTTCCATATCCATTTATTTTTCTCCCACCTTAAGGCATTATATGTATACATTCTGACATATAACTCAGCTTGAGCATATCATTCTAGTCTATACTTCATCATTTGTCCTGCATTTTGGTAGTGTGAAGTATATACCTAAATGCTTCATGAGTAGTATCCTAAGTCTAATATATCATTCTAATATCTGTATTGATGCTGCATTGCATTCTAGCCTAGGTAGGAGCAGATCATCATGTTCAACATGATACTTTTATTGTTTCACAAATCAGTTCTGCAAATTCCATCGAGCAGTGGGGCATGACACCGATCACTGCTTCGTCTTCAAAAATATTGTCCAGGACTGCATCGACAAGAGTCTCTTTGTTGAAGACGAAGAGGAAGATGACCTAGCCGTCATGACCAAGTCTCTCCCCGGCTACTCAGAAGACTGAAGATGCCAGAATTCTCCTACTTTTCTCCCCTTTTTGTCAGTCACCTTGTAGGGGGCCAGTCAGCCTAGTCCTTTTGTGATCTTTTGGTCAAAATACTTGTGAATATTTTAGTTCTTTGTTATCAGTGTTTGCCCATCAATGAAATGTCAATTTTCCTTTATATCTCTAATATCACAATACTTTCTTCCTCTGCCACATAGGAGCATTTGCTTTTGAAAATCTATATTTCAAAAATCTCTTCATCAGCTTCTGTTAAAATCACATTTAAATTCATGCTCTTTTCAGAATGCAAGACAATCCTGACATCATTCTTGAGAGAAATGATATTACCTATGAGGGCCTTTTCAAAATTCATGAAATTTCAAAAAGTCTTCGTTATGACCAAAGAGTTCAAATATTCTTCGGTCCAAGCTTTGTCAAAAATCAACTCTCGTGTTGATCATGTTTTCAAAAATAGGTTTTCGACCATTAAATTGAAAAATCAACCCTCGTGTTGATCATGTTTTCCAAAATAGGTTCTTGAACCATTGCATTGAAGGATCAACCCTTGTGTTGGTCTTATCTTCCAAAAATAGGTCTCAAATCTTGTGTTGATCATATTTTCCAAAAGTGGTCTTTCAAAACGTTATATTCAAGAGATCAATCCTGGCATTGGTCTCATCTTGCAAAAACTGATTTAAAATCATTATAGTCAAAGATCAACCCTTGTGTTGGTCTTGTCTTCCAAGTTTGGTTTTTCAAACCGTCATATTCAAAGATCAATCCTTGCATTGATCTTATCTTCCAAAAATGGGTTTTAAATCATTATATTCAAAAATCAACCCCTGTGATTGATCTTATCTTTTTAAACATTATCTTCAAAGATCAACCCTTGTATTGATCTTGTTATCAGTTTCAAACTGTTATTTTTAGAAAGCAATTCTGTTGTTGATTTTCTTTTTCAAAAAATTAGATTTCAAACCATTGCCTTCAAAAATTGACCCTCATGATGATCTCTCATGTTTGATTTAAAAGGATCAGATCTCGCGTTGATCATTCCTCTCGTCGTGGATTTTCTTCCCCCAAAATGATTTCTCATTTTCTTTTAAATAAACATTTTTCCTTTCAAGATCCCATATGCAGGCAGGATCAGAAAAACTTCTTTTCCTTTCAAATCTTATAAATTTTCAGTTAATTTTGATGTCTTTATCAATTTCATTCATTTATTCATATTTTTATCAAGTTTACATCAATTTTATCAAGTTTATCAAATATTTCCTCAAAATTTCATTAAATTTTATCAATTCTTCTACCCTTTCAGATTAAGGGATAAACCTGATGCCTCTTTCCCATGAGGTATTTCCTTTATTCTTATTTTCCCGCTCAGGTTAAGGGATAAACCTGACCCTCGTTGTCTGAGGTGCTCCCATTCGGGATAAGGGAAAATCCTGAGACCCCTTGTAGGAGCAATGACGCTACCTATGAGGATTCTTTTATAAATACAAGTTTTATCAATCTTTATTGAGTTTCTAGATTTATATCAATTTCCCTTTGTTAAATTTTCTTAAATTTTATTCTTGTTCCCATTCAGAATAAGGGAAAATCCTGAGACCCCTCATAGGAGCAACAATGCTACCTGTGAAAATTCTTTTCCAAAATAAATCTTCAAAATTTCTTTCCTTTCTTCTTCTCCATTTTTATAAATTTTATTCTTCTCCCCTTTCAGGTTAAGGGGTAAACCTGAATCATTCCTTTCTAAAATCTCATCAAAATGTCTATTCCATTTCCACTTCAGGATAAGGGAAAATCCTGAAAACACCGACAATCATTCTTGCTCAAATCTCAAGTATCTTAAAGAATGTCGGTGTCCCCTTTTTCTTCAAATCTCCATCAGAAAACCCATTACTTACACTGGGGCATTTTTAAAAAATTCAGTACTCATACAGCTAAACCTAGCACTCGTGCTAGTGTCTAGCTGACTGATCAGTTAGCCCTCAGGTTACAATCTTTCCTCAATTCTCCTTAAAATTCTGCCAATCTTCTTTTATCCCTTCTCATCAACTCTCCTTTGAGATTCGAGTTTTTCGACTCGAACTTCCAACTCTTTCCTTTGAGATTCGAGCCCTGACTCGAACTTTCTTGTTTTCCTTCAAAAATTTGGGTTTTATCTCGAGTTTTCTTGCCTTCAGTAAATGAACCTTCAAGTTATGATTCGAGCCCTGACTCGAACCTTCCTATTTTCCTTCGAAAATTTGAGTTTTGTCTCAAGTTTTCTTGCCTTCAATAAATGAACTTTCAAGTTTTTTTTTCCTTTGAGATGCGAGCCTTGACTCGAACCTTCCTGCTGTCCTTCGAAAATTTGAGTTTTATCTCGAGTTTTCTTGCCTTCAATAAATGAATTTTCAAGTTTTCCCTTGAGATTCGAGCCCCGACTCGAACCTCCCAGTTTTCCATTGAAAATTTCGAGTTTTAAACTCGAATTTCCCTATTTTCCTTGAAGAATCTGAGTCCTGATTCAGATACTCTTTCAAAGGCTTACCTTCAAAATCCAGTTTTATGTGAAGCTTACCTTCAGAACTTTAAATTCACATTTACCTTCAGAATTCAACCTCATGTTGGATTCTTCCCAGAATCCCACTGATATGTCAAAATTCGATGTTAAGCAAAGGTTTCGTCATCAAGGATTTCAGGAATATCTTGCCAAATTGCCATAAAATAGTTGTTGATCTCAAACTTTTATTACATAAAGAATTTCCTCAAATCTCCTTGGTATTCCTTCCAAAAGGGCGAAAACTTTTATGAAGAAAGGCTCAAACTCCAAATTTTCTGTTGGTCAATCAAGAGGATGAAGAAAAAAATCTTCGACATGACCGGTAAAGGAAATATTCAATGATGCTGAAAAGCCATAAATGAGCTGATATTGATCATAGCTATGGCATATTCTTAAAGATTATTCTTTGGCATTAAGACAGTGGAAATATCCTGGGCAGGCAGAAAAGAACCTACCCAATTCATGTCTCCTCGAGTCAGCTAAGCTGCAAATCAAATATCCGCAAAAGGGATCTCTCAATTGTCGTCAAGATGAAGGCGAACTAAGCGAGTAGACCCCCGGGGCCAAAGAAGATTTGAAACATCTCCAAGATGATGGGGTTTGTGACGGATCCTTCCAGGGAAAGTTCGGATCACCGTTGAGATGAAGGCGGATGTGATGGACCTACCGACAAACCCTAAAAGATATTTGATTTCTGCTATCATCTAAAGACCTTTGAGCCAATACCATCATATATAATCCCTGAGATAAATGAAGGATCGAAACATCTCCAAGATGAAGGAGTTTGTGACGTACCCTTCCCCGAAAAAAAGAGAGAAAATTCAGGACATCTCCAAAATGAAGGATGATGTAAAAGCCCAAGAAAGCCCCGTGACTCAAAAGAGTGCAAAAAGATCATCATGGGAAAATACCCAGGATATCAAACTGCCCAAATGTAAACACCCCAAATTTTTACTTACCTCCATAACATTGCCCTCAAGCACCCCATTTCGGTTCCCCGAAACCCATGAAGGGCAAAATGGTCATTTTCCAAGATTGAACCTTGCAGAAAGTCCTAAATTTCACTCTTGAGCCTCAAAATTTCTATATTTAGGTTCAGAGACATCTTCTAATTGAAAATTTTCAAAATCCTTTTTCTAGAAGGCAGAATTTCCACTTCCTGGCTCAGAGTGATATTTCATAAAACATGTATTTTGCATAACATTGCATCATTAAACTACATAGCATGCCAGTTTGAGATCCAGAACTCCTGATTTTCCATATTGTCAATCCAGATTTTATTTTTAAACTTTTCAAAATTGATTTTTAAAACCCTGGGATTTCAAAATTGCCATTCTTTCCCATTTTACCCCCAGGACTTTGAATTACAAAATTTTTCTCAAGAAAACAATCTGGATATTTGGATATTGATTTTAAAGATTTTATCTCAAAACTTTTTGCAAAAGATTTTAAATCTCTTTATAAATTTTGTTTTTACATTTATCCATATTTTTGCCCTAAAAACCCAATTTTTCCAAATTCTTGAAAAACAAATAATGTTTTATCTCGTATCTTCAAATAAATGGAGCGGGACCCGCCTTTGAACTAGCATCATACTCAGACTCTCAGGTAAGTTGTTTATTCTCAAGCGGGACCCACCCGAAGTTCATACCAATTTGCAAATTTTTCTTAATTTCTCAATAATTATTTATTTTTATTTTTTTTAGTTAGTGGGCCCACACACATGTGGCACCCCACTTGAAAATAAAAGATTTGCAAAAGCAAAATAAAACTTTATTTTCAAAAGGATTTTAAAAGTAGGTTGAGGTGGCATTTCCATAAAAGCCTCTCATTGATTTCAATACTCATTTTTTTATTTTATTCCTTTTTATTTATTTATTTTTTTAAGAAGGAGGCAACCTTAAAGGGCACAGCCGAACTTCCAAAAAAATAAAAATAAATAAATAAATTTCATTTTACCTAAAACTTAGGTAAATGAAATGAAAATTTTGAAAAAATCACAAGACTCGCCCCTTTTGAAAACGACAGCATTGAAGTTCCAATTTGAAATTTTTTTCAAAAACCATAACTGAAAACAAGAAGCTGCGTTTTTTTTTCCTTTGAAAGAGGCTGAAGGTCTTTAAAAGACCCAACCATTTGATCGAGAGGGGGAGGAATTGAAATCTCGTTTTGGGGGTTTTTGCAGAAGGAAGCTCTGCAGCGTGAGGGAGCACCCGATCTTCTTCAGCCCAGCCACAGGAGTCTTCCACCTCCAGCAGCTGCCGCACATCCCCACTTCAGCCCAACCACAGGAGAGCCACCACCGGGCGCCATCTTCACCTCCATTTCAGCCACAGCCGCAGGAGAAGCCACCACCAGCAGAAGATCAAGCCAGCCGCAGGGCACCTCCAGCAGCTTGCTGAAGATTGTCTTCACCCCAACAGCATAGGTCCAGCCAGGGTGTGGACTTTTCCTTCAGTCCAGCCATCGTCTTCACCATTCTTTTTCAGCCCAACCGCAGGGCATCCCAGCAGCCTCCTACACATTCCCTTTAGCACAACAGCAGAGGATAGGTCCTCACTTGCTGGCTGCAAATCCATTTGGTGCAGAGGAGACAGTGAGCTTCTTATCCATTTCCTTCAGCCCACTTTCCTCCAGCCCCACGTTGTCATCCATTTTAGCCCAGCCACAAGGAAACCATTGTTTTCATCCAATCCAGCCCAGCCACAAGTCCAACCCAACGTTACAGCCCAGCCCACGTGACCATCTTTCTTCAGCCCGGCCATTGATCGTATTCAAAAGGGGGAAAGTCGATTAAGGTTTTCCTTTGGTTCTGATTGCTCAGACTGTTTCTGATGGTGGTTGCCATGTTCTTGAGGTGATCCCTACAGCCCTCCTGCCGCTAGAGGTACTGCATAAAACTCAAATTATGTCTCTGTTTTCATTATGTATCATGCTTTTTTATTCTTATGTATGTTTTGCAATTCTTATTTTGGCATTCTTTTACGTTGGAACTTAGAAAATCTGTAGTTTAGGAATTTCTGCTGGTAGACGTTCTTGGAAGTTTGGTGTATTGAGGTATATAAATTTCTAGTCATATTTTGATTATGAAATTAGCCTTATCATAATTGAATTTGTATATGTGAAAAGGATCGGTCGATCAGGAATATTGGAAGTTGTCTGCAATTTTTTTTTATTTTTGTTTTTTTTTTAAACTTGTGGGTTGGAAGTTTAACAATGTTTTCTCACTCAATGAAGTCAGGCCAGGGTAATATAGCCTGAATGACTATGGTTATCTGAATGGAAGGAGTTCCTGCAAAATCTTAGAATATGATATAAATTTCATTTGCCAAGTATCTTGAAATGTTCTATATTCATTCAAAGTGTGGAATTTATTGGAACAACACATGCTAAAAAAAATAAAGGGACAGAAATTATGGTCGTTGATTGAAGTTCCTATTTCCTAGTATTTCCCTTTAAGAACAGAAACTCAGCATCATCTACCCTCTGGCCCGTTCTCATCTTACAGGTTAGCATCAGTTAAATGTTCATCATGGGTTGCTTTTAGTTTTTCATTCTATCAATCAACAAAATCTGTTGTAGGGAAAATTGTTTTATCATTCAATCTACAGGTAATTGTTCATTATTTGGGTACATTAGCACTTACAATTGGGCTTTTGATAAGACTGGTTAGCAATGCCATTGAGCTCATTTTTGTCCCACATCCATCTATTTCCTGTGCTGCACAGCATTACCGCCGTTCTACCTCTTGTGCGTTTTCACCCACAGCAGCACATTCCCTGCACATTGTATATGTTGTGTACTTATCCATTTTCTGCTGCAGGTACCCAGTCTTGATAATTGACCCTGTTCATGTATGGATATTTTAATATCCATTCAGGCTTTATGGACCATCTTTGGCATGTTTTGTTATTGATATATAGTGAAGCTCCAGATCCATTTTTATTGAAAATTATCTTGTAATTTGGGAAATACAGCTGTGTAAAATCACCTACAGAAACAACATATACCTGTATTTTCTGATTTTACCCATTATATGTAATTTCCATTAGTATATATATATATTTTTTATATATGTATATATTTCTTATTGTATGTATATATATATATAATGTATATCTACCTATATGTATACGTATATATGTATATATATGTATATATATATATATACATAGATATATACTTATATATATATATATCCCTTCATGTGTCCTTATTTCCATATATGAGCATTCATGTATATATTTTCTCATGTAAATACACTTCCATTGATACATATCATTTAGCATCAATTTTAGTAATTTGTGATATACTTCTCTTTGTTGTATATAATATGTATATATATATATACCCATTTTTTTGGTTATCTTGTACTAACTCTCATTTTGCAGGAAAATCTAGAAGATGCTGATTCTTTGGCTCCATTTCAATTTTCTTTTACTTTACGTTATGCAATGTAACAATCCAATGTAAACCTTGGAATAAGATTTACTTTTACTGCTTAGATTAGGCCGCATCTCATATAGTTTGATTTCAGCAATATCCTGATTATATGATGCATACATCTCAATCTTTCCAAATTCACCATGGATGAACACGAATGGCACGTGCACCAACTCTTAGAGAGTTGATGAACTCGGTGGAGTCCATATTTACGGCCCTAGTCGGAATATGGACGAGACCCAGATCCATCATCTCTCTACCAGTCACATTGAGCTTACACTCTTAGGCTATCTTGAAAATGCACCTCATGTTTCCAATGTTTTCAAAATATTGTGAATTAACTCAAATAAACCCTGAATATATTCATGGCTACAGTCAGAATATGTGTAGGATTTACTTTGGCTTAATCCACATTTTTCCAACAATTTTTTCAAAAAATCTTTTCAAAATGCATTCATTCATTCAAATCATCGGCATCATTTGTTTTCTCATGATTTTCTCAAGAGATTTTCACTTCATGGAATCGATTTCTCAAGAAACTATGATGATATTCGGAGTTGGATTTTCCCAAATCAAATTTTTCCTATGATTTTCCTTGGAAATGTTATTTTCTTAAGATCCATTTTCAAAAGGAATTTTCATCTTTCTCAAGAATAAAAAACTGATTTTCAGATATTTCGAAGATAAAATTCTCAGGATTTCAATTTCCTAAGTTCTAAATTTCCTTCTCCAATGAATTTTCCTACAAATTTTCTATCCTTTTCTTAAGAAAAGTTCTCAAAGTCCGAGTTTTCCCAACAAGTGCTTTCTTTTTCAAATGTTCATCCTTTCTCAGGAATTCTTCCCATTTTCCTGAGATTCTCATTTCTTCAGAATTTTCCAAGTCTTTATAAATTTTCTCAAGATTTTCCTGAGATTTTCCTTTCTTCATAGTTTTCCAAGTCTTTATAAAATTTCTCAAAATTTTCTCAAGATTCTCACTTCTTCAAGATTTTCCAACTCTTTATAAACTTTCTCGAGATTTCAAACCTTCTTCGTCTGAGTTTCCTGAGAGATTGATTTCCATCTTTTTCCTGAGAAATGCTTTTCAACTCCAAATGTTTTCTAAGCATACATCATATTTTCCAATTTACATTTTCCAAAATCTCACAGGACATGCCTGAATTCTCTGTGCATTTAGGATAGAACATAATTTCGATGATTTTACTAAGTCAAGCATAATTTTGGTCCTTGGTTCGATTACCCCTGTTAAAGGCGGCAGGAACGGTCAAACCTCGTACCGACAGGTCGAGCCCCATCCTATGGATTTTCCCGCAATTTTCAAAAACGGAGGCGAGTATTTCAAAACAATTTCCAAAATCCGGTCAAGTTTGACTCGCAAAAGCATTTCCCTCTCTCTTCCGCAAGGAAGGAAAGACGGGGAAAAATTTTGCGACGATAACAGGTTTGACGACCGTGATGGGACCTGTCCTTGTCTGACCTAAATTGTGCTTGATTTAGTTCAATTATCGAAATTATGTTCACAAAATGTCAGCTCTTTTACTTTTTGATATCATGTGAACCTAGGAGCCTAGATCATGACCTAGCTGACATTGACTGCATATAGCTTAGGCATGGTTTGGTAGGACCAGATTGAGGAGAAATTTTCATGCTCACATAGACTTAGGTCTAAATACAACTCTCCTCAATTTAGGATATGAATGTAAACAATGTATGCTTCTTCAAAGATTTTCAAAAGTCTATCTCTCTAGGGTTTAGAGCCATCTATTTCTTGCATGTGATCATTTTTTAAAATCCCAATTACCTATCATTACCCGGTCTTCACGTTGCTGGGCTCTCTTCCAGAACCCTAGTTCGGGACAGAGCCTCACAACTGGGCCACCTATTTGGGTTAACACCCCCCTATCACGTACCACGGGCCACAGTCCGAAGTATATCGGTAGGCGCTCAAGGATGTTGGAAAACCTTACCTTAGAACCGGAGTTGAAATTATATGCCACGTACCTCGAATTTCAGTTCGGGTATATCGGCATAACTGGATTGGACAAAGATGATCTGAACTTAGAGTTAGGATTAGGGTCCTACAGCTGTTTTCAAAATAATGCATCTAGAGTCAGCCTTTTAGGGAGTGTTGTATGTGCATGAATGTTTGTGCAGGATGTGATTGTTTGTATGTTACCTGTATTTCCTTACATTTTCCCAAAAATATTTTCAAATACCCATATTTCTCATCTTTTCCCTTTATTTTCTCAAACCCTGGATGATTTTCTCAAATATCCCATTTCTTTCAAAACTCCAGGAGATTTTTCTTCTACCTTTCTACTGGATCTCGAATTTCCAACTACATTTTATATCCTGCCTGCAAATTTTTTTTAGAATTTCCCACATTTTCCTAAGTCTCATTCTAAGTCTTCCTCTGTTTTCAGTTCGATGGCATCCAGTCAAGTCGATCCTATCTTTCCTGAAGGTCACATCTCCTTCGAGGTGCGACAAGGTCGTCCTGAACATCGAGCCCTTAGCACCGGAACTTTCATTCCCTGGTGGTACTATTTCTGGCTCAAAAGCTTTTCCCAAATGTTCCCGGACCATTTGAGCGAATGGAGATTAGAACTGACGTCGGCAGTTGGAAAGCAGACCATCAACGGCAACCTGATCCACGCAATGGCAGAACGATGGAATCCTTGGACATGTACATTCTGGTTCCCGTGGGGAGAGATGACTGTTTTAATGGATGAATTTTCAGAAATCATGGGATTATCAGAACCAGCTGGTCAGCCAAGCGATCCCTTAGAACATCAATTCCTGATCAATGTCAAGGGTTTGGACCCCCGAGATTCATTAGCTCGTATGACAGGCCACTGATCCTGGCCCCTGATCCAGTTGGAGGGAAATGAATATGTTGACCTGCTCGAGTTGTACCGCCAGTACGGGACCTTCGTTGAAGTCAGTTCGCTATCCAGAACAGCTAAAGAAAGGATTCAGAATGCAATGGTTCTGTGCACTGTAGGACTATCCCTCTTTCCAGATGGACAAAACTACATGGACATCAGAATAATCCAGCTTATGAGAAGATGGGGAAGTCGACAAACCAATCGTCTTTCCATAGCCATGGCAGCGCTCGCTTTTCTATATCGAGGTCTGACCCGATTTTCACTTGGAGAATCCATTTTAGTTGAAGGATGCATCTACGCACTTTAATCCTGGTTCTTCCAACATGTTCCAACCCGAGCAAGCTCTTTCAGATACAATGGTTAAGAACTTCTTCCAGTGGCACAGTACCGGTCTATGATCAACAACATTCAAGAAGATGACGTAGTCTGGGACTATTTTGATCGGCAATTATCCCCTCCCAGATATACATACGCTTATGGCAAGAGGTTCAAGTTACTGGGACCATTCTTCTGCACTTACTACCAACCAGAGAGATGTGTTCGACAGTTCTCCCAGAGACAACAGTACGTAGAAGCCCGGTTGTTATCAGGAGTTATGGCAGAGTTTGATCTCACTTCCGCATAATGGTCCGGGGCATATCATTCTGCCTGCTACGGCTGGGATTCCTTTGTCTCTCTTAAAATTTTTCCTGGTCCTAGAGTGTCTGCTGATTATCGTGAATGGTGGCAAATTGTTTGTCCTCCACCTCTTTGTCAAGATCAATAAAATCATGTTTTCTCATTTTAATAAAATTCTCTCTTTTTCTATTGTGGTTTGACGACCTCGCCTAGGTAACAAGGCATATTTTCGTTGTTTGTTTCTCGTGCTAAAAGAATTGACAACACAATTGTCGTGATTCTCGCGACGACTCAGTCCCTAGTAATGGGATATCTTCTTCAAATTGTCTACCATATTTTCAATAAATATTTCTTCCAAAAGTCAATTCCTTCATAATCTAATCAGGTCTTTGCCCTGCAGAGAGCATCCACAGCATTTGATGGTCAGGAAGAAGAACCACATCACCTCAACACTCCTCAGCCTCAGAAGGAGAAATGGATCATCCCGTGAATCAAGATCAACAGCAAGAGGATGATGGCATAGACCCGCAAATGTATGCCATGTTCCAAAAGATGATGAATAAAATGATGAGTGAACAAGCTGGGACTAGTGCAGAAAAAAATCAATTCAGAGAAAAGTTCCATGGGCACAAGAATAAGAAGGCTCCCAAGAAGCAGATTCAGCCAGAAGAAATCTCAGATGAATCAGAATCTACGAAAGACACTGAGGAAGAATATGAGGTGCCTCCGACATTTCAGAAACGTGGGCGAGAACAAAGGAAGAGCCGCAAATCAAAGAATCAGGTCACAGAAGAACCCCTGCAGTCACAATTCAGGGAAATGGCCCGAGTTGTTAAGGATCTCCAAGCCCGCGACAAGGGCAAGAAAGTCTTCACTAGTGAGGACTTCTATGACAGCCTCGAAGGGGATGACGATCTCGAAAACCTTCCCCAAAAATTCATCAAGTTCGATGGTTCTGGCGATCCGAAAGCCCATCTCGCCACTTTCTTTGCAGAGTGCTCAAGATTCAAGAGAGATAACAGAGCACTATTCATGTGTTTCCCTCGCAGCTTGGAAGGAGTTGCAGCTAAATGGTATGCTGAGCATATCAATCCCATCGAGCTTAAGGAGTTTGATAAAGTGGTGAATTTATTTATTGAACGCTTTTTGTTCAACACAGAAGCGCTCCCGACATTAAGTCATCTCTGCAGTCTGAGGCAGAATAAGAATGAAAAAGCACGAGATTTCATTCACAGATGGAGGTCAGCCTGCAACAAAATGAGAGATCCCATATCTGAAAGGCACACTTTGTCATTATTCCTCAACAACTTTTCTCAACCCTTAAGAGAATTAATCTCTACTGCACCGTCCAGGACCTTCATTGAATTAACTGAGCGAGCAGAATGGCTCGAGCTGAGCGTAGAGAATAGAGTCTATGAAGGCTTCACTTTTTCCAAGAATAACCCCCAAGGTGAGCAGAAGAAGAAAGCTCACTTCACCTTCTCTGTCAACAACAACAACAACAATAGCCGAAATCAGTACAAAGGGCAGAAGAAAGATTACTGCTATGGCGCAGGCAATTCCAACAACAAAGGAGATCAGAAAATGAAACCTGCTCCTCAATACAACAAGCCTTCTCAGCAAGACCAATGGCCGAAATTGCGTGAAAAAGTTAAACATGAAGGATAGAGTTATGACCGAAAATTTACTCCTCTTGATCAATCACTCGAAGATGTGCTCGAGTATATGCTATCGAAAGAAATGGTCAAGTTGCCTAGATTGGCCGATCCCCCTGTGCCTATGGGAAAATGGAAAGATCAATTCTGCAAGTTCCATAGAACAGTGGGACACAGCACTGAGAACTGTTTCATTCTCAAGAATATTGTGTAGGATCTTATTGACAAGAATTTATTGGTAGAAGGAGAAGAAGAAGAAAAAATGGACATTCTTAAGCAGCCTTTTCCTTCACACACCACGGCAGTGGTGTCCGCATAGCCATTCTTACCGCATGAGCACATCAAGCCGTGTTCTGCACAAGATCTCTAGGTTCAGCACCAGATGTCAGTACTACGACAAGCAACTCCTGATTCTAAGAAGATGGATCTAATCTCAGCATTGGGAAAGATGAAAGTTTCTGAAGCACTTGTAAAGTCAGCTCCCAAGTCAAAGGGACTTCCTGATTTTCTCAATCAAATCATCAAGCCCAAGCCGAAGAATTCAAGTCAGAAGCCTCTGACCGCTCTGTCCAATGTTTCCATTCTTGACTTGGCCAAGAGTTCCTGCAAGCATTAGCAAGTACTGGATGATCTGCTCAGAAAGATCAAAGTTAAGCCCAGTACCACTTCTGAAGACATGGCACAAATTGTGAATTCAGCCATGACTAATGCGCCGATCACTTTCTCGGATGAGGACCTTCCAAAGCCTCATTCCTTTCACAATAATGCTCTTTACATCGTCGTTCGGGTAAGGGGAATGACAATACCCCATGTGCTAGTAGATGGAGGCAGCAACCTCAATATATGTCCCGAAATGACCGCAAAGGCGCTAGGCATTAAGGAAGAAGAATACATTCCAGATCCTATTACCATCTATGGGTTTGACAACCATGGTCAAACGACAAAAGGGAAGATATTCCGGGAAGTATTTATTAATTATTCAGTACATTCAGTGCTTTTTCATGTGGTCAATGTGTCACCCACCTACAATCTGCTGCTCGGAAGGACATGGATTCATAATGCAAATGCAATACCTTCCACCTTGCATCAATGCATAAAATGGTCCAAAGATGGAATGATTACAACAATGCTCGGAGAGTACCCGGAAGAAAGCCTCCCACAGCCTATGATCCCTCGACCATCATTCACTGCAGATATTCCTAGCATCAGAAAGAATAAAGAAATCAGTCTCAAAGAAAGTCGGGAAATACTTCAGGCAACATCAGAATTATCCCTGCACACTGTAGCCATGACCCGATGGAGAGGTCCCAAGTTTTTCAAGATTGGAGGTTGTGTCAGCTATGACACTGTCAAAGATCATCCATTGTTTCCACAATTCATGAAAGTAAGAAAGGGATTCGACTTACTTCTGAAGCATGGTTATCAACCCTTTAAAGGACTGGGCAAAAATGAAGATGGTCGCATCGAGCCGATGATCCAGAAGCATCGTCCCCACAGAGCAGGATTAGGGTTTTCCGGCGAGAGCTCACCAAAGAAGACTGTTTTTGTTAAAGGGGCATATTGAGAATCAATTGTTGCATTTCCTTTCTATTCCTTTCAAAATAAATGTCTCAATGTCTTTTATCAAAGTCAAATCAATAAAATGTCAAGTTTCTTTGTCTATCTGGATGCCATTTGTCTCTTTTATCTCGATATCCTCATTTTATAATTCAAATGTCATTTTATGCATAATTCTTTTTAAATGATTGTTTGTCGTATGATGGATGATTTTTCCTGAATCCAATTTCTTATCCAAAATTTCAGAAATGTCTTCCCGAACAATCAAGAAACTCGTTATCAATCCAAAGGCTTTCCAGAAATCGGCAGCAATTCACCGAGTAAAAGCAAGCACAGGAGATAGCAAGGTTGCAAAGCAGTTAGATGATTATGCAGAATTTGATCTGTCTCTTCAGGAATTACCAGAGTTTGCCTCAATTCAGAAGCAAGATGAACCATCCGCTCTAGCACAAGATCCTACTAAAGATGTAAATATCGGATCAGAGAAAGATCCCAAGATTCTCAAGATCGGCACCAGTCTAAGTCCGGAAGAGAAAGAAAGGCTTACAAATTTTCTCAAGCAACATGAAGAAGTGTTCGCATGGACATATGAAGATATGCCGGGCTTAGATCCCAAATTGGTCGAACACCGACTCGTTTTGAAGCCAGATGTAAAGCCAGTTAAGCAAAAGCTGAGAAAAATGGATCCAAGAATAGAGCAACAAGTCAAAGAAGGACTTGAAGATCTGCTCAAAGCAGGATTTATCCGACCTATTGACTATCTAGATTGGTTAGCCAATATCGTCGTTGTCTCAAAGAAAAGTGGCAAAGTCAGGATCTGCATAGACTTCAGAGACCTCAACAAGGCAACTCCGAAGGATGACTATCCACTGCCAAGCATTGATCTTCTGATTGACAGCACAGCAGGACATGCCATGTTCTCCTTCATGGATGGATATTCCGGCTACAACCAGATTAAGTTGGCCATCCGCGACCAATCAAAAACTTCCTTTACTACGCCTTGGGGCACTTTCTGCTATACAGTTATGCCTTTTGGGCTCAAGAACGCTGGAGCAACATACCAAAGAGCAATGGCCGTTATCTTTCATGATCAAATGCGCAAAATCATGGATGCGTATGTTGACGATATTCTCGTGAAATCTAAAGAGGGAGAAGATCACCTCAAAGCCCTTGATCAAGTCTTTAAGCGACTCATTCTTTACAAGTTAAGACTTAACCCGCAAAAGTGTGTTTTTGGAGTCGAATCAGGCAAATTGTTGGGTTTTCTGGTCAGCAAAAAGGGAATTGAAGTCGACCCAGCCAAAGCAAAGGCTATAATTGATATGCCACCCCCAAAAAATCTTAAAGAGTTGTGTAGCCTTCAGGGACGCATGCAATCAATCCGGCGATTTATTTCCAACTTGGCGATGAGATGTGAACCTTTCAACCACTTACTCAGAAAAGGAGTGAAGTTCGAATGGGGACCAGAGTGTCAGCAATCGTTCGATAGAATCAAGAAGTATCTTCTCAATCCTCCAATCATGAAGCCGCCAGAATTGGAAAAACCTCTTTTGTTTTACATCTTAGTCAATCAAGTTGCATGCGGCGGATTCTTGGCGCAGTACAAAGAAGGCAGCTTGATAGAGCACGCCATTTATTATGTGAGTAAGACTTTCATAGACTATGAAAAGAAATACTCTCACATAGAGAAGACCTGCTTAGCTCTGGTATGGATGTGTCAGAAGCTAAGACACTACCTGCTGGCATCTGAAGTCAAAATTTTGTCTAAACTCAATCCTCTCAAGTATATTTTAGAGCAGCCTTTCCTCAGCGAACGAGTCGCAAAATGGCAAGTCTTACTGATGCAGTATGACTTAGAATATGTCTCGCAGCAATCAATCAAAGGTCAAGCAATTGCAGATCAATTGGCGGATTTTCCTCTGGCAGAAGAAGTGAAAGCCGAAGATGACTTCCCTGATGAGCAAATTTGCAATATCCAGCAATCTCCAGTCTGGAATTTATTTTTCGATGGTTCTAAGAATATGGCCGGAATAGGCATTGGGATCTTATTAATCACCCCAGAGAAAGAAATGATTCCATTTTCTCTCAAGTTAGACTTTCAATGTACACACAATATGGCTGAATATGAAGCCCTGATTCAAGGTCTAAAGATTCTACTAGATTTCAATGTTAAGAGAGTTCATGCCTATGGCGACTCATTACTCGTTGTCAATCAAGTCCGAGCCGAATGGCAGGTCAAAGATCAGAAGCTATTTCCCTATCAGAAAATTGTTTCAGCTCTTGTCAGCAAGTTTGAAGAAGTTCAGCTCTTCCATATCAAGAGAGATTTTAATCAAGTGGCCGATAGTCTAGCCAGTTTAGGCTCTATTATGGCATTCAGAAATGGAGAATCTTGTCGCTCTTTTGAAATTGGCAGGCTTGACCAACCTGCTTTTCTGCCAGCGGAACAAGTAAACCAAGCTGAGCAAAGGAAGAAGCCTTGGTATTACAACATCAAAACTTTTATAGAAACCGGTGAATTTCCTCCAGAACTCTCAAAGAAAGAGCAGCGAGCAATCCAGCGTATGTCTACTCGATACTTCATTTTGGCTAATGTCCTCTATCGTTGTGGATTCAGTTCAGAGTATTCCAGATGCTTAGACGAAAATGAAGCCAAAGAAGTCGTGCGAGAAGCACACGAAGGCATTTGTGGCGGCCACGTCGGCTACCAAACCCTTGTCAAGCAAATCATTAGAGCAGGTTACTACTGGAAGACTATGCAACAAGATTGTTATTATTATGTGAAAAAGTGTGTGCAATGCCAAATACATGCACCTTCTATTCATGCTCCCGCAACATATCTGCAATCTGTTGTCTCTCCATGGCCGTTCTCTATGTGGGCCTTCGATGTTGTAGGTCCCATCACTCCTTCAGCTTCAAATGGCCATAAATACTTCCTTGCCGCAACAGAATATTTCACCAAGTGGGTAGAAGTCATCACTCTTCGCACAGTTGAAGGCCGACACATGGTCTCTTTTATTCACAAGAGCATCCTCTGTCGGTTCGGCATCCCACATGACATTGTATCAGATGATGGCAGTCATTTCAAGAATGAAAGAATGAAGACATTCTACTCAAAGTTCAAGATTTATCATCATTTCTCTGCCCCATATTATCCTCAAGGGAATGGTCAGGCAGAGGCCACCAACAAGATCTTAATTCGTATCTTAGAGCGAACTGTGGAAACAGGTCGTGATTCGCATGAGAAGATCCACGACGCACTATGGGCCTACCGGACCACTATTCGCACTCCAACGAATGCTACTCCATCAGAATTGGTCTACGGAACAGAAGTAGTGTTGCCTCTACATGTTCAGAAGCCCGCCTTGAAATTTGCATCACTCCTACAATTACCTCTCGATCAATATCAGCAGTTGCAACTGGTACAGCTAGACTTACTCGATGAGAGAAGGCTAAAAGCAGCAGAACATGCTCAATCCTATCGCCAGAGAGTAGCCAGGCAGTATGCGAAGTCTGTCATCGAAAGAAGATTCAAGGTCAATGATTTAGTGCTTCGATCCACAGCTTATCTCAAGCATCATCCTGGTGGTAAATGGTCGCCAAATTGGGAAGGTCCATATGTCATCAAAGAAGCATTACCCCGCAACTCATATCGGCTCATCAATGCCGATGGGGTAGAATTGCCGGATCCCATTAATGCTCGTCACTTGAAAAAGTTCTATACTTGAAGCCTCTATTCTTTCTTTGTAATTTTCCTATTTTCTTTAAATAATGATCAAACTTTCTTTCCCAGTTACACTAGGGCATTTTAAAATTTCATCCTGTATGCAGGCAAGGTAAACAAATTCCTCATTTCACGCACTTGTGCATTCATACGCATCAATTTGCATCCATTTGCATTGAACTGCATTAACAACAATCCAGTCAGCATTGGGATTTCAACAAACAGTCCCCATCACAATTTCTAATGATCCAAAATTGAAAGGTGATCACCAATACTGAACCAAAACCCAGTGCTCGAACGGGTATTATTTCAAAATCTAGTGTCCAAACTGGTATATTTCCAAAATTCCAACTTTTTGAAAAACCGAGTTCCGACTCGGGTTTTTATTCAAATCATTTCCTTTGTTGATCCGGGTTCTGACTCGCGATCTCTTTATTCATTCAATCTCATATTCGAGCTTGTCATCTTCTTTTGTTGATCCGAGTTCCGACTCGTGATCTCATTACCCTATTCGAGCCCTGACTCAAACTCTTTATTTTTTTTCATTTGTTGATCCGGGTTCCGACTCGCGATCTCTTTATCCATTCGAGCTTTTCATTTTCTTCTGTTGATCCCGGTTTCAACTTGTGATCTTTGTATTTTATTCGAGCTCTGACTCGAACTCGTCATTCTCCTTTGATCGATCCAAGTCATTTCAACCATTATGGTCTGTCAATTGCTCAAATTTGATATTTTGCCCACTAATTTCCAATTTAAATCTTTGGATCATGCAATTCTCCAATTCCGTCCCCTGGGTCACCCAATTTCCAATTTCAATTCCAATTCTCAATTCTCAATTCTCAATTCCAAATTCTCAATTTTGACCTCCAGGTCATTTAATTTCTAATTTTCGACCTTCGGGTCACTCAATTCTCAATTCCGACATTCGGGTCACACAATTTCGACCTTTTGGTCTATCAATTCCCAATTTCGACCGTTAGGTCATTCAATTATCCAATTTCGACCTCCAGGTCATCCAATTTCCAAACAATCAATTTTCCAATTTCCAATTTCCAATTTCCAATTTCGACCTTTGCGTCAATCAATTTCAATATCCAATTTCAATCATTTTCTCTTGCGAAAGACCCTTTTTAGGGAGAGTTCGAGGGAGCTCGTTCTTTTTGCATGCTATCCAATTCGTTCACTTAGCCCCTTTTTCAGGGAGAGTTTGAAGGGACTTGCGTCTTTGTGAACCATTTGCAAAACAATTTCCAATTTCACACGAGGAACCCTTTTTAAGGGAGAGGCTCGACGGAGACTCGTTTTCTTGTGACCCCCCAATTTCACACTAGGCCATTTTCGTCATGGAGGACCCTCTTTAGGGAGAGTATGATGGACTCGTTCCTTTCATGACCCAATTTTCAGACCTCACTATTATCGGCCCCCTTTCCATAAGAGAAGCCTAATATTAGGGAGCTTTGACGAAAGCTTAATTTCTCTTCGAAAGTTCGTTTTGCAAACACCTCCTCTTCAGGGAAGAGAGGAGTATTTCTCATTTCCCATTTAGGTAAGGGCTAAGCCTGAGTCTCTCTTTTTGGGGAAAAAGAGAGGAGAATTTTCGTTACGGATGTATTGAGCCGGATTTCAAATACTCACTTTCACCATGGATTCAAGAAAATTTTGTCAATTTGTCAAAACAATTATTTGTTGATTTCAGAATCTTTACGGCACAAATCTTCACCTCAGTCTACCTTCAGCATTACTCCCAAGAGAGTGAAGCTTTGTGAGAAGAGATTCAAATTTCAAATTCTTTCTATTGGCCAACCAAAAGGATGATGGGTAAATCCTCGATATGGCCAGAAAAGAAGATTCAATGTTATTGAAAAGTCATAGATGACTGATATTGATCGCAGTCAATGGCACATTTTTAAAGATTATCCTTGTAAAATGAGGCAGTGGAAATATCCTGAGCGCTAGAAAAATAAAACATTTACCCAAGCCCTGTCTTCTCAAGCTGTAATTAAATATCCGCAAAAGGGATCTCTCACTTGTCGTCAAGATGAAGGCGAATTAAGCGAGTTGACCCCCGGGGCCAAAGAAGATTTGAAACATCTCCAAGATGACGGAGTTTGTGACAGATCCTTCCAGGGAAAGTCCAAAGTACTGTCGAGATGAAGGCAGATGCGATGAGCCTCCCGACAATCCCCAAAAGATATTTAATTTCAGCTATCATCCAAAGATCTCCCATACCATGAGCCAATATCGTCAAAGAAGGATCGAAACATCTCCAAGTTGAAGGAGTTTGTGACGTATTCTTCCCAAAAGAGAGCAAGAGAGAGAAAAAGTCAGAACATCTCCAAAATGAAGGAGAATGTAGCAAAAAAACCAAGAGAGCCAAAAGAGTGCAGCAAGATTATCATGAGAGAAGCTCTCAGGATATCAAACTGCCAAATTTATCAAGAATTCTCTTTAAATTTGTGAAATTCTATTATCAATATTCTTTCATCAACTGTTTTCATAATTTCAAATTCTCTTTCTTGTTCATATCAAGGAAATTGATAACCTCCTGGAAGAAGGTCAATCGCAAGCACTTTGGATGCTAAATCTTGATTTTACGAAGTGAATCTCGATTAGAGGTAATGCTTCAGGTAGAAAAGAAAGAATATTTTGCTACAATGCGTATTCTTTTCAAATACTTTGCATCAATAACAAATTTCTTAAACATTTTGACAATATTTTCTAGCTATCCTGACGTGAAGTGAGAGCTTGATATCCGTCTTTGATACATCCTAACACCAATTTTAAATCCCTCTTAAGGACTTGATTCCTTTCCTTCTTTGAGAGCATAAACTCTCAGATTTACACACTTCCCTGTGTCCTCACTGTCCCACCATAGACAGTCCCATTTCGGTTCGAGGTCGAACCAACAATCATTTTCTCGCAAAAGGCAATTTCAAAAGTTATTTAGTCTCAGCAATGTGACGCCCAAGGTCACCCCTTTTCAAGCTTTAGGGACCCCATTTTCCTTCCTTTTGCAAAACTCATGTCGGATTTATTATGCAAAATCCGAAGGTCCCATCATGGTCTCTTTCTTTCGAGGATTCCATCCATTTTCCACCCGATCAGGATAAGGGTACAAACCTGAGCCTCATTCAAAGAGGTATTTCATTTTCCACCCGATCAGGATAAGGGTACAAACCTGAGCCTCATTCAAAGAGGTATTTCATTTTCCACCCGATCAGGATAAGGGTACAAACCTGAGCCTCCCTTGATGAGGTATTTCATTTTCCACCCGATCAGGATAAGGGTACAAACCTGAGCCTCATTCAAAGAGGTATTTCATTTTCCACCCGATCAGGATAAGGGTATAAACCTGAGCCTCATTCAAAGAGGTATTTCATTTTCCACCCGATCAGGATAAGGGTACAAACCTGAGCCTCCCTTGATGAGGTATTTCATTTTCCACCCGATCAGGATAAGGGTACAAACCTGAGCCTCATTCAAAGAGGTATTTCATTTTCCACCCGATCAGGATAAGGGTATAAACCTGAGCCTCATTCAAAGAGGTATTTCATTTTCCACCCGATCAGGATAAGGGTATAAACCTGAGCCTCCCTTTATGAGGTATTTCATTTTCCACCCGATCAGGATAAGGGTACAAACCTGAGCCTCATTCAAAGAGGTATTTCATTTTCCACCCGATCAGGATAAGGGTATAAACCTGAGCCTCATTCAAAGAGGTATTTCATTTTCCACCCGATCAGGATAAGGGTACAAACCTAAGCCTCATTCAAAGAGGTATTTCATTTTCCGCCCGATCAGGTTAAGGGTACAAACCTGAATCTCATTTCAATGAGATATTTCATTTTCCAAATTAGGTCAAGGGTTAAAACTTGAGCTTCGTTCCATACGAAACATTTTCTGTCCCATCCAGGTTAAGGGCTAAAACTGGAACTTCGCTCTCACAGAGCAAATCTATTTCTCTTTATTCTCCATTTCATATCTACCATCTTCCTCGGGCTAATTTTCTTCATACCCAGTCAGGTCCTTCTAACTCGGGCATTTTTTTATATGGCCCAAATTTGGTGTGTTTTCTTTGCCACTAAGCTCGGCCATGAGCCGGCTTAGTAGCAAAGAGGGGCATCTGTAAACACCCCAAATTTTCACTTACCTCCATGACATTGCCCTCAAGCACCCCATTTCGGTTCCCCGGAACCCATGAAGGGCAAAATGGTCATTTTCCAAGATTGAACCTTGCAGAAAGTCCTAAATTTCACTCTTGAGCCTCAAAATTTCTATATTTAGGTTCAGAGACATCTTCAAATTGAAAAAATTCAAAATCCTTTTTCTAGAAGGCAGAATTTCCACTTCCTGGCTCAGAGTGATATTTCATAAAACATGTATTTTGCATAACATTGCATCATTTCACTGCATAGCATGCCAGTTTGAGATCCAGAACTCCTGATTTTCCAAATTGTCAATCCAGATTTTATTTTTAAACTTTTCAAAATTGATTTTTAAAACCCTGGGATTTCAAAATTGCGAATCTTTCCCATTTTACCCCCAGGACTTTGAATTACAAAATTTTTCTCAAGAAAACAATCTGGATATTTGGATATTGATTTTAAAGATTTTATCTCAAAACTTTTTGAAAAAGATTTTAAATCTCTTTACAAATTTTGTTTTTACATTTATCCATATTTTTGCGCTGAAAACCCAATTTTTCCAAATTCTTGAAAAACAAATAATGTTTTATCTCGTATCTTCAAATAAATGGAGCGGGACCCGCCTTTGAACTAGCATCATACTCAGACTCTCAGGTAAGTTGTTTATTCTGAAGCGGGACCCACCCGAAGTTCATACCAATTTGCAAATTTTTCTTAATTTCTCAATAATTATTTATTTTTTTATTTTTTTAGTTAGTGGGCCCACACACATGTGGCACCCCACTTGAAAATAAAAGATTTGCAAAAACAAAATAAAACTTTATTTTCAAAAGGATTTTAAAAGTAGGTTGAGGTGGCATTTCCATAAAAGCCTCTCATTGATTTCAATACTCATTTTTTTATTTTATTCCTTTTTATTTTTATTTTTTTCTAAGAAGGAGGCAACCTTAAATGGCACAGCCGAACTTCCAAAAAAAATAAATAAATAAATAAATTTCATTTTACCTAAAACTTAGGTAAATGAAATGAAAATTTTGAAAAAATCACAAGACTCGCCCCTTTTGAAAACGGTAGCATTGAAGTTCCAATTTGAAAAAATTTTCAAAAACCATAACTGGAAACAAGAAGCTGCGTTTTTTTTCTTTTGGAAAGAGGCTGAAGGTCTTTAAAAGACCCAGCCATTTGATCGAGAGGGGGAGGAATTGAAATCTCGTTTTGGGGGTTTTTGCAGGAGGAAGCTTTGCAGCGTGAGGGAGCACCCAATCTTCTTCAGCCCAGCCACAGGAGTCTTCCACCTCCAGCAGCTGCCGCACATCCCCACTTCAGCCCAACCACAGGAGAGCCACCACCGGGCGCCATCTTCACCTCCATTTCAGCCACAGCCGCATGAGAAGCCACCACCAGCAGAAGATCAAGCCAGCCGCAGGGCACCTCCAGCAGCTTGCTGAAGATTGTCTTCACCCCAACAGCATAGGTCCAGCCAGGGTGTGGACTTTTCCTTCAGTCCAGCCATCGTCTTCACCATTCTTCTTCAGCCCAACCGCAGGGCATCCCAGCAGCCTCCTACCCATTCCCTTTAGCACAACAGCAGAGGATAGGTCCTCACTTGCTGGCTGCAAATCCATTTGGTGCAGAGGAGACAGTGAGCTTCTTACCCATTTCCTTCAGCCCACTTTCCTCCAGCCCCACGTTGTCATCCATTTTAGCCCAGCCACAAGGAAACCATTGTTTTCATCCAATCCAGCCCAACCACAAGTCCAACCCAACGTTACAGCCCAGCCCACATGACCATCTTTCTTCAGCCTGGCCATTGATCGTATTCAAAAGGGGGAAAGTTGATTGACGTTTTCCTTTGGTTCTGATTGCTCAGACTGTTTCTGATGGTGGTTGCCATGTTCCTGAGGTGATCCCTACAACCCTCCTGCCGCTAGAGGTACTGCATAAAACTCAAATTTTGTCTCTGTTTTCATTATGTATCATGCTTTTTTATTCTTATGTATGTTTTGCAATTCTTATTTTGGCATTCTTTTACGTTGGAACTTAGAAAATCTGTAGTTTAGGAATTTCTGCTGGTAGACGTTCTTGGAAGTTTGGTGTATTGAGGTATATAAATTTCTAGTCATATTCTGATTATGAAATTAGCCTTATCATAATTGAATTTGTATATGTGAAAAGGATCGGTCGATCAGGAATATTGGAAGTTGTCTGCAATTTTTTTTTATTTTTGTTTTTTTTTTAAACTTGTGGGTTGGAAGTTTAACAATGTTTTCTCACTCAATGAAGTCAGGCCAGGGTAATATAGCCTGAATGACTATGGTTATCTGAATGGAAGGAGTTCCTGCAAAATCTTAGAATATGATATAAATTTCATTTGCCAAGTATCTTGAAATGTTCTATATTCATTCAAAGTGTGGAATTTATTGGAACAACACATGCTAAAAAAAATAAAGGGACAGAAATTATGGTCGTTGATTGAAGTTCCTATTTCCTAGTATTTCCCTTTAAGAACAGAAACTCAGCATCATCTACCCTCTGGCCCGTTCTCATCTTACAGGTTAGCATCAGTTAAATGTTCATCATGGGTTGCTTTTAGTTTTTCATTCTATCAATCAACAAAATCTGTTGTAGGGAAAATTGTTTTATCATTCAATCTACAGGTAATTGTTCATTATTTGGGTACATTAGCACTTACAATTGGGCTTTTGATAAGACTGGTTAGCAATGCCATTGAGCTCATTTTTGTCCCACATCCATCTATTTCCTGTGCTGCACAGCATTACCGCCGTTCTACCTCTTGTGCGTTTTCACCCACAGCAGCACATTCCCTGCACATTGTATATGTTGTGTACTTATCCATTTTCTGCTGCAGGTACCCAGTCTTGATAATTGACCCTGTTCATGTATGGATATTTTAATATCCATTCAGGCTTTATGGACCATCTTTGGCATGTTTTGTTATTGATATATAGTGAAGCTCCAGATCCATTTTTATTGAAAATTATCTTGTAATTTGGGAAATACACCTGTGTAAAATCACCTACAGAAACAGCATATACCTGTATTTTCTGATTTTACCCTTTATATGTAATTTCCATTAGTATATATATATATATATATATATATATATATATTATATATGTATATGTTTCTTATTATATGTATATATATATAATGTATATCTACCTATATGTATACGTATATATGTATATATATATGTATATATATATATATACATAGATATATACTTATATATATATATCCCTTCATGTGTCCTTATTTCCATATATGAGCATTCATGTACATATTTTCTCATGTAAATACACTTCCATTGATACATATCATTTAGCATCAATTTTAGTAATTTGTGATATACATCTCTTTGTTGTATATAATATGTATATATATACCCATTTTTTTTGTTATCTTGTACTAACTCTCATTTTGTAGGAAAATCTAGAAGATGCTGATTCTTTGGCTCCATTTCAATTTTCTTTTACTTTACGTTATGCAATGTAACAATCCAATGTAAACCTTGGAATAAGATTTACTTTTACTGCTTAGATTAGGCCGCATCTCATATAGTTTGATTTCAGCAATATCCTGATTATATGTTGCATACATCTCAATCTTTCCAAATTCACCGTGGATGAACACGAATGGCACGTGCACCAACTCTTAGAGAGTTGATGAACTCGGTGGAGTCCATATTTATGGCCCTAGTCGGAATATGGACGAGACCTAGATCCATCATCTCTCTACTAGTCACATTGAGCTTACACTCTTAGGCTATCTTGAAAATGCACCTCATATTTCCAATGTTTTCAAAATATTGTGAATTAACTCAAATAAACTCTGAATATATTCATGGCCACAGTCAGAATATGTGAAGGATTTACTTTGGCTTAATCCACATTTTTCCAACAAATTTTTCAGAAAATCTTTTCAAAATGCATTCTTTCATTCAAATCATCGGCATCATTTGTTTTCTCATGATTTTCTCAAGAGATTTTCACTTCATGGAATCGATTTCTCAAGAAACTATAATGATATTCGGAGTTGGATTTTCCCAAATCAAATTTTTCCTATGATTTTCCTTGGAAATGTTATTTTCTTAAGATCCATTTTCAAAAGGAATTTTCATCTTTCTCAAGAATAAAAATTTGATTTTCAGATATTTCGAAGATAAAATTCCCAGGATTTCAATTTCCTAAGTTCTAAATTTCCTTCTCCAATGAATTTTCCTACAAATTTTCTATCCTTTTCTTAAGAAAAGTTCTCAAAGTCAGAGTTTTCCCAACAAGTGCTTTCTTTTTCAAATGTTCATCCTTTCTCAGGAATTCTTCCATTTTCCTAAGATTCTCATTTCTTCATAATTTTCCAAGTCTTTATAAATTTTCTCAAGATTTTCCTGAGATTTTCCTTTCTTCATAGTTTTCCAAGTCTTTATAAACTTTCTCAAAATTTTCTCGAGATTCTCACTTCTTCAAGATTTTCCAACTCTTTATAAACTTTCTCGAGATTTCAAACCTTCTTCTTCTGAGTTTCCTGAGTGTGAACACCCCAAATTTTTCAAAATGTTGTAAATATTCCCCTTTTTGCCTTTGACCCCACTTTCTGGGTAATTGAGTCAGTTTTAAATCTAAATTCCATTTTATTTCTCAAATTTTGCTGAAATTAAATTCATTTTATATACTTGACTCAATTTCGGACCCGGATCCATTGTCAAAATCAAATCTGAACTTCATTATCCAATCAAATTCTCAAAATTTCCAAAAATAACTTCTAGAAAAGCTCAAACAGTTCGTCCGATATCCATTTGGATTCATTGCGTTATATTTCTCGATTCGAGTTTCAAAACTCAAACATTTTCACAAAACTTGGGTCCAAATCCATTCTTTTGAAGAATTTTCCCCAAAATGGCCTGAAATTCTCGGAAAAACACATTTTCTCAGAAAAATACAAAAAAATTGAAAAATAAACTAAAAACCAAAAAAAATTGGAAAATTTACGAGAAAAACAAATGAGTTTTAGCTTTTAAATCATCTTTTACTAAAAACCTCATTTTAGAAAAACGCCTTTTTGAAAATCTTTTCTGAAAGAGCCCTTTTTCGTAAATTGGTGGCTTAGCGTTTTCCTTCGTAAGAGAGTAGAGGGCGGCGCCTCTGAGGGAGGAGAGTCTTCCTCCATGGCCGACCCCCCCCCCCCATGTGCGACCTCCATCACATCCTCCATCTCCCGTCCATCACCAACAGAAACTTGCTCAACCCTCTGATTGCCTCCATCGCTCTCCTCCTTCGTTCATCACCAGCAACCTCGCATGCGTCCATCTTCCGAGCTCCCGCCACCCTTCATCCCTAACAGAAGAGACTTCTGGAGCTTTCTCTTCTTTCTCTTTAAAAGGGAAGCCATCCCTTACACTGGGGGGGATCGGGTCTTCATCTCTCAAGCGCGCATCCGCTTCCTTTTTCATTTACACTCCTTTGTCCTCACTTGGGTTCGGAAATGGATTAGAAGCTCAAAACCTCCATCAATCATCAATCTCCTTCCTCCTTCAACATCCCTGCAAGAACCTGCAGGATCAATATACCCAGTGGAGTCCGGTTCATCTAAATTTCGCAATTCCAGGACAATTATCACATCAACTCCATTTGCCAGACTGTTGTGGCAGCAACTGATTCGTGATCAATAACTGACTGTCAGCCATTTGAGGGAGCCCGACCATCAGTGTTATCATTTTTCAGTAAGTGGCTACTTTCTGAAATTCCAGTCAGCAGTATGATGATTAAAGCGTTTGTCCACTGAGATTTGAAATGATTTGCTGAATGTCATGCTAATCAAAAGTGATGTCTGCTGAAAATCGAGATGTCTCCGATCTATCGGAACATCATTGGTCTTGCAAAATGGATGACCATCCGAGCATCTGAATGTAAGTGCAAAAGTACCTGAAAGTTACTCAGACTCTAGTGGATTGCCATCATTTCGGCAGATGCCACTCTTACTGATAGTCACATTATCAGTTTGATGCTTTTAAATTTTAAGCCACTAAGTTTGAATCGGATGCTACCCTTTAATTTTCCAAATAATTTTAAGTGATAAATTTCCCAGGTGCTGAACTAGAATATATATTTTGTTTGTTTAAAATGATTGATGAGTTAAAATGGTCTGTATTAGCATATTAAACAGTGACCTTGAACTATTGAAGATTAACAATGGTATGTCAATATTGGCCAAGTAGTCCGCGTTTAGTAATCATGTTGATGTATGTGGTTAATCTAATATCAGCAAGTGTTAATCATTATTAACAGTTATTATTGATGTGTTGTCTTTGTTAGTCTTATGTATTGATAATCATGAATGTTAGTATAGGTAAGTTGTAATGTTGGCACGAACACCACCTCATTATGGTTATATTCTCTAGCTTTTGCCTACACTCATAGCAATGTAAGGCACGACTGTGATTTCTCTGAATCCACAACAGTGCAAAAATACAACTGTGATCCATTTGAACCTCATCAGTATGGAACATTATCATAGCTCTCCCCTCATTTGTAACACTGCTGTGACCCCATGTACCCATGACATTTCGTCATAAATACTCACAAACTCATCATTATACATCACCACCCATGCTGTATGTATGTAAATACATATATGTATATGTGTATATAAATATATATATGTACCCATATTTACATATGTATACATATCCATATATATGTACATATACGTATATAAATATGCATACACACATATATATCATTTCTCATGAAACCCATGGCATGTAAGTATCCCATATCTAGTATGTTTGAAAATATGCAAAATTTTCCTTCTCTTTTCATACTAACCTAGTCGTTTTGCAGAAAATGTATGAAAGAAATCACTATTTGGGGTTGTAAACTTGATTCTACCTGTTGTAATAGCTAGACCTTAATGAAATTTTATATTTCCTGCTTTAGGTAGAATGGATGAGCATTGTAAATATCATGAATTACTTGTTCTTCATGCATTTTTCTTTTATTTCTCAAAGTCTCACATTGGTGAAACACGAATGGCAAGTGCACCATCTTGTAAGAGGTAAATCAATCCTAAGTTGATGATCCACATCAATGGCCATAGTCAGGGTGTGGACAAAACTTAGTATTTTTATCTTTTACAAAATAACATTGGATCCACACTAGACCCGTTTTCAAAATTCATCATATTTTCCTTAAATATTTTCTTCTTTTATCAGAATTTAACTTAAAATTAATTCAAAATATATACCAATGGCCATAGTCAGGGTATATTGAGAGTTAATTTCATTTTAAATTCTATAAAAGCACCAAATGTGTTTCATTCTTCTCTTGAATTTAAATACAGATTATTATATAATACATTCAATGACCATAGTCAAGGATGTATTATAACTTTAATCTTATTTTAATTCATTTAAAGAATAGAATAGGTTTTCAAAAATCCAATTTCAAATTACTTAAATACATTCATCATTTAGGATAGAACTGCATCATGTTTTCAAAATTCCTTTTCCAAAACTCCAAGTAATGTAAATACTTTTCTCAAATCTATCTTCAATCCTTATCCAATCCAATTCATCCTTTTCATTTTCAAATTCAATTTCATTTTCAACCTCAAAATTCAATCTAACTTTGAGATTTCAAAATCATTTTTATTCAAATTCAAATCAGATTTCAAAGTTCAAATTGACTTTGAAATTCCAAATTCATTTTATATTCAAAACTCCAATCAAAATCAAAGTTCGATTTAACTTTGAGATTCTTGATTCATCTTCTGAATTTAACTCCAAATCCCTTTTAGGATCCAGGATTCAACACTCATATTGGATCTCAGACTTCAGATCCAATTCCTCTTTAGGATCCAGAGTTCAACTCTACATTGAATCTCAGATTTCAGATCCAAAATCCATCTTAGGATCCAGAGTCCAACCCTACATCGAATCTCAGACTTCAGATCCAAATCCATCTTAGGATCCAGAACCCAAATTTACATCGGATCTCAGATTTCAAATTTTAAAATCCATTTTTAAATCCAATTCCATTCCTAAATTCTAGATTTCAAATCCAATTCCATTTTCAGATCTCATCTGAACTCCCTAAACCCATTTCTATTCTTAAATATCATTTGATCATCTCAGATCCATTCCAAACTCAAAAATCCAAATTCAATTCCATCTCAAGCATTCATTTCCTTTCCTAAAATTCAAATTCAAATTCAAAGCCCATTTTTTACTGTGAGACTTCATTTCCTTTCATTTTCAAAACTTCAAGTCATTCTTTCTCATTTATTTTTCCAATCCTGATTTACTTCAAAAACTTAGAACTTCTCTGATCTATCTCAAGTTCTAAGTTAGATTCAATCATTTCTTCACTCCTTTACCAAGTTCATCTTAGAATACTTGGAAATTTCTAAATCAAATTTTCAAAAGAGCATACATCCTTACATTGCACAAGCATGATTCTTTGTGCATTTAGAGTTAGGATAAATTCTTAGATTATATTTAAGCAAAGCAAAAGGCATAAATTCGATCCTTGGTTCGATTACCCCTGGTAAAGGCGCCAGAAACGGTCGAACCTCGTACCGACGAGCGAATCCCGTCTCTCCATTTTTTCCTGCAATATTTTCAAAACGGAGACGAGTTAAAATTTCTAAATGTTTTTCAAATTAAGGTCAAGTGAGACCGCGCAAAATAGTTCCTCCTCTCTCTTTCTTTCTTTCTTTTCTCCTCTCTCTCTCTTTTTCTTTCTTTTATTCTTCTCCCTTTAAAAATGAGGAAAATAGAGGTTGGAAAAGGAAAAGAAAAGGAAGAGAGAGAGAAACCACAAGAGAGGAAAAATTTTGCGATGATCACACTGAGAGATTGATTTCCATCTTTTTCCTGAGAAATGCTTTTCAACTCCAAATGTTTTCTAAGCATACATCATATTTTCCAATTTACATTTTCCAAAATCTCACAGCACATGCCTGAATTCCCTATGCATTTAGGATAGAACATAATTTCGATGATTTTACTAAGTCAAGCATAATTTTGGTCCTTGGTTCGATTACCCTTGTTAAAGGCGGCAGGAACGGTCGAACCTCGTACCGACAGGTCGAGCCCCATCCTATGGATTTTCCCGCAATTTTCAAAAACAGAGGCGAGTATTTCAAAACAATTTCCAAAATCCGGTCAAGTTTGACTCGCGAAAGCATTTTCCTCTCTCTTCCGCAAGGAAGGGAAGACGGGAAAAAATTTTGCGATGATAACACCAAACTACAAAGAATCTTCTTTACCTATATGAATTTCTTCTATCAATATCCTTTCATTTAATTGCTTTTATGAAGCTAAGAATATTTCCTCTCCTTTCATGTCAAGGAAATTGATAGCATCCTTGAAGAAGACCAACAACTAAATTTGACTTTGATCCTGGATTCTATAGAGTTAACCTAGTTGGGGGTAATACTCTAGGTGGAAGAGGGAACATCTTCTGAAAGTGCTTACCTTAAAATTACCTTGAAAACAACTATAAATTTTATCATTTTTTGGCAAAATCTTCCAGCTTCCCTGATAAGAAATAATGACTTGACATCTGTTTTTGATACATCTTGGTGTTGCCTTCTCTGTCTTTCGCTTGTCAAGAGACTTGCCTTCTTCTTGATAAAAGGATTGCCTTCCTCGTCTTTCGCTTTGTCGAGAGACTTGCCTTCTCCTTGATTAAAGGATTGGCTTCCCCGTCTTTCGCTTTGTCGAGAGACTTGCCTTCTCCTTGATTAAAGGATTGCCTTCCCCGTCTTTCGCTTTGTCGAGAGACTTGCCTTCTTCTTGATAAAAGGATTGCCTTCCCCGTCTTTCATTTTTGTCAAGAGACTCGCCTTCTCCTTGATAAAAAGATTGCCTTCCCCGTCTTTCGC
This sequence comes from Nuphar pumila, assembly GCF_984573655.1. Lineage (NCBI taxonomy): Eukaryota > Viridiplantae > Streptophyta > Magnoliopsida > Nymphaeales > Nymphaeaceae > Nuphar > Nuphar pumila. The sequence continues at coordinate 61,843,295 of NC_143263.1, forward strand.
TTTGTCGAGAGACTTGCCTGCTCCTTGATGAAAGGATTGCCTTCCTCGTCTTTCGCTTTGTCGAGAGACTTGCCTTCTCCTTGATGAAAGGATTGCCTTCCTCGTCTTTCGCTTTGTCGAGAGACTCGCCTTCTTCTTAATTAAAGGATTGTCTTCTTCGTCTTTCGCTCTGTCGAAAGACTCGCCTTCTCCTTGATAAAAGGATTGCCTTCTTCATCTTTCGCTTTGTCGAGAGACTCGCCTTCTTCTCAATTAAAGGATTGCCTTCTTCGTCTTTCGCTCTGTCGAAAGACTCGCCTTCTCCTTGATAAAAGGATTGCCTTCTTCATCTTTCGCTTTGTCGAGAGACTCGCCTTCCCCTTGATAAAAGGATCACCTTTTCCGACTTTTTGCGTTGTCAAAAGATTTGCCTTTCTCCTTGATTAAATGATCGCCTTCCTCGTCTTTCGCTTTGTCGAGAGACTTGCCTTCTCCTTGTTAAAAGGATCGCCTTCTTCATATATTACATTTTGCCTTCTCCTTACCGAAAGGATTGCCTTCTTCATATTTCACTTTTTTACCTTCTCCTTACCGAAAGGATTGCCTTCTTCATATTTTACATCTTGCCTTCTCCTTATGAAAAGGATTGCCTTCTTTATTTCACATCTTACCTTCTCCTTGCTAAAAGGATTGCCATCTTCATCGTCATCTTCATATTTCGCTTTTACCTTCTTTTGCCCAAAGCGTTTGCCGTCTTCCATCTTTTTGCCTTGTCAATAGATTCATCTCCTTGATAAAAGGTTCGCCTTATTCATCTTTCTCCCCATCGAAAGATTCGCCTCCTGTTGCCTTATTCATCGTTCATTTTCCTCACATCTCCTTATTTTCCATTTCTCATATTCCAGAAGAGTTGCCTCATTCAGTTGAAGTATCTCTTTTGTCCCATCACGGTTTCAAGAAATCCGTATGGTTGTTCCCACTCAGGTTAAGGGTCAAAACTGTTATGACAATGAAGCCATACATGATACTTCAAGTACAAGGTTTTGATGATGAGCAACTGGAATCAACTGCATTTCAGCTAAGGCTATGAAGAAACTGAAGAATTCAGTGAAGAATCTTTGAAGACTAGTGTGCAAATGTTTAATTCATTAAAAGTCTTAGATTCTTGTAAGAGCCTTACTTAGAGTGCATATTTAGGTTGCATTTCACCTTAAAAGTCTTTAGAAAAATCTTTTCTAAAAAGAACCCTCATGAAAATCTTTTTAGAAAACTCTTTTCTTAAATTTTCATGTTTATTAGTCGACCAATAGTCTTACCAGTCGACTAATCCTTTCGCGCCATATTTTCTAAAAAGTCATTCTTGTCAATTTAGTCGACCGAAGTTTTTATCAGTCGACTGGACAGAATGTCTGTTTTCTAGAAAATTAGCAGCAGTCGACTGAACAGAACATGTGTTTTCTGAAAAATTTAGCAGCAGTCGACTAATGCTTTTTATCAGTCGACCGAACAAAATGTTTGTTTTTCAGAAGATTTTAGCAGCAGTCGACTAAAAGGTTTTTCAGTCTACTGATGATATTATCAGTCGACTAACTTTTCTCAAGTCGACTAAGATTCAAAAGTTCAGATTTTCAAACGGCTCGATTAACAGATCAGTCGACCAACGATAACTGTCAGTCTACTAATAACTAACTATTAGTCGACTAACTGATGTTTCAGTCGACTAATTTTGTCGTTTTCTTGAAACTTGACAAAGGCGTGTCTTTTCATTTTTCAAACGTTTTGATCGTTCGAAATGGACCGTTTTGACACCCTTTCATACTCTCAACGTATGGAAAACTTTCAGCTTTAAATATGAGTGCATTGTACACTCAAAAGAACAAGAATTCAATCGATTTGAATAATTTACTTATTGCTTTTCACTCCTATTCAGTCAAGTATTTGTTTTCTCACTCACGTGATATTTTCACTTCAGTTTTTCACTCAAATCACTTTGAGAGATAGTGAATTCGTGAGTAGAGTGTTTCAACAACCTCAAAAGCCAATTGCATCTCATTTGCATTCAAAAGGAAGGCTCATAGGTTGTATTGTAAGTTGTTATTTCTTTTGTGTAAAAAGAAGGACTCCTTGGTGTAAAGGAGTTGTTTGCTTTCAGTAGGATTGTTACTGAAAGTGAGACTGGTTATGGTCTGTGTGATCTTGTAGTTTACAAGGTTGATAGTGGATAATCTCAAGCGGGTTTTGCTTGGGGACTGGATGTAGGTCGGGTTAGACCGAACTAGGATAAAATCTTGTGTTCTTTGTGTGTTTGCTTTGAGATTTGCAAAATCATTCTATATTCTGTAGAAATTTTTTTAAAAGCACTATTCACCCCTCCTCTAGTGCTCGTTGCCTCGATCCTAGTGCACTTTCATTTGGTATCAGAGCACAGGTTTGCTATTACTTTGATTCGACCATAAACTAGCATGGCAACTACAACATCTCAGCATAAAGAAGGAAGCTCCTCTGTTCGTCCTCCTCTCTTCGACGGAACAAACTATGGATACTGGAAAGTAAGAATGACAATATTCTTGCAATCCATGGATCTCGATATCTGGAGAGTTGTTTCAGAAAAATACCAAACTCCATCAACTGATTTCAGCCGATGGACCGATGATGAAAAGAAGACTGCTTCACTGAATGCCAAAGCCATGAATGCATTATATTGTGGCATTGACAAGGTAGAATTCAATCGCATCTCTCAATGCTCTACAGCAAATGAAATCTGGCATACTCTTCTCGTGACTCACGAAGGTACGTCAAAGGTAGAAGAATCTAATGAAGAAGTCGCCAACATGTGTTTTGTAGCATAAGAAGATTCGGTAAGTCAATTTGACTATGATGAGTTATTTGAAGCATTTAATGATTTATATGCTAAATTTAAGAGTCTTAGTTCTAAAAATAAAGAGTTAAAAACTGAAAATTTAACTCTTGACTCTCAAAATAAAGTGTTACTTCAAGAAATAGAAGATCTCAAGAAGGAAAATTCTTGCCAAGCACTTAAGATAAAAGAAATTGGAGTTAGAACCAATCTCTTACAAAAAGAAATATCTAGTCTTAAAGAAAAGTCAAATGATCTTCTTTCTATAGTGACCAAATTCACAAATAGTCAAGAGAATCTAGAAAAACTTCTTGGTTCTCAAAGATGCTCGGTTAATAAAACCAGATTGGGATATAGCTTCTTTGATACTCAAAATAGACCAAACTATGTGGTGAAAAATCAAAGACATTATTCTCAACCTTTTGTTCATAAAACTAAACTTTCTAGTTCTAATAGAAATGCATCTAGAAATGATTATTCTAGAAATGTTTATTCTAAATCTTTTTATAGAAAGAATATCTATTATCAAAGGAAACCAAAATCCAAATGGATATGGGTTCCTAAGACTAACTCTCATGGACCCGAAAATAGAAAGGGGTCAAATGCTCTGTTTTCTGATTTTGTTGTAGGTACACAACATAATGAGCAAATGGATATTGGACAGCGGTTGTTCCAAACATATGACTGGAAGGCCGGAGTTATTTTCCACCCTCCAAAATAAGGATGGAGGAACCGTCACCTTTGGTGACAATAACAAGGGAAAAGTGATAGGTATTGGTAATATTGGTAATCCAAAATTTCCCTTGATAGAAAATGTTCTTTTAGTAGATGGTTTAATGCATAATTTAATATCTATCAGTCAATTATGTGATAAAGGTTTTCATGTTTCTTTTGAAAATGATTTATGCTTAATTTCTGATTTTCAATCTAAAAAGATCATTTTTAAAGGTAAAAGAAGAAACAATGTGTATGAACTATATCTAGATGAATTACCCTCTTTTAATGAAAAATGTCTTATTGTTTCAAATGAAATTCAATGGTTATGGCACAAGAGACTTGGACATGTTAACTTTAAAATTATTTCAAAATTATCCAAGAATGATCTTGTAAGAGGCCTACCTAGAATACCATATAAAAAGGATCACTTATGTGATGCTTGTCAAAGGGGTAAACAAATCAAGAGTTCTTTTAAAGCAAAAGATATAGTTTCAACAAAACGTCCTCTTGAACTTTTACATTTAGATCTATTTGGACCATCTAGAATTCAAAGTTTGAATGGTAGCAAGTATGCTTTTGTTATAGTAGATGATTATTCTTGGTTTACATGGGTGATTTTTCTAAAAAGCAAAAATGATGCTTTTTCAGAATTTTCTAAAATTTGTAGAAGAATTACAAATGAAAAATCAACATCTATTATTAAAATTCGTAGTGATCATGGTGGTGAATTTGAAAATGAATCTTTTCTAAAGTTTTGTGATTTACATGGTATATCTCACAACTTTGCTTTTCCTAGAGCGGCTCCACAAAATGGAGTTGTTGAAAGAAAGAATATAACTTTGCAAGAATGTGCTAGAACCATGCTTCAAGATAAAAATTTACCAAAATACTTTTGGGCTGAAGCAATTAATACAGCATGTTATGTCTTAAATCGTGTTCTTATTCGACCAATTTTACATAAAACATGTTTTGAATTATATTATGATCGTATACCAAAAATCTCATATTTCAAAATTTTTGGTAGTAAATGTTTCTTGTTAAATACCAAAGATAATCTTGATAAGTTTGATTCAAAATCAGATGAATCAATATTTCTTGGATATTCTTCTAGAAGTAAAGCATATCGTATTTTCAATAAAAGAACATCTTGTATTGAAGAATCTTTACATGTTGCATTTGATGAGAATTGTAAGCAGGTTATACCTCTAAGTGAAGGAGAAGAAGTAATACTTCAAGAAGAACCCTTGATAGAGAGTACTTCTCAAGAAAATATTCCTCTTCAACCGGTTTGGAAAGAAGTTCCTAATCATCCACATGAACAAGTTATTGGTGAAATAAAGACTGGTGTCCAAACTAGAAGGCAGTTGAAAAAATATATTGCAAATGTTGCTTTCATATCTAAATTAGAACCAAAGAATATCAATGAGGCATGTGATGATGAATTTTGGCTTTTGTCCATGTCTGAAGAACTTAACCAATTCACTAGGAATGATGTTTGGGATCTAGTTGATAGACCAAAGGATCATCCGGTAATTGGAACAAGATGGGTCTTCCGAAATAAGCTGGATGAAAATGGTGAAGTCATTCGTAACAAAGCAAGGCTAGTAGCACAAGGCTATAATCAAGAAGAAGGCATAGATTTTGATGAAACCTATGCACCAGTGGCTCGATTAGAGTCAATTCGAATTATGCTTGCTTTTGCTAGTTACATGAACTTCAAGTTATATCAAATTGATGTTAAGAGTGCATTCTTAAATGGACACATCAATGAAGAAGTTTATGTAGAGCAACCTCCAAGCTTTGAAAATGAGAAATATCCAGAAAAAGTCTACAAATTGAAAAGAGCTTTGTATGGACTCAAACAAGCACCAAGAGCGTGGTATGAAAGACTACGAAATTTTCTAGAATAATCTGGTTTTTCCATTGGTCGGGTAGACTCCACTTTATTTATTAAACATTTTAATTCAGATATTCTTATTGTGCAAATTTATGTTGATGACATAATATTTGGTTCTACTAATGATTCTCTTTGTAAAGAATTTGCTAAAGCTATGCAGAAAGAGTTTGAAATGAGCTTGATGGACGAATTAAACTACTTCCTTGGACTTCAAATAAAGCAAACTGAAGAAGGAATCTTCATCAATCAAGCTAAGTATACAAAAGAACTTCTCAAGAGATTTGGGATGGACTCATCGAAATCAAGAAGGAATCCTATGAGTACAACTACTTCTCTTGATAAAGATGAAAATGGTAAAAGTGTAGATACTAAGCTCTACAGAGGTATGATCGGATCTCTATTATACTTAACTGCTAGTCGACCTGATATTATGTTTAGTGTTTGTATGTGTGCAAGATTTCAAGCTAATCCAAAGGAATCTCATTTAACTGCAGTAAAACAAATTCTTCGTTATTTGAAAGATACTTCAGATTTCGGTTTGTTTTACCCAAAATCATCTTCCTTTGATTTAGTTTCATATAGTGATGCAGATTTTGCAGGAAGTAAATCTGATCACAAGAGTACTAGTGGAACTTGTCATTTCTTAGTAAATTCCTTAGTCTCTTGATTTAATAAAAAGCAAAATTCAGTATCACTCTCAACTACTGAAGCAGAATATATAGCGGCTAGTTTAGCATGTTCACAAGTACTATGGATGAAACAAACCTTAAAAGATTTCGGTTTGAATTACTCCACAACTATTTATTGTGATAACACTAGTGCTATAAATCTTTCGAAAAATCCTATTCAGCACTCAAGAACTAAGCATATTGAAGTTAGACATCATTTTTAAGAGATCATGTGTTAAAAGGAGATATTTCGTTAAATTTTATTTCCACTAAAGAATAACATGCCGATATCTTCACTAAACCTCTTAAAAATGAAGATTTTATGAGAATTAGGAGAGAACTAGGTATTTGCTCGTTTTTGGATTTATAAAAATGTTGATTTTTGAACAAAATCTCAAAATCGCACTATATTAGTCGACCGATAAAATTCTAGTCGACTGGTGTTTTAAATTTTGGAATGTATCACACCAATTTAGTCGACCGATATATTTCTAGTCGACTGATGATATTTTTAGAATGAGTAGCACATTCCTAGTCGACCGATAAAGATTTAGTCGACTAAAATTTTTTAAAATTTTAAATGAAGGGACCCGACACCCCTTGGATTTGTTTTAAAACCCGTTTTTTTAAAAAGAGGCATCGTTTCACTTCGTACCATTTCGTTTTTCTTAAAAACGAAACCCTTAAAAATGAAAACCCTTCTTTCTCTCTTGCCTCTCTCTCTTCTGAAAAACCCTCGGAGTGCCATTCGACTCCATCTTCACCGGGATTTTCTTACCGTAACAGGGAGACGCCGAAATCTTCTGGCCGTGATCTTGAAACGCCGAAATCCTCTTGCAGTGACTGGCTTATCTTCAAAACACGCCGGAACTCTCTTGCCGTGACTGTGCATTGCCGGAATCCCCTTGTGGCCGACTTCTCACTCACCGTCAGCCATTGTATCCTCCTCTAGTTCTGTTTCACATCGTCGGACAGCGTTCTACTTCTGCCGGAAATCATTTGGAAGCCGTCATTGTTTTTGGTAACTCTATTTTTTAACCATGCCTCATACGAAGTCTGCATCTGCAAAAGGTTTAGGTTCTCATCCTCCTACACCTTCTTCAAGACATGGTTGTAATATTTTTAAACTTGTATCTCTATTTTGCTTATGCTATTTCTGCCCTTACTCTTTTTTATTCTGACAAAGGGGGAGAAAAAGATGATAGCAATTACATTACAGGAGATCTTGCATGAGAAATGCAAAATTAAGAGAAAAAGAAAGCTTTGAATGAATGTATTTTTAAATGCATGAAGAAATGATGAATGGAAATGCAAACCAATCAATATGTGATATATGTGCTTTAAATGTGCTAACTTTTAATGTTTTGCAGCATATTGATAGGGGGAGTAAAATCTCCATCTATGCATCTAAATGCTTCATCTTTGATTAAGTTTGTCATCATCAAAAAGGGGGAGATTGTTACGACAATGAAGCCATACATGATACTTCAAGTACAAGGTTTTGATGATGAGCAACTGGAATCAACTGCATTTCAGCTAAGGCTATGAAAAAATTGAAGAATTCAGTGAAGAATCTTTGAAGACTAGTGTGCAAATGTTTAATTCATTAAAAGTCTTAGATTCTTGTAAGAGCCTTACTTAGAGTGCATATTTAGGTTGCATTTCACCTTAAAAGTCTTTAGAAAAATCTTTTCTAAAAAGAACTCTCATGAAAATCTTTTTAAAAAACTCTTTTCTTAAATTTTCATGTTTATTAGTCGACCAATAGTCTTACCAGTCGACTAATCCTTTCGCGCCATATTTTCTAAAAAGTCATTCTTGTCAAATTAGTCAACCAAAGTTTTTATCAGTCGACTGGACAGAATGTCTGTTTTCTGGATAAATTAGCAGCAGTCGACTAATGGTTTTATCAGTCGACTGAACAGAACATGTGTTTTCTGAAAAATTTAGCAGCAGTCGACTAATGCTTTTTATCAGTCGACCGAACAGAATGTTTGTTTTTCAGAAGATTTTAGCAGCAGTCGACTAAAAGGTTTTTCAGTCTACTGATGATATTATCAGTCGACTAACTTTTCTCAAGTCGACTAAGATTCAAAAGTTTAGATTTTCAAACGGCTCGATTAACAGATCAGTCGACCGACGATAACTGTCTGTCTACTAATAACTAACTATTAGTCGACTAATTGATGTTTCAGTCGACTAATTTTGTCATTTTCCTGAAACTTCACAAAGGCGTGTCTTTTCATTTTTCAAACGTTTTGATCGTTCGAAATGGATCATTTTGACACCCTTTCATACTCTCAACGTATGGAAAACTTTCAACTATAAATATGAGTGCATTGTACACTCAAAAGAACAAGAATTCAATCGATTTGAATCATTTACTTATTGCTTTTCACTCCTATTCAGTCAAGTATTTGTTTTCTCACTCACGTGATATTTTCACTTCAGTTTTTCACTCAAATCACTTTGAGAGATAGTGAATTCGTGAGTAGAGTGTTTCAACAACCTCAAAAGCCAATTGCATCTCATTTGCATTCAAAAGGAAGGCTCATAGGTTGCATTGTAAGTTGTTATTTCTTTTCTGTAAAAAGAAGGACTCCTTGGTGTAAAGGAGTTGTTTGCTTTCAGTAGGATTGTTACTGAAAGTGGGACCGGTTATGGTCTGTGTGATCTTGTAGTTTACAAGGTTGATAGTGGATAATCTCAAGCGGGTTTTGCTTGGGGACTGGATGTAGGTCGGGTTAGACCGAACCAGGATAAAATCTTGTGTTCTTTGTGTGTTTGCTTTGAGATTTGCAAAATCAATCTATATTCCACAGAAATTTTTTTAAAAGCACTATTCACCCCCTCTCTAGTGCTCGTTGCCTCGATCCTAGTGCACTTTCAAAAACCTGTACTCCCTGCGAGAGGTCATTAAATTCAAAAAGCTGATTTAGTCTCAGCAATGAGACGTCCAAGTTCATCCCTTTTTCAAAGCTTTAGGGAACCCCATTTCCTTCCTCCTTTCGCAAAACCCCTTTCGGATTTGTTCGTCCAAACTCCGAAGGTCCCCATCATGGTCTTTTCACTCGAGGATTTCATATGGTCATCCCCTTCAGGTTAAGGGTTAAAGCCTGAACCTCGCCCCTCGAGGTATTTTCCTTTTCAGGTTTGAGTTAAACCTGAGTCTCATTTCGTCGAGGTGTTTCCCTCCAGTCCCATCATAGTTCTTTCCATCGTGGAATCTGTGCTTTGTATATCCATCTAGGACAAGATCTTGCTTGAGCTTCATCTCATGAGGCATTTTCTCAAAATGTCCCATCAAGGTCCTCACATATTCTTTTCCCCATTCAGGTTATCTTGAGATATCTTTCGTCCCATCCAGGTTAAGGGCTAAACCTGAGTCATTCCAAAAGATTGATATTGCCTCACCCATGAGATTTGATCAAGATTCTTGTCTTTCACCATTTTGGGACCCTCACCCAAAGCCCCATCACGATTTCCTCATTTCTACTATTTGATCACATCATTTCCGAGGATTTCGTCTCCCCAAAGCCATTCAAGGATAAAGTTTTAAACCTGAAAAACCATGTCTTTCAAATAAATTTTTCCACACCCAGTTCAGATCTGCTGACTGGGGCATTTTTCAAAATTTGGAGTGTTTTCTTTGCCACTAAGCTCGGCTTTCAACCGGCTTAGTAGCAAAGAGGGGCATCTGTGAACACCCCAAAATTTTCAAAACCTTTTAAATATTCCTTTCTTGCCCCTAAATTCATTTTTTTTAGCAAATGAGTCATTTTTAAATCTAAATTCCAGTTCATTTCTCAAGTTTTACTGAAATTAAATTCATTTTATATATCTGACTTGATTTCGGATCTAGATCCATTGTCAAGGTCCAAATCTGAGTCTCATTGTCCAAATTTTAAATTAAAATTACAGAAAATACCAAAAATAGTTTTAAATAGCTCAGACAGTTCATCCGACATCCGTTTGGATCCATCACGTTGTATTTCTTGATTCAAATGTCAAAACTCGAACATTTTCTCAAAACCTGGGTCCAAACCCTCTTTTTTGAAGAAATTCTTTCGAAATGGATTAAAATTCTCAGAAAAATACTTTTGTAAATATTTCTCAGAAAAATACAAAAAAATTAGTGTTTAATCTTTGTTTTCGTGTCAAAACTTAGATTTTTGTTCCAAAAATACAAAAATGGAAAAATCATGCAAAAAACCCAAAAAAAAAATTAGGAAAAACTACGAGAAAAATAAGTGGTTTTTGAAGATTTTGCCGAAAAACTCACCTTGAACCATTTTACAAAAACCTTTAGAAAAGGAGCCCCCTCTTTGTAAATTTGGGAAAATGGCAAACGACCATCTCCCGCGCATCCTTCCTCTCGCTTGCCTACCCTCCATCTTCAAAACGGCTTCCTCGTCCCTCAACCTTCCATCTTCAACCGATTCCCCCTTCAGGAAGCTTCCCTCCTCTCTTTAAGAAAGGGGTGAAAGGTTTTCTAAAAGGGGGAGGAGATTTCAGCCAACATCGATCGACATCCACGAAGCATCCGTCTCCTACCTCTCCACTGCCATCCATTTTCATCCATGGTTCACCCCTCTGTTGCATATTCTTGATCACCTCTTCTCCACTTCTTCTTCATCCCTCTGTCTTTTATCCCCTCTGGTTCTCCCAAAATCGGTAAGAAGAAGTCGATCCTCTGCCAGTAGAGCCACAAACTAAGAAGATCAATACTACAGCTAAGGCCACCTTGCCTTCAACCTCCAGAGCTCCAACAACAAAGTGCAGAAGAATCGCCTCTTCTGCCTTCATCTCTATCGATTCTAGGATCAGAGTTTTCTTAGGAAGAATCCATTTCCATCGACGAATGCCATAAATCAATCCATTCTCCCAATCTCGAGCATCTCTCTCTCCTGAAAGAAGGAAATGCATTGGCATCCATCGGCGTCCATCCTCCATCGATCGTTAGCAACACCCGTCTGATCTCCACTCATCTGTTAAAGATATCCATCGTCGAACCCTTGATATATTAGCTTCTCCTCTGAGCTTCCAAAGAAGGTTTTCCCTCCTCCCACAAGATTCTGGTGAATAAGGTAAGAGCCTTTCCTCTTTATTTCCTTTAATCAGTTTCTAATTTCTTTGTTGTTTTTTTTCGTTAACGCACCCTTGGAGGAGTTGGATTGCTGATAGCAATCCCAATTCCTCCCTTGTGCCACAACAAAGGGGACGCATGGCCCCAACATTTTTCTCCTGCTTACATTGGATTTCTTTCTTGCACATTTAGAATATCTGCTTACATTGGATTTCCTGTCTTTGCTTTATATTTTTTTTTCTTTTTCTTTTTCTTTTTTTTCTTTTTTTCTTTTTTTCTTTTTTTTTTCTCTTTCTCTTCTTTTCAGTCCGTCTGTTTGTTTCTGTGCATCTGATCCAAAAGATATTTTCATGCTTTATAGTTATATCTCAGTTGTATCATCAGCTCAATCATCCCTCCCCTTTTGGTTTGATTGAATCTCATGCTGACCAATGCAAAAAAAAAATCAAGGGGAATTCAACCGCTACCCTCTGATCATCTTGCTTTATGTAACTGCTGGTTCCATCTCATAGTTTGATTTCATCATGATAACAGCGCGTTTTGCCCACATACCATGCCAGGTAAGATTGCATCGTCTCCTTTATAGATTGGTTCAAATCCACAGTGAAGTATATCGTGAAGACTTATCTTTGCAGGAAAATTTTTGGGACTCTGAGCGTCAGAACACTTTCATTTTACCTTGTTTTTCCTTTTCTTTACAGGCCCTGGTATAAAATTAGGAATGCATCTTACGTTGGGGTCATCAGCTGATGTTTTCCAGACGGGGTCTACAAAAAAAAAAAGAGTTTCTGATCTATTAGTTAATGATTCTACTTCAATTAGCGTGTCTGTAGATGGCATTAAAGTGAATTTCCCCACATTCGACTATATTATTAATGAGTTGTAGGCTGTAATCATGGTCATGATCCTTGCATTCCATACCCAGCAACCCTGTTTCAGCCTGTTTGGAATGGTCATGGTGATTGCTCAGGCATCCAATATTCAAGTTTGACATAAGGACCGTTATTTTTTTTTTTACACAATTTCATTCCCTAGTCACATAGTCACAAAAGCTTCTGTAATTCATCATTTTTCAGAAAGTGTTGTTAGACTTATGATAATCAGATGTTTCAAAGAGGGAAGCTCTTCTCAGGAAATATCGAAAGGGTTAATGCAAAAATTGCATATGGACCTCCAGGACCTTTCACCTAATGAATGGCTTGAGGGATATTGCTTAGAAATGATCGGTGGTATCTTTATCTGCTTACCTTTTTTTTGTGATACTTCTAAGCAAGGTAACCAAATCAAGGTTTGTGGGCTTATCTCTCATATGGCGCACCTTTGAAAGGTTGAATTCTCTTACACAATATTAGTCATTTATTTTGGAGAAAATAGAATGGTTTCTGATTGAAAGAATATGCCATTTCACCACCATACCAAGCCAGCGTCTCCTACTGCCAGGCACCCTATCATCTGTAAGTATTTTCTGCACTTGCTCTTATGTTTAGCTCCATCTACTCCTAGCTCTCCTACCGTCGCTTCCACCCCTTTCAAATCAGACTACCTTTAAGGGTTGTGACGAGCCAGGGTTGATTACAAATCGGGATGCCCAGAAATCATTTGGTGGGCCAACAATCCTTGGAGATGTAGCTCTTCATCAACCTTTTGGTTTGCCTCTAGCTGCCAATGCAACATCTGCCGTTGATGTGGCCTTGAATGATATACAAGCTAGTGGCATTCCCTCTACAAGAAATGGTTCCTAGAGTCAGCCTAGAGTGGGAAGTGATCCTATAACCCTTTATCTGACTAAAATGTCCAGAAATAGGTTATATATCAGAGATGCATGCACTTACAAAGAAAAATCAACCACTAGACTAGGCAAATGTTGTTGGCAAGTCCATTGTTTAAAAAAAGGATTTTTTTAGGCACTGATAATGTTTGGAATGGTGCCAGTACAAGTGCTACAGTTATCAAGCATTCAACAGACACCAGCCTCACTTATGTCGTCATCTTTGCAGGATGTTCAAATTTGTCATCGCAACAGATCCAACCTCCATCCCAGACTAGCCTGCAGTTGGGAGTGCTTAAGAGATTGCCAGAGGGGAAATTGTTTGTCGCGCCTTAAAACTCTTATGTTGTGCATGCTTCTGCTTCACTTTAGAATATATCTGGGTAACCCAGACTGCAAGTTTGGTCGCAGACACAAAAATCAGATTCCACTACAGCTGAGGCAATCAAGAGGAACCTCAGGTTTAACAGCACAAGTTCCACCGTTGACTGGTTTGCCAATCCTACGATCATAAACTTCTGTGACAACTTCCAAACCTTTATAGCGAAAAGTGCAACCATCTTTTGCCACAGCAACCCAGGCCAGTTGGTTATGCTGTGCTAGGGAGCATGCAGTCTACAATTCAGAACCCACCATTTACAATCCCCAATCCCTTCCTTGCTATAGGCATTCACAGCAATTCATAACTAGCTCAACCTGTAGCAGCATCTTGCTGCTGTCACCTGCATAAAGCTTTAACCTTAGTATTTTGTAAATACTTAACTTCCATTGTTTATACCTCCAGCCTTTAGATAATTCCACCATATAATATTCAGCTCATGTTGCATATATCCCAAATAGTACAGGGCAGCTTTTCCATATCCATTTTTTTTTTCTTCCACCTTAAGGCATTATACGTATACATTCTGACATATAACTCAGCTTGAGCATATCATTCTAGTCTATACTTCATCATTTGTCCTGCATTTTGGTAGTGTGAAGTATTGTGAACACCCCAAATTTTTCAAAATGTTGTAAATATTCCCCTTTTTGCCCCTGACCCCACTTTCTGGGTAATTGAGTCAGTTTTAAATCTAAATTCCATTTTATTTCTCAAGTTCTGCTGAAATTAAATTCATTTTATTTGACTCAATTTCGGACCCGGATCCATTGTCAAAATCAAATTCTCGAAATTTCCAAAAATAACCTTTTGAAAAGCTCAGACAGTTCGTCCGGTATCCGTCTGGATCCATTGCGTTATATTTCTCGATTCGAGTTTCAAAAACTCGAACATTTTCACAAAACTTGGGTCCAAACCCATTTTCTGAAGAAATTTCTCCAAAGTAGCCTTGAAATTCTCAGAAAAACCCTCTTTTGTAAATATTTCTCAAAAATACAAATTTTTTTTTATCCTAGTTTTCTCGTAAGTTCTAAGGTTTCATTCCGAAAAGACCAAAAAAAAAAAAAGATGTATATGGCTAAACCGGTTTTTGAAAACCTCTTTCTGATAATACCCTTTTTAAGAGAAACTTTTTTAGAAAAAATCGGTAAAGGCGCCTTCTTTTTGGAAATTACGTGAAAAATCTGAAGGACCGAACACTTCGTTAGGGTTTTCTCGCAAGGGGTCGGGGGCCGAACACCTTCCCATCCTCTTCCAGAATGGTCTGCTCCCAATCGAGCTTCCCCATGGCTTCATTCCCTCCACCTCTACCATTGGATCAAAACCTCCTGCCTCATCTGCCTCCCATCTCTAACAAACCTACACCACGCGCCTCCTTCTCCCGTCAATCCCCAACAGACCTTCCTTCACCCTCCGATCGATGTCTTCAGCCCCTCACCCATCAATCCCCAACTGCATCGCACATTCTAGAAGCCCCTCTCCCTCTATAAAGAGGATAGGAAAAAGGAGAAGGGGCATCGAGAATTCAGTTGACCAACCTACACCAAGGCTACACATCTTTGTTGGGCCTGAGGCCATCATCGATTGTAATCCGACCCTCGCTATACCATCTTCTCCCCTTCTGCTGGTCCATTTTCTTTTTCAACACCTGCAGAGCAACGCTCTGCTCTCCTTCTACATTGCCTCTGGTGAAGAAGTATCGTCCAACAAAGGGGTAATCTTCAGCAAGGGTGATTTCCTCCAGAGTTCCCACAAGAACCAGAAGTTTGTTCGCATCCACGGCGAAAAGACCTCCAGGATATAATAGAAGCTTTAGTTCCCTCTTTTACAACCTCTGCAAGAACAAGGTGAGTCCCCATCTCTCCTCTTCTTTTTATAATTTTTTTTTCCCATTACGCACTGATGGTGGCATTGGGTTGCTTATTAGCAATATCCATCCACCTCTGTGCAAGAGCAATGGAGTATCCACTCCGACATTACCCTTTCGTGTTTATCAAGTTTTCTCTAATTTTTCGATCGAATATCTGTCTATACTTGATTTTCTAATTTTCCTTTTGTTTAGTTGATTTTCTGTTTATGCTTTTAGTTGTTTCATGGTTAGTCTGATGCCCAACTCACGGTGAATTCCTACTTTATGCTTAATTTTAGATTCGTATTCCCGTTAACCTATCAATTTTTGATAGTCATATGGAGTTTACCTTCTTGATTCACATCGGATCCCTTATTTTCAAAGGGGTGGCATCGTGCGAATGTGTCTAGAACTCATTTAGGATACTCCCCTTTATTCCCCATTTTAGTTACGTTTTAATCGTTCTGTTAATAGCATCTCATGATATTTCAATTACTTTAGTTCATTAAGCGTCAGTCTGATATTATATATGTTCTGCTACAGTATGAATTCTCTATCGTTTCGTTGGCTTTCTATATCCCCATATTTTAGATTTTCCAATGTGCATCCACCCATAATGAATCATTGCACGGGTATGTTCGATTCTTGTTCATTATCGCGTGCCATTTTTTTTTTTCTTCTCGTTTGTTGTTAAACCTGGTCATGCTATTTTATCCTTATCATATATCATCCATTGCTGTCTGTCTAGTGCTGTCATAATGCCCTGGGTACATAACCTTTGTCTTGATGGGGAAGGTGTCGCAGAGATGATGGGTTGTTTTCCTAAGTGTCTGGTTCCCTTCTGGTCAGGGTGCCCACAACCCAAATACGTTAAGCCGGCTACTGACACTTCAGAAGGAAATTTCCCTCTTCCATTTCATCCCATCAAGCCTCGTGCCACGCCTAAAAACATCACGAAATTGGATTGGTTCCAGCATTGTATTAAGCACGAGTGCCCTCACTATGCGTGTGTTTCTTGAAGTTACCTCGTTGGACCTATTGCTCCTATAGCCTTCAGCTACAGCCATCCACCATAATCCCATCTTCATTTGCATTTTACTTTCACATGGATCTCCACCATTACTGATGGCTCACCTCCACCTCCATCACACTTGCACACAGCATGTCTTAGCAATACTCCATTTACAGTTGTATATGTGGTATACACGTTTGTTAAAAATCCGTCATGACCTGTCGGCTAATGTGATGAGGTTCAGGAATTGAAAGAAGAAGGCGAAAGGCAAACTTAATACCCACAGAAGGGTATTTGCTAGTAAACTTCCTTGATTCACTTGTGTCAAAAGACAATCGAAACAGGGGCTTGATCTCAAAGTGGTTGATATATATGGAGTATTAACCAAATATATGGTGCTGTAAAAAAAAAAAAAAAAAACTAATCCCAATTGCTGATGATGACGTTATCAAGAGAGCCGTCACACCATCAATTGTTAGGATTGCAGCCACGACTTCATCTTAAGTCATTTGCTTCTATCATTGGAATTTGGCACCTTTCAGTAACCATTCACCTACTGCATGGTACGTCATCTGCACATTAGGTTAGATCAACACTTACAATTTATCTGCATTTCACCATTGTTGCCTATATTCATTTTCCTTTTTTTTTTTTTTAGCAATCTCATCTATGCTCTATACGTGCGTGTCAATATCACCTTTGTATATATGTACTTACTATCCCATTACACGATACCCACACCATTAGTCATAATTCTAGTTTTATGTTGCAGAACATCCACATTTTGTAGGTATTATACATAAATTTTGGCATGTGCATTCGGTTCAGCTATACAATTTTTTTTTTCTTTCTTTTCTTCTTCTTTTTCACCATACATATCTGCCACGGTCATTTTGCATACAGGTCGTGACTCGTTTTAAGTCATCTATGAGATATATTGTATTTTCTTTCGTTTTTTTTTTAGTTAATTATCAAGATCAGGTGGTTTCGAATAAAAGGGTAAAATAGCTCAACTCTCATTGGGGCATCAAAGAGGTAGAAAATCCTCTGAATTCGTTAACATAGCCGCGTCCACAGGTAGAGGGACTTCCTTGAGAGAACTCCATTTGCAGATGCAGTTCTGTTAAGAGGGCCACTCGAGATATTGATGTCTTCTTTTAAATCGTTGTAATTTCAAAATGATTTTTATATGAAAATCATGTGAAAACCAGACATCAAATAATAAAAACCGGTTCTCACTAGTGGATGAGACCGGGTCGAACTCAGGGAACGGGAATATATCGTATTCAAGCACACAACTCTAAACTATTCTTTATTGCTGAATTATTGAAATGTAAAATGTTTAAGAAAGTAAAAACAACTAGCTATTACAACAAATGAATACCCTTCGCAGAGGGCGTAAAGTGCAATATTTACAAACCCAATTAAAATTCTAATTCTAAACTGAAAAACAAAAGGTGTCTTCTACACTTGTGCCTCATGTTGCGTGTCGAACGTTTGCACAAGATATCACTTGCTTGATATCTCCACGCTTTCCTACAAAATTCAAATGCACACGAGCAGCACAAGAGAAGAACAAAACTATACTATGCAAAATGTACCAAATAAATGCTAAAATCTAAATTGAAACAAAGGAAGATAATGCAAAAGAAATGCAATGACAAGTTTTAATGACAATGATTTCTAAATGCTAAATGACAACACTATCACTTAAAGCACAATTTACTGAATTTACTCAACACACTCAAACAACATTCACTTTCACAATACACTCAAACTATCTCTCACAGCTCATACTCAATGACAGCACACATTCAACACAATGCACAACACTCTGCTTTACTTTGCTCACTGTACTCTCTCACTCTCAGATGAATTCACAACACACTGTATTTCACCAAGTTAATCTCGCACAGATAAAATACTATGAATCATTGTGGAATGAGTTTCATAGGAAGTATGCTATGTGAAATATGCAGAAGATTGAAGAATGCAAAATGACTAGAGTATGCATATGCAGATGAACAACAATTGCTGAATGCAATTTACAAATACTGGATTGAATGGAACTCTAAAAGAACGATACAGCATCAGCACATGATACCAATTTTTATCAAAGCACAATGTTGTGCTGAGAATAAAACCGATTCAACTCACATTAATGATGTATAGCTGATAACAATATGTAAATGCTGAAACTAATGTAGGAATAACGAATGAAAATGCAGCTGAATCAAACTAACTATAGGCAAAATGAAAATTAACTAATGCAAAACAGAAGCTACACAATGGTGGAACATGAATGCACGGATGATTCAGATGAAAGAAAAACTAGAAAATTAAGTAACTAAAACATGAAAATACAGCACATGTAAAACAAGAATTTCAAGTAGATATTCAATATCTTTCAGACTGAAAATTCAGGATACATTTGATCGGATTCTTAAAGAATTCAGTCATTTACTTCAGAAATCCAGTATTCATTTGCTGGATTTTAGTTGCTCATGCATCAGATGTAATGAAGCAGCTTAATCTTCTTTTCTTCAGATGGATATCAAATTGCTTTCTGATGGACTGTAGCAGAGTATTTCAGAACAAGCAAGAGCTTCCAGCAATAAAAAGTAACTCAGGCCATTTCACCGTGAATTTTTTTTTACAGAAGATCACGATTCTTCAATTTGTATACAACATTCCAGCAACTAGTTGCTGGATCAAAGCTTCCTCAGTTCTTATCAGATATGAATTGGAACAATATTCAGTTCATTGATCAAAGGATAATGCACCAGAGATCTTTGATGGCTGCCGGAGATTTCAAAACAAAAATTTCACCGGATAACACTGTGATTGATTCAGATGATCGATACTGCTTAGAACAAAAAAAAATTTCTTTATTTTTTTTTCTTTTCAATATACAGAATTTAATCCACTGAATCTAGATCAAAATTTTGATCAGATCAGCAACTTATTCATCAGAACAAGTATTCCGGCAGAATACATGTTGATTGTCGGATTCCTGCACAGATTTTTTTTCTTTTTATGTTTTCTTCTTTTCTTTTCTTTTTTATTTTCCAAATTGAAATTCCAACATTATGATTCAGAAAAAATTAAAACGAAGAAGAAGAAGAAGACTAATTGGAAGAAGAAGAAGAAGAGGTAGATGACGACTTACCGGGAAATGAAGGAAGAGGTGGCTTCCACTTCGTGCGCTGCCATCGATTGAAGAAGTTCCTTGCCACCGGATGAAGAAGATCGGCTGCTGGAAGAAGAAGAAGAAGAAGTAGGAGATGTAAGAATCCGGTAAATGGGAAAAGGGAACAAAGGGAGAAAATCAGAGGGGGAAGAGAAAAATTTTGGCGCACAAAAATGAAGCCCCGATCGATTCTGTTTTTGGGTTTTTAAAAGGGTTCAAACCGGTTGGAACCGGTTTGAAACAACAATTATTCAGTTTCAAAACTTCCAAACCGGTTCCAGCCGGTTTGGTTTTCAATTTTCTTTTTAGAAATACAAACCGCTTCCAACCGGTTTGTATGATTATTATTTATATATTTTTTTCAGTTTTCCATTAATTTTCAAAAATTACAAACCATATAATGGTTTGTTTTTATTATATATATATATATATTTTAAAGTAAAGAAAACCATATAAATCGGTTTATTATGAAATTTTTCAAAAACAAAACTATTTATTTATAAAGGACTTCAAAAACTAATCTAACTATATTTTTTTCTTTTCTAAAAAAAAAACAAACACCTAAAATGAATATAAAACTATTTTTCCCAATTTTTTCTTTTTAATAAAAACTAAAACCAACTACAAAAACTAAAATAGGCATAAAAATGTAAAATAAAACTATTTTTCATGCATTTTCTAATTTTAAATCATTTTAGCACATTTACTCAAAAACTAACATAAAATTGGGTTTTTGAAACATTATTTTATAAAATCATGCATATTTAAATGTTAATAAACCCTGAATTATATGCATGATCAAATACCCCCATGCTTATGTTTTGCTAGTCCTCGAGCAAACTAGAAAAATGCAAGAAATCAAACTATCACCTAACTCACTTTGTAGGAATCACGGTTGCATTTAGCTCATGCAACAAGCCTTTTCAACCCCTGGGTTACGCCAGTGGACGAGTAAGGTCTCGTGAGGATTTGCAGTGATGCTACCCTCAAATATCTCTGTCATGTATGCATAATATTACGCATCCTCATAAGAAGTAGGTGCATTATCCTTTGATCAATGAACTGAATATTGTTCCAATTCATATCTGATAAGAACTGAGGAAGCTTTGATCCAGCAACTAGTTGCTGGAATGTTGTATACAAATTGAAGAATCATGATCTTCTGTAAAAAAAAAATCACGGTGAAATGGCCTGAGTAACTTTTTATTGCTGGAAGCTCTTGCTTGTTCTGAAATACTATGCTACAGTCCATCAGAAAGCAATTTGATATCCATCTGAAGAAAAGAAGATTAAGCTGCTTCATTACATCTGATGCATGAGCAACTAAAATCCAGCAAATGAATACTGGATTTCTGAAGTAAATGACTGAATTCTTTAAGAATCCGATCAAATGTATCCTGAATTTTCAGTCTGAAAGATATTGAATATCTACTTGAAATTCTTGTTTTACATGTGCTGTATTTTCATGTTTTAGTTACTTAATTTTCTAGTTTTTCTTTCATCTGAATCATCCGTGCATTCATGTTCCAGCATTGTGTAGCTTCTGTTTTGCATTAGTTAATTTTCATTTTGCCTATAGTTAGTTTGATTCAGCTGCATTTTCATTCGTTATTCCTACATTAGTTTCAGCATTTACATATTGTTATCAGCTATACATCATTAATGTGAGTTGAATCGGTTTTATTCTCAGCACAACATTGTGCTTTGATAAAAATTGGTATCATGTGCTGATGCTGTATCGTTCTTTTAGAGTTCCATTCAATCCAGTATTTGTAAATTGCATTCAGCAATTGTTGTTCATCTGCATATGCATACTCTAGTCATTTTGCATTCTTCAATCTTCTGCATATTTCACATAGCATACTTCCTATGAAACTCATTCCACAATGATTCATAGTATTTTATCTGTGCGAGATTAACTTGGTGAAATACAGTGTGTTGTGAATTCATCTGAGAGTGAGAGAGTACAGTGAGCAAAGTAAAGCAGAGTGTTGTGCATTGTGTTGAATGTGTGCTGTCATTGAGTATGAGCTGTGAGAGATAGTTTGAGTGTATTGTGAAAGTGAATGTTGTTTGAGTGTGTTGAGTAAATTCAGTAAATTGTGCTTTAAGTGATAGTGTTGTCATTTAGCATTTAGAAATCATTGTCATTAAAACTTGTCATTGCATTTCTTTTGCATTATCTTCCTTTGTTTCAATTTAGATTTTAGCATTTATTTGGTACATTTTGCATAGTATAGTTTTGTTCTTCTCTTGTGCTGCTCGTGTGCATTTGAATTTTGTAGGAAAGCGTGGAGATAGCAAGCAAGTGATATCTTGTGCACACATTTGACACGCAACATGAGGCACAAGTGTAGAAGACACCTTTTGTTTTTCAGTTTAGAATTAGAATTTTAATTGGGTTTGTAAATATTGCACTTTACGCCCTCTGCGAAGGGTATTCATTTGTTGTAATAGCTAGTTGTTTTTACTTTCTTAAACATTTTACATTTCAATAATTCAGCAATAAAGAATAGTTTAGAGTTGTGTGCTTGAATACGATATATTCCCGTTCCCTGAGTTCGACCCGGTCTCATCCACTAGTGAGAACCGGTTTTTATTATTTGATGTCTGGTTTTCACATGATTTTCATATAAAAATCTTTTTGAAATTACAACGATTTAAAAGTAGACATCAAATTTTTGGCGCCGTTGCCGGGGAACGGCGTAATATTAGTATTCGCTTTATTGCCTAGTGTTTGTGTGCATTTAGGTTTAGAACCACGTATGTGCATATCTTAGAGACGAGCTTACTTTTTTGCACAACCCACCTATTAGGATTCCCTTAGAGGTGACTGTGTACGATTGGTACCATACACATAGATTTGATATTTCTTTGCATAATCTCTATTATGTGTAACTGCATGGTGTTTGTTTAGTTTTTGTTGTTTTTAGTTTACTCGCTTTGTGGTTTGCGTGGTTTGGCCGCTTAGTGCGTTAGTTAGGTAGAAAACCCAAAGTTAGGACGTGAGCTACACCGGTCTATTACGAGGTGTATGCAAGGGCGACGCTCACTTGACCCTGAGCTGGTAGAGCCGATTGAGGACCCCGAGTCCCTTATAAGGAGAGCCCAAAGATCTGCAACCATGGCTTACTCGTCCCCTTAGGGAGTACTTCATGCTTAACACCTATACTCCCGTCTCCTGCATCACAAGACCCGATGTAGGAGAGAATCAGTTTGAGATTAAGGCCAGTGTAATCCAAATGCTACCCTCATTTTATGGCCTTAGCAATGAAGACCCATATCGTCATCTCGACGAATTCTTAGAGATTTGTTCAACAGTGAAAATCAACAACTTTGGAGATGATGCTATGAGGTTGACCTTGTTTCCCTTCTTTTTGAAGGATAAAGCCAAACACTGGCTGAAGGCGTTAGATACAGTTCAAATTACCACGTGGGAACATATGCAAAGAGAATTTTTAAAAAAATATTTCCCAATCGGTAAGACGAATCAGTATCGAAAGGCCATCACTAGGTTTTTGCAAATAGAGGGGGAACTGTTCCATGAGACTTGGGAGAGGATGAAGGATCTTCTCCGCAAGTGTCCCCACCACCAAGTGCCTAGGTGGCAACTGGTGCAATATTTCTATGACAGTCTTACTGAGAAGAATCGTCAAATGGTTGATGCCGCATGTGGGGGCACTTTCATGCTCAAGAGTGAGGATGAAGCGTGGTTGCTCTTTGAGACATTAAGCGAGAATTCGATGCACCACGCGACAGCTTCACGGTCTGATAGAGTTGCACCTGTACAGGATAGCGCTAAGAAAGCAGGTATTTTCGAAATACGGATGAACCTTGAGTTGAGCAACAAGGTAGACCAACTGTCCCAGAAATTAGATCAATTGTTGTTGGGTCCCTCTCCTGCCATGCAGGTGTGTGCGTTGTGTGCGAGTCCTGCACACCATGTTCTCCAGTGTCCAGCTGTGCCACAGTATCCTGAGTTTGTCCAAGAGCAAGCTCAGATGGCTCAAAACTTCGCTAGGCCTGCACCCAATCCATTTGCCAATACTTACAACCCGGGCTGGAGAAACCATCCAAATTTCTCATGGCGTAACTCACAGGCCCAAGCCCCTAACTCTTCCCAGAGTCAATCCAGGCAAGGTGGTTATACACTTGGATTTCACAGATCCAATGATCCTCCAGCCCAACCTGCTTATACTCAACCCCATTTTCAGGAGCCTTCACCTAGTCAATCTTTTGAGGATAAGATTTTGCAAGCTTTGAGCTCACATACCCAGTCGATTGCAAAGTTAGAAACTCAAATGGGGCAGCTCGCTGAAGCACTTAGCAGGAGAAGTGAGGGAGCATTGTCTAGTCAGCCTATAGTTAACCCTAGGGGTAAAGAACCTCTGCAGAGTATGCATATGCAGATGAACAACAATTGTTGAATGCAATTTACAAATACTAGATTGAATGGAACTCTAAAAGAACGATACAGCATCAGCACATGATGCCAATTTTTATCAAAGCACAATGTTGTGCTGAGAATAAAACTGATTCAACTCACATTAATGATGTATAGCTGATAACAATATGTAAATGCTGAAACTAATGTAGGAATAACGAATGAAAATGCAGCTGAATCAAACTAACTATAGGCAAAATGAAAATTAACTAATGCAAAACAGAAGCTACACAATGCTGGAACATGAATGCACGGATGATTCAGATGAAAGAAAAACTAGAAAATTAAGTAACTAAAACATGAAAATACAGCACATGTAAAACAAGAATTTCAAGTAGATATTCAATATCTTTCAGACTGAAAATTCAGGATACATTTGATCGGATTCTTAAAGAATTCAATCATTTACTTCAGAAATCCAGTATTCATTTGCTGGATTTTAGTTGCTCATGCATCAGATGTAATGAAGCAGCTTAATCTTCTTTTCTTCAGATGGATATCAAATTGCTTTCTGATGGACTGTAGCAGAGTATTTCAGAACAAGCAAGAGCTTCCAGCAATAAAAAGTAACTCAGGCCATTTCACCGTGATTTTTTTTTACAGAAGATCATGATTCTTCAATTTGTATACAACATTCCAGCAACTAGTTGCTGGATCAAAGCTTCCTCAGTTCTTATCAGATATGAATTGGAACAATATTCAGTTCATTGATCAAAGGATAATGCACCAGAGATCTTTGATGGCTGTCGGAGATTTCAAAACAAAAATTTCACCGGATAACACTGTGATCGATCCAGATGATCGATACTGCTTAGAACAGAATTTTTTTTCTTTATTTTTTTTTCTTTTCAATATACAGAATTTAATCCACTGAATCTAGATCAAAATTTTGATCAGATCAGCAACTTATTCATCAGAACAAGTATTCCGGCAGAATACATGTTGATTGCCGGATTCCTGCACAGATTTTTTTTCTTTTTATGTTTTCTTCTTCTTCTTTTTTCCAAATTGAAATTCAAACATTATGATTCAGAAAGAATTAAAACGAAGAAGAAGAAGAAGACTAATTGGAAGAAGAAGAAGAAGAAGAGGTAGATGACGACTTACCGGGAAATGAAGGAAGAGGTGGCTTCCACCTCGTGCGCTGCCACCGATTGAAGAAGTTTCTTGCCACCGGATGAAGAAGATCGGCTGCTGGAAGAAGAAGAAGAAGAAGAAGTAGGAGATGTAAGAATCTGGTAAATGGGAAAAGGGAACAAAGGGAGAAAATCAGAGGGGGAAGAGAAAAATTTTGGCGCACAAAAATGAAGCCCCGATCGATTCTGTTTTTGGGTTTTTAAAAGGGTTCAAACCGGTTTGAAACAACAATTATTCAGTTTCAAAACTTCCAAACCGGTTCCAGCCGGTTTGGTTTTCAATTTTCTTTTTAGAAATACAAACCGGTTCCAACCGGTTTGTATTATTATTATTTATATATTTTTTTCAGTTTTCCATTAATTTTCAAAAATTACAAACCATATAATGGTTTGTTTTTATTATTATATATATATATATATATTTTTTTTATTTTTTTTTTTTAAAGTAAAGAAAACCATATAAATCGGTTTATTATGAAATTTTTCAAAAACAAAACTATTTATTTATAAAGGACTTCAAAAACTAATCTAACTATACTTTTTTCTTTTCTAAAAAAAAAACAAACACCTAAAATGAATATAAAACTATTTTTCCCAATTTTTTCTTTTTAATAAAAACTAAAACCAACTACAAAAACTAAAATAGGCATAAAAATGTAAAATAAAACTATTTTTCATGCATTTTCTAATTTTAAATCATTTTAGCACATTTACTCAAAAACTAACATAAAATTGGATTTTTGAAACATTATTTTATAAAATCATGCATATTTAAATGTTAATAAACCCTGAATTATATGCATGATCAAATACCCCCATGCTTATGTTTTGCTAGTCCTCGAGCAAACTAGAAAAATGCAAGAAATCAAACTATCACCTAACTCACTTTTGTAGGAATCACGGTTGCATTTAGCTCATGCAACAAGCCCTTTCAACCCCTGGGTTACGCCAGTGGACGAGTAAGGTCTCGTGAGGATTTGCAGTGATGCTACCCACAAACATCTCTGTCATGTATGCATAATATTACACATCCTCATAAGCAGTAGGTAATTAAAGACTTTGTTTTTACAAATATTTCTTATTATTTCAAAATCAAAATATAATTAGAGTCTTTTATGCACCACCACAGAAAAAGAATTTCTTTCACTTTTCTAAATATCATAATTATTTATGTTTTATTCTTAGAAAATCCAATAAAAGCATATTATTATTTACTTATCCTCACTCATATGTTTTCTGCACAGTTTTCTCAATCACACTTCTAAGCATTGAACTCATATATCGTATTCAAGCACACAACTCTAAACTATTCTTTATTGCTGAATTATTGAAATGTAAAATGTTTAAGAAAGTAAAAACAACTAGCTATTACAACAAATGAATACCCTTCGCAGAGGGCGTAAAGTGCAATATTTACAAACCCAATTAAAATTCTAATTCTAAACTGAAAAACAAAAGGTGTCTTCTACACTTGTGCCTCATGTTGCGTGTCGAACGTGTGCACAAGATATCACTTGCTTGCTATCTCCACGCTTTCCTACAAAATTCAAATGCACACGAGCAGCACAAGAGAAGAACAAAACTATACTATGCAAAATGTACCAAATAAATGCTAAAATCTAAATTGAAACAAAGGAAGATAATGCAAAAGAAATGCAATGACAAGTTTTAATGACAATGATTTCTAAATGCTAAATGACAACACTATCACTTAAAGCACAATTTACTGAATTTACTCAACACACTCTCATAACACACTCAAACAACATTCACTTTCACAATACACTCAAACTATCTCTCACAGCTCATACTCAATGACAGCACACATTCAACACAATGCACAACACTCTGCTTTACTTTGCTCACTCTACTCTCTCACTCTCAGATGAATTCACAACACATTGTATTTCACCAAGTTAATCACGCACAGATAAAATACTATGAATCATTGTGGAATGAGTTTCATAGGAAGTATGCTATGTGAAATATGCAGAAGATTGAAGAATGCAAAATGACTAGATTATGCATATGCAGATGAACAACAATTGCTGAATGCAATTTACAAATACTGGATTGAATGGAACTCTAAAAGAACGATACAGCATCAGCACATGATACCAATTTTTATCAAAGCACAATGTTGTGCTGAGAATAAAACCGATTCAACTCACATTAATGATGTATAGCTGATAACAATATGTAAATGCTGAAACTAATGTAGGAATAACGAATGAAAATGCAGCTGAATCAAACTAACTATAGGCAAAATGAAAATTAACTAATGCAAAACAGAAGCTACACAATGCTGGAACATGAATGCACGGATGATTCAGATGAAAGAAAAACTAGAAAATTAAGTAACTAAAACATGAAAATACAGCACATGTAAAACAAGAATTTCAAGTAGATATTCAATATCTTTCAGACTGAAAATTCAGGATACATTTGATCGGATTCTTAAAGAATTCAGTCATTTACTTCAGAAATCCAGTATTCATTTGCTGGATTTTAGTTGCTCATGCATCAGATGTAATGAAGCAACTTAATCTTCTTTTCTTCAGATGGATATCAAATTGCTTTCTGATGGACTGTAGCAGAGTATTTCAGAACAAGCAAGAGCTTCCAGCAATAAAAAGTAACTCAGGCCATTTCACCGTGAATTTTTTTTTACAGAAGATCATGATTCTTCAATTTGTATACAACATTCCAGCAACTAGTTGCTGGATCAAAGCTTCCTCAGTTCTTATCAGATATGAATTGGAACAATATTCAGTTCATTGATCAAAGGATAATGCACCAGAGATCTTTGATGGCTGCCGGAGATTTCAAAACAAAAATTTCACCGGATAACACTGTGATCGATCCAGATGATCGATACTGCTTAGAACAAAAAAAAATTTCTTTATTTTTTTTTCTTTTCAATATACAGAATTTAATCCACTGAATCTAGATCAAAATTTTGATCAGATCAGCAACTTATTCATCAGAACAAGTATTCCGGCAGAATACATGTTGATTGTCGGATTCCTGCACAGATTTTTTTTCTTTTTATGTTTTCTTCTTTTCTTTTCTTTTTATTTTCCAAATTGAAATTCAAACATTATGATTCAGAAAGAATTAAAACGAAGAAGAAGAAGAAGAAGAAGAAGAGGTAGATGACGACTTACCGGGAAATGAAGGAAGAGGTGGCTTCCACCTCGTGCGCTGCCACCGATTGAAGAAGTTCCTTGCCACCGGATGAAGAAGATCGGCTGCTGGAAGAAGAAGAAGAAGAAGTAGGAGATGTAAGAATCCGGTAAATGGGAAAAGGGAACAAAGGGAGAAAATCAGAGGGGGAAGAGAAAATTTTTGGCGCACAAAAATGAAGCCCCGATCAATTCTGTTTTTGGGTTTTTAAAAGGGTTCAAACCGGTTGGAACCGGTTTGAAACAACAATTATTCAGTTTCAAAACTTCCAAACCGGTTCCAGCCGGTTTGGTTTTCAATTTTCTTTTTAGAAATACAAACCGGTTCCAACCGGTTTGTATTATTATTATTTATATATTTTTTTCAGTTTTCCATTAATTTCCAAAAATTACAAACCATATAATGGTTTGTTTTTATTATTATTATTATTATATATATATATATATATATATATTTTTTAAAAGTAAAGAAAACCATATAAATAGGTTTATTATGAAAATTTTCAAAAACAAAACTATTTATTTATAAAGGACTTCAAAAACTAATCTAACTATATTTTTTTCTTTTCTAAAAAAAAAAACAAACACCTAAAATGAATATAAAACTATTTTTCCCAATTTTTTCTTTTTAATAAAAACTAAAACCAACTACAAAAACTAAAATAGGCATAAAAATGTAAAATAAAACTATTTTTCATGCATTTTCTAATTTTAAATCATTTTAGCACATTTACTCAAAAACTAACATAAAATTGGGTTTTTGAAACATTATTTTATAAAATCATGCATATTTAAATGTTAATAAACTCTGAATTATATGCATGATCAGATATCTCTGACAAAGGTTTTGTCTTGACAACTTCCCAAGCATTAATTGATACCTTCAAAATCATCAAGGAATGGGTCCTTTTATGCAGAGACAAGTGTATATATGTGTTAAATCATGAATGTTGCTCTATACGAAATTGACCTTCTAAAGAATATTTTTGGTTTCTTTCACATAGACATCACCGACTGATTGTTAACACTGATTACAGGTACGACTTCGTCATTGCTAATAATCCGATCGTGGTGTCAATCTTTCAGAAGCGAAAAGGTATGCCTCGAACTCAAAACCTTGTGATAGCATTACGGTTATAGCAGCGTGAAGCATCTATAGAATTCTGTAGCATTTGGTTCCCTGCGACACATACCATTCTATCCCTTGTTACCAAATTTTTTTTTTATTATTATGGTCACTTTCATTGAGTGTCATGATAATCCAAAGTTACTGAAGTGCAAGCAATTTCTCTTAAATTGAGGCCATAGACATTGGCCATCTCGGAGCAGTCATAGCTGCCTAAGGCGGTATTTCAAGAACTCAATTCAGGAAACGCTTGTGTAAGCAGTGGCTGCCGGCGTTTGTCCTTGTTATCTTCCTTTTCCCTCATTGTTTTTTTTTTGTCTCTGTTGTTCTACTGTCTCCCATTTGTTCGTAAAAAAAAAAAAAGAACATCACTCATGTTTAGCAATAATCTAGCATATCAGTGTCTTTTATGCGGACCCTCTGCAACAAAAAGCTAGAGAAATACACACACTTCAGTTTGTGCCAGGTATGATGCTCATGAAATCTGAATCTAGACAGCCCTTTCAGGAGATTTTTGAAATCATCATGATACCTTGATTTATGAAGATTGTTCAGATAATTACTTGAATATCTGTATTAGTTGTTTGTGAGGGATCTCCTGTTCATTTTCGCTGTGATTATCTACCTGTTTCCGTTTGATTCATGCTACTCACAGCATCACTCAAGCAATTCATAATCTTCACTCTCATTTACTGCATGTCCATAGCTATACTAAGCTCTGATGTGATTCCTATTTTGGCACCTCTTAGCATAACCTAGCCCAGCCGTGACCCTCCGGTGTGTCATACGGTTGTGTCTTTGCCATCGTTATTTACCTACAGCGTAGGGGCTCAAATGCCAGCATGTGTTTTAGTATTTTCCTTCCCCTGTCCGATAAGCCTCCTAGTCATAAAACATTAGGAATATGTTCAGGTCTGACTTATACTTCCATGACTTCAAGCATATTGAAGGTTCAGCCCTGTTGCTACATATGTTGCCATCGGCATCTAGGCCTGGATTCTTCTGTGCTGCAGCCGAATTCTCGGCAAAGTCCTCATGCTACCAGACGTCACTGCATGATGATTCAAACACAATTGTTTCAATCATTCATTTTGATCTGTATTGACTAGGTTTGTGCATGTGTCTGTATATTCCCATTAATGTCTCCCCTTTTGAACCACATTCGTAAATGATGGCGGTATTCCTAATTCACATCATGTATTCACATCATAGGTCACCGGTCTCATTCTACGAAATCTGCATGATTCGTACCCATCCTGGTTCAGCTTCATAGTAGCTTATAGCTATTCATAGCAGTCTGGTGAGGTATAGCTTCCCCCTTTGCTTCTACAGCAGTGCCAAACATTATCACTTCTTCATATCCACAGTGACTCCATAGCCTGTTTTGGCTCCTGGTTCTCATAGTAGTCTGATGAATTGTTGTAAAATCATATGTCCACCTCCTTTAACACTACCAACTGCCTTTCTGCTTATCTTTGCAACGTAGGCGCAACATCCAACATTCTTACTTCATCCCTCACACTTGCTTCCATCCAGCCATATCATATGTGTGCTACTGATCATGCATATATTTTAGGGATTTTTCATATAAAAATATGCATGATTTCATGAGAAAATGATTTAAAAACCAAATTTTATGATAGTTTTCGAGTAAATGTGCTAAAATGATTTAAAAATAGAAAATGCATGAAAAATAGTTTTATTTTACATTTTTATGCATATTTTAGTTTTTGTTATAGTCATAGTAGTTTTAGTTTTAGTTTTCAATAAAAATAATAAAAATAAAAATAAAAATTAAATAAAAATTAGAGTTAAAAATAGAGTTAGATATATTTTGAAATAAGGTTAGTGTAAATAAATTTTTAGAGTAGTTAGTTAGTTTGAGGTTTTTAGTAAATAGTTTTTTAATACTCTTTTAAATAGTTTGTTTTTTTAGATTTTTTTTAAAAAAAGAAAAAAAATAATAAACCAAACCGGTTCAAACCGGTTTGCATTTGGTTTTTAAACTGAAAAAAATATATATAATAATCACAAACCGGTTTAACCGGTTTGCATTTCAAAATAAAGAAAACAAACCGGTTCTAGCCGGTTTGGATTTTGTTAAAACAAACAGCAAACCGGTTCAAAACCGGTTTGCTTGTTTATAAAACCCAGAAAAAACGAGAAGGGGGGCGTCTCCCCTGTACGCCTGAACCTTGCCCTCTTTCCCTTCTTTCCCTCTCTTTCCCTCCTTTCTCCTTCTCCTCCACCAACACCGGCCCCTTCTTACCTCTTTCTTCCTCTTCTACCTATTTCTCTCATCTTCCTCAACCGGTGGTGGTGATGGAATCTCAATCCGGCGACGGCGCACGGTGGATCACCGCCCAACTTCTCTAATCCCTCAGGTTCACGGTGAGTGCTGAGTCATCATCTTCTTCTTCTTCTTCTTCTTCTTCTTCTTCTTCTTCTTCTTCTTCTTCTTCTTCTTCTTCTTCTTCTTCTTCTTCTTCCGATTGATCTTCTTCAGTGATTCTTCTAGTTGCTGGTTGCTATTTCTGTAAAAGAAAAAAAAATAAAAAAATAAAATAAAAGAAAAACTGAACAACAAAAAGAAAGAAATAAAATCGATAGATGTGTTTTAGTTTTTGTTTTTCATCAGCCGATCTGTTATTTTGTTAAGTTTTTCTTTAGATTTCATTTGCAATTTTGTTAATTCATTAGTTAACAGGTAAGTGCGTAAGTTTTTTCCTATTTTCATTTTTTTTTATTTCCTGTTTTCATCTGTTGCATTTCTTCCTGGATTTCATATTTTTTTTAATGACTTGATGTTTTTCCTGTTTGTGTTTAAATCTTGTTTTGCTGTTTTGTTCATTTCCAGAGTTTGTTTTTTTTTATGTTTTTAATTGTCTAATTGATTCATCTTTTCCCTGTTTTGCATTTTACTGATTTCTTATTGTTGTTTTTAGCATTTTAATTGATTTCTTGTTTGTTGCATTTCATGTTTTAATTTCAAAGCATTTGTTTAATCTCCTTAATTCTTGTTTTTTATTGTTAATATAGATTTGCATCTGTGTTTTTTTTTTAGTATAGTCTGTAGTAATTGCAAATATAATTTCCTGTTTTTTTTTTTTTCTGTTCGTTTTCTCTAATTTCCTCTTTGTTCTTACATTCTGATTACCAGTTTTTTTTTTCCTTAATTTCCTGTTTTTAGTTTCATGTATTTTCTGTTTTTAATACACTAAATTTCTTATTCACAATCATTTTCTTGTTGCTTTATATTCATTTCTTGTTTTGCCTTTATTTCATTACATGAAGTTTCTGTTTTGTTTTAGTAAGTAGTTTACTTTCCTGTTAGACATTAGTTAATTGAGCATCAGTTAGTTGTTAGTTAAATAAGATACTTAGCATGTGTACTTAGTTGGTAATTAGTTAGTTAGATTTAATTAGAAATCAAGTGCATTTTGTTATTTAGATTTCTTGCTTAATTTCTTTTGTATTTTTAGCATTTAGTTAGTTTAGCATAGTTTTCCTTTTATCTCTGGTACTGCTCGTGTTCATTTGAATTGTGCAGGATAGCACAGACTGGAGCGGAAGCGATTACGTGACACGAAGTACGAAGAATAAAGCTTCTTTTTGCTTTTATTTTTAGAATTAGGAATTTGATTGGGTTTGTAAATATTGCACTTTACGCCCTCTGCGAAGGGTATTCATTTGTTGTAATAGTTAGTTGTTTTTACTTTTCTTGAATATTTTACATTTCAAATAATTCGGCAATAAAGATTAGTTTAGATTTGTATACTTGAATACGATATATTCCCGTTCCCTGAGTTCGACCCGGTCTCATCCACTAGTGAGAACCGGTTTTTATTATTTGATGTCTGGTTTTCACATGTTTTACATTTAAAAATCTTTTCAAAATTACAACGATTTAAAAGAAGACATCAAATTTTTGGCGCCGTTGCCGGGGAACGGCGTAATATTAGTATTCACTTTATTGCCTAGTGTTTGTGTGCATTTAGGTTTAGAACCACGTATGTGCATATCTTAGAGACGAGCTTACTTTTCTGCACAACCCACCTATTAGGATCCCCTTAGAGGTGACTGTGTACGATTGGTACCGTACACATAGATTTCATATTTCTTTGCATAATCTCTGTTATGTATAACTGCGTGGTGTTTGTTTAGTTTTTGTGTTGTTTTTAGTTTAACCGCTTTGTGGTTTGCGTGGTTTGGCCGCTTAGTACGTTAGTTAGGTAGAAAACCCAAAGTTAGGACGTGTGCTACACCGGTCTACTCCAAGGTGTACGCAATGGCTGACGATCATCAATTGATCCGTCCTTTGAGGGAGTACTTTATGCCAAATACGTATACTCCCACCTCCTGCATCACGAGACCTGATGTAGGAGCGAGCCATTTTGAGATTAAGGCCAGTGTGATTCAAATGTTACCTTCGTTTTATGGCCTTAGCAATGAAGACCCATATCGTCATCTCGACGAATTCCTTGAGATTTGCTCGACTGTGCGAATCAATAATTTTGGAGACGACGCTATGAGGTTAACTTTGTTTCCGTTCTCTCTCAAAGATAAAGCCAAGCACTTGTTAAAATCTCTTGAGACGGTTCGTATTACTACTTGGGAAGGAATGCAAAAAGAATTTTTAAAAAAATATTTCCCAATTAGTAAAACGAATCAGTTTCGTAAAGCTATAACCAGTTTTTCTCAAATTGAGGGAGAACAATTTCACGAGTCTTGGGAGAGATTGAAAGATCTTCTCCGTAAGTGTCCCCATCACCAGGTGCCTCGTTGGCAGTTGGTGCAATATTTTTATGACGGGCTTACTGAAAAGCACCGTCAAATGGTTGATTCGTCTTGTGGGGGCACTTTTATGCTCAAAAGTGAGGACGAGGCGTGGTCTCTATTCGAGACCTTAAGTGAAAACACGATGCATCATAATTTGTCTTCACGGCTAGATAGGACTACATCTCTGCTTAGTGGTCCTAGGAAGGTTGGGATTTCCGAAGTTGGGTCCGAATTAGAATTGCGTACCAAGGTTGACCAATTGACTAGGAAGTTAGATCAATTCCTAGCCAATTCTTTGAGAAATCCAATAGAAAGAGTATGCGAGATATGTGCTAGCCCTGCACACTGTGTTACAGATTGTCCGGCAGCACCATTATATCCTGAATTCGTTCAGGAGCAGGTGAATGTTGCTCAAGGTTTCGCTAAACTCATGCCTGATTCATTTACATCTTCATATAACCCAGGTTGGCGAAACCAGTCTATTCCCCCATCCCATCAGCCCTCCCAGACACAGTATAGACCCAGTAACCCTTCACAAGGTTACTCGCATCCTATATTTCCACAGGTTCATCCCCAGTATTGTCTACCTTCTCCTTAGGAGCCCATTCTAAATTCATCATTTCAAGAGAAGATGTTAGAAGCATTTGCTGATATCAAGGCCACTCTTTGTTCCCATACGCAGTCAATAGCCAAGCTAGAAACTCAAATGGGACAGTTAGCTCAGACATTGAGTAGACAAAGTCAGGGGAACCTTCATAGTCAATCTGTTGTCACATCCAAGGGAGAGGATTCCATGTTATTTGATTTGCAACCCACTACTTCACATCATGAGCAAGTCAAATCTATTACATCCCTTCAGTATGGAAAGGCGTTTCACCCTACTCAGGATTCAACTCATGAACCCCATATCATTTCTACTGACGAGTCGATATCTATGATACCTCAACATAAGGGGCCTTACTCACAGCATACATTTTTATCATATAAAGCCCCATTTTCTCAGCCTTTAGGATCACCAATCGTTTTGAGTAAGCAAGAGGTGCAGATGCAGAAGGTGCTTGACCAAGTCAAGCCTGATCATATTCACCACTTGTCTGAAGTAGCATTCATTGATACTCGGTCGGTCCTAGACTCTCGATTCTTGACCAGTCTCTCAGATGAGACTAATCTCTGTTCTTCATGTCAAAAGAGTCATGGTACTACATTTGGAGGTAGAAGGGATGGAAACACAGTGCGTAGTATCACAGATGACACTCTTTTCTTCATAGAGCCCGGTTGAGTCTGACTTCATGTCCATTGATCTCATGGACGATGAAGGTTTTTCCAGGGATCCGTCTGGCTGGGGACGTGAAACTTAGCGCTTTATGGGAGGCAACCCATATTCTGTACAGTATTACAGTTGTTGTTAGGATTTATAGATTTTATTTGGTTTTATTTTTCGTTTTCTATCTTTTCTATGAGTTTCATGTTTTGTCATGTATACATTGCATTCATTACATTCATAGAACGTGCATTTTTAATTCATGTCAGGTCATTCTACTCTTTTCCCTCATTTATTTCTCTCATGTGCATTCACTTAGTTTCATTCAAGCATGGGGGAGTGCCACTGGGACAGTGTCATTCAAGCATGGGGGAGGGTGTAGAATGCACACCTTGATATTTCTGTTTACGTTCTTGCACATGTTTACACATATCTCATG
The DNA here is from genome assembly GCF_984573655.1 of Nuphar pumila. Lineage (NCBI taxonomy): Eukaryota > Viridiplantae > Streptophyta > Magnoliopsida > Nymphaeales > Nymphaeaceae > Nuphar > Nuphar pumila. The sequence continues at coordinate 61,879,067 of NC_143263.1, forward strand.
AAAAGTAGAGTTTTAAAGAAAGAGTTTGAACTTATATGAATGTTATTTCAAATCTGATGTTTTTAGAGGATTTTTAAGCCCCACGAAAATTTTTTCTGACATAGATCTAAAAATTATGGTTGTTTATGTGGATTTCGAGGAAATGATGATAGATACATGTTAGAGTTTATTTTGAATCATAAATATGAATATGCACAGTGCTATTTTTAAAAAACTAAGCAAATGAACAAAAGTGTAAAAAAAATGAGCTCAAAAGAAAAAATATAGCATGCGTTAGGTTGTTTGGATAATTCCACAATCCTTAGTAGATGGAACTTAGATGTAAGTTGAAACTTTTAATTCCATTTTCAAAAAGGAGAGTGGAAAACTTCATGATCCTAAGTAACTGAGAACAGATACAAGTTGAAATATTTGACTCTCATGTTATAAAGGTGAATGAAGGAAGTCACTTTTATGTCTTAGTTGATATCTTTTGGTATGTATTGAAAAAGTATAGAAGATATTGACATTGCACAAGGCATAAAAGCAGACCACACGCAAGCTATATGAGAAAAATAAGTGCGCAAAAAGAAAAAACGTGAAAAGAAAAAAAAAAGAAAAGAGCTTAAAAAGAAAGAAAAGTTCAGTGCTTAGAAGTGTGATTGAGAAAACCTGTGCAGAAAACATATGAGTGAGGATAAGTAAATAATAATATGTTTTTATTGGATTTTCTAAGAATAAAACATAAATAATTGTGATATTTAGAAAAGTGAAAGAAATTCTTTTCTGTGGTGGTATATAAAAGACTAATTATGTTTTGATTTTGAAATAATAGGAAATATTTGTGAAAACAAAGTCTTTAATTACCTACTGCTTGTGAGGATGTGTAATATTATGCATACATGACAGAGATGTTTGTGGGTAGCATCACTGCAAACCCTCACGAGACCTTACTCGTCCACTGGGGTAACCCAGGGGTTGAAAGGGCTTGTTGCATGAGCTAAATGCAACTGTGATTCCTACGAAAGTGAGTTAGGTGATAGTTTGATTTCTTGCATTTTTCTAGTTTGCTCGAGGACTAGCAAAACATAAGCATGGGGGTATTTGATCATGCATATATTTTAGGGATTTTTCATATAAAAATATGCATGATTTCATGAGAAAATGATTTAAAACCCCAATTTTATGATAGTTTTCGAGTAAATGTGCTAAAATGATTTAAAAATAGAAAATGCATGAAAATTAGTTTTATTTTACATTTTTATGCATATTTTAGTTTTTGTTATAGTCATAGTAGTTTTAGTTTTAGTTTTCAATAAAAATAATAAAAATAAAAATAAAAATTAAATAAAAATTAAATAAAAAAAAGAGTTAGATATATTTTGAAATAAGGTTAGTGTAAATAAATTTTTAGAGTAGTTAGTTAGTTTGAGGTTTTTAGTAAATAGTTTTTTAATACTCTTTTAAATAGTTTGTTTTTTTAGATTTTTTTTAAAAAAAGAAAAAAAATAATAAACCAAACCGGTTCAAACCGGTTTGCATTTGGTTTTTAAACTGAAAAAAATATATATAATAATCACAAACCGGTTTAACCGGTTTGCATTTCAAAATAAAGAAAACAAACCGGTTCTAGCCGGTTTGGATTTTGTTAAAACAAACAGCAAACCGGTTCAAAACCGGTTTGCTTGTTTATAAAACCCAGAAAAAAACGAGAAGGGGGGCGTCTCCCCTGTACGCCTGAACCTTGCCCTCTTTCCCTTCTTTCCCTCTCTTTCCCTCCTTTCTCCTTCTCCTCCACCAACACCGGCCCCTTCTTACCTCTTTCTTCCTCTTCTACCTATTTCTCTCATCTTCCTCAACCGGTGGTGGTGATGGAATCTCAATCCGGCGACGGCGCACGGTGGATGACCGCCCAACTTCTCTAATCCCTCAGGTTCACGGTGAGTGCTGAGTCATCATCATCTTCTTCTTCTTCTTCTTCTTCTTCTTCTTCTTCTTCTTTCGATTGATCTTCTTCAGTGATTCTTCTAGTTGCTGGTTGCTATTTCTGTAAAAAAAAAAAAATAAAAGAAAAACTGAACAACAAAAAGAAAGAAATAAAATCGATAGATGTGTTTTAGTTTTTGTTTTTCATCAGCCGATCTGTTATTTTGTTAAGTTTTTCTTTAGATTTCATTTGCAGTTTTGTTAATTCATTAGTTAACAGGTAAGTTGCGTAAGTTTTTTCCTATTTTCATTTTTTTTTATTTCCTGTTTTCATCTGTTGCATTTCTTCCTGGATTTCATATTTTTTTTAATGACTTGATGTTTTTCCTGTTTGTGTTTAAATCTTGTTTTGCTGTTTTGTTCATTTCCAGAGTTTGTTTTTTTTTATGTTTTTAATTGTCTAATTGATTCATCTTTTCCCTGTTTTGCATTTTACTGATTTCTTATTGTTGTTTTTAGCATTTTAATTGATTTCCTGTTTGTTGCATTTCATGTTTTAATTTTAAAGCATTTGTTTAATCTCCTTAATTCTTGTTTTTTATTGTTAATATAGATTTGCATCTGTGTTTTTTTTTTAGTATAGTCTGTAGTAATTGCAAATATAATTTCCTGTTTTTTTTTTTCTGTTCGTTTTCTCTAATTTCCTCTTTGTTCTTACATTCTGATTACCAGTTTTTTTTTTCCTTAATTTCCTGTTTTTAGTTTCATGTATTTTCTGTTTTTAATACACTAAATTTCTTATTCACAATCATTTTCTTGTTGCTTTATATTCATTTCTTGTTTTGCCTTTATTTCATTACATGAAGTTTCTGTTTTGTTTTAGTAAGTAGTTTACTTTCCTGTTAGACATTAGTTAATTGAGCATCAGTTAGTTGTTAGTTAAATAAGATACTTAGCATGTGTACTTAGTTGGTAATTAGTTAGTTAGATTTAATTAGAAATCAAGTGCATTTTGTTATTTAGATTTCTTGCTTAATTTCTTTTGTATTTTTAGCATTTAGTTAGTTTAGCATAGTTTTCCTTTTATCTCTGGTACTGCTCGTGTTCATTTGAATTGTGCAGGTAAGCACAGACTGGAGCGGAAGCGATTATGTGACACGAAGTACGAAGAATAAAGCTTCTTTTTGCTTTTATTTTTAGAATTAGGAATTTGATTGGGTTTGTAAATATTGCACTTTACGCCCTCTGCGAAGGGTATTCATTTGTTGTAAAGTTAGTTGTTTTTACTTTTCTTGAATATTTTACATTTCAAATAATTCGGCAATAAAGATTAGTTTAGATTTGTATACTTGAATACGATATATTCCCGTTCCCTGAGTTCGACCCGGTCTCATCCACTAGTGAGAACCGGTTTTTATTATTTGATGTCTGGTTTTCACATGTTTTACATTTAAAAATATTTTCAAAATTACAACGATTTAAAAGAAGACATCAGCTACCATCTCCCTTGGTAACATAGCCATCCTTGCATGACGTTTTCAGCTGCAGCATAGTGCCCGTATTTCCACCATTGCACCCTCCTTTGCAACACATGACCACCATCAAGTTGCAAATCTGAGTATTCTCTGCTATATATACCAAATAACATATCATTTCATCCCCTTTGCATAATAACCACTGATATATATTATCCATTAGCTATAAATTCTTCTATTAGGTGACTCCTTTAACCATTACACTTGCATTTGGAAGTCAAAAACTCATTTTAGGTTCATCATCATTCCAAGATATTATGTTTAAAGATGCCATATGTGATCCGAGCATGAAGTTTGCATTCCACCTTGTGTTCCCCATCAATGCAAAATATAGACATAATTTTTTCACCCATCGTGTTTTAAATTCAACATGATGTCTCTTATAAATTGCTTTATCTATGTATCTTCCATCTTGTGCTAACATTGTTGCAGGAAATATATGGAATATGTCATCACCTGGATTTGTGTTTTCAAATTTAAATGTTGTAATAAGTTAGATCTTAAATAAGAATTTACATTTCCTGTCATAGATAGAATGGATGAGCATTGTAAATGCCATAAATGGTTTGTTTTCATGCTTTCCTCCTTTATTTTTCAAAAATCTCACATTGGTGAAACACGAATGGCACGTGCACCATTTCGTAAGAGGTAAATAAATCCTAAGTTGATGATCCATATCAATGGCCATAGTCAGGGTGTGGACAAAACTTAATATTTTTATCTTTTACGAAATAACACTGGATCCACACTGGATCAGTTTTCCAAAATCCATCATATTTTTAAATAATTTTCTTTTATCAGAATTTAACTTAAAATTAACTCAAAATATATACCAATGGCCATAGTCAGGGTATATTGAGAGTTCATTTCATTTTAAATTCTATAAAAGCACCAAATGTGTTTCATTCTTCACCTGAATTTAAATATAGATTATTATATAATACATTCAATGACCATAGTCAAGGATGTATTATATCTTCAATCTTATTTTAATTCATCCAAAGAATGAAATAGCTTTTCAAAATCCCATTTCAAATTCTTTAAATTCATTCATCATTTAGGATAGAACTGCGTCATGTTTTTTAAAAATTCCTTTTTCAAAACTCCAAGTGATGTGAATATCTTCCTCAATCTATCTTCAATTCTTATAAAATCTGATTCATCCTTCCATTTTCAAATTCACTTTCATTTTCAATCCCAAAAGTTCAATTTAACTTTGAGATTTCGAAGTCATTTTTTCATTCAAATTCAAATCAGATTTCAAAGTTCAATTTAACTTTAAAATTCCAAATTTATCTTATATTCAAAACTCTAACTCAAAGTTCAATTTTAACTTTGAGACTCTTGATTCATCTTCTAAATTCCAAACTCAAACTTCAAAAATTCAAGGTCTAATTTGACTTTGAAATTCGTTTGTATATTCAAATTCTAAAATTCATTTTTCAAGTTCAATTTAACACTTGAAAATTCTTGATTCATCTTCTGAATTTAAACTCCAAATCCATTTTAGGATCCAGGACCCAATTCCACTTTTGGATCTCAGACTTCAGATCCAATTTTCTTATAGGATCCAGAACCAATCTCATATTGGATCTCAGACTTGAGATCCAATTCCTCTTTCGGATCCAAACTCCAAATTCACTTTGGATCTTAGACTTCAGATCCAAATTCCATTCTAGGATCCAGGACCCAATTCCACTTTTGGATCTCAGACTTCAGATCCAATTTTCTTATAGGATCCAGAACCAATTTCACCTTGGATCTCAGACTTCAGATCCAAATCCATCTTAGGATTCAAAGTCCAACTCTACATTTGGATCTCAGACTTCAGATCCACTCCATTTTAGGATCCAAAACCCAAGTCCATCTTGGATTCTAAAATCTCGGATCCCATTCTGTTTAGGATCCGGAATCTGATTCCAATTCCAATTCCAGATTTCAATTCCATTTTTGGATCTAATCTGAATCTCTTAAATCCATTTCCATTCTTAAATACCACTTGATTTTCTCAAATCCATTCTAAGATTCGAATTCAATATCACTTCAAATTTTTACCTTCTTTTCATAAATCCATGATTAAATTCAAAGTCCATTTCTGACTTTGAAACTTCATTTCCTTTTATTTCAAAGCTTCAAATCATTCTTTTCTCAAAATCAAGATTTATTCTTTTAAACTCTGATTTACTTCAAAGACTTAGAACTTCTCTGATCTATCTCAAGTTCTAAGTCAGATTCAAAACATTTTCTTCACTCCCTTACCAAGTTCATCTCAGAATACTTGGAAATTTCTAAATCAATTTTTCTAAAGAGCATACATCCTCACATTGCACAAGCATGATTCTTTGTGCATTTAGGGTTAGAATAAATTCTTAGATTATATTTAGGCAAAACAAAAAGGCATAGATTCGATCCTTGGTTCGATTACCCCTGGTAAAGGCGCCAGGAACGGTCGAACCTCGTACCGACGAGCGAATCCCGTCTCTCCATTTTTCCCGCGAATTTTTCAAAACGGAGGCGAGTAATTTTCTAAATGTTTTCAAATAAAGGTCAAGTGAGACTACGCAAAATAGTTCCTCTTCCCTCTTTCTTTCTTTCTTTTCTCTTCTCTTTCTCTTTTCTTTCTTTTATTCTTCTCCCTTCAAAAAGGAGGACAATAGAGGTTAGAAAAGGAAAAGAGAAGGAAGAAAGAGAAACCACAAGAGAGAAAAAATTTTGCGATGATCACAGATTTGGCGACCGTGATGGGACCCGTCTTCGTCCGGTTGAATCTATGCCTTTGCTTTGCTTTTATATAATCTAAGTCTTTATTCTAACATATGTCAGCTACATTTTCCATGCAAATCTTAGGAGCCTAGACTCTGTCCTAAGCTGACATCATTGCATATAGGATCTAAGTATGGTTTGGTAGGACCATATTGAGGAGATTATATCCATGTTCACATTAGACTTAGGTCTTAAATACAACTCTCCTCAATTTTAGGGATTGAATGTAAACAATGTATGCAAGTGTATGCTTCTTCTTATTTAAATCTATCTTCTTTAGGACTTGCATTAGAGCCTTCTGGTTTTATCTGCATGTTGATCATATTTTGAAAACATCCCTACCTATATTGTCTCGGTCTTCACGTTGCTGGGCTGTCTCACTGAACCATAGTTCGGGAGAGAGCCTCACAACTGGACCACTTATTTGGGTTCGCGCCCCCCTACCACGTACCTAAGGGCCATAGTCCGAGGTATATCGGTAGGTGCTCAAGGATGTTGGGAAGCCCTTACCTTAGAACCGGAGAGATATCTTATATCCCACGTACTTCGAGCTTCGGCTTGAGTATATCGGCGTACCTTGATTGGAATCAGATGATCTGAACCATAGAGTTAGGATTAAGGTCCTACAAGCTGTTTCAAATATTGCATATAGAGTCAGCCTTTAGGGAGTGCTGTGTGCGCATCCTTGTTTGTGCAGCTATGATTATGCGATGTTTTTCTTGTGTTCTCCTATGTATATCAACCTTTTTTAAACCCTGGGTGTACTATTCAAAATTTTTCCTCTATTTTTCAAAAACACCAGGTGTATACTTTTCCTTTTACCTACATTCTTTTCTCTTTTGTGTCAGAATTTTCCTTAAAAACCCTGGAAAGTCTTTTCCTGAGCCCCTTGATCTTTCGAAAATTTCCAGGATTTGTGTCTATCCTTTTTTCCATCATCAAAAGTCTATCCGTAAGTCCTGCATTCTATCTGACTCTTTTTCCTTTTTGCCTCAGTATCACTCCGATGGCATCCGAATCTCCCGATGCTATCTTTCCTTGGGATCATGTCTTCTATCAAATAAAGGATGGAACCCCAGATCATCGGGTCATCCAGTCTCGTACCTTCTTCCCTCGGTGGTACTACTCTTGGTTCACCGCCTTCTCGCGTATGTTCCCAGACCACTTGGACGATTGTGGATTGGAGATGGCATCGGCAGTGGGCAAGCGAACCATCAACGACAGTCTGATTCAAGCTATGGCAGAGCGATGGAACCCGCGTACCTGCACGTTTTGGTTTCCATGGGGAGAGATGACTATGCTAATGGACGAGTTCAGTGACATCATGGGGTTGCCAGAACCAGCTGGTCAGCCAGATGATCCGGTCGAGCAGCAATTCTTGATCAATGTCAAAGGAGTAGATGTTCAAGAAGCATTGGCCAGAGCTACAGGGAGCAGATCCTGGCCTCTCACAGAGATCAGCGGAAGTCAGTTCATCGATCTGTTCGAACTCTACAACAAATATGGGGCCTACGAAGAAGTCGATACCTTATCTCGAGCAGCAAAAGAAAGAATTCAGCATGCCATGGTCCTATGCACAGTAGGATTAACATTCTTTCAGAATGGTCGAAATTTCATCGATATAAGAGTCGCCCAACTTTTTCGAAGATGGGGAAGCAAGCAGACCCGTCAGCTTTCAGTATCCATGGTAGCTCTAGCTTTTCTCTACAGAGGTTTGGCTCGATTTGCCCTCGGAGAGACCATTTTGGTAGAAGGATGCACGTATGCCTTACAGTCGTGGTTCCTGCGATATGTGCCGTCAAAAGCCAGTTCTTTCAGATTCAGCAACAAGCAGCCGAAGGCAGCCATTCAGTGCCGAGCTTTGATCGAGAAACTGCATCAGGAGGAAATCATTTGGGACTTCTTCGACAGAAGAGAGACCGTTCCTCGCTACACCTATGCTCGTGACAAGCGCTACAAACTGCTCGGCCCTTTCTTCTGCGTCGACTATCAGCCAGAGAGATGTCTCAGACAGTTTTTGCAGCGGCAGGTTCGTGTCAACACTCGCTTCCCAACAGGCCGCATGCTAGAGTTCGATCTACGGTCGGATCAGTGGTCTGGAGCATACCACGTCGCCAAATACACTTGGGACTCTTTCATTCCTTTGTCTATATTTCTCGGTCCTAATGTATCATCAGAGTATCGAGAATGGTGGCAAACTATCTGCCCACCTTCTCTTTGTATTTAAATTTTGTCATTAGTGAAAATGCAAACTTTTGTTCGGATAAAAAGCTTTTTATGGCCAAATCTTATCTTTGTTTTATGTAGTTACGAACTCATCCCCAGTGATGAGACCCATTTTTTTTTATATATATTCCTTCTTCGATTATCTCTCGTCATGATAGACGACCTCGCCTAGGTCATAAGGCGCATTTTTTTCGCCATCATTGCAAAAATTTGTGATGACCCAATCCCTGGTGATGGAATAACTTATCTAAAAAGGTCTATCAATTCCTTCCTTCATGTCTTTTCCTCAGAAAGATCGCATTTTCAAAAAAAATTCTTCAAACCCTAATCATTCTTTTCAGCTTCAAAGGAAATCACTGGCATTGGCAAAATGGTGGTAACAAGGGCAGGAAAAGAAACAGTTCCTCAACACAGCGACAGTGAGGCCGGAGGGATGGATTCTCCCAAATCAGTCGGGGGACAGAATCAGAATCAAGCAGATGATATAGATCCAGCCATGTATAATCTATTCAAAAGAATGATGACCAAAATGATGGCTGAGCAGGCCGAGGCCAGTCAGAAAGAAGTTGTTCCAAAAAGCAAGCCAAAGAAGAAAGCTGTAAAGAAGCCAGTCCGGATTGTTAGAAAGCAAGTACAGTCCGACACCACTTCTGAAGAAACGGAATCAGTTGAGGAATCGGAAGAAGAAGAACAGCTTGTTTATCAGAATCCTCCACCGCAGTTTGCAAAGACCGCTGCAGAGCCCGAATCAATCAATAAGCCTGTTCTGACTAATGACCCGGTGCAAGAGCAGATGAAAGAAATGAATAGGGCCATCAAGGATATTCAGGCCAAAAGCAAGGGCAAACAGACCTACTCCGGTGAAGATTTTTACCATGGCCTAGATGGGGATGACAATCTGGAAAACCTCCCTCGCAAGTTCCTTAAATTTGACGGAACCAGCAACCCCAAGGCTCATTTGGCCACCTTTTATGCCGAATGCGGTCGTTTCAGGAAAGACAATCGGGCATTATTCATATGCTTTTCTCGCAGCTTAGAAGGGGTAGCGGCCAGGTGGTATGCAGACCACATTAATCCTATCGAACTACGAGAGTTCGATAAAGTCGTCAACTTATTCATTGAGCGCTTCATGTTTAACGTCGAAGCCTCACCAACCCTCAATCATCTGTACAATTTAAAACAGATAGAGAATGAGAAAGCCAGCGAGTTTATCCACAGGTGGAGAAGCACTTGTAACAGAATGAAAGTTCCCATCCCAGAGGAGCATGCCCTGCAGATTATTCTGAATAATTTCGCTCAGCCTCTGAGGAACCTCATTTCTACATCGCCCGCTAAGTCATTCATCAAACTGATTGAGAGAGCCGAGTGGCTCGAGACCGGCCTGGATAATGGCCTATATGAGGGTTACCCTTTCGTCCGAGGAAACCCTGAGCAAAAGAAAAAGGCTCATGTCGCTTATTCCACGGATTTTCCCGACCACAGCGGTAGTTCCGGCAAAAAGAAAAGCAAGAAGAATCGCAGCAAGAACTTAGGGCATCCCAGGGCTGAAAGAGCAAACTCTGCAGCCCAGAAGGGAAAATTTGTTAAGCCACAGCCCGTCCAACCAGTGCCCCAGCCAGAAGTAAAGCAGCCAGAAAAGCCAAAGCACGAAGGTTGGAGTTATGATTGGGAGTTCTCAGCTTTAGAGCAATCCCGCGAAGACATCTTAGAATATATGATGTCGAAAGGAATGATCAAGCTCCCCAAGGTGGCGGACCCTCCCGTCGCTATGGGTAAATGGACTGACAAGTTCTGCAAGTTTCATCGGACTGTCGGACATGACACCGAGCATTGCTTTGTCCTCAAGAACATCATTCAGGATTGTATTGACAAGAATATGCTGATTGAGGACGAAGATGAGCAGCAGCCAGAAATTTTGTCCAAACCATTTCCTAAACATTCAGCTTCGGTCATCACAGAACAGGTATTCTCTCTGCAAGGCAGTATCCAACCATGTTCTAAGCAGGACATTCAGGATCAGCATCAAGTCCTAGTCCTTCGCCAAGCACAATCTTCCGCCAAGAGGGCAGATGACACTACTTTTTTTAGTAAATCAACAAAGGCAGCGACAGGAACTGCCAAGCTAGTTCCCAGGATCCCCAAGCGCTTTATCAAGGCAGCTTCGAAGAAAGAAGAGGCTTCAGGATCAGTTCAGAAGCCGATTGCTGCATTATCCAACATCTCTATCTTGGACCTGACTCACGCTTCATCTGAGCACCAGCAAGTGCTAGAAGATCTTCTCAGAAAGATCAAGGTCAAGCCTAGCACCACTCCGCAAGATATGGCTCAGATCGTCAATCAGGCCATGATAAATGCACTGATCACCTTTTCTGATGAGGATTTGCCAAAGCCTCATTCGTTTCATAACAATGCCCTATACATAGTAGTGTGGACCAGGGGCATGACAATCCCTCATGTGCTCGTCGATGGAGGCAGCAGCCTAAATATCTGTCCAGAAATGACAGCCAAGGCGTTGGGTTTAAGAGAAGAGGAATACACCCCAGATCCGATCACGATCTACGGTTTTGATAACCATGGGCAGACAGCCAAGGGGAAGATATTTCTCGAGATCTTCATCAACTATTCGGTGCATACTGTACTCTTCCATGTGGTCAATGTACCGCCAACATACAATCTGTTGCTGGGGCGCACCTGGATCCACAATGCCAATGCGGTCCCATCAACCCTGCACCAGTGTATCAAATGGTCGAAGGGGGGCATGATCACTACGGTCCTAGGAGAGGATCCGGAAGAACGACTCCCGCAGCCGATGATTCCCCGTCCCACTTTCACTGCCGACATCCCGAGCATCCGGGAAGCCGAAGAGATTGATCTGAGTGAAAGTCTGGATATGCTAAATTTGAAAGAAATCCAGCCAACAGAAAATGTCACCACAGTTGTTCAGTGGCAGGGACCTCGCTTCTTCAAGCTAGGAGGACGCCTCGAGTGCACCTCATTTAAAAATCACCCTCTGTTTCCTCGATTCTCAAAATCAAGGAAAGGATTTGATCTCCTAATGAAGCACGGGTATCAGCCCTTCAGGGGCCTGGGCAAAGATGAAGACAGCATCCTGGAGCCGATCATCCCTGCTTAGCATGTCACCGGCACAGGCTTGGGTTTCGCAGGTCAGTCATCCGGCAGAAAGACCATCTTCGTCAAGGGAGCTCAGTAATGAAGACAATGCCAGTGTTTTCTGTTCTCTTTCCTTTCTGTCATCTTGTAAGGGCAAGATCCGCCCCAGTTTCTTTCCTTTTCTCAAACAATCGCTTGTAAATATCAAAGTTCACTCAATCAATGAAAAGTTTGTTTGCTCTGTTCATCTTGGTGTACACAAATTCTCTGCTTATATCCTTATCTATGTTGTCATTCTCTGTTTTTTTTTTTTTTTTTTTACAAAAGGCTATTTTTCGAACATTTTACCTTTTTCTCAAAGGCCTTCTTTTTCGCTATCAGGACTGCCAGGATCATGGCTCCTAAATCGTTCAAAAAGCTCGTCATCAATACCAACCTTTTTCAAAATAAACCAGCCAGAGCATGCAAAGCGAAGGCAGGGGCAGAAGTCAGCAAAATGACAAAGCAGATTGAAGAGTTGGCAGAATTCGACTCAACAATTCAAAATTTGCCAGAATTTGCCAGCATTCAGAAGCAGGATGAACCATCGCCATTAGTTCAAGATCCAACAGAGGATGTCAATATTGGTTCGGAAGACGATCCAAGAATCCTCAAAATTGGTTCCAGTCTAAGTTTAGATGAGAAGAAAAGGCTCATCTACTTCCTCAAGCAGCATCAGAAAGTTTTTGCTTGGACTTATGAAGATATGCCAGGTTTAGACTCCAAGTTAGTCGAGCATCGCCTTATGTTGAAGCCGGATTGCAAACCAATCAAGCAAAAACTAAGAAAAATGGATCCTCGAGTAGCACCACAAGTTAAAGAAGGACTTGAAGAGTTATTAAAAGCAGGGTTCATTCGGACCATCGAATACCCAGATTGGTTGGCGAACATTGTGGCAGTCCCCAAAAAGAATGGCAAAGTTCGGATTTGTATTGATTTCAGAGATCTAAACAAAGCCACCACAAAGGATGATTATCCACTCCCCAACATCGATCTTCTGATCGATAGCACGGCAGGCCATGCCATGTTCTCCTTCATGGATGGATACTTAGGCTATAATCAAATCAAATTGGCCGCTCGTGACCAATCCAAAACTTCCTTCACCACGCCTTGGGGTACCTTTTGCTATACAGTCATGCTGTTTGGACTCAAGAATGCTGGGTTAACCTATCAGAGGGCTATGGCAGTGATCTTTCATGATCAGGTGCACAAAAACATGGATGCCTATGTGGATGACATCCTGGTCAAGTCCAAAGAAGGAGAGGATCATCTTGATGCTCTCGGCCAAGTCTTCGAAAGACTTATTCTCTACAAGCTGAGGCTCAATCCACAAAAATGCATCTTCGGAGTGGAGTCAGGCAAGCTGCTTGGCTACATGATCAGCAAGAAAGGCATAGAGGTGGATCCTGCCAAGGCAAAGGCAATCATTGACATGCCGCCTCCCACCAACCTCAAAGAATTAAGGAGCCTTCAGGGGCGCATTCAGTCTATTCGACGTTTCATCTCAAATTTGGCCATGAGATGCGAGCCCTTCAATCACTTATTAAGAAAAGAAGTGAAATTTGAATGGGGATCAGAATGCCAGCTCTCATTTGAGCGCATCAAGCAGTATCTTCTCAATCCACCAGTTTTGAAGCCACCAGAACTCGGAAAGCCGCTGCTCTTGTATATTTCTGTCAACCACAATGCTTGTGGTGGATTTCTTGCGCAATATGAGGAAGGCAGCCGGATTGAGCATGCCATCTACTACATCAGCAAGACTTTCATCGATTGTGAGAAGAAATATTCTCAGATGGAGAAGACATGTCTAGCCTTAGTATGGATGTGTCAGAAGCTGAGACATTATCTCCTGGCATCAGAAATCAAAATTTTGTCAAGGCTCAATCCTCTCAAGTACATCCTTGAGCAGCCTTTTCTTACTGGACGAATTGCGAAATGGCAAGTCCTCCTGATGCAGTATGACTTGGAATATGTTTCTCAGAAGTCAGTTAAGGGTCAGTCCATCGCAGATCAGTTGGTAGATTTCCCGTTAACAGAAGAAATCAAAGCAGAAGATGATTTTCCTGATGATCGAATTTGCAGTATTCAGGAATCTCCAGTTTGGACTCTATTCTTTGATGGAGCCAGGAATATGTCTGGTATAGGGATTGGGATCTTGTTGATCACTCCTGAAAAGGAGATGCTCCCTTATTCCCTCAAGCTCAATTTCCAATGTACTCATAACATGGCCGAGTATGAAGCTCTAATACAAGGCCTCAAAATTTTGCAAAGCTTTGATGTCAAGAGAGTACACGCCTTCGGCGACTCATTACTTGTTGTCAGTCAAGTTAATGCTGAATGGCAAGTCAAGGATTCAAAGTTAATCCCTTATCAGAAGATTGCCTTAGCTCTCATAGGCAACCTTGAAGAATTTCAGCTCAATCATGTCAAGAGGGAATACAATCACATAGCCGATGGCTTAGCCTGCTTAGGCTCTATTTTGTCTTTCAAAGACAGTGAATCCTGTTGTTCCTTCGAGATCGGTAGACTTGATCAACCTGCCTACATTCCAACTGAACAAGTGAACCAAGCCACCCAGAAAGAAAAGCCTTGGTACCAAGACATCAAAAGCTTTATCGAAACTGGTGAATTCCCACCAGACATGCCGAGAAGGGAACAACGTACAATTCAACGCATGTCAGTCCGCTATTTCATCCTTGCCAATACTCTCTACCGTCGTGGTTTCAATTCTGAGTATGCTAGATGCTTAGATAAGGATGAAGCTTTGGAAGTTGTCCAAGAGGCACACGAGGGGATTTGTGGCGGCCACGCCGGCTACCAAACACTCGTCAAGCAGATTATCCGTGCAGGATATTACTGGAAAACCATGCAGCAAGATTGCCATCGATTTGTAAGGAAGTGCGTCAAATGTCAGATGCACGCGCCTTCCATTCACGTGCCAGCCGCATACTTGCAATCCGTGGTCTCTCCTTGGCCCTTTTCAATGTGGGCCTTCGACGTAGTTGGTCTGATCACTCCTTCAGCTTCTAATGGCCACCGATATTTCCTCGCAGCTACAGAATACTTCACCAAATGGGTCGAAGTTATCACTCTGCGAACAGTAGAAGGTCGGCATGTGGTTTCATTTATTCATAAAAATCTTCTTTGTCGCTTCGGCGTCCCACATGATATTGTGTCAGATAATGGCAGCCATTTCAAGAATGAGAAGATGAAGACCTTCTGCTCGAAGTTCAGGATTCATCACCACTTCTCAGCTCCTTACTATCCCCAAGGGAACGGTCAGGCAGAGGCCACCAACAAGATTTTGATCCGCATTCTGGAAAGAACTGTGGAGACGGGCCGTGATTGGCACGAGAAGATGCACGATGCACTCCGGGCATACCGAACCACCATTCGGACCCCAACCAATGCTACACCTTCCGAGCTTGTTTATGGGACAGAGGTAGTGTTACCTCTCCACGTTCAGAAGCCCGCACTCAAGTTTGCATCGCTCATTGAACTTCTGCTTGATCAGTATCAGCAGCAGAGATTGGTACAGCTTGATCTATTAGATGAAAAAAGGCTTAAGGCGGCAGAGCACGCTCAAGCCTATCGTCAAAGGATAGCTCGGCACTACGCCAAATCGGTCATTGAGAGAAGATTTTGAATCAATGATCTTGTGCTCAAATCGACAGCTCATCTCAAGCATCGGCCGAAGGGCAAGTGGTCACCCAATTGGGAAGGCCCTTATGTGGTTAAGGAAGCATTACCTCGCAATTCCTATCGTCTGATCAACGCAGACGGGGCGGAACTGCCAGATCCTATTAATGCCCTACATTTGAAGAGATTTTACACTTAAATTCCTAGCCTTTTGTACTCTTCAAAAATCTCTTTAAATAAAGCGATGATTTTCTATTAAAATTCTCACATCTTCTACCTAATACTGGGGCATTTTATTTTGATCTATACATGTCTTCCTTCGTCATATGCAGGCAGGATTAGACGAACTCTTTTTCTGAAAAACTTATCAATTTTTCAGTCGATCTATTTTTATTTAAATTACATCTATTTTATTTTCCGATTTAATTGAATTTTCATCGATTTGTTATCCATTTTTATCATTTTGTCAAGCTTTATCAAGTTTTTATCAAATTTTTAAATTTTATCGATCTTTTATTTTACATCCCTTTCAGGTTAAGGGATAAAACCTGAACTACTTCCCATAAACTCTCCAATTCATATCAACCTTTATTCATTCCTCTTCAGGATAAGGGAAAATCCTGAAGTCATCAAAATTCAGACCATCTTGGGTCAAGAATCTTGAATAAATCTTTGTAATCGGCGGAATCTATTCATGCTTTTTGTCAATCCTTTCAATCCGACTCTTGGGTAGGAATTATCTCCTTCTCATCTGGGTTCCGACTTAGAGTTTCCTTTTTGTATATTCTTATTTTTGAAGTCTCAAGTTCCGACTTGAACTTCCTTTTGAATCCAATGCTCGTGTTGGATAATTCTTTGTTTTGAGAATTCGAGTTTTCGAACCCGATTCTCACTTTCTTTCTTGTATTTAAAAACCGGGTTCCGACTCAGATTTTCCTTTTTGTATATTCTTATTTTTGAAGTCTCAAGTTCCGACTTGAACTTCCTTTTGAATCGAACGCTCGTGTTGGATAATTCTTTGTTTTGAGAATTCGAGTTTTCGAACCCGATTCTCACTTTCTTTCTTGTATTTAAAAACCGGGTTCCGACTCGGATTTTCCTTTTTGTATATTCTTATTTTTGAAGTCTCAAGTTCCGACTTGAACTTCCTTTTGAATCCAACGCTCGTGTTGGACAATTCTTTGTTTTGAGAATTCAAGTTTTCGAACCCGATTCTTACTTTCTTTCTTGTATTTAAAAACCGGGTTCCGACTCGGATTTTCCTTTTGTACATTCTTATTTTTGAAGTCTCAAGTTCCGACTTGAACTTCCTTTTGAATCCAATGCGCGTGTTGGACAATTCATTGTTTTTGAGAATTCGAGTTTTCGAACCAGATTCTCACTTTCTTTCTTGTATTTAAAAAAAATGGGTTCCGACTCGGATTTTTTTTTTTGTATATTCTTATTTTTTTTTGAAGTCTCAAGTTCTGACTTGAACTTCCTTTTGAATCCAATGCTCGTGTTGGACAATTCATTGTTTTTGAGAATTTGAGTTTTCAAACCCGATTCTCACCTTCTTTCTTGTATTTAAAAACCGGGTTCCGACTCGGGTTTTCCTTTTTGTATATTCTCATTTCTGAAGTTTCAAGTTCCGATTTGAACTTTCTTTTGAATCCAACGCTCGTGTTGGACAATTCTTTGTTTTGAGAGTTCGAGTTTTCGAACCCGATTCTCACTTACTTTCTTGTATTTAAAAAACCAGGTTCTGACTCGGATTTTCCTTTTTATATTCTTATTTTTGAAGTCTCAAGTTCCGACTTGAACTCTCCTTTTTTGAATCCAATGCTCGTATTGGATGAATTGTCGTGTGGAGAATTCGAGTTTTTCAAGCCCATGCTCTCACCCATTTTCTCATAATTGAAAAACTGAGTCCCGACTTGGATTTTCACCTTTGTACATCCTCATTTTTCTCAAAATTTTGATTTGAATCTCTTTGCCAATTTAATGCTCACTTGTGGAGCGGAGTTTCCCTTGAATTTCCCCTTCAGGATAAGGGATAATCAGTTCATAGTACTTTACATATTTTTGTAGTTTATATAATCTAGTTTCCCTATATATATATATATATATATATATCAGTAATGTGTTGGTTCTGCCTACTTTCTCATTCTGCCCTGTTCTATCCCCTCAAGATCACATTTTTTGGTAATTTTTCTTGCATCTAACACCATAGATGTGATCTATAGGTTTTATTTAGTGGGAACCAGCCTTTGGATCACCGATATAGGTTTTTTCGGTGATCCAAAATCAATGGCTATGAAGGTACCAATTTTTCCTGGCTCATAAAAAAGATATTTTTTTTGTTGAAAAACCTGATCCAAGAGTCGATTCCCACTAAATCGAGCATGCTAAACACATCTAACTATTCAAATCTATCATAAAACACTTCAAAACTATGGGGCAAAACTAGAAATGAGGCCTAATATGTTTAGTTTTCTCTCTCTCTCTCTCTCTCTCTCTCTCTCTCTCTCTCTCTCTCTCTCTCTATATATATATATATATATATATATATATATATATATATATATATATATATATATATATATGGGTTAAGATTTGCTATAATGTTTTGTAGGTGCAAATGACCTAGCAAGTGAAGTGGAACCCCCTTGCTTGGGTTATTTGATCTCATCTAACATTATTCATGTGATCTACAGGTTTTGTTTAGTGGGAATTGACTTTTGGATTGTAGAAATCCAACCTATATATAAGTTTTTCTGATGATTCAAAAATCAACGGCTATAAAGACATCAATTTTTTTCAACTCATATGAAAACATATTTTTTATTTTTGAAAAAACATGATCCAAGAATCGATCCCCACTAAATTGAGCATCCTCAACACATCTATGAGGTTAGAATGTGTCACAACAACTTACATCATGAGATTCAAACTAGATTGTAGGTACAATCGATCGATTGTACTAAATATAAACGCTATATATATATATATATATATATATATATATATATATATATATATTACGACTCAATCGAATACTTTAGATGTGTTCGGCACAGGCAAATTGCTAGGAATCAGCTATTGCATAGTATTTTTTAAACAAAAAAATTATTTGTCTAACCAAAACTTTTATAGCGGTTGATCATTTAATTGGCAAAAAAATCTGTTCACACCATGGAAATCTAAGCCGAAATAACTCGCGCCTGTGAGTTTTGACTTATTGATGCCATAAGCCCGTCCGCACCAGAAACAATTCACATCTACGGTCCCTTCAAATATCTTCGAATGTCGATCTCATTTTTCAAATCCTCCTTTTGAAAAACCTAGTGCTCGTACTGGTGTGCATTTTTCAAAAACCCAACGCTCATACTGGGGCTTTCTCTTTGAAATCCAGTGCTCGTGCTGGTGCATCTAGCGCTTGCGCTAGTGTTTGGCTGACTAATCAGTTAGCCCTCCAGGTTCAGTCTTTGTGCTAACCAAACATCATCATTTCAAGTTATAAATTCTCAATTTCGACCTTCAGGTCACCATTTTATCAAGAATCAATCTTTTTCTCTTGCGAAGGGCCCTCTTCAGGGAGAGTTTGAGGGAGCTCGTTCCTTTCGCATACAACCATCTTTCGTTCGCAAGAACCCTCTTTCAGGGAGAGTTTGAAGGGACTCGTTTTCTTCGCAAACAGTTTGCAAAACAACAACCAACTTTACACAGGAGAACCCTTTTTCTAGGGAGAGCTTCGACGGAAGCTCGTTTCTTTTGTAGCCCCATTTTTCTCATCTTTGGCCAACCCCTTTCACAGAGGACCCTCTTCTAGGGAGAGTGTGATGGACTCATTCCTCTGTGATACTTTCTCAACTTTGTTTTTTTGCCGCCTTTCCATAAGAGAAGCCTAGAGATAGGGAGTTTTGACGAAAACTTAATTTCTCTTCGAAAGTTCCGTTTTGCAAACACCTCCTCTTTCAAGGAAGAGAGGAGTATTTCCAACTTCCCATTCAGATAAGGGCTTAAGCCTGAGTCTCTCTTTTTGGGGAAAAAGAGAGGAGAATTTTGTCATGGACGTGTCAGTTCGATATCAAGCAATCTCTTTCATCAAGGACTTCTAGAATACGTTGCCAATTTGCTATCAAAAGTCATTGTTGATCTCAAAGCTTTCATCGCACAAAGAATTATCTCAAACTACCTTCAGTATCATTTTCAAAAGAGCAAGACTCTTGTGAAATAAGAGCTGAATTCAAGCTTTTTCTGTTGGTCAACCAAGAGGATGAAGAAAAATCTTTGATATGACCGGCAAAGGAAAATTCAATGATGTTGAAAAGCCATAAGTGAGCTGATATTGATCATAGCCGTGGCACATTCTTAAAGATTATTCTTTTGGTGGTAAGATAGTAGAAATATCCTGGGCCGTAAAAAAGAACCTACCCAATCCATATCTTCTCAGTCATCCCAGCTAAGCTGCAATCAAATATCCGCAAAAGGGATCTCTCAATTGTCGTCAAGATGAAGGCGAATTAAGCGAGTGGACCCCCGGGGCCAAAGAGGATTTGAAACATCTCCAAGATGAAGGAGTTTGTGACGGATCCTTCCAGAGAAAGTTTGGATCACCGTTGAGATGAAGGCGGATGCGATGAACCTATCGACAAACCCTAAAAAATATTGTGAATTAACTCAAATAAACCCTGAATATATTCATGGCCACAGTCAGAATATATGAAGGATTTACTTTGGCTTAATCCACATTTTTCCAATAAAATTTTCAGAAATCTTTTCAAAAGTGCATTCATTCATTCACATCATCTGCATCATTTGTTTTTCTCATGATTTTCTCAAAATATTTTCACTTCATGGAATCGATTTTCTCAAGAAACTATGATGATATTCGGAGTTGGATTTCCCAAAACAAATGTTTTCCTGTGATTTTCCTTAAAAAGTTATTTCCTTAAGATTCTTTTCAAAGGAATTTCTCATTTTCTCAAGAATCCAAGTTGATTTTCAGATATTAAAAAAAAAAAAAAACCAGATTCTCAGGATTTCAATTTCCTAAGTTTTGAATTTCCTTCTTCAATGGATCTTTCCTATAAATTTTCCCTCATTTTCCTAAGAAAATTCTCAAAGTCTGAGTTTTTCCCGATAAGTATTTTTCGTTTCAAAAAGTTCATCTTTTCTCAAGAATTCCTTCCATTTTCCCGAAATTATCATTTCTTCATAGTTTTCCAAGTTTTATAACTTTCTCAAAATTTTCCTGAGATTCTTATTTCTTCATAGTTTTCCAAGTCTTTATAAATTTTCTCAAAATTTTCCTGAGATTCTCATTTTCTAGGTCTTTATAAACTTTCTCAAGATTTTCCCGATATTCTCATCTAAATTTTCTCAAGATTTTCTTGAAATTCTCATCTCTTCAAGATTTTCTAAGTCTTTATAAACTTTCCTGAGATTTTCAAACCTTCTTTGCCTGAGTTTCCTGAGAGATTGATTTTCATCTTTTTCTTGAGAAATGCTTTTCAACTCCAATTATTTTCCAAGCATACATCATGTTTTTCCAGCTTGCATTTTCCAAAATCTCATAAGCACATGCCTGAATTCTTTGTGCATATAGGATAGAACATAATTTCGATAACTTCACTAAGTCAAGCACAATTTCGGTCCTTGGTTCGATTACCCCTGTTAAAGGCGGCAGGAACGGTCGAACCTCGTACCGACAGGTCGAGCCCCATCCCATGGATTTTCCCGCAATTTTCAAAACGGAGGCGAGTATTTCAAAACAATTTCCAAAAATCCGGTCAAGTTTGAATCGCGAAAGCATTTCCCTCTCTCTTCCGCAAGGAAGGGAAGACGGGAAAAATTTTTGCGACGATAACAGGTTTGGCGACCGAGATGGGACCTGTCCTTGTCTGACCTAAATTATGCTTGACTTAGTTCAATTATTGAAATTATGTTCACAAAATGTCAGCTTTTACTTTCAATATCATGTGAGCCTAGGAGCCTAGATTCTGACATAGCTGACATTGACTGCATATAGACTAGGCATGGTTTGGTAGGACTATATTGAGGAGATATTTTCATGCTCACATAGACTTAGGTCTAAACACAACTCTCCTCAATTTAGGATCTGAATGCAAACGATGTATGCTTCTTTAAAGATTTTCAAAAGTCTATCTCTCTAGGATTTAGAGCCATCTATTTCTTGCATGTGATCATTTTTTTTTAAATCCCAATTACCTATCATTACCCGGTCTTCACGTTGCTGGGCTCTCTTCCAGAACCCTAGTTCGGGACAGAGCCTCACAACTGGGCCAATTATTTGGGTTCACGCCCCCTACCACGTACCGCGGGCCACAGTCCGAAGTATATCTGTAGGCGCTCAAGGATGTTGGAAAACCTTACCTTAGAACCGGAGTTGAAATTATATGCCACGTACCTCGAATTTCGATTCGGGTATATCGGCGTAACTGGATTGGACAAAGATGATCTGAACCTAGAGTTAGGATTAGGGTCCTACAGATGTTTTCAAAATAATGCATCTAGAGTCAGCCTTTTAGGGAGTGCTGTATGTGCATAAATGTTTGTGCAGGATGTGATTGTTCTTATATTACCTCTATTTTCCTATATTTTTCCTAAAATATTTTCAAATACCCATATTTTCATCTTTTCCTTTTATTTCCTCAAACCCTGGAAGATTTTCCCAAATATCCAATTTCTTTCAAAACTCCAGGTGATTTTTCCTTCTTCCGTTCTACTGGATCTCGAATTTCCAGCTGCATTTTTATCCTGCTTGCAATTTTTCAAAATCATATGTTTTCTTTCCTTGGATTTCAATCATTTTGTCTATTTGCCAAATTCTTCATCTTATTTTCCTCGTGCATACCTTGATTACTGCAGTGGAAATTGTTTACCCACTTGCCTTCTCCTTATTCTAAATCTGTTCACGGATTGTTTTTCCAAGAGATATCTTTTTCCTTCAAAATGGTGTTTTCCTCGTGGTTGACGACCTCGCCTAGGTAACAAAGCACATTTTCCGTTGTTATTTCTCTTACAAAGAATGACAACACAATTGTCGTGATTTCAGCGGCGACTCCATCCCTAGTAATGGGATATTTTTTTCAATTGTCTACCATATCGTCAATAATCATTTTCCTCCCAATCCAAAGTTCCCTCAGAGTCTAATCAAGACTTCATACTGCAGAGAGCATTCACATTTGATGGTTCGAACAAGATCAGGAAAAAGAACAACGGCACCACAGTACTCGTCAGCCTCAAGAGAAGAGATGGGCTCCTCCCGATCCGAGAAGAGTCAAGAGCAGCAACAAGAGGATGACGGCATAGACCCTCAAATGTATGCGATGTTCCGAAAGATGATGAATAAAATGATGAGTGAACAGGCTGGGACTAGTGCAGAAAAAAATCAATTCAGAGAAAAGTTCCACGGGCACAAGAAGGCTCCCAAAAAGCAGATTCAGTCAGAAGAAATATCAGATGAATCAGAATCAGAGGAAGACACAGATGAAGAATATGAGGTGCCTCCGGCATTTCAGAAACAGGGCCGAAAACAAAGGAGGAGTCGCAAATCAAAAGATCAAGTTGCAGAAGAGCTCTTGCAGTCACAGTTCAAAGAAATGGCCAAAGTTGTTAAAGACCTGCAAGCTCGCGACAAGGGCAAGAAAGTCTTCACTAGCAAGGATTTCTATGATGGCTTAGAAGGAGACGAAGATCTGGAAAACCTGCCCCGCAAGTTCATCAAGTTCGATGGTTCTGGTGATCCCAAAGCCCATCTCGCAATGTTCTTTGCCGAATGCTCCAAATTCAAGAGAGACAATAGGGCCCTATTTCTCTGTTTTCCTCGTAGCCTAGAAGGCACTGCCGCCAAGTGGTACTCTGAGCATATCAATCCAATCGAGCTGCGAGAATTCGATAAGGTGGTCAACCTATTCATTGAGCGATTTCTGTTCAATACTGAAGCGCTCCCAACATTGAGCCATCTCTGCAATCTAAGGTAGAATGAAAATGAAAAGGCAAGAGACTTCATTCGCAGATGGAGAGAGACCTGCAACAAAATGAGGGATCCTATATCAGAAAGGCATGCTTTATCCTTGATCCTCAACAATTTTTCGCAACCTCTGAGAGGATTAATCTCTACCTCACCCTCCAAGTCTTTCGTTGAACTCATTGAACGAGCTGAATGGCTCGAAATGGGAGTAGAGAATGGAGTCTATGAAGGCCTTACCATTGCAAGAAACAGTCAAGATGCCAAAAAGAGGGCTCACTTCACTTTTGCGGCCAAATCTTTCAATAATAGCAAAGGCAACAAGAATGATCATGGCGACAGTTTGGAGAGAATCAAAAGGCAAAAAGGGAAGGACATCAACAGTGATAAACCTCTCCAATCCAGCCCTCAGCATCAAAAGAAAGATCAGGAAAAATCAAAGCGCAAGGACTGGAGAACTGATCGAGAATTCACCCCTCTGGATCAGACACTCGAGAGTATACTCGAGTATATGCTTGAGAAAGACTTTGTTCGGTTGCCTAAAGCCAGTTATCCTCCAGCAATTATGGGCAGATTCAAAGAACAGTTTTGTAAATTTCATCGAGCAGTAGGGCACGATACAGAAAACTGCTTCGTCCTTAAGAACATTATTCAAGACTGTATTGACAAGAAGCTCCTCGTTGAAGATGGAAAAGAGGACTAGTCATCCTGACTAAGATTTTTCCACAATCATTCCAGAAGATGACAATGCCAACAATTTCCCATTTTTTATCTTGCTTTTTCAAAAAGAATAATGTAATCCCATTCTCCTTCCTTGATTTTAAAGCATCAATAAAGTCATCGAATTTTTCAATAGCTTGGCGCCATCTTATTTGCTTCTTCTTCCTTTTCAAAATGTCTCTCTTGTGAGGAATGATCTTGAGGACGTATATTAGTCAAGAAGCTTGTCAATTATTTATTTATTTTTTTTATTCAAAATTTTCCTCCCCAGTCACACTGGGGCATTTTTTTGTGAAAATTTATCTTTACCTCAAAACATCCTGTATGCAGGCAGGATAAACCAATCTCTCATTTTGCATATATATGCACTCATTTGCATTAATTCTGCATCCATTTTCTTCCTATTCAGGTTAAGGGATAAAACCTGAATCATTTTCCATAAATTCTTTAACTTCGACCTCCAGGTCATCCAATTTCCAATTCTCAAAATTACCAAAATTCTCAATTTCGACCACCAGGTCATCCAATTTCTATCCCCGTTCAGGATAAGGGGATAATCCTGAAACCGTTCATAGAAGCAATCTAATTCTATATAATAGTCCACGTTCTTCATTGAACTGATAGTGTTCCGAGTGAACTGATAGTCGTTCTTCATCGAACTGATAGTGTTCCAAGCGAACTGATAGTCGTTTTTCATTGAACTGATAGTGTTCCAAGCGAACTGATAGTCGTTCTTCATTGAACTGATAGTGTTCCAAGCGAACTGATAATTGTTCTTCATCGAACTGATAGTGTTCCAAGCGAACTGATAGTCGTTCTTCATTGAACTGATAGTGTTCCAAGCGAACTGATAGTCGTTCTTCATTGAACTGATAGTGTTCCAAGCGAACTGACAGTCGTTCTTCATTGAACTGATAGTGTTCCAAGCGAACTGATAGTCGTTCTTCATCGAACTGATAGTGTTCCAAGAGAACTGATAGTTGTTCTTCATTGAACTGATAGTATTCCAAGCAAAATGATAGTCGTTCTTTATTGAACGGATAGTGTTTCCAGTGAACTGATAGTCGTTCTTCATTGAACTGATAGTGTTCCCAAGCGAACTGATAGTCGTTCTTCATTGAACTGATAGTGTTCCAAATGAACCGATGATCGTTCTTCATTAAACTGATATTATTTCCAGCGATGGTCGTTCTTAATTGAACCGATATTGTTCTCAATGAACAGATGGTCGTTCTCAATTGAACTGATATTGTTTCCAGTGAACTGATAGTCACCTCCTTTGGGGAAAGGAGAGGATAATTTTTGTCACGGATGCGTTAAACCGGACTTTAAATGCTCTTTTTCACCTAGGATTTCAAGAAAACTTTGTCAATTTGTCAATCAAATTATTTGTTGATTTCAGAACTTTATTGCACAAATTTTTACCTCAGTTTACCTTCAGTATTACTTCCAAAAAGGCAAAGCTTTTGTGAAGAAGGATTCAAAATCCAAATTCTTTCTATCGGCCAACCAAAAAGGATGAAGGATAAATCCTCGATATGGTCAGAAAAGAAGATTCAATGTTTTTGCAAAGCCATAGATGATTGATATTGATCGCAGTCAATGGCACATTTTAAAGACCATTCTTATGAAAATGAGGCAGTGGAAATATCCTGAGCGCTAGGAAAAGAGAGAATTCATCCAAGCCCTGTATCCTCAAAATCACCTAAGCTGCAATTAAATATCCGCAAAAGGGATCTCTCACTTGTCGTCAAGATGAAGGCAAATTAAGCGAGTAGACCCCCGGGGCCAAAGAAAATTTGAAACATCTCCAAGATGACGGAGTTTGTGACGGATCCTTCCAGGGAAAGTCCAAAGCACTGTCGAGATGAAGGTAGATGCGATGAACCTCCCGACAATCCCTAAAAGATATTTAATTTCCGCTATCATCCAAAGATCTCTAACCCATGAGCCAATATCGTTAAAGAAGGATCGAAACATCTCCAAGTTGAAGGAGTTTGTAACGTATCCTTCCCAAAAAAGAGAGAAAGAGAGGAAAAAGAAAGAGAGAAAAAGTCAGAACATCTCCAAAATAAAGGAGAATGTAGCAAAAAACTCAAGAGAGCCAAAAGAGTGCAGAAAGATTGTCATGAGAGAAGCTCCCAGGATATCAAACTGCCACATTTATCAAGAATCTTCTTTAAATTTGTGAAATTCTATTATCAATATACTTTCATCGAATGCTTTCATAATATCAAATTCTCTTTCTTTGTTTATATCAAGGAAATTGATAGCTTCTTTGAAGAAGGTCAATTATAAGCAATTTGGATTTTAAATCTTGATTCTACGAAGTGAATCTCGTTTGGAGGTAATGCTTCAGGTAGAAAAGAAGGAATATCTTTGCAACAATGTGCATCATTTTCAATTACTTTGAATCAACAAAATTTTCAACATTTTGACAATATTTTCTAGCTATCCTGACGTTAAGTGAGAGCTTGATGTCCATATTGATGCATCTTGACCCCTTCGAGAGAGTTTCCTTTGTCATCTTTCACGTTGTTGAAAGATTAGCCTTCTCTCTAAAAGGATTACCTTTATCCATCTTTCACATTGTCGAAAGAGTCGTCTTACTCCTTACCTTCTTCATATTTCACGATGATGAAAATTCACCGGATCGTCTTGATCATTTTCCAAAATTGCCTCTTACAATTCCATTTCCATCGCCTCGTTCATCTTCAAGAAAAGTTGTCTTATTCACCTTCCAAATTTTCATTCCGCCCGATCAGGATAAGGGTACAAACCTGAGCCTCCTTCAAAGAGGTATTTCATTTTTTTCGCCCGATCAGGATAAGGGTACAAACCTGAGCCTCAATCAACGAGGTATTTTATTTTCCGCCCGATCAGGATAAGGGTACAAACCTGAGCCTCAATCAACGAGGTATTTTATTTTCCGCCCGATCAGGATAAGGGCACAAACCTGAATCTCATTTCTATGAGATTTTTCAATCCCCAATCAGGTTAAGCGTCAAACCTGAGCTTCGTTTCATACGAGATATTTTTGTCCCATCCAGGTCAAGGGCATAAACCTGAATTTCACTCTCATAGAGTGAGTCTTTACTCTTCATTTCTCCATTTCATATCTACCATATTCCTCAGGCTAATTTCTTCATACCCAGTCAGATACTTCTAACTGGGGCATGTTTATATAGCCCAAATTTGGTGTGTTTTCTTTGCCACTAAGCTCGGCCATAAGCCGGCTTAGTAGCAAAGAGGGGCATCTGTAAACACCCCAAATTTTCACTCACCTCCCTAACATTGCCCTCAATCACCCCATTTCGGTTCTCCAGAACCCATGAAGGGCAAAATGGTCATTTTCCAAGATTGAACCTTGCAAAAAGTCCAAAATTTCATTCTTGAGCCTCAAAATTTCCATATTTAGGTTCAGAGACATCTTCAAATTGCAAAATTTCAAAATCATCTTTCTGGACAAAAAGTTAGAATTTCCAAGTTCAAGCTGAGAGTGACATTTCATAGAACATGTCTCTGCATAGCATTGCATCATTTCACTGCATAGCATGTCATTTTGAGATCCAGAACTCCTGAGTTTCAAAATTGTCCATCCAGATTTGATTTTAAACTTTTTTAAATTGATTTTTAAAACCCTGGGTATTCAAAATTACCAAATTTTCCCATTTTACCCCAGGACTTTGAATTACAAAATTTTTCTCAAGAAAAACAATCTGGATATTTAGATATTGAATTTAAAGATTTTATCTCAAAACTTTTTGCAAAAAGGATTTTAAATCTCTTTACAATTTTTGTTTTTACATTTATCCATATTTTTGCCCTGAAAACCAATTTTCCAAATTTTTGAAAAACAAATAATATTTTATCTTGTATTTTCAAATAAATGGAGCGGGGCCCACCCGGAGATGACACCAATTTTGTAGATTCCTTTTCTTTTTAGGTTCTTTATCTTATAAATAGTTCGTGGGCCCACACACATGTGGCACCCCACTTGGAAAAAAAAAAAAAAACAAAACAAAATAAAACTTCATTTTTTTCAAAGGGATTTTAAAAGCTGGCTGATGTGGCATTCTTTTAAAAATCTCCCATTTATCTCGTTTCATTACTCATTTATTTTCAAAAGGAAGCAGCCTTAAACGGTGCCACAGCCGAGCCTTAAAAAAAAAATATTCATTTTACCTAGAACTTAGGGAAATGAAACAAAATTTTTGAAAAACCTAAGATTTCGTCCCCTCCAAAACGACGGATTTTCAAAAAATTCAGTTTTCAAAAGTTTCAAAAAGGTAACGGAGCTCTTAAAAGAAAACTGCGTTTTTTTTTTAAAGAGGGGAAAGTTTTTAAAAAGGGGGAAAGAGGGTCGATTGAGAGGGGGATCAGCCGATTGAAAGGGGGGAAGAGGCCAATGGAGTTGGAGGTTTTTTTGGTTTTGCAGGGTCTTCCACCACCAGCACCAGCTTTCCTTCCACCACCAGCAGAAGATCAAGCCAGCCGCAGGGCACCTCCAGCAGCTTGCTGAAGATTGTCTTCACCCCAACAGCATAGGTCCAGCCAGGGTGTGGACTTCTCCTTCAACCCAGTGTGAAGCCCATCCTTCTTCAATCCATTTTCCTTCAGACCACCCATCTTCAACTCAATAGCAGAAGATCCAGCCAGCGTCTTCATCCTCTGCAGTGGACAGCCATCGTTTTTCACCCTTTTCTTCAGCACACCAGCCGAAATTCAAAGTGGTTGCCGCGCATTCACCTTCTTTCAGCCCAGCTTGCAAGCCTATCTGCAGAAGATACAACAGCAATCTGTGTGGCTGATGCCTTTTCTTCAGCCCAACAAATAGAGAACGTACCTGCTGTCTACAAGTCAATGGAAGCAGGATCTACAATGCTATTTAGCTGGAATTGAGGAAATCTATAAAATTCAATTAAAGCAGAAAGGTCTCCCAGCTGCAAAAAACCAAAAGAAGAATCGACTCTTCTGGTTCAAGGTGAGCCGTGCCCTGTTTGATATGTGCTATTTCCCCTTTCCATATTCAAAATTTTTTTTTTTAACATCCCAGCATGCTTTACATCCTTGTATGTCATATTTTTTTTTCTCTCTTTCAGCTACGTACATCAGTGTTGGAGCTCTCAATAGGGCAAATGTTTCCAGTTTGTTAGATCCTTTCAAAACAGTTTATGAGTATATATTTTAGAATTAGTAAGTCATTGGAGTATAGTCTGCAAACAACTGTACAACCACATAGGAAGATAAGGTTGACTGGTTGCAAACAGTTTGATAAAGCCAGACTTAGGAATTTATAACAGAATCTGATGTATTCACTGGAAAAGAAAGCTACAATAAGACTGTAGAAGACTAAAATGCTCAAGCACCAGCTGCAACTGGCTTTTGATGCCTTTGGAAGCATCCGCATTATTCTGGTATCTTGGAAAATCATTCTTAATTGGTTAGGGACATCAACCTTGCTACCAAGTAACCAGAAAAAGAGCAATATACTATCTCTAGAAATTTGTTTAAAATTTTAAATGCATCTACCAATTATTGATATTTCATTTTCTTTATCCAGCAGGAGTTCATTCTCAATTTGTCTTTCAATTAATCGATGATCAGTGTGAGAAACTGTCTGCATAGGAAAAAGCACTTGTTTTATTTCTTTGAAAGATCTACTTTTCTAGTTTTGGGGGTGTAGCTGTAGTTGACATCTATTAACATGGCTACTTGAATTATAATCTGTTGAAGGACCACCAGCTTATTTTATCTTGTTAATTGGTATGCAGGTCTTTGTTTTTATTAGGATCTCAATGATTGTTTGCTAGAAGAAATATCTGATCTAGTGTTACATTCTTATGTAATTTTCTTTTCTGTTTCTCATAGATGCATCTGCATATCATGTGCTTTGTTGATGTTTACGCCCATTCATGGGCATATACACAAATTTATATAGTGTTTATGTCTATCAAGTTGTATCATTATAATTTTACCTTGTTGAGTTTGGTATATGATCACATCTCCCTTGTGCTTTTCACAACACTTTCACAGTAGCACTTTTATACCCATATCCTTCCCCTTTCTGCAGGAGTGCAGTCATGATAAACAGCCACCTTCACGAACGGATATATCCATATCCGTTCATGATCTTTTGACCATCTTTTACAGGTTTTGTTATTGATATATAGGGAAGCTCCATACCCGATTTTACTGAGAAATATGTTGTAATTTGGGAGATACAGCTATGTAAAGTTACCTACAGAAACTGTGTATATCCATATTTTCTGATTTTACCCATTTTGTAGAATTTCCATTAATGCATATATTTTTTCATTTTATTTCTATATATATATATATGTATATCTAGGTATATCTACCTATATGTATACGTATATATGTATATATATATACATAGATATATACTTATATATATATATATATATCCCTTAATGTGTAGTTATTATTGCATATATTTCTCTTTTCTCTTACTCTTGTAAATACATCATCATTTGATTTAAGAGCTTGATGTTCAAAATTATGTTTTATGAAGTTATGGCTGGAACATCACCCTTGGTTTTATGAGATTTTGCTTAGCTTAGTGCTAAACTCTTGTTTGCTATATTGTTATAATATCACCCCATTTGCAGCACCACTTATATATATTGTTTCATCATTTTTCACAACATTTTCACCTATTCACCAAGCTTTTCATCTCCTTTTCATGATATCCATGAAATAGCCCATGATGCTTTCACAACCCATTTCCTGCACATATTCATTTTCTGCTGTAAGTGTGCAGTCTTGATATTTGACCATGTTCATGAACGGATATCTCTATATCCAATCGTGATCTCCTAACCATCTTTGGTGTGCTTCATTATGGATATATAGGGAAGCTCTATTCCCATTTTCATTGAAAATTACTTTGTAATTTGAGAAGTATGGTTGCGTGAAATCACCTACAGAAACTGTATATACTTGTAATTTCTGGTTTTACCTATTATATGTAGTTTTCATTGGTATGTACATATTTTCTCATTATATGTATATATATATCTATATATATATATATCTATATATATATATATATATATATGTTTAACTATATGTATATGTATATATGTATATATATATATATATACGTAGATATATACTTATAACTATATATATATATATCTTCATGTGCTCTTATTTCCATGTATGAACATCCATATATTTTCTCATATAGTTACACCTCCATTGTTACATGACATTTAGCACTTATTTTAGCATTTTGATATATGTATATGTCTCCTCGTTGTATATATTATATATATATGTTCATTGCCTTGGTTATTTTGTACTAACTCTCATTTTGCAGGAAAATCTAGAAGATGCAGATTCTTTTGCTCCATTTCAATTTTCTTTTGCTTTATGTTATGCAATGTAACAATCCAATGTAAACCTTGGAATAAGATTTACTTTTACTGCTTAGATTAGGCCGCATCTCATATAGTTTGATTTCAGTAATATCCTGATTATATGATGCATATATCTCAATTTTCCAAATTCACCGTGGATGAACACGAATGGCACGTGCACCAACTCTTAGAGAGTTGATGAACTCAGTGGAGTCCATATTTACGGCCCTAGTCGGAATATGGACGAGACCCAGATCCATCATCTCTCTACCAGTCACATTGAGCCTACACTCTTAGGCTATCTTGAAAATGCACCTCATATTTCCAATGTTTTCCAAATATTGTGAATTAACTCAAATAAACCCTGAATATATTCATGGCCACAGTCAGAATATATGAAGGATTTACTTTGGCTTAATCCACATTTTTCCAATAAAATTTTCAGAAATCTTTTCAAAAGTGCATTCATTCATTCACATCATCTGCATCATTTGTTTTTCTCATGATTTTCTCAAAATATTTTCACTTCATGGAATCGATTTTCTCAAGAAACTATGATGATATTCGGAGTTGGATTTCCCAAAACAAATGTTTTCCTGTGATTTTCCTTAAAAAGTTATTTCCTTAAGATTCTTTTCAAAGGAATCTCTCATTTTCTCAAGAATCCAAGTTGATTTTCAGATATTAAAAAAAAAAAACCCAGATTCTCAGGATTTCAATTTCCTAAGTTTTGAATTTCCTTCTTCAATGGATCTTTCCTATAAATTTTCCCTCATTTTCCTAAGAAAATTCTCAAAGTCTGAGTTTTTCCCGATAAGTATTTTCCGTTTCAAAAAGTTCATCTTTTCTCAAGAATTCCTTCCATTTTCCCGAAATTATCATTTCTTCATAGTTTTCCAAGTTTTATAACTTTCTCAAAATTTTCCTGAGATTCTTATTTCTTCATAGTTTTCCAAGTCTTTATAAATTTTCTCAAAATTTTTCTGAGATTCTCATTTTCTAGGTCTTTATAAACTTTCTTAAGATTTTCCCGATATTCTCATCTAAATTTTCTCAAGATTTTCTTGAAATTCTCATCTCTTCAAGATTTTCTAAGTCTTTATAAACTTTCCTGAGATTTTCAAACCTTCTTCGCCTGAGTTTCCTGAGAGATTGATTTCCATCTTTTTCCTGAGAAATGCTTTTCAACTCCAATTATTTTCCAAGCATACATCATGTTTTTCCAGCTTGCATTTTCCAAAATCTCATAAGCACATGCCTGAATTCTTTGTGCATATAGGATAGAACATAATTTCGATAACTTCACTAAGTCAAGCACGATTTCGGTCCTTGGTTCGATTACCCCTGTTAAAGGCGGCAGGAACGGTCGAACCTCTTACCGACAGGTCGAGCCCCATCCCATGGATTTTCCCGCAATTTTCAAAACGGAGGCGAGTATTTCAAAACAATTTCCAAAAATCCGGTCAAGTTTGAATCGCGAAAGCATTTCCCTCTCTCTTCCGCAAGGAAGGGAAGACGGGAAAAATTTTTGCGACGATAACAACCCTATAACAGACATAAACTTGAGCCATAACACCTCAATATCCAATGATTTATGCAAGGACATGAAAGGTGATGCTAAATTCCAGTATGTGAGAAGGTCTACAAAGATAATTTCCTAAGCAATCATATGCTGACAAACCTCAGAATCCACTGATCAAGATGTGGACATATCTAGGAAGGCGTTGTCAAAGTTGGTCTTTTCAGAAATCTATTTCAAAATAGCTGATCACAGCATTTAGTGAAGAGTTATAATGTAAAAGTGGTAGACCAAGTGTTTGAGTACCATTTCTGCAGCAATGAGCAGGTCACGGATCTCACAGTCAAGAGGGAATTAGCAGTAACACCTTCATCAAATGCATTGTTCTTCTCAGGATATATATGGTATCCCTAATGTTTTCTAGGAAACTGAAGTATGCCATGTATGTATCCTTAGGAAGAAAGTTGATAAATTTCAAATATAAATCAGACCAGAAAAACCCCCAAGGATCTTGTCAAGGGATAACCAGGGGACTGTCATATGAATCCAAGGAATAAATATTATAGGTCAAAGGTCTGTGCCATAAACAATTAACTGCAAGGATAGAATTATGAACAGAAAAAATTAACAAAGATATTTATCTCATGAAGTCACCAGAAAAAAATAAAAAGAAACAAGAATCATGCATGGATGAGAAGATAAAGTCAACCAACATGAACAAAAAAAAATAACAGACAAAAGTGTTTTATAATGAGATTTGAGACACCATATCATTGCAGTCATGATTTCAGACAGAAACATTGATGATCCAATTTGAGAAAACAAGTTTTGGGACACCGAACATTGATGACCCACAAGGAAAATAAGTTGGTCAAAAGAAAAATTGCCAAGGAAGACTAACAGCAAAACCATATCTTTCTTGGGATTTGGAGAGAACAAGTAATTCTAAAAGTATACCTCTTGATTGGCTGGAACAGATGAAAATGTGGTTCCTCTGTGGCTGGACTACAGAAAATGGTAAGCAGGTTGGCTGAAGATGATAGGTTGGAGTGGATGGGTTGAAGAACAGGGGCAAAACGTTGGCTAGAGATGATGGGTTGAAGTGGGGATGCAGAAATCGTTGAAATGTCTGGTGGCTGGGCTGAAGAGAAAAGGGGTTACAAGCCTGATGGACTGAAGACAATGGGGAGACGCTGGATTGAAGGCAAGTGATGAAAACACTGGCTGAAGAAAGTTGGGGAACAAGCTGCTTGGATCCTCTGCACCAGCTTGACACGGTAGACAGCAAGAAGGGTGGTCGACTCTCCTGTTGGACTGAAGAAGGGTCTGGATAGCAACTGGCTGGGGCT
This sequence comes from Nuphar pumila, assembly GCF_984573655.1. NCBI lineage: Eukaryota > Viridiplantae > Streptophyta > Magnoliopsida > Nymphaeales > Nymphaeaceae > Nuphar > Nuphar pumila. The sequence goes on from NC_143263.1 coordinate 61,913,233, forward strand.
GAAGGCTGAAGGAAAAGTGAAGGATGGTGCTGGTGGTGGCCTCTCCTACGGCTGGGACTTAAGAAGATGCAAACTCCTTCACGTTCAATGGACAATGGCGCTGGTGGTGAAGACCCTGCAAAACCCAAAAATGCCTCCAATTCAATCGGCTTCTCCACCCCCTTCTTCGTGAATGCCCTACCCCTTTTTAAAAAAAACTTTCCCTTCTAAAAAAAAAACGCAGCACTTCCCCCATTCATGAGGTCCCGTTATAGTTTTTTTGAATGTTTTTTGAAAACAGCCGTTTCAAGAGAGGCGCATCTTGTTTTTTTTTTTTTAAACTTTGGCTTCATTTCCCTAAGTTTTTGGCAAAATTAGATTTGTTTCTTTGGGGAAATTCGACTGTGCCATTTAAGGCTGCCTCCTTCTTAAATTTTTTTTTTATTATAACAAATAAATAAAAAGGAAATAAATGAGAGGCTTTTATGGAAATGCCACCTCAATCCACTTTTAAAATCCTTTTGAAAATAAAGTTTTTTTTTGTTTTTTTTTGTTTTTTTTTTTGCAAATCTTTTATTTTCAATTAGGGTTCCACTTGTGTGTGGGCCCACTAACTAAAATGAATAATATTGAGAAAATAAATAAAAAAAAGAAAATTTGCAAATTGGTATGAACTTCAGGTGGGTCCCGCTTGAGAAGAAACAACTTACCTGAGAGTCTGAGTATGATGCTAGTCAAAAGGCGGGTCCTGCTCCATTTATTTGAAAATACGAGATAAAACATTATTTATTTTCAAGAATTTGGAAAAATTGGTTTTTCAGGGCAAAAATATGGATAAATGTAAAAAAAAAAAAATTGTAAAGAGATTTAAAATCTTTTGCAAAAAGTTTTGAGATAAAATCTTTAAAATCAATATCCAAATATCCAGATTGTTTTTCTTGAGAAGATTTTGTAATTCAAAGTCCTGGGGGTAAAATGGGAAAATTTGGTAATTTTGAATACCCAGAGGTTTAAAAATCAATTTTGAAAAAGTTTAAAAATCAAATCTGGATGGACAATTTTGAAAATCAGGAGTTCTGGATCTCAAACTGACATGCTATGCAGTGAAATGATGCAATGCTATACAAAGACATGTTCCATGAAATGTCACTCTGAGCTCGGACTTGGAAATTCTAACTTTTTGTCCACAAAGAGGATTTTGAAATTTTGCAATTTGAAGATGTCTCTGAACCTAAATATAGAAATTTTGAGGCTCAAGAATGAATTTTAGGACTTTCTGCAAGGTTCAATCTTGGAAAATGGCCATTTTGCCCTTCATGGGTTCCGGAGAACCGAAATGGGGTGATTGAGGGCGATGTCAAGAAGGTGAGTGAAAATTTGGGGTGTTTACAGATGCCCCTCTTTGCTACTAAGCCGGCTTATGGTTGAGCTTAGTGGCAAAGAAAACAGACCAAATTTGGGCTATATATAAAAAAAATGCCCCAGTTAGAAGGATCTGACTGGGTGTGAGGAAATTAGCCCTGATGAAGATGGTAGATATGAAATGAAGGATGAAGAGGAAAAATTCAGGTTTTTGCCCTTAACTTGGATGGGACAAAAATACCTCACATGAAACGAAGCTCAGGTTTGACCCTTGACCTGATTGAGGATTGAAATATCTCATAGAAATGAGACTCAGGTTTGTACCCTTAACCTGATCGGGTGGAAAATGAAATACCTCATCAAAGGAGGCTCAGGTTTGTACCCTTATCCTGATCGGGCGGAAAATGGATGGAATCCTCGAAAGAAGAGACCATGATGGAACCTTCAGATTTTGCATAATAAATCCGACAGGGGTTTTGCAAAAGGAAGGAAAATAGGGTCCCTAAAGCTGGAAAATGGGTTGATTTTGGGCGTCTCATTGCTGAGACTAAATAGCTTTTGAAATTGCCTTTTGCGAGAAAATGATTGGTGGTTCGACCTCGAACCAAAATGGGACGGTCTATGGTGGGACAGTGGGGACACAGGGAAGTGTGCAAATCTGAGAGTTTATGCTCTCAAAGAAGGGAAGGAATCAAGTCCTTCAAACTGATTTAAAATTGGTGTCAGGATGTATCAAGGACGAATATCAAGCTCTCACTTCACGTCAGGATAGCTAGAAAATATTGTCAAAATATTGAGAATTCTGTTGTTGATTCAAAGTTTTTGAAGATGTTGCACATTATTGCAAAAGATATTTCTTACTTTCTACCCAAAGCATTACCTCCAAACAAGGTTCACTTCGTAGAATCGAGAATTGAAATCCAAATTGCTTGCAATTGACCTTCTTTAAGGAAGCTATCAATTTCCTTGATATGAACAGGAAAGAGAATTTGATATTATGAAAGCAGTTGATGAAAGAATATTGATAATAGAATTTCACAAATTTAAAGAGGATTCTTGATAAATTTGGCAGTTTGATATCCTGGGAGCTTCTCTCATGATAATCTTGCTGCACTCTTTTGGCTCTTTTGGGTTTTTGCTACAGTCTCCATTTTGGAGATGTTCTGACTTTTTCTCTCTTTCTTTTTCCTCTCTTGCTCTCTTTTGGGAAGGGTACGTCACAAACTCCTTCAACTTGGAGATGTTTCGATCCTTCTTTGACAATATTGGCTCATGGGCTGGAAGATCCTTGGATGATAGTTGAAATTAAATATCTTTTAGGGATTGTCGAGAGGTTCATCGCATCTGCCTTCATCTCGACAGTGCTTTGGACTTTCTCTGGAAGGATCCATCACAAACTCCATCATCTTGGAGATGTTTTGAATCTTCTTTGGCCCCGGAGGTCTACTCGCTTAATTCGCCTTCATCTTGACGACAATTGAGAGATCCCTTTTGCGGATATTTAATTGCAGCTTAGGTGATTTTAAGGAGACAGGGCTTGGATGAATTCTCTATTTTCCCAGCGCTCAGGATATTTCCACTGCCTCGTTTTTACAAGAATGGTCTTTAAAATGTGCCATAACCGCGATCAATATCAGTCATCTATGGCTTTTCAATAACATTGAATCTTCTTTTCTGGCCATATCGAGGATTTATCCTTCATCCTTTTGGTTGGCCAATAGAAAGAATTTGAAATTTGAATCTCTTCTTACAAAAGCTTCACTCTCTTGGGAGTAATGTTGAAGGTAGACTGAGATAAAGATTTGTGCCGTAAAGATTCTGAAATCAACAAATAATTGATTTGACAAATTGACAAAATTTTCTTGAATCCTTGGTGAAAGTGAGTATTTGAAATCCGACTCAATACATCCGTAACGAAAATTCTCCTCTTTTTCCCCAAAAAGAGAGACTCAGGCTTAGCCCTTACCTGAATGGGAAATGAGAAATACTCCTCTTTTCCCTGAAGAGGAGGTGTTTGTGAAACGAACTTTCGAAGAGAAATTAAGCTTTCGTCAAAGCTCCCTAATATTAGGCTTCTCTTATGGAAAGGGGGCCGATAAATAGTGAGGTCTGAAAATTGGGTCATGAAAGGAACGAGTCCATCACACTCTCCCTAAAGAGGGTCCTCCATGACGAAAATAGCCTAGTATGAAATTGGGGGGTCACAAGAAAAGCGAGTCTCCGTCGAGCCTCTCCCTTTAGAAGGGTTCCTTGTGTAAAATTGGAAATTGTTTTGCAAACAGTTCACTAAGATGCGAGTCCCTTCAAACTCTCCCTGAAAAGGGGCTAAGTGAACAAATAGGATAGCATGTGAAAAGAACGAGCTCCCTCGATCTCTCCCTAAAAAGGGTCTCTCGCAAGAGAAATGATTGAAATTGGATATTGAGATTGATTGACCCAAAGGTCGAAATTGGAAATTAGAAAATTGATTTCTGGAAATTGAATGACCCGAAGGTCGAAATTGGATGACCTGACGGTCGAAATTGAGAATTGGTTGACCGAAAGGTCGAAATTGTGTGACCCGAAGGTCAAAATTGAGAATTGAGTGACCCGAAGGTCGAAAATTAGAAATTAAATGACCTGGAGGTCAAAATTGAGAATTTGGAATTGAGAATTGGAATTGAAATTGGAAATTGGGTGACCCAGGGGTCGGAATTGGAGAATTGCATGATCCAAAGATTTAAATTGGAAATTAGTGGGTAAAATATCAAATTTGAGCAATTGACAGACCCTGAGGATCGAAATGACTTGGATCAAGAAAGGAGAATGATGAATTCGAGTCAGAGCTTGAATAAAATATAGAGATCACGAGTCGGAACCCGGATCAACAAAAGAAAATGAAGAGCTCGAGTCAGAACTCGAGTAAATAAAGAGATCTCGAGTCGGAACCCGGATCAACAAAAGAAAATGATTTGAATAAAAACCCGAGTCGAAACTCGGTTTTTCAAAAAGTTGGGATTTTGAAAATGTACCAGTTTAAACATTGGATTTTGAAATAATACCAGTTTGAGCACTGGGTTTTGGTTCAGTATTGGTGATTACCTTCCAATTTTGAATCATTAGGAATTGTGATGGGACTGTTTGTTGAAATCCCAATACTGACCGGTTTATTGTTAATGCAATTGGATGAAAATGAATGCAAATTGATGCACATAAATGTACAAGTGCGTGAAATGAGGAATTTGTTTATCCTGCCTGCATACAGAACAAAATTTTAAAAATGCCCCAGTGTAACTGGGAAAGAAAGTTGGATCATTATTTGAAGGAAACAGGAAGATTACAAGAGGATCTAAATGTTTCAAGTGTAGAACTTTTTCAAGTGCCGAGCATTAATGGGATCCGGCAATTCTACCCCATCGGCGTTGATGAGCCGATATGAGTTACGGGGTAATGCTTCTTTGATGACATATGGGCCTTCCCAATTTGGCGACCATTTACCGCCAGGATGATGCTTGAGATAAGCGGTGGATCGAAGCACTAACTCATTGACTTTGAATCTTCTTTCGATGACTGACTTTGCGTATTGCCTGGCTACTCTCTGGCGATAGGATTGAGCAAGTTCTGTTGCTTTTAACCTTCTCTCGTCGAGTAAGTCTAGTTATACCAGTCGCTGCTGCTGGTATTGATTAAGAGGTAATTGCAGAAGCGATGCGAATTTCAAAGCGGGCTTCTGAACATGTAGCGGCAACACTACTTCTGTTCCGTAGACCAATTCTGATGGAGTAGCATTCGTTGGAGTGCGAATAGTGGTCTGGTAGGCCCATAGTGCATCGTGGATCTTCTCATGCCAGTCGCGGCCTGTTTCCAAAGTTTGCTCCAAGATGCGAATTAAGATTTTGTTGGTGGCCTCTGCCTGACCATTCCCTTGAGGATAATATGGGGCAGAGAAATGATGATAAATCTTGAACTTTGAGCAAAATGTCTTCATTCTTTCATTCTTGAAATGACTGCCGTTATCTGACACGATGTCATGTGGGATGCCGAAACGGCAAAGGATGTTCTTGTGAATGAAAGAGACTACGTGTCGGCCCTCTACTGTGCGAAGAGTGATAGCTTCTACCCACTTGGTGAAATATTCTGTTGCGGCTAGGAAATATTTGTGGTCATTTGAAGCTGAAGGAGTGATGGGACCTACAACATCGAAGGCCCACATAGAGAACGGCCATGGAGAGACAACAGATTGCAAATAAGTCGTCGGAGCATGGATGAAAGGTGCGTGTATTTGGCATTGCACACACTTCTTCACATAATGATAACAGTCTTGCCGCATAGTCTTCCAGTAGTAACCTGCTCTGATGATCTACTTAACAAGGGTTTGGTAGCCAACATGGCCACCACAGATGCCTTCGTGTGCTTCTCGCACGACTTCTTTGGCTTCGTCTTCGTCTAAACATCTGGAATACTCTGAACTGAATCCACAACGATAGAGGACATTGGCCAAAATGAAATATCGAGTGGACATACGCTGGATTGCTCGTTGCTCTTTCTTTGAGAGTTCTGGAGGAAATTCGCTGGTTTTTATGAAAGTTTTGATGTTGTAATACCAAGACTTCTTCCTTTGCTCAGCCTGGTTTACCTGTTCTGCTGGAAGGAAAGCAGGTTGGTCAAGTCTGCCAATTTCAAAAGAGCGATAAGATTCTCCATTTCTGAATGCTGTAATGGAGCCTAAACTGGCTAGGCTATCAGCCACTTGATTAAAATCTCTCTTGATATGGAATAACTGAAATTCTTCAAACTTGCTGACAAGAGTTGAAACAATTTTTTGATAGGAAAATAGATTCTGATCTTTGACCTGCCATTCGGCTCGAACTTGATTGACAACGAGTAATGAGTCGCCGTAGGCATGCACTCTCTTAACATTGAATTCTAGTAGAATCTTTAGACCTTGAATCAGGGCTTCATATTCGGCCATGTTGTGGGTACATTGAAAATTTAACTTAAGAGAAAATGGAATCATCTCCTTCTCAGGAGTGATTAATAAGATCCCAATGCCTATTCCAGCCATATTCTTGGAACTATCGAAAAATAAATTCTAGACTGGAGATTGCTGGATATTGCAAATTTGCTAATCAGGAAAGTCATCTTCGGCTTTCACCTCTTCTGCCAGAGGAAAATCCGCCAATTGATCTGCAATTGCTTGGCCTTTAATTGATTGTTGCAAGACATATTCTAGGTCATACTGCATCAATAAGACTTGCCATTTTGCGACTCGTCCGCTGATAAAAGGTTGCTTTAAGATATACTTGAGAGGATTGAGTTTAGACAAAATTTTGACTTCAGATGCCAGCAGGTAGTGTCTTAGCTTCTGACACATCCATACCAGAGCTAGGCAGGTCTTCTCTATGTGAGAGTATTTCTTTTCATAGTCTATGAAAGTCTTACTTACATAATAAATGGTGTGCTCTATTAGGCTACCTTCTTTATATTGCGCCAAGAATCCGCCGCATGCGACTTGATTTACTGAGATGTATAACAAAAGAGGTTTTCCCAATTCTGGCGGCTTCAGAATGGGAGGATTGAGGAAATACTTCTTGATTCGATCGAACGATTGATGACACTCTGGTCCCCATTCGAACTTCACTCCTTTCCTGAGTAGGTGGTTGAAAGGTTCGCATCTCATTGCCAAATTGGAAATAAATCGCCAGATTGATTGCATACGTCCCTGAAGGCTACGCAATTCTTTGAGATTGGTTGGGGGTGGCATATCAATGATAGCCTTTGCTTTGGCTGGGTCAACTTCAATTCCTTTTTTGCTGACCAGAAAACCCAACAGTTTGCCTGATTCGACTCCAAAGACACATTTTTGCGGGTTAAGCCTTAACTTATAAAGAATGAGTCGCTTAAAGACTTGATCAAGGGCTTCAAGGTGATCTTCTCCCTCTTTAGATTTCACGAGGATATCGTCAACATACGCATCCATGATTTTGCGTATTTGATCGTGAAATATAACGGCCATTGCTCGTTGATATGTTGCTCCGGCATTCTTGAGCCCAAAAGGCATAACTGTATAGCAGAAAGTGCCCCAAGGCGTGGTGAATGAAGTTTTTGACTGATCGTGGGCGGCCAACTTAATCTGGTAGTAGCCGGAATATCCATCCATGAAGGAGAACATGGCATGTCCTGCTGTGCTGTCAATCAAAAGATCAATGCTTGGCAGTGGATAGTCATCCTTCGGAGTTGCCTTGTTGAGATCTCTGAAGTCTATGCAAATCCTGACTTTGCCACTTTTCTTTTGGACAACGACGATATTGGCTAACCAATCTGGATAGTCAATAGGTCGGATAAATCCTGCTTTGAGCAGATCTTCAAGTCCTTCTTTGACTTGTTGTTCTATTCTGGGATCCATTTTTCTCAGCTTTTGCTTAACTGGCTTTACATCTGGCTTCAAAACGAGTCGGTGTTCGACCAATTTGGGATCTATGCTCGGCATATCTTCATATGTCCATGCGAACACTTCTTCATGTTGCTTGAGAAAATTTGTAAGCCTTTCTTTCTCTTCCGGACTTAGACTGGTACCGATCTTGAGAATCTTGGGATCTTCCTCTGAGCCGATATTGACATCTTCAGTAGGATCTTGTACTAGAGCAGATGGTTCATCTTGCTTCTGAACTGAGGCGAACTCTGGTAATTCCTGAAGAGACAGATCAAATTCTGCATAATCATCTAACTGCTTTGCAACCTTGCTATCTCCTGTGATTGCTTTGACTCGGTGAATTGTTGCCAATTTCTGGAAAGCCTTTGGATTGATAACGAGTTTCTTGATTGTTCGGGAAGACATTTCTGAAATTTTGGATAAGAAATTGGATTTAGGAAAATCGTCCACCATACGACAAACCATCATTTAAATGAATTATGCATAAAATGACTTTGATTTATAAAATGAGGATATAGAGATAAAAGAGACAAATGGCATCCAGATAGACAAAGAAACTTGACATTTTATTGATTTGACCTTGATAAAAGACATTGAGACATTTATTTTGAAAGGAATAGAAAGGAAATGCAACAACGATTCTCAATGTGCCCCTTTAACAAAAATAGTCTTCTTTGGTGAGCTCCCGCCGGAAAACCCTAATCCTGCCCTATGGGGACGATGCTTTTGGATCATTGGTTCGACACGACCATCTTCATTTTTGCCCAGTCCTTTAAAGGGTTGATAACCATGCTTCAGAAGTAAATCAAATCTCTTTCTTGCTTTCATGAATTGTGGAAACAATGGATGATCTTTGACAGTGTCGTAGCAGGCACGACCTCCAATCTTGAAGAACTTGGGACCTCTCCATCGAGTCATGGCTATAGTGTGCAGGGATAATTCTGATGTTGCCTGGAGTATTTCTCGACTTTCTCTAAGACTGATTTCTTCATTCTCTCTGATGCTAGGAATATCTGCAGTGAATGATGGTCGAGGGATCATAGGTTGTGGGAGTCTTTCTTCTGGGTCCTCTCCGAGCACTGTTGTAATCATTCCACCTTTGGACCATTTTACGCATTGATGCAAGGTGGAAGGCACTGCATTTGCATTATGAATCCATGTCCTTCCGAGCAACAGATTGTAGGTGGGTGGCACATTGACCACATGAAAAAGCACGGAATGCACAAAATAGTTAATGAACACTTCCAGGAATATCTTCCCTTTTGCCGTTTGACCATGGTTGTCAAACCCATAGATGGTAATAGGATCTGAAATGTATTCTTCTTCCTTAATGCCTAGCGCCTTTGCGGTCATCTCAGGACATATATTGAGGTTGCTGCCTCCATCTACTAGCACATGGGGTACTGTCATTCCCCTTACCCGAATGATGATGTAAAGAGCATTATTGTGAAAGGAATGAGGCTTTGAAAGGTCCTTATCCGAGAAAGTGATCGACGCATTGGTCATGGATGAATTCACAATTTGTGCCATGTCTTCAGGAGTGGTACTGGGCTTAACTTTGATCTTTCTGAGCGGATCATCCAGTACTTGTTGATGCTTGCAGGAACTCTTGGCCAAGTAAAAAATGGAAACATTGGACAGAGCGGTCAGAGGCTTCTGACTTGAATTCTCCGGCTTGGGCTTGATGATTTGATTGAGAAAATCAGGAATTCCCTTTGACTTGGGGGATGATTTTACAGGTGCTTCAGAAACTTTCATCTTGCCGAATGCTGAGATTAGGTCCATCTTTTGAGAAGTTGGAGCTGCTTGTCGAAGTACTGATACCTGATGTTGAACTTGTAGATCTTGTGCAGAACACAACTTGATGTGTTCATGAGGCAGGAATGGTTGTGCATACACTACTGCTGTGGTGTGTGAAGGAAAAGGCTGCTTAAGAATGTCCATTTTTTCTTCTTCTTGTCCTTCTACCAATAAATTCTTGTCAATAAGATCCTGCACAATGTTCTTGAGAACGAAACAGTTCTCAATGCTGTGTCCCACTGTTCTATGGAACTTGCAAAATTGATCCTTCCATTTCCCCATAGGCACAGGGGGATCAGCCAATCTAGGTAACTTGACCATTTCTTTCGACAGCATATACTCGAGCACATCTTCGAGTGATTGGTCGAGAGGAGTAAACTTTCGGTCATAACTCCATCCTTCATGTTTAACTTTTTCACGCAATTTTGGCCCTTGGTCTTGCTGAGAAGGCTTGCTGTATTGAGGATCAGGCTTCATTTTCTGATCTCCTTTATTGTTGGAATTGCCTGCGTCGTAGCCGTAATCTTTCTTCTGCCCTTTGTACTGATTTCGGCTATTGTTGTTGTTGTTGTTGTTGGCAGAGAAGGTGAAGTGAGCTTTCTTCTTCTGCTCACCTTGGGGGTTATTTTTGGAAAAAGTGAAGCCTTCATAGACTCCATTCTCTACGCTTAGCTCGAGCCATTCTGCTCGCTCAGTTAATTCAATGAAGGTCCTGGATGGTGCAATAGAGATTAATCCTCTTAATGGTTGAGAAAAGTTGTTGAGGATCAATGACAAAGCGTGCCTTTCAGATATGGGATCTCTCATTTTATTACAGGCTGACCTCCATCTGTGAATGAAATCTCTTGCTTTTTCATTCTCATTCTGCCTCAGACTGCAGAGATGACTTAATGTCGGGAGCGCTTCGTGTTGAACAAAAAGCGTTCAATATATAAATTCACCACTTTATCGAACTCCTTGAGCTCGATGGGATTGATATGCTCAGCATACCATTTAGCTGCAACTCCTTCCAAGCTGCGAGGGAAACACAGGAACAGTGCTCTGTTATCTCTCTTGAATCTTGAGCACTCTGCGAAGAAAGTGGCGAGATGGGCTTTCGGATCGCCATAACCATCGAATTTGATGAATTTTCGGGGAAGGTTTTCGAGATCGTCATCCCCTTCGAGGCCGTCATAGAAGTCCTCACTAGTGAAGACTTTCTTGCCCTTGTCGCGGGCTTGGAGATCCTTAACAACTCGGGTCATTTCTCTGAATTGTGACTGCAGGGGTTCTTCTGTAACCTGATTCTTTGATTTGCGGCTCCTCCTTTGTTCTCGCCCACGTTTCTGAAATGCCGGAGGCACCTCATATTCTTCTTCAGTGTCTTCAGTTGATTCGGATTCATCTGAGATTTCTTCTGGCTGAACCTGCTTTTTGGGAGCCTTCTTATTCTTGTGCCCGTGGAACTTTTCTCTGAATTGATTTTTTTCTGCACTAGTCCCAGCTTGTTCACTCATCATTTTATTCATCATCTTTCGGAACATGGCATACATTTGCGGGTCTATGCCATCATCCTCTTGTTGTTGATCTTGATTCACGGGATGATGTCTTCTTCTTCCTTCTCTTCTAGCTAAAACCGAATTGTGTGTTGATTTCATTTTCTTATTTTTATGAGTGTTTCTTATTTTTCTTTTTGTTTTCAACCTTAGAATAGATTTCGTGCATAGGCCAGCACGTTAGCTTAGGTTTATTTGTTTGATTGATTCATTTGAATCTTGTTGTTTTTAGATTTTTCACCCAAATCGTTAAAATCGGCTAGATCTTCATCTAGCCGATTCTTCAAATCTGTCATAGGCGTGTTCTTGGTTCTGTGCTACTAAAAATCCAATAAAAAAGTTTCATTTTGATTCATCTTAGTCGTTTGGTTGTGTGTTGTGGTTTTTATTTCAATTGAAAAGCAAAATACAAAAATCGGCTAGACTATTTCTAGCCGATTATTGGTTTTTACAAAAATATTCTTGTTTTGTTTTTTTTTGTCCAGCGTGTTGCAGTGAGTTGTTTTGCAGAAAAAACTGTCAAAAAAAAAGTTCATGTTGAATTCGTTTAGTCATTGGTTGTGATTGCGTATTGTTTTAATTAATAAAAAAATTAAATATCGGCTAGAATACTTCTAGCCGATCCTTGTGTTTAGGAAGTTCGTGATGTGTGTGTAATCTTCTAATTCATGTTGCATGGCTGCATCTTTTTGTTGATTTTACAGTGTTGCAAAGTGTGTTGTGGTTGAGTTTAGCATTTTAGGATTGTTCTAAATAATCATTTTTATCATTTTGTGTTTTGTGTCTCTTGAGAAAAATACAAAAATCGAGTATTTTGGTGTTCTTGATTGTAGTGGTTATTCAGCTAGCTGTATGTTTGATGTTTAATTTAGTTTTTCAATCATATAAATTATTCAGTCATGTTTATTGAAGTTAGATAGTATTTTCGAAATAGATTTAGTATTTTTAATGTTCCATTCTTTATTCATTAGAATAGTCGATTATAGAATTTGATGTTTTCGGTGTTTTTAGGATTTCCAGCATGTTATACATCTTGTTTGTGCTGTCATTAGTTTAAATTAGTTATTTCTAATCAAGTTTTGATTTAGATTTGTTTTTATCGTGGTGAGTCGTGGTTGATCTTTGCATTTGTTTTTCTTAGTTAGTGAAAATTTTATTTTTAGTGTAAATCGATTTTTTTAGTCTTCTTCCCCAAGAAGGGGCGGCAGCCATTAGAGCTCCAATTGAGCTCTAGGTCGATTTTTTTTAGAAAGTATTAATTGCAATTAGGTAGGTTAGGATGGTGTCTAGGTTCAATGTATTAGGTTTTATTGCCTTAGCCGTTTTTAGGGATCATTTAAGTAAGTTTTGGAATTAGGGTAGCATTTAATCCTAGAAAATTGTATTTCTATTTAAGTCTTTTTATTCCCTAGGTAGTTTTAATTGCATTAGCTTAGAAAGTAGCACCATTAGGGTTGGCGATTTTTTGAGAAGGAAGATGATTACGGTAATTGAATTTGAAAAGTTTTTGGAAATAGTAGATTCTTCAAAAATCGTGTGGAGCATTTAAGGGAGAATTAAATTTTGAGTATGCATTAAAAAAGGAGTTACTCTTTGGTCTTGGAAAGTGTTTTTGATATTCAATTAAACTTCCAATTTAGGTTCCATGATTTCAAGAAAGAAGTAAATGCAAATTAATTTCATCTTGGAAAGCAAAAATCGTGGGTTTCTAGATTGGACTTTCATTTTTCCAAAGTGAGCTTTAAAGACAATTAAGGAGTGTAACTCCCTATTTAATTGGGGTGATTTTTGATAATCTATTTATTCCAAAAATTCAAGCATTCGCATTTATTACCTTATTTTTCCAACCTTCTCTATTGAATTCGTTGAGTTTTGAATTAATTTTAGGTTAATTAATAGGTTATTAATTTAGTCGACCTAATTAAGTGAGTCAAACCCTAGTCTAAACCCACCTGAGTCTAGTCGAAATCGAGCCTAGCCTAAGTCAAATCATAGATCGAGCCTAGGTCGAATCCAACCTAGTCTGAGTCAAACCTAATCCCAACTTAAGTCAATCGAGCCTACCTAACCCAAACCGAGCTCACCCAAGTCAACCCGAACCTAGTCAAGTCCAAACCGACCTTACTTAAGTCAACTCGAATCCTAGCCCAAGTCAAACCCTAGGTTAAGCCTAGTCAAGTCAAATCTAACCTAAGCTTAGGTCAACCGAGTCTAACTAACCTAGCCTAACCTAATCTAAGTCAAACCTAGGTCGAGTCAATCTTAGTCCGAGCCTATCTCACCCAACCTAACCCAAACCGTGCCCACCTAAGCCAACTCGAGTTTACCTAAGTCAACCGAGCCTAGTAGAGTCAACCCTTGTCCTAGTTCAAAATCCGCATTTTATTGTTCCTTATTAGTCTCAATTTTTTAGATTTAATCCATAGTGATTTTAGAATAGCTAGTATAGTTATTTATTTAATTGTTTTAGTGAAAGTTTATGCTTGTTGATTTAATGTGTGCTTGTTGATTTGTTGTATGTTAATAATTTAGTTAGCATAGTTGCATTCAGTTTATATTCATTGCATGTCATATGCATATAGTTAATTGTAGGTTTTAGTACATTAGTTATTTTTGCATTATTAGTTCATTTAGCTTGTAGTCATAAAATGCATATCATACTTCATTTAGACTTCATTTAGCTTCATCGTAGTTAATATCAGCATATAATCAGTCATATAGGATCATTTAAGTCTGCATTACATTTAGATTACATTCTTAGTGTGTAAAATAGATTCATAGAGTGAATAGTGCATTGAAAGAAAAGACTGATTTTTGTTGCATCGCACTATCATAATTTCATAGGCAAGAATTCTGAGTTTTTAGAAAATTCTTTTTTTATTCACTTTATCAACGTGTTATCTAACTGCAGACCAAATTTCAGCTCGATCCGAGTTGGTTTGGTCTGATTTTTAAGCGTTTTGTGAAAACCGCTTTTTCTGGTTTTTAAATTTCGGGACTTTCGATATCCTGATTTTTCCCAGTTTTGAAACGCTTATATCTGAAGTTCCAGATATTGTTTTTTCATTCTGTAAAAACTGTCAGATTATTTAATCTGTCAGTTACAGAACAAAACAAGTTTTGAGAAAATCGGACCTCGTTTGCCTTGTAAAACAGTGGTTTTCCGTTAACCTGTCAGAAATCTATTTTACACTAGTTAGGGGCATTTTCGTAATTTCCTTAGTTTCGGCATTTTAGGACTGTTTTCAGTATTTTCAGCATGGTAGAAGCTGCATATGCATCATATAGAATTGTTAGAATTAAATTAGTTGATTTTTGAATTAGTTTAATATTTTAATTAATTGTTTTAGTGTAATTAGGAATTATTTTGCTAATTGCTTGAAAATTAGGTTTAGTTGCATTTTTAACTTGCATTATTAGAATAAATTGCTAACTCTGCATTTTCCTTTGTTTTTAGGTTGAAAAGCATAATCATTATCCAGGGTTATTGTCCAAGTGCGAAGAGTGAATAATTGGTGAAAAGACGAAAATACCCTTGGCCTGGATCAGAAGACTTAGTTGCTTTTCTATTTTCATTTTAGTGATTAATTGTAGTTGTATTAGCTTTGTAATTGTAGATTGATATTTGTAATTAATAAATTAAATTTTATAAAAATATCTTGATTAATTCCTGTTCCCTGAGGATTCGACCCGTACTTACCACTTTGTGGAAAGTCGGTTTTTATACTTTTGGTTGACGATTTTCCAAAGTTTTATTGAAAATAATTGTTTTAAAAAGATCATTTCAAAATATCAACCAGAGGTTATGCTGTAGAAGGTTGTAATGGCTGGGCGTTGTTGGAGGCTGCAGGTGACTGTACTGGTGGAAGGGGGTGGCTGGGATTAGTCAGCCACTTGGAAGAAGCTGGTTATGACTGCAACCAAAGAGAGGGAAACTGGATTGGATGGAGCAAAGGGTGGCCTTTGCTGTGATGTTGGAGCTGTGTGAGGAAGAAGCAGCTGCCCCTTGATGTGTTGAAGATGGCTGCAGCTTGGTGGAGATGCTGGACTGTTGAAGAAGGTGGAGACTTGTTGTTGTGGCTGTCACCTTGATCGGAGAGGAGGGCTTGTTACTGAAGGTGTTGAAGGAGATGGGATGAAGCAGTCAACTGCTTCCTTTAGCTGGAGATCTTGAAGGATGCAGTGGCTGGACTCGAGGTGCCGCCAAGATTGGTTGAAGGATGGAAGCTTCAAGGGGCGCCGACTGATGCTTCCCTTTGGTGGTAATGGTTGTGTGACTGTAGCAACAAAGGAGAAGCTAAAGGTGGCTGCTGTGGCTGCAGCTGCAAAGGGGAGAGAGAGAGAGAGAGGGAGAGAGAGAGGAGGCGTGAGATGGGGTTTTCTTTTTTTTTTAGCCGTATGGCTCTTTTTTTCTTTTTGTATGGAACTTAGGTTTTGATTTTCATCAAAACCTAAGTTTCTATTATTATCTAAAGAGCCATACGTGAATGGCTATGGCTGGGGAAAAAGAAGGAAGGAAGGAGGGGAAGAAGGAAAGAAAGAAGGAAGAAGAAAAGGAAGAAAAAGAAAGAAAGGGAAAAAGAAAGGAAAGAAAGAAAAGGAGGGAAAAAGGAAAAGGGAAAGAAAAAATGAGAAAAAAATGGAAAGTGGGGCTGGAGGCGGTGACCACCTTGTGGGTCCCACCTCTCTAAAATGCAAAATAAATGAATAAAAAAAATGAACAAATAAAAGAAAATTGAAAGGAATAAAAGAATTTTTTTTTTAATAAAACAGAAATATAAATGAGTGGGTCATCTCAGAGCGGGTCCAAATTCTACTTTTGAAATTTATTTTGACGATTAGAGGGGTAAAATAGTCTTTTTAGAAAATGTCCACTCGAAACGAGCTATTTTTGGCAGTTTTTAAAATGAGCTTGAATTTTGAAGTTTAATAGCTCGTTGCGAAGCAAATCCAGTGTAGAATTCAAAAATTTGTGTTTGAAATAAATCCAGATTATTTTTCTTGAGAAAATATTTCCAAATTTAGACTCTCGGGGGTAAAAATGCCAATTTTCGAAACCTGGGGTTTGAAATTGATTTTTAATTTTTTTTTTAAAACTCAATCTGGATTGAAATTTATAAAACTGGAGTTCTGGACTTCGAAAATGGAATGAAATGTGATGAAATGTTATGAAATGCTAAGAAATGATATGAAATGATGAGAAATGACATGAAATGCTATGCAAAATGCTAACCCTAAATGAAGGATTTTAGATGTTAGACCCCGATTGACACTCGTACCAGTTCAAAAAGTGTTAAAATTGACAAAATTTGCAAAAATGGTTGAAGAAATGATTTTCGAGCTCTGCCAAGCTAGAGTGACACTGAAAATTAGGGTTTGAGCTGGATTAAACTGAGATGAGCTAGATTGAGCTGGGTTTTAGAGTTTCAGAACTCAAATGAACTGACCAGACACTGACTCAACTGACCTTTTCGACTGAATTTTCAAGAAAAGCTGACATTTTTAGAGAAATGGTACGGAATGGTCACTGGAGTGAAGTGAATTATGAATTTGAGCTGGGTTTGAGCTAGAACAAAGATCAGTAATACTGACATGAACTAAAATCAAAGCTCGAACACTAGCTCAATTGACTGAACTCAGCTCAATTTCAGCTGAAAGAGCTAAACTACACTAAAATGGGCTCTTGGACACTTAGAAATGGTTTTGAACTAAAACTGGAGCGCTTGAACTTCTGGTGAGCTCAAGTTAGACTCTGGGGAGTATGACTGACTATGAACGACTGACTCAGAGATAATTGGCTTGGATTTGAGCAAGAAATGAGCTCATTTCTGAAGAAATGATCCAATTTTGGCAGGAATGATCAGAAATGAAAATGACTTTCTCACTGTGAGCTCAAATGAATTTGAAATGACTGATATTCTAAATGTTCTGAACTAACCAATGAGCTTAGTTGACTCTGACTGACTGGGGTTCGGGATGACCTAGGGGTAAAATGGTAATTTTCTAATGAAAGTTGGTAAACTGGTGATTTTCTGAAACTGACTCGGGGTTTGACTCCTACACTAACCTAACAGGGTTGGCACTGCACAAGGAGGGTTATTTGAGAATGGATGATGAAAATTTGGGGTGTTTACACTTACTTAAGTCAATGATGAAATAGTTAGATGATCATGAGAAATTTCACATTTCCAGCTTTTAGATAGAATGAATGTGCATTGTAAATATCATGAATTGCTTGTTCTTCATGCATTTTTTTTTTCTTTATTTCTCAAATTCTCACAAATGGCAACACGAATGGCACGTGCACCATTTCGTAAGAGGTAATTAATTCTAAGTTAATGATTTACATCAATGGCCATAGTCAGGATGTAAACAAAACTTAGGATTTTTATCTTTTATAAAATAACACTGGATCCACACTGAATCCTCTTCAAAAATCATCATATTTTCAAATATTTCCTTCTTTTATTAGAGTTTAACTTAGAATTAGCTCAAAATATATACCAATGGCCATAGTCAGGGTATATTGAGAGTTAATTCCATTTTAAACTCTATAAAAGCACAAAAATATGTTTTATTCTTCACCTGAATTTAAATATAGATTATTATATAATACATTCAATGACCATAGTCAAGGATGTACTATATATTCAATCTTATTTTAATTCATTTAAAGAATGGAATAGCTTTTCAAAACCCAAATTTTAAATTCTTTAAATTCATTCATCATTTAAGATAGAACTACATCATATTTTCAAAATTCCTTTCTTTTCAAAAACTCCAAGTGATGTAAATATCTTTCTCAATCTATCTTCAAGTCTTATAAAATCCAATTCATACTTTCATCTTTCAAATTCAATCTCATTTTTCAATCTCAAAGTTCAATTTAACTTTGAGATTTCAAAGTCATTTTTTATATTCAAATTCAAATCAGATTTCAAAGTTCAATTTGAGTTTGAAATTCCAAATTCATTTTATATTCAAAACTCCAATCAAACTCAAAGTTCAATTTAACTTTGAGATTCTTGATTCATCTTCTAAAATTCCAAATTCAAACTTAAAAATTCAAGGTCTAATTTGACTTTGAAATTCATTTATTCAAGATTCAAATTCCAAACTTCATTTTCCAAGTTCAATTTAAACTTGGAAGTTCTTGATTCATCTTCTGAATTTAACAAACTCCAAATTCATTTTAGGATCCAGGATTCAACACTCAAATTGGATCTCAGACTTCAGATCCAATTCCCCTTTAGGATCTAGAATCCAAATTTCACTTTGAATCAAAATCCATCTTAGGATCCAGAGTCCAACTCTACATTGGATCTCAGACTTCAGATCCAAATCCATCTTAGGATCCAAAGTCCAACTCTACATTGGATCTCAGACTTCAGATCCAAATCCATCTTAGGATCCAGAGTCCAACTCTACATTTGGATCACAGACTTCAGATCCACTCCATTTCAGGATCCAGAACCCAAAGTCCATCTTGGACTCCAAATCTCGGATCCCATTTTGTTTAGAATCCGGAATCCAATTCCAATTCTAGATTTCAATTCCATTTTCGGATTTAATCTGAATCTCTTAAATCCATTTCTATTCTTAAATACCATTTGATTTTCTCAGTCCATTCCAACTTCAAAATCCAAATTCAATTCCATCTCAAGTATTCATTTCCCTTCCTAAATTCAAGTTCAAAACTCAAAGTCCATTTCCGACTTTGAAATTTCATTTCCTTTCATTTCAAAACTTCAAATCATTTTTTCTCCAAGTCAAGATTTATTCTTCCAACTCCGATTTACTTCAAAAACTTAGAACTTCTCTGATCTATCCCAAGTTCTAAGTTAGATTCATTCATTTCTTCACTCCTTTACCAAGTTCATCTCAGAATACTTGGAAATTTCCAAAACATTCTTTTCAAAAGAGCATACATCCTTGCATTAAACAAGCATGATTTTTTGTGCATTTAGATCTTTTAGGATAAATTCTTAGATGGTATTTAGGCAAAGCAAAAGACATAGATTCGATCCTTGGTTCGATTACCCCTGGTAAAAGCGCCAGGAACGGTCGAACCTCGTACCGACGAGCGAATCCCGTCTCTTTATTTTCCCGCAATATTTTCAAAACGGAGGCGAGTTAAATTTCTAAATATTTTTCAAATCAAGGTCAAGTGAGACCGCGCAAAATAGTTCCTCTTCTCTCTTTTTTTCTTTCTTTTCTCTTCTCTCTTTCTTTTCACTCTTTTATTTCACTCCCTTCAAAAAGGAGGAAAATAGAAGTTAGAAAAGGAAAAGAGAAGGAAGAGAGAGAAACAACAAGAGAGGAAAAAATTTGCGATGATCACAGTTTTGGTGACCGAGATGAGACTCGTCTTCGTCCAGTTGGATTTATACCTTTGCTTTGCTTTTATATAATCCAAGTCTTTATTCTTTTATGTCAGCTACATTTTCGATGCAAACCTTAGGAGCCTAGACTCTGTCCTAAGCTGACATTATTGCATATAGGATCTAATTATGGTTTGGTAGGACCATATTGAGGAGATTATTCCATGTTCACATTAGACTTAGGTCTGAAATACAACTCTCCTCAATTTTAGGGATTGAATGCAAACAATGTATGCAAGTGTGTGCTTCTTCTCATTTAAATTTATCTCTTTAGGACTTGCATTAGAGCCTTCTGGTTTTATCTGCATGTTGATCATATTTTGAAAACATCCCTACCTATATTTGTCCCGGTCTTCACGTTGCTGGGTTGTCTCACTGAACCATAGTTCGGGAGAGAGCCTCACAACTGGACCACTTATTTGGGTTCGCGCCCCCCTACCACGTACCTAAGGGCCATAGTCCGAGGTATATCGGTAGGTGCTCAAGGATGTTGGGAAGCCTTTACCTTAGAACCGAAGAGATATCTTATATGCCACGTACTTCGAGCTTCGGCTTGAGTATATCGGCATACCTTGATGGAAATCAGATGATCTAAATCTTAGAGTTAGGATTAAGATCCTATTTGCCATTTCAAATATTGCATATAGAGTCAGCTTTAGGGAGTCCTATTTGTGCATCCTTGTTTGTATATCTGTGATTGTATGATATTTTATATATATATCTTCCTTATATTTTCCAAAAACCCTGGGTATATATTATTCAAAATTTCCTCTTTTTTTAAAAAAAAAAAACCCAGGTGTATTGTCTTTTCTTTCTAATTTCTTCAAAATCTTTTTGATCCTGCCTGCTATTTTTCAAAAATTTTAAATCCTTGTCATCTATTTTCAAAATTTGTTTTCCTCCATCATGAGAGAAATGATATTGCCTATGAGGATTTTCATAATCATAAAATCTCAAAAATTTCTGCAAAAGTCTTCAAAAATTCAAATATTTTGATCTAAATCCCTTTTAAATAAACTAACATGTTGATTTTCCTCTTCCAAATTAGGTTTTGAAAACCGTTTGTCTTCAAAATCATCACCTCGTGTTTGTTTTCTTTTTCAAAAATTGTTTTTTAAAACCATTATTTTTCGAAATCAAACCTCATGATGATCTCTCATGATGATTCCCCTTTTTAAAGGATCAGATCTCGCGCTGATCAATTTTCTTGTGGTGGATTTTCTTCCTAAAAATGATTTTTCACCTATCTTTCAAATAAACATTTCCCTTTCAAGATCCCATATGCAGGCAAGATCAGAAAAACTCCTTTTTCTCAAATCTTGTAAATCTTCAGTTAATTTTGATATCTTTATCAGCTTCATTCATTTTATTCATATTTTATTCAAGTTTATATCGATTTTATCAAGTTTTTATCAAGTTTATCAATATTTCCTCAATTCCATTAAATTTTATCAATCCTTTACCCTTTCAGGTTAAGGGATAAACCTGATGCCTCTTTTCCATGAGGTATTTCCTTTATTCTGTTTTCCCTTAGGTTAAGGGATAAACTTGACCCTCGTTGTCCGAGGTGCTCTCATTCAGGATAAGGGATAATCCTGAGACCCCTCGTAGGAGCAATAACGCTACCTATGAGGATTCTTTTGTAAAATACAAGTTTTTGTCAATCTTTATTAATTTTCTAGATTTATATCAATTTTCCTTCATTAAATTTTCTTAAATTCTATTCTTTTTTTCCATTCAGGATAAGGGAAAAGCCTGAGACCCCTCGTAGGATCAATAACGCTACCTATGAGGATTCTTTTGTAAAATACAAGTTTTTGTCAATCTTTATTAATTTTCTAGATTTATATCAATTTTCCTTCATTAAATTTTCTTAAATTCTATTCTTTTTTTCATTCAGGATAAGGGGAAATCATGAGACCCCTCGTAGGAGCAGTAACGCTACCTATGGGGATTCTTTTGTAAATACAAGTTTCGTCAACCTTCATTGATTTTCTAAATTTATATCAATTTCTATTCCTTAAATTCTTTTTCCCATCCAGGATAAGGGATAATCCTGAGATCACTCATAGGGGAAACATGCTACCTGTGAGAATTCTTTTACAAAATAAATCAATTTCCTCAAATTCTCTCTATATTCTATCAATTTTTCATCAAAATTCTATATCCTTTTGTCTTCTCAAAATTTTTATTCCTTCTATTTTCTCCCTTCAAAATAAAGGGGTTAAATCCTGAAAATTGGACCGCATACCTGGTCCACCTAAATCATAGATCATAAATTCTAAATCTTGTCATAAATTCAAGTATCAAGTTATCTCTTCACAAAGTCCTCTTTCCCTTTCAGGTTAAGGGATAAAAACCTGAACCATTTTCCTAAATTCTCATCAAATGTATATTCTTTTTCCCCTTCAGGTTAAGGGATAAACTTGAATCATTCTTTTCCTAAATTTCTCATCAAATGTCTATTCCATTTCCCCTTCAGGATAATGGATAATCCTGAAACCCTGGCAATCATTCCTGCTTCAATCTCTAAATATCTTAAAAATGCCGGTCTCCTTCCCGACTTTCGGATGAAAAACCCAGTCCTCTCACAGGGTTACCACTCAAAATCTTCAAAATCTAAATATCAAGTCCATTCACGAAACTCAGTCCTCGTACTGGTTGCCTTCAAAAGTTTCGAACTTAAATCAGGTCATTAAATGAAAAGTCCCAGCTACTTCGCTGGTCGTTAAATGATTAAATGAAATGTCCCAGCTACTTCGCTGGTCGTTAAATGATTAAATGAAATGTCCCAGCTACTTCGTTGGTCGTTAAATGATTAAATGAAATGTCCCAGCTACTTCGCTGGTCATTAAATGATTAAATGAAATGTCCCAGCTACTTTGCTGGTCGTTAAATGATTAAATGAAATGTCCTAGCTACTTCGCTGGTCGTTAAATGATTAAATGAAATGTCCCAGCTACTTCGTTGGTCGTTAAATGATTAAATAAAATGTCCCAGCTACTTCACTGGTCGTTAAATAATTAAATGAAATGTCCCAGCTACTTCGCTGGTCGTTAAATGATTAAATGAAATGTTCCAACTCCTTCGTTGGTTGTTAAATGAAATGTCCCAGCTACTTCATTGGTCGTTAAATGAAATGTTCCAACTCTTTCGTTGGTCGTTAGATGAAATGTCCCAGTTACTTCGCTGGTCGTTAAATGATTAAATGAAATGTCCCAGCTACTTTGTTGGTCGTTAAATGATTAAATGAAATGTCCCAGCTACTTCGTTGGTCGTTAAATGATTAAATGAAATGTCCCAGCTACTTCGCTGGTCGTTAAATGATTAAATGAAATGTCCCAGCTACTTCGTTGGTCGTTAAATGATTAAATAAAATGTCCCAGCTACTTCGCTGGTCGTTAAATGATTAAATGAAATGTCCCAGCTACTTCGCTGGTCGTTAAATGATTAAATGAAATGTTCCAACTCCTTCGTTGGTCGTTAAATGAAATATCCCAGCTACTTCGCTGGTCGTTTAATGAAATGTTCCAACTCTTTCGTTGGTCGTTAAATGAAATGGCCCAGCTCCTTTGCTGGTCATTAAATAAAAGGTCCCAGTTTTTACTGGTCGTTAAATGAAAGGTCCCAGTTTTTACTGGTCGTTAAATGAAATGTTTCAACTCCTTCGTTGGTCGTTAAATGAAATGTCCCAGCTACTTTGCTGGTCGTTAAATGATTAAATGAAATGTCCCAGCTACTTCGTTGGTTGTTAAATGATTAAATGAAATGTCCCAGCTACTTCGTTGGTCGTTAAATGATTAAATAAAATGTCCCAGCTACTTCGTTGGTCGTTAAATGATTAAATGAAATGTCCCAACTACTTCGCTGGTCGTTAAATGAAAGGTTTCAGCTCCTTCGCTGGTCGTTAAATGAAATGTCCCAGCTACTTTGCTGGTCGTTAAATGAAAGGTTTCAGCTCCTTCGCTGGTCGTTAAATGAAATGTCCCAGCTACTTCGCTGGTCGTTAAATGATTAAATGAAATGTCCCAGCTACTTCGCTGGTCGTTAAATGATTAAATGAAATGTCCCAGCTACTTCGCTGGTCGTTAAATGATTAAATGAAATGTTCCAGCTACTTCGTTGGTCGTTAAATGATTAAATGAAATGTCCCAGCTACTTCGTTGTTCGTTAAATGATTAAATGAAATGTCCCAGCTACTTCGTTGGTCGTTAAATGAAAGGTCCCAGCTACTTCGTTGGTCGTTAAATGAAAGGTTCCAGCTACTTCGTTGGTCGTTAAATGAAAAGTCCCAGTTTTCGCTGGTCATTAAATGAAAGGTTCCAGCTACTTCGCTGGTCGTTAAATGAAAAGTCCCAGTTTTTTACTGGTCATTAAATGAAAGGTTCCAGCTACTTCGCTGGTCGTTAAATGAAAGGTCCCATTTTTCACTGGTCATTAAATGAAAGGTTCCAGCTACTTTGCTGGTCGTTAAATGTAAGGTCCCAGTTTTCGCTGGTCATTAAATGAAAGGTTCCATCTACTTCGCTGGTCGTTAAATAAAAGGTCCCAGTTCACTGGTCAGAATGTCCAAAATCATAAATTGCAACTAAGGGTCGCATCAAAATCTATATTGAGTAAATATTTTACATAGAAGTCATGAAAACTTTGCCAATTTGCTAAAAATATTTGTTGATTCCAAATAAATCTTACTGCACAAAAGAATTACCTCAAATTACATCTAGTATTTTTCTTCATAAAAGGTGAAACTTTTGCGAAAAAGAGGTAAAATTCAAATCTTTTTCCTGTTGATCAACCAAAAGGATGAAAGAAATATCCTCGGTATGATTAGTGAAATAAATATTCAATGATGTTGAAAAGCCAGAAACAAATTGATATTGATCATGGCTATGGCGCGTGTTTAAAAATGATTTTCTGGCAATCAGACAGTGGAAATATCCTGAGCTACAAAAAACCCACTTAATCCATATCTTCTTATTCTAAAGTTGCAATCAAATATCTGCAAAAGGGATATCTCATTTGTCGTCAAGATGAAGGCGAATAGGCGAGCGGATCCCCGGGGCCAAAGAAGATTTGGATCATCTACCGAGATGAAGGAGTTTGTGAAGGATCCTTCCAGGGAAAGTTCAGATCACCGTCGAGATGAAGGCGAATGTGATGAACCTACCGACAAACCCTAAATGATATTTGATTTCTGCTATCATCAATAGACCCTTTGAGTCAATACCATCATATATAATCCCTGAGAAAATGAAGGATCGGAACATCTCCAAGATGAAGGAGTTTGTGATGTACCCTTCCCCTGAAAAAGAGAGAAAAGTCAGGACATCTCCAAAATAAAGGATGATGTAAAAAGCCCGAAAAAGTTCAATGACTCAAAAAGAATACAAAAAAAGATCATCGTGGTAAAAACACCCAGACATCAAACTGCCAAAATTGCCAGAAGTCATCTTTTCTCATGCAAAATTCTTTTATCAATGTCTTTTTACTACTTGCTTTTATGAAATTAAGAATATTTCTTCTCTTCTCATATCAAGGAAATGGATAGCTTCCTTGAAGAAAATCATCAGCGCTAAAATTTTGAATTTGACTCTTAAAACCGAGGAGTTAACCTCATTGGAGGAAATACTCTAGGTAAAAGAAGGAATATCTTTTGCACACATATGCACATTTTCAAGCATTGAAGTCAACTATAAATTTATCTTATTGGCAAAATTTTCTAGATATTTCTAAAGAATGAAATAAATATTCAATATCCATTTTGGTGCAACCTAGTGTTGTTTATATCTTCCAGAAGAGTTACCCCATTCAGTTGAAGTATCTCTCCTGTCCCATTACGGTTTCGAGAAATCCGTATGGTTGTTCCCACTCAGGTTAAGGGTCAAAACTTGTACTTCCCGCGAGAGGTCCTTAAAATTCAAAAGTTGATTTGTCTCAGCAATGAGACGTCCAAGTTGATCCCTTTTTCAAGCTTTAGGGAACCCCATTTGTCTTCCTCTCGCAAAACCCCTTTTGGATTTGTTCGTCCAAACTCCGAAGGTCCCATCATGGTTTCTTCACTCAAGGATTCCGTATGGTCGTCCTCTTCAGGTTAAGGGTTAAGCCTGAACCTCGCCCTTCGAGGTATTTTCCTTTTTCAGGTTTGGGTTAAACCTGAGTCTTGTTTCGACGAGGTGTTTTCCTCCAGTCCCATCATGGTCCTTCCCATCAAGGAATTCTTGCTTTGTATAATCCATCCAGGACAAGATCCTACTTAAGCTTCATCTCACAAGGCATTTTCACAAAAATGTCCCATCAAGGTCCTCGCATATTCCTTTCCCCATTCAGGTTATCTTGAGATATCTTCGACCCATCCAGGTTAAGGGCTAAACCTGAGTCATTCCAAGAGTTGATCTTGTCTCACCCATGAGACTTGACCCAAATTCTTATCTTTCATCATTCAGGGATCTTCACTCAAATTCCCATCACGATTTCCTCATTTTTATCTATTCAGTCATATCATTTTTGAGGATTTCGTCTCCACCCAAGCCATTCAGGATAAGGTATTAAGCCTGAAACCATGTCTTTCAAATAAATTCTTCCACACCCAGTTCAGATCTGCTGACTGGGGCATTTTCAAAATTTGGAGTATTATCTTTGCCACTAAGCTCGGCTTTCAACCGGCTTAATAGCAAAGAGGGGCATCTGTGAACACCCCAAATTTTTCAAAATCTTTTAAATATTCCCTTCTTGCCCCTAAATTCATTTTTTAGCAAATGAGTCATTTTTAAATCTAAATTCCAGTTCATTTCTCAAGCTTTATTGAAATTAAATTCATTTTATATGTTAAAATTGATTTTGGATCTGGATCCATTGTCCAGATCCAAATCTAAGCCTTGTTGTCCAACTTTTAAAATAAAATTACAGAAAATACCAAAAATAGTTTTTAAAATAGCTCGGACAGTCCATCCGACATCTGTTTAGATCCATCATGTTGTATTTCTCGATTCGAGTGTCAAAACTCGAACATTTTCTCAAAACCTGGGTCAAAACCCATTTTCTGAAGAAATTTCCTCTAAATAACCTTGAAAACCTCCTTTTTGTAAATATTTCTCAAAAATACAAAAAAATTAGTTTAAATCCTTGTTTTGCCGTACATTTTTAGGATTTTTTTATTCCAAAAATACAAAAAAATGTAGAAATACCGAGAAAAGAATAAAAAATCAAAATAATAAAAGAAAATTACAAAAAATGAGAAAATCAAAAATCCAAAAAAATCATAAACTATGTAATCTACCCTCCTTTTTAAACTTTTTTGTTAAAACCCTCTCTTGAAACCTCTTTTTGAAAAATAGAAACTTTTTTTAGGAAATTTCTGAAAAGGAGCCCCCTCTTTGCAAATTGGAGAAAATAGCAACGGCCATCCTCTCGTGCGCCCTCCATCGCCTCCTCTCCCGCTGGATCTCCCTCCATCTCCAACAAATCCTCTCTCGAAGGCTCTTCTTCACTCTTAAAAAGAGGATCACGCAGAGGGAGCAGGGCATCGTCTTCACCCCTCCCCTTTCCTGTACATAGCCTCCCTTCTTCTCCTTTTACCTCTTTTCCGAGATTGTTCATTCGATCAACTGAATGGTTTTCAGTCCTAGCAGTAACAGCAAATCAGGTAAGAATCCCTCCTTTTTCACCATTTATCCATGAGTTCCATCGTATGTTCCCATATAAATTCCTCATCTGTATTTTAACTTCGGTTTTTCTTTTTATCTCACGGTGGATTCTTTGTTTTGTTTAATATACTTTCTTACATATTGGTAATCGGCACTGCCTCGCAATGGCATCGCCGGACTTTAAATTCCCATTTACGCCCAATTTCATTTTTCCTCTCTTCTTTTCGGTTTGGATTTTTCTTACGATTTGCAATTCCCCTTTCCTTTCTGTGTCTCCGAAATTTTCTTATGTTCTTCTTTATTTCTTGTCCCACGGAAGCACCGGTGGTGGCCGTGGTTTACTTATGGTAAATCAATCCACCCCAACGCCACATTAATGGAATAATCAGATTCCTACACCTTCTCTTCTATCTTACTGTTATGTTCTTTGAGATCTCTTTAGATTTGTGCACTTTGAATATCAGTTCGTTCAGCACTATCCTGCACTTGTATCCTGTTCATTTTTATTTTTATCTTATTGTCTTTATCATTTTCCCCGGCTTGCGTCCGATTTGCTTGTTTGCTTGGGATCTTCAACGTTTGGTTGGGTTTTGTTTATCTCATTCACATTGTGGGTATTCAATGAATCATGATACCTTCCTTCACACACAGAAGGTATCTTCGTGTAACATAGATTTTATCCCTGTTCACCAGCACATTTTTTTTTTATGAATTTTCTTTTTGAGTTGATCTTGTTTATTTGTCCACAGTAATGTTTCATTCACCATGTTGTTCCCTGTGCATCGATTCTACATTATCTGCTTTTCTTTTTCCTTTTTTATTCATTATAATAGTTATTTTTTATCTTTATACTCCCCCTTCCCTTCTGTATGATAGCACTCTTTTGCTTCTGGCGTCATTGGCATTCCATCCATGCCTCTACTTTGTACATATGAAGCATCTTTTTCATTGTGTTTAGCATGCATCATTGTATTGTTGATAGCATATCTGGTGTGCTCTTGTCTCATACATACAACCAAGACATGGGTTCTTGCAGAATGATCTCATTGGACCTATATCTTCTATCACATCCCCTTTCTCTCTTTTTTTATATTTATTTTATTTTATTCCAGTATAACCTCCGCTGTGATATCGCTTGTAGTATAACCTCAGAAAATTTTCAAAAAGCCCAACAGGAAGTTTGGTCCATGTGTCATGCAGGGAGCCTATTCGCATTGCCACTCCAAATCAACTGGAGAATTGTCCTCAACTTGGAAAAGTAACAAGTGTTTCAAAGAATCCTGGATGATTTTCGCGAATTTCCATCCGTGAGAAGGAAGCAAAAGGAAGGGGCTTAGTGCTGCCTTCTAAGAGGCCAATACCTACCTATAAGGGAATTTAACCATATCGCCAGAAGCACTTCATTAATGCCTGGTCATTTGTTTGCTGAACGACAGTGAGCATCTGAGGAGGTCGCTCGGTTATTGTGGTAAAACCAGACAAATCAAGAGTTCAAATGCTATGGTTAATTCAAGCACTTGCTCGAGTATATCACCAATTACAGGAATTGGTTCTGCTATGAAGCCCTTAGACCAAAGCTCCCGAGGAATTGGACTCACACTATAAGAGTCAAGCAACTGATAATGCTATCCAAGACGTCACACAAATCAATCCTTTTCACCAACATCATTTCCTGCTGCAGACCCTAAAGTACAGTCCACGGGAACTCTTAGTGTTGTCGAACAATCACCTTTATGATGCCTCAGACTGGCCTTCAGCTTCATGTGGTGGACAGTTCCTACAGCAGTGGGTTCTTCTCATTTATCAGATATGGCATCTGAGAAATCAGTGCCATTACAAAGGGGGCAACAAGAATAAGTCTTGACTTCTAGTGTTGTTCAGCAATCTAGGGAAGAGCAAGCTAATTACCCATCTTCCAGCCTTCAGCTCCATTACCTAGAGCCAAATCTCAGCTCTTTCTTCACGAGCTTACTTGACACCTCTCCCCTTTTGCCAATGGGCATTGCATATTCATCTCCCTTCAGCACTACATACTGCATTTATTGACGTCACCTTCATCACTTCCAGCTTTCTTTCTTCAACACCAAACACCCCCGTCATATCCATAGCTCAAATTCATATTATTATCAAACCCTGTTGCTGTTCCTTATGGCTAATAGATCCCAGCTCAATCCAGTCATATCCTGAAGAATGTTACAGATAGTCTGTGGGATAGCATCTTACCTAAAGGCTTCTGAAGATATTCCATATCTTCTCTTTGAAAGTCAGTGGATCAAATTGTTGGCCATCTCAGGGAAGCCGTAACTAGCCAAGACCTGAGCTTATTGGGACTAATTGCTCGACTGCAGAAGAGGACTTTAAAGGTGTTCCACCACAGAGCTCAAGCTCCTGAAATATCAGGATGAATGCACCTTCAAGAGTCTTAGCAGCGGTACAGGGAGAGCAAATAATGGGAGTTGTTATAAACAGTCATATGAGGTCAAACAAGGGCTACTTCATCAAGCAAAATTATTTCTGCTCCAACACCTGAAAACCATCACATGAGAAGAGGGAGTTGGCGTGAGTCACTTGTCCTCTAGGCTTGACGTGGTCTTTGTCAGTGAATTCTCGATAGTAGCACTTTATCAGCATAAATCATCAGCAGTGCATCCCAACATCACTATTCATACCCCTGTATTAGCATGCACATTATGTTACCTCATCTGTTGGTTACACTTATGCCGCTACCATCGTCACCATGGTATGTCCTGCACTCCCTTAAACATGCAGTAACTTTTTTTTCTTTTTTTTTGTATATAGTGTAGCCTTTTGCTTATATAAATAGCTTTTCTACAAACATGTTGTAGCTTTCTTTTTCATTTATTGTAGCCTTTTTATGTACTGTAGCTTTCCTACAAACATGTTGTAGCTTTCTTTTTCATTTACTGTAGCCTTTTTATGTACTGTAGCTTTTCTACAAACATGTTGTAGCTTTCTTTTTCATTTACTGTAGCCTTTTTATGTACTGTAGCTTTCCTACAAACATGTTGTAGCTTTCTTTTTCATCTACTATAGCCTTTTTATGTACTGTAGTTTTTCTACAAACATGTTGTAGCTGTCTTTTTCATTTACTATAGCTCTTTTATATACCATAGCCCTTCACACTCTTTTTACCACTTACACATCACTACATCCATTCTTTTCTTTCTTTTTCCATTACTTGCTACAGCATATGCCTCATAGGCCTACAGAGCTGGTGCAATAGCTGCCCATATCCTCAGCCATCCACTGTGTCTAGTGCTGGCACATTCCAACACGTCCTTTGGCTAGCCATAGTCATGTATTTTCAAAATTCCTTTCTTTTCAAAAACTCCAAGTGATGTAAATATCTTCCTCAATCTATCTTCAAGTCTTATAAAATCCAATTCATCCTTTCATCTTTCAAATTCAATCTCAAAGTTCAATTTAACTTTGAGATTTCAAAGTCATTTTTTATATTCAAATTCAAATCAGATTTCAAAGTTCAATTTGAGTTTGAAATTCCAAATTCATTTTATATTCAAAACTCCAATCGAACTCAAAGTTCAATTTAACTTTAAGATTCTTGATTCATCTTCTAAAATTCCAAATTCAAACTTCAAAATTCAAGGTCTAATTTGACTTTAAAATTCATTTATTCAAGATTCAAATTCCAAACTTCATTTTCCAAGTTCAATTTAAACTTGAAAGTTCTTGATTCATCTTCTGAATTTAACAAACTCCAAATTCATTTTAGGATCCAGGATTCAACACTCAAATTGGATCTCAGACTTCAAATCCAATTCCCCTTTAGGATGTAGAATCCAAATTTCACTTTGGATCTCAGACTTCAGATCCAAATCCATCTTAGGATCCAGAGTCCAACTCTACATTGGATCTCAGACTTCAGATCCAAATCCATCTTAGGATCCAGAGTCCAACTCTACATTGGATCTCAGACTTCAGATCCAAATCCATCTTAGGATCCAGAGTCCAACTCTACATTTGGATCTCAGACTTCAGATCCACTCCATTTCAGGATCAAGAACCCAAAGTCCATCTTGGACTCCAAATCTCGGATCCCATTTTGTTTAGGATCCGGAATCCAATTCCAATTCTAGATTTCAATTCCATTTTCGGATCTAATCTGAATCTCTTAAATCCATTTCTATTCTTAAATACCATTTGATTTTCTCAGTCCATTCCAACTTCAAAATCCAAATTCAATTCCATCTCAAGTATTCATTTTCCTTCCTAAATTCAAGTTCAAAAACTCAAAGTCCATTTCCGACTTTGAAATCTCATTTCCTTTCATTTCAAAACTTCAAATCATTCTTTCTCAAAGTCAAGATTTATTCTTCCAACTCCGATTTACTTAAAAAACTTAGAACTTCTCTGATCTATCTTAAGTTCTAAGTTAGATTCAATCATTTCTTCACTCCTTTACCAAGTTCATCTCAGAATACTTGGAAATTTCCAAAACATTCTTTTCAAAAGAGCATACATCCTTGCATTGCACAAGCATGATTCTTTGTGCATTTAGATCTTTTAGGATAAATTCTTAGATGGTATTTAAGCAAAGCAAAAGGCATAGATTCGATCCTTGGTTCGATTATCCCTGGTAAAGGCGCCAAAAACGGTCGAACCTCGTACCGACGAGCGAATCCCGTCTCTCTATTTTCCCGCAATATTTTCAAAATAGAGGCGAGTTAAATTTCTAAATATTTTTCAAATCAAGGTCAAGTGAGACCGCGCAAAATAGTTCCCCTTCTCTCTTTCTTTCTTTCTTTTCTCTTCTCTCTTTCTTTTCTCTCTTTTATTTCACTCCCTTCAAAAAGGAAGAAAATAGAAGTTAGAAAAGGAAAAGAGAAGGAAGAGAGAGAAACAACAAGAGAGAAAAAAAATTGTGATGATCACAAGATGCCATATAAAAAGGAAAAACCCGAGTCGGAACTAGGATCTTTAAAATAATAAAAAAGGAAAACCCAAGTTTGAAATCTCGAATCTTCAACGAAACGATCGGTTCCAACATGAATGTCGAATCCGATAGGAAGTTCGAGTCGGAACTCGGAACTTCAGATGTCAAATAAAAAGGAAAAACCCGAGTCAGAACCCGGATCTTGAAAAAAAAAGAAGGAAAACCCGAGTTTGAAATCTCGAATCTTCAACGGAACGATCGGTTCCAACACGAATGTCGAATCCGATAGGAAGTCCGAGTTGAAACTCGGAACTTCAGACGTCAAAATAAAAAGGAAAAACCCGAGTCAGAACCCGGATCTTGAAAACAAAAATGAAAACAAAAATGAAAACAAAAACAAAACAAAAACCTGAGTCGAAACTCAGACAGGAAGGAAATAATTTATACCCAAGAGTTGAATTTTAGAGGGATTGACAAAAAGCATGAATAGATTCCGACGATGAAGATGAGAGATTTATTCGAGATCTATAAGCTCTTTCTTTTCTGTTTGTGACTGTATGCATGGATTGAATATGAACTCAAGCCTATGAATGTGTTTAAAGAAGATGAAGGAGAGAAGAATTGAAAGAATGGGTTTGGAGCAAAGAAATAGAAAAACTATATTATATTGATTTACAAAAAATTGGATATGGAATAAAAATGAGATATTGAAGTTATACTGATGATTCTCTAATTAGGTTGGGAGTTCTTAGTTTAGTTCTATCAATCTTAGTGATGATTCCCCATATTTCTACCGACTTTATATAGATATAGATTCCACTTTCTCTATATGGATTATAGTATAAGCTCTTCCTTTTCTGTTTGTGACTGTATGCGTGGATTGAATATGAACTCAAGCCTATGAATGCTTTTAAAGAAGACGAAGGAGAGAAGAATTGAAAGGATGGGTTTAGAGCAAAGAAATAGAAAAACTATATTATATGGATTTACAAAAACTTGGATAGGGAATAAAAATGAGATATTGAAGTTGTACTGATGATTCTCTAATTAGGTTGGGAGTTCCTAGTTTAGTTCTATCGATCTTAGTGATGGAATATGAAATACTTTAAATAATTTTGTTTTTTAATGGTTTCTGAAATTGTATTCCTGTCTCAAAATAGTTTGTTCTGATTTTATTCTTTCTTTTAATTTTTTTTACGTGAGAGATTCTAGACCTTGATTTGAGGTTATGTTTGGGTTTTTTGTGAAAAGATGAGGTCATTTTGAGCAATAGGAATAAGTGGAAGTTATTCAGGACAAAGAGTCTCTTAGAAATTTTGGGGTCGAAATTCTTTTTAGGGGGGAAGGATGTAATACCCGTAAAAATTCTATGAGTAGTTTTATCCATATTGGACCCGAGATCCGTTACCCAGATCCAAAAAGGGAATATATATATATATATATATATATATATATATATATATATATATTTGAGTATTACAATATATATATGTATAATAACAATATTTAATAAATAAATAAAAGTATTTTTAAGAGAATAAAATTAGTATAATTTTTTTTTAATTATTTGGGGTTGGATCCATGGTTGGACCTAAATGGATCCAACATATGGACCCAGAATCCGTTACGGATCCACAATTATTGTGGATCTAGCACTTAAGGGGCTAACCTAGATCCACGCTAAAGGTGGATCCGGCATAGCGGGTCGCAGGACTCGGACCCATACCCGACACCTTTTTACGTTTAAAGGGGGCTCGATTTTAGGAATCGTGCCTAGGAAACGATTCTCGCAGGAGCTCAAGAAGGGAAGGGGAGGGGGTTACAAAGGAGAGAGGAGGGGTTCGCCTCTCATTAAAAGGTGGGGGAAAAGCAGATCTCTCCCCTCTCAGCTCTCTTCCTCTCGGTTTTGCCCTCGGCGTGCGATGGTGCTGACAACGCCGGACGTCCATCGACACCGGCTCCATCACAGTGGAGCAATTGATGCCGGCGACCTCACCAACCGCGACAAAGGTTCTCCTCGCCGGAACATCATCGCGGCTGTGGAAACAGCAGGCCGGCCATCAACAGTAGCCTCCCGATCGCGCTCTTCACGGTGATAGGAGCAACTGGAGCCGACCGACCATCGTCTCGCGATAGCGGTCTCCGATCATCGGAAAAAAACACCGGACAGGTAGGATTATGTGCCTCTTTTTGTAGGTATCGACTGACATCAATGTGTGATTGGGTCTGTCAAGGGCAGGGAACCTGATCTTTCTCATTTTCCGAGTGCTCCGATGAGATTCTTGGCTACCTGAAAACGCAGGCCCGCGAGTTGGGGCTTCCGATAGTCGTGATTTCTGATTTGGGGGTTTTCTTACTTAACCCTAACTTGGAAAATCCCAAATCAAACCGATTTGGGATTTCGGTTGAAGCTTTGGTTAGCTTAGTTGTGGGGTTTCAATTTCTTGGATTTGATAACCCCAAATTTGGGGGTTTCTTATTTGGGAGCCGATAAACCCAGATTTTTGAAGAGAGGATTTTTCGACTCCTGGTGTCTGATTTGGGGATTTTCCTATTTTTGGATTCGATAAACTGAATGAGGAAGGGGGTGGTTTTGAGAGATATGATTTACTGGGAGATCTTGGTTCATAGATGGTATGGTTGGGAATTTAGTTGTTATAGAAATCTTTATGTTTCAGATCTTCACGTTAAAGTGAGTTAAAATCTTGATTTGGTTTCTTGTTTTAATTTCTGTGATATTCAGTTTATACGATTAAATTCTGTTAGGTGTCTATGTAAACCCTGTGTTTTGATACACATATGAAAAAAAAAATCAAGGGGCTATATTGTAGCTGTATATGTCAAGTGATGTCCATTCTATCTGGTGTAATTCTATTAGTTGTATGTTGATCATATTAGTTTTTCTTGATCAAACCCTGTTTCTTGATGAACTGCATGGGCAAATTCTACATCTGATTTTAATCTTTAAGCAAATCTGTATATGTTTTATTGCTTATCTAATCTCGTTTGAGAATAAAAAAGATACATTATTAAGCTTACCTTCTTGATTGATGAGTTGTGTGGATGCAGAATGTTTGATATTGTAACCGACACCTTTAAAACTATACATGATAGTTTCCAGAGATGGCGATTTCATGTTAACACAAAAGAGTATCCTTAAGATCAGTGTTATTTTTCTTATATACCCTATTAGCAGTTAATTCTAATAGTGGACATTAGTTGTATGTAAGAGATTATTTCAGTTCATGAATGACCTGAATATTGGCACATTTGGAGTTATCAGATCTTATCTTATTTTGGTTGTGACTGATTATTGAATCTGACTGAAGAAGTAACATGTTATCTGTTTTCTTTAAAATTAGTTCGATTAGATACTGCACTCTTATGCATAAAATGTTATATTTCTTTTAAATTCCACCTAGGTGTGTTTCTGAACTGATTATGTGTTTAACTGCATTCTATATTGGTCAGTTGTCAGCAAAAAGATAGTTTACCACAAATTTCAGGATAGCTTAATTGCTATTTAGCTGAAAATAAATCAGTTAGAACAAAATCTTAAGTTATATGATACTTTTGTTAACAAGAGCAACTGGGTCATATTTATCAGATAGATAACTATGATGGATACTCATGTTTAGTATATGGGGAGCAATGGACATAACATATGACAAGAAAATTTTGGGACTTAGTTGGATGTTTAGCTAGGAGGATGGCGGGTTCGGGATTGGTAAAGCTGACCATCGTCCCTAGCATATGCAAAAACTCATCCTTCTGCCGGTGTATATGAAAAATGTTATTGCAGCCTTTCAATATACTGATTGTGCAATCATGAAGGTGATCATGGTTCAGTTATTAACATTTTTTTTGAGCATGTATGCTTGATGTGGATATGAAATTTTACATGTACACTCCCACACTCAAAAAAGATATGCATTGGTTAATACCCGCATGTGATGTAGGTGACACACATAGTGAAGATGCATATGATTAAGATATGTCATGCTTATGATTGTGTTAGGGTTGCATGAGTGCACATGCATTTGGCACATGTTAGCATGCTTTATAGTTTGTAACATGTGAGGTATTTGATGTCTAATAATATGTCATGGCAAAGTTGTTTTGATATAGGCACATACATGATATGAATGTGTGCAGCCCTGAAGTTTCAATTGCTAAATCTGGGTTATGTTCATGTGTGTGGATGTTAACACATGAAAAGGTTTCTTGTGCCTATATTGATGGGACATGTTTATTTATCGTGCATTTATGGATTTGTTTTGAGTACATGTGCATACACGAAATTGATGTGTGTTTAGCATGTAAAATCATGTATAAATGTCCTTATGTGCTTATGGATGATGGATGAATGCATGTGTGTTAAGTGATTACATGAAAGCACTTACATATCGATGGTGAACACATGCATATGACTGTGGAAGCTCATGCACATTGTTAAAATGGTATGAATGAATGTGCATTTGGAATCATGTTGGTATTATTGCATACATTGCAAGTTGTTATGATTTTTGCATACGATGCATCGATGGTCTAGATGAATCATCAC
This sequence comes from Nuphar pumila, assembly GCF_984573655.1. NCBI lineage: Eukaryota > Viridiplantae > Streptophyta > Magnoliopsida > Nymphaeales > Nymphaeaceae > Nuphar > Nuphar pumila. The sequence continues at coordinate 61,949,824 of NC_143263.1, forward strand.
AGGCCTGGAGAGCCTAGAGCTTGGGTTTGCTTTTTCTTTAATTGTTTAAATACATCACAAAAATCATACTTTATATTATTGTTCTATATTGCACTGTTCGATGTGTTTCCACGGGTTGGAGTCTCGTGATGGTTCTCGCAGGGGTTGATGCGAGCTTTTGCATATGGAACTGCAAAACTCAATAATTGGCTCTTAATAAAAAGATAATGAATAAGAACAATGTAATATACGTTCTGGGATATCTCATCTTGAGAACGAGGATCTTAGAGTTCCGGTCTTGGAGAGACTGTGAGGATACAAAAACTCCGTATGCTGAAATTTTGTCCCCTGAACCCGATATTGAGGTTCTTTCTCCTGACAACGGTTTTAGAGAGAGTTCGCAACTTTACCCGAGAGTGGTGTGTTGGTCACAACTGTGAGTTTGTTTGGTACCAAGGAAGTGGCACTTGTGGGCGTGAGGTGTCCTTTGTGTCTCCGGCATTAGATGTGGAGGTCTAATGTTTCGAAGGTGATTCGGTCGAGGGCTAAGTTGGAACCCAGTAATAAAATACAAATTGTGTGCTAAGTTACCCTGGGAACCTACTTGACCTCGAGGTTTGTACCTGTTTGGTGTATCCGCGGGCAACGATAATTAAAAAGATGAACTTAAATTGTATGCATTTAATAGGGCATGCATATGGAAAGGGAAACTTAAGGAAAGATAATAAGATGATCCATGTATTACACATAAGTCATGCATTTTCCTGCTATGCATTAGAACATGCATATGTTATCTATTTTCTTAATTGTTATATGTTTGGTGGATGCGTGATGTTTAACTTTCAATGTATGTTAAATGTCTTGTTGTACTAAAATTATGCATCATGGTATGGTTTAATGTTTCTTTATGCATAATGGATGTACCTTGTGATATGAATGCGTACTTGAATTATGAATTGTCATAATTGCATTTCTCTGAATAATTGTGTGGATTCATATTGTGGTTGTGGGATATATAAATGTTGCTATTGATGTTACCTGCCAGTTAGCTTTTGATAAATTGTTGACTGTCATAGTATAAACCTTTGTTTATTTTTGGTATATATACTGAACATCATACTTGACACCCATATTACATACTGGATTCATGATGTACCACATTAAAAGTTACGGATTTCCTACTTAGACAGTTGTAGTCTAATTCCTATAAATTTCAGGTGAAGAATTAGAGTTAGGAGCGGCTGCGAGATGAGGCTTCGATCAGGATTTTGGATTTATTGTTCCAAGGATAGTGTGAGAAACTCTGATCTTAATTTTCATTGATAATTGAAATGAAAAGAATGTTTTGGTCTTGCTCCATCTGTAATGTTCTGGAATGCTTGGCCTTATGGTATGACTGATTTCCGCTGTATAAAAAAATCCTCAAAATTTTGGGTTAAGATTTCGAGGCGTTACATTTTCTATATGGATTACAATATAAGCTCTTCCTTTTCTGTTTATGACTGTATGCGTGGATTGAATATGAACTCAAGCCTATGAATGTGTTTAAAGAAGACGAAGGAGAGAAGAATTGAAAGACTGGGTTTGGAGCAAAGAAATAGAAAAACTATATTATATGGATTTACAAAAATTTGGATTTGGAATAAAAATGAGATATTGAAGTTGTACTGATGATTCTCTAATTAGGTTGGGAGTTCTTAGTTTAGTTCTATCGATCTTAGTGATGATTCCCCATATTTCTACCGACTTTATATAGATATGGATTCCACTTTCTCTATATGGATTACAGTATAAGCTCTTCCTTTTCTGTTTGTGATTGTATGCGTGGATTGAATATGAACTCAAGCCTATGAATGTGTTTAAAGAAGACGAAGGAGAGAAGAATTGAAAGGATGGGTTTGGAGCAAAGAAATAGAAAAACTATATTATATGGATTTACAAAAACTCGGATAGGGAATAAAAATGAGATATTGAAGTTGTACTGATGATTCTCTAATTAGGTTGGGAGTTCCTAGTTTAATTCTATCGATCTTCATGATGGAATATGAAATACTTTAAATAATTTTGATTTCTAATGGTTTTTGAAATTGTATTCCTGTCTCAAAATAGTTTGTTCTGATTTTATTCTTTCGTTTAATTTTTTTTAACTTCAAAAGATAATGAGCTTTAAAATTTTCGTGAATTAAAAAATATTCTGATTTTGAATTCTTTCAAATAGTTTTTTTATTTTTTGATGTTGCCTTGCATTAGAACTATAGATCTACCATATGGCTGCCATCATTGGCCAAAATTACAAAAACTTTATCTTTCCTTCATAATTTATATTCGCCTATTAAATTAGTTTGAAGCTAGGGTTTTTTTTATATTTTGGAGAATAGATGACTTCTTATTATTGCAATCCTTACTACTACAAATTACAATGTGATATCCAGACTTTGTGGTCACATCATCAACAGGGTACCTATGCAGTTGCTGTCTCCTGACTTAGCCAACAGGCGAGGAGTCACTTATGTTACCATTAATTTGCAACAGACAAATGGACATCATTATCGTACCATTTCAAGTGTCACTCGACCTTTCTAGTTGCTATTCATAATGGACTAAACTCTTAGTACATGTGGTCGTTCTGGTTCATTATGTTGTTTTATGTGCAGGTTGGACTATTTTGTTTTTCATTTTGCATCAATATCTGGACCTTCCATCATTTTGGAAATTTTTCTATGGATAACATCTTTCACTTTATAACATAGAAATGAATTTTTGCTCTGAATTTTGTGTATAGCTGTTATGATACCTGTTGTGCTGAACATTGAGCATTTCCCTTTATAGCCAAAAACCTGTTTTGCATTTTTTTAACAGTACCTCTATGTAATGATACCATCAGGAACTCGAGCATCATCCAAACCAACCCTTTCAATCTATCGTTGGCCTTCCAGCCATGAGCCAAGCTTGTTTAGGGAATTCCCTGGACCAACAAAGAATGAGAGTTCGCATTACTCAAGTCGGCGCCCTCCAGGACCAACAAAGCATGCATTATCAGCATAATCCTAACATGAATTTTCCTCAAACAAGTATTCAATCTGAAAGCATTGTTCGACAAGTCCCCTCACATCCATCATTCCCTGTTCGGCTACCCCGACATCCTACTGTAGTCCTCGGTACGATTGCTGCTCCACCTTTGGCAACGGTTCCTACTGCAAACCAGCAAAGTCTTTTGATGCAAAATGTGGTGCCTTCAACTCATACGACCAGGCCATCACTATCCTCAGGATTGTCAATTCCTAGAAGTGCTGAAAATACTAGACTGGCTACTGATCAGAGGTGGAACAACCCTGTTGCACCAATATCTCGGTCTGAAAGTTCACTCGGTATGACTTCTGAACAGAATTGGGGGCCTACTGGGCGGATGAGAGGAAGCATAGACATAAGCAACACGAATTTGGGTGGTGGTCGGGTCAATCCTAGTGTTGTAAGCCAATATCTTACTCAACAACATGTTCAAAGCCAATATCCGACTCAGCAACATGCCCAACAAGTTCAGCCAAGATCATCTTTGGTACCATCCACTGGGGCATCACAGATGCATGTTATAATCGCAAATAATGTCACTGCCCACAGGTCTCAATCTCATGCTTGATCTGGAAATACTGCAGAATGATGAACACAAGTATTGCCTGGCAAGCTTGGACCATCTCCATGATGAGCAATTTTGGCCTTTGTTTTCTTATAGTTTTCCAGTAGCCATTTCATTATAGAATTCAGTGGTGGTTGGTGCAATCAGTAGCTGTTGCACTGAAGATGATTGGCCTATATATATATGTGTCATTGTTGGCGTGTGCGTGGCATGCCAAGTTTGATATAGAGGGGGCTGACAGCATGTGATTGTTTTGGTTATTCTGTGAAGAGACAACATGTGATTGTTTTGGTTATTCTGTGAAGAGCTTTGTTGTATTATTTGGTATTGCCTATAGTTGTAGATAGATAACCTTCATCTCCTTTGTTGGTGCGTTTTCAGTACCAATTGTAGCCTTGTGGTACAGGTACGTGTTGATTTTTTTATTTTTTTTTGAAAGGCAAGCTGGGGTTAGGCAGACCCCTACCAGTTATACAACTATACCATTGGGTTTTGAACCTGCAATGTCCCAACATAAGGTGACGTGCACTAGCTGCTACTACCAGACAAGCAGAGGCCCGTTGATGCCTGCCTTGAATTTTGGTTAAACTTGTTCTTTTTTTAAAACTCAAGCGTCCTTAACAAAAAGTTAATCGCAAAAAAACTTTCTGAATGTGGTTATGTTAAAATGAGAGAGAAACATGCCCAAGATGTATATGTTTAAGTAGAAAAAAAAATACAGCTACCAAAAGCGCTGAAAGAACGTAAAAGTTAATGTGGTGGTAAACCGTATAACTAATTAGAGTTGCTCTAGATGTATACTTAGCATAGCTATAGCTTCACCAGCAGGGCTCAGCTTGTTTGGTAGGAGCTGTTAGTGCAGGTCACCATGTTTTGGGATGTTGCAAGTTCAAAATCCAATGGTATGTTGTTTTACTGGTGGGGGTTTGCCTAACCCCAGCTTGCCTTTAAAAAAATTACTTGGTATAGCTTTTTTGACAAGTAGATATTATGATATCTCCTATTCACGATTGGTAAAGCATTTATAAGCGCAGGATGAGTGCAAGCAACTAAGAAAGATCCACGGCAATCAAATGCACCCTAAGTGTTTGTGATGGTGCTAATATTAGGTTCAGGAAGCAAATCTCCAGTGCGTTTGTGGAACTTGTTACAGATCCACAGTAATCAAATGTATCCTGTGTTTCAAACCCAAGATCCCTTGGTTAAAAGTGTAATGGGATTACTGGGTATGCACTAAAGGAAGAAAAAACTGTAATTTAACAATGCAATAAACATGAGCATTTTCAATTGTGGTGCATTTTAAACTTGGAAACTGTTCAATTGTGGTGCATTTTAAACTTGGTTAGAATTTTCTGTGAATTTTTTTGTTTTTTGAAAGCGTTTAACTAAAAAAAACAGCGGAAACCAAAGTGCGAAAAAACACAAAGCCGCGAGTCTGAGCGGCCACCACAGGTGAGTGCGACATGTAAAAACAGTGTAACCAAAGTGTAACCACAACGTGAAAAGGGCATACAGCTCAACAGTTTAAATGTTTACAAAAATAAAGGTACAAAGTTCAAATTAGGGAATACATCCCAACAACACCCAAAACCACTAGGTCACAGAAATCTGCAAGGTAAGTGTGGGTCCTTCGAGCCTCCATCGCGTATCATCGCAACCGCACTATACATGTTCGTCACCTACATCCCCATAAAACAGTGTCAGTCTTCTTGCGAGGTGGTGAAGAAACAACCACATGAATAATCATATATCAAAAAGGAAAACAGTAACAGAACTGACAAGTGTAAGAACAGGGAAGTGCAAAGTGTCAAGTACTAATCCACAAGCTGGAGTAACAGGGAACAAGTAACTAAAGCAGCAAACTGAACTGTAAGGTGTACTGAGCAGCAAGTAACTAAAGTAACACTGAAGTGACTATAACAAGCACTCAAACAGTAACAAGTGCTGACAGCAAGTAGAGTAACTAAGTAACAACTGAAACAAGTAAAGTAACTGAAGTAAAGTCTACAACACAAGTAAAGTAACAACTACTATAAATCAGTTGTTTGGTTAGTCTTTAAGTTCTTTTGATTACTCCTTCGTGTACGCGAAGGAAACCTCACATTCTGTGAGACATGCATCCGGCGTCTGTTATTCAAATTATAGTGTGGTAACCGGGGAAGCTACAGACTGAGTCAACCTCATGCGAGCAGCACACGGCTAGGAGAAAACACTCGCATAGGCAAGGATTGCAATCCATACTACTGCAGTAGTGAGGTCCTAGAAAGGCAACCTCGACCTCCCTGACTCTGAGTGACTGGAAGCCAAATGACACTATAGCTCCTGTCAAAACACGTGTCGTAGTAACGACAAGTCACTCAGGGTTGTAGCATCCACCCTCTCCCAAGGTGAACCATTTTGTGAATGGGGCGAAGCAGGTTTATCTTTCTTAGGCTCATGTTCATTCATACCTCTCAATGAGGAATTTGCCTCGTGGTTCTCGTGGGGTACGCAAAATGAGGACTTGGCCTTCCCATTCACGTGCTCAGCCTCACATGGCCAACGGAGCACACTGCTCGTGAAAGCAGTCACAACACCATATTATTTATTTCTTATTCAGGGTATATCACACAAGAGTCCATTACCACACAAGGGTCACTGCCCGAGAACTCCAACTGAGCCCACAACAAGTCATTTTTGTACTCATACCCTATGGTGTTCAATCTTTTATTCTTTTTATTTCATTGAAATAAGTGCACGTGGTGTGCTTACCAATGCCTCAAGCAATGTACCTCCTTAGGGTACGCACTACTCAGTAACAGTGTCAGGATGTGCCAAGTGCAAAGTGTAAAAGTAACATAAGCTTTCTATCATTTGCACAATAAAATAGCCAGAGGCATTTGCATAATATGTGATAATCACAAGGCACTAATTGCATAGTTAAGTGTTAAGATTGCATTTATCAATATTTCATACGTATGGGAATTACATTCGCGTTTCCTCGGGTTTGAGCTTGAATTTAACCAAAATCCCATCTTATGGGAATAACATTGCATTTCCACGGGGGAAAATAGTCGCTCTTGCGGGGAAGATGCAATTGCGACACGAAGGGTAATTACACGTAGTTCAGCATACTTATGTGTTTATAGTGAGACCTGGGATATTCCCGTCTTATGGGAATTACATTAGCTATTCCCACGGTATGGGGTGCCGCGTCTGCGGACACGAAACAAGGACATTGTACAACACTAGTGATTTCAAATAACGAAGTCTCTAAGTTTGTGAATTTATAATAACGATCAAAGCATACCGTTCTGGTCTATCGAATGTAGACTGAAGCATAAGGGTTTCCTTACGCAACACGACACACATACGTGTCGAAAGCGATTTTGAAATAACCCATCTAATGGGTATTACATTGGCATTGCCACGGTTCGGGGTGCCGCACCCACGGACCCAAAACAACCGTTTGCCAAAACGAACTAAGGACAATACTATGGAATTCATACCTAGTTCAGAGTGTGGAATCATCTAAAGAAATATCTGGACGGGACACAGGAGTGTCGCAAGTCCATTCGGTCATACTGAATCGATCATTATGTGTGTGTTTTAATAAACATGTGTACACATGTATATATATATATATATTTACATTTACAAAATACTCGAGGTTTCACATACCTATGCTTATGTACATGTATACACATACACATTCGCACTTTATATATATATATATATATATATATATATATATATATATATATATAGGAATCAATGCGAACCAAGGCATACACTCATGCCAAAAACCTATCTGATTGAAAAGGAAGGTGCGGGCAAAGACCAAAAATCTAGTTTGAACCTAATAGGGTTTGATTTGAAGTAGGTTCAGGCGGTACTAAATGCAAAAGTTTTGACGGCCACAATAGTGGCATTACGAGGCTGCGAGTATACCAAAACAAGGGTCTACACTCTTGCCGCCAACGAGGTTGTAACTTAAACGATGGTCTGGCCCTTCAGACCAGACTGTCATGCACGCTAAAGGGTTCTGGTTCGACACATGGTTCGGACCAGACTATCTCACAAATTTGGTTGGGCTGGCTTCAACCTCCAACAAGAATAAATCGGGTGTCTAAAGAAAGGGATGCCGAACTGCAGGTCAAAGTGTCTGGTCCCTAGGACCAGACAGTAGCTAGAACATGCCAAGGTCTGAACTTTTCAGTTTAGACCTAGGCCCTAAGAGGCTCAGCCGAAAAGAAAAAGGCTCGGGTGTCCAGCAACCAATGGCCGGCACCCGGCTCCAACATGGGTGAGCCGCAGCTAGCACTAGGTGCTAGCTGGGATGCCAATGGGTTCAGGTCTGAACCACGGTTCAGACCTGCACCCACAAGGTGCTCGCGGGGTACCAAGGGTGCTCAACACCCATGCGGTGCGCACCCAGCTCCAGCCATGGAATGGCTGGGCTGGGCTCATGCGCACACCACCAAACCAAACCAGGTTGTGGTGCTGGTCTGAACCCAGGGTTCAGACCGACACCTAGCTTAGTCGAAACCCAACCAAACAGAATAAAAGAATAAATCCAAGGTACATAGAATAAACTGGAAGATAAAAAAAATGAATGCCCAGATTACATAGGCTGGCGCACGCGGCTGGCTGCAATGCTTCCAGCTCCATCGAAATTGCATTTGCTTGGACAAAGGGGTCTGGTCCGCTGGACCTGACCGTGCCAACCCCTATTAACTCGAACCAGAGCCCAAAGGCTCGGTTCGCAGCTGCAAATGGAGGGCTGGGCACACGTCCAAGACCGGCCCAACCGGCTCTACCCCTTGGGTCCAAAGATGATGAAACAAAAAAAATCAGAGAGAAAAAAAAGAACACACTTGCTAACGGAGGTCTGACCTCCCCATGTCCAAAGAGGACTGGTCACACCGTGACCAGTGCCCACAAGCACGACTGCAACCCCAGTCCCAACGTGTTGGGATTGGGTTGCCCAACACCACAAGAAGCAAACACAATAGCAATAAAAGAGTGCTGGTGGCTGGAACGCACCAGCTAGTGTTTCGGTACTTCAAGAGAGTGTCAAACGGCCCGGGTGTAGGCTGGATGAGCCCAGCTCGATCCAGCACACCCAGAAATGTCGCAATGGCCATGAACTCAGTAGAACAACAAAAAAAAAGTAAAACGTGACAGCATTATACTAATAAGATAAACAACAAATAAGCATGGAAGATGATTACAACTGAAATGAAATTAAAAGAAAATCAAAAGGGAAAAGATTGCAAATGCATGCAGCAAGAAAATCATACAAATCCATGGTGATTCAAGATTGAAACAATAGCTATTATAACCTAATCCACCATTTGGGTTTGCATGCAAAGATGCAAAGCTCCAACGGTTTTCTCTTCATACCGAAACCATAAACGAGCAAGGTGAGTCTTCACCTTAGCTATACTCGAAGAAGATGGATGAGGATGTAGCAGCACTCCACGCCAAGGAGACTCCCACGGTTTGGAGGGAGGAAGCAAGTGAGAGGGGGAAAGAGAGAGGGAGTTTGGGAGAGAGAGAAGAGAGAGAGTAAGTTAGGAAAAATCGCCCATTAGAGAGAGGGGCCCATTTTTTTCTAAAGTTTTTATAGAGGTTTGCTTAGGGTTGGACGATTGGGATTATTCCCTCCAAGATGGAGGGCTGGGGAGCTCTACGCCCCCCAACAACCAATGCATGTTGAGCTTTCAAAAAGTTTTAGAAAACTTTCAAAAACGCCCTTTTATAAAGCCATTAAAACTTAAACAATTTACAAGGGGGCGCCCTTGGCTGCCACCCAACTCCACCTATCGACTTTGAGGATTTGAAAATATATCAGAACTGCCATGGGGCGCCAGCCCCATGCCTTTCTTTGGAAAATGATGCCCCTCATGATGGAGCCTAAGCTTCATCATGAGGTTTTGGAAATGACCCATGGCCAATGAAAGCCTTCTTTTAAAAGCCATGAAATTTTATTTCAAAACTACCACCCAGCTGGTCAGCCCTTGACCAGCTGGTCAACCGTGGACAAGGATGTCCACAATAGGGTCGTCCAACAGGTTTGGGTCTCCTAGTCGACCCGGATCCAAATCCAAAAAACCGCATATTGTATATATCATAAAATAATACTTATTTAATGCATTAAAATAATAATTTAATTCTAAAAAATTATTTAGTTCTCTTCATAACCCTAATTAACATAAAATGGTTGTTGCCTCTTGAGGAAATTACCTTTCGTTTGCTAGAATTAAGCGTTCTAAGATTCGGGTTCAATATTAAATCGAAACTCGTAATTCACATGCACTGATGAGGTTTTTTCGTCGTTCGAACCTCAAATTCGAGGTGTATCACCACAACCCTATTCCAAACTTACCCTAGAAGTTTCAGAAGCTATCTCATTCTAGGTTTCACAAAATTGCCCTGTTTTCATAAAATTACGCGATTTTACCCGATTCTCAAAATAAGCAAATCTTCAGAAGTTGCTAAACATCAAAATTTCATCGATTTCAACACATTCACGCAATATACATCAAAATTAAAATCATGGATCTTACAATTGATGTCTCACATAATAGGTTAGGGGTAAATCTTGAGTGAGCTGGGGTGATGTAGTATGTCTTAGTATGTTTTTTTGCAATACGGTCTTCTGAAAAAGATGCCTTAAGGAGATAAACCTATTCATGGTGTCAGTATGTAAAAATCACCCAAGGACTCGACAAAAAAACGTGGAGCACGTAGCAGACATGCAGGACACTTCCGTTGTCTCTCTATGTCAGTTAGACGTTTTTTTGGAGTGCGAAGGCAGGCAACTGTATAGAGAGACTATGGTTAACAACCACACTCCTTGGTGACCTTCGAGTTGGAATTGGTAAGCAAACTTTGGTTTTGGACAATTAACGTGTCAATTGTTGGTTCTCACTGGATAAGCAAGACTTTTTCAATACTCGTTAAGGTATCTATCATCCACACACCATGCAAGCCAAACCCTAGTATGTCTTTCAATGTGAGTTATATTAATATATATTAATAATTTAGTTTATTGAGTCAAAATCATGATTTGTCAAACAAATTTTCATAAATCAAGTTTTTGGAGACAAGCTTGTAAAGACCAAAATTATAGGATATTATTTTGGTACCCCTGAAATCGCAATAACTTTTTTAGAAGTTTTATTTTATTAATAACAATTAATTAGTGAGTGGTTGGCTTGGTTTAAGAAAGTATGGTTGAAGATAAGGCCAACTATGGCTTTTGTCTTAATGGGAGAAGGGGTCCCCAACATTACCGATTTTGTAGAATGGATAAAATTAACATTGAGATCAAATCTATTTCTTAAAAGTTCTTTTTGATGATGATGAAGATAAAAGTATGAATAAGCAACTTAAAACATGTATGCAACTTAACACGAGGGTCTCTCTATGATACCTCATAATCAGCTTTTAAACACTCTAATTGATTTCACAAATCATTGATCTTAGGCTGGACCACATCTAATGTTTGGCCATCCAAATTGCCTTTTGACTCTTCGACCCACTGACCTTGGGCATTTTTTAAGCCCCAACTGATGGGTCTGTAACGACCCGAAATTTTAACCCAAATTTTTGAGGATTTTTTTTTGTAAACGGAAACAACTAATAACTCCAGGGTTAAGCATTTCAGAACGATACAGGAAGGTAAAAGCAAACCACACCATTTATTTTTAATTCAATAATAATAGAATCTAACATCAGAGTTTTCACATTATGAGTCTCAAAACAAAGATTTCAATCTGAAAGAAAGTAGGACCGCCAGGGAACAAGTAGATCAAGTCTTGGTCAGCGCCTCATTCTGCGTCGCTCATAGAACTACTCTTTGCCTGAAAATGATAAAAAATATAGGAATTAGACTACAACGTCTAAGTAGGAAAAACTGTACTCTTAATGCAGGTATATCATGAATCTAGTATGTGATGTGGTTGTTGTGTGTGAATTTTCAGCCTATTAAGAATCACACAAGAAGACTATATAACAGCAGTAACAAACATATATATATATATATAGAGAGAGAGAGAGAGAGAGAAGCAGGCAAACAGATGATGCAGCAGTTATAATTGAGCAATTAAAGCATTTTATGCAAAGACAACAATTAAGCAAGTAAGGCATTAAGCAATTAAAGCATATTCTGCAACAATAATAACAGCCATGCATAACATTCATGTAGCAATCACAACATGAATTTGATTATCTCATATCTACACATTTCAGGATTTCATTTCATCACAAGCTCAGAACATGCTGGAAAGATATAAACATGTCTCCCTAGAACTCCACTCACTGTGATACCTAAAATGTTCTAATTGATGTTTATCTTTTCTTATCCCGCGGGTACACACGGGCCGAGGCAACCAGCATAGAAGAGAACGTTCGGGGGTATATTATTCAAAGTTGTTTTATTAACTCGAACATTCTAACTGTGACTGAAATCCCAAGGGAGCGGCCAGTGACCAAGAGAAACTCCCAAAGGCCAAAACCAAAACAGGATGCATCCCTAACTTCTGCAGAAAAACAAAGAGCTACCACCTAGGACATATTGGTAGTCCGGGTCCCCCAACTCCGAGGACTGGGACCAACGAGTCGCTTTACGCTCGAACAATAAACACATGTCCCCGAAGTTTTGTACCACCTACCCTCTCTAAGGTAAGCCTGAAACTGAGTGGGTTAATATTTTCATTTAATTTATTTCTTGAAGTACAGGGCATTTTCCCAAGTTCTTTCTACTACCACAACAGTAGAATTCCCAACCTTAGTCAATTTTCCCAGGGTATAGAACTGTCCCAATCCTTTATCATATTAATTGCATAACCCACCCATAGTGCTCCGGTGCCTTTAAACCAGTCAAGCACGAATGTTAATATTTATGTGGGTATTAACTTGAGTGCCAAGGTGAAACCTTCAAGTACCAGGCTCGGTGATTCACATGCCAGCCTTAAACCATAACAATTACACATAAGGGAAAATTACTCTTATTCATCTATCACTACCATGGTTTTCTTAAACAAAAAAAGTGGTTACAACTTTCTTTGACTTGAATCATCATTAACTTAGCTCGGCCCTTTATAAAGATCAATGGTGATAAAATTTACTAAAATGATAATTGGCACATTCACAAACCCACTATTGATAGTTCATTAATAGTAACTTAAGATTCTTATGCATATTGTTTACAAAATGTTAAAGGGGAAGTAGGCATCTCCTAAAGATCTTGAAATATTTACAATTTTCGAAACTAACATATGCAATGTTTATAGCCAATATACCAAAAACATAACCTTTTGATGTGTATCACAATACAGGCCGAAAATAATAGAGACTGTAAACCCATTCTACCTATTTCAGTCATACAACACAGGAAATTCAATGTACCAGGGAAGTGACGACTAGGTATCATTAGATCACCCAGTCATTACAATGTATTTTTTTTTACCGAATAATTAAGTATAGCATAGCATGCTGAGTTACGCAAGAAAACAATAAAACCAACTAGACTTTGTTCAGCCATATGAACTAAGTATTATTTAACATTTCAGTTCAACTAAAATACAGTCTGTACAATAACTATTTGTTCAGCCATTTATTGTACTTTACAGACTAAATAAGTATCCAATAACATGCTGTGTTACGCAGGAAAACAAAGAAAGACACATATTCCATACGGCCACATGCACCAAAACTGTTAATAATTTAGCTACCCTACAACCTATACAACAAGCAATTCGATTTAGCTTTAAGAAGAACTTCACACAAGAACTGTACAATAGTACGATATGCCACAAACCCTAAATTTACTCTGTCTCTATAAGAATAGGTGCATGATTTAGTGAAACGTCTGCTGCCTGAGGTACACCACACAAAATATCAGGAAAATGACAAGAAGAATATTGCAATATTGTGTTTCATGCAACTAATTGAGTGCAATATTATCTGCAAGGATTTGGAATTTATGAAATACATTCAGGATGCTAATATATTTACAAAGACAAGAAAAATGTTCACATCACACTCCGAAAATCACAGATAAACAACATCCTACCCCAAACTTGATGAACAATGCCTAAACATTTAAAACACAGAACCATATTTCAGTTTAAGATATCACATAAACTCTCTTTTTTTGTACAACCCCCACACACACCACGCTTGATCCCCCAAAAAAAAAAGAATCTGAAACCCCCACACACACCACGCTCGATCCCCTAAAAAGAAGAATCTGAAACCCCCAAATCGTAGATTTGGGGTTGACAGACAACCCCAAATTAGAGATCCCCCCCCCCTTGCAAATCGACTGATTTGGGTTTTGGACAACCCACACCCCACCAAGCCCATGATCGACTTGAAAAATTTTACAGAAACCCTACCTTGACCGGCGTTTGGGCAGCTATGGTTGCGAGAAGGAAGTCATCGACGTCGGTGCACTGTTGTCGCTCACGCAAACCAGAGGATGAAGACCGAGAGAGGGTGAGACGAGATGAGGGGCAGAGGAGAGTGAGAGAGGGAAAAGGGATAGCGAGAGAGGGATGGAAGAGGGGTTCGGGGGTCCCTTTGTAGGAGGGTGGCCACCCAAAAAGGAAGGAAGTCCCCCCCCCCTCCCTCGGCGGCTGCGATTTCCCCCTATCTCCCTCACTCTTTACGTGTTAGGGTTCAAATGAACCCTAACAGGTGATTTATCGGGGGAGGGGGTTTTCCCCCCTTTCTTATTTTTATCGGCCAACCCATATCGGGTTGCCCCCCCCCCCTTTCAACCTTTACCTATTTCCCTTTTTACAGGGTGTGGGCCGGGTCTGACCCTCGACCCGCACTCGGGATTCAACAGCTTGTTGGATCCGGGTCTTGTTTAAAAAATGTGGATCCATAGTTGGATCCAAAGCTCTACCTAATGATATATATATATATATATATATATATATATATATTATTTATTTTCCTATTTACGTATATTGATATTTAATAGGTTTATGTGTATAAAAGGTGTCACTTAGGTATGGGTCCTGGATCCGAAACTTGGATCCGTGCCTAAATCCGCCCATATTACACCTAAAATATTACAACTTTTTAATGGGAAAATTGTGGTTATTACATCCTTTCCCCTAAAAGAAATTTCATCCTCGAAATTTACCTGTAGGTGCTTACTCGAAAAGATTGGGGTACTTCTCCCGCATATAGCCTATGGTTCCCACGTGCTTTCATCAATGCCATGGTGTTGCCATCTCACCTTGACGAGAGAAATGGTCTTTGATCTCAAGACTCGCTCGCTTTGTTCCAATATCTCCACTGGTTTTTCTTCCATTGTTAGGTCTTCCCTTATATCTACGTCCTCATACTGGATGACATGTGACGGATCTTGCAGATATTTTCTTAACATAGATACATGGAATACGTTATGTATCTGAGCATACTGTGGAGGTAGGGCTATACGATAGGTCGTTTCCCCAATCCGTTCCAAAATCTCAAAAGGTCTGACATATCTGGGACTCAATTTTCCTTTCTTACCAAAACGAAACACACTTTTGGTGGGTGATACCTTCATAAAAACCTGATCCCCCACATCAAAAGTGAGCTCTCTGTGCCTCTGATCTGCATAACTCTTTTGTCGACTCTGGGCTGTTAGCAGTCTATCTTTTATTATCTTGATCTGTTGGGTATAATGTTGTAACACGATCGATGACTCTACCGACCGTTCACCAATCTCGTCCCAATACACAGGTGATCTGCAGGGTCTTTCGTACAGAGCTTCAAAAGGAGCCATGCCGATACTCGCATGGTAACTATTATTATAAGCATATTAGGCTAAAACAACATGCTTGTCCCACTTACCTTTCCAATCCATCATACATGCTTGCAGCATATCTTCTAGTGCCTGGATAGTCCTCTCTGATTGTCCGTCAGTCTGGGGATGAAAAGCGGTACTCAGCTTCAGTCTCGTACCTAAGGCCTGTTGCAACTGGCTCCAAAACTGAGAAGTAAACCGAGGATCTCGATATGATATAATAGCGACTGGTACTCCATGCAATCTAACGATCTCTCTGATGTATAAGTCTACTAAGCTCTCGAGGGATTGATTTATTCTTATGGGTAGAAAGTGAGCCGATTTGGTCAGTCGATCCACTATTACTCATATAGCGTCATGTTGTTTCCGTGTTTTGGGCAAACCCACCATGAAATCCATGGTGATTTCTTCCCATTTCGATTATGGAATCTCCATTTATTGCATCATACTATAAGGCTTCTGATGTTCCACCTTGACTTGCTGACAAGTCAAACACTTCGAGACATAACTTGCGACCTCACGCTTCATTCCATTCCACCAATATCCTCGTTGTAAATCTTTAAACATTTTTGTGCTCCCTGGGTGTATGGTGTATTTGGACTTATGTGCTTCTCCCAATAGTTCTTCTTTCAACTTGGGGTCACTAGGGACCCAAAGTCGCTTCTGCATCCAGATACTGCCATTTTCTTTAAGTGAGAAGTGTAAATTTTCTTGTTGGGCTAGTGACTTCAGTTTCTCATACTGGGGATCATCTTTCTGACCTTCAATAATCTTTGTAAGGATCTCCAGATAGGCAGCTAAATTAGATAACTTGATACTTCCCACGACATCTACGAACAGTTTCCAATCAATGAATTCCTCCACCAAATTCCACTCTTTTGTCAATAGACTTGACAAACTGCGACCAGTTTTGCGACTGAGAGAGTCAGCTACCACATTTGCCTTTCCTGGGTGATAGGAAATGGTAAAGTCGTAATCTTTTATAAACTCCAACCATCGTCGTTGTCGCATATTCAACTCTTTCTGGGAAAACAGGTACTTGAGACTTTTGTGATCAGTAAATACCTCGAATTGTTCCCCATACAGGTAATGTCGCCATATTTTCAAAGCGAACACTACGGCTGCCAATTCGAGATCATGGGTTGGATAGTTTCATTCATGAATCTTTAATTGGCGAGAGGTATATGCTATCACCTTACCATTTTGCATTAAAACACATCCCAATCCAGTACTTGATGCGTCTGAGTAGACCACAAAACCACCGTGACCTGAAGGTAAAGCCAATACTGGTGCGGTGGTAAGCTTCTTCTTTAAGATTTGGAAACTCTCCTTGCACTTATCCGTCCATTCGAACTTAATTCCTTTCCTCAGAAGCTTGGTCATGGGCATGACAATCCGTGAAAAGTCCTGAATGAATCTTCTATAATAGCCTGCTAACCCTAGAAAACTCCTGATATCACTGATATTCTTCAGTTGACCCCAATTTAATACAGCTTCAACCTTAGCCGGGTCCACAACGACTTTGTCTCGCGATATGACATGGTCCAAGAACATGACCTTCTCGAGCCAGAATTCGCACTTGGAGAATTTGGCGAACAACTGGTGTTCCTTGAGAGTCCCCAATACAATCCTCAAATGGTCTCGATGTTGCTCTATGCCTTCTGAGTATATAAGTATATCATCAATAAAGACAATCACAAAGGTATCCAAGTACGTTCTGAATATCCGATTCATCAAATCCATTAATGCGGCAGGAGCATTTGTCAGTCCGAATGGCATAACTACGAACTCATAGTGACCGTACCTTGTTCTGAAGGTTGTCTTGGGAATATCATCGTCCTTGATCCGAAGTTGGTGATACCCGGATCTAAGATTGATTTTTGAAAACACCTTAGCCTTTTGCAATTGATCGAACAAGTCTTCAATACGAGGTAGGGGATACTTATTTTTTACAGTCGCTTGATTCGACATCTGATAGTCTATACACAGCCTCATAGAACCATCTTTCTTCTTCACAAAAAGAACTGGTGCTCCCCATGGTGACACGCTCGGATCAATTTCCTTGATATGAATAGAAAAGAGAGTATTCTTGATATTGTGAAAGCAATTGGTGAAAAGATACTGATAAGAGAATTTCACAAAATTAAAGAAGATTCTTGGCAGATTTGGCAGTTTGATATCCTGGGATTCTTTTCTCATGATGATCTTTTTGCACTCTTTTTGAGACATTGAGCTTTCTTGGGTTTTTGGGGAGAAATTTATTGCATCATCCTTCATTTTGGAGAAGTTCTGACTTTCTTTCTTTTTTAGAAGGGTATGTCACAAACTCATTCAACTTGGAGATATTCTAATCCTTCTTTGTCTAAGGAATTATACTGATGATACTGTCTCTTTGGTTGGAAACCTCTTTTGATGGTAGCTTTGATTAGATATCTTTTAGGGATTGGTAGGAGGCTCATCGCATCAGCCTTCAACTTGGCTATGATTTGAACTTTCCTTGGAAGGACTCATCACAAACTCCTTCAACTCGGAGATGATATGAATCTTCTTTGCCACCGGGGGTCTGACTCATCCACTGTCTTCAACTTGACGATATTTGAGAGATCCCTTTTGCAGATATATAACGACAACTTGATATTTTTTTTTAAGAGATGTTGGAATTGATTGGATTTTTCCTTATCGCCCAGAATATTTCTACTGCCTTATTTCCACAAGAATGATCTTTAAAAATGTGTCATTGTCTGCGATCAATATCAATCGCTTATGGCTTTGCAACAACATTGAATTTTCCTTGCTGGCCATATCAAGAATTTATTCATCTTTTTGGTTGGCCAATAAAAAGATTTTGAATTTTGAATCCTTTTTCGCAAAAGCTTCGCTCTTTCAGAAGTAATGCTGAAGGTATTCTGAGGTAAGGATTTGTGTAATAAAGATTTTGAAATCAACAAGTATTTGACGACAAATTGGCAAAGTGTTTTTGAAATCTTGTGTGAAAGCGAGCATTTGGAGTTCGACTTAACGCATCCATGACAAAAATTCTCCTCTCCTTTCCCCAAAGGAGAGGACTCAAAATGGGAAATAGAAAATACTTCTCTCTTCCCAGAAGAGGAGGTGTTTACAAAACAAACTTTCGAAGAAAAATTAAGCTTTCGTCAAAGCTCCCTAACATTAGGCTTCTCTTATGGAAAGGAGGCCGATAATGGTGAGGTCGACGAATTGGTCATGAAGGAACGAGTCCATCACATTCTCCCTAGAAAGAGGGTCCTCCATGATGAAATGACCTAGTATGGAAATTGGGGGGCCACAAGGAAAGCGAGCTTCCATCGAAGCTCTCCCTGAAATAAGGGTTCCTTGTGTGAAATTGAGAAATTGTTTTGCAAACAGTTCACAAAGACACGAGTCCCTTCAAACTCTCCCTGAAAAGAGGTTAGGTGAACAAATAGGATAGCATGCGAAAAGAATGAGCTCCCTCAAACTCTCCCTATAAAAAGGGTCCTTCGCAAGAGAAAATGATTGAAATTGATATTAGGTGACCAGAAGGTCGAAATTGGAAATTGGATGACCTGAAAGTCGAAATTGGAAATTGGGTGACCCAAAGGTCAAAATTGAAAATTGGAAATTGAAAATTGGGTGACCCGAAGGTCAAAATTGGGAATTAGATGACCCGAAGGTCGAAATTGAAAATTAGGTGACCCGAAGGTCGAAATTGAGAATTGAATGACCCGGAGGTCAAAATTGGAAATTAGATGACCCGAAGGTCGAAATTGGAAATTAGGTGACCTAAAGGTCGAAATTGAGAATTGAATGACCGAAGGTCGATTGACAAAATTGGTATTGTGTTTGATGTGGAATTAGTATAAAGACTGATTTTGAAAGAATGACCAACACGGGCACAGGAGTTGGTAAAAGAACCAATGTGAGGTTAGATTTTTGTAAAAAGACCAATTTGAAAATTGTATTTGACCATACAGGTGTAAAACTGGGTTCGGCAGAAAGATTCAAATCTTCAAGGGAAAGTTGAATGAATTGGGTTTTGAAAGAAATTTGAGTCGAAACTTGGATCTTCTAGACAAATTACTAAATTTGCCAGAAAGTTTGAGTAGAAGTTCAAACCTTTAAAGGAAAGCTAGACGAATTGGATTTGGAAGAAAATTTAAGTCAGAACTCTGATTTTCTAGACCAATTCTGACATTTGAATTGGATTTGGAAGAAAATCAGATTCGAAACTCGGATCTTCTGGACCAATTCTGACATTAGAATTAGATTTGGAAGAAAATTTGAGTCAGAACTCTGATTTTCTAGACCAATTCTGACATTTGAATTGAATTTGGAAGAAAATCTGAGTCAGAACTCAGATCTTCTGGACCAATTCTAACATTTGGAGGAAAGAAGATTAGATGAATTGGTAAAACGGATAAAAATTGATGAAAGATTGATAAAAATTTGATTAAAATTTGGAATTTCAATAGACCATCATAGTTAACTGTATGTGCTCTGATTTCAGAATTATCCCCTTATCCTGAATGGGGAAATGAATTTGATATAAATGGATGCAAATGAATGCATGCAAATGCAAATGAATGCACATGTATGCAAAATGAATGCATATGCGTGCAAAATGAGAGATTTGTTTATCCTGCCTGCATACAGGATGTTTTGAAAACCAAATCTTTAAAAAAAATGCCCCAGTGTAATGAGAGAAGAAATTTTTGAACAAAAGGATAAATGATTGAGTTTTAAAGAATGCTCTCTGAAGGTGACAAAGCAACTGACTTTCAATTGATTCAGGATAGACTCTGGAGAGGGTCATTCCTCATGAAAGAACATTTTGCAGAGAAGAAAAATAAAAGGTGGCATCAAGCTTATGAGGAAAGTTGACAATTTTATTGATGCATTGAATGACAAATCAAGAAAAGAACAGGATTATATTGTCCCTTCAAAATAACAAAGCAAGAAAGGAGAAAATATTAGGCGGATCGAGGAAAGGCTCAATCAAGATGTTGGTTGGTTCTCTTCTTCATCTACCACAAGAAGCTTTTTATCGATGCAGTCTTGAATAATATTCTTGAGGATGAAGCAGCGTTCAATATCATGCCCTATTGCTCAATGGAACTTGTAGAAATGATCTTTCCATTTCCCTAGGACAACTGGAGGATTGACAACCCTTGGGAGTTTGATCATATCTTCTTCAAGCAGATGTTCAAGAACTTCCTCAAGCGGATGATCTAAAGGAGTGAATCGCGGTCATAACCCCAACTGTCACGCTTTATCTTCTCTCGAGTGTTTGCTTTCTGCTGAGGCTCGGCCAAGACAGTCGACTGATATTATTTTTCATTCTCCACAAAGAAATTCTTGTCGATATGGCCTTCGACGATATTCTTGAAGATGAAACAGTGGTCGGTATCATGGCCTACTGCCCGATGGAATTTACAGAACTGACTCATGAATCTTTCCATGATCGTGGGAGAATTTGTGACTTTTGGTAGCTTTACCAATTCCTTGGTCAACATATATTCAAGGACTTTATCGAGAGGCTACTCAAGAGGAGTAAACTGACGATCGTTACCCCAACCATCTCGCTTTATCTTTTCTTTCTGTTGGATTTTTTGGTGAGAATCTGACGGGAAAGACTTGTTGTCTTACTTGAAGGCATCTTTTTTTTGCCTCCATTGTTGCTTCTGTCGGACTTAGAACTTTCTGCGTTGCTGCTCTTGCCAGTGATATTCTTGGAGAAGGAAACAAATACTTTTTCCTTGATGGGAACCTTTCTAGGATTGTCTTCAGCATGCTCAGACATCATCTTAATCATCATTTTCTTGAACAACTGATATGCAGCGGGGTCGATGTCATCCCTGTCAGTCTGATTCTGTCCTCTAGCAGATCCTGAAGACTCCATCTCTTCTGGCTTGCTGCTGAAATCAGTGATGCACTGATATAGTAGCATCTTCTTATCCGATCTGGACCACTTGGGAACACTGATGCTCTCTACAGAATGAGATGGATGATTAGAATTTGGTGATGACCATTCGGGATAGAAACGAATAGAGGAAAAATATTTGGTAAGAATTTGGTAGACAATTAGAAAGATATCCCATTACTAGGGATTGAGTCGTCGCCAGAATCATAACAATTGTGTTGTCATTCTTTGCAAACAGAACAAACAACTAAAAATAGACCTTGTTACCTAGACGAGGTCGTCAAACCATGATAGAATGAAAATTGAAAGAATTTTATTGAAGAAAGACATGATTTTATCAATAATAAACTTGACAAAGAGGAGGGGGACAAACAATTTTCCACCACTCCTGATAATCAGCAGACACTCGAGAACCTGAAAAAAGAGTGAGAGTAACAAAAGAATCTCAGCCATATCTGGCAGAATGGTATGTTGCGAACCATTGCGCTGATGTGAGATCGAACTCTAGCATGATCCCTTATAGTAATCAAGCTTCTACGCACTTCTGCCTCTGAGAAAACTGTCTGACACATCGCTCTAGATGGTAGTAGGTGCAGAAGAATGGGCCAAGTAGCTTGAACCGCTTACCATATGCATAAGTGTATCTGGGAGGTGATTCCTGACGATTAAAATAGTCTCACATGACCTCTTCCTCTTGAAGGTTGTCGATCAAGAATCAGTATCGCACAACTGGAAGAAGCTCTTCGCCATTGTACTTGAATGAACTGGCTCTGGTCGGCACATGCTGGAGGAACCAGGACTGTAGTGCATAGGTGCATCCTTTGACTAAAATTGATTCTCCGAGTGTGAAGCGGGTCAACCATCGGTACAATAAAGTGAGTGCGGCCATGGCTATAGAGAGGTGGCTGGTCTGTTGACTTCCCCACCTTCGCAGAAGCTGAACTATCCTGATGTCCACGTAGTTCTGTCCGTCTGGAAAGAAGGTCAGTCCTACAATGCATAATACCATTGTATATTGAATTCTTTTTCGAACTATTTTGGATAATGAGCTGACTTCTGCAAATGTCCTGTACTGACGGTAGAGTTCAAGCAAATATACATATTCATTTCCATCTGCTTCAATCAGTGGCCAAGACTTATGTCTTATCATGCAAGCTAAGGCGTCTCGGGGATCCAGACCCTTGACATTGATCAAAAATTGTTGCTCCAATAGATCTCCAGGCTGACCGGTTGCTGACTTGAGTAATCCCATAATCTCTGAAAATTCATTCATCAGTTGGGTCATCTCTCCCCACGGGAACCAGAAAGTACAAGTGCGCGGGTTCCACCACTCTGAAAGTGCATGGATCAAATTATCGTTGATTGTCTGCTTTCCCACTGCGGATGCCAGTTCTAACCCACAGGCGCTCAAATGGTTCAGAAACATACGAGAGAAATTCTTGAACCATGAATAATACCACCGAGGAATGAAGGTTCCGGTGCTGAGAGTTTGATACTCAAGACGACTTTGTTGTACCTCATAAGAGATGTGGCCCTCAGGAAAAACAGGATCAAGCTGACTGGATGCCATCAGACTGGAAAACAAGAAAAAATTGAATGAGACTTGGAAAAATACAGGAATTTTAAAAAATTGCAGGCAGGATAAAAAAATGAAGCTAGAAATTCGAGATCCAGAAGAACAAAAGGATGAAAAATCACCTGGAGTTTTGAGAAAAAGTAGATAATTTGGGAAAATCGTCCAGGGTTTTGAGAAAATACAAAGAAATGCTTTATAAATTGGAAAATGAGGTATTTTGGAAAATCATCCAATATTTTGAAAAAATTGGGAAAATATGAGAGAATAAAAGGGAAAATGATTAGAACGCATTCAATCACATCTTGTACAAACAATTATACACATACAACATTCTCTAAGAAGCTGACTCTAAATGCATCAGTTTTGAAATGGCTGTAGGATCCTAATCCTGACTCTAAACTCAGATCAGTTGTGTCCAATCATGCTATACCTATATACTCGAGTCGAGACCCAATGTACGTGGCATAAAAATTTATCTCTGGTTCTAGGCATGTGTTTTCCCAACATCCTTGAGCGTTTGCCGATATACGTTGGACTATGACCCTTAGTACGTGGCAGGGGGGCATCAACCCAAATAAGTGGCCCAATTGTGAGGCTTTATCCCGAACTATGGTTATGTGAACACTTCAAATTTTTCAAAGGTTTATAAAAATGACCTTTTTGCCCCTGACCCCATTCTCTGAGAAAATCAAAGCGATTTCAAAGCTAAATTTCAGTCATTCTTCAGATTTTCTGGATTAAAAACCATATTGATCCATTCAAAATCGATTTTGGGTCCAAACTCTGTGTTTTAAATCCAAATCTGAGTCCTGTTGTCCGATTTCCAAATTAAAATTATAAAAATACCAAAAATTGTTCTAAATGGCTCGGGCAATTCATCTGGCACTCTACTGAATCCCCAACCCTATATTTCTCAGCTCGAGGTTGTAAACCTCGAATATTTCCTAAAAATCCGGACATAAACCCATTTCTGAAGAAATTTTCTCAAAATAGTTTTTTTAAAATTCTCAGAAAAATTCCCTTTTTTAAATATTTTTTGCAAAAAACACAAAAAAATAGTTTTATCTTTGGTTTCTCGTAAAACTTTAGGATTTTGTTCTAAAAATGCAAAAAAATGGAAAAATAACATAAAAACCAAAAAAATTGGAAAACTACGAGAAAAATAAATGTTTTTAAAGCTTTTTAAGAGATTTTTGCTAAAAACCTCATTTTGAACCATTTTATACAAAAATTCTTTTTAAAACAAATCTCCTTTTTGAAAAAAAGAAAAAATTACAAACGGTTGCAGGCTCGCCCCTCTCCCGCGTATCTTTCTTCTGGAAGCCTCCATCACAGAAGGGCCCTCACCACCGTCGATGCCTAACAGCCTCCTCTTCTGGAGATTTCTTTTTCCTCTTTAAAAAGACACGCAGGGGTCCCTTCTCGGACATCCGTTATCACCCTCGCATCCCTCCTCACAATCTGTTTTCCACCCCTCTACCTTTCGTCTTCATACTTCTTCTTGTTTTTCTGATTTACTTTGGTTCCTCCCAAGTGATCCGGAAGAGATCAATCGTCTCGGCAGCTACAGTCTCCTCTTCCTTGGTTCTCCTCTCCTCCCATCGGTGAGTGAAATCAATCCAGCGGCTATATCCAGAGGAATCATCTCTTCTATCACCACGTCGAATCAACAAGGTAAGAACTCTTCATTTATCCTTGGCATCTCCTGATCTCCATAAAATTTTAATACATGCTTTAGAGTTCATTTCTCCCCTCCCATTTTCATCTTTGTTATCTGTATTTCTTCATTTGCATTGAATTTTCTAGTATTTGTCTCTGTTTAAAGTTCACAGTAGGTTTTGATCTTTTCTTACATACCGATAACCGACGATGCCTCGCAATGGCATCGTCGATTCATCCGGGTGTTTTGAACTTTAATCTTATCTTTGTTTTCATCTTACTTTTTTTTTCCCTTTTTTTTTTCTCTTCTCTTTTTTTTTCTTTCCTTTTCTCTTTGTAAATTTTTTTTTGCTTGGGGCTATAATCCTGTATCGATCTTCGTTCCTTTCTCCCTTTTAAGGCACCCTTGATGGAATCGGCCTATTCATAGTAGGACTGATCCATCATTCGCTACAGCAATGGAATGCTTGCATTCCAATATATTCCCCCCCTTTGTCTCTTTAATTTTCATGAATTTTAACACCTGCTTATAGTTTGAGTTTCTGTTTTCACTTTCATCGTGTGTTTATATATAATCTCTCATTGACATTTTAAGTTTTCATGTTGATTTCAGTTTCATATTCACATTAAATTTTCGGCTTCGTTTCATACATTCCCTCACATACGGGTAATCGGTGAGCCCTCACATAAGCATCACCAATTCACCCAGATTTGTATTCCGATCTACTTTCATGTTTATTCTCGCTTCCTTTTTCTTTATTTTATTATTGTTTCTTTTCTGATTTTCAAATCCCTTGTTTATATTTTAAATCTCCTTTCGATCTCTGATCTCTTGACTAGGGTCTGATGTGTCTTGTAATGCTCAATTTTCCATTTTCAGATTATTTTGATTACCTGTTCATGTTTTGATCTCTCGTTTATACTTGATTCTCTACTTCGCTTTAATAGTTTGCTTTCACTTTCCTCCTTCATCAATTCCATATTCTCCATTTAAACTATCCATAATAGGTAAACCTTTTATGTGCATCATCGATTTCATATGCCAATTCTGGGTTTTAATTTATACTTAAACTATCGTTTTTATGTTGCTTCATCATCAATCTACCTGTTGGCATTTGTTCCATCCTTGTTTAAAACAATGTTTTCCCTTTCTCACTTGTACATAATCTCAATAGCATCTCTGCAATTCATTCCAATTTTTTTATTTTTTATTTTTATTATTATTTTTTTTACCTTCTGTGTTCATGTTAACCGTCTGTTACATGTTCCTAGTCATACCGCTGATCTATTACATCCATGTTCTTAGTTGTACTGATAATTACAAAGAATTTTATGATTACTATTTAAATTTTGTACTGTTTTGGATCATTGTTCTGTACATCCTCTAGTTTACTGGTTTATATAGTTCTCTCTGAGCTCACGGTAATGTCTCATACTGTTTTAGTTATCAACGCCCTGTATTCGTTCTCAGTAGTTATATGATGGGGTTGAGTCATTGAGGGATTTTAAAGGAGAATTACTTACGCCAGTTGGCTCCTCTAGGTAGCAATCCTGAACGTATGAAAGAATGGACCATTGGCTCCCCAATCTGCGTTTCATTGTTTCATTAAGTTAATCCATGTGTTGTCAGTAGAGTCATTCCCTTTTGATCCACAGTATGCCCTGTTAACAGTATTTTTGCACAGTATTCACCCCTTGCAACCTGTTGCATATTGTCATCTTCCTCCACAACCATTCTTGGTTATCGTCATTTACTGAGGATTTTGTTAGCTACCCACCTTGTAGAGGAGGCATGGGTTTCCATGATGTCTTAAGGAACATCCAGGCAAGCTGTTAATTGAAGTCCTATTAAAGAGGACAAATTACACCTCAATGGTGTCCCAAGCCATACAAAGTTACAGTAAACTAATAAAAAAAAAAAAGAGCCCAGGCCTCTTCAATAGCTAGATTAGTTCCCCAGGCATCACAGGACATTGTTTGCAATGTATTGCTGAAACTGTTTAAGTTCAGAAGTCGGGTTTTAGTAGAGAGTACTGATTAGATTTTGATGAAATTCAGCAGAGGGGATATATTATAAATAAGGTCATTTTCTATCTTGAGATAGTATAAGACCCTAATGTTTCCTTCCCCACCGGTATAACCATTACTCTGTTGTCAACAGATAAACTGTCCTAGACTAAATCCATAAACTCATTCCTCCATTCAATTCTCAATGGCATTCAATGTCTAACCCACATGGTAGTCAATCATGTCCTATCCTTGCAACAGAGGATGTCTAATATCATGAAATGGGATATCATCTACAGCCCAGCCAAAAAAAAATCCTGCAACAAGAAAAGTTCAACCAAATTCATTAGCCATCAGTCAACTAAAAGACTTTGGATTTTTAATCAACAAGACCAAAAAAGCAAGCTGGGTTTATTTCATATCATTCCCAATGAATATATATATATATATATATATATATATATTAATTGTGAAACAACCCTGGGCGAGAAGTTTTGACAGGTGACAACAAATTCCACTACATGATTCATTGTGGAATCTCCAAAAAGATCAAGAAAACTAGCTGATTGTGGGATCAATCTCCATTTAACATATGGAAAGTGTTGCTATTTTACCTTTTCTTTCTATGAGAGGAGGTATTCAACTGGAAGAGCTGAGACACCCCGTGATATAGCTATATCTACTGGTGCAGTCAATGGTTTTGTTCTTCATCTTTATATATATATATATATATATATATATATATATATATATATATATATAAGTATCTGTATATAATAATGTACGTTGATGGCAAAACAGATAGGACTTGGAGTGTTGTTGGATGTCATGGGTTTTGTGTTTTTTTTTTAAAAGCTGCAGAATATTCAGTTATCATCTCCCGTCTAGTTCATTCTTTTATACACATAAATTTGTTTCTCTGTATTTTCAAGTTACATGTATTCTTCTCAAATACACTCCATCTAATACCTATATTTGTGCTTACATTCTCTTTCATCATTCACGTTTACCATTTCATTTTCAGTAGTATATGGCATATCATCATGTATTCAATTCCATTTTCCTCATATCATGCTGTAGCATCATCACCTACATTATCCCCCAGCATGCACCCTTATATGACCTCAGCAAGCACCTTCTGTATATAATGATCTGCATGTACCTGCAACTGAAATTTTTCATAAGATTAGTTGACATTTCCTGTGGGTCTGTGATATTAAGGCTACCTTTTCCAGCCTAAAGGATCTCTTCACCAGTGTAGTCTTCAGCAACAGCAGGGGTCATCGATGGATGTTTTGTTGAGCATATATATGGGTAACTGTATTTAGGCAGTTATGTTATCACTGGTACATTAGCAGATACCTTGGCCTTTCACATGGGGTTTCACTTCCTTTTTTTTTTCTATTGCAGCCTACCCAATATAAATGTTACTACTTGAAACTCATTGTTGAGGATTCATCACACCGGATATGTATTTCTAACATATGGCCTGTATATCTTTGGGTTTTGCCACACGGCTCATAGATGTGTACCTTAAATATATTATATACATTGTTAACTTGGTATAAATATCATACTTAGATGTGTCTATATGCCTTTTTTTTTATCAGCATATCCCTTTTAGTTTTAGTCCCAATTTAACATTTTTTTTTCTTTTCTTTCTTCATGGTGGATATTTTTCTTAATAGCTAATTCAATCTTTTTTTGCAGGAAATATATAATCTCATTTTCAGATTAGGGATTCTCAATTTTAAATTTCAATTCCAAGATTGTAATAATTTAGATATTAATGAAAAATTTACATTTCTTGTTCTAGATAGAATGAATGAGCATTGTAAACATCATGAATTACTTGTTTTCATGCATTTTTGCCTTTATTTCTCAAAATTCTCATAATGATGAAACACAAATGGCACATGCACCATTTCGTAAGAGGTAAATTAATCCTAAGTTGAAGATTTACATCAACGGCCATAGTCGGGATGTAAACAAGACTTAGTATTTTTATCTTTTATAAAATAACACTGGATCCACACTGGATTCCTTTTCTAAAATCATCATATTTTCTTTAAATATTTTCCTCTTTTATCAGAATTTAATCTAAAATCAACTCAATATATATACCAATGGCCATAGTCAGGGTATATTGAGAGTCAATTTCATTTTAAATTCTATAAAAGCACCAAAATGTATTTTATTCTTCACTTGAATTTAAATGTAGTTATTACATAATACATTCAATGACCATAGTCAGGGATGTATTATGTCTTCAACCTCATTTTTAATTCATTTAAAGAATGGAATAGCTTTTCAAAATTCCAAATTCAAATTCTTTAAATTCATTTCATCATTTAGGATAGAATTGCATCATATTTTCAAAAATTCCTTTTAAAATCCAAGTGATTGTGAATATCTCTTCTTCAACTTCCTATTTCAATTCTATCTCATTTCCAAAACTTTGAAATCAAATTCAAAGTTTAAAATTCAACTTGATTCATTTTATAAATTCCAAATTCAATTTCAAAATCCAATTTGACTTTGAAATTCATTCTCAAAAATCAATTTTAAAATTCCAAAAATCCAAAGTTAGATCCTAATCTCAACTTGGATCCAGATTTCCAAGTATCAATCTCCACTTTTGGATCTCAGACTTCAGATCCAAAATCCATTCTAAAATCCAGATTTCCAAGTATCAATCTCCTCTTTTTGGATCTCAGACTTCAGATCCAAAATCCATTCTAGGATCCAGAATCTTATTCACCTTGGATCTCAGATTCAGATCCAAAATCCATTTTAGGATCCAGAACCCAATTTGACTTTGGATCTCAGGCTTAAGATCCAAATCCCATTTAGGATCTAGATCCCAATTCTACATTGGATCTCAGATTACAGATCCAAAATTCCATTTAGGATCCAGAACCCAATTCTACTTCGGATCTCAGACTTCATATCCAAATCCATTTTTAAAATCCAGAACCCAATTCTACTTTGGATCTCAGACTTCAGATCCAACTCCATTCTAGGATCCAGAACCCAATTCCCCTTCGGATCTCAGATCTTAGAACCAATTCCATTTAAAAATCAGAATTCAATTTCATCTTGGATCTCAGAGTTCAGATCCAATTCCCACTTCGAATTCTAAATCCAGAATTCAATTTTAAAACTCAACTCTATTTAGAATCCAAACTTTGGATTCAAATTCCATCTTGAATTCCGTATTTCAAATCAACTCCTATTCCCAATTCCAATTCTTAAAACCAATTCCATTTCATCCCAAAATTCAAATCCAATTCCCATTTAGGATTCTAAATCCAGAATTCAATCTCTCCTGAATTTCAACTCTATTTACAATCCAGACTTTGGATTCAGATTCCATCTTGAATTCCAACTTTCAAATCAATTCTATTTCTCAATTCCCTTTAAATTTCCCATATTTCATTTCTGATTTCAAAGCTTCAAAGCTAGAATTCAATTCCATTTTCAAACATTCATCCAGATTCAAAATTCTAAATTCAAAGTCCATTTATGACTTTGAAATTTCCTTTCTTCTCCTTTTATCTCAAATTCAAAATCATTCCTTTCAAAATCCAGATTTATTTTCCCAAGCTCTGATTATTTCAAAAACTTAGAACTTTAATCGTAAGTTCTAAGTTAGAAAACATTTCTTCACTCCATTATCAAATTCATCCCAGAAACACTTGGGAATTCTTCAAAACATTTTCAAAAAGAGCATACATCTTTGCATTTACACAAGTATGATTCTTTGTGCATTTAGACTTAGGATAAATTCTTAGATAATTTCTTAGCAAAGCAAAAGGCATGAATTCGACCCTTGGTTCGATTACCCCTGGTAAAGGCACCAGGAACGGTCGAACCTCGTACCGACGAGCGGATCCCGTCTCCCAGTTTTCCCGCAAATATTTCAAAAATGGAGGCGAGTTATTTTTAAAATATTTTCAAAATTAAGGTCAAGTGAGACCCCGCAAAAGAGTTCCTCTTCTCTCTATTCTTTTCTCTTCTCTCTTTTTTCTGTCTTTTATTTTCTCCCTTCAAAAAGGAGGAAATAGAGGTTGGAAAGGAAAAGAGAAGGAAGAGAGAGAACATTACGAGAGGAAAAATTTTATGATGATCACAGGTTCTCAAAGAAAGCCCAACAACATGAAGACCGGGTAGACATAGGTGGGGTGGTTTTTGAAATATGAGCACATGTAAACAAACAGAGGGCTCTAAAATCCTAAAGAGATAGATTTTTAAAAATTTTGAAGAAACAAACATTGTTTTCATACAAATCCTAAATTGAGGATGGTTATATTAGACCTAAGTCTATGTGAGCATGAAAATTTCCTCCTCAATATGACCCTACCAAACCATACCCAGTCTACATGCAATCCATGTCAGCTGGGTTCAAGTCTAGGCTCCTAGGTTCACATGATATCAGATAATAAAGTTGACATTTTATAGAACACAATTTTGACAATTTGAGCTAAGTCAAGCACACAATTGATCAGGCAAAGACAGGTTCCATCTCGATCGCCAAACCAGTTGTCATCACAAAAATTTTCTTTCCCTTTGTGAGAGAGAGAGAGAAATGATTCTGCGAGTCAAACTCGACCAATGTTTTGAAAATGGTTTTTAAAAATTACTCGCCTCCGTTTTTGAAATTTGTAGGAAAATTTCATAGAATGGGACTCACTTGTCGATATGAAGTTCAACCATTCCTGTCCCCTTTACCAAGGGTAATTGAACCAAGGATCAAAAGTGTGCTTTAACTCGGCTCAACTGTCTAAATCAGGCATGTGCTATGAAGTTTTGAAAAGATGCACATTTTGAGAAATATGATGTTTGCTTCAGAGATTGGAAATATTTGAAGAAAAAAATTCTTGGAAAAATCATATACTACATTGAAAATGACTTTTGAAATGAAAAATGGATTCTCAAGACAATTGAAACTTTGAGAAAATCGACTTTTTGAGATTTGAATTGTTTTTTCTAAGAAAATCGATTTCTAAAGAAGACTTGAGAATTCTGGGAAAACCAATTTCAAAGATAATTCAAAGTTTTTGAGAAAAACAATGTTGGAACTTTGAACCTTGAAATTGAGAATATTAAACATTGGAAAATCATGATTTGAACTTGAGAAATACTTGAAACATCCTTTGAAAACTCATAGTTTTGAGAAAATCACTTTTTGAGAGACTTAGAAAATTTGAGAAAATCGATTTATCTGAAATGGAATTCGAAAATGAGTTAGAAAATGATGCAAATCCAATGAAATGAATGAATGACTATGGATTTGAAAGATATTTTCTAAGGAATTTGAGAAAATCCTTTTGGGAAATGCAGTGCATTTTGAAGTTAGCCTAAGAGTTTAGGCTGAATGTGGCTAATACGAAGATCACAAATCTGGGTTTTATTCGTATTCTGACTATGGCCATAAATACGAAGTTCATCGAGTTTGTCAACTCCCTAAGAGCTTGTGCACGTGCCATTCGTGTCAACCATAGTGGATTTGGAAAAATGTGCATGAATCATGCATCAGATATTGAAATTATACGAAAGCAGACTATATGCAATGCATCCTATTCTATGCAGAAAATGTAAATTCTTATTCAAAATATTACATCTGATATTTACATTGAACTGAATAAAAGGAAAAGAAAAGAAATAAAGTCTTCCACTTGGATATTTCTGCAAAACTAGAAAATGGGGTTAGCACAAAAATGTAGGTTTATCTAGATTTATCCGACAAAATCGAGAAATTATTAGATTTTACCAAGATTTAAACCCTGATTCATACCACCCTGATGTAAACATGAGAAATACATGATAAAAATAGATTCAAAATATAAAAATAAGATTCAAAAAATTGAAATTGGGATGAAAATGACCCAATTGCCCCTGATAACAAGACTATGGCCTTGAAATCAGGTTTTTTCAGAAAGATATTTTGTCAAAATAAGATTTTGAAATCCAAATAAAGATAAAATCAAACACAAGATGATATGATATGATATGATGAAAATACGAAAATTAAAGTTTGGAAATTTGAAATTGAGATAAAAATGACCAAAATGCCCTTGATAGCAAGACTATGGCCTTGAAATCAAGGTTTTCAGAAAGAATTTTTGTAAAAATGAGGATTTCAAAATTCCAATTAATGCAAATGATATGAAAATCATCTATAATATAATATGAGATGATGATATGCATGTTAAAACCCTAAAATTGCAAAAATATTACAAAAATACTGAGTTTTGCCTGAATTTTGCTTTTACTTTGGCAATTTAACTAACTCATACAACAAATGAGCTTGAAATTGCCCTAAATTTGGCATGGACACCTAGACTAACCCTAAAAATATAATGGAATCTGAAAACTAATTTTTTTGGCATTTTCAAATATATAAATTAACAAAAAATCCTAGAAAATAAGTTTTTTTGCCTTTTAGCCTAAACCTATCCTAATGACAGCAATGTTTCAGGTATTAACCTGTCATAGAAATTCACCAAATTTTATGGGGTGACAGAGGACAGTTTTACCAAGGATTTTTGCCTTTTACAGATTTAAGATTCAACCTATGGTCGGAGATTTACAGCTCCGGCAAGATCGGTCGGAATCCGGTGACTAGAATTTAAGGAAGACTGACAGGTTTTTTACAAAAAATTAAAGAAAAATGGCAAACAGTATCCAAAACCTCTAAAATTTTAGGAGGATTTATTTTTAAAACAGCGTTTCAGAGACCAAATGACTTCAGGTGTTTAGCAAAAGATTCATAACATAAACATGCTTTTAATATCAAATCTGTAGGATTTACTGATAAATGAAATAACGAATGGACTATACTTATAAAATCAAAACCTATAACAATAGATGAAATTTTAATGGGCTTAAACTAAATGAATGAAATAGGCATGAAATCTACATAAATATAATGATGCAATTAAAGAAAATGATTAGGGGTACGATTTGGATTTAGTATTGGCCATTGTAAGGAGGGATTCAATCCATCGAAAGGATGAATCACCTCTTTATGTAGCCTTTTACCATGACACAATCAAATAAAAACTAACTATAGATTAATCAAAAAAAAAAGAATAGGAAGAGTAGGAACCTTACCTTAGGGATCCAGCTACCACGATTGAGGATGAAGACCGCTGCCCAGTGGAGGGGATGAACCAAGTGAAAAGGGTTGCAACCGTGATGTTTAAGGGGACTACTTCAAGGTGGAAGGGCCGGCTGGAGCAAAAGTTGCAGGAGATGGTGTTGTTGTGCTTGCTGTTGTAGGGATTGGAGCCAAGAACCGATGGGTTGGATGGTGCTGGATGGTTGAAGATCAGTTCCACCAAGGGAGGAGGTGGCGACTACTTGAAGGGGTTGCTGTTGTGTGAGGGTTGCTATGCTGTTGAAGGAGGTGGATGACCTGCAGCTTCTCTTGCCGTGGCTGGTGGCTGCAACAAAAGGGGACAACTACTGATGGAGGTAAGAGAGGTGGAAGGCCTACAGCTGGAGCAATGGAGGTTGAGAGGGGATGCAGCTTGCTAGAAGAAGGTTGAGGGGCGGCAGCCAAAGGAGAGAATCTGATGGCTAATGGCTGGAGAGGAACCAAGAGAGAGAGAGTCTAAGGGGGCTGGGCGTGTGATAGATAGTGAGGGATTGCTTTAGGGGCTGAATGAGAGTCTAAGGGAAGTGGTGAAAGGGATCCACCGTATGGTGCTTAGAGTAATAGAAAGAAGGAGAAACAATAAGAAGGGAGGAGAAAAAAAAGAAAGGAAAGAAAGAGGAAGAAAGAAGGAAAGAGGAGGAGGAGAGGAAAAGGAAAGAAGGAAGGGAAGAGGGAAGAAAGAGAAGAAGAAAAGGGAAGAAGGAAGGGAAGAGGGAAGAAAGAGAAGAAGAAAAGGGAAGAAGAGGGGGTCAACCAAGGGGAGGAAGAAAGAAGGAGAAGGAAGGAAGAAAGAGAAGGAAGAAAAGAAAAGGAAAGAAGAAGAAGAAGGAAAAGAAAAAGAAAGAAAAGGGGAGAAGAAAAGAAAGGAAAGACAAATGGGGGAAGAAGAAAAGGAAGGTGGAGAAAAAGAGGGGGCTGACCCCTCTTGTGGGTCCCACTTCAAAAACATAAAAAAAATTTTTTTTATTAAAAGGAAACACAAATGAAATCAATAGTGGCATCTTGGAGTGGATCCATATTCAATTCTGAAATTCTTTTTGAAGGCCAGAGGGGTAGAATGGTCTCTTAGAAAATTTTTGGATGAAATGAGCTATTTTTGACAATTTTTGAAATAAGCTAAGAATTTGAAATTTTGTACCCCGTTGCAGAGTAAATCCAATTTAGAATTTGAAAAGAATCCAGATTGTTTTCTCGAAAAAATATTTCCAAATTTAGAATCCTAGGGGTAAAAATGTCAATTTTAGAAACCCAAGGTTTGAAATTGATTTTTGAAGACTTTAAAACTCAAATCTGGATTGAAATTTTCAAAACTGGAGTTCTGGATCTCGAAAAGGAAATGAAATGCAATGAAATATTATGAAATGATGAAAAATGACATGAAATGCCATGCAAAATGCTAACCCTGGATGAAGAATTTTAGGCATTGGACCCCGATTGATAGTTGTACCAGTTCAAAAAGTGGAAAAAATCATAAAATGGGCAAAATGGTTTAATAACTGATTTTTGTCCCCTGTCGAGCCTAGAGTGACACTGAAAATTGAGGTTTGAGCTGGTTTGAACTGAAATAAACTTGAATGAGCTGGATTCTAAGGTTTCAGAACTCAAGGAGAGTGACAAGATACTGACTCCACTAAACTCTTAGACTGAATTGTCAAGAAATGCTGTCATTTTTAGAGAAATGGTCACTAGAGTAAAGTGAATTATGAATACGAGCTGGGTACGAGCTGGAACTAAGATCAGTAATACTGAGATGAACTAAAACTGAAGCTCAAACACTAGCTCAACTGACTGGACTCGGCTCAATTTTAGCTAAATGAGCTGAAATGGGCTCCTATACACTTGGAAGTAGTTTTGAACTAAAACTGGAGCACTTGAACTTCTGGTGAGCTCAAGCTAGACTTAGAGGACTAGGATTGACTGAGAATGAGTGACTCAGAGACAATTGGCTTGGATTTAAGTGAAAAATGAGCTCATTTCTAAAGAAATGATCCCATTTTGGCAAAAATGGTCAGAAATGAATATGGACTGCTCACTATGAGCTCAGGTGAGCTAGAAATGATTGACATTCTAATTGTTCTGAGCTTGAGAATGAGCTTGGTTGACTCTGACTGACATGGCTTCTAGGATGACCTATGGCTGACAGGTCGAGTCAGGTGTGCAGGACCCCATCGTCATGTTGGGTCCTGTTGCAGGCCTAGTCTCATCAGCTCGACCTGGGAAGGATCCCCCTTTCCCTTTCGAGCCCGTGCGAGAAGGCCCCGTGGCAGCACCACCGCAAGCAGGAGCAGGTGGGCACTTTGGATTGAGCAGAACTCGAGAGGGTCTGAACCAGGATTCTCCTCAATAGGGCCCAGGTTCGGTTCTCGGGGACCATCCTTTGGGTCCCAGGGAGTGGGTCAGGGCCTCGAACCCCCTTATCCGGCCTATCTAGTTGGGTCTGATTCGCGGGTCGCCCCGAACCAGATCCAACCTATTATTTTTTAACCCCAAAATGGATTTGATGCTAACCCAAACTTATATCAGACTCGGATGGAGCTCCAGTTTGAATTTGAGCCAGGTCAAAACGTGACCCATTTTGTTACAGATCAAGGATCGAGTTCACACTAGACTTTTTCACACCATAGCTCGATCCATAATCCTACCTGCCCCATTCTGGGTCCGACGAGTAGTTTAGGACTTGACCCAATCCAGATCCAATCAGGTGAATCATCCCAGTATTACACCAATCAAACCCAATACTCGAACCAGACCCAACCATTTAACCTATCCCCGATACAGAATCCAGTATCATACTTGACCTAATACCTCTACTCTAACCCATACCCATATTTTCCCATTCCTACCCACCTAGAGCCTGAGACCCGACCGACCTGCCTACCTTTAGCAGGACCTCCTGTCATACCGGTGCCACAACACTGGTGTCTCCCACCCATGGGCAAGCCAGACCGAGGTAGTTTCCAGCAGCCGCCATGCAGATTCAACAGGGATCGGTGCGACTTGAGCGTCCACTACCCGTCATTGGAGTTCGTCAGCATCAGTATCCAGGCGAGCAGTACTGTGGAGAAGGAGATGAGATCATGATGGATGATGATGCTTTTTGGAATGAGTACCCCACAGGAGTGGTGGAGACCCATCAACAGAGAGCACCAGAGCACCCCTCCACATACGGGTTGAAGTTAGACCATCCGGAGTTCGCAGGATGATTCAATACAGAGCAGTTCTTCGACTGGTCCTATGTCGTACAGTTCTTCTTCGACTACCACACTATAGCTTAGCACCGTCATGTCTCTCTAGCATCCACCTGGTTGAGGGGCCTAGCGCAGACATGGTGGGTTGAGCTGCAGAGGTCAAGGGAACGGCAAGGACTAGGACACATACAGACATGGGAGGAGATATAGAAGTTGATGTAGTCCAAGTTCGTGCCATCGGACCATGTTGAGAGAGCCTACAAGGAGTACGTGACCCTGCGTCAAGGAACATGTACTGTGGCAGAGTACACTGCTGAGTTCCATCGTCTATCCCTGTGAGTGCAGATCAAGGAGACCGCTTGCCAATAGCTCACGAGGTATATTTCTGGTCTTCGTCCTACTATTTTTTATGATTCCAGTTGTGTCACAGTCGAGTCATTAGATCAGGCAAGCAGTTATGCCATGAATGTGGAGGAAAAATTGAAAAGGAGACAAGAGTATAGGACCTCCCGTAGGAGAGGGTGGTGTGTGTTCTTCCCAAAACACAAATTTGCGTGTTCTTGTATGTACGAAGGAATATCTTGGGACCCGTGATAATACGTATGCCAATGTTTCCCATGATGACTTTATAATAAAATAACATATAAAAAAGGTAGATATGCCTTTGACGGAAATATCCTTCCGTAAGATAGATATGTGTTGGACAAAAATGTCCTTCCCCGTATATAGATTTGCACGTTCCGCCTTTGTTTTTAGCTTGTGCTACAACACATGGTCGCCTTCTCGTTCTTGCCTTGTGTTAGATAGAAAACTTTTCCTGGTTCGTTCCTACCTCGTGGAGATAACTATAAATCGAACAATTGATTCAATCATTGGTGGGCGTCAAAGGGGGATTTGTCAGCCATCTTTTTTTACAGTCTTCTCTTCTTTATTTTCGTTAGGCAGTATGGAAAAAAGCAATAAAGCACAAACATTCCAACAAGTGCCATTAAAGCATCGTGAGTACCTTTCCATGTCATCGTGCTATTGTTGAAGAACGTATGTCGTTGTGAGTGTCATTAAGGCATTGTTTTGTTATTCCAGGTAGATTTTATCATTTCAACGGTTGGAAACTTGAAGACATTTGTAAGACGTTTGGACCTGTTGAAAAGAATGCATGGTTACAAATGCGAGCAAGGGCCTCTACCCCATCCGATATCATCCATTCACTCAGTATATTCAATGTAACACAAATTGCGATTGTAGTAACATGTATATTGATTTGTAAGATATTGTTTCATTTGTAATATATTATGCTGAATTACCATATATCGATTTATAAGATATTATGTGTTTTCGAGTATCGATTTATGAAATATTATTTTGTTTGTTGATGTCGATTTGTAATATTATGTTGAATTGCCATATATCGATTTGTAAGCTATTATGTGTTTTATAGTGACGATTTATGAGATATTGTTTTGTTTGTTAATATCGATTTGTAATATATTATGTTGAATTGTCGTATATTGATTTATAAGATATTATGTGTTTTCTATTGTCAATTTGTGAGATATTGTTTTGTTTGTTAATATCGATTTGTAATATTTTACGATGAATTGTCGTATATCGATTTATAAGATATTATGTGTTTTCTATTGTTGATTTGTGAGATATTGTTTTGTTTGTTAATATCGATTTGTAATATATTATGTTGAATTACCGTATATCGATTTGTAAGATATTATGTGTTTTCTACTATCGATTTGTGAGATATTATTTTGTTTGTTACTATCGATTTGTAATATATTATGTTGAATTGTCGTATATCGATTTGTAAGATATTATGTGTTTTCTACTGTCGATTTGTTAGATATGGTGTTGTTTGTTAGTATCGATTTGTAAGCTATTATGCTTAACTAATCAGTATTTGTTGTTATATGCATCTTCAATAAATCGTAGTAAACGTATGAGTTAGCTAACGCAGATTGATATTTTACACATGACAGTGTTAAGCATATCAGCTAGTTGCAGTGAAAATGACGTATCTCAATCATTGAGAAATCATGGAGCAACGGACATCCGTACTATCGATGCACCTGAAGAATTGAATATGTGCACTAATGATGCACATGATAAGAAGGGTACAAGAATTGGATTTACTCTTGACTTGAATATTCCAGCAGACGAAATGCAAAACAATAATGAGGTAGACGATCATGACAGTGCACTTGACAAAGGTGCAGGCACCTTAAGTCTACATGGTAGTACACTTGACTATGTTCCCGTAGAGGAAATGCAATTTAATAATGAGGAAGCTGCATACAAATTTTACAATGATTATGCCTTGAAACTTGGCTTCAGTGTTAGAAGGTATTCTTGAGCAAAAAATGCATAGGGTGTTGTGGTGAGAAAGGCATATGTTTATTCCAAGCAAGGTTGGAAGAAGTCAAGTGGAAATCTAACAAGGAGCAAGCCATATTCAAGATGTGGATGTCCAGCGAGAATGGTGTTAAGAAGACTTCCGAATGGGAAATATGTAGTTCGTACTTTAATCAA
Organism: Nuphar pumila; assembly: GCF_984573655.1. Classification (NCBI taxonomy): domain Eukaryota; kingdom Viridiplantae; phylum Streptophyta; class Magnoliopsida; order Nymphaeales; family Nymphaeaceae; genus Nuphar; species Nuphar pumila. Next base: position 61,989,281 of record NC_143263.1, read on the forward strand.
TGATCATAACCATGAATTAGCTGCTTTATTTATGACTCTTATGTTAAGGTCAATTTGTAAAGTATTTAAAGTACATGTTGCAATTGTTGAAATAGTTGATACCACCGGCAGTGCACCAAGGAAGGCATACAATTTCTATGTGCACGTAGATGGTGGTCGCGAGAATGTATCATTCACACCTATGGATCTAAGAAACCACTTGAGAAGGAAGAGGTCAGAAAACATGAAGAATGAAGGAATATGTTCTTTGGTTGATTACCTACAGAAAAAATCAAACATTGACCCTGGTTTCTTTAGTGCAATGCAACTGAATGAAAATGGTATGCTGTGAATATGTTTTGGGCAGATTAAAAGTCAAGAGTGGATTATGAATGCTTCAATGATGTGCTTGTTTTTTATATGAGAGTGAAGATTAATACGAAACAGTGGCCATTTGCGCAGTTTGTCGGAGTGAACCATCACTCACGGAGTTGCATATTAGGTGGCGCTTTTTTGTATGACCAGACCAAGGAAACATTTGAGTGGTTGTTAAGAGTATTTACACAGGCAATGAATGGGAAGCACCCTAAAGCTATACTTACAGATGGTGATCGTGCAATTGCAGTTGTAGTCTCTCATGTATGGCCATATGTACATCATCGCCTATGTTTATGGTATATCTTTCAAAATACAGTAAAGAACATAGGACACATTTTTAATCAGAAGACGGGGTTTGATAAAAAGTTTAGACAGTGTGTACTTGAGAGCATAGACGAGGTCACCTTTATGTTTGATTGAGAGCAAATGATTCAGATGTATGACCTTGAAGACTGTGTGTGGTTACAACATTTATATGCAGACAAAGAGAAGTGGGCATTGGTATATAGAAGACAATACTTTTGTGCAGGTATGATAAGCACACAAAGAGATGAATTTATGCATGTCACACTGAAAAAAATATTGTATTCATGTTTAACAATGTTTCGTTTTATGGAACAATATGAATTATTTGTAGACGGTCTTAGACAAAATGAGCTTGAACAAGATGTGAAATGCTTCAACACCCGCCCTGTAACTTTGGATATGAAAATATTGACGCGGCCTGCAAATCTGTATACACTAACTGTATTTGAATGGACTAAGAAGAAGGTTATACAGGTCATGAATTGCAACATAGAAGAACGTATGCAATATGGGAATGTGCACAAATACCATGTTGTATGGGATGGCGAAGAGTATCCAAAAAGGCACGAAGCACATGTTACGTACAATGTTGACAACAGAACAGTTAAATGTACGTGCAAAATATTTGAATTCAAAGGTATTTTATGTCGTCATGCATTAAAGGCACCTAATCAAGAGAAGATACACGAAATACCTGAGTCATATATAATGTGAAGATGGACGAGACAAGCAAAGATTGAACTGCTAGAGACAAATAATGTCAGTCCATCTAGTGTTGATGAGAAGTGTTGAATAGCCTCCCGTTACCAACAACTATGTAGGTCACTTATGCATGTTGCAAATTTGGCATCGAAACGCGAAGAAGCCTATGTATGTATAAGAAATGTGTCAAAAGAATTACTTGAAAAAGTGCAGTTAATTTACCATGAGTTTGTTGCAACTCGTGAAGACCAATCTAAGAAAACGGGATTGAACAACGTTGGTGAAAATCACGCTTCTCCTGACCCTTGTGAGAAGTTGCGTCGAAGCATAAACATCGTCTTTGACAAGTCAAGAGTAAATGTTGTAGATTATGATGGGAATATTCACCTAGAGAAGGGTATCAAAAGAAAACCTGCTTCGGATCGCAATCGTCGGAGGATAAAGGGTACACTGAAATTGGTTGGCAAGAAAATGTCTAAGAAACAACCAACCCCTAAGCAACCAAGCCCTTCGCATGAACAGGTATTTAATACAGTATATTGTTTTCCATGTAAATTATATTACGTGAAACCTATCAATATCTTACTTATGTAATTTCCAACATGCAGCAATACCATACAGACGTGCACTACAATGTTGGAACCTGCAATCCACCCGACCTGTTTGAGTAGAACGATGGCATGAGTATGACAAGTCTTTTGGTATGTAACAATTTTGAGAGGTTGTTAGCATTTCTTGTTGAACTTAATGTAGTGTCTGATATTGTTTTGTTTCATGACAGGCTCTGTTTAATTCAAAAGCAAGCAACGCAACACAGGAATCGCGTGTGGATTCTTCAACTTTAAAATAGTTGTAGCATTTAACTTTCATATCTTACAAATCGTTGTAATGTTTAGCATTCTATAATTCTTTGTTGTAGTTCTATAATTCTTTGTTGTAAATCGATAATTCTTTGTTGTAATTTTATAAATCTTTGTTGTAAATTGATAATTTTGTGTTATAATGTTATAATTCTTTGTTATAATTTTACAATAGAAATCATACTATAAATATCATAAAAATTGATACTAGAAAACACATAATATCTTACACATCAATATACAGCAATTGAGCATAATATATTACAAAACGATATACGGAAATTCAACATAATAGCCTACAAATCGATATTAACAAACAAAACCATATCTCACAAATCGATACTCGAAAACACATAATATCTTATAAATCGCAAATAGTATTAGTGGTGTATGCAGTGTACAAAGGCTTCTAATGTTCGCCCTTCGTCAATGAAAATCCAATAAGCCATTAGAGACGTATATTGTTCATAAATCGTTGTGATGCTCACCCTATGTGAATGAAAATCGCAAAAGCGATTAGCGATGTATGCGGTGAAGAAAGGCTTGTAATGTTCGCCCTTCATCAATGAAAATTCAATAAGTGATTAGATATGTGTACTGTTAATTCAATAAGGGATTATCGATGTATGCGGTGTATAAAGGCTTGTAAAGGGATTAGCGATGAAAATCGCAAACAGGATTAGTGATTTTTATCGTTGAAGTAAAACCCCAAACCCTTAAACCTAAACCCTAAACCCCAATCGCCCGTAAAAGTGATTAGGAAATATCGTTGACATAGACATGGCCCATAAAAGCAAATCACGATAGGATATAGCCTTCATACGTCATTGTGTAAATCGCGATGATACGTGTCATTTAGATAAAGTTTATTGTCTAAAAGACAGACGTCATTGTGTAAATCGCAATGGTATAACAATTTACACAATGACGTATATGTCAGCCACATTTGAGTAAAAATTGCACTGTGCATGTGTACAAATCGCAGTAGAATTGCACAGTCAATGTTTGTGCAAATCGTTTTAGACTTTAACTCAATCATTATGTAAATCGCGATAGGAACACATCTCGTAAAAGCAAATCAGTGACATTTTCATGCTACATAACGCTAAACGCTATGTGAAATTTGGTTTATAATTTTGGTTTATGGATCAATGTGAAATTTGTACACAGTCTTACAAAATTTGTTACAAATGTTTATACACAAAAAAAATGGAAATTGAAAGTTGAACCAAAAATTGCTATCTCTCTATCAGCAGTAGAACGTAATCATCTTCACGTTATCCTTGAGAACAAGTTGACGTTTAAAATGACTTCATCTTACTCTTGGGGGCCTCGCGTCCTTCATAGCTTTCTAGGTAATCTTGCAGTCTGGGTTTTTGTATCATCAACAACTAGAAAATCCTTCAATTCTTTGCATAGTTCTTTACGAAATCCAGATATATCATCCTAAAAAAGAAAACGAAAATGAGAACAATATAAAAATGTAGTAATCAATAATATAGGTTAATAAATAATGTTTATGTGTACAACATACAGCGATGCATTCTGGTACTCGTCCATAGTATATTGCTTTAATATACTTCATTACAAAGATGTCACAATCGACGTCATTATTTTGTAAAGGAGCATCATCTGCAACGTGAAGCCTCCACGGGCCAATGTCGACACCCAATATGTCTTTGAAAAATCCAACCTGCGGTTTATGCAAAAGCAAGTAAATTCTGAGCCACGGTACAAGATACAGTAATCTTAAAGATAGAAACTTACCAAATGCACAATGTTACGGTCTACACCAATGTCATAGTCCAAGGAGTTATATAGCCATAATTTTTGTTCTCGTACATCCAACACGTATAAGACCCAACGCTTTTCCGATTGCCACAATGTAAGAATCAATATCTGCAAATTGATTATAAAATATCTTAAAAATTGGATATAGAAATGCGTACTGATACCATAAAAATCGATGTTAAGAATCAGCATATAAATCAATATTAAGAATCAAACCAATATCTTAAATCGATATTAGGAATCAGCATTGAATCAAAACATCTTAAATCGCTATGAAAATTTCTATTGATAGCTTAAAAATAGATATTAAGAATCAACATAGAAATTGATATTAAAAATCAAAACAATATCTTAAATCGATATTAAGAATCAACATAGAAATCGATATTAAGATTCAGAGCAATATCTTAAATCGATATTGAGAATCAAAATAATATCCTAAATTGATATTAAGAATCAGCATAGAAATCGATATTAAGAATCTAAACAATATCTTAAAAATCGATATTTAGAATCAGCATAGAAATCAATATTAAGAATCAAAGCAATATCTTAAATCGATATGCAAATTCCTATTGATAGCTTAAAATTGATATTAAGAATCAAAACAGGATCTTAATAGATTTAACATCTTACAAATCGATATGGTCACAAACCTTTTCACTTGAAAAAAAGTCTACCATTTGGTCATCGTCACCCCAGTATTGTATTCCGTCTAGAAATTCAGTCGCGTATGGCATTCGGCGGACAATACTCTGTTGAACAGAACAGTAATAATATTAAGTTTAAAACATGAAGGTACATTAGTAAATAAAATGACAAAATAAACATATAAGATAACCGATATACCATAAAATAAGGGGTGACGAAGCGGACCGACATGGTTCTTACCTTGCTTTGAATATACATGATGAAATCGTGTATAGTTTGTTTAGAACAAATGTGCATTTGTTAATATACATACCCATGGCATATGTTAATGTATAACTGAGAGTGGTTTCATACGTATAAAATTACTGAGTGTGTCCTGCAAATTCATCTCACATCCGGTCGATGTTCTCTTCGAGCACTTTGCTGAGTTTTCTGGCACCTTTTTTGTAGATATTACACTGAAATTAGCTGAATATTCAGTAAAATAGTTGTAGCATTATATTCAGTAAACGAATTGTAAACGACGTAAGAAAGATGAAGCAGGTTATAGAAATCGAAGGTACCCTTTTTTTGCGGACGTTCGACTGAATCGTAGCATCCTTCTTCGACATCAATACAACTTGCGCTTAGAAGGAGGTTAGAGGAAACGTCAGTTTTTTTGTTCGTTGCTCACGAAGCAGGTTATAGGAAAGGCTCCTTTTCTTCTTTAAATGAAACATCGCATGTTCCATGCTATTAAAGGAAACGTCATGTGTGCCTTGCGAAACACGACGATTCATTCATTTATTGTTCACGTCATTTTATTTCCTGCTAGTTTTTAAAAATCACGCAAAAAGAATATTAACAAATAAATAAATTACATTGCACATTAATTAAAGGACGTTTTATTTGCTAGTATCATCGACACGATATTAGTATGTGTAAATGAATGACACGTAGCATAACATCAGTAGCGTGTCAGATCCTAAACCCTATACTAATGTTATGCGATGTTTCTTGCAACTAAAGGAATCACTATACATAATAAACTCAAAACTAGTAATCGCTATAATTGCTATCACAGGAAGTACAAATCGTGGTAACTGCATAATCGATATACCTATTAATTGCTAAACTAAGTAATCGCTATCACAAGAAATGCTATAAATAATAAACCCTAAACAAGTAATCGCTATACGATTTAGCAAACATAAGTACAAATAATGGTATCTTCATAATCGCTATACTGAGTAATCAACATATTAGGTAATCGCTATCACAAGAAACGCTAAAAGTAATAAACTTTAAGCTAGTAATCGCTATACGATATAGCAAACGTAAGTACAAATCATTGTAACTTCCTAAACACTATATATATATTAAGCCCTATACAGAGTAATCATTATCATAGGAGTCGCGATATATAATAAACCCTAAGCCAGTAATCGCTATACGTAAGTACAAATGTGTGTGTCATATTCTTTTGGGTTGTCCCTGGCAGTTTGATCGCGAGACCATTCACGATGGTCGTAGGAACACGTACTCATTTATTTTTATCAAGGAGACCGATTTTCCCACTGTGGATAAGCCTGAGCGAGTTTCTAGGCTCGCGGGCCTCTCTTACCGGTCTTTCTTGAGCTATTGTCAAGAAGATGGTTATTGTTATGCCCTGATGGCTAAGCCATTGAGGAGTACGTCTTTATCCATTTCCGCGGACATCGCCCCCCTTGTTGAGGAGTTTTGCGACATTATGCCAGATGACCTTCCTGATGGTCTACCTTCGATGAGGGTGGTTCAGCATGCCATAAATTTTGTCCCAGGATCGAGTCTCCCTAACCTCCCCGCGTATTGAATGAACCCATTCAAACATGTAGAGTTGTTGAGGCAGGTTCAGGAGTTACTGCAAAAGGGTTTTATTTGTAAGAGTGTGAGCCATTGCATAGTACCCGCCCTACTCACTCCTAAGAAAGATGGGTCCATGCACATGTGTGTTGATAGTCGAGCTATCAATCGCATCATTGTCAAATACCATTTTTTCATTCCTCGATTGGATGATATGTTTGATATGTTGGCCAATGCCTCTATCTTCTCCAAAATTGATTTAAAAAGTAGGTACCACCAAATTTGAGAGGGGGATGAGTGGAAGACAGCATTCAAGACACGTGATGGATTGTATGAGTGGTTACTCATGCCATTTGGGTTATCCAATGCCCCGAGTACCTTCATGAATATGATGACCCAAGTGTTGCGCCCTTGTATAGGGAAGTTTGGCGTTGTCTATTTTGATGACATTTTGATCTATAGCTCGACTTTGTCTGATCATTTGAGTCATCTATGTCAGGTCTTAGAGATTTTAAGAAGGAAAAAGTTGTATGTCAATGCTAAAAAGTGTGAGTTTATGACGTCAAGTGTCGTATTTTTGGGTTTTATTGTATCTTATGATGGAGTTATGGTGGATCCCGCCAAAGTCCGTGCAATTGTGGAATGACCTACCACAAAGACTATAGGAGAAATCCGTAGTTTCCATGGGTGAGCCACTTTCTACCATCGTTTTGTGAGAAACTTCAACACCGTCATGGCCCCCATCACGGAGTGCGTAAAGGGTACTAGTTTTCATTGGACATCTACTGCGGGAAAAGCTTTCACACTCATCAAAGAGAGAATGACTAGTGCCCCTGTCTTAGCCCTTCTTGATTTTAGCGCAATCTTTGAGGTTGAGTGTGATGCCTCCAAAGTAGAAATTGGTGCAGTCTTGAGTCAGAACCGCAGACCCATTGCTTTCTTTAGTGAAAAGCTGACCCAAGCTAGGTGTCAGTATTCCACTTATGATGTTGAGCTTTATGCCGTGGTACAAGCCCTTCCTTATTGGAGGCATTATCTTATTTATAAGGAGTTTGTTTTATACACGGATTATGAGGCGTTAAAGTATTTGAATAGTAAAAAAAAGTTGAGTGTTCGTCATGCCAAGTGGGTCAGTTTCTTGCAAGAGTACAGCTTCACTATTCGCCATCAATCAGGTACTCTAAACAAGGTAGCTGACACACTTAGCAGGAAGAATAGCCTTTTGATGACTATGTTTGTGCAAGTCATTGGGTTCGAGCAGTACAAGGAGTTGTACCCAACAGACCCTGATTTCCAGTAGGTCTGGGAAGGGTGCCTCTCCCCTGATAGCACAGCTGACCCACGATTTAGTATTCATAACGGTTACTTTTGTCGAGGTAATAAGTTATGTGTGCATGCATTCTCCCTTAGACTCCAATTGATTTCTAAGTTGCATGAAGGGGGACTAGCTGGGCATTTTGGACATGATAAGACGTTCACATTGTTGGATGAACGATACTTTTGGCCCAAAATGTGTAAAGATGTTGTCAAGTTTGTTCAAAGTTGTCGAGTGTGTCAAGTGTTCAAGGGTCGACGTCAGAACAATGGTTTGTATACTTCGTTGCTCATCCCTGAGTGGCCTTAGGAACATGTTTCCATGGATTTTATTGTGGGTCTTCCTAGAACGTCGCATCGTTTTGATTTCATCTTAGTTGTGGTTGATCAATTTTTCAAGATGGTTGTCTTTGTCTCGTGTAAGCAAACCACCGACGCCTTGTTAGTAGCCTCGTACTACTTCAAGGATGTGACCCGTTTTCATAGATTTCCCCACACGATCACCTCTGATCGTGATACATGCTTTATGAGTCATTTTTAGAAATCGTTATGGGCCTTATTGAAGACCAAACTCCAGTTCAGTAGCGCATACCACTCGCAAACGGATGGTCAAACCGAAGTCGTGAACCGCACCCTAAGAAACTTGCTAAGGAGTCTAGTCGGAAAGAATGTCAAAACATGGGACCTCGTCTTGCTGCAAGCCGAGTTTGCATATAACAGTTTCATCAATCGGTCCACAGGCAAGTCTCCTTTTCAAGTTGTTTATGGGTGGTCACCAACCCATGTCGTCGATCTAGCACCTGTGTCTAGTCTCCCAGACCCAGCACCAGATGCATTTGATGTTGTTGAATACATGCGTGACATCCATTGACAGGTCCGAGCCAAACTTGTTGAGAGTTACGAAGCTTATAAAGCTTTCATAGACCAAGGTCGTCGAGATGTCCAGTTCCAAGTTGGTGGGGAGAATGATGCAGAGCATGATCGACCCAGATCCATACCGCCTGACCCAGGCAGGAGACCAGACCTGCACGATGGGATCGAGGATCAGACCCAAGTAGTGGATCCGGTCCAGATCATGGTACCAAGACGCAGGGGCGATGTACCCCTGCGTACCTATTCCAGGCAAGCACAGGCCCAGCAGCAACATGAAAATGACTCGGGTCCCAGACTGGACCCGAGACCCGGATCCGCCAGCAACCTTTAAAACCCTCTCCTAGGGTTGCGTGTGGCAGACGGGACGGAAGATTTGCAGCAGCCTTTCTTTTCCAGAATTGTTTTCTTTCAGCAATTTTCCTTTTTAGCTTCTTTATTCTTTCCCTTTGATTATTCCTTTGTTAAAGTTTGTTCCCTCGCTTGATTGAAGACTATCTTGAAAATATAAATAAATATCATTGTTGGGTGGGCATTCTTCTTACCTTTCTGCATATCGCACGACCATGAGGGTCGTGCCTTCATCATCCGTCATCAAGAACGTGGAAGCCTATCCTCCTCGCTGCATCATGATCTATACAAACGAACACAAACACCAATACTTCTTATGAAATAATGTTTTTTTAAGTATGTATTGCTTTATGTGCATAGATGTCAACTGATGCATGTCATTTCAGGCTGTGCATAGTACAATTTGATTGGAAATTGAGCTCAACACAAATTGATGGCCAATTCGAGTTCTTCGTGCGTTTGGAACACCCTAAGAAGGAATTTCAACAATACAATATGTGGAAATTTAAGTTGGTTGCAGTGAATAAGATTGAATTAAGGAATGTTCGTTGCAAAGTGGCTCTAGATTTTGATGCTAAGAGCATGAAATCAACAAGTCATGATGATAGTTTCCTAACACTACCATCAACAAACTGAATCTTAACATCAGTCTTGGGAAAACAAAAACTATTCTGTGTTGTCCATCTATTAAGTTGAACTTTGTACACCAGCTGAACTATGATGAAGACTAATATAACTGCATGCAGGCCTATAGCTTCATTTGTTGTGTGATTTCCTTTCATTTTGTAAGTTTTGTATTTGGATCACTTATGCCTGATGTTGGCTCTTGAGAATCTATTACCTTTAATTTTTGTACACCAATTGAACTATGGTGAAGGGTACTGTAATTGCATGCAAGCTTACAGCTTGGTTTCCTTTGTGATTGACCTACCTATTGTTGGGTTTGTATTTCCTTTAACCTTATTTGGACTGCTTCTGCTAGATATTTTCTCTTGCGTGAACCATATAGAAAGTTGGGTATGTAGTTTACATGTTTGTTTTTTATATTTTTTTAGAATATATACCTGCCAGGTATATTTTTAAATAGTCACAAATGTTAGTTTTTGAGACCTTTGTACAACCCTAATTTTATGATTGTGCTTATGTTGACAGGATCTATCCATACGGTATTTCTTGACTGGAACAAAAGTGAAGAAAGTCATTTGAAGCCGGTGTTTTGATCACTTGACTATGTATTTTATAGCTGTAACCTATTGTATTGAGAATAAAATTGTTTTCTTTGGATTATCTTTGTTTTATTTGTTATACATGAAAAAGTTATAAGTGCATGTTCTTTGTTGTATTATTCAGTCGTTTTGTCCAGTCTTTTTTTTTTGTTTTTTATGTCTTTTTAGGCTTATGTGCTGTAATGTTTTTTTAGTGCAGACGATAGATTCGACAGGAATCAGATCATTCAAGATTGATTGCTTCCTTATTTAAAAGAGTACACTTCTCCAAATTGTTCCATTTAACAAACTCCATAAAACCTTCAACTGAGACCAGACCTGGATAATGCTAGATGAAGATGAAAAAAGAAAATGATAAATAGAATTCAATAGTGTGATTCCTAAACATTCCTGATTCAATCATGAGAAAGGAGAAGGTAAAATCTTGAAGATAAACAAAGAAACTGTGTAATTTGCAAAATGTAAAAAGACTGGAAAAGAAAGCAGTATGAAATGGCTATACCAGAAAAGGATCCAACTCAAATCTACGCTGCTAATCTAATGGCTATCACTGGATCAAGTTCTTAATTTTACTGCCACACTAGTAGGTGCACACGCAAATGGACCGGCTGTGGTATGACCTTTTTTGGTTCATGTCTCACACCTCATTCTCAGGTACAGATCTTAAAATAAGATCCAAGTGTGTAGTAGGATTGAATTTGGACTCATCAAATCGGGATTCTGGTCTGAAGTCAGATCATTATTTTTTTATTGGATCTCTCTTCAAATCTAATTCTCGATCAGTTTGTACTTTTTACATGTAAAACACATGTTAACAGCTTTCAGATCAAAATTCAGCTCTGCCTTATTGAATTCCGTTTGAATTTGGCCCCTGTTACTACAAAATTCAAAGTCATTCAGATGAATCTCTGGTAATAATATGAAGCATTTCTGTCGCTTTAGGGCATTAAAACCGACTTGGGTATACTAATCATCTTCACGTGTTAGGTTTCTAGCAGATTCATATTTTAAATGTGTTAGGGTCCTAGCATGGGGAATCCACTGCATTCAACAGAGTGATCCCTCCTGATCAATCATCCATTTGAATCCTGATAGGCATGATACCACAACTGAAAATGGAGGACTGGACAGGCATGGCAACCCTGCTAAACAAATGAGAGAGCTCCACCATGTCCGTCCATCTCAAGGATAGGTGGCCCATTTCAGTACAGCATAAAATATGACCTCTCTCTCATTGATGCATAAGTGCATTCTCAGTAGACACAAAAATGGATGCCAGAAGCAAGCAACAAAATTGGTCCAAACCATATAACACAAAGTGAATGTGAGAACAATAATAACATTCACCAAATCTTTCACTGCACAGTTTCTCTCTTCTCTAAACTCTTTGCTACTAGCACTCTGCCCTCTTTGTCTCAATCAGCGGATCTAACAACAAACTAAAAACAGAAAAGAGAGAGATTAACCTAAAGAATTGTCTTCAGGATTGTCTCTTTCTTTGGCTGGCCGGAGACTGGTCTTAGAGCCAGCTGAGTTAGCATTGCAAGGTATGAAGACACCAGTACCAGCAGGTGGTGCCTTTCTTCTTTGCACGATCAGGGGCCATCCTGGTGCAACCGAGGCCAAGGGGACATGAAGGACTCTCAATCTAGGAGCACTGGCCATTGCTCTGCAACCGCGAGGGGTATTAACCAGCTTGCCTGAAAAGTCCTTGTCTTGGAGTCCACTCACCTGCCAAAGAGTCATTCTCCTTGCCAAGAGGGGCTTCCGAGAGCTCACCAATTGCCGAGTATGGTTGCTGGCGTGGGTGCAAACCTTGAGAAATGTAACAGTAGTTCTTTTATTTGGAGACGGGCAGATTGCATGAGTTGTGCTTGCACTGTTCCCATGCACGACTACAAGTGACCTGCATGACAAAATGGACTTAAGGAGCCTTCCTCTCACAAGACAGTAGGCAGTCTGAGCACCTTCCCAGCTGCTATGGTGTTGGTTGTTCAACAACAAAGAAAATGGAGGATTTGAAGTTTGAACTGAGTGCATACCCTTCATTGAGTGGAAGCTCAAGTGAGCCCTTGTAGTTACCATGGCGATCACTCATGAGAATTCGGCCAAAAACCATATTGCAATCAGAAGCCAGTGAAAGGGTAGAAATCGGTTGCTCAATATGTGGTGGTTTTAAATAAGGTTGAGAGCACTCCCCCTGCTCAATAATGAAGAAACACATAGCAAACTATAAATTTTTTATGGATTTGCAAGGATGGGGAATGAAACTCAGGACTACTAATTCACACAGTATTAGTTGGCACGTGTAGCTAGTAACTAATTGAACCGAGATTCCAAGTTTATCACTTAATTGATCAGGCCATTCAGAGAAAATCTGCAGACCCGGCAAGGCACTTCTATTTGTTTTAGAGTAGGTTGCAGCTTTAAGTTTCAGTCTGGAATAGTCAATGAACATGGGGAGTCATGGTGGACTTTAAGAATTACAGTTGAGCTATTGATGGCATGATAGGGCAGCCAATTAGCCCCAAATTAGGATTGAGTGACAAGGCCTATTTTCAAAGGAAAAGCAACAATGTGCTGGCTCAGGCCAAGTCTTGGTCCTCCTAGGGTTGTAGCAATTTGAAGATAAATTGAAGGGAGCAGGGGAAGATAGACCAGTTTTCAAGAAGAGCCTCACTGACCTTAAAATGTGTTTCATTAGCCTAAGAAAAGAAGTGTTTTCAGACTAGGGCCCAATTTTGTAGCATCTGTTCACTCGAAAACTGGGTCTAATTGTGCTTTGCCGTGGTTTTTATCACAAGGTACTTCCTAACAACAAAAAACAACAACAACTACGCCTTCATCCCAAAACAATTGGGGTGGGCGATATAAGGTACTTCCTAACAACAAAGATAAAAAATATACCTCATCAAAGAAGTTGATAATACAACAGTTTGGTTTTCTGCTTTCTGGTATTAAACGCCACTGGACCAAGCGATCGATGGCAGCTTCATAAGCAGCTGGAATTGGTTCAACGTTTTCTGCAAACCGAGAGCAGCACGAGAAACTGCTAAATCAGAATATGCAATGGCCAAAAAATGAACACTACAAACTTGTATGTTGTCAGTAGAGAGAAATTTATTGGATATTGAATTCCAAATGTTTCAAGGTCTGTTTTTTGCAAAATATCAAGCCGTATATCATAATTTTTTTCTTTTATGATGTCAGTCCACTCGAAATCATCTGCATGCAATTGAATGTAGTCATGGTGTTTATGTCCAAAAATACCGACGGCATACAGATTTTTTTTTATGACTTGATAAGAATTGAGCTTAGATTCACCTGTGTCTATGCCAAATTAGTTAGTTTTAGGCAAGTCCAAGCTCAATTTCAATCTAAGTTGATTGACAACAGTAGTTCTAGTGACATACATGCAATTCTTTCCAACATATGTTAGCTCCGAAAGACTGTTCATAGCATGTGTGGACCCTTTTCAGTATAAAGAACATGCAAATCTATCATTTATGATTAATGTAACAACATTGAAAAGAAAGAAAGAAAGTCAATAGCACTAAAAGTGAGAAAAACTGAGAACCAAGAAAGATCAAACAACAGTTGCGGGACAAACTTGTTAGGGAAAAAGCTACAAAATGAAAAACAGAAAGTTCAGTCCTTAGGTAGTACACTCCAATGAAGACCAGACATAAAGAGTGGGAGTTACTTGGCTTGTCATTCTTCTGGCCAAAGATCGGAACACCAAGCTGTATCATCTCTCTTCTGTTGCCTTTCAATTGCTTGTTGAAGGATATATATGTTTCACCTGAATTCATATGCAAAAACAATAGATGGTAAAAACAACAATAATGCAGATTTGGTTTGAAGTAGCACATGTAGATAAACATGCTTGTGGGAAAATTACATAAGAGAAAAAAGTATAGATTCATATGGCTCTCCTGTTTCCTTGTTTATTTTTATATTCTGCTTAGGCAATTCCAGAATCTGCACAAGATACATACACACATCCTCGCCTTTTATTATGGAAAAAAAACAAGCATTAGAGACTTGTCCTATCAGAAGTTTCAGTTAATTGACAAGACAGGAAAGATTTATTGTTTATCAAATTTCATATGTGCAGTAAAAAGATTTCTAAACACGTTTTAAAAAGAAGCTTTGCTTTGGTTTGCAATAAATTCTTGTAAATAATCTCAATTTTCTGGCTTGCTTCTGTGGGATATTGATATCTTTCATTTCTCTTTATTATTTCTAAGAATGCCTGATCACATATTATACATCTGTAACTACATCCATTGTAACAGAGTCTCCTTATTTCTTGCTTATCCCAAAAATCAGAAATAACCAATGTTAGCTAAGGTAACATCTTAGAATGGCTGACCATATTCAGCAATGTGCACTTAGTCCAGAAATGCTTGTAATTTGACAGGCGAGCTAAAACAACAGGAAATTAATTATGAGAAAAGGCATACAGCCACCTTGATAGCATTATGTCATTAAAATGCTAAACTTGATCACCAAAATATCACATTGCATGAATTATTTTGCTGAAAATATTGCCAGTGCTTATGCAAATCGACTAGATAAAAATAAAATAACATTAAAGGCCAGAGAACCTGCCTGAGAGCTCCCCCTTTTGACCAGCAACACGCAGTTCATTAGCAATAGAAACCAGATTTGAGAGCTCCAGATCAATAAATATATCATCGTACAACTTTAGTCCTTTGGCAACATTAACCTGCCAACAAGATACCAAAAAAACAAGACTAGTTTTCATGCCTTACGACGACACACAGTCGCACACCTCAAAGCATGCATCTACGTATAGATAATGGCACGCAATGAAACGCGTATTTAAACACACAGACACACACGTTTCAATGAAGAAAATAAGTCTTGAATTGCAAAGAACTCGCCATATGTCCATCTATTGGCTCCTTGGCAGTGAAACCTTTAGTAGTCCTGACCCTTTCTGGCCTTTGATTACAACCATCACACTCAAAGACGGTATGGACATCTTCCAAAGCATCTGAGTTGTTTGAGAATCCTAACACCGAAAACAGAAAATAAGATGTAAGAAATGTACAACCACCTATAAAGTCTAAGGATGCCTACTAAGCGCTTAGAAAACCTATCTTTAGTAATGCAGGATGCAGACCAACAATTCCAATCATGAAACTCGCAATATTCAAAGCCATTGTCTGGTTCTAATCTAAAAGAAATTTATCATTCAGAACAACCTATTCTACCTAATTTTCCTGTCCTTTGCTCAAAAGTAAGCAGACACGTTAGAACACCATCAATAAAGTGAACCTAAAATGACATTACACTAGAAACAAAATTCCATTATATGAAATTATGCATCCAAGATCATTATCAACCTGATCAAGCCCTTTAGCAACAAAAGAACTTGTTTGAACTTTGAACTATCACTTATATAAGCAGGAGGGACCTAGGGGGCACAACAAGGTGGATTTCATTGAATCCTATGGCACACCTATTAGTTCTTATGTAAGATTCAATTGCTTGTTAAACTATAATCGATGGGTACCTTAATGAACTGTAACACAATTGCTCCAAGGTTTATACACAAATGGGATGTTTATCTATGTACTTTAGGAAACTTATTATTTCTCTTCCTATTCACGATTAAGTAATTATTTTGAATCTCAATCCCTTGGGATGTATAGGGATGCCAATGTTTGATTTATTTACTGAAATTGCTCTACTTTGACTGGTGGTTAGCACGGCCGGTTACAACATGGTGAAGGCTATGACTTGTGACGTTTCTATTTGATGACTAGGTTACTGCGTTTGACCAAATGAGGACATGCATCTTTTTCCATAAAAGAACATGTGACTTCTCTAAATGATGACTCGGGTACTCCAAATTCCAAAATATGGTTGTATGTATTTTCATTAATTTATGTTTCGATACTCTAATTATTTATCCAACAGATAAAGAGAAACCATACGGAACAATATAGATCAAGCAATTATTCAATGAACACTAGAATTTCAATAGACCAGAAATGGGTGATCCACAAGCGTCCGTCAAATGGATGGACGGCATCCAAGGCATCTCTGATGGCATACCCCAAGCAAGAGCTGCCTTCTGACTTGATGCGTTCTCATTATTTTTCTTTCAGAAACAGTTTGGTCTCTGGTTAAGACGACATATTAGCACTTTGGGAGCGTAGGATTTAGGACCGTCGAAAGGATATTCAGAATATAAAAGGACATAAAGAGAATATTCAAAACACAAAAGGCTATGCATAACTGAGATCAACCCCCATCGTCACACACAAAAATAAACAGAAGATGAGCCGAACTCACATAGGCACTCTGTTTTATCTCCAGAGGCCTCTGTACGTAAAAAAACAGCTATTTGACCTATAGAAAAGTGATGCAGCGACCGAGATTAGAACCTAAAAGTCAAGCCTATACCATTGTGTTACCATTTTTACAGGAAAAAAAGGTGCATTGGGTTTTAAGCCTGCTACTCCAACAAAACTCGAAAATAGACAAGCTGGGTTTAGGCAGCCCCCACCAGTTATACAATTAGTACCATTGGGTTTTGAACTTGCAACGTCCCCAACACAAGGCGACTTGCACTAACCCCTCCTACCAGACAAGTGGAAGCCCGTAGGTACCAATGGATTTTTATATTTTATCATTAACAATGACTTTTTTATTAAAGGTGCAATAAAATATTTTTTTAAATTATTAAAATAATGTCAATCGTGTCTGAGCGTTGTCCGCCCTTTGGACATCAAGGACACGCAACCAAAATGGAGTATCCCTGTGACACAGGGTAGCACCTTACGGCCGTAGTACAGTTCCACCACTAACTGCTGGTTGAAAGAAGGGCCCCGAAAAAAAATCCATGGCTTTGTGCTACGAAGCAGCCTTTCTATAAGCTAAGGAGATCCGAGATGCGTGCATTGACTGTTACACATCATGGATTTTAGTTTGTCAATGCCCGAAACAGTCTTCACAAAGTACACTTGGCAGCCTAACTGTGTTGACTTGACTTTTAAATTCACTTAGCAGCCACCTGTTGCACTCCTTTCATTGAAAGAGAATAACAGGACCGGCATAAAGCGCGTTCCCATTAACAACCTCAAAGCCTTGTTTTCGCATTAAAAAACCCGTTTGGTTTTTTCTGAGAAATAGCTCATTAGACTAAAAATCCTGAAGTCATTGCATTTTTTGGCGGGGGCTCAAATAGGCGAAGTCTCATCATTGAACCCCGGAACCAACAACTAATCTAGGCCACCCATTTTTGGTGGCCGACGGTTAAGATGGTGGGGTTCACATCCCCGTACATTTAGCCGCCCAAAGATGCCCGAGTTTGTGAACCCCAGAAAGGCACATGGATTATGGGCCCGTTTGTAGAAATGCTGGGGTTTACGTGGAAACTTACAAAACACGAAGCATTTCCGTGGGCCCCACGGTAGCTAGCGTTTTGACCCAGAAAAATAACCCCAAAATCAATGGCCACCCCCATTTCCACGGAAACCATTCACGTCGGGTCAGATTTCTTTGGAAACGGATCCCATCATCATTTGAAATAGGATGGCATTCAATCCTACCCATCCAGCAGAACCATCTCTCCTCCTTCCATGCTCTATTGTCACCCAAAAAATAACCCACCCAGACCTCGCTTCGGGGGTTCATAAAGCATCCCATGACCCGAGGGAGGCGGGCACGATTCCGATACGTATCGGAGATTGCCCGATCCTTTAACTCCTCTTCTCGACCATACGTACAAGAGGAAGAAAGGCTGAGCCATCTCTCCCGAGTCGTCTATTCCTGATTCCCTCCCCCGAAACGACATGACAGGTACCTGAAACTTGCCACACAGAGTGAAAAGCGAGACACGGAGAAAGAAAGAAAAAAGGAGAAGGGACGAACACCACTCTACCGGTTCACCGCGCTACATTTTCCGTCCCAACGTGAATCGTCCCGTAGACTCGGAAGAGATCTAGAGACGGAGAAGCAATGAGTCGCCCTCGACTCGGTCGAATGTGCCTATCAAAAAAAGACTTGGTCGAATATGGACTCACCAAATTGCGATACGCCAGTGTGGCTTGCCGCAAGCCACCGAGCTGTCTCAAATGTGGGTCAACTGACTCAGATCGAGACTCGGAAGAGTCGCTCGTCCACTCGCTCATACTCTTACCCGATCTTGTTTTGACTCGGTGCAAACTAGACGAGTCGACAGAACTGAACAGACATGGAAAGCACAGTCGAAAACTCGTCCTGCACTCTGCCGACTGGAAAAAATGGGAGGATTAAAAACGATGACTCGCCAAAGAATCGCCTTTCAACCGGATGACTAGGTCTAATGCGCCGCTTAGCTCGACTCGGCAAGTGATTAGTGACTTGCCGCGACTCTTTCCCTCTCCTTCCACTGCCAACTTTGGTGTCACAATTAGAACCGGTTGTTGGACTTCCGACTCGGACGAAACACGTAAAGCACCCGCAAGACTCGGATTATGCGCACTCAACTTGAACATCCGGCCAGTCGACACGCCGATACCGTGGTCCTCGACAGGCAAATCGACTCGGTCGAGTGGCTAGTTGGCTCGCTGAGACTACTTGTCTTCCTCCAACGCCCTGCAACTCGATTCAAAGGAATTGACAGAAAACGACTCGGGAGAGACGTTTACTAAGACTCAGATGACGAGATGAAACGTTAATCGAACATTAAAAATCGTAAAGGACTCGGATTATCCTGCGGCCTCATTCGAGAACAAGATTGTCCAGTACCGGTTCGACTCGGGAGAGTGACCAGTGCACTCGACGATTCTCCCATACGCTCTCCACCCTCGGTTCCCTGTTCCTACAGAATAAAGATGCAATTTTTGCTCCTAACAAACACGGCGATCAATAAATTCAATAAAAACCTATTCGAACAAACCCCTGGAATCAAAATTCTACAGAAAAGTTGATTCGAAAACTTACCTGAAACTCCGAGATCGCCGGGTGCCGGATCATCCTTCTCCACCACCGATCCTTCCGCCTGCACATCCTTTCCCTCATCCAACATTCCCCGCATCTCCGATTTGGAAGCCTTAACCGTGACGCCTTCCTGCTTCTCTTCCTCCTCTACCGCCTCTCTTCTCTCCCCCTTCTCCACCGCCTCCTCTGCCACTCCTTCACCCCTCTCCTCCTCCTCTTCTGCATTTACTCCCTCATTCTCCTCCTCCTCCGCCACTATCTTCCTCCTCTCCGCCTCCTCCTTCTCCTTCTCCTCCTCCATTACTCCCTTACTCCTATCTGCCTCCGCCACTATCTTCCTCCTCTCCTCATCCTCATTCTCCTCCTCCATTACTCCCTTACTCCTATCTGCCTCCGCCACTATCTTCCTCCTCTCCGCCTGCTCCTCCCCCTCCGCACTCCGGGCGGCTGCGACTGCTGCGGCGGTGTCACGGAGAGCCACCACGACCTCGGCGATGGAGAAGTACCTCTGCGTCTGGAGGATCGAGATCCAATTCATCCGGCGCCGGTGGATGGCGGCGAAAACCTGGTCGTACTCCGGCCGACGATCGGGGCCGCTGATGAACCGAAGGTGGTGGCAGAGCGCGTCGATGATGGCGTTCGCGGCCGTGAACTCGCCCTTGAACCACGCCAGCAGGGCGTCCGTGGCCAGGTTCCGGCCGGCTCCGGCTGACTCCATCGGGTGTGCTTGCGGTGGTGGTGAGCTACTCCTGGATACTCCCTCCGGCCATCTCTCTCTCTCTCTCTCTCTCTCTCTCTCTCTCTCTCTCTCTCTCTCTCTCCTGGAACAACGTCTACGACGATACGACGACGATTTTTTTGTCGCTCTTTCCTTGCTGTTGTTGGCAAGCCCGAACGGCTGGAGAGACGTTGAAGCTTTTATAGGCAGGGGTGGGCCCCGTGGTCGACGTGGAAGATGACGTGGCGAGGAAATGGAATGGATCGGCGTGGTTTTAGGGGGAAAGGGAGGGGGCCGGGGAGAATGGGCGGGACCGTAAGGTCTGTGGTGGTAGGAAACGGATCGGATATTCAAATATGATCTGATCCATATTTTTTATACTCTGGCCCGTAATAAGGCCCATATGTGCGTCCACCTAACCTTATAGGACTCTACAGGAAATGGGTCAGTATATATTATTGGATCCAAACCATTCTACTTTCCCACCCAAAAACCCTGATCCTGCCCCGGATGGGATCATTGTTTTTTCGACAACCGAAAAATATCGCCTCACTCTCTTTGGCACAAAGCCTCGAGCCCATTTTACCCACTAGAGAATACACCCAGATCCGACCTTGCGGCAAAGAATGTCCACCCATGGCTGATATCGGTCTCAAAAAGTCCATATCTACACTCCAAGATCCACTTGAGTTTTTTTTTTTAGGCAAATTGGGGTTAGGCATTTGATTTCATGCATGGAGCATTTGATTTCGATGCATGAGTAAATTTTTATAAGGTTTCAAAAATCATTGTTCTACAATTTTCACAAATTTTTTAATTTCCAAATATCCTTTTTTTGTTCAAAATGCATGATCCAAGTGTCAATTTCTAGTAAATCAATCATGTTGAACACATTCTAAGGTCAGGGTTTCGAAAAACCAATAAAATGTTTCTTAGTGGGCAGGTTTGTAGGTTTTCATTTCATATATATATATATATATATATATATATATATATATATATATATATATATATATATATATATATATATATATATATATATATATATATATATTCTTCTTAATGAAACTTGCCAATATTATGGTTTCTTATCAATGATCTTGCCAAACATATAATAATAAAGTCCTATTTTCAAAAATGAAAATTTATATTTTGCTAATAAATAGCTTTAAATAAGATCAAATGTGTTCATGTACCCATTCATAAATTTAAGATATTTCTCGGCAAGGGAAAAACTATTGATAAATAACAGAAAAGAATGGAAGGAATTTTTAAAGAATATATATTAAAATCATTATATGTTGAAAATTGAGATATTTTACCTGTTGTGGGTTTTTTAATTGATATGATTGTGTTGTCAATGTATCACCATAACTTGAAAATGTCAATTTGACACTGTTTGTACACATCACTGACAGAAACCATAAAGTATCCTATGGGATATTTTTATTTCTAAATTTTCTTCAAAAAAAAAAAAGTATCCTATGAGATAAGTGTATTATTGACTGATCTAGATGCTTGTTTCCCATGGTCCAATTGTATATGATTAAAAGCGGGTTAAACCAGTGTATAGCATTTTTTTTGCGGGGACAGGCGGACCCCTACCAGTTATACAATGGTTCGAACTTGCAACGTCACAACCTAAGGTGACGTGCACTAACTGCTCCTGCCAGACAAGCGGAGCCCCCGTTGGTCAGTGTATAGCATTTATTGGGTTGTTGGTATTGCATTATTTGCACTCTTTTGGATTTTTTTATTAAGGAAAATGTTTAAAACACGTGTTCATTTCTTATTAAATTTCAACGGCCAATTGCCATGCCTAAGAGCCAATGTTGTTTAAACCGGTTCACTAAGTGAATTGATTTAAAAAAACGATAAAATCGGTTTGAATTCAATCAAATTGGCATCTTTTTTAATTGGGCTACTTAAAAATCATATATACTTTTTGTTGATTTTTTAAAATATATAAAACTAATCGATTCAAGGTCAAATAGGCCGATTCGACGAAAAAATAGCTGTTTTTTTAAAATATCCGAATAGGTTTATGTTTCTTGCCGTTGAGGGGCTGATTCGATTTGAATCAGCCAATTCAGATCGATTTTGATGACATTGCTAGCAATGGTCAAGGGGTAGGTTGAGCTTGAAGTTGGCTAGCTAGTAGCTCAGGAGGCCAAGTTTGACTTGTCTGGCTGCTTAAAGAATATTGGAAGATGACTAATACTAGATCTTGGTGTCTCTCTAAGCAAAAGTAGGCCCAGACTCAAGTCTGTTGATTAGATATGTGAACCCAGATTAAGCCTATTAGGTACATGCAAGATTTAGGGGGCGATTGCTTAGGCTGCCACGGCACCACTTTCGTGGATTCCTCTGCCATGGAAACTTAATCGGACCCCTTCCAACGGAAACTGTTTTCGTAGAAAAGGGGATCCAACATGTAAAATGGTACATCCATTGAGGCGTTTCCATGAAACCATGTTTGTTTTGGAATTGTAGGCTCAGCGAAAATGCATGCCCATCGATGCATTTTTGTGAAAAACAAAAATTTTGTGACACACAAATGCCTGCTTAACATAGTTTCGGCCCACATAGTCAAGCAAAGAGCAAAATCTGACTTTTGTATAAAGTTTCTTCCTTTTTCTTAAGCTAAGCAACAGAAAAAAAAAAAGAATCTTCATCTAAGACACATTGGCAAGCCTTTGGTTGGTAAAATCCTTAATGTCCTTTTGCCTATGAAAAAGCAAGACCGAGCTTTGACATTGCAACAAGGAACACCTCCCGTAAGTTTCAAACTCATGATGTCCCTTCGGTTGAATGGTGTTCATGAGTTGCTCCTACCGTATGAATAAAGCCCTCCTAGGCTAAAATCTAAGAAGGTTACAATTACCACGGTGGGGGGGGGGGGGTTCGCCCCAATGGGTAGTTGTGAAGGTGTTGAGTTGAAGACCCTGGATCAAACCCCACTAGCACGATGGTGTGTACATAAATAAATTTCAGAGGTGGGTCACTTAAGGCAAGGTGGTAGTGCGGCTTGACCCGGGGGTTTTCCTTGCTTTGGCTAATGTTTCTAATGATAAAAAAAATACAGATGGTCAAATCTTTCTTATGAAGCATCGGAGCCAACTAGGCCTTGACTGGACTCAGACCAGGAGCCCATGTTCGAGTCAGCGAACCCCTAGAGCAGTCTAAGGTTTGCTCGATGTGGGCAAATTTGTCTCTTTAGAGTGGGAAGCGTGGGAGGCGCGCAGGCGATCCCTTCGAAAAATATCCTCGTTTTGTTTTATCCACCTGTCGTAAAAAGATTCGCCACGTGGCTGCAAGTTGTCCTCAAATAGCGAAAGTACTGAAACGCCCTTACTATAAAAACACAATGTTTCAACATGGAAACGTGGGGCCCACTGTGATGATTGAGATTGATGATGTAAGGTGAAACGCCCCCCCCAAACACTTGTTTTGGGAGTTCTGATGCCCTCAGCCCCTCACTTTTAAAAGTGTGACAAATATGTGTAATCAGGATTTTAGTAGTTCATAAAATTACATAATCACAATAACTATGAAGATCTTATTTTTTTTGTCTATAACACTCGTACGCACACGTATGGCTTAATATTTGTTGTTACTGGAGGCACCAAATTATATGAAACTATTAAGCTAAAAATCATATGATCAAGCTTTATCAACGCAATCTGAGTACATAAATGTGTTTACTAAGGTTTGTTTGCTAAGGATAGACTCTTAGATGGTATTATTTGGATAAAAAATACGATTCTTTGAGTCATAAAATTTTAGTGCATTGTGTACCATTATTTTTTGAAGTCTTTAAAAAAAAACTTGTTTCGTATGATTCAAAACTCATTTTCCACTAAACAAATATTGTAGATCACATTCATAAGATTTAATTTACAAAAAAAAAAGTCTAAAACATATGATTCTCAGCTCAATAGTTTCCTATAATTTGGTGACTTCAATAGCACCAAATATTACCCTCTTTCCCCCACATATATGCATCTATGCTAAATGGGGTTTTGACTTTTCTGTTGTTTTTCGTGATTTCGACCTCATAAATGTGTTGGGCATGGTTAATTTACTAAGAATCCAAACTTAGATCATGTGTTTTTCTATGAAAAAAATTGATATTTGAAGCTTCAAAAATTTACAAAGATTTTGGACCGTTGATTTTTTATTTTTTAAACCTTATAAAAACCCACTCATATGTCTTAATCAAACGCTTCAAGAGCTTATCCCTATAAAATCAAGTACATAGATCACATATGTAATGTCAGAATTTAAAAATAAAATGAAAAAACCTAAAAAAACTCATTTAGCATGAATGTATTTACTCACATATATATATATATATATATATATATATATAGAGAGAGAGAGAGAGAGAGAGAGAGAGAAAACAAATAAATTACTCAGAATCTTCAGACCAAATGCACCTTATTATAGAGATATATTGGCACAAGTTTTGACCGTTGCTTTTATCCCAGTTTCAAATTAACATGGGGGTCATTCAATGGCCTAAACAGTTATAAAAGCAGAACAGGAAAAGGGACCTTATCAAGGGGAACATGGTGGCTTCTCGGTCAATTTAACCATTTTTACATGTCTAACTTCAAAATTTTAACAAAGTTTTCACTTTCAAAAGTTATAAAAATTTCATTCATGAGGGCTCCACTCATTTGTTAGGGTAAGTTAGGAGCTGAAGGGATGTCATGAGTTTGAAACCCACAAGTGTGTACCTTGTTACTTATGTA
This sequence comes from Nuphar pumila, assembly GCF_984573655.1. Lineage (NCBI taxonomy): Eukaryota > Viridiplantae > Streptophyta > Magnoliopsida > Nymphaeales > Nymphaeaceae > Nuphar > Nuphar pumila. Next base: position 62,013,966 of record NC_143263.1, read on the forward strand.
AGATTAGGTATGAACTGGATTTTATACAAAAGCCCTATGGTGGCTGGGAAAATATGAGACCATGTTTGCCAACCGTTTTCCCACCCCACGCTTTTGTTTTACCGGCCAAGGGAAGATGACCATTCTTATATGAAATTGGTTTCATTTTCTCGCAAAACAAACAAGAATTTAAACTTTGAACCCTACATGTTCTCTGTTCTATAATGCAAATTGATGCAGACTCCCTTTGAAAACTGGTAGTTTGGAAAAGTGTCAAACTGCCAAAATCCTAGACTTCAGGATTTGGTGCAAATATGAAGGGGGCAATCTCACTTTCTCAAATGCATAAGCTCTCATCCCAGCTGACAGTTTCCAAACACTCGCCACCAAGGCAGTTTTACCAAGATTTCACCAATTGCTTAGACTCTCATCCCAGCTACTAGTTCTCAAACGAAGTCAAAGGGACTCGTCTTGTTTGGTAGGAGCAGCTGGTGTGTGTCACCTTGCGTTGTTGTGTTGGAATGTTGCAGGTTCAAAACTAAGGATGGCAGTGGATCTGGGAAAAAATAGGATCCCGCCCTGCCTCGCCCCGTTTGGACCGAGGATGGAGGACATGAAACGGGGATGGAGTTTAAAAATCAAAACACGTGCAAGATGAAAGTAGGGATGGACTTACGCTTTCCCCCACCCCGCCCCATCCCCATCTTTGATCCCTGCTCTGCCTTGCCACGTTCTGCCCGTCCCCCATCCTTCTTTAGAGATGGCAGCGGGCTGATGAAAAATGGAGCTCCGCCCCGCCTCACCCCGTTTGGACCAGGAGGTTAAAATCAAAACAGTGTAGGAATCAGTGTTGTGAGAGGCGTACGCCTCAGTACCTGAAGCGTACGCCTCAGAGGCGAGGCGCACGCTCAAGGTACTGAGGCGTTGCTGTGATGCGCCCCTCATCAACCTCCGACCAGTTGTGACCACCGACCACCGGAGTTGCTGTGCTGCAGCTGCTGCTCAGTCTTCTCCGACCACCGGACGACCGGCATATCCCTCGCTTCCGTACCAGCTGGGCGGGTGGTCCTTCTCTTACTGCCTCCCCTCCCACCGCTTCACTTGCATTCCAGTTGTGAGAGGCGTACGCCTCAGTACCACCTGAGGCGTACGCTTCAGAGGCGAAGCGCAGGCTCAACGCCTCGCTTCGCCTCATCGCATTTAACAACCTTGGTAGGAATGGAGGCAGTGGAGGGTAGGATTTTGAGACAGGGCGGGGGTGAAGATCTTGTCCCCCGCTCCCAGCTCGGTCCACTGCCATTCCTATTCAAAACCCAATGGTATACTGACTAACCCCATGCCTTTAAAAAAAATGCAACCGCTCAAGTTAAGATTGTAATTTCAACAACCTCACTGTATTTTTGCTGCATACGCTGTATGAAGTCAGCGCGCACGCCATGCGTGCTTATGATTGAAGGAATATGAATAAAATAATCGTTTGACCAATGACAACGTGCTTGTCATTTCTGTCAAAGAGATGGGTGGGTTCTGTAAATTTCTTTGTATATGGAAAAAATAATAATTTATACTATCCACGGACCTTCTTGTGCAGAAGAATATGCCTCAAAAAGGAAAGGAAACAAAGGACTCTAGGCCCTTGGGCCTTGGCTTTGCTCTCGTTCAAAGAAAGATGGCCGTCTTTTGGATGGCTCTAAAGAGGTCTCATAGGCCCCATCATGATCCATATTTGCAGGCATCTAGATCCGGTTTGAAAAATGGGTTGGAACCAGACTTGGTGAATGGTTTCCTTCTCTCTCTCTCTCTCTCTCTCTCTCTCTCTCTCTCTCTATATATATATATATATATATAATCATTAGAATATAAGAACTGAAAATATAAAATTTAATGTGTGAACCCTATGGATGTGATGGATTGAACCTTTGAGCTTCATAGATTTTTTGTGCTTTTCTCTTGAATCTAACTGTACGATGTAATCTACATGCAAGCATAAATGAGTTTTTTTTATTACCTTAAAATCAATGGCTCGTAATCTTCATAAATATTCAATCATTCAAAAATCTTTTTTTTTTTTAAATACACGATCCAATGGTTAATTCCTAGCAAATTCACCATGCCAAGCGCATCCACATGGTTAGATTTGCAAAAAAAACTTGTTGAAAATGCCCATATTCTAGTTCTCATATTTTGTTATGGTCTTGTCTCAATTACAAACCAGTTTTGTTGCTATGTATTGCTTACCTAAAACAGTAAAAGTATTGAACAGGTTTGTTATTGTCTTGTCTTAGTTACAAATGTACCTGCCACCCACAAGCTATGTGGGACACACCATTTTTGTGGTGTGTCTCTCTGGTCACACCAGCAGACACGCTAGGACACATGGACATAGACATTGACATTAAGGTTCTAAATGGGTCGGATCTAGGAAGTGAAATTTGGCTGTTCTGAATCTGAACTGACCCAATTTTTTAATGTATTTTGGGATCCGAAACCTGACCTTTTTGCATCTTTAACAGACATGCACTGATGATATTTTAATATTATTTTATTATTTAAGGTTTTATTTTAATAAAAAAATATTTAAAGATTAAAATATCAAAAAACAATTTTTATTGATTAAAAAATTATCTTATTTTTCAAAAAAAACTGAATTTAATGCTCGAACCCGCATCACTTGCCCTTGTGTCCACATGTCTTTGTGATATAGGCCACAAGGGCTCCATCTTGACTATTGGCAACTGTGATTTGTCACTTGAAATGGGACCGTCATGGGCCTATTTTCTTCAATAGGCCAACGTAGCGCGATGATCCTTCCTTACCGTCGCAAGCCTACTTGTTAGTTCGCTTGCCATTCGCGAAAGTTTGTAATCAGAGTGCAAGAGAGAAAGAGAGAATAGAGGGAGAAGAATTGCAATTACAATGAGGGTGAACAAAAGAAAGCCCAATGCATTTGATTCATTCACAATTTTGCCCGCAGGCTATTACAGTTCAAGTATACGGGCTACTCATTCGAGGTATTGATTCACCTGAACCGAGCAGCTTACATCAGACTCAACAAAAGCAAAACAGACTCTAGACACAACTTTATAATGTAATTCACAAGGGAACATGCTCCCTCCTTCAAATCATGCACTGTCCTCAGCGCCATTTATTTCATGGTAAGCCCTGACTTCAGCCGGGTAGTGACTGTTCATCCGAAATGCAGGCTCCCACGTCAGTTTTGTTGTCTCCTCCTGCTGCACTAGGTACTTCTTCACTTCACCCAAGTAGTTGACCTTGTGACGAAGGATCTGACTGAGGTGCTTTTCGATCCATTGTGTTGTCGAGACCCTCTGCATGATGGGAGCGTATTGTGGCACGCTGTGTTCCGGATCTCCATCGTCTGGATGAAACTACTTGAAGTTTCATATGTGAAACACCGGGTGCACCTTGAAGTTTGGGGGCAACTCCAGCTTGTACGCCACCTTTCCCACCTTCTTTGTGATGGTGAAGGATCCTTATACTTTCTGAACAGTCTGCAGTGCCGTCCACGGAAGATGCCTGTGCGACCAAGATATAACTTCACCAACACCTGGTCTCCAACTTGGAACTCAACAGGCCAACGATGCTTGTCCGCCCACTTCTTCATTCTCTTTGCTGCCTTGTGTAAGAATGTCTTCGCCAACTCATTCGGCTCGTGCCAGTCGCGAACAAACTGATAGGCAAAGGATGGCCTTCCCTTTTCTTGTTCGACAAGAGTGTGTGGGGTCAGTGGTTGATGCCCCGTGGCTATCTCAAACGGGTTGTGGCCTGAAGACTCGTGCTTCTACAATTATAACAAAATTGTGTCACGTCAAGAAGTTTCACCCATTTTTTTTTATTGACACTAACAAAGTGCCTAAGGTACTGCTCAAGTATCCTATTGATGCGCTCTATTTGCCCATCTGTCTGCGGATGAAAGCTTGTTGAAAATAGCAAATCAGAGCCAAGTAGCTGAAATACTTCATGCCAGAACTTGCCCATGAAGCGATCATCATGATCACTCACAATTCTCTTTGGTATGCCTCAGTGCTTCACTACATGCTTTACAAACAACTCTACAGTCTTCTCTGCAGGGCACTCTTTAAAAGCTGGAATGAAGGTGGCATGCTTTGAGAAATGATCCACCACAAACAAAATATAACTGAGGCCCTCTACCTTTGGCAGACTAACAAAGAAGTCCATGAAGATGCTATCCCAAGGACGTTCTGAAATTGGTAGAGGCTCAAGAATACCGGCAACCTTCTGGTTTGTCCCCTTATCTTGCTGACAGATGAAGCATGTTTGCACATACCCCTCAATGTCATCTCTCATCTGCAGCCAATAGTAGCCGCGCTCAAGGAGTGTTAAGGTCTGCTCCTGACCAGAATGGTCGGCCTATAGTGTATCATGGCACTCCTTAAGCAATTCTCGATAGAGGCTTCCCCATCGTGGCTTAAAGACACATCCTCTTTTCGTCACGAGGAGGCCATCCTGTAGCCAAAATTGTTGAGTCTTCCCTGCCTGCGTCAGAGAAATAAGGTGTTGTGTTGTTGGATCCTGTTGTGTACCTTCGTGGATGTGGCTCAACAATGCGCCCTCCAAATGCACTTCAGGAAGCTCCATGCACGCAGCTGCCAGTTTAGCCTTGCGGCTCAAGGCATCCGCAATAACGTTGGTCTTTCCAACCTTGTACTCCAAGGCAAAGTCGAACTCAGCCAAAAATATATGCCACCGAGCTTGTTTAGGCGTCAGTTTCTTTTGTGTCTGAAAATAGCTCGTGGCCATATTGTCCATCTTGACGATGAACTGGGCACCCAGAAGGTAGTGTTGCCAAGTCTTAAGGCAATACATGATGGCGGTCATCTCACGTTCATGCACCGTGTAACGCCACTTTGCATCCTTCAGCTTGTGACTCTCATATGCAATCGGGTGACCCTTCTGCATAATAACTTCATTGATGGCAAAGTCTGAGGCGTCTGTGTGAACCTCAAAGGGTTTTGAGTGATCAGGCAGGCACAACACTTGTTCCCTCACTAAGGCTTTCTTCAAGCCATCAAAGGCATCTTGGCATGTGCCATACCCGATTCTTCTTTAACAAATCTGTGAGGGATGCAACAATGAGGGAATAGCCTTCGATGAAACGTTAATAGTAGTTTGCCAAACCAAAAAATGACCGCAACTTTGGGACCTTGCTTGGCGGAACCCATTCCTGAATGACTCTTATCTTTTGCTCATCCATGTACAGCACACCACGCCCCACAACGTGGCTAAGGAAGCTGATATCCTCCTGCCCAAAGAGACACTTATCTCGTTTGACACAGAGGTCATTTTCCTTTAGCACTTAAAATATTGTTCGCAAATGTAATGCCCCAAATATTTAACTCAAAAATTTTGGAATAAATTTATTTTTTTAAAACCACAGCGGAAATATTTTATAAATCCTTCAGTCAAATAAGTTGGGCAGGTTACAGGTGATAACACAGACTCAACAACATTAGGCGAATTTAAAATCTTGCCTTGGAATCTTACAAGTCATAAATAATAAATTTAATAAACTTCTTAAAGTCAGAGTTCCTCAAGACATCCAAAGAAGATATGGTTTCATGGCCCGTCTGCACTACCCTGTCTGATTAAGAAGCATAATATTTATATGAATGTGCTCAGTGCCATGTGTACAAGTATATGTGCAATACATGGATATAAGAAATAACAAATATTTAAACAAGTTCTGAATGCACAGATCGCTAAATTCAAGCATTTCATGATTTATTACATAAAGGCAAGACATCAATGAATGACATATCATATAAATGAATCACATTTAGGTTATCACATTTGAATGTAAAGGAAAACATTGCTAAGCTATGCATCAGATGAGTGAAACACAAACATACCATAACAAATGCAACATCAAGCATTGTTTGTATACTTGAAGACTTTCAAAAGTGTACTGACTTTATGTTTCTCTTGTTAATTACCCTGTGGGTACGCACAGGCATTCAACATTGTAGCGGATCGAGACCACACGAGGGTTTGTTATGCTTTTTTTTAATTAATACCTCGTATGACTAGCCTTACGGAGGTTCAAAGAGAGCAGTTTGTGACCGAGAGAGTACCCTCAATGGCTAGAACTAAAATTAGGATGCACCCTATAACTTCTTCAGAAGACTTGAATCTACCACCTAGGACGTATTGGTAATCCTGGCCCCCTATACTCCGATGAGTGAAGACCAGGTGAGATGCCTAGCTCTCACAAAAATGAAATTGTCCCACGGAGCTTATACCATCTACCCTCTTCAAGGTAGACTTTAGGTCCGGTAACATACACCGTCTTTCAGGTGTACCCAAAACCCTGAGAAACTAGTAACATATACTATTTTCAGGTATACCTAGTATCCTGAAAAACTAGTAACATATACCGTTCTTCAGGTATACCCAGAATCCCATATTTAGGTTATGTATGCATATTTTTCATTCTTATTTATTTTTTGGTGCAAGCCATTACACCACAGGGGATTTCCAAAATCCCAACCCACACTCGAGGTGATCTCAGTGTATGCACATTACCCATCGAATGCCCCATAGGCATCAACCATAATTTCTCAGAATTTTGGCTCAAATCTAATGCCGAGTACTTATACTTACAGTATTTTAAAGTTTTATTTCTGAGCTCGGGTGTACGTTTCATACCCTACTGACCATGCACTCATATGGCATCTCTCAAGTACAACTTTTTATAAGTGCTCGTATGACACTACAATGGTCTCGAAAGACCCCAAGCTCGGTTTTGAGCTTTCACATGATCATGGCATGGAAAATGTCTTTTATTATGCAAATTTTTGCAGAACAAGTATAGATCAATCGACACAAAATATGTCATAACATTTGCATGTGAATCAATTAGCATCATAAGTACCTTTATGGCACCGCAAGGGTTATGCATACTCAGTTTCAATCTTATACTATCATGCCTCCTGTAGTTTTTTTTTCTTTTTTAATTATGTAACTATAAGAAAAATATTTATTTAACATGTGGTCCATACACTGGACATAATCATGACATTCACATGTGAATTAAGATTATACATACAATATTATAAATGAAATGAACATCATAAATGATTTTTTATCCTTTGCCCAAGCTTAATAACAATATAATACTCTTTTCATAGGCACGTAACAACATTTGCATTTTTTTGAAAGGCAAGCTGAGTTATGGCAGCCAGTGGTAGGCTTGTTGCACGCTCTAAAAATAGGCACACCAACAGGGTGGTGCACCCAGATGGTTATCTGATTACCAAACAAAGGAAAATGATGTCATGTCAAACTCAGCTAGGCAAACCCTTACTAGAGTGTTATTAGGTTTTAAAGTTTAGCACCATCGTGCCCCAACCATGTTTATAATCATGCAAATATCAAGGCAGTCATTGTACTATGAGGTTATACATACCACTCGCATTTCCTTAACAATTCTCATTGTATGGGACGATGGCAACTTAGGTCATTACACCTGACCTGACAGAACCGACTTTCTTGGCCCTAGACTGACAAATAGAAATTTAGTGCTCACTAGGAACCGATATACAGGCATTTGCGCATTCATATGCACATGACAAAACTAATTAGAGTCACATGAATAAATATACATTCGCATACACAGAAATAACTAGATTCATATGAATATGCCGACCTTTGCATGAGGATAGTTGTACATGACCATGGTCATGAAGGCACCAAGAAAATGAGGTTGGGGTCAAGCCGACTCCTACCCGCCCTCCACTTCCATCGCACATCCCAATAGGTACTCATTTTTTTTAAAGGTCATACGTGGTGCCGACCTAGCATGCTCAACTAGCACGTTGAGGTCGTGTATCCACTTGCCAACCCACCAATGGCCTGCTGTCATGAGTTGCAGCAGTGCCCAGTAGGGTGTTGTGCATCCCACAGCAACTAGGCCTTTTGTGTGCCCAATTCAGGGTCAGTGAAACCCCAGCTATACTGATGTAGTTCAGCCCATCAGGTCTGGACCGACGAATAAGAATTTTGGCGTTCAATAGGACTGATAGATGGCAACTTGCATATTCATATGAAATAAAAAAAAAAACTTAATTGAATAACCGGAACATGCATACATTCACATACATAGAATAATAACTAGATTCATATGAATTGATGACTTTTGTATAGGGATAGCTACACATGAGAATTATAATGAAACCAGATTCACATATCTATTCGCATATTCATATATATACGCTTCTACATTTGCAGAATTTATATGCATCCACAAATATATTGTTTTATGAATCTATCAACAGGAATTTACTACTGTGTAATTAATTCTATATGAACACACAACTATATGATTAGATCTACAGGAATAACCAGACCTTTACATGCTTAAGGTTACACTTATATGCATGAAACTTAAACCTTACACACATTTACTAGTTCATGATCAGATCTATATGAATATTTTGTCGTGTGCTTAGAGCTATATAAACATACGATGTATAATATGAATAAACAACTATTTACATGCTCCATTATAGATGTCCATGTATGAGAGAAAATCAAATTGTATATCCATAGGCTGATTTATGATATGATCTATATAAACATGTTGTAGTATGGCAGATCTAGGTTAACCTATGGCCACCTGATCAGACCTGCATAACTAGGCATATCCATATTTAGAACATATAGGTGGATGCATAAAGAATTTTGACCTGCACAAGGATGTCGATTCCACCTGAGTATTTGGATCGACCTCTTGCAGAAATCATTCACGAACTCTTGAATATGCAGATCCATGATTCCTCTTGGATCTGCACATTTATCTCAGCACATGGACCTTCCTATCCTTTAAATTTTTATTATTATTATTATTATTATTATATTTTTATATGTGTGTCAATAAAGACAATACACCCACTCTCAAGGTTGGACACGAGTTCTCGTCAGCCATGGTTAAGACCACAACCGAAATGGATGTCATCACACATATATTCGAAAAGTATTGCAGCCTACTTGTACTATATGGCACCGAACACATGCATATAGGTATGATACCCCTTACTTTAATTCGACGAACCGTGCCTTAACAAAAATGGGTACTGGTTGCTTTGGGGTTTTCCTTAGATCTCTAGCTGGAGCTTCTCTCAACGTGAGAGAGAGTCTGATGGTGGCTCTTGAGAGGGATAGGAGAGAAGAGAGGATGAGGGAGTAAATCGTGGTTCACGATTTTCTAAGAAGGCTCCTCCCTATTTCAACTCCACTTAATTAGGTCTTTCAAAAAAATTTGAAAGAAAGGTGGAAACCGTCCAGCCCGTGCACGATTTTCCTTTTTTTTCTAAATTTCTTACTCACATTTCCTATGTTGCCCTTCCCTTTTAATGGAGCATTTGATTTTTCAACCACTTTTCTTTTCTTTTCTTTTGTGGTATCCTTCATACTCTTATGGTGAGGGCTCCCCTAAAATGGTAGAAAAGGGAGAGAAATTTTAGCTTCTTGAAGATTCTTTTGGCAAGTGGTAACTCCCCACGTTACCACCTACCTTTTGATTTAGCAAAAAGGTAGGAGCTTTAGCTCTTTTTTTTTTTAAGTTCGAAATGCCAAAGTGCTAAAAAGCCATGTGCATGGGGGGTTTCAAACAAGGGTCAGTCCTCCAAAGGGGCAACGAACCCCACCACTACACTAAGTTTTATTTCATTGCAATTAGTGTATTTGTTAAACTATTTATGCACGTCTAAGCCTCTATGCATTTTCGTCAAAAAAAGAACATGTTTTTCTCAAAAACATGTATGTGAGCATGGTGGAATTTGATCCTGCATCAAATCCCCAAGAGGTAACAAGCCTCACCACTACATCACACCCTCTCTTGTTGTTTGTTTTGGCAGAATTAATTCATATAAGCTTTCGTTTAACGTTTCCCTTTAACGGGCTTCACTGTTTCCAAGTGGATTCTCCTGACTCCTCTTACACACCTACAAATTTTTATTAATTGCTTTCAGGGCCTCGAATAAGGATCATAAGATATTTGGATTCATCGGGACCCAATTGCAATCGGGTTGGAATTCGGATCTCAAATCCGAGTTGGGTCTAAAATATACTTTAGATCTTCTGAACTCTCTAACTAGATTTTTGGATCTTGATTGAGATTCGATCGTATTTGAATCCATTGAGATCCAATTGAATTCAAATTGGATTTTGGATCTATCAAGGATCTAAATCCACTTGTCCTAACTGAATCCAATTACTGGATTCTGGATTCATTTGATCTTATTCGGATTCAAGATCCATTTGGATCAAATCTATATCATACTATTGTATTCATTTTAAAGAATTTTAACATTTATTTATTTTGATAATTACCGAAATTTTGCAGGTTTTACAGTAAGTGCCTGACATGTTCCTCCATGTTGTTGTTGTAGATCACGATGTCATCCAAGTAGACTACCACGAACTTGTCTAAGTACGGGTAGAAAATCTGATTCATTAGGAATGTGAACGTGGCTGAAACATTTGTCAACCCGAATGACATGACTAAGAATTTGTAAGCTCCATAGTGGGTGACACAAGTTGTCATCAACTCATCACCTTCAGCAATCATCACCTGTCAGTAACCCGATCGCAGATCTAGCTTGAAAAAGATACAGGCATTGCCTAGCTGATCAAATAAGTTCGCTATTAGTGGTAATGGGTATTTGTTCTTCATCATGACCTTGTTTAAAGCACGATAATCCACATATAACTATTTGAAACCATCATGCTTCATCTGAAATAAGACTGGGGCACCAAATGGGGCTTTCGATGGACAAATGATGCATGCATCCAACATCTCATCTATTTGCCTGCGCAGCTCTTTTAGCTCAGCTGGCCCCATGCGGTATGAAACCGTTACGGGAGGCTTCGCTCCCGGGATCAACTCAATCTTGTGGTCGACCTCGGGTCTTGGCGGAAGACGCTTCGGTAATTTCGGAGGCATCACCCCCCGAAACTCCTCCAACAGTGGGGCTAGGGTCGGTGGCACTGCTGCTTTCATCCCTTCTTCTGTGTGCACAGTAACTAAGAATGTTTATTTCTCATGCTTCACCCCCCGAAACTCCTCCAACAGTGGGGCTAGGGTCGGTGGCACTGCTGCTTTCATCCCTTCTTCTGTGTGCACAGTAACTAAGAATGTTTATTTCTCATGCTTAACACTCTTTTTCAACTGCATCGTCGATAACACCGAAGACTTGCCTTTCTGCGTAAGGCACTGCACTGTGTGAGATAGGTTTGGCCCCATGATCGTCAACGTGTTAAACTTTGGCAACATCATAACATTTTGGCTCTACAGAAACTCCATACCCAAAATCATCTTAAAGTCGTTCAGGAGCACCACAGAGAAGTTGGCTTTGCCGACCCAACTCCCCACTCGAATAGTCACATCTCTTGCTTCACCAAGGATGGGCTTGTCCTCAGAGTTCGCAGCTTTGATGGTCCTCTGCTTTGGCCCAGGCTTCAAGCCCAATCGCTTTGTCTCTTCCCGCGAGTCAAAGTTGTGTGTGGCCTCGAAGTCTACCATAGCTGAAGTAGACTTTTCATTCGTAATGACTTCAAGATACATCAGTTCTTTGCTAACCTACATGTTCTCAACTGCACAACTTCTAGCTGCGTTGATCGACCGTATGGCTCCCATATGTGGTTGCATAGTCTCAGTGTCGCTGCATTCTGCCTGCGTAGCATTGGCATTCTCATTATCCTTCACGAGGTGCTTTGGGCACTGCCTGGCGATATGCCTATCTCTACAGAACCATCATGTCATAATCGCACCCTTGTTGTTGTTGTTATACTTTGTGTAGTTTTGTTTCTTATCGAATTGATGGTGTGTCGATGCCTCAGCTTTATTATCACGTCGCTCATCTTTCTTGCCTCTGTGGTCAGGCTTCTTACCGACTTTGGTTGATGGGGTGAAGGGTTTGCACTGAGTGTCAACTAAGCACTAGATCGCCATATACACATCTTTCAAAATACGGGAGTTGCTTCTTTCCACTTTCGACTGTGCCCATAGCTGAAGTCTCACAATGAACTAGTTGAGCTTGTCATCTTCCGGCATGTTAGGCACCTCCAACATAAGCTTCTGGAATGTTCTGACATAGTCTTGTAAGGAACCAGTATGTTTAAGCTCACTAACCATCCGATATGCTTGCCTCTGCGCATTTCTCGGCATGAAGTAGTTGTGCAACTCTATTTTGAAGTTGTCAACGGTATCTATCATGTATTGACCCATCTCCATGTCATTGTGCTTTCGCCTCCACCAAGCGATAGCATCTCCATCGAGTAGAGTTGTTGTTTCCTTGATTTTAAGATCTTTAACGATCACATTCTGAATATCCAAGTAGTCTTCTACTTGAAACAAGAAATTCTCAATGGCCTTGCTGTCACGAGAACCATTGAATTTTATGGGTCTTGGCACATCAATCCTTGATGGTCTCTCACCATTTCCGCCATTCATGGTCACTATTCACTGCAATGCGCAGTTCTTCAACTGAAGCTTCCCTACTTCAGTCTGCAAGTTGGTCACTGTTGTCGTCAATGAAGTGACCTATTTCACCAACAAGATCACCTGCTCTTGCAGGCTTACCACCACATCATTCAGTCCACCGAATGATTCAACTGCGCGTAAAATCGCTTCTTCGTGCGAAGTCACATCTTCCACCAACCTGTTGACAGTTGCAGCCATCTCCTCTTGGCCCTGAAGTGAACTCATCTCCTCAGCTTCGACAACTACCTTGCCTTTGGTGTTGCACAAGTTTTGATAAGGCGCCACGATGTCTTGCTCACAAATCGCAGCTTGTTGGCGTGTCTGTCGACACCGACTTTAGAGTCCCTTCTCCAACATGAGAACAGGCTCTGGTACCACTTGTCATGGGCATATTTCCTTTAATAGGCTAGCGCGGTACGACAGTCCTTCCTTACCACCGTAAGCCTACTTGTTAGCTCACTTGCCAGTTGTGAAAGCTTATAATCAGAGTGCAAGAGAGAATAGAGGAAGAAGAATTACAATCACAAAAAGCAATCACAATGAGGGCGAACAAAAGAAAGCTCAACGCATTTGATTCATTCACAATTTTGCCCGCAGGCTATTACAGTTCAAGTATACGGGTTGCCCCTTTGGAGTATTGATTCACCTGAATCGGGCAGCTTACATCAGACTCAACAAAAGTAAAACAGACTCTAGATGCAACTTTACAATGTAAGTCACAAGGGAGCATGAATAATCACAGTTCAAAACCTGTGCGGTCATTCCTTACAGCAAAGATTGATGTTGGTTGTGGGGTCAAGTAAGGGTGTCAACATGCCTTGTTTACCCGGACCTAACCCAAACCAATAGGTTCAGGTATGGTCATAAATAATAAGACCCGGGTCTGGACCTGAAGGTCTGATTAATACATAAACCCGGGTATGGTTTGTAAAATTTTATACCCAACCCGGACTTGACCCTAGTTCTGATTAAGACCCGCAATGTTTCAATGTAAAATGATAAAAAAATATAGTTTAAGCGGGTATGGTTCGGGTTTGGCTCATGTAGTTCTTATCGGTTCCGAGTATAATTTTTCTTATAGTAGACCTTATTGGGCTCAAGTCCACAACTAATACCGTACCTAAAAATTTGGTCCAAGTCTAATTTCAGATGAATCCAAACCAAACCCAACACATTGACACCCATAGGATCAAGTCAAGGGTTTTGGCAATTGGAGGCCTGTTAATATGCAGTTGGTGATTGAGGTTTCTTTCTCAGGCACCTGCCGACAAGAGCTTCACATATATGGTGTCAAAATTGAAGGGTGACTGCAACTTCTATACAGAGGATGTGCATCCCTTCACGGGGGGTCTGCGTGGTTGGTAAGAGCTGTCAGTACACGTCTCCTTACCGTGGGATGTTGCAGGTTCAAAACTTAGTGGTACAATGAATAATAACAGGTGGAAGTCTGCCTAAACCCAGCTTTTCTTTAAAAAAGAAAAAATGTGGGCCATGGAGAGTGAAAAGATGAGGTGAATTATGATTGCATAAATATTTATGCATTAAGTACTTGTCTAGCTTGGGGTCGGGGTGTGGAGCCCAAGACTTGATGGAGGGCGATCAGGTGCTTAATGCATAATTTTTGTGCAATCATATTGCACCTTATTCAGACTCGAGGAGAGGTACTTTGAGAAGTTCTGGAAAACACCGAAACAAGACCTCAGTCAATGGCACCTCTTGGCTCATATTTAGGATGTCTAAATCATAATAGCGGTTTATCTTTGAATAAATAAATAAATGTAATAAGATTTTCTTGATATTTGCTAAAAAATCAAAGATATTTTGAAAAAATACCGACGCTGAGATTTGTGACTATGAATGCAACTCACGTTTGGGATCTATTGCAATGCAATCTGGATCCTAGTATTTGGATCAAGTCAAGTCCAGGTCCAGGTCCAGATCCACTTGGCTCTGATCCATCGTTGGCGCTTTAAATGTGATTGAATATGGTGACTAAAACTCTTCATTGATATGAGTGCTTCATGGCCGAGACATCCTTTCCAAAGAGTTCCAAACTCAATGAATGGAAAAAAGTGCTGACAGCAATACAAAAATAATAAATGAAAATTAATTAATGGAAGAACCACAAAAGGAGAGGAAAAATAAAAGTAGAAAACGTCTCTTTTCAAAAATAATAAAAGAAAAAAAAATGTATCGAGTGAACTTACAATATAAACGAATGAATTGGATATCTTAAGCAGACCCACCTAACCTGATGCGCAGAACCATTTTAGGCCCCTATGCTGTCTGCATCATGAAAATCCCTCTAAAGCTCAAGATCCGAAGATTGTTCCGGGGCGCCCACATACACATTGGATCTGGGTACAGGACCACATAGGTGAAACAATGAATTGGATCCTTACATCATCAAATGGATCCATGATCCGGATCCATGATCCGGATCCATACTGGGCCCACAGGCCACAACTACAGCATCTTTTACACCCTAGCTGAGCAGTTGATTCGGTGGTACCACATTGTTTTCAAAGAGGATTCTGTTATGTGTGGACGTCCTTTTGTGTTGGTCTCTTTTGGGAGGGGGTCTCTTTTTATAAAAATGGTTTGATGGTGGTGGGCTTTGTAAGAGAACAAGTTGCATGCATTTTCCTCACATCATTACCAACCATTCAAGGTGGAGCCAACAGTGCCATAGCGGTCCACCTACTCTGTTCAATTATGGAAAGAAAGGTTGACTAGCACGTACATGCCAAAAGTAGGCCCTACATGGTTCAGGTCAGAGCCCGGATCCATGCCCACAACCATAGTCGCAAATATCAGCCATATTACAAAACAATAATGATTATCGAGATACCATAAAAGAACAGCGAGGGGGCATTTGTTACCTCTCACTTAAGGGAAGCATCTTTCCTTTGAAAGAGCCACTTTGGAAAGTACTTCCTCAGGGTGGAGGTATTTATATATGAACTCATTTTGATAAGAAAGGTGTTTTTATTGCATTTATTATGCGTGAGTTCCACCATATATTTCTCATAGATATGATTGCTTCACTCTTTGTAGGGAAGAGACATTTCCTATTAAAGAGAGCCTTCTTTCGTAGGAAAGAGCATGAAACAAATGCCTCTAAAGTCTAAAAAAAAATTATCATGACATAGAACTCGAAAACATGCACCTTTTTTGTTAGAAGTTTTTTTTCTTCTTGAAAAATAGTTTTGTTATAAAATCGGCATGTGGTGGGTAATTTTTTAACCAAAAAAGTTTGAAGATATACAAGTTAAAACACAGGTTTTATGTTTATATTTTTTTAATATCATTTCTTGCTAAATTCGATTGGATAGGTCAGATTGGTATCTCCAACTCCAACTAAGACCAAGGTTGTCAGAACAGGATCTTGGTAAGGCATGACCGCATGAGGCAGATTTGTCATGTGTATAGACCCAGACAAGTTTAAACCTGATTAGAATGGACTCAGCTTTCCCTTGATTTGGATTCTCTTTTCATGTGAAAATCCTTTCATATCTTTCTACCTTATGAAAAGACGGAAATTCGACTTGATAGAAGGACATTTGTTTCATGCCCTTTCCTATAAAAGAGGCTCTCTAGGGGCCTCGTTCTTACAAAGAGTGAAACAAACATGTCAATGAGAGATATATGGTGAGACCCAGGTAGACTGGGACCAACATGCCGAGTTAGCAAACTCTGCCTAGTTATATATATATATATATATATATATATATATATATATATATATATATATATATATATATATATATATATATATATATATATATATATATATATATATCCAAGCTGGGCTAGCCTTAAGTTTAGTCACTGAGACCGACTTTTCCTGACTATTCTGTCCACGGGTTTGGTTACCATTTGGGATGGAAACCGGGCTAGCCCAACCTGATGCCGAATAGAGCTCAAAAAGCTGGCACACTCCAACTCGACCTGACCATTATTGGGTTCGGGTCCAGTCTAAGAGTGCAAACTGATTGCAATCAGACCAGACCAAGGGGCGGATCCAGAGAGGAGGGACTCAAGCCCCTCATAAAGTTTTGAAATTTTTTATTATTTTATTATAAAAATTTATATTAGCCCCCTTTATATTTTAGTTTTATATTTTATTTTATTATAAAAGATTTTTGCCCCCCTTTAAGCAAAATCCTAAATCTGTCGCTTTGCCCGACCATACCTGATTTGAATCCAAATCTGAATTATGTAAATAGATCCAAATCCATGTTCAAATTCAACACATGTAAAAAAAGTACAAACGGATAAGATTTGATCCGAGACCTTATATAAGTCCAACATAAAATACTGATTTGATTTAAAAATTAACCCGAATATGTAAAATTTGAACCCAATGTGAATATACATTGGGATCTTATTTGAAAGATCCACAGCCAGGAATAAAGTGTCAGATTTTTTGACCGGATGTCTAACTGAATCCACTCCAGTTGCACCTTAGTTGGGTGGAGGTCGTATTGGATTTGGATCAAATTAGGTGGTCCGTATTTATGGCCAACCCAATAAAAAAAACGTGATATTGTATTGCTGTTTTAAAAGGCCATAATATCACTGAATTTATTGTTTATAGCAATATTTATATTTATATAATCATACTACAAATAAATATGTTATACTAAATTTCTAAAACTATTTCTTCTTTTTATATTATTTTATATATTCTAATTTATTATTTTTTTGCAAAATGTCACAAATAAAAAAACATGAAAACAAAAGGTTTCTTGAATATCGCTATATTTTCACTGCCGATAAGTTGCGGGTTAAAATGTTTGCTACCTTGGCATGGCGCACCTGAACCAATCATTGGCGAAGTACTTGTACAAATGACCAAATCAATCAAAATCTGTGGCTAGGGGTGGCAAAATCTGACCCGACCCGGCACCCCGCTTCTTAGCCGGGTTAGGGTTTGGCTTAAATGGGTTCGTGTCATAAACGGGTCGACCCACCTAACCCATTTATTAAACGGGTCGTGTTCGTGTTAGGCGTATACCAACCCGCCAACCCGTTTGACCCGTTTAATAAACGGGTTAGGCGGGCGAGTCAACCCGTTAACCCGCAACCCGTTAACCCGTTTAATAAACAGGTTCGTGTCTATGTTATCAAGTTGCGGGTTACTCGGGTCGGTTATCGTGTCTATGTTATCGGGTCGACCCGTTTAATAAACGGGTCACCGTGTCGTGTAATCGTGTCGTGTCGACCCAGCCCGTTTATTAAACGGGTTAACCGTGTCGGGTCGGGTTACCCGTTTAATAAATGGGTCGTGTTCGCGTTTGCCACATTCGACCCGTTTAACAAACGGGTTGTGTTCGTGTTGAGGTATTCAGACCCGCCAACCCGACCCATCAACCCGCCGACCTGACCCCATTGCCATCCCTATCTGTGGCAACCTGATGATGGAGCAAAATATGAAGCTCTTATCCACAAGAACTTTGTCAATGCCACCAAGTTGACAGGACGTCACAAGCTCCAAACCCACAGGTGGCATCCCTTGTCGCAAGGTCTGGGTGTACTCTCCGGTGGGCAAGAAGACCTCAAGGGTTTTACCAACAAGAGGCCAGCCAATGTGAGGTGGTGTGGCTTTTCTCATGAAAAAAAATAAGGAGCCATAGTGACAAATATCATGAGATTTATGAAAATTTCATTATAATATCATTGCCTGAAAGTTTAAAATGGCAATTTCTCACGATATTTATGAAAAAACAAAAATACTGTTATTTAAACACGATATTTATGTTTTAAATGGCTATTTATCATGAAAAAACTGTTTGTTTTTATTTTTATTAATATTGTGTTATAAAAATATTTTTATACTTTTATTTATTTTTTTATTGCCGAGATTTTGCGAAAAAATGTGAGATTTATGAAAAAAATTCAATTTCTTGCAAGTTTTTTTTTAAAACGAGATTTTGCCGAAAAAACGTTTGGCACTATGGATGGAGCTCATCTCAAAGATATCTGTGGGTGCGTTTTGGATAACCCTTCAACTTAAGAAAATAAAAAAGCAAAGAGGACATTTGTGTTCTGGCTCTTACGCATTTTCACGTTTCTGGAAGTTGTAGCTACCACATGCCTTTAAAGATATGGTCCAATTCTGGATCTGAATTCCACTTAGATCACACAGTAGAGACCCAATTACAGTCATGATAGGACTCCCCGTGGCATTGGATGTACTGAAAATGGGCAAAATTTAGTTTCGTGTTGAAAAGCCAAAACAGGTTGGCTTACACCTGATTCAGGTCCAGATTAATATCATATATATTGCATGATTCGACTTGAATCCAACTAAACTCAACCACATTTCTTTCAAATCCAATCCGGTTTATGATATACAGCATCACGATCTAACAATATGGACCCCCTCAATCACCTCCGGTTGGTAAGACCCCTGAGGTTCCTCTGCCCATCGGAGAGTGAACCCAGCTTCAACCTAGTGGCAAAGGACACCCTCCGTGGGTTTTGAACTCGTGACGTCCAATCAATTTAGTGTTCACATAGTCGCTCCTATAAGATGAGCAGAGCCCTTGGTAGCATAATAATTATCATCATCATCACTACCAACAACAACCTTGTACTCAATGGGCACCACTACCATTTGCCAACATCATCACAATCATCAGCATGACAATTTAAGAAGCTTCTGTGTCATCAAAAGTCACCATCTACTATTTGCTTATGATATCAACATCATCATGTATGATATCAGTAACCAAGCATGCTACATATACTATTTGCTAATGTCACCAACATTAATTAGACAAACATGCTTGGCATACAATTTGCCAATGTCGACATCATCATTCATGATATTCTTTTTTTTTTTAATTGAAAGGCAAGCTGGGGTTAGGCAGACCCTTACTGTATCATTTGGTTTTGAACCTGCAAGGTGACGTGCACTAGCTGCTCCTACCAAACAAGGGGAGCCCATTCACGATATTCTTAGACCAACATGCTGCATATACTTTTTCGGTTAATGTCATCATCATAGACCACGCATGCCACACATATTTAAGATTGAATTCATAGAAGTTCGAATTTGGAGGGATCAAGAACCAAGGCAGCCTCAAAGGGGCATGGCGAAGTGGGATGAGGCCTACACTTCAAGAAAAACGTTAATTAGCGACAAACATTTGCGACGAAAATAATTCATCGCAAATTTACGATGGATTAGTTAGAGAAAACTAATTGTCTCTAAAATTGGAATTAGTTGCGAAATTAGCGACAGATTAGCAATGAAAATATTCCATCGCAAAGTCGTGATGGATGAGCGACAAAATTTTTGTGTCGCTACTCCGTTGCTAATTAGTGACGGATTTTGAGACAGAATATTTTCATTGCTAATCTGTTGTTATGTTTCGATATAAAACGGTCCATCTAGGGCACGAACCTCCTCTTTCCTTCTCCGTCCGAACGTCGGCTTCCCCTCAAACGCTCCCTTCGGCCTTTCAAAGAAGCCGCTAAACCTGTGGAGAAAATGGCGATGCAGTGACCGAAGCCATCGTCGACTCCCCGGCAACGACCCATGGCCGGTATAGCCGGCAACGAAACCGAGTTTCCAGTGGCGCCGACGATCAAAACCCCTCATCACCACAGCTAAATTCTACCTGTAGGTAAAGGGTTTCACTGCATAGATTTTTTTATCAGGTTTATCCACTCCACCGTCGGCTAATCTTGACAGCAGTCGACCTCGACGGTCAGTCGATGGTAACGGCGATTGCCGTCTGCCATCACCGACTTCCAGGTGGTAGAAAAAAGGGGGGAAAGCCCTTGTCGATGTTGTAAAAACAGAATCGCTACCCTCCCTATCGCAGAGAATGTCTCCGGCGAAAGCGGACGACAGTGGTATCTGTCACCGACTCCTCCTTTTCGACTTGAGAAGTCGGCCCTTCCGTTGCAATTCAGAAAATGAACTCTGTCGCAGGGGGAGTGGCTCATGAGGGCGGGGGGGGTCTGCTTGTTTGGGTGGAGTTGTCAGTGCACGTCACCTTGTGTTGGGACGTTGCAAGTTCAAAACCCAATGGCGGGGTCTCCCTAACCCCAGCTTGTCTATCAAAATACAAACAAAAAAAGAAATGGATGGGATGAGATAACATGAGATCGAGGCCTGCAAAAGATATCGATAACAGTTTCGACTTGTTTGAGTAAGTTGCTTACTCGGAAACAACTTCTAGATTATTGATTGGATGCAGGCTTATAACAAACAAATGCAATCTTGTGAGGGCTTCAGGAGCCAATCATTTTATTTACACTGTCAAACCAAACATATTTTATCATCTTTTTTTTTAACCTTTCTTTTGTATTTTAAAGCATTCCAACTAGGCAGGAAACAAGTAAGCCAGGATTCACAAGTTTGTGTTTTAGAGAGTAAGTTTTAATTAACTTAACCAAGACAGCGCTAACGTGGTCAAGAGAACCTGTAAGAAAGAAATGCCAAAGTACTAAACAAAAAACCATGTTGAACCACAAAATCATAATAACTGGAAGAAAGAAAAGAGGATTCAGCAACCACAAAACCACAATCATTCATGTTGTATGATAAAAATCTAAATGTTAGAATTATATTGTTTTGCCTATATAAATATGCATTGTAGGTGCGTAGCTGAGCTAATTGCGTGATGCTTAGTGCTAAGCATCGCATGCGGCTAAAAAAATGCCATGCAAAAAAAAAAGAAAAAAAAAGAATGTAAATGCAAAAGCATGCAAATCAGGTAAATACCCGTGGTAAAAAAGTGGTGCAAGCGCACCACAAGTTATTTACTTTCTTGGATGCAACATTTTTCTGCTCACACACTCATTTAGTTGTGGATATCTGCGACTATTTTGCTGGAGTTTGGAAATCATGCTGAGCATGATTTGAATGTATGAAAATAGAAGTGCTCTTATTTTTGTAGTTCGAAGACCATGCTAGTTATGGTTGTAGTTAGCGGGATATTGGAGTATATTTGATGCAGGTACATGTTTGACATTGTTATAATATGAATGATTGAATGTATTGCAATGTTTGACATGACTATCCATGCTTGCATGATTTATTTTTGATTTGATTATGCATTCCATGTGAAATTGTAGCATGAAAAATTATATCATGAAAACATGCTTAAAATGAATGTATCCCATCGCCACCCTCATTCCTACCTTGTTCGGGTATCTATCGCCGGAGGAAAATCCGTGGTAAAAAGTGGTGCAAGCGCACCACAAGTTATTTACTTTCTTGGATGCAACATTTTTCTGCTCACACACTCATTTAGTTGTGGATATCTGCGACTATTTTGCTGGAGTTTGGAGATCATGCTGAGCATGATTTGAATGTATGAAAATAGAAGTGCTCTTATTTTTGTAGTTTGAAGACCATGCTAGTTATGGTTGTAGTTAGCGGGATATTGGAGTATATTTGATGCAGGTACATGTTTGACATTGTTATAATATGAATGATTGAATGTATTGCAATGTTTGACATGACTATCCATGCTTGCATGATTTATTTTTTATTTGATTATGCATTCCATGTGAAATTGTAGCATGAAAAATTATATCATGAAAACATGCTTAAAATGAATGTATCCCATCGCCACCCTCATTCCTACCTTGTTCGGGTATCTATCGTCAGAGGAAAATCCCTCGCCAAAATTATGGCTTCTCCAAAGGTATAACTTTGCTAGACTTGCTTTATCCTTTATAATATAAATTAGCATCTTATAGTGCTTACTGCCCAGTTGTTTGTTGTTTTTCTTTGAGGCTTTATTAAAGCTTGTTTTTGGCAATGGGGAGTCATTTGCACCACGAAATGGATGGTGGAACATTAATCAGAAGGTACCTATTTTCATTTATTTCCATATATGAGCCTCTTTTGTTGTTCTTTGTTGGATCTTCTAGTTTAAAGTGAATATGGTTCTGATTAGCAACTTCTATGTGCAGCAAATGCTTAAACCTATCAGTATTGAACTCTTTGGAAAGGGCATTGTAAGTTTTGGGAATATCTTTCTATTACTTTCATTTTCATCTTGTCTTCAATTTTTATGTTATAGCTTGTTTCATTAATACTAACACTCTTATTATCAAAATATTTCACCACCATTCGCCACATTCGAAGAGTATTCTGAGTTTCGGAATGCTCTAGCTTCCATTAGAGTGGGAAAAATGTTTGATTAGATAAAATCAAAACTACATGGACCTCCACAGTTCCTTCTTTGTGTTTTATCTGAGAGGAAAAACTCATATGTCTATGGTATCATTTCTGAATGCAATTCTTGAGAATCTTACCCTTGCCAATTTTATAAATATGTACCTGCAAATAGGTGTGGTTATTTTCTTTGATTTAGGGTCGTGGAAGAGGAAAAATCTCTGTGATTTGGGTATTGTGACCCAGTGTATGGCACATTCCCATAAAATCAATGATCAATATCTCACTAATATATTACTGAAGATCAATTCTAAGGTACTTCAGTGTTTGCAATTTTTTTGTTTTAATATCTGATTATCTCTAGCATTTTGCTAAAATGCCTTTTGAATTTTGTGTGCTTCAAAATTAGCTTGGTGGGATTAATTCCTTGCTTGCTATCGAGAAATCACCATCTGTTCCAATAATCTCTTTTTTTGGAATGGATGTGTCTCATGGATCACCTGGTCAGTATGATATGCCATCAATTGTTGTGGTAATGTGCTCTCTCAGTGGTACCTAAGCTTTAATTACATCCTTTTCTTTTTTAAACTCTCATATTACAGAAATGTATATTATATATAGGTATATTTCATTATTTGTGTACGTTTTCCTCACTAATTGATGTTTATATAATGATTTTTTATTGGTTTTCACTTGTATCTTTTTATGTGTTCAACATAGCAGGTTGTGAGCTCTCGTGATTGGCCCTTAATTTCTCAGTATCGGGCATCTGTTAGGACACAATCTCCTAAAGTAGAAATGGTAGATTCTCGCTTCAAGCTTACTGCTGACAACAAAACTGATGGGGAAATTATCAGGTTGAGTCAAATATTTCATGCTTTTACTGCCAACACATTGTTTATGACTAATCGGTGTTTAAGTTGTTAGCTTGGTTCTTTGCGGTTAGTTTTTAGATATTCAATTGCTTTATAGATGGCCAAGGGGTGTTTGGTTTAGGCCGTTGAAATTATTTTTTTATGAAACGTGTGAAGTTTACCACTTTTTTGCTAGTCTATGTGTCATTCAGCCATGTTACTTTGATTGTCTTAGATTAGGTTCATTGCATATAATTTATTTCATTATATTTTGTTTATCAATACTAACATTTTGGTTCTCTTGTAGGATGCTGGAGATGATCGACGTAGAGGAGCTGATGGAGGCATGGATGGAGGGGCAGATTGAGACAATGAAGAGGATGATACTTCGAATCTTGGCAAGGAGTAGCTTCATGTGTTGAATTTGTTTCGCGTACTTGTTGTTTCAAACAAAACTCTCTGTATATGTTCACCTACTTGTTAAATTTGTTTCACTTATAACTTGTGTTAAATTTGTTTCACCTACTTTGTATATGTATTTTTTTATGTACTTTATCTTTTATACACAGGTTATATAAATTGTATAATGAATTTTTTTTTCTTGATATTTATAATTCAAACAAAATTGATTTATTTTTATTTTTTTTTGCGACAAATTAGCAACGGATATTATCTATCTCAAAAACTGAATCAGTCGGTGTTTTACGACTGAATGTAATCCATCGCTAATTTGTCACTAAATTGGCAATGAAATTTAGAGACGGATATGTATTCGTTGTTAAATGTTCGTGACGGACTAGCGACGGATATGTATCTATCACAAAACTGAATCAGTGCTTGTTTAGCGACGAACTCATGACAAATCATGGCATTCGCTAATCCATCGCAAATTAGCGATGAAAGTAGCGACAGATCAGTTCTGTCGCTAATTAGCAACCAAAAAATTGCGACGAACTCTATCCATCATCAATCCGGTGTCAATCCGTCACTAATCCGCAGAATTCTTGTAGTGCCAGGCCGTTGGGCAAGCAGTCTAAATTTAAATCTCATGGGTGTCACCCCTTGTGCAAGCAGAAGCAAACGTGCCTACAAGATTGTAGGCAAAGTATCAACTATCAGTAGCAAGTTCAATAATATCACAACTTTTTAATACATATTACTTAAAAACTGCATCAAATTAAAATATGAAATCTTTTTCAATATCTCATGTTGATTACCTTCACTAATCATAGTGAAAGGAAAAAAATGACTATTCTTATATAGTTACTGTAATAAGTTAAAGGATAAGCCAATAAAAAAAGTTAAAAGTTTTTTTTAATATCTTCAATATCTACTTAAAGTATTTTTGCACAAAAAAAAAAGCAAAATATGACCATTTAAAAAGCTTTAGATTAAAAAAAGGTTCTTTAAATAAAAAATAGATTCGAAATACCAAAAAGTATATCTTACAATATCACTTTTATCATTTAATGTGATATACTACAATATTGAACCATGACATACAACATCGTGCAATTTTTTTTTTTTGGTATAGGAGGGCACACCTTGTTATGCGAAGGCTTACCCTGTAAATGGGCCCATCCAGCCCGGTACAGGCCAAGTTGGTCACTGTGCTTTAATTATGTCCAAGATGGCTTAGGGCCAAGTACCAGTGCCTTCGGGTTGGGTATGAGACCAATTTGAGAATACCCAAAGCAGACGAGACAGATATAGTCAGGTTTGGGTTCTGGTTAGGCTGAGCTGAGAAAATGAGATCCCAAAGACCCACCGGCATAATTTTAAGGAGTACCTAAAATAAAGTTTGATAACGCACATTTTGTATAATTTAGAGAGTACTGAGATAATGTATTTTACTTAAATTACTCAGGTGTGATCGGGTTGGCCAGGTATCCAACAAAAAACACAGTTCAAACTAGCCAAAGAATATTTGGGGCTGACCTGAATCCGATCCGGATATCATTCATCTCTTTAATTTTTATATCCATTTTTGGCTATCTGGGTAAAGGTCAGGTCAGGTATCCGACATAGATCCAACCCATTGACATCCCTAGGGGGCGTTTGATTCATGGACAGCCACAAAAAAGGACATGGTGTCCTATCCTGTCCTGACTGCATGTGCCCTTGTCCAAGGCTGGAAACAAACACATTTTTGAGGGGGGGGGGGGGGGGGGGGTGTCAAAGGTGTTTAGGAGTGTCTTATCTATAAGAAAAAGAACGCACACACGATTTTAACGTGGTTTGGTGAACTACCACCTGCATCCACGGTTCTCCACTCAACAATATCTTTTGTAGAGTTTTCCACTATTTAAAGTATTGCATGGCTTATCGACTTTTCTTAGTCGATATTCTCTAGATTCTTCTTTTTTGATAGGATTATTACATTTACTATCTCAGTCACTCTCCATTCTAACCGTATTAGCTTTAATATGAAGATTATCGTTATCATCGATAATCTTGATATTATCCGTAAGCTTCCATTTGATAATGTCAATATCATATCTGCTTGTGAGAGTCCCATTGTGATCTCTATCATAATTGGTTGCATATTTGCCTTTATCAGAATCTCTTGTGAGAGTCCCATTGTGATCTCTATCATAACAGGTTGCACATTTGCCTTTATCAGAATCTTTTGTGAGAGTCACATTGATGTGCCCGATATTATTGTGATTTCTTTCATAACCAACTTCACATTTGACAATATCAAAACCTCTTGTGAGAGCCCCATTATCATGATCGATACTATCTCTCATCTGATTATCGTGCCCGATATTATCTTTATTGTTAACAATCTCCCTCAAACTAGTCGCAGGCAGAGCAGAGAGACCCAGTTTGATGCAAAGATCAAGGAAGTGAGTGTGTGACAATGGCTTGGTAAAAATGTCAGCAAGTTATTTTGACGAGGGCACATAACGAATGATGAGAGTCCCTAGAGCAACTTTTTTTGAACAAAATGATAGTTGATTTCAACATGCTTTATGCGAGAATGAAAAGTTGGCTTGATGGTAGTCTGAAGTGTTGAAATATTATCACAAAGTAGAACAGGCGGTTGACGAAGGAAGATTCCCAAGTCATGTAAAAGGAACATAAGCCACATAAGTTCAGCAGTAGTGGATGCCATTGATCGATATTCAGCTTCTGAACTAGACCAAGCAGCAGTTGGTTGCTTCTTCGTACTCCAAGAAATGCAATTGTTTCCAAGAAACATGCAGAAGCCAGAGGTAGAGCATCGGGTAATGGGGCATCATGCCCAATCGACATCGAAAAAAGCATATAAGGATAATGATTTGTTGGAGAGCAGCCAGATTCTATGATCAATAATGTCGTGAACAAAATGAAGAATATGTTTAACCATTTAAAAATGAGAGTTGGTCGGGTTCTGCATAAACTGACTAACATAGTTAACACTGAAGGAGAGATCTGGTCGAGTCATAGTGAGATATTGAAGACCTCCAACAAGACTTCGATAAAAAGTGGCATCCTGAAAGGGCAAGTCACCATCCGTTGTGCCAGCAACATGATCCACCATGGGTGGCGAGACAGGCTTGACATCAACCATTTGAGCCTTGTCAAGAAGTTCATAGGTATAATGCCTTTGATTCAGAAATAGACCCTCGGTGGACCGGTGAACTTCAGTGCCCAGAAAATAGTGCAAGAATCCAAGATCTTTCATGGAAAACTCTTGACTGACAGTGTGGATGAAATGACAAAGAAACTGAGAATTATTGCTCATCAAAATAATATCATCAACATAGAGTAGAACAATAATTATCATGGATCCACTTTTGCAAATGAATAACGATGGGTCAACAATACTGGACAAGAAACCAAGAGAGAACATAAATGTATCAAAGAGATTATACCAAGTTGAGCCCATACAAAGCCTTTTTTAGTTTGCAAACAAAATTCAGCCGTTGAGGATCTTGAAACTCTGGAGGTTGATCAAGGAACACAATTTTATTCAAATTACCATGTAAAAAGGCATTCTTAACATCCAATTGGCGAATATCCCAATCGTGAGCCAAGGCAAGGGTGAGAACAATCCGTATGGTGGCTTGCTTGATCACTGGAAAAAAAGTTTTCAGGAAGACAACATCCAGTATTTGATCAAATCCTTTAGCAACAAGATGAGCTTTGAGTCATTCGACAGAGCCGTCACTCTTAAGTTTGGTTTTATAGACCCACTTGCACCAAATGCTATGCATGTCGGGCTTCTTAGGCACAAGTTCCCATGTGTTATTGAGATAAAGAGCACGCATCTCCTCAAGTATAGCATCACACCACCCATCATGAGTAAGGGCAGCCTTGAGGCTCTTTAGTTCTAGAGGCACAGAGAGAGCAATAAAGTATTTGGGATTGGGCTTTACTATGTTGTCCCGCATACGAGAGGCCATATGATGGATTCGAGGGATAGAGGTGCATTCAGCACTGTCTTCATTTGCAACCATCTGTCTAGCACCAATAGTAGAATGATCACACGGCAGAGGATCCATAGAGATGACACTGCCCAAACTGGTTTAAGTTTGTTCAAGTGGAGGGACCGGAACAACATGTGTAGAGTCGCATGTCATGTTTCTTGGATTGTGTGAGTCATGAGTGTCGACCAATGTGAGGTCAGTCTTAGCGGACTACTCATCCAGACTTGTGAGCTCACTTCCGTGTTGGTTGGCAGAAAAGTGTAGTCTAGGTTTACGATAAGGGAAGACATTTTCATAAAAAATAGCATGTCTTGATACATAAATTCACCCAGTGGGAGGAAAGAAACAATGGAAGCCCTTGTGGTAATCACTGAAAGGCAAAAAAATATATGGTAATGTTTTTGGATCAAATTTGTAGCTAGCATAGTGTGAACACCCCAAATTTTCAAAATTTCCCTTTTTGCCCCTAGCACCCACCTGAGTCAGTCATAAGGCGGGGATTGAGTAAATTTCTATTCATTCTCGGATTCACTTACTTGTTAAAGATTCGAAATCCAATTTCATTTTCTATATTTGACCCAATCCTGAATCCAGATCAGATATCCAAATCCAATTTTGGGCCCATATCTTCCATTTTCAAAAATCTAAAATCAATTCTCTGTACTGGATCAGGTATTTCATCTAGATCCAATCTCTATTTTGATCCATTCCTCTCATGTTTCCTCAGTTCGAGATCCAAACTCGATATTTGCTCAAAATCTCAGATCCAAATCTATTTTAAAACTCAATTAATTCTGCTATATCACAAAACTCGCCTTTTTGTAAAATCCTTAAAATTTCGAATTCAATACTTTCGTAAACTTTTTCAAAAATCTCATTTGAATCCCATCTTTTAAATCCCTCATATTTTTTTCTCGTATTTTTAGGCTTTTCTTTTCAAAAATATGAGAGGGGCGATTTCAAAAAAATAACTCTTGCCCACTTTTTGAAAATCCTCATAACTAAAAGTCCTTCTCTTAAAAATTTCTCGAAACTAGAGGGACCGTTTTTAAAAAAATTATAACGGTCTCCTCCTATATAACAACCAACGCAGGGGATCTCTCGCATCTCCCATCCCTCTAATCCATCTCTCGCATCTCTCATCCCTTTGATCCATCTCTTGCATCTCCCATCCATCTGAAGCATCAAGCATGATCGAGCCTCTGCAGAGGAGCTCTTGTTTCTTCCTCTTCTTCCTCTTTCCTCTCTTGTTCTCTTCCCCTTCTCTCTGTTTTCTCTTATTGGTGAAGGAGCTTTATCCCACAGTAGCATACGGAGGAAGATCTCTCTCCTCTCAATCCAAGCTATCTCACGGTGAGATCACCCTTCTCCCTCTATTACTTTCCTGTGAATTTGCCTTTTTCTTCTTCTTTCTCTTGGATTTTCTTTATATAAATATTGGTTTTCTGTCTCTTCTCTACTAAAGCATCATATGCAATATCGATCTGCCTATAGCAGCATCGATTTGCATTTTTCAATAGGATGGTGATCTTTTCCTTGGGACATTTTGTTAATGTTGGTTCATGGATTTGATCCTCTGCGTCTGATTTCAAAGTAAAATCTTAATCCACGTTGATTTCACTGTGAAATCCTGAGCTACATTTACTATGGAAGTGCCTCGTCCAGCTTCATCTGCAAATTATGACCATAAGTTTCATAATATCATCAAGATTCCAGGATGCAGTTGATATGATGTTATCTGTATTTGATTTTAAATATAAGCGCTGCATTTTACCGGATTCAACCTTTGAAATCCTGATGTTATTACATTTTGTTCAACATTGTTCTTCATCATTTTATCTGCATTTTGTAACTGGCATCTGTACATACTTGCGTTTGTTTCTTTTTAACACCATTAATTTCTTTTCGTTATTTCCATGCATATACATTTAGAATGTGGGTACCTGCATCTTCCCTTCATTCCATTACTTTGCTCATATTCCACAGCATAGCATTCCTTCATCATCTGGTTCGTATCCAGTGCCCAGCATAGTAGTTGCATTTATCTTCTTAAGCATTCCTATGTTTTTTATTCAGTATAGTATTGTCCATGCCATATATGTATTTGCATTTATCTTCTTAAGTAGTCATGTGTTTTAATCTGCTTCACGGCATCCAACATTTGTAACAAAAAAGGGAAACTCAGAATCGGTACTTGAACCAATGCCAAGTGAAGAGCATGTGTGTGTCATTACTGGTCTGAATTAATGTTGTGTTTCTTCTTGTGCATCATTTTTTTTTATTTTCTGCTACATTTGCATAGCATTCACTTCATTATAGCATTTCAATCTGACACCCGGCTACAGAAGTTTGATGTCTTTAATTCGATTTCATTGTGAGTTTCATCTGTTTGATTTGCTGTAAGGGGTCTGCCTTAAATGATAATGTTGTTAATCGCGTGAAATCCATGTGTTCTTTGAGGAATGATCAAAGGATTGCCAAGCTGATATTATCAGCACCAAATCCATTTGAGCAGACATGAAATTTAAGCCTCGTTCTCCTGTAAGGACATTGGGTTCAGTTTCTGCAACATGATTTTGGATTCTGGAGATGGATGATGTTATACTAAAAGATCACAAAGTGAAAAGAAAGAACTCCTGCTCCTTGAACCGAGTTTCTGATAATTCCAACTCTAGCTCTAAATCCACTATCCATGAAAGCAGGGTGGATTTTTCAGTAACCTCTGCTCTGAGATTCTCAATATCTACATAGAGGCATCAAGTCGTTGAACCATGTCACTATTCTCTGCTTGAAACGAGCCCAGTATCACCTGTAACTTTGATATTTGGATATGATTTGCAGCTAATTCCTGAGTAAGTTTCAGGATTTATCTTGGAAAAGAAGAATACAATAAAAAAATCAGTGGATAACTTAGGTGGGAGCATAAATCATTGTGCGCATATTCACTGGGTTCACTTCACCGTGTGCGCATTCACAAAGGTGCTTCATTGTATGCACATCCAACGAGTTGAGGTCATGGACAATGCGAAAATGCTGCAAAAGTTCTTCTAGGCCATTGGCATATTTTTGTAGCATACAAGGAATTCGTGTTGAAAAAACATGTTGCCATTGAGCTTCAGACACTCAACAGTGATCTGATTTGATCATCTCTTGATCTGATCCAACATCTTTATCCATACATCTTCATTCATACATCTTCATCAAATTAGCATTTGCATCGCTTGGTTCTGTTGCATTTTACCGATTACCTATGTATATATTTTATTGTATTAATTTCAGTCTACCTGTCTGCATTTCATTGCATCAAGCAATATTGCATAGCGTTATTAGCTTATGTACAACACCCAAAATCCAATCTGCATTTTTATATTCACTTCATAGATAGCCTTTGCATTTATATTCATAGCATTGATTCTGTGCATTCAGCATAGAATTCATTTATGCACTACGTTCCTTCAACACATACACAGCATAACGTGTTGTATATCTGGTTTACAATTGTTAATATCATCAGGCATTCCATCTATTTTCTTAGCACTTGAGTTTCATACAACTTCATCTCAATCTTTTCTTTCTTGTTTACTATTCATTCTTGTTTTATTGTGTTTTTTTTTACTCATCGAATATGGTATATCGCTCCATCTTTTGTTCCTAGTGTATATCTTTTTAGTTTCATTCATTCACTACACATCAATATGCTATTGTTTATTCCAATTTGTTTTCCTATATATCACCATTTCACTGCCAGTGCCTGCGTATATGCATTAGATTAATCAACCTTCCACCATTTCAATTTGCATATGTTTTTTTTTTAACTTATGAGACTTAGCAACAATGGTTTCCATGGATTTGTACCAAGTGGGCTTTGGAGAGGTGATTCTTTGGTGATAATTGAACTAAACCTAAGTGGTAAAAATCTTTCGGGTCCAGTAAGTATGATCATTTCAGCAATTCTGCAAGTTACTAACCCATCATCAAATGCCATTTTCAGTGAACTCCCACTGTTGAATGGAATCTGCACCTCTCCAGATCTGTCAAATAACCCATTCATTGGAAATTTATTTGTTACTGTAAAGTAGGGAACCAATCTGGAATTGATTGACCTAAGTGAGAATCAGTTGACTGGCGCCCTTTTTTTTTGGGAGTCGATTTCCCAATTCTTGTCGTTGAATTATCTGAATGCTTCACATAATGTGTTGACTGAATCACTTCCATTTGTTCCTACATGGTTTCCTAAGCTCAGCATTTTACATTTTAGCAATACCCATTTTAATGGTCCCCTTTTCTATGTCTTGTTAGCTTCACACACATTACAAGAGTTTCATCTTTACAACAATTGCTTCATGGAGGATATCCCCTTCCGACCCTTGTCAATAGACAATACTCACCTTCAAAAGTCCTTGACATATCTGTGAATCATCTGAGTGATGCCCTTCTCTCTGAAATTGATGTCTTAATCAACCTGAAAACACTTGAAATGGCTGGAGGCAAATTTTCTGGAAACTTGCATGCTTCTATAACCAAGCTTGTTTCACTTGTTTTGGCCAATATACTGGCTCTTTGCCAAGGTCCTTTTCACGTTCTCTACAGAACTTCAATATTTCTTATAATGATTTCACAGGCTGATTCTAGTAAACCGTAAGAAATTTTCTGATTCTCCATTTCATCCTGGCAATGAAAGTCGGATGTTTCCTTATTCCCTTATTGGACCTAATTTTGTCCCTGATGGAAGTCACCACAAACTGGTTACTGCTCCAGTTCCATCACCTGCATTTGATTCACTTCATGTAGCATCACTGCACTGCATATCAATACAGCACTTCACTGCTTCATTGCACTTTTGCAACATAACAGAAAGTTACCCAACCTGGTGTTGTTCATTGACTTACTGAGTTCCCCACAAGACCGGATTTTTCTCAGCATAAGGCAACATGGGCTTTGACGAACACTGCTTCAGGAACTTCAGTAAATATCAGAATCATGATTGATCATGGGGGCAGTTTCAATTTTTATCCAAATGCTTCAATCATCTGGCAATGATGTCAGAGAACAGGCTTTGTGGGCTTTTTGGGAAATGTTGCAAGTGACTTTCTAAAGAGTAGAGATTTGCTGCTCAGCCATGGTATACCACTGCCACTATTGGTTCATCTAAATTAGCACACCAAGCTTTCTATGATCGAGGAATGCCACTTGGACTCTATCAAAGTTCTGTAGGGGCAAGCCTCAGCCACTGTTTGATCAGATAGAACTTACACATTACATGTATATTGCCTGCGTATCATCCAAGCACTTGTAGTCATTTCCCTACACATTATATTTGTTTTGTACACCTGCATATATTGCACATTAGTCATTTGCATTTCACATTAGGATAGTCATTGCATATAACATTAGTTCACTTGTGTTGTTTATTCCATCTAATGTGATTCATTCACCCTGCATCTAAATCACCTCATTAGCAATACAGTTTACCACCAGTTCAATTCATCATTTCAACACTTCATCAGCAGTCCCTATTGCATAAACATCTGCATTCGAAATGCATTCATATCGTATAGTGTCTACTCTGTTCCCGCATCATAGTAATCACCTGCATTGATCACCTAATCACTTACACATTACATATACATTCAGAAGCATTCACAGCACTCCCACGAGCTGTTGTAGCTTCACAAGCATTCACAGCACTCCCACGAGTTGTTGTAGCTTCATGTGCACTCACAACATGCCCATGTTCTGCTATACACTTCA
Source organism: Nuphar pumila (assembly GCF_984573655.1). Classification (NCBI taxonomy): domain Eukaryota; kingdom Viridiplantae; phylum Streptophyta; class Magnoliopsida; order Nymphaeales; family Nymphaeaceae; genus Nuphar; species Nuphar pumila. The sequence continues at coordinate 62,047,635 of NC_143263.1, forward strand.
TTTAGCATAGGCATTACATTTAGGTAAATGCAGATGCATTCCTTCATTTAGCATAAGCATAATACTTAGGTAGATGCATATGTATTCTTTTATTAGCATAAGCATCATACTTAGGTAGATGCATGTGCATTTCTTCATTTAGCATAAGCATTGCACTTAGGCAAATGCATATGCATTTCATTCATGCATTAGGCATTGCATCTTCATTAACATATGCATTTCCGTTATAACTTAGGCATAATCATATGCATATTAGTTTTAACATGGTGTTTTCAATTTCTTTTCTATATTTTGCATTTCTTTTGCCTTGTGTTATCTTGTGTTTGCAGGGAAGCCTGGAAGATGTTGATTTCTTTTCCTACATTAGGAATTTCAATATTCAATTTCAATTGTAATAATTTCATATTAATGAGAATTTCCATTTTTCTGTTTAGATTAAAATGTATGAGCATATAGTTGCATTTTAAATTCTCGTTATTGCTTGTGGTATTTCTCTTTTATCTTATTTTTCAAAAAAGCATTGTGGGATAACACAAGTGGCACATGCACCATTCTAATAAGAGGTAAATAACTCTAAGTAAATGACTTGCATTTATGGCCATAGTCAAAATGCAAACCATACTTAGGATTTTTATCTTTTATGGAATAAAATGTGACCTACACTTTAGGTCTTTTCTGAAAAATATCATATTTTCAAAATTACATTTTTCTCTTTTATCAGAATTAAAAGTAAAGATTAAATCAAGATGTATTTGTGGCCATAGTCATGAATATATTGAAATTTAATCTTGCTTTAAATTCTATAAAGGCACAATAATCTATTTTATTCTTTCTTGAAATTTAAATAAAGATTAAATTAAAATATATTTATGACCATAGCCATGAATATATTAAAATTTAATCTTATTTCAATTCTATTAAAGAATGAAATTTGTTTTTAAATTTCAATTTTAAACAAATTCTTAAGGCATTCATCATTTAAGGTAGAGTTGCATCATGATTTGCCATCTTTTTCAAATTCTTTCAAGTTATTTTCAAAATTCTAAGTGATTTTTAAAAAAAAAAATCCATTTTTCAAGAGTTAAATTCAAAAGTTGCTTTGAAATTGAATTTCAACTTTAAATTCAAAATCATTTACAAAAATCAAAGTATTTTCAAAATCATTTTCAAAATCCAAAGTAAATTCAATTTTGATTCCAATTTCCCTTTCAATTTCAACTTTCCAATTCAAATTTCTATTTCAAATTCCTATTTCAAATCCAAACTTCAATTTCAAGTTCAAGTTCAAGTTCAAATTTCAAGTTCAATTTTGATCTCAAACCTCAAAATCAATTTCTAAGTTTGATTCTCAATTCAAATTTGATCAATTTCAGATTTCAAAGTTCTCAACTTTGAGTCCAGTTTTTTTTCAAAAATTTCGAAATTCAAGCTTTTTAATCCAAGTCCATTTCAAGTTTCAATCTTTCAATTTAGAATATGAGCTTCAAAGTCATTTCTAAAAAGAAATTTTCAAATCCATTTCAAAATCACTTGGAAAACCCAAACTTCTGAAATATTTTTTACAAATGCATACATTACAGCACAAGCATGATTCTATGTGCATTTAGGATTTCAAAATAATCACTTAGACAAATTTAGGCAAAGCAAAAGGCATTGATTCGATCCTTGGTTTAATTACCTCTGGTAAAGGCCCCAAGAACGGTTGAATCTCGTACCGACGAGTGAATCCTGTCTCTCCATTTTTCCCACAAAATTTCAAAACGGAGGCGAGTAAATTTCAAAACATCTTTTTCAAAAGGTCAAGTGAGACCTTGCAGAGAGTTTCTTTTCTCCTCTTTCTTTTTTCCCTCAAAAAAAAAAGGAAGAAAGGGAAAAGAAAAAAAAATTGCAGCGATAACAGGTTTGGCGATCGAGATGGGACCTCGTCTTCGTTCGATCGAATTTATGCCTTTGCCTTGCTTAAAATTGTCTAAGTCATTATTCTACAAATGTCAGTTTCATTTTTATGCAGCCTTGGAGACCAAGAATCATACCCAGATGACATTAATGCATATAGAATTAAGTATGATTTGGTAGGACCACATTGAGGAGATTTATTCATGCTCACTTAGTGTTAGGCAAAATACAACTCTCCTAAATCTAGGGATTAAATGAAAACAATGTATACAAGTCTGTGCTTCTTTAGGATTTTTAAAATTTTATTTCTTTAGGACTTTGCATTAGAGCCATCTGATTTCTTGCATGTTGATCATATTTCAAAAACATCTTTTACATATATTGTCCTAGTCTTCACGTTGTTGGGTTGTCTCACTGAACCATAGTTCGGGAAAGAGCCTCACAACTGGGTCACTTATTTGAGATAATACCCCCCTTGCCACGTACTAAGGGCCATAGTCCAAAGTATATCGGCGGGCACTCAAGGATGTTGGGAAACCATTACCTTAGAACCAAAGAATTATTTCTATGTCACGTACTTCGAGCTTTGGCTTGAGTATATCAGCGTATCTTGATTGGATTCAGATGATCTAAACCTTAGAGTTAGGATTAAGGTCCTACAAGCCTTTTCAAATATTGCATTTAGAGTCTGCTTTTTAGGGAGTGTTGTTTGTGCATCCTTGTTTGTGCTGCTTTGATTCTGTAATGCTCACTTATTTCTTATACTTCCTTATATTTTCCAGACTAAGTTTTCCTAAAACCCTGAGTTTTTCTTTCAAAATTTCCTCTCTATTTTCAAAACCTAGGTGTATATTTTCTTCTTTCTTCATTCTCTTCAGATTGAATTTTCTCAAAACCCTGGAGATCCTTTTCTAAAAATTTTCTTAATTTTTAAAATTCCAGGCATATATCTCTTCTTCCTTCTGGATCTCGATTTCTTCAGATTCTGTCTTCTATTTTTCACAAAGTCCTGTATTTTATCTGATCCTTTCATTTTTTCTGCCCCAATATTATTCAATTGCGTCAAATTCACTTGACACCATCTTTCCTGAGGATCATGTCTCCTATCAAATAAGGGAAGGATTCCTAGATCATTGGGCCATTCATACTCTTCCTTTCTTTCCTCAGTGGTATTATTCTTGGTTTGCCAAATTCTCGTGTATGTTTCTAAACCACTTGGATGATTGTGGATTGGAGCTGGCATCGACAGTAGGCAAGCAGACCATCAATGGAAATCTGATTCAAGATATGGCAGAACGATGGAATCTGCATACCTGCACATTTTGGTTTCTATGGGGAGAGATGACTCTGCTGATGGATGAGTTCAACGACATCATGGGATTACCAGAGTCAGTTGGTCAGTCAGATGATCCCGTCGAGCAGCAGTTCTTGATCAATGTCAAAGGGGTGGATGTTTGAGATGCCTTAGTCAGAGCAACTGGGAGTAGATCTTGGCTACTCACTGAAATTGAGGGAAGTCAGTTCATCGATCTATTCGGGCTCTGTCGCAAATATGGGGCATACGAGGAAGTTGATACCTTGTCCCAAGCAGCCAAGGAGAGGATTCAGCATGCCATGATTCTATGCACAGTGGGATTAGCTTTCTTTCAAGACGGCCAAAACCTTGTTGATATCCGAGTAGTCCAACTCCTGCGAAGGTGGGGAAGTCGACAGACCCGTCCGTCATCTCTCAATTTCTATGGCCGCTTTAGCTTTCCTCTACCGAGGTTTGACTCGCTTTTCTCTTAGAGAGACTATCTTGGTAGAAGGATGCATCTATGCCTTACAGTCGTGGTTCCTACGACATGTGCCATCAAAGGCCAGTTTATTCAGATTCAACAGCAAGAAGCCACAGTCCACTCTTCAGTATCGAGCCTTGATCGAAAGTCTGCATCAAGAGGAGATCATTTGGGACTACTTCAACTGGCAGGAATCAGTTCCTTGCTACACCTATGCACGTGGCAAGCGTTACTGACTACTTGGTCCGTTCTTCTGCATCGACTATCAGTCGAAAAGGTGTCTCAGGCAGTTTTTGTAGTGGCAGATTCATGTCAACACTCATTTTCTGATGGGTATTATGCCAGAATTTGATCTACAGTCAGATCAATGGTCCGGAGCATACCATGTCGCCAAATATACTTGGGATTCTTTCATTCCTCTTTCTATATTTCTGGGACCCAATGTATCTTCTGAATATCAAGAGTGGTGGCAAACTGTCTATCCACCCTTTCTTTGTCTTTGATCTGTCATCAATAAAATTTATTTTTTTGTTCTCCCAAAAGTTTCATGCCAAATTTTATTTTTCTGTTGTTTTACTCCTTAATAAACAACGCAATGGTCACAATTCTTGTGACGACCTCATCCCTGGTAATGGAACATTTTCTCTAAATGTCAAATACTTCTCTATTTTTTCTCAAATACCTTTTATCATGGTTGACGACCTCGCCTAGGTAACAAAGCACATTTTTAGTTATTATAAAAATAATAACGCAATTGTTACAACTCTTGTGACGACCCAATCTCTGGTAATGGGATAATCTCTCTGAATAGTCTACCAAATCTTTAATTCTTCCTTCACTCAAAAAATTCATCCTAAAAACTTCTTCAGTGGTCTAACCATTCCTTTATTTTGCAAAAAAATATTGGCATTTCATCATGGTTCAGACAAGGACAGGAAAGAAAACCTTTCAGCAGCACTGTGACAGTGAGACAGAAGAAATGAATTCCCCCAGATCATCCAGGGGATAGGGCCAAGAAGCAGAAGACGATGTTGATCCAGTCATATAGAGTCTATTTCAGAAAATGATGGCAAAGATGATATCAGAACAGGTTGGGGCAAATCCAAAAAAGGTATCTCCCAAACATAAAACCAGGAGAAAGCCTGTGAAAAGACATGTTAAGATTGGCAGGAAGAAGGTCCAGTATGACAGTGCTTCTGATGATACAGAATCAACAGAAGAGGATTCAGAAGAAGAACATCATGTGTTCATCCAAAACCCTTTGTAACAGACTAAGAAGATGGCAGAAGAGCCAGAGCCAGTGAACAAGCCCAGATACGGGACCCCAATAGAAGATCCAATCCAAACACAATTGAAGAAAATGACCAGAATGGTCAAAGACTTACAAGCCTGGGATAAAGGTAAAAGAGTATATACAAGTGAGGACTTCTATATCGGATTTGATGGGGACGATAGCTTGGAGAATCTTCCCAGGAAATTCATTAAATTCGATAGATCCGACGATCCCAAGGCCTATCTTGCAATGTTTTTTGCAGAGTGTGCCAGATTCAAGAAGGACAATCGTGCTCTTTTCTTATGATTTCTGCGCAGTTTGGAGGGTACAACCACAAAATGGTATGCATAGTACATTAATCTCATTGAGTTGCGAGACTTTGATAAGGTTGTTAATTTTTTCATCGAGTGATTCCTATTCAACACGGAAGCCCTACCAACGCTCAATCATCTGTGCAACCTCAAGCAGGAAAACAATGAGAAGGCTAGAGATTTTATTCGCAAATGGAGAAGCATTTGTAACAAAATGAGGACTCTCATCTCAGAAGAGCATGCCCTCCAAATTATTCTCAATAATTTCTCGCATCCATTAAGAAGTCTCATTTCCACTTCTTTGTCAAAATCGTTCATTGAGTTGACAGAGTGAGCCGAATGGCTCAAAATGAGAATGAAAAATGGAGTATATGAAGGCATTACTCTTGTCAAGAATGCCCAAGATCAGAAAAAAAAGGCACATTTTACCTACTTAGCTGACATGTCAGGAAACAATCATGGTAACAAGGGCAATAAGAATGGCAACAGCAGTGGTGCAAAATCTGATCAAAACAAAGGACATAAAGGAAAGTTTCTTTAGGAACAATGATAAACCCCTTCTAACTGGCCCCCTAGCAGAAAGGGGATCTTCAAGAAAAGCCAAACACATCAATTGAAGCAGAGATCGCACGTTCACTCCTTTAGATCAACCCTTAGAGAAAGTCCTGGAATATATGTTGGCTCAGGAAATGGTCAAACTCCCCAAGATCGCGGATCCTCCCATAATCATGGAAAGATTTAAAGAACAATTTTGCAAATTTCACAGGACAATGGGGCACGATACATAGCATTGCTTTGTCCTCAAGCATTTGATACAGGACTACATTGATAAAAATCTCCTCGTGGAAGATGAAGAGGAAAGCAAGCTAGAAATATTGTCAGCACCATTCCCAAATCATTCAGCAACGGCTATTTCAGAATATCCTTTCTTGCCACAAAATCATATATATCCATGCTCTAATGAGGATATCAGTTTTCAGCATCGGGTCATGGTCCTTCACCAAATCCAAAATGCCTCTAAAAAGATGAATATCATCTCGATCCTGAATCGGATGAACTCGTTAGCTGAAACCAAAAAGATCTCTGCCTTCCCCAAAAAACTTACAAAAAGCAAATCCCTGTAGAGAAAGCAGAAACTTCTAAAGCAGCTGAAGAATGAGCTAACTTACTCTAGAATCCAGTTAAGACACTTTCCAACATTTCAATCTTTGAACTAACTCATGATTCTCCAAAGCATCAGGAGATGTTAAATGATTTGCTGAGAAAAATTAAAGTAAAACCAGGCATCACTCCAGAAGATATGGCATAAATTGTGAATCGGGCGATGACCAATGCACCCATCACTTTTTCTGATAAGAATTTACCAAAACCTCATGCTTTTCACAATAATGCATTATATATCATGGTAAGGACTAGGGGCATGACCGTCCCACATGTGCTCGTTGATGGAGGCATCAACCTTAATATTTACCTAGAAATAACAGCCAAGGACTTGGGTCTGAAAGAAGAAGAATGTGTGCCAGACTCGATCATAATCTACGGTTTTGATAATCATGGGCAGACAACCAAGAAGAAGATCTTTCTGAATTTTTTTATCAATTACTCAGTACATACAGTTTTGTTTCATGTCGTCAATGTGCCACCAACATACAATCTTTTGTTGGGGCGTACATGGATCCATAACGCCAATGTTGTTCTCTCAACCCTCCACCAGTACATCAAGTGGTCTAAAGGTGGCATGATCACCACAATTTTAGGCGAAGATCCCGAAGAGAGACTGCCACAACCCATGATTTCCCATCCTACTTTTACTGTAAACATCCCTAGCATTAGGGAAAGTGATGAAATCAATCTTAGTGATAGTTTGGAAATGTTAAAGTTAAAGGAAGTTCAGACAGAGGAAAATGTCGCAGTAGTGATCCAATGGCAAGTACCATATTTCTTCAAACTGGGAAGGCGTCTCATTTGCACTTCCTTCAAAGATCACCCTTTGTTCCCCTAGCTCTCAAAAGCAAAGAAAGGATTTGATCTCCTGATGAAACATGGCTATCAGCCTTTCAGAGGCCTGGGAAAGAATAAAGACAGCAGGATGGAGCCAATCATCTTTGCTTGACATTCAGCTAGTTTAGGATTGAGATTCATCGGTCAGACATCCAACAAAGAAACTATATTTGTTAAAGGAACAAAATGAGAAGGATAATGTCATAATTTTTCTGCTTTCTTTTCTTGTTTGTCAGTCATCCTGTAGGGACAACATAGTCCCGGTCTTTTATGCCCTTTGTCAGTTTTTTTGTAAATACTCAGTCGTTGTTCTCAGCTTTACTCAATCAATAAAAATTTGATCTTCTCCTCACATCTTGATGCCCAACATTCTTGTTTATATTTTGTCTATGTCATTTGCTTTCGTACAAAAGGTTGTTTTGGGGTTTACAGTTTTCCTGAAAAAAATCTCTTCATCGCATTTTTAGGACTATCAAATCATGACTCCTAAATTAATTAAAAAGCGCGTTATCAATCCTAAATCTTCTTAAAATAACTCCAAGCCAGCAAGGATTCATAAGATAAAGGCAAGAGCAGAGGTCAGTAAAGTGACAGAACAGATTGAAAAACCAACAGAGTTTGATTCAACTATTCAAGAATTGTCAGAATTTGCTCATATCTAGAAGCAGGATGAACCATCGTCTTTGGTTCAGGATCCGACAAAAGATATCAATATTGGTTCAAAAGATGATCCAAAAATCCTCAAAATTGGCTCAGGTCTAAATCCAGATGAGAAATGAAGACTCATCCATTTTCTTAAACAACATCAAAAAGTATTTGCCTGGACTTATGAAGATATGCCAAGATTGGATCTCCAATTGGTTGAGCATCGCCTCAAGTTGAAACCAGATTCTAGGACAATCAAGCAAAAACTAAGGAAATTGGATCCTCGAGTTGAGCAGCAAGTCAATGAAGGACTTAAAGATTTGCTAAAGGCAGACTTCATCCAAACCATTGATTATCCAAACTGGTTAGCAAATATCATGGCAGTTCCTAAAAAGAATAGCAAAGTTCGAATCTGCATTGATTTCAGAGATCTCAATAAGGCCACGTCAAAGGATGATTATCCACTCCCAATATTGATCTTCTGATTGATAGCACGGCAGGTCATGCCATGTTTTTCTTTATGGATGGATACTCAGGTTACAATCAGATCAAGTTGGTAGCTCGTGATCAGTCAAAAACTTTATTCACCACATCGTGGGGAACCTTTTGCTATACAGTCATACCATTTGGACTCAAGAGTGCTAGGGCAACCTATCAGAGAGCAATGGTCGTTATTTTTCATGATCAATTACATAAAAACATGGATGCCTATGTGGATGACATCGTAGTCAAATCCAAAGAAAAAGAGGATCATCCCGATGCTCTTGGCCAAGTCTTTGAAAGGCTTATTCTCTATAAATTAAGGCTCAACCCTCATAAATGTGTCTTTGGAGTAGAGTCAGGTAAATTGCTTGGCTTCATGATCAGTAAGAAAGGAATACAAGTGGATCCCGCTAAAGCAAAAGCAATTATAAATATGCCACCTCCAACTAATCTCAAAGAGTTGTGAAGCCTCCAGGGGCGCATTCAGTCTATTCGGCGGTTCATCTCCAATTTGGTCATGAGGTGCAAACCTTTCGATCATCTGTTAAGAAAAGCAGTAAAGTTTGAATGGGGACCAGGATCTCAACTTTCGTTTGAGCGCATCAAGCAGTATCTTCTTAATCCATCCGTTCTTAAGCCACCAGAATTGAGAAATCCATTCTTGTTGTATATCTCAGTTAATCAAGTCGCTTGTGGTGGGTTTCTTGCGTAGTATGAAGAAGGCAATCGAATAGAACATACCATTTATTATATGAACAAAACTTTCAGCGATTATGAAAAGAAATATTCTCAGATGGAAAAGACATGTCTAGCTTTAGTATGGATGTGTCAGAAACTGAGGCATTACTTGTTAGCATTAGAAGTCAAAATTTTATCAAAGCTCAATCCTCTTAAATACATTTTTGAACAACCATTTCTCACTGGATGGATTGCAAAATGGCAAGTCCTCCTAATGCAATATGACTTAGAATATATTTCTCAAAAGTCAATCAAAGGCCAAGCTATCGCAGATCAGTTGGCAGATTTTCCTCAGATAGAAGAGATCAAGGCGGAAGATGATTTTTCCGATGACTATATCTGCAATGTTCAACAATTCTCAATTTAGAACCTATTCTTCGATGGCTCTAAGAATATGTCTGAAATAGGGATCGAAATTTTATTGATTATTCTTGAGAAGAAAATGATCCCTTGTTTTTTCAAACTTGGTTTCCAATGTACTCACAACATGGCCGAGTATGAAGCTCTAATACAATGCCTAAAAATTATGCAAGACTTTAACATCAAGAGAGTACATGCCTTTAGTGATTCATTGCTTGTCATCAGTCAAGTTAGCACTGAGTGGCAGGTGAAAGATCCAAAATTAATCCCTTATCAGAAGATTGTCCTAGCTCTTGTAGATAGCTTCAAAGAATTTCAGCTCAATCACATCAGGAGGGAACACAACCAAATAGCTGACGGCCTGGCCAGTCTGGGCTTCATTTTGTCCTTTAAAGACAGTGAATCCTGTCGTTCTTTTGAAATTGACAGACTTGATCAACCTGCCTTCATTTCAGCCATGCAAGTAAACTAGGTCAATCAAAAGGAGAGGCCTTGGTATCAAGACATTAAGAACTTCATTGAAACTGGGGAATTTTCACTAGGAATGCCAAGAAGGGAACAACAAGAAATTTAGCGCATGTTTGCTCGATATTTTATCCTTGTCAATGTCCTCTACCGCCGTGGATTCAGTGCTGAGTATGCCAGATGCTTAGATAAAGATGAGGCTATGGAAGTTGTCCAAGAGGCCCATGAAGGTATTTGCGGTGGCCATGTCGGTTACCAAATTCTTGTCAAGCAAATCATTCGGGCAGGGTATTATTGGAAAACCATGCAGCAAGACTGTTATCAATTTATGAAGAAGTGCATCAAATGCCAAATGCACGCACCTTCCATTCATGTGTCTGCCGCATATTTGCAATTTGCTGTTTGTCCTTGGCCATTTTCTATGTGGGCTTTCGATGTCGTAGGCCCAATTACTCTTTCTGCTTCCAATGGTCACAAATATTTTCTTGCCGCAACAAAATATTTCACCAAATGGGTTGAAGTTGTTACTCAGCATACAGTAGAAGGTCGTCATGTAGTTTCTTTCATTCACACGAATATTCTTTGTCGTTTTGGCATGCAGCATGACATTATTTCAGATAATGGCAGTCATTTCAAGAATGAGAGGATGAAAACCTTTTATTTAAAATTCAAAATTTACCATCAATTCTCTGGTCCTTATTATCCTCAAGAGAACGGTCAAGCTGAGGCCACCAACAAGATTTTGATTCGTATTTTGAAGAGAACTGTGGAAATAGGTCATGATTGGCATGAGAAAATTCATGTTGCACTTTGGGCATACCGAACTACTATTCAGACTCCGACCAATGCCACTCCTTCAGAGCTCGTTTACGAGACTGAGGTGGTTTTACCTCTCCACATTCAAAAACCTGCTCTCAAATTTGCTTAACTTATAGAATTGTCGCTTAATCAATATCAGCGGTAGAGATTGGTGCAACTTGATTTACTGGATGAAATGTGACTCAAGGCAGCCAAACATGCTCAATCTTATCGTCAAAGGATAGCTCAACATTATGCCAAGTCCGTCATCGAGAGAAGATTTTGAGTTAATGACCTGGTACTCAGATCAATAGCTCATCTTAAGCATCGCTCGTATGGCAAATGGTCACCCAATTGGGAAGGTCCCTGTGTGGTCAAAGAAGCATTGCCCCGTAATGCATATCGTCTGATCAACGCAGATGGGGTGGAATTGTTAGATCATGTTAATGCTCTATATTTAAAAAAGATTTATGCCTAAAGTGCCCACTCTATCCATTGTATTCTTCAAAAAGCCTTTTTCAATAACAATGATCTTCTGTTATCCTAACATTCTTCTCCATTATACTGGGGAATTTTTATTTTTGTATATATACATTCATCTTACTTCAAAGTTTTCATATGCAAGCGAAATCAAATCAATTCTTCTATCATCAATACTTATCAAGTTTCTTTCATTTACCCATTGAGGATAAGGGGATAATCCTGACAGCGGGCCACATACAGTTAACTATGATGGTCTATTGAAATTCAAAATCTTTATCAAGAATCTTTATTTTCCAAATTTAGTTTGCAAATTGAATCCTTCGCAAAACCCAGCCCTCGAACTGGTTATTTTTAAAAAATTTGATCCTAGATCGAACCATTGTTGGAACTCAGTCCTAAAACTGGTCATTTTCAGAATTTCCAATCTTAGATCGAACCATTTTCAAAATCCAGTCCTCGCACTGGTTATTTCTCAAAAATTGTAACCAAAGATCAAGTTCATTTGCGAAACTCAATCCTCGCACTGGTTATTTCTCAAAAATCTCGATCTTAGATCAAACCTATTTCTCGAGGTCAATCCTCGTACTGATCTCTTTTCTTCAAAATTGTTGGTCTTAGGATGAATCTCTTCTCGGACCAAATTCTTTTCAAATTTACAGTTCTTGAGTTGAATTCCTCTTTGAACCAATTTGTTCCTCAAAAACATGATCTCTAAGCTGAATTCTTTCTGAACCCGGTCTTTCATTAAGATCATAGTTCTACCAATCATTTTTATATCTTCAGGTAAACCAAAATCCAGTGTTTTCACTGGTCGAAATTTTAAAATCCAGTTTCTATAACTGGTCAGGATTTCAAAATCTAGTGTTTTCACTGGTTGGGATTTCAAAATTCAGTTTCTATAACTCATCGGGATTACCAAAATCCAGTGTTTTCACTGGTCAGGATTTCAAAATCCAGTTTCTATAACTGATCAGGATTTCAAAATCTAGTGTTTTCACTGGTCGGGATTTCAAAATCCAGTGTTTTCACTAGTCGGAATTTCAAAATTCAGTATTTTCACTGTTCGGGATTTCAAAATCCAGTGTTTTCACTGGTCAGAATTTCAAAATTTAGTGTTTTCATTGGTCAGAATTTCAAAATTCAGTGTTTTCACTGGTCAGGATTTCAAAATCTAGTTTCTATAACTGGTCAGGATTTCAAAATTCAGTGTTCTACAACTGGTCGAGATTTCAAAATCTAGTGTTTTCACTAGTCGGTATTTCAAAATCCAGTGTTTTCACTGGTCGGGATTTCAAAATCCAGTTTCTACAACTGGTCGGGATTTCAAAATCCAGTTTCTACAATTGGTCGGCATTTTAAAATCCAGTTTCTACAACTGGTCGATATTTTAAAATCTAGTGTTTTACAACTGGTCGGGATTTCAAAATTCAGTGTCTTCACTAGTAGGGATTTTAAAATCTAGTTTTTACAACTGGTTGGGATTTCAAAATCCAATTTCTACAACTGGTCGGGATTTCAAAATACAGTTTCTACAAATGGCCAGGATTTCAAAATCCAGTATTTTCACTGGTCGGGATTTCCAAAATCTAATTTTCATATTATTCCTTCTAAATTTCAGCCCAAGGTCCCATCAAAATTGATGTTGAGTAGTTGTTTCATAAAAGATTCTCAAATATTTTGCTAATTTGCTAAAAACATTTGTTGATCTCAATATTTTACTGCAGAAAAGAATCACCTCAGATTATCTCTAGTATTCTTTATTAAAAGGTGAAGTCTGCTGCAAAAAAGAGTAAAATTCAAACATTTTCTCTATTGATCAACCAAAAGGATAAGAGAAATATCCTTAGTATGATGAGCGAAGAAATTTTCAATGATTTTGAAAAGCCAGAAGCGAATTGATATTGATTATAGCTATGGTGCATTTTAAAAGATGATTTTTTTGGCAAGAAAGCAGTAGAAATATTCTAAGCAATAAAGAATCCATTCAAAATTCCTAATAAAGCATGCATAATTGATTATCTGCAAAAGGGCGCTCTCAATTATCGTCAAGTTGAAGATTGATATGCGAGTTAGACCCCTGGGGATAAAGAAGGTTCGGATCATCTCCAAGTTGGAGTGTGTGACGTATCCTTCCAGGAAAAAGTTTGGATTATCGCCAAGTTGAAGGCCGATGTGATGAACCTCCCGATCAGCCCCAAAAGATATTTGATTCATATTATCAAGAGATTTCAGTCAAAAGAGACATCATTGTCAATTCTAAAGGAAGATTTTGATCATCTCCAAGTTGAAAGAGTGTGTGAAGTGTTCTTCTATGGAAAATCAGAACATCTTCAAGTTAAAGGATGATGCGATGAAATTTTTGCCAAACCCCAACAAAAGTCAATTCTATGTCTCAAAAGGTGCAAAAAGTATATCTCAGATATCAAAATTGCCAAGAATCATTTTTTCTTATGCAAAATCATTTTATCAATATCTTTTCACTGCTTGCTTTTATGAAATTGAGAATACTTCTTCTTTTTTCATATCAAGGAAATGGATAGCTTCCTTGAAGAAAATCAACAGCATTAAAATTTTGCCCATCATGGTTTCCCATCCTGACGAGGACTCCATATTTTTCATATCCATGTAGGTAAGGATTTTACCTGAGCCTCGTCTCATGAGGTATTTTTCATAAATGTCTCATCATAGTTTCCTCATTTTGACGAGGAATCCATATTTTTCTTTCTCATTCAGGTAAGGGTTAAACATGAGCCTCATTTCATGAGGTATTTGTCATCCCATCCAGGTTAAGGGTTAAACCTAAATCTTTCCAAAAAGCTTATTTTGTCTGAGCCATGAGACTTCTTCAAAATCTTCCTTTGTCATAATTTTTTTGATCTTTATCCAAAAAAGTCTCATCACGATTTCTTCATTTTCTTTTATCCAATTATTTCATTCCCGAGGATTTCATCTTTTATCAAGTTGTTCAGGATACGGTGCTAAATTTGAGAATCATTTTCACAAAACAATTCTACCACACTCAGTTCAAATTTTCTGACTGCGGTATTTTGTTTTAAAATTTGGTGTGTTTTCTTTGCTACTAAGCACGACTTTCAACCAGCTTAGCAGTAAAGAGGGACATCTGTGCATACCCCAAATTTTCAAAATTTTCCTTTTTGCCCCTAGCACCCACTTGAGTCAGTCAGAAGGGGGGATTGAGTAAATTTTTAATCATTGTCGGATTCACTTCCTTGTTGAAGATTCGAAATTCAATTTCATTTTCTATATCCTAATCCTGGATCCAGATCAGATATCTAAATCCAATTCTAGGCCCAGATCTTCCATTTTCAAAAATCCAAAATCAAATCTCTGTATTGGATCAGGTATTTCATCCAGATCCAATCTCTATTTTGATTCATTCCTCTCATGTTTCCTCAGTTCGAGATCCAAACTCGATATTTGCTCAAAATCTCGGATCCAAATCTGTTTTAAAACTCAATTAATTCTGCTATATCACAAAACTCGCCTTTTTGTAAAATCCTTAAAATTTCAAATTCAATACTTTCGTAAACTTTTTCAAAAATCTCATCTCAATCCCATCTTTTAAATCCCTCATATTTTTTTCTCGTATTTTTAGGCTTTTCTTTTCAAAAATATGAGAGGGTGATTTCAGAAAAATAACTCTTGCCCACTTTTTGAAAATCCTCATAACTAAAAGTCCTCTTAAAAATTTCTCGAAACTAGAGGGACCGTTTTTGAAAAAATTGTAACGGTCTCCTCCTATATAACAACCAACGCAGGGGATCTCTCGCATCTCCCATCCCTCTGATCTATCTCTCGCAACTCTCATCCCTTTGATCCATCTCTCGCATCTCTCATCCATCTGAAGCATCAAGCACGATCGAGCCTCTGCAGAGGAGCTCTTGTTTCCTCCTCTTCTTCCTCTTTCCTCTCTTGTTCTCTTCCCCTTCTCTCTATTTTCTCTTATTGGTGAAGGAGCTTTATCCCGCAGTAGCATACGGAGGAAGATCTCTCTCCTCTCAATCCAAGCTATCTCACGGTGAGAATCACCCTTCTCCCTCTATTACTTTTCTGTGAATTTGCCTTTTTCTTCTTCTTTCTCTTGGATTTTCTTTATATAAATATTGGTTTTCTGTCTCTTCTCTACTAAAGCATCATATGCAATATCGATCTGCCTATAGCAGCATCGATTTGCATTTTTTAATAGGATGGTGATCTTTTCCTTGGGACATTTTGTTGATGTTGGTTCATGGATTTGATCCTCTGCGTCTGATTTCAAAGTAAAATCTTAATCCATGTTGATTTCACTGTGAAATCCTGAGCTACATTTACTATGGAAGTGCCTCGTCTAGCTTCATCTGCAAATTATACCCACAAGTTTCATAATATCATGAAGATTCCTGGATGCAGTTGATATGATTTTATGTGTATTTGATATCAAATATATGCAGCGCTGTATTTTACCGGATTCAACCTTTGAAATCCTGATGTAACTACATTTTGTTCAACATTGTTCTTCATCATTTTATCTGCATTTTGTAACTGGCATCTGTATATACTTGCGTTTGTTTTTTTTTAACACCATCAATTCCTTTTCGTTATTTCCATGCACATACATTTAGAATATAGGTACCTACATCTTCCCTTCATTCCATTGCTCTACTCATATTCCACAGCATAGCATTCCCTCATCATCTGGTTCATATCCAGCACCCAGCATAGTAGTTGCATTTATCTTCTTAAGCATTCCTATGTTTTTTATTCAGTATAGCATTGTCCATGCCATATATGTATTTGCATTTATCTTCTCAAGCAATCATGTGTTTTGATCTGCTTCACGACATCCAACATTTGTAACAGAATAGGGAAACTCAGAATCGGTACTTGAACCAATGCCAAGTGAAGAGCCTGTGTGCATGTCATTACTGGTCTGAATTAATGTTGTGTTTCTTCTTGTGCATCATTTCTTTTATTTTCTGCTACATTTGCATAGCATTCACTTCATTATAGCATTTGAATCTGACACCCGGCTACAGAAGTTTGATGTCTTTGATTTGATTTCATAGTGAGTTTCATCTATTTGATTTATTGTAAGGGGTCTGCCTTAAATGATAATGTTGTTAATCGCGTGAAATCCATGTGTTCTTTGAGGAATGATCAAAGGATTGCCAAGCTGATATTATCAGCACCAAATCCATTTGAGCAGACGTGAAATTTAAGCCTTGTTTTTTTGTAAGGACATTGGGTTCAGTTTCTGCAACATGATCTTTTGATTTTGGAGATGGATGATGTCATACCAAAAGATCACAAAGTGAAAAGAAAGAACTGCTCCTTGAATCGAGTTTCTAATAATTCCAACTCTAGCTCTAAATCCTCTATCCATGAAAGGAGGGTGGATTTTTCAGTAACCTCTTCTCTGAGATTCTCAATATCTGCATAGAGGCGTCAAGTCATTGAACCATGTCATTGTTCTCTGCTTGAACCGAGCCCAGTGTCACCTGTAACTTTGATATTTGGATATGATTTGCAGCTAATTCCTGAGTGAGTTTCAGGATTTGTCTTGGAAAAGAAGAATACAATAAAAAAATATTTTAATGGATAACTTAGGTGGGAGCATAAATCATTGTGAGCACATTAACTGTGTGCACACTCATTGGGTTCACTTCACCGTGTCCACATTCACAAAGGTGCTTCACTGTATGCACATCCAACGAGTTGAGGTCTTGGACAATGAAGAAAAGCTGCAAAAGTTGTTCTAGGCCATTGGCGTATTTTTATAGCATATAAGGAATTCGTGTTGAAAAGACCTGCTACCATTGAGCTTCAGACACTCAGCAGTGATCTGATTTGATCATTTCTTGATCTGATCCAACATCTTCATCCACATATCTTCATCCATACATCTTCATCAAATTAGCATTTGCATTGCTTGGTTCTGTTGCATTTTACCGATTACCTGTGTATATATTTTATTGTATTAATTTCAGTCTACATGTCTGCATTTCATTGCATCAAGCAATATTGCACAGCGTTATTAGCTTATGTACAACACCCAAAATCCAATCCAGCATCTGCATTTTTATATTCACTTCATAGATAGCCTTTGCATTTACATTCATAGCATTGATTCTGTGCATTCAGCATAGAATTCGTTTGTGCACTACGTTACTTCATCACATACACAACATAATGTGTTGTATATATGGTTTACAATTGTTAATATCATCGGGCATTCCATCTATATTCTTAGCACTTGAGTTTCATTCAACTTCATCTCAGCCTTTTCTTTCTTGTTTATTGTTCATTCTTGTTTTATTGTGTTTTTTTTTACTCATCAAATATGATATATCGCTCCATCTTTTGTTCCTAGTGTATATCTTTTTAGTTTCATTCATTCACTACACATCATATGCTACTGTTTATTCCAATCTGTTTTCCTATATATCATCATTTCACTGTCAGTCCGTACATATATGCATTAGATTAATCAACCTTCCACCATTTCAATTTGCATATGTTTTTCTTTTAAGTTCTGAGACTTAGCAACAATGGTTTCCATGGATTTGTACCACGTGGGCTTCAGAGAGGTGATTCTTTGGTGATAATTGAACTAAACCTAAGTGGTAATAATCTTTCAGATCCAGTAAGTATGATCATTTCAGCAATTCTGCAAGTTACTAACCCATCATCAAATGTCATTTTGGGTGAACGCCCACTGCTGAATGGAATCTGCACCTCTCCAGATCTGTCAAATAACCCGTTCTTTGGAAATTTATCTGTTACTGTAAAGTAGGGAACCAATCTGGAATTGATTGACCTAAGTGAGAATTAGTTGACTGCCTTTCTTTTGGGAGTCAATTTTTCTATTCTTGTCGTTGAATTATCTGAATGCCTCACATAATTTGCTGACTGAATCACTTCCATCTGTTCTTACATGGTTTCCTAAGCTCAGCATTTTACATTTTAGCAATACCCATTTTAATGGTCCCCTTTTCTATGTCTTGTTAGCTTCACACACATTATAAGAGTTTCATCTTTACAACAATTGCTTCATGGAGGATATCCCCTTCCGACCCTTGTCAATAGACAATACTCACCTTCAAAAGTCCTTGACATATCTGTGAATCATCTGAGTGATGCCCCTCTCTCTGAAATTGATGTCTTAATCAACCTGAAAACACTTGACATGGCTGGAGGCAAATTTTCTGGAAACTTGCATGCTTCTATAACCAAGCTTGTTTCACTTGTTTTGGCCAATATACTGGCTCTTTGCCAGGGTCCTTTTCACGTTCTCTACAGAACTTCAATATTTCTTATAATGATTTCACATGCCTGATTCCAGTAAACCGTAAGAAATTTCCTGATTCTCCATTTCATCCTGGCAATGAAAGTCTGATGTTTCCCTATTCCCTTATTGGACCTAATTTTGTCCTTGGTGGAAGTCACCACAAACCGGTTACTGCACCAATTCCATCACCTGCATTTGATTCACTTCATGTAGCATCACTGCACTGCATATCAATACAGCACTTCATTGCTTCATTGCACTTTTGCAACATAACAGAAAGTTACCCAACCTGGTGTTGTTCCTCGACTTATTGAGTTCCCCACAAGACCGGATTTTTCTCAGCATAAGGCAACATGGGCTTTGACGAACACTACTTCAGGAACTTCAGTAAATATCAAAATCATGATTGATCATGGGGGCAGTTTCAATTTTTATCCAAATGCTTCAATCACCTGGCAATGATGTCAGAGAACGGGCTTTGTGGGCTTTTTGGGAAATGTTGCAAGTGACTTTCTAAAGAGTAGAGATTTGCTGCTCAGCCATGGTATACCACTGCCACTATTGGTTCATCTAAATTAGCACACCAAGCTTTCTATGATCGAGGAATGCCACTTGGACTCTATCAAAGTTCTGTAGGGGCAAGCCTCAGCCACTGTTTGATCAGATAGAACTTACACATTACATGTATATTGCCTGCGTATCATCCAAGCACTTGTAGTCATTTCCCTACACATTATATTTGTTTTGTACACCTGCATATATTGCATATTAGTCATTTGCATTTCACATTAGGTTAGTCATTGCATATAACATTAGTTCACTTGCGTTGTTTGTTCCATCTAATGTGATTCATTCGCTCTGCATCTAAATCACCTCATTAGCAATACAGTTTACCACCAATTCTATTCATCATTTCAGCACTTCATCAGCAGTCCCTATTGCATAAACATCTGCATTCGAAATGCATTCATATCGTATAGTGTATGCTCTGTTCCCGCATCACAATAATCACTTGCACTGATCACCTAATCACCTACATATTACATATACATTCAGAAGCATTCACAACACTCCCATGAGTTGTTGTAGCTTCACAAACATCTACAGTACTCCCAGGAGTTGTTGTAGCTTCATGTGCACTCACAACATGCCCATGTTCTGCTATACACTTTATTTTCATACATTTCTTCATTTAGCATAGGAATTATATTTAGGTAGATGCATATGCATTCCTTCATTTAGTATAAGGGTCGTACTTAGGTAGATGTATATGCATTCTTTCATTAGCATAAGCATAATACTTAAGTAGATACATATGAATTCTTTCATTAGCATAAGCATCATACTTAGGTAGATCTTCATTTAGCATAAGCATTGTACTTAGGCAAATGCATATGCATTCCATTCGTGCATTAGGCATTGCATCTTCATTAACATATGCATTTTCATTATAGCTTAGGCATAATCATATGCATATTAGTTTTAACATGGTATTTTCAATTTCTTTTCAATAAAGTACATTTCTTTTGCCTTGTGTTATCTTGTATTTGCAAGGAAGCCTGGAACATGCTGATTTCTTTTCCTAGATTAGGAATTTCAATATTCAATTTCAACTGTAATAATTTCATATTAATGAGAATTTTTATTTTTCTATTTAGATTAAAATGTATGAGCATATAGTTGCATTTTAAATTCTCGTAATTGCTTGTGGTATTTCCCTTTTACCTTATTTTTCAAAAAAGCATTATGGGATAACACGAATGACACGTGCACCATTCTAATAAGAGATAAATAACCCTAAGTAAATGATTCGCATTTATGGCCATAGTCAAAATGCGAACAATACTTAGGCTATTTATCTTTTATGAAATAAAATTTGACCTACACTTTAGGTCCTTTCTGAAAAACATCATATGTTCAAAATTGCATTTTCCTCTTTTATCAGAATTAAAAATAAAGATTAAATCAAGATGTCTTTGTGGCCATAGTCATGAATATATTGAAATTTAATCTTGCTTTAAATTCTATAAATGCACAAAAATCTATTTTATTCTTTCTTGAAATTTAAATAAAGATTAAATTAAAATATATTTACAATCATAGTCATGAATATATTAAAATTTAATCTTATTTTAATTTTATTAAAGAATGAAATTTGTTTTTACATTTCAATTTTAAACAAATTCTTAAGGCATTCATCATTTGAGGTAGAGTTGCATCATGATTTGCCATCTTTTTCAAATTCTTTCAAGTTATTTTCAAAATTCTAAGTGATTTTAAAAAAAAAAATCCATTTTTCAAGAGTTAAATTCAAAAGTTGCTTTGAAATTGAATTTCAACTTTAAATTCAAAATCATTTACAAAAATCAAAGTATTTTCAAAATCATTTTCAAAATCCACAGTAAATTCAATTTTGATTCCAATTTCCCTTTCAATTTCAACTTTCCAATTCAAATTCCTATTTCAAATCCAAATTTCAATTTCAAGTTCGAGTTCAAATTTCAAGTTCAATTCTAATCTCAAACCTCAAAACCAATTTCTAAGTTTGATTCTCAATTCAAATTCGATCAATTTCAGATTTCAAAGTTCTCAACTTTGAGTCTAGTTTTTTTTCAAAAATTTCGAAATTCAAGCTTTTTAATCCAAGTCCATTTCAAGTTTCAATCTTTCAATTTAGAATATGAGCTTTAAAGTCATTTCTAAAAAGAAATTTTCAAATCCATTTCAAAATCACTTGAAAAACCCAAACTTCTGAAATATTTTTTACAAATGCATACATTACAGCACAAGCATGATTCTATGTGCATTTAGGATTTCAAAATAATCACTTAGACAAATTTAGGCAAAGCAAAAGGCATTGATTCGATCCTTGGTTTAATTACCTCTGGTAAAGGCCCCAAGAACGGTTGAATCTCGTACCGACGAGCGAATCCTGTCTCTCCATTTTTCCCACAAAATTTCAAAACGGAGGCGATTAAATTTCAAAACATCTTTTTCAAAAGGTCAAGTAAGACCTTGCAGAGAGTTTCTCTTCTCCACTTTCTTTTTTCCCTAAAAAGGAAAAGAAAGAAAGGGAAAAGAGAAAAAATTTGCAACGATCACACATAGTCCCGAAGGTATGGAAAGCATCGGCATCCAAAGACTCTGAACTTGTATAATCTGGTTTCTTCATAAACACTTTTTCATAAAAAGTTTTTATAGATAAATTTGGCATAGGTAACCGATTGATGATCCATCATGTCGTTAAAAAGGCTTCAACTCAGAATCGGGTTAGAATTTGAGCAAGAAAAAGCATGGTCAACCCCAGTTTAGTGATGAACTAATGTTTTCGTTCAGCCATACCATTTTGTTCTGGAGTTTTTGGGCAACTTTTATAGTGAACAATCCTATTGGATTTTAAGTAAGTCCTAAGTTCTTTACTCCTAAACTCACCCCCTTCATCGGTTTAAAAAATCTTTGTTTGTTTTTCAAATTGAGTTTGAACATACTTATGAAACTCAAGGAATTTATCGCATAATTCAGATTTACGTCGTGGGAAAAATATCCAAGAAAAATGAGAATATTCATCATTAAAAACTGCATAAATCTGGAACCTTGATGAAAAGTAACAAGAGCAGGTCCCCATAAGTCACAATGAACTTTTCCAAACAACTCTCTGCAATGATCATCAATATAAAGAAAAGGAAATCCACTTATTTTACTCATTTGACAGCTTACACATATGGTGCTTTTAGCAGGCTTTGATGTTATTGAAATAGATTTGTTTTTGTTTTTGTTTTTGTTTTTTTAAATCAATAACATGTGCATGCACATGCCCAAGTTGTTGGTGCCAGACTTTCCAACTTGAGTTTTTAAACTGAGAAGAGAAGAAAACTTGCTTTTTATGATCGACTTTGTTCCTTGAGTTGTCAAATCCATATAGGTCTCCTACTCTACTCCCTGTCACCACTTGTCTGCTCATCCTCTTATCCTTAATCACAAAACCATCATATGTGAATTCAAATAAACATGGCATATCAGAGGTTAATTGACTTATAGATACTAGATTTTTTTAATCTCAGGAACGACCAAAACGTTGTTTAAGAGTAGAGAATTGTCATCATTCTCAATTTTCATGGACTCAACATGAGTGATATTTAATTTGGCATAATTTTCAACCATAATTTTTTCTGACCCATAATACTTGGAATAAGTTCCGAGGTTACTTGGATTGGATTTAACGTGTTAGGTGGCTCCTATGTCAAAAAACCACTCTTGATCTTGACTATCCGCAAGTTTCATAGCGGCAAGAGCCTGCGGGACATCTTTAGCTTGATAAGTATGATTAAAGTGGTGCCAACCGTTGATGACACTATGATTCATTTTTTCACATATTTGACATAGTACCCCTTTTCTTTTCTTTTCTTTTCTTTTCTTTTCTTTTCTTTTCTTTGATTGCCTTTAGCATTTGGTTGACTAAAACCATATTTGGTTTTATTCTGATTGAATCGACTATCGCCCTAGCCAGCTTGGATAAAGCCACATCCTTTTGAGTTAAACTATTGCTTTGAGTTAAATCAATTTTTCTGAGTGGTAAATTTTTGCCCAAAAAAGGCAGAGCTTTCATTCACACCTTCATGAACGGTGTGCATGGCTTCACACCCTTGAAGCAAGTCAACAACATCATCATATCATGGAATGGGCAGCTTCAGCATAGTTGTAATAAAAGCATCATGCTCATGACCAAGCCTATTGAGGAGCCAAAATACCATGGTTTCATCTTCCACAGGCTTGCCAATGGCCGCAAGTTTATCACAAATTTTTTTGAACCCTTTGACATATTCATTTATTGAGAGTTTTTTCTTCTGGTATGATTACAACTTTTATGTCAACAGCAATTCTCGTTCCTTCGAAACATGATCAAAGGCCTTGATAAGAGTATTGCATACCACACTAGATGTTTGGCGACCAACAACGAAACCCAGCACTTCCTCAGACAGGGTACCTGTGATCCATCCTAGCAGCAGCATGTGAGACTTTTTCCAAGCAATAAACTCTAGATTTGAAACGCCATCATTGGTTTGAACTGGGATGGGAGTTTCACCATCTACAAAGCCAATCATGTCTTGGCCCTCAATAAGTCCAAGCAACTGTGTCTTCCACAGTAAGAAATTCGAGTGGTTGAGTTTGATTGTGACAAAATTTACCACATCCAGGTTGAAGGGGTACGAGAACTTGATAGAGCAGTCGATAGATGTTGACGCCATTGAAAAGAACACTCCAATCAACCAGGATACAGAGAAGCTCTGATACCATATAAGAAAAAGAATGCACATACGATTTTAACATGGTTTGATGAACTACCACCTAAATCCATGGTACTCCACTCAACAATATCATTTGTGGAGTTTTCCACTATTTAAAGTATTATATGGCTTATCAACTTTTCTTAGTCGATATTCTTTAGATTCTTCTTCTTTGATAGGATTATTACATTTACTATCTCGGTCACTCTCCATTCTAACTGTATTAGCTTTAATATCAAGATTATCGTTATCATCGATAATCTTGATATTATCGATAAGCTTCCATTTGGTCATGTCGATATCATATATGCTTGTAAGAGTTCCATTGTGATCTCTATTGTAACCGGTTGCATATTTTCCTTTATGAGAATCTCTTGTGAGAATCCCATTGTGATCTCTATCATAACTGGTTGCACATTTGCCTTTATCAAAATCTCTTATGAGAGTCCCATTAACGTGTCCAATATTATTGTGATTTCTATCGTAACCAACTTCACATTTGACAATATCAAAACCTCTTGTGAGAGCCCCATTATCGTGCCCGATATTAACTCTATTGTTAACACTATCCTCCCCTATTCCAATGGTGAGGGTGGAACTCTGCCGGATTCAAAAAACCATCTCAGAGAGATGCACAGGATGCGGTGTCCTGCCCGTCCATGCTTTCCGCATTTGTGTGGGAACGTGGGACACACGCGTTGTGCAGACGGCGGACAACGCTGTCCATGCAATCAAACATGCCTCTAGGTCCCAAAGTTCCCAACTCGGTCAGGCCATAACCAAGTGCATATCCAACCCTAACTAAGGGACTTTATCGAACATAGGAAGAAGAGCTCACCATCACAGCTAGAGATGGCACGGTTTCTTGCTGAGGGCCCCACCCTTCTCGTTCAGGTGAAGTGGCTTGGTGAAAAGAACCCGACAGTAGTCACAAATATCAAGAAGTTTTTGAAGTTATCCTGATATTATCGCCCATAGGACAAGAAAACCATAACAATATTACAAAAAATACGAAAACTCACCTATTTCAAATATATCATGATTAGATCACACATTTATGATGATTATCAACAGCTTTTTATTCTTTCAAAATTTTATATACTTATTTATATTTATCTATTTTAAATTTAAATATACAATATTTTTTCCCAAAATTTTCTTAACAAACACTTCTTAATTTGCCGACAGGTTTTCCTTCACGAAAAAAAAAATGAGACCAATTCAGGTGCTCTGGTAGCAAGGCTGAGCAAACCCCACTTGGGCCAGCCAGGCACTTATTGCAGTTGGGGCTGGGAAATGAGATGAGCCACTTGTGGCTTAGCTCATAAAGAGCTTGTTCAAACTTGTGAAATAAGCTCCAAATGCGAACAAGTGTTAGCTCAGCTCGTATAGGCTTGTTAACTAGCATTAAATATATTTTATATCATAAAATGGTTGAAGTGTTTGGCTTACAAGCAATGACTACAGAGTTCAAATCCCATTTCTTACAAACTCGAAACAATATATTTATTTTATAAATGAGTCAGTTTAGAGTCCAAATTCTATTATTTTTCAACTTAGAAGAAATGTGTTTAAAAAAAGAAAAGAAGAACCCAGCTTGAACTCGGCTTGTTCAGCTCAATCTCACCATGAACTTGAGCTCGGCTCAACTTGTCATAAGAGCGAGCTGAGCTTGAGCACCCTATGTTTGGCTCATTCGGGAGAAAGGCCATAATTAAACCAATCAGGAAGTTAATAACGCCAAGATGAACCAACTCGTATGGTCACCTGAAAAGGGCCATGAGCCCTACTAAGACCAGTCAGTGTCTAGTGCAGTAAAGAGATGGACTCAGTGACTCACTTGGTGAGTGAAACATCGTTTTACAGGATTCGTTACAAGTATGTCACAACAAATACACGTCACAGAATCATAGTTGATATCATGGAATTACACACAACATTGTGAACAATCTGATAATAGTGTTTTCGGTCATTTATGAAGCAGACCCTGTATTTGAAATCTCTGAATCTACTGGTCTGAGCTCCTCAGAATCTGGAGGAGGGAGATAAACAGATTAAGGATGTCAAGGTAGAGAACAACGGATGCCCATATGTACTCGTCGTAAGTGAATCGTTTGATCAAGTTGTCAATGTCATAGACGATGTAGGCGGAGAAGACCAAAGCACCAAGGCCACCATAGAGAGCAACTGAGGCTGATCCGATGGGGAAGAATGCCTGCCCATGAACAAGTCAGAGAGAGAGAGAGAGAGATGCATTAGCGTGCTAGCACTTAAAAGTTCTTTATTTCTTATCCATTTGGTCACTAATGGAATTTGGAGCTATATAATGTTTCAGTTGCAGAGCAGAATTATTTGATTCCTCCACTACTATATGAAAGACAATTTGATGCAAGTTCAACCTCGCCATACTCCAAGAGCCTAAAACTTCCTTGCAATGTCACTACTCTCACAAGAACATCATGCATTGAGATTTGTATCTGACGAGAATAGATTAAATTTTGATTTAAACAGATGGAATAGGCAAGCTAAAAGCCATATCAACTTAAAATCTCTGTCTACAGCAAAAGAGGAAGTATAGATTGCAAGTGTTAACTGAAAAAAGGATACAATTAGGCTCTATTTGGGAGCCGGTTTGAGATGTAGATGGGAGGACAGATGGGGATACACTGAACCCCCTAAAACCGAGACCCCTGCTGTTTCGTGTCCCGGATTTGAGAGATGGGATTGGAGATGGCCTCTGCTTCAACGCCAGCTCCCAAACAGAGTCTTAAGTTTTTTGGGTTGTTTCTAATGATGTGTTCTAGTCATTCCTTATTCACACCGCTGAACATTTATAGTCAACTTTCAACACTGAATTTGCAAAATGGAAATGCATAGCTCCCCTCTATTACGAGCTGCCAGATGAAAATTATGCAGTCCCCAGCCTGAACAAAGCAAAGGATTGGCATTATGCACCCAAAAAAAGTCTGTCATAACTTGCGAAATTGAGCACCATGATGCAACATGATTAGGGGTGGCAATCGGGTCGGGTTGGCGGGTCGGGTTGGCGGGTTGGCGTGTCAGCATACCTCAACCCGAACCCGACCCGTTTATTAAACGGGTCAGCTGTGGCAAACATGAACCCGACCCGTTTAATAAACAGGTAACCCGACACGACCCGCCAACCCATTTAATAAATGGGTTGGGTCGGGTAAACGGGTTTTCAGGTTGGCGGGTCGGGTTGGCGGGTCGGGTTGACGGATCGGGTTGGCAGGTAGGCAGGTTGGCGGGTCGGGTTGACGGGTCGGGCAGACGGGTTGGCGGGTTGGCATACCCCCAACCCGAACCCGACCTGTTTAATAAACGGGTTACACGGGTCGACCCGTTTATTAAACGGGTTGGCTTAAGCCCAACCCGAACCCGCCTAAGAGGCGGGTTGGCGGGTCGTGTCAGAAATTGCCACCCCTAAACATGATCACAACTTTCTCAAGTATCAGAAACACAAAAGCTGCTGTCCATTATATCAAGATCTTACTGTAATAACTGTGGATTAAGATACAAGCTGCACGCTTCTAACTTCAGTCTAGGAATTTTAAAAGCTTGACATGCACTCAAAGTCACAAACTAATCTAGCAGAAAAAGATGCTACCCACCAAAATTTCATCAGCCACAAACCAAGCAAGGGACCAGTTATTCGCGAAATTAGGATCCATTTTTCTAAAAAATCATAATATATCAAATAAAAATAGTTGCAAAAACTAAATATGAAGACTATTAATATCAAGAAACTAAATGAATAAATAATTTAGGAGGAAGAACATATGGCAATAAACACTAAAGTGATGATACGTTATGTAGCCAAAGATGAGAAACTTGACCTGGATGAAACCAGTGACAATCAGGAGTATAAGACCAGAAAACAAGATTGGTCCAAGGTAGCTGAAGTCATTGCCCTTCTTTGAAGCCCAGAAAGTATAGCCAGTCAAGGAAGAAACCACAGCAGATGTCAAGATCAGTGCTTCCAGTACAATTTTTCCTGACAAATAAGAATGTTAGCCATGCCCATATGTGCATGTAAAAGGGAAAAAAATATACCTTTTGTATTAGCACAGGCCACGCCAACTGAGAGGCTCAAAAAGACAGTGAACAACCCAAGAAATACAAAATTCAAAGGATGCTTCTGCTGATACATGTACAAGGGGCACATCACTGCAAATCAAGTTTGACATGGCTCAGCAATGTATGAAACATATTTAAAAAAAAAAGACCCAGAAGTCACACAAAATCACATTAAAAGCCAAATTTGGATACTTCAAAGCTAATCAGGTTGTGGCCCAAAACCAGCCCTTCAGTATATACTAAAAATTCTCTAAATTGACAAATTTAACACGAGTTTCTACTTACTAACTAAATCCCTAGGGATTTGTACAAAGACAGATAGATATACTGACAATAGCACCATACTATCTACTAGAAGGTCAACAACATAGGTATTGCTTACTCAATAGCCCTTGTAAATCAGTTTGGCATGGTTTGTTTACTAAAAGACATGCTATGGATCGAATTATTTTTGCAAAAAAAAAAAATTATGAAATGTGGTGCATTGTGGTTCATTGACATTTGATTGCTTCAAAACTTGTCTAAACATCAGAATCTCATAATCTGATGTACTCTACTCTGGAGATTCTGTATGGTCAAATTTGTTAATATAGTAATTAGGTTTTGCTGTAAATATTTATATTTTCTATTTTTAAATTTTTTGTTTCTTTATTTTCATTTTCCCCCTGATAGCGGTATTTCTGTAATTTGGCTAGCCTAGGCTAGCCATTCAGATTGACTGGCCATTAGGCATACCTAACGGCTAGCTCTTCTAGTGTGTGTGTGGGTGTATATATAGAGAAAGAGAGTAGAACGTAGGTGTTTAATGATACGTGCTTAATGGGTTTTTTTTTTGCTCTTCCGGTGTTTTTTCGCAGTTCCGACCCCATAAATGTGTTGGGCATGTTCGATTTATGAGAAATCCACACCTGGATCATGTGTTTTCGACGAAAAAATGACATTTGGAGCCTCAAAATTTTACAAAGATTTTGGACCGTTGATTTTTCGAACCTGGTAAAAACCCACCCATGTGTTGGAATCAAACACTTCAAGAGCTGATCCCTATAAAATCAAGTACATAGATCACATCTGTATGGTCAGAATTAAAAAAAAACTGAAAGCCTCTCTCTCTCTCTCTCTCTCTCTCTCTCTCTCTCTCTCTCTCTCTCTCTCTCTCTCTCTCTCTCTCTCTCTCTATATATATATATATATATATATATATATATGCACAACCATTTGTGCATCCTAATAACATTCACAATCAAAATTAGGACATTATATGCTCCTCAAAATGGCTTCTTTGTAGTTCTTTTGCTGATCAATAGCAACTAAATTTTGCTGATCAACATCACTCAGATCAATATTCCCATTAAATACAACAAAACTATACTTGAAAATTGAGTCTGAGTTTCCTTCTTAATTTAAATGTTATGAAATGTAATCCAACCTCAACACATTCATCTTTTTACCACAAATTAATTGGAAGATATCGTACACAATTATGATCACATCTACTTGGTAAATTGAGGAGACATCAGATCAGATCCACTATCCAAATCCATGCCTATTTTGGAGAGGAATTCATGTCATGAATCACTATTTGACAATTGTTTGGGTTGGGTCAATTTAAAGGGTTGGTCATTTGTATCAATTGTACTTCGGGTCTATTACTTGTAATTGGGTTGGGTCTCTTTGTAATTGTGGAATTAGGTTCTACGACTCTAGGTCTCTAGTGTTTTTGGATAATAAACTTTTCTCTCATCCATGGCCTAGATCCTATCCATCCGAACACATGTCACTCATCCTATACCAATGTCTAGCTAGCCTAACCATCTATTTCCATTAGATTTCCCATCTCTCGCTAATTTCCATCAAAAGTCCTATTCAAATCCATCATCTAGCCTCTCTAAAGCCCTAGATCATAACACACCTGTCAAAGTCAGAGGCCGTCAACCCCTATAAGATTAACCTACTCAAGAAATTGGATCCTGCAGCATCCTTAAGAAACAGGGTTGCTGTGAGTGGAAATTAAAAAGATCAGATCTCCTTGCAGTGATCCACTAGACTCTCCAAATAAATACAACAATTAGCAAAACAAATTAATGGGTACGAAGACAAATCATAGAATTAAAATCTAAAGTATGAAACAACATCAATCTTCCCTAAAGCCACAACAACCCACATAAAAAACAAGTCAAACTAACTAAATGGCATGCTGACACCCAACATTTCACCATAAACACAAGCAAAGCCAGTCAACTGGTACGTCTTATATCTCCTGCTTGTCCAATTGCGTGATTGTTTTCGCTCGTTCCTCCAACTGCTTCGCAGCCAAAGAAAAACAAAGATCTCAAAATCTTCTGTACAAGAACAGCAACAATCTTCCCTAGGACAAATGTGAGCCAAAAACCGATAGAACAGCATGATGCAACACAAAAAGATTCCCAAAATCCAACTGTCTAAAGATAACATGAACAAAATCGCATCGAAATTCTTCTTCACTGTAAAAACTAAAACGCATAGCTAATGCAAACAAATTCAAAACCCATAACCCACGATAAAAAACAAGCACACCAATCAATGGGTATCCACAAACAATCAAAAACTCACAAATCAAGGTCAATTCAATACAAATCCCCATACAATCAAAAGCCACACAAAGAACATGGTTCACCCCCAAAAGAGAAACCCCCCATAGTATCATGCGAACAAAAAACAACCATGGGTGCGCGTCAAAACTCGAAAAAAAGAACAAGAAAAGCTCACATATCAATGGTATGATCGACAGCCCCAGCGCGAGACCAGGGCTATCCTTGAGCGCCTCGTTGATGGGGGCGTAGAGGACAACCAGGGCGGAGACCAGCGTGGTGAGGACGATCTGGGCGGTGAGGATGCCGTAGACCTTGCGGATGAAGCCCCATCTGAGCTCGTTCTCTCCGTAGCTCAGCCCCGGGTAGAGCGTCCCCGACTCGATATCCCCCTTGCTGATGGTCGAGAATCCATACATCCTCTCTCTCTCTCTCTCTCTCTCTCTCTCTCTCTCTCTCTCTCTCTCTCTCTCTCTCTCTTCTGCGTGGTCGGTGGTGCGATGGCTGAAACAGCCTAACGAGAAACCAAAAGATGGAAGAAAGAGATGCAAGAGAGACCAAGTGTTTGACTTCGAAGCCTTGAGAGGATCAACACGTTTTCCGGGATCTTTGGGGCAGATCATATGGATTTACGTCGCATTGATACGGTTAAAAAATACGAGACGCGCTACTCGTGATAGTTTTTGTTAAAAATAGCACATAATAGGACAAGATCACAAGACACGTGAAAAAGTTAGAGTAACCATGTGACCTTGACGTGGAATCGTATCCCTTGCATAATCTTATCACACAAAAGAACAAGACCCGGATAAGTTAAGGGTATCCATGTAACGTAGATGTGAATTTTTTCTACTAAAAATGATTTTATTGTACGGTAAAAATGATGTGTTTTTGTGAAAACCTCACGATTTGCCAAAATTCACCAAAACCAATTTTTGACCTAAAATTAAAGGATTCTAAAAAATACAAAAAAAAAAAACTAAACAAAAATACCTTTCCATCGATACTTGATTCACTGAAAAATGATGAGCAAACCTTGAGATACAACCCTAATAGTGTTCCTAAAACAGGAGATGAACAGTGTAGTTGTGTTTATCCTGATTATTCTATACTATTTTCAGGCCACCTGCACCAGAAATCTGAAAAAATAATAATACGGACAAAGAGAGATCGGGGTGTTAACTTTTCACCATCATAAAGATCACCTTGATTTGATGAGCAATTGGGAAAAACATCATTTGAAAAATAGACTGTTCAATTGTTCATGTTTGCATAATATATTTTTGTCCCGGTCTTACAACTAAAAAACGAGAATCTTATAGGAGCTTTTTGTTCTGACTCAAAACAATAATTTTACAGGCCTATATCACAGCTTTCCAACGACGATAAAAATACAGGTTTTCGATAACGGATCAGAGGGATGCAAATATGAGAACAGAGATTGTTATGCAAAAAATATGTGAATATGTGAATTTTTCTCATATATATATATATATATATATATATATATATATATATATGTGTGTGTGTGTGTGTGTGTGTAAAGTTCTTTATATGGAAATTTTCTCTTAAATATATGCAAATTTTCTTCTAAACATGTGAATTTTCTCCTAAAATATGTGAATATGAGAATTTCCTCATATATATGTGGATTTTCTTATAAACATGTAAACTTCTTTATATATATTATGAGGCCCTGAATTCTTTTTCTCTTTTAATAAATGTTATTTCAAAAAAAATTCTTTCAAAAATAAACACAACGGAAGGCTTTACCTTTAAAACCCTTTTTCTTTCGAAACACGGGTTCCAAACCATGATCCAAATTCACAAAATCATTTTGCATAATTAGGCAAAAACATGAAGATCATTCATATCACAAAGGATGAGTTTACAAAATACATCTTATTTGTACATGACAGAGTTCAAAAAATCAAAACAACACCCAAAAGCAGTCTCAGGTATGTCGTCAAAAAGTTGGTTGAGCTCAATGCTCCCCATCAATTCGTTTTGCCAAGTCATTACCTGAAAATAATTCAAGTAGTGGGGTAAAATAAACCATGATCTCAATGTGATCCAACTACTAACACCAGCATCACAAGATTTTAGTTTGAAAAGCTACTTAACCAAAAATCCATTTTTCAAACAGGAAGAGTCAATATTAAACTCATTAGGCATCGACCTTCAGAAGAACTCACACTTGAAAGAGACTTCGAAGGAGCCGACCCTGCTAAATCTCTCTAAAAGAACAAGAAAGAGTCGACTCTCAAAACAAACATAACCTAAAGTCGGAAGAAGAGTGACTCTCTCAACCTAAGAACATGGCTCGTCCCTCTTCTTCCGACTCTCTCAATCTATAAAACACAAGCAAAGAAGCAGTTGATCCACCCAACACAAGGCCCGACCCTCAATGCATAACACAATATCAAACATAAACTAAGGAAAGTCAACCAACCCAACTCAAGGGTTGGTTTTCACAACATAACTTAACACCAAAATCAAAGAGGAGTCAACTCCCAACTTAAAAGTCAACCCTTAGAATATAACATAAAAAATCGCAAAAGAGGAGTCGACCCTTAGTGCAACTAAGTCAATGACTGACATAAACAAGAGTCACCTCCCAATCTAACTGAACCACTAACTAACACAAGGAGGAATTGACTCTCCCAACTCAAGAGTCGACCATCGGCACAACATAACCACCAAAAGAAGAAGGATCACTCAACTCACGGGTCAACCCTCATACCAAACAAAACATACTGGAAGTCGACCCCTCACAATGGTGTCGACCTCCGATCCCAACAACCACCACATGCAAGGAAAAACTCTAAGGTAATGACTCCCAACTTAGGAGAAGTCGACCCTCAAGTGCCCATGCACTAAGCTCGTAAACTCAAGCCATGTTTACCTACATGCATGAATATTTTATTAAATATTTTCATTTAACTATTGTTGCATTACATGACATGCACCACATGCATTTATTGTTACATTTACACTAAAGGGGCACCACTCTCCTGAAAATTATGGGCATCTTCGGCCCATCCAAGTGTGTTCATTCATGCATTTCCTTGTGCCTTTTAACCCCTGTAGGTCACTGTCTGTGACCTGTCATCAATACAACCCTCTCCTTAAGACCTAGAGATTGAGACCTTATCCATCTTTCTGAAGTCAACGTAGTGCCCTACTAGGCATATTGCAGCAACTCCACCTCCACCTCGAGTATCAGAGTCCAGTGCTCCCTAAGCCCCATGACGAGGAATGGATCCCTTAGATCCAATTGATAGAAGATCGTGCAATTGTCTCAAAAATTCTTCCATGGGGTTAGTGTGTGCTTTTTCACATATGACAAGCTGACTCAAGCAACAAGAAAACGAAGTGAGCATAAACAATGATTTAATCTGACAAGCTTGTTCAAGCCACAAAAAAACTAGGTGAGCATATCAATCATTCAGTGTAGCTTGTTATTAAAGTATTAATTTATTATGCATCATAAATTACCCTTTTGGTACCATGGGCCAATACCCACGTAAGCCACGCTGGGGGTCAACACCTCAAATCGGACATATATGCTCATGTCATAGACAATCCTCTACATATTTTTAATCATGAAATAGAAATTCGTGCTCACATAGGCACTATTATTACGTATTGTCACACTTGAAATATGAACCATAAGCGAGCAAAACCATATAATGCCACACTTGCACTATGACATAATAGATCTTTTAAAAAATAATAGAAGAGAAACCGCATGAACACATTCATATACATCACCTCACACATGCATGCTTGTGTACCCGTGCATCTTAAAACAAATTATGTCCTTTCTTGGACCACTTGACATCATATTAGAGCCTCATTGCACCAAGATTGTTAAAAAATAATAAATACTGATACCACAATCCATACACAACTATTTTAAACTTGATTCATCAAATCTCAGACTTAACAACCCATACCCAAAGTCAAAACACCAAGAAAACCACATTCAAATGCTTCAAGAGCCAACTCTTTTAAGCCCATAGATCGACTCATCAACACTCTAAAGTTGACTCATCAATACTCAGAAGTCAACTCATTGTGTACAGGGGTTGACTCATCTGTTTAGGAGTCACTCATATGTATACAAGGGTTGACCCTCTGTACCGAGAAACACCTAGCATAGTTCATAATATGAGGTGTTGAGCCTTGATCTGCAGGGGTTGACTCTCGGGGACATGTAGAAAGCATAGCCACGAAAGAGTTGACTCCTAACCAACGGAACAAGAGTCGACCCTAAACAGGGCCAAACCAAAATTTTGAAATTTCAACATAGAAATTTTCAACGAAAATTTATGGATTCTCAAATAAAACACAAGACACACAATTCCAACATAAATTTCTATCGAAAAACATGATCAAGATTACACTTAACGTCATACCCACTTAAAATACACATGTAGTGTAATATCTGTAATTTTTAAAAATTAAATAAATTCACCATTAAGTGAGTTTTAACTCTATTGATCTTGAGTTGGATCTAGATATGATCCAAAGTCCAAAAGCTTGATCAAAATAAAATTTAGATATGGATCTTTTGCCAGATCTAAACACTGATCAAGATCCATATCCAAAAAGTGAATTAGATCTTTTAAACCGATCTGAATATTATTCAAATAGATATCTTTAATGGATCTAAATATTTTTAACGGATCTGAATATTTATCTAGATTTATATTTTAGGGATACATTTATAAATATTTAAAATATATTGGGGCAAAATAGTAATTTACCATCCAAGGGTATATTCTCATAAATATTTAAAATATTAAAAGACAAAAAAGGTAATTTTATACCCAAGTGGCAGCTTGGTTATTTACAATTAGATCAAGGTTAAAATAATAAAAACTAAAGATATTTCCATATTTTTAAATATGACTTATGTAATTAATAAAAATAACAATAGTTTAAAATTTTTCAATATTTTTTATAAAATAACCAAATTTTAATGGTTTTTATTGATTGTTTTACAAAACTAAATCCCCAAAAAAGAGATATGAAACTTAGTTTTTAAGGAGGGTACTTAAAAAGGTAGCACTAGGCAAGGAAAGTGTGAGTCACTACCCCACTCTTTGGCTATAAATACCCCCTAAGAGGCTCTCTCTCTATAAAACTCGACCCTCCCATTTTCTCTCTCTCACTTCTTCTCTCTTCTTTTTCCTCTTTTCTCTTTCTCTCTCTAAAACCCAACTTCTCTCTCTAGATTTTTTATCTAAGACACTCTTATTTTTTTCAATTTGTTTAGTTAAAAACTCGACCCTCCAATTCACCTTTTGGAGCTTGGCTAGCAGAAGTTCTGCCTAATTTGACAACAATTTTGAGATAGCATGCAAAAGCAGTGTTGTAATTTCAATAGAATCAAGTATATACCTATACATTTTTTTGAAATTTTAAAATAATATTCAGGTTTAAAATACTCGCTTAGAGTTGAAATGATTCGAATCCAGTAGACGGGGCCCTATTCATTGTTTAATCGGGACCTAAGATGCGTACAAGCTTATAAATCCATGAGAACGAAGTTCAGGTACTTTTAACATAGCTTAACCGAGACTAAAACAACATGATAGAACACTAAGAGTCAACCCCTATTGTTCCCAAGTTGTGAGAAAGCCTGGGAATCGACCCCTTGCAACAAGGAGTTGAACCCCCTCACTTCTCGATATTGACCCTGCACAAAAAGCGTTGACCCCTACATGTGTAGGAGCCATTCGCTTGCAACCTGAGGGTTGACCCTCTGAAAGAGAGAGTTGACTCCTCTTGTTTCTAATAAACCGACCCACATGGGTCAGACTATATTCGATTGACAAATCCAACCTGAACCGAAAACCACTCCACAGTTTTTCAACTGAAACACCTAGGTTTTGATTTAATGGCTTACATGATGGTTTCCTCTATCTGCCCCTACCTACACTCCTACGATCCCTATTTTACTCAACCATCCCACTGCCACCACCTCTCTCTCTTGGGGTTTACCTACCCCCAAGGGTCTCTCTCATATAAAAATGGGCTTCTGCCCCTTCTCAGAGCTCTCACTCTCTTGTGTTTTGGTTTCACAAAGGCTACTCTCCCACACTCTTCCCTCTATGTTTGGAAGCAATTGAAGGCAACCCTCTTCCTTTTTCTTCTTCTTCAATGTTTTGGCCGAACAACCACACAACACTGCCACCTTAGGCACCTCCTTCCCCTGTGTTTTTGTTAGACAGAAGAGACAGGCCACGCCCACCATTGTTGTCACCTCCTCTGTCTTCTCCTTCTGTCGAGCTCCATCGACAATCAAAAGATATAATTGAACATGTTCAAGGTGCGGTTTGTTGTGAGAAGAAGCAAATCTTCATATTAGAACTGATTCTAACGAGATAGGTTTACCTTAACACAACGTGTGTGCATAGTTTGGGTGTTGCACCCTTGTAACAACCATCGTTGCTTCCGAATCTACTGAACCAACCACCACCTACATCCATCACCAGTTGTTGGACTGAGTTTGGCTCGGCCCAGTCATGCAACTTCTTCCTTATCTCGTAGGATCCCTGATACCACCTTCAACCACTCAAGGTAGGTCTTCTTACGCGAATTACTCGACATCATATAATCGACCCTATTAGAGGCACAACAAGAGAAGCCTCAGTTCATGTGTCAGAGGTGCAACAAGAGTCATCCTTAGGGCTCTTGTTCACTCTTCAAGGAGGTCTACTACCAGTGTCAGCAGCCTGGACACATCACCACTTACTGTCCAAACAAGCTGATGGCTTAGGTAGAACAACAGCAACAACAACAACAGATGCCTCAACAACAAGCACAATAGAGGACAAAAGGCAGAGTGTACGCTATCATAACTACTGTGCAAATTGATTAGTTTGACCTGATCGAAGGTACTTTTGTAGTCGTTGACCACTATGTTTGTGTGATGTTTGATTCAGGTGCTATCCATTCTTTTATCTTTCTTTTTTTTGCGAGTTTTCTCAACCTTGTTTCGTCTAGCCTAGAGAAGGCTCTTGATGTGATGTCTCTGATGGATGTATTTACTTGTTGTAGAAAATATCTTTATGCAGTTTGAGTGGTCATCGAGGGCATGAGTTATCTGCCAACCTGATCATACTGGACATGACCTTCTATGATGTCATTCTGAGTATAGACTGGTTGTCCAAACACAATGCTACCCTCTAGTGCCAGGGAAAGAAAGTTTTGTTAGAGCGCCCCGACTTGTTTGCGCTGATGTTTCAGGCGACTAGGTCTGTGAGTGAGGTGAAGATCATCTCAGCATTGAAGATCTCTAAATACCATAAGCAGGGTTGTATGGTGTTCTTGGCCAGTGTGTCTATGACAGACAATCAGGCGACACCTTTGAAGCAGTTATATATGGTTCATGAGTTTCCAGATGTATTTTTTGAGGACTTGTTGGGTTTGCTACTTCACAGGGAGATCAAGTTCTCGATCGAGCTAATACCTGGCACAACATCGATTTCGTGCACACCGCATCGCATGACACTTGTAGAGCTGGTTGAGCTGAAGAAGTAGTTGTAGGAACATCTTGACAAGGGATTTATGAGGCCGAGTGTGTTTCCTTGGGGTACACTTGTTCTCTTTATAAAGAAGAATGATAGGTCTATGCAACTTTACATAGACTATTGTATGCTGAATCAGGTAACCATGAAGAACAAATACCCTTTTCCTATGATTGATGACTTGTTTGACCAGTTGAAGAAGACAAAGATATTTTCTAAGATAGATCTTTGTTTCGGGTATCATCAGTTGTGGATCAGGGTAGAGGATGTTTTGAAGAATATATTCAGGTCCAGATACAGGCATTATGAGTTTTTGGTGATGTCTTTTGGACTCACCAATGCCCTTGCAATATTTATGGATCTGATAAATTGAGTCTTCAGTTTGTGGCTGGATTCATTTGTCATTGTATTTATTGATGACATTCTGATCTATTTCGAGAGCATGGAGGAGCACTGATAGCATTTGTGAATCATGTTGCAAACACTAAGAGAACATAAGTTGTATGCTAAGTTTTTGAAGTATGAGTTTTCGCTTGATAGAGCGATCTTTTTTGGCCACATGATCTCAAAGAAGGGCGTGGAGGTTAATCTAGTCAAGGTAGAGGCATTGTTGTCTTGGGAGCAATTAAAGACAGTTAGAGAGATCAAGAGTTTCTTAGGATTGGGGGCTACTACTGATGATTCATACAAGACTTTTTCACGTATAATTGTTTCGATGGCTCAACTTCTGCATAAAAGGGTGGAGTTCGTTTGGTCACCTCGATATGAGGAGAGCTTTCAGGAGTGGAAGAAGAGGTTGACCTCAAACCCAGTGTTGTCTTTGCCTTCTAGGATGAGCGGGTTTGTAGTGTATAATGATGTTTCAGGGACTAGACTGAGTTGTGTCTTAATGCAATACGGAAAGGTCATCGCGTACGCTTCTCGACAACTTAAGGTGCACGAGAAAAACTACCCCACACATGACTTGGAGTTAGTGACAATTGTCTTCGCGTTGGAGATCTAGCATCACTATCTATATGGAGAACTGTTCAAAGTCATTTCTGATCATAAGAGCCTCAAGTATATATTTATGCAGTGTGATCTGAATTTAAGGCAATGCAAGTGGGTGGAGTTCTTGAAGGACTATGAGTTTTCCATCGCCTACCACCTTGGTAAGGCAAACATAGCGACAGACGTGATCAATAGGAAAACTTAAGTCTCATCAGCCAGCTCGATCGAGCATAGTTGGGACCTGATCGAGGAGTTTGTCAGGTTATAGTTGTTCGCAGATGTTTATGAACGCATCCTTTATGCTGGGATGTAGGCACAGCCTGAGATCATAGACTGTATTAAGGAGTTACAGTTAATCGGTCTGGATTTTGAGGGGGTGTGCATGAGTGCCAAGAAGCCCGATACGCAATTTCGTTGTGAGGAGGATGGGACCATCATGTTCGAAGACAGATGGTGGGTTTAGAAGGCATTGTAGGAGGAGTTGATGAGTGGGGTCTACAGGTCCAGATATCCCGTTTACCCTGGTTTTACAAAGATGTTCAAGGATCTTCAACGAACTTATTGGTGGAATGGGATAAAGCGGGATATCACTGATTTTATGCCTTAGTGCCTCACCTGCCAGCAAGTGAAGATCGAGCATTAGAGGCTTGGTGAACTTATTCAGCCACTAGACATTACAGAGTAGAAGTGAGATGACATTTCATTGGGCTTCATCATAGGGTTGCCAAGGACCTGCGGTCAAAACGATGCCATCTGAGTGATAGTGGACAGGTTGACAAATAGTGCCTATTTTCTGTTGATCAGGATCAGTTAGAGCTTAAAGAGTCTGTCAGATCTTTATGTGGATGAGATTGTCTGACTTCATGGGGTGCCACGTTCTATCATGTTAGACTAATACCCTTGCTTCATGTCTCGATTTTGATTTCAGTTACAAAAGACCCATGGTACCACGTTGAAGTTTAGCACGACATTTCACCTATAGATTGATGGGCAGAAAGAGCGCACGATACAAATGTTTGAAGATATGCTTAGAGCGTGCACACTGGATTAGGCAGAGGATTGAGATAGGCATGTAAAGCTTGTAAAGTTTTTATACAAAAACAGTTACCATGCCAATATTGGTATGGCCCCATACGAAGGTCTGTATGAC
Source organism: Nuphar pumila (assembly GCF_984573655.1). NCBI lineage: Eukaryota > Viridiplantae > Streptophyta > Magnoliopsida > Nymphaeales > Nymphaeaceae > Nuphar > Nuphar pumila. Next base: position 62,087,785 of record NC_143263.1, read on the forward strand.
AGACCATGTAGATCTTCGGTATGCTAGGATAAGGTTGGAGTAAGAGCATTAGAGTTTTCATAGGCCATCCAACACTACTTAGACCAGGTGTGGTTGATCCATCAAAAGTTGGTTGCAGCGCAAAGCAAACAGAAGAGCTATGCCAATCAACGACGTTGAGAGCTCAGTTTTGTCATGGGCGATCACGTGTTTGTTCAGATCTTGCCTACGAAGAGTGTGTTCTAGTTTAGGAAGAAGGAAAAGTTGTGTCCTCAGTATGTTGGACTTTTTAAGATCTTTGAGCACATTGGCGAGTCAACATATTATATGGCATTTTCTCTTCAGTTTTTTCAGTTTTATAGTGTCTTCCACATCTCGATATTGAGAAAGTATGTGCTTGACCCCTCACATGTAATCCACTATGAGGCGGTTGATGTACAATATAACTTGACAAAAGAGGAGAGGTCGGTGGAGATTAAAGATCACCAGAAGAGGACACTGCGTAGTAGGATGATCTCATTCATGAAGGTACGTTAGCAACATCACGGACTGGACGAGTGCAACTGGGAGCTCGAGGCCAATATGCATAACCACTACCCATATCTATTCGGTATGTTCAAATTTCATGGACAAAATTCTTTTAAGAGGGTAGGGATGTAATATCGTGTGTTTTTCTACTGCGTTAAATTATGAAATTTTAAAAAATTTGGCTAAGTGTTTTGGTAAAGTTGATAAATCCTCAATTTTTGGTGGCATCAGCTGAGTCTGAGTCTGGGCGTGGCCCAGGACCCCATTGACAAGACTTAAACGAACCAATTAAGATTTAGTAAAACTTTTTATTTTTTATCTTAAAAATTGAGCAAAATTCGAGTTAACTAGAGGCAAATTTTGGAGACAAAATTTAAGTAATATATCATTAGATGCGTCTCAAAATTCTGAAAACATTTAAATTTTGTTTTTTTGAATTTGGGCTATGGTTGGCCCAAAAATCATATTTTTTTTAAAGTAACCCGCTTCGATGTGACCAGTTTTGGATTGGATTGGATTGGATCAGATTCAATTCATATGATCTAAGTTGATATGGATCTGGACCCAATCCAAGACCCATATTAATGATGATCTGGTTCAAGCTGAGATCCATATGAATATTGGATATGAATTTGGATTTTAGATTTTAGATCTGAATCCATATCCAAAGCCTAAGTCCAACTAATTTAAAGTTTTAAATTCAATATAATAGTTAATTGAGTGAAATTTCATGTTAAAAAGACTCCCTGAGGGAGTGACACCTTCTAAAACTTTTTGAAAATTTATTATTTAAGAATAATTAATTAATTAAAATCAATTAATTAAAATCAATTATTTCCAATAATTTTTTTTGGATATGGCAGAGTTCTACATTTATGAAACTCTACCTATTATGTAAGAATTCTAGAGGGGGTATCACCCTCTACAAGAACCCAAATATGGTTAAAGTAAAATAATAAAAGAAATAAAATAAAATAATAGAATAAATAGGAGTAATTAGAGAGGGATAGAGTTCTACATTTTGTAGAACTCTATCCTATATAGAAAGACTAGAAGGGACGTCACCCTCTCTCTATAAGACCAAAAAAAATAAAATAAAAAGGTTTAACTCGCTCCTCTCTCTTGATTTTGTTTTCTAGAGAGAGAGAGAAAGAGAAGGAAGAAGAGAAAAGAAAGAAAGAGATAGAAAAAATAAAGAAAAACGAGAAGAAGAAGAAGGAAAGGAAGATCCTTTTCAATTGCCGACATAGTATTTTTTTTATTTCTTTCATCTTCAATTGAAGGTATGAGTTCCTCTCTAGGTTCGAACAGGGAAGAAACATCGATTTATGAATAATTGTTCGTGGGAAAAAGAAAAATCTGCATATATGTATTCATTTATATACTAATGAGGTTTATCTTTTATTTGGATGATTTTCCTAAAGTATTAAGTTCAAAAATCTTGTATGATTTCATAGTAGTTAATGAATAAGCATGTTAATGATTTTCCATATTTGTGTATATGAATATATATATATATATATATATATATTAGATACATATTTAATATTCTTGTCAATCTTATTTTTGTTTTAGCATAGTAGACATGCATATATGCAGATTTATTTTTCATGACATTTCATTTTTATTCATGCACATGGCTTGTGTATATATATATATATTTATATAGTTTATGTTGGTTGCATCCATGAAGGTGTTGGTTTGGGGTCGGATCTAACCCAAATCAAGCCAGTCGTCGGGCTCAACACACACACACACACACACACACACACACACACACACACACACACACACACACATATATATATATATATATATATATATATATATATATATATATATATATATATATATATATATATGTCGGGGGGGGGACTAATCATGTGTTTGGATGACCCATCGAGGTCTGGTTTTGGATCAAATCTTATCCAAACCAGACTTGTCACAAGATCCCTGCATGTTGTCTCCAAACTGTTGTAATGGTTGTGTTTGTAAGACTGCCATTAAAGCATACATTATGCGTGGAACCATTGGTTGTTAAAAATATTAAAAGATTTGAGCTTCTAATAAGAGGAACAATAGATTTGTTTTTTTTTTCAGCATTATCATAGGCTCCACATTAATGTCGTTGTGAGGCTATCATAACTGTTTTCATACCAAAACTATTTTCTTTAATTTTGATTTATGATCTGTTGTGATGTTGCCTTGTTCTTTTTAAAATTGTTAAACTGCATATACTTAATTATGGATAGACATGTTTAATTCACCTCCCATAGGTAGATCTGGTCCAGAGTTGCCACGTTACTCAGGCAAATCTGGACCGATCTACAGGTGAGTGAATATAGGCAATTTTGGTTCAGACATGTTGTATGTACGTGCAGATCTAAACTGATCTGCCGATTTCACACTTGGTGGGCAGATCTGGTTTAGATTTGTCTAGGCTAATCTTTTTATGACTAGACGACTGTCTATATATGTTAATTTTCCAAAAAGAAAAGAAAAATTAGTTGGTTGTGAACAAAAGTAACTAGAAAAAAATATGTTATACTTGATTATGCTGATTTCGATTTTATATTCGCTATTTTATTGCCTGAGTTTATAACCAATTCATGTGTGGATTATGATTAGATTGTTTATGCTTGTTTTCAACCATGATATAGTTGTCACTCTATTGGTTGGATGCTACCACATGGGTTGGCATCAAAACAACCTTGAAGTCATGATTATTGATTTATATTAGCACATGATATGTGTGGGTTGTTGTAGGTCTGAATAGTGCTGCACATTTTTTTACAAGACTGTTTGTTGTCCACAATGTGTGGCTGCATGTTTCTGCGTGAGAAACATGTTGCCAACAACATACTAATGTCCAGGGACACCATGTTATCCTATGCAAAGGCTGTGACATAAGTATGAACTGGTTGGTATGGCATGGTTCTTGAACTATATAGTGATGTTCAAATCTGATCCATATCAATTTCAGAGTACCTGTTGAATATGTTATTCATTGGATTATCATTTTATCAATGATTATGTCATATGCTTGGAAAATTATGAAAATTTATTGTATGCATGAATATGGTCATGTGCATATTTGAGAGTTTATGCATTAATTGAATCATTAAAAAAAATGCATGGTGTAAGCATTGGTTCGTATGCATATGCAGTTTTGTTTTGTATGTATATTCTTATGGTGTATGAATGAATGTGCATTGTGGACATGTTTTAATAGTTGTGTGTGTGCATGTTCACTAAAAATTTTGTTTAAGATGTATCAGTAGTCAGATGTGAACCACTGTAAGCCATGTGGGTCAAGAGCATCTGTTGCTCCAAGATTAGTGTTTATGCATTGCAAAATTCATTCTTGAAATTATTGGCTTTCTAATTTAATTGCACTATTAAAATTATTATGGACCAAGGACTCGTATTGGGTTTTGCATATTGATTTGCAAAATGGTTCTTATATAAAGAACTTGGTTTTTGTTAAAAAAATAAAAGAGATAAACAATATAATTAATATTTTTTCTTTTTAGATGTTCATTTCACAGTATAAGAATACTAAATGGCGATTTTAGAAAAATCGTGAGGATACTAAAACTTTGTATGTGATTATGCCCCTAAACCCGATATATTGGTTCGCTTCCCGACCATAGTTTTAGAGAGTTTTAAACCACTCTACCTAGAAGTGGTGTTGTGACACAACTGTTGTTTTTGGTATATTAATAAAGTGGCATAAGTGAATGTTGATTTATCTGGTGTTCTGACATTAGATATCGATTTTTAATATTTCGATGGATGATGTTGATTCTCGATATCGGTCGAAGAATAAGTGTGAAACCCAGTAATAAAATACAAATTATGTGTTAAGCTAAAACTGAGAACATGTCTTGGACTTTGAGACTTGTGGTGCCCGTTTTGAGTATCTGCGAGTTTAATGAAAAGTAAAACTAAACTTGTGTGCATTTAATAGGGATATGCATGCAAAAGTGAACTCTTATAATAACTTAATAAATTATTTATGCATGTGCATTAGAATTATACATTTACTATACTACATTAGATCATGCATTCTTATTTATTTATGTTTCATGTGTGAAATTATTATTGCATGATAATTGTTTTCAAATGTTTGAATAATAATTGGTTTATGAGATGTTTGTTGTTATATTTTCTCTAAATACTTGCATGAATTTGATTTATGCTTTTTCTTGCCTATTTAGATTTTTAAATGAATTCGTAAAAAAAAAAATTATTCTTGCCTAGTACTTTGTATGTTTTTTACAGAACCTAGAGCTCAGTGATGGGGATGACTACATCAAGAAGTCTACGAGATCGTGTGACTTTCTTATGTTATTCTTGTACAGCGTGTCTCTAAGATTTTACACTTTGTTCCCAAACATTGATTATTGATTAATAAAGTTAGTTATTTTTTATTGGTTGCTTCAATATAGTGATCCCTTGTGGTTTAGAATTTTGTTAAGTTTGTAAGGCCCTGGATCCTTGGATTTTGGTTTCCGTAATTGTTTAAAAAAAATCCACTTTTCACGGGGATGAGTTGGGGTCGTTACAAAGTCAACCCTTAATTTGTTGAGTTGCCTCTTTTAGAGAGAGTTGACCCTTATGCTTTGAGAATCAACCTTTATGCACCAAAGCCAAACCCAGAACTTGGTGAGTTGACTCATGAGTTTAGTTTTCTCGTATTATGAGACACATATGTTCACGTATGCATGCATAAAACTTCATGCTTTAAAGTTCAATTTATGACCATATGGATGTTTTTGTGATGTTAAATGTGACTATGATATGATGTCAATGCATGCGATGATATGATTCTATGTTGAAATGTCGTATGGTGTAATACAAAATATATGATGTATGATGTGATGTGTTGCATGTTGAATGATACGTGCACGAAATGATGAACAATATTATGATTGAAATATAGAAATAAATTATGCAATAGTTCTGATGATATTTGATCAATTGATTGTTCGAGCCCAAACAAATGACTTATGACATTATATGGTCAATTGAATTGATTTGTGTGGTGCTCGATGACCTTGCAATTTGTTTACATGATTGCGTATTTATTGGTGGTCATGGACTCTGTGAGTGGTCAGCTGTATTTGTGCATATACAGAAATATGAATTTTCAAGATCGAGTAACTTATTGAGGAACTGTTCTCAAGAGGAGGATCATGTGAGGTTATATATGTTCGAAACCATATAACTGGCTAAGATGATCCCTGTGAGGAGGTATAGTCCCATGACCAGGTAGTTCGATAAGGACGATCTCAGCAAGGGTGTACATAGCCAAAACCAGTTCAGTCTGGCTAGGGTGACTGCGAAGATGTATAGACCCAGATGAGCATCTGAGGATGTACATTTTCAAAACTAGGTAATTCGATGGGAAACTTATTTTAATTTACGGTAAATCTCTGTAAAACTAAACTGGTTAAATATAACGACTATGATGGATTGTGATGAACTTGTTGTAGCCATTTGAAAATATATTGATTTGGTTGTGATCCAATTTTTATAGCATGATTATAATTTGATATCAGATGAGAGAATCATGCCTTGATCAATTATGGATGATTGCATGAAATTATGATTGAATATGTTAGGTGAATGACATATGCCTACGAACGAATATGTTGACTTATTAAGTGAATGACACATCACACCTACTTAGTCATGTTGCTTATAAATGCATTGTGTTTTCCTGAATGAAACATATCACGTACGTACACCATGATTGATATATATCATGGATATTTGATTGCATAGATATATGTTTTGATATTGTGTGGTTTCTAGCAATTTGGTGTATATTCTTGTTAGGCTTTCATAAATCTGACCTCGTTTTATGAAAAACAAGTTTATCAGAATTGTACAACAGAGCGAATGCGGGATGTTGGGGCGGCGGCCGAGAGCCAATCATTTTCCTTTCTCGGACTCTAAATTATCAGTATTATTATATGCTCAGTATAATCGTTTTGTATGAAATGTAACCGGCCTGAAGTTTTGAACCCCATTTTTAAATGTTTCTGCTGTCATTTTTAAATATAAAAGAAAAAGTTTTAATTTTCATGTAATTTTAAAAAGGGTTAAAATTTTGGGTGTTGCATGGTCTCTCGTTCCAAGATCGTTTTTTTTGTACTTCAAGAAAAAAAATCCAATCTTTACTAAAACGGACCATATTGATCATACCTATATAATCTAATTTGATCAAAACTACTTGCAACAATAAGATTTAAACGGTGGCATGACAATAAAGTTGATACAGGGAATAAGTAGAACCAAATCCCTTGTTATCATATTAGTCCTCCACTTTCATCCAATATGAACCATTTATAGATCTGTCTAACCAACGGTACTTTGGAATTATTTTATCTTGCATTATTTTCAATCACCAATGCAACGGCCCTGAAAATATTTTGATATTTTGAAAATATCGTCGTACTAACCTGATATTTGCTCGATAAATGAAAAAACCCAAAACTTTTAAATGTTTAGATGTTATTGTATTATTGATAATATATAAATTTTGATAATATATTTAATATATTATATTTTGCCAAAAAAATTTGTAGACTTTTAAGAGAAAAAAAGGCCGAGTTTATTGTGAGATTTTGCCTCGTCGAAAAAAACTCGATATTTAGACTTGTGATATCGATATGGATATGATTAGTTTAGATCAAGTATATTATCCAACTCAATCCACCAATTGCAAACTTAATTCTTAAACACATGCGCTACAATGCAAAACCAAATCTTTGTTGTGGTTGCATTTGGATTTGAATATTGCAAATGGATGACATAGGGTCTGGATCTTGCTTAAGTTGGGTCTGAATCCAGAAGTAAAACAGTAGGTCTGGATCTGATCTAATGAGATAGGGCTGAAGCTGGATTTGAAGTACATGCGGTAATACTGGATCCTGACCACCTTATCTCACACAAATTATTTACTTGTAACTATTTAATATTCTTATGAAAAATTGATCACATTATACTGTTTCTACGGTCAAATTTACTTCGAATATTTCAACCTTTGGAAGGCCGTGAGTTACATCACACATTAATCATTCTTTAGTTGGGTCTGAATCCAGAAGTAAAACAGTAGGTCTGGATCTGGATCTGATCCAATGAGATAGGGCTGAAGCTGGATTTGAAGTACATGCGGTAATACTGGATCCTGACCACCTTATCTCACACAAATTATTTACTTGTAACTATTCAATATTTTTAAGAAAATTTAATCACATTATACTGTTTCTACGGTCAAATTTACTTTGAATATTTCAACCTTTGCAAGGCCATGAGTTACATCACACATTTATCATGATTTTTTATATATAAATGAATACAAAACAATCTGATTTAACAAAACCTAATCCATCCAATCTGGATACACATTTGGATCCTGCTTTAAGTGTCGGAATTTGGAAATAGCATGCCATACTTGGGTTGGATATCCAACTGATGATCCTATCTATTTGCAGCCCTACCAATCCAGTCTCTTTTTTTATATATTTACACGGAGAAACCACCCCGCAAGATCAGAGAGCTAGCCGCGCTGGCTTTGCCTGCCGTACTTACAGTCGCTGTCTTGGCAGTGTAAAACTCTAGCTTGTGCAAGGAGTGGCCCCTTGGGATTTAAACCTAGACCTCCTGCCTAGCGGCGTAGGTCCCATCCCACTATGCCGAACCCCTTTAAGGCTCTACCAATCCAGCCTGACATGTGAACTCCATCACTTTGATCCCCAATTGGAGAGAGGAAATAGACGGTTCATGGTTAGTGTGGAAAAATGACCCTATAATTTGGCCCTCCTCATTGGACATTCATTGGAAAGCCGACCGACACGTGTGGATTTCTATGGAACAGGGCAGGAAAGGGCTGGGCTATGATTGACCCGAACCAGAATCTGAATATTGAACAGCAAATCCAAATCCAAATCCAAATCCTAATTCAGATCTGAACCATCCAGATCCAAATTTTAAATTATACTACTGGATCCAACAATAAAAGGTTGAAAACTTTGGCTTAACGTGCCAAAGTGTAAATAGTTTTGACTTGATCAGGACTGAATTTAGAGGTAAAAATGTATGGATCTGAATCTGAATACGAATCCAGCAAGCCCGACCATGTAAGTTTAAACCTTAAGTAAATACACAATTAAATCTTGCATTCTCCCTGTTTGGATCACTTTATAATTGTTTCTTGCTATTTACACTTATTTTAAATAGCACGCTTTGGTGTTTGGATATTTTATTTTTACTTTTATTAATGAATGTTTATAAATCTCACCCTTCTTTTAAAAAGAAGGGAGATACCTACTTTTCTTTTCTTTTTTTACAACTAACTATTTTCTTCCATTCCTCCCCCATCATCCCTATCAGTACTACCACTGATCTTCCATCACCATCATCGCTACCGCCACCATCACCATCACCCATTACCACCACCATTATCCACCACAACTACCCACTAATATTAGTATCTTGGTCATTATAGTCTAAACAATCAGTGAGCCATACCATAGTTACTAGGAAGTGAAATGGATACTAGAAGTGAAAGCGGGAAAGTGAGTACTAAAAAGTAGTATGAAGCGTGAAGCGGTATTAATTTGTGAAAGTATATGAGAAGCGGAAAATAAACCCGAAGGAAATGAGTGAAAAGCGAAAATAAATAAATAAATAATATAATGGAAACACAAAAAACAAAGGAGAAGCAAGGGAAAAACGAGAGGGAATCGAGTATGAGAACATGCTTTGAAAGCGCTTTCCCTCTTAGGGAGGTGTTTCTGGTAACTATGATCCAAACATTCACTTAATTAAAAACTAAATGCAAAATTTTCTTCTTTATAAAACGTGCTTAAATTTATATATGTAAACAATAAATAAAAATAGATCCAAACAGGAAAGGCATGTCACAAATCAATGGTTGTTAGATTCATAATGGAAGTCCAATTGAATCCAATCCATTTGCACCCCCAGTTACTGCGTGAGCATCACAACCGAAACTTTGGTAATGGAAAAATTAATTATTATTTTAGTTCTTTCATTTTTTTGGCTAGCCCAAGAACTCCCCCACTCTATCTCTCTCTATATATATACATATATATGAAAAATGGTCTGTCTGTATATATACATATATGTAAAAAACGGTTTCTCCTCATCGTCCATAAAGCATGGACCGTGTTGTTTTTTTATGTTTCAAGTCATGTTTGGCAAATCTGCCTCCACATTTACATGTTCTATTTGCTAAGAATCGATTGGATCATGTTTTTTAGAAAAAAACACTATTTATGAGTCTTTAAATTCATAAAAATTTTGGGCCATTGATTTTTGAAACCTTATAAAAACCTATTAAAACCAGCTGGCATGCCTTGATCAGATGATTCAAGAGCCTATTAATTTATGTTAAATAAAACATGCATATCACCTTTACAATGTTAGATTTTAAAAGACTATATATATGAGCATATCATCAAACACTTTGAGTGTTTGATGATATCAAACGCTTTTCCACTGCTGAACGCCCATGATCAGCAATGAAAAACATCATTTTTTCGTACAAGGACCATTTAGCGGCAGTGCTAAATGGTCATTTTCCGCCCAGACCTTTAGTGGTAGTCGTGGCTACAGCTATAAGTCAACACAACGTAAAAAAAAACAAAAAGAAGAGGACGCGCTGAGTGCATTCGATTTTCTCAAGATCCTGTTTATGCAAATCAAAATTACAGCACTTTCTCAAGTTTTTACAAACATGAAAAAGTGCAAGATGTGATTGTGATTCTCACTTGAGAATGTTTTTCTCTTAAAACTTGAGAAAGTTGGTCAGACCAACCTTCTCAAATGTGATGGCTCATCCCACCTGCCACAAAAGCACATGTTCCCTTAGTTGATTCATAGCCATGATTTATTTTTTGTGAGAAGAAAACCAATTGACAATAAGCATTAGTGCGACATAACTGAATTGATTCTACTCTGGCTTATAGCTCAGCAATCAAGCTGACCAATCTAGACCTGAGCCAAAATGAGTGTTTTTAAGATTGTATTCGATATTAGATCTATGCATTTGATCATAATCAGATATTGAAAGTTTATCAAGGAAAATTATTTTAAAGAGAAAGCTAAATAGAATTAGGAAGTTTAGGTTTGTCAGAATTAGGATGCCACATCTGAGAGATGCAAGAGACTAGACATTTTTTAGATAGTTTTGGCCGTGAAAATATCCTGTTTCTGTTATTTCTTTTTTACTTGTTTCCAACTTTTTCTAAATATATATTGTAGTGTGCACTATGGTTTTAATGTTGAACCTATAGTTTTCATGAGCGTTAAACATTCCATAATACATAAAATTATAAGGCCTTTTTTATACAGAGATGCTGCTAAAAGAATATGCTTCAGACAATGAGAAGAAAGCACCATGACACAGATGACTCAATTTTAAGTACTTCAGTTCATATCTATGTCCACGGTTATAAGACTCTCTCTCTTAATGTGAGAGATGAGAGTTTTCTCGTCTCTCTCCAAGCAGAGGCGGAGCTGGGGGGGAGGGGGGGGCAGGACTGGGCCGAAACAGTTATTTTTTTTTTTAAACCCAGTCCTAGCCCAGCCCTGACTGCAGCAAATAGTTTGATTTGTCCATATTAAATAGATTTTTATTAATAATTGTAGCCATTTTTTATTTTATCTCAAAAAAAAAATTCAGGAGCGCTGCCCCTAACCCCCAACTATCACACCACATTTTTTTTTTGATACACCCCTGTTTACGCCCCCCCCCCCCCCCCCCACACACACACACATGAATCCTAGCTACGCCACTGTCTCCAATAGATGTTGTTATACCTCTTTTCAATTCTCAATAGGTAATGCATTCATATAATTAGGGCACTTTTTCGAGCAACAACATGAGATCCTTCACCTGTTTTGGAATGGTGAATAGGGAGAGCAACTCCTTTACTTGATCACGGATAAGCACAAATTTGGTCACCTTGGCCTGCATATCCTGCAAAGCATTGAAGTTAGGTTGTATATAATGTTTCAAGAATTGATGTTGTTCTCTAATGTTAGCGGTGGTTCTTCCAACCATGTTGAGAGTTTCATCAATGCAAATAATGACTGTTTTATTCAAATCAAGCCATCATTGAACAAGGCTTCTATTATAAACTTGATAGAGAGATTCTCTAAACTTATTGGAGGAAGCTGAGAGCTTTACGTCACTCCCTCTTAATTAGAGGATGCTCTTTTTCTTCTTTCTTTGCCAAATAAGAAGAAAGCCTTCGCCGAATGACGTAGTAGCAATGGCTGTGATACCATTTGTCATGATCTTTTTGTTGAGGATCATGCAATTTTTAAGATGAAGACTAGGCAAACCTGTAGAGCTGAAGGAACGTGTTGAAACTGTTAGGTGCAAGAAGGGAGGGGAGAGAAAATTCCAAGAAGAAACGTGGGATGTTTTTCCTTTTTGGAAAAAATGGTTTTGATAAAGTGGAATAGTCCCACATTGATCGTGTTTGAGTTTGTTGTGGGATTTATAATCCACATGTAAACTCTTACACTTGTTTCTGAGAACAAGAGGGTGGGATGACTACCACACACACACGCGCCCGCCGTGTCGTGTCGGGCTGGGTTCGGGTTCGGGGCCCTTTAGGGCCATATCCAATCAAGACCAATGTATTTTTTTGCCCCAGTTTTCTGTTTTTCTTTGGATTATATAAAGAAAAATAGTCATGCCTTTTGGAATTGGTGACCCTTGGCAGAGTCACACCCGTTCAGAACTGGTGACCCTTGGGAGAGTCACATTTGTTCAAATCTGGTAACTCTTTGCAAGGGTCATGTCTATTCAAAATGGGCAACTCTTCAAGAGTCATGTCCTTTCGAACAGATCTCTTCCATGTCTATATAAACGTGGTTAGAGAGGTTCCAAGGGGACGGATGTACACTCTATCATCTCTCTTTCTCTCTTTTGCTTTGCTACACCTGTGAGGTCTGCAGTAGTAGCTCCTGAAGTTGTTTTCGAAGGGTGATCTACCATCGGCGTGCATCGATCCAGGTCGTTGAGGCTATTGTATCCTGAGGGAAGGACGTCGGACCCTGTTTGCACTGTATGTGGGGGCGAATCTTCTCTAAGGGGAGTACTTTCGTATGCCTTAGCCGTTTACACTGTATTAACATGCTTCTGTTGTTTATATTATGTTCTATGCATATGTTTGTTCATTTGCATATGTCTGGATTTTGGTATTATGGTGGAACCCGACATGTTTGCTCCATGTTATTGTTTCGATCGTCTGTTGATCATGATGTATATATTGTTATATTTTCTTATTTATATCATGTTTTACATCATGATGATGATTGTGAAGCTGTGTGATCCGAAAAATGATCCAACAGTCTTAGAGAAGATTTTAAGCATGTTGACCTCTTCTGCTTTTGTACCAAAAGTGGACATGTCTGGGATGCCGGAAAAGTTTGCCGGTCAGAATTTCAAGCGTTGGTAACAACGTATGAAAATCGGGTTCACTACGATAGGGCTGTTGTCGGTTCTGGAACTCGACTGCCCTTCAGTTTTTTATACTGACCCTGACCCTGACCCTGCTGCGGTCTCTGCGGCTGTAGAGTGGAAAGAAAAGGACAGTATATGTCATGGTTGCATATTGTTGGCTCTGTCTAACACGTTATTCGATGTGTATTGTTCATTGTCTACCACTGCTAAGGGCCTATGGGATCAACTTGACAAGAAGTACAATACCGAAGACCAAGATCTTAAAAAGTACTTTGTTGCCAAGTTTTTGAAATATCATATGGTAGAGGGCAAGTCAGTCACTGAGCAGGCACACGAGTTTATGTTGTTGCTCCATAGTTTGGTCGCGGCTGAGATGAAACTTCCTGAGAAGTTTCAAGTTATGACCATCGTGGAGAAATTTCCTAAGTCTTGGGTAGACTTTGGTATGTCTCTCAAGCACCGTAGAGGGAAGATTTCCCTGGATGATCTTATGGTAGCCATTGCCATTGAAGAAGAGCATAGAAGTAAAAAATAGATCGTGATGCCAACTAAACAGTCTAAGGTGAACATGATGACCAGATCTTTTAAGGGCAATGGACAAAAACTAAAATCTGCAATGAAAAACCAGTTTAAACCTAAGGCCAAAATATAGAAAAAGGCAAATAACAAACTGTGTTGGAACTGTGGGCAGGTTGGGCACTGGGCTAAGAAATGTCCTTCCAAGAAGGCCAAAGCTCATGGGACCACAGATGGAACGCTGTAAGTCAATATGGTGACTGAGGTCGTTGGGATCAGTACTGGGTATATTTCTGTTAACTCGCAAATCTATCATGTTTATGAGTCGACAGAGTGGTTGGTTGACACTGGGGCTAATGTGCACGTTTTTGCTGATAAGTCTGTCTTTGTATTATACCAGGCTGCTGTAGACAGATCCGTGACTATGGGCAATTCAACGGCTACAAAGGTGTTAGGGATTGGACGCTTGGATCTAAAGTTTCATTCAGGATAAGTTCTGTCTTTACACAGAGTGTACCATGTGCCTGTAATTAGAAGAAACATTCTAAGTGGTTCATGTCTTGTTAGAGAGGGTTATGAATTTAACTTTAAATGTAATAAAGTTGTTATTTTACATTCTGGAACATTTATTGACAAGGGGTATTTAGATGATGGTTTGTTTAAACTTCGTGTTGAACATGTTTGCAATGATAAATTAGAAAATGATGTTTCTTTTGATTCATTGTTCAATGTTGCATATAACATAGAATTATCTGATTTGTGGCATAATAGATTAGGTCATGTGAATTTCAATTCTGTGAAACGTATGATGAACTTGAAAATGATTCCTGAGCATTCCATTGTTAAAACTAAGAAATGTGAAATTTGTGTACAAGCAAAACAATGTAGGAAACCATTCCATATGATTGTTAGAGATTCTGAAATATTGGATCTGGTGCACACAGATATCTGTTAGTTTAATGGAGTATTAACCAGAAATCATAAAAAGTATTTTATCACTTTTATAGATGATGACACTAAATACTGTTATGTGTATCTGCTAAAATCAAAAGATAAATCTTTTGATAAGTTTCTTATTTTTAAGAATGGTGAAGAAACACAAACTGGTAGAAAACTTAAAAGATTGAGGTCTGATAAAGGGGGAGAATATACCTCTAATAAACTCGATGAATATTGCAAATCTGTTGGCATAGTTAATGAGTTTACTGCTCCATATTCTCCTTGATCTAATGGGATTGCAGAAAGGAAGAATAGAACCCTAACTGACATGATAAATGTTTTACTTGGAAGTTCTAAATTACCTACCTATATGTGGGGGAATGCTCTGAATTCAGCTTGTTATATTCTGAATAGAGTTCCTCAGAAGCATTAGGATAGTAGTTCTTTTGAACTCTGAAGAATTAGGAAATCTAGCTTGAAATACATTAAAGTATGGGGGTACCTTGCAAAGGTACTTGTCCCAGAGCACAACAGGAAGAAGTTGGGTCCTAAAACCGTAGATGTTGTCTTTTTGGGTTATGTAGAGAACAATTATGCCTACAAGTTCTTAGTAATTAAGTCTGAGATTTCTGGCATAGATGTAAACTCTATTGTTGAGCTTCGAGAAGCAACATTCTTTGATGATGCATTTCTCATGAAAGTTTGTGTACCTCAAAATCTTTCTTCTTTAGATAACCCTTCAACTTCTGGTTCCATTTTCGAACATGTGGAAAGGATGAAAGATGTGGGGGCAGAACCATCTTGTTCCCATCCTAGACCCATTGAGTCTGAGGAAGTGGCTGAACCTAGAAAGAGCAAGAGACCACGAATTACCAAATATTTGGGAAGTGATTTTATCACTTACTTTATCGATGATGATCCTCCCACTTTTCGAGATGCAATGGCTTCACCTGAAGCAAGGCATTGGAAAGACATCATCAAGAGTGAAATGAACTTAATTATCTCTAATGACACTTGGGAATTGGTTGATCTCTAGTGGTAGTTCCACAATTGGGTGCAAATGGATCTTTAAGAAGTTGAAACCATATGGATCAATTGACAAGTACAAGGCGAGACTGGTTGTCAAGGGGTTCAAACAAAAGGAGGGAATAAATTACTTTGACACCTATTCTCCGGTTACTCGGATGACCACAATTAGGGTGTTTATTGCACTGGCTTCCATTTATGATCTTTTGGTTCATCAAATAGACGTGAAGATCGCTTTCTTGTATGGCGATCTTGAAGAAGAGATCTATATGGATCAACCTGAGGGTTATGTGGCTCTTGGTAATGAAACCAAAGTTTGTAGACTTGTCAAGTCATTGTATGAACTAAAATAAGCCCCTAAACAATGACATGAGAAGTTTGATAAATTTATTTTATCATTTGACTTTATTGTCAATGAATCTGATAAGTGTGTTTATTGCAAAGTTAAAAGTGATGGTTGTATTATTTTATGCCTGTATGTAGATGATATTCTATTGTTTGGTTTAAATATGGGAATTGTGAATGAGACAAAGTTGTTTCTTAGTAGTAAATTTGATATGAAGGATATGGGTGTTGCAAATTGATCTTAGGCTTAAAGTTGACTCGTTCAGCTGAGGGAATAGTCATTTCTCAATCTCAGTTTGTTGAGAAAGTAATTGAGAAATTTGACTATAACCAAGGGAGATTTGTAGCTACTCCATATGACCCTTCTATTCCTCTTCATAAGAATACGACTGGTGTTTTTGTGTCTCAATTGAGGTATTCCGAGATTATTGGAAGTTTGATGTATCTTGCAAATTGCACGAGACCGGATATTTTGTTCTTAGTGACAAAATTAAGTAGATACACAAGTTGTCCAAATCGCACTCATTGGAAGGCATTGGACAGGGTACTTAGGTACCTGAAAGGAACTATTTCCTTGAGTTTGCATTACAAGAGATTCTTTGTAGTCCTTCAGGGATATAGTGATGCAAACTGGATAGCCATGAACTCTGGGTGTAACGCCCCAACTTTTTATAGTGAAAATTTTGGAGTAAATTTTTTTTTTTTGAAATAGCGGAAGTGCGAAAAAATACAAGTCGGGTGCATTACAGGGTAAAAACAGAGAAGTACCAAAAACATACCATTCATTAATTGAAACATTAATGACATTAATTACATCCCATTACAAAAATGTAAATCTACTAATCAGAGTTCAAACAGAAAACACTGAAAAACTGAGATCTCTTGACTACTTCCAAATGCGACGCCACGATGCTCCATTTATGCATTGCCTGAAAAACATTTAAAGCAGAAGGGTCAGACTCCCTGTCTGCATAAGAAGCAATGTATTTATATGTGGTGCTCAGTGTCCTGTGTACAAATATGTGCAACAACTGCAGATATAACTAGCATAGAAGTTTATATCATTCTAAGAAGATAATTATGATTTCTAATTTATGATATAGTGCAAAAGATGACTGAACTAAAGGTATATTTATCTACATTAGTATAAGTTGTAGATTCCACAAGTTTCACTAAAGCCAAATCAATAGTATATAATTATTCAGAGATAAGTTATCAATCAACTTAAATTATCAAATGCTTAACTTACTCTTACCCTGTGGGTACGCACAGGCATAGACCTCGTAGCGGACCAAGACCATACGGTGAGATGCCTAGTTCTCATGAAAACACGAACGTCCACGAAGTTCGTAACACCTATCCTCTCCAAGGTAGACCATCAAAACTATTTTTTTTTCATAGATATTTCAGTTGCATTTCACCAAAAAAGTCTTTAGAAAACTTTTCTAAAAGAACCCTTCATGAAAATCATTTTAGAAGAACTCTTTACTCAATTTTTCATGTTTATTAGTCGACCAATAGGCTCACCGGTCGACCAACCTTTTTGGCTTCAAATCTTCTAAGAAAAATGTTAGTTTTTTTTTTGTAAAATTAGTCGATCGAAGAATTTATCAGTCGACCGGACAGAATGTCTGTTTTCTGGAAAAGTTTAGCAGCAGTCGACTGAAGGGTTTATCAGTCGACTGATCATAAAATTAGTCGACCGAAAGTTTTATCAGTCGACCTGACAGAATGTCCGTTTTCTGGAAAAATTTAGCAGCAGTCGACTGAAGGGTTTATCAGTCGACTGAACAGAATATCAATTTTCTGAAAATTTTAGCATTAGTCGACTGAAGGTTTTATCAGTCGACTGATCAGAATATCTGTTTTCTGGAAACATTTTAGCATCAGTCGACTGAAGGTTTTATCAGTCGACTGATCAGAATATCTGTTTTCTGGAAAAATTTTAGCATCAGTCGACTGAAGGTTTTATCAGTCGACTGATCAGAATGTCTATTTTCTGGAAAAAATTTAGCATCAGTCGACTGAAGGTTTTATCAGTCGACTGAACAGAATGTCTGTTTTCTGGAAATTTTTGTAGCAGTCGATTGAAGGTTTTTATCAGTCGACTGAACATATTATCAGTCGACTAACTATTGTCTCAGTCGACTAATTTTGCTGTTTTTCTGTAACTTTTTAATAGGGCGTATCTTTTTATTTTTCAAACATTTTGATCATTCTAAATGAACTGTTTTGCCACCCCTTTCATCCTCAATGTATGGAATCTTTCAACTATAAATATGAGTGCATTTCACACTCAAAAACATCGAATCCAATCGAATTACCCAATAGGAATGATATATCTTTATTTTACCATGATGTGAAATAGCAATCAAGTATACATAACTTCAGACTTGAATAAAACCATTCAATCTACAAAGTAGGAAAGGTGTATTGAACAAGAAAATACAACCAAACAATAATTTCATGAATAATAATCCAAGATACGTAAGGTTCCACGCCATTTGCCTACTTTATTTTTTGTTTCGATCTTGAATCTGTCATGGCTAACACCCACACCAAAAATATATGCATCTTCCTACATCGATTCGAACTGTAGGTTTTGACATGAGTACTACCTATTACCAGGCACACACATAGGAACAAAATGCCCTTACAAAGAACACCACAGTGCCCCAACGTTGGCCAAGGGTGAGAACCATTGGCTGAACCACTACATATTGACCTATTGGCGAGTAGGTGTTTCAACTCATGCCACCTGGGTCTCAAGGCCCTAAACATACCTACATATAGGTGGTGCTTGTCACGTAAACTCCATGATATTGCAACATAGATGTGCAACAAGGCATCAACCACTTACATACAAATAGCAATGCTCCTTACCTCTTTGGAGTCTCACGACGGCAAGGCTGCAACCCCTTCTCTTCGTTAGAGCGGCACCCCACGTCGATAATGGATGTTCACGCGTTCAGCAAGGGAGGTCCACACAGTCCAACAATGGAGGTCGACCACCACCGTGAGAGAGAGAGGGAGAAAGAGAGATATAGGTCTAATGTAACTCCTTACCAAAAATCTCTCATTTAACTCCTCTATTTAGGGGGAAGTTACCAAATTTTCAAAGCATTTAATCTTCACCCAAATATTACGTTTTTTGTTGGGATAGCATCTCTTCCGACTTTGCCTTTTACTCCATGTGTCATTTTTTTCAACTTCCACTCTCTTTTTTCCTTATTGTGGTACCCCTCATCCCTTGATGCATGGTATTCTCCTCTATCTTTGGTAAGGTGAGAGGAGTTGCTCACGTTTTTGGTGGAGAGAGACCAAAAAAGTAGGGTTTAATTTGAGCCCACGTTTTTACCCTTTTCACCAAGGTAGAAATCATCACTTTCTTGTGAAAAAAATAATTTGTTCATAGGGGGTTTTGAACTTGGGTTGTCGTATCACACACCGTGTGTCTTACCACAACACCACACCATCACTTGGTGTTTACTTTTGCAAAAATATTCTTTTTATGTCATATTGGGGCGTTTTTCTTTGTTGATGGATTTCTTCCATTTTCAAGTGGATTTTCACCCGTTGGTTTTAAACTTGCACTCGGTTACTTTAAATGTGCTTTGGATCTCACGCTATCATCCCGAAACCATCGGATTTCCTTACTTGGACTCGTAAACCGGGTCGGATCATCGGATCTCGTCAAAGTCCGGATCCAAGTACCCTTTCCAGTATTCGTTATTGGGTTCGCTCGACTGGCCCGCAAGCCTCAAAATCACATTGAATATTTCATAAACCATATTATTTCACATAAACACACTTTTTTATTTCATTGAAAATTCCTTAAAATTTATGGGTTTTACACTGGGAGTTATGGTGTGACAGGGTATGTATTTACCTTGGGTGGCGGCGCAGTCGCCTGGAGATCAGTGAAGCAATCCATCTTGTCTCAGTCTACTTTTGAGGCTGAACTCTGTGCTTTAGATGTCACATGATTGGAAGCTGAATGGTTAAAAGGACTTCTAGAGGAACTTCCTTTAATGAGCAAACCAATTCCTACAATATTTGTGCATTGTGACAATATGACCACTATTGCAAAGAGTAAAAACACAAAATATAATCAAAAGCAGAGGAAACACGTCTAAGTCAGAATAAAGTTTGTAAGGGAACTGGTGTCTCAGTTAGTGATTGTTGTAGACTATGTTGGATCCAAAGAGAACACAACTGATCCATTAACGAAAGGACTAGATAAGTCATTAGTCCTAAAATCCAAAGAGAGGATGTGACTGAAACCCATCAGTAGTTCATCTGTAGTAGAAACCCAACCTATCTTTGTGCAGATCCCACAAAGTAGGTTCAATGTGGTAATAACAAGTTGTAGAGTGAACTGAATAACACCTTATTTATGAGATACTATGTATCTGTGTCTGTTCCCTTGATTACTCTGGAAAGGTGCTATAGCTGCTAGTTAAGGAAGAGTTAAAACTCTGAATGGGTTCAAAACCTTATAGGCGAGATGTTAGCAGTGCATCTCTGGAGAAGCTCACCTATCTGAGTGTGACTGTGTGGCCGCAGTTTAAGGAATTGGGTTATTCCTAAAGTCACTCATGAAACAGGATTCAGGCGCATGACCTTAACGTGTTGCCCCTAAAGATTACAACCAGAACTTTTATCATGTTGTTGCTAATGGACACTCTTACACCAAAGGTTCAAGTTCAAGACTTCAATTCACTTCGTTCCTATGGGGGTAAAGTTAGTGAACTAAGGTAGTGGTTCAAAACGGAAGGTGCCATTACTGAAAGCATGATATGTCCTACTGCAGATTTTCTCATCTTGCATCTTGGTTTCCTTATGTTTCATTCTTTGAATTTGTGGGGGAATGTTAGGTGCAAGAATGGAGGGGAGAAAAAATTCCAAGAAGAAACGTGGGGTGTTTTTCCTTTTTGGAAAAAGTGGTTTTGATGACGTGAAATAGTCCCACATTGATCGTGTTTGAGTTTGTTGTGGGATTTATAATCCACATGTAAACTCTTACACTTGTTCCTGAGAATAGGAGGGTGGGATGACTACCACACACACACGCGCGCCCATCGTGCCATGTCATGTTGTGCCGAGCCGAGCCGGGCCGGGCTCAGGCTCAGGTTCAGGTTCGGGTAATTGGCTCTTTAGGGCCATATCCAATCAAGACCAATGTATCTTTTTGCCCCAGTTTTCTGTTATTCCTTGGATTATATAAAGAAAAAGAGTCATGCCTTTTGGAAGTGGTGACCCTTGGCAGAGTCACACCCGTTCAGAACTGGTGACCCTTGGCAGAGTCACACTTGTTCAAATCTGGTAACTCTTTGTAAGGGTCATGTCTATTCAAAATGGGCAACTCTTCAAGAGTCATGTCCTTTCGAACAAATCTCTTTCACGTCTATATAAACGTGGTTAGAGAGGTTCCAAGGGGACAACTGTACACTCTATCATCTCTCTCTCTTGCTTTGCTAAACCTGTGAGGTCTGCAGTAGTAGCTCCTGAAGTTGTTTTTGAAGGGTGATCTACCATCGGTGTGCACCGATCCAGATCGCCGAGGCTATTGTATCCTGGGGGAAGGACGCCGGACCCTGTTTGCACTGTATGTGAGGGCGAATCTTCTCTAAGGGGAGTACTTTCGCACGCCTTAGCCGTTTACACAATATTATCATGCTTCTGTTGTTTATATTATGTTCTATGCATATGTTTGTTCATTTGCATATGTCTGGATTTTGGTATATGGTGGAACCTGACATGTTTGCTCCTTGTTATTGTTTCGATCGTCTGTTGATCATGATGTCTATATTGTTATATTTCTTTATTTATATCATGTTTTATATCATGATGATTGTGAAACTGTGTGATCCGAAAAATGATCCAACAGAAACAACGCAAGGTGATGCAACGAGAGACGACACCAAAGAGTAAAAGCAAAGTGTAGGCAGCAACTCTTTGGCCACTCAATGCACTTAGCCGACCTTACACGAAGAGAGCTTTTTTCTATTTTTTATATAAATATTGTAGGTTTCCTTGATAGACTTGGGCTCCAAGGTTTTGAGTCATTGACTAAGTAAGACCTTAGTTTTTTTGGACCAATTCATCTTAAACTTTCTTTTTTGAGTTTGCCTTGCACCGCACTCCAGCCACCGTCTTGGATGTGCTGGACTCTATTGGATTAAAATCCATCATTTTAATCCAATCCGTTCTCTAGAGCATATATTAGTAAAATATAAAAGATATGAAGAATTTAAGAAAGAAAAAGGTGTGACCCCCTTTAATAAATAATAGAATTTTTTTTCACGTCCAATTAAAAAAAACTCTCGGGCCTCAACTTCTCTTGAGCCGCCCCTGACTAAATTACGAAGATTTTAGGCTTCTCTCTCTCTCTCTCAGAGTCCATTCCTCTCGGGCGCTAGGGTTTAGTGTTATACAGAGGGAGTAGGGATAAGAAGGAAGGGCAATGGCTGATAGGTTGACTCGAATCGCGATCGTGAGCTCGGATCGGTGCAAGCCGAAGAAGTGCCGGCAAGAGTGCAAAAAGAGTTGCCCCGTCGTAAAAACTGGTTTGATTTCTCCTTTTCTCTTAATTTTTTATGGATTTGAGGGAATTTTCGTTTTTCTTCCTTTTGCTTTTGAATTGGATGCTCGAGATGAAACACTGTAATTTTCGGACAGTTTAGTTGAAGTTTTGATGAGTTCTACGGAAAAAGTCTGTTTTTGTTGATCGCATCGATGATATTTTCAGCTAAGTTGCTGTGTAGATTAAGCTTGATGCATTAAAAAGGAAAATTTCCCTCTCTTGATTGTGCTGATTTGGCTCGATCTTGCTATAGTTAAATTTCGTTCTGTAGGAATCACCATGAATTAGGGTTTTGTTTGTTTAATGGAGTTCATTGCTCCCGAAAGATGAATTTCTCAGTTATGAATCAAAATCTGGTGTTGTCATACAGATTGTTTACGGATTTCTTTAGTAGAAACCAAGGGTTTATGAATTAGTGAGGCACAAGTAAGAGGATTTCTCGAATGAAGAGGAAGTAAGGTTAATGGGGGGATAAATTTTTTTTGGCATTAGTGCCTGACGTGAAAGCAACAAGGTTTTCTATAAACTTTATAATCATAATTGTTGTTACAAGAATAATTTGTCGGAAATCAACTGAAAAGGGGAAAACAGGGAAGGGGATGATTATGCACGAAAGGGAGGAAGCTGACTTTGTTAGAAGCTCATCATCATCGTCTTCATTGTTATAGATATTGTTATTTCTGCCATTGGTGTCTTCGTTGCTTTTCTTATTAATGTTGCTATCATCGTCATTCTTATCTTTGTTATTTCATCAATGGATCTGTAATCTGCTATATAGCAAATGAGAGATATCTGGTAGTAACCAGAGAAGTCGAACCAAATATTGGTGTTAACTTTTAGTTCGGACTTGGAAAGAGAACCCTTAAATTTGTTCAAGCTTGGTGCAAGGAAGATGGGTGTGTGTACAGATGAGGAGCAGATAGAATATCATCTATGTCACAGGGACTCGGCAAACCGGGTGCCTCACCCACGTCGATGTGGGGGTGCGGGTGGGGCGGGTGCGGCATCCAGTGCGGTCAACCCGACCCTGGGTCCGTTGACCACACCTAGGGTCATTTGTGTCCAATTTTTATATTAAAAAAAAAAATCTTCGGGGGGGGGGGGGGGGGCGTTGTCCCCAAGAGACCCCACCAGTGGCGGCCCCCCTGACCCCCGCCTGTTGAACGCGCAGCGGGACCTGTGCCAGGGGGGGTGGGGGGAGCCCCTGGACCCCCTTTCTGCAAGGGCAAAAACTCTGAATCAGGCTCCACAACTCATCAGACCCCTTCCCTGCGCAAAGAGGGCGCAGGGAGGGGGCTCGACCCCTCCCCTGCACAAATTATATATATATATATATATATATTGTTTTTTTTTTGCCGCAACCCCGCACTCGCACCCGCGTGACATAGAATATCATTTACCCAGGGAATGCTTAAACAGTACAAGGGGAGTGGAAGCTTGATTTCACAAATTCATGCTGTTTGCAGGATCGTGTTTGGTGTGCCAGCTTAGTTCCTACTTTGATCAAAGTCAAACACATAATCACTTATATTGCTGATATTTTGAAAATATCATGATAATTTCACAATGAAATGGGAAAACATTTTAAGAGGTAAAGTTTTGTGGACTTTTTAAAATATTCCAGAAAATTAAAATTACCCCAGCAGTATCATGATATTAGCAGGAGATGTTCACAATATCGTCATTGTAATATCACAATGTTTTATTTTCCTTAGTTCTGTATAATCTAGATATTTTTGTACTATTCTATTTTCCTGTGTTTAAAAAGCTTTCATTAAAAAAATACCATGATATTTCTTATATTTATAGAAGATCCTGTAGTATCATGATCATCACTGATATTTTACTGGGATGAATCTTGGTGACTATGATCCATCCTGCATCAAGTCTGTTGTTGACCATGTTCTTAGTGTTGTGATGTATCTCACATAGGCATCTGTATTTGGATTATTTGGGTTGTAGGTCAAATAAGATAAAGCAACTAATTGATATTCATGTCGCCACTTGCTTCTGTTTGAGATTGTTCATGAAGCTTATATGTTGCTTGAGTATCTAGGTGGCTTTCTCGGAAGATGTATTGGATTCTATAATTGGTTAATTATTATTGGTGGGTCTTGAGCATGCAGCCTGTTTTGTTTTGACATCATAGAGTTTTCAATGGTGGACTTGTTGCTTCCTGTTGTTGTTAGTATCTCCTGCTAATGTAATTCTGTTTATTCTTATGCTTCTTCAGTTTTTGGTAGTTTTCTGTATCATGTAGTGATAAACAGTATCTGCTGCTTCTTTGCAGGAAGATTGTGCATTGAGGTCACTCCAGCCTCTAAAATTGCATTCATATCTGAGGAGTTGTGCATTGGATGTGGTATTTGTGTCAAGGTGTGTATACTTGTTTATCAACCTTGTTTGATGATTCTCCAACTCATATTGCTAGACTTAGTACCTGTTTTAAACTGATTTTTTTCCCTCCAATGAATGAATAAATGCCCAAAAGATATGGATAATTAGACTTATAGGCTACCCTAAACTGATTTCTTTTTCTTTTTTTTTTCCTCCATTGAATCAAGAAATGCCCATTTGAGGCCATTCAAATCATCAACCTTCCAAAAGATTTGGATAAAGACACGACACATCGATATGGGGCAAACACATTTAAGCTGCACAGGTTTGTATGTCAATTCTACTTCTCATTGTGTCACTTATTGCTGTTAAAAAGTGTATATATATATTTATATATATGATATATATGTTATGTGTGCATACCAATGTATATACACGTAGTATATATGTATATTGTATATATGTATATATATTTATATAATATATTTTCCTTTTTTCTTTTTATTTATTTATTTTTCTTTTTAGTATATAGTTCCATTTGAACTAGACTTAAACTAGTCAATATATTGTTGACTAGTTTGAGAGCCGTTGGAGCTAGTCCAACGGCTACAAATAGAGCCATTGGACTAGCTCCAACGACTCTCTTGTGCTTCTCTTAGCACTATTCCTAGAGCTCTTTCATGTGTATAAATAGGGGTCATCCCCCCTCCAATTGTATTAATTAAGCATTTTATGTGAAGTTAAATAAAGATTGTTCATTTTATTCTTGTGTGTTCTTATTTGTGCCCTTTTGGTTGATGTGTTTTTTATAGACACTTGTTGTCAACATTTGTGTTCTTGTTGAAGGTTGATATTTCATTACATGGTATCTGGGCTTGGAAGCTCTTGGAATTTTTTGAAAGTTGTTGCCTCAATTTTCGTGCCTTTGAAGCAATAAGAAGGCTCTTCCTTCATTTTAGATTCAAGTGTCCTTATGCTTGCATAGCTGGAGAAAAGAATGGTTTGTTGGCTCGTGTGATAGTTGACTCCTCTCGATGATCGTGGAACTGTGATTGTGATATTGTTCTTTCTCTATTTTTTTTCTCTCTTTTCTCCCATCTTCTTTTCTCTCTCTTTTTCACCCTTATAAGAATAGATGACAATGATCAAGTCACCAACATGCCCATAAAATTAACTAATACCAATTATGTAATGTGGGCTTTAATTATGAAGCATCACATTTGGGGAAAGGGGTTGTGGGGATTAGTAGATGACTCCGATCTGGAACCAAAACTAATCCTCACTAAAATGGAAAATGAGAAAGAAGTATCTCTCACAAAAGGAGAGAAGACTAAAGCCCTAGCCACATATGATAAAAAATGGAAAGAATGGATAATGGGGCATGCCAAAATCATGTCTTGGCAAAATTTGAGGTTGCCGATAAAACTTGAATACCTTAAAAATATGTATTCTTTTAAATATATTGCACATGTGTGCAATTTGCAAGACAAAGTAGGAACTATGATTCAAGGTGACAAGAGTTTTAGAGAATATTATAACCAGTTGTCCGAACTTTGGGGAGAGTTAACTCTTCTTGAGCCAAAATGGCATTGCTCCGAAAATATCGAGCTTCACCAAAAGCAACTTGATATGGAGCACTTTTATCAATTTGTGAATGGTTTGAGGCCGAAATTCGAAACCATCAAATCAATTTCTGTACATAGAGGAAAAGTTTCTTTTATTGTTGATACTATTGAGGAATTAACTATGGAGGAGAATAGGCTAAAGAATCATACTTCAAAAATTAACGATGATTCCATTCTAGCCTTATCTATAATTGAGAATCACATGCGTACCTATAGACCACCTCATTTTGAAAGACTAGGCTATGATTATAACAAAAAGAAAGTGATTTGTTTGAACTGAGACATTATAGGCCTCAATGCCCCAAATTAAGAAGGGATGAAAGGAAAGTGGCTTCGGTTGACTCATCACAAGAGTCAAAAGATCCAATAAATCAAGATGCTCCTGTATCTATGGTACAACTAATGGAAATACTTCAACCTCTTCTCACATGGGCATCTTCATCTTCATCAACTATAGTCTTAACTAGAGCCGCCGTTTGATCCTTCTTCGATCCCGATAAATCTCCCTGGCTTCTTGACTCTGGCTTTTCTTTATGATCCAAAATAGTGATATTTTGACTGAATGTCATAATAACTCAAGTGTACTAAATGTTTTCACGGTCGATGGTACATCTCTTGAAATAAAAAAATAGGTAATTTTGAAAATTTTCAAAACTTCAAAGATTTTTTTATTCTAAAAGTTAGATATATTCCCAAGTTAAATTTAATTTTTTTATCTATTTCTCAAATATCTGATCATGGAGATGGTTGTTGGATACGAGATCGCTAGTCAGGGAAGGCCGTAGAGAAGGTCTCTACTATATGGATTTTTTGGAATTACCCATGGATACTTTTTATTATGATGTTCAAAAATTCAATTTGGATTTGTGGCACAGAAGACTTGATCATCTGCATATATCCAAAATCCAATATTTTTCAAGTGTAGGAAAAATTTTGTAATTCTGAAAATTTTGCTTGTAAAGATTGTATTCTTGGTAAAATGAAGTGATTACCATTTTATGATAGAACTTTTGTTTCCTCTAGGCCACTTTAGTTAATACATTCGGATGTTTGAGGTCCTGCATCGGTCATATCAAAAGGTGGATACACATACTATGTGATTTTTGTTGATAATTTCTCTAGGCATACTTGGATTTACTTAAACATAAATTTGAAGTTTTCTTACACTTTCAAACATTTTATAAAATGGTAAAAAACAAATTTCAATTTTTTTGTACCGATTCAGGGAGAGATTTTTTATCAAAAGAATTTAAAGATTATCTCAATTTAAATGGTATCACACATCAAAGGTCTTTTCCTCGCCATAACAAAATAGTTTGGCCAAACCAAAATACAGGCATATTATAGAAACTACTAGGACCTTATTAATAGCAAACCAAGTTCCAAGAGAATTTTGGACTGAAGTAGCCTTAACTGCCACCTATATTATTAACAAAATGCCGTCTTCCTCATTAAAACCATAACTTCTCTCGAAAAACTTGTTAAATTATCTTATGATTACTCCAAATTAAGAGTTTTTTTATGCAAATGTTTTGTTTTCACTAACAGAAATGATAAAGTTTCTTTCTGGGTTGTCCCTTGTGCTTTTTAGGTTATGCAGATAATAAAAAGGTTATAGATATTTTGACTCTCAAAATAAAAAATTGTATGTTTCAAGAAATGTGTCCTTTTTGGAAAAGAAAAGTTTTGTTGAAAATGCTAAAGAAGTAACTGAGTATTCCTTTCTATTAGATTTAACTTCAAAGCATGATAGTTGTGATTATTAATGTGACCCCAATGATGATTAAGACATGGCAGATTCAAAACAAAACCTTGACAATGTCTTTAATGAAGAGCAAACCCAGAAGGACACCAATTCTTTACAATACTTCAGGCATAAGGGTCCCAATCTTTCATGTGCACTAGAAAAATATTTTGAAGCGCAAACCTGAAAGTCATCTAAAATTTCTAAACCTCTCGCTAAATTTGTATCCTTCGAATCTTTTTCTCAAAACTATATGGCATTCACTGCATTAATACACTCATACATAGAATCTTCAACCTATGCTCAAGCCAAAGAATATTTTGAATGAGTAGAAGCCATGAGAGTAGAATTAGAAGCCTTAGAAAGAGCTAACACGTGGACTATTCAAAACATCCCATAAGGAAAGAAACCCATATGACGTAGGTGGGTATACAAGGTTAAGACCAAGAGTAATGAAACTTTTGAAAAATATAAAGCTAGATTACTTGTCGAGGGATACTCTAAAGAGTATGACATAAATTACAAAGAAACTTTTGCTCAAATTGCCAGGATGACAACAATTAGGACTTTAGTAGCCTTAGTCTCTATTAGAAAAATAGCCTATATTTTAAATAGATGTTAAAAATGTCTTTCTTAATGAAAACCTAGTTGAAGAAGTCTATATGAAAGTACCACCTGGTATAAGTATTCTTAAGGTTAAAACTTTTCGTTTAAATAAAGCTCTTTGTGGTCTTAAAAAGGCATCAAAAGCCTGGTATGACAGATTTAGTCATGTTATAGGTAATATTGGATTTAAATCTTGTTTGACTGATAATGCTTTGTTTGTTACAATTTTTAATGTATGTATTATTATTCTCTTTCTTTATGCATATGGCATGATCATTATCGGAGGAGACAAACAGGGAGTTGAAAACATTAAAAGGCTTTTTAAAAATCATTTAAAATCATTTTTAAATGACTGATATGGGTTTATTGAGATATTTTTTAGGAATTGAAGTTGTTTATTCTCATAGAGGGTATCTATTATCTCAATCTAAATTTGCTTTTGATATTGTTTCGAGGTCTGAAATCACAGATGATAAGAGAGTTGATACTCTTGAGGTTGTCAACACCAAAATGCGAATTGATGATAGAGAACATCTTGAAGATCCCACTCTTTACAGACAGTTTATTGGAGCATTTTCCTACCTCTCAACCACTTGACCTGATATAGTATACGTTGTATACACAGCTAGTCAATTTCAGCGTGCTCTTACCTCTATTTACTTGGGAGCAGTTTTGCCTATTATTAGATATATTAAATTTCATCTTTCTTGAGGTCTTTTTTTGTCTGCTTTATCTTCATTATATTTAATTGTTTATATTGACGCTAACTGCGGAGGTTATCCCAATAATAGACACTCAACCACTGGTTTTTATGCTTTCTTTGGAGAATCCTTGATTTCGTGGTGGTATAAAAGCAACAAAAGGTCTCTCTTTTCGTCTGCTATGACAACCACAACCATGGAGGTAGTCTGACTTAGAAGATTGTTGGCCGATGTGGGAGTTGAAGTGACAAAAGCACCACACATGTGTTGTGACAACAAGAGTGCTATATATATATATATATATATATATATATATATATATATATATATATATATATATATATATCAACCAGACATTTCATGAATGCACCAAACATATTGAGATGGATTGTCACTACATCAAAGAGGAATATCTATATGAGACTATTGATCTGCCTTATGTTACCTCAGAATATCAATTAGCAGATTTCTTTACCAAACCTCTCACCACTCCTATATTTCATTTCCTCTTAGATAAACTTTCGGTCATTGTACCGTAAGTTTGAGGAGGAGTGTTAAAAAGTGTATATATATATGATATATATATATATATTATGTGTACATACCAATGTATATACATAGTATATATGTATATTATATATATATTTATATAATATATTTTTTCTTTATTTCTTTTTCATGTATTAATTTTTATTTTTAGTATCTAGTTTCTTTTGAACTAGGCTTAAACTAATCAACATGTTGTTGACTAGTTTGAGAGCCGTTGGAGCTAGTGAACGGCTACAAATAGAACCATTGGACTATCTCCAACAACTCTCTTGTGCTTCTCTTAGCTCTATTCCAAGAGCTCTTTCACGTGTATAAATAGGGGTCATCCCCCTCCAATTGTATTAATGCTTTTTAAGCATTTTATGTGAAATTAAATAAAGATTATTCATTTTGTTCTTATACCTTCTTATTTGTGCCCCTTTGTGGGTTTTGTTTAATGTGTCTTTTATATACACTTGTCCACATTTGTGTTCTTGTTGAAGGCTGGTATTTCATTACAATTGCTTTGATAACATGAACTGTAACAGTCAAAGTATACACAGGTTGCCAGTTCCTAGACCTGGACAGGTTCTTGGATTGGTTGGAACAAATGGCATTGGAAAATCAACCGCTCTCAAAGTGTTAGCTGGAAAACTGAAGCCTAACTTGGGCCGTTTTAATGTAATGCTTTGTGCTTTAGAGAAGAAGAAAAGGAGAATCAGTGCTTTAGTTTGGAATTTTTTTCATGAAAAAAACATTTGATATAATTGTGACAAGTGAATTTGATTTCTCTGCAGAATCCACCTGATTGGCAGGAAATTTTAACTTATTTCAGAGGCTCAGAACTTCAGAATTATTTTACCCGCATTCTTGAAGATAATCTCAAGGTACTATACTTTTTATTGTTATGTCTTTCTGGTGGCTATCAGTATCTTCTGTTGATTTATAGTCATCTGCATGCGAATCTGTTGGTGTTGCCTTCCTGAAATTTTATTTATAAAAAAAAAAGAGCATTGTGACTCTGTAGTTGAAGAATCTTTTGAGCAGTTTATGGGAACATTTATCCAAAAATATGTTTTCTAGTTTATCTATCAAGCCTCTTGATATTGTTGTTGTCTCTAGACGTGGTTCAGCTGACATTCAAGGGTTAAAATCTTGGAATTATGAATGTTAAAAGGGAAACAAGGAAACTGCTTTCTCTGTGTGTTTCTGCTTTATTGTCACAAGTTCTGATGCACGTGGACTTTTACATGGACCAGCTGATCTCTTCATGCTTCATTTCATCCTTGTGGTGCATGGTGCATATACTTTTGATGTGTGAGCATATGCATGAGCTTTAGATGCTTATGGTTCGTGTGAGGCACACCACTGTTAAAATACATGTAATCCTATGTCACATGGGTGCGGGTGCGGGGATTCGGCACTTCCAAAAAACCCGGGTGCGGGGGTGTGGCATGGGCAAAAATGTATATATATATATATATATATATATATATATATATATATATATATATATATATATATATATATATATATATATATATATATATATATATAAGGGCTGGGTGTTCCGCCTGCGCGGGTCCCATGGGCAACAAAAGCACAAGCATTCCTTGAAGAATGGCTGTTGACCGAGTCATCGATGAACCAAGTCCTTGGCATCGACAATTTAGCTAGACATCGCACAATGGTTTGGTCATGGATCGACCAACTTGGGAATGTGCATGTCACAAGTTCCTGCCCTTATGAGGATGGTGTTTGTGGGACTCGCATGGGGAGTTGAAGTGGCCAACTCTGGTGCTCAAAATCCAAGCCCTGTTAAAAAGGCAAATACCCACCCCGCGTAACCTTGGTGACTTCTGAGCGGGTCAACAGTCACCCCGCCTTGAATACGCACTATGTAGGTTCGACTAACTTGTTTCAAATGCTCGACTAACTTATTAAAAGCAAGTCAGACTCAAGAGTCGCCCAAAAGAACCAGTTATAGACTATAGTCGAGTCGAGTGAGTCTGCCAAGATAAAACAAAGAGCTATTTTGAGTGTGGTTGGAGACTGTTGAACTGAAATGAAAGGCTCGGAGCCCGTGACAACCTGGCACTTTATGGCTTTTTCGTTTCAAAAAGCTGGAAGCGTCGTCCAAAAGCAAAAGCAAAAACAAAAAGGAGGGACTTCCCATACATACAATCAGTGACTAGTTGTCGCGTTACGCCTGTCAGTCTCCCAAGCGTCGAACAAAAAACGTTTCTTTGAAAATGAAAGGTCACATCGACCACGTCACGTAAGTCCAAAGACATATGAGGACGATGGAATGATCATTATCCTGGGCCTGGGCAATTTTTTTTTTAAATTCTGCAGCCCATTTCATAGGGCAAAATTAAAAAAAAAAACAAAAAAATGGACGAAAATGACCTTGGGTGCGGTCAACGCACCCAGGGTCAGCTTGACCACACCCAGTGTCGCACCCGCGTCGAGTCGCGTCGACGCGGGTGCGGCACCCTGCTAGCCGAATCCGTGTGACATAGATGTAATCTCTCTATATATATAGTGTCTAATATACCTAATAGGGGTATTTTAATCATTTCACAAGTACCCGATAGAGGTACTTGTTATTTTCCCTTTTCTTTTCTTTCTTTTGTATTTATTTTTGCACTTTATTTTTTATTTTTGTTTTTTTACTCTCATAAGGGGCCCCACCATGGAGTCGATGGGGCCCCCAATGGTCACATTTGTGACCATTGGGGGCTCACAACGACTCCATGGGGAGCCCCCTATGTGGCTCTTCTTTTAAGGCCATAAGGCCACCCCTCACTCTCCTTTTTTTGTGTATATATAGGGGTGAACCCCTCTTGTATTCTTTACTCTTGAGAGCTTTCTCTCTTTTCAATAAAAGATTTATATTTTTATGTTGTGTTGGTCTCTTTGTGGATTTGGGTGTTATCCCTTTTGTTTGTCCATTGGTGGATGTTGTAAGTGCTTATCACACTCTTTGTTTTTCCGCATATCTCATTACATGGTATCAGAGCCTTGTGTATGCTCTTGATTCTTAATATAGCTAATTGAGTAGTTATACATTGTTTTTTTTTTCTTTTTGTATCTCTCTTTGTTTGTCTTTTTGTGTGAGATTAAATGAAAGGGGAACAAAAGATTGATCTCTCCTTCAAGCTTAATAGCTCCAACTACATGATGTGGGCCGCCGCTATGGAAAACAACCTCAAAGGTAAAAAACTTTGGGGATACGTTATGGGCATCATTCTGGAACCACAACTCCAACTCACCAAGATGGATGGTGATCAAGAAAAAGCTCTTGAAGGAAATGCCCGCATGAAGGCCATTGAAGATCACCAATCTAAAGTGGAAGATTGGAAAAGTAAGCATACGAAGATTCTTGCTTGGTTCATGAACAATGTGGAGCTCAAAATTTGTGCCAACATTGCTAAATTTCGGATGGCTAATGAAGCATGGTTCTTTATGAAAGGTATGTTTACTCAAAAAGACTTTGCTCGTCAATTCTTCCTCCAAGAAAAAATCTGGACTATCAAGCAAGGAGAAATGAGTGTAAGAGATTACTTTAGCACTCTTGGACCCTTATGGGATGGGCTATCTTTACTAGAACCAAAGTGAGTTTCTAGTGTGGATGTAGAACTAAGAAGAGAACAAATGGAAAAAGAACACTTTTTCCAATTTCTACATGGGCTTAGGCCCGAATATGAACAAGTTAGATCTTCCCTTCTTCATAGATCTAAGCCTCTTCTCTTGGAAGATGCCATAGCCGAAATATGCCAAGAAGAAACTCGTTTTGGCATGATTAAATGAGGAGATGACGTTTTGGCCGTATTTAAACCCGACAATCATGTGAAAGCCTATAAGCCTCCACACTTTGGAAGACAAAATAATTATAATGGGAACTATAGAAAAGTCATTTGCCATCATTGCCAAGAACCGGGTCATATAAGACCTAATTGTCCTAAGTTGAATGAAGCACCTAAAAATAAGGTTGCCTCCGTTGAAGAAGCTACTCAAAAGAAGGAGGAAACTATCAAAGGGAAGGAGTCTTTTTCTCTTGCTCAACTAGCGGAAGCACTACAAACTCTACTCAAGATACCATCAACCTCGGGTGCCGCCATAGCTTCTTCCTCTCCTCCAGGTATGTCTTCTTGAATCCTTGATTTTTGAGCTTCCTTTCATATGACCCCTCTTGAAAATGAGCTTTCCGATTTGTGTAATAACTCTAAAAACTCATATGTTTCAACTGTCGATGGTACATCTTTACAAGTAAAAAGTTTCGGAACTTTAAATTTTTCCAAAGATTTCTTTGTGCCAAACGTGAGAGTGGTACCTCAACTTAATTTAAATCTCCTCTCTGTTGCTCAAATATGTGATCATGGATGTGAAATCTCCTTCTCAACTAAGGATTGCTCTATACAGGATCTCCGGTCCGAGAAGCAGATTGGGCAAGGCCATAGGAGGGGAGATCTCTATTACATGAGCAACTTGAAACTTCCCACTAACTCTTTTTGTAACCATGTCCAAGATAAAAATATTGAAATTTGGCATCAAAGACTTGGACATCCAAGTTTCTAAAAAATGTACTCATTTCCATTTGGAAAGAAATTTTGTAATGAGAAACATTTTGTTTGCAAGAGTTGTATTTTTAGCAAAATGAAATCCACTCCTTTTCCAAATCGAACTTTTGTGTCCAAAAGACCATTTGAGTTAGTCCATTTGGACGTTTGGGGTCCTTCTCCGGTCATGTCTAAAGGAGGATACTCCTATTACGTTACTTTCATTGATGACTACACTAGGTATATGTGGATCTACTTCCTCAATTTAAAATCCGAAGTCTTTGACTTCTTCAAAAAATTTCATATGATAGTCAAAAATCAATTTTCAAGTAATATCTCTACTCCCGATTCGGGTGGAGAATATCTATCAAATGAATTTCAAAATTATTTAGAAATAAATGAAATTTGTCATCAAAGATCGTGTCTTAGGACTCCTCAACAAAATGGTTTAGCCGAAAGAAAGCATAGACACATCATGGAAACCACTAGGACACTCCTTATTTTCAAGAAAATTCCAAAGAATTTTTGGGCCGAAGCCGCCTTAACCTCAACTTACTTGATAAATAGAATGATATCTTCATCCTTACAAAATATATCTCTATATGAAAAACTATTTGAAAGAACACTCGATTTCAATAGATTAAGAATTTTTTGGTATAAATGTTTTGTCCTTACACATAAAAGAGACAAATTATCTCCTAAAGTTATTGAATGTGTTTTCTTAAGATATGGAGAAAATAAAAAAGGTTTTAGATGTTTTGACTTAAAAAATAACAACTCTATGTATCCAAAGATGTAACCTTTTTGGAAAAATGAAAATGGTTTTATGAAAACTAAAGATATTGACGAAAGTGAATATGCTTTCTTATTTGATCTTCTCTCCTAGGAAGATGAGACTCCTCAAGAAGAGGAAATCTCTAATAAGTCGTTGAATGACCTAGAGGATATTCCTCTTAACAATGTTGAAAATGAAAGTGATAGACCAATCCAAACCTATGTTTGGCATGGTCAACAAGCTCAAATGAGTGCCTTAGAAAAATACTCTCAAGGGTCCAACATAGAAGAAACCTCTTTAAGGAGATCCGGCCGAATCTCCAATCCTCCTAATAGGTTTGTTTCCTATGAGTCTCTAACTCCAAGGTATAGAGCGTGTCTAATTGCGTTACACTCATTTCATGAACCTTCACATTATAATGAAGCAAAAAACATTCCTCAATGGGTTGAAGCCATGAACTTAGAGCTTAGTGTCCTTGAAAAGACAAAAACTTGGGAAATAACTTCATTACCCACTGGAAAGAGATCGATTGGATGTAGATGGGTCTTCAAAATTAAAACTAAAACTGATGGTTTATTAGAACGCTATAAAGCTCGATTAGTAGCAAAAGGATACACTCAAGAATACGGTATAGATTATGAAGAAATTTTCGCACCCGTAGCTAGGATGACTAGTGTTAGGACTCTTATCGCCGTTGCGTCAATTAAAAAATGGCCTATCTATCAACTAGATGTTAAGAATGCATTCCTAAATGGTGAATTAAATGAAGAGGTTTACATGGATCCTCCACCAGGAGTATGTATTGGTAAAAATAAAATTCTCAAACTTAAAAAGGCATTATATGGTTTGAAACATGCCCCAAAGGCTTGGCATGATAGATTTAATAATGTAATGACAAGTTTGAATTTTCGTTCATGTTATACTGACACTGCTTTGTTTGTGGAAAGTGCAGGGTCTTCAGTAGTTATTCTACTACTTTATGTTGATGATATGATCATCACTGGAAGTGATGAGCAAAGAATTAATGGTATTAAGAAAGTTTTAAAAGAAAATTTTGACATGTCTGACCTTGGTTTCTTAAGATATTTTTTAGGAATTGAAGTGGCGTACTCTCCTCGGGGGTACATTTTCTCTCAGATGAAACTTGTTGCTGACATTTGTTCCAAGTCCGGTATCTCCGATGATAAAAATATAGAAACCCCTGAAGTCATCAATGCAAAGTTAAGATTGGAAGATGGAACACCTCTCGAGGATCCTACTCCCTACCGTCAACTTGTTGGGTCTCTAACCTACTTATCCATCACTCGGCCAGACATAGCTCATGCTGTCCACTCTGTTAGTCAGTTTCAACATGCACCTACAATCGTGCACATGAGTGCAGTCTTAAGGATCGTCAGATGCATCAAAAACACCATAACTAAGGGAGTTTTTCTTTCCTCTTCTTCATTAATTGATTTAATTGCTTATAGTGATGCTGATTGGGGAGGAAATCCCAATGACAGAGTCTCAACTACGGGTTTTTGTGTTTTTTTAGGTGACTCTATGATTTCTTGGAGATGCAAGAAGCAACACAAAGTATCATTGTCCTCAACGGAAGCGGAATATCGTGCTATGACCACTACAACCATGGAACTTGTATGGCTAAGAAGTCTCCTCAGTGATATGGGCATTGTCATCTCTACTCCTTTGAAGATGTGTTGTGACAACAAAAACGCAATTTATATTGCAAGCAATCACACCTTCCATGAGCGTACTAAGCACATCGAGATAGACTGCCATTACGTCCTAAGAGGAACCATAGCAATACCTTACGTCACATCCGAGTACCAGTTGGCGGACTTCTTTACTAAAGCCCTTGCTGCTCCTCGTTTTTTGTTTCTCCTTAACAAGCTTTCAGTTATATCCCCATAAAGCTTGAGGGAGGGTGTCAAAATACATGTAATCTATATATATATATATAGTGTCTAATATACCTAATAGGGGTATTTTAATCATTTCACAAGTACCCGATAGGGGTACTTGTTATTTTCCCTTTTCTTTTCTTTCTTTTGTATTTATTTTTGCACTTTATTTTTTATTTTTTCTTTTTGTTTTTTTTACTCTCATAAGGGGCCTCACCATGGAGTCGATGGGGCCCCCAACGGTCACATTTGTGACCGTTGGGGGCTCCCAACGACTCCATGGGGAGCCCCCTATGTGGCTCTTCTTTTAAGGCCATAAGGCCACCCCTCACTCTCCTTTTTTTGTGTATATATAGGGGTGAACCCCTCTTGTATTCTTTACTCTTGAGAGTTTTCTCTCTTTTCAATAAGAGATTTATATTTTTATGTTGTGTTGTCTCTTTGTGGATTTGGGTGTTATCCCTTTTGTTTGTCCATTGGTGGATGTTGTAAATGCTTATCACACTCTTTGTTTTTCCGCATATCTCATTACAACCACATCAAAATCTATCTCTGGAAGGGTGATCAATGTGTAGGACGCTGACCTGGATTGGCCTTATTTCTTCTGAATGTGCAAGTCATTTTCAGTCAAGAGGACTATATTCCTGGTCTGCATTGGATCAAGGTCCAAACATGACCTGACAAATCCTTAATTGGACAAGTACAGAGAGCTTAAATGATAGGCTCAGCCTGGGCCTCCACGGACAATCCTGTATCCTCATCCTCTAATCTTAGGCTGGTCAGGCCCAGATTGACATGAGCCCATTGGTTGCTTGCACCTGATCCCCAAACTAAGGCATTTGTTGCCTTGTTTTTTCGTTGGTTATAGATCTCATGATATCAGAAATTACATAACAAAGTTTAACTGTTTAAGGAAAAAAAAGCCTTGCAGTGATGGTTACTTGAGTGAATTACTTACAGAAAATGTTTGATATTCCAAAGAACTTTCTGATTTGCATGACCAAACAACATAAACTGCAAACTAGAACTAAACATATGACCTGGGAACTAGGCCCTATGATGAAGAATTTTTCTGTTGGTGTTACATGAAAAAATGAGGAAAAGATTTCCTGTTGTAAATATCTCAGAAGGTCAGGTTTCTTCATACCCTTTGGTAATATTCACCAATTAATTGTCAATTTGCCATAAATACGAATGGTGATATTGCTGTGAGTTAATAGTTAGCTAATGCAGTCAGGATACACTGAATTGCTGGATGTATTAACTTTAATGATAATGGAGAAAACCTTTAGCACATTTATGGTGAGACCATCAACCTTGTGAATGGACAATGAGGAGGTAATGGACAAAAATACTAGTTCATTAGTCACCATAATGAGTTTTTTCTTTCTTTCTTTTTTGGTGATGAAGAAACCTGAGGGATTAAGGCCCCCTCTGTTGCATACTTAGAGTACATGAGTGTTGTCTTGCTCTACATTCCAGATAGTAGGTTTGTCTTTCTACATTGAATGATTTCCATCCTTTGTGATGTGAACAGTAGACAGACTGAAGGGTCTGGGTAACACCAATTAAAGTTGCACATGTTCAGCATGGTTGATAGTTGAGAATGGCTCGAATTCCAGGTTACGACAACCTTCTACTGTGGCCCTCGTCCAGTTGGCCCACATTTTTCTATTAGAATATACAAGTATAGGCTCATGGCCAAGAGTCACCATATGAAATAAATTATCAAAAACAGTGAGTCTCCAGTGTAATGTGATCCAGTGTGGCATGAAACACACCTGCTACATGGTAGGCACCTTGTTGGATTCTTATTGCAGGGGCTACCACAGTAACTGGATGTCCATGACTGTGTTTCTGTTCACGTGCCAAAGACCAGGAACAATACCATACCTTATCCAGCTGTAGACAGCACGTAGGGGGGTCTTCATTGCCCTTCATGGATTCTTAATTTTGCTGATGGAAGGTGATAATGTGCATAGTTTGATCCCAGCACCTCTTTAACCACCTCCATTGGAATGACACCCCAAGCCACCAGGTTATTTCTTGTATCAGCCCCTGCCAGGATACTTAACAATGAAAGTTAGTAGGTCTTTTGATCAAGAGTATGAGGCGGTTGGGTCTGGGTCGTGTGTGTGCTTTTGGGGGTTTGTCCTGCGCTATGTAGAGCATAGGGAGCAATTATGGAACCAATTGAGAGGCACAAACTACCCATGATGCAAGCAACTTACAGACATGATGGCAGGTCTAGCAGCAGAGTGGTATCAAGGCTTGCAGGAGCAGCAATTGAATATGTGAAGTAGTAGAACAAGGTATATTGGCAATGCAATCCTTTAGAATCTGATATATCTCAGGAATGTATCAGCAATGTATTGTTTATTCTAATCTTGTCCAGTTAACCTTGTTGACCTCATTCATCCTTAGGGTATAAATGATCCTCCCGTTCCATTTTGAAGAGGGCACAAGAAATTGGTGTATGGCCCCGTTAGTTAAGTCTTACAGTATATAGTTATATGGATTACAATATGCTCTCTGTTAACATTGTCAACTCATAATAGTATCGTGGAATTGTGTCTTTCTGTCTAGCTAACATCTTCCATGCTTATACAAGCTAATACCTCTTTTTGTCTTCCATCAGTCTCTTGTAATACATCCATCAGGACCATCACCTATAAAGCGGTTTGTTCCCAAAAGCTTTATCCCATTGCTGTACACAAAAAGAAGATTATAAAAGCAATCATACTATTGTGGACCATGTGTTCGCTGTTTTGTTTCTCTGTGTGCATACTCTAGTTCATACATAATTTAATCATATCTTGTTCCTATATTCTTCTTCTTACTTCACATTTGTTTTGGTTGTTATGAAGAGTATGACATCATTGTGTGTCTGCCTCTTCACTGCCAAACTAGTAACCGTGCTTTAGGATTTGTAATCATTTTCATGTTATTGACTCCTCTTACATCAAATAGGCAATTATCAAACCACAATATGTTGATCACATACCAAAAGCAGTCCAAGGGAATGTTGGCCAGGTGCTTGATCAAAAAGATGAAAAACAGATGAAGGCTGAGCTTTGTAAAGAACTTGATTTGAATCAGGTTATTGACCGAAATGTTGGGGATTTATCAGGTGGAGAGCTCCAGCGCTTTGCTATTGCAGTAGTTGCAGTTCAGAGTGCAGAAATATATATGTTTGATGAGCCTTCAAGTTATCTTGATGTGAAACAAAGGTTGAAAGCTGCACAAGTAATTCGGTCGTTGCTTAGGCCTAACTGGTATATTTCTTGCTTCGGACCAATTCTCGTCAACACTTTGAGTTTTCTGTTGTAAATTTAATTGGGGATGAAGTTGTTGGGTGGAACATGACATTTTCATGTGTTTCCTCTTTCAGTTATGTGATTGTGGTTGAACATGACCTTAGTGTCCTAGATTATTTATCAGACTTCATTTGCTGTCTCTATGGGAAGCCCGGAGCATATGGGGTTGTCACACTTCCATTCTCTGTCAGAGAAGGTATTAACATATTCTTATCAGGATTTGTTCCAACTGAGAACCTTCGATTTCGAGATGAATCCCTTACATTCAAGGTAATTAGTCATAACTATGGACTTTGATCATTGATTGTTATTATAACATGCATGTGTTGCGACAGGTTGCGGAGACACCACAGGAAAGCACAGAGGAGATCCAAACATATGCCAGATACAAATACCCAACCATGACTAAAACCCTGGGAAATTTTAAACTTCGAGTTATTGAAGGTGAATTTACTGATTCCCAGATCGTTGTAATGCTGGGGGAAAATGGGACTGGAAAGACAACATTCATCCGAATGCTGGTATAGATTCTTTCTGCTTGAACCACTTTTTTCAGAAAATTCTATTTCTATGATAGATTCATCTCCATAAATTTGTTCTGTGATGCCTCTTAATGTACTGATGTTCTCATGCCTGTACTTGGTATCCACTTGAGGCTGGTCTTCTGAAACCTGATACTTTGGAGGACTCAGAGGTAGAACTACCTGAATTCAATGTTTCATACAAACCACAGAAAATAAGCCCAAAATTCCAATCAACTGTCAGGCACTTGCTGCATCAAAAGATTCGGGATTCTTATATGCACCCCCAGTTCATGTCGGATGTCATGAAGCCACTTCAAATAGAGCAGTTAATGGACCAAGAAGTTATTAATCTTTCTGGTGGAGAGTTGCAGAGAGTAGCATTATGTCTATGTCTTGGCAAGGTATGTTTTCTTCTTCATGTTATATTGCATAGTTGTGTATTTTCTCTTTACCCTTTTCTTCATGTTTCTGCAAAAGATTAAGGAAAGAAAGAAAGAAAGAAAGAGCTAACACCTTTCTGGGTTTTCAGATTTTGTGTTTGACTTTGATCATTCATCTCTACATGTTGGTTGTGTACAATAAAGTATGTATTACATCTGGTTATCCAAATGACTGCAACGTGTTTCAGTATACTTTCACTTGTTATTGTAGCAGCAACAGTAGTAGTAGCAGTCTCTTTTAAAGGTGATAAAAGCATACAACTTTAACACCTCTTGCCTAGACAAGTTTGAGAGACCTGGAACACTTTAGTAGGAAATGAGGTCCACGCTTCTTTTCCAAAGAGTCCAAGCCTCTATGAGGGCATCTCATAGAGTTTCTTTTTGAATCATAGAGTCATGGTTCTTTATGCATCATGATCTATGTTGTCTTATAATATGGCTAGCTTTCGCCTCAATTGGTATTGAAGCCAAAGAAAACCACAAAAATCTCACCTATTTCATTGTTAAAAAAAGCAAATAATAACATGAAAAATGTGATATGTTTTGGGCATTACTTGTATATTAAGGCTTGCCTGAAAAATATGGTAAGATGGTAAAAGAACATGAAAGACCATGGTTCCTGTTGGCTACAGAAGATGACAAAAAAATCAAAAGAGGAGGATGGTTTCACTAAAGAATTAATTCTTTAACTAAGGGTAATTTTTCCTTTAGACTTTTTATTCTTATACATTTTAATATAATATTTTGTTTGTTTAATCTATTGTTTTTTAATATTAGAGAGGTACTTTTTAATCTAAGCTTTTTTCTCAATCACAAATCAACAAAGCAGAAGCATGCTGGAATTGAAAATTAAGCCACAGCCAGATTTCACCTGATGATCTGTATGCTACACTGCAATCCTCGAAATTTTCTTCAGTGATTACCTGCTCCATATGAAGCTGGTAGGAAATCTAAGAAGCGGGACTAATGTCAGTTCTTAGGCAACTAGGTTTTCCCATGTTTAGATGCCACAGGTATAAATATGTAGTTCAATACCAAGTGCCTAGAACATTGTTACTATCTATTGGACAGGACCTAGAATGTCGTTGGGAGAGACCAATCTTGTTTTTAATTACTATATATATATATATATAGAGAGAGAGAGAGAGTAATGGGTAGGTGCGAAATGATATGTGCGAAATGATACATGCTAAATGAGTTTTTCAGGGGTTTTCATTTTATTTTTAAATTCTGACCGTACAGATGTGATCTATGTACTTGATTTTATAGGGATCAGCTATTGAAGTGTTCGATTCCGATGCATGGGTGGATTTTTATAAGGTTCAAAAAATCAACGGTCCAAAATCTTTGTAAATTTTTTAGGCTTCAAATATCATTTTTTTTCATCGAAAACACATGATCCAGGTGTGGATTCCTCGTAAATCGACTATGCCTAACACATTTATGGGGTCGGAACTGCAAAAAACACCGGAAGGGCATAAAACCCCATTTAGCACATATCATTTAGCACGTATCAATTTGGCACCTACCCGTTCCTCTCTCTCTCTCTCTATATATATATATATATATACAACAACAACAACAACAACAACAACAACTACGCCTTCATCCCAAAACATATATATATATATATATATATATATAGAGAGAGAGAGAGAGAGAGAGAGAGAGAGACTTGCACCTTGTTATGCCTCAAGGCTTACATCTCATTCATATTTTTCAAGAACATCTCATTATGCCT
Source organism: Nuphar pumila (assembly GCF_984573655.1). Classification (NCBI taxonomy): domain Eukaryota; kingdom Viridiplantae; phylum Streptophyta; class Magnoliopsida; order Nymphaeales; family Nymphaeaceae; genus Nuphar; species Nuphar pumila. The sequence continues at coordinate 62,131,019 of NC_143263.1, forward strand.
CACTCTTAAAAACTTTGGTATCAGGAATTAGGAATACCAGCGCCACTACTCTTACGAGTTTACTAGTAGCAGCCATGCAAGTCATGGCGAGATGAAAAAAAGTTGTTTAAGCATACCCAAAGTAAAATAATGCATCCAAATCAAAATGCCCTTGATGGACAAACTCATGATGGTGATGCTTTAAGCAATCCTGTGATGACAAGCTTTCCATTTGTGTTTGAGCAGATGTAACACCCCCTGTTTCTTGCATAGGTGATGTGCTACCCTCCTTGTACTTTGTTCTTTATATTCAAAAGCTGTGTAGCACTCTTTGTTAGAGAAAGATTAAATTTTGCGAACAGTTCTGGGTGTTGCTTTTCACCCTAGTGGTGATGCATGAGTTGCTTAGGGATCCTCCATAGTGTTTCAACTTTCTGCTCTGAATTTTATGGAGGAATTTTGTCTCATATATAGTCTAAGCACCTGTTGACTTGTTGCTTTGAGTTGATTTTAGCCTTTTAGGATGGAGTGGCAACTGTAATCCTGAGAGGGTAGACTTGGGAGGTCTGTTATGTGATAGAATGGGACAACTTTATTTTCTACCATTCTGCTCCTTGTGAACAAGGCTTGAATGCCCCTTGACGGCCTCAAGTTGGTGTGGGAGAATGTTATTAGACCTATTTATCATTGCATGGTACTTGGTAGTGCTTGAAGGGAGTGAGACATCTGGTGCAGAAGGTCTGTGCCTTGTGACATGTTTCCAGTAACTGGAAATGAAGTCATGTTATAATGGTGCAGAAATGCAATTTTTGTTTGCCAAAGGATACCATTATAGAGTCTGTGGCAGTTAGGCAGGCATGAGTTTATCGCTTTTGTATCCTTCCCCTATTATGTGCAGTTCTATTCATTAAAAATAATAAATAGTTTTTAGTACAAAAAAATGAAAATTGTGAGCGAAGGATTCTATACTTCCATGCTGTTTCTTTTGGTGCTGCCATATGAGCCTTGTTGGCTTACGGGGATTTTATTCTTTTGTGGACATTATTATTTTCTATTGATGAATAGTAAAAGGTTGCATTTTGGAACCAAAAGACCGCATGTTTATCTAGACAGTAATGCTTGGAGCTTGTATACATGTGTATTTATCATATGGTTATGCTCCAGAGACATCAACTGAACATTTTTTTCTTGTTAAACATGGGAAGCTTCCTGTAGATCAGTTATCGGTTCATTGTCTCTGTGAATTGCTCAGTGTCACTACTATTTCCCATGTGCTGCTTTATTGAATAGCTTGTAATCACATGCAGCCTGCGGATATCTATCTGATTGATGAACCAAGCGCATATCTAGACTCAGAGCAGCGTATAGTGTCTTCAAAAGTCATAAAGAGATTCATCCTTCATGCCAAGAAGACTGCTTTTGTTGTTGAGCATGACTTCATAATGGCAACATACCTTGCAGACAGAGTGATCGTCTATGAAGGAACGCCATCCATGGATTGTGTTGCCAATTCTTCCCAATCCTTGTTGACAGGGATGAATCTCTTCTTGTCGGTAAGTAAATCAGTCTATTGTTTATTTGTGAAGTGTTTAGTATGAGGTGGTTTGTCATTTATGAAAATTTTGTGCAGCACCTGGACATTACATTTAGGCGTGATCCAACCAACTATAGGCCCCGCATCAACAAACTAGGTTCTACCAAAGACAGGGAACAGAAGGGTGCTGGTTCCTATTACTACCTTGATGATTGAAGCAGCTTCTAGCATAAGTCTGGTAAATTTCTGCAGGCGATTATGTGGTAAGTTTGTCACTTTGGTTTGGTTGCTTCCTTCTATACAGTATCATGAAACTTTTTCCAATCAGCTTTGGTGTGGTGTGTTCACCAGGACTTTAATCGCGATTTCTCTGCTGATTGTAGACTTTGTTCAATTATGTATTCTGCACGCTTGATGGTTATGCAGGCCGCCTGGCAAAGAGGTTTATGGCACTGTTGATGTTTAGCTTTCTTAACAAAATTAGCATAGCAATTATTTTAACTTTTGTTTTTGCATGCAGATAGGTAAGATCTTGAAGGATGTTCAGTTGAAATTTTCTTCGCCATTATGTACACTTTTGAAGGCATTTGTTTTGGTGTTCTCTAGATGCTTGTACTGTGCCTGAGTGCAGGGGCAAGACACGAGTTTTGGTTGTCCAATGAGTTGAAATTATTGCAATATTCATGTGACAACCTTGTATTATGCTTGAAAATTATTTCGCTATGAGCTTTTATACCACACTCTTTTGCCTTTTTCTGTTTCTTGTGTGTGTGTGCGCGCTCGTGCATCTAAGGTCTCAGTTGGCTGTTGAAGATGACACCACTGTGAGAGGGCCATTATTTTTTTAACTCTCTTTGTTGTTCTGCTGGATGGCTCAGCTCTCCACCACCAAGTGCAAAATCATAGAAAATAAAGAAAACAAAAGCGAAAAGAGGACAAGGAGTATCATCCAACAACCTGAGTAACAAATATCGCTGATATTTTCAATATCTCGAGAAAAAATGTGAGATAAACATCAGGCGAGATTTTTTTGTTTTTTTCGTGAGATTCAATATCTTGCGAAAACTGAATATCTCACAATTTTTTCGTAAAATATTCTAAAATATTACGAAAATTTTATGCCATACGGCTGATGGCATAAAGCGTCATTAAATGTGATGCACGGCAGTCCGCATTTTTTGCTGCCCAGCCTTTCAAAATCCCATTCAAGCTTCCTTTTACCGCGACGTGGGAGGCAATTCAGGGAGTGATTGGACGAAGGGCCAGGCTTCCTTTTACTAAGATGTAGGAGGGCGCCTCTCCCCCACTCCCTTCGATATTGGACTATTTTACGTTCTTTGAAACGCAATACAGATGTATTTAGCTTGTACATATGTATTATTTCGGTAGCGTAATAAAGTCTTTTTCACTTGCTGCGCACTTGCTTTATATATGAATGAGAGAACTAATGTGTGAACCGTATTTTTTTATGAATTTTTTGTTTTTTTTCACTCTTGAATCTAACCATACTGATGTGCTCTTGAATCATCCGAATTTGATGCATAAACCAGATTTTTTAAGGCTTTAAAATCAAAGCCTCAGAATCTTCATAAATATTCAAGCATTCAACACATTTTTCATAAAAAATACACGATCCAACATTTGATTTTTAGCAAATTCACCATGTCAAGCACATCCACATGGTTGGATTTGCAAAAAAGGTATTGAAAATGCTCATATTTTAGTGACTATATATATCTATATATACAAAAAAAACCTTATCATCAAACGGGTTTTCGTCAATCTCGGGTTGGATGCACGTCCAAAAATTTTAATTTTTTGACATTTAGCGATTGTCCAAGACCACTGCTAAATGTGTCAAAGCGCACATACAATGCACGTGATCAGCAACGCATGCTGGTTCAACGTAGCGTCAAACACTATGTGTTACTGAGGGGTGGGCATTGGGCCGGCTCGACCCTTCCCCATTTAGAGCTAGGCTCGCCGGGCTTTAGGTGTGGTTCGACCCATTTACTAACGGGTCGGGCTTTGGCCCGGTTCTTAATGGGCTCAGGTTTGAAGTGCATCCCATGACCTGGCCCATTGGGCCAATGTGAAGCGGGCTGGGCAAGGCTCCGGCCATCCCAAACCCAATTAACTAGTACAATTAATTAGGTAAATAATAAATAATTAACAAGTTCTCATGTACCCAACAAATTATCCTTCTAGTTTTCATAAAATTAATGCAACTAATTAGGTAAATAATAATAGTTACCAAGTTACTATGCAATTAATTAATTAATTAATTATATTAAAAATTAATAAACAGCTCAGGCCAAGCCGGTAGGGGCTGACCTGAACCTGGCCCACGTATATGATGGGCCAGGTTTCGGCCCGGTAGCTAACGGGCCCAGGCCTAGAACTTTGATCCAAACCCAGCCCATGGTGGGCTAGGATAGGGCCGCCCGACCAGTTGCCCACCCCTGGTGTTACCATATATATAACTTTTATTTTTAATTTGCCAATATTTTCTTGGTATTCTTTCAAAATAAACTATTTTTTTGGAAAATCTCCCGAGATATTACTTTGCCAAGAATATCCCGAGAATGAGATTTGTGAGTATGCTAACAGCTAGAAGTGCAAACAGGTTGGGCACAAATAGGGTTGGGCATCGGGCCAGCTTGGCCCGGTCAACGGCCTGTTTACTAACGGGCCCGGGTTTGAAGAGACTGGGTAAAAGAGTAGATCAAGTCAAAAGTTTCCTTCCCAATCATATACACCATATCCCAATGTCTCTTTAAACCTTACCCTAACTGGCATATGGGTTGGAACAAAATGGGTGCAAGAGTAGATCAAGTCATAATATATGTGGCTAATTCATTGGTTATGTTCAATCCCTATCCCACAACTAACTAGATGGAGATGTGTGTGGACCCAACTCTTAGTTCCCAAGTGAAATGTGTAGTTCCCACATGAGATGTGCAGAGAGGAATGGGGCAAAAAGGGTCCGGTCCTTTGACATAGGTTTCATCCTATGTCAATCCTAGCCATCCAGATGAACCAGCTGGACGACTAGGATCAGTCTACATCCAAGTGAAAATGTGAACCAATCTTAACCTGTTAGGTACAACCTTGTTTTCCTAAGTTATATTAGGCCTAATTTTTACTTTAAATATAGTGATTTATATAAAAATCAAACTTAAGTCCTTGTTTGTTTAAGTGTTGTGAAAGGTGAACGTACAGTAAAATATTTTTAATAATTAAATTGTGAAAAAATTTCTCTTAAACTTTTGACACAAAGTAATAATATGTAAAAATAAAATTTTAAAGTATATGAGATCAAAGAAATACTTATGATTTCAAAAAGTGCAATCTTGGACTCAACCACAAAATTCTAAAATTTGTACATAAACCATAAAGTTGACTGTTTATCTTTTAAGAATTTGAATTTTTAATTTTTTTAATGAATTGAAATAAGAGGGTATTTGTTTATTTACATGTAATGTATTAAAACAAAGACTACAAATAAAATAAATGTAAAAAGAATATAAATAAAATAAATGTAAACAAGTATGAAGACCAAAGGTGAACTGGTCATTTCACAGCAGCCTCCCAACAGACCTAGCCTCCTCATTTTGTATGAAAATAGGAGAGGGGAGAGGAAAGAAGAGAGGCAATGAGCAAGGGAGTCACGGGCTGGCCTAAGGAGCTTCATGCCAGGGAAGTTTAGTTATAGTTTTAGTAATTAAATTCTTAATTTAGTTTTCTAAGTGAATATTTTTAGCTTTAGTAATATAATTCCTTAAATTAGTTTTGTAAGCAATTAGAGTTTTGATCATTAGGATTATGTTTGCTTTAAGTTAAATATTTAAACAATTAGTTTTTTTATAATTAAAGTTAGTTAAGTGAGTAATTAGTCACATATCCCTATAATTAGATTTAGACTTTCTGAATTAGTTTTTTATAATGAGATTATAGTTTTGATGAATTAGTTATTGCAAGCAATTGAATTTGGTGATTTATAGCTTTTGAAATGTTCAAAACTTCATTCATCCTCAAAATTATGTACTTTAAAAGTAACCCTTGTAAACCAAGTATTTGATTATGGCTTTTGTGTCTTAAAAAACAATTGGTTTTTAAAACAACACAAGGTTTTATTTTTATTAAATGTGATTTTACAACCTCTTTTAAGTTCTTTTTTTTTATTTACAATCCGTAGAAACTGCACCCAACAGAGATCTGGTTGTGTTGGCTCAATCTACCTTAACTATGGTCATCGTGTTGGCAGCGTAAAACTCTGAGGTTAGGACCCTTGCCCCTGGGGCCTATGCTACACATTGGCTTGTGCATAAGGGCAATGCCCAAGAGAATGGAACCTTGACTGCCCGTCTAACAGTCAAGGCCCCACCCCACTACGCCACCCCCCTTGGGGCAAAATCTTTTAAGTTAAACTAGTTTTCTAAAATTGCTTTGATAAGCTATTAGATTCCAATAAAACTAGTTATCTAAAAACTGTTTTGAAAAGCCATTAGATTTCAATTAAATTGGTTTCCTAAAATTATTTTGAAAAAACCATCAAATTTTCTATATTGCTTCAAAAGTGATTAGCTGTATATCTATGAATGTGATTATTGTTTTAAGTATCATTTTGGTTTTATTTTATCATCTTTGAGTTGATTTGTAACTGTGTTATTTAAAAATTGGATTTAGCATTGAAAATTATATGAAAGCTTATTTTAAATGCTTTCGAAGTTCTTTATTGTGAAATAATTATGTTTTAATTGATTTTAGGTGTTTAAATTTAAGTATCCACTAACATAAGTGTAAGTGGACGACTGGTCTGATGGTATATGGACTTGGCAGGGTTATAGGCTCCTTTTGAATAAAGGTGATTGGCACATTTGACTTATTATTAGGATTATTGGCTCAATTGACTTACTCATGAAAAATCATGTGACTTCAATGAGAGGTGAAATGTCACTGGTCGATCCATTGATGTTTCTAAAATGAATACAAGATCTTTGGTTCAATTGGATATCCAATGTGGTAAAACTCGCCACAGTTACCGTTATCAGCTCATTTGAAGTACAAAGTGATTTTATTGGCCCAAATAAAATTGAGATTTATCCGCCCATGCGTTCTTCTCTGGGATTGCAAATTAGATATTTTAAAAGAAAGTGTTTTGTAGAAAGTTTAACAAAAATGAGAAATGTCAAAGTAGAGTTTTATGAGTTTATTAAGTGTTTTAAAAACAATTTTATTATCTTTTATATATGTATCGTGTTTTTTCAAAAAGCTGGTTTTATTATTCAAATAAATTGGCAAAAGTGACTTCAAATATATTAATAAATAATGTTAAGTTTAGCCAGATCGGGTTGACACTGGATAAATAAATAAGTTATTCAGAAATGGATTTGACCCATCCACTTTTATCTATTTCATGAAAAAAACAATGTAGCTGGCCGTTTTTGCAGGTCCAATGCCACAAGATGCCAAGTCAGATCTGTATCCAAAATTTTACCATGTGATTCAAGTTAGACGCAGATCCAAGACCAGACCCACTCGATGAAAGTCAGATCCAGTTTTGGGTCAAACCTGCTCCACCCACATCCGACCCGTTTGCATCCCTTTGTTTAGGGGTGTCAACGGGTCGGGTTTGGTTTGGACCCAGGTAGAACAAGACCTGGCCCCAATTTTTGGGTATGGTATCAGGTCTGGACCTGAGTCTAATCGGATCCACCATAAGAGAAATCATACCTGAATCCGATAAGAACTATATAAACCAGACTCGAGCCATACCCCGTAAAATAATAACTTTTTATCATTTTTACATTGAAAAATTATGGGTCTTAATCAGAACTCGGGTTGAGTATAAAATTTCACGGCTCCATGTATTAATCGGACCTTCTGGTCTGGACTCGGGTCTTAATAGGGTATTCTTATTTATCACCATACCCGAAACTTAATAGAGTTTTATATGGGTTGGGTTCGGGTAAATCCGACCCGTTGACACCCCTACCTTCGTGGGTTCTACGACTGAAGGTCGGGATTGATCCGGATCTCGTTCCAGCCTTCCAGGCTGTGAAGGATATTTTTTTAATTTTATATCGTCACCGTGGGCATTTTGGTAACCTGCTGAAAAGCCTATAAATAGATTTCCCCCGTTCCCAAACTTCCCGTTTTTGTGCGAGCTTTGCCGACTCTCTCGTCTTCTCCGGCCATGCCCGGTTGCAGCATTAGGGCTCTCTGGATCCTCAACAACCAGGATAACGTCGTCTTCTCCAGGTTCGATTCTGAATTTCTAGGGTTAGGGTTTCTCTCTCTCTCTCTCTCTTGCTTCCTTTTGTCCTCTTTCCGCCATCTCCCTCTCTGAAATCTAGGGATTCCGTGGTTCATTATCCTGCCGGGATCTCGTTCTAGGGATTAATCTTTGATTGAGCCTCTAGTTTGTGAGGCCAGTAGCTTTTTCCTATATTGTTTGCTGAAATCCCGATTTCTAGTGCCCAATTTGTTACGTTATGGGTACGGAATCGGGGATTGCGCGTAATTTCGCAACGTTTGCTGCATTGTAGTGTTTTTTCTTCTTCCTGCGACTAGCTTGGTTCTAGAATATGTGCGTTATTGATGATATTTGCTTTGTGAGTTTTGGTGGTTGTTCCTTGTTTGCATCCATTCTGAAATTGAGTTATCATCATGGATCATGTGCCTGTCATGGTGCTGCATTCTAGCGTTTGTTTTTCCCCTCTCAGAAAACCAAAGGTTTCTTCGCTGCTTCTATGTCAGTAGTGGTGCTTTATTCCTCTTCCTATTTTGGCATTTTTTCCTTCTGCATCGTAGATTTTCTCTTCTGAATGCTGGTTTTTCTGTACTGCAGTGTACAACTTGCTTATGTTGGTCCATGATAGGTTAGAGTTGTCATTTTTAACTCTGTTTTAGTTAAAAATTTTAAAGAGGGGGGAAGTTGGGGGATGGGTTGGGGTTGTTCTCTATCTTGGGAAGTTCATTTTATTCTCAAACTGCTATAGCGTGGGTATTTTTTCTGCTTTGATTGGTAGAATTATGTATTTTTACTGTTTTATCCTTTGTTCATGATAGTTCTTGTATAATATCCTTTATTTATGAGAGCTCAAGGTTTGCCATATTGAATGCTCGAGATCTCTAAACAACACAGCAATCTAGGTTCTTATTAAATGTTTCATATCCTGTATATGGGCTTTATGTTTTTTCATGGTGGCATTCACATCTTCTTCTGTCTTGGGTTATTGTCTTGTTAAGTTTCATTCACACTCAAAGATTAAATGACAGCAATTGCAACACAACTATACCGGAAATCAATAACTAATTTGGAATAGCAGAAGCTATAAAAACTGCAATTTCAAAGCAAGTAAAATATGAAATAGTGACTATAATCCATGTGTGCATATTTTAGAGAGTGACCTTAGTTTTCTTTCTTTTTTATTCTTAAAAAAAAAGAAAGACATGGTCTCTCATCAAAATGCACATAGAGGGAAAACCTGGGTATGAGTGGAATCGCCCATCTGTGCCACATACATCTCATCTACATAGCACTTCAGCATGTTGTTTTTTTTCTTGGGGTGGGGGGTGGGTCATTATTTTCTTTACATTCTGAAACTTTTTTTGGATTGCGATGCTTCTGTTTGATTATACAGACGTTTCAAAGTTGTAGAAAGGCGATGGCATTTAGCTTGCCAGAAAGAGGATGGGACATTGTACCAGGAAGATACACAATTTGCATCATCATTGTTGCTTCCAAGTGATGGGGAAATTGCTTCAGCATTGTTTGATAGAAAACAGAGGTTAGTAGATATTGGAAAGTCAGAAAACTATACTTCTCTTGACCTATTGTTTTGATATTGTTTATGTAATTATTGGTGGAAAGAGTTATATGTATTGGTGACTGAATTATAAGCAACACCTTCTTATTCATTTGGGAAATGCTGCCTATGCAGGGACTGGATCATAAACACATGGTATTAAGTAGCAAGTTTAAGTAGCCTCTTGATTTTAATGTATTGTTTGAACCTTTTCTATTGATGTTCATCCATTGAATGTCGGGATTGGATGGAAATTAAGCCTTTTGCCTTTTTGTTTTTTTAGAAATCAATTTCCTTCTCGATGGATTAATTTACACTAGTTTCTATGGCATTCTTAGTTGTCAAAAGTGCTAGTCGGTGCCTAGGCGGTAGGAATGTACAATGAATTGAGTATTCTCAGGCTTGGTTCGTGGCTCGTCCGTGCTGTAAATGAGTTGAGCTTGTGCTTTTGTCTGAGGCTTGGACGAGCAAACGAGTCAAACTCGATAAGGTTTGATTCCCTGTAAACGGGTATTTCGGACCCGCCCTGCCCCTTCCTACCCCTTTAACCCTTTTTGAATGTTTGGATTAGGGTTCACCCTTTTGTTTCGGCTTTCGCATGTCGCAGCTTCTCATTCGATCTCCCCTCGGACGAACCACCTGTCTCCCCTTTATTGACTTTGTCATTGTGACGACGTTGCCTTTCTCCCACCAGGCCACCATTACAATCCCGGTGCCATCGCCCTATGTCTCCCAGCGTACATCCTTGTGCGGTTGTGCCTTCTGGCAGTCCCACCACCACCTGTGCGGCTGTGCCTCCCGACAGTCTACCACCGGCCACCACCACATAACTTCTCCTGCCCTGTGGCTGTAAAGTCTCTCTCCCTCTCTCAAATTTTCTCTCTCATGAAAAAAATGAAACATGTTCTTCAATGCTCCTTTTCTATGTTCATCTTCAACTCATTCATTCGAGCTTGGGGTTTTTACGTTGGCCGAAGGGATTCGTGGTTCAAATCACCACTCTCGCTTCCATTTTGTCATAGTTCGAAGGCAGTGTGGTAATCCCTTTTTCCTCTTGTTCTTGTCTTTTTGTAGTTTTTGTTGAGATAGGCGTGTTGCATCTTGTGAATATCTTCGAGTTTTTTTTTTTGTATTCTTAATTAGGTAATTTTTTTGGTTCAGTGGTTCACTCAGATTTGACCATCCGTGGTAGGATAATCAATTAAATCGGCCTCAAACACACCCTTATTTGAGCAACACTACCAACCAATTGTGTGGATCACATACAACATTCATATCCATCGTGGTATATGTTAAGATTAGTCAACTGAATTCTTTTTTATTCTTAAAGTGTCTTTTTGATATTTCATTCATAATAAGGGTCCCATATGTAATTTCCTCTTGAGGCTAACCTCTATTTAAACTAGAGGAGAGCAGCCCTAAGTAAGTGAATTAATTTCTCTCTCTCTCTCTCTCTCTCTCTCTCTCTCTCTTTCTCTCTGCCTCGGTTCCTGCGTGCTAAATTGTGGTTTCAACATGGTATCAAAGCCATCGGCCTTGGGAGCGTGACTTTGGGGTTTGCGTCAAAGCGTGTGTGAAGGGTACCAGATCGCGTGAAAGGGACTCAACCTAAGTTGTGTTCGGTATTTGTTTTTAGATCCAAGTGGCGTAGATCTGATAACAGATCTGGAGTCTGACAAAAGTCATGACTCAGATCTATAATCAGATCTAAAAGTCGAGGTGAAATATGGGTTTCAGTCGATCAAATATGAAGTTCAGGTTGCTGCAGTAATGCTGTCGTGAAGTGGGTGACAACCAGATTTGTCGTGGGTTGCTGTGAAGCTTATATCATAATATTTTTTTGGATCTGCCTATGGTCTTTATTTTAGGTCCTGACTGATTCAGATCTGAACACAAACCTGCTTATATCACCATTCCTTTAATGTTCTGGTTGTCGAGAGCAAAAAAAAACTATAGGGATTCTTATATAAGTCGTGGACCTGCATATTCCTTCAGATCTGATATTCTCTGTCGAAGTCAGATTTCTCGAAATTAGATCGTTTTCAGATATGATATTCCTTCTGTTGTAGTTGAAGTTGTCTGCTGCCAGATCTGGAAACTGTTTGAAGACCCAACAAGGAGATCGCGTGAAGGTTGAAGTCGCGTGAAGGTGGAGAGAAAAACCCAATAATCGTGGAACCAGATCAGGTGGAGATCTGGATTGCTGAAAGTTTTTTTTGTCAAACATTGATCTGAAATTAGGTTTGACGTCAAGTCTGGAAGAAAGCTGTGCAAAAGCTTCAAGGTATTTCGGTGAAGGCCATTAGCTGTCGTTGATCTGCGGAGTGTGGAGCAGATCTTTAGTGCCATCTCTGGTGGTGTCGTGGTATGCTGCCTGTCATGGTTGTGATATGCTGCCTATAGCAGTTCCTTGTTAAGGTGGATGTGATATATTGGGTTTGAATAGTCGTCGTATTACAGTTGGTGGTCGTGAATCTCAGAGTTTATCTGTGAAATTAAAACTAGATATAGTCGGTTTTATAGCTGGTTGTGAATCAGATTTGGATTTTCAGCAAACTGTGTGCTCGTGTGGTTGTACCTGAGTTTTGAATCAAGACCATCATTTTATCTTATGGCTAAAGTGGCTAAATCAGGTGCAAATTATTTCAATGACTCTGTAACTCTTAGCAGGGCTGAATATGACGAGCTCCTTGCCTTACTTCCATCCACTTCAAAGCCTTCTGTTGCGAAGGTTGCGGGCTCGGCAGGTGATGACCTTTCTGGCCAAGGTGGTAGGTGGATCATTAATTCAGGAGCATCCAGACACTTGTGTGGAAATTCGAGTAACTTTTTAAATTTAAAACTTGTCTCTGATAAAAAAAGGGTAGTCCTTGCTGATGACAGTTCTTCCCTAATTGCAGGGCAGGAAAACATGTCTATTTTCTCTACTCTTCAATTGTCAAATGTTCTTCATGCTCCTTTTTTTCCACATAATCTATTATCTGTCAGTCAAATGACAAAAGAGCTGAATTGTAGGGTGATTTTTGATCCTATGGGTTGCACTTTTTAGGACTTGTTGACGGGGAAGAGGATCAGTGGCGGCTATGAGGAAGGTGGTGTGTATTATCTACATCAATCAGTGGGTTCTGTCTATTCTGCTGTTACATCATCCTCAAGTTCTTTATTGTGGCATTGTCGTCTGGGTCACCTTCCAGTGCCAAAACTTCGTCGAGTCATTCCTCATATACCTCCTTCAGTTTCTTTTCAATGCGAAACATTTCTATTGGGAAAACATTGCCGAAGCTCTTTTCCCTCTAGTCAAAGTCCGTCGAGTCAAAGATTGTTTGATCTTCTTCATGTCGATGTATGGGGTCCGAGTAGGATTCCTATTTGGACTTAGTGTTGTTATTATCTGGTCATTGTTGATGACTTCTCAAGGTTATCGTGGGTGTTCTTATTAAAAGATCGGTCTCAAAGCCCTGTCATTCTCAATTCTTTGATTGCCGAAATAAAAACTCAATTTGACGTGTGTGTTAAAATTGTTCGCACTGATAATGCTCTTGAGTTCAAATCCAAAGACTTGCTTCAATTTTATTCCGCTAAAGGGATTCAACCTCAATTTACATGTCCTCATACATCCCAACAAAATGGTGTGGCTGAGAGGAAACATAGACAAATTCTCAATGTCGCTCGGTGCCTAATGATTCAATCCAATATGCCTGCGTCATACTGGGGAGATGCAGTTTTGACTGCTGGTTTTCTTATAAATCGCATGCCTTCAAGTTCTGTAGAAGACCAGATCTCAATCCAAATTCTCTATCCAGAGGTTCCTCTCTTTCCTACCCCCTAAAGTTTTTGGATGTGTGTGCGTTGTGCATAAGCTGGGTCCTGATCGAGATAAACTTGCTTCGCAGTCTATTAAATGTGTTTTCCTTGGGTATCCTAAGAATAAAAAAGGATATCGTTGCTATGACCCTATATCCCATAAAGAGTATGTTAGTGCGGACGTTACCTTCTTTGAGTCTATTCCATATTTTCGAGTACTACTCCAAGGTTACAGGAGAGTCATGATGATGTCTGTCCTCTGCCAATTCCTCCTTTTCCTTTAGAGTCGTTTCCTCCACAGCCTTTGGCTCCATCCTTTGGTGAGTCTCGCTACAGAAACCCTCCTATAGTATATACTCACAGGTTACCACCTACCTCCATGCCCCCATTATCTCCTTCTTCTGAGGTAAGTATCCCTGAGCATATAGAAGCTTCTGCTCTTGATGATGATCTTCCTATTGCTTTGCGCAAAGGGAAAAGACAGTGCACCCTTCATCCCATTTCGCAGTTTGTTTCTGAAGTTAATCTTGGTGCATCTATAAAGAATTTTATCTCGGCTCTGTCTGCCTCCTTTGTTCCGCTTCATCACAGTCAAGCTCTATTCGACCCCAAATGGATGCAGGCTATGCGAGATGAGATGAATGCCCTATGCTCTAGGGGCACTTGGGACTTGGTTGATCTTCCTACTGATGCAGATATTATTGGCTGCAAATGGGTTTATACCATTAAATATAACTCAGATGGGTTAATTGAACGGTATAAAGCCCAGTTGGTTGCAAAAGGCTATACTCAGACTTATGGTGTTGACTTTTTTGAAACTTTTTTCCCAGTCGCTTGTCTTGGCACTATTCGTCTCGTTCTTTCTGTTGCAGTGCACTATAGATGACCCTTGTCTCAGTTGGATGTCAAGAATGCCTTTTTGTATGGGGATTTGCATGAAACAATCTACATGCAACAACCCTCCGGCTTTGAGGCTCAGGGGGAGTATCAGAAGGTGTGCAAGTTGAAGAAGGCTATTTATGGCCTGAAGCAGAGTCCTCAGGCATGGTTTCAAAAATTATTTGAGGTAATGTCGGATTTTGGATTTGTCAGGTTAGCCTCAGACCACTTTTTGTTTATCAAGAAAACTAGTTCTGAAATTGTGGTTATGGTGGTATATGTCGATGACATCATATTAACAGGGAGCAATGCTCAATATATTTCTGCAACAAAGGATCATCTTCAGAAACATTTTGTTACTAAAGATCTTGGTTCCCTCCGATATTTTTTGGGTACTGAGGCTGCAAGAAACAAAGATGGCTTAGTTTTGTCACAAAGAAAGTATGTGTTGGACTTATTAAAAGAGACTGGAATGCTAGGAGCGAAGCCAACTAACATTCCGATGGATCCCAAAACCCATATGTTCGATGAGAAGTCTGAACATGTGGATAGTACCAGTTTTAGATCCTTGGTGGGTAAGTTGTTATATGTGACTGTTACTAGACCTGACATTTCATTAGCCGTGAGTAAAATTAGTCAATTCATGGATAAACCTACCAAAGTTCATTGGGATGCAACTATGATGGTTCTCAGGTACTTAAAGTCATCTCCTGGTAAATGATTTTTGTTTAAACAAAATTTTTTCCTTGGACGTTGTTGCTTACACTGACGCAGATTATGCGGGGTCTATTGAAGATAAAAACTCAACAACTGGATTCTGTGTTTTTGTGGGAGGAAATCTCGTTACCTGGAGGAGTAAGAAACAAACTGTGGTAGCCAGGTCGAGTGCTGAACCAGAATACCGAGCTATGGCTCAGACCGCAACTGAGATTATGTGGGTAAAATCAGTTTTTATGGACCTTCAGGTGAAAGTATCCCTACTTATGTTGATGGTGTGTGACAATAGGGCTGCTACATATATTGCCAACAACCCAGCTTTTCATGAAAGGACTAAACATATTGAAGTTGACTGTCACTATGTACATGACTTGGTTCAGGCTGGTTATATTTGCACAGATCATGTATCTACCGAAGATCAAGTTGCTGATGTCTTTACCAAGGCCCTTGCGAGGCCTAGTTTCTCTCATTGTTGTGACAAGCTGAGCATGATTGATATCTATGCTCCAGCTTGAGGGGCAGTGTTAAGATTAGTCAACTGAATTCTTTTTTATTCTTAAAGTGTCTCTTTGATATTTCATTCATGATAAGGGTCCCATATGTAATTTCCTCTTGAGGCTAACCTCTATTTAAACTAGAGGGGAGTAGCCCTAAGTAAGTGAATTAATTTCTCTCTCTCTCTCTCTCTCTGCCGACCTCTTTCTCTCTCTCTCTCTCCCCCTCTCTCTTTCTCTCTGCCTCGGTTCCTGCATGCTAAATTGTGGTTTCAACAGTATACTTTTGTGATGAATGATGGTCAATATCCATTTTATCTTTTGTCAAATTTGTTTTTTGTCTCACCTCAGTATCTGTCTTTGTTTAGGTCATAATTCTGCTAAAAGATCTTACTTCTATGTTGTGGGAGGCTATTTTTTCACATTTACAACTAGATAAATCATAATCGTAATTACATAGGAGTGCACGTGTAAATGTGAGCATCATACACATATTAAGAAATGTATCTAGTAATAAGTAGAAACTGTTGTTTTTGTACGTATTGGCAACAAGTGAAGGAGACACAACCAAGATGACTTTAGGTCCACTTTACGGGGACAATGCACAAAATTTGTTCATGAATCTATGTCAAAAACAATATTTAAAGGTTTGTGTATTCACTTTTGCAATCTTCTTTCTTGAAAGTGCATAGAATGAATTGTCCTTGGTTGCATTGTTCAACTTTTGCCATGCTTGAGCTAGGAGAGGTCATGGATAAATCTCATGGTTATTGCTAATTTGTCTAAGATTTTGATCTTAGAAAACATGTATGTTATTAAACTTATCCTCATCAATGTGTTGTTGATATTGTGTATCGGATGATTGGAACAGAAGGAAATCCCTCTCCTTCTTCTTCCTTCTTTCATTCCTCTTTTCCCTTTCTCTCTCCTCTCCCACGATCTTCTCTCTCTTCCTCTTTCTCTCTTTTTTTTTGAGTTTATTTAGAGGGTGGGCTCCTCTAGAGTCCAGTTTTAGTTGAGGATAGAGTTCTACAAGTGTAGAACTCTCTCTCTTCAACTACTTTTATCTATTATTTTAATTACTTTTTGGGTCTTTCTAGAGGGTGATGCCCCCTCTAGAATCTCCTCTTCAATAGGTAGAGTTCCACAATTGTAGAACTCCACCGTATCCAAAAATAAAATTTTGGAATTAATTAATTATTAATTATTTGTTAAATAATAAATTTCCAGAAAGTTCCAGAGGGTGTCTCACCCCTCTAGGAGTCTTTTTAACTTTGAATTTCATTCAATTTAACTTATATATTGAATTTAAAACATTAAATTAGTTGAACTTAGATTTTGGATCTGGATCTAGATCCAGATCCAGATCCAAATCCATGTTCAATATCCACATGGATCTCGAACTAGATCAGATCCTGATTAATATGGCCAAGACCCATATTAACTTGGGTCAAAGGGATCAGATCAGATCAAATCCAATCTAAAACCGGTCACATCGAGGCAGGTCATTTTTGAAAAAATGTGATTTTTGGGCCAGCCTTAGCCCAAATTCAGAAAAACAAAATATCAATGTTTTCAAAATTTGAGATGCATCTAATGATATATTATCTTAATTTCACCCAAATTTAAACTGAATTTCACTTGATTTTAAAGGTTAAAAATAAAAAGTTTTACCAAATCTTAATTGGCTCGTTTAGGTCTTGTCAATGGGTCCTGGGCCAAGCCCAGACTCAGCTGGCTCCACTTAAAATCGATGATTTCTATTGACTTTACGAAACACTTAGCCAAATTTTATGAAGTCTCAGAATTTAATATTATAGAAAAACACACAATATTACATAGATAAAGTTAATGACATAATGTTTGCGTTCGGTAATGTGTTCAAGTGTTGTATGGTACTGATGTCAGATATATATGCTAAGTGAATTGTTTGTGTGACATGCGTGTGTATTAGAAGTAAATTTTTATTAAGGTCCCATTGATGCCCTTCACATACCAAGGAAAATAGTAGAACCTTTCTTCTAATCTTACCATAGTGCACATATTGGACCATATGTAGGAGAAAGAGGGGGAGGACTTAAACTTTGTAGTGAAGAAGACCCATTATTTCATTTATGCTACGATTTCAACTGGTGAATATTAATAGAAGACATTTATAGTTCTTTTTGTTAATTTGATGTATTTTACTTGTTAAGGCTTATAATACTCTTTGAGTCTAAAGCTTTTTTGGATACTCTCTTAAGTCTAATACCTGATGGTTGATATTTTCTTTGAATTTTACATGGTGTCATTTCTTACTTTGGCTTGGATTTTTGTTGGATTTGCCTTTGCAATATGTTAATGAACTCATGGTTACTTTTTATTGTTGACATTACATGTTACTTATTGTTGATTACATATTTATTCATGCTCTTTTTATCTATTAATTGTTTTCCCTAATTTTTGTGTGTACTTATTTTGATTTTTCGTGCCGCCAAGTATAAGTTTTAAATTTGTACTTTTAGTTTTACAATTGTTTTGAGATATTAACGGTTGACATATATCTATTTTTTTTCGGAAATTTTAAATTTAAACAATGTAAAATGTTAAGAATAGGGCTGGGAAACAGGCCAAGCAGCTCGTGGTTCCGCTTCCCTTGAACTCATTCGTGTTCAGTTCATGTAGCTGGTGAGCTGAGCCACAAGCACCCTCATTAACCAAAAATGAGTCGAGCATGAACAAAAAGTTCTTCGTTCGGTTTGGTTCATGTAAGCTGGTAAGAATATTATAAAATTTAAACACAATATTTATCAAAAAAAGGTACTCTTTGTACATCTGGTTAGAGTTCATGGTATGTCAGAAGAGGGGTTGAAGTTCAAATCCCGCTGTTGACAACATTAAATTTTATATAATGTTTTTTTATGTGAGCCAGCTCATCTCTCGGCTCAGCTGTCTCGAGCTCGTCTTGTCTAGTTATGAGCATGAGCTGAGCCCGAGCAGAGTTAAATGGTAAACAAGCTGGGCTTGGCTCGTTTTCGAGCCCTAGTTAAGAAGATATCTTTTACAATTTTAATATTTAAAATTTAAAATGCTTTATTTGTATCTTATCATATGAAGCAGAATGATATAATAGATCTATATCATAAACCATTTTGATACATGTTACCATAAACTTTTGTAACATCAATTTATACTAACACTAACTGAAGAAGTTTCACCTCTTTTTGTACTTCATTGGTTTCACCAGTTGATATTCATTGCACTTTATAATTAGATATAACATGGACTAGGGCAACCAAGATAATTAATCTCATTGACTTTAAAAGTGACTTGTGTAAATGATTACTTCTGCTAATTCTGTGTGTTTCTTCTGGTAAACATCTCTGCTTGGCCTTATCTTTGCTTAACTTTTATTGGAACCTCTTCTGGTTTTCTTTCATTATTGTGGCTCTTTTAATGGAATCGAAGGTCTCATGAATGAGAAAGCTTTCTTTGTCAATTATGTGATATATGGAATTTGATATTTCACAACATATGGACTTAATACTTTCTTTATAGAGCTGACTTAAATTCTATGAACTGAGCATGATTGGTGTGTCTGCAGTTTTGATTTCTTGTTTCCTCTTTTCATGTAGTACTCCATTTTACTATATTTCTTTTAATCAATAATATAAGTAGTGCATGCTTGTGCTTGTTGCCTTCTCTTTTGTGCACATCCCAATATATTTGTGTGTGTGTGCACGCATGCACATGGCGTTTGTTAAAATATTTTCACGATCATTGCTTTTTCTAGTGCAGCGAAGGTTCACTACGTGGTTATGGAATACGTGCTGCCTCATCAACTCTTGGTTCTGATTCATGGGTTGATGATCCAATTACTCGACATGTCATCAGCCTTTGCATTAAGAAAGAAGAGGGAGCAAGTACTTTGCTTTGGCCCATGATACTGCATATGAAAGGCTCTTATCGCATTCTCATTTTACCCTTTGTTGAACCTTGCCAGTTGAAAGCATATGAAAAAATGTTGCATAGATCAGATTGTGGAAACTCTGTTGGAATGAGGGAAAGTGTGTCTTCTCTTCTTCTCGATCTTCCATGCATCACAGGGTATGGTAAGTTTCTTCTAGCTGGAGTACTGTTACCATTTTAGTTTATATTGGAAATAGATTATGGGCTCTTTTGGACTTTTTAGTTTTTATTAGCATATTTTTTTTGATGTATACTTTTTTACATTGGTAGGATTTTTTTAATCTTGTTTTATGGAGTGAATCTTAATCACAGTTTTTCTTGCTGGCAAATTTAAAAAATCTAAGTTATCATCGATATTTCATCTGGAAAGTTTATATGCTTGTCAGTTTCATTTAAACAATGTATTTAGCATTGAAGGCTTTTAGTCAGCTTGTTCTCTGTTATTAAATAAGAACTAACTCCCCTCTCCACAAAAATTCCCTTTTATAAAATTCTGCTCATACAATTTGTGACTTTAGTTTTGTAACTATACAGGGCATTTTCAGTGGCACATGTACTAGGTGATGTCATTGTTGGTGATTCTCAGGAACCAGAAGTTTTTGTAACTCCATCTCCTACAGTAGGAGGATTGTTGGATTCTTTAACTGGTAGCATTGGAATATCAGGAATTGCTGCTAGATCAAAGCCTGTGGCTGCACCAGTTGCAGCTACAGCCAGTGCAGGCACTGCTACAGCTGGTGCTGTTATATCAGATGATTCAAAAAGTAGTTCAAGGCCACTTGACAAAGATGTGCTTCGGACTTTTATAAGCAGCTCAATGCCCTTTGGTTGGTAATTTCTGGTCTTTAATTTCTCATCGATGTATTCTGTACTTGTAGATATTGTAATTCCATGACTGTATGGTTCTTGAATTTTTTTTTTTGGGATGTATACAGGGACTCCTCTGGATCTTAATTTCTCTAATATTCTGGCTATTAGAACCAATGGTTTCCAGTCTTCAGATTTACCACCAGCAGACCTCAAGCAACCTGCTTGGAAGCCCTATCTTTTCAAAGGAAAGCAGCGGATTATATTTAGTATTCATGAAGCAGTTTATGCTTCAATGTATGATAGAGATGAAATACCAGATACGATATCAATTTCAGGCCAAGTTAATTGCAGAGCAGAGTTGGAAGGGTTGCCTGATATGTCCTTTCCTTTGGCAGGATTAAGCACTGCTCACATAGAGATTCTGTCATTCCATCCCTGCGCTCAGGTTCCAGAGCATGGTGTTGATAATCAAGCATTGATGTTCTCTCCACCACTTGGAAATTTCCTTTTAATGCGCTACCAAGCATACTGCAGCCTAGGCCCTCCAGTGAAAGGTTTTTATCAACTTTCAATGGTC
Organism: Nuphar pumila; assembly: GCF_984573655.1. Lineage (NCBI taxonomy): Eukaryota > Viridiplantae > Streptophyta > Magnoliopsida > Nymphaeales > Nymphaeaceae > Nuphar > Nuphar pumila. The sequence continues at coordinate 62,151,575 of NC_143263.1, forward strand.
TCTGAGGATGAAGGTGCCTTTCTGTTTAAACTAAGGTTGATGGAAGGCTACAAGGCTCCCCTGACCATGGAGTTCTGTACCATAATAATGCATTTCCCCCGAAGAAAAGTTGTATTTTTTGATGGAAATCCTTCTTTAGGCACTGTTTCAACAACGGAGTATGCTGTTGAATGGAAGATTATTCCAAGTGGACGGAGTGTTCCTGGTAAAAGCATTGAAGCAACTTTTCCTGGAACCATTAGGTTTTCCCCAAGACCCGCTATGAAATCCCCTGGTTCATTGTCATTTGGCAAAGGTAGCATGATTGATGATGAAAGTGATATAGAATCAGAAAATTTAAATAATGTGGTCAATATTGAGGAGTTTTTTATGGAAAAGATGAATAAGGACCTTCCGTCGGTTGACATGGAGGAGCCATTCTGTTGGGATGCATTTAACTATGCCAAAGTAAGTCTCATTTTAGTATTTTCAGCACATTCTTAGTTCCGTTCATGTTTATGTATGATGTTTGGTTCTACTTTTCTTTCTTAATTGCTTGTACTTTGTGAAAGATATGTTTGGTTCTGAATTTTCTGTGACTGTTATCAGTCTGAAATATATCTAGGCAATTGATTGAAATTGGTGTGACCATATCTACTTTTGTCTGTTTGATGGTGTACTATTGGTCCAAAATTTTCTTTTCATCATTGTGCAGTAATGCCAGATAAATCTTCAAATAGATGATTTAGTTTCACCCCTTCAGGTTTAGTAAAATCTTTAATGCAGTCTCTAGGATAACAACAAAGAGTCCATATGCTGAGAGGTACAAGCTATGTTTCATGAATACTCCATTTTGCCTCCCGTTCCTTGTCCTCTTTTATACTAGTATATTTGAAACTTCAGAAAAATTGTCGCCCTATCCATGTGACATAGGCTACAAGATTAACTGATCCAAACAATGCATGTGTACGGGGCAGTAGCCCTGAGAGATCCTTGATAATTGAAATGATGCATTTATGTCATGTGGTCAATGGTTGGATATTTTTATCAAATTTTCCATGCTGTTATGATTTCTGCAAAATTCTGCATGGAGTTTATCTCTGTCAACATCAGTGGCCCTCTTACATCCATCACACATGAAGTAATATCGGACTCCATATGCACAAATACAGGTCTTAGGCCTTCCTGTGTTGGTATCATCAGTAGTTCATGACAATGGAGTTATAATCTGCAATGACAAAGGAAAAGTAATTCAAGTGGGTGCCGCTTATGGTCTTACAAGAGCACAAGAACATACACAACAAGGACCTCTTATGGGTCAATACAAAACACATGCACATAAGCCACTTAGGGGGCCAAGAACACAAGTACAAATATAAGCTTTTATTAGGATCAAAATGCTTGAGAAAAGCATAAAACAAGAGAGGGGAGAGATCCCCTTTATATAGGCAAGGGAGACCCAATAGAGTCGTTGGGAGCATCCCAATGACTTTATTTAGAGCTATTGACATAGGTGCTGGTGCAAATGCAGGTGCGGGTGTGGTGATGCGACACTTTAAAAAAAAACTTGGGTGTGGGGGTGCGGGTGTTAAAATGTATCTCCAAAAACATGTTGTAAGTATAAATATATATACTTATATACTTAGAGATACATATACATATAATATATTATATGTATATGTATCTCTACATATATAAATATATATATATTTATTCATATTGTTATTTTCTTACCCTAAAAGGGTATTCTTGTAATCTTGCGCATATTCCATTTTGGAATATGTTGTAATTTATTTTTGTATTTTACATTTCTTTATTTTTTATTTTTTTTTTATTTTTTATAATTTTCATAAAGTGCATTGGGGGTCCCCCAATAGAGTCGTTGGGGGCCCCCAACGACTCCTTTGGGAGCCCCCCTTTGCACTCGTTTCTTTTTGTATAAATAGGGGTGTTCCCCCTTGTAAATTGTTAAGCTTGAGAGTCTCAAGCATTTGCTCCTTCTATAAAATACATGCATTATTGCATGTTCATTATTTTTACGCTTTTTGCGTATTTTGTTCAAGTGTTGTGAGAGTGCTTTCGTGCACTTCTTTTATAAAGTATTTATGCTTGTATGCACATTGTCTCTTCATAGACAATTTTACATGGTATCAGAGCTCGGTTGGTGATTGAGGATCGTGAGATTCTCTTTTTTTCGAGTGCCTCAAAAACCGTGCTTTCGGATTCTTAGAAGTTGAAGTGGTGGATCTTGCTTCTCAAATATTTTAGAAGGATCTTGTGCAAGCTATAAGTTGAAGCATTGTGTTGGTACGCCCTTCTTTCCTTTTCTTAACTCCTTAATGGGTGAAAAAGAGTCTCACTTCGCTCTTGGCTTCAAGTTGAATGGGTCCAACTATCATATTTGGGCCGGGAACATGGAGGCTCACATAAAAGGTAAAGGATTATGGGGTTATGTGCAAGGCACAATTCCGGAACCGGAACCCAAAATAACCATAATGGACGGAAGTGAAATCAAGATTCTTGAGGGAGAAGAAAGGATCAAAGCTCTTGAAGAATACTTCAAAAAGCACGACGAATGGGAAATGAAGAACTTCAAGATTCTTTCATGGTTCTTCGCATCCGTTGAAACAAAGATTAATGCCAATATTGTCAAATTCAAAAGAGCATCAGAAGCTTGGCGTTATCTCGAGAAAATGTATACATCAAGAGATCTATCCCACAAGTATTACCTTCAAAAGAAGGCTCTCTCCCTTACTCAAGGTGAAATGTCTATTAGGGAATATTTTGCCGACCTCTCCTCCATTTGGGATGAGCTTTCCATGCTTGAACCAAAATGGAGTGGCGAGGCAATTGAACTCCGCCACAAGCAACTTGAAGAAGATCGGTTCTTTAATTTTTTGAATGGGTTAAGACCGAAATTTGAGCAAATAAGGTCATCACTTCTATCCTCATTTACTCCTCCTTCTCTTGAAGATGTTCTCACCAAATTAAGTGGTGAGGAGACTCGTATGAGTCTATGTAAACAAGGATCAAATGTTCCTGCGGTTCCTTGTAATTATGAAGAAAATAATGAGGTCAATGCCGTATCAAGACCCGGAAATAATGTAAAGACCTATCGTCCTCCTCATTTCAAATCACAAAATCAAGGAAATGATGGTGTACAAAGAGGAAAGAGAGACTATAGCAAGATTATTTGTCATTTTTGTAAAGAACCGAGGCATATCAAGCCCATATATCTCAAATGGAAGAAACTTCTCGCCATGGCTACCACTGGTGTACCACAAAAGGAAGAGGCATCATCAAGTGGGTCACTCTCTTTAAATCAAATAGTGGAAGCCCTTCAACCTCTCCTCAAGGGAGCTACCTCCAGTGCCACCGTGTCCACTTCTTCCTTTCCAGGTAAAGTCTCTTGGCTTTTGGACTCAGGTGCATCTTTTCATATGTCCCCAAACATGTTTTCGCTTTCCGACTATTCAAAAAATGTTTCTCCATCCTTTGTTTCCACTGCGGATGAAACCTCTTTTGAAATTAAAGGAATAGATAATTTTGAAACTCAAGATTTTTTCATTACAAAAATTAAATTCATACCTAAACTAAACTTAAACCTTCTCTCTGTTTCTCAACTCTCGGACCATGGTTGCGATATTAAATTTTCGTGTGATAAATGTTTAATACAGGATCACCGGTCCGGGAAATTGATCGGGGAAGGCTTTAGAAAAGGAGACTTATACTATATGGAATCTCTTCAAGTTCCAAAATCTTTTTGTAATGTTGCCCGAAACAAAGATATAAATATGTGGCACAAAAGACTTGGTCATCCTAATATCACGAAGTTATCTTATTTACATTTTGCGAATGACCTATGTAAAAGTTCATTTTCTTGTAATGATTGTATTCTCGGAAAAATGCAAAGTTTACCTTTTGAGCAAAGAACTATGTTTTCATCTAAAACTTTTGAAATTGTTCATTCCGATGTTTGGGGACCCGCACCTATTGTCTCAAAAGGAGGCTTTTCTTATTATGTCATTTTTGTAGATGATTTCTCTAGATATTCATGGATCTTTTTTCTTAAGTTCAAACATGAAGTTTTTTCGTGCTTTAAAACCTTCCATTCAATGATCAAGAATCAATTCAACAGTAATATAAAGATTTTTAGAAGTGATTCTGGAGGAGAATATCTCTCCAACCAATTTAAAATATATCTTGAAGATCACAGAATCATTCACCAAAGATTTTGTCCTAAAACCCCTCAACAGAATGGGTTGGCCGAAAGAAAACATAGGCATATCATTGAGACCACTAGAACCCTTCTTATTTCCCAAAACATCCCTAAAAATTTTTGGGCTGAAGCAGCTCTTGCTTCTGTTTATCTGATAAATCGCTTACCTTCTAGGATATTAGGAAAAATATCCCCTTTTGAGATTTTATATAAGCTCGAACCTGATTATAATAGATTACGAGTCTTCGGGTGTAAGTGTTTCATACTTACGGATAAAAATGACAAGCTCTCTCCCAAAGCTATCCCCTGCGCTTTTCTTGGATATTCTGAAACTCAAAAAAGATTTCGTTGTTATGATCTTCGAGATGATAAGTTATATGTTTCTAGAAATGTAACCTTTTGGAAAATGAAAATGGATTTGAAAAAAATGTTTCTCAACAAGAAAATTTTGATTACTCCTTCATTTTTGACTTATTGTCTAGTAATGATGATATATCTAGTGATGATGATGTATCATCAAACCATGATGAGGAAATTGATGGTGATGTTGAAGAACATAACCCACTCAATGAACGAGAAAACATAATTTCAATTGATCCAATAACCTACTCACGCAGAAACCAAGACACCTTTAGAAGTGCTATTGATCAATATAGTGAACTTGTTCCTGCTCTCGATCACCGAAGATCTGAGAGGAATAGGAGACCTCCAACTCGTTTTGTCTCTTTTGATTCTTTTTCACCCCGATATAGGGCTTGTCGTAGTGCCATTCATTCTTATTTTGAACCAAGAAATTTTGAAGAAGCTAAAAAATGTATAGAATGGCAAGAAGCTATGCAAAATGAACTTAATGCTTTTAAAAAGGCTGAAACTTGGGATTTCCAAACTCTACCCATAGGAAAGAAAACTATAGGTTGTTGATGGGTTTTTAAGGTTAAAACTAAGAGCGACGGATCCCTTGAAAGGTATAAAGTTCGCTTAGTTGCAAAAGGGTATGGGCAAGGGTATGAAATTGATTATGAAGAAACTTTTGCTCCTGTAGCCCGAATGGTTACAGTTAGATGTCTTATCACTATTGCATTTATTAAAAATTGGAATATTTTTCAAATGGATGTGAAAATGCTTTTTTAAATGGTGATCTTAATGAAGAAGTGTATATGGATGCTCCATCAGGCATGAAGATTCTTAAAGATAAAGTTCTTCGTCTTCGAAAGGCCCTCTATGGTTTGAAACAGCCCCCCAAAGCCTGGTATGACAGATTTATCATTGTAATGCTGGAAAATGGTTTCTCTTCATGTTATACTGACACTGCTCTATTTACTAGAAAATCTAAGGCAGGGATTGTGATATTATTACTATATGTTGATGACATGTTAATTACAGGTGATGATGTTCAAGGAGTCAAGGGTATTAAGTCCGTTTTGACTTCAAAATTTGAGATGTCAGACTTGGGTTTTCTGACATATTTTCTTGGAATTGAGGTTACCTATTCGCAACGTGGTTATTTTTTATCTCAGTCTAAACTTGCTTGCGAGATTATTGACAGGTCAGGAATTTCTGATGACAAAGTATGCGAAACTCCTGAAGTTGTGGGAGCAAAAATGAAGATTGGCGACAGTGTTCCTCTAACCGATCCTACTCCTTACATACAGTTGGTAGGTTCTTTAATGTATCTTAGCATTACCCGACCTGATTTGTCACATGATATACACATCGCCAGTCAATCAGTTTCAGCACGCTCCTACAACCGTTCATATGAGTGCTGTGCTTCGCATCATCAGATATTTGAAGGGAACTGTGAATAAGAGAGTATTTCTATCTTCTTTTTCTGAATTGAAATTACTTGCTTATACTGACTCAGATTGGGGAGGTGACCCTAGTAACCGTCACTCCACCACTGACTTTTGTGTTTTCTTATGTGAGTCCTTGATCTCATGGCGATGTAAAAAGCAACAGAAGGTCTCTCTGTCATCCACCGAAGCCGAATATAGAGCCATGGCATCTACTACCATGGAAATTGTATGGATTCGACGCCTTTTGGAAGATATGGGAGTACTTATCAGACAACCAACAAAGCTGTGCTGTGACAATAAAAGCGCAATTTATATTGCCAAGAATCACACCTTTCATGAGCGAACAAAACATATAGAAATGGACTGCCACTATGTCAGAGAAGAATATTTGAAGAAGATCATTGATCTACCATACGTGACATCTGAGTATCAACTTGCAGACTTCTTCACAAAAGACTATGTTCGCCCAGATTTCATTTCCTTCTTGACAAACTTGCGGTTATCGCACTGTAAGTTTGAGGGGGGGGGGTGTTAAAATGTATCTCCAAAAACATGTTGTAAGTATAAATATATATACTTATATACTTAGAGATACATATACATATAATATATTATATGTATATGTATCTCTACATATATAAATATATATATATATTTATTTATATTTTTATTTTCTTACCCTAATTCTTGTAATCTTGCGCATATTCCATTTTGGAATATGTTGTAATATTTTTTTGCATTTTACATTTCTTTATTTTTTATTTTTTTTATTTTTTATAATTTTCATAAAGTGCATTGGGGGTCCCCCAATAGAGTCGTTGGGGGCTCCCCAACGACTCCTTTGGGAGCCCCCCTTTGCACTCCTTTCTTTTTGTATAAATAGGGGTGTTCCCCCTTGTAAATTGTTAAGCTTGAGAGTCTCAAGCATTTGCTCCTTCTATAAAATACTTGCATTATTGCATGTTCATTATTTTTATGCTTTTTGCGTATTTTGTTCAAGTGTTGTGAGAGTGCTTTGGTGCGCTTCTTTTATAAAGTATTTATGCTTGTATGCATATTGTCTCTTCATAGACAATTTTACAGCGGGGAGGGTATATATATATATATATATAATTTGTAACGGTTTTAAGTTAACACTAATGAAATAAAAACAATTATTATATCATCAATTCATCATGCATAAATTCATGCAATAAATCAAATAAACAATCTGCAATTGGTATTCCTCATCAATAAAAAAACACCACAATTAAATCAACTTAAATATATTATTGCTACGCTAAGTGAATTAAGAAATAAAAAAACAATCAAACAATTCTAGTAGAAAAAAAGTAAATTATACTAATAAAAGAAGCAAAAATGTATAATTGCATACCAAAAGTATATCATATACAATGTTTAGGAGTCCTTTCCCTTTATCTGCCATTTTAATCCTTAAAAACAAAAAAATTAAATTTTTTATTAAAATAAAATTCATAAAAAAAACTAGCCGAACTCAGAACCTAGCCCAAGCTTGGGTTCAGTTATGGTGTATTGAGAATGAAGTGTACGGGTCTGGTTCTAGACCCAAATTACCCAAATCCTTTTCCTTGTATTATATTTACAGGTTGATGTTATTTGATCTGGGCCAACAGACCCGATCCAGTTTGTATCACATATAATACTGAATATAGGGCATGATTCATCATTAGTGAATCGTGCCAGTCATTGCCGCCTCTCTCTCTTGCAAATCCCTTTCTCCTCTGCAGTGGATGAAGACTGGTCGAAGGTGCATGATCACTCACATGGTATAAGAGCGGGTTGAGAAGTAAGTTCCAGATCAAGATTCTCTTCTTCCTTTCCTTGATTCTAAATCTGATCCGGTCAGATTAGATTTCATCCTTCTGTTGTTCTCAAAAAACGATTTCTTCGTATCAGGCTGAAACTTCCCACTTTCTTAAATCCTTAGACATCTTCCTTTCTTTTTCAAGTTTTCAATCTCTCAATACTGAATCTGTTCACGCCTAACAGCCCGGTCACCTGTTTCCTTGGAAAAAAAAAACTTAACTTAAAACTCGGTTATTCTTTTCTTCTCTAGCGCTGGATCGGATCGTTCCCGATCTAGTGCTTTCTTTCCAAGCCAGATTAAATTAAATCTGGTCGTGACAGATTGATTTTTCTTTCTTCAGCAGAGTTAAATCGAATCTGATCGTATCAGATCAGATTTGGGTTTCCATTTAAATGTAAATCTCTCTTGTCTTTTATCGAATCTGATCGTATCAGTCAAACCTTGTTCTTCAAATTTTTTTATCTAATTATTCTTCCTTGTTCAGAACCTTGAATCAGATCTGAATAAGATTTCAACGCTCCATAGTGAAATCCGACCTGATCTGGTTCTCTGCTTTAACGTGATAAGATTTCAACGCCCCATAGTGAAATCCGACCTGATCTGGTTCTCTGCTTTAACGTGAAATTTCCTCTCATATTCACGTTTGTTACTCCTAAAACCTAATCAAAGTTTCGATTCAACAAAAAATTCAAATCATTATCTTGTCTTATTCTATTGATTACTTCTGACTATTTGCAGCAATTTAATTTTTTGCAGCAAAAAAAAAAGGATTTACATTGCTGGAAAATCTAACTGCTGGTCAGAGTGTTCCCTTGTTATCTTTCACATGGATTCTCCTTTCCTTCCAGTTTCCTTGGACAGCTCATATATGAGAAATTAAACAACTCAAACTACTTGACCTGGAAGCGACAAATTTTGCCTTTTTATTAAGAGTTTGGATCTCTCTAGATATCTTGATGGAATAATTCATGCACCACCAGAATTTGTCGTGCATGAAGAATGAGATGATAAAGGAGAGGTTTCCAATAAACTGGTTTGTAATTCAGAGTTTGCAACATGGAGAAGAAAAGATCAAGCGGTTGTGGCTTACATTACCTCTACGCTTTCCCAAGAGGTACTAGTGGCCATTCCAAATGAATGTTCAGCAAGAGAGTTGTGGCAGATATTGGCTCAGACTTAATCACAGATTTCAGAAGCTAGGATTTTGCATTTAAATAGAGAATTTTAGCTTTTGAAGAAAGAGAGTTTATCAGTTACCGAGTACATGAACAAAGTCGAGTATTACAGATCAACTAGCTATGGTGGGTTGCATAATTCCTGACAAAGAAAAGGTTCAACATGCACTGAATGGTTTGGGATCTGACTACCACATGTTAGTCACCTCTCTTCTATGCCTTCCTTCATTGCCTAATTTTGAAGATCTACGGGCTAAGCTACTGCAATATGAGGTTACCATTAGAGGTGAGGAGATGCCCTGAATTCCAACAATCATGAGGTACTTGTCACAGGAATAGCGTTAGGGCGAGGACGTGCGGGTTTTCAAGGCGAACATGGATACAAAAGAGGTAACCAAGGAGGCCGTGGGTTACTTCTCACACCCAACATGTCACCTAACTCGTATTCGGGGAACCAATACTCTAGAAATATACCGACATATTTTTAGTGTAATAAAATGGGGCATATTAAAGCAAATCATTGGCATAATCCGCAAAACAGAGGCAAATTTAATGGTGTCGGGCCTTCTACTAGAGGACAAGTAGGGGACGGTCCTAAAGGTGATGAAAAGGAAAATGTGAAGAATCTCCCGATTTATGCTCTTTCAGAGTTAAGTTTTAAACAAACTGAGCAGGGGACTTGGTACATTGATTCCGGGGCTGCTGCACATGTGACAGATGATGTTAGTAAGATTTCGAAACCCTTATCGTGGTAAATTTAGTATTAAAACTGAAGATTGTGCTCTTCATCCTATCTCCCATGTTGGAAATATTTCCCTTCCACTTCTCGATTCCTCATTACCTTTATCTGATGTTTACCATTCTCCTAGCACTGTTAAAAACATTGTTTCTTCTGTCGAATTTACTCCTTCCCTTGTATGTGTCAAGGATCCTCTCACGAAGAAGACGCTCGTTGAAGGAGAACGACAGGAAAACATGTATGTCTTCAAGGAGTCTCTTTCAGTTCGTGATGCATCAATAAATTCACAACCAGTTCGTTCAGTGCCATTCAAAAATTGTTTGTCTATCTCAATGTAATAAGCCAGAAATTTGGCATCGTCGTCTTGGTCATTGTAATCATTCATTTATTGAGAAACTTGTGTTCAGAGGACATGTTCCACAATCTAGTTTGAATGTTAAGGCTGATCTTCATCTTTGTTCCAGTTGTCAATTATGTAAGAGTCACACTCTTCCATTTCACTCAATAAATCAAAGAGCTTCTGTGCCTTTTAAAATTGTTTATTCTGATGTCTGGGGACCTGCCCCACAACCTTCTTTATCGGGCAATCATTATTATGTTACTTTCATTGATAGTTATTTTAGATACACCTGGATTTATTTTATGAAACATAAATATGAAGTTTTCAAGCTTTTTTGCTCGTTCTGTGCTTTAGTTGGTAATCAATTTTCAACTAAAATTCAATATATTCATTGTGACAGTGGAGGAGAGTACTCATCGAAGGAATTTACTGAATTTCTCCAAGATAATGGAACAAGTCGTCGAACATCTTGTCCACACACACCACAACAAAATGGTCTGTCGGAAAGAAAACATCGGCACATTGTAGAAAGTGCGCTAAGTATGTTACATGCCACTCATATTCCTTTAAATTTGTGGACGAAAGCCTTTCATTCAACTGTCTATGTCATAAATCGACTGCCATTGAAATTGTTAGCAGACCAATCCCCTTATTTTACACTATTTGGGGTTCATCTTAACTATAATGAGTTGCGTGTATTTGGTTGCATATGTTATGTTCACATTGACAGTTCTGAACGTGATAAGTTTTAGAACAAGGCATGCAAGTGCAGGTTTGTTGGATATGCCGATCAGTATAGAGGATGTCGGTGTTATGACCCCACTACCAGTCGCATCAGAGTTTCACGGAATGTCGTATTTGACGAGACTCATACTGATGATTTAGGAAGTGTAGAGGGACACACTAAGGATGCCGAAAGTTATCAACCATGGCTTGTTGCTGAGGTGCTTGATCAAATGGCGAAGCATGACGTACCCTCGTGTGTCACACACTATCTGCAAAACAACATAGTACGAATGTATATCTAGAAAAGGAAAAGTCGGCAAACACACAAGATAGTACTATGCCAGTCGTTTTCGATGTCACAAAGTTTCAAGGGATTACCTATGTGCGCCGAAACAACGACAATGTTCAGCGACCTATTGTGCAATCTAGGAGGCCTGAGAGCTATGTAACAGGGATTCGGCTAGCAGGGTGCTGCACTTGCGTCGACGCGACTCAACGCGGGTGTGACATTGGGTGCGGTCAACCTGACCCTAGGTGCAGTCAACCCGACCATGGGTGCGTTGACCGCACCCAGTATCATTTCGGTCAATTTTTTGGATTTATTTTTAAAAAATTTTTGCCCTATGAAATGGGCTGCAGAATTTAAAAAAAAATTCTTGGCGGGGGAAGGGGCGCTGCCCCCCCGGACCCTGCCCACTGACTGCGCAGGGGGGGAACCCCAGACCCCCCTTCTATATATATATATTTACATTTTTCCCCTACCGTACCCCCGTACCCAAGGTTTTTGAAAGTGCCGCACCCTCGTACCCGCACCCACACCTGTACCCACACCCATGTGACATAGCCTGAGAGGATTCACCATCCCATTGAAAGATGGGTAAGTTATGACAACTTCTCTACAAACTTACAACTTATCATCTCCCAGATTGAAAAGCATGATGAACCTATCAGTTTCTCACAAGCATCCATGTCAATCAAATGGGTTGAGGCCATGAATGAGGAAATGAAAGCTTTACATGAGTGTGGGACTTGGGAGATTGTTTTCGGACCATCGAACAAGAATGTTGTAAGATCTAAATGGGTCTATAAAATCAAGTATAAACCCGATGGATCCATTGAACGCTATAAGGCGAGACTAGTAGCGAAAGGGTTCACTCAAGAATATGGGCAATATGATGACGAAACTTTCAGTCTGGTAATCAAGATGAGAACTATTCGATTAGTTTTGTCCTTATCAGTTCAGTATGGATGGCCTCTAAGCCAACTTGATGTCAAAAATGTTTTTTTGCATGACAGTCTTAAAGAAGATGTGTATGTGGAGCAACCCTCTGGTTATACAGAACATAGCCCCAACACACATGTTTGCAAGCTACGAAGAGCCATCTATGGGCTAAAACAGGCCTCCCATTCATGGTTTGATAGTTTCTCTGTTGAAGTTCAGAGACATGGATTCGTTCGATCTCATCTTGATCATTCACTTTTTATTTTTCGAGATCGTCAAGTATGCATCTTGATTCTAATATATATGGACGATATTATTATTACTGGGAACTCTGATGAACACATAGAAGCTACTAAGATTTTACAGAGTCGCCAGTTCAAAATGAAAGATTTGGGGGTTTTGCGTTATTTCTTGGGGGTTGAGGTGGATCGACAGGACGAAGCTCTTTCACTAACCCAACACAAATATACTTTAGACCTATTGGACGAGGCATGCATGAAAGATTGTAAACCACTATCCACTCCTAGTGTCCTCAACCATAAACTCGGTTCCCAGGATGGGGAAGTATATGAAGATTCCAAGCAATATTAGAGTCTTGTGGGTATGCTTCAATATCTCACCTTCACTAGACTAGACATTGTATATGCAATGAATCAAGTCTCACAATTCATGCATGACCCACAAAAAGAGCATATGAATGATGTCAAGAGAATTCTTTGATACTTAAAAGGAACCCTTGGAGATGGTCTAGTTTATCATCAGTCCAAGTCCAAAGGAGAACATCACCTGGATGTATACACAGATGTAAATTGGGCTTGAGATCCAGATGACATGCGGTTGGTTTCTGGATATTGTGCCTTTCTTGATGAGAACTTGATAGCGTGGAGTAGTAAGAAACAACGTGCAATTGCACGATCTAGTACTGAAGCTGAGTATCGATCTATGGCGACTGTTACGACGGAGGCCACATGGCTGAGACATCTTTTGACTGAAGTCGGAGAATCCATTCTACCCACCACTTTCTTGTGTGATAATCAAAGTGCCATACAGATTGCTTTTGATCCTATTCACCATGGTCGCACAAAGCATATAGAAATTGATCAACACTTCATTCGACAAAAGATAGAAGATAGAGAAATTGATCTTGCTTATGTTCTTACGACTGATCAAGTGGCTGATTTGTTCACTAAGGGCCTTACCATCATGCGTTTTTAGTTCTTGAAGAACAAGTTGTCCATGGTGCAAAACCATGCACAACTTGAGGGAGCGTATTGAGAATGAAGTGTACGGTTCTGGTTCTAGACCCAAATTACCCAAATCTTTTTCCTTGTATTATATTTATAGGTTTATGTTATTGGATCTAGACCAACATACACGATCCAGTTTGTATAACATATAATACTGAATATAGGGCACGATTCATCATTAGTGAATCGTGCCAGTCATTGCTGCCTCTCCCTCTTGCAAATCCCTTTCTCCTTTGCAGTGGATGAATGACTAGTCGAAGGTGCATGATCGCTCACATGGTGAACCCAGGCATGAGTTCACCGTAACCTAATCCAGTCGACCTGGGTTTAGCAGCAGTCTTAGGTTCACAAGAGCTGAACCAAACACACTTGGGTTCGGTTTTGTTGAACCTAAGATTCGTCCTTTGCGCCAACGACGGGAAGAGGAATGTGGGGAAGGAAGAAGAAGAAAGAGAGGAGGAGAAGGAAGAAGAAATAAGATAGAAGAAAGAGAGGAAGCGACAAATGGAGGAGAAGGTGGGTTCAACAGAGCCGCACCCAGGCTTGGGTTCATCCTTTAAGCCAACAAGGGGAGGAGGAAGGAGAAGACTGAAGAAGAAGAAAGAGAGGAGGAGAAGGAAGAAGAAAGAGAGGAGGCGGCGAAGGGAGGAGAAGGAAGAAGAATGACACAAGAGACTTACCGAAGAAGGAAGAAGAAAAAGACCAGGATGAGGAGGCAGAGAAGGAAGAGGAAGAAAGAGAGCAAGAAGAGGAGGTAGAGAAAGAAGAAGAAAGAGAGCAAAAAGAGGAGGTAGAGAAAGAAGTAGAAGAAAGAGAGGCAACAAAGGGAGATGAAGGAAGAAAGAAGAGAGGAGAGGCAGAGAAGGAAGAAAAAGAAAGAGAGGCGACAGATGGAGGAACAAAAGGAAGAAGAGGAGAAATAGTGAGAGAGACTTACTGGAGAGGTCGTCGCCACCTTGTGCTATTGAAAGAGAAGAGGAGGTGTGTGTGTGTGTGGGGGGGGGGTGTGGAGGGGAGGAGTTGTGCCCTAAACCCGCTTTCTAAAAAAAAATTCTTTTTTTAACATTGATCAAAATGGACTCTGTCAAAGTTGGCCAGGTCCATTTTGGAAAAAAATAACCCTAGGTGTGGGTTGACCGCACCCAAGGATTATTGATCACACCACACCAAGTGTCGCACTGCATCTCGTGGACACAGTGCTTACAACCTATTTGGCAAGTTCCTGTAACATAGATTTAGAGCTGTTGTGATCTCCCAACAGCTCTATTTGGTCTTTAACCAAATTGACCCTATAAAACCTAAAAAAACACAAAAGTAAAAATAAAATAAAAGGATTAATGTGCCCCTAATGGGCACACTATATTAAAAAAATAGAAATAACCAGAATACCCCTAATAGGCGTTTTATATATATATATATATATATATATATATATATATATATATATATATATATATATATATATATATATATATATGAGAACTGAACATATTAGGCCCTCTTTTCTCATTTTGCCCCATTAGGCCCCATAGTTTGAATTGTTTTATGAAAGATCTGAACCGTTCAATGTGTTTAGCATGCTAGATTTAGTGTGAATCAACTCTTTGATCATGTTTTTTTGGCGAAAAAGTATGTTTAGGAGCCCGAAAAAATTGATGCCTTCATAGCCATTGATTTTGGATCACCAGAAAAACCTATATACAAGTCAGACTCCGATGATGCAAAAGACTATTTCCACTAAACAAAACCTATAGATCACACCATTGGTGTTAGATGTGAGAAAAAATACCAAAAACCTACGATTTTGAAGGGGCAGAGCGAGAAAGTGGGCAGAACCAACGCATTACTCTCTCTCTCTATATGCCATAGTTACTCGAAACTCTATAGGACTTGGGGAAGCACGCTTCCTCGAAACGTGTTTTGGCAGTGCAAAACATGTTGCTTCCAAAACGGACGGAGAAGCGACCCTTTTAAATGGGAAGCACGCTTCCTGCTCGCTTCTCAGTATCAGGAAGTGAGTTTTTGTTTTGGGGGCTTGGAGCCTTTAACAAAATTTTTTGCCCAATATCGGGAAAACTCGATTCCTATTCGCTTTCCACTCGAATCCTAGGTCGATTCACTCTTCGTTTCCTCTTCGCTTCTAGTTCGCTTCCTAGGTTGCTTTCGATTCTATTTCTTTCTCGCTTTTGAGTCAATTCCTGGTTTGCTTCTAAATCGTGCCTCACTTTCGCTTCCTCTTCTTGAATCACTTACCGCTCCCGCTTCCTCTGCTGACAACTTTGATATATACATTTATATGTACATACATATACATGCATATATACAACTTAACACTCCCCCTCAAACTTATGATGTGATCATCAAAAGTTTATCAAGTAAAAAATAGAATTGGGGAGAATATAGCGCTTTTGTGAAGAAATTAGCCAGTTGGAACTCCAATGCTACATAAGGCAGTTTAATAGTTTTCTTGTGGTATTCTTTACAAACATGGTGACAATCCATCCAAAAATTCCTTTTAAAACTAAATTTTTTAAATATCGAATAATGCACATAACTCATTTGCATAATTGTAGGAGAATGCTGAAACACTGCATGAGAAATATCAGGTGAGGTGATCGTTAAATAAGGGCCCCATTCATTTGATGATAAGGAGTGGAGTCTTCCAAGGGTATCCTATCATCGATATTCATATTTGTGTTGATAACTTTAGGAGTATCCACCCTCTTTTCATCTGTAATTCCAAATTTGTCAATAATCTCAGTGGTAAACTTTGTTTGAGTTAGAAAATAACCACGAGCTGAATATGCTACCTCAATCCCTAAAAAATATCTAAGGAAACCTAAATCTATCATTTCAAAATATTTTCAATACAACTAACTCCTTGTTTATCTCCTTCAGTAATGATCATATTTTCAGCGTAGAGAAGAATAACAACACCTACATCAGATTGCTTAACAAACATTTCATATCCTGTTGGAGGATCCATGTATACTTTTAATTCACCATTTAAAAATACATTTTTGACATCGATCTGATAGATATGCTAGTTCCTAATGGTAGCTACAGGTATAAGAGTTCTATCAGATGTCATCCTAGCTACTGGTGTAAAGGTCTCATTGTAGTCTATACAATATTCTTGGGAATAACTCTTGGCAACTAACCTAGCCTTATATCGTTCAAGGGAGCCATCACTCTTGGTTTTAATCTTGTACACCCATCTACAACTTATGAATTTTTTCCTTTAGGTAAATCTGATATTTTCCATCTCTTAGATTTTACTAAAGCATCAATTTCTATGATCATGGTTTCTATACATTTTGGATGGGTTTTGGCTTGTTTATAAGAATTAGGTTTGAAATAAGATTTTTTTTTGGCTCGACATATTTTATACTGAGAGAAAAAGACTCATAGGATACAAATCTCTCTGTGAGTCTTAGATTCTCTAGTGGATAAGGGTACTAGATTCTTGTGACTCAAGGCTAGAATATTTGTCTAAGGCCAATGATTGAGTATCTTTACCCCTTTTGTTATATCGAAGCATAGTTGGCCAACCTGACAAGTCGACTTGGGAATTGACCGAGTCGACCCAAATCAGACCCCAACTGGGTCACCGATTCAGGAACGCTGATCCACATGCCTCTTATGTGTTTTTTGTCATACATTTTTTGGTTTTAATGCATAATGCTCATAAAAGAATACTTGTTATAAATGATCATATGCTTTTAAATCATAAATATTAACAATTATGTATAGTTGAATACTTATATAGCTTAGTCATTAATGTCATGTGCTAAATTTAGTGATTATACAATATGGATTTTGTTTTTTCCATATCTTAACACTAGAAAATGCATAGTCCTAACTTGTCCGAGTTACCGAGTCGACTCGCTGATTCGAATTTGAATGAGAACTATGTATTGAAGAATGGGATGGTTACTTCTATCTAAATCATGAATTACATTACTAGGAGTATTTAGTTGAAGTTCTCATTCAAAATATCAATACTCAAAGAATCTTCCCTATCTTTAGGAAGCAATTCAAACAAAAAGAGTAATTAACAGCTTTTTTAGGCACATCTTGATCAAAAAAACTTTCTTTTTCCAAGAAAGTCACATTTCTAGAGATATAAAGTTTATCATTATGCATATCATAATATCTAAATCCATTTTGGGCTTCTTCATATTCGATAAAACCACAAACAATGCACAATGAAACATTGTCATTTTTGTTGGTAAGAACAAAACATTTGCATCCAAAAGTTTTTAATCTACAATAATAATCAGGAAAAGTATTGTAAAGTTTTTCAAGAGGGGTAATGTTTTGAAGCTGACAAAAGGAGTACAATTTATGAGATAAACAATGGTAAGGACGACGTTGAGTCAAGGGTTGGTATCATTCATATACGCTCGTCACTCTTCTCTCATCTTTAGGGGTGTCAACTAGTCATGTTTGGTTCGGACCCAAGTGGAACAAGACTTGGACCAGATTTTTGGGTATGGTATTGGGCCCGAACTCGAGTCTAATGGGGTCTACTAAAAGAGAAACCATACCCGGACCCAATAAGAACTACATGAACCAAACTGGACCATACCCAGTAAAATAATATTTTAATTATTTTTATATTGAAAAATTATGGGTCTTAATCAGAACTTGGGGCGGGCCAGGTCTGGTATAAAATTTCACAAGATATACCCGAATTCATGTATTATTCGTACCTTCTGGTCTGGCCCCGGGTCTTCTTATTTGTCACCATACTCGGACCCTATAGGGTTTGGTTTGGGTAAACCCGGCCTGTTGACACCCCTACTCATGTTTTCCTTTAAATCCAGGCCAATAAGGTTTAATGTGCCTCGGTTTTCCACAATTATGACGTAATCGTCTTCCTTCATAACATTGCCTCCCAAAGTTGGGTCTTGTGAAGTGAGGAGGCTTGTAGGTATTAGTGTTGGCACTAGGTCTTTGGACCGTCAACACTTTATCTTTAGGTTCCTTGGGCTCGGTTATGGTCTTCAATCTACTCTCTTCCATATATACTTTGGCCAATATTTCATGAAGAGGTGGAGGCTCATCTTTTTCATGATGAGTGATGGTGACCCTTACATGTTCGAATTCAAGTATACGAAGGCCTTGCATAAATTGAAAAAATTGCTCTTCTAAGATTTGTTTCTTTCTTTGGCGAACATCATTGGGTGTATCGTAAATAGGCTCCAATTTCGTAATTTTGTCACAATCTTTTTAAGGATCCATAGTATTCACGTACACTTATGGATCTTGTTACTTATTTCCCATTTATGAGCAACATTTTTTAGGGTACACTTTTGTTTGATAAAAGTCCAAGCCTCATATGCTCTTTCAAATTGCAAGATATTCTCACATGGCTCCTCATACATGCTTCTCATGAAGAGAGAACACTTTAGCATGACTTACTTCTCATGCCTTATAGTTATTTTTGTAATCCAAGAGACTTTATCTCTCTTATTTCCCTTAAGTGTATCTTCTTATGTTTCAGAGTTGAACCATCATCCAAGTGACACAATTCTTTCCCAATTCGGGTTCTCTTTACCGCGGTGGCCCACATGCTGTAGTTGGTCCCATCAAATTCGATGGGAGCAATGGTTACAACTTCTTTGTCGGCCATTAAAGCAAAGAGAAAAGAAGAGAGAAAGAAAGATGAAAGAAGAGGGAGAAAAGAAAGAAGTTGAAGGGGAGAACCAACGTTCTTTTGATCTTCACGGTCCACCACGCTATCTTCAAATGCAAATTATATTCAAGGTGCACCAAAGCTCTGATACTATGTAATGAAAATGAAAAAATAATATAAGTGGGTGCCCCTTATGGGCTTACAAGAGCCCAAGAACATACATAACAAGGACATCTTATGGGTCAATACAAAAACACAAGTAAAAATATATGATTTTATTAGGATAAAAATGCTTGAGAAAAACATTAAACAAAAGAGGGGCGAGTGTCCCAAACTGAGCCTTCAGAATGGGGCACTTGCAGTGCAGAGCTCTACTGATTGCAAAATATATCGAGTGTAGGAACGCACAGTATGCGTTGGCTTGATCGGTGACATGCGATGATAGCACGACATGCGATAGGCAACTGTATTGTCGTTAGTGCATCATTGTATGGTGGCACAGATGTGGAGCGTTGTTTAGTTAAGCATGTCAATAGATTATAGGATGTTGCCTTTGGAGATTTGGTTAACGACCTCTTGGCTTGCAGGAGTTTCCATGCGTAGCGTTTGGACGCACAAGGGTGCATCTGGGTTAGCGTTAATTACCTCGAGGATCACCTTGGGTGATTTCAACCGAGTACGGTGACTCGGGGTTAGGCGAGTGAATACCTTGGACGAACTGTATTGTCGTTAGTGCATCATTGTATGGTGGCACAGATGTGGAGCGTTGTTTAGTTAAGCATGTCAATAGATTATAGGATGTTGCCTTTGGAGATTTGGTTAACGACCTCTTGGCTTGCAGGAGTTTCCATGCGTAGCGTTTGGACGCACAAGGGTGCATCTGGGTTAGCGTTAATTCCCTCGAGGATCACCTTGGGTGATTTCAACCGAGTACGGTGACTCGGGGTTAGGCGAGTGAATACCTTGGACGAATGAGTTTTGGGTGGTGCTCTTCGTTATGATGTTTAATCATCAAATAGTCTTCGGACTGGGAGCCACAAGGTCTTGTTCCTTCAGTGGCGAGGTTTTGCTGTAGCGGACGCATAGAGTCGCAATCCGCCCCATGGCACACAAGGCTAAGGCAAGTTTGTGCCCTTTTCTAAAGTGATAGCTGGTATGAGACGACTATGCACTAAGCTCCATGGACTAGATGAAATTCGCATTTGAAAATGCGCTTGATTAACTTTCGCTAGGCAGCTGCGCATGAGGTGGTGCACATGGCCAATGAAATGATTCAGCACATGGAAAAGTGTTGGTGCACGACCTTTGGCCGTTAGGCTAGCCAGACTGGGCAGTCTGGCGTGTCGCGGGTTTGCGAAAAATTCTATGCTCGTGACAAATTGTTTATTGAGTGCGACATTGAAAGGGATAATGATGGTTTATCTTGGTTACGCAAATTTGCGCAACTGAAGTCTTGTTGATCCAGTATAGAAGCAAGATGTTGGCAGGGTGCTATGGGTCATCTTGTCGATGGCAAGCAAAAGTATAAGGTTGTTATTCAGTTGGTTAAGGGAACATGGATAAGCCAAAGATTCCTACTAGTTGTGCGTTAGGCTCGCAGGTGGAGCATGACGTTTGCCTTCTGCATGCATATAATGCACATTGGATTCGACTGGATGGATTTGCACATTTGGGTATGATAGACTCAACTAAACTTTTATATTCTCTCCTAACATTGCGTGTTAGCAGAGTGCCCATCTTAAGCAGAATGCTTGTTGTTTTGCTCCCTTGAGTTGGCAGTTCCTCTGTGGATTGTGTGGGCGAAAAAAATTATTGTTCTTGGCTTGTCGGTTTGTTTCCTACCAGAACATTTTGCTAGTTCCAGATGAGAGTTGCAGCGTGCTGGCTCCGGATGAGAGTTGTGGCGTTGGGCCGTGTTGTTCCTTGTGTGGATGAGTGCCCAGGAAGATGTTTTTAAGGACCACTTTGGGGTGATACACAAGTAAGCGTTTCCCACTTGAGGACTAGTTTGGACTGTTGGAAAATCGCAAGTTGGTGTCTTAAGGGAGTTGATATCTCTGCGGTATGCGTTGGTGTCTTAAGAGAGTTGATGTCTCTGCGGTATGCGTTGGTGGTCATTCTTTTCTACGAGGACTACGAAGGGTTTGGAAATGCCCTTGCTAGGGTTAGAAGGCACTCAAGCCATGAGCTTGAAGACGATAAGTTTGTCGTGCGAGCGATGATGACCTGCTTATGTATGAGACTGCATTGGGGTCTCACGAGCAAAGAATGCTCGATGTTGATGAAGCAAAAGACCGTTGTCTAAGTGATCGAAGGCGGGTTAAAGAATGAGACTTGGCGTGTTAAAGGTTACGACGATGATGGATGAAAACCAGAACAAATTGAGTAGGGTGAAGAAAAGAAGTAAACCAAAGATAAGTACAAAGAGAAACTGACATATCAATTAAGACTGCGTTCTTACCTGTATCGATATTGTCGAGGACAACAATGGTTTCGGTGAGGGAGAATGTCTCAGTCTGAGCCTTCGGAATATGGCAGTTGCAGTGCAGAGCTCTACTAAGTGAAAAATACATCGAGTGTAGGAATGCGCGGTGTGTGTTGGTTTGATCGGTGATGTGCGGTGATAGCACGACACGCGATAGGCAACAATATAGTCGTTAGTGCATCGTTGTATGACAACACAAACGTGAAGCGTTGTTTGGTTAAGCAGTGCCAGCGGATCAAAGGATGTTGCTTTTGGAGATTTGGTTAAGGACATTTCGGCTTGCAGGAGTTCCCACACTTAATGTTTGGACGCACATGGGTGTGTCTGGGTTAGGGCTAATTCTCCCAGGGATCACCTTAGGTGATTTCAACTGATTACGATGACTCGGGGCTAGGCGAGTGAATGCCTAGGCGTCGACGAATGAGTTTAGGTGGTGTTCTTCGCTATGATGTTCAATCATCAACTGGTCTTCGGACTTGGGGCCGCAAGGTCTTGTTCCTTCAGTGGCGAGGTTTTGCTGTAGTGGCTCATGAAGTCTCAATACGCTCCATGGCACGCAAGGTTAAGACAAGTTTGTGCCCTTTTCGGAAGTGATAGCTGGTATGAGACAGTTATGCACTAAGCAGCATGGACTAGATGAAATTCGTATTTGAAAATGCGCTTGATCAACTTCCGCTAGGTAGCTGCGCACGAGGTGGTGTGCAGGGCCAATGAAATGATACAACATATGAAAAAGTGTTGGTGCACAACCTTTTGGCCGTTAGGCTGGCCAGACTGGGCAGTTTGGTGTGTCGGGGGTTTGCGAACAATTCTATGCCCGTGACGAAGAAAGATCCTCTTTATATAGACAAGGGAGACCCAATAGAGTCGTTGGGTCTATTTAGAGCCCTTGGGATCTCCCAACAACTTTATTTGGTCTTGGACCAAATTTATACTTTAAAGCCTAAAAATGACAAAAAATTAAAACAAATAAAAGGATTAATGTGCCCCTAATGAGTACAGCCTATTACGTAGACTGAAATGACCAAAATACCTCTAATGGTTATTACCTAGTCCGTCAACATAATATTTATATGTATATAGGGTTAATATTGACTACTAATGAAGGTACAAAACTAATGAGCTAAAAATCATTGGTGCAAGTTGTATAGACTCAATCTAACCACATAGATGTGTTCAACATGGTTTGTTTGCTAAGGATCAAGCCTTGGATAATGCTTTTCTGATGTAAATATTGATCTTTTGAGTTTTGAAATTTTGGGACATTGTGGGCTGTTGATTTTTGGACCCCTTTAAAAACCTAATTACTTGTCATAATCACATGATTCAAAACAAGTTTCTTACTAGACAAACCATGTGGATCACATCCATGACATTTGATCTACAAAAAATTGAATTTTTTTGAAGAAAAAAACATTTTCCACTCATTAGCTTCGGACCTTCATTAGTAGCTTATATTTACCCATATATATATATATACATATAGGGTAACTGAAATATGTTTACTGAACCAAGATTTTTATAGTTTTTTTTACGTTTTTCAAAAATTTCACCTTGGTTTTATAGAAAGAGACTTGGATCATCCAATTACGATGTATAATAAGGATCTTTTAAGGGTTGAAAATCAATGGCTTAGAATTTTCATAAATATTCAAGCATAAAAAATCACATTTTTTGATCCGATGACAATGATCCAACAGTTGATTCCTAGCAAATGAACCATGCTGAATGCATCTTCCGGGTTAGATTTGCACAAGAACCTATGAAGATTTAGATTCATACCATCAAACATATTTGTTTAGTAAACATATTCCAGTTTCCCTATATTCATATATACAACTTAACATAATCATCATCATCATCATCATCATTATCATCAAACCTTTTCCCAACTACACAAAAATGTGGGGACTTAAATATTTCACACGCCAAAAACCCTGTTATCCTATTATTGAATTAAGTGTCATTTCCTTTCTTAAAATGGTGATGATCACATGTTAATTGAAAAGATTAGGATTGCAAAAAACTTCATAATTTTCCAGGCCCGTGCTATCACAGCAAACCAAATAATGACTGAGAAGATGCCATTTTTGATGGTATTTGTTTGTCACTTGGATGAAAAGCAAATGCATAGACTAGAGTTCTGTTTAAGGTCTAACACGCATCACTTATGTATTAGTAATATGTTGGTGATGAATCCTTGATTCTATCTTGTAGAAGGTTCTAATCTTTGTCACCAATATCACCGATATTTTGAAAATATCGCGATATTATTGGCAAATTCAAGTCGGCAGATAATATTGGAAAAATATCGCTATATTTTTAAAATATCACCAGAAATAAAAGTATCACAATATTATCATGATAAATTTTTGATATTTTAAAACTAATCTTATTTTTATATATTTTAGGCCCAATTATTTCCTTATATTTTTCCAATAATACCTATTATAATGCTACCATGGCATGTACCTGCATTTGGTGTCTTTGGAAGGATATTATACTATGTCACATTGACTCGGCCAACTAGGTGCCGCACCCGCGTCGGGTGCGGGTGCGGCACCCGTTGCGGTCAACCTGACCCTGAGTGCGGTCAACACACCCAGGGTCATTTATGTCCAACTTTTGGACTATATATATATAATTTTGTATATTTTTGTCGCACCCCCGCACCGACATAGATATTATCATTGTCTGCACCTGAATATATGGAATTGATTGTTTCAAGCTAGCCCTCTCTCTCTCTCATGCAAACACTGCTATCTGGATCTTGATAATGAGTTGTATGTGATACATTTTACAGGTAGCATTCAAGATTGTTGGAGGGACATTATCAGGGATGTCATTAGATCCTAAATTAGTAAGTCTTTTATGCATGCAATTGATTCTTGCAGATATTAATGCTTTTGAATGCTGTGGAGCTAATTGTCATGGCTAATTTGTTTTGTTAGCATTATCAGGGATGTCATTAGATCCTAAATTAGTAAGTCTTTTATGCATGCAATTGATTCTTGCAGATATTAATGCTTTTGAATGCTGTGGAGCTAATTGTCATGGCTAATTTGTTTTGTTAGTGGAATGCTGTTGATTGTTGAATGAAGACTGAAGAGTTGTTATTACCAATTTTGTTAAAAATAACCACTACGTATTTATTGCTAAAGGACTAGTCAGATATGATGACTTATGAGGCTAAAAAGCTGCCATTGTTACATAGCTTTGCCATGCCAAGCTCTTCAAATATATTACTCAAATAAAAATAATACTGCACAATTTTGACAAGTTATTTGGAAGGTAAACTTGTTAGTGACTACCCTTAAAAATGCTGTGTGCATACTTGGTAAGGTATCAAGATCAGAGTTACCGGAAGCGCCTAGCCTAGTGGGGAAGCGCCCTTTCCCGAAGCACGTTTCGGAAGCGTGAAACATCGCGCTTCCGAAACGCTTTGGGAAGCGCGCTTCCCTCGTCGATTTTTTGGGAAGCACGCTTCCCCCTTTTTTCATTTTTTTATTTTTTTTCTCCCAAGCTTCCTAAGTCGCTTCCGGTTCACTTCCTAGGTCGCTTCCGAGACAATTCTTGATTTGCTTTTAAATCGTCCCACGCTTCCCGCTTCCTAAAATTTTGAAAGTGCCACGCTTCCTGCTCCCTCTTTCTCGACTGGTAACCATGATCAAGATCAATATTTTTAGTTTTGGAAACTGCAAATGGTTAAATATAACTTATTCCCCATAGCCGAACTGCTTTCACAAGTGTTAACTGTGTTATGTGATGGGTATATGTTTAGTTCCCGTCTTTAAACACCATAAGTCTCACTCAAGTCATTGTTTAAAAAAAGGAAAAAAGAAGTTAAATGAGAATGCCACAGTTTTTCTTGGTTTATTCCTATGTTCTTATTCTTATTTTGCATGTTTGTCAGTTGACCTTTTATTGAACGCTTAAGCACACCTAGAATTTCTTCATTTTCTTTGTTTTTGTGATTTTCAAGCATGAAACTTCATTTTGTTTATTTTTTAACTCTGATATAATAGAGATGTGCCAAATTATGTCCTTAATCATTCATGTTTTGTGGGAATGAACTCTTCTTCTTCCTCTCTCTTACACTCTAAAATGACACCTTATCTACAAAGCTCATGGAAGTAACTGCTTGAAAGCTAACCTAGGTACACAAGTTCTAATTCTGGCAATGCTTTCACACTGTCACAGGGATTCGGCTAGCAGGGTGCTGCACCCGACGTGACGCGGCGCGGGTGCGGCACCGGGTGCGGTCAACACACTCAGGGTCATTTTGGTCCAATTTTTCAGACTTAAAAAAAAATTTGCCAAGAATTTTTTTTTGCCCTATATGTCACAGGGATTCTCCAACTAGGTGCCGCACCTGCACCCGATGCAGTCAACCTGACCCTGGGTGCAGTCAACGCACCCAAGGTCATTTATGTCCAACTTTTGGACTATATATATAATTTTTTTATATTTTTGCCGCACCCCCGCAACCAGGTTTTTTGGAAGCCCCGCATCCCCGCACCCGCACACATAATGTAAGTTTCTTGGTTGTATTCTGTCCCTTTTTCATGCGTCGGGCTCTTTCTCTGGTATGCATGGTTCTGAAAGTTATTGACTATATCACATAGGTATGGGTGCAGGTACGGGGTACAACACAGGATTTTGTACGCTGGTACAGATCTCTCTCTCTCTCTCTCTCTCTATATATATATATATATATATATATATATATATATATATATATATATATATATAGAGAGAGAGAGAGAGAGAGAGAGAGAGAGAGAGAGATGCACCAAGTATATTATATTTTACAAAATGCTCTACACATGGAGCCATAGACTGTGAATACAAACTAAAAGTTCAAAGCATGTTAAAGATATATAATTAACTAATAAGAAGGTATATATTTAACTTTGGACTCTTTTGATCCAGAGTATTATCTACATGTTGATTGGATCATGAAATGGGTAAAATGGGTTGAGTCAAGTCCAAAACTCAGTTGGCCCATACCTGAAAAGTACCCAAGTACTAATGCAGGTACGGCACGGGTACAAGAGGCTGGTAGAAGTACCCATGTTGCATAGGGTATTGAACAATTATCAATTCAACACAAATGGCTACTGATAAACCCTTTGGCTTTTTTTTTGGGTGAAAGAAAGGATAAAAGAATAATCACAAACTAAATTAACAATTAAGATTAAGTATTGGTCAAAATAGGTTTCTTTCATGTCAGATTTATAACGATTTTGAGGATTATGACTCCTGGTGTGTGTGGGTTTATTTAAAACTAGAGCATTTATATCAATGTTAGCAGCACTCAACTGATTAAAATGATCAAAACACATTTTAAATAGCGAAGTTTTTTAGAAGACTTACTTTGTGTTATAAGTCTTGTTTTCAAGGGAAACAAAAAAGTTAAACACGACACTTTTAAAAAGTAATGTGATGTTTTCAGTAATTTTCAGTGTACTTCACTTTTATTTATGGCCATATTTTGCGAAATTCTGTCTAAGATGATTACTTTTAGCTAGACGGTGCTGTTGCCATGGAATTACCTGATGGAGACATGCACTGCATTCTGGATGGTTTCCTCTTCTTGGCTTATTTTGAGAGACTATAGGCAATGCAGATTGGACACTTTTTGCATGTAGTATACGTCATTCATTATCATGTCCTGCACTAACTGAACCTTATTTAGATTCTCTGGGTGTATGTCTTCTGAGTAGCTTCAATTCTTTGAACTCATTCATGCATATCTTTGTTAGGTATCTATTTTGTCCAAGATTGCATAATTTTTCTATTTTTGTTCATTATAAAGTTATTCAAGCCTGTCAAACATATATTTCTTTGCTGATTTTTCCTCATACCATTAGCGATTACTCAATGTTTCTTATCATATGAGTGAACTTACTGTCGACTGTTTGAAGTATTGCATGGTTCTCAGATGGAAATTGCACCTGTCTGGGGACTTAACATCTGAAGATATCTAGTAGCTTCTTTCAATAGGGATTCCAAGTTGTCACGGAGCTAAATCATTGTGTTCAATGTGCACATAAATATGCTGGGAGTAGGTTCGTCCAAATTGTGGATGACCTGCATTTTGTCACTTTACATTATCTCTCTCATATTTTTGTTGCTTTTTATAATATAGCCGTTACTTTTATTGCTGCATATGACGTGATTTTTTCTCCCCTTATTTCATTTGTTTTCTGGCTAAATTTGTTGCCAGGGGATGAAAAATGATTATTCTGCTGTCTAACTGAACCTTTGATCAATTTTATAATTGTACTCAATCAAGAATTTCTCCAAAATTAAACGTGATTTTTTCTCCCCTTATTTCATTTGTTTTCTGGCTAAATTTGTTGCCAGGGGATGAAAAATGATTATTCTGCTGTCTAACTGAACCTTTGATCAATTTTATAATTGTACTCAATCAAGAATTTCTCCAAAATTAATTTTATAGTGTTCTTTTAGTGGCAAAACTTCCACTTAAAGTAGAAATATGGCATTAGTGCGGTAGTCTTTGACTTGAAAGATTTGGTAGAAATGATGAAAGGTGGGTCATGCATTTCTGTGTCCGGTTGAGTTGCTCTAGACCTCCTTGGCTAGATAACTCACTTTATACATTCCAAATATTATCTATTACAAGTGCTTCGTGTTCATGCTATGCTTTTCCATTGCATGTATTTCATCCAATTCTTATGCTATTGCTCTTCACGATCATCTGGTGCAGGTCAGCATATATCCTGCTGTCAAGGCACCGGTGGAGTTTTCAGCTCAGGTAGGTTCTAGTTTTGAAATATTTCTATTGTTTCTTATATATATATATTCTTTTGGAGGTGCTGCATTTTTGTGGCAGACGACAGACATCAAATAGAAATATGGCTATGAAGACAGTGTTTCTTGTTTATCTGAGTGCCCCTGTAATCAACACCTGGAACTGCACCTACAGGGTTTTTCACCCATAATAATGATATATAGGTTAATGCATCCCTTTGGTGCTATGAAAAGCTAGGCATAAACCTATCCCAACTGGGCCAGATCTCTTGGAAGGCTCGGCCAATCCTGATCCTGATTTTGATTGTAGTTTTCATTTCCTTTGTGGGTTTGGGCTCATGGGTACATGATTTGCCTTGGCCCTTTTGTTGCTGTGGATGACTGTAGGTTCTTTCTGGAGAATACATCTTATGGAACACCTTGGGGAGGTGTCCCTTCGCTGCATCTCCAAAAGTGTAGCCACAATGGCAAGCATCGCAGGCAACAGACCCCTTGGTCGATGAAATAGGTGCGCTTGGATATTTGTGGGTGGAACAGCATTCCGTTATTCTGGGCTGGTTTTTATCTGCCCTTGTATTTTGTTTTCCTTTTTCTTCATTTCCTTCTTGTTGTCGGGTTGGTATGAGTTCATTTCATCAATTTTGGGGTTGCTTGTTTTTCTTTTTTGCTACTTAACGAGGATAATAAGTGTTGGAATCCTTGTGTTCGCCCAGCGTTTTTTTGTTATTTGGGTCTATTAAGTCCATCAAACCATCATTGGGTGCTTTATTGTGTAATATAAATGAGGTGGGGGCTCTCCTTGTCTGGTAGGAGCAGCTAGTGCACCGTCACCTTGTGTTGGGACACTGCAAGTTCAAATCCCAATGGTATAGTTGTATAACTGGTAGGGGTCTGCCTAACCCCAGCTTGCCTTTAAAAAATAAATAAATAAATGAGGTGTGGGGGTATCTCTTGTGAAAAAGTTTTTCTAACCTTAAATTGAGCGTCCTTCTACTACATTCTTGCCATTGTCTTTGGCTGTTCTGCAGTTCTGCTGGCAGCTACCACAGGCCTGCTAGCCGCTCATCACCACTTCCATTGATGTCCCTCCTGCCTGCAAACAATCACTGCCATTGATTTCGGTTGTGTGTTTCTTAGTGCAGTGGTAGGCCGTGCTGGTCGCCCTTGTGTGGATTGGATGGAGGATCGCCCTTGTTTGTGTTGTATTTTTTGGTGGGAAATGGAAGTTGGTAAACATGCCAGATTTAGAGGGTGCTGTTATGGGTGTTGAATATTCCCTTAAGGGGCCGTTTGTTTCACCTCAAATGGGCATTTTGCTTCTTTCATGTCAAATGTGTAACAAACGGGCGCTCCCCTTCAACTGATTTAGAGGATTGGGAAAGAAAGAACCGGGGGGGGGGGGGGCGAAGGAGAGGGAAGCTGGAACAGGGGACATAAATCTATTGAAGTGAGAAACGTTTGCACATGATGGATAACAACAGAAAGAAAGTCGTAATTTCACAAAAGCATTGTAGATTATATGAAGCAAGAATTGGCATCTGTTGTAATGAGCATTAGTATTTGTTGACTTCTTTTTTTAGATATAAAGATCATGGGTTAAATCTCTTGGTCTAATCGCAGTTTGAATTAAAATAACGATGGGTTCATGAGTGATTTTCTCCTATGATGGTTTTCTGAATTGCCTTTCGTTGACGTTCTTGATAAAACTTGTAACTTAGTGGCTCTAAATATTGTAGATGATAAATGAGATCGTCAGTGGACAGCAACATTTTTGAAACATTGCAGGTACGGATGGGCAATGAGTTGATCCTGACACGACCGGGCCTGTTTAGCCTTGGCCCGCCGGGTTCTGAAAATGACCCTGCCAGTAAAGAGAGACGATCGCTGGGTGGAATTTTACAACCACAAAACACACCCACTGTGGGTCCCACTTGTACTGAGCTATAGTACAGTGGGGATGGGTTTTGTGGTTCTGGGAGAATCTAATTATCGAGGGAACTAATAAATTATTATTATATAAATATAAATATAAATATGTATGGGGATTTAAATATGGGATTTGGATCCATTTAGTGAACCCGATCCAGATTCAAATTGAACGAGATTTTGGATCCAGCAGAGATCCAAGTTGTTTTATATAGGGTATGATACATTTGGATCTGGATAAAGATGCAGATTCAATGTAAATGAGTTAGAGTTTGATTTGGGGTATAAATTTTGATCTAGATCCAAATCCAATACAAAACATCTACCCAACCCAACTAATTAGACCCATTTATGAGACCCGTAGGGTTCTCACTTGTGCTTAGGATGTTTGGATCCATTTGAAATACAAATGGATCTTAGAGATGATTTGAGTTTATTTTGGACCCAAACATCCCATAATATATATATATATATATATATATATATATATATAAGACATACATACCATATGGATTTGTTTAGACCTAAAGTGGGTCTCACCAAATCCAATGCCCAACATCCTTCACACCTATTTGATAATGCATCCATTATTAATACATAAAATCATGCATTTTAGCATCTTTTATTGGTTTACATGAATTTTGTGCGATTCAGAGTTAAAACGAAGTTACGACCGTTGCTAATCTCACTCAGCATTTCACTGGATCCGCTCTTGCCAGTAAAAAAAAACCTTTGTTCTAGACATGGTAGCTTGATTCAAAATGTACTATCCAAGGTGCATTTTTTATGCATGCTTGGGCCTAGGGTTCATAAATGGGAAGGAGATAGACTTAGTTTGGTCAAGTTGTTGTCAAAATGAGCTAACTCAGGTAGACATGATATTAGGTTCTTGCAAGTTTAGAGAGAAAAATCAAAACTCTCAAATGGCGCAGTAAAAAAATCTCAAATTTTGAAGGCTAATTCTAAACACCCTAAACTAGGTTTGATTAAAATTTTAGGAGTAGACGACATGAGTATAAATATATTTGATTTTTGAAAGTTGCAAAAAAAACTCAGGGTTAGGGCAAGACTGACTGACTGGATTTCAATATGGTAGACCCGAATTGTAAAATCCAGTTCTTAGAGCTAGAAACTCAATAAATCCTAAAATTGGAGAGTTTAGTTCTAGACACACTGAAGAACAATAAGCCAAAAATTTAGACTCAGATTTCTCATGGTTTGAGCTAGAAAAATTTTAGA
Source organism: Nuphar pumila (assembly GCF_984573655.1). Lineage (NCBI taxonomy): Eukaryota > Viridiplantae > Streptophyta > Magnoliopsida > Nymphaeales > Nymphaeaceae > Nuphar > Nuphar pumila. The sequence continues at coordinate 62,182,911 of NC_143263.1, forward strand.
AGTCTATGAAATTTCTAGGTTCAATAGAAATCGGGTGGGCTGGATGGAGTTCAATTGGGTTTAACTTAAGTTTAAGTTAAGGCAACAAACTTGGCTGACTTACTTGGGCTAGGGGGGCTCAGAAGGAGTCTTCTACAGAAATCAAGATTGGTTGGTTGAGGTCGAATCCACCAGGGTTTGACTCCGAAAGGTGCAAACTGTTGAAACTTAGGTTGGCATGCATTTGGTGAGGTGTATCTTGGGTAGTGGCCTAAGCTCCAACTTAACAGACTTGACCTACTACAGGTCTTGTTTACCAAAGTGAGAGAGCCAAGCCCTTGAGAGAGATAGAGAGAAAGAGAGAGTGAGCCAGATTTCTGAGAAAGAGTTAGAGAGGATTCAACTTAATTTTCATAATGCTCGAATAAGGGAAATACACGCCTATTTATAGGCCCAATTGGCTTCATAAAACCCATTACACAAGTTACCAAGATAATTTTAATGCACTTCTAAAACTGGATAAAACCTCTAAGGTCTTAAGCTAAATTTAGTTAAGCTATCTTTTGAGTAATCTATTTTTGAAACCTTGTACTCGAGAAATAAACCAACTTTTTGGTCTTCCTTTTTCTATTCTTAGGACTCTCATAAACCCAGCTTGCACGGGCCTCTATTGAGCTCCAGAAATGTGAGAGGATGCCCTTTGAGTGGGCCCTACCAAGATTATTTCCTATTCTTAGCACCCCTACTTTTAGGATAAACCAAAATAGCTTAAACCAAAATTAGAATCTCCAGGATTAGCTTAGACCAAAATTAGGATCTCCAGAATTAGTGTGCTCTACTTTTACGTTCTCCAGACCTAAATTAGGCCATAAATAAGGGAGGACCCCTCCTAGAGTGGGCCCCACCAGTCCGCTGCTCTTATTTGAATGAGCTTGGGATCCGGGTCAATTCGATCCACATCAAATTTTCAAAATGAAGTCACCTTTTAAAAATGGAAAATGACCACACAATATAGGTAATTTGACATGTTTTATTAAAAACCCTAGAATTTTTTATATTCTCTCCTATGTCCAAAATCACAAATATTTGGATTTAAAAAAACCTTTTTACCCTTTGCACATGCGAACCTTCTATATATGTGAACTTCCTCCCAAATATGTGTTATTTTTTTGCAGATTTGTTCTCATATTTGTATCTCTCCTATCAGATGTCAAAAACTTATGCTTTTACAGTCGTTGAAAAACCGAGACACAAGCTTATAACTTTTATATTTTGAGTTAGAACTAAAAGCTCCTCTAGGGTTCTTGTTTCTGAGTTTCAAAATCGTAATAGAAACATGCTTTGCACACTCTAGGGTTGCACATTTTTTTGATATTTTGTGTTATTTTTTGATCAGCTACATCAAAAATAAAAAAAAATTAAAAAAATAAATAAACAGATTGAGATGTTAGCTTTCCACTGCCACCAAAATCATCTTGATTCGATAAGCGATAGGAGAAAAATACCATCTAGAAGATAGACTAATCCTCCTAAATATATAAACAAGGATATAGGTGAGGATGAAGAAGTCCATGTAAAATATTGACCGACTTGAAAAAGTCCTTACAAAATATATGCAAACTTCCTGAAATCCTCATATATTTTATGCAAACTTGAGGAAGTCCACATATATTTTATATGGACTTGAGGAAGTCCACATAAAATACACGCGGACTTCCTCAAGTCCGCTTAAAATATGTACAAACTTCCTTATTTTGTTCAAGTTTAACAAGAAGTTTGCATATAATTTTATGTGAACTTAGTGAAGTCCCAAAAAAAAAAAATGTGTAGACCTTATTTTAAGTTGGCGTATCCGGTGCCTGAGAAACAAAATGATATATCACACGAACTTCTTCAGTTACGTGCATCCGAAGGATAAAAGGGACATTCCAACATTGACTATTTAACGATTTTGGACATGAGGAGAATATCATAAGTTTGGGATTTTTAGGAAAACACAATTTTTACCGTGCAGTCATTTTCTGCTTTAAAAACTATAGCCAACTAGTTGGACAATCAGTTCGATTCAGTTTTTTTTTACTGAATCCTAATACATCTACTAATTGGATTTTGTATTACCTTTGGTCCATCCAAATTTGACTCTTGTTCGCCAAATGGAATAGGACATTCACTCTTATTTTCTGTCGTCAAGGAAGATTAAACTCAATTTGTTGGGGACTTCAAAAGCTAAACATAAACAGCAAAGTACTCATCTTGGCTTCAGAGTTCCAACCCTATTGCTTACATGTTTGAAATAATGGATTTATTTTGTAAATGAGCCACTTTGAGATTGGGTCAGGAAGTTTAGTGCCCAAATTCGTATATTTTTGTAAACTAGCCAGTTCAATGCTCATTTAGCTCGGGTTTGCCATGAGTTTGAGCTCTGCTTTGCTCAGTTAGCCATAAGAACGAAACAAGCTTTAACACCCTTTATTCAGTTTGTTTGGCACATTTACCAGCCCTAGTTTTAGGTGGTCATGACGATTGTGATTTGTGAATGAAGGCTTAACTGATATTTAGAAATCCATCACCACAGTAACCAACTCCCCAAGTATTGAGGGGTCCTTCCCCATCTCTCCCCAAGAGCCATTCCTCCAAAATTCAATCAAAAGACAAATTAAGTAAACACACTTCTTCATTTACAGACATGCACTCCGGTTTTTCCTTTTCCCTCACAATCTCACCAACCCCACAGGCTTCCACCAAACCAATTTACTAAGTACTAACTAACCCTCTCATCCCTCTCTTGCTCACATCCATGGCCTCCCGCCATCCTTTATGAATCCAATTTGTACTCTGCAGACAGGATGGCCCCTTGAAGTCACCCCTCTGTGCTCCTCGTAGCCATCCTGTCATTGTTCTTGCTCAGTTCCGTCCTCATTGTTGCCGAAGCCACACACCAAAAGCCCGTGGTTGCCGCCCTCCCCGCCTTCCAGGAGGCGCCAATCTTCCTCAATGGTGACAATTGCGTGTCTCCGAGGATCCACATTGCCATGACCCTTGATGCCAACTACTTGAGAGGCTCTGTTGCTGCTGTGCTCTCTATGCTACGGCATTCATCGTGCCCGGAGAACCTCGTCTTCCACTTCCTCTCTTCCAGCAGCGAGCAGTTGCACCAGAGCATCAGGGCAACCTTCCCATATTTGAATTTCAAAATTTACCGCTTCAATCCGGGTCTGGTCCGGGGCAAGATCTCAACCTCGATCTGCCAGGCCCTGAACCATTCCCTCAATTATGCACGGATCTACCTTGCCGATGTCTTGGAACCCGAGATCTGCCGGGTCATCTACCTGGACTCTGACTAGTGGATGACATTGCCAAGCTATGGGAGGTAGAGCTGGGGGACAAGGTGTTGGGTGCACCTGAGTATTGCCATGCAAATTTTACTGAGTACTTTACAGACAACTTTTGGTCAGACACAGGGTTTGTTAGGACCTTTGAGGGTAGGAGGCCTTGCTACTTCAACACTGGGGTGATGGTCCTTGATGTTCAAAAGTGGAGGGAAGGTGGATACACAAGCAAGATTGAGAATTGGATGATGATCCAAAGGCAGACAAGGATATACCAACTGGGCTCCTTGCCTCCTTTCTTTCTAGTGTTTGCTGGGGACATCCAAAGCGTTCAGCATAGATGGAACCAACATGGCCTGGGTGGGGATAACCTCAAGGGAAATTGTAGGCATCTCCATCCTGGTCCAGTTAGCTTGTTACATTGGAGTGGCAAGGGCAAACCATGGCGCAGGTTGGACTCTGGGAAACCGTGCCTGATCGACGGCCTCTGGTTCCTATATGATCTTTTTCACTCTTCGACCAATGAATGAGCACGTCAATATGTACAAAATGACAGCTGTTAGCAACAACTATGTTAATGATTGTGATTGTAGTGATGATTGGAAGAGAAGAAAATTGGAGACTTCTGGTGATGATCAAAGCCATGCATTTAGTTAGAGAGAGAGAGAGAGCAAACCATGGTGTGGCAACAAGTAGGCTGGGGTATGATAATGGTGTTCACACATACAATAGCCAACAAAAATATTCATTTTGTAACAAAATGTGGTTTCTTTATTGCTTGTCCATGAATCAGTGTTGTGAGAGGCATACGCCTCAGTACCTGAAGCGTACTCCTCAGAGGCGAGGCGCACGCTCAAGGTACTGAGGCGTTGCTGTGATGCGCCCCTCATCAACCTCCGACCAGTTGTGACCACCGACCACCGGAGTTGCTGTGTTGCAGCTGCTGCTCAGTCTTCTCCGACCACCGGCCGACCGGCATATCCCTCGCTTTCGTACCAGCTGGGCGGGTGGTCCTTCTCTTACTACCTCCCCTCCCACCACTTCACTTCCATTCCAGTTGTGAGAGGCGTACGCCTCAGTACCTGAGGCGTACGCCTCAGAGGCGAAGCGCAGGCTCAACGCCTCGCTTCGCCTCATCGCATTTAACAACCTTGCCATGAATACTTGATCAATCAACCATTTATTACCATATCTTAGACGGCCTCATTCACTGTAACAAATTTGCTGGTGTTAAGGTGAAATCTGATCCATGACCGATCCAATAAACGAATCCAAGACCGATTCAGCAAGTGGATCCCACGTCTCATCAAAATGGTTTGATAACTCTCAATGATAACCAAATAGAAAAGGATCAAGTTAACCAAGATGCCAAGACCCCTAACTCAAATGAGATGCCTACAAGAGAAAGTTGTGATAAACCTAATGTAGATGGACTCATACAAGAGGAAGACACCAACTAAGGTAGGACGTCTACAACTAAAGAGGATCAGCCTAAGGATTGTAATCTATTATTCAACGAGACAGTCTCCTAAACAAATATAACTTTATTGTTATATTAAGGAAACCTCTCATCTCTAAAAATCGCTGAAGAGAAATAGAAAGAGAAATAAGTTCCTATCATGGATGTAGACATGCATTAGGTCGAAACACATTATATCGGGCTTACTTGTGTGTATGTGTGCTCGTATTAACTTTAACATAGTATTAGAGCTCCTTTGATCTCACGATATGCTCAAGCACTATCACATGTTCGTTCACGATCCTCATTAGAATCGGTGTGCTCTCTTCAAAAATTGGCGTCCGTGACTACAAATATCACATGTTCGAATGATCATTTTTTCATACTCCTAACACCTGCAAGAATGCAACATTTTTTGTCTGTAAAACTGTCTACAAATAATTTTCTCTTGTGGAAATCACAATTTTTCTTACTATTGAAAAACTACAACCTTATGGGGTTTGTAGATGGAACCAAACCATGTCCAAATGAATATGTAAATGTGTCTAGAAAAGAGGTCGAAAAAACCTCCGAATACATTAAGTAAGGTCGTATGAAATAACTATTGTCTAGAAAAGTCGTTATCTGACACTATACATTGTCAAGTTGTGGGATTACCCAACTCATACAGTATGTGGAATACGTAGGAAAATATATGATGTTCATTCCAGAGCCAAGGTTCAACAACTAAAGTCTTAGTTACAAAACTTGAAAAATGGGTAAGATAATATCACATGTTATTTTCATAAAACCAAAAGCATAGCTCATTAGCTTGCAATGGCTGTGAATCCTATTTTTAATAAAGACCTTAATATGCATATCCTTGCGGGACTCCCTATAAGTGAATATGTGTTCTTGAGAATAATTCTGAACACTAGAGATGACCCCATCACCCTTGAAGACCTTATGGGCATGTTGTTAGTCCATGAAGCATTGCTACATTAACTTGAAAAACCCAAACCACTCGCACCCAACTTCACCTATAAACTCCCAATCAAGGTTAGTCTCAAAGAGGCTATGGCACTAAAACTCGGTTCAACCCCTCACGTGGAAGAGGCGGGGGGAGTTATCCTAATCGGTCTAGTCAAAATTGGGTACAATCCAACGATTCCCAATGGTCTGTCAAATCTCATAGTTTGTCATTCATGTGGCAATCAAGGCCACATTTCCACCTAATGTCAGACTATATGCCAAACATGTCAAAAGCAAAGACATGGTGTTCTTCGATGCAAAGTCTTTAAATTTAAGAAAGAGCCTGCAACTCTTGGAGCATACAGTGCATCCATGATGAATCATATAAAAGATGATGCATAGTTTCCTGAGTCAGGAGTTACTCAATATGAACAACTTATCTCTTCAGACAGAGTAATGAGCATGTTAAAATCGGTAATGACTCTCACTTGAAAATAAAGAATATTGGTAATACAGTTTCAACACCATAGATTCTAAGTTTGTTTTGAATGATATAATTTATGTTCTTGCTATTACTCATAATCTTTTATCTGTCCAAAAATTTAAAGATAATGATGCATTTTTTGAATTTCATTATGATTGGTGCTAGGTTAAGGATTGCAAAACAGGAAAAATAGTGCTACATGGTTCCAATGATTATCCAATGATTACGGCCTATACAAATTGGGCGTTCCTAAAGAAAAAGCAACAAGGCATCTTCTTATGTTGGAGAACAAACACTCATTGAGTAGTGACATAGATAGATGGAACATCCTTCACACAGTTCATCAAGTTTGAATAAACATAGTTTTCTATTTTTGCATAATAATATTAATTATGTGTGTGAAGTGTGTCAAATGGGTAAAAGTCATACTTTACCTTTTGAGCCGCCCACACATCAAGTTAATGTACCTCTTGATTTGCTTTATTCTGATGTGTGGGGGCCAATATCTGTCTTCAACACTAGCTGACATTTATATTATGTTAATTTTTGTGGATGCATTCTCAAGATTTACTTTGATATTTTTTATTGAAAAAAATCTCAAGTTTTTTAGTTTTTTTAAAGTTTTCAAAAACAAGTGGAAACCACATTTGGTAGACATATAAAAGCTCTCCAAAGTGATTGGAGAGGATAATACAAACCAACTTCCACGTACTTAAAATCTTATGGTATTGAGCACCGTATCACTTTCCCAAACGCACACAAACAAAATGGGTGTGTTGAACGCAAGCATCAACACATCGTTTAGACAATGCTTACACTCTTGGCTCAAGCCAAATTATCATAGAAATACTGAGATATCCACCCATAAGAAATCTTTCTTCCAAATCATGTTTAAAACAAGCTCTCATGCACAATTTTTAAAACTTTTGGGTGTTCTTGTTATACTTGCCTACGACCTTTTAACAACCACAAACTTCAGTTTAAGAGTAAAAAAATCTTTTTCTCGGTTATAGTGGTCAGCACAAAGATTATATTTGTTTGGATCCTACCACTGAAAAAATCAATAAGTCGTAATGTTCAGTTTAATGAAACCAATTTTTCCTTCAAGGCCTCTCGTCAACAACCTCCTCCGGCTACCTCCTTTGTCCCTCTTGTATGAGTCACTCTCTCTCTCTCCCATGCTACCCTTAATGAGGATATGGGTCCTCCACCTGTCCTGCCCAATGTACCTCTACTCAACCTTACCCCATAATTGTCCCCTAGTGTGGGATCGGAGTCCTAGCTCATCCAACCATGATCCAAATCCAACCTCCTACCCATGCTCACCACATGATTACCTCAAACTGGCTCCATGAAACCCAAGACATAACTCACCATAAGATATCTTGTTCCTTAAGTCTTTCTCATTAAACTTTACCAAGATTGTGAACCCACCTGCTTCATGCAAGCCCAAAAGGACCATCTATGGCGCCCCAAACCCCGATCTTAGAAAAATCCTTTGTTTTTTTGAGATTTTTTTTTTGAAATAGTTTTACGATAAACAATGAAAAGCAAAGTAAAAAAGGTAACTAAGTAACGAGGCCATAAGTTTGAGCGGGCCACAGGTAAGTAACCATATCCAACAAGTTTCAAAATATACAACCCAAAGTTTAATTACAAAATGAACAAAAAGATTACAAATCTAACAGTCTCTCAAAATAGGAGAATCAACCCCTCAAAACCCCAAACCAAACAGGAGTAGGATCTGCAGCTAAGTGTGGGTCCTCAAGCCTCCATCGTGTGTCATCGCATCGTCGTTGTACCTATTCATCACCTGCATCCCCATGAAATAAGGTCAGCACTCTTGTGAGGTGGTGAAGAACAACACAACATATTTCTATTTCTCAAGGAAGAAGCATATGTATATATCATGGAACATGTGAAACAAAGAATACATGTGCCTGTGTCAAGTAAGTGCACGTGTAACAAGTACAACCCAGCTAAAGCAGTAAAACAGAGAACTGAGCACTACTAAACACAAGTAGCTAAGAAAGGTACGTAAAACAGAGCAAGTAAAGAACTACTAAAGTACGTCAACTGTGATTTGTTAGTATTTAAGTTCTTCTAATTACTCCTTCGAGTACGTGAAGGAACCTCGCATTCTGTGAGCCATGCACTCGACGTCTGTTATTCAATTTTTAATATGGTAACCGAAGATGCTACAGACCGAGTAAACCTCATGCGAGCAACACAAAGCTGAGAGAAACTCTCGCATAGGTAAGGATTGCAATCCATTCTACTGCACTAGTGAGGCATCTTAAAAGATCACCTCGATCTCCCTAACTCTGAGTGACTGGAGGTCAATGGACGCTACAACTTCTGTCAAAACACGTGTCGTAGTAATGACTAGTCACTCAGGGTTGTACCATCCACCCTCTCTAAGGTGAACCATTTTGTGAATGGGGTGCGATAGGTTTATCTTTCTTAGGCTCATTTATCAAGTCACACCTCCTTTCAAGGTATTTATGCCTCGTGATCTCTGCGGGGTACGCAAACGAAGACTTAGCCTGCCCATTCACGTGCTCAGCTTCACGCGGCTAACAAAAACACATCGCTCATGAAAGCGATCATAACACCATTTTATCTTTTTCATTACTAGGGTATAGACATACGTGACCTCACTCACAACACGAGGGGCCATCGCCCAAAGACTCCAACTGAGTCTAACAACCACAACAGTGTGTTTTTCAAACCCTATGGTGTTTAAGTTTTTGTGATCATTCCGCACATCATAGTGTGTTGTGCACTCATCTATGTCTCTAGTATGAGACCAAAGCATACCCTTTTGAGGTACGTACTAAGCAGTACTAGTGTCAAGATGTGCTATGTACAAGTACGAATTACGAATCACACAATCTCAAGTTATTCACACAATTTAAGAAACAGAGGTAAGGATGCATATGCATATCTTAGAAAACACATTTCAATCACATGAGAATGTTCCAGTGAGTGTACATTTCCACAATTACAAGAGATATGCAATTCCAGAACATGCCATAAGCGTAATTACAAGTACATTAGGCTGAAATAAATATTATAAGTTTCTAAGTACAATTTCAGCAGGAGAACTTCAAATGTCATAATGTTGGCACTTCTCGCATAGCGAGGCCACTTTCATAGGAAGATTTATGATTTTGGTACACTCATGTGTTGAGATTGAAATCTAGAATATTCCCATTCGTATGAGAATTACATTCACATTTCTCAGGTAGATCGCCACACTTGCAGGAGAAATGATGTAAATATGTTACGAGGACAATTATACTTATATGCATCGCTGGGTTACTAATATTCACAAAACATCTTGTTCTGATGCTGACAAAGCAGAACCAATTCCATAAGGGGATTCATGAATTCGACACACTTACGTGTCAAGAATGAAATCTAGGATATTCCCAACTTATGGGAATAACATTAGCGTTACCCCGGTATGGGTTGTCATACTATATGGAGACAACCATCGCAAAAATGATGGTTTTTGATAAGATAACCAAAACTTTAATCGGTGGAAAAAATCACACGCATCGATGGCATAGCACCACATACTGAGTCGCTCCTCGAGTCCATCTAAAACAGAGCAGCAAAGAGCTCACTAAAAATCCGAATGGGTTCACTCATCATTCGCTCACTCGAATGTGCCAAAATCAAGTTATAGGGTGCCGAAGTGCTTGCGACACCCATTGTGGCCCCAAGGCCACTCCAGACACACACCTACAATGATGCCAAGGACTAAATGGGGTTGTCGGACAACGAACCCGCACCCACCAAAATTAGTAAGCTCAAGGTTTGAGGCAATGCTCGAACATGAGCTTCTTTTGCTGAACTTTGCATATACGTGGGGATCTCTCTTTCCCTTTTCTTTCCCTTAAAAAAAAACACTTAACTTGTTGTCGAGGTGGTTGGAACCTTGGGTCACACCAGACCACTAGGTTCAGCCTAGTGAGCAACACGGTGCAATGAGCACACCCAAAAGCTCCGTGAGGCCAACCGGGGTTCACCATCACCCGGTTCCTCAAACTGACCATAACAACCCAATGGGTTACGGTCTTGTCCTTTGGACCAAACCCACAGATTAATTCAAGGCCCTGGTCTGAGCCTTATGGTCGGACCAGGGGGTTGACATGGGTGGCAGCCAACGAGAAAACACCCAGACAACAGGGTGCTTAGGTGCGGCTAGCACCCGACAGCTCCCTGCTGCATGGAGGCCAAAAGCCAAAGCTAAAATGCATGGGTCTGGTCCTCTGGACCAGACCATGCAGATCTGACCAACACTGGTCTAAACTCTTGGTTCAGACTCGATGATCGGGCATAGGGCAGAGGCCACAAACACTACCCGGGTGCGGTTGGCACCTGACGCCTACCTAAAGGCCGCGGCTTAGGCATGGACGCTGGTCTGGTCCTTTGGACCAGACTTGGGGTCTGAGAGACCCCCTAGTCTGGGCCAACTCAGACTAGGTCCCACAGAGTGGGGAGGGCCTTTAGCCCAACCTGGGGCTGGCAAGGCTTCTCGGGTGCTGCCAGCACCCAGCAATCTGTCGCGCGCCACAGGGAGCTCTAAAGAGCTAGGTGCACCTGACCGAGCTCGTCTCGGTCCAGGGTGCACCTGGTTGGGTCTGTCCCAACAGGAACCAGACCAACCATCCCTGCAAAAAACCAAGCCATACAAAATAAATAAAAAAAACTAACAAAAAGGAAGAAATGGAAGGGCCAAAAGGCCCTACGATTTGCAAAAGGGGAGGGGGGGGGGGGTTGACCGGCGGCCAAGAGGCTACCTCAGTGGGTCTGGGATGCAACCAAGCCCAGTCCAACACCTTAACCCTCATAGAGTGCCCAACCGTCCCTTTGACAGTGAGAGAGGCTAGGGACACCCAACTGGACCAAGAAATCCGGTGCAATAAAAAGAACAAGGAGGGGGAAGATTTGAAGGCTTGAACGAATCCTTGAAGACAAAAGAAGATGCATTTTCGTGCATGCAATAAAAGAAAACATGACAGGAATTTGTTTGACATAGAAAACAACCGAAAACCAACCCAAGGTGCTTACAACCAAAAGGAACTACAACTAGAAAGCACAAGGCAAGCTTCCTATTGCATACAGATTTTTCTAAAAAAAAAATGAAAATGCAACGAAACAAAATCTTAGAATCGGTGGTTTTGAGCCCCTCAAGTTTCATGAATGAAAAAGAATGTTCTCAACAACCATAACACCAACTATGGCAGCTAATCTGCCATGAGTCACACATCCATAGATGCATCGACCTCATGGCTTCACATTCATACTATTCATGTTTTTCCCAAAGAGAAACAAGGAAAACTTGTGTTGAAATTTCACCTTGATATGGTTGAAAGTGAGCCTTGGTTGCAAGAGCTCCACGCAAATGGTGGCTAAACCACAGTCCACGGCTAGAGAGTGAGAGAATAAGAGGAAAAGAAGAGGCGAAAATGAGAGAGAGAGAGAGAGAGAGAGAGAGAGAGAGAGAGAGAGAGAGAGAGAGAGAGAGAGAGAGAGAGAGAGAGAGCCCAAAAGTCACCACTTTTGGCTCCCTCTCCTTTCTTAAAAGTCTAAGTATGCCTTGCATGAGGAATGAAGGGTCAGGATCTCCTTGAAAGATTCAATGGCTGGGGTCAAACCTGCCGCCCAATTCCCTACTCGTCCCCCTTAGAATTCAAAGAAAACCCCCAAAAAAATACAAGGGTGCCATGGGGCTGCCGCCCCATGCTCCCAATAAATCTCATCCCTTCTCATTATTACTCTCTCTTCGAAAGAGCCAAGAGGGAAATCTTGAAAGTCTCATGGGGCGCTGCCCCATGCTAATGCTTGGAGGGGCGCCCCACTCTCTTAATGATGCCTTGTGCATCATCATGGGGGCATGCAAATGGGTAGGGCCAATCGTGTCCCTCCCTATGGAACTCGCCCCATCCTCTTACAAAAATGCCATAGCTCCAGCTGGTCAATGTGACCAGCTGGTCTTCGTAGCCTCTATCATCCTAAAAAGACCAAAAATGGTCGACCAATGGCATGGTCGACCCCTTGACCAACCATCTTAAAAATGATTTTACCATAATTCATTAAATTCATTAGTTAAGATCAAAATATATCATGACATATATTTTTATTTTAAATTTCCAATACAATTACCTTTCTAAAGCTTATCTTAAAAGAAATTTTCATCTCTTACAGAAATTTGCTCTCGTTTGACTCTCGTTCTATTGCTAGGTGATCTCCCGTAATTCACACGCACTGATGGGGTTTTTTCCTTGTTTGAGTCTCAAATTTGGGGACAAACTGTATATATACATGAATTTCCTCTTAAAATTTTAGAAGTTAATTCATTTAGAATTTCTCTCAATCGCTACTTACATTTTACTTACACGATTCTGGACCTCGCGTATCCATACTGGTATAATAATGAAAAATTCTCAAAATTGCGCAAGAAATCACATATACTAAAACACTTTGCATAGTATTACCTTAAAAATATTGTGAACCTTACATCCTTCCCTCCTTAAAAGGATTTCGTCCACGAAATCACCCACATTAGGTTATAAAAAGATCATGATATTTTTCTTTCATGCTCGCTTCTGGTGCCCATGTGCATTCTTTGATGCCATGGTGTTGCCAACGTACTTTAACTAATGGTACAGTCTTCGTATGCAACACTTGATCTCGTCAATCAAGTATCTCAATCGAATGCTCTGCCATCGCCAGATCTTCCCAAACTTTCACGTCCTCATAACGAATAATGTGTGATGGGCCAGGAATGTATTCCCTTAGCATCAACACATGAAAAACATTATGAATATGGGCATATTGTTGAGGTAGCTTGACCTGATATGCCACTTCATCAACTCTTGCCAAAATCTTGAATGATCCCATATATTTAGGACTCAACTTTCCCTTCTTACCGAAATGGAACACACTCTTGGTTGGTGAGACTCTGACAAAAACCATGTCACCAACCTCGAATGATAGCTCTCGTCGTCTCTTATCGGTGTAACCCTTCTGCCTATCTTACACTGCTTTCAAACGTTCTCAGATCTTCTGCACTTGCTGAGTGTAGTGTTGAAGAACATTCAACGATTCTCTAGATCTATCGCTGATATCATCCCAATACGAAGGTGATCGACATAGCCATCTCGATACTGGCGTGATAACTGTTATTATACGCAAATTCAACCAAACACAAATGTGAATCCCATTCGCCCTTCCAATCGAGCATACATGCTCGCAACATGTCCTCTAACGTCTGAATAGTCCTTTCTGATTGAACATCAGTCTGAGGGTGAAAAGCTGTACTGAACTTCAACTTCGTACCCAAAGCTGACTGCAATTGACCTCATAGTCGCGATGTGAACTTGAGATCACGATAAAAAATAATCGATTTTGGTACGCCATGCAATCATACAATCTCTCTGACATACAAGTCAGCTAAGCTTTCAAGAGACTGACTGATCCTGATAGGTAAGAAATTGGCAGACTTGGTGAATCTGTCCACAACTACTCAAATCATGTCATGTTTACGTCTGGTTCGTGGTAAACCTACCACGAAGTCCATAGTAATATCTTCCCATTTCTACTGAGGAATCTCAATCCTCTGCATGGAACCACCAGGACGCTGATGCTCAACATTGATCTGCTGACAAGTCAAGCATCGCGAAACGTATGCTGCTATCTCATGCTTCATATCGTTCCACCAATATTTCCTTTGTAAATCTTTAAACATCTTCGTCCCACCAGGATGAACTGTATACCTTGACATGTGAGCTTCATCGAGAATCTCCTTCTTCAGCTCAGGGTTATTCAGAACCCAAAGCCGATCTTTTATATAAATACCACCATCATCTGACACACTAAAGAACGTATCTCCTTGTTCTGCCAAGGCTAGAAGCTTACCATATTGGTCATCAAGCTTCTGAGCCTCCACGATTCTAGGCAAAAACTCTGATCGAATGGTCAGGCCAGATAATCTGATTGATCTGCTTCCAATCGAAAAAGGTTTTCAAGCCACAAAATCTTCAATCAGCTTCTGGTTCCACACGAGACTAGCCAGAACGCTACTCGACTTGCGACTAAGCGCATCTGCCACTATGTTCGCCTTACCAAGGTGGTAAGACAATGTAAAGTCATAATCCTTAATAAACTTGAGTCAACATCATTGTCTCATGTTCAACTCCTTCTGAGAGAACAAATACTTGAGACTCTTGTGGTCTGAAAAGACCTTAAATGATTCTCCATACAAATAATGTCGCCAGGATTTCAAGGCAAACACTACTGCTGCTAATTCCAAATCGTGTGTTGGGTAATTTCTCTCATGAATCTTCAACTGCCTTGAAGGATATGCAATCACCCTACCGTGCTGCATTAGCACACAACCCAAACCTGTTCCTGATGCATCTGTATACACCGTAAAACCACCTCTGCCTAAAGGTAAAGCTAACACTGGTGAGGTCGTCAACTTAGACTTCAAGATTTGGAAATTATCTTCACAAGCATCATTCCACTCGAACTTGATGCCTTTACGCAAAAGCCTCATCAATGGTAAAACCATTCTCAAAAAGTCCTGGATAAATCACCGGTAGTATCCTGCTAACCCAAGAAAACTACGAATCTCTAAAACATTCTGAGGTTGCTTTCAGCCTAGTACCGCTTCAACCTTCGTTGGATCAACTGACACTCCATCTTTGGATATCACGTGACCCAGAAACATAACTTGCTCAAGCCAAAATTTACACTTAGAGAACTTGACAAACAATCTGTGCTCGCGAAGTATACCCAGAATGATACGCAAATATTCTCGATGCTGCTCAGGACTCTCTGAGTAGATCAAGATATTGTCAATAAACACGATCACAAAAGTGTCCACAAATGGACAAAAAAATTGGTTCATCAAATCCATGAATGCAGTTGGTGCATTTGTGAGGCCAAAAGGCATCACCACGAACTCATACAACCCATATCTTGTTCGAAAAGCTGTCTTCGCAATATCTTCATGTCTAATACAGAGCTGATGATAACCTAACCCGAGGTCTATCTTTAAGAAAATCCTCGCTCTCTGCAACTGATCGAAAAGATCTTCGATCCTAGGTAACGAGTATTTATTCTTAATCGTCGCTTGGTTGAGCATTCTATAGTCAATGCACATCCTCAAGGGTCCGTCTTTCTTCTTTACGAACACTGGTGCACCCCAGGGAGATGCACTAGGTTGGATAAAACCTTGTTCCAAAAGCTCTTCCAATTGTCGCTTCAACTCTTCAAGCTCTGCCGAAGCCATACGATATGATGCCTTGGAAATAAGAGTAGTTCCAAGCAACAAATCGATATAAAACTCAATCTCACGTTTCAGAGGTAATCTGAGCAATTCCTCTGGAAACACATCGGGGAACTCTCGAACTACGTCCAAGTCCTCAATCAAAACTAACTCAGACTCAACCGGGGTGATACTGACCAAAAATTAAGTACCTCCATTTCACAAATACTTCTGGGCTTTAAAAAGAAGAAATCAAATGACTATCTCACAACGGTCGAGAAAGCTTGATCTCTAAAACAGGATGATTAGGCAGAAACAAGACTACTCTGCCTTCTCTACAGAGAACTTGAGCATGATACTCAAACAACCAATCCATGCCTAGAATGATGTCAAACTTAGTCATATCTAGTAGGATTAAGTCAGCTGACAAATTCTGCCCTGCCACCGACACCTCGATGCTCAAAATATAAGAATTATAAAATGACTGATCAACTGTTAGAGTACGAACCTCTAACGGGTAATTCAAAGATTCTACGGTCAAAGGCAATGTTCTAGCAAATCTGACAAATATAAAGAAATGCGAAGTGCCACAATCAAATAACGTAAAAGCTGAATGACCTGCAACTGGAATAATACCTTTGACCAACTCACCTTTGGTCACTTATTCTACTGTTACTGCGTAGGCACGTCCTACGATAGCTTTTGATTGCCTTGTCTCTGCTGATGCGTCTGCTGCGGCTGGTGTTGCTGAGGCTGTCTCTGCTGAACTGGCTGTGATGTTCCTGGTGCGTTCCTCTTTTGATTATCCGACTACTTCTTTCGACAGTTCTTTATGTAGTGGCCCATCTTGCCACAATAGAGACATCCTTCAGTGTCACGAGGGCAAGGTCGACCCGAATGGTCGACAGGACACTTGAGACATCCTACTACTACTGCGATCTGCCTCTAAGGCTATTGATGATGGCGCTGCGGCTGCTGGTACTGGGGTCGTCGATGCTAATATTGGTGTTGATGGTTGTTGTTGTTGTACCGGTTCTTCTTCGAAGGTGGATGGAATTTCTTTTCACCTTGGTGCCTCTAAAATTGATGCTTCTTAGGCCAACTCTTTTGGCCTTGCTGCTGCTGTTGCTGCCCTTTGAAAGATTGCGTCCTTTGGGACCCAAACCAATCTTGTTCCAAAAGTGAGGTTGTCTCAAGAGCCTCATCAACGGTCGTAGGTGCGCGTGTATACACCTTGGTGCGTAAAACATGATTCAATCCTCGAGCGAATTTCAACGCTCGGTCCTTTTTAGTGGCATAAAGGTTATGACAATATCTCTCAAGACTGCAGAAATGAGTAACGTACTCCGTCAATGTAGAATTTTCTTACTATAGATCAAGGAATTCTTGCATCTTTTTGCTCTTCTCATAAGCCGAGAAATATGCCGCGTAAAAGGTCTCCACGAACTGCTCCCAAGTGATAGGCTGGTTCTCGAACTTGATCTCCCAAGTGGTAGCCCACCACCTCTCAGCATCCTTTCGGAGATGGTATGTCTCGAAATCAACCTTCCTATCATAGTCACTTGCAGAACGTGAAAAATCCGCTCAATCTCTCGCACCCAGTCTTCTGCTGCCTCTAGTGTCAATTTCCTATCGAAAGGAGGGTTCATACCCATGAACTGGAGCAAGAACTGGTGCTGGCGTCTTCTGGCCTTGAGTGACCTGTTGCATATGGTCACCCATGTTTCTCATAGTCTCTGCCTGACAGCCAACTACCTCGGTAAGGTTGTTGATCGAAGCCATCAGATCATCGCAATGAGCATGCCACGCCATCTTAAACAAGCAAATAATGTATAAGCAATGAGACAAGTTCTTAAAAGTAGAATTTCACTACATTAATAAGGAAGTTTCATGCATTACATGCCCAAAATACCCTTCATCAAAGACAGGGCTACAAAACACAACCAAACACATAAGAAAACCCAAAAATGAAAAACTGACTCAGTGTTTCCAACTAAACAATTGTTGGCGTAAAAGTCGCAATAATCCTTTCAACTTCCATATCGTCGCCGCCTGATACGAGGAGTTGAAGCAGGAATTCTCAAGGGCGTATCAGATATTTCTTGAGTTTCCATCAATACTGGAGGCATAAGAGGATTTGGCATAAACTCTGAGAAAATCACATATGGATAAGATTCAGGTGAGTACTGAGGAGAGTCTGGCGAACCACGCCTATCTCCTTTCTGACTGTTCGCTTCAACAACTTTCGGTCCAGTGACCGATGTCACATCTTCAATATTGTTAGCGTTACTCTTCCAGAGCTCATCACGAAGCTTTGTCTGACATTCCTCTTTGATATGCCTCCTAAGACCACAGTAGGGGCAATCGCATAACTCACGGGGACTGATCTATCCTGCGTGATCCACAAGACACCTGACACACGAAGGTGCCTGTTGTGCCATCATGTGAACACCTCGAGCTAGGTGTTGAACCGTTCGTCCCAAAGATTTTTCACCTCAAACCAAGTCTTAGAGAGCTTCTAAAATCTTCTCGTAACTTGGGTTCATCGACATTTAACCCATGCACATATAATTAAGCATACAATTCTAACTAAGAAGTAAGGAACATGTAAATAACATATATTCAAATTTAAACATACTTACAATGCGATGAACGATGCACGCTGAAGTCTTAGACCACACTTAAAGCTTCTCTGATACCAATTTTTATAGCGCCTCAAACCCCGACCTTGAAAAAATCCTTTGAATTTTTGAGGATTTTGCTTTTGAAATGGTTTTATGATAAACAACGAAAAACAAGGTAAAAGGGGTAACTAAGTACTAAGGCCGTAAGTCTGAGCAGGCCACAGGTAAGTAAGCATATCCAATAAGTTTTGAAATATACAACCCAAAGTTTAATTACAAAATGAGACAAAAATATTATAAATCTAACAGTCTCTCAAAACAGGGGGATCAGCCCCTCAAAACCCCAAACCAAACCGGAGCAGGATCTGCAGCTAAGTGTAGGTCCCCAAGCCTTCATCATGTGTCATCGCATCGCCGTTGTACCTATTCATCACCTACATCCCCATAAAACGGGGTTAACACTCTTGCAACATGGTGAAGAACAACACAACATGTTTCTATTTCTCAAGGAAGAAGCATGTATATATCATGGAACATGTGAAACAACAGATACATGTGCCTGTGTCAAGTAAGTGCACGTGTAACAAGTATAACCCAACTAAAGCAATAAAACAGAGAACTGAGCACTACTAAACACAAGTAGCTAGGAAAGGTACGAAAAACAGAGCAAGTAAACAACTACTAAGGTACGTCAGCTGTGATTGGTTAGTATTTAAGTTCTTCTAATTACTCCTTCGGGTACGCGAAGGAATGTAAACACCCCAAATTTTCCTCATCTATTCTCAAACAATCTCCCTCATGCAGTGCCAACCCTGTTAGGTCTGTGTAGGAGTCCAACCCCAAGTATGTTCTGGAAAAGTACCATTTTACCCACTTTCATTAGAAAAATTATCATTTTACCCCTAGGTCATCTTGAACCCCAGTCATTCAGAGTCAATCAAGCTCATTGGTCAATTCAGAACAGTTAAGAATGTCAGTCATTTCTAGCTCACCTAAGCTCATGATGAACATACCATTTTCATTTCTGACAATTCCTGCCAAAATTAGACCATTTCTTCAGAAATGAGCTCATTTTTCACTCAAATCCAAGCCAATTGTCTCTGAATCTGTCATTCACAATCAATCCTATTCCCCAGAGTCTAGCTTGAGCTCACCAGGAGTTTAAGTGCTCCAGTTTCAGTTCAAATCTACTTTCAAGTGTCTAGGAGCCCATTTCAGCTCATTTAGTTGAAATTGAGCTGAGTCCAGTCAGTTGAGCTACTGTTCGAGCTTCAGTTTTAGTTCATCTCAGTATTACCGATCTTTATCCTAGCTCAAGCCCAGCTCTGGTTCGTGATTCACTTCACTCCAGTGACCATTCCGTACCATTTCTCTAAAAATGGCAGCTTTTCTTGAAAATTTAGTCGGAGAATCCAGTTGAGTCAGTGTCTTGTCAGTTCACTTGAGTTCTGAAACCCTAGAACCCAGCTCAATCTAGTTTATTTCAGTTCAATCCAGCTCAAACCTTAATTTTCAGTGTCACTCTGGCATGGTAGAACTCGAAAACCATTTCTTGAATCATTTTGCGAATTTTATCAATTTTAACACTTTTTGAACTGGAACAACTGTCAATCGGGGTCTAATATCCAAATTTCTTCATTCAGAGTTAGTATTTTGCATGACATTTCATACCATTTCTCATCATTTCATATCATTTCTCAATATTTCATAACATTTCATCACATTACTTTTCATTTTCAAAGTCCAAAACTCCAGTTTTATAAATTTCAATCCATATTGAGTTTTAAAAGCTTTCAGAAATCAATTTCAAACCCTGGGTTTTCAAAATTAACAATTTTACCCCCGAGATTCTAAATTTAGAAATATTTTCTCAAGAAAAACAATCTGGATTTATTTCATACTCAAATTTTCAAATTCTAAACTGGATTTGCTTCACAACGGGGTATTGAACTTCAAATTTTGAACTCGTTTTAAAAACTGCCAAAAATAGCTTGTTTTGTCCAGGATTTTTTCTAAAAAGACTATTCTACCCTTATGATTCTCAAAATGAATTTTAAATTTGGAAAGTGAGCCCACTCTGAGATGATTCCTCCATGTACATGTTCTTTTAAATAAAAAAAAGAAATCTTTTTATGCTATTTGCTTTTCTTTTTGTTTTTTTTTTATTTTTATTTTTTATTTTTGTGGGACCCACCCAAGTGGTCGACCAAGCCTCCAGCCCCTTCTTCCTTCTCTCTTTCTTTCCTTTTTCTTTCTCCCTTTTTCTTTTTCTTTTTCTTCTTCCTTTCTTTCCTTTTTCTTCTTCTTTCTTTCCTTCCTTCTTTTCCCTCCTTTCTTTCTTTCCCTTTCCCTATTCTCCAGCACATTCACGTAAACCTTAATTCTTTCTTTTTATTGGCCCCTCTAAACCGTAAGTGAAGGCCAATTAAAACCTAAGTTTTTTTTGGTTTAAAAAAAGAAAGAAGGAAAGGAATACACGTGAACCTCTCTCATATCTCTCTCACCTCTTCCCATCTCTCTCATTCTCTCCCTCTTTCTCTTCACCTCCTTGCACAGCAACCCAATTGCAACCAGCCCTCCTTGGCAACCACAACACCATCTTCAACAACCACCGGCTCCATTGCCCAACTGCAACTCCTCTCCAGCCATTGGCTCCAATTCCTTTCAGCCACCAGCCACAACATAAATGAAGCATTTCCATTGTGGCTATCACCTCCAGCCACCGGTGCAACCAGCCCTCAACAACACCTACATCCAAGTGGTCGGCTTCCACCCCCAACAGAAGCAGCCTTCCTTCCAACAAGCAAATAAGCCACCTCCTCCCTTGGTCACGGCTTCTTCCAAGCCCTTTCAACTGGTGCAGTCACTCACCCTCCAACCGGCGACTTCATCGAAGTTCCAGCCACACCCAAGTGCAAATCCAGGGTAGAAAAATCTGTCCTTGTGCCTTTTCTTTTCTTTTTTTGGATATAGAATGAGAATTCAAAAAAAAAAACTAGATTCATATGCATGGGGAATCATATTCTTTAGCTGTCATGATATGAAATTTGGATTTCTCGGGAAAATGCTATGAAAAAGGGATGATCCATCCAACAAATGGATCAGATCCTTCCTCTTTAACAACATACATCAAATTAAAATTCTATCCCCCTAAATGTTTTTTTATCATTTTAGGTAGGTTTTGTTATTTTTCTTAATATTTAGTTTTGTCTCCATTGTTTTATATCATGTAGTTTAGTTTCGTTACCATGGTATTGATAATTTATCATGTTGTTAGTTTAGGTGTTTAGTCTAATCATCATTTCATATCCAATTTGTCATTGTTAAATTCCAAAAAAATTGTTATAGTTGGGTCTGTTTGCTTGTGATTTCCTGCCAAAACCTGGACTAATTTGGGTTCTTGAACCCTGTTCTAAAAATCAAACCCTAATTCGGGTTTTGAACTTTCTAAAATCCCCAAATTCTGTTTTAGCAGACAAAAACCTTTGGGATATTCTAAATGGACGATCTGAATTTCCTTCAAAAAAATACCATGAGTCCCTATTAGAGTCTATTGTTTCTCGGTAAATTTTTAGATTTTTCCACTGAAATTTAGGTTCTACTAAAAATCGATTTTGCCAGACCTTTCAGAAGATCTCACTTTTTCCTTGTCAGGGTCTAGACTGACCCTAACCTACTGTGTACGTTCAACCCATAGGCTGTATGTCAAAACTTCCAACATAGAAGTTTTTCCTAACTTTTCTCTCTGTCTTTTCCCAAAATTTGGGAATTTTTAGAATAAAATAGGTATTTTTCCCAATATTATCTTCCCTGCCTATCAGATTCCCATGCCTGAGAATTTCAGAGATCCGGGTCTCTAATAATTGTGTACTCATTTCCAAACCATAACTTGAATCCTAAAAGTGTAAAAATAGGAAATCTTTCTTTGTTTGTCATGGACATGTTTATAGAATTTTGGCCATTTTCTCATCTGTATGCTATTTTCATCATAATTGTTCCTGAAACCTGTCTGTCTGCCCTAGATCCTAGAGTCGCCAGATTCTGATCCGACTTGCCGGAACTGTCCAGCTCCGACCATAGGTCAAAACCAGAATTTGTAAATTGCAAAAATTTATGCCTAACTGTCCTTTGTCACCCCATAAAATTTGGGAAATTTTTATGGAAGTTTTGTATCTGAAATCCCATTTAGAATCAACATTTTAGGCAAAATTTTGATTTTTATGATTTTTAGCTATTTTCTACATTAAAAAAATAACAAAAAAATAGATTTTCGAACTTCATTCTATTTTTAGGGTTAGTATAGGTGTCCATGCCAAATTTGGCTCAAATCCAAGTTCATTTGCTTTGTATGTTAGTTTATTTTTAAATTTAGAGGAAAAAATGAGGCAAAAATCAAGTCAAATTTGATATTTGGTAATATTTTTGCCATTTTAGGGTTTTTATCATGTAAATAAGCCTGTCATGTCATATTAGGGTTAATTTTAATGTCATTTTCATTTCACATTTCCCATTTTAGCAAAATTTATTTCAGAAAACCCTGGTTTCAAGGCCATAGTCTTGTTATCAAGGGCATTTTGGTCATTTTGACCTCAATTTCGAAATTCCAAACTTTAATTCTCCAAATTTTTATGCATGTTATCATATTATGTTTGATTTTATTTCATTTGATTTTCAAATTTCCAAATTTCCAAATTTTACAAAAATTCTCTCAGCAAACCATGATTTCAAGGTCATCAGGGGCATTTTGGTTATTTTGACCTCAATTTTGAATTTCCAATTTTATTTTTGAATTTTATTACTTATTTCTCATGTTTATATCAAAGTGGGTATGAATTTGGGTTTATATCTGAATAATATCTGATAATTTCTAGTATTTTCGGATAAATTCAGAAAAACTTATATTTCTGTGCTAACATTGTTTTCTAGTTTTGCATAAATATCCAAGAAGAAGAGTTTTTATTTTCTTTTATTTCAATTCATTGTAATATCAGATATAATAATTTGGAATAAGAGTTACTTTTCAGCTTAGAATAGGACTGCATTGCATATAGTTTAATTTATGAAAAAATCAATATCTGATGTATGATTCATATGCACATTTTCTAAAGTCACTATGGTTGACATGAATGACACGTGCACAAGCTCTTAGGTAGTTTACGAATTTGGTGAGATTCGTATTTATGGCCATAGTCAGAATACGAAGAAAACCAAGATTTGTGATCTTCGTATTAGGCACATTTAGCCTACACTCTTAGGCTAACTTCAAAAATGTACTGCATTTCTCAAAATTTCAAAAAGATTTCCCAATTTCTCAAAGAATTATCTTTCAAATTCATATTCATTCATTCAATTTGTATCATTTTCAAAATCATATTCCAATTCTATTTCAGAAAAATCAGTTTTCTAAAAAAATTTCAAGTGAGATTTCAAAGTATTTCCCAAGTTCAAATCATGATTTTCCATGATTTCCATATTCTCAATTTCATTTTCAAATCCCAAAATCGATTTTCCCAAAGTTCAAGTTTTCCTGAGAATCCATTTTCCATTTCAAAAGTCATTTTTCAATGAACTTGATTTTCTTAGAATTCTCAAATCCATTTCCTTAGGAAAATAGTCCAAACCTCAAAATGGATTTTCTCAAAGTCTAAGTCTTCCTGAGAATCCATGTTTCATTCAAGAATTCACTTTTCAATGCAATTTTTTTATTTTCAATGAAATTCAAAGATTTTCCCAGGAATTCCATTTTCAAGTATTTTTCCAGTCATTTTCCAAGTACATTTCAATTTTCCAAAGCAAACATCAAATTTCTCAAACTTGCATCTTTTCAAAATTCCATAGCACATGCCTGATTCTCTGTGCATTCTGAGAAAAATAGAGCATGATTTAAATAATTTAACTTAGTCAAAACACACATTTGATCCTTAGTTTGATTACTCCTGGTAAAGGCGTCAGGAACGGTCGAACCTCGTACCGACAGGCGGATCCCATTCCACAAAATGTTCTCACAAATTTTCAAAAATGAAGGCGAATAATTTTTAAAACCATTTTCAAAACTTTGCTCGAGTTTGACTTGCAGAATCGTTCTTTCACTCTCGCAGAGGGAGGGAATTTTTTTTTTGCGATGATAACAAGGAACCTCACATTCTGTGAGCCATGTACCCGGTCGGCGTCTGTTATTCAATTTTTAATGTAGTAACCGGGGATGCCACAAACCGAGTAAACCTCATGAGAGCATCACAAAGCTGAGAGAAACTCTTGCATAGGTAAGGATTGCAATCCATTCTACTGCAGTAGTGAGGCATCTTAAAAGATCACCTCGACCTCCCTAACTTTTAGTGACTGAAGGTCAACAGACGCTACAGCTCCTGTCAAAACACGTGTCGTAGTAACGACTAGTCACTCAGGGTTGTACCATCCACCCTCTCTAAGGTGAATCATTTTGTGAATAGGGCGCAACAGGTTTATCTTTCTTAGGCTCATTTATCAAGTCACACCTCCTTTCGAGGTATTTATGCCTCGTGGTCCCTGCGGGGTACACAAATGAGGTCTTAGTCTGCCCATTCACGTACTCAGCCTCACACGACTAACAAAAGCACATCGCTCATGAAAGCGATCATAACACCATTTTATCTTTTTCATTACTAGGGTATAGACATACGTGAGCTCACTCATGACACGAGGGGCCATCTCCGAAAGACTCCAACTGAGTCTAACAACCACAACAGTGTGTTTTTCAAACCCTATGGTGTTTAAGTTTTTGTGATCATTCCGCACATCAGAGTGTGTTGTGCACCTTGTGCACTCATCTATGTCTCAGGCACGAGACCAAAGCGTACCCTTCCGAGGTACATACTAAGCAGTACTAGTGTCAAGATATGCTATGTGCAAGTGCGAACTAAGAATCACACAATCTCAAGTTACTCGCTAAATTTAAGAAACAGAGGCAAGGATGCAAATGCATATCTTAGGAAACACATTTCAATCATGTGAGAATGTGCCAGTGAGTGTACATTTCCACCATTACAAGAGATATGCAAGTCTAGAACATGCCATAAGCGTAACTGCAAGTATATTAAGCTGAAATAAATATTGTAAGTTTCTAACTACAATTTCAATAGAAGAACTTCAAATGTCATAATGTTGGCACTTCTCGCATAGCGAGGCCAGTTCCATAGGAAGATTATGATTTTGGTACACTCATTTGAGATTAAAATCTAGAATATTCCCATTTGTATGAGAATTACATTTGCATTTCCCAGGTGGATGGCCGCACTTGCAGGAGAAACGATGTAAATATGTCACAAGGACAATTATACTTATATGCATCACTGGGTTACTAATGTTCACAAAACATCTTGTTCTGATGCAGACAAAGCGAAACCAATTATGTAAAGGGATTCATGAATTCTACACACTTACGTGTCGAGAATGAAATCTAGGATATTCCCAACTTATGGGAATAACTTTAGCGTTACCCTGGTATGGGTTGTCGTACTATACGAAGACAACCATCGCAAATATGATGGTTTTTGATACGATGACCAAAACCTTAATCGGTGGGAACAATCACACGCATCGGTGGCATAGCACCACATACTGAGTCACTCCTCGAGTCCATCTAAAACAAAGCAGCGAAGAGCCCACTAAAAATCCGAATGGGTTCACCCATCATTCACTCACTCGAATGTGCCAAAATCAAGTTATAGGGTGCCGAAGTGCTTGCGAGACCCATTGTGGCCCCGAGGCCACTCCAGACACACACCTACAATGATGCCAAGGACTAAATGGGGTTGTCGGACAATGAACCCGCACCCACCAAAATTAGTAAGCTCAAGGTTCGAGGCAATGCTCGAACATGAGCTTCTTTCGCTGAACTTTGCATATACATGCGGATCTCTCTTTCCCTTTTCTCTCCCTCTTTTTTTTTTAAAAAAAACACTTAACTTGTTGTCGAGGTGGTTGGAACCTTGGGTCACACCAGACCACTGGGTTCAGCCTAGTGAGCAACACGGTGCAATGAGCACACCCAAAAGCTCCGTGAGGCCAACCGGGGTTCACCATCACCCGGTTCCTCAAACTGACCATAACAACCCGATGGGTTACGGTCTTGTCCTTTGGACCAAACCCACAGATTAATTCAAGGCCCTGGTCTGAGCCTTATGGTCAGACCAGGGGGTTGACATGGGTGGCAGCCAACGAGAAAACACCCGGACAACAGGGTGCTCAGGTGCGGCTAGCACCCGACAGCTCCCTGCTGCATGGAGGTCAAAGGCCAGGGCTAAAACGCATGGGTCTGGTCATCTAGACCAGGCCATGCAGATCTGACTGACACTGGTTTAAACTATTGGTTCTGACCCGATGGTCGGGCATAGGGCAGAGTTCCCAAACACTACCCGGGTGCGGTTGGCACCCGACGCCTACCTAAAGGCTGCGACTTAGGCTTGGATGTTGGTCTGGTCCTTTGGACCAAACCTGGGGTCCGAAAGATCCCCTGGTCTGGGCCTACTCAGACCAGGTCTTGTAGAGTGGGGAGGGCCTTTAGCCTAGCCTGGGGCTGGCAAGGCTTCTCGGGTGCTGCCAGCACCCAATAATCTGTCGCGCACCACAGGGAGCTCCAAAGAGCCGGGTGCACCTGACCGACCTCGGCTTGGTCCAGGGTGCACCTGGTTGGGTCTGTCCCAACAAGAACCAGACCAACCATCCCTGCACAAAACCAAGCCATACAAAATAAATAAATAAAAAAACAGAAAGGAAGAAATGGAAGGGCCAAGAGGCCCTACGACTTGCAAAAAAAGGGGGGGGGGGGGGGGTGGAGGGGGAGAGGAGAAGGAGACCGGCGACCATGAGGCTACCTCGGTGGGACAGGGCTGCAACCGAGCCCAGTCCAACACCTTAACCCTCATAGAGTGCCCAACCATCCCTATGACAGTGAGAGAGGCTAGGGACACCCAACTGGAACAAGAAATCCAGTGCAATAAAAAGAACAAGGAGGAGAAGGTTTGAAGGCTTGAACGAATCCTTGAAGGCAAAAGAAGATGCATTTTTGTGCATGCAATAAAAGAAAACATGACAGAAATTTGTTTGACATAGAAAACAACCGAAAACCAACCCAAGGTGCTTACAACCAAAAGGAACTACAACCAGAAAGCACAAGGCAAGCTACCTATTGCATATAATTTTTCTAAAAAAAAATTGAAAATGCAACGAAACAAAGCCTTAGAATCGGTGGTTTTAAGCCCCTCAAGTTTCATGAACGAAAAAGAGGGTTCTCGACAACCATAAAACCAAATATGGCAGCTAATCCGCCATGAGTCACACATCCATAGATGCATCAATCTCATGGTTTCACATTCATACTATTCACGTTTTTCCCAAAGAGAAACAAAGAAAACTTGTGTTGAAATTTCATCTTGATACGGTTGAAAGTGAGGCTTGGTTGCAAGAGCTCCACGCAATTGGTGGCTAAGCCACAGTCCACGACTAGAGAGTGAGAGAATGAGAGGAAAAGAAGAGGCGAAAATGAGGAAGAGAATAAGAGAGAGAGAGAGATAGGAGAGCCCAAAAGTTTCCACTTTTGGCTCCCTCTCCTTTCTCAAAAGGCTAAGTATGCCTTGCATGAGGAATGAAGGGTCAGGATCTCCTTGAGAGATCCAATGGCTGGGGTCAAACCCGCCGCCCAATGCACCCAATAAATCTCATCCCTTCTCATCATTACTCTCTCTTGGAAAGAGCCAAGAGGGAAATCTTGAAATTCTCATGGGGCGCAGCCCCATGCTGATGCTTGGAGGGGCGCCCCACCCTCTTAATGATGCCTTGTGCATCATCATGGGGGATGCAAATGGGTTGGGCCAATCGTGGCCCTTCCTATGGAACTCTCCCCATCCTCTTACGAAAATGCCATAGCTCAAACTGGTCAATGTGACCAGCTGGTCTTCGTGGCCTCTATCGCCCTAAAAAGACCAAAAATGGTCGACCAAGGGCTTGGTCGACCCCTTGACCAACCATCTTAAAAATGATTTTAGCATAATTCATTAAAGTCATTAGTTAAGATCAAAATATATCATGACATATATTTTTATTTTAAATTTCCAATACAATTACCTTTCTAAAGCTTATCTTAAAAGAAATTTTTATCTCTTACAGAAATTTGCTCTCGTTTGACTCTCGTTCTATTTCTAGGCGATCTCCCGTAATTCACATGCACTGACGAAGTTTTTTCCTCGTTTGGGTCTCAAATTCGAGGACAAACTATATATATATAGATTATAGATTTTTCCTTAAAATTTCAAAAGTTAATTCATTACAGATTTGCATCAATAGCTACTTACATTTTACTTACGCGATTCTAGACCTCGCGTATCCATACAGGTATAATAATGAAAAATTCTCAAAATCGCGCATGAAATCTCATATACTAAAACACTTCGCATAGTATTATCTTAAAAATATTGTGTACCTTACACCATCTCTGATGTTAAGCTATGGTAGATGAATTCAATACCCTCTTAAAGAATGATACCTGAAGTCTAGTTCCTCCCAAACTAAACACCATTGTCATTGGGTGTAAATGATTTTTTAAAATTAAATATCGTGCATACGTTATCCTGGAGCGGCATAAAGCCAGACTTGTTGTCAAAGGGTATAGCTAGGAATAAGGGATTTACTATTTTGAGACCTTTAGCCCCATTGTAAAACCTTCCATTGTGCACTCGGTCCTCACCATTGTTGTCTCCTTAGGATGGTCTATTCACCAACTTGATGTCCATAATGCATTCCTACATGGGATTTTGACTAAATAGGTATACGTGACACAATCACACGGTTTTGTTGATTCTCATTTTTCTACCCAGCACGTAAATTACATAAGGCTATGTATGTCTTTAGTCAGGCCCCGCGAGCATGGTACCAATGGTTAAGCTCATTTTTTCTCAGTCTTGGTTTGGGGTCTCAGATTGACACTTCGTTATTTGTTCTTCACAAGGACAAACTCCTTGTTTATGTTCTTATTTATGTCGATGATATCATTACTACAAACAATTCCCCTAACTATTTGACTCACATTATTGGCATGTTAGGTGATGAGGTTGCTCTTAAGGATTTGAGTGACTTGCACTTTTTCTTAGGCATTGAATCCATAGTTACGCCCGAAGGTCTGTCTCTTTTTCAGCAGAAATGCATGTTAGACTTGCTTAACTGAATTAACATGACGGGGGCTAACCCAGTCATCACACCTATGGTTGTGTCCACTAAATTAACTCTTCATGATGGTGAATCCCTTGCTAGTCCAACCCAGTACGGTTGATACCCTGCAATATTTGATTCTGACTAGGCCTGATTTAGCCTATGTGGTCAACAAGGTTTGCCTGTACATGCATCAACCTCTTAGTGTTCATTGGATCACTGTCAAGCGAATCTTGCGCTATATCAAGCATACTTTAACCTATGTGCTCTTTATTCCAAAGTGCTCCACATCTCAGTCATCTTAGATGCAGACTCTCCTAGTAATGTTGATAACCGCAAGTCTACTGGGTGATTCGTTTCTTTTCTTGGTCGATCCCTCATCTCTTGGTCTGCTGTTGATTGTACTGTGGCATGTTTTAATATTGAAAAAGAATATCAATCTCTCTCCAACACTGTTGCTGAGGTTCTTTAGCTCACGATTTTATTGTGAGACTTACGCATTACCAGCTTTGCTCCTCCCACTCCATGGTGTGACAACATTAGTGCCTCGTACAACTTGACCAATCTTGTCTTCTGCAATCGCACCAAACAAATTGATATCAATGTACATTTCATTTGTGATCATGTAGCCAAGAAGCATATCTAATTTTTGTACATCTCCTTTGTGGATCAGCTGACTGACCTCATGATCAAACCTCTTTCAAGCTCCAAATTGGTTTTGCTTCAGGACAAGCTCAACACCCTACCTAGGCCGTTGAGTTTGAGGGAGCTTGTTAAGGTAAAATCGGATCCAGGACCAATCCAACAAATGAATCCCATAAATCCATGACTAATTCAACAAGTGAATTCCACGTCTCATCAAATGGACAATGATCAAAATGACTTGGTAACTCTCAAGAATAACCAAATGGATAATGATCAAGTTAACCAAGATGCCACGACTCATGCAAATGAGATGCCTACAAGGGAGAGTTGCGATAAGGCTAATGTAGATGGACTCCTATAAGAGGAAGACGAAAACTGGAGTAGGACATCTATATCTGAAGGGGATCATCCTATGAAGGATTGTAATCCAATATTCAAGGAGACTAAGTCTCATAAATAATTATATCTTTATTGTTATATTAAGGGAACCTCTCATCTCTGGAAATCATTGAAGAGAGAAAGAGAGAAAAATCAGTTCCTATTGTGGACGTAGACCTGCATTAAGTTGAACCACGTTATATCTATCTCACTTGTGTGTGTGATCATATTAACTTTAAGAGCTAGTAACCCCCATTTTCTTCGGATTTCATGTATGGTGTAATTAAGTTTTAGTGAACTCTTACATTTTTTCAAAAAGCAAATTTCATATTTTCCTTAATGAGTTGCTTTACTTGTCATAATAGGCTTCCAACTAATCTAATTTTTAGTTTTCCATAATCTGGACAAAAAATGTCACAATTTTATTATTCGTAATGTGATTGCACACTTTTATTGTGCTCCACCTGATCATCTACCATTTTAGGGATGCGACCTGTCAATTGTGGGGGCAACAACACACTTAAAGTGTGCAATCACATTGCACATGATCTCAATTCTTTCTATTTAATTAAAAAGTGGTGAACATATGCCAAAATACTAGGGTGTGTCAATAAGTCGAGTTTGACCTAGACCCAATCTGTTCCAAACCCTGTAGGGTTAGGGTTTGATGATAAATAAAAAGGTTCGATTAGAATCTAGGTTGGACTGAAAGGGTCTGATTAATATATGGAGTTGGGTGCAATTTGTAAAAATTCATATCAAACTTTGAGCACAACCTGAGTTTCGATTAAGATGTGTAATTTTTCAATGTAAAAATGATACAAAATGTTATTTTATCGGGCATGGTTCATGTAATTCTTATATGATTCATGTATAGTTTCTCTTACGGTGGGTTCGATTAGACCTGAGTCTAGACCAAATACCATCATCTCAAATCAGGTTTGGTTCTTGTGTCCGTACCAAACCCCATTTTTTGACACTCCTACAAAACACCCATAAAGTCAAATTTAGTCGAACAAGAATGTTGTTCCCTTGCGACTTACATTGTAAACTTGTGCTTAGAGTCCATTTTGCTTTTGTTGAGTCTGATGTAAGCTGCCCGGTTCAAGTGAATCAATACCTCGAAGGGGAAATCCGTATGCTTGAACTGTAATAGCTCTCAGGCAAAATTGTGAATGAATTAAATGCATTGAGCTTTCTTTTGTTTACCCTCGTTGTGATTGCAATTTTTCTCCCTCTATTCTCTCTTGCTCTCTTGTACTCTGATTACAAGCTTTCGTGACTGGCAAGCGAGTTGACAAGTAAGCTTGTGGCGGTAAGGAAGGACCATCGCGCTGCATTGGCCCATTGAAGGAAATAGGCTCGTGACAAGTGGTACCAGAGCCTGTTCTCGTACTGGGGAAGGGACTCCGGAGTCGGTGTTGACAGACACGCTGATAGGCTACGATTTGTGAGCAAGACATCGTGACGCCTTATCAAAACCTATGCAACACCAAAGGCAAGGCAATTGCCAAAGCTAAGGAGATGGGTTCACCTCGGGGCCAAGAGGAGATGTCTGCAATTGTCAACAAGCTGATGAAAGATGTGACTTTGCATGAGGAAGCGATTTCACGCACAATTAAATCATTCGGTGGACTGAATGATATAGTGGCAAGCCTGCAAGAGCAGGTGAACTTACAGATGGGGCAGATCACTTCGTTGACGACAACAGTTGCTGATTTGCAGACTGAAGTAGGGGAGCTTCAATTGAAAAATCGCACATTGCAGCGGTCAGTGACCCTAAATGGGGGAAATGGTGAGAGGCCATCAAGGATTGATATGCCAAGACCAGCAAAGCTCAATGGTTCTTGATACAACAAGGCCATTGAGAACTTTTTGTTTCAAGTAGAAGACTACTTGGATATTCAAAATGTGACACTTGAAGATCTTAGGATCAAGGCTACAACGACGTTACTGGATGGAGATGCTATTGCTTGGTGGAGGCAGAAGCGCAGTGACATGGAGAGGAGTCAATGCGTGATAGACACCTTTGATGACTTCAAAATAGAGTTGCGCAACTACTTCATGCTAAGGAATGCGCAGAGACAGGCATATCAGAGGGTTCATGAGCTTAAACATACATGTTCATTACAAGACTACATCAGAATATTCCAGATGCTCATGCTTGAGGTGCATAACATGCCAGAAGATGACAAGCTCAACTGATTCATTATGGGACTTCAGACATGGGCACAATCCGAAGTGGAAAGGAGCAACCCCCGTATTTTGAAAGATGCATATGTGGCGGCCGAACGCTTAGTTGACACTCAACGCAAGCCTTTCACCCCATCAACCAAAGTCGGGAAGAAGCCTGATCACAGAGGCAAGAAGGACGAGCGACGCAATGACAAAGGTGAGGCGTCGACACACCATCAATCTGACAAGAAGCAGAACTACCCGAAGTATAACAACAACAACAACAACAAGGGTGCAGTTGTGACATGTTGGTTTTGTGGCGATAGGCATATCGCCAAGCAGTGCCCCAAGCACCTCATGAAGGATGACGAGCAAACCAATGCAACGCAGAAAGAATGCAGTGATACTGAATGCAGTGACACTAAGGCTATGCAACCACGAATGAGAGTCATGCAGTCGATCAACACAGGTAGAAGTTGCACAGTTGAGAACAAGAAGGTTAGCAAAGAACTGATGTATCTCGAAGTCATTACGAATGGAAAGTCTACTTCAACTATGGTAGACTCTGGGGCCACACACAACTTTGTCTCGCGAGAAGAGGAAGAGCGGTTGGGCTTGAAGCCTGGGCCAAAGCAAAAGACCATAAAAACAGTAAACTCTGAGGCCAAGCCCATCCTTGGTGAAGCAAGAGATGTGGATATCCAAGTGGGGAGTTGGTCCGGCAAAGCCAACTTCTCTGTGGTGCCCCTGGACGATTTCAAGATGATTCTGAGTATGAACATTCTGCGAAGTCAGAATGTTATGATGCTGCCAAAGTTTAACATGTTGACAATTATGGGGCCAAACCTGTCCCACACGGTACAATGCCTTACGTAGAAAGGCAAGTCTTCAGTGTTATCATCGATGCAACTGAAGAAGGGTGTCAACAATGAGGAACAAACATTCTTAGTTGTTGTGTGCGCAGAAGAAGTGAAGGTAGAAGCAACAGTATCGCCGACCCTAGCCCCACTCTTAGCGGAGTTTCGGGAGGTGATGCCTCCAAAATTGCCAAAGCGTCTTCTACCAAGACGTAAAGTCGACCACAAGATTGAGTTGACCCCGAGAGCGAAGCCTCCTGCAATGGTTCCATACCGCATGGGTTCAGCTGAGCTGAAGGAGCTGCGAAGGCAGCTAGACGAGATGTTGGATGCAAGCATCGTTCATACAAGTACCCATTGCCACTGATAGCGGACTTGTTCGATCAGCTAGGCAGTGCCTATTTCTTTTACAAGCTAGATCTGCGATCGGGTTACTGGCAAGTAAGAATTGCTGAAGGTGATGAGCCGAAGACAACTTGCGTCACCCGCTATAGTGCTTACAAATTCTTAGTAATGCTATTTGGGTTGATAAATGCTTCAGCCACATTCACGACTTTAATGAACCAGATCTTCTACCCTTACTTAGACAAGTTCGTGGTAGTCTACCTGGATGATATCGTGATCTACAACAGCAACATGAAGGAACATGTCAGGCACTTGCGAACAATGTTTCAGATGCTGAAGGAGAATGACCTCTGTGTCAAACGAGAAAAGTGTCTCTTCGGGCAGGAGAAGATTAGCTTCCTTGGCCACGTTGTGGGGCGTGGTGTGTTGCGTATGGATGGGCAGAAGATCAGGACCATCCAAAAATGGGTTCTGCCAAGTAAAGTGTCAGAATTGTGGTCATTCCTTGGGTTGGCAAATTATTATCAATGTTTCATCGAAGGTTATTTCCTCATTGCTACGCCCCTCATAGATTAGTTAAAGAAGAATCAGGTATGCTCTGGACAGGAGCGTGCCAAGATGCCTTTAATGGCTTAAAGAAAGCCTTAGTGAGGGAGCCAGTGTTGCGACTGTCTGATTATTGAAAACCATTTGAGGTCCACACAGATGCCTCAGACTTTGTCATTGGCAGAGTTATTATACATGAGGGTCATCTGATTGCATGTAAGAGTCGAAAGTTGGAGGATGCAGAGAGACGTTACACGGTACATGAACGGGAGATGACCATCATCGTGTATTGACTCAAAACCCGGCGGCACTACCTTCTGGGTGTCGAGTTCATCGTCAAGACGGATAATGTAGCCACGAGCTATTTTAAGACACAAAAGAAGCTGACGCTTAAACAAGCTCGGTGGCAGATGTTTTTGGCCGAGTTTGACTTTGCCTTGGAGTACAAGGTTGAAAAGACCAATGTTGTTGCAGATGCTCTGAATCGCAGGGCTGAACTGACAGTTGCGCGCGTAGAGCCTTTTGAAGTGCATTTGGAGGGCACATTGTTGAGCCACATACACAATGGACACAACAGGATCCGACAACACAACACCTTGTTTCTCTGACGCAAGTAGGGAAGACTCAGCGATTTTGACTATAGGATGACCTCCTCATGACAAAAGGGGGGGCATATCTTCGTGCCGCGGTGGGGAAACCTTCATTGAGAACTGCTTAAGGAGTGTCATGATACACTATGAGCTGGTCATCCTGGTCAGGAGCGGACCTTAGCACTCTTTGAGCGCAGTTACTATTGGCCGCAAATGAGGGACGACGTTGAGGGGTATGTGCAGACATGCCTCATCTGCAAGCAAGATAAGGGGACAAACCAAAAGGCTGTTGGTCTCCTTGAGCCTCTGTCAATTCTACAACGTCCATGGGATAGCATTTCCATGGACTTCATTGTTAGTCTGCCAAAAGTAGAGGGCCTCAGTTCTATTTTGGTTGTGGTGGATCATTTATCAAAGTATGCCACTTTCATCCCAGCTTGTAAGGAGTGCCACATAGAGAAGACTGCAGAGTTGTTCGTAAAGCATGTGGTGAAGCACTAGAGCATACCAAAGATCATTGTAAGTGATCGCGATGCTCGCTTCATGGGCAAGTTCTGATGTGAAGTATTTCGGCTACTTGACTCTGATTTGCTGTTTTTAACAAGCTTCCATCCGCAGACAGATGGGCAAACAGAGCATCAACGAGATACTTGAGCAGTACCTTATGCACTTTGTTAGTGTCAATCGGACAAATTGGGTGAAGCTTCTTGATGTGGCATAATTTTGTTACAATCTGCAAAAGAGTGAGTATTCATACCACAACCCATTTGAGATAGCCACGGGGCAACAACCACTGACCCCGCACACTCTTGCCGCACAAGAAAATGGAAGGTCATCCTTCGCCTATCAGTTTGTTTGTGACTAACACGAGCAGAATGAGTTGGCAAAGACATTCTTACACAAGGCAACAAAGAGAATGAAGAAGTGGGCGGACAAACATCGTTGGCCCGCTGGGTTCCAAGTTGGGGACCAAGTGTTGGTGAAGTTATATCCAGGGCGCACATGCATCTTCTACGGATAGCACCACGGACTGCTCAGAAAGTATGAAGGACCCTTCACCATCACAAAGAAGATGGGTAAGTTGGCGTATAAGTTGGAGTTGCCCCATACTTTAAGGTGCACCCGGTGTTTCACGTGTGCAACCTCAAGCAGTTTCATCCAAATGATAAAGATCTAGAACGCAGAGTGCCACAATGCGCTCTTATCATCTAGAGGGCCCCAACAGCACAACGGGCCGAGAAGCGCCTTAGTAAGATCTTCGTCACAAGGTCAACTACTTGGGCAAAGCGAAGAAATATCTAGTGCAATGGGAGGAAACATTGGAACTAACGTGGGAGCCTATATTCCGAATGAATTGCCGCTACCCGACTGAAGTTAGGGCTTACCATGAAACAGATGGTGCCGATGATGATGCATGATTTGAAGGGGAGAGCATGTTCCCTTGCGACTTACATTGTAAAGTTGTGCTTAGAGTCTGTTTTGCTTTTGTTGAGTTTGATGTAAGCTGTCTGGTTCAGGTGAATCAATACCCTGAAGGGGCAGCCCATATGCTTGAACTGTAATAGCCTTCAGGCAAAATTGTGAATGAATTAAATGCGTTGAGCTTTCTTTTGTTCACCCTTGTTGTGATTGCTTCTTGTGATTTCAATTCTTCTTCCTCTATTCTCTCTTGCTTTCTTGCATTATGATTAAAAGCTTCCGCGAGCTGACAAGTAGGCTTGTGGCGGTAAGGAAGGACCATCGCGCCGCTCTGGGCCATTAAAGGAAATAAGCCCATGACAACTGTTGTCACGGGCCTATTTCCTTCAATGGGCCAGTGCGGCGCGACGGTCCTTCCTTACCACCGCAAGCCTACTCGTCAACTCGCTTGCCGGTCACGGAAGCTTGTAATCAGAGTGCAAGAGAGCAAGAGAGAATAGAGGGAGAGAAATTGCAATCACAAGAAGCAATCACAACGAGGGTGAACAAAAGAAAGCAACGCATTTACTTCATTCACAATTTTGCCCGTAGGCTATTACAGTTCAAGTATACGGGCTGCCCTTTCGAGGTATTGATTCACCTGAACCGGGCAACTTACATCAGACTCAACAAAAGCAAAACAGACTCTAAGTGCAACTGTACACTGTAAGTCGCAAGGGAACATGCTCCCCCTTCAAATCATGCCCCGTCCTCGGCACCATCTGTTTCGTGGTAAGCCCTGACTTCAGCCGGGTAGCGGCTGTTCATTCGAAATGCAGGCTCCCATGTTGGTTTCGATGTTTCCTCCCACTGCACTAAGTATTTCTTCGTTTGTCCTAAGTAGTTGACCTTGTGGCGAAGGATCTGACTGAGGTGTTTCTCGGCCCGTTGTGCTGTTGGGGCCCTCTGCATGATGGGAGCGCGTTGTGTCACACTGCATTCCGGGTCTCCATCATCTGGATGGAACTGCTTGAGGTTGCACACGTGGAACACCGGGTGCACCTTGAAGTCTGGGGGAAACTCCAGCTTGTATGCCAGCTTGCCCACCTTCTTTGTGATCACGGTGCTGCCCACAGAAGATGCCTGTGCGACCAGGATATAACTTCACCAACACTTGGTCCCCAACTTGGAACCCTACGGGTCGACGGTGTTTGTCCGCCCACTTCTTTATTCTCTTTGCCGCTTTGTGTAAGAATGCCTTCGCCAACTCGTTTTGCTCGTGCCAGTCGCGAACAAACTGATAGGCAAATGATGGCCTTCTCGTTTCTTGTGTGGCAAGAGTGTGCGGGGTTAGTGGCTGCTGCCCCGTGGCTATCTCGAACGGACTGTGGTCTGAAGACTCGCTCCTCTGCAGATTATAACAAAACTGTGTCACATCAAGGAGCTTCACCCAATTTTTCTGATTGGCACTAACAAAGTGCCTAAGGTACTGCTCCAGTATCCCGTTGATACGCTTTGTCTGCCCATCTGTCTGCGGATGAAAGCTTATTGAAAACAGCAACTCAGAGCCAAGTAGCCAAAATACTTCACGCCAGAACTTGCCCGTGAAGCGAGCATCGCGGTGACTTACAATGCTCTTTGGTATGCCCCAGTGCTTCACCACATGCTTTACGAACAACTCTGCAGCCTTCTCTGCAGGGCACTCCTTGGAAGCTGGGATGAAGGTGACATACTTTGAGAAATGATCCACCACAACCAAAATAGAATTGAGGCCCTCTACCTTCGGCAGACTAACAATAAAGTCCATGGAGATGCTATCCCAAGGACGTTCTGGAATTGGTAGAGGCTCACGGAGACCGACAACCTTCTGGTTTGTCCCCTTATCTTGCTGGCAGATGAGGCATGTCCGTACATACCCCTCAACGTCGTCTCTCATCTGCGGCCAATAGTAGCCGCACTCAAGGAGTGCTAAGGTCCGCTTCTGACCAGGATGACCGACCCATAGTGTATCATGGCACTCCTTGAGTAGCTCTCGGTGAAGGCTTCCCCACCGTGGTACAAAGATGTGTCCCCCCTTTTGTTACGAGGAGGCCATCCTGTAGCCAAAATCGCTGAGTCTTCCCTGCCTGCGCTAGAGAAACAAGGTGTTGTGCGGTCGGATCCTGCTGCGTACCCTCGCGGATGCGGCTCAGCAATGCACCCTCCAAATGCACTTCAGAAGACTCTGCGCACGCAGCTGCCAGTTCAGCCCTACGGCTCAGGGCATCCGCTACAACATTGGTCTTTCCAACCTTGTACTCCAAGGCAAAGTCGAACTCAGCCAAAAACATCTGCCATCGAGCTTGTTTAGGCGTCAACTTCTTTTGTGTCAGAAAATAGCTCGTGGCCACATTGTCCGTCCTGACGATGAACTCGGCACCCAAAAGGTAGTGCCGCCAGGTCCTGAGGCAATACACAATGGCGGTCATCTCACGTTCGTGCACTGTGTAGCGCCTCTCTGCATCCTTCAGCTTGCGACTCTCATATGCGATCAGATGACCATCTTGCATAATAACTCCGCCAATGGCAAAGTCTGAGGCATCAGTGTGGACTTCAAAGGGTCTCGAATGATCAGACAGTCGCAACACTGGCTCCCTCACTAAGGCTTTCTTCAAGCCATCGAAGGCATCTTGGCACGCTCCTGTCCAGAGCCATACCCGATTCTTCTTTAACAAATCTGTGAGGGGCGCAGCAATGAGGGAATAACCTTCGATGAAACGCCGATAATAGTTTGCCAAACCGAGGAATGACCGCAATTCTGACACTGCTTGGCGGAACCCATTCCTGGATGGCCCTTATCTTCTGCCCATCCATACGCAGCACACCACGCCCCACAACGTGGCCAAGGAAGTTGATCTCCTCCTGTCCGAAGAGACACTTCTCTCGTTTGACACAAAGGTTATTCTCTTTCAGCACCTGAAACACTGTTCGCAAGTGCTTGACATGTTCCTCCATGTTGCTGCTGTAGATCACGATATTATCCAGGTAGACTACCACAAACTTGACTAAGTAAGGGTAGAAGATCTGGTTCATTAAAGTCGTGAACATGGCTGGAGCATTTGTCAACCCGAATGGCATTACTAGAAATTCGTAAGCACCATAGCGGGTGACGCAAGTTGTTTTCGGCTCATCACCTTCGGCAATCCTCACCTGCCAGTAACCCGATCACAGATCTAGCTTAAAAACGATACAGGCACTGCCTAACTGATCTAACAAGTCCGCTATCAATGGCAATGGGTACTTGTTCTTCACCGTGACCTTGTTCAAGGCACGGTAATCCACACATAACAGTTTAGAGCCATCATGTTTAATCTGAAAAAGGACCGGGGCACCAAATGGGGCTTTTGATGGACGAATAATGTCTGCGTCCAACATCTTGTCTAGCTGCCTGCGCAACTCCTTCAGCTCAGCTGGCCCCATACGGTATGGAACCATTGCAGAAGGCTTCGCTCCCGGGGTCAACTCAATCTTGTGGTCGACCTCGCGTCTTGGCGGAAGACGCTTTGGCAATTCCGGGGGCATCACCCCCCGAAACTCCTCTAATAGTGGGGCTAGGGTCGGCGGCACTACTGCTTCTACCTTCCCTTCATCCGCACGCACTGCAACTAAGAATGTCTGCTCTCCATGCTTGACACCCTTCTTCAGTTGCATTGCCGATAACACGGAAGACTTGCCTTTCTGTGTAAGGCACTGCACAGTGTGTGACAGGTCTGACCTCATGATCGTCAACGTGTTAAACTTTGGCAGCATCATAACATTCTGGCTTCGCAGAAACTCCATACCCAGAATCACCTTGAAATCGTTCAGGGGCACCACAGAGAAGTTGGCTTTGCCGACCCAACTCCCCACTTGAGTAGCCACATCTCTTGCTTCACCAAGGATGGGCTTGGCCTCAAAGTTTACTGTTTTGATAGTCCTCTGCTTTGGCCTAGTTTTCAAGCCCAACCGCTCTGCCTCTTCCCGCGAGACAAAGTTGTGTGTGGCCCCCGAGTCTACCATTGCTGAAGTAGACTTTCCATTCATAATGACTTCTACATACATAAGTTCCTTACTGACCTGCATATTCTTAGCTGCGCAACTTCTAGCTGCGTTAATCGATCGCATGACCCCCATCCTTGGTTGCATGGTCTCAGTGTCACTGCATTCAGTATCGCTGCATTCTTTCCGTGCAACATTGTCTTGCTCGTCGTCCTTTACAAGGCGCTTTGGGCACTGCTTAGCAATATGTCTATCGCCGCAGAACCAACATGTCACAACCGCACCCTTGTTGTTGTTGTTATGCTTTGTGAAGTTCTGTTTCTTTTCGGATTAATGGCGTGTCGACGCCTCACCTTTATCATTGCGCTACTCATCCTTCTTGCCTTCGTGGTCAGGCTTCTTCCTAACTTTGGTTGATGGGGTGAAAGGCTTGCGCTGAGTGTCAACTAAGCGCTCTGCCGCAACATATGCATCTTCTAAAATACGGGGGTTACTTCTTTCCACTTCAGACTGTACCCATGGTTGAAGTCTCATAATGAACCAGTTGAGCATGTCGTCTTCTGACATGTTAGGTATCTCCAACATAAGCTTTTGGAACGTTCTGACATAGTCTTGCAACGAACCAGTGTGTTTGAGCTCACGAACCATCCGGTAAGCCTGTCTCTGCGCATTTCTTGGCATGAAGTAGTTGCGCAACTCTACTTTGAAGTCATCAAAGGTGTCTATCACA
Source organism: Nuphar pumila (assembly GCF_984573655.1). Taxonomy (NCBI): domain Eukaryota; kingdom Viridiplantae; phylum Streptophyta; class Magnoliopsida; order Nymphaeales; family Nymphaeaceae; genus Nuphar; species Nuphar pumila. The sequence goes on from NC_143263.1 coordinate 62,223,885, forward strand.
CATTGACCCCTCTCCATGTCATTGCACTTTCGCCTCCACCAAGCGATAGCATCCTCATCAAGTAAGGCCGCTGCAGCCTTGATACTCAGATCTTCGAGGGTCACATTCTGGATATCCAAGTAGTCTTCTACTTGGAACAAAAAGTTCTCAATGGCCTTGCTGTCGCGAGAACCATTGAATTTTGCGGGTCTAGGTACATCAATCATTGATGGTCTCTCACCATTTCCGCCATTTAGGGTCACCGTCCGTTGCAACGTACGGTTCTTCAACTCAAGATCGGTCACTATAGTCGTCAATGAAGTGACCTGCCCAATTAGTAAGTTCACCTTCTCTTACAGGCTCGCCACCACATCATTAAATCCATTGAATGATTCACATGCGCGTGAAATCGCTTCATCATGCGAAGTCACATCTTTCACCAGCTTGTTAACAATTGCAGTCAACTCTTCTTGGCCCTGAGGTGAACCCATCTCCTCAGCTTCGGCAACTGCCTTGCCTTTGGTGTTGCGCAAGTGTTGATAAGGCGCCACGATGTCTTGCTTACAAATCGCAGTCTATCGGTGTGTCTGTTGACACCGACTCCGGAGTCCCTTCTCCAGCACGAGAACGGACTCTGATACCACTTGTCACAGGCCTATTTCCTTCAATGGGCCAGCGCAGCGCGACCGTCCTTCCTTACTGCCGCAAGCCTACTCGTCAGCTCGCTTGCCGGTTGCGGAAGCTTGTAATCAGAGTGCAAGAGAGCAAGAGAGAATAGATGGAGATAAATTGCAATCACAAGAAGCAATCACAACGAAGGTGAACAAAAGAAATCTCAACACATTTACTTCATTCACAATTGTGCCCGCAGGCTATTACAGTTCAAGTATACGGGCTGCCCCTTCGGGGTATTGATTTACCTAAATCAGACAGCTTACATCAGACTCAACAAAAGTAAAACAGACTCTAAGCCCAACGTGTACACTGTAAGTCCCAAGGAAACAACTGTAGTGACTTTATTAAATAGTTCAAAGTTTTAAATCAAGATAGATATGAGAGCGAGAGACTCGTACAAGTAGCATTTTTTTTTTCAATTTTGGTGTAGGCACAAACAAGCTAGAGAGATGGCTCTCTAACGCTGTCCCTCTCGCGTCTTCACTCCCTCCTGAGACGCCAATTCCGCCTCCTCTCCTCTCCTTCTACCCTCCGTCTCTCCCCCGTGTTCTCAAACGAACATGAAGAAGAAGAAGAAGAATGAGAGAAGATCGTATTGGTCCCGGAAGATCCACGGCCTCTGCCTCTCCGGCAGCGTGTACGAGGCCCTGTCTCAGATGGGTCGTCTCTTTCTCCCTCAACCTCAGCAGCATCGTTCATTCCCTATGCGACTCTTCGAGGTTCGCGGAAGCCCACCATCACCTCCTCCTCTTGATGTGAAGCTCCCGCTGAGTGCCCGACGAGCGCACCTGCAATGTGCTCCTCGCCCGACTCCTGGACGCCGATTCTCCGTCCCTCACCCGCCCGGTTTCAGAATTTTTGATATCTGCGAAACCCCCATTTTGTTCCGTCGATCACCAATTAGAACCGCTTGATCGATCTGCTTTGCCGGCATGGCCGTACCGAGGAAGCTATGGACCTCTTTGGGGACATGAAGAAGAGGGGCCAGAGCCCCAAATCTGATTGATGGGTTGTGCAGAGAGGGGATCTTTCATGAGGTTTGCCTGATCTCGGAGGAGATGCCTCAGCGGAAGAATGTGCCGGAGGAGTTTACTTATGCGCAGATGATAGATTCGCTTTGTAGGGCTGGGCAGAATCATGGGGCTTCTAAAATAGTGTACATAATGAGGAAAAGAGGGTTGATTCCCAGCATGGTTTCCTATAACTCGTAGTTCATTGTTTAAGCAAGCAAGGGGGTTGTTTGAGAGCTTTCCAGTTGTTTAAGAAAGGGATTCTGCTTGGATATGTGCCATCAGAGCCCACATACAAGGTTTTGGTTGAGGGACTCTGCAGGGAGTTTGATAGTAGTAAAGTTGAGGTATTGGAATTCATGTTGCAGAAGGAAGGAATAGATAAGACACCCATGTACAACATCTTGAATGCTCTTTGCTCGATGGAGGACCCGAGTGAACTCTTGAACGTAATGGTCTCAATGCTGGAAAATCAATGTCAGCCTGATGTGGTCACCCTAAATACTGTGATTAATGTCTTGTGCAAAGCAAACAAAGTTGATGAAGCAGAGAAGATTTTACATGATATGTTGCTGGGTAATTTCTGCCTTCCAGATATCATAACTTCTACTACTGCGATCCGTGGACTTTCAGATCTTGGAAGAACAGATGAAGCAATAGACTTCTTACGGAGAATGTCAGAGAAAGGCTGCAGTCCAAGTGTTGTAACTTGTAATTCAGTTTTTCATGGGTTATGCATATCTAAGAAAATAGATGATCTGTTGAAGTTTTTCACTGAAATGTTCTTTAATGGTGTTTGTGCTGACAGTACGACTTTTACCATTATCATTAACGGTCTATGTGGAGTCGGTAGACTTGATGAAGCTACGAAATTTTGGGAACAAACAATTTGGCCTTCCAAACCAAGATTCATGATGATTTGGTCTATGTAGCACTATTGCGAGGAATGTGCAGTGCAGGCAAGTTGGATGAAGCCTGCATTTTTCTTTATGAATCGGTAGATGCAGGCATTTTCCCTAAAATTATCAGTCATAATGTCTTTATTGGCAATGCCTGCAAACTTGGTTTGAAACGAGAAGCATACAGGATTGTATCTGAGATGCGGAAGAATGGTTTGGCTCCTGATTCAGTGACTTGGAGAACCTTGCGGAAGTTACATGGTATCTCAACCAGGAAAAACAGCATTTACAGTTTTGAGTCTCTGATTGCAACAGGTGACTACAATGGATATAAAGTCAGAGGATGGTGGTTATCAAACAATGTTCAAGGACAAGAAAAACAACCCAGAAGAGGAAAACGGCGAAGTTGTTTTTGGAGAAAAAAACAAAGACAACTTAGGTGAGGAAAGTGATTGGAGTTCTATTGGAAGGAAATACAGAACTGTTTCAAGTGGAAGAAGACATAATAGGGAAAGAAAACCTATAAGACATTTTAAATAGGGACAAGAAAACAGCTTGACACAGGAAAAAGAAAGGTTTTTGGATTGCTCTAGAAGAGACATGCAATGTGTCTTAGACTTTGCTTTACACTTTTTTTTTAGGCATAGTTTGGTTTCAGGTTGAATTATTTGCACATCCCTATCCAACTTCTACCAAGATTAAACTTTCTTAATTATGATATACAAGTTTTGAAATTCATTCAGCGTGAATTACTTGGAGACACTAGACTAGCTTCAATTCTGAGGTTTAAAGAATCTTTTTCTGTTGTTGAGTTCCAGTTTTCCTTCAATCATGTTTATATTGAGGTTGGACTCTCAATTATTCTGCACCTCATTGATTTTTACAACTTTTTTGTCTTTTTTGTGCCACCAATTTTCTAATAATTTTCTTAAAGGATTGGGAACTGGTTTGTTGGGACTCATTGCCTTGAGTGGATATATGCATACCATTGTTTGTAGAAATACAATATTAATTTGTGGGATCTTTGGAATATGTTTTCAAAGCCTTAAAAAAGTATCTGAAGTGAAGATTTCCTTTTCAGTGTGGAGAATTAGTTCTTGAGAACCATTCCTTGATTCGCCCAACTAATATCTTGGTGAAACTAGAAAATCTGGTTATGGAGAAAAAGAGTGAGCTCATATGGTTTGTGTAGGGCGTCCCCCCCCCCCCCCCCCCCCCCCTTAAGGCTTTTGTTCTTTGTTTTGGTTTATTACTTATTTGTCTGAACATCTATCTACCCAAGCTTGTAGTTTTATTACTTTGGTTTTTTCACTCTTTCTTTTTTCCCCTTGGAATAGCTGTTCCATTGCTTGGGAAATCTCTCTATGCTCATGATTAACTGAAACATTGCAGCTTGACAGAGGCTTATTGCTTTGTCTGGCCTTAGTTAAGTGGTGTGAACAACATTTTCTCCATCTTGAACATTTTGATGAGGTCTTGATTCTTGGTTGTGATGGATTTCTATGCGTTGTCATGCACACTGAAGCTGCAAATGATGATAGACTGAAGAGAATGAACACAACATATCAGCACAATATAAAGAATCTTGTTAAGGCTTGGCTTCTGGCAAGGATGTCTGTGATCATGCAAAAAATTTTCTCTCGTTCCTCTTTTCCTTCTTTTTGTCTTTCTAGCTTCTATTCCCTGTTAAAGGAGAAATAAAAGATAGAAAAGAAGAGAGAATGAGAAAAGGAAAGAAGAGAGATGAACCTTTTTGAAAGGTCTCATTTGACCAAAGAAATGTTTTGAAAATCACTCGCCTCCGTTTTGAAAATTTGTGGAAAAAATGGAGAGACGGGATTCGCTCGTCGGTACGAGGTTCGACCGTTCCTGGTGCCTTTACCAGGGGTAATTGAACCAAGGATCAAATTTATGCATTTTGCTTTGCTAGAATATCATCTAAGAATTTATTCTAAAAATGCACAGAGAATCATGCTTGTGCAATGCAAGGATGTATGTTTTTTTTTTTAATATTTTAGAAATTTTGGGATTTTCCAAGTGATTCTGAAATAAACGTGATAATGTTGTAGAAAAACGATCTAAAAGGTTTTAAACTTGATTTGAAAAAGTTAGATTTTGAATCTAACTCAGAATTTGAAATGGATCTGAAAGAAGAGACTTTGAAATTCTAAGTCTCAGAATTATCAGAATTTTGGAAAGATAAATCTTCATATGAAGAGAAAGGGAATTAAAATAAGAATGAATTTTCAAAGTCAGAATGGACCTTGAATTTGGATCGATTTTCAAGAATCGATTTTGAAAAAGAAATTTTGAGTTCAAGACCTGAAACAAGAATTTGAATTTGAATTCAGATTTGAGAAATAGATTTGAAATTAGCTTTGGAAATGAGAATTTGGAAATGGAACTAGATTTGAAGTCTGAAATAGAATTTGATTTGAAATCTGGAATCCTAAATGAATTTTGAATTCGAAATATGAATCATAAATGGAGTTTGAATCCGATGTCTGGAATCCAAGATGAATTTGAATCCGAAATCTGGAATCCTAAATGGAATTGGATTCGAACTCTGGAATCCTAAATGGAATTGGATCCGAAGTCTGGAATCCAAGGTAGAACTGGATTCGAAGTCTAGAATCCTAAATGGAATTGGATTCAAAGTCTGGAATCCAAGATGAGATTGGTTTTGAAAAATCTGGATCTAAAGTGGAATTGGGTTCTAAATTTAGAATCCAAGATGGAATTTGGATTTTTGAAGATTCAAAATGGGATGGATCTGGATTTTGAAAATCCAGATTTGAATTTACAACTTAGGAAAAATCGAATTTTGAGATTCAGAATCAATCTCAAAACTTTGATTTTTGAATTTTGAGAATCAAGGCTCAAAAAAAATAAAGGGTAAACTTGATTTAAAGCTTGAGTTTTTGAAATCAGAAGATGAATCATGAATTTTAAATTAAACTTTGAGATTTGATCTGAGATGTTAAATTGATTTTTAAAATTGAAAAATGAATTTGGAATTCCAAAGTTAAATTGAACTTTGAAATCTTGAATTGGAAATTGAATTTTGAATATAAAAAGAGAATTTCGAAATTTGAAAGTCAAATTGGACTTTAAAATTGAATTTTGAATTTTGAAGTGAGATAGAAAGATGAATTGAAATAGAAATTGAAGATGGATTTGAGAAGTGAAGAAGATACTTGAAGAATTATTTCAGAATCACTTGAATTTTGAAAACATGATGTAATTCTATCCTAAATGATGAATGAAAAAAGAATTTTGAAAATGAGTTTTTGAAAAGAATATTTTATTCTTTAAATGAATTGAAATAAGTGAAATTCCACTAGGGGGGTGAATAGTGAAATATGATATAGATCGATAAAATAAAAAATAAAGACAATAAGGCACAAAACAATACACACAAGATTTATACTGTTTCGGTCGAGTTACTGACCTACATTCAGTCCCCAAGTAAAACACTTGAGCCTTTCACTATAAAATTCGTGTTACGGGATAAATAATTCAGCACCCTCTTCCTCAGATGTCTACTTCTCTCAATAGAGAAGGGAAAACACCATCTTTCACAGAGGTCTACTTCTCTCAACAGAGAAGTGATACAATAGTAAACAGAAAGTTACAACACTTTCCTAAAGAACCCTCAGAATGATATGCAGAGTATGAATACACGTATGAAGATTCTCATAATGTTCTCTCTTTGAAAAATGGATAAAATAATCACTCAGAGGAACAAAATGTTCTTTTCTTTTCACACACAGTTGATTCTTTTGTCAAAGAGCCTTTCTTGACTTTTTCTTTCTTTTTCTCTTTCTTTTTCTAAGCTTTTTTTCAGTATATCGAGTAGGAGTTTTTCAGTTTGAAAGCTCACATGTGTCTTGTGAAATATTATTTTGTTTGTATATATATATATATATATAGGTTTTTGAAATTAGTCGTTGCTTTTTGAAATGATTGTCCTTTTGAGATGTGAGGTGTCAGGTCATCTCAAAACATATTTTTATGAAAGAGTGTGTGAAATGTTATGTGTAGTATATTAGTTTTTCAAAAAGTCGTCATTCCATAAATTTAATATTTGAGGTACACTATACGTTGTTTGTAATTAAAAATGAGTTTTAATTTGTAATGGGTCTTTTCTCAAAATAAATGTTTTGTAGTACATTGAACGTTGAAGTGTAATTTTGTCTTTACTCAATTTAATGATTTGTAGTATATTAATAGTTTTCTTACAAATTGTCACTTCTTTGGTTAAATGTATGTAAGTACAATAAATGCTGGTTAAGTACTTTATTTATAAATGGTCATTTCTCAAATGCTTTTTGAGGTGGCATTTAATGTTTACAAAAAGAATGATGGTTTTTAATATAAGTCGACATTCTTGGGTGTGTATTAAATAAATAAAAAGTCTTTTCCAAACTTAATTGTCTTGTTAATCAATAAGTAGTTTTATATAGAATAATATTTGTTTTCTCAAATCGTCAACTCAAGATGAACGATTGTATATTATGAGTTAATACATTTTGTCTTTTTCTTTCATATTTGAAATCATTAGTTTTTATATCTTTTCAAGTTGTCTTTTTCATAAATGCTTTTTTGAAGGTACAATTAATGCTTTTGAAATCATGAGTTATTATATCTTGTCAAAATATCTTTTTCATAAATGCTTGTAAGAAAGTACAATGATTTGTTTCAAAAAGGTGTTTTTGAAATATCATATCCTTTTATGAAAGCTTAGCTTTTTGTAAATAGATGGCTTGTATGATATTTAAAGCATATAGTGTAATATGCAATATGTATGCTTCTGAAGGTTTTGTTACATATGACTCTAAAGAAGAAAAAAATCTTCATCTTGAAGTAGCCGATCTTCTTGGATAATCTTTATGAATGTATGGCCCATCAAGCTTTTTCTTCATAGTAGTATGATTGCATCAAATAATTGTACTTGATCAGGTTGTCTCCATTCTTCTTAGGTGAAATATTCTTGCATCAAATACTCGTTAAATGCATGACATATCATATCCAGTCAAAATATAACATATTCATGAAGGCATATCATATTTATCATATCGCATGATAACATATTATATATTTATCATGTATGACAGCATATCATATTATGTATCATCAAAACATAGTTTCTCAACATTCTTCTCCTTTTTTATGACGATAATATATGCTCCCCTGTCAATAAGCCATATGCATAATGATAATTTGAATATGATATCATAAAAAATGCATAAAACATAAGTAAAAGTTTAAGTTTAAGAAATCAAATTTCTCCAACATAGGAGAGACAGGTTTTTCTCCCCCTTTGTCATAGACAAAAAGGAGGGATCAGAGTAGGAAAGTATTATTACAAACCAAAAAAATATAGTTCATTCGAAGTCAGATGAGGGATGAAATTTGCGAAGGAGAGCATCTTGGTCAATCTTCAATGAGTGAAAGGCTTGCTGCAGAGAGGCTTGATTCTTCAGCAGGAGATCCTGTGTGTTCTGGACATCTACCAGAGCTGAGAATATATCTAGTTCAGATGTCGACGCCGGATCTTCCTCACTAGGGCTTTCGTCGTCAGAATGTTGTGGGGGTGACCCTTCTTCGGAGAAGTAGGTATCATCAAATGCATGTGTAGAATAAGAGACAACATCATTGTGAAGTGGCATATTGAAGTATTTAAGAATATGAGAGATAAAATATCCAAATGGAAGTGAACGAAAGGCACGAAAATTAATCATGTTGTTGAATATGATGCTCGACCAGTTGATTGGGAAGGAACAAAAGATTGCATAGATTAAGAGAGAGATTTTGTTTGGCACGAATCCCTTGGACGATTGTTTGGGAAAGACATTGTGGGATAAGATTTTTGACACAAGCTGAGCATGAGGTTTAGATTGCTCATATGTCATGGAAAGTGGGTGGATCGTGTGGAGTGAAGTACCTTTTTAAACACAGTATGATCGATAGGTACTATGTTTGGTAGTTCGATTCCATAGGATGAAAGGTTCAGAATGCACCCTAACGAGTGAATGTCAAAGGAAATTATTTTACCATGGACCATGGTGGTGACATCCGTTTGGTCATGGTTCACCAAGAGGTTTGTATAAAAAATCTTGATGAGATGGGGATAATAAGACAGAGTGTTAGATGATCCTAAAATTTGAACAAAGTCTTGTAGGGAAGTTTCAAGATCAAAGGAGGTGAAGTCTTGGAAGTGGACTAACCTACCTGTTTGGATTGGAAGAGAGCTTACGTAGTGGTAGTTGTGAATGAGATCAGGATATCTCAATTCTGCAGATTCAACCATGTTGTCATCATTCGAGAAAGATTTTGAAGAGGAGGCCATGACAAGTAACTTGAGAGAATACAAAATGAACTTGGAGAGAATGTAGGTTGATAGAAGTTTTCGAATAGGTGATGAATTCGTGAAGAGTGAATCATTTTATTAAATAGAAGGATGAAATTTATTATAATAACAAGTGAATGACAATTGAAGTGAATGAAGTTTGGATTTTAGTTGAGTGGATTACTCATGAATGTCTATTTGTATCTTAAGGCACTCGTGAATGAGAGATCAAATCACTCTTTGGAAGAGTGTGTGGATGAGAATATATTATATTATGATAGATGACAAAAAAACATACAACAAAACAACAACAACAACAACTACGCCTTCATCCCAAAACAATTGGGGACAAAAAAACATAGTTTCAAAAATTATTTTTCATTATAAGAAAACCTTGATATAGGAGAGTCCATTGTATTTAGAGAGTAGTCATGGTTTGAGTATGGAGTGCTCTTTTAGAATTATTATGTGTGATTGAAAACGGATGATCAAAAGAGGAGAGATGAATAGAAACAAAGAAGTGTGTTGCACGATGTAAATAATGACCCACAGATTTTGAAGATTTCCATTAAAGAGGTGATGAGGTATGAAGAGTCTTGGAATGAGGAAAATAAAAGATATCGTGAAAAGGGATGTGTGTAATAATGTTATAAAGTGATACCATATAAAATAGAAGGTTGAATAATGGCCTAATAAGACAAACAACAAGTTGGTATATTTAAAAGATGATTTTACTTAAAGAAGATAAATTCAATATTCGTAAGGGATGCTTTGAGAAAGAGACAAGTGAGAATTATGTGAGAAGAGTTATGATTGCTTATGTAAATGTGGTTTTTATGGATAGGCGTGAAAGGAGATAGGTCATTATGTGATGTGTACTTTGAAAGATATGACATTTTGAAAGAAAAGAGTGACATAAAGCATTTGTTATGTATTAAAAAGCTTGTGATTTTTATGAATGTATGTGAATATGAGAATGCCTCTTTTTGACTTTGAAAAAGTGGTAAAAAAGATGATGAGACAAGAAAGGAAAATAATATATTCGAGAAAAAACAATAATAAGAATAGATAAAAAAATAAGAATCGACAAGAAGGAATCGGATTTGAAAAGAACTTAAAATATATAAAAGATAAACAAAAAAAAACACAAGATATTGCAAGATTTTATCTAAGTAAAACTACAAATAAGTGTGATTAATTATAAGTCACTTAGTTTACAGATTCCTAATTCTCTTCTAATTCGTATAAAGTCTTCATTTTTTAAAGGTTTAGTGAAAATATCTGCTAATTGTTTATTAGTGGGTATAAATTTCAATTTGATTATGTTGTTTAAGACTTGTTCTCTTAAAAAGTGGTGTCAAATTTGAATGTGCTTCGTACGTGAGTGAAGAATAGGATTTTTAGATAAATTTATAGCACTTGTATTATCACACAAAATAGTTGTATTTTCGAATTTTAAACTAAAGTCTTTTAATGTCTGTTTCATCCAGATGACTTGTGTATATGCTAGGCTTGCAGCTATATATTCAGCTTCAGTAGTTGATAATGGTACACAATTTTGTTTCTTACTGAACCATGAAACTAGTGAGTGCCCTAGCATATGACGTGTTCCACTTGTGCTTTTTTTGTCAGATTTACTTCCAACAAAGTCAGCATCACTGTATGAGATTAAATCAAATGTAGATGATTTTGAATAAAATAACCCAAAATCAACTATTCCTTTTAGATATCTCATTATTTTTTTTACAGCTTTAAGATGTGATTCTTTTAGATTTGATTGAAATCTAGCACACAAGCAAACACTGAACATGATATCTGGATGGTTAGCAGTTAAATAAAGTAGTGATCCTATCATACCTCTGAATAACTTTGTATCCACAGTCTTACCATCTTCATCTTTGTCCAATACAGTGGTTGTGCGCATAGGGGTATTCTTTGAGGCAGTTGAGTTCATGTTGAACCTCTTTAGAAGTTCATGAGCATATTTAGACTGATTGATGAAGACTCCATTCTTGGTTTGCTTAATATGCAGCCCAAGAAAGTAGGTGAGTTCTCCCATCATACTCATCTCAAATTCTTTCTGCATGGACTTAGAAAAGTCTTCACAAAGACCATTGTTAGTAGATCTAAAGATGATATTGTCCACATATATTTGAATGAATAAGGTATGATTATCTACTATTTTTACAAATAAGGTTAAGTCTGCTTTGCTTACACAAAATCTGGTTTTTACTAGAAAAGTTTTAAGTCTATCATACCAAGCACGAGGTGCTTGTTTTAAACCATATAAAACACGTTTTAGTTTAAAAACATGATCCGGAAATTGTTTATTTTTAAAACCTGAAGGTTGTTTTACATAAACTTCTTCATTTATAAAACCGTTCAAGAAAGCACTTTTAACATCCATTTGGTATAGTTTGAAATCCATATAGCTTGCATATGCCAAAAACATTCTTATACATTCAAGTCTAGCAACAAGAGCAAATGTTTCATCAAAATCAATACCTTCCTCCTGATTGTATCCTTGAGCTACTAGCCTTGCCTTATTTCTTATAACATTACCTATTTCATCCAGCTTATTTCTGAAGATCTATCTTGTCCCAATGATTTGATGATCTTTTGGTCTTGGTACAAGATTCCACACATCATTTTTTTGGAACTGATTTAGTTCTTCAGTCATGACTAGCATTCAGAACTCGTCAATGATGGCTTCATCAATCTTCTTTGGTTCAAGTTGAGAAATGAAGGTCATATTTGCAATACGTTACAGTCGAGCTCTTGTTTGAACCCCCTTAGTCAGGTCTCCCAAAATTTGCTTTTGAGGATGATTTCTGATTTCAGCAAATGTTCTTTGATGATTATCTTCATTAGATTTAGCTGTGTTATCTAAGAAAAAATTTGTACTTTCAAGATCATCATTGTTAGTCTGCTTATGAACAGATTGATCAATAGATTCACAAAAACTGACATGCATAGATTCTTTAATAGTATTAGTACTCTTATTAAAAACTCTTTATGCTTTACTATGACTTGAATATCCTAAGAATATGTCTTCAATAGATTTTGCATCAAATTTATCAAGGCTATCTTTTGTGTTAAGGATAAAGCATTTACACCCAAAGACTTTGAAGTAGTATATTCTTGGAGTTCTGTCATAGAATAGTTCATAGAGAGTTTTTGTAACGCCCCAACTTTTTATAGTAAAAATTTTGGAGTAAATTTTTTTATTTTTTTTTTGAAATAGCCAAAGTGCGAAAAACACAAGTCGGGTGCATTACAGGGTAAAACAGAGAAGTAATAAAAGCATAGCATTCATTAATTAAAGCATTAATGTCATTAGTTACATCCCATGACAAAAATGTAAATCAACTAATCAGAGTCCATATAGAAAACACTGAATAACTAAGATCTCTTGACTACTTCCATACGCGATGCCCACGATACACTGATTTAGTTGCTTCCTGAAAAATATTTAAAGCAGAAGGGTCAGACTCTCCTGTCTGCGTAAGAAGCATTATATTCATATGTGGTGATCAGTGTCCTGTGTACAAATCTGTGCAACAACTGTAGATATAACTAGCATGGAAATTTATACCATTCTAGAAAAATGATTATGCTTTTTAATTCATGATACAGTGCAACAGATAACTGAACTAAAGATACATTTATTCAGATTAGCATAAACAATAGATTCTACAAGTTTTGCGAAAGTCATAATGACAGTTAACGATTCTTCAAGAATGAGTATTTCATTTAACTCAAATTATTTAATGTTTATCTTACTCTTACCCTGTGGGTACGCACATGCATAGACCTCATAGCGGACCGGGACCATACAGAGGTCTATTATTTAATGACCCGTATGACTAGCCGTACGGATATCCAAAGGGGACGGTTAATGACCGAGAGAGAACTCCCCAGTGGCTAGAACAAGTATTAGGATGCACCATGTACTTCTGCAGAAGACATGAATCTACCACCTAGGACGCACTGGTAGTCCTGGTCCCCTAACTTCGTGGACTGGGGACCTGGTGAGACGCCTAGCTCTCACGAAAACAAGAATGTCCACGAAGCTTGTACCACCTACCCTCTATACGGTAGACCAAGGGTCCAGTAACATACACCATCTTTCAGGTGTACCCAGAGCCCGAAGAATCCAGTAACATATATTGTCTTTTAGGTATACCCACAATCTCAAAGGTTTTATGTTTTATATCTCATTTTATATTTTCTTTATAACCAAGTGCGAGCTATCCCACTACGAGGGGTCTGGTATCATATACCTTCTTTCAGGTATACCCAGAGCCTCAAAAATCTCATATTTGATTTCTCAATTATTTTCCTGTGCGAGTCATCGCACCACAGAGGATTCTCAAAATCCTGAATCCGCCTTGAGGTTCACACACATTGTATGATTTTCTTTTTTTTTTGTCAGGGTGTCATGAGCACCATCAAGATAGCATTTCTCAGAACATGGCTCGACTCGAAGACCAAAATTTTCATATTTGTTTTACGAGCTCTCTAAACATTCGTACCTATGAATCATGCCATTCACGTGGCATGGTTGGCTTGATCTAAACATATGAATGACCATGATCTGGTGAGACTGGTTGTATGCACTCGGTCGCAATGAGTCTGCACTCGACAATGCTTCATGATTGCCACCCTGAGGTAATGTGACCCGAAGCATGCGACTTTCCCATCGCCCACGGTTGGGGAGGAGTTGGACCCATGGGTCTAGCCTGTCACACTATGGTCCCACCAAATTCACCAAAATGGGAAATTAACAATATATATATATATATATATGATACTATTCTGCTGGTTACTGCAACCCCCTTGCAGATCTGCAGCTTATAAGCACCAGCATCCCGATCGTGGCAAGCCTACACCCAGTATTTTTGATGCCACACTTTCGCGGCCCAACAGAGGCAGCTATGCCATTGGTACAAGTGGTACCGATGACACAAGCATGAGCAACATGTAATGCCCCACAAAATGGGTCACTACTCAGCTTAGTAGGAGTAGACCGGCCTGGTCAGGCCAGTCCTTCATAAGGTAACCCACACGGTCAGTTTGTGCCAGGGTAACGTGCATCCTATTGGATCACGTTACCCCACATTATATCCAGATTTTTTTTTAAAAAAAAACTTGTGGCCGTAGCATTGTTGGGCAGGGCAGATCGTCATGAATGCTCAAGATAACACCCCATGAACTGGGGGTCTTTCAGAGATCTAGTTCCTGATATAAAGTCGTAAATTTATACCAAAAATAAAAATAACAAGGCATACCTATACCCAAGTGATTTTTTTTCCCATATTCAGGTTAATGGTATGTGTCTATGTAAGACTAGCATAGTATGCAGTCTCCTGTTAAACAATCTACTTTAGTGTAAATTCATATTTAACAGCACATGTAACAGGAAAAGAAAAAAAATAATATAATTTAATTAATACCTAGGATGTATGCCTAACAATAAGACCTTCCATCGGTTTGAGGTTCAGTCCAACTGGACCCGCCAATCCCGATTTAGGTTCCATCTTCCTAGATCATCCACAGAAATTTTAAGGAGGTAGGTTAAAATATCTATATGCAGTTAGCAGGCTAAAATAAAAAATATTTCAAGGCTTGAGTTCTTATTGTATGCAACCCATCCATCTATATATTTTTATTTTATTTATTTATTTTTAATTATTTTTCTAAGGTCATTGATCACACCCCATCAAGGTGGATCGTGGCCTGGTTGATGTAATTCCAGCATAACAATATTGGTTGGTCGTCATATACAACATGTCAAAAGAAGGTAAGGTAATCACAAAGATACACTGTTACAAAAATGGTCGGATATACACATTTTTACACATTTAAACCTATATACTTTTTTTTTTTAAACTAAGTGCCTTTATGACAACCCATCATTTGGCCATAGGCAAATGACAGAGCATTCGGTTGATGCTGTGACATACATGCATAGTTTTTTTTTTCTTTATACTCCCTTAGATTGACAAATCAGAAGACTCATCTTCAATCGGCTTCATCCCCGATATTTAACTTAGATGAATGTATTTATCGTGCACTCTTGAACAACTTTCAGTTTGTATGTTGAACCGTGTGGGTGCAGCTATTAAGCACCATGAGTCTAGCGATCAACATTTATTAACAAACAACTTGCTTATGAAAATAAATCTGAACCTACACTATGTGTTAACCCCATGTATTTCTTCATTAGCCTTCCCATGAAAGTGTTGTTTCAAGGAATAACCACACTGTTGTGGTGTGGAAGGTGTGCTCAATAAGATCAGACAACCCACGTCCCAACGTGCCTCATGATGCCGACCACCCACGTGTCGACGAAGCCATCCCATTTGTATTGACGACACCACCACATATTTATGTCGCAGGACATCAAGCACCTACATGATAAATACGATACTCCTTACCTCTTGTTGGAGTTTCAAGTGAGTGAGGCGACGTTTCTTCTTCGCGAAGGAGTTGCACGCCATTGCGAGGAGAAGTAGCCACACCTTTCCAGCAATGGCAGCTGATCACCAAAGAGAGAGAGAGAGAGAGAGAGAGAGAGAGAGAGAGAGAGAGAGAGAGAGAGAGAGAGAGAGAGAGAGAGAGATGGGTAGTCTCGTGTGGCTCCCCATCATAACTTTCTCGTTAAATTCCCCCCCTTCTTAGGGGAGTTTAGGTTTTTCAAAAACTCAACTTCTAGCCAACCTTTTTAGTGAGTGCTTGGAAGTCCCAACATTGCCCCTCCCTCACATTAGCAAATGTATCTTCAACTTCCATTTTTTTTTCTTTAGTGGTACCCTTTTCCCTTTTTGGTGGGATTCCCCACCAATGTTGGTAAAGTGAGCTGAAAAGGCCTAAGAAGTAGGCTTGGCCAAGATCCCACGTTTTTACCATCTTCTTCTTTATTTTATTATTATTTTTTTAAATCCCCATCATCCTCTTTTTGTGCAAAAAGAAAAAAAAAAACCATGCACAAGGGGTTTTGAACCAAGGTCTTCATCCTAAGGGGTAACGAGCCCCTCCCCTTGTGCTACATTGTTTTTCGTTGCAAAGTGTGTGGATTAAATTGTATTTAACCCTTTCAGTTTTGTTCTGGATTTCATGAAAAAGCAATGTTTTTTTTTCAATGTGGGCGCTCCGGGGTTTTGAACTTGGGTTGTGGCTCTACACAACCATGCGTCCTACCACTACACCACACTATCACTTAGTGTTTATTTGCAAGAAAATTCTATTTATGACATATTTGGACGTTTTTCCTTGTTGATGAATTTCTTCCATTTTCAAGTGGATTTTTCACCCGTTGGTTCTAAACTTGCACTCTCTTACCTTAAATGGGTTTCGGATCTCACGCTATTTATCCGAAATCATTTAATTTACCATTGGGTCCCGTGAATTGGGTTGGATTATCAGATCTTGTCAAGATCCGGATCCAAATACCACTTTTGAGGGTTTGTTACCAGTTTCTTTCTAGAAACCCCAAATCATCAAAAATTGTATTGCTTAGAATAAAATTTCACTATTTCACATAAATGCGCCACTTTTATTCATTTATAATTTTGTAAATTTCACGGGTTTTACATCCTTCCCCTCTAAATAGAAATTTCGTTCGTGAAATTTGTAATACATATCAATCAAACAATTGAGGGTACTTGTCCTTCATTGCTGCTTCCAGTTCCCACGTGCATTCTTCTAAGTCATGATGTCTTCATCTCACTTTGACTAATGAGATGATCTTATTTTGCATCACCCGCTCACTGCGATCTACGATTTCGACAGGTCTCTCTTCTACGGTCAAATCTTCTTGTACACTGATGTCCTCAAACTGAATCACGTGTGACGGATCTTGAATGTATTTTCTCAACATCCTCAAGTGGAGTTAGTTTTGTTTCACCTCCAATCATACTAACTAGAAAAGCCATGTCTCCCCGACGGAGGTACTTCTGAGCCTTGAGAGTTGAAACCATTCTCTTTTGAATACCTGGTCTTTCCAGACGAAATACAACCTCTGGCATACTAGGTCGAGACAAGATGACCTTCCCTTCCCTACAGAGAATTCTGGCGTAGTGTTCAAATAGCCAATCCATGCCTAGTATGACATCATACTCGGTCATATCGAGTAATACTAAATTAGCAGGTAGGTTATGATTCTCTAATATGATCTCTACTTCAGGCATATAGTTCACACAGATTTCATTGAGCCCTATGGGGTTGTATACCACTAATTCATGGTTCAATGATTCAGTGGGATTACTAAGTTGTTTTGCAAAATTAACAGATATAAAGGAATGTGAAGCTCCACAATCAAATAAGACAAGGGCAGCTTGGCCCGAAACAAGCACAGTACCTTGCACAAGGTCCCCCTTCTCTAGTTAGTCAGTTGTAGTGGCATACACGCGTCCTGCTACGCGCTGTGGGGCCGCCTGAGGCTGTGGTGGCGGTGCACGGTGTTGCTAAGGCTGCTGTCCTCCAGTGCTGCGTTGTGCATCATCGGTCTGCTTCTTCCAACACTCCTTGATGTAGTGCCTCATCTTTCCACAGTAGAGACAACCTTCTGTCTCACAGGGACATTGTTGTCCGAGGTGAAAGCGGTTGCACTTTTGGCACCTCTGATTCTGCCCTGGCATGGGTCGGGTACCTCCATCATGCCTTGGTTTCTTGGTTTGATGGTTGAAACGTTTTCCACCAAACCTCTTCTTGAACTCGGGTTTCTGAACCCCTGTTCTGTTCTTTTGCTACTTTTGTCCCTCCTTTCAGTCATCATCTAGGAGAGTCGCCACCTGTGTGTCTAGAACAAACAGGAACAATCCATTACAATATAAGGGTTAATAGTACCTTATAAACTTTGATGCAACTTATAACACGAAGAGAAATGATCTTTTACCTGAATAGCCTCCTCGAGGTTCTTAGGCCCTCGAGTGTATAGACGGTTCCTCAGGCCCGTCTTCAAGCCTCGAGCAAACTTCATTGCCCGGTCCTCGTCCGATGTGTACACATTCGGACAATATCGTTCCAGACTATGGAACTTAGTGATGTAATCGGCAAGGGACATCTCACCCTGTTGCAGGTCCAAGAACTCTTGCATCTTTTTTGCCCTCTCGTGCTTGGGAAAATAGGTGGCATTGGAGACTTCTATGAATTCAGTCCAGGATACTGGGTAGTCTTGGAACTTGACTGCCCTGGTGGTTTCCCACCACTTTTCAGCATGAACCTTGAGACGATAAGTCCCAAAATCCACCCGACGCTCCTCGGGCACCTTTAGTACACGGAAGATACGTTCAATCTCCTGGATCCAACTCTCAGCAGCTTCTGGATCTGTCTTTCCGGAGAAAGTAGGAGGATCCATGTCCATGAATTTCTTGTAGGACATAGTCCCACCGTTCGTACTCTTCTCGTGGGCCACCTGGTGTAAATTGTTGCCCATCTGCTGCATTGTCGTAGCTTGCTGGTCTACTACTTCGGCCAGGTTATGTAGTGTTTCCATAATATCGTTGCAAAGATTTGCCCAAGCCATCTAATTGAGCAATTTAAAATTCATTATAACCTTATCCATAATTTTGTAAAATAATCCTACATACTCATATGGTTTTTATCTTTTACATTAAAAAAATAACCTCTCTACATACTTACAGAGTCATCGCGGTCGCTGGAAGAGCCAAGATCTCAAATTATTCAGTCCTGCTCTGATACCAAAGTTGTAACGCCCCAACTTTTTATAGTAAAAATTTTGGAGTAAATTTTTTTTTTGAAATAGCGGAAGTGCGAAAAACACAAGTCGGGTGCATTACAGGGTAAAACAGAGAAGTAATTAAAGCATAGCATTCATTAATTAAAGCATTAATGTCATTGATTACATCCCATGACAAAAATGTAAATCTACTAATCAGAGTTCAAACAGAAAACACTGAATAACTGAGATCTCTTGACTACTTCCATATGCGACGCCCACGGTACTCCGATTTAGTTGCTTCCTGAAAAATATTTAAAGCAGAAGGGTCAGACTCCTCTGTCTGCGTAAGAAGCATTATATTCATATGTGGTGCCCAGTGTCCTGTGTACAAATATGTGCAATAATTGTAGATATAACTAGCATGGAAATTTATATCATTCTAGGAAAATGATTATGCTTTCTAATTCATGATACAGTGCAACAGATAACTGAACTAAAGATACATTTATTCACATTAGCATAAGTTGTAGATTCTGCAAGGTTTGTGAAAGTCATAATGACAGTTCACGATTCTTCAAGAATGAGTATTTCATTTAACTTAAATTATTTAATGTTTATCTTACTCTTACCATGTGGGTATGCACACGCATAGACCTCGTAGCAGACCGAGACCATACGGGGGTCTATTATTTAATGACCTGTATGACTAGCCATACGAATATCCAAAGGGGACGGTCAATGACCGAGAGAGAACTCCCCAGTGGCTAGAAAAAGTATTAGGATGCACCATGTACTTCTGCAGAAGACATGGATCTACCACCTAGGACGCACTGGTAGTCCTGGTCCCCTAACTTCGTGGATTGGGGACCTGGTGAGATGCCTAGCTCTCACGAAAACAAGAATGTCCACGAAGCTTGTACCACCTACCCTCTATACGGTAGACCAAGGGTCCAGTAACATACACCATCTTTCAGGTGTACCCAGAGCCCGAAGAATCCAGTAACATATACTGTCTTTGAGGTATACCCACAATCTCAAAGGTTTTATGTTTTATATCTCATTTTATATTTTCTTTATAACCAAGTGTGAGCTATCGCACTACGAGGGGTCTGGTATCATATACCTTCTTTCAGGTATACCCAGAGCCTCAAAAATCTCATATTTGATTTCTCAATTATTTTCCTGTGCGAGTCATCGCACCACAGAGGATTCTCAAAATCCTGAATCCGCCTTGGGGTTCACACATATTGTATGATTTTCTTTTTTTTTTGTCAGGGTGTCATGAGCACCATCAAGATAGCATTTCTCGGAACATGGCTCGACTCGAAGACCAAAATTTTCATATTTGTTTTACGAGCTCTCTAAACATTCGTACCTATGAATCATGCCATTCACGTGGCATGGTTGGCTTGATCTAAACATATGAATGACCATGATCTGGTGAGACTGGTTGTATGCACTCGGTCGCAATGAGTCTGCACTCGACAATGCTTCATGATTGCCACCCTGAGGTAATGTGACCCGAAGCATGCGACTTTCCCATCGCCCACGGTTGGGGAGGAGTTGGACCCATGGGTCTAGCCTGTCACACTGTGGTCCCACCAAATTCACCAAAATGGGAAATTATCAATATATATATATGTTACTATTCTGTTGGTTACTGCAACCCCCTTGCAGATCTGCAGCTTATAAGCACCAGCATCCCGATCGTGGCAAGCCTACACCCAGTATTTTTGATGCCACACTTTCGCGGCCCAACAAAGGCAGCTATGCCATTGGTACAAGTGGTACCGATGACACAAGCATGAGCAGCATGTAATGCCCCACAAAATGGGTCACTACTCAGCTTAGTAGGAGTAGACCGGCCTGGTCGGGCCAGTCCCCCACAAGGTAACCCACACGGTCAGTTTGTGCCAGGGTAACGTGCATCCTATTGGATCACGTTACCCCACATTATATCCAGATTTTTTTTTTTAAACTTGTGACCGTAGCATTGTTGGGCAGGGCAGATCGTCATGAATGCCCAAGATAACACCCCATGATCTGGGTGTCTTTCAGAGATCGAGTTCCTGATATAAAGTCTTAAATTTATACCAAAAATAAAAATAACAAGGCATACCTATACCCAAGTGATTTTTTTCCCATATTCAGGTTAATGGTATGTGTCTATGTAAGACTAGCATTGTATGCAGTCTCCGGTTAAACAATCTACTTTAGTGTAAATTCATATTTAACAGCACATGTAACAGGGGAAGAAAAAAAATAATCTAATTTAATTAATACCTAGGATGTATGCCTAACAATAAGACCTTCCATCGGTTTGAGGTTCAGTCCAACTGGACTCGCCAATCCTGATTTAGGTTCCATCGTCCTAGATCATCCACAAAAATTTTAAGAAGGTAGGTTAAAATATCTATATGCAGTTAGCAGGCTAAAATAAAAAAAAATTCAAGGCTTGAGTTCTTATTGTATGCAACCCATCCATCTATATATTTTATTTTATTTATTTATTTTAATTATTTTTCTAAGGTCATTGATCACAGCCCACCAAGGTGGATCGTGGCCTGGTTGATGTAATTCCAGCATAATAAATATTGGTTGGTTGTCATATACAACATGTCAAAAGAAGGTAAGGTAATCACAAAGATACACTGTTACAAAAATGGTCGGATATACACATTTTTACACATTTAAACCTATATACTTTTTTTTTTTTAAACTAAGTGCCTTTATGACAACCCATCATTTGGCCATAGGCAAATGACAGAGCATTCAGTTGATGCTGTGACATACATGCATAGCTTTTTTTTCTTTATACTCCCTTAGATTGACAAATCAGAAGACTCATCTTCAATCGGCTTCATCCCCGATATTTAACTTAGATGAATGTATTTATCGTGCACTCTTGAACAACTTTCAGTTTGTATGTTGAACCGTGTGGGTGCAGCTATTAAGCACCATGAGTCTAGCGATCAACATTTATTAACAAACAACTTGCTTATGAAAATAAATCTGAACCTACACTATGTGTTAACCCCATGTATTTCTTTATTAGCCTTCCCATGAAAGTGTTGTTTCAAGGAATAACCACACTGTTGTGGTGTGGAAGGTGTGCTCAATAAGATCAGACAACCCACGTCCCAACGTGCCTCATGATGCCGACCACCCACGTGTCGACGGTGCCATCCCATTTGTATTGACGACACCACCACATATTTATGTCGCAGGACATCAAACACCTACATGTTAAATACGATACTCCTTACCTCTTGTTGGAGCTTCAAGCGAGTGCGGCGACGTTTCTTCTTCGCGAAGGAGTTGCACGCCGTTGTGAGGAGAAGTAGCCACACCTTTCCACCAATGGCAGTTGATCACCAAAGAGAGAGAGAGAGAGAGAGAGAGAGAGAGAGAGAGAGAGAGAGAGAGAGAGAGAGAGAGAGAGATGGGTAGTCTCGTGTGGCTCCCCATCATAACTTTCTCGTTAAATTCCCCCCCTTCTTAGGGGAGTTTAGGTTTTTCAAAAACTCAACTTCCAGCCAACCTTTTTAGTGGGTGCTTGGAAGTCCCAACATTGCCTCTCCCTCACTTTAGCAAATGTATCTTCAACTTCCATTTTTTTTTCTTTTGTGGTACCCTTTTCCCTTTTTGGTGGGATTCCCCACCAATGTTGGTAAAGTGAGCTGAAAAGGCCTAAGAAGTAGGCTTGGCCAAGATCCCACGTTTTTACCATCTTCTTCTTTATTTTTAATTTTTTTTTAAATCCCCATCATCCTCTTTTTGTGCAAAAAGGAAAAAAAAACCATGCACAAGGGGTTTTGAACCAGGGTCTTCATCCTAAGGGATAACGAGCCCCACCCCTTGTGCTACATTGTTTTTCGTTGCAAAGTGTGTGAATTAAATTGTATTTAACCCTTTCAGTTTTGTTCCGGATTTTATGAAAAAACAATGTTTTTTTTTCAATGTGGGTGCTCCGGGGTTTTGAACTTGGGTTTTGGCTCTACACAACCGTGCGTCCTACCACTACACCACACTATCACTTAGTGTTTTCTTTTGCAAGAAAATTTTATTTATGTCATATTTGGACGTTTTTCCTTGTTGATGGATTTCTTCCATTTTCATGTGGATTTTTCACCCGTTGGTTCTAAACTTGCACTCTCTTACCTTAAATGTGTTTCGGATCTCACGCTATTTATCCGAAACCATTTAATTTACCATTGGGTCCCATGAATTGGGTCGGATTATCAGATCTTGTCAAGATCCGGATCCAAATACCACTTTTGAGGGTTTGTTACCGGTTTCGTTCTAGAAACCCCAAATCATCAAAAATTGTATTACTTATAATAAATTTTCACTATTTCACATAAATGCTCCACTTTTATTCATTTAGAATTTTGTAAATTTCACAGGTTTTATAGTTTTATTCAATAAGGGCCTGATAAGAACTCTATTTGAGATATAGCATGCAGTGTTAACAGCTTCAGCCCAAAAAAAATTAGCAAGATTATTATGTTGGAGCATAGTTCTAGCAGATTCTTGAAGGGTTCTATTCTTTCTTTCTACTACACCATTTTGTGGTGCAATCTAGGAAAGGCAAAGTTATGAGAGATACCATGCAAGTTACAAAAATTTACAAAAAGATCATTATCAAATTCTCCTCCATGGTCACTACGAATTTTAACAATTGTAGAAGATTTTTCATTTTGTAACTTTTTCATAAAATTTTAAATTTATAAAACGTATCACTTTTATTTTTTAAAAATATTACCCAAGTGAATCTTGAGTAATCATCAACAATGACAAATGCATATTTATTATGATTTAGACTAGCTATCCTAGAAGGACCAAAAAGATACTGGTGAAGAAGCTCTGAAGGTCTTTTACTTGACACGACATTTTTTAATTTGAAAGATGATTTTGATAGTTTTCCTAATTGACAAGCATCACAAAGATAGTCCTTTTTAAATGATATTTTAGGTAACCCACGTACCAAGTTATTTTTAGCTAATTTAGACATATATTTGGAGTTAACATGTGTCATTCTCATATGCCATAAATTTTGACAGTCATTATTAGCTATAAGACAGTGTTCATTAATATTCTCTAGCTGTAATTCATATATATTATTTTTTCTTATACCTTTCAAAATAATATTTTCGTTGGTGTCTGCTATGAGGCATGCATCATGTTTAAATCTAACATTATATCCTGTGTCACACATTTGACTTATACTTAAGAGGTTATGTTTTAAACCTTTAACAAGGAGAACATCTTTAATAAGAGATTTATCGATGTTGCCAATGTTGCCAATGTTGCCAAAACCAATTATTAATCTTTTGTTGTTATCTTCAAAGGTGATAGTTCCTCCTTTTTTATGATGAAGAACAACAAAAAGTTATGGATGTCCTATCATGTGCTTTGAACATCCACTGTCTAGTATCCATTTGTTCTTCTTTTTTAGTGCCTGCAATAGATCAAGTAAAACTTCTTTTTGGTACCCGATCGGGTCCCTTTTTGTTAGACTTTGGAACCCATATCCATTTTGATTTGGGTTTCTCTACAGACTTAGAGGAGTACATGGTATTAAAATTGAAGTTGTAATACTTTTGCTTAGGCTCAGTAGAACCTTTGACACATGTAGTCCTTTGATTCATACAAGATCTATTTAGATGAGAGTAACCAATACCATTCTTCTAAAAAGAGAATTTTTGAGAGGATAGAAGTTTGTCCAGGTTCTTTTTCCTTTTGGTAAACTTGAAAACCATTTTCATAAGGTTTTCAGTTTTGCTTTTTAATTTTGAAATTTCTACTTGAAGATTTTTAGTCTTGGAACTAGTAGAACTGATTTCAGAAGTAAGAGTAAAATTTTTCTTTTTCAACTCAAAATTTTCAAGATTGAGTTTTTCATTTTTCTGGGAAAGCTCTAAATTCTCGGATTTTAAAACTTTGTTTTTAAGAATCATTTTCCTAGATTCTTCAAAAAGTTCTTGAAATGAATTTTGAAGTTCTTCAAAAGAAAAGTCAGAAGATTCCCTTACAGAGCTTTCTTCTGCCATAAAGCACATGTTAGTCATTTCAGCTTCATCGTCACTTGACTCTTCACTGGTGGATGGTTCTGAATCATCCCATTGAGCATGTAGAGCCTTTTTCTTGAAGAACCTTTTCTTTGGTTCCTCAATTTTGAATTTTCTTTTTAGAAGAGGACAGTCACGTCTCATGTGACCTGGCTTATTGCATTGATAGAACATGGTATCTTCCTTAGAATCTTTCTTTTCCTTGTGCTTATTTGATAGTTTGTTCTTTCTCATGAGGCGCTGAAATTTTCGAGTAAGCAGCGCAATTTCAGATTCCTTTTCTGAGTCCTCATTCTTAGAAATGGCTGGGAAGGCTAGATTTTTCTTTGTAGGTTGTTCCTTTTCCCTTTTTTCTTTCATATGAACTTCATAGGCCATAAGATTGCCTATTAAGTCATCCAGAGTAAGCTTGGATAAATCTTGAGCTTCTTCAATAGCTGTGGTCTTTTTCTCCCAGTCAGTTGTAAGTGATCTCAAGATCTTCTTCACCTTATTGGTCTGGGAATAAGTTTCTCTCAGAGATTTAAGATCATTGGTGATGTTGGTGAATCTGGTGAACATCTCTGTGATGGGCTCATCTTTATTCATTTTGAATAACTCATATTTTCGAACCAGAGATGAGATCTTAGCTTCTTTTACTCTGTTAGTTCCTTCATGAATAACCTCCAGAGAATGCCAAATATCATATGCAGATTCATAAACTGATATTTTGTTAAATTCATTTTGATCGATGTCGCAATACAAAGCATTCATAGCCTTTGCATTTAGATTAGCCATCTTCTTTTCTTCATCAGACCATAAACTATAGTCTGAAGATGAAGATGTGTATGGACATTCAACAATTTTCCATACAGCAAAGTCTATAGATTTTAGGAATATAGTCATCCTGCATTTCCAATATCTGTAGTTGTTGTCATTGAAGAAAGGAGAGCGAGATGCGTGTTGACCTTCGATGTCACGAGCATAAGATGTTGATGCCATTTGTGCTGGAAGACTTGTTATGTCGAAACCAGCAAAATTTGCTCTGATACCAAATGAAATTCCACTAGAGGGGGGGGAGGTGAATAGTGAAATATGATATAGATCGATAAAATAAAAAATAAAGACAATAAGGCACAACGCAATACACACAAGATTTATACTGGTTTGGTCAAGTTATTGACCTACATCCAGTCCCCAAGTAAAACACTTGAGCCTTTCACTATAAAATCCATGTTACGGGATAAATAATTCAGCACCCTCTTTCACAGAGGTCTACTTCTCTCAACAGAGAAGTGATACAACAGTAAATAAAAAGTTAATACACTTTCCTAAAGAACCTTCAGAATGATATGCAGAGTATGAATGCACGTATAAAGATTCTCAGAATGTTCTCTCTTTGAAAAATAGATGGAATAATCACTCAGAGGAACATAATGTTCTTTTCTTTTCACACACAGTTGATTCTTTTGTCAAAGAGCTTTTCTTGACTTTTTCTTTCTTTTCTCTTTCTTTTTCTAAGCTCCTTTTCAGAATATCGAGTAGGAGTTTTTCTCTTTGAAAGCTCACATGTGTCTTGTGAAATATTATTTTGTTTGTATATATATATAGGTTTTTGAAATTAGTCATTGCTTTTTGAAATGATTGTCCTTTTGAGATGTGAGGTGTCAGGTCATCTCAAAACATATTTTTATGAAAGAGTGTGTGAAATGATATGTGTACTATATTATTTTTTCAAAAAGTCATCATTCCATAAATTTAATATTTGAGGTACACTATACGTTGTTTGTAATTAAAAATGAGTTTTAATTTGTAATGGGTCTCTTCTCAAAATAAATGCTTTGTAGTATATTGAACGTTGAAGTGTAATTTTGTCTTTACTCAATTTAATGATTTGTAGTATATTAATAGTTTTCTTACAAATTGTCACTTCTTTGGTTAAATATATGTAAGTACAATAAATGCTGGTTAAGTACTTTATTTATAAATGGTCATTTCTCAAATGCTTTTTGAGGTGACATTTAATGTTTACAAAAAGAATGATGGCTTTGAATATAAGTCGACATTCTTGGGTGTGTATTAAATAAATAAAAAGTATTTTCCAAACTTAATTATCTTGTTAATCAATAAGTAGTGTTGTATAGAATAATATTTGTTTTCTCAAATTGTCAACTCAAGATGAACGATTGTATATTATGAGTTAATACATTTTGTCTTTTTCTTTCATATTTGAAATCATTAGCTTTTATATCATTTCAAGTTGTCTTTTTCATAAATGCTTGTTTGAAGGTACAATTAATGCTTTTGAAATCATGAGCTATTATATCTTGTCAAAATGTCTTTTTCATAAATGCTTGTAAGAAAGTACAATGATTTGTTTCAAAAAGGTGTTTTTGAAATATCGTATCCTTTTATGAAAGCTTAGCTTTTTGTAAATAGATGTCTTGTATGATATTTAAAGCATATAGTGTAATATGCAATATGCATGCTTCTGAAGGTTCTGTTACATATGACTCTAAAGAAGAAAAAAGTCTTCATCTTGAAGTAGTCGATCTTCTTGGATAATCTTTATGAATGTATGGCCCATCAAGCTTTTTCTTCAGAGTAGTATGATTGCATCAAATAATTGTACTTGATCAGGTTGTCTTCATTCTTCTTAGGTGAAATAACCTTGCATCAAATACACATTAAATGCATGACATATCATATCCAGTCAAAATATAACATATTCATGAAGGCATATCATATTTATCATATCGCATGACAACATATTATATATTTATCATGTATAACATCATATCATATTATGTATCATCAAAACATAGTTTCTCAACAATAAGATTGAAGATATAATGCATCCCTGACTATAGTCATTGAATGCATTATATAATAATCATATTTGAATTCAGGTGAAGAATAAGACATATTTTGGTGCTTTTATAGAGTTTAAAATGAAATTAACTCTCAATATATCCTGACTATGGCCATTGATATATATTTTGAGTTAATTTTAAGTTAAACTTTGATAAAAGAAGAAAATATTTAGAAAACATGATGATTTTTTTAAAAGGGTCCAATATGGATCCAGTGTTATTCCATAAAAGATGAAAATCCTAAGTTTTGTTCATACTCTGACTATGGCCATTGATGCAAATCAATAACTTAGGATTTAATCACCTTTTATAAAATGGTGCACGTGCCATTCTTGTTCCCATTTGTGGATTTTTGAGATATAAAGGGGAAAATAGTATAAAAGCAAGCAATTTTCAAGATATATATGCTCATACACTCTAATCTAGTGCAAGGAATGTAAACTTCTCATTATAATCTAGCTATTACATTTCTGAAATTGAAAATGGAAATTACAATTCCTAAGCTAGAAAAGAAATTCAATTATTTATAACTTTCCTGAAAAAAGTGAGAAACAGGATTGCAAATATAAGGCAAAATCTAGATATCACATTTGCATTGAATAGAAATGTATGAAGGCGTTCCTACATAAATAGAAAATGCATGAAGACATTCATCTAACTGTATATGCTTACTTAACTGAAGATGAAGGTGGGCCGAGACATAGAGGTGAGAGGGATAGAAGCAATAAAGGATGAAGGTTTTGGTGGGAAAAGAGCATGCTGGTATACAGGGCATGTGTGCTTTCCTTAGATGGAAGCCGTGGGATAAACTGTAGGACAATGACAGGTGCAGAGGATGCTGCTGGGTTGACACGGCACTGTGCAAGGTGTGGGTATTTAAACAAAGCATGGAGGTGTTTGCTGGAAATGGTGCAGGAGGGTGAGATATGCACAGAGGATGAAAACAGATATAATAATGACTGTAAATATGGAAATGGAAATGACATACATTACATTGTTATGAGTAGATGATAGAATAATCATTAAGCTCAGGTATAATAGGAACACTGATGTAAGATTTAGTGATAGTGCAGATGATGTATCACCTATTACTGAAGATGATGTGTCAGACTGATACATTTGTACAGAATTCACATAGCGGATCGACTGAGACTACAAACTTTTACCTTTACTTGCTCCAGGTTCAACAATCTCTTGAATAATCATTTTCCAAATCCACTTTTGAAGACACAGGATGTAACAACCAATGGACCATTAGGTGAATGTATGCATTGAAATTATATGCAGGATATACAGGAAATGAATCATAGGCAGTGAGATGGGCGTTTAGTGCACTACCAGATTATATATGCACAAGTGATATTCATAGTATGCAATGAATATACTTGTACAGTGAGTGAAGATGTATACAGTGGCAGAGATGCAAGGTGGATGACAAGTATAGCATTGTGCTATGAAAGTGCAAATGGCAGCTTGTAGTGCAGTAAAGATATACTCAGAGTGTATGTAAAGGAGAAAGTGTAGGTGGTACAAGGGATTACACCTAAGTAAATGTGTAGCAGGTGACTGTTATGCTAGAGATGCATAATGAACATATGTTGTGCACTTACCGCAGTATGGAGATGTTGTGGGTGACAGGGGAACGTAGCAGAGAATAGCAAGTGGATGCAGGTGCAAAGGGGACTACAACAGTATACAACGTTGGGGTAGATGCAGAGAAGCTACAATGTCAGAATGAAACGTGATGTGCAGGCTACTGTGCACAGTGAATGTGGTAGAAATAGGGAATGAAGGTAGTGCTAATGTGCAACAGATATTCATATGTTGGTGCATAGCGACTTTTGCGGCAAATCATCATCTTTTAAGCAGATCAGGGAACTTCCTTTGTGGTTGTAACAGGTAACCCATAAGCCGTGGCTAGCATTTCAACTACAGCCTTAACTGCAGAGTAAAGTTTATTCATGATTCCAAAAGGCATAATCGTCAATTTCCTTATGGACTTCATCAGTATTCTCATGAATGAGCCTTCTGATCTGGGTAACCACTTTACAAGTTTCTAAAAGGACATGAATTCCATAGGCATTAGTCTTTGTAGAGTCCAAGTTATGATACAACAATCCATGTGCATGTGTTTATGTAACCATATACAAAATGGGTGTGTGCATGTGAAAGTGACGAGTTAGTGTAGTTGTGATAAGGTGGGCCGAAGGTGGGACATGAACCAGAGCTTCGACCTTCACATGTTGCAAATGGTCGTTATGGGCTAGAGAGGGTGCCATGGCTGAAGTGGGTATGTGATGATGAATAGTGTAAATTGATGCATATAATACAGATGTAGATTACTATATTAATATGTGGAAAACTAACCTATGTGATGCATCTGATATGCAAAACAAACATACACAATATATCTATTATGTACAAGTTAACACATGCCATACATCTATCATGTATTAAAAAAAATGATGCAATTTAATCAAGATGAATCAAGATGGTTTTACCATAATAACCTCAACTGGTCCCTCAAAACTCTCCCAGCCGGCACTACATACCAGTCCAGTTCAATTCACAGGAGAAATGGGAAAAAAAATGAAGCAAATAGCAGTTCCACATACTAGCCAACAAAGCAATTTGTACAGAAGTTTCAGAGAAATTAGGATTATGAGGAATTAATAGGGGTGTGGGAACAGTTTCTAAGCAATCGAAACTTAGAATATATTTAATAAACAAGCATATCCTTATTTGAATCTTATCAGATTGCAGTGATAAAGGTATTTACTTGATTCACCAGAGAAGGAAATCCTTCCTGCGCTTGATTTTCTTCTGTAGCTGCAGAACACTATGAAGTAGATCCTCTATATTGGAAATGGGATGACGCTCCTTGTTCAGAAGCCGACATCTCAAGATTTTTTTTTGTTCGCCTGTTTAAACCATGGGTAACACAAATGTTAATTGCAACTTTCATTTATATCATACTTACCATTTGCTTGACAATTTATCCAGGAAAAGGCCACGAGAATTCGGCAGGGAAGACGGCGGCCTCCGCTTCATAGTATTCATGAGGACATCAATTTCATTTTCTGATTGGGTGCTTACAGAAGAAAGAAGAGGGCAGCAATAATTTCACAGTAATGCGCCAAAAATGACTATTTTCTCCGACATACTTTTAGCATCCAACTGATGATGCTAACACCCTCGTAGCCACTCTTGTATGGGAGGGGAAGTTATGCGTCTAGGGCTAGTGGCTCGCAGCATCTAAAGCAGATCTTAACAAGAGGTAATCGAAGCATGATCTATAAGGCTTATGAAATGCAAACTGGTGAAAGATCCTCTTATCAGAAACGCCATAGCCAAGGCGATACCATTTGTAATGATTGTTGCATAACCCATGATGCTTATAGTTAAACTTATGAGATGCTACCATCCTAATGTTAAACATCCACACATACATTAAGATTAACGAGAGAGAAGAAAGGAAAATTACTTACAGGAAATATATGATGAGGGCCCAAAACACAATAAACTGACGATTGATGCTATGGATATTGCAGATAAACTACAATACTTATGAAGTGGAGATGCAACGTGAAACAGGGGACGCACAGTGCGTTAAATTGAAGAAGCCGAAACGAAATAACAGGTGAAATGGGTCTAGCGTATCTATAGATAAAATGAAGATTCATTAGCAAAGTAGTTCCGATCTAATATCGGATTAGATCGGATTCTATTTTGCTTCAACTGCAGAAGGTAAGATGCAGGTCTTATAGAACAGGGATTTAACCAAGAGAATGATCTTAATGCTAGATTAAATCTAATGTAGATGTAGCAAATGCAATTCAAATCTACAAATCATATGATGCGAATGAGTGATTGATAATGAACTACACAGCTCTATAGAATCTAAACAATGTAAACAGATTTTCAAAACAAAACCATAAAGGAATTTATAAGGAAAGGAAAGGAAATGTTAGAATACACAGATTCTATTGATATCGCCATGTGTAGGCTGATACTGCCATATACAGAGCGACACTACCTATGTGGCTTGCAAGGCATCTCAGAGATTGGTGGAAACAAAAAGGAAGGAGGAGAATGCGTGAGGGGATAAGAAAAGAAAATGGGGAAAAGAGGAGTAGAGATGTTTACTCACGGTTTTGGTTGATCAGGTGACACTTCCTCCCGACTCTTTGTTGCAGGGGATGAGGTTCCCTCAATTGATTAAAGGGAGGAAACCCGAAGAAGAAGCAAGAAGATACAAGGGGAAGGAGAGGGATCAGAAGCAATGGTGGCGCAGAAGACCCCCCCTTTCCTTCGAGCTTCCCCGACGAGCCCCTTTTAAAGAGGGAGAGGAAGAATCTGGAAGGCGATGGGGATCGATGGATGGAAGTTGGAGATGAACGGAACATGAGGAAAGGGGGCAAAGGCCATTGGGAATGAAGGGTTGAGCGAGGGGGGCGATCAAGATCGATCCTGAGAAGGAGAGGTCGTTGGTGATGGAGGGCTAAAGTTGATGGAGATCGAGGGTGGAGGTCTGCTTTCGAAGGTAGCACGAAAAGGGGAGTTCGTGAAGCCGGGACAGAGAGTGAGCGAGACAGAGAGAGAGAGACAGAGAGAGAGTGAGATAGAGAGAGAGACCGTTTTGCAATTTTTTGTGATTTTTCAAAAAGAGGGTTCTCCAATTTTTCAAAACAAGGTTCTAAAACTTTCTCTAAAAGAGGTTTTTGTAATTTCCTTTGTATTTTGAATTTTTTGCTCATTTTCTTGGTATTTTCTGATTTTTTTGTTATTTTGAAAATAAGACTCTAAAATTTACGAGAAAATAAAAGATTTTTGACATATTTTTGTAAAGTTTGAAAATATTTACAAAAGAAAGGTTTTTCGAGAATTCAAGGTTATTCTCTGAAAAAAAATTCTTCAAAAAATGGGTTTGGATTCAGAATTTGAAAAAAAAAATTGAGTTTTGAACCTCGAATCGAGAAATATAGAGCAGTGAATCCAAATGGATGCCGGATGGACTGTCTGAGCCATTCAAAAACTATTTTTTGTATTTTTGTAATTTTAATTTGAAAATTGGACAACGAGGCTCAGATTTGGATTTTGAATTGGATCCGGATCCTGAAATTGAGTCAGGTATATAAAATTGATTTGATTCCAGTAAATTTGAGAAATAAACTGGAATTTTGAGCGAGAATGACTCAATTTACTCAGAAAATGGGGGGCCAAGGGCAGAAAGGGAAAAATTTTGAAAATTCTGAGGTGTTTACAATGTCCCATGCGTTACACAATAGAATAGTTGCAGGCTTGCAAATGCAGTACAGATTTTGCCTGAATCGGGTTTCTACCTCTCCGTGGAAGTGACAACCAACACTGTGGAAGCAAACATAACCTGGAACAATGAGATAAAAGAACGCTTGATGCTGAATTTTATGTGTGCACCGCAGAGAAGCTCCCAGCCTAAAAGATTGTGTTGATTTAATGACAGATGTTCTAAAGCAAAAGGTACATGATTGTTCTGTGAAATGGAAGAGTAGGACATCGATATTTAGAAACCACAGAAACACTGCATCTGGTATTCATTCAATTTAGACAATTATTGAAACCACAGAAACACTTCCATTACAAAATGCAAATGTAGATCTAAATCTGGATCCAGATCTGAATCAGATCTGAAAAAGTTAGATTGAATCCGAATCTGAAATACATGGGGTAATACTGGATCAGGAAAAAAAACAGAACAAACCAAGCTATTTACATGTAAAAAATGCATTTGGTTGGGATTTTGATTCGGGCAAACTCTAGATCCAACTTAAAATGCTGATCTGAACCGACCCGAATCCAAAAGTAAAGTAATCCTATTGAACAGATCCAAATCCACATGCAGATTTTACTTAACGGATCTACATCCCAAAAAACATATCAGACTCAGATCGGATATCTGATCATATTCGATCAGTTTTGCAGCCCTCCTCTCAAGTATCTTTCTTTTTAAGCACGTATCTTTCTTGTTTTTCTTTTCCCTCCAAAGCATGTTAAGTTGTTTAAGCATGTAAGCATATATGTTAAGTTGTTTAAGCTAATATTATTGATGGATGCTTCAACGGTTAGGATGTCAAGTATACAAAACATAGAGGGGGATGTCAACGGGTCGTACCTTGACTAGACTTGGGCGGGTTCGAATTTGGATCCAACTCCGAGGTGCTAATACAAGCTCTAGGTCCCACCGGACCTACCAAGGGCAAAATGATATCTGGACGTCCTATAAGGATAACATAAATCGGACTGGAGTAGACTTGGTAAAACACCGACTTTGTATACATTTTATATTAAAAATTTGCTGATCTTAATTGGGGTAAGACTCAAGTCTCGTTGAAATCTGATGTAAATTGAGAGGGCTCAATTTTATGAGAAAAATCTATGTTACCCTACTCTTATGCAGAGAAATTGAGAAAACCAGGAAAATACAAAAAAAAAACAGAAAGTAGGAAATAAGCAGGAAACAGGAGATCAAAGGAAAAGAGTATCTAATTTATCTCATTCAACTATTTTTCATAAATCCCTATAATGAGTATTTATAGGAAAACATGTTAAGCCCCAGGACTACTTTGGATCCGATATAGATCCATTGCATACAAGAATACAATTCTAAATAAGAAATCATAAATTAAATTAAATCCAAATGAATCTTTATGAACCGGGTCTTCTACCCCGCTCCTGCATCAAAATCTTATAAACCATACTAGGCTCTATGTGCTAATCAGATATCATGGGTTTGAACCAGATAATCGATTAAACCCCCTTTATTTGTTGACAAACCTAGACTCTACCGGCATTGGTACTGGTTAGGGTCAGTCAAACCCGACAAAACACCCCAAATACCCGAATGGTTCAGTAATAGACACTGAGATCATGAACTTTTGTGACATTTGACATGGAAGGACGCGAGCTAGTGAAAAATTTGGAGATCATGAACTTTTTCGTAATTCATGTGATGTGCAAGAATTGCTTTGCTTAATGACTGCAAGTAGGGGTGCCAACAGGTCAGGTTTGGTTCAGACTGAGGTGAAACAAGACCTGGCCCCGATTTTTGGGTATAGTGTCAGGTCCAGACCCAAGTCTAATCGAACCCACCATAAGAAAAACCATACCTGGACTCGATAAAAACTACATGAACCAGACTTGGGTCATAACCGGTAAAACAATATTTTTTATCATTTTTACATTGAAAAATTGGGTGTCTTAATCGAAACTCAGGTTGGGCTTGGGTTTGATATAAAATATCACAAACTATACCCGGGTCCATGTATTAATCGGACCTTCGAGTCCGTACCCGAGTCTTAATCGGGTCTTCTAATTTATCACCATACTCGGATCTCTAGGGGTTGGTTCAGGTCGGGTCCGGGTAAACCTGATCCGTTGACACCCTTAACTACGAGTCTATACCAAGAATCACCTTTCAGCAGTGTAGCTGCCACATGTATAATAGAGGGAGGATACAGTGCAATGTGATTGCACACTTTGTGTGTGCTGCTGCACCTTGCACCTTAGAACCCAACATTTTTGGGATAAAACCTGTCAGCTATGGGGCCCAACAACAGATGGTGGGTGATTAGGTGCAACAACAGACTTGAAGTATTCTATAAGGTTGATTCTGGATAACAAGGGTGTGTTTGATTGATTGTCCAAAATTGGAGAAAATAACATGACATAACAGAAATAACACATGCTCTCTGTTATGTAACAATTGTAATAAGTTCAACATTTGTTTTGACTATCCAGGAAGATGTGTACTTTGTGTCTAGCATTTGATTATTTGGTTGTTCTGACAACTTGAATACATATGGATAATGGGGTCAGATAACTTTATTTTGGATCATAAGACTTGATCCACCTCACCATATAAGTGTTTTAACATGTTTATTATAGATTTTAGCTCTGGATATGGATCTAAAAACCAAAAATATTTAAAATTTGTTTAATTTGAGAAAAATAAGAATTGACATCATATGTAAAAAGCAGATCCGATTACGTCTCTTCCTAATCCTAAATGAAATGTAATGATGCAGAGATTCGTATCTGTATCTATTTACATACGTTCAAATGACCCCTTCTCATAATATAATGAAAATGTACATAACCCTATTCCGCTTATTTGAACTTGTGAAATACAAGCTATAAGCTGAACATGAATAGCTAGTGATCATTAACTAACAATATATGTTATACATATTTTGTATCATTGGTTGAATTGTCTGGCTTATAAGCAATAAGTTTAAGTTGAAGTCCTATTGCTTGTAGCTTTGAGACTATCCTTTTTGTAAATGAATCGGTTTGAGCTTCAATAAGTACGTCTAAAAGTTAGAGTATATATAATTTTAATTTAAAATATATAATACATATACAATGTTGCACCCAAAATCTCGGAGAGCCTTGCAACGTGCCATAGGTATGGGACTTGGTGCGGTGCATGGGGTTGAAGAGACGTGTGCATGCCACTGATAGTGCTGTGTGCCTGAGCTTGGCACTGAGCTGTGCAAAGGAGTGTGGCATGTGCACGGGTTGGTGCAACACAAGTGCTGAAAAGGTGTGTGCATGTCACTGATTTCGTCATGTGCCTGAGCTTGGCACTGGACAGTGAAAGGAGACTGTGGCATGTGCACAGGTGTGGTACAGTGCAGATGCGGCAACAGATGCATGGATGTGTGTGAAGTGCGGTGGAAGTGCCCCAAGAGTGATGGATTGGTTGGTTGCGGCGTGCATGAGGCGTCGGACCAACCCCGTGACAAACAGACCTTGCCCATCTGTGCAGAGTTTGGTGCACATGCATAACAGTGGCGTCGTGTGTTGCACAGATCATTGTCATGCATGATGCATGTGGCGTGCGAAGCACAGCATGCGGTGGGCACATAGTTGCGGTGAGCATGGTCAGAGCTTGGCATGTGCAGCAATGTGCGCAGTGTGGGCACAGTTGCGTGCACAATCTTTGAGGCGATAATCCAAAGAGCATTTGAAGTTGTTTGGGGCGAAGATCGAAGATTCACCGTGTAAATGGACTATGGGGAACACGTGGGTGAAGGCGGATTTGAAGAATTCCGAAGTTGAGAAATTTATGGTTCCCCAAGTGTTATTCGGGTTCCTCTTGCTGGCAGGGGGCTGGCTCCTAAAACACCTATATAGGGGACCTCCTGTTTGAGCTGTTTGGCACATGTTGCAGCAGTTTGGTATAGGCACCCCCTATATCGCACGGGCAGCACTGGGAGTGCATGGGGGTGTCTGTGTGTAGTTCAAATCCCCCATGGGGCGTAGGCAAAGACCTTGGGTGCGTAGGCAGGCGGCCCTTGGTGCGGCGATGCGGTCCCAACCATGCCAAGTGGCATGGGGTTGTGCAAGTGAGTGCACAACGCAGGCGAACGAGTTTGGGTGGTGCTGTTCGCTATGGCAGATAATCATCAACTGGTCTGCGGACTGGGGGTCGAAAGATCTTGTCCCTTCTATGGTGAGGTTATGTTGGGGGCGTGCCCATGGGGCTGCTATCTGCTCCATGGCACGCGAGGCTAAGGCGTCCGTGCGTTGTTGACTCAGATGGTTGGGCTTGAGGAAAGGTGGCTTGCCATGATGGTTGGAGACATGACATGCATCGGTAAAGGCTTTGGGATGTGTTATGCTCCCCATGACCCGCGTTGGATGTTGGTTAAGTCGGTAGTGCTGCGAAGGCACGTTTCAGCCCTTGTCAACGTGCGCTTGCTTGTGGGAGCGGTAAGGCACGTTTGGCTTGGTGGTTGAAGGTGTTAGCCGGTATGGGACGGCTATGCACGTAAGTGGCTATCAGATGCACGATGGACCATGTTCGGAAGGATCTCTTGAAAAGAAGAACTTGTTAAGTTGACGTTCCGCTGGGTAAAAAAGTTACGTGTGGGAAACACGTGCTGTGAGGCTGACTAGGTCGTGAGGCCTAGTGCCGCACGGGGCTTCCTTGGCTTGAAATGCGAAAAATTTGGCCTTGGAAAGTTAGCCCGTGACATACAATGTGTTTATAAATAAGCCAGCTTGAGTATGGCTTGTAAAACAGCTCAAGGTATTTTGGTATAATGGGTAGGTTGGCTTCATTCCTTTGATGTACGTGTACATGTATTGACTAAATATGATTGTGACACTTTACATGATAAAGTTATAGCAGTAAGAGACATGTAATACAAAAGATTGGACGAGATTTCAATGCATGATTCTAGGGTCCTGCATTAGGTGGATTTGATAAGATTTTATTCTCTGCAGTTGGACTTGGAGATATGGGTAAAACTGCCATATTAGAAATCATTTTGGCGCATTTTATTTTGCTTTGTATTTTTTGATCTTGGGCCTTAGATTGATTTGGGGGCTTCACCAGCAACTGTCCAGAGTGGACATTGAGCTTGGATCGAAGTAGCTTAAACTGATCAATGCTGAGAGGCTTCATTAGGATGTCCACTAGTTGCTCTTTGGAGATGTGTTTCACTAGTATCTGGTGTTTTGCAACCTTGTTCCTGACAAAATTCACATCAATTTAGATGTGCTTATTTAGTTGATGGAGAACTGAATTTGATGAGGAAGGTCGCTGAAACATTATTACACCAGTGTGGAGGTTTGTACCCCAAGTTCATCTAGTAGGAATTGTAGTCCATGAAATCTTCGGCTGATGTATTGGCTACAACTTGATACTCTTCCTCGGTGCAAGAGCGAGATACTACATGCTATTTGCATGAACTCTATCAGATGAGGTTACAGCCGAGGTAAACAACATAGTTGGATGTGGAGCCAGCCCTATCTGCGTCTGAGTATCCATGAATACTAAATGTAGAGGTTGGCCAAATGAGAAGTCTGAAGTAGAGAGAGAATGTGTGTGTGAAATACCGAAGTATTCATTTGACAACTTCCCAATGTTCAATGGTCAGCTGGTGCATGTATTGGCATATTTTGTCCACAACGTATGATATGATAGATCTAGGCGTGAAAGTGTGACATGTTGCAGTGCTTCGACAACACTGCAATAGAGGGTTAGATTTTCAAATGTCAATCCTGACTTCCTTGATAGTCTTGTAGAGGCTGCCATATATAGGAGATTGAATTGGTCTTGCCACCAACATGTTTGTGCTCATGAGAATATCAAGTATGCATTTCCTCTGCCAAAGAAAAAGGCCCGGTGGGCATTGGATGACCTCAATACATAGAAAAAGTGAAGTGAACCCATATCTTTAAGTGCAAAGGCGCACACAGGATGAGAGATTAGTAGAGTTATGTATTTATCAGAGTTCCCGGTGACCAAAATGTCATCTAAC
The DNA here is from genome assembly GCF_984573655.1 of Nuphar pumila. Classification (NCBI taxonomy): domain Eukaryota; kingdom Viridiplantae; phylum Streptophyta; class Magnoliopsida; order Nymphaeales; family Nymphaeaceae; genus Nuphar; species Nuphar pumila. The sequence continues at coordinate 62,262,717 of NC_143263.1, forward strand.
CTAAGTAATGACATCCTTGTGCATATTGATAAAAAACAAAGTGTCAATCCTAGATGCAAAGAGCACGTAAGATTGGGAGTGCTGAGCTGAGCTCTTGATACCACGCTCTTGGGGCCTGCTTGAGGCCGTGTAGGGCTTTTTGCAGTTTGCATACATGCTTTGGGTGTAATGGATCTTCAAAGCCTGATGGTTGACTCAAGTAGACATCTTCAGTGAGCAGGCCATATAGAAGGGCGCTGCAAATGTCGAGTTGCTTGACGTTCCAACATAAACTTGTGGTAATGGAGTGGACGATTCTGATTGTAGTGGGTTTGTCAAAAAAGTTGATTCCTTCTTCTTGGTGAAAGCCTTTAGTGACTACTCTCGCCTTGTACCTTTTAAGCTTGATTCTAAATGTTTATTTTACACCCAATTAGGTTTTGAGAAGAGTGGGTTGACACTAGAGTTCATATTTGATGCTTATGTGGGCCTTTGATTTTTTCGGCCATGGCGTCTCACCACTTGGGGTCTTTGTTGGCTTGGGTAAAGGTGAAAAGTTCCTAGTTTTGTAAGTATTCAGTGAAGGGCAATGGAGATGCCATGCTTGCTGGTGAGAAAGATTTTGGTTTGAATATACCCGCTTGAGCCCAAGTTATCATGGGGTGAGTGCGCAGGCTAAGTGAATGAGGCTGAGGTGGTTCAATGGGTACCGATTGAGGGAGTGTAGGTGAGAGTTGCGTGGTGGACTCAACTAATTGAGGAGATGTTATGCCTATGGTTGAGGCTGGCTTCGTTATATGAGTTTAATTTGGTGTGTTTGGTATGTTGACATTGGTTTCAGATTGGATAGGTAAGGCGGGTAATTGTTGTAAAGGGTTTTCTTGATAGGTGGGGGCAGGTGGTAATAAGGTTGTGGGTAAGTTATTGGTGTTGAGAATGAGGTGATGAGGGTGGTTGTTTTTTCATGAAATGGGAAAGATAGTTCGTTGAATACATGTATGGAGGTGATCACTTTTTGGTTTTATTTGTTTAAGCATACATAGGTGTCCTTTGTGATTGAGACTACAGCCTAGAAACACATGCTTGCTGGATTTTGGTTGGAGTTTGTGAGATAGGTATGGTGTTAAAAGTATGGGTAGCAGGCACACCCAAATGCCTCTAGGAACTTGTATTCGGCTTTGGACTTTAGAAGTTATATAGGTGTTTTACTCGTTAGGGGTAGGGAGTCTGTTGATTAGGTAAACGGTTGTTTTTAATGCATACATTCAAAATTCTTGGGGTACTTTTGTATGTGCCATTAAAGAGAGCCCGGTCTGGATGATCTGCCTGTGCTTTCGCTCTGTTGTTACATTTTGTGAGTGAGTGTGTGAACACAACACTCGATGCCCTATACCATGTGCAATAAGATAAGCTTTGAGACATTGTTACTCCCCCCTCCATCAGTGTGAACATATTTGATTTTTTAGCCAACAACATTCTTAACATGATTTTTGAAATGTTTCATATATCTAGCACATCAGATTTATTGACTACCATAAAGATTCAGGTAAACTTTTCCGGGTTAGATAGAAAACTTTTCCGGGTTTGTTCCTACCTCGTGGATATAACTATAAATCGAATGATTTGTTCGATCATTGGTGGGCGTCATAGGGGGATTTGTCAGCCATCTCTTTTTACATTCTTCTCTTCTTCCTCACTTTCGTTAGGCAATATGGAAAAAAACAATGACGCACAAACATTCCAACAAGTGCCATTAAGGTCACATCGTGAGTATCTTTCCATGTCATTATGCTATTGTTGAAGAACGTATGTCATCGTGAGTGTCATTAAGGCATTATTTTTTTTATTGCAGATAGATTTTATCGTTTCAACGGTTGAAAACTTGAAGACATTTGTAAGACACTGGGACCTATTGACAAGAATGCTTGGTTACTGATGCGAGCAAAGGCCTCTACCCCACCTGGATTAGCGTTAGATATGCATTTGATGGAAATATCCTCCCATAAATAGCTTTCCACATTCCTGCACCTGGATTACATTAGAAGCTCATCACTAATTTGGACTCGGGTTTCATACTTGTGATGATATCTGTTTTCTTTCATGATGATGGTCATGTATTGTACCTAAGCCAAACCATTGGTTATGATGTATTGTATCTAAATTATAATATTTTTTGTATGTGAATGCGGTTTTAAATCATGTGGATTTGTAGTTACGAAATTGCAGCGAGAACGATATGTGTTTGTAAAAGCAAATCGCGATAGCACGTGGCCTTCATACATTATTGTGTAAATCACGATGGTATGTGTCATTCACTTAGACAAAGCTCATTGTCTAAAAGACAAACATCATTGTGTAAATCGCGATAGTATAACGATTTACACAATGACGTCTATGTCGGCCACATCTGAATAAAAATCATGGTGCATGAGTACATAGCACATTTATGGAAATCGTTTCAGTCGTTTATCAAAATTTATGCAAAGAGATTCATTACTAGTAAATTGCTTTTATGTTTCATAATTCACCATTTCAGACATTTATTAACTCAACTGTGTAAATCGCGATAGGAACAACTCGTACAAGCAAATCAGTGGCATTTTCACTGTACACAACACTAAGCAATTGTTTGATTTTTATTTATGAACGTCGATCATTACAATGATTTGTTCAGTGACAACGGTTTAGTCTATTTACCTTTGTTACGAAAATATTATCATAGCATCATACAAATCGATATGGAATTTCATGTTGATAGCTTATAAATCAATATACAGAATTAGCATATAACTCGATATTTAGAATCATAACAATAACATATAAATTGATAATAAGAATCAAAACAATAACTTAAATCGATATCAAGAATCAGCACAAAAATCGATATTAAGATTGAGAACAATATCTTAAATCGATTTGAAAATTCGTTTTGATATCTTAAAAATCGATATTTAGAATCAAAACAATATCTTAAATTGATATTAAGAATCAAAACATTTTCTTAAATCGATATGGCAAATCCTATTGATATCTTAAAAATCATTGTAATGTTTAGTCGATTTGCCTTTGTTACGAAAATATTGTCATAGTATAACGCAAATCGATGATCAAATATCATACAAATCAATATAAAAATTTCTGTTTATAGCTTATAAATCGATATACTGAATCATCTTTATAATCGAGGGTATAGTTATAGGGTTTACTTTATAGGTTTTAGGGTTAGGGTTTAGGGTTTAAGGTTTAGGGTTTACAAATATATTAAGGGTTTATGGTTTAGCATTATGGTTTAGTAAGATATTAAGGGTTTAGGGTTAGGGTTTAGTAAGATATTAAGAGTTCAGGATTTAGGTTAAGGGTTTAGGGTTTAGTAAGATATTAAGGGTTTAGGGTTAGGGTTTAAGGTTTGGGGTTATGGTTTAGTAACATATTAAGGGATTAGGGTTTAGGTTAAGGGTTTAGGGTTAGGGTTTAGGGTTTAGGGTTTAGTAATATATTAAGGATTTATGCTTTAGCATTATGGTTTAGTAAGATATTAAGGGTTATAGTTAGGGTTTAGGGTTAGGGTTTAGTAAGATATTAAGGGTTTAGGATTTAGGTTAAGGGTTTAGGGTTTAGGGTTTAATAAGATATTAAGGGTTTAGGGTTAGGGTTTAGTAAGATATTAAGGGTTTAGGGTTTAGGGTTTAGTAAGATATTAAGGGTTTAGGGTTTAGGGTTTAGGGTTAGGGTTTAGGTTTAGGGTTTTGGGTTTTATGGTTTAGGGTTTAGGGTTCAGGGTTAGGGTTTAGGGTTTAGGGTTTAGGATTTAGGTTTAGGTTTTAGGTTTTAGGTTTTAGGGTTAGGGTTTAGGCATTAAGGGTTTTAGGGTTCCTGCTTTAAACGTACAAATCGTTGCTTCTTCAAACGTACAAATCGATGTAGATATCACACCGTTCATAAGTATGTATAGTTGTAACGTTTGGACTTCAACATTAAATATCGTTGTACGATTTAGCAAACTTGATTACAAATCTTGGTAACTTTATAAATCATAAATCTCTATTGCATTAAATATATAAATCGTTGCGACTTTAAATGTGTAAATCATAAATCATAAATTGCCACAATGATTTGCCTTTGTTACGAAAATATGTGTCATTCATTTGTAAAAGAAACGTCATTTCATATCCCGCTCATTGTCAAAAATCGATATGCCTTGTGAGACCTGGATTTTGATTGTGATGTTTGTGATTTAAGCAATGACATCTATGTAAGCAACAACGATTTTCCTTTATATAGAAAATATTGGAATAATATAACACAAATCGCGGTTGTAGTAACATACTATTGATTTACGAGATATTGTTTTGTTTGTTAATATCGATTTGTAAGCTATTATGCTGAATTTTTGTATCGATTTATAATATATTATGTGATATGTATATCGATTTGTAACATACTTTATGTTTGCTAGTGTTGATTTGTATGATATTTGTATTTAACATACTATTTACAATGTTGCACGATTGCGGTGGCGATGTGTGTATTCAAATCGTTGTTCATTTAGCGATTAAAATTGAAATCGCTTCGCAGCGTCGTAGATGTCATTAAATCACTGTCTCTTGAATCGCTACTGTCAACACACATATACAATAAGTCACTTATTTTATTGGCACAGTAAATAACAACTCGATGCATAGTATAGTGCGATGCAACAGACGATCATGACAAATAACATAAAGAATGATGTGTATCTAGATTTAATTTTGCATGGTCGGCAAGAAGAAATCCTTTTGCCTCATAAGTGCGCGTAGTTTTCATTCTCCTCCTCCTTCTTCCTTTGCTTTTTCTTCTCGTCATCATCCTTCTTCTTCTTCATCTTTAGTTCTTCCTCATCTTTCTCATCTTTAATATCTGAAGGGTCAGGCTCCGCATAATAAATATCCAACAATTTATTCCTGTCTTTTTCATTCTCAATGTTCTTTACATAACCCTCACATATATCAGATTGGCGTATGATTTCTCCAAGAGTCATCCCCTCAAACGACGAAGGCTTTCTTGTCTTACGAATTGAAGTCATTGCTAACCTGCACTACATATAAATTTAACTGCATCATTGTATGTCACAACCGCTTTCCCAAGTATATATTATTACAAATTATCACATTCGTTAAACAATCACCAACATTATAAGCCGTCGTAATATTTGGCTTCATAAATAAACATCGTAGTACAATTTAGCAAAATTAAGTATAAATCACGGTAACTTCATAATTACACATTGCTACTGCATCAAACGTATAAATCGTTGTTGTTTCAAACGTATAAATCGTTGTACAAATCGCACCCTTCATAAGTACATATCATTGTAACGTTTTGGCTTCCTAAATAAACATCGCAGTACGATTTAACAAACTTAAGTACAAATCATGGTAACTTTATAAATCATAAATACACATAAGTACTGTTTCAAACGTATAAATCGTTGCTGCATCGAACATACAAATCGCTCTTTCAAACGTACAAATCATTGTAAAAATTGAACCCTTCATAAGTACATATCATTGTAAATCATAAATCGCTACTGCATTAAATGTATAAATTGTTGCTGCTTTAAATGCATAAATCGTGAATCATAAATCGTAAATCGCTACTGCTTCAAACATGTAAATTGTTGTTGCATCAAACAAATTGCTACTGTATTAAATGTATAAGTCTTTGTTAATTTCAAACTTACAAATCGTTGTAGAAATTTAGCCTTCATAAGTACATATTGTTGTGTTTCACGACTCTTGTTTCAGTATGAGAATAGGTGTTATTTAGCATGTATAGTACAACCACTTAGTAAAATTTAGCATCCGGATTTACAAATCGATTTGTTTACATAACAAAAACTTACAAAAAAACTCACCTTCTAGGACACAAGTTTTGCTAATCCGACAATGGAGGAGAAACACCTAGAAGGTAGATGCAACTGATGGTGGCAATGATGCTCCGACTATGCTCCGGCGGCGGCAAACGACGGCAAAGGGTACTCCGACGGCATCAGACGATAACAAAGGGTGCTCCGATGGCAGCAGATGACGGCAAAGGCTGCATCATCAAAGGGAGCTTCTGTTACAACAGATGGTGCATTGTCAAAGGGTGATCCAGAACATTTAGGGTGACATATTGCGAGGAGCTCCTTTTAAAGCAGAGAAGTTTACTCCTTAGGGCAAAAACGATGATGATTTTAACCCTTTCTGGCGGGAGGATATTTTTATCCTTTACTCGAAATATCATTTTATGGCGCTAATGGCGGGAAAGGGTACTTAAGTATTTGCAAACTCTGGCGGGAGGACATTTTTGTCCTTTACTTAAAATGTTGTTTTATGACGCTAATGGCGGGAAAGGGTACTTAAGTCTTTGCAAACACACCAGACTTCGATGCTAAGTGATGCAGACACACACGGGGAAACAAGCCCCACATGCTTACATACGTGGTGGTCATTCAGACCCGAGAACACGCACCTGTGTGTTCCGGGGGAAACATATAACCTGCTTTCATCTCCTTAAGTGGGTGGTCTAGTATAATATGGATGAGGTGGAAAGGGGATGCACCTATTTTCTCGAGCAAGTTTTCTGCAGTTGCGTGCAAGATATTGTCGTCCTTCTTGATTGTGATTGTTGGGCCGATCATTCGGCTTCCCTTTATTCGTGCATCTACTTTTGTTATATCCACCTTTATAATTTTCTTTGTTGTAGTAACCACAGTTCATGTAGTTTTTGTTGTTTACCTTTTGACTGTAATTTGCTTGTAGTTTTTGTTGTTTACCTTTTGACTGTAATTTGCTTCTGGTGTAGGGTTGGAACTTTGATCGTCTTGATACGTCAGTTGGCCCTTTTGATTGAGGAGACTATGAAAGTTCGTTGAGTGATGGGATCATGGCGAGTTGATATTGAAGTCCTAAACGCCACATATTCAGTGGGGAGTCTTCTCAAGATATAAAAAATCATATCCTCCTCAGATACAGGGCGTGAGGCCATAGAGAGTTATGCACCAACATTCTTGCTTTCATCTATTGATTTTACCCTCTTCTTTAAGGTTTGTAATTTCTCCTTGAGTTGCATCATTTTTTTATCTTGAGTGGGCATAGGTTTCCTTGAGTGTTGTTCATATTTCAAACGCAAGACTACTACCTGTCCATGTACAGTCTCAGTCTTGGAGGAGATTATCCAACTTAAGGAGGAGTTAGCCTTGTTGCTGCCAAGTCCCCAAAGTCAGGATTTATGACTTGTGTAATGCTATCTCGTACAAAATTTTAATGGCATTTCTTGGATATATCAATGAATCCATACAGGTCGTAGGAGATTAAAAGCGGAATAAATTAGGACTCCCACAATCGATAGCAGTTGGAAGTCAGTTTGGTAACTAGAAAATGTTGTAGTGTAGTGGGAGCAGGAAGGAGAGGTAAGCATGAGACATTGTTTAGTGAAAGCAGACGGGTTTGGCTGAACTTTTTGGGTGTTTGGTTGAGAAGACTCCATCTTTTTCCATGAAACAACTCAAGGTATTTTGGTTTAGTGGGTAAGATTGTTTCATTCCTATGATGAACGTGTACATATATAGACTACATATGACTGTTACACTTTACATGATAAAGTTATAGCAGTAAAAGACGTGATACAAAAGATTGAATGAGATTTCAATGCATGATTCTAAGGGCCTGCATTAGGTGGATTTGATAAGATTTTATCCTCTCTAGCAGAACTTGAGGCATGGGTGAAACTGCCATGTTAGAAATCATTTTGGTACCTTTGCTTTTGCTTTGTATTTTTGGATCCTGGGCCTTGAATTGATTTAGATCCCTTCTCTTGACAGTTTATAACTTGGGCTCTCCATGAACTCTAGTTTGGCCTAGCGCACCATAAAAATGAGACTAACTTGAATATCCTTTGTTTGGTTTGCTCAGCCCATCTACCAGCTTCCAAACTATCCCAAAAAAATCATGCAAGAGTCACCAAAGTTGCAAAGCAGGTTATATGTTCCCCCCCGGAACACGCATGTGCGTGTTCTCGGGTCTGAATGAGCACCACGTATGTAATCACGTGGGGCTCATTTCCCCGTGTGTGTCTGCATCACTTAGCATCGAAGTCTGGTGTGTTTGCAAAGACTTAAGTACCCTTTTCCACCATTAGCGCCATGAAACGATGTTTCGAGTAAAGGACAAAAATGTCCTCCTGCCAAAGTTTGCAAATACTTAAGTACCCTTTCCCACCATTGGCACCATAAAACGACATTTCGAGTAAAGGACAAAAATGTCCTCCCGCCAGAAAGGGTTAAAATCATCATTGTTTTTGCCCTAAGGAGTAAACTCCTCTGCTTTAACAGGAGCTCCTCACAATATGTCGCCCTAAACGTTCTGGATCACCCTTTAACGATGCACCATCTACTGTAACAAGAGCTCCCTTTGATGATGCAGACTTTGTCGTCGTCTGCTGCCGCCAGAGCACCCTTTGTTGTCGTCTGCTGTCGTCGGAGCACCCTTTGCCGTCGTCTGTTGCCGCCAGAGTATAGTTGGAGCACTGTTGTCACCATCGGCTGCATCTACCTTCTAGGTGTTTTTCCTCCACTGTCGAATTAGCAAAACTTGTGTCCTAGAAGGTGAGTTTGGTGTAAGTTTTTGTTATGTAAACAAATTGATTTGTAAATCCGAATGCTAAATCTTACAAGTGGTTGTACTATATATGCTAAATAACACCTATTTTCATACTAAAATAAGAGTCGTGAAAGGCAACGATATTTACTTATGAAGGCTAAATTTCTACAATGATTTGTAAGTTTGAAATTAACAAAGAGTTATACATTTGTTCGATGCAGCAACAATTTATACGTTTGAAGCAATAGCGATTTACAATTTATGATTCATGATTTATACATTTAAAGTAGCAATGATTTATATATTTAATGCAATAGCGATTTATGATTTACAACGATATGTACTTATGAAGGGTTCAATTTCTACAACGATTTATACGTTTGAAGGAGCACTTTGTACGTTCAATGCAACAACAATTTATACATTTGAAGCAATAGTCATGTGTATTTATGATTTATGAAGTTACCACAATTTGTACTTAAGTTTGCTAAATCGTATTACAATGTTTACTTAGGAAGCCAAAACGTTATAACGATATGTACTTATGAAGGGTGTGATTTGTACAATGATTTATACATTTGAAGCAGCAACGTTTTATACGTTTGATGCAGTAGCGATGTGTAATTATGAAGTTACCTCGATTTATACTTAATTTTGCTAAATCATACTACGATGTTTATTTATGAAGCCAAATATTATGACGGCTTAAAATTTTGGTGATTGTGTAACGAATGTGATAATTTGTAATAATATATACTTAGGAAAGTGGTTGTAACATATAATGATGCAATTAAATTTATGTGTTGTGCAGGTTAGCAATGACTACAATTTGTAAGACAAGAAAGCCTTCACCGTTTGAGGAGATGACTCTTGGAGAAATCATACGCCAATCCGACATGTGTGAGGGTTATGTAAAGAACATTGAGAATAAAAAAGACAGGAACAAATTGTTGGATATTTATTATGCGGAGCCTGATCCTTCAGATATTGAAGATGAGAAAGATGAGGAAGAACTAAAGATGAAGAAGAACAAGAAGGATGACAAAGAGAAGGAAAAACAAAGAAAGGAGGAGGAGGAGAATGAAAATTATGTGCACTTATGAGGCAAAAGGATTTCTTCCTGCCGACCATACAAAATTAAATCTATATACGCATCATTCTTCATGTTATCTGTCATGATCGTCAGTTGCATCACACTATACTATGCATCAAGTTGTTATTTATTGTGCTAATAAAAGAAATGACTTATCATATATGAGTGTTGACAATAGTGATTCAAGAGACAGCGATTTAATGACATCTACGACGCTGCGAAGCGATTTCAATTTTAATCACTAAATGAACAATGATTTGAATACGCACATCGCCACCGCAATCGTGCAACAATATAAATGTCGCACACACACATTTCAATATTATAATACAAATATCATACAAATTGACACTAGCAAACACATAATATATTATAAATCAATATACATATCTCATAATATATTACAAATCGATATAGAAATTCAGCATAATAGCTTACAGATCGATATTAACAAATAAAACAATATCTTGCAAATCGATAGTATGTTACTAAAACCGTGATTTGCATTATACTATTCCAATATTTTCTATACAAAGGCAAATTATTGTTGCTTACATAGACATCATTGCTTAAATCGCAGATATCACAACCGGAATCCAGGTCTCACAAGGCATATCGATTTTTGACAACGAGCGGGATGTGAAATGACGTTTCTTTTACAAATGAATGACACATATTTTCGTAACAAAGGCAAATCATTGTGGTGATTTATGATTTACACATTTAAAGCATCAACGATTTATACATTTAATGCAGTAGAAATTTATGATTTATAAAGTTACCAAGATTTATAATCAAGTTTGCTAAATCGTACAACGATGTTTAATGTTGAAGTCCAAACGTTACAACTATATTTACTTATGAAGGGAATAATTCCTACATTGATTTGTACGTTTGAAGCACCAATTTGTATGTTTAAAGCAGGAACCCTAAAACCCTTAATGTCTAAACCCTAACTCTAAAACCTAAAAGCTAAACCTAAATCCTATACCCTAAACCTAAACCCTAAACCCTAAACCCTTAACCTAAACCCTAAACCCTTAATATCTTACTAAACTCTTAACCTAAACCCTAAACCCTTAATATCTTACTAAACCCTAAACCCTAACCCTAAACCCTAAACCCTAACCCTAAACCCTTAATATCTTTCTAAAACGTAATGCTAAATGATAAACCCTTAATATAACCCTAAACCTTTAATATCTTACTAAACCCTAACCCTAACCCTAAACCCTAAACCCTAAACCCTAAACCCTAAACCCTAAACCCTAAACCTAAACCCTTAATATCTTACTAAACTGTAATGCTAAACCATAAACCCTTAATATATTACTAAACCCTAAACCTTTAATATCTTACCAAACCATAACCCTAGACCCTAAACCCTAACTCTAACCCCTTAACCTAAACCCTAAAGCCTTAATATCTTACCAAACCATAACCCTAGACCCTAAACCCTAACTCTAACCCCTTAACCTAAACCCTAAAGCCTTAATATCTTACTAAATGCTAAACCCTAACCGTAAACCCTTAATATCTTACTAAACCCTAACCCTAAACCCTTAATATCTTACTAAACCGTAATGCTAAACCATAAACCCTTAATATATTACTAAACCCTAAACCTTAAACCCTAACCCTAAAACCTACAAACTAAACCTTATACCTAAACCCTCAATTATGAAGATGATTCGGTATATTGATTTATAAGCTATAAACAGGAATTTTCATATCAATTATTATGATATTTGATCATCGATTTGTGTTATACTATGACAATATTTTCGTAACAAAGGCAAATCGACTAAACATTACAACGATTTTTAAGATATCAATAGGATTTGCCATATCAATTTAAGAAAATGTTTTGATTCTTAATATCGATTTAAGATATTGTTTTGATTCTAAATATCAATTTTTAAGATATCAAAACGAATTTCCAAATCGATTTAAGATATTATTCTGAATCTTAATATCAATTTTTTTGTTGATTCTTGATATCGATTTAAGTTATTATTTTGATTCTTAATATCGATTTATATGTTATTGTTATGATTCTAAATATTGAGTTATATGCTAATTCTGTATATCAATTTATAAGCTATCAACAAGAATTTTCATACCAATTTGTATGATGTTTGATCATCGAATTACGTTATACTATGACAATATTTTTGTAACAAAGGCAAATGGACTAAACCGTTGTCAATGAACAAATCATTGTAATGATCGACGTTCGTAAATAAAAATCAAACAATCGTTTAGCGTTGTGTACAGTGAAAATGCCACTGATTTGCTTTTATGAGCTATTCCTATCACGATTTACAGAGTTGAGTTAATAAATGTCTGAACCGATGAATTATGAAATGTAAAAGCAATCTACTAGTAATAAATTGCTTTGCATAAATTTTGATAAACGGCTGAAACGATTTGCACAAACGTGATTTGTACTCATGCAACACGATTTTATCCAGATGTGGCTGACATAGACGTTATTGTGTAAATTGTTATACCATTGCGATTTACACAATGATGTTTGTCTTTTAGACAATGAGTTTTGTCTAAGTGAATGACATGTACCATTGTGATTTACAAAATGACGTATGAAGGCCACGTGCTATCGCGATTTGCTTTTATGGGCTATGTCTATGTCAACGATATTTCCTAATCGCTTTTGCGGGTGATTGGGGTTTAGGTTTTAGGATTTTGGGTTTTACTTCAACAATACAAATAAATTTCGTTCACAAACATATATCGTTCTCGTCGTAATTTCGTAACTACAAATATACATGATTTAAAACCACATTCATATACAAAAAATATTAGAATTTAGATACAATACATCATGACCAATGGTTTGGCTTAGATACAATACATGACCATCATCAAGAAAGAAAACAGATATCATCACAAGTATGAAACTCACGTACAAAATAGTGATGTGTTTCTAATGTAATCCAGGTGCGGGAATGTGAAAAGCTATTTATGGGAGAGCATTTTTGTCAAATGCATATCTATCTTTATGAGACTCCCTTTTTTACAGAAGAGGTCACCAAAACATCTGTATCGTTCATCATCGAGTTCATTTCCTGCTACAAAGTGATTCTATTTGCAGCTGCAGATACATCCTCTCCAAGAAAATAAGCTCATTAGTAATGGCAGGCCACTGCACCATTTCTCTCGGGTTAAGGCTGATAGAGACTTTAGCGATGGTGCACCTTGAGAATATGCTTCATAAACTTCAGCTCAGGCATTGTACCCTTGAAGAGCCGATGGACTACATCATAAACCTCTTTTATGTATTTATCATAAAGTATATCAAAGATAAATACGTAAAAGTGACTTATGATCTAGCCCATCGGCTCCTTCAAGGGGACAGTGCCTGAGCTAAAGTTTGTGAAGCATATTCTTAAGAGTACACCACTGCTGAAGTCTCTATCAGCCTCAGCCCGAGGGAAATGGTGCAGTGGGCTGTCATTGCCAATAAGCTCATTTTCTTGGAGCGGATGTATCTGCAGCTGCACATAAAATCACTTTGCAGCAGAAAATGAACTCGACGATGAATAATACAGATGTTTTGGTGATCTCTTCTGTAAAAATGAGAGTCTCAAAAAGATAGATATGTGTTTGATAGAAATGTCTAAGAAGGAAAAGTAGAAGAAGACGAAGGCGGAGGAGAAAAAAGAAAAAGAAGAAGAAGTTGTGTTGCTGCAGAAAAGAGGAAGAGATGTTAAATAGACTAGGGTTTTACACCTGGACAACGGATCAGGTTGGGGTAGGGTTTTATATATATCTATATTAGGGTTTTATATTTTTCAGGGTTTTATGCATGTGTACACAAATCGACACGATGTTTAAACTTAGTAAGTACAAATTGATTTAATTACAGTTTATGTATAACAATTTGTATATGTGACGGCTAGATGAAATAATGATTTTCATTAATTGTATAAGCACTGGGCAAAGGCGATTTACCTACGGTATCAAAATTGTAGCTCTGTAGGCTAGATGAGACAACAATTTATACATGTGAATGATACATATTATAACGATTTGTACATCTGAATGATACATTATTAAATAGAATTCACGTACTTTTTGGATGAAGCCATTTTCATGAATGGTGATGCAAAAAAATATTAACAATTCTATTTTTGTGGCTCACGATTCATGAAAATGGATTAATCCCAAAACTCTTTCTTTGTGAACGAAATTGATGTGTATAACACTAAACCCTTAATATCTTACTAAACCCTAACACTAAACCCTAAACCTAAATCCTAAACATTAAACCTAAACCCTAAACACTAAACGATGTGTATAACGATGTGTATATTTGAAGGCTAGATGAGACAACAATTTGTCTGTGCACTTGTATCATGATTTGTACTCATGCAAATTACGATTTTCATCCAGTTGTGACCGACATAGACGTCATTGTGTAGATCACGATAGGACAATACTTGGTATAACATCTTACAAATCGATACTAGAAAATACCTAATATCTTACACATCGATATACATATCGCATAATATATTAATCATTGATACGGCAATTCAGCATAATAGCTTACAAATCAATACTACAAAAACATAATATCTTACAAATTGATATATATATATATCGCAAAATAGATTACAAATCGATATGAAAATTCAGCATAATAGCTTACAAATCGATATTAACAAACAAAACAACATCTCACAAATTGATATAGATATTGTTTTTATTCTTAATATCGATTTCTATCGTGATTCTGTATACCGATTTATAAGCTATCAACAGGAATTTCCATATCGCTTTATGGTCGACAAAGACATCATTGCGTAAACCGCCTAAAATGTGAACCGCTAAAAGGTATATATTATTTTATTATAAAATCTTTGGTGGGTCCCATAAGCATTGAACTCCTCTGTTATAAAAGGAGATCCTCGCAATATTACCCCATAAACAATCCACAAAAAATCTAACACTTTGTCTTCTTCCCTAGAGCACCCGGATGAGGAAGAGAAGGAAAAACGAAAGAAGAAGATGGAGGACGAGGAAGAGAAAGAAAGAGAAAGGAGGAAGAAGGAGAACGAGGAAGAGAAGAAAAGACAAAGGAAGGATAAGGAAGGGAAGAGAAGGAAATGAAATTTCACTAGAGGGGGGGTGAATAGTGAAATACGATGCAGATCGATAAGATAAAAAATAAAGCAATAAGGCACAACACAATAAACACAAGATTTATACTGGTTCGGCTGAGTTACAGACCTACTTCCAGTCCCCAAGTAAAACACTTGAGCCTTCCACTATAACATCCGAGTCACCGGATAAATAGTACAACACCCTCTTCCTCAGAGGTCTACTTCTCTCAACAGAGAAGGGAAAACACCATCTTCCTCAGAGGTCTACTTCTCTCAACAGAGAAGGGAAACACCCTCTTCCTCAGAGGTCTACTTCTCTCAACAGAGAAGGGAAACACCCTCTTCCTCAGAGGTCTACTTCTCTCAACAGAGAAGGAAAAACACCCTCTTTCACAGAGGTCTACTTCTCTCAACAGAGAAGGGATACAACAAAGATCAAAAAGTTACAACACTTTCCTATAGAACCTTCAAAATGATATGCAGAGTATGAATGCACGTATGAAGATTCTCAAAATGATCTTTTTCTTTTCTTACACACTCCTGTATTTTTCTGAGAGCTTTTCTTGACTTTTTCTCTTTCTTTTTCTAAGCTCTTTTCTCAGAGTGTCAAGCAGGAATTTTTCTCGTTGAAAGCTTGCTTGTCTTTTCACACTGTTGTGTTTGTATATATATAGTCTTTAGAAAACTAGTCGTTGTCTTTTTGAAATGATTGTCCTTTTGGGATATGAGAAGTCAGGTCATTTAAAAAACAACTTAGTGTGAAAAAGATAAGTGTACTATATTGCTTTTTCAAAAAGTCTTCTTTTCATACGAAGCATTTTTGGAGTACACTATTCATTGGTGTATTTTAAATGAGTTATTCTTTGTATTAGGTCTTTTCTCATAATAAATGTTCTGTAGTATTTTTGAACGTTGAAGTGTATTTTATCATGTAGTTTTGTCTTTATTCTAATTAATGATTTGAGGTACATAAGTATTTCTTTACTTTAAATGAGTGTAAGTACAATAAATGCTTTGAGATATTTATTTGTACATAGTCATGTCAAGAGTTTTCTTTATGTTGTGTTTTTCAAAGTCTACAGAGAGAATGAAGACTTTAAACAAGTCGACATTCTTGAGAAGGATATCAACAAGGATTTCTTACAGGAGGTATTTAATGCTATACAAAGAGAATGATGACATCAAGTAAGTCGACATTCTATGGTTTTGTAAAAAGGTAACTAGAGTCTTTTCAAAACATATTATATTTGTATTTTATGAGTAAGTCGACATTCTATGGGTTTGTAAAAAAGTAACTAAAGTCTTTTCAACATATATTATATTTGTATTTAATGTTTATGAGTAAGTCGACATTCTATGGGTTTGTAAAAAAGTAACTAAAGTCTTTTCAACATATATTATATTTGTATTTAATGTTTATGAGTAAGTCGACATTCTTGAGTGTGGGTTTTATTTATAAATAAATAGTCATTTCTCAAATGCTTTTTGAGGTGGCATTTAATGCTTAAAGAAATAAATGGTCATTTCTTATTTTAATAAAATAATATTTATTTTCTCAAATCGTTAATTCTAAAATGAATGGTTGTGAAGTACACTAAATGCTTGAGTAATACTTATATTACAAATAGTCATTTCTCAAATAAATGCTTGTGTATTATCTTTTCATAATTTGTCTTTTCTTACATAATTGTTTATGTATTATGAACCAAAATTTCTTACATAAAAATTTGTGTATTATGAACTAATGCATTTTGTCTTTTCTTACATAAATGCTTATGTATTATGAACCAATACATCTTTTCACATTTTGTCTTTTCTTACATAAATGCTTATGTATTATGAACCAATACATCTTTTCACATTTTGTCTTTTCTTACATAAATGCTTGTATTATGAACCAAAATTTCTTACGTAAATGTTTGTGTATTATGAATTAATTCATTTTGTCTTTTTCTATCATATTTGAAATCATTAGTTTTATATCTTTTCAAGTTGTCTTTTTCATAAATGCATGTTAGAAGGTACAATTAATGCTTTTGAAATCATGAGATATTATATCTTGTCAAAATGTCTTTTTCATAAATGCTTGTAAGAAAGTACAATTAATGCTTTTGAAATCATGAGCTATTATATCTTGTCAAAATGTCTTTTTCATAAATGCTTGTAGGAAGTACAATGATTTGTTTCAAAAAAGTGTTTTTGAAATGCTACAATATACATAACGTATCCTTTTATGAAAGCTTAACTTTTTGTAAATAAATGGCTTGTATGATTTCAAAGCATATAGTCTAATATGAAATATGCATGCTTCTGAAGGTTCTGTTACATATGACTCTAAAAAAGAAAAAAGTCTTCATCTTGAGGAAGCCGATCTTCTTGGATAATCTTTATGAATGTATGGCCCATCAAACTTTTTCTTCAAAGTAGTATGATTGCATCAAATAGTTGCACTTGATCAAGATGTCTTCACTCTTCTTAAGTGAAATAACCTTGCATCAAATACTCGTTAAATACATAGCACATCATATCCAGTCATAATATAACATATTCAGTTTCACATATGAAAGCATATCATATTTATCATATCTCATGAAAGCATATCTTGTATTTATCATGTATCATATATATGCATCATGAAAGCATATCATATTTATCATGTATCATCAAAACATAGTTTCTCAACATTCTCCCCCTTTTTTATGATGGCAATATATGCTCCCCCTGTCACTAAGCCATATATATTATGATGATTTAAATATGATATCAGAAATAAAAAAATGCATAGAAATATTAATCGTAAAAAAACACCATAATTAACATAAAAAAGATTGTGTATACTTTATGTGTTTGAGATAAAGTGTTAAACATTTTTCTCCTACATAGGAGAGGTAAGTTTTCTCTCCCCCTTTGTCATTGACAAAAAGGAGGGATCAGAGTAAGAGAGTTATTATTATAGACCAGGTTGAAGTAAGTTGAAGACAACAAGTCAAGAAATGGATTTCAAATAATACATGTGAGAGAGATGAATAGAGATAAAGTCAAGCTGAAAAGACATAATGAGAAATTTTAAGTTGGGCGTATGAAGAGAGTGATGACAGACATGGATTTTCAAATAAGACATGGATAGAGAAGAGGACAAAAGTAATTAATGAGTGATATGAGATGAAAGAGATAAAGAAATGTCATGATTGCTTATTTAATATAGAAATAGTTTTTATGAAAATAGGTCATAGGGTGATCATGTGATGTGTACTTTGAAAGATATGACATTTTGAAAGAAAAGAATGACTTAAAAAAAATGTGTCATGATTAATGTGTTTTCATATTTGTAATTTTTATGAGTATACGTAAATATGAGAAGGACACACTTTGACTTTGAATAGTGGTAAGAGAGATGATGAGATAAAAAGAAAGAGTCAAAAATATATTCAAAAAAAAGAATTGATAAATGATAGATTAAAAAATAAGAATAGACATGGATGAGTCGGATTCAAAAATTTAAAATATATAATAAAAAAAATGTATTCGAGAGATGAAATGAGGAGACAAAAGATATTCATGAGTGAAGAGTAATAATTGCTTATATAAGAAGTATTTTTATGGATATACGTGGAAGGAGTAAAAGTAGACATAAAGAAGGGTGATACGAATTTGTAGAGAGATAAGAGTGGTCATAAAGGACAACAAACACTTGATGTATGACATAAAGTAAAGTTATGATTGATAGGAATTGATGTTTTGCTTAAAGGACATAGTTTTTGAAAAAGATAAATTGTAAGAGGTCAAAGATCACAGATGGAGTCTCACTTCGTATGAGATAGAGAGAAAAAAAGTGGTACTAATAGTACTTATGAGAATAAAAAATAAAGGACAAGTTTTTCGAATAATTTTTCATAAAAGGTGTGAAGGATGAAAGGACGATAATAGATTGTACTTAGGATATGATATAACAGATGATGTAGTAAGATTTTACGTGAAATATGACAGCTTGATTTTGAAAAAGGTGGTGAAGAAAATAAGAAGGATAAACACTCGATTTATTTAACATAAAGTTTAGTGAAGTGTCTTAATAGGAGGAAAGGAAGTCATGAAAAGGGATATATCACTTGAAAAAATAACATAAGTGAGGAACACAATATCATGTTGAATCTCGGATAGCTTATCGTAAGAGAGGTTTTCACAAGAAGACAAAAGTGATAAAAGGTATTATGAGATGAGTGATGTGAACAGAGTCATGATAGCTTTACTTAATATTAATTTTTCTTATGGATATGAGTGAAAAGAAAATAGGACAAGGAGTTATTATTGATGTGTACTTGAAAGATGACAAGTTGAAAGACATAAAGAATGTGTCATGATGAATGTGTTTTTATGAGTGTTTAGAGTATACGTGAATATAGTTTGACTTTGAATAGTGAAAAAAAATACATATAAAAAAAAACATCGATAAGAAGAAAAATAAGATTTTAATAGAACTCATAAGAAGTTTTAGTCTTAATAAATGTGATTAATTATAAGTCACTTAGTTTGCATATTGCTAATTCTCTTCTAATTCGTGTAAAGTCTTAATGTTTTAAAGGTTTAGTGTAGATGCCTGCTAATTGTTGATTAGTGGGTATGAATTCGAGTTTAATTATGTTGTTTAAGACTTGTTCTTTTAAAAAGTGGTGTCTAATTTGAATGTGTTTAGTTTGAGTGTAAAATAGAAAAGTTTTAAGTCTTGTACCATGCACGAGGTGCTTGTTTTAATCCATATAAAGCACATTTTAGTTTAAAGATATGATCAGGAAATTGTTCATTTTTAAAACCTGGAGGTTGTTTTACATAAACTTGTTCATTTATAAAACCATTTAGAAAAGTACTTTTAACATTCATTTGATATAGTATAAAATCCATATAGCTTGCATATGCTAAAAACATTCTTATAGATTCAAGTCTAACAACAGGAGCAAATGTTTTATCAAAGTCAATACCTTCCTCCTGATTGTATCCTTGAGCCACTAGTCTTGCCTTGTTTCTAATAACATTACCTGATTCATCCAGCTTATTTCTGAAGATCCATCTTGTCCCAATGATTTGATGATCTTTTGGTTTTGGTACAAGATCTCACACATCATTTCTTTGGAACTGGTTAAGTTCTTCAGTCATTGCTAGCATCCAGAACTCGTCTATGATGGCTTCATCAATCTTTTTAGGTTCAAGTTGAGAAATGAAGGTCATATTTGCAATATGTTCCAATTGAGCTCTTGTTTGAATCCCCTTGGTCAGGTCTCCCAAAATCTGCTTTTGAGGATGATCGCTGATTTCAGCAAATGTTCTTTGATGATCATCTTCATTAGATTCAGCTGTGTTATCTAAAAGAAAATCTGTACTTTCAAGATCATCATCATTAGTCTTTATTATGAACAGATTGACCAATAGATTCATTAAAACTGACATGCATAGATTCTTCAATAGTATTAGTACTCTTATTGAAATATAGCATGCAGTATTAACAGCTTCAGCCCAAAAATATTAAGCAAGATTGTTATGTTGAAGCATAGTTCTAGCAGATTTTTGAGGGATTCTATTCTTTCTTTCTACTACACCATTTTGAGGTGCAGCTCTAGGAAAGACAAAGTTATGAGAAATACCATGCAAGTTACAAAAATTTACAAAAAGATCATTATCAAATTGTCCTCCATGGTCACTACGAATTTTGATAATAGTGGAAGATTTTTCATTTTGTAACTTTTTACATAAAATTTCAAATTCACAAAATGTATCACTTTTGTTTTTCAAAAATATTACCCAAGTAAATCTTGAGTAATCATCTACAATGACAAAAGCATATTTATTATGATTAAGACTAGCTACCCTAGAAGGACCAAAAAGATCCAGGTGGAGAAGCTCTAAAGGTCTTCTACTTGAAACAACAATTTTTGATTTGAAAGATGATTTTGACAATTTTCCTAATTGACATGCATCACAAAAATAGTCTCTTTTAAATGGTATTTTAGGTAACCCACGAACCAAGTTATTTTTAGCCATTTTAGAGATATATTTAAAGTTAACATGTCCCATTCTCATATGCCATAAATTTTGAGAGTCATTATTTACTTATGAGATAATGTTCAGTAATATTATCTGAGTATAATTCATATACATTATTTTTCTTTATACCTTTTAAAACAATATTTTCGTTTGTGTCCACTATGAGGCATGCATCATGTTTTAAAACTGACATTATATCCTATGTCACACATTTGACTGATGCTTAAGAGATTGTGTTTTAAACCTTTAACAAGGAGAACGTCTTTGATAAGAGGTTTATCGATATTACCAATATTGCCAATACCAATTATCAAACCTTTGTTGTTATCTCCAAAGGTGACGGTTCCTCCTTCTTTATGATGAAGAACAACAAAAAGATCTGGATGTCCTGTCATATGTTTTGAACATCCATCGTCTGATATCCATCTGTTCTTCTTTTTCAATGCCTGCAATAGATCAAGTAGAAACTCTTTTTGGTACCCGATCGGGTCCCTTTTTGTTAGATTTTGGAACCCATATCCATTTTGATTTGGGTTTATCTATAATCTTAGAGGAGTACAAGGAATTAAAATTAAGATTATAATACTCCTTTTCAGGTTCAGAAGAACCTTTGACAAAAGTGGTTTTTTGATTCATACAAGAAGGTTTGCTGAAATGAGAGTAACCAATACCATTCTTGTAAAAAGAGAATTTTTGAGAGGATAGGAGTTTATCCAAGTTCTCTTTTTCCTTGGTAAACTTGAAAACCGTTTTCATAAGGTTTTCAGTTTTACTTTTTAATTCTGAAATTTCTACTTGAAGATTTTTAGTCTTGGAACTAGTAGAAGAGATTTCAGAAGTAAGCATAAAATTTTTCTTTTTCAACTCAAAATTTTCAATACTGAGTTTTTCATTTTTCTGGGAAAGCTCTAAATTTTCAGATTTTAAAACTTTATTTTTGAGACTCATTTTTCTAGATTCTTTAAATAGTTCTTGAACAGCATCTAGAAGTTCTTCAAAGGAAAAGTCAGAAATTTCACTTACAGAGCTTTCATTTGCCATGAAGCACATGTTTGCAGTTTCGGCTTCATCATCACTTGACTCTTCTCTGGTGGATGGTTCTGAATCATCCCATTGAGCATGGAGAGCTTTCTTTTTGAAGAACCTTTTCTTTGGTTCCTCGACTTTAGATCTTCTCATTAGTAGAGGACAGTCACGTTTTACGTGACCTGGCTTATTGCATTGATAGCACATGGTGTCTTCTTTAGAATTTTTGTGCTTTTTGGACAGCCTGTTCTTTCTCATGAAGCGCTGAAATCTTCGAGTAAGTAGCGCAATTTCAGATTCTTTTTCTGAGTCCTCATTCTCAGAAATGGCTGGGAAGGCTAGATTTTTCTTTGGAGGTTGTTCTTCTTCCTTTCTTTCCTTCATATGAACTTCATAGGCCATAAGATTGCCTATTAAGTCATCCAGAGTAAGCTTGGAAAGATCTTGGGCTTCTTCAATAGCTGTAGTCTTTTTCTCTTAGTCAGTTGTGAGAGATCTCAAGATCTTTTTTACCTTATTAATCTGGGAATGAGTTTCTCCAAGAGATTTAAGATCATTGGTGATATTGGTGAATCTAGTGAACATTTCAGTAATGGTTTCATCTTTGATCATCTTGAAAAGTTCGTATTTTCGAACCAATGATGAGATCTTAGCTTCTTTTACTCTGTTTGTTCCCTCATGAATAACTTCCAAAGAATGCCAAATATCATGAGCAGAATCACAAATGAATATTCTGTTAAATTCATTTTGGTTTATGGCATAGTATAGAGCATTCATGGCTTTTGCATTTAAATTTGCCATTTTTCTTTCTTCATCAATCCATGAAGAGTAGTCTGATGTAGGAGAAGAATATGGACATTCTACGATATTCCATACAGCAAAATCTACAGACTTGAGAAATATGATCATTCTACATTTCCAGTAGCCATAGTTAGTGCCATTAAAAAAAGGGGGGCGAGATGAGTGTTGACCTTCAATATCACGAGCATAAGAGGTAGATGCCATATGTGCTGGAAGACTTGTTATGTCGAAACCAGCAAACCTGCTCTGATACCAAATGAAATTCCACTAGAGGGGGGGTGAATAGTGAAATACGATGCAGATCGATAAGATAAAAAATAAGACAATAAGGCACAACACAATAAACACAAGATTTATACTGGTTCGGCCGAGTTACTAACCTACATCCAGTCCCCAAGTAAAACACTTGAGCCTTCCACTATAACATCTGAGTCACCGGATAAATAGTACAACACCCTCTTCCTCAGAGGTCTACTTCTCTCAACAGAGAAGGGAAAACACCATCTTCCTCAGAGGTCTACTTCTCTCAACAGAGAAGGGAAACACCCTCTTCCTCAGAGGTCTACTTCTCTCAACAGAGAAGGGAAACACCCTCTTCCTCAGAGGTCTACTTCTCTCAACAGAGAAGGAAAAACACCCTCTTTCACAGAGGTCTACTTCTCTCAACAGAGAAGGGATACAACAAAGATCAGAAAGTTACAACACTTTCCTATAGAACCTTCAAAATGATATGCAGAGTATGAATGCACGTATGAAGATTCTTAGAATGATCTTTTTCTTTTCTTACACACTCCTGTATTTTTCTGAGAGCTTTTCTTGACTTTTTCTCTTTCTTTTTCTCTTTCTTTTTCTAAGCTCTTTTCTCAGAGTGTCAAGCAGGAATTT
Source organism: Nuphar pumila (assembly GCF_984573655.1). NCBI lineage: Eukaryota > Viridiplantae > Streptophyta > Magnoliopsida > Nymphaeales > Nymphaeaceae > Nuphar > Nuphar pumila. The sequence continues at coordinate 62,286,284 of NC_143263.1, forward strand.
TTCTCGTTGAAAGCTTGCTTGTCTTTTCACACTGTTGTGTTTGTATATATATAGTCTTTAGAAAACTAGTCGTTGTCTTTTTGAAATGATTGTCCTTTTGGGATATGAGAAGTCAGGTCATTTCAAAAACAACTTAGTGTGAAAAAGATAAGTGTACTATATTGCTTTTTCAAAAAGTCTTCTTTCCATACGAAGCATTTTTGGAGTACACTATTCGTTGGTGTATTTTAAATGAGTTATTCTTTGTATTAGGTCTTTTCTCATAATAAATGTTCTGTAGTATTTTTGAACGTTGAAGTGTATTTTATCATGTAGTTTTGTCTTTATTCTAATTAATGATTTGAGGTACATAAGTACTTCTTTACTTTAAATGAGTGTAAGTACAATAAATGCTTTGAGATATTTATTTGTACATAGTCATGTCAAGAGTTTTCTTTATGTTGTGTTTTTCAAAGTCTACAGAGAGCATGAAGACTTTAAACAAGTCGACATTCTTGAGAAGGATATCAACAAGGATTTCTTACAGGAGGTATTTAATGCTATACAAAGAGAATGATGACTTCAAGTAAGTCGACATTCTATGGGTTTGTAAAAAGGTAACTAGAGTCTTTTCAAAACATATTATATTTGTATTTTATGAGTAAGTCGACATTCTATGGGTTTGTAAAAAAGTAACTAAAGTCTTTTCAACATATATTATATTTGTATTTAATGTTTATGAGTAAGTCGACATTCTATGGGTTTGTAAAAAAGTAACTAAAGTCTTTTCAACATATATTATATTTGTATTTAATGTTTATGAGTAAGTCGACATTCTTGAGTGTGGGTTTTATTTATAAATAAATAGTCATTTCTCAAATGCTTTTTGAGGTGGCATTTAATGCTTAAAGAAATAAATGGTCATTTCTTATTTTAATAAAATAATATTTATTTTCTCAAATCGTTAATTCTAAAATGAATGGTTGTGAAGTACACTAAATGCTTGAGTAATACTTATATTACAAATAGTCATTTCTTAAATAAATGCTTGTGTATTATCTTTTCATAATTTGTCTTTTCTTACATAATTGTTTATGTATTATGAACCAAAATTTCTTACGTAAAAATTTGTGTATTATGAACTAATGCATTTTGTCTTTTCTTACATAAATGCTTATGTATTATGAACCAATACATATTTTCACATTTTGTCTTTTCTTACATAAATGCTTATGTATTATGAACCAATACATCTTTTCACATTTTGTCTTTTCTTACATAAATGCTTATGTATTATGAACCAAAATTTCTTACGTAAATGTTTGTGTATTATGAATTAATTCATTTTGTCTTTTTCTTTCATATTTGAAATCATTAGTTTTATATCTTTTCAAGTTGTCTTTTTCATAAATGCATGTTAGAAGGTACAATTAATGCTTTTGAAATCATGAGATATTATATCTTGTCAAAATGTCTTTTTCATAAATGCTTGTAAGAAAGTACAATTAATGCTTTTGAAATCATGAGCTATTATATCTTGTCAAAATGTCTTTTTCATAAATGCTTGTAGGAAGTACAATGATTTGTTTCAAAAAAGTATTTTTGAAATGCTACAATATACATAACGTATCCTTTTATGAAAGCTTAACTTTTTGTAAATAAATGGCTTGTATGATTTCAAAGCATATAGTCTAATATGAAATATGCATGCTTCTGAAGGTTCTGTTACATATGACTCTAAAGAAGAAAAAAGTCTTCATCTTGAGGAAGCCGATCTTCTTGGATAATCTTTATGAATGTATGGCCCATCAAGCTTTTTCTTCAAAGTAGTATGATTGCATCAAATAGTTGCACTTGATCAAGATGTCTTCACTCTTCTTAAGTGAAATAACCTTGCATCAAATACTCGTTAAATACATAGCACATCATATCCAGTCATAATATAACATATTCAGTTTCACATATGAAAGCATATCATATTTATCATATCTCATGAAAGCATATCATGTATTTATCATGTATCATATATATGCATCATGAAAGCATATCATATTTATCATGTATCATCAAAACATAGTTTCTCAACAAGAAAGAGAAAGGAAGAAGCAGGAGGAGGAAGAGAAGGAAAGAGAAAGAAAAAAGAAGAGGATGGATGCGAAAGAGCGAAGGAAGGAAGAAGTACAAAAGCTATGGAAGGGAGGGTATGAAGAGGAGACAAGTGTGACCAAAGTACATTAATTACTATTGGATGTAGCGATATACTATTGTAGGTATTATTATATATAGCGATAACTCTGTATAGCGATTACTATGAATAGCGATTACTCTGTATACCGATTACTGTTATAGTGATTACTATGTATAACGATTACTATGATAGTAATTACTATGTATAGCGATTAATTGTGATTTGATATTTTGTGTTACAAGTTGGTCAGAAGATAAGCAAAGCATTAGGTGAAAAACTGAAAGGGCGGTGTCAGTGGCTTGTAGTTTTGTCGTGGTACAGAAAGCTGAGTGAATATCAAAAGGACCGATTATGAATGATGCACTTTGACGGCCTTCTGGACCAACATTATTTTGAAAATTGCTTGAACACCATGACCCACCTTGTCAATAAGTGGAACCATAAGATGAACCATTTTAGTTTGGGGTTTTTGAGACGACCATGACCCTAGAAGATGTGGCATGGATTATGGGTCTTAAGTACCATGGAAGTGTTGTCCTAACAAGGGATTCAAACTATAACCCAAAGGACAATTGCATGGCCCTTCTAGGAATGTCGATGGAGGAATGACGTGAGTATATTTCTAGTGGAGGCAATTTCTCAATGATGAAAGTTCATTTTTTCTGTAATAAATGAGAAGGCCGGTCTGTTGCATGTGCATCTAAAACAGCTGACCAAGAGTTGTGCGACGTCCTTCTTTATTTTTTTGGACTTACTTTATTTTTCGATTGTTCTGGTTCGAGAATAAGTTACTTATGGTTGCAGTTCCTGGAAGACTTCGATGAAGTCGACAACTTGACATGGGGTGCTGTTATGCTCACACACTTGTACAATCAACTTTATCGTGTGAGTAATGGTACGAAAACCGTCGATGAGTTTTGTCCAGTTGTTCAGGTATTTGTTTATTAAATATTTAATACTTGTGGACTAAGCTCGTTGAAGATTGTAGTCTTACTAATATATTGATTTTGTAGGCCTGAACGTGGGAGCATATTGTCGCCTTGCATCCTCTGTGTGGCCTTGCGGTTTGTGGTTTTCCCATGATCGGCCAGTGGGCATCAATAAATGTCAAAGAGGAAAATGCTGAGTTCATTTTAGATGGACTGCAATTAAATGAGGTAAATGGTTTAAAATCGTTGTAATGTTTAGCATTCTTAAGTAATAATCACTTTAGGATTTTGTCTTCCTTAGTACAAATCGTTATCTTCTTAGCATCTAACTTTTATCAGCGTAAATCGTTATAATATTTAACATTCTTAAGTAATAATTACTTTAGGATTTTGTCTTCCTTAGTACAAATCGTTATATCCTTAACATCTAACTTTCATTAGCGTAAATCGTTACAATATTTAGTATTCTTAAGTAATAATCGCTTTAGGATTTTGTCTTAGTACAAATCGTTATCGCATTCAACATTTTGCATGAATAATTATGTCTATATCTAAACCATAAGCTTGATTGTACAGGTTGTTTGGAGACCCTATGTAGATGTGGAGGACGAGGACAAAGATGTTGTTGATGTGGCTACGAGACTGTCTGGCTGCGATATTTGACTCTTTAGCAAATGTGAAGCTGAGTTGCAGCATGGCAGTCGAGTACTCCTACAAGGTGGCTTGGGACAATCGGTACCAAAAGAGCATGTGCTATTTAGAAGGAAAATGAATAGTGGTGGGGGCTAGGAACGTGAATCGGTACAAACGCTTCAGGAAACAATTAGATAATTAGAACAAAGGAGGTGTTTATGCCATACCATATGATTATAAAGAACGACAATATGACCCCAACTATTTCAAACAATATTGGCAACTCATGCATCCAAATCGACGGATTGAGGAGAAGCAACCTGAAAGTAAGGATGCTCTTGTCCCCGATCAAGTCTTTTAGCATAGACATAACGTCCCTCATGTCCCTTTGGCACTTTCTGCGATTCTCTCTGTTACAGTACACGATAGGGAGCAAACAGTGCTCCTAAAGAAGAATGTATCATCCAACAGAAGGTTCGCGATGATGGAGAGGGAGAATAAAGAGTTACGAAAGGACGTGCAGAATTTGGAGAGACAAATTGGGTTGTCGGTTGAGATGATTACCAGTGGGTTTAATGAAATCAAGGGAACGAAGAGGCCACCGAATAAAGAGACTCTACCAAGGCAAAGAAAGAGACGATTTGTAGGTTCATCTAAGTAGTCAAGTGCCAGTGAATAAACATATTATGTGATTTGTATATTCTGATAATTCTATGTTGTAATTCATTCATTCTTTGTTGTAATTATATAATTTTTTCCTTAATAGCGATTTATACTTATGTATAGCAATTTGTACTTATGTTTGGTCAATTATATAACGATTACTAGTTTTGAGTTTAATATGTATAGCGATTCTTGTAATAGCGATTACTCAGTATAGCAATTATGAAGTTAGTGATTACTACTACAAGAAGCTAATTCGTATAGCGATTACTAGTTTAGGATTTATTATTTATAACGATTCTTGTAATAGCAATAAGTCAGTATAGTGATTCTGAAGTTAGCATGATTTGTACTTACGTTTGCTAAATCGTATAGCGATTACTGGTTTACGGTTTATTATTTATAGTGTTTCCTGTGATAGCGATTACTTAGTATAGCGATTAATAAGTATAGAGATTATGAAGTTACCACGAATTGTACTTACGTTTGCTAAATCGTATAGTGATTACTAGTTTTGAGTTTATTATGTATAACAATTCCTGTAATAGCGATTAGTAGGTAGAGCGATTATGAAGTTACCATGATTTATACATAGGTTTGCTCAACTGTTAAGCGATTTCTCGTTTAGGGTTTATTATTTGTAGTGTTTCCTTTAAGTGTAAGGAACGTCACATAATATTAGTTTTGGTTTTAGGGTCTATAGTTTAGGTAAACGTCATCTAACACACTACTGATGTTAAGCGACGTGTCATTCATTTACACGTACTAACGTCATTGCGATGATACTAGCAAATGAAATGATGCCTTTTATTTAATATAAAATTTAATTTATTTATTTATTATAATCTTTGCTGGTGGTATTTTTGAAAATGAGTGGGACATGAAACGACGTGAAATGATGAACTTCAGTAGTGTATTCTGCAAGGAACACAAGACGTTTCCTTTAAGAGCAAGGAACGACCGACATTTCATTTTTCTGCTTCGTGAACAACGAACAGAAAACCCGACGTTTAAGTTAACCACTGTCATCGCAAAAATTGTATCAATGTTGAAGAAGGAAGCTGTGATTCAGTCGACCATCCACAAAAAAGAGTACCTTTGATTGCTTTAACTTGCTTTATCTTTTTTATGTCGTTTATATTTCGCTTACCAAATACAATACAACAGTCCCTTTACTGAATATTTAGCTAATTTCAGTGCAACATCCACAAAAAAAGGTGCCAAAAAACTCAACAAAATGCTCGAAGAAAACATCGATCGGATGCGAGATGAATTTGCAGAAGGACATACTATCAGTAATTTTATACGTATGAAAGCACTATCAATTATACATTTACGTATGTTGTGGTCATGTATATTAAGAAGTGCATATTTGTTGTAAACAGACTATACACGATTTCGTCATGTATATTCAAAGCAAGGAATTATCCATGCCGGTACGCATCGTTACCCCTTATTTTATGGTATATCGGTTATCTTATATGTTCATTTTTTTTTTATTTACTAATGTACCTGCGTATTTTAAACTTACTAGTATTATTGTTTCGTTCCATAGAGTATCGTCCGCCGAATGCCATACGCGACTGGATTTCTAGATGGACTACAATACTGGGGTGACGATGACCAAATGGCAGACTTCTCGTCAAGTAAAAAGGTTTATGACCATATCAATTTGCAATATGTTAAATCAATTTAAGCTATTGTTTTGATTCATAATATCGATTTCTATGTTGATTCTTAATATCTATTTTAGGCTATCAATAGGAATTTACATATCCATTTAAGATATTGTTTTGATTCTTAAAATCGATTTATATGTTGAATCCTAATATCGATTTAAGATATTGTTTTGATTATTAATATTGATTCATATATTGATTCTTAATATCTATTTTAAGCTATTAATAGGAATTTACAAATCGATTTAAGATATTTTTCTGATTATTAATATCGATTTATACGTTGAATCCTAATATCGATTTAAGATATTTTTTTGATTCATAATATCGATTTATATGTTGATTCTTAACATTGATTTTCAGATATTGATTCCTAGATTATGGCAATCAGAAAAGCATTGGGTCTTATACGTGTTGGATGTACGAAAACAAAAAATATGGTTATACAACTCCTTGGACAATAACATTGGTGTAGATCGTGACATTGTGTATTTGGTAATTTTCTATCTATAAGATTACCATATCTTCTACCATGGCCCAAAATTTACTCGTTTTTGCATAAACCACGAGTTGGATTTTTTAGAGACATGTTGGGTGTTGACATTGGCCCGTGGAGGATTCACGTCGCCGAGGATGCTCCTTTACAAAATAATGGCGTTGGTTATGACATCTTTGTAATAAAGTATATTAAAGCAATATACTATAGACGAGTACCAGAATTCACCGATGTATGTTGTACACTTAAACATGTTTTATTATCATATATTATTGTTGAGTACATTTCTATATTGGTAGACTATCGGTTTTTATTTTTTTAGGATGATATTTCTGGATTCCGCACGAAACTATGCAAAAAATTGATGGATTTTCTAATTGCGATAGATACAAAACCCCAGACTACAGGATTATCTAGAAAGCAACGAAGGACGTGAGACCCCCATGAGTAAGAGAAATTTGTTTTAATCGTCTACCTATTCTCAAAGATAACGTGAAGAGGGTTATGTTCTACTGCTGAGAGAGAGATAACAATTTTTGGTTCAACATTCAATTTCCTGAATAGGATTTTTTTTTTTGTACAGACATTTGTAACAGATTTTGTAGGTTGTGTATACAAATTTTGTAAGACTGTACAAAATTCACATTGATCCATAAACCAATATTACGCACTGGCACATGTGTATTGAATACGCAAATCGCCAATTCAAGCGCACAAATCGCAATAATGTCAATCGCACAGGCACACATTTCAAAATTATAATATAAATATCCTAAAAATCAAAACATCTTATAAAATTACGCAATTGGCACTTGTTAATATCGATTAGTAAGCTATTATGCTGTTATAGTGTTGATTTGTGAGAAATTTTTTTGTTTGTTAATATCGATTAGTAAGCTATTATGGTGAATTGTCGTATATCGATTTGTAAGATATTATGTGTTTTATAGTGTCGATTTGTGAGATATTATTTTGTTTGTTAATATCGATTTGTAAGCTATTACGCTGAATTGCGGTATATCGATTTACAAGATATTATATGTTTTTGAGTGTCGATTTGGTGATATTATTTTGTTTATTAATATTAATTTGTAATATATTATGCTGATTTGTTGTATATCGATTTGGAAGATATTATGCTGAATTGCCGTAAATCGATTTGTAAGATATCAAGCCAAAGAGAAGTAAAAATTCTTACGAGCTTTCTTAGAAATGGTCACTTTTAGGTCATTAATTGATGAAATAGGGAAAAGTTCATCAACGGGTTCAATCTTTGGCTTCTTAATGTCAGTCTGATAATTGTTTTTGTCAGCACACCCTCTCTTCTCTCGAGGAAATGAATGAGGCGAAACCGCATCCGCAACCGGCCTTTTTTAGAACGAAGCTTCCAATATAGTATCAATTTGTTGATATTGTTCTGTTTGTTAATATCGATTTGTAATATTATGTTGAATTGTCGTATATTGATTTGTAAGATGCTATGTGTTTTCTAGTGTCAATTGTTGAGATATTGTTTTGTCGGTTAATATTGATTAGTAAGCTATTATGCTGAATTGTCGTATATCGATTTGTAAGATATTATGAATAATTGTTGTATATCGATTTATGAGATATTATGTGTTTTTTAGGGATGAGTTTTATGATATTTGCAGTATGATTTCTATTGTAGAATTACAACAAAAAATTATAACATTATAACAAATAATTATAGAATTATAGCAAAGAATTATAGAATTACAAGAAAGAATTATCAATTTACAACAAAGAATTATAGAATTACAACAAAGAATTACAGAATGCTAAACATTACAATGATTTACACTAATGAAAATTAAATGCTACAAGTATTTTGTAGTTGTAGAATCCACACGTGATTCCTGTGTTGTGTTGCTCACTTTTGAATTGAACTGAGACTGTAATTAAACAAAACAATATCAGACACTACATTAAATTTAACAAAAAATGCAAACATCATCCCAAAATTATTACATACCAAAAGACTTGTCAAACTCATTTCATCGTTCAACTGAAACAGGTCGGGGGGATTACAGGTTCCAACATTGTAATGCACATTTGTAGGGTATGGTTGCATGTTGAAAATTACACAAATTAGATATTGATAAGTTGCACGTAATACAATTTACATGGGAAGCAATATACTGTATTACATACATGTTCATGTGAAGGGCTTGGTTGCTTGCGGGTTGGTTGTTTCTTACACATTTTCTTGCAAACCAATTCCAGTGCACCATTTGTCTTCCGACGACTGCGATGAGAGGCATGTTTCCTTTTCATACCCTTCACTAGGTGAATATTTTCATCATAATCTACAAGGTTTACTCCTGACTTGTCGAAGATGATGTTGACGCTTCAGTGCAACTTGCCATAAGAGTCAGGAAAAATGTGAATTTTACCTACGCTATTCGATCTAATTTTCTTAAATTGGTCTTCATGAGCTGCAACAGACTCATGGTGAATTAACTGCACTTTTTTAAGTAATTCTCTTGATAATTTTCTCATACATACATAGGCTTCTTTGCTTTTCGATGCCAAATCTGCAACATGCATAAGTGACCTACATAGTTATTGGTAAAGGAAGGCTATGTTGCACTTATCAACTACACCAGATGGACAGACTTTATTTCTATCCAACAGTTCAATCTTTGCTTGTCTTGACCGTCTTTGCATTATATGTGACTCAAGTATTTCTTGTATCTTCTCTTGATTAAGTGTCTTTAATGCATGACGACATAAAATACCTTTGAATTCAAACATTTTGCATGTACATTCAACTGTTCCGTTGTCAACATTGTACATAACACGTGCTTCTTTCCTTTTTTGTTACTCTGTGCCCTCCCATACAACATGGTATTTGTGCATATTCTCATATTGCACACGTCCTTTTATGTTGTAATTCATGACTTGTATAACCTCCTTCTTAGTTTATTCAAATATAGTTAGTGTATACAGATCTGCAGGTAGCGTCAATATTTTTATGCCCAAAGTTACACGGCGGGTGTTGAAGCATTTTACATCTTATTCAAGCTCATTTTGTCTAAGACCGTCTATAAATAATTCATATTGTTTCATAAAGCGAAACATTGTTAAACATGAATACAAAGTTTTTTTTCAGTGTGGCATGCATAGATTCAACTCTTTGTGTGTTTATCATATCTGCACAAAAGTATTGTCTTCTATATGTCAATACCCACTTCTCTTTGTCTGCATATAAATTTTGTAACCACACACAGTCTTCAAGGTCGTACATCTGAATCATTTGCTCCCAATTAGACAAAAAAAATGACCTCGTCCATGCTCTCAAGTACACACTTTTTAAACATTTTATCAAACCCTATCTTCTGATTAAAAATGTGTCTTATGTTCTTTGTTGCATTTTGAAAGATATGCCACAAACATCGGCGACAATGTGCATATGGTCATACATGAGAGACACTGCAGCTGCAATTGCATGCTCACCATCTGTAAGTATAGCTCCAGGGTGCTTCCCATTCATTGCTTGTGTAAATACTCTGAACAACCACTTAAAGGTTTCTTTGGTTTGGTCATACAAAAAAACGTTACCTAATATGCAACTCCATGAGTGATGATTCACTCCGACAAACTGTGCAAATGGCCACTATTCCATATTAATCTTCACTGTCGTATAAAAAACAAGCACATCATTGAAGCATTCATAATCTACTCTTGACTTTGAATATGCCCAAAACATATTCACAATATACCCATCTTCATCCAGTTGCATTGCACTAAAAAAACCAGGGTCATTGCTTAAATTCTTCTGTAGATAATCAACCAAAGAACATATTCCTCCATTCTTCATGTTGTCTGACCTCTTCCTTCTCAAATGATTTCTTAGATTCATAGGTGTGAATGATACATTCTCGCGACCACCATCTATGCATGTGTACAAATTGTATGTCTTCTTTGGTGCAATGTTGGTGCTATCAGCTATTTACGATGTGACCTTAACATATGAGTCATGAATGAAGGGGCAAATTCATGGTTATGATCATTGATTAAAGTACAAATTACATATTTCTCATTCTAAAGTCTTCTTAACACCATTCTCGCTGGACAACCACATCTTGAATCTGGCTTGCTCCTTGTTGGATTTCTACTTGACTTCTTCCAACCTTGCTTAGAACAAATATATGCCTTTCTCACCATGACACCCTGTGCATTTTTTGCCCAAGAATGCCTTCTAACACTAAAGTCAAGTTTTAAGGCATAATCATTGTAAAATTTGTATACAACTTCATCATTATTAAACTGCATTCCCTCTACGGGAACAGAGTCAAGTGTAATATCATGTAGACTTGAGGTGCCTGCACCTTTGTCAAGTGCACTGTCATGATCGTCTATCTCATTATCGAATTGCATTTCGTCTGAAAGAATATCATTATTGAATTACATTTCATCTGCTGGAATATTCAAGTCTATAGTAAATCTAATGCTTGCACCCTTCTTATCATGTGCATCAATAGTGCACATATTCACTTCTTCAGGTGCGTCGATAGTACGGATGACCGTTGCTCCATGACTTTCCAGTGGTTGAGACACATCATTTTCACTGTAACCAGTTGATATGCTCAACACTGTCATGAGCAAAACATCAATTTGCATTAGCAAGCGCATACGTTTACAACAATTCAACAAAATTTATTACAAATCGATAATAACAATCAAAACAATATCTCACAAATCGACACTGGAAAACAAATAACATCTTACAAATTGATTTACGAAAATTCAACATAATATATTACAAATTGAGATTAACAAACAAAACAATATCTCACAAATCGACACTAGAAAACACATAATATCTTACAGATCGATATACGGTAATTCAACATAATATATTACAAATCAATATTAATAAACAAAACAATATCTGACAAATCGACACTGGAAAACACATAACGTCTTAAAAATCGATATACAACAATTCAGCATAATATATTACAAATCGAGATTAACAAACAAGACAATATCTCTCAAATCGACACTAGAAAACACATAATATCTTATAAATCAATATACGACAATTCAACATAATAGCTTATAAATCAATATTAACAAACAAAACAATATCCCACAAATCGACACTGAAAAACATATAACATCTTACAAATTGATATACGACAATTCAACATAATATATTACAAATCAATATTAACAAATAAAATAATATCTCGCAAATCGACACTTGAAAACATATAACATCTTACAAATCGATATACAAAAATTCAACAAAATATATCACAAATCAAGATTTTCAACCGAATACGGCAATTCAGCATAATATATTACAAATCGATATTATTAAGCAAAACAATATCTCACAAATCGACACTAGAAAACACATAATATATTACAAATCGATATACAACATTTCAGGATAATATATTATAAATCGCTATTAACAAATAAAACAATATCTCACAAATCGATATACGTGTTACTACAATTGCGATTTGCATTACATTGAATATACTGAGTGAATGGACGATATCGGATGATGTAGAGACCCTTGCTCGTATCTGTAACCAAGCATTCTTGTCAACATGTCCCAATGTCTTACAAATGTCTTCAAGTTTTCAACCATTGAAATGATAAAATCTACCTGGAATAACAAAACAACGCCTTAATGACATTCACGATGACATACATTCAACAATAGCATGATGACATGAAAAGGTACTCACCACGCTTTAATGGCACTTGTTGGAATGTTTGTGCGTCATTGTTTTTTTCCATACTACCTAACGAAAATGAAGAAGAAGAAAAAACCAAGGTTGTTAAATGCGATGAGGCGAAGCGAGGCGTTGAGCATGTTATGAAGCGAGGCGTTGAAGTGTAAGCTTCATGACCAGAATAATAAAATCTATAATATTAATAAAATAATGAAATAAGAAGTGAAAATGAGTTATGTATACAATTAGTTCACAGAAGTGAATTACATAATAAAACTGCACTAGATCAATTTCATATAATTAAATAGAAAAATGCATAGGCAGCAAAAAGCACTGTCAAACATGGATCATTAGCAAATGATATAGCATGGTACAGCAGAACTGCATATCAGCCAATCATATAGAATTTTGCCTATGTGATGCTAGCAACATAACAACATCTGAGATTGCAGACAGATTGAGATAAATAGGATCTAGAAGAATATATGCTGGTTCTCAGCACATAAGTGGTGGTATTTAGTACAGCTATCTCAGATAGGACATAGTAGGTAAAACTAATACTCAATTAAATTAAAAAGAAAATACTATTATTAGCAGCAGAACAGAAATTTTAAGTAAAGAACAGTGGCTAAAGTACAAGTTTGGAAACAAAAGTTGACTACTAACCTTCTGGCGCCTTGCTCTGGTCTCATGATCAAGCTTAGATCTAGGACCTTTTGAGGCCATATTGCAAACAACTATATCAAGATACAATCCTGCCATTTTGTAGCATTAAGTGGCACCACAGGTTAGGAATGAATTTGTAATTCAAGTTATAAGCTTTGATGTTTCATTGCACTATGACATTAAATTACCTTTATAATATTTTTGTATAGAATTACCTTTTCCCCTACTCCCTCTCTCTTAACGCCTGCCCACCACTCTCATTTTTTCTTTTCCTTTTCAGCTGCCACCATCACCACCATTACCAGCCACTTCTTAATTTGTCTCTTGCTGCCACTGCAACCTTTGAAATGAAGTATGCGGAATTACAAGAACAAAGTGCAAAAGCACAAAACAAGCCCAAGAGTGGACAATTACAAAGGCACAATACTGTTAAAATATGTAATCTCATCTGCAACCAGAACTCATTAGAAAATTATCATTAAGATACGAGAAACAGAATCTGTATAAAAGTAAAGGCCATGATTGTCGTGTAACCTATCCATTTTCAAGATTAAAGCACCATCCTCAAGATTAAGTTAGACCAATAGTGCAAGATAAAACCAGTTATATCTACAATCATGAAAACATATTGAATACATGTGGGGCCATCTCCAAATTGACATGTTCTAGAAATACCTTCTATGCACAAATTTTTTCAACAAAATTGTCATAAGCCTTAAACAATATCAAATATTTTCAACAAAATTGTCTTCACTAGGACTAGATAGCTCATCTTCATTTGAATCATCCATATATGGGATAGTTTCTTCTTCATCTTCAATTTCTTCATTATTCGCTCTCTCATTTTCTGAATCTTCTACTTGTTTTCTTTTACCTTCACTCCAAAATATTAACAAAATTAATAATTAAATTTAAAAAAGTATAAGATTTATAAAATACAAGACATACCTTTATTAGCATGCATCTTGTTTGAAGATGGATCTTTTTTATGTTTCTTAGTTGAGCTTGGTGAAGTCTCAAAAGGAGTAACATCTATATCATCCAAATTAAAAGCTGGATCCAACCAAGAATCTTCTAATGCATCTTGTGGCAAAACTGGATCTTCTTTTTCTATAATCCACTCATCATCAGAATCAATATTTTCAAGACACAAAGGATCCTCAACTGTCTTCCTTCTTATATCTCTTTCTTTCAATTTCATATTGTACATGATAAACACCAAAGCATTGAGTTTTTCTTGCTCAAGGCGATTTCGCCTTTTTGTATGTACCTATAAATTAAAAATTTATATAATTACAAATTTGCAATATATTATGCAACAATGAACAATCAATAATATGAAAATATCTATATTTACCAAAGAAAAAGTGCTCCAATTACGCTCACATCCTGATGCACTACATGTGAGATTCAACACTCGCATTGCAAAGTTTTTCAATTCTTTTGTTTCATCACCAAATGTATTCCACCAATCAGCTGAGAAAATAAAATAAAAAAGAATGTTAGTAAGAAAAAAATTAGATCAATTAGAATAGAAATTAAGACAATATAAAGAAAAATACATACCTGGATTTTTTCTCTTTCTTGTGCCAATTGCCTCTGGTCTACCAAACAAACCAATCGCATTTTCATATGTATCAAGCTGAATCAAAATCTCACAACGTTCTTCTATATTGGGCACCATCTTTTCTAAACATTCCATAAACCCAATTTCAACTTTTTTATCTTTTACACAATCATCATCATAATGAAAGTGTGGGTTTAGAAAATACCCTGCAGAATGTAAGCAGTGATGCATTTGATTATCCCACCTCTTGTCAATAATATCCCAAATGTCTATATAGTTGCTCTTATCATTGCCTACATTATGAGCTATTTCTTCCTTTGCCTTTCTCATATCATTAAACAAAAATCCCATAACTGGTTTATCATCTGAATCAACCCTTCTCAATACTTTCACTAAAGGTAATGTGACTTTAATGATATAAACAATTGCTTTCCAAAAATTTCTATCTTCAGTGACAATGTATGTTACTTCTTTACCTTTTGAATTTTTGATATAATACTCACTATCTTGAAATTCTGAAGATAAGAACATATTCTTTAATGCATTTTTGTTTACACCAATACTTTGAAGAGTAAGATAAGAAGTTGCAAAACGAGTAATAGCTGGCCGTAAGAGCTCTTTACCATTTGTATATTTTCTCATCAAATTTAAAATCCATGCATGTCCATATATAAATGTAGTTACAATCTTTGCTTTTTCCAATACTCGTTTATGCAAATGTATCTTGCCAATGTCTTCAAGTATCAAATCTATACAATGTGCTGCACAAGATGTCCAAAAAATATGTTGAAAAGCTTCAATATCTTTTAACTTCAAACCTGCAGCCTTATAATTTGCTGCATTATCTGTAACTACTTGTACTACATTGTGTTCTTCGACGTCTTTAATAACTTCACTAAATAACTTTACCAAATTATCAGCTGTCTTTCTTATTCCACTAATATCACAAGACTTCAAAAAGACTGTACCTAAAGGATTGTTCACAAGAAAATTAATCAAATTTCTACTTTTACCATCCGTCCAACCATCTGCCATTATAGTACAACCAGTTCTTGCCCATGTCTTTTTGTAGTCCTCCAACATAATTTGAGTTTTATCCACTTCATCTTTTAAAATCCAAGTTTTCATCTCATGATAACTTGGTGGTTTAAATCCTCGACCATAATTAGCAATAGCTTCACACATGGATTCAAAATATCGACTATTGCACAAATTAAATGATAACGCATTTGCAAAAAAGAATCGCCCAATAGCATAACATACTTCCTTTCTTTCTTCTCTTTTAAATGCATTATTTATCGTTGTCTGACGAGCTTCTGAACTCATAAATTGATCCATAGGGCCTCTTGTTTGTGAACTTCCAACTCTACTAGTAGTTGGAGAAGAAAGTTCACCACTCATCAGTCCTTGAGTAAAGCTTTCATTCATACCACTTTGTAATATATTTTTTTCTTGTTGTTTTTCTTCTTTCTTCTTTTGCAAGTATTTTGCAAAAAATTGTGTCACCTCATTTGGTGCATGATCACATGGTTTAGCACCCTTGTGACTTCCAGCTAGATGCTCTTTTATTCTTGCTACACCACCTTTATAAACTACCTTACAATACATACATACCAAATTTCCTCTTTTTTCCTTATCATTCAAATCTTCTTCAAAACAATGCTTCCAAGCTGGATCTGTCCTTTTCATTTTTTTTAAGATAAACAACCACCTGCACAAATTTAGTTTTTTTTTTAAAACAGTACAATCCATAATCAAGAAAACATATATTTAAGTCAACTTAATAATCAAGTAAAGCAACAAAAGTTTTTAAGTCAACTTAATAATCAAGTAAAGCAACAAAAGTCCATGTTCTGCGTAGCAGGGAGCAACATAAGACTATGATAGGTGCAGGCCAGCGCACCAATATCCTGAGGGTAGAATTTCGGTCTTGTGACACTCGTGACAATCAGGATAGCATAGTCAACTAGAGAAGCAACTATGGTTGAGGCACTCCAAATTATGGTTTTATCGACCAAACAAAATGTAAGACAGACCATATAGAAGACTAAATATGGCCAAATGTAGATTATCTGAATCTCCTATCTTCATGTCATGCAACTATATTTGTGTGTTTCTCCTACTAAGCAGATTACTAGCCAAAGACTTTTTAATTAAAGAATTCGGTAAATCAGATACCATCAGTGGCACCAAGTACACCCAAGATTTGCTCGGTTGATGCATCTGGTTGTTGTCTGTTCTGGCTCCAACCTACCCACCTGTGTCTACACATTTACCACTGAACTTAGGTGGTAGTTTCATAATCACCATAGTTTCTAGAGTCTTTCATAGAAGGATATGCATGATTGTGCTTAAAAGACTTCTATAGAATGTGTCTCGGTAGGAATTACAACTAACATCAGACATGGAAAGACAAAAAACAGAAACTTATTCAATGTAGGCAAAGAACCAGCAAAAACAAACCACTGCAGAACGAAGGTAACATAATAAGAAGTTAAAGACTTATGGCCACCAAAATAGGTAAGACCTCTCATTTGAAATATGCAAAAGGCTACTACAGCCTCAAGTTATACAATATTGTGTAGGCTTAAGATTTGGAACACCCTTGCAGGAACAACTTAAAGGTGAAGGCTTCAGATTGGACATCTACATATACAATTGAAGGCATCTTGCATATGAGGTCCTGAGTGAGCCTTTCATTTGAGGAATACCGAGACCTTATGCTCAAAAAGTTCCTCTGACAATGGGATTCAGCATGACAAAGAAAATTGGCAGACAGACTTTCACTAAGATGGGTGCTGAGCCCATATGTCCATCATGTATATAACAATCCCATTTTTGCCCATAATAACTCATTCATCTTATGTCGTATAGCTGAATTCTAAAAATTTAAAATCTGAGTGCATACTAACCCATGACTGTGACCTTTATCTGCCAAAATATACTTAGTCAATATGCTAAAATTACTAGAAGACACACAAAGGAGAGTAAAGAAAATCAGGAGCACACAGAAGCTCTTAAGTGAATGAAAAGCATGACAAGAGTGGATGTGAACAGAAGCATGAAGCATTTAATATTTATGTCTTTGAAAAGGAAACTTTTCTACTTATATACTATATGTTTTTCTAAGCTATGATAAATCTTGTACAGAGTCAAACTGACATGGATCAGCTTGGTAAAATATTTGCAGTATTTGGCACTCCAAGTCTTTCTCAGTGGCAGGACATGACTTTCCTTCCTGACTATATTGAATATCAACATGTTCCTGCTAAACCATTACGTGTATTATTCCCAATGGCAAGTGAAGATGCACTGGATCTGCTTTCTAAGATGTTCACTTATGATCCAAAAGCTAGAATTTCTGCACAGAAGGCACTGGAGCATAGGTGCATATTGGTCTAATTTATGTCATATATGTGACATTTTTATTAATAAAGATTTCTAAAATATGTGTTGTTCTATTGGCCAATAGGTACTTTTCCTCTGTTCCTTTGCCTACAAAACCAGCAGGTCCAGCACTGCTTCCCAGACCTGCTAGTAAGGTTGAGACTCGTAATCCTTCAATATCTGCAAAGAGAAATTCCCCAGGTCATCTTGTATTATCACCACCCAATAAGGTGAGGCGAGTAAGTATTCCACCTGAAGGTCATGCAGGTAATCCCCATGCCTTGGGGGTGGTTGAGAAGCATGTTAAGGAGACACCAAATCTACCTACGGGAATTCCAATGTCAATAGACACAAATGGGGGTTTTGGTTCAAACTGTGCAAAACAAACAACTGAAGAGCGCTGAAGTAAAGATTCATTAAAAAATTTTGACTGGAATCAAGAAAAGGTTTAACTAATAAAAAAGTTCAAAGAGATTGTATTACTCACACGAGGAAGGAGGCAGCGTCGGCTCCCCTGTGAGGCGTGGATGCAAGGTAGTCGGCTCTGGGAGCGAGAGACGAGGAGAGGAGAGGAGGAGGCAGGTGCAGGCTGACAAAGCCCTCCCTCCACTGTGCGATTTTTACAGAGGGTTGGGGGAGGCAGGAAAAGGGAAATGAGGGGATGCGGCGGGTGGGGGGGAGGGGATGAAGGTTTAAAGCATTAAAAGAAAGAGAGAAACCCTTTCGTAATCCTATTTTTGGGGGTTGTACATGAGGCGTACGCCTTATAATCGAAGCGGAACTCAAAGCGAGGCGCACGCTTCACTCATGTGAAGCGTGCGCTTCGAACCCATAAATGCTTCATCTAGCGCTTCAGTATTTTTTTTTTGTGCTTCGCCTCTAAGGCGTACGCCTCAAGTACTGAGGCGTACGCCTCGCACAACACTGAAAAAAACTATAAAAAGAGATGGTCGACAAATCCCCCTATGACGCCCACCAATGATCGAACCAATCGTTCGATTTATAGTTATCTCCACGAGGTAGGAACGAACCTAGAAAAGTTTTCTATCTAACACAAGGCAGGAATGAGAAGGCGGACATGTGTTGTAACATAAGCTAAAAACAAAGGCGAAACATGCAAATCTATTTACGGAGAGCAGAAGAACATTTTCGTCCAACGCATATCTATCTTACAGGAGGACATTTTCGTTAAAAGCATATCTACATTTTTTATATGTTATGTTATTATAAAGTCATTGTGGGCAACATTGGCATGTGAATTATCACGGGTCCCAAAATATTCCTCCCACACGAATTTGTGTTCAGGAGAGAACACACAACACCCTCTCCCCAAGTTGAGCCCACGTCCGGCTCTATCCCATGAGTGGCTTAAAACCTTGCATCCCTACGCACCACAATAAGTCGCGGGTCCATCCTCAAAAAGTGGCCAATCAAAACTCTACAAATAAGCTCTGGGCCGATCAGAATCCAAAAGGCCCTATGCTTTACCCCCCTCCCTCTGTTCCTCTCTCTTTATATCTCTATAGCTGCTGTGCTGAGTTGGTACAACACTTGCCACTCACTCCCACCCCCCCTGCTGAGTGCTGAACTGCCTCTCTCTCTCTCTGCGCAATGAGAGTGCTACTACCATCGTTCTGCTTGTAGAATCGTCATTCCACTCCACTACCCAATTCCCCATAAAAATGTCGATCACCATATGGGCACCCTATCCTTCTCTTCCAGAAACCCTTCTCTTACGGCTGCCGGAACGCCGAACTATGAGACTCCCCGTTGCGATTAGACGCCGAAGGGCACTCCCCCAGGCGGTTTCTGAAGAGAAAGCGGTCGTTTTGGAGGATAAAGAGGTGGATTTCTACGTTTCTAACGGGAACGGTAGCTCCTATAGCTATGGTGGGAGGGTCGGGAGCTCGAACGGCAGCCTCAAGTTGAACTCCAACGGGAACGCCTTCGTGAATGGGTCGGTGAACGGAGCGGTAAATGGCGCTCTGGTGAAGTACACCGGCGAAAATGGGGCTGCCACGAAGACTGCTCCGGCGGAGGCGAAGGGAGAAACTCGGAAGAAGACCGTCGAGGAGATTGGGGAGGAGGAGGCCTGGTTTAGGCGTGCTGGCACTGAGAAACTAGAGGTGGGAACCGTTGTTTCCGTCTTGAATCGATTCCTTTCTTCTTCTCTTCATTTCCTTTTCACTCTGCTTACTTTCTGTGCATGTTATGTTTCTTCAGTGAACCCACTAGTTTTATCTGTGAAAGTAGAAGAGAAGCCGAGGACTTCCAATTCTTACACGATTCTGTTAAGTTCCAAACGATGTTATTCTTAATTTTGAACCACTAGCTTCAGTTTGTTTTATTGGGTATGTTGATTTTATCATGAGAAGACTATGATGGTGTCAACCAAAATAAAAAAATTATGTCTGGAAGCAATCTGAAACAATTATCATATTGTGCTTGAATGGATAGTGGCAGGACTCATCAATGCGGCCACTTCTGTTCCGCGTATCATTCTTGTTATCGTGATGGAATCCGTCATTGTGATCGTGTGTTTCCTTTTCCACCGTTCTCTGTTTCTTCCTCCAATTGTCTCATCTGGTCCAGTTATGAGAGATCTTCTGATTTGAATCATTCCTATGCTGTCAAAGCATCTAAAACAAGTTTTGCTGAAATCGTGCCTTCTTTCCCTTAAACATTGAATAAATCCTTATGGATATGTAATCTGTTGTGGTGAATTTCATTTGAAAGGACTATCTGCATATTTAATCTAGGACAAAAGTATACAATACTGGAGTTCTGTTTGTGCGGGTTGAATACACATATCCATTACAAATGGTTTATCTATTTATTTTATCATCTGGCTTTGCTCCTTGCACTATCTGAACACAAAAAAACCTTGACTGGAAACCAATCTCCATTTGATTCTGTATGAAATACTTGTCATATAGAATTATTTTTTTTTTCAGAAAGTCTATGTGAACTAAGTGTATTAGGCTTAATCACTAAGCTTTCTGCTCATCTACTTAGTGCATGCACTAAACTGTCACTCCATAAGCCTAGAGAAGCAATGGAGTGCATGCATTGAAAAGAGCTGTGAATTTGCCTGTCTTTCAGTGAGTATAGTCTCAACTAAAGCAGTTGTTAAGTATTATTTCTGTGCCATATGTTGTTAGTGAGAGAAATATCCTTGCTGTTACCTGCATTGATGCCAGTATTAACCTTACTGATGGTTTTTTCTTGCTGGTCCAACTTCTTGTGTGCAACCAACTGGAACTCTGTGCTGCCCTACTTTTTTGTCGTCTGACATAGATCATGTAGTGCACTTAGTGAGTTGTTTCAGGTTGCATCTTGACCTACTCAATGGCAGCGGTATTCCAAATCCTTGGATAGTCTACAGATCTCTTTCTGATCCATTATTTTCCCATAATCCTTAACTGAGATGAAATTGTACATCTCTGGTTTAACATGAAAAAATAGTATTCTATCATTCTATGCTTATGTGCTCATAATCCATTGGTTGAAAATGGTTTGCTAGCAATGTGGAGGACCGAATATGGCAGTTTGACTGCTAGGCTGTCTTTCAATCAGAGTCACCTATATCATTCAAGGTATTTTCTTGGTAAGGGTTTTTCTCATAGAGGTTTTCAAAAGTTGGTTTTTCTCTGGAAAATCTAGTGAGTTTAAAAATATTGAAAAATGTGAGATAATAGTCTTGCATGATTTTTCTTTCAAAAACATAAAGAAACAAGTTTTAAAAGGTTTTAAAATATAAAAGAAACAAAAAAAATAGAAAATACATGCTTAAAATATAAAAATGTGAGTTTTCCCCAAAAACATCATGATATCTTGAGTATTGGCGATATCTTGAAAATATCGCGATATATTGCCGATAATATCAGCTGAATTGATAACACTGATATTATCGCAATATTTTCAAAATATCGGCGATATTGTTGACACTCTTTCAATCAATGCTTGTGTTCATAAATTATACAACTGTTGTTTTCATTGTAAGACACATGTAAACATGCGTAGCGATATATGCCATAAATTACAAGATAATACTTTCTGTTGCTTGTTAATGTATAGTTGGATGTTCTTTTTTATATTGTGCTTCATTGGCACCTGCAGGTTTCTGTTGCTCCAGGCGGTCGATGGAATAGGTTTAAAACCTATTCAACAATACAAAGGACTTTGGAAATATGGGGATTTGTTTTTACATTTCTGTTCAAAGCTTGGCTCAATAAGCAGAAGTTCACTTACCGAGGTTATTTACTTCTTGCTTGCACCTTTAGCTTTTCAAATGTCTAGAGAAAGGTTCTATTTGTTAGCTATTTTTTCACCTATATATGCTTTAATTGGGGCATGAGAATCACACATTTTGTTGCCTAGTGGACAAGAAAAGCAGATGACATGCCACACAGGCCATAGTGTACGTTGTGTTTGTTATTTAGTGACTGGTATTATTTGATATATGCAGTTTACAGAAAGCAAATATTCTTAGTGAATGCTGACATTGTCCTCTAAAGTGAGAGAGAGGTTCTTCGGGGTTGTTGGGGGATATGCTTTTTCTGTAGCAGTGAGCATCATAAGAAGTATGACTGGTTAAAATTTTGAAGTATATTGTCAAGGAAACGATTGGTCAATTCAATTGAAATTTAAGAGCTTTATTTAATTTTCTCCATGATGATTAAATGGTGTAAATATGAGAAATATGACCGGGTCTTCTGTGAGCACAATTTCATATTCTGTTACTCTGTTCTTTAATTTCATAAATTGTATGTGAAGCAGATGCTGTGAAAATGATGAGACCTTCACATACTAACCATGCCTCCAAGGGGAAAAAGTAGCTTGAATTAGATTGACCATGCTGTTCGGTTGTGGAATAAAAAAAGTTGAATATGAAAAAAACAGAAGAATCCAATAAAATTATTAAAAACTTAAGTTCTTTTGGTGAGAGAAGCATGAAATTCTGTTGACTGATAGAAATAGAATTTGATGGTTTGTAATTTAAATCATGCAACAAATTCACGGAGCTTGAATGAAAATATCAAGGAATATTGGATCATTCTTGTGGAATGTCTTTGGTAGGTTGTTAAGTCAGATCATTGAGTTGATTCCCGAGTATCAAGGGCACATGCTTTTGGCAATCTGTGGTGCTTTACCTATAAAATCCCTTCAGCATGTTTTAAGTGTTTGTTTAGTTTTTAAAATGACTTCCTGCCAACAAGTTGAATTTGAAAATATATGGTGTGACAGTTGTTTGCTGCCATGTGTAGTGTTCTATCAGTTTTTTCCTGCCATCTTTTGTGTTGATACCAAAAGTTTCTCCGTTCTTTTACAAGTGGCAGCACAACAATGTATGCTTGACCTTTTCTTTGTCAATGTATCACTGCTCTTTAATTTTGAAAGCTTAAACCTTTATTAAAATGGCCTAAAGTTGGAAGCTGTAATAAATAATTCCTGACTTACAAGTAAATCATTCTGTATGGACCAGTTGGGTCAATTTTACCTGTTTGACCAACTTGATTCTTGATGTCAATCCATGGGCCGGACCAGGGACCAGATTTATCTGCTAAGTCATGGAATCCAGATTCAACAAGTCATTCCAGTTTAAATTGTTGTTAGGGTATGTTTGGTTGCATTCAAATGTGATTTGAAATCTCATGCAAATGAGAGAATGAATCTCATTTGCACAGCTAACCAAACATGTGATTTGGAATCTCATGCAAATGAGAAACGAATGTGATTTGAAATCACGTTTGAAGTGAATCTCATGTGATTCCAAATCACATGGTGGAATGTGTGATTTGAAACCATATGACTTCAAATCACATTTGATTAGGGGTGTCAACGGGTCGAGTTTGGTTCTCACCCAGGTGGAACCAGACTTTGCCCCGATTTTCAGGTATGGTATCGGGTCCGGACTCGAGTCTAATTAGACCTACTATAAGAGAAACCATACCCGGACCCAATAAGAACTACATGAACCAGACCCGAATCGTACCCGGTAAAACAATATTTTTTTATCATTTTTACATTAAAAAATAGAGGGTCTTAATCGGAACTCGGGTTGGGCCCGGGTCTGGTATAAAATTTCACAAACTATACCCGGGTCCATGTATTAATCGGACCTTCGGGTCTGGACCCAGGTCTTAATCGGGTCTTCTTATTTATCACCATACCTGGACCCTATAGGGTTTGGTTCGGGTAGGGTCTGGGTAAAGCCGACCCGTTGACACCCCTACATTTGTTTCCATCTCATGTGATTTGGAATCACATGAGATGCAACCAAACATACCCTTAGTAGTAACTCTAGGTTCTTGATGCAAGAACTGCCGAGTTGTTTACTTAGCCAAAAGTATATTCTCTTGTCCACAAATTTTCATACCTTCATTTTATGTTAAGAGACAAAGTTCTAGTCTGGTAGCTTCAGTACCATCTGTTAAGCTATGCTTGTAGTCAACCTCCCTTTATGAATATAGCTATTGTAACCAAGAAATTTCTTATTCAGGTGGAATGACTGAAGAAAAAGTAGTTCAAAAGCGGAAAGCTCTGGCTAAGTGGTTGAAGGAAAACATCTTAAGATTAGGACCTACATTTATCAAAATTGGACAACAGTTCTCTACAAGGGTTGATATTCTCCCCCAAGAATATGTTGATCAATTATCAGAACTTCAGGTCAGAATGCAAAAGAATTTCTGTGATAATATACAGTTGATCATTTATAGCCATGTTTTTTGTGTTTTTTTTATAATGATTAATTAAATGACATCACTTTTTTATATTAGGCATTTCAGATTTTAGCTTTGTAAACTCAAAGGAGCAACAGAATGGTTAAGTCTGTTAAATTGTACATATATGATATAATATAGTATACATATGTGTATATATATATATATATATATATATATATATATATATATATATATATGAGAAGTTGGACCAAGTCAACTCTTGTTGACTTGGAAGCCAACGGCTAGATTTCTAGCTGTTGGACTGGGGCTGTTTTCCCCTCTCTCTTAATCTTCTCTCTTTCTCCTTTTTAGGCCTCTTATGTATATAAATAGGGGTCCATCCCCCTTGTAAAAGCATGCTTCTTGCATACTCGTTCTTCAAATAAAGACAGTCCAACTATGTCACATGGGTGCGGGGATGCGGCATTTTAAAAAAACTTGGGTGCGGGAGGGCGAAAATATAAAAAATTATATATATATATATACAATTTTGAAGTTTTAATAGTTAACAGCAGTAACACTAATGAAATAAAAAACAATTATCGTGAGTACATTTTAAAAAACAAAAATTATATATATGCTAAAATTCATCATTGACTGCATTAACCAAGCTTAATCGAGTTTCAAAGCTTTATTAAGCTCTACTGGTCTGAGCTGAGTTTAATAGTTTAATCGAGCACTGCTAGATGCATATATGGTTTTAATTTTTTGCTATTGAATCAGACAAATATCAGGATTTGATGGATATCTGATTACATGTAAAAGAACCAAATAAGGTACGAACACCGGTCCAAACGGGGCGAGACCCCATTTTCCCCCTGGCCAGGACATATATGCTTGGTTTTCCATCCGACTCTTTTAGTTATTCTCTCCTAGTTACGTAACTGAGCTACTTTTGAATGCTTACCAAGCTGGTCATCCCTGAAGAAAGGCTGTATTGTCCATGATCATTACATCCTACCCCAAAATCTGGCAACTCATTGACTTAAGATATTTTGTATTAATTTTTCTAGTACGTAACCTCCAACCCAATGCATATCTCGGAAGGAAATCAAAATTTGATTTAATATTTATAGGCAGGTACAGTGGACTGCAATCTGTACGGGCCAACATGGGCATCATTACCCTTTCGCCTTCCTGAACCCTCTATTTTAACAAAATGATTGTTTTCTCTTCAATTTTCAGGGTACAGTATGGTTGTTCTCTGAGACCATCCAGATTTTCATGAAAAGTTAAGCTCTCATCAACTACGAGAGGTGTCAGATTTTCAGTAAAAGGTGAGAATGATGAAGAAAGCCACCAGGTGGTGTATCAATGCATTGCCTTATTCACTCTCCATCAAAATTGTGGTGAGGACCAGTGTCCTGTCCAAGAGATGGAGGTATCTCTCGACTGCAATCCCCTCTGCAGAATTCGATGAGGATCATTTCCCTTCGACCACGAAGCAACTCAAGAGACAAAAGAAGCTCGGCGAGTCACACTTGCATCTAGAAGGAATCGATCTCGTCACCGCTGTCAATCGATTCTTGTTGAACCAGGCACCTTCGTAGGTTTAGCCTGCCCTTGACCCAGAGAAACGATTCGGAGAAGAGACTCCTTGGTAGTTGACTACGACATGTGGTTGCCGTAAAGAAAGTTGAAGAGTTGTGTCTCGAAACTCACCACGTTGACAAACTAGTTCCTAAGTTTTCTGGCTGTCATGCCCATTTCGGCGGGCCTCTTTTTTTTTTCAAGTCCAAAAGTTGGACATAAATGACCCTGGGTGCGTTGACTCCACCCAGGGTTGGGTTGACTGCATTGGGTGCCGCACCCGCACCCGCATTGCGTTGCGTCGATGCTGGTGCGGCACCTAGTTGGCCGAATCCCTGTGACATAGCAGTCCAATGGCTAGAAATCTAGCCTTTGGGGCTCTTGTCCCCTCTCTCTTTCTCCCTTTTAGGTTCTTTTCATTCCCTCTTATGTATATAAATAGGGGTCTATCCCCCTTGTAAAAGCATGCTTCTTGCGTACTTGTTCTTCAAATAAAGACACTCCATGCTCTTGTCCCCTCTCTCTTAATCTTCTCTCTCCCTTTTAGGTTCTTCTCACTCCCTCCTTCCCCCTTTTTAAAGCTTGCTTTTTGTATACTTGTTCTTCAAATAAAGACATTATTTTTTATCTTTTGTGTATGCCCTTAGTGGCACTTGTTATTGTGCTCTTCATAGCACTTGTGATTGTGTTCTTGGTGGCACTTGTTGGTGAATGCTTTGTTCGTGTTTGAAGGAGCTCAACCACTATTTACATGGTATCAGAGCTTGGAAGTATTAAAGCTCATTCGAAGACTTTTTTTTTTAAAGTGTTGGTGATCTTGCAAGTGTTCGAAGTGATCGTGTGAACCATTGGTGGAGGAGTGCTCGTGTTCCGCATATTGTTCTTTCTTCTCCTCTCTTCTCTCCTTATCTTTTCTTTCTCTACTCCTCTCTTAGCCCTTGTAAAATGGATGACAATGATAATGTCCCTACTAAACCCATAAAACTTAATGATTTCAATTATGGAACATGGGCTTATATTATGAAGCACCTTATTTAGGGAAAAGGGTTGTGGGAACCAATAGATGGGTCTGATCCAAAACCTAAGCTAGTCCTCACTAAGGTAGAAGGTAAGAAAGATGTGTCTCTAACCGAAAATGAAAAGATTAAGGCTATAACATCTTATGAGAAGAAGCGAAAGGAATGAAGGATGAGACATGCCAAGATTATCTTGGCTTATTAGTAGTTTAGATGTTAAAAAATGTTCAAAGCCTTGCCAAATTTGAGCATGTTAACAAGGCTTGGGATTATCTTAAGAGAATTTATTCTTTTAAGGATATTGCACATATATGCAATGTGAAAAATAGAGTTCAGACTATGATCCAAGGGGATAAAACTATTAGAGAATACTATAGTGATCTATCTGAACTTTGGAAAGAATTGGCTCTTCTAGAGCCAAAGTGGCATTGTTTCGAAGATATAGAACTCCGCCAAAGACAAATAGATATGAAGCATTTTTACCAATTCATGAATGGTCTAAGACCGAAATTTGAATCTACTAAATCTATTTTTCCCCCTAGAAGAAAGGTTTCTTCTATTAAAGATACTATAGAAGAGTTAGCATGGAGAAAAATAGATTGAAAAAGCATGTAACCAAGAATGAAAATGACTTGGTCTTAGCCGACTCTAGACCAGAAAATTACATGCGTGCATATAAACCACCTCATTATAGAAGACAAAGCAATAATTATGATCAAAGAAAAGTTATTTGTCATCATTGCTATGAACTGAGACACATTAGGCCCCAATGTCCCAAACTAAAAGGGACATATGAGAAGAAGATTGCATCGGTAGGATCTCCACAAGAGTCAAATGATATTTCTACATCACAAGATTCATCCATTGGGGGTATGTCTTTGGCTCAATTAGTGGAAACACTTCAACCTCTTCTCAAATGAGGGTCTTCCTCAACTGGAGCCGTTCTTTTATCTTATTTTGACCCCGGTAAAATTTCTTAGCTTTTTTATTCCAGTGCACCTTTTCATATGACTCCAAACAAAGATATTTTATCCGAATATCATATCAACTCAAGTGTGTCAAATGTTTTCACAACATCGTACATCTCTTCAAATTGAAGGAATAAGGAATTTTGAAAAAAAATCTTTCAAACTCAAAAAGTTTTTTTATTTCTAAAGTTCGTCACATCCCTAAACTAAACATGAATCTTTTATCCGTATCTCAAATATCTGATTGTGGTTGTAATATTTTCTTTTTCTGAAATGAATGTTTGATACAGGATCGTCAGTCGGGGAAGTTGATTAGGCAAGGCCATAGAGAAGGACTCTACTATATGGATTTTTTGGAAATACCCAAAGATGCTTTTTGTTGTAATATCCAAAAATTGGATTTAAATGTATGGAATAGAAGATTAGGATATCCAAATGTATATAAAATCCAATATTTTTCAAATTTGAAAAAAAATTATAATCTTAATGATTTCTCTTGCGAAGACTGTGCTCTTGGAAAAATGAAGAAATTACCATTTAATGATAGAACTTTTGTTTCATCTAGACCACTTGAGCTTGTGCATTCGGATGTTTGGGGTTCCACACCTATTTTATCTAAAGGTGGATATGCATATTATGTCATGTTTATGGATGATTTTACTAGACATACTTGGATATACTTAAGCATAAATCTGAAGAATTTTTCCATTTTCAAAACTTTCATAAATTGGCTACAAATAGATTTGAAAATGAAATCTTTATATTTGAGACTGATTCAGGGGGGAGAATTTGTTGAAATGAATTTAAAATTTATCTTACTCTCCATGGCATCACACATTAAAGATCTTATCCCCACACACCCCAACAAAATGACTTAGCTAAAAGAAAACATAGGTGCATCATTGAAACTTCAATGACCTTACTTATTGCTAGTCATGTGCCAAAGATCTTTTGGGCGGAAGTTGTCTATTTATCTTATAAACATAATGTCATTCTCTTCTTTACAAAATATTTCTCCTGATGAAAAACTTGTTAAAATCCCTATTGACTATGCTAGATTATGAGTCTTTGGTTGCAAATATTTTGTATTAACCAACAAAAATAGCAAATTTTCACCTAGAGCTATTCCATGTGCTTTATTTGGTTATGTTGATAACAAAAAAGGATATTGGTGTTATGATCCTAAAACTGCAAAATTGTATATTTCTAAAAATGTTACATTTTTTGGAAAAAGAAAATTTCTTTGAAAAGGATCAAGCTAAGGAAGTAATTGAGTACTCTTTCTTATTTGATCTTGGGTTTAACCAAGATGTTAATGACTGCGATTGTGAATATAATTTTGAAAATATTATTGGATTAAGAGATAGTGAGTTTTTTGATGAAAAATTTCATGATGATCAATCTTGTTTACAATATTCTAGACGGGGACATCAAAAAGCTCTCAAGCATACATCAATACAAAGGGGTTCACCCCTATTTATACAAGAGGAAAGGAGATGAAGGGAGGCCACAAGGGCCTCAAAAGGTGCGCCAAAAGGGGGCTCCCATAGAGTCGTTGGGCCCAACGGTCACAATTGTGACCGTTGGGGGTCCCAACGATTCTATGGTGGGCCCCTTTATGTGGCTTAAAAAATAAAATAAAGAAAAACAAAAAATAAAATAAATACAAAAAATAAAATAAATACAAAAAATAAAAAAAGGAAAAAAACAAGTACCCCTATCGGGTACTGTGTGAAATGACCATAATACCCTTATCGGGTATTATGGTGCAAAACACACACACACATATATATATATATATTTTAACACCCTCCTCAAACTTTACGGGGCGATGACTGAAAGTTTGCCTAGGAGAAACATGAAGCGAGGAGCAGGAAGGGCTTTAGTGAAGAAGTCCGCCAAGTGATATTCTGAAGTGACATATAGAAGAGTAATTGTTCCTCGTAAATATTCATTCCGAACATAATGACAGTCCATCTCGATATGTTTAGTGTGCTCATGGAAAGTGTGGTTGCTTGCAATATATATGACACTCTTGTTCTCACAGCATAACTTTGAAGCTCCAGCAATATCAACCCCTATGTCTTTGAGAAGACTGCGAAGCCAAACTAATTTCATTGTTGTAGTTGCCATAGCCCGATATTCAGCTTCAGTAGAAGAGAGCGAGATTTTCTGTTGCTTCTTGCATCTCCAGGCAATTAAGGAATCTCCTAAAAAAACACAAAAACCGGTAGTTCAGATTCTATCATTAGGGTTACCTCCCCAATCTGCATCAGTATAAGCAAAAAGATTTAAGGAAGAAGATGAGGATATAAATAGCCCTTTATTTATGGTGTTTTTAATGTATCAGATGATCCGGAACACAACGCTCATATGCACAGTTGTGGGAGCATGCTGAAATTGGCTTGCAGAGTGAACCGCATGAGCGATGTCTGGTCTGGTGATGGTTGT
This sequence comes from Nuphar pumila, assembly GCF_984573655.1. NCBI lineage: Eukaryota > Viridiplantae > Streptophyta > Magnoliopsida > Nymphaeales > Nymphaeaceae > Nuphar > Nuphar pumila. The sequence continues at coordinate 62,316,878 of NC_143263.1, forward strand.
TAAAATGTATATATATATAATATATATATATATAATATATATATATATATATATAATATATATATATATATATATATTCTGTATATTACAAAATACCCGATAGGGGTAGTTTTGTAATTTCACAATAGTTGTTTTAGAAAACAACTATTTTCAGTTTTCATTTAAATGTATTTTTCTTTTTTTATTTTTTCCTTTTATTTTTTGTATTTTTTAAATAACAAAAAGGGGCTCCAACATAGAGTCGTTGGAGCCCCCAACGGTCACAAATGTGACTGTTGGGGGCTCCCAACGACTCCATGGGAGCCCCCTTTTTGGCTCCCCTTTTGAGGCATTTTGCCTCCTCCTCTCTCCTCTTCCTTTTGTATAAATAGGGGTGATCCCCTTGTATATTTTTCATTCTTGAGAGCTTCTCTCTCTTTTCAATAAGAGGCTTTGTATATTGTTGCCTTCTTAAAGGCTTGTGCTTGTATTGTCCCTTCGTGGACTTGTGATATTGTCTCTTTTTCATTGTTGTATGTGCTTGTATGCACTCTTTATATTTCCGCAATATCTCATTACATGGTATCAGAGCCACTCGATTCTTGAAGGAAAGGTGTGGTTCGTGTTTTTTCATATCTAATAGATATCTTCTCACTTCTTGGCAACATCATGGAGACAAAAATTGACCTTTCTTTCAAGCTCAATGGAAAGAATTATATGATGTGGGCATCGGCAATGGAAAATAATCTCAAAGGGAAGAAGCTTTGGGGTTTTGTCATGGGTTCCGTTCCGGAACCTAAGCTTATGCTCACGAAGATTGAAGAAGGTCAAGAAAAGGCTCTTGAAGGAGATGCTCGCCTCAAGGCCATTGAAAGTCATCAAAAGGAAGTGGAAGATTGGGAAAGCAATCACGCAAAAATCCTTGCGTGGTTTATGAATAATGTGGAGCTTAAAGTATGTGCTAATATAGCTAAATTCCGTAGAGCCAATGAGGCTTGGTCCTTTATGAAGGGTATGTATACCCAAAAGGATCTTGCAAGAGCATACTTCTTGCAAGAAAAGATTAGAACCACCAAGCAAGGTGATTCTAGCATTCAAGACTATTATAGTGCTTTAAACCCACTATGGGATGAATTGGCTCTCTTGGAGCCAAAATGGGTTTCTATGGAAGACATTGATTTAAGGCAAAAACAAATGGAACAAGAGCGATTGTTTCAATTTCTTTTTGGGCTACGTCCCGAATTTGAGCAAGTGAGATCTTCACTTCTCCATAGATCTATTTTTCCTCCTATTGAGGATGCTATTGCCGAAATCACTCAAGAGGAGACAAGGCTTGGCATGAGTAAGCATGTTGATGAAGTCCTTGCCGTATCCAAACCGGGTAATAATATTAGAACCTATAAGCCTCCTCATTTTGGGAAACAAGGAAACTACAATGGAGGAAGAAAAATGATTGTTTGTCATTATTGCAATGAGCCGGGTCACATTAGACCCGCTTGTCCTAAGCTTATTGGAACCTTCAAGCCTAAAGTGGCTTCTCTTGAGGAAACCACCACCAAAGAAGATGAAGGCAAGAAAAGAAACTCTTGGACAAATATCTATGACTCTCCAACAAATGCTAAAAGTTTCTTCCTCCACATCGGGTGCGGTTATTGCTTCATCATCTTCACCCGGTACGTATTCTTGGATCCTTGACTTCAGAGCTTCTTTTCATATGACCCCTCATGAAAATGCACTTGTTGATGTTTGCACCAATTCAAAGGACTATTGTGTCTCTACGGCTGATGGAACTTTTTTAAAAATTTCAAGTATTGGTTCTTTTAAAGATTCACAAAATTTTTGTGTTCCAAAAGTAAGAGTTGTTCCTAAACTAAATTTAAACCTATTTTCGGTTTCTCAAATTGCCGACCATGGATGTGAAATATCTTTCTCATCTAATGGTTGCTTTGTGCAGGATCTCCGGTCCGGGAAGTGGATTGGGCAAGGCCATAGAAAGGGAGACCTATATTATATGGACCATCTTGATCTTCCTACAAACTTTTTTTATTCTTATGTCCAAGAAAAAAACATGGCAACTTGGCATAAAAGACTTGGTCATCCAAGTTATTCCAAAATGTATCTCTTTCTTTTTGGAAACAAATTTTGTAAGGAAAAAGAAATTAATTGCAAAGATTGCATTTTTGGAAAAATGAAGTCTATTCCATTTCCAACTAGAACTTTTCTTTTATCAAGGCCTTTTGAATTGGTGCATTCGGATGTTTGGGGGCCTTCTCCGGTTATGTTTAAAGGGGGTTATTCATATTATGTCACGTTTATTGATGATTTTACTCGGTATGTTTGGATTTATTTCCTTAGTCATAAATCAGAAGTATTTACTTTCTTTAAAGATTTTCATAAAAAGATTCAAAATCAATTTCAAAGTAACATATCTATTTTAAGATCCGATTCCGGTGGCGAATACTTATCTCACGAATTCCAAAACTATTTAACCCAAAATGGCATTTGCCATCAAAAGTCATGTCCTAGGACTCCCCAACAAAATGGCCTAGCGGAAAGGAAACATAGGCACATTATTGAAACCGCTAGAACATTACTTATTTCTAAGAATATTCCAAAGAAGTTTTGGGCCGAAGCCGTCTTAACCTCAATCTATCTAATCAATAGAATGCCCTCTTCTAAGTTAAAAAATGCTTCTCCATATGAAAAACTCTTTAAATTTTCACCCGATTTCAATCGTCTTCGTATTTTTGGTTGCAAATGTTTTGTCCTATCACACAAAAGGGATAAGTTATCTCCAAAAGCAATTGAATGTGTATTTCTAGGATATGGTGAAAATAAAAAAGGGTATAGATGTTATGATTTTAAGAATGATAAATTATATATTTCAAAAGATGTAACATCTCTAGAAGAAGAAAACGGTTTTGATAAACTAGAAGAAACAAATGAAATTGACTATATATTCTTATATGATCTTATTGATGACATACAAGAAGATTTTCTTGAAAACATTGATGATTCTCGTGAGGTATCCCCTCTTGACATAACACCCTCAAATGATAGTGATTCAAATATAAATGTTCATGATAGCGATACCAATATAAATGTTTACTCAAGAAGAAATCAAGAAAATCCTATTAGTGCCCTCGAAAAATACTCTCAAATTTCTGAATCCACTGAGGAACCACAAGTTAGGCATTCTTCTAGAATATCAATACCTCCAAATAGGTTTGTATCCTATGATTCCTTAACTCCCAACTATCGGGCATGTTTAATAACCTTACACTCTTATTTTGAACCGGCACACTATAATTAATCTAAATCTATACCTCATTGGGTTGAAGCAATGCAAGTTGAACTTAATACGCTAAAAAAGGCCAATACTTGGGAAATAGTTAATCTACCCTCACACAAAAAACCTATTGGTTGTCGCTGGGTCTTCAAAGTTAAAACTAAAAGCGATGGCTCTTTAGAACGATATAAAGCTAGATTAGTTGCTAAGGGATACTCCCAAGAATATGACATTGATTACGAAGAAACATTCGCTCCTGTAGCTCGAATGACCAGTGTTAGGACTTTAATAGCTGTTGCATCAACCAAAAAATGGCCTATTTATCAACTTGATGTAAAAAATGCTTTTTTAAATGGAAGTTTAAGTGAAGAAGTTTATATGGATCCGCCACCCAGAATAAATCTTAAGCAAGGTCAAACTCTTCGGCTTTTAAAGGCATTATATGGCCTTAAACAAGCTCCTAAGGCTTGGTATGATCGTTTCAGTGATATCATGATAAAGTTAGGATTTCACTCTTGTTATACTGACACTGCTCTTTTTGTTAAACATGCAGGTTCTAGTATCGTAATTTTGTTGCTTTATGTTGATGATATGATTATCACTGGGAATGATCAAAATAGTATTATTAATGTTAAAAATATGTTAAAAAATAATTTTGATATGTCTGACTTAGGTTTTCTCAGATATTTTCTTGGAATTGAAGTTGCATATTCTCCTAGAGGATATATTTTGTCACAGATGAAGCTTGCTGCAGATATATGTTCTAAGTCTGGGATTTTCGATGATAAGAAAGTAGAGACTCCCGAGGTTATTAATGCCAAATTGCGGTTGGAGGATGGGGTTCTTCTAGAAGATCCTACACCTTACAGACAACTCATTGGGTCTCTTACCTATTTAACCATCACCAGACGAGATATCACTCATGCGGTTCACTCTGTTAGCCAATTTCAGCATGCTCCTACAACTGTGCATATGAGTGTTGTTCTCCGAATCATCCGCTACATTCGGAATACCATCAATAAAGGGCTATTTCTATCCTCCTCTTCTTCCTTGAATCTTCTTGCTTATACTGATGCAGATTGGAGAGGTAATCCCAATGATCGAGTCTCAACTACTGGTTTTTGTGTTTTTCTAGGAGACTCTTTGATTGCCTGGCGATGCAAGAAGCTGCAGAAAGTTTCACTATCATCCACTGAAGCTGAGTATCGGGCTATGGCAACCACGACAATGGAACTTGTATGGCTTCGCAGTTTGCTTAAAGACATGAGAGTTGATATCACCGAAGCCTCAAAGCTTTGTTGCGACAACAAGAGTGCAATCTATATTGCGAGCAATCATACTTTTCATGAGCGTACAAAACATATCGAAATGGATTGCCACTATGTCCGTGACGAATTCTTGCGAGGAACTATTTCTCTTCCGTATGTCACTTCAGAATATCAGTTGGCGGACTTCTTCACTAAAGCTCTTCCGGCTCCTCGCTTCATGTTTCTTCTTGGCAAACTTTCCGTCATCTCCCCGTAAAGTTTGAGGGGGGGTGTTAAAATGTATCTAATATATATAAAATATATATATATATATATATATATATATATATATATATTCTGTATATTACAAAATACCCGATAGGGGTAGTTTTGTAATTTCACAATAGTTGTTTTAGAAAACAACTATTTTCAGTTTTCATTTAAATGTATTTTTCTTTTTTTATTTTTTCCTTTTATTTTTTGTATTTTTTAAATAACAAAAAGGGGCTCCAACATAGAGTCGTTGGAGCCCCCAACGGTCACAAATGTGACCGTTGGGGGCTCCCAACGACTCCATGGGAGCCCCCTTTTTGGCTCCCCTTTTGAGGCATTTTGCCTCCTCCTCTCTCCTCTTCCTTTTGTATAAATAGGGGTGATCCCCTTGTATATTTTTCATTCTTGAGAGCTTCTCTCTCTTTTCAATAAGAGGCTTTGCATATTGTTGCCTTCTTAAAGGCTTGTGCTTGTATTGTCCCTTCGTGGACTTGTGATATTGTCTCTTTTTCATTGTTGTATGTGCTTGTATGCACTCTTTATATTTCCGCAATATCTCATTACAATGGTTAGATAAGTGAGAGATCCAATGAGCTGTCTGTAGGGTGTGGGATCTTCCAGAAGAACCCCGTCCTCCAACCTTAATTTGACATTAATGACCTCTAGAGTCTCTACCTTTTTATCATTTGAAATGCCAGACTTAGTACATATATCTGCAACATGCTTCATCTGTGACAAAATATATCCTCGAGGAGAATATGCTACTTCAATGCCAAGAAAATATCTAAGAAAGCCTAAATCAGACATGTCAAAATTATTTTTTAACATGGTTTTAACATCAACAATACTATTTTGATCATTTCTAGTGATAATCATGTCATCAATAAGATAACAATACTAGTACCTGCACTTCTAATAAAGAGAGCAGTGTTAGTATAACAGAAATGAAATCCTAATTTAACCATGATATCACTAAAGCGGTCATACCAAGCCTTGGGGGCTTGTTTAAGACCATACAAGGCTTTTAAAAACTTAAGGGTTTGATCTTGTCTAACGTTAATTCCGGGTGGTGGATCCATATATACTTCTTCATTTAAATTCCCATTTAGAAATGCATTTTTCACTTTGAGTTAATATATAGGCCATTTTTTGGTTGATGCGACATCCATTAGAGTTCAGACACTAGTCATACGGGCTATAGGAGCGAATGTTTCCTCATGGTCAATTCCATATTCTTGTGAATATCCCTTTGCTACTAACCTGACTTTATATCTTTCTAAGGAACCATCGCTTTTAGTTTTAACTTTAAAGACCCAACGACATCCAATAGGTTTTTTATGCGGAGGGAGTTTGACTATTTCCCAAGTATTAGCCTTTTTTTAGCGCATCTAATTCTATTTTCATCGCTTCAACCCAATGTGGTAGAGTCTTAACTTGATTATAATGAGAGGGTTCATAATATGAATGTAAAGTTATTAAACATGCCCGATAGTTGAGTGCTAAAGACTCATAGGATACAAACCTATTGGGCGGGATTGATTCTCTAGAAGAACGCCTAATGGGGGCTCTTCTCTAGATTTAGAAATTTGAGAGAATTTTTCTAGGGCACTAATAGGCCTTTCTTGATTTCTTCGGGTGTAAACATTAATATTTTCATTATTAGTATCATCACATGGTGGTGATATATCAAAATTGGACACTTCACAAGTGTCCTCTATATTTTCAAGATGATTCATAGAATCATCATTTATGTCATCAATAAGATCATGCAAAAACATATAATCAATGTCATGTGATGATTCCATTTTTTCAAAACCATTCTCATCTTCTAAGAAAGTTACATCTTTTGAAACATAAAGCTTATCATTTTTTAAATCAAAACACCTATAGCCTTTTTTATTTTTCCTATAACCTAGAAAAACACATTCAATTGCCTTTGGAGACAACTTATCTCTCTTATGCAAGAGAGCAAAGCATTTACAATCAAAGATGTGAAGGCGATTGAAATCGGGTGAGAATTTAAAAAGTTTTTCATAAGGAGAGGCATTCTTTAATTTTGAGGAAGGCATTCTATTGATTAGGTATGTTGAGGTTAGGACGGCTTCGGCCCAAAAAATTTTCGGAATATTTCTAGAGACAAGCAATGTTCTATCAATTTTTATAATATGGCTATGCTTTCTTTCCGCTAGTCTGTTTTGTTGTGGAGTCCTAGGGCATGATTTTTTATGACAAATTCCATTTTGTGTTAAGTAGTTTTGGAATTCATTACCACCGAAATCGGTTCTCAAAGTAGATATATTACTTTGAAATTGGTTTTGAATTTTTATATGAAATTCTTTGAAGAAGGAAAACATTTTCGATTTATGACTAAGGAAATAGATCCAAACATATCGAGTAAAGTCATCGATGAAAGTGACATAGTAAGAGTAACCCCTTTTAGACATGACCGGAGATGAACCTCAAACATCCGAGTGCACCAATTCAAATGGTCTTGAAGAAAGAAATGTTCTAGTTGGAAAAGGAATAGCCTTCATTTTTTCAAAAATACAATCTTTGCAATTAATGTCTTTTTCCTTACAAAATTTGTTTCCAAATGAAAAAAGATACATTTTTGAATAGTTTGGATGATCAAGCCTTTTATGCCAAGTTTCAATACTTTTCTCTTGGACATAAGAGCAAAAATGATGTGTAGGAAGGTTTAGATGATCCATATAGTAAAGGTCCCCCTTCCTATGGCCTTGCTCAATCCGCTTCCCGGACCGGAGATGCTGCACAAAACAACCATTAGATGAGAAAGATATTTCACATCCGTGGTCGGTAATTTGGGAAACAAAAAAAAATTAATTTAATTTTGGAACAACTCTAACTTTTGGAACAAAAAGATTTTGAGAATTTTTGGAGTTAAATGTTCCAGAGACACAAGAGCCTTTTGAATTGGCGCAAACATTGATTAAAGCATTTTCATGAGGAGTCATATGAAAAGATGCTCCAGAGTCTAAGATCCAAGAGTATGTACCGGGTGATGATGTAGATGCAATGACCGCACCTAATGTGGAGGAAGTGTTAAATTGTAATCCGTAAGACAATGTATTTTATAATATATATTTTATATGTATAAAAGAAGATACATATACATATATATTTCATATATATGTACATGTATCCATCTACTTATATATATAATATATATTTCTTTCTTGTATTAGCTGTAGGGGTATTTTAGTTATTTTACGCATATTCATGTCGTTGAATATGATTGTAATTCTTTCTTTTAATTTTTCTTATTTTTGTAACTTTTTTTTTTATTTTATCATTTTTTATGTACTATTTCTATACACAGTCAGTAGCTGACTGTGTACAGTGTACAACAGTCAACCACTGACTGACTGTTGTACACAGGTAAGAATAAGAGACGTTGGGCTAACTCCCAACAGCTCTAATTAGAGCTCTTAGAGCCGTTGGGAGTCAGCCCAATAGCTCTTATAAGTTGCTAAAGCTTATAAATAAGGGCGGTAAGCCTATTGTAAAGTGTGAATTTTAGTAAGGAGTTGTCTCCTTAAGCTTATAAACATTGTGCATTTATTGCACTTCTTTTGTGGTGTAAAGCTTATAAACACTGTGCATTTGTTGCATTTCTTTTTGTGGTGTAAAGCTTATAAACACTGTGCATTTATTTTGTGTCTTGAGTATTTGAATTATCAAGTTATTTGAAAACTTGATTGTTTGCAAGGATTCTTCACATGGTATCAGAGCAAGGTTGGAGAAAGAAAGATCGTGTGAATTCTCAATTTTTCGGGCGCTTCGAAAAGCGTGCCCTCGATTTTTTGGTGATTGGAGTGAATCCTCTTGTTCATCCAATATTTTAAAAGACTCTTCTATCAAGAAAGGTCTAAAAATCCTTTGTGGTACGTATTCTTTTTCATCATCTCTCCTCTCTAATGGGTGAAAAAGACTCATTTTTCTCTCGGCTTCAAACTCAATGGATCCAACTATCACGTTTGCGCCGGAAACATGGAGGCTCATATTAAAGAAAAAGAGCTTTTAGGCTATGTCCAAGGCTCGATTCCCGAACCGGAGCCAAAGATAACCTTGATGGAGAAGGGAGAAATAAAAATCCTTGAAGGTGAAGAAAGAGCCAAGGCTCTTGAAGACTACACCAAAAAGCATGAAGAATAGGAGATGAGAAATTTTAAAATCCTCATGGATTTTCTCATCCGTAGAAACAAGAATTAACGCCAATATTATCAAGTTTAAGAAGGCTTCTCAAGCGTGGGAGTACCTTGAGAAGATGTACACCTCTAGGGACTTGTCCCATAAATATTACTTCCAAAAGAGGGCACTAATTTTTCATCAAGGAGAAATGACTATAAGGGAGTATTTTGCCGAACTCTCTTCTATTTGGGATGAGTTTGCTATGCTCGAACCCAAGTGGAGTGGAGAAGCCATAGAGCTTCATCATAAACAATTGGAAGAAGATAGATTTTTTAATTTTTTGAATGAGCTTAGGCCTAAATTCGAACAAATCCGGTCTTCTCTTTTATCCGCCTTCACTTCCCTCTCTCTTGAAAATGTAATTACTAAACTAAGTGGGGAAGAGACTTGTATGGGTATAAGCAAGAACAACCCAAGTGTTCTAGCTACACCTTCCAATAATGAAGAAAATAAAGGAGTTAATGTCGTCTCAAGATCGGGGAGCAACTTAAGGACTTACAAGCCTCCTCACTTCAAGAATCAAAACTCAAGTGGTCAAGGAGGGAAGAAGGATTATAGCAAGCTTTTATGCCATTTTTGTAAGGAACCGGGGCATATCAAGCCTATTTGCCCAAAGTGGAAAAAGTTAATTGCCATGGCTACTACATCCCAACCTCAAAAGGAAGAGTGCTCGTCATCTTCAAATAGAGCTCTCTCATTGCAACAAATCGTGGATGCACTTCAACCTCTTCTAAAAGGGGCTATTTCCGGAGCCGCCATGTCAACCTCTTCTCCTCTCGGTAAGACCTCTTGGCTTTTAGACTCATGTGCTTCTTTTCACATGACCCCAAGTTTTAGTTTTTTTTTCGAATACTTAAAAAATCGCTCTCCATCTTTTGTTTCAACTGCGGATGGAACATCTCTTGAAGTAAAAGGAATAAGAAATTTTGAAAAACAAGGGTTCTTTATTCCAAAAATTAGATTTATACCCAAATTAAACTTAAATTTGCTTTCCGTTTCTCAACTCTCGGATCATGGGTGTGATATAAAGTTTTCATCTAACAAATGTTGGATACAGGATCGCCGGTCCGGGAGATTGATTGGGGAAGGCTGTAAGAAGGGCGATCTATACTATATCGATTCTCTTCAAATTCCAAAGAACCCGTTTTGTAATGTTGTCCAACAAAAAGATATTAATGTGTGGCACAAGAGACTTGGACATCCAAATATTGCAAAAATTTCTCATTTACCTTTTGTTAAAAGTCTTTGTAAAAGTGATTTCACTTGTAACGACTGTATTCTTAGGAAAATGAAAAAATTGCCTTTTTGTCAAAGATCTATGTTTACAACAAGACCTTTTGAAATTATCCATTCGGATGTATGGGGACCGACACTCGTCCTATCAAAAGGAGGCTTTGCATATTATGTCATTTTTGTTGACAACTACACGAGATATTGTTGGATTTATTTTCTTAAACACAAATATGAAGTTTTCTCAATTTTTAAAGCCTATCATATGATGGTTAAAAATCAATTTAATGGGAATCTAAAAATTTTTAGAACTAACTCCGGTGGAGAATACCTTTCAAGTGAATTAAAAATTTATCTTGAAAGTCATGGTATTCTTCACTAAAGATCTTGTCCGAAAACCCCTCAACAAAATAGATTAGCCGAAAGGAAGCATAGACATATAATAGAGACAACTCGAACATTACTTGTTTCTCAAAACATCCCAAAAGGTTTTTGGGCAGAAGCGGTTTTATCATCTGTCTATCTTATAAATCGGCTACCTTCTAAAAACTTGAACAATATCTCGCCTTTTGAAAAAATGTATACCAAAGAACCCGACTATAGTCGGTTGAGAATTTTTTGTTGTAAATGCTTCGTTCTTACTGACAAGAATGACAAGCTTTCACCAAAAGCCATTGCCTGTGCTTTTCTTGGATATTTTGAAACCCAAAAAGGGTTTCGTTGTTATGATATTAAGAATGACAAGCTATATGTTTCCAGAAATGTGAGTTTTCTAGAAAATGTTAATGGTTTTGAAAAGAGTGAACCCTTTGAAGAAAACATGGATTACTGTTTTTTATTTGAAATGTTATAACATGATGATGATAGTGATCATAGTGATGACGATTTCATTCATAATGACATCAATGATAAAGAAAATGGCTCTTCCCATCCACTTATCTCCCAACATAGAAATGAAGGAGCATTGAGAGATCCTATAACATATACCCATAGAGATAAAAACAGTTTTAGGAGTGCAATTGAAAAATTCAATGAACCTAGTGGGTCCAATTCAACAAATGATGAAAACCTATGAAGATCTGAGAGAAGTAGAAAGATGCCTTGTAGGTTTATTTCATATGATTCGTTTACTCCTAAACATAGAGCATGCCTTAGCGCCATTCATTCCTATATAGAACCCAGAAACTTCGAAGAAGCCAAAAAGAATGATGAATGGCTGAAAGCAATGGAATGTGAGCTTTCTGCTCTCAATAGGGCAAAGACTTGAGAGTTCTAAGATCTTCCTAAGGGTAAGAAAATAATAGGGTGTAGATGTGTATTTAAGGTAAAAACTAAGAGCGATGGATCTCTTGAGAGATATAAGGCTCGATTAGTTGTAAAGGGATATAGTCAAGAATATGAGATTGACTATGAAGAAACTTTTGCCCCTGTGGCCTAAATGGTTACTGTCCGATGTGTCATTACCGTTGCCTCAATCAACAAATGGAACATCTATCAAATGGATGTTAAAAATGCCTTTCTAAATGGTGATCTGAATGAAGAGGTATATATGGATGCTCCACCAGGAATTGAGACTCCTAAAGGGAAAGTGCTGCGCCTTCGAAAAACACTTTATGGTTTAAAACAAGCCCTCAAGGCTTGATATGATAGATTTAACTCCATAATGTTAGAAAATGGTTTTTCTTCCTGTTTCACTTACACTGCCTTATTTGTTAGAAAAACCAATGCAGGGATTGTCATTCTGCTCTTATATGTGGATGATATGCTTATAACCGGAAGTGATTCTAAAGGGGTTAAAAGCATAAAATCAATTTTGAAGGATAGGTTTGAAATGTCTGATTTGGGATTTCTAACTTATTTTTTGGGTATTGAAGTAGCATACTCTCATAGAGGGTATTTTTTATCTCAAACTAAGCTTGCCTTTGAGATTATTGACATGTCAGGTATTACGGATGATAAGGTTTGTGAAACTCTTGCTATAGTAGGAGCCAAAATGAAGATTGATGATGGTATTCCTCTCTCCGATCCCACCCCCTACAGACAACTTGTGGGATCTTTAATGTATCTGAGTATTACTAGACCAAATATCTCTCATGCAGTTCATGTTGCAAGTCAGTTCCAACATGACCAACATCAATTCACATGAGTGTCATCTTGCGGATTGTGAGATACATAAAGGGCACACTAAACACGAGAGTATTCTTATCCTCTTCTTCTAAATTAAAATTAATTGCTTATACTGACTCTGACTGGGGAGGTGACCCAAATAACCGTCACTTCACCATTGGTTTTTGTGTGTTTTTAGGAGACTCGTTGATTTCATGAAGATGTAAGAAGCAACAAAAAATGTCTCTATTCTCAACAAAAGCTGAATATCGTGCCATGACGACTACTACTATGGAGATTGTATGGATTCATCAGCTACTAGAAGATATGAGGATTAATGTAGAAGGGCCCACCAAGCTATGCTGTGATAACAAGAGTGCAATTTATATTGCCAAAAACCACACATTTCATGAGCGGACCAAACACATCGAGATGGACTGCTACTATGTCCGAGAAGCATATCTGAAAAGAGTCATAGATCTTCCATATGTAACTTCAGAATATCAGCTGACAGATTTCTTCACCAAATCGTTGTGCTCTCCGTGATTCAACTTTCTTCTTGGCAAACTTTCGGTCATTATGCCCTAAGTTTGAAGGGGGGTGTTAAATTGTAATCCATAAGACAATGTATTTTATAATATATATTTTATATGTGTTGAAGGAAGGGTGAGATGCGCAGCAACCGAGGTAGAGAGAGAGAGAGATCGAGAAAGAAAGAGAGAGAGAGAGGAAGAGAGAGAGAGAGAGAGAGAGAGAGAGACGGTTGGAGAATAATAGAACTTGTTATTCAATTAGGGCTAATCTCTATATTAAATAGAGATAGGCCAAGGAACAAAATTACACCCAGGTCCCTCATTAAAGAATAAGATTCAAATAACCTTTAGTTTAGAAAAACTTATTTACTAAAAACATCTTAGTCTCAACACTCCCCCTCAAGCTGGAGCATAGATATCAATCATGCTCAGCTTGTCACAACACTTTGAGAAATTTGGTCTCGCCAGGGCTTTGGTAAAAACATCAACTACTTGATCTTCGGAAGATACATGATCGGTGCAGATATACCCAGCCTTAACCAAGTCGCGAACATAGTGACAGTCAACTTCAATATGTTTAGTCCTTTCATGAAATACTGGATTGTTGACAATATATGTAGCAGCCCTATTGTCACACATCATCAACATAGATAGGGATACTTTCTCCTGAAGCTCGGTCAAGACTGATTTTACCCACATAATCTCAGCTGCAGTCTGGGCCATTGCTCGGTATTCAGATTCAGCACTCGACCTGGCTACAACGGTTTGTTTCTTACTCCTCCAGGTAACAAGATTTCCTCCCACAAACACACAAAATCCAGATGTTGACTTCCTATCTTCAACAGATCCTGCATAATCCGCGTCAGTGTAAGCAACTGTTAAAATGTAAAACTGTACATATATGTATATATAATAATATTATATTATTATATATATATATATAAATACATTTTTAATTTCTTTCTTTTCTGTATTTTTTTTCTTTATTTTTATTTTTTGTTTTTATGTCATCTAGTTCAGTTTGAACTAGAATGACTGTTGCTAGTCAAGTCCTGTCCAGACTTGACTAGCAATAGAGTTGTTGGACTGACACAGTCCAACAGCTCTTAATAGAGCTGTTGGACTGACACATTCCAACAGCTCTAAATAGAGCTGTTGGACTGTGCCCAACAGCTCTATTGAGTCCTCTTTCAGCTGTGTATATAAAGGGGTGCAGCCCCTCTTGTATTTTACTCCAATGCTTCTTAAGCAATTGGTTTTTCATATCAATAAAGAATACATTTTTTATTTTTATTTTGTTTCCAGTTATACCCTTTTTAAGGGTTATGCTTTAGTGTCATTCTTGACACTTGCTCTTGTTAATCAAAGCTCGTGTTTCGAAGATCCCCATTTCATTTCATGGTATCAGAGCCGCGGAAGTACTAAATCTTGAGGAAAAGCTGCCTCGGTTTCCGTGCCCGTTGCAAAAGTGTTCGCCACTTGAAGAGAAGTGTTTTATCACTTCATTGAAGAAGATTTCACATCTTGTTGTATTGTTTTTTTTTTTTTTCTTTCTTTCTCATTTTTCTTCTTGTTTCTCTTCTATCCCTATTCTTTCTCTCCTTGTAATCGATGGATGACAATGATAAAGTCACCATCATGCCTATGAAACTAAGCGATACGAACTATGTAACATGGGCTTCAATCATGAAGCACCATATATGGGGAAAAGGCTTATGGGGGATTGTGGATGGTTCCGATTCGGAACCTAAGCTATCTCTTACTAAAAAGGAGGGAGATAAAGAGGTCCCTCTATCGGAAGAAGAGAAAATCAAGGCTATTGCCTCATACGAGAAGAAATGGAAAGAATGGAGAATATCTCATGCGAAGATAATGTCATGGCTTATCAATAGCGTTGACATTAAAAAATGCTCAAGTCTTGCCAAATTTGATCATGCCGATAAGGCATGGGAATACCTTAAGAATATGTATTCCCTTAAAGATATTGCACACGTGTGCAACCTCCAAGAAAAAGTTCGAATGATGACACAAGGAGACAAAACTATTCGTGAATATTACAATGGGTTGTCCGAACTTTGGGAAGAACTTTCCCTTTTAGAACCAAAGTGGCATTGTGCCGAAGACATCGAGCTTCGTCAGAAACAACTCGATGCTGAACATTTTTACCAGTTTATCACTGGATTAAGGCCGGAATTTGAAACCACTAAATCGGCCCTACTTCACAGGGGAAAAATTCCTTCTATTGTTGAAACTATTGAAGAGTTAACAATGGAAGAAAATCGTCTCCGGAAAGGTTCTTTAAAAATTGAAGATGATTCCGTTTTAGCCGTGTCTAGACCAGGGAATCATGTTCGATCATATAGGCCTCCTCACTTTAACCGACAAAATGGTGACTATGATAAGAAGAAAGTTATTTGTCATCACTGTCATGAACCGGGACACTACAGGCCACAATGTCCCAAACTTAAGGAACTGAGAGAAAAAAGAGCTGCAATTGCTGGATCGGAGCCTAAAGATCAGGATGCACCAGTTTCCCTGGCCCAACTAATGGAGATTCTTCAGCCTCTCATCAAAGGTGCCTCTTCCTCATCTGAAGCTTCAACCGGCGCAGCAGCCTCATCTTTTTCTGATTTAGGTAAAATTTCTTGGCTTCTTGACTCTGGTGCATCTTTTCATATGACCCCAAATAATCAAAGTCTATCCAAATGTGTTAAAAATAAAACAAGTGTGTCAAAGGTCTTTACTGCTGATGGGACTTCTCTTGAAATAGAAGGAATAGGAAATTTTGAAAAAATTTATAAAACAAAAAATTTTTTTATTCCAGAAATTAGACATGTTCCCAAATTAAATTTAAATCTTTTATCTGTATCTCAAATTTCTGATTATGGGTGTAATATTTCTTTTTCTTCTCATGGTTGTTGGGTACAGGATCGCCAGTCAGGCAAGCTGATTGGGGAAGGCCATAGAGAAGGAGGGCTCTATTACATGGATTTTTTGGAAATGCCGAAGAAAGCTTTTTGTTATAATATTCAAAAAATAGAGTTGGAACTGTGGCATAAGAGATTTGGTCACCCACATATAGCCAAAATCCAACATTTTCCAAATCTAGGGAAATTTTGTAACTCTGAATCATTTGATTGTAAAGATTGTATTCTCGGCAAAATGAAAAAATTACCATTTCAGAACAGAACCTTTTTCTCTTCAAGACCACTTGAATTAATACACTCGGATGTTTGGGGTCCTGCACCAGTAATTTCTAAAGGAGGATTTGTTTACTATGTTATTTTTGTCGATGATTTCTCCCGACATACGTGGATGTACTTTCTCAAACATAAGTCTGAAGTATTTTCATACTTTCAAACTTTTCATAATATGGTTAAAAACAAGTTTCAAAATGATATTACTATTTTTCGCACAGATTCAGGGGGAGAGTTTTTATCCACAGATTTTCAAAATTATCTTAAATTGCATGGCATCACACATCAAAGATCTTGTCCTTATACACCTCAACAAAATGGACTGGCAGAACGAAAACATCGCCATATTATAGAAACCACTAGAACTTTATTAATAGCAAATCAAGTCCCTAAAGACTTTTGGGCAGAAGCTGCCTTAACTGCCACCTATCTCATTAATAGGATGCCATCTTCTTCGTTACAAAATATCACTCCCATTGAAAAACTTATGAACATTTCTCCAGACTACTCTAGATTAAGAATATTTGGGTGCAAATGTTTCATATTTACTGACAAAAATGATAAACTTTCCCCTCGTGCGATTCCCTGTGCCTTTTTAGGATATGCTGAAAACCAGAAAGGTTATAGATGTTTTGACTTCAAAAATAATAAACTATATGTGTCTAGAAATGTTTCCTTTCTTGAAAAGGAGAGCTTCTTTGATTTTAGAAAATTAAAAGACGTCACTGAGTACTCCTTTTTGCTAGATCTAACATCAACATCTAATGAATATGACCTTGATTGTAACTTTGATGATGATCAAAGAATTATTGATCTTAATGTTGAAAATGAAGAAGTTCATAGAGATACTAGTATTCAATATTCCAGGCGACAAGAGTCTAATACTCCATGTGCACTTGAGAAATATTCTAACATTCCAACTAGACAATCATCCCGAATCTCGAGGCCTCCAGAAAAGTTTGTATCATACGAGTCTTTCTCACCCACATATAAGGCAGTTATTGCATTAATTCACTCATATGAAGAACCATCCACATATTTTCAAGCAAAAAATGATATCAAATGGATAGAAGCCATGAAAGCTGAATTAGATGCACTTGAAAAGGCTTCTACATGGAATATTCAAGATCTTCCTCCAGGGAAGAAAACTATAGGATGTCGATGGGTTTATAAAATTAAAACCAAGAGTGATGGTACTCTTGAAAGATATAAAGCCCGTTTAGTAGCCAAAGGTTATGCCCAAGAATATGGGATTGATTATGAAGAAACCTTTGCTCCGGTGGCTCGTATGACTACTGTCCGAACCTTAATTGCCTTAGCTTCTATCAAAAAATGGTCTATTTTTCAAATGGATGTCAAAAATGCTTTTTTAAATGGAAAGCTAGTTGAAGAAGTATATATGGAACCCCCTCCTGGTCTAAGTATTCCTAAGGGTAAAGTCCTTCGCTTAGAAAAAGCTCTTTATGGACTTAAACAAGCACCAAAAGCTTGGTATGATAGGTTTAGTCGTGTTATGATTGATATTGGTTTTCAATTCTGTTTAACTGACACTGCTTTGTTTATTAAGAATTCTGATGCAGGGATCATTGTGCTTCTTCTCTATGTGGATGATATGATCATCACCGGAAGCGATAAACAGGGAGTTGCAACAATCAAAACACTTCTTAAATCTCATTTTGAAATGACTGATTTGGGCTTGTTGAGATATTTTTTAGGCATTGAAGTTGCTTATTCTCCTAGAGGATATTTATTATCTCAGACTAAATTTGCTTTTGATATTGTTTTCAGGTCTGGTATTACTGATGATAAGAAAGTTGACACTCCAGAAGTTGTTAATGTTAAAATGAAGATTGATGATGGAGAACTTCTTGCAGACCCTACTCCTTACAGACAGCTTGTCGGGGCACTTTCCTATCTATCCATTACCAGACCAGATATAGCACATGCTGTTCATACAGCAAGTCAATTTCAACATGCTCCTACTTCTGTTCATATGGGAGCAGTCATGCGTATTATCAGATACATCAAGTCCTCTCTTTCACGAGGACTTTTCTTATCTTCCTCCTCTTCTCTTGATTTAATTGCATATACTGATGCTGATTGGGGAGGTGATCCCAATAACAGACACTCAACCACTGGCTTTTGTGTCTTTTTAGGGGAATCATTAATCTCGTGGAGGTGTAAAAAGCAGCAGAAGGTATCTCTCTCATCCACCGAAGCTGAATACAGAGCCATGGCAACCACGACCATGGAAGTAGTTTGGCTCCGACGACTGCTTGCTGACATGGGAGTTGAAGCAACAAAGGCTTCACAAATGTGTTGTGACAACAAAAGTGCGATCTACATTGCCAGTAACAGAACATTCCACGAACGCACCAAACACATCGAAATGGATTGTCACTACGTCAGAGAGGAATATCTACACGGGATAATTGATCTGCCATATGTCACTTCAGAATATCAGTTAGCAGACTTCTTTACAAAGCCTCTCGCTGCTCCCCGATTTCACTTTCTCTTAGACAAACTTTCGCTCATTGTACCGTAAGTTTGAGGGGAGTGTTAAAATGTAAAACTATACATATATGTATATATAATAATATTATATTATTATATATATATATAAATACATTTTTAATTTCTTTCTTTTCTGTATTTTTTTTCTTTATTTTTATTTTTTGTTTTTATGTCATCTAGTTCAGTTTGAACTAGAATGACTGTTGCTAGTCAAGTCCTGTCCAGACTTGACTAGCAATAGAGTTGTTGGACTGACACAGTCCAACAGCTCTTAATAGAGCTGTTGGACTGACACATTCCAACAGCTCTAAATAGAGCTGTTGGACTGTGCCCAACAGCTCTATTGAGTCCTCTTTCAGCTGTGTATATAAAGGGGTGCAGCCCCTCTTGTATTTTACTCCAATGCTTCTTAAGCAATTGGTTTTTCATATCAATAAAGAATACATTTTTTATTTTTATTTTGTTTCCAGTTATACCCTTTTTAAGGGTTATGCTTTAGTGTCATTCTTGACACTTGCTCTTGTTAATCAAAGCTCGTGTTTCGAAGATCCCCATTTCATTTCAAACAACGTCCAAAGATGGATTTCGTTTAAACAACAGACCTTTACCAGGAGATGCCTTTAAGTATCGAATAACCATCATAGCTGCATCCCAGTGAACTTTTGTAGGTTTGTCCATGAACTGACTGATTTTACTCACAGCTAATGAAATGTCAGGTCTAGTAACAGTCACATATAGTAACTTACCCACCAAGGATCTAAAGCTGGCACTGTCCATATACTCAGACTTCTCATCGAACATGTGAGTTTTGGGATCCATTGGAATATTAGTTGGCTTGGCTCCTAGCATTCCAGTCTCTTTTAATAAGTCCAACATATACTTTCTTTGAGACAACACTAAGCCCTCTTTGTTTCTTGCAACTTCGATACCCAGAAAATATCGTAGGTGACCAAGATCTTTAGTAACAAAGTGTTTCTGAAGATGATCTTTTGTGGCAGAAATATCTTGGGCACTGCTCCCTGTTAATATGA
This sequence comes from Nuphar pumila, assembly GCF_984573655.1. Classification (NCBI taxonomy): domain Eukaryota; kingdom Viridiplantae; phylum Streptophyta; class Magnoliopsida; order Nymphaeales; family Nymphaeaceae; genus Nuphar; species Nuphar pumila. The sequence continues at coordinate 62,336,489 of NC_143263.1, forward strand.
TGTCATCGACATATACCACCATAACAACAATTCCAGCACTGGTTTTCTTGATGAACAAGGAGTGATCTGAAGTTGACCTGACAAAGCCAAAACTCGACATTACCTCAAATAATTTGTGAAACCATGCCCTTGGACTCTGCTTCAGGCCATAAATAGCCTTCTTCAACTTGCACACCTTCTTACACTCCCCCTGAACCTCGAAGCCTGGGGGTTGTTGCATGTAGACAGTTTCATGCAAATCCCCATACAAAAAGGCATTCTTGACATCCAACTGAAACAAGGGCCATCCATGGTGCACAGCAACAGAAAGAACAAGACGAATAGTGCCAAGCCGAGCAACTGGGGAGAAAGTTTCAAAAAAGTCAACACCATAAGTCTGAGTATACCCTTTTGCAACCAACCGGGCTTTGTACCGTTCAATTGACCCATCCGAGTTATATTTAATGGTATATACCCATTTACAGCCAACAATATCTGCATTAGATGGAGGATCCACCAAATCCCAAGTGCCCCTAGAACATAGGGCATCCATCTCATCCTTCATAGCTTGCATCCATTTGGGGTCGAATAGAGCCTGACTGTGATGAAGCGGAACAGAGGAGGCAGACAAAGCCGAGATAAAATTCTTCATAGAAGCCCCAAGATTAACTTCAGAAACAAACTGAGAAATGGGATGAAGGGTGCACTGTCTTTTCCCTTTTCGCAGAGCAATAGGAAGATCCTCATCAATAGCAGAACCTTCAATATGCTCAAAGATACTTGCCTCAGGAGAAGGAGATAATGGGGGCATGGAGGTAGGTGGTAACCTGTGAGTATACACTATAGGAGGATTTCTGTATCGAGACTCCCCAGAGGATGGAGCCATAGGCTTCAGAGTGAATGACTCTAAGGGAAAAGGGGGAATTGGCAGAGGAAAAACATCACCCTGACTCTCTTGTAACCTTGGAGTAGTACTCGAAAAATAAGGAATAGACTCAAAGAAGGTAACGTCCGCACTGACATATTCTTTATGAGATATAGGGTCATAGCAACGATATCCTTTTTGGTTCTTAGGATACCCAAGGAAAACACATTTAATAGACTGCGCAGCAAGTTTATCACGATCAGGACCCAGCTTATGCACAAAACACACACATCCAAAAACTTTAGGGGGAATAGGAAAGAGAGGAGCCTCTGGATGGAGAATTTGAATTGGGATCTGGTCTTCTACAGAACTTGACGACATGTGATTTATAAGAAACCCGGCTGTCAAAACTGCATCGCCCCAGTATGTAGCAGGCATATTGGATTGAATCATAAGACACCGAGCAACATTAAGGATTTGTCTATGTTTCCTCTCAGCCACCCCATTTTGCTGGGAGGTATGGGGACATGTAAATTGAGGTTGAATCCCATTAACAGAGTAGAATTGAAGTAAGTCTTTGGATTTGAACTCAAGAGCATTATCAGTGCGAACAATTTTAACACATATGTCAAATTGAGTTTTTATCTCTGCAATTAAAGATTTTAGAATGACAGGACCTTGAGACCGATCTTTTAACAGGAACACCCACGATAGTCTCGAGAAGTCATCAACAATGACTAGATAATAACGACATTGAGACCTATTCGGAATCCTACTCGGACCCCACACATCTACATGAAGAAGATCAAACAATCCTTGACTTGATGGACTCTGACTGGAGGGAAAAGAACTTCGACAATGTTTTCCCAATTGACATGTTTCACACTGAAAAGAAACTGAGGGAGGAATATGAGGAATGACACGACGAAGTTTTGTCACTGGAAGGTGACCCAAACGATGATGCCACAATAGAGGACTTGAGGATGATGTAACAGCAGAGTGGGCCGAAACCTCTGGTTGGTGAAGGTAATACAGACCACCTTCCTCATAGCCACCACCAATCCTTCTCCCCGTCAGCAAGTCCTGAAAGGTGCATCCCATAGGCTCAAAAATCACTCTACAATTCAACTCTTTTGTCATTCGACTGACTGATAATAAATTTTGTGGAAATGAAGGAGCATGAAGAACATGCGACAATTGAAGAGTAGGGGTAATAGACATGTTTCCCTGCCCTACAATTGGGGAAGAGCTACCATCAGCAAGAAGTACCCCTTTTTGACCTGTCACAGGTTTTAAACTCAAAAAGTAGCTCGAGTTTCCGCACAAGTGACCAGAGGCTCCAGAATCAATGACCCACCTACCACCTTGAGCAGATAGGCCATCACCTGCCGAGCACACAACCTCCGCAACCGAAGACTTCGAATTGGATGATCGTAAAGCAAGGAGCTCGTCATATTCAGCCCTGCTAAGAGTTACACAATCATTGGAGGGATCTGCATCTGATTTAACCACTTGAGCCATAATACAAACTAATGGGCTTGATTCACAAAATGCAAGAGCAACCACACGCGCATACCCATAATCAACAACAAGCCCGACTATATCAAGTTTTGACTTCACCAATGAAATCTGAGAAACACGACCTTCGACTGTTCAGATCCAAACTTCAAATATAATTTTAAAGAAACTTGACCAAAACCTTTCACCTCAACCAAGGATGACTATAGGCTGTAAATCAAGATCACCTCAACCATAGATATGATCCAAATGACTCACTACCACCATAGATATGATCAGAAGATGCAAACAACTACACAACTTTCTGGATGCTCTCATCAAACTATTGAGATGCATATACTCCAGCAAATCAATATTTGAGCAAGCATATCAAGTTGGGAACCTAGGTGTTGGTCTGCAGTAGACGACTTCAATTACACCAAAAACAAATATCAGATCTGAATATGATCTGGCTTAACATAACCACGTCAGCACATATGAACAACACCACAACGATATTAACTGCAGTAACTCACGACCACACCAGATTACATCTAATCACAACATCTTTAACATACCTGCAACGAAGACCGATCTGGTCCACACCATGCGACAATCTCAGAATCACCATGTAACGACCCCAACTCATACCTTTGAAAAAATGCGGATTTTTTTTTTAAGAGTTGCGGAAACCTTCCCAGAGATCTGGGGTCCTCACAGTTTCACTTTCCATTGGATAGCCCAACCACCACAAACGAAATTGCAATTATTATCCATATCAATCAACTAAAACTCTTTTATTAATGAGTAAGAAATTTTAAAGACAAGGTTTTCTTCAACTGAAAGTAAAGTAACAATTGTAGAAATTAAAAGAAGTAAAAGACAAAAGAAAGAGTCATTATGTCCTCTACTGAAGCTGACAAGCCCAAGTATAACTCATCCATCCCCAGATGCATGTCCAACTTCACTGTTCACCATTTCCTGCGAAAAACCAACAAAGTAAGGTGTCAGAATCGAAATTCTAAGCACAGCTACTTGTAAAGAACCCAGGTGAGAGAAAGAACATGGATAAGATTTCATGCAGTGATTTGAGTGAGTGTAGATATAAAGTTTGCAACATTCAAATATCCATAACTACCAATAATTACATAACTCACCAGTCAAGAACAGTAAAGCAGTGTCATATATCAATAACTAAATAATCAAACCTTTCAGCATGATTTCACAAAGTAAATCATATGCTACCACCAAATGATGTCATGATATCAAGAATGATTCAACCATGCATGATCTAATGCATAACAGAAAAATGCATGATTATGTGCAATGCATGATTTCTTCTGTTATCTTTCATTTAAGTTTCATCTTTCCATATGCATGCCCTATTAGATGCACACATCTTTAAGTTTCTCTTTTTTTTAATTACCGTGGCTCGCGGATACACCAAACGGGTACAAACCCCGAGGTCAAGTAGGTTCCCAGGGTAGCTTAACACATAATTTGTATTTTATTACTGGGTTTCAACTTAGCCCTCGACCGATATCAGGAAACAACACCATCCATCGTAACATTAGACCTCCACATCTAATGTCGGGGACACAAGGGACACCCCACGCCCACAAGTGCCACTTCCTTGGTACCATAAACTCACAGCTGTGACTAACACACCACTCCCGGGTAAAGTGGCGGCTCTCCCTAAAACCGTGGCCAGGAGAAGAACCTCAATATCGGGTTCAGGGGCAACAACGCACACGGAGTTTTTGTATCCTCACAGTCTCCCCAAGACCGGATAACTAAGATTCTCATACTCCAAATGAGATATCCCAGAAGGTATATTACACTGTTCTTATTCATTATATTTTTATTTAATTCCATTCTTTAAGTTTGCAACACAATATGCAAAAGTAAAGTGAAAAACCCGCATCCTCCCTTGCGGGGACCCATTCGGGACTCCAGCCCGTATCAACCACTAGAACAATGTAGTAATGTGTCAAACCATCTTATGTGGTTCAAGTGAAGCAGTTAAAAACATATGTGAAAACAAACCAAACCCACGGCTCTCCAGGCCGATGATGGTCTAGTTTGGCCATCGAGGCATCACATCTCAACACAAAAGTAGTGTTTTATTTATAACACTATGCCAAAATGCCAAAAGCATAATGCACTCATGCGATCGTAAACATATGCATGTCATAGTTCATTCATATGCATTTTCAATATGTGTGTGTTACCTACATCACATATGGGTATTAACCAATCCATGGTTCCTTTAAGTGTATGAGTGTACATGTGCAATTTCACATATAAATCAAGTGTACATGTTCAGGAAGAATTAGTAATAATTGAATCATGCTCACACTCATGAATACCATAATCATAACAGTCAAGTGAAAGCATAAACCTCCACGACAAGTGTTTCCAAATGCACATCCATATGTGCCAATATAACCATGGTCATGAAACAACAACACTCACAAGCATGGTTTCAAAGATTCATGTGCAAGGATTCACTTATTTATACCAAAATGCATGTTGTCATTCCTTGATTGATTTTATTATATCATGTGAATACCCATGCATGTAGATTCAAGAAATCAAACATTACTTCCATGATTGCTCATGCCCATGCAAACAACTAGACAACGATATCCCAATCAAGCATAACAATCAAGTCTAAGCATATTAGCATTTTCATAATATACAAGACTTTCCCTAAAAAAAATGAAATGAACATACAAGGCTAGACACACAAGCAATCACAATTGATAATAAGTGTACAGCTGAAAACATGCTATCATGCACATTTTTTAAAACATCAGTCTACATGGACGACCAACACAAGCACTCTAAAACAAACAAGGAATTCTATGTTGTTAAAATGCTCCAAGTTTGATCCATCACAAGGAACAAGCTATACCACGTTAGCCTACACAACCTAAACCACTTATCTAGAAATTTAGTATGACCATAAATTTTATTTTTGAATAACATGAAAAATAACTTTTAAATACTCAAGAATCTTATGTGCATATCATCACTGCAGGTATAATCATCAGGCATGTGGTGCATCCATATTAAGGCCAATTTCCTCTAATTCCCAAGAGTTACTGAGTTTTCGGTGTTTCATTTTTTTTTCTCTCTTCTCAAAATAGCTGCCTCTATACATTGCATATCCTGAATTATCTAATTGCATCAACTGTCCTTTAAGAAATGGTAAAAAGAATACCACTAAATTGACCATGCAACCACCTATTTATGTTTTCAACAAATTTGGATATTAGACAAGCAACTGGACTGATTCATTCTTTAGTGAATCACTAGGTCATGTGTGCCCAGACAGAATTTGATTCACCTCCCAAATCTCATTCGGTGCTTCATAATTCACATTTACTTGTACGCAATCGGTTCTCCTACCTTCAAGACTCATGAAGTTCTATATTGATAAAAATCATCATCTTCTGGTAGAAACCTCTTCTTTCAAGGACCTTCTTGACTACCAGCTTTGCAACTAAAATTTCATTTATATCATGCAGCCTTTCATAAGTCTGGGTGTTATGATTTCAAATTTGAGTATTCAGCAGCAAGTATAGCAGTATATTATCATACTTATCAAAATATGAAGGAATGATATTCAGCAACCTACCACATCAATGTACAGGGCTTAATATGAACATTTCCATAAAACCAACAATTTATTAATCACTAATAACAGAACCAAATTACGCAGGCTGTTCTACCTCCTAAAGACATATGAACTTTTTAATCCAATAGCATAAAAATTTGTCTAAAAGAAACTTCATAACGATTTATATGATGCACATAATGCACATCGTGTAACCTACCCAAGTCAGGTTATACATGACTCTCCCTATGCACATTCAATGATAACGAAACCCCATGCCCTAAGTTGTATACCTAAACAGTATTTAGAATAACCTAGATTCGGGTTATCGGTTCCAAGATCGAAAACCCCCAAAAATCAATTTTATTTTATTTTGATCATGGCAGCCGAATCCCCCAAATCCGATTGAAAATCCCCAAATCAAATTGGGTTGGATGTGTTTTCGTTTTAGAGTTAGGCACAGAAACCCCAACCATAACTAGGGTTCCGAAATGGAGTTGTCAGCTAAACCCCCAAATCGGGTGTCGTTACTACTCAAAACCCCCAAGATTTTCTCCTCTCGAAACCACACGCACGGAATCGAATCCCTATTCGATCCCTCACCCTGCTTCCAAGAAGACCCGTACCTTATTTCTCTGATTTTCCGGCGATCGGAGGCTGGAGATGCGTATGCACGGTCGGCTGGTGTCGCTCCACACTGCTGCCGTGAAGAAGGGAGTGTGGCTGCTGTTTGCCGCGGCCTCCCGGTGGTCGTTGGTGGCCAAAACTCGCCGGCGACCTCCTCTCCTCCGGCGCACGCACACAGACAGAGAGAGCGAAAGAGACGAGGGAGAGAGATGAGGGACTGAGTGGAGAGAGAGAGACGAGTGAAGAGAGTCCCCTCTCCACTCCCTCTTATCGGGCAAGACCCCTCCCCCCTTCACGCCGAGATGGGGGAGGTCGGTTACGCCCTGCGTAACCCCCCCTTCCCCCCTTTCCTTTTTCAGATTCTTGAAACAAGAATCGTGCGGCACGATTCTGTTTCAAGCTTTCCTTTAAAAGCTGGACTCGGGTCCGGGTCCGAGCCTGCGACCTGCGATGCTGGGTCCATTTTAATAATGGACTCGGTTTCGCCCATAAGTGTCGGATCCTTAGTTGGATCCATTGATCCAATTGTGGGTCCGACCCTATATACCAAAATTTATATTTTTTTTTCTTATAAATACTATTAATCATTTATTTAATTAATAATTAATATTATAAGCAAAATTTAACACCCCCATTGGTGGGTTAGTTACGGATTCTTTTATGGATCCGATTATGGTTACGGATCCGAGGCCCAAAATTAGAAAAATACCTATATTCTTAAACGAATAAAATATCAAAAATTGAGGTTATTACACACCACCGACTGCAATCTCATCAACGCCACGACTTCAACACACAGATATCCGCCTGCCAAACCAGTCTTGAAGTGATACAAACCCACACGCAGTCTACTGTTTGCAAATCTGGTCAACTGCTAGCAACTGCAAATTCAGATCTTCTCCGACGTCCCACAAAATACTCAGATCTGAACTCGGCCAAGGTATAGATCTGCTTCTCTTTCTTTATCAGATCTCAGCAACCACAAGCGACACCCAGATCTCAACAACTACAATGTCTTTGGTACTTCAAGCTGAATACTATCCGATCTGATTCCCTTATTAGGTCTTCACCACGATATGCAGATCAGCGACTCTCAGATCTGGTCGACACCCACTTCATACCTCATCACAACATCAAGACCTGTAACCATCAGATCTGGTCTACGACCACTGCAGATCTTCATTACGACGTGTAGATCTGATTTCAGATCTGAATCATGACCGAGGTCAGATGCAAATCTGTTATCAGATTTGTTCCACGCTGTTAAAAAAAAAAACTTCAGACGAACTGCAGATCTGATGTCCTTCACGCTATTTCAGCCACGGCACACGAACTCAGGCACCCAAGCCCGTACGTGGCTCTGATACCATGTTGAAGGAAGGGTGAGATGCGCAGCAACCGAGGTAGAGAGAGAGAGAGAGATCGAGAAAGAGAGAGAGAGAGAGAGAGAGAGAGGACGATTGGAGAATAATAGAACTTGTTATTCAATTAGGGCTAATCTCTATATTAAATAGAGATAGTCCAAGGAACAAAATTACACCCAGGTCCCTCATTAAAGAATAAGATTCAAATAACCTCTAGTTTAGAAAAACTTATTTACTAAAAACATCTTAGTCTCAACAATATGCATAAAAGAAGATACATATACATATATATTTCATATATATGTATATGTATCTATCTACTTATATATATATATAATATATTTATTTCTTGTATTAGCTGTAGGGGTATTTTAGTCATTTTACGCATATTCATGTCGTTCAATATGATTGTAATTCTTCCTTTTAATTTTTCTTATTTTTGTAAAAAAATTTTATCCTTTTTTTATGTACTATTTCTGTACACAGTCAGTAGCTGATTGTGTAGTGTACAACGGTCAGCCACTGACTGATGTACACAGGTAAGAATAAGAGACGTTGGGCTTATTAGAATATTGATTGGATATGGATCCAGTACTGGATCCATATCCATATAGAATAGGTTCACGTTATAATGTATTATGTATTATACATTACTAACCAGGGGCAATCTTGCCATTGTAAAATATTATTGTAAACCTATTCTATATTAATGATGTTTTAGTGCAACACACTAAGATTGAAGTGGCTGCCGATTCCAAGGAAATCCTTTCTCCTCTCTTCCCACTCCTCCTTCTCGGTATTCACGATAGAACTGCCAACCCAAGCAGTTTTAACATGGTATCAGAGCATTGATTAATCTGGGCATAAAAGTGCTCTCGTGAGGGATCGTGAAAGTGTCTGCCAAGCCTTCAGCCGAATCTTTTCCTGCCAAGCCTTCAGCCGAGTCTTTTCCCTCAGCGATAGTGAAAAGGCCAAGCCTTCAGCCGAGTCTTTTCCCTCATCAGCGATCGTGAAAGTGCCAAGCCTTCAGTCGAGCATTTTCCCTCATCAGCGATCGTAAAAAGACCTACTTCACGACCTACCGTGCCTAACATTCAGTCGAGTTCACAGACGAGCTGAGTCTCCTCTTCCTCATCTTCAGAACAGCCGAGTTCCTCCCCTTCAGTCGAGTTTCAAACAGCCACTAGAGTTTTCATTTCAGTTTCAGTCACTAACACTTCAGGCAAGCCGTATCTTCTCGTTGTCAACCAGCTACCAATGGATACTTCAAGCAATTCAGGTCTTTCTTCCAACTTCCTTGAACAACTAGTTTAAGAAAAATTGACTACCAACAACTACCTGACTTGGAAAAGGCAAATTGCTCCTTTTATTCGGAGCCAAGACCTTTCAGGCCACTTGGATGGATCTATTCCTATACCTCCAGAATTTATCATAACCGAAACCAAAGAAGATGGAGGATTGCCGAATACTATTCGTAATCCTGCATTTGTTTCTTGGATGAAGCGCGATCAGGCCCTTGTTGCATACATCACTTCCACATTATCTCAAGAGATATTGATTTCCATTCCTGATGATTGCACATCCAAAGTTTTGTGGGAGGTTTTAGCTCAGACATATTCTCAGAAAGTGTTGTTTCTCAAACGCGAATTTCAGATGTTAAGAAAGGGTGCAATGAGCATTATTGAATTCTTAAATCAAGTTAAAAGCATTACGGACTAGTTAGCCATGGTTGGATATCCAGTATTAGATAAAGAAAAGGTGCAACAAACATTGAATGCCTTGGGATCAGAATATCATGTCCTTGTGACCTCCTTATTGTGCTTACCTACATTACTCAGTTTTGAGGAATTACGCGCCAAACTGCTTCAATACGAAATGACTCTGAAGAGCATGTCTGATACTTCAGCTGGACAATCATCTACGCATGAGGTTCTTGCTACATGAATGATAGTTGATCGAGCACGAGGAGGACGTGGCAGAGGCAGGGGAACTGCCATCCAGGGTGGACGCGGATTACTACCCACACCAAATTCCACAACCAGTTTTTCAAGGAATGTTCCCACATGCTATCAGTGTAATAAACGGGGTCACATCAAAGCCAACTGTTGGTTCAACCCGCAGAATCGAAACAGAACGCAAAATAATAGAAATATTGCTACACCAGGAACTGCAGGTACCTTTCGGGTCAGTGATGATGCTAAGGATCTTCTCTTGTCTGCAATGGCCAACTTGAACTTGAAACAGAATGATGATGGAATATGGTATGTTGACTCCGAGGCAGCGACTCATGTTACTGGCAATGCAGGTAAATTCTCTACTTTGGTTCCCTATTCTGGAAAATCTAATATTGTAACTGGAGATGAGACTCACCACCCTATTTCAAACATAGGAAATGTCCTTATTCCTTTGTCTGAGTCATCTATTTCTTTATCTGATGTCGTTCATGCACCAAATATAAAGAAAAACATTGTCTCTGTATCTAAACTTGTTGACTCTACCAATTCATCTGTGGAATTTACTCCTACTTCTGTCTTTGTCAAGGATCTTCAAACGAAGGAGATGTTCGCTAAAGGAGAGCGACGTGGAAACATGTATGTCTTCAATGAAGATCCAGCCTCCAGTGTCTTGAAGCCCAAGTCTGATCATGTCTCTGAAAATGTCCTAAGTTTATCCAAATGTAATAAGCCAGATCTCTGGCATTCTCGTTTTGGTCATTGTAGTCAAGTCTTTATTGAAAAGTTAGTGTCCAATGGTTTTCTTTCAGAGTCTGTTTCATTTTCATTAAAGAATAAAATGTGTTCCAGTTGTCAAGTTTGCAAAAGTCATGTACTTTCTTTTCATCAAATAAATAAAAGATCTTCTATTCCTTTTGAGGTAATATGTTCTGATGTTTGGGGTCCAACTCCCAATGCTTCTTCTTCTGGAAGTAAGTATTATGTATCCTTTATTGACAGTTTCTCTCGTTTTACCTGGATATTCTTCATGAAACACAAATCAGAGGTTTTTCTTATTTTTCGTCACTTTCATGCCTATGTTAAAAATCAATTCTCCCAAAATATTCAAATTCTCCAATGTGATGGAGGTGGTGAGTATTCCTCCAAAGAATTTTTAGACTTCCTCCAAGATAATGTGATACATCGTAGAGTTTCTTGCCCGTATACTCCACAACAAAATGGAATTGTTGAACGTAAACACAAACATATTGTGGAGAGTGCAATGAGTATGATGCATGGTTGTAATTTGCCCATCAACCTTTGGACAGAAGCTTTTCATACTGCCACTCATGTGATAAATCATCTTCCTATGCCTATCCTTGAAAATCAGTCTCTCTATTATGTTCTCTTTGGTATACAGCCTAATTATGATGAGTTACGAGTTTTTGGATGCACATGTTATGTACATGTTGACAAATCCATGAGAAACAAATTTCAGGACAAAGCCTCTATATGCCAATTTGTAGGTTATGCAGATGAACACAAAGGGTACAAGTGTTATGACCCTATCAATAAGAAGATCAGAATTTCCAGAAATGTTGTCTTTGATGAAAATAGCTTTCCAGAAAATAAAGCCAACTATGGTCGTGAACATGGTGATATGGATGATAATTGGTATAATCCATGGCTCAGTGCTGAACTTATCTCACATGCTGCTGTATGTACTGCTTTGGCTCCTCAAAACATACATGATGAGACGATTTCAGATAAGGTGTCGGAAACAGAATGTCAGAGATACAAAGGGAATGTCTACACAAGAAGACCCAAAGCGCAAACAGATGCACCTGTTGGAGAACACATGACACTCCCCAATAATGTGGAGGCACCAAGAAAATCAAGCAGGATAAGGCATCCAATTGAAAAATGGGTAAGTTACGATAACTTCTCTATGGATTTTCAGATTTTCCTATCCAAGGTTGAAAAACATGAAGAACCACTTGGATTTTGTCAAGCTGTTCAATCTGACAAATGGATTGAGGCGATGAATGAGGAAATAGAGGCACTTCATGAGTGTCGAACATGGGAGATAGTTGGTCGTCCCCCCGATAAAAATGTTGTTGGCTCAAAATGGGTGTATAAGATTAAATATAAACCGGATGGGAGCATTGAACGATACAAGGCACGTCTTGTTGCCAAAGGGTTCACCCAAGAATATGGTGAAGATTACGATGAGACCTTCAGTCCAGTAGTGAAAATGGGAACCATTCGCATTATCCTCAGCCTGGCCATTGAGCATGGGTGGAGCCTTAGTCAGCTTGATGTCAAAAATGCTTTTCTTCATGGGGACTTAAAAGAAGAGGTCTATATGGAGCAACCTCAAGGTTATGCAGAGGGAGACCCAAAAGCATATGTATGTAAATTAACCAGAGCATTGTATGGTTTAAAGCAAGCCTCCCGGTCATGGTTTGAAAGCTTCTCCTCAGAGATTCAGAACCACGATTTTATTCGTTCCCAACTAGACCATTCTTTATTCATATACAGGGATGGAACCACTGTAGTTTTCTTACTTATATATGTTGATGATATAGTGGTCACTGGTAATGCTCCAGAGCGTATTCAACAAATTAAAGTTTTGTTGAGTATGCGATTTAAGATGAAAGATCTTGGAAAGCTAAGGTATTTTCTTGGTGTAGAGGTGGACAGACAAGATGAAGAAATGTCATTAACTCAACACAAATACACTCTTGATCTTTTGGCCAAAGCAGGAATGAAAGATTGCAAACTTGTGCCTACACCCAGTGTTGTCAATCAAAAACTCAGCATTTGTGATGGCGAATTGTATCCTGATGCAACCAAGTATCGCAGTTTAGTGGGCATGTTACAGTATCTTACTTTTACTAGACCAGATATTGTATATTCTGTAAATCAAGTATCTCAGTTTATGCATGAACCAAAGACTGGTCATATGGATGCCGTCAAGCGTATTCTCCGATATCTAAAAGGCACGGTGGGTGATGGACTCAAATATGCTCAATCTTCATGGGCAACACCGAAACATGACATATTGGCCTATACAGATGCAGACTGGGCAGGAGAGCCAGATGAAAGAAGGTCGGTTTCAGGATACTGTGTTTTCATTGGAAGCAATCTTATCTCATGGAGTAGCAGAAAACAGAAAGCTGTGGCAAGGTCTAGCACGGAGGCAGAATATAGATCTATGGCAGCTACCACAACAGAAGTAACCTGGGTTAGGCATCTTCTTACAGAAATGGGAGAGAGTATCTCAAGTTCAACCCTCATGTGTGATAATAGAAGTGCTGTGCAATTTGCTTTCAATCCTGTTCATTACGATCGGACCAAACATATTGAGATTGACCAACATTTCATCAGACAAAAGATAGCAGACAAAGAGATTGAATCGGTCTATGTGCCTTCAGAAGACCAAGTTGCTGATATGTTCACAAAAGGTCTCACAAGTAACCGCTTTTGGTATCTGAAGAACAAGTTGCACATGGTTCAATCCCATGTACAACTTGAGGGAGGGTATTAGAATATAGATCGGATATGGATCCAGTACTGGATCCATATCCATATAGAATAGGTTCACGTTATAATGTATAATGTATTATACATTACTAACCAGGAGCAATCTTGCCATTGTAAAATATTATTGTAAACCTATTCTATATTAATGATGTTTTAGTGCAGTACGCTAAGATTGAAGTGGCTGCCGATTCCAAGGAAATCCCCTCTCCTCTCTCCTCTCTTCCCACTCCTCCTTCTCGGTATTCACGATAGAACTGCCAACCCAAGCAGTTTTAACAGGGCTGACTCCCAACGGCTCTAATTAGAGCTGTTGGGAATCAACCAACAACTCTTATGAGTTGCTAAAGCTTATAAATAAGGGTTGTAAGCCCATTGTAAAGGTAGAATTTCAATAAGGAGTTCTCCTTAAGCTTATAAACACTGTGCATTTATTGCACTTCTTTTGTGGTGTAAAGCTTATAAACACTGTGCATTTATTGCATTTCTTTTGTGGTGCAAAGCTTATAAACACTGTGCATTTATTTTGTGTCTTGAGTATTTGAATTATCAAGTTATTTGATTGTTTGCAAGGATTCTTCACAGGAAGTAGCTTTAAGGATTTGTTGAAGAGCCATGGATATTTGACCAAGTGTCTCTTTGACATCACCTTTCTTGCCTTCATCTTCTTTGGTGGTAGATTCTTTAAGAGAGGCCACCTTAGGCTTGAAAGTTCCATTGAGCTTTGGGCAAGCGGGTTTAATGTGACCCGGCTCATAGCAATGATGACATACAATCATTTTTCTTCCTCCATTGTAGTTTCCTTGTTTACCAAAGTGGGGGGCTTGTAGGTTTTTACATTATTGCCGGGTTTGGAAACGATAATCCCTTCATCAACATTCTTACTCATCCCAAGCCTTGTTTCTTCTTAGGTGATTTCGGCAATAGCATCCTCTATAGGAAAAAAGATGGATCTATGGAGAAGTGATGACCTCACTTGCTCAAATTCGGGACGTAGCCTAAATAAGAATTGGAACAATCGATCTTGTTCCATTTGCTTTTGTCTTAGTTCGACGTCTTCCATAGCAACCCATTTTGGCTCTAAAAGAGCCAACTCATCCCATAGTGGGTTTAAAACACTATAGTAGTCTTGAATACTTGAGTCACCTTGTTTGGTGGTTCTAATTTTTTCTTGCAAAAAATAAGTTCTTGCAAGATCCTTTTGGGTATACATACCCTTCATAAAAAACCAAGCCTCATTGGCTCGACGAAATTTAGCTATATTATCACATACCTTGAGTTCGACGTTGTTCATAAACCAAGCAAGGATTTTTGCGTGATTGCTTTCCCAATCTTCCACTTCCTTTTGATGATTTTTAATGGCTTTGAGGCAAGCATCTCTGATGCAGCGGGAGAGACTGAGACTTATCGATGTAGCGAGATGGGAATCGTCACCTTCACACAGGGGACTGACGATGAACTCGTGGATGCGGTGAGGGATTTGAAGTTGTCACGTTGATGGGTGCCACATTAACGCTCTTTGTTGAGGCGGAGGAATCAACGGTGGTCGGCTAAGGTGCTGACGTTATGCTACTTCTCCAAGGCACAAACAATCGTGCAACATCAAGATACTCAATGAAAATATGACGTAGGGCAACATATGAATCAGTCTGATCAAAGGTTTAATATGAACTCGGTAAGGGGTTACAAGGCTTAACCAAAAACAAAAAACGAGCAAAATAAAAGAATAATAAGGAACGAACTGGCTGGAATGAAAAGCTTAGCAAAAGATAAAAATAAAAAAAATAAGAAAGGCTGCTGCTGAATCAAAGCTGAAAAGAATATAATAATCAACCTCCAAACCCAAGTAAAGAAAAAAGAATGAATGACAGTAAAGGCTGCTGCAACAAGACAAAGAAGATTAATGTAGCTATCCAAAAACTGTTGTAGAAGGCTGAACGTGACAAAGAAAATCACAAAGTAAATAAACAAAAGAAAAGTAAGGGCTGCTGCAGAACGTGACAGAGAAAAAGGAACGCAGTAAAAAAAATACGGTAGCTGAAAACTTTTTGGCCCCCTCCACGCAACCCTAAGACCGGGTTTTTATAGCTGCTGGTGGATCCGGGTCTCGGGTCCAGTCTAGGACCCGGATGGGACCCAAATCGTTGTTCATTTGTTGTTGTGTCTGTGACGTCGGGGACGTTCCGGACCTGCTATGCATCATTCTCCCCTGGTTGGGAAGAAGTCGGCTCTGACGACTTGTTGTCACCATGGTATGCATGGCAACATGTATCGATATTTCTGGACGATTCCAAATTAAAGCCTGTAGATTGGTTTTGAAATTGACCGTCTATACCATCTGCTATGGCACCCCATAAAAGCACAAGCTGAATTTCTGTCCCTCCAGCACGCGGTCTTAAGGGTTTGGCTAGAATCCCAACAATACAAGCATGCTTACCAAAAACTGGACCAGTTGCTGAAAACCTCACTATATCTGCCCCGAATGCATAGTGGCTCTGCTCACCGTCCATACAGAAATCCCCGTTCAGGATCTTGTTCCAAAAAACAAACCCAAACAGCTTCAAAAGATCAATTAATGCTAGAATGTTCAATGTTCCGTAAAGAGGCCTGTCATTCCTCATTGCTGAAACCATAATAATATTATTTGCAGTTAATTCCCAAACCGTTTCGACCAATGGAAGGTCTAAGTAATCAGGTCCCTTTGAATCAGTATCTTCAAGAACACGCATCAGAGATTGTGTCACACCCCCAAACTTGATATTATTTTCAGGATAGGCATTCACACATTTATTATCCATTTTTGGCAACTCAAGATGGTCTATTGTTTGAGTACCATTGTCCTTTCCTTCATTTACCTTTGAATTGTGGAGCAAGGCATGGTTATCTGTTGTTAGATGGGATTCACGCTGAGGGTGCATCGGCTGGCTTGTTTTTCCGAAGATGGGATTCATGCGAGCCGCTGCGCTGTCAACTGGATCTGCTACCGGCGTTGGTGTTGAAAATGCGCGTTGTTCCATCGTTGATTCAAGAACGACCAACCGATCTTCGATTTCATCCATTCGTTTTGACAAACCGGCTACCTCCTTCTCTAGGCGTAGCATATCTTCTTGCATCTCCGTCACCATGTCGAGCATCCGCTTCATGATCTTCTCTCGTGCCTTTCCGTTCGTAGGACCGTTCCTCACCTCTTGCGTCATGCCGTTGACGAAGTATGAGGGGCTGGGCTCTGATACCATTTGATGCAGCGAGAGAGACTAAGACTTATCGATGTAGCGAGATGGGAATCGTCACCTTCACACAGGGGACTGACGATGAACTCGTGGATGCGGTGAGGGATTTGAAGTTGTCACGTTGATGGGTGCCACATTAACGCTCTTTGCTGAGGCGGAGGAATCAACGGTGGTCGGCTAAGGTGCTGACGTTATGCCAATTCTTTAAGGCACAAACAATCGTGCAACATCAAGATACTCAATGAAAATATGACGCAGGGCAACAGATGAATCAATCCGATCAAAGGTTTAATATGAACTCGGTAAGGGGTTGCAAGGCTTAACCAAAAACAAAAAACGAGCAAAATAAAAGAATAATAAGGAACGAACCGGCTGGAATGAAAAGCTTAGCAAAAGATAAAAATAAAAAAAAATAAGAAAGGCTGCTGCTGAATCAAAGCTGAAAAGAATATAATAATCAACCTCCAAACCCAAGTAAAGAAAAAAGAATGAATGACAGTAAAGGCTATTGCAACAAGACAAAGAAGATTAATGTAGCTATCCAAAAACTGTTGTAGAAGGCTGAACGTGACAAAGAAAATCACAAAGTAAATAAACAAAAGAAAAGTAAGGGCTGCTGCAGAACGTGACAGAGAAAAAGGAACGCAGTAAAAAAAAATACGGTTGCTGAAAACTTTTCGGCCCCCTCCACGCAACCCTAAGACCGGGTTTTTATAGCTGCTGGTGGATCCGGGTCTCGGGTCCAGTCTAGGACCCGGATGGGACCCAAATCGTTGTTCATTTGTTGTTGTGTCTGTGACATCGGGGACGTTCCGGACCTGCTATGCATCAATCTCCCTCAAGAGTCTTTTCTTGTCCACCTTCGATCTTTGTGAGCTTCAATTTAGGTTTCGGAATGGAACCCATAACACACCCCCAAAGTTTCTTGCCTTTGAGGTTGTTCTCCATTGCCGATGCCCACATCATGTAATTCTTTCCATTGAGTTTGAATGATAGATCGATTTTTGCTTCCATAATGCCACCAAGAAGTGAGAAGGAGGACAATAGATGAAAAGTATACGTACCACGCTTCTTCCACTAAGAACCGAGTGGCTCTGATACCATGTAATGAGATATGCGAAAATACAAAGAGTGCTATAAGCACTTGCAATGTCTTACAATGGACAAACAAAAGAGACAATAGCCAAGTCCGCAAAGGGACAACACATACACAAGCCTTGAGATAGGCAACAATATAGAAGTCTCTTTATTGAAAAGAGAGAGAGAGCTCTCAAGCATACATCAATACAAAGGGGTTCACCCCTATTTATACAAGAGGAAAGGAGATGAAGGGAGGCCACAAGGGCCTCAAAAGGTGCGCCAAAAGGGGGCTCCCATAGAGTCGTTGGGCCCAACGGTCACAATTGTGACCATTGGGGGTCCCAACGATTCTATGGTGGGCCCCTTTATGTGGCTTAAAAAATAAAATAAAGAAAAACAAAAAATAAAATAAATACAAAAAAAGAAAAAAGAAAAAAAACAAGTACCCCTATCGGGTACTGTGTGAAATGACTATAATACCCTTATCAAGTATTATGGTGCAAAACACACACACACACACACACACATATATATATATATATATATATATATATATATTTTAACAGCTGATATGGGGATCAACATTTTAGGAGCATCAAAGATGTGTTGCAACAACAAGAGCTTTATCTACATTGTCATCACAACACTTTTCACAAAAGAACAAATCACATCGAGATGGACTGCCACTATGTTTGAGAAGAATATCTTCAAGGAGTCATCGATCTGCCCTATGTCACATCTGAATACCAGCTGACAGATTTTTTTACCAAACCTCTCTCTGCTCTTAGATTTCATTTTCTCTTAGGCAAACTTTCGGTCATCGTACCTAAGCTTGAGGGGGAGTGTTAAATTATACACACACACACACACACACACACACATATATATATATATATATATATATATATATATATATAACTCTTGTTGACTTGGAAGCCAACGGCTAGATTTCTAGTTGTTGGGGCTCTTGTCCCCTCTCTCTTAGTCTTCTCTCTTTCTCCCTTTTAGGTTATTCTCACTTCCTCTTATATATATAGGGGTCCATCCTGCTTGTAAAACATGCTTCTTGCATACTTGTTCTTCAAATAAAAACATTATTTTTTATCTTTTGTGTATGCCCTTAGTGGAACTTGTAATTGTGCTCTTAGTAGCACTTGTGATTGTGTTCTTGGTGGCACTTGTGTTTGTGTATTTTGCACTTGTTGGTGGATTCTTCGTTCGTGTTTGAAGGAGCTCAACCTCTCTTTACAAAGTCCACATGACACATGTAGCAGACTTTTACTTGTTGCCGTCCCGTCCCAGTATGCATTAGTTGAGTTGTCTTTCCTAGTTCATTAACCAACTACTCAAAACCATATATATAAAATCCAGACAGTGATTTATGTCTGTAATGTTGATATCAGCACTATAACGTCAAAAGACTCAAAATGATGTGTGTACAATGTAGTCTGCTAACATGTTAACTTTAGATCATAAATATTTAAAGTTGATGGAATGTATTTGAGTATGCATAAATGTGATAACCAGTGACAATTACTGGGAAAACCATTGAGTGGATTCATCAGCTACACAGGGAACTTGTCCAGGGTCAAAAGCCTCTATTGCTTTCTTCCTAGTCTCATTCAAGACTTGTGGGGTTAGTTATTGGCCATGAGCTAACACTGTTCACAATATGTGGTTTAGGGCTGGGAAACTAGACGAGCTGCTCGTGGCTCAGCTCCTCTTCATCTTGTAAAGAGTTCATTCGAACTCGTGAAATAGGCTTGGCAAGCCAAACACAAACAAAAGTGTTTGGCTTTTCTCAGCACATATAGGTTCATTAACTAGTAAATTTTACATAAATTTATATCATAAAATGTAGATGGTTGAAGTGTTTGGATTACAAGCAATAAGTTTGGAGTTCAAATCATGTTGCTTACAACCTTGAAACAATATATTATTTTGTAAAATAATTCAGTTTGAGCTTAGTTCAGTAGGTTTAGAGTCCAAATTCTATACTTTCAGCTTTGAAAAATGCACTTTTTTGAACGAGCAAGCTTGAACTCAGCTTGTTTAGCTTGGGCTCGTCATGAGCTCGATTCACCATAAGAACAAACCAAGCTCGAACACCTTCTGTTTGGTTTGTTTGGCTCACTTAAGTACAAGAGAAAAATGCTGAAGTGGTTAGCAACTATCTTAATGCTTTAGTGACCACTTCTTGTCAACATCAATCTGCATCAAAATTTTCTTTTGTTTCCTTTTTTTTTAAATTTTTTATTTTTATTTTTGTAAATGGGAAAAAGTTGGGTAAAGATCCATTGGAGTGGGTTAGCCTTAACCATGCGTGACAACATGAAGACCTAAGGTTGTTCCTGTCCGTGTCAGGGAAGATGCCAAATCATCTCTCCTTTCAATGAACACAATATGCTTCAAGTTAGCATAAGATTTGCAATTGAAAACATCTTGACAACAATAAAAGTTCCAGTTATTCATATTTTAAGCATATGCTAATGATAAATGATAAAATGGGCTGGATTCATAATGTAGTAAAACATGAAAGCAGAAGGCAATTCAAGGCCATGAAATTCTAGATATGATGCTTTTCTTCAATCATAAATAAGTCGCTAGTTGGTTATTGTGAATGATGTGCTAATGATGTCACAATTTTGCATAAGTATGGTTGAACAGAAAGGTCATCATGAGTAACTTACCAATACATGCACAGTTCCATTTCTATTATCATGATTAACCATTTTTTATTATGTGCTTCCTTTCCTAATTTACTTCATAGCTAACTTTGATTCTTTCAACTGAAAGCAGTAGAATAACATAATTGTTGAACTTGATTCATGTCGAACGTTGCTGCTGATATTAAGAAATTTCTTTCCTGGATGATTTCAGGATCAAGTACCTCCTTTCCCATCAGAAACTGCAGTATCCATCATTCAAGAGGAACTTGGGGGAACTGTTGATATTCTATTTGATAAGTTTGACTATGAGCCAATTGCTGCTGCAAGTCTTGGTGTGTTAGAGTTTCTTTAAGTCTTTTTGAATGCTTTGAGTTATTCATTCTAGTGCTTTTGTTATGCTGTAGCGTGCATAAAATTTTCAAATACTGAATTTGTAGTACTCAGGTCAGGTGCACCGTGCAAAGCTTAGAGGCCAAGAAGTTGTGGTTAAAGTACAAAGACCTGGCCTTAAGGATTTGTTTGATATTGATCTGAAGAACTTGAGGGTTTGTATTCCAACTCTTTCTTGTATGTTCAGTTCTACTCTTAGATTTTTCACATTGATACTTGTTTGTTCTTAATTACAGGATATGTTACATTTATCATTTTGATCATTGTTTTGATAATCAATAATATAAAACATTTTTTTATTATAATAAAAGCAATAGGTATAAGCTTCACAATATTAAGGGAAAATGGTGGCATTATAAAAACTGTTGCATGTTTTCTTTACTTTGTAGAGATGATTATTTTACTATGTTGTGGTGCAACAGTATGCCATGTACTTAATATGTTCTTCAAAAGATCAAGAGTATATTTTTATTATGACAAGATCATCTCATCTTTCTTTCTATCAACTTCTACGCAAAGAAAATATTTTAACTTCCCAAGATCTTTCATCTTGAATCTTTCTCCCAATACACCTTTAATTTCCTTAATATGTTCTTCAGAACTTCCTGTGATAATTATATCATCAACATAGATAAGCAGAACAATTATGTAACATTTACCTTTGTGAATAAACAGTGAATGGTCGAGATGTGATCTGAAAAACCCATGTTTTTGTATCTCTAATGGAAAACTCTCAAGCCATGATCAAGAAGCTTGTTTGAGACCATAAGTCGCTCTCCTTAATTTACAGACAGTCTCTTGGATCTTTCTCATTGTATCCTTGTGGCTGCTCCATATAAACTTCTTCCTTCAATTCTTCATGTAGGAATGCATTCTTGATATCCAGTTGATTTAAAACTCATCCATGGTTAACAACAAAAGATAACATTACCTGGATTGTCCCCATTTTAACTACGGGACTGAAGGTCTCATCATAATCAAAACCATGTTCTTGTGTGAAGTTTTTGGTGACAAGTCGAGCTTTATATCTTTCTATACTTCCATCGGTTTTATATTTGATTTTATAAACCTATTTTGACCTAACTACGTTCTTGTTTAGAGGTTGTTTCACTATCTCCCAAGTCCTACATTCATGTAGGGCATTTATTTCTCATTCATGGCTTCAACCCACCTTCTACTTTAGGATGCTTGAGTATAGGAACAAGGTTCAACTTGCTTTTTAATTCTTGTGAAAAACGCTTGATGGCCAATGCTGAAATTTTGATAACTGACCCATTTCTGAACTGGATGTCGAATCTTGTTTGACCTTCTAATTTCAGGCTGGTTGTGAATCATATGACTTTTATCACTTTGAGGGTTTTTATCTTCTTCTGACTGACCGTGAACCGATAGTGTTTCTCCTTTGATAGATGCACCCATCTTTAAATCTACCATCCATGACCTGATCACAGTCTTCTGGATTTTGTTGAATTTTCTGATGTTTACCTTGCGTATCAGCATGTTGTCCCTGGGTTTCAGCAGACTTCTCTTGGATGCTTACATCACTGTTTGCCTGGGAGTACAACTCATCACTTAGCCAAGGTGAGTAATACTCTTTCCTAGCCGAACCTTTAATAGAGGAGCTTGGGGATTCACTCGGCTGAAAAGAAGTTTCATCAAAAATAACATTTCTGGATATTCTAACCTTCTTTTCCTTAATGTCATAACACGTGAAACCTTTATGATCATCAGAGTAACTAATGAACTTACACATATAAGCTTTAGGATAAAACTTATTTATCAATGTATCGTCCACATAAACATAACAAAGACAACTATAGGCATGTAGCATGTTGTAATCTGGATGCTTACCAAGCAGAACATAGTAAGGAGATTTGTAATCCAGAATTTTCATTTGAAGCCTGTTATAACACACACAGCATAATGAAAAGCATCAGTCCATAACTAAAAAAAAAACCCAAACTTTCTCTAATACCATGTAATGAAACTCAAGTGCACAAGAGAGATGTCACAAGGGGCTATAAAGAGTGCACAATCGTACAAGTAAGAAGTCACTAATGGATAAGATACAAACAACCACAAAGGGTTAAGCCCAATGCTCACAAGAGGAACAAGAACACATAAAAATAATCAATAATGTATTGAGAAAATGCTAAGAAAAACATTAAATAGGAGAATGGTTAACAACCCCTATTTATACAACTTTTAAGAACCGTATGGCTCTGATACCATGTAATGAAGTATGCGGAAATATAACAAATGCTTAAAGCATTCACAATGTCCTACAATGGACAAGAGAGAGAGAACAAGAGAGAAGTCCACTATGGGACAATACAACAAGCCTTAAAGGCAACACACATAAAAGAATATGAACTTTATTAGAGAAGAGCTCTAAAAGCCTTAACAAATACAAGGGGAGAGTCCCCTATTTATAGACAAAAAGTAGGCAAAAAGGAGAGGCTAAAAGGCAAAAGAAGGGGGGGGCCATTGGGGGCTCCCCATAGAGTCATTGGGAGCCCCCAACGGTCATAAATATGACCATTGGGGGTCCCAACGATCCTATGTGGGACCCCCCAATGTCAAACAAAAATATTTTTTAAGAAAAAAAAATAAGAAGACAAAAAAGGATATTTAAATAAACAGTTGTTTCTATAAAAAAAACTATGTGAAATGACGAAAATACCCCTATCGGGTATTTTATATATATATATATATATATATATATATATATATATATATATATATATATATATATATATATATATATATATAATTACATATATTTTAAGAGGAGCTCCCATAGTCGTTGGGAGCTCTCCAATGGTCATATTTATGACTGTTGGGAAGGGTCCCAATGACTCTATGGTTAATGACCATAGAGCCCTTGGTCAAACAGTGAAAAGAAAAGAAAAATAAAAATAAAAAAAAGGCAAAAACAGTCCATAGTGGAATGTTCAAATCACAAAGGGTAAAAAGACAAAAATGCCCCTAGTGGGCATGACACATTACAAAACAACAAAACTATATATATATATATAGGTAAATATTGGCTACTAATGAAAGTACATAACTAATGAGTAGAAATCACAGGTGCATTAAAAAAATAATGATTTTTTTGTATGTCAAATGTTATGGATGTGATCTACATGGTTTGTTTAGTAGGAAACTTGTTTTGAATCATGTGTTTTTGACAAGTAATTAGGTTTTTAAAGAGGTCCAAAAATCAACGGCCTACAATGTGTCAAAATTTCATAACTCAAAAGATCACATTTTTATATCACAAAAGCACGATCCAAAGCTTGATCCTTAGCAAACAATCCATGTTGAACACATCTGTATGGTTAAATTGAGTCGATACAACTTGCACCTATGATTTCTAGCTCATTAGTTCTCTACCTTCATTAGTAGCCAATATTTACCCTATATATGTACATTTTAACAGTAACCACATTCTCTAAACTGCATACCAGTGTCTCCCTCTCATCTACATGCCTCAATCCAAGATCAAAGCTAAGATACATTTGAAAGTTATGAGTGAAAAGACGTCATTCACGACTAGGTCTGGATCTCAGGATCCTGACCCAATTTGTCTTGTTTATTAAAACACATGCTCATTAATGGCATGCTGTAATTTTAGTATATTATGTAATGGGTATTTTCGTACCCTAATTACTGTACTTGTGCATACTTAATGAGAAGCATAAACCGTATACCCTATTGGGGTTTCTTCTGCAGCCATCAGAGCCTCTCTCTCCTCTCTCGTCGCTTTCTCACATGGTTTCAGAGCGTTGATCCTCTCTCCAACGTCTTCTTCCAAGGTATTCTCTTTCTTATTCTTCCTGAATCTATTGAATCTCTCAGCCAACATATTCTGCAAAATATTTTTTTCAATCAACGTATTCTATTTTTTCCTATTTCTAAAATTTGCATCCCTATTCCTAAAGCCTCCATCTAATCTCTCGCTTTCCATATCTAATTGTCACCCACCATTAATCGTCACCCTTATTCTAAAATCTGCATCTCACCCACCATTTGCATTTTCTTTTCTTCTCACACTGTTTGACGTGTTTTCATATGGTCACGCAAGAGCAAATCTTTTGTGTGATTTCATAAGTTGATTCTCATTTTCTTCAGAAAAAGTAAGGTCAGATTCAGATTTGAGTAAAATATCAGATCCCTTTTCTTTATATTTTAGAATACCGTTACATCCAAAAATCAGATTCAACTCTTTGCATTTTTTGAAAAGAAAAACACGTTACATCCAAATAACGTGTTTTTGTTTTGCATTTCATTGACTGATCTTTATTCAGATTAGTTTACTGCATAACTTCGGTTTCTGTCTCGGGTCTGCTGTAAAAAAAAAAAGGCAATCGAGTTCCGAGTTCTCTGAAATTACGTATTTGTTCTGACTTTTATTTTTGAGTTTTATTTCTGACTTCTTTTGTTCTACTCCAGTATTGTTTCTAATTCTATCTTACTTCCGCCTTCAATCACTTATGGATTCTTTTTCTTCTTCTCAATCTGGCCTCTCTTCCAACTTTCTTAGCCAACTTTTATCTGAAAAACTGAACAACTCCAATTTTCTCACCTGAAAAAGACAAATCATCCCGTTCATAAGAAGTCAGGATCTTTCTGGACATCTAGATGGCTCTGTTTTTTATCCTCCAGAGTTCATATCACAAGATGGCAAGACTGGGGAGGGTGACACTTCTATTACTTTTGTCAGAAATCCAGAATATATATCCTGGATGAAGCGAGATCAGACTTTGGTTGCTTACATCACTTCTACCCTGTCACAAGAGGTGCTTGTGGCAATCCCAGATGACTGCACAGTTATGCAGTTATGACATCGTCTTGTTCAGACGTATTCTCAAGTTTCTCAGGCTACAATTTTATTTTTAAAGAGTTTCAAATGCTGAGAAAGGACTCCATGACTATCATTGAGTACTTAAACAAAATGAAAACCATCACAGATCAGTTGGCCATCGTGGGTTGCGTGGTCAGTGACAAAGATATGGTGCAACAAATTTTGAGCGGGCTGGGACCCGATTATCATATGATGGTTACTTCCTTGCTGTGTTTGCCAGACTTACCTACATTTGAAGATCTTCTTGCTAAGCTCTTACAGTATGAGATGACTTTGAAAGGATTATCTAAAGGTAATCACAACCCCATTGGAGCCCACGATGTTCTTGTTACAGGATTCACCTATAGTCGAGGACGTGGCAGGTATGAATCTCGAGAAAGAGGAGGTCAAGGAGCTCGTGGAATATTACCTACTCCCAGTATGCCTCCTAATCTGCAAAGGCAGAGGACAATACCTACCTGCTTTCTCTGCAACAAAAGGGGGCATATAAAGGCAAATTGTTGGTTTAACCCATAAAATAGAGGAAAGCAATTGGAGACAAGAAAGGAAACATATACATTGAAAAATAGTGGAGAAGTCAAAGAACTGTTATTATCTGCCTTGGCTGAATTAAATATCAAACAGAATGATCAAGACACTTGGTATGTTGATTCTGGTGCAACCACTCATGTCACTGGTGATGCTGGTAAGCTCCTAAATCGTGTTCCTTATGTTGGTAGAAATAGTATAGTCACTGAAGATGGGTCTCACCACCATATTTCGCACATTGGAAATTCTGTAATTCCTATGTCCAACTCTTCTCTTGCTCTTTCAAACGTCATTCATGCTCCTAATATCAAGAAAAATATTGTTTGTCTCTAAGCTTGTAGATGACATTAATGCTTTAGTTGAGTTTACTCCTTTCTCTGTTTGTGTTAAGGATCTTCACACGAGGGAAACATTCGTTGAAGGAAAACGACAAGGGAATATGTATGTGTTCTAAGAGAATCCTTCCTCTCGTGTTCAGCCTGTTGACTCCATCTTGAAGCTCACATCATCATCTCCAGTTCCTCCTGACAGTGTTTTTAATCTTTCTAAATGTATTGAGCCGAATTTTCGGCATGGTCGTCTGGGTCATTGTAGTAGTAGTTTTATTGATAAGCTTGTTTCAAGTAGTCTTATTTCTAAGTCAAGTTTAAATTTAAGTGTCGACAATAAAAAATTTTCTAGTTGTCTTCAGTGTAAGAGTCATGTTCTTCCTTTTCATTCCATTAATAAAAGAGCTTCAAGACCATTTAAGATTATATGTTCTGATGTTTGGGGTCTGGCTCGAGTTCCTTCCATGTCCAGCACTAGATATTATCTCATCTTTGTTGATAGCTATTCTCGATATACATGGATCTTCTTTATGAAAAGTAAATCTGAAACCTTTAAGTTATTTCATAACTTTCATTTCTTTGTTCAAAATCAATTCTCTGAGAATATCATTTGTTTTCAATGTGATGGAGGGGATGAATTTTCTTCAAATGACTTTATTAGTTTCCTCCAGACAAATGGGATAAGTAGGCAGGTGTCTTGCTCTCGTACACCTCAACAGAATTGGATTGTTGAACGGAAGCATCACCATATTATCGAGAGTGCAATGAGCATGATGCATGATAGTAATCTTCCAGTTGCCTTCCGGACAGAAGCTTTTCATACAACAGTCTATGTCATAAATCGATTGCCCATGAACATCTTGAAAAAAAAATCACCCTATTTTTCTTTGTATGGTGTGCATCCAAATTATCATGATTTGCGTGTATTCGGGTGTGTATGTTATGTTCATGTTGACAGTTCAATGCGGCATAAGTTTCAAGATAAGGCCTTAAAGTGCAGATTTGTTGGGTATGCTGATGATTACAAAGGCTACAGATGCTGTGATCCCATAAGCAAGCACATCAAAATATCCAGAAATGTTGTGTTTGACGAATCAAATTTTGGTCATAATGCTACTATTTCTCCTGAAATTGAAGTTTATCACCCTTGGTTGAACTCGGATCTCTTTTCTAGAATTGATGATGTTTGTTCATCTGAATGTCATAAAAGAGATAGAGAGAAACATATCTATTGCTGAGCAAATAACTTAGGAAAATGTGATTTCTAGGTCACTATCGGCCCCAGAAAGGTATAAAGGCATTGTTTACTCTCGACATGAGAAGGAGATACCTCTCAGCTCTAATCAGGAGTAGAATTTTTCTTCTATTTCCATTCAATCTCCTGTTCACAGAAGGTCTACCCGATCTCGACATCCAATTGATAGGTAGGTTAGTTATGAGAATTTTATGATGGATTTTCAACTCTTCTTAGCCTTTTTGGGCAAGGAAGATCAACCCACCACATTTTATCAAGCAATAAATTCTAAGAGATGGATTGAAGCTATGAATGAAGAAATGGAGGCTCTTCATGAATATGACACTTGTGATATTGTTCCCAGACCACACGATCGAAATGTGGTTGGGTCAAAGTGGGTGTATAAGATAAAATATAAGCCAAATGGTACTATCAAGCGATACAAGGCTAGGCTGGTTGCCAAAGGCTTCACACCGAAGCAAGGACAAGACTATGATGAGACTTTCAGTCCGGTCATGAAAACGGGCACTATCTGCATCATACTATTATTGGTCGTTGAGCACTAGTGGACTCTCAACCAACTGGATGTGAAACATGTGTTTCTACATGGAACTCTGAAGGAGGAAGTATACGTGGAGCAACCCACTGGGTATGCAGAAGGAAACTCTAAAGAATACATGCGCAGGTTAAAGAGAGCTATATATGGTTCGAAGCCAGTATCTCGATCTTGGTTTGACAGTTTTTTGCTCGAAGTAAAAAAATATGGTTTTATTCAGTCTCTTCTTGACCATTCTCTTTTCATATTCAAATGCAAAGATATAGTTATCCTGTTATTGATATATGTTGATGACATTATCATTACATGTAACTCTAATGAACATATTGAACATGTTAAAGAACTTCTGAACCATAGATTCAAGATGAAGGATCTTGGTAAACTGTGATACTTTCTTGGAGTAGAAGTTGACAGGACTCCTGAAGGCATGACACTTACTCAACATAAGTATACCGTTGATGTTCTTAGCAAGAAAGGTATGACAGATTGCAAGCCTCTAAGCACACCCAGTGTACTTCATCAGAAACTCAATTCCCAAGATGAAGATTTGTATGAGGACCCTACAGGATATCGCAGGACAATAGGAATGCTTCAGTATCTTACCTTCACTTGGCCTGACATTGTCTATTCTGTCAATCAGGTATCTTAGTTCATGCATGAACCGTATATTGGGCATATGGAAGCTGTTAAACGCATTCTTCGATATTTGAAGGGAACTATTGGAGATGGTCTTTTGTACAGAAAGAGTATGCATGGCCATCACATGCATGAACTTCTTACTTACACAGATGCAGATTGGGCAGGAGATCTAGATGAACGTAGGTCAATCTCAGGATACTGTATTTTTATTGGCCTAAATCTTGTCTCCTGGAGCAGTAGAAAACAAAGGGACATAGCCAGGTCAAGCACATAAGCTGAATATAGATCAATGACAACGGCTACAGCTGAAGTAACATGGATCAGACACCTATTGACGAAAATAGGAGAATCGATTTCTAAAAGCGTTCTCTTGTGTGACAATCAAAGTGCTATCAATATGTCATTCAATCCTATCTATCACAGTCGTGCCAAGCATATTGAAATTGATCAACATTTTGTAAGACAGAAGGTCGAAGAAAAGGAAATTGAATCAGAATACATTCAGACTGCTGATCAAGTTGCTGACTTGTTTACAAAAGGACTTATCAAGGACATATTTTGGATGTTAAAAGGCAAGTTATTCATGGTTTAAAACCATGTACAACTTGAGGGAGGGTGAAAAAACGTCATTCACGACTAGGTCTGGATCTCAGATCTCAGGATCCTGACCCAATTTGTCTTGTTTATCAAAACACATGCTCATTAATGGCATGCTGTAATTTTAGTATATTATGTAATGGGTATTTTCGTACCCTAATTACTGTACTTGTGCATACTTAATGAGAAGCATAAACCGTATACCCTATTGGGGTTTCTTCTGCAGCCATCAGAGCCTCTCTCTCCTCTCTCGTCGCTTTCTCACAATGAGATGATTAATATACAGTTTAGTATCTGTTTTCAAATTTTGGTCACGCCGATCACCTATATGCATGCATTCAATATCCATAGCTTCTGCTGATGTTTCAGTGTCAGCATAGACATATTTTGATGTTAGTTAAATGCAGACTGTGGAATATTTTTATATCAATGCAATATATTTTGTTATACTTGTTTTGCAAAATAAGCAGACATTTTTTTCCTTGCTGTAATTTGTTCCTGTTTTATGATGGCATCACACTTTGAAGGCATGTTATTTATAAAAGATGCAAAATGATTTGTGCATTTCAGTCATATCACTTTATACCACTTTGACTTGCAGTATCTGTTCTCTGCTGATTGGTTTGTTTTCTGTGTTCATGTTATCTATGATCAGGTCATTTCTGAATATCTACAGAAGATTGATCCCAAATCAGATGGTGCAAAAAGAGACTGGGTTGCCATATACGATGAGTGTGCAAGCGTTCTGTATCAGGTTTTGTTGGTTTTCTGTGTCCATGGATTATGCCAAGACCAAAGGACTTCAGCTAGTATATACTAATATATCGGCTTGTCTCTCATCTTTCTTCTTCTGATTGTCAAAAGTTTGTTAATTAGTAATTATCCAGGTGGGTGGCAAGGCTTCTTCTGTAACAGGCATACAGTACATAAATAGAAGAGAAAAAATCAAGTGATGCTTATCTTTTACATAAACTAGATATTTTGCCCACCCAAGCGAAGGGCTTGTTGGTTTCTCCAGTTGCCAAGGAGGGGGGGGAATGATCTTTGTTTTTGAGTTTTTTTTTTAATTAGTTTAATTATAAATAGAATTTTCCCTCACTCATATTTTTCAACTATTAGTGGTTTTTTTTTTATATTTGCCAACTCTTGATAAGAAAAGTTTCTAATCATCCACTTCTGTTTGCCTACGTACATATTTTTGGGAGGGAGAGACTTATAATTATTAATATTAGTTAAATAGTAAATCTTCATATGTATTTAACATAGGGAAGTTTTAGTTGCATTAATATATTTGTTCTTATCTATATCTCATTTAACTAATAAACAAGCTCAAGAGATCCACATTTTAAAAGTACTTGGTATTATAGTAAAAAAATTATTTTAAATGGCATTTAAATGTTGGAGTTGGTGAGCATCCTTTAATTTTATATTACATGGAGATGCACACACGTGTATGTGTATATGTGTATGCGTATGTGTGTGTGTGAGTTGCAATGGAGGATATGGAAGAAACACTCCAATGTTGAATCTGAGAGTTGATTGTAATAAAATAACACAAAATTACAAGATATATCTATGGGCTTTGAGGCCAAATACACGCCACTATGGGCAAATACACAAGCCGCTAAGGGCAAATAACAAAGGCACTAAGGCACAAGAAAGCATTCAAGAGAGAAGAACACATAAAAATATTAATTTTCATTCATAAAATGTCTTTAACAAGCATACTTTACAATGGGAAGGAAACCATATATATACATGAAGAGGACAAAAGAGAAGGCATACTAGCTGTTAGACATGCCTAACGGCTAGTAGCCAATAGCTAGTTTCAAAAAACTACAACAAGATTTTATATATATTACAATATACATTATATGTATTATATAATATATGTACAAAGGATATACATATATGTATATTCATACAAGTAATATACGGATATACATGCAAGTATTATATGTATATACATACATATAAGTATATGCATATATATGTATATAATGAAAATACATCAAATATTAACATTGATATGAATTTTATGAGAAAAGTTTGCATTAAATGCTTCATTATGTTGCTCCCTGTCACCATTTTTCTTCATTAAAAATTTTCATATTGCACCTTTTTATACTATAGTTTTTTTTCCACTTAAGCTAGAGTTGTTCTTTATTTTGAACTTGTTTGCTGCTAGTGTAATAGTTAAAGAATCCTTCTTAATTGCCTTTTTCTTTGTATCTTGACTCACTAATCATTTTTTAAGAGACTTTTTTGCATATTCTTATGAAAAGACGTGCTTTCCTTTAGGTGAAACTTATATACTTCCATTTTTTAGTGAGGTAATTCACAAATTGGAAATTCAACTGTTTTTTCTATTCTAACTGTAGCAGCAGACTGCACCCAGGTGCTTTTGTTTATATAAATACAATTGTTTAACCCATAAAAATCAGTGGACTATTACCTTCATGTATTTTAAATATTGTTGGTTTTCAGTCATATTTTGCTCAGAGAGCAACAAATTTTTTGTGTCTACAATGTTTAATGAGTGATCCTTTCTTATGTTACAAGAGTATGTATGATTTTACTATTAGTTTGATATAACACTTTCAACTAACTAAAGGACATTTATCTCTCATCACAGAGAATCTTGCTGAAATAAATTACTGCTACGAGCCATCATTCTTGGCAATCCATTTCTTGGGAAGCATATTTTAGGTAATGTTGAATGCTGTCACATGGATATGGCTGAAGATACGGGGATACGGCTATTTTCGATGTAACTAATATACAAGGGGACACGGAACGCGACTCAAAATGGAGTATCCATGTGACATAGGTTGAATGAAGTTGTCTATTAGATAGACATATGTTGGAAATGATTGAGACCAGTGCTCATTAAATATGAACTCAACTTCCAAGCATTGTTGGTTATACTGACTGTTCTAGAATTTAAGATTTGTATTTCATAGTTTATGTCATTGGTCAATTTATTAAACTATTCCTGTGATATGAATAAAATCATTATCATTCTCTAAAATGGAGTATCCGTGTGACATAGGTTGAATGATGTTGTCTATTAGATCGACATATGTTGGAAATGATTGAGACCAGTGCTCATTAAATATAAACTCAACTTCCAAGCATTGTTGGTTATACTGACTGTTCTAGAATTTAAGATTTGTATTTCATAGTTTACGTCATTGGTCAATTTATTAAACTATTCCTGTGATATGAATAAAATCATTATCATTCTCTAAAATGGAGTATCCGTGTGACATAGGTTGAATGATGTTGTCTATTAGATCGACATATGTTGGAAATGATTGAGACCAGTGCTCATTAAATATGAACTCAACTTCCAAGCATTGTTGGTTATACTGACTGTTCTAGAATATAAGATTTGTATTTCATAGTTTACGTCATTGGTCAATTTATTAAACTATTCCTGTGATATGAATAAAATCATTATCATTCTCTATTTTTTGTTTATCTTTTGTGCTTTATTAGGGCTTCTGAGAGCTGCATCTTATGAGATTCAAATGTCAATGCAGGAGATTGATTATTCCAAGGAGGCTGCTAATGCAGAAAAATTTGCTGAAAACTTTAAAAATATGGATTATGTAAAAGTTCCAAAAATTGTTTGGGATTACACTACCCCACAGGTTCATTGCTTTGTGATTGCCACTTTTGTAATTCCTACAGTGAACATGCTTTCTTCTGGTTAACCTGCTAAGCCAGGTTTCTGTAGGTGCTGACGATGGAATATGTTCCTGGGATAAAAATAAATAGGATAGCAGCCTTAGATCAGTTGGGTGTTGATCGACAAAGGTTAGAATTATTTTTTACTTCATTCTTTTGAAGTTGGATCTAAACTTAAATGACTTGTGCTCTTGACAAAATATAGACTGGGATTGTTTTTTAATATAAACCAGGACATTGCTTTTTATTGAACATAGAATGCTTGATGGTATCATTGCTTCTTCTGCAGGTTGGGTCGATATGCTGTTGAATCTTACTTAGAACAGATCCTTTCCCATGGATTTTTTCATGCTGATCCTGTGAGTGATTCAAACTAGAATTTACTCTGAATATGGTTTGCTTAATTTTAGTTGAATGTGGAGAAATCTACACAGCAGTTGAATGAAGCCCTGTTCTGGAGTGAGATTGCAGTATCATGATTGACATTAATGAAGGCATAGTTGAAAACTAGTTTACATTTATATAGATCTGCTTCATATTGTAACCATGACTCAACCCATCAGTTTGTTTCTATGTCCAGACTCAAAACATAGTTCAGCTCAATTCTTGACTAAATTAGCAAGAGTATATTTAAAGGAATGTGAAGCAGTTGAATCAACTCCTTTGCTGGAACGATCTTGAAGTGGCCTGTTTGATGTTAATGCAAATAAAGTTGGGAACTAGTTTAACTTCATTTAGGTGTGCTCCAACTGAAATGTATTCTTGTTCTTCTTACTGCATCTTTCGCTTGATATGATCAATTCAATGTGACATGGATAATTATTTAGCTTGATTTTTCTACATGATAATGTTTTCTATGCAGTCTTGAGGTTCATTTTCGGTCTGCAGTTATCATTTGTCTTGCAGAAAATTTTATGGCTTGTTTTCTTGGTATAAATGGGTGGCTCTATGAGAATAAATGCCACAAATGCATTTCAAGTTTGGCTAGTTTCTTCTAGGTAGATGGGAGGTTGGTCACACTTGAAAATAAGATAAACAAATATTTTTAGAAGTTCACTATACACAGTGAAATGGAGATAGATAAGCAAATGTTCCTAGAAGTCTACTCTACACTTGATGGAGATAGATTAGCAAAAGTTTCTAAAAGTTTACTCTAAATTGTGAAATGCTTTTAGCACGGAAGCATGAATAGGATTTCCACAACTTAGAATGATCATTATGTATATTGTAACTTTAAAGGAGTGGAATACTTCATGTTAGCACTGTAAATGTTTGCAGTTGCAAATTTCTTTCAATTAGACTGTTTATTATTTTTCCTAGAGCAAGAATTCTCTTGCTAATTAAGATGAATTTGTGCATGAGGGTTGTGTTGGTGTACCTGTTTTTCACATTGAAATAGGAACCTATAAGATTCTTCATGGATGAATTTTTTTTTGACAATTATAACAGTCCCTGAAAGGGTTAAATTGTTTGAGATTGGACAGGAGGATGTAGGAAGAGAACTTTATAGGATTTGTATTAATTTTTCCTTTTAATGATGCATGGTTCTCAAGTTTCAATGTTTTTAATCATTTTAATTTCTTGAAAGCAACCATTTTGATGAAACAAAGAGAGAAGAACAAGCCAATTTTGTAACCACAATGCATCTTATGTCGATTTAAACTTTTTCCTATTTTATTGTTCATTACTTAATATTCTTGCTCTTTCATATTCGCTAAATTTTGCTTAAATTGTTGTTATCATGGCGACTGCTGTTATTTTTGGTTTTCAAGAGTATGAATGTACAACCAGTGTACACACAGTTTCATTCTCTTTGACATCCCGGAATGTTTCCTTTTGGTTTTCAGCATCCTGGGAATATTGCTGTAGATGATGTAAATGGTGGAAGACTCATCTTCTATGATTTTGGAATGATGGGAAGGTAGCTTGTAGTTTCGGTGTTGAATTTTCTTGGAATTTGGAATTGACTATAGCTTTTCTGTTTCTTTTTCTACTTCTGGAATTTGGAATTGACTACAGTTCTATACATGATTTACAATGTGTGCAGCATAAGCCCAAACATTAGGGAAGGTTTGCTTGATGTTTTCTATGGAGTGTACGAGAAAGATCCAGATAAGGTAGCTCCTTTCATTTTCTTCTTGATGAAAATGAACAACCAAGTCCTACATACCATGGTGTTTCAAACAGAAATTTGTAGTAACTAGTTATGATAAGGGTATTTCATATAACTAATAGTTCACTAAATTTCAAAGTGTTACGTGCAACAAGAAAATTTATTCAATCAAGTTTAAGGATTTACATCTTTGCCAGCATGTTTTTGTAAAAGTGTATTAAAAAAGACACTACAATCAAGACACAAAGTTCTTGATGAAAAACGTGTGCACAAATGCACAATAAGAACTCTTAGAACACTTGTGCACAAAGGCACAACCTCAAATATCCCACAAATGCACTAAGGCATAAAAAGGAATGAAAAACTTTATTAGATAATGCTTGGGCTTTGTCCCAAAGCCATAACCAAATACAAAGACGAGGGCTCTATTTATAGAGCATCAAAAAAACATTTTGTGGGCCTTGGAGGGGCTCCACATGTAGTCGTTGGAGCCCCTTCAACGATCACAAATGTGACCGTTGGAGGGGCCCAACGACTAATGGTGGCAATCGGGTCGGGTTGGCGGGTCAACATACCTCAACACGAACCCGACCCGTTTATTAAACGGGTCGGTTGTGGCAAACACGAACCCGACCCATTTATTAAACGGGTAACCCGACACAACACGGTTAACCCGTTTAATAAATGGGTCGGGTCGGGTAAACGGGTTGGCGGGTTGGGTCATCTTTCTGGCGACGTTGGTGTCGTTCCTCACGCAGATTGGGAAGAAGGCCTGGCCTTTAACAAGGCTGTCCCAGATCCTCCCGCAACTCCTCCGAGTAAGGAGACTGTAGTCGAAGGTGAACGATGGATACGCCGCCGGAATCCACCGCTTCATCACCAGACACTCACCGGA
The DNA here is from genome assembly GCF_984573655.1 of Nuphar pumila. Taxonomy (NCBI): domain Eukaryota; kingdom Viridiplantae; phylum Streptophyta; class Magnoliopsida; order Nymphaeales; family Nymphaeaceae; genus Nuphar; species Nuphar pumila. Next base: position 62,372,740 of record NC_143263.1, read on the forward strand.
GCCGACGGGCCCCACAAGGTTCCTCCGATTAAAGGAGAATGTCTGGTCGGCATTGCTCCCGGCCTTGGATCTCAGGGAGGAAGTTGTTGTTTCCCAGTATGAGCACTTTGAGATCCCCCAGAGTTTTGATCTCCGTCGGGATCCTGCCGGAGAGTTTGTTGCCCCACAGGTCCACAAGTTCCAAGCCATGGCACCTCGCGATCTCCGGCGGGATCGTACCCGCGATCAAGTTCTCCGATATATCCAACATAGTTAGCCCGCACCCGCCGGCGAATATCTCCGGCGATAACTTGCCGGAAACATTGTTCTCCGCCAGGGAGAACTTCGTGAGACGGTCGAACCCCTGCCATAGCTGCCCGGTGAACCTGTTCATGCTTAGGTCGAGGGACCGATGCTCGACGCACCCGTTCAAGCAGCCGAGTATATCGCCGGAGAAGTGGTTGGACGAGAGGTCGACGGTGACGAGGCTGCCACAGTTGGGCGAAAAGCTCGACTTGATCCCCCCTCTGAGCCGGTTCACCGAGACGTCGAGCATCTTGAGGTTCACCAGCCCGGAGACGTGGAGCTCTCCCTCAAGGATGTTGTAGGAGAGGTTCAGGTAGCGGAGGGCGGCGCACTGGTTGAGATCGGCCAGAATCCGTCTGCTGAGGGTGTTGCCGGAGAGGTTGAGGGAGTCGAGCGCGGTGAGCGAGGAGAAGCACGGGTAGAGCTCGCCCCGAGACGTGGAGTAGGAGAGGTCGATCCCAGTCACACGTCCCCCTGAGCACGTGGCTCCCTGCCAATGGCAAGGCGACACATCGTCCTCCTTCCACGCCTCGTACTTCCCGCGGTTCACCGTGTTATTCAGGCTGAGGAACCTCTTAAGGCCTAACTCGTTTATTAAACGGGTTGGCATACCCCTAACACGAACCCGACCCGTTTAATAAACGGGTTAGGCGGGTCGACCCGTTTACGACACGAACCCGTTTAAGCCAAACCCGAACCCGACTAAGAAGCGGGTTGGTGGGTCGTGTCAGATTTTTCCACCCCTACCAACGACTATATGTGGGCCCCCTAAGGTACACAAAGTACAATATTTAAAAGAAAAGAAAAAGAAATAAAATAAAAATATACAAACATATTAAAAAAGATGAATATGCGTAAAAAGAGAAAAAGACTAAAATACCCTTACGACTGATGTATATTTGTATATATATATATATATATATATATAATTAGATAGATACATGTACATATATATGAAATATATATGTATATGTATCTCTCTTTATATATATAAAAAATATATATGAGCATTATAATGATTTGATATTACAATTTAACACTCCCCCTCAAATATAGGGCATGATGACCGAAAGTTTGCCAAGAAGGAAGTTGAACCGCAGAGAACACAATGCTTTGGTGAAGAAATCTGCCAAATGATATTCTGAAATTACATACGGAAGATCTATGACTCCTTTCAGATATGCTTCTCGAACATAGTGACAGTCTATGTCACATGGGTGCGGGTGCGGGTGCGGGTGCGACACGGGTGCGGTGCAATTTCAAAAATTTTGGACACGGGGACTCGGCTATATATATATTAAAAATAAAATAAAATATATATATATATATATAAGACTCGGTCAAAGTTGTGCCCATTAGGGGACATGTGATGAGTTGTGAAGGCATTCTGTACACTTTCTTCATACAGGAATAATTCACTTTTGGGCACTTTCTTCATACATTGTAATAATTCACTTTCTTCATACAGGAAAAAACCACAAAAACTTGAGTTGTGCCCATTTTGTACTTAAAACTTGAAAGTGTACAGGTTTTTTAGTTGTGATGGGTTTTTTTCCTTACAGCTGTAGCCCAGAAAATTTAAAAAAAAAAAAATCAAAAAAAAAAATATTTCCAAAAAATGGACCAAAATAACCCTGGGTGCGTTGACCGCACCCAGGGTCGGGTTGACCGAGTCCGAGCCGCACCCATGTCGGTGCGTGTCGACGCTGGTGCGGCGACCTTGGAACCGAGTCTGTGTGACATAGGTGACAGTCCATCTCAATGTGTTTAGTTCACTCATGAAATGCAGGATTTTTAGCAATATAAATTGCACTCTTGTTATTACAACAAAGCTTGGTGGACCCTTCTACATTGATCCCCATGTCTTCTAATAGCTGATGAATCCATACAATTTCCATGGTAGTAGTTGTCATGGCTCGATATTCAGCTTCGGTAGAGGATAAAGACACTTTTTGTTGTTTCTTACATCTCCATGAGATCAACGAGTCTCCTAAAAATACACAAAAACCAGTGATAGAGTGACGGTTATTTGGATCACCTCTCCAGTCAGAGTCAGTATAAGCAATTAATTTCAATTCAGAGGAAGATGATAAGAATACTCCCTTATTTAATGTACCCTTTATGTATCTGATGATCCGCAAAATGACGCTCATGTGAACAGATGTTGGTGCATGTTGAAACTGCTTGCGGTATGAACTGCATGAAAAATATTTGGTCTAGTAATATTTAGATACATCAATGATCCCACAAGCTGTCTGTAGGGAGTGGGATCTGTGAAGGGAATGCCATCATCAATTTTCATTTTGGCTCCTACTATAGCAGGAGTCTCACAAACTTTATCATTTGTAATACCTGACCTGTCAAGAATCTCAGAGACAAGTATAGTTTGAGATAAAAAATACCTTCTATGAGAGTATGCCACTTCAATTCCCAAAAAATAGGTTAGAAATCCCAAGTTAGACATCTCAAACTTATCATTTAAAACTGATTTTATGCTTTTAACTCCTTTAGTATCACTTTCAGTTATTAGCATATCATCCATATATAAAAGCAATATTACTATCCCTGCATTGGTTTTTCTAACAAACAAAGCAGTGTCAGTGAAACAGGATGAGAATCTATTTTCTAACATTACAGAATTAAATCTATCATACCAAGCCTTGTAAACTTGCTTTAGACCATAGAGTGCTTTTCGAAGACGAAGCACTTTTCCATTGGGAGTCTCCATTCCTGGCGAAGCATCCATATATACTTCTTCATTTAGATCATCATTTAAAAAAACGGTTTTAACATCCATTTGATAGATGTTCCACTTATTAATTGAAGCAACAATGATGAGACATCTGACAGTGACCATTCGGGCCACAGGGGCAAATGTTTCTTCATAGTCAATTCTATATTCTTGACTATATCCTTTAGCAACTAGCCGAGCTTTATATCTCTCAAGAGATCTGTTGCTCTTAGTTTTTACCTTAAATACCCATCTACACCCTATTGTTTTCTTACCTTTGGGAAGATCTTGGAATTCCCAAGTTTTAGCCTTGTTGAGGGCTCTAAGTTCACAATCCATCGCTTTTAACCATTCATCATTCTTTTTGGCATCTTCGAAGTTTCTGGGTTCTACATAGGTGTGAATGGCACTTAGACAAGCTCTATGCTTAGGTGTAAAAGAATCGTATGAGATGAACCTAGAATGTACCTTTCTATTTCTCTCAGTTCTTCGTAGGTTTTCTTCATTTGTTGAAGTTGAGCCAATAGGTTCACTGTATTTTTCGATTGTACTTCTAAAACTGCTTCTGTCTCTACGAGAATATGTTATAGGATCTCTCGATGCTCCTTCATCACTGTGTTGGTAGGTAGATGGATGGAGGGAAATATTTTCCTCATCTTCATTATCACTAGCCTCATTATGAGTGAGTTCATCGTCACTATCATCATTTTTAGCTAACAACTCAAATAAAAAAGAATAATCCATATTTTCTTTATAAGATTCACTTCTTTCAAAACCATTAACATTTTCCAGAAAATTCACATTTCTAGAAACATATAACTTGTCATTCTTAACATCATAGCATCAAAACCCTTTTTGGGTTTTGGAATATCCAAGGAAAACACATGTAATGGCTTTTGGTGAGAGCTTGTTGTTCTTGTCAGTAAGAACAAAGCATTTGCAACCGAAAATTTTCAATCGACTATAGTCAGGTTCTTTGGTATACAACATTTCAAAAGGCGACATTTTGTTCAAATTTTTAGATGGTAGCCAATTTATAAGGTAGACAGATGTTAAAGCAGCTTTGGCCCCAAAACCTTTCGGGATGTTTTGAGAAATAAGAAGGGTTCGAGTTGTCTCTATAATATGTCTATGTTTTCTTTCGGCTAATCCATTTTGTTGAGGAGTTTTCGGACAAAATCTTTGGTGAAGAATACCATGACTTTCAAGATAATTTTTTAATTCACTTGAAAGATATTCTCCTCAAGAGTCAGTTCTAAAGATTTTTAAGTTTTCATTAAATTGATTTTTAATCATCATATGATAGGTTTTGAAAGTCGAAAAAACTTCATATTTGTGCTTAAGAAAAAATATCCAACAATATCTTGTGTAGTCGTCAACAAAGATTGCATAATACGCAAAACCCCCTTTTGATAAAACTAGTGCCGATCCCCATACATCCGAATGGATAATTTCAAAAGGTCTTGTTGTAAACATAGATCTTTGACAAAAAGGTAATTTTTTCATTTTTCCAAGAATACAATTGTTACAAGTGAAATAACTTTTACATAGGTGTTTAACAAAAGGTAAATAGGATTTTTTTACAACATTTGGATGTCCAAGTCTCTTATGCCATACATTAATATCTTTTTGTTGGACAACATTACAAAAAAGGGTTCTTTGAAATTTAAAGGGAATCGACATAGTATAGATCTCCCTTCCTAGAGACTTCCCCAATCAACCTCCCGGACCGGCGATCCTGTATCCAACATTTATTAGATGAAAATTTTATATCACACCCATGATCCAAGAGTTGAGAAACCGAAAGCAAGTTTAAGTTTAGTTTTGGTATAAATCTAATTTTTGGGATAAAGAACCCTTGTTTTTCAAAATTTCTAATTCCTTTTACTTCAAGAGAAGTTCCATCTGTGGTTAAAACAAAGGATGGAAAGAGATTATTTGATTATTCAGAAAAGACACTAATACTTGGGGACATATGAAATGAAGCACTCGAATCTAAGAGCCAAGAGGTCTTATCGGGAGACGAAGAGGTTGACATGGCGGCTCCAGAAATTGCCCCTTGAGAAGAGGTTGAAGAGCATCCACAATTTGTTATAACGAGAGAGCTCCATTTGAAGATGACGAGCACTCTTCTTTTTGAGGTTGAGAAGTGGTAGCCATAACTAGCAACTTTTTTCATTTTGGACAAATTGGTTTGATGTGCCCCGGTTCCTTACAAAAGTGGCACACAAGCTTGCTATAATCTCTCTTTCCGCCTTGACCACTGGCTCCTTGGCTTTGATTCTTGAAGTGAGAAGGTTTGTAGGTTCTCAAGTTGTTTCTCGGTCTTGAGACGACATTAATGTTAAAACATATGTAATAATACCATAATACCCGATAGGGGTATTATGGTCATTTCACAAAGTACCCCATAGGGGTACTTATTTTGTTTCTCTTATTTCACTATTTTTTATTTTTCTTTTTATTTTTAAATTTGTATTTTTTGGATACCGAAAAGGGGCCCCACAATGGAGTCGTTGGGGCCCCCAACGGTCACATATGTGACCGTTGGGGGCTCCCAACGACTCTATTGGGAGCCCCTTTGGTCTCCTTTTCTTATAAATAGGGGGAACACCCCATGTATGTGGGATTGCTCTTGAGAGCTCCTCTTCAATAATAGTGATATTATTTTTCATGTGTGTAGCCTTTTTATAAGGCCCTTTGTATATCCCTTAGTGGATTTTCTCTCTTGTGCATGTTGCACTTGTCTGTGTGGGACATAGTGAATGCTTTAGCATTCTTGGTTTCTTCCGCTTATTTCATTACATGGTATCAGAGCCATAAGATCTACTAAAGGTAAAATCTTGTCTCTCTCTACTTCTTTTCTTTCTCACATCTTCATTGTGTAGCAATGGAAGTCAAGATCGATCTATCATTCAAACTCAATGGAAAAAATTACATGATGTGGGCATCCGCAATGAAGAATAATCTCAAAGGCAAGAAGCTTTGGGGTTATGTAATGGGAACCGTTCCGGAACCCCAACTTAAGCTCACAAAGATGGAAGGAGATCAAGAGAAAGCACTTGAAGGCGATGCTCGTCTCAAGGCCATTGAAGATTATAATCATCAAATGGAAGATTGGGAGAGCAACCATGCAAAAATCCTAGCATGGTTTATGAATAATGTCGAACTTAAGGTATGTGCAAATATTGCAAAATTCCGCCGGGCAAATGAAGCTTGGTTTTTTATGAAGGGTATGTTTACCCAAAAGGATCTTGCAAGAGCTTATTTCTTGCAAGAAAAAGTAAGAACCACAAAACAAGGAGACATGAGTATACAAGATTACTATAGTGCTCTAAATCCTTTGTGGGATGAATTGGCTCTTTTAGAGCCTAAATGGGTATCTATGGAGGATGTGGTTCTAAGACAAAAACAAATGGAACAAGATAGATTGTTTCAATTTTTATTTGGGCTTCGTCCCGAATTTGAACAAGTGAGATCCTCACTTCTCCATAGATCCACGTTTCCTCCCTTAGAAGAAGCTATTGCCGAGATTACTCAAGAAGAGACTAGGCATAGCATGGGTAAAAGCATAGAGGAAGTTCTTGCCGTATCTAAACCCGGCAATCATGTTAAAATATACAAACCACCTCATTTTGGTAAGCAAGGGAGTGGTGGAAGAAAAATGATTATATGTCACCATTGTTATGAGCCGGGACATATTAAACTCGTTTGCCCAAAGCTAAATGGGGCATTCAAGCCAAAGGTGGCTTCCGTTGAAGAATCCACCACCAAAGAAGATAACGGCAAGAACGGGGATCTCAAAGATACTCTTGGACAAATCTCCTTGGCTCTTCAACAAATTTTAAAGGTCACTTCTTCCACCTCCGGTGCCGCCATTGCCTCATCATCACCTCCCGGTACGTACTCTTGGATTTTAGATTCCGGAGCTTCTTTTCACATGACCCCTCATGAAAATGCATTAACCAATGTGCACACCAATTCAAAAATGTCTTGTGTCTCTACGGCCGATGGAACTTTTCTCAAAATAAATGGTGTTGGAACTCTTGATTCTAAAAATGTTCAAAATTTTCTTGTTCCAAAAGTTAGAATAGTTCCAAAATTAAATCTTAACCTCTTTTCCGTTTCTCAAATAGCCGACCATGGATGTGAAATATCTTTCTCATCCCAAGGGTGCTTTGTGCAGGATCTCCAGTCCGGGAAGCGGATTGGGCAAGGCCATAGGAAGGGAGACCTTTATTTTATGGATAATTTAATGCTTCCACATACCTCATTTTGTACTTATGTCCAAGACAAAAATATTGAAACTTGGCATAAAAGGCTTGGACATCCAAGTTACTCTAAAATGTATCTTTTTCCTTTTGGACACAAGTTTTGTAAAGAAAAAGATATCAATTGCAAAGATTGCATTTTTGGCAAAATGAAGTCTACTCCTTTTCCTATTAGATCCTTTGTGACAACAAGACCTTTTGAATTGGTGCATTCCGATGTTTGGGGGCCATCTCCGGTTCTATCTAAAGGTGGTTATTCATATTATGTTACTTTTATTGATGATTATACTAGATATGTATGGATTTATTTTCTTAACTTTAAATCGGAAGTTTTTAACTTCTTTAAAGAATTCCATGCAAAAATTCAAAATCAATTTCAAAGTCAAATATCCATTCTTAAATCCGATTCGGGTGGAGAGTACTTATCAAATGATTTTCAATTATATCTAAAACAACATGGCATTTGTCATCAAAAATCTTGCCCAAGAACTCCTCAACAAAACGGTCTAGCGGAAAGAAAACATAGGCATATTTTGGAAACCACTAGATCCTTACTCATTTCTAAAAATATTCCTAAAAATTTTTGGGCCGAAGCCGTGTTAACCTCCACCTATTTAATCAATAGGATGCCATCTTCAAAATTGAATAATATCTCTCCTTATGAAAAACTTTTTAATATGACACCCGACTACAATCGTCTTCGGATTTTTGGGTGTAAATGCTTTGTTCTTTTACATAAAAGAGATAAATTGTCACCTAAAGCAATAGAATGTGTATTTTTAGGATATGGTGAAAATCAAAAAGGCTATAGATGCTTTGATCATAAAAACAATAAGTTATTTGTCTCCAAAGATGTAACCTTTTTAGAAGATGAAAATGGATTTGACATATTGGAAAAATCAAATGAAATTGATTATATGTTTATCAATGATCTTTTAGAAGATTCAAATGATGACTCTTTGAGTCATCCGGAAATTTTAGAAAATACTCATGATTCTCATGATAATGATGTATCACCAACTAATGGTGACAATCTCCAAGTATACACTCGGCGTGAGGAAGCCCAACCTATTAGTGCTTTAGAAAAATTCTTGCGGCTTAATGAACCCCTAGAAGAAACCTCCCTTAGGCGTTCTTCTAGAGAATCAATTCCACCTAATAGGTTTGTCTCATATGAAACTCTTTCACCTAAATATAGAGCTTGTCTAATAGCCTTGCATTCTTACTATGAATCCTCCCATTATAATCAAGCAAAAAGTATACCTCATTGGGTTGAAGCAATGAAAGTTGAACTAGATGCTTTAAATAAAGCTAAAACTTGGGAAATAGTTCATCTTCCTCCAAATAAGAAAGCTATAGGATGTCGATGGCTCTACAAAGTCAAAACAAAAAGTGATGGTTCCCTAGAGCGTTATAAAGCTAGATTAGTTGCTAAGGGATACTCACAAGAATATGGCATCGATTATGAGGAGACTTTTGCTCCCGTGGCTCGCATGACAAGCGTTAGAACTTTAATTGCGGTAGCATCATCTAAGAAATGGCCTATATTCCAATTAGATGTTAAAAATGCCTTTCTTAATGGTCAGTTGAATGAAGAAGTATATATGGACCCTCCGCCGGGAATCAGTGTTAACCAAGGTCAAACCCTTCGGTTATTAAAAGCCTTATATGGTCTTAAACAAGCCCCTAAGGCTTGGTATGATAGATTTAGTGCTATCATGTTACAATTGGGATTTCGCTCCTGTTATACTGACACTGCTCTTTTTGTTAAACATGCAGGTAATAGTATCATCATCCTTCTGCTTTATGTTGATGATATGATCATCACTGGCAATGATGAAAGCGGTATTCTTAAAGTTAAAAATATGTTAAAACATAATTTTGATATGTCTGATCTGGGTTTTCTCAGGTACTTTCTTGGTATAGAAGTTGCATACTCTCCTCGAGGGTATATATTGTCACAGATGAAGCTTGCTGCAGACATATGTTCCAAATCTGGGATTTCAGATGATAAAAAGGTGGAAACTCCCGAGGTTATCAATGCTAAACTACGACTGGAGGATGGAGTTCTGCTGGATGATCCTACGCCCTACAGGCAACTCATAGGCTCCCTCACCTATCTGACTATCACCAGGCCCGATATTGCTCATGCTGTGCACTCTGCAAGCCAATTTCAGCATGCTCCTACATCTGTGCATATGAGTGCTGTGCTCCAGATCATTCGATATATTAAAAATACTTTGACTAAAGGGCTATTCCTATCCTCATTCTCTTCCTTAGATTTACTAGCTTATACTGATGCTGACTGGGGAGGAAACCCAAATGATCGAATCTCAACTACTGGCTTTTGTGTGTTCCTAGGAGATTCGCTAATAGCTTGGAGGTGCAAGAAACAACAGAAAGTCTCATTGTCTTCTACTGAAGCAGAATACAGGGCTATGGCAACTACTACAATGGAGCTGGTGTGGCTTCGAAGTCTTCTTCAAGATATGGGAGTCGAAATTACCGGGGCTTCGAAGCTTTGTTGCGACAACAAAAGTGCCATCTACATTGCCAGCAACCACACTTTCCATGAGAGGACAAAACATATTGAAATGGACTGCCATTATGTACGTGATGAATATCTTCGTGGGACAGTAACACTGCCATATGTCACTTCAGAATATCAACTTGCCGATTTCTTCACCAAAGCCCTGCCTGCTCCTCGCTTCTTGTTCCTCCTTGGCAAACTTTCGGTCATTCCCCCGTAAAGTTTGAGGGGGGGTGTTAAAACATATGTAATAATACCATAATACCCGATAGGGGTATTATGGTCATTTCACAAAGTACCCCATAGGGGTACTTATTTTGTTTCTCTTATTTCACTATTTTTTATTTTTCTTTTTATTTTTAAATTTGTATTTTTTGGATACCGAAAAGGGGCCCCACAATGGAGTCGTTGGGGCCCCCAACGGTCACATATGTGACCGTTGGGGGCTCCCAACGACTCTATTGGGAGCCCCTTTGGTCTCATTTTCTTATAAATAGGGGGAACACCCCATGTATGTGGGATTGCTCTTGAGAGCTCCTCTTCAATAATAGTGATATTATTTTTCATGTGTGTAGCCTTTTTATAAGGCCCTTTGTATATCCCTTAGTGGATTTTCTCTCTTGTGCATGTTGCACTTGTCCGTGTGGGACATAGTGAATGCTTTAGCATTCTTGGTTTCTTCCGCTTATTTCATTACAATTAACACCTTCACTTTCTTCATGGTTGGAAGGTGTTGCTAGAACACTTAGGTTACTTTTGCTTATACCCATACGAGTTTCTTCCCCACTTAGTTTTGTAATTACATCTTCAAGAGAGGGGGAAGTGAAAGAGGATAGAAGGGAGGATCGAATTTGTTTAAATTTGGGTTTAAGCCCATTCAAAAAATTAAAAAAGTATTCCTCCTCTAATTGTTTATGCCTAAGTTCAATAGCATGTCCACTCCATTTGGGCTCAAGCATAGCAAGCTCATCCCAAATAGAAGATAATTTCGTGAAATACTCTCTAATAGTCATTTCGTTTTGTTGAAGGGTCAAGGTCATTTTTTGAAGATAATACTTGTAGGACAAATCTCTTGAAGTGTACATATTTTCAAGGTATTCCCACGCTTGAGAGGCTTTCTTGAACTTGATGATGTTGGCATTAATCCTTGTCTCAACGGATGAGAAGATCCATGATAGGATTTTGAAATTCCTCGTCTCCCATTCTTCATGTCTCTTACTATAGTTTTCAAGAGCCTTGGCTCTTTCTTCTCCTTTAAGGATCTTTATTTCTCATTTTTTCATCAACGTGATTTTAGGCTCTAGTTCCAGAATCGAGCCTTGAACATAGCCTCAAAGCCCTTTTCCTTTAATATGGGCCTCCATGTTTCCGGCCCAAACATGATAATTGGAGCCATTAAGTTTAAAACCAAGAGAGAAATGGGAGTCCTTTTCACCCATTAGAGAGGAGAAATGAAAGAAAGAGATACGTACCATAAAAGAATTTTCGATCTTTCTTGGTAAAAGAGGCTTCTAAAATATTGGATGAAGAAAATAATCCACGTTAATCACCAAAAAATTGAGGGCACATTTTTTGAGGCACCTGAAAAATGTGAGGAACCACACGATCTTCTTTCTTCAACCTTGTTCTGATACCATGTAAAAGTGTTTTAAAAAAGACGCTACAATCAAGACACAAAGTTCTTGATGAAAAAGTGTGCACAAATGCACAATAAGAACTCTTAAAACACTTGTGCACAAAGGCACAACCCACAATATCTCACAAATTCTCTAAGGCATAAAAATGAATGAAAAACTTTATTAAATAATGCTTGGGCTTTGTCCCAAAGCCATAACCAAATGCAAAGAGGAGGGCTCTATTTATAGAGCATCAAAAAGACATTTTGTGGGGCCTTGGAGGGGCTCCACATGTAGTCGTTGGAGATTTGTGACCGTTGGAGGGGCCCAACGACTATATGTGGGCCCCCCAAGGTACACAAAATACAATATTTAAAAGAAAAGAAAAAGAAATAAAATAAAAATAAAAATATACAAACATATTAAAAAAGATGAATGTGTAAAAAGAGAAAAAGACTAAAATACCCCTACGGCTGATGTATATTTGTATATATATAATTAGATAGATACATGTACATATATATGCAGTATATATATATATATATATATATGTATATGTATCTCTCTTTATATATATAAAATATATATGAGCATTACAATGATTTGGTATTACAATTTGACAGTTTTGGCATCATTCAAGACTAACTGTGCTTCATCTTAGTATATAATGTACTCAGTGGGTACTGGTTCCTTTGTTTTTATTGTTGTTTTTTTCTTTCTATTGTGTATTGCATAAGGAAAGTCTTTTTTGTTGTTTCTTAGGGAATATATGTATATTATGCTGTGTTTCCCTCAAACACACATGCCGAAACTGTCCCTCCTGGTGTTTGGTCCAAATCAAATCTTTAAAACTTTAGAAAGAAACTAAAACTGACTTTCTTAGCAAGCAGTATAATTAGGCCTGCTGAATCCTACATATCAGGTTAATATTTTTCATGTTCTTAAAGGGAAGGCTTCTAACTGCAGTAAATAAAGGAACAAAAACATACAAAAGAAAAATGCATGAGAGAGAAGGAATAATTCAACTCTTTCTTTCCCCCCTTGAACTTAGGATAAGAGTATGTAAATGCTATGATAGATTAAGTTAGATTAGATATATATTTTTCCTTTCAAATAAGGGATTACCTGTTTGTATTTATACCCATAGCATGTTGCACCAATTTAATGAGTGCTACTTCCCCAATTCCATGTCTAACCCAATGGGGAGAATCTAAGTCACATTGTAAATAAAAGTATTTTTTATGTCTGTTTTAAGTTTCTTAGAAGTTAGAAAGCAAACCAAAACAATCCTGGGTCAACTTTGAAAGCTTTCTGGTTTTATGGTGGAATATAAGCAAGAAAGTTTAATTTTCTACTGCTATATATTTGAGCTTATCTGGGATTTCCAGTACTTGATCATTTACTCGCTGAACTATTGGACCGTAATACATTTTGATTGGAAATAACTTAGAAGCATCCATGAGTAGAATGTTAAAAGGACCACATACTTCTGCTTTTTGTTTCTTCATGAAAAACTTTGAAGTTTGAACCACATTTTTTTCTTGGCCAAATTTAGTAATTCCAGAACTCATGTTGTAACACTCGAGAATTAAAAAAAAAGGTTTTGGATCCAGCTTGGATCCGACCGGATCCAACCCGAATCCGGGTCCAACCCCCACCCTGACTTTTTCTATTTAAGACCCCCTCCGTCGGGACCCCCCCTTCGTCCCCCTCTCTCCCAGGTACCCTCTCCTACCTCCCTCTTCTCCCTGAGTGGCGTCGATAGGAGGGCGCCGACCCTCCTGCCTCCCTCTTCTCCCTCAGCGGCGCCGGCAAGCGGGCGTCGACTGTCCTGTCTCTCCCTGTTTTCTTGAGCAGCGCCGACAGGAGGGTGCCAACCCTCCTGCTTTCCCCCTTTCCCGGAGTGGCACCGACAGGAGGGCATCTACCCTTCTGCCTTCCTTTTTTTTAGGAACGCGCCAGCAGGAGGGTGTCGACCCCTCTGCCTCTTCCTTTCTCTCTCTGTTTGCGCAGGCAGGAGGGGCGGCCCTCCTGCTTCCTCTACTTCCCTCGAGCCCCTTCAGTTGCAGCTAAAGGGACCTATCGAGCTGGGCTTGGTCTGAACCAAGCCCAGCCCGGTTCGCCCAGTTGAAGGGACATACCGAGTTGGGCTCGGTTTGAACCGAGCCCAGCCCGGTTTGCTATACTGGAGGACCGAGCCTAGGCTCGGTCCCCTCTAGGTAAGGAGGCCAGGCTCGGCCTGACTGCCGAGCCCACCCCCTCCCTTTTCTTTTTCTGTTTTTCTACAGACATCTGGAACCGAGCCCGACTCGGTTGGGGTCCAACCGAGTCTGGCTCGGCTGTGGTCTTACGCTCAGAATCGTCAGCAAATCCGACAATCTTCGAAGTAGGAAAAAGTTGCATACAAGGACAAATGGCAGAACACTTCTAGCATATATATATATATATATATATATATATATATATATGCTTTTAACTCAAAGACGTAGTTTTGCGTATTCTTGTCCATTTAAATTCATGTCATTTACTTTGCCGCCACGCTGTTACGTGTATAAGCTACTACTCACGCAATTTATTTGGCCGATGTACAGTTTTGTACATCATGCACTGCTTACGTAATTTATTTAGCCAATTATGGTTTCGTACATTGTGCATAGCTTACGTAGTTTATTTAGCTCGATGTGTGGTTTTGCACATCGAGTCTAGCTTTATGTCATTTACTTTGTCATCGCGTTGAAATATGCACAGGCTATTGCTTATGCAATTTACTTAGCCAATGTACCGTTTCGTATATCGTGCACTGCTTACGCAATTTATTTAGTCGATGTACGGTTTCGTACATAGTGTATCACTTATGCAGTTTAATTAGCTTGATATGTGGTTTCATACATCGAGTCTGACTTTATATCATTTACATTGTCGTCGCGCTGAAATGTGCACAGGCTTATGCTTTGATATATATATATATATCATATATACATATATGTGACTTTGTAAGGTACACAGTTTTGCATACTTTTGCCTACCTTGCATTACGCTTGCATTTACAGACGCAGAATTAAGCATGCTCGTCAAGTCTTTAAAGGAAAAAGGAATTTCATACAAGATTCCAATATTTGTAATATTCGTTGTTTTAAAAAGCGAAAATGAATATTTGATAGTTGCTTATTCGCAACCATGTCTTTCCTTCAACCCTGCATAGCCTTAAGAGGTATGTATGGTGTAATGCCCCAAAAGTTCAACTTGAAATAAGAGTATATTAAGTAAGATCCTTTCGAAATTCAAAGTTTGCAAGCGAAAACTTTTAGCAATAGTAGATTTTCTTTTAAAAAGGAACAAGTCGATTCTTCTGAGCACGTTAGCACAAAATCCTAACAGAACCATTTCTAGCCAAAATAAGTAGTGAACCAAAGGGTAGATTTTTCTGATAAACAGTTTATCTTTATACAAGATTTGGGGTCTTCCTCCCCTGAAAGCAAAAAGTACAAAACCCAAAATGAACAGCCAGAACGCCAACAAGAAGAGTGAGGCCTTGATCATGTCGCACCGCACCACCGACTGTGAAGAGAGCCTACTCGTCACCTGCACCCATAAAATGGGTCAGTTTCGCAAAAAATTGGTAGGTGCGCAAAAGAACAGAATAAACTATAAAGCATGCTCATAATTGTGAATCACATGAATCAATAATGAAATTGATTCCACAGGCAGAGAGCAAATACTAGCCACAAACAATTATAATATAATTAATTATAAGTAGCTATAAGTGAACTAATCATACAGTTCCTACAGAGCCAACCCTGCATGTTATTAAATATCACAAGTAGTAAAACAAAGCAGGTAACCAAGCTAAAAAACAAATAGCTATCGTAACTTTACCAAAGTGCAAGTCTAACAGTGATCTGAGCCAATCATATTTCTGTTCTGATTATTAACTGACCATTGTGGGTACGCACAATGCACGAAATGTAGAAACAGCTGAGATCGATTTAGGGGTCTGTTATGTCATGTATTTTATGCTACACCAAATGACTGACTGATTCCGCTCCTAAGGGTACGGTCAGTGACTAAGAGAGTAAGTCCCCAAAGGCATAAGAGGTCTATGGATGCATCCAACTTCTGCAGAAGTGTCAGGCGACTACCACCTAGGATAATTATGGTAGCCCCTATCCCCTAACTCCGATGACTGGGGAAACTGAGTCATTTGTCCGTAAAAGCCATGAATGGCCTGTCCATCGGAGTTATACTATCCATCCACTCTCTTGATGAACCATCTCGAACGAGTGCGACGGGGGTTTCTTTAACAGCCGCCCCATTCTACATGCTTTGGTCCATTAGACCCATTCGAGCATCTTGCCTGTGAAGGTGCTTAGTTACCATTTCTGAGAGTTTCGATAATTGTACCATATTGCACATTATAAGGTTTAACAACCTCTCATGCTACACATCGTAATATAACGTCACTACCAAAGGACGTAATTACGATGATAGGCAAGGGTCTAAGGTTCGTTTTCTCGAGACCTAAGCGTTAGTACCCAATCTCGCACTGCCTGAAAAGGCACGAACCATGGTATGCAGGCGCTTGCCTCTTGCGAGGTTTGATCTTGCAAGAAGTCATACGAAGCAGAATCTCCAAAGTCCAAAAGTTGCCAACATAACGATTGAAAAGGCAATATCCAACGAACGAAATATGTACAACAATAATTAAGTGCATGCGCATAAATGTAGGCAACTAAAACAGAAACAAAGCCATGGCGCATAAAGCGTAGGGCAAACAGAAAGGAAAGTACATGAAAGCAAATAGCCATGGCGCATAAAGCGCAGGGCGAACAGAAAGAAAAGCATAAGCAAGCAAATAACCATGGCGCATAAAGCGCGGGGCAAACAAAAATGAAAGTAGAGGAAAGCAAATAGCCATGGCACATAAAGCGTGGGGAGAACAGAAAGGAAAGTACAAGAAAGCAAATAGCCATGACGTATAAAGCGCAGGGCGAACAGATAGGAAAGTACAGGAAAGTAAAGATGACAAGGACCGTGAAATCGCGTCCTTGAGTTAACAGACATCAAATGAAAAGGCAGAAATTAAAAGCCTGGGCACATAAAGCGTGGCGGCAACATAAAGAAAAATACAAAAAAATAAAGAGGACAAGGATCGCGAAACCGCGTCCTTGAATTAAATGACATATATATATATATATATATATATATATATATATATATATATATAATTGTCCTTTACTTTAGTTATTTTTCTTTTTTTTAGTTTTGTTCATTCATGGTCCTTTTTATGCAACTTTCCCCTACCTTGAGGGGTTGCGGATTCCCGTATGCTTGCGAGCGTAGGTATGAATGTGCTCGGGCCACGGGGCGCGAGAGGGTTTTGTCATGCAACCTGAAAGCGCAAAGATATTAGTATGTCAGATCAAAACAGAGGACGGGTCCGGTAAGACTTGCAGTGGTACTGGACCCCAAAGCAAGGGTAGGTAGGGAGTCCAGCTCCCTGCAGAAAAAAATCAGCATAGGCAGCAGGGCAGGGAGCCGGACGTTCCCTACCTACTAGAACAACAAAGGCTCCCCCTGTCAGGGCTTTGCTGGCAGGAGGCCGCGAAAAGAAGCGGAGGCAGAGAGCCCTGCTCTCTGCCTGCCCAAATGATAGAAAAAGGGCTAAGGCTCAGCTGCCCACCCAATCCCAGCAGAAGGGCATTGAGTCGGGGGCTCTGCCTCGACCCTCAAGGAAAGCAGAGACAGGGGCCGACCCCTATCTGCCTGGCAAAACCAAACATAGCAAAGAATGAAGGGGAAGGGGGGGCCCGATCCCCCTTCCACCTTGGGCAGAAAACAGGGAGGGCTCGGCCCTCCCTTGCAAGGATAGGGCGATCGGGAGGGTCCCAGCCCTTCCCACAGTGCCCACCAAAGATAGAGATAGGCAAGGGGGGGTGAGTGGAACCCGCCCTCTGCCGGTCAAAAGAAAACAACGACAGGGGGAGAAGCCCCCTGCCGGCCAAGGAAAAAGGAGACAGGCAGGGGGCTCTACCTCGCCCTGCCTGACGAAAGAAACCATGACAGGGGGCGGAGCCCCCTGCTGGCTGGAGAAGAACATAGGCAGGGGGGCTTCACCCTCCCTGCCTGACGAGAAGAGAAAGCGGTAAGGGGGGGTGGAGCCTCCTGCCGACCGAAGGAAACAAGGGCAGGGGTCCAACCCCCTACCGAAAAAGAAACAATGGTAGGGGGCGAAGTCCCCTTGCCGGCCAGACAAAAACCAAGATAGGCCCTGTCAACGAAAACAAGCGACAGGGGCGGAGCCCCCTGCCGACAAAACGAGAAGAGAGGGGGGGGGGGGTACCTGAGGAGGAGGACAACGAGAGGGACAGGGAGGGTGGAGCCCCCTGCCGAAAAGAAAGAGGGACAAGGGGGTGGAGCCCCATGCTGACCAAACGAGCGACAGGGGGCAGAGCCCCCTGTCGACGAAAACAAGCTACAGGGGGTGGAGCCCTCTGCCGACAAAACGAGAAGAGAGAGGGGGGTTACTTGAGGAGGAGGACAACGGTGATGGCTCCGGCGTCATCGGAAAATGCAGAGGAAAAAGAGGGTGGCGATTAGAGGGGGCCGACGGTAGCACGAAAGGAGGAGACGGGTGGTTGTCGGCGCGGTCGCCGGAGGTCATCGGTTGCAGCAGAGAAGAGGGAGAAGGTAGAGGTGCTCGAAGGAGGTGGTCGGCGGCTTCGATCGTCGGCATTCGCTCGAAGGGTGAGAGGCGCTGGGAGGCGATAAGGAGAGAGAAAGGGGAGAGAGCTTTTGCCCTTCGCCCGAAGTCCTGCATCTTTTAAAGACACAGGCTTCTCGATCTTTCGAGAAGTCGGGTCTGAATCGGGCTCGGATCCGGGTCCAACTTAATCGGACCGACAATGACACGTGTCTGGCACGTGTTCGACGCGATTTTTTTTTAAGGTGGACTTTACGTATGGTCTTTTGTTGTGATGTCCGAATGACTCAGATACTCCTGACCTAAAACACAGGACCTTGAGATTTCTAAATAGTGTTGGGGTTTCTTTCTGAGAAACTGATACCCCTTTCATCGCAGCGGTACTATCAGAACATGCATGACCTGTTAGTATTACGATGATTGGATGAGAGGTTTATGGTAACCTCGTAGCATGTAAATGCACAATGATAAAAAGGAAATCACATAAATGATGATAAACAAAACATTGAGAATTCTAAATAATGTTGGGGTTTCTTTTTTAGAAATCGACACCCCTCTCATCGTAACATGCACAGCATGTTAGTACTACGATGATTGGATGAGAGGTTTATGGTAACCTTGTAACATGTAAATGCACAATAATGAAAAGAAAATCACATAAATGGTGATCGCCTTCACAAGTAAGATGCTCAATTTGGTTTGAAAGACCAGAGCATGTAGAATGGGTCGTCAATTAAAATAGAACCTGACATACTCATTCGTCTCTTGGTTTCGTCAAGGAAGAGGATGGGATGGTACAAAAACTCTGATCGACAGGTTGTTAACAACTAAACTCCTTGAGCAAATGACTTGGTGTCCCCAGTCATCGGAGTTAGGGGATTGGGCTACCAAACATTATCTTAGGTGGTAGATCCCATGGACTTCTGCAGAAGTTGGATGCATCCCTTGCCACAAATACCACTGGAGAATTCTCTCTTGATCATTGGCCTTCCCCTTTGAAACAGACTCAGCTAGTTGTCCGAGGTATCAAAATACATATCCTAACAAACTTCCGGACAGTCTTAGTTGTTTCTACGTTTCTCCTGTGCGTACCCTTAGGACAACTAATATCAAAACAAAGTTATCATATTCATTTTACTTATTTTGACTTACACATTGCGAAAGGAATAACATATATGTTAGTTTTTTTTTAATGTTGTTAGTATGCTCATTTTTCTCACTCTTTGGAGACATCTGATAAAATTGGAACGATACAGAAACAAGATTAGCATGCTCATTTTGCCTATTTCGAACAACACATCACGAAAGGGGCAACATATATGTTAGTTTTGTTCTTAATTTTGATATCTATGCACCTACCAGATTTTTATCAATCAGACATGTTTCATGAGTACAGGTAATGATTAGGTTGAAACAACAAGCGATGGAACGATGATGTGATGATATCAAGATGAGAATCTTTCCTTGACGTTTCGCTCCTGAGGACATTTTTGTAATTCGGTATAAGGGTTTCTTTGAAATTTCCCTTTTTGTATAAACTTTAAAAACTTCATTTGAATCTATTTGGTTTCAATGAATGTACGGAGTTATAAATCCGTTGTATAATGGAAAAATGTTCACCCGTAATGCGCCCAAGGTTCGTTGACTTGTTATTTTAAACACCATTTTTCGTTGAACTGCTATTTTAAAACTCTGATAAAGGAATGATTACAAGGCTTTCAAAAGTTTCCTCAAAATTACAAGCCCGGGATTTTGGGGGTGTTACACCAGTTGTAAAAAATGGCTCGTAAGACAACTATTTCAGATCTCAAGAAAGGAAAAAAGGGAAACTATCTACTGAATGCCATGTCACAAAGATTTGTGAGCACAAGGAAATGGGATGCACTTTGCAACTTGCACAAGGACAGATTTTTTTTAATCAATAAAAGCTATTGTTTGATATTTTAACATTTCAAAATGTATTGAGATATTCTTGAAAAGTGATAAATTATTAAAAATATTAAAATAATGGCAATATAAATCTGTGTTAGAATCAGCGTGTCCTCATGTGTCTGCTCATGTCACCAGTAACAGCCAAAATGGCATGTCCTTGTGACATAGACTGTATGTTAGGCGCTGCTATTTATGATGACTTCTAAACTTGTTAAAACCTCAAGCAGCAGTTTTTTATTTAAAATTTCATGGCATATTTTAGCTTCTTCTGGAAATCTTTTCAGGTGCTTCAAGCCATGATCCAGATGGGCGTTCTTGTGCCAACTGGTGATATGACGGCCGTTCGAAGGACATCACTGTTTTTCCTTAATAGGTGATGAAGGTCTAAACACATGGTTTATTTTGCTCTGTTTTTCCTCCCCATTTGTGTTTAACCAAGAATACATGTACAGTTTTGAAGAACGCCTTGCAGCTCAAAGGAAAGAGAGGGAGATGGACATGGCTGACACGGGATTTAAAAAGCCCTTGTCCAAGGAAGAAATAATACAAAAGAAGAAACAGCGTCTTGCTGCTATTGGTATAGCAAGATTTTTTTCCCTTCAGCTTTTCGTCTCATCTTACTAAGTGGATCCAATCTGACTAAATGAGATTAAAACATAAGGGTCTAGAATAGGTGCCGCCATCAAGCTTTCACATCCAAGTCTTAAGGTGGAAACAAGTAAAGCTTTGTTGTGTTGTGTTTATAGGAGAGGATCTATTGGCAATTGCTGCTGATCAACCTTTTCGTTTTCCGGCTACTTTCACATTTGTTGTTAGAGCATTTTCAGGTGCCGATATTAAACCTTCTAGATTTCTTTTCTATACTTACTGCTGGGTTTGTATGCCCATAGAACCTAAAGTGTTCACTTGTGTTGTAGTACTGGATGGAATAGGGAAAGGTCTTGATCCTCGATTTGACATCACCGAGATTGCAAAACCGTGAGTATGGTGTATAATTGTTTTTTAGCTCTTACAATTTTGAGGTTGAGGAAGTTCTCTGTGTTAGTTGTATGATAATAATATAATAATCTGACCTCATTCCATTATTGTTGTATCAACTAGTTATGCTATGGAGCTCCTTAGGTTTCGTGAGGCTGGTTTTGAAGTTGTTATGAAGGCAAGAAACATTAAATTTTCTTAATGGATCTTTAGATTTATTTGATGATTCTATCAGTTTAATTCAAAAAATAACCATATATTGACATTTCAGGATCTAAAGAAGAGATGGGAACGACAATCTCGTGCCTTCTATAACATATTTAGGCAGGCTGACAGAGTTGAAAAGCTTTCTGAAATCATTCAACGCTTGGTATTTGGCACAGCATTCTATACTTTGTGGTTCAGTCTTTTATAGTGACAATGCTTATGTAGGAATAGATTGGCTTCTTGTTTCATCTGATTCTCATTTGCAAATCTTTTCCTCTTTATAGTTATTCTTTTAGGGGATGCAAACGTATCATGTTGATTCCATTGATGTGCCAAGCTTGATGACATTCTTAGAAGTCCTTGATTGGCACCTATTAGAATTTCAACAAAAGGAAAAATGAATAATTTCTTGAGAATTTATTTGCAGGAGCAAGGTGATCTAAAACTCCGTGTGAGAGCTTTGGAGTCTGAGAGAGCATTCAAAAGAGTTGCAGCTGTTCAAAGGACAGTTGGAAATGTGAGTGTGTTCTTTTCTTACTACAGTAAGCATTGGGCACTGGCTAAAAAAAAGTGATTAACAATAACATTCTTTTAATTTCCAACAAATTTATTATACTTTTGAAGATGTCATAGTGGTATATTCCATGTTAAAACTCAATTTTTTATGTGAACACTTTCTGCAATTGTATTAATGTAACTCTTCTGAGGAAACCAACCGATAAAACTTTTTTTTTTCTGATAATTTTGGGGAAGACCTTAGGTAGGGCTGACAGCCAAGCTGAAGTTGCTTACAGCTCATTTGGAAACTGAAACCAGTCACATGCTAGGCTTCAATCTGGTTTCCAAGCTTGATAAATCGACCAGTGGAGCTATTGGAACAAGTAGATGAAAGATTGCCAGATTTAACTGAACTTCAATAAAATACCCCATTTTATGAGATGGAGAACTGTCCTTTTTCTATGTATATTAGGGTATTCTTGCTCTAGATTCCTTCATTGATTTAGTTCTTAGTCACAATTCGATGGTCAATATCTGATTTTTCAATGGTAGTTCTTGTCTTTACATAGATTTAGGTGTAGATTTTATTAATTTCTTGTGCTATTTTCACCTATGTATCTGTTATGAATTTAGTTTACAAGATCGGATTCCCTTTACTGATAGAAGCTTTTACTTGAAACGTTCTCAGGCCGTAGTTGCAGGAAGCCTTATAAACCTTGCAACAATCTTACATCTTAATGCCATCAGGGTAATGAAAATTGAAGTTTTATGGAATTATTCTTTGTTGAAGGTCTAATGCATGGCTACCTTTTGCTAATTCTGGTACTCTTTTCTTTTTGTTAGCTTCCTGCTATGGCTGCATATACATTGTGTGCATTTTGTGGTATGCAAGTTCTTTTTGGAATTCTGAAGGTAAAACAGTTGGATCAACAAGAAGCATTGATAACAGGAACTGCATAAACAGTAAGAAACCGATAGATCACCCAAAGAATTACGTTCTTGTTAGCACCATGATCCACCTACTGCGGAACATGCTTCAGCTTTGTAATTTAAGATTAAGAGCCAGCAATCTCACTATGCCACTACCACATATGCTACAGCTACTGCAGATCAACATATCCATAGTTTATGCTGCACGGTTACTGTATTTTTCATGTCTGGCAGTCGCACATTCTTTCATGCCATGGTTTTTGTAAGATATCCTGTAAAGAATAGGCTAACTTGTTACTGCAAGATTCTATGCTCGAGTTCAAGTGCAATCTGTAACAGATATTTGATAACATAATATAGAAATCTACCATGTAAATTATGCAGGAAGCAGTTTTGCATTCATATCTTTATGCCTCAAAGAAATGTGACCATTTGGAATCTCTAAATTACAGTTGATATTGCTATTCATCTTTAAACAAAAACATGCTTAATCTCTCTCTCAGAAGATCAAGAGTGTTAACTGCTAAAGCAATGAATGGTTGAGGTGAGTAGTCACTTCTTTTGATGGGACCCTAGCGACGGGGTGCTATCTGTTCTTTAGGGTACGTGGGCACTGGTCGCTCTCATTTTATCTCTTCATTCTAATTTAACCATTCAATAGAAGTGTATATTTGATGCTAGCTGCAAAATTGCTACCACAAGCTAATCGTCAAATGCTGGAACAGCAATATACTGGAGTGGTGAAAAGTTTTGTTTTTTCATAACAGCAACGTATTGGATGAAAGAAATCACTAATGAACGCATGCACACAAAGATTTGGAAATTACCTGAGAACTGATTTCTAGATGATCAACAGGATAAGAACAAGAATGTTTCTGGTAAAAACATTTATCACATATTAATACCATCATGAACTATCAACGGGTTGGGCTTGTGCCAGATCCAGGACTTGAATCTGACTTCAAGGTGCTTGTACCACCAGGTCCGGTTTTATATTTTTAATAATTTAATGTGAAAAATTCAAATCTTTGAATGGATCTTGCTTCTGAATAGGGTGTACTTTAGAAACTTTTACACTATACGCAGCTCCACCAACTACTCAAATCTTTTGGATCCGACCTGATTAGCTAATGGGCCCGCATTACTAGGTCCAACCCCTGATTCTGACAGGTAAGAATTAGGTTTGGTCAGTCTAGACCCGACCCATTGACAGCTTGCTTGTATTAAATCATGCATTATCAACCATTCTTTCAAAATTATCACTTACTTTACTGCAAAATTTCATCATCAAAATGTGCAAACATTTAATGATTATTAACAAATAGCTAAGAATCTTGCTTCTCTTTGTTTCCCCTCAGTTTTATAAAGTACCCTTGGTTTTTAATAATAGTGAGTTTAAAAGTCATGAACCTAACTACAAGTCTACGGATCAAAATATAGGGGAGCATATGTATACATGAAAAAAGTGGCAATTTTTTTTAAACAAGTGCGGAAATAATCTCAGAGACCCGAGGCCTTTACAGTTAAACACAATCACCACCATAAGGGATTTTATACTCATCTTTCATACCAAACCAATCCAAACTTTATTTATTCAAATGTATAGAGTCTGAGACATAAGCAAATCAAAGTAAAGAAAGAAAAAAAAAAGAGTCACGTCGTCTCAAGAATCTGTCATGCAGTTGTGCAGTCTTCTTGTGACTCTTCTTAAAGGCAAGTCCTCTCCACTAGGCATATGAGGCTGCGAAAAATATAAAAAGTAGGGTGTCAGAATTCAAAGAATCTTGTCTACGAATCTCTCTAATGAAACAAATAAGTAAAAAGAACATAAATAAGATTTATGCAATATTTTAGAGGGATACAATTATGATAAATTCATAACTCAATTAACTATCATGTAATAGAGAATAATTAATAAGCATGAGAAAATAATTAATAAACCACATGAATTACAAATTAGTTAATACATACATTTAATATGCATTAGGGAACAATATCATGCATTCACCAATATATCACAATTAAGGGAACAAGTAAATATGCATGATCTAATGCATAGCAGGAATATGCATAATTTCAGTGTAATGTATGAATAAATTATTATTTTTTTTTATCAAAGTTTTCTTTTTATATGTATGTCTTTATTAAATGCACATAATTTAAGTTCCTCTTTTTAATTATCATTGCCCGCGGATACTCCAAACGGGTAAGAATTCTCGAGGTCAAGTAGGGTTTTCAGGGTAACTTAGTACACAAGTTGTATTTTATTACTGGGTTCCAAACTTAGCCCTCGACCGATATCAGAAATCAACAACATTCATCGGAACATTGAAAATCAACAACCAATGTTGGGACATTATAGAAATCAACAACCATAATGTTACTTTTCTTGTTATACCAAAACAACAACTGTGTTTACACACCACCTCCAGGCAAAGTGGCAGATTCTTCCTAAAACCGTGGCCAGGAGAAAAACCTCAATATCGGGTTCAGGGGCAACAACAATGCACATGGAGTTTTAGTATCCCCACGGTTTTTCCAAAATAGCAATATCCAAGATTCCCACACTAAAGAAGGGACATCAACGAAACATAGATTACACTGTTCTTTAAATTCTTTTATGTTGTTATTAATTCATCTTCTTTAATTTTTAATTCAACATACAAAATTAATAACACAAGCTTGCAAATCAATATGTCAAGCACTTCACGGGACCACAGCCCGTAACAACATAGAACAGTGCATTAAGACAATAATATCACATTTGATTTTTGCAATGCATATAACAACTAAAACAAAGAGCAACACATGCTCAAGGCTCACTCAACCTAGGATGATCCAATTTGATCATCGATGCATTCATAAGCAAAAAGCATCAATCACATGCCACTATGCATTCCTTTCACATGCTTTTTCAATGCACATTCATTTATGCCAACTTAAGGAAGTGCATGAAATAATACTATTCATATGCATGTGCGTGAGTTCACACATATCCAGGTTAAAGGTATGCTTTCATTCATGAATCATTTTAACCAAACATGTAAACACTCATGCAATTATCTACATGCAAAGCATATTGATTCCATGTATATACATCCACATGAAAAACAATCATGCATTAATACTATGAACACACATACCATAACAAGTCCATTTTCATGAGCAAGAATCTGAAAATATTTATGCCAAAATGCATATGCCCTTTTTTAGGTTCACATAAGCATACTATATAAGCACAACCAAGAAATTTGCCATAATGCTTTGATTAAGCATAACATACTAAGTGCAAACATGCAAAAATTTTATCATTTTGCATGCATCAAACCAAGTCCATCATCATTAGATAAAATCTGGAAATTCGTACATCAACTAAATTTTTGGCCAAGTCCAAATGAAATTTGGTCAAGTACCAAATCTAGAATTTATTTAAGAAAAATCTAATCATGAAAACAACCTCTGATGTAGGAATTGAAATATGTACATTTAAAAAATGGAGGTTAACTTACACAATATATATATATATATATTTGAAAACAAAATCAACTACACCTAACTGCCCAGCCGAGCCTACTCGGTTGGGCCTACAAGGCCCGACAGGCCTGGTAAACAGTTTTTTATTGCAGTTTGATGGTAGAGTTGAGGATTGGTGGTGACCATACAACTTTTATTGCACAAGATAATTAATGACATGAGAAGTAGTTTTTTTTTGTTAATACCCACCCAACCGAGCCACTCGGCTGGGCCCCTACGGTTCGCCAGGCCTGGCTGGCCATGCCAGACCAGCTGAACTGGATCAGTTGGTCCCAATAGGCATTTCAAGGCACCTTGATCCATTTAATGTATAAATTTTAGTGGATATCTAAGGAAGCAACAATATCACATGTCCTGTCATGGTGTTTTATTCAAGTCGATTGTCAGTTTGGAACACACTGATGTTCATAATTGTTTGTTTTTTTTTTAAATCTCATGAAGTCTGAGTTTTATAAAAGTCATGATTGTCCTGATAGCCCTGAATGAGAGCCTTTGTATTCAAGATATTACTATTAATTATACTTGAGTTTGCTGGAGAGGAAAAAGAAAAAAATATAAAAGAGATGAAGAAGCAACAAGAGGCCTACCTGCCCAAGTGAGGCCACACCGGGCCCAGATCAAGTGCTCAACCGACATGTAGTCGGCTGGGGCTAAGGCCAACAATGCCCAGTCGACTAACAATCGGCTGGGACTAACATAAAACAATGCCCAGCCGACTGCCAGTCGGCTGGAACCTTTGGCTAAAAGGATGCCCAGCAGACTGTTTGTCAGTCGACTGGGACCTTAAAAAAAGAACCCCTCATTAAATTTTTTTTTTCTGCTTCCTTTTCCTACCAGCATGCCAGCCCAGTCAATCGGTCGGCTGGTCTGAATTTTTCTAGGTTTACAGATTATTTAGGTATATGCATATCCAACAGTGCATGCTTTTCCAGATTTAAATTCAAGTAGACATATGTGTAAAATTTTGCATAGAAGCATACACAGTTTTTTCACCTAAGTATATATATATATATATATATATATATATATATATATATATATATATATATATATATATATATATCCTTAAAATTTGGTACATCTGTTTTGCATAAAAACAATCATAACCAGCAAAAACACATATAAAGAATACATCCATATGCGAATCACAACAAGCTTTTCTTTTCAAAACATTAAAACAATAGATCTGCGTCATATATATATATATATATATATATATATATATATATATATATATATATATATATATATATATATATATATATACATATATATATGTGTGTGTGTGTGTGTGCATACATATGCGTATATATGTATATATATACTCACGTATATTTTTCTTCCAAAATAAATTTCAAAAAGAAAGAAATACTTTGATTTTCACCATGAATCTTAGAGTAAATATTTAGATTTACTCTTTCTCATAGATTTTTATTGAAAATATTGCATGAAATATAAATCCATGCTCTTTTTCTCGTTCAAATCAAGAGAAAGACTCGTACCTTTATCGTAGATCGAAAATAAATATGGATTTGATGGTGAAAATGACGGATGATTGGAGAAGAAGCTCCCTTCTTCTTTCTCTTCCTCTCTTTTCCTCTCATTTTCTCTCTTTCTCTCTTTTTCCTTTTCTTTCTTCCCCATTTTTTTGACTTATTTATAGAGCTCTAAATGGGCTGGAGAAGAGAGTGCAACCCCAGCTGAGACTCTCTTCTCTCTCATCCACTTTCTCAAATTTTTTGAAACTCTTCAAGTGTTGACTTTTTCAATTTGAGTATTTTTAAAAGTCTTTCTTAAAGCTTCTAAGGCATGAACAAGGGCCATATAAAGAGTCCTAAACACTCTTAAAATAAATCTCAGAATTAATTAAAATTAATTAATTAATTATTTATTAATAAATAAATACCTAGAAGCTTCCAAAAAATTATATGATTGAACTAGAACACTTCTAAAGTGATTTTATATGGGTTTAATGGCTCTACTTAGAGTCCTAAGCAAACCTCAAAATAAATTTTCAGAATTACATTAAATTAATTAATTATTTAATGTTAAATATTAAATAAATTTCTAGAAGCTTCCAAAAATTATCAAATTAACTTAGGAGGCTTCTTAACATTAATAAACCACAATTTAAATCTTTTTGATGAATTTAAAGTTAGAAAAATTGTTGGGCATGGATTTGGATTTGGATTTGGATATGAATCCAAGATCCAAATCCATCTTAAAAATCCAAATAGGTCTTGAGCTGAATCAAATCCAGATTAATATGGGTGTTGGATAGAGTCCAAATCTATAATAATTTGGATCAAATCCATCAGATCTGGTCTGATCCAAATCTGAATCCGAACCGACAAACTACTTAATTTTTTAAAAAATGTGATTTTTCGGGCCAACCGTAACCCGGATCAAGAAAAATAAACTATCGTTACACTCAGAATTTTGAGACACATTTAATGATATATAACTTAAATTTTGCTTCTAAAATTTGCCAAAAAATAATCTACATTTATCTTGAATTTAAAGGTAAAAAATAAAACTTTTTTTTCGCATTTCAACTGGATCGTTTAGACCTAATTGATGAGACCTGGGCTAAGCCCAAACTCAAAATCATCGGTCTAATATTGAGGTTCAAACATTTTTTCTCCTAGACTTAGCTAAATTTTTAAAAATCTCAAATTTAACTAAGTGTAAAAATACGGATATTACATCTCTACCTTCTTAAAAGAATTTCGTCCTCGAAATTAGAACATACCAAAAAGGTGTAGGTAACACCAGAATCAAATATCACACAATCCTAATGATCGACAACTAAGACGATACCTTTGATCAGATCAATCCAATCACCCTGCGTGGTAGCCGTAACAGCATAAACTCTCCCATTGGTCTTTCACTGACCTTGCTGTTGATGAGGCCTCTATTGTTGTTGTTGTTGCTGTCCTCCCTAAGCCACTGGCTGGTTCGAATAGTAGGGGGCGATATGCCCAAGTTGCTGGCACCGGTAGCAAACCCCCTTAAACATCAAACAAAAACCCTGAGGATGACTTTCGTCACACCTGTGACACACCGATTGAGCCTTCCTCTGCTGAGGTCGTCCCTGTTGCTGTCCTCCCTAAGCCACTGGCTGGTTCGAATAGTAGGGGGCGATATGCCCAAGTTGCTGGCACCGATAGCAAACCCCCTTAAACATCAAACAAAAACCCTGAGGATGACTTTCGTCACACCTGTGACACACCGATTGAGCCTTCCTCTGCTGAGGTCGTCCCTGTTGCGCGCCCTGTTGGCGTCTCCTCTGGGTCAACTGCCTCTTGCCTCCCTGCTCTTTTCCACCTGCTGGTGAGTTCTTCCTCGCACCACCAACCGAACTACTTCCATTGTTACTCGTCTTCTACGAGTCGCCCTTGAACCTCTCTCATTCTTTGTTCAGGACCACCGCGGTCTTAATCGCCTCTGCTAATGTAGTGGGTCAGCCTCCCAACACCCAAACTCGGAGTCCGTTCTTCAACCCACGCACATACTTCATCGCCCTCGCCTTCTTATTCTTAAATAGGTTCAGGCAGTACCTCTTGAGACTCCAGAATCTAGTGGTACAGTCCACCAAACTCATATTTTCCTAAGTCAAGTCGATGAACCTCGGATGCATCTGCTCCTTGGCGTAAGAGGAAAAATAAGCATCCAAAAACTCCCCCTTAAACACCTCCTAGGGAATCACATCCATGCTGGCAAACTTCACCCTTCGCAAGGTGTTCCACCATTTCTTGGCATCACCCTTCAGATGGTACATGCCAATTGTGGTCTTTCTATCCTCATGGATAGGTAAGACGTCAAACACCCGCTCAGTCTCCTTGACCCAACTCTCGGCTGCCTCTGGGTCAGCCTTTCCTGAAAAAATTGGTAGATCCAACTTCAGGAATCGATCGTAAGAAACCCCATTGGGGTTCAGAACAACCTCGGAGGGATGGATGCAGGTGGTTGTATGTGCCGCGTGTGTCACTTGTGCTACCTGTGCCATCACAGTCTCTGTCAATGTGTGAAGAACATTTATCATGAAGTCCCTCTGCTCCTGCCAATCCGCGGGAGTACTGGCAGAAGTCGAAGCGTGGGTACGGTGATACATCTAGAACATGAAAATTTATAAGGTTATACCCTAATCGGTCCTACCCTCTTAGGATTGATCCCGTACATATACAATAAGTACAATTATACAAGTACATCAAAATTTCTTAATTCATATCACAAAAATTAAGAACTAAACTATGAACACATAAGGAATTCACATACTTTTATAAAAGTACCTCATAGCCTTACTAGTGAAGGAGACTGCTCTGGAGCACGAGTCACGACTTGCTGACATTCTTGGACATGTTTCAATTACCAACATATTCTTTTGGTATAAAAAGATGATAGAATATAAGATTTTGTGGTGTGCTCTGATACCAAACCTATAACGACCACAACTCCTACACATGAAAAAATGATATATTTTTTTTAAACAAGTACGAAAATAATCTCAAACTCTGGGCCTTTATAGTTAAACACAACCACCACCACAAGAGATCTTATACTCATCTTTCATACCAAATCAATCCAAACTTTATTTATTCAAATGCATAAAGTCTGAAACATAAGCAAATGAAAGTAAAAAAAGCAAAAACAAAGAACCACATCATCCCAAGAATTTGCCATGAAGTCGTGTAGTCCCCTTGTGACTCTTCTAAAAAATAAGTCCTCCTCACTAGGCATCTGAGGCTGCAAAAAATATAAAAAGTAGGGTATCAGAATTCAAAGAATCTTGCGTACAAATCCCTCTAATGAAACAAATAAGTAAAAAGAACATAAATTAAATTCATGTAATATTTTAGAGGGATACAATTATGATAAATTTATAACTCAATTAACTATTCATGTAATAGGAAATAATTAATAAGCATGAGAGAACAATTAATAAACCATAGGGATCACAAATTAGTCAATACATACATTTAATATGCATTAGGGAATAATATCATGCATTCACCAATATATCACAATTAAGGGAACAAGTAAATATGCATGATCTAATGCATAGCAGGAATATGCATGATTTTAGTGCAATATATGAATAAATTATTATTATTTTTTATCAGAGTTTTCTTTTTATATGTATATCTCTATTAAATGCACAAAATTTAAGTTCCGCTTTTTAATTACCATTGCTCACGGATACTCCAAACAGGTAAGAATTCTCGAGGTAAAGTAGGGTTCTCAGGGTAACTTAGCACACAGGTTGTATTTTATTATTGGGTTACAAGTTTAGCCCTCGATCGATATCAGAAATCAACACCATCCATCATAATATTAGAAATCAACAATCAATGTTGGGACACTATGAAAATCAACAACCATAATGTCATTTTTCTTGGTATACCAAAACAATAGTTGTGTTTACACACCACTCCCAGGCAATGTGGCAGATTCTCCCTAAAACCGCGGCCAAAAGAAGAACCTCAATATCGGGTTCAGGAGCAACAACAACAAACACAGAGTTTTAGCATCCCCACGGTTTTCCCGAAATAGCAATATTCAAGATTCTCACACTAAAGATGGGACATCAAAGAAACATAGATTACATTGTTCTTTAAATTCTTTTATCGTGTTAATAATTCATCTTCTTTAATTTTTAATTCAACATACAAAATTAATAACACAAGCTTGTGTGATCATTGCAAAATTTTTTCTCTTGTATTCCTCTCTTTCCTTCTCTTTGCCCTTTCTAGTCTCTATTTCTCTTTTTGAAGGAGAAAATAAAAGATAGAAAAGAAGAGAGAAGAAAAAAAAAAAAAAAAAGAAAGAGAGAGGAACTCTTTTGCAAAGGTCTCACTTGACCTAAATTTTGAAAATATTTTGAAATTACTCACCTCCATTTTTGAAATATTTACGGGAAAATGGAGAGACGGGATTCGCTCGTCGGTACGAGGTTCGACCGTTCCTGGTGCCTTTACCAGGGGTAATCGAACCAAGGATCGAACTTATGCCTTTTGCTTTGCCTAAATATTATTTAAGAATTTATTCTAAATCTAGAATGCACAAAGAATCATGCTTGTGTAAATGCAAATGCAGAGAAGTATGCTTTTGAGAAAATAATTTAAAAATTTTGGAATTTTCCAACTGATTCTGAAATAAATTTGATAATGGAGTAAAGAAATTATTCAAAGGGTTGAATTTGATTTGAAAAAGTTAGATTTTGAATCCAACTCAGAATTTGAAAGAGATTTGGAAGAAGACACTTGAAATTCCAAGTCTTGGAATAATCAGAGACTTGAAAATAAATCTTGAATTTGAAGAAATTAAGGAAAAGTTGAGATTTGAAACTGAGATAGAATTTTTTGAAGTAAAAATGAATTTTCAAAGTCAGAATGAACTTTGAATTTGATTTTGAATCTAGAATTCAAAATTGAAATGGAATTTTGGAATAGAATTGAATTCCGGATTTAAAGTTTGAAATCATAATGGAATTTGGATTTTAGAAATCTAAATAGAATTTGAAAATAGAATTGAATTCAGGAAATCTAGATGGGATCTCAAAATGGAATTGGATTTGAAACCTGGAATCCTAGATGGAATTGGAAGATGGATTTGGATTTTCAAAATTCAGATGAGATCCAATGATGGGTCTGGGCCTTGGAAATCTAGATGGGATTTGAGAATGGTATTGGATTTTAGGAACCCAGATAGAATTTGGATTTAGACTCAAGAAATTCAGATAGAACTTGAAGATGGGTTTGGATTTATCGTTAATCTTAGAATTTTGATCCTTCAATTTCAAAGTGATTTGAAGATTAAAAACTCAGAAGATTTTAAAAGAACTTGGAGATTTGGGAATTTAAAGTGAAGAATAAAAAACTTGATTTTTGAAATCAGGAGATGAAATTCCAAGTTTGAACTGAACTTTGAAATTCGATTTGAATATTGAATCGAATTTAAAATTGAATTCTGAAAATAAATTTGGATTTTCAAAGTTGAATTGAACTTTGAAATTTGATTTGAATTGGAAATTGAATTTTGAATATAAAAAAGAAATTTGAAATTTTAAAGTCAAATTGGACTTTGAAATTTGAAGTTTTAAATCTTTGAAATAAAATAGAATAGAAAGATGAATTGGGTGTCTCGAATAAATGTTTGTAGAGCAGGTAGTTAAGGAAGTTGATTGGCGTCTCGAGGAGGATTCAGAATCAATGTGGAATAAGATAGCGGGTGGCATGAGAAAAGTAGCTAAGGAGGTATTGGGTGAGTCTAAAGGCGGTGCACCACTAGGTAAGGATACATCATGGTGGAACGCGGATGCCAAATTAGCTATTAAGGTTAAAAGAGAGTGTTATAGAAATCTAAGTAAGAGTCATGATAATGAGAATTTGGAGAAGTATATGATAGCAAAGAAGGAAGCTAAAAAAGTTGTTCGAAACGCGAGGGCTAAGGTATATAAGGAGGTTTATGACAAGTTGGATACCAAAGAAGGCGAGAAGGATATTTATAGGCTTGCAAAGATGAGAGATAGGAAATCGAAGGATTTGGGTATGGTTAGATGTATCAAAGATGAAACGCAAAGGGTTTTAGACAAAGATGAGGAGATTAAGGAGAGATGGAAAGATTATTTTGATAAGCTATTTAATGATAGTCATGCTCAAGATCTTGGAGACTTCTCCATTCCTTTTCATGAGATAAATCGTGACTTCATGCGCAAGATTTAAAAGAAAGAAATTGCAGAGGCTTTGAAGAAAATGAAATCAAGAAGGGCAGTTGGCCCAGATGGTATACCTATCGAGGCTTGGAAATGCTTGGGAGAGAAAGGTTTAGAATGGTTGACAAATCTTTTTAACTTGATTTGGCGAACAAATAAGATGCCTAATGAGTGGAGGAAGAGTACTTTGGTGCCTTTATATAAGAATAAGGGTGATATACAAGATTGCACAAACTATCATGGTATAAAACTCATGAGTCATACTATGAAACTTTGGGAGAGGGTGATTGAGTCTAGGTTGAGGAAGGTTGTCATGATATCGGAGAATCAATTTGGTTTTATGCCTGGAAGATCAAATATGGAAGCTATACATCTTCTTAGACAACTTATTGAAAGATATAGAGAGAGGAACAAAGATTTGCATATGGTTTTTATTGATTTAGAGAAGGCATACGATAGAGTACCTAGGGACGTTCTCTGGTGGACAATGATGAAGAAAGGTGTTTCTCCCAAGTACATTAGTATAATTAAAGATATGTATGAAGGAGTAGTAACCAATGTCCGCACTTGTGGAGGGGTGACAACCAATTTTCCGATAACGGTTGGGTTACATCAAGGATCTGCTTTAAGCCCTTTCCTATTTGCGATAGTGATGGATGAGCTTACGAGATCAATTCAAGAAAATGTACCGTGGTGTATGTTGTTTGCTGATGATATTGTTTTGATTGATGAGTCTAGAGTTGGGGTTAATGCTAAGTTAGAATTATGGAGACAGACATTGGAAGCTAGAGGTTTTAAGTTGAGTAAGAGTAAGACTGAATATATGGAATGTCGGTTTAGTAAGCAACGAAGTAGTGATGGGAGTGTAGTGAAGCTTGGTGAGCAAGAAATACCGGTGAATGATTATTTCAAATATCTGGGATCCATCATTCAAAAGTATCGAGAAATTGATGGAGATGTAAATCATAGGATAAAGGTTGGGTGGATGAAATGGAAAAGTGCAACTGGAGTGCTGTGCGATCGTAGAATGCCATTGCGGTTGAAGGGAAAGTTTTATAGGATGACTATTAGACCCGCTTTACTATATGGTACGGAATGTTGGGCTGCCAAGAGACATCATATTCAAAAAATGAGTGTAACTGAGATGCGGATGCTTAGATGGATGTGTGGAAATACAATAAAAGATGAGATTCGGAACGAGGAGATACGTAAGAAGGTAGGTGTTGCACCCATTGAAAATAAGATGCGAGAGAATCGTTTACGGTGGTTTGGACATATTTGGCGAAGGCCTAATGATGCTCCAGTTAGAAGGTTGGAGAAATGGAAAAATATATTAGTTAAAAGAGGTCGGGGTAGGCCTAGGAAGACTTGGATGGAGATGATAGGAAAGGATATGAATGCTTTGAACCTCACCGAGGACATGGCATTGGATAGAAATGATTGGAGGAAAAGGATTCATGTGGAAGACCCAAAATGAATTTCTTTTTTGGTTCATATCGCTGACCCCAATTGTTTTGGGATGAAGGCGTAGTTGTTGTTGTTGTTGTTGTAGAAAGATGAATTGGAATAAGAATTGAAGATTGGTTTGAAAAATAAAGAAAATATTTGAAGAAAAATCACTTGAGTTTTTGAAATAATTTGAAAAATATAATGTAATTCTATCCTAAATAATGAATGAATTTAAAAGAATTTGAAAATTGGATTTTTGAAAAAGCATGTCTCATTCTTTAAATGAATTGAAATAAGATTTAAGATGTAATACATTTCTGACTATGGTCATAAAATGTATTGTATAATAATCATATTTAAATTCAAGTGAAGAATAAAACACATTTTGGTGCCTTTATAGAATTTAAAATGAAATTAACTCTCAATATACCCTGACTATGGCCATTGATATATATTTTGAGTTAATTCTAAGTTAAACTCTGATAAAGGAAGAAAATATTTAGAAAGATATGGTGATTTTTGAAAAAGAGATCCAGTGTGGATCCAACATTATTCCATAAAAGATGAAAATCCTAAGTTTTGTTCACACCTTGACTATGGCCATTGATGCAAATCGTCACCTTAAGATTTAATCACCTTTTATTAGAATAGTGCACGTGCCATTCGTGTTCCCATTCATGAATTTTTGAAACAAGAGAGGAAAATGACATGAAACAAGCAATTCTAGAGGATGTACATGCTCATACATTCTAATCTAGGCTAGAAATCTAAAATTCTCATTGATGTCTAGCTATTACATTTCTGAAATTAAAATGAAAATTACAATTTCTAAGATAAGAAGAGAAATAACCCTTTTCATACATTTCCTGCAAAACAGGGTTAGCATAAAAGCATGGAAGACATTACACCAAAACCTATATACATATATACAGATGAAATGCCTACATGAAAGGAGTATGTGTGAATGCATGATAGGGTAGTGGGGATGGGCATAAATATAGGTATATTTTGAAGATTCCATCCAGCATACCGATTTCAGCAACATTGGATAGTGAATTATCAATCACAAGAACATGTTCAACGAAATGAGATCATGGATCAATCATTATAAAAACACTTTGATTTTAGCAAGGTGAGATCAACATATGGATTCCATATATCACAACAATACATCGGCTTCAACAAAGGGAGATCAACAGCACAACAATGTGTTTATTCTCAGCAAAGCACATCAATGACCATTATAACAATACAGTGATTTTGACAAGATGAAGGCAATAGATGCAGTGGTGATGGGCTGAAGGTAGAAGTGCATAGGTTGGAATGCTATGGTGGTGGACAATAGGGTATATGTGGCCAGGTGAGTGATATATGAATAATATACCGATGCAACAAACGAAAGTGAATAAACAACAGAGAGACAACACACTCAAATATCCTTTTTAAAACAACTTCCTCCACTATCTTGGAAGTTGTCGAATATTCAATAGCCTTTAAAGATTAAGCTAAGTTATACTACCTGATAATGTACCAGTTAAGTCTGATCAATCTTAAGATTATGTAAAAATTAAATGAACAGATCGGTACCAAGCTAATCCTGTAAAGAACTAGAAATAAATACTGTAATCAGTATTCTTGTAAACTCGCCTGCTCCACAGAAGCATCAAGGCCTGATATAATGAAGTTTGTCTCTCCAACTGCTTTGGAAGCATTCATAATTATGGAAATGGTAGTAGTCGGGCTGATTTAAATTTGCAGGTGCTGAAGTCATGTGAGGTTATGACCTACAAAAAAAACAAGATAGAGAATCATCAGTATCATCTCTAGGCCAAGCTCTGCAATGGAACTAAACTCACCATAGAACGAAGATAGGCTTTTAGCAAAAAGGAAGATGTTGAGCTACAACCCAAGCTCCCCGACAGGGGCCCTATTTGATGATCCAGCTACATGCGATGAAAAATGTGAGAACTTATGGATCTGATACAGAATGAAGGACCGGGGACTCAATATCTGAGATCAGTCCACCTTGCTTCAGCCCCAGTCACAGATGTCATATTAGCTTGAACTGGAACGGTTGCTGTAAATCTCAGTGAAGCAATGGCGAATTATGAAAACATGAGGGTCCACACAAGAGACCCCAACAGATTTTTTTTTCTTTTCACACTCTCAGGAACTTCAACATGCTGAATGGCATCTTCAGAGGTTTTATTGGGTGCGAGGAATCATCTGATTCTGCAAGTGGACTCTTTTCATCAGCATCTTGATTTGAGGCTAGAATCATTTTTGGACTCTGAATTATCACATATTCAACATTCACCCTTATTTCCTGACAGTAGTGACCTTCGTCTTAAACCGAATCCTGCATAAACTTGGTAAAAGCATTAGAAAACAAAGAAGAAAAGTCACTTTAATTATTCATTCTAGTGTCACTCCAGGGATTACTTGCCTCTGCAACTTTACCATGGCATTCAAACCCTTGGAAACAACATATTTATCATATATCTTCAGTCGCAGAGATACCTATGTTGACACCCTTTTGAGGATCTGTGGATCCTGTGGCATCTTGTAGCATAATTTGCAAAATCATAAAGAGATCTCCTTATATCAATAAGAAGCTCAGATTCATGCTTCTTTTGAATGTTAGGCACACGTGGACCTTTAAACAGAACTTGGCTCTGTTGTCAAAGAAGTTAAGGCATCTGCTAAACACACGAAATCGCAACAGACACACAGATAATTGAATTTTATTGAGTCAAATCATATAAGTGACCCCTGCTGTGAGCCAATCACATGTCAAGTTGGGGTTTTAAGTCCACGTTTACCCCACAAATCGATCTCAACCGACCGATTTGACGCCCATCATTACATTCCAGCAGGGAAACATTGGAAGACTTACCTATTAAAGGATGAACAAGGTTTGGAGATAAGGATTTTAAACCTATAAAAGTTTCAGAAATCTGTAGGAACCCCTTAGGTATTTTCATAATTTGTGCCGGTAATGACCTCCATTCATCAATAACCCAATAGACGATTAACATTCAGTGAACTCGGATGCAACTGATAAACAGGCAATGTTGCCCCTTTGGGTTAATGTGCAAATCAAATGAATGCAATATATAGATCCAATGAGTACAATACAGAATGATCCTTCTATCAATTAAAGTGGTAAGATCATCAAATATTGCATACTGTGACGCCACAAAACATGAACTGAATGAGTTTATGATGCAATCCACATAAATGTAAATGTTGGAAATATACAAAAATCGCAGGGGATGCAAAATACACGAAATGAAGTTACTGGGGGGTTGCATCCAATGAAGCCAGAAGAACTAATTAAATCACAAGATGCTAATTAAAATGAGAATGACCGCCGATGCAGTAGAAAAGGAAATGACCGATGATGGCATCAAATAGTGCCTCAGTATAAATCACTTGAATGCTGCCAGCGAAATACATCGGCTGATGAAATGCTTTAGCAGAAATGCCAATGCTATGCTTGAATTGTAAGGAAATCAAAAGACAGTACAGGAGTAGATACACAGAGAAGAATGAGAAAATCGATGTTAGTTGTATATAGTGCTAAATACAAAGTAAAATAAAGAATTAAACCTAATGGGTTAAAAAGGGTTGATGAAAGCAAGAAAATGAAAAATCAGAGAGAATTTGCAAACAGAAAATTAAAGATGAAAGGGAAGAACGTGAAGAAAAGAATCTAAACGAAATTTGATATGGATTTAGATATGGCGATCTATGACAGGAATGTCGACCAAACTCACACATGAACCAATGAAATTCAACCATAAATCGTAAATGGAGAGAAAAAATGATATGGGAAATGCAAGCATTCCGTCATTGTGGCAATACGTGGATTGGCCCTATTACATACGGGTCAATCTTCACGAATGATGCTTAACGTTACCAATAGCAGAAACTAAAAGAGCGAAGCAAAAGAGGAAAATAAAATCAACAGAAGAAAGACAAAAAGAAAGGAAAGGAAAAGAGAGAAAGAGAAAAAGAAAAAGAAATACGTAGATTTGGCAATTCTTAGAACGATTGAAATAATCCTCGATGCTAGAAAATCAAGCTATAAAATCCAACTAAACAACAAGAGGAAACAGGAAATCGGGTTGAGATTCAGATAAACCATAAAGAATCGTTAAATCAGATAGCATGAGCCAAAGTAAACCGCAGAATCAACCAAAGAAATAAAGCCAAAAACTAAAAGAAATGTTGGAATTAGGGAATTCCATTTGCTGTTTGCAAAGGGGTGAGTCGATCCTGCTATATGCAGGATGACCATACCACTAACGCATTGTGATAAAAAAAATTAAACGAAAGAAAACCAAAATAAAACACAATAGGATATAATGAAATCGAAGGAGGAAGGAGGTGATCGCTTACCTCTTAGCCGCCGAGAATGATCAACCTCGTCGGATAGCGCCAAGCTTCTGCTAATGAATTAGAGAAAATCAGAAGAGGAGGGGATAAAGGGGAAAAGAAGGGATGAGGCGATGGAGGGGGAATGGGCGGAAACGGATTTCAGACAAAGAATAAGGATGCTAGGGTGAAGCGCGGTGGATTTGTGAAAGAGGAAGGAAGACCGATGCAGGGGTGAGAGCGGATTTCGTGAAGGAGAAGAAGGTGTAATGCGGAGGTGAAGAAGCGATGATCCCAGGTCTTCCCCTGCGCCCATTTTTATGGAGGGGGAAGAAAGATCGAGAAGGGGAAGCGGTTGGAGATCGACGGATGGAAGGCAGATGAAGAGGTGATCGAAGGATGAAGGATTTTGGGAAGGATCGGGAGAGCTTTAGGAAGAGAGAGAGAGATAGAGATCGGGAGAGCTCCGCGGTTGCAACGAAATGTCGTTAGGGTTTTTCCAAAAAGAAATTTTTTACTAAAAGGGCTCTTTTCAAAAAAATTTCTCAAAAGGGGTTTTGAAAACCATTTTTTGTATTTTTCTTTTTTAATTCAAATTTTTGTTTCTTTTTCTTTGTATTTTCTGTATTTTTTGTAATTTTGAAATACAAACTTTTAAAACTATGAGAAAATGAAGGATTTTAAACTATTTTTGCAGAAATTTAAAAATATTTACAAAAGATGGGTTTTCTGAAAATTCAAGTTTTGAATTTTGGGAATTTCTTCAGAAAATGGGTTTGGATCTAAGATTTTGAGGAAATATTTGAGTTTTGGATCTCGAATCGATAAATACAGAGTAAATGGATCCAGATG
Organism: Nuphar pumila; assembly: GCF_984573655.1. Classification (NCBI taxonomy): domain Eukaryota; kingdom Viridiplantae; phylum Streptophyta; class Magnoliopsida; order Nymphaeales; family Nymphaeaceae; genus Nuphar; species Nuphar pumila. The sequence continues at coordinate 62,413,347 of NC_143263.1, forward strand.
GATATCGGATGGACTGTCTGAGCCTTTCAGAAATTATTTTGGTATTTTTGTAATTTTAGTTTGAAAATTGGATAACGAGACTCAGATTTGGGTTTTGACGCTGGATCTGAATCCAAAATTGAGTCAGATATATAAAATGGATTTGGATTCCAGTGAATCTAAAAAATAACTGGAATTTAGATTGAAAATGACTCAATTTACTCAGAAAATGGAGGCCAGGGGAAAAAAAGGGGATTTTTACAAAATTTTGAAAAATTTGGAGTGTTCACAACTTGCAAATGAATATGCCAAGCTCTTCACAGGACCACAGCCCGTAGCAACATAGAACAGTGCAATAAGACAATAATATCACATTTGATTTTTGCAATGCATATAACAACTAAAACAAAGAGTAACACATGCTCAAGGCTCACTCGGCCTAGGATGATCCAATTTGATCGTTGATGCGTTCATAAGCAAAAACCATCAATCACATGCCACTAAGCATTCCTTTCACATGTTTTTCCAATGCACATTCATTTATGCCAACTTAAAGATGTGTATGAAATAATACTATTCATAAGCATGTGCATGAGTTCACACATATCTATGTTAAAGGTATGCTTTTATTCATAAATTATTTTAACCAAACATGTGAACACTCATGCAATTATCTACATGTAAAGCATATTGATTTCATGTATGTATATGCACATGAAAAACAATCATGCATTAATACAATGAACATGCATACCATAACAAGTGAATTTTCATGAGCAAGAATCTGAAAATATTTATGCCAAACTGCATATGCCCTTTTTCAGGTTCACATAAGCATATTATATGAGCACAACCAAGAAATTTTCCATAATACTTTGATTAAGCATAACATACTAAGTGCAAACATGCAAAAATTTCACTATTTTCCATGCATCAAACCAAGTCCCGCATCATTAGAGAAAATCTGGAAATCCGTACATCAACTGAATTTCTAGCCAAGTTCAAATGAAATTTGGTCAAGTACCAAATCTGGAATTTATTTAAGCAAAATCTAATCATGTAAACAACCTTCTATGTAAGAACTAAAATCTGTACATTTAAACAATGGTTAACTTATACAATATATATATTTATATATATATTTGAAAAAAAAAGTCAACTGCACCTAGTTGCCCAGCCGAGCCACAGGCCTGGTAAACAGTTTTTTTTATTGCAGTTTGATGGTAGAGTTGAGGATTGGTGGTGATTCTCACCATACAACTTTTATTGCAGAAGCTAATTAATGGCATGAGAAGTAGTTTTTTTTTTGTCAATACCCGCCCAGCCGAGCCACTGGCGGGGCCCCCTGCGGTTCGACAGGCCCAGACCAGCTGAACTGGATCAGTTGGTCCCAGTAGGTCTGTGAAAGCACCTTGATCTATTTAGTGTATAAACTTTAGTAGATATCCAAGGAAGTAACAATATCACATGGCCTGTCATGGTGTTTTATTCCAGTCGATTGTCAGTTTGGAACACACTGATGTTCATAACTGTTTGGTTTTTTTTTAAATCTCATGAAGTCTGAGTTTTATAAAAGTCATGATTGTCCTGGTAGCCTTGAATGGGAGCCTTTGTATTCAATATATTACTATTAATTATACTTGAGTTTGCTGGAGAGGAAAAAGAAAGGAATATAAAAGAGATGAAGAAGCAACAAGGAAGAGGCCTACCTGCCTAAGTGGGGCCACACCGGGCTCAGATCAAGTGCCCAACCGACATGTAGTCGGCTGGGGCTAAGGCCAACAATGCCCATCCGACTGACAGTCAGCTGGGACTGACGCAAAACAATGCCTAGCCGACTGCCAGTCGACTGGGATCTTTGGTTAAAAGGATGCTTAGTCGAGTGTCTGTCAGTCAGCTAGGTGCTTAAAAAAGAACCCCTCATTAAAAAAAAAATCTGGTTTCTTTTCCCGTCTGCATGCCAGCCCAGTAGGTATATGCATATCCAATAGTGCATGCTTTTCCATATTCAAATTCAAGTAGGCATATGTGTAAAATTTTGCATAGAAGCATACACAGTTTTTTCACCTAAGTAGACATGTATATATATATATATATATATATATATATATATATATATATATATATATATATATATATATATATATATATATATATATATATATATATATATATATACATTCCTAAAATTTGGTGCATCTGTTTTTGCATAAAAACAATCATAACCAGCAAAAACACATACAAATAATACATCCATGTGCGAATCACAACACACTTTTCTTTTCAAAACATTAAAACAATAGATATGCATCATATTAGATATATATGTATATATATGTATATATATATATATATATGCATATATATGTATATATATACTCCCATGTATATTTTTGTTTCAAAATAAATTTCAAAAAGAAAGAAATACTTTGATTTTCACTATGAATCTTAGAGTAAATATTCAGATTTACTCTTTCTCATGGATTTTTATTGAAAATATTGCATGAAATATAAATCCATCTTCTTTTTCTCATTCAAATCAAGAGAAAGACTTGTACCTTTACCGTAGATAAAAAATAAATATGGATTTGATGGTGAAAATAACAGATGATTAGAGAAGAAGCTCCCTTCTTCCTCTTCCTCTTCCTCTTCCTCTTCCTCTTCCTCTCTTTTCTTCTCATTTTCTCTCTTTCTCTCTCTTGCTCTCTTTTTCCTTCTCTTTATATTTCTCTTTCTTCCCTCTTTTTTTTTTGACTTATTTATAGAGCTCTAAATGGGCTAAGAGAAGAGAGTGCAGCCCCAGTTGGAACTCTCTTTTCTCTCACCCACTTTCTCAAATTTTTTAAAACTCTTCAAGTGTTGACTTTTCCAATTTGAGTATTTTTAAAAGTCTTTCTTAAAGCTTCTAAGGAATGAACAAGAGCCCTATAAGGAGTCGTAAACACTCTTAAAATAAATCTCAGAATTAATTAAAATTAATTAATTAATTAATTATTAATAAATAAATACCTAGAAGCTTCCAAAAAATTATGTTATTGAACTAGAACACTTCTACAGTGATTTTATATGGGTTTAATGGCTCTACTTAGAGTCCTAATCAAACCTCAAAATAAATTTTTGAAATTATATTAAATTACTTATTTATTTATTTAATGTTAAATATTAAATACATTTTTGAAAGCTTCCAAAAATTACCAAATTAACTTAGGATACTTCTTAACATTAATAAACCATAATTTAAAGATTTTTGATGAATTTAAAGTTAGAAAATCATTGGGCATGGATTTAGATCTGGATCTAGATCCAAAATCCAAATCCATCTAAAAAATCTGAATGGGTCTTGAGATGGGTCAAATCCAAATTAATATGGGTCTTGGATAGAGTCCAAATCCATAATAATTGGATAGAGTCCAAATCCATAATAATTTAGATCAAATCCATTAGATCCGGTTTGATCCAAATCCGGATCTGAATTGACAAACTGTTCAATTTTTGAAAAATATGATTTTTGGGCCAACCGTAGCCCAAATCAAGGAAAATAAAATATTGTTATGCTCAGAATTTTGAGACGCATTTAACGATATATAACTCGAATTTTTCTTCTGAAATTTGCCCAAAAATAACTTAAATTTTGCTTGAATTTAAAGATAAAAATAAAACTTTTTCTCACATTTTAAGTGGCTCGTTTAGACCTAGTCGATGAGACCTGGGCCAAGCCCAGACTCAAAAGCATCAGTCTAATATCGAGGTTCAAACGATTTTTCTTCCAGACAACTAAATTTTCAAAAATCTCAAATTTAACTAAGTGTAAAAATACGCGATATTACAACATCCTTTACTGCAAAGTCGAAGCTGGGTGTACTCCCAATGGATAGGGGAGGCCTCAAGGGTTTTATCAACCAGAGGTTTGGCAATGTGCAACTAGTGATGGTTTCCTTGGCCTAACTGAAAAAACGTCCAACCGCCAACGATGATTTCCTTGGAAAAGATGGGCAAAGGTAAATAGCTGATAGATGAGGCCACCAACCAAAAATTTTTCTTTTCACATGGCTTGATGATATTGAGTATGCACCTGCCAAATACAGCTTGTTGGCTTCTGCAGTGCAATACCTGGCCAACTATTGTTGAATTGGTCTGATAAAGTTATTGTCAGCAAACAACGACGTGGTTGGTAGGAGCTGTCAGTGCACGTCTCCTTGTGGTGGGATGTTGCAGGTTCAAACCCCAGTGGAACGTTTGAATAATAAATGGTGGGGGTCTGCCTAACCCCAGCTAGACTTCCAAAAAAAAGTTAGTCAGCTAACAGGTAGGAGGCCTGGTAGCCACTTAGTCACATAATGTGTTAAGTCAACTTGGGTTGGTTAGAGAAATTTTCTCAATAAATTCGTAAATGATTAGGGTCACTTTTGTGTAATACCTGCAAATTTGTTGCATTTTAACTATTAAAATAAAGCAAAATTCAAGTTAAAATCAGGTTAAGATTACACAAAATTCAAGAGTTTAATTTGAACTAGGACTCTAGTTAGGTCTGTTATGAGCCGTAGATCTCGTAGGAGATCATATTTTGTGATTTTGGTTATGGGTTGGTTTAGAAAATATAATTTTTAAAATTGATCGGCCTCTATTTTGGGTTTTTCAACTTAGATAAGGTTCAAAATTTGATTGTTTAAAATTGATCGGGATATGTTTTGGACTCAAATCAGGTTCCTTATGAGACCCAGATGGTCGCGCCCATCTCAATGGGGTGCCATGTGCCAATGTGGTGGCCCACAGGGGTACAGGGGTAGCCAGTGACTGTTATGAATCTTGGATAAGTCATTTTCATATCCAAACCTTAATATTTGGATCCAATATTGATTTGGACTTCATTTATGGATATGGATCTTTAATTTAAGTATGGATCTTTAATTTAAGTGTTGGATTTGAATTTAATGTTTGGTAGCTAGAGCCAATCCAACTTAGATTGGATATGGTACATGATTTTTGAATCCGGATTACTTGGATTGGACCCAAGTAGGGTGTCACCTAGGTGGGGCCCATTTTATCTTCTAGAAACCTCATAGAAGAAGATCTCTAAACTAACTTGAGAGGGTTCTAGAGAGGGTGGGATGCCCCCCTAGTGGACCCCACAGTTAGTTAAGGATTAAAATTCTTAAGAGACCTAATAGATTTAAAAGACTTTTCGAAGAAGAATTTGCATGAAGTTCGAAGACTCACCTAGAGAGTCTTAGAGGTGGGACGTCCCACGTAGTGGGGCTCACCTATAAGTTGTTGGAGATAGAGTTCAACCTCTAGAAGAAATAGGAAGACTCAATAGGAGGGGATGCCCCCCTAAGGTGTTATTTAACCCCTCTCTCAATTGAAGTGTATCTCTTTCTCTCTTCTTCCTCACATCTCCTTCTTCCTTCCAACCTTAAAGGTGGTCTAGACCTCTATTAGAGACCGGCAACCACCTTAGAGAAGATCTAAAATATCTTGGAAGGATGTGCGTGTTAAGGAAAAAACGATGATTTTGTTACAAAAAAAGCATTTTCGGTAGGAGATTTCTCCTTACATGGTGTTCGATTTCGGGATACATCGACATACCATCTTTTGGTCTAGAGCTTGGATCTACATGTGATCTATGCCTAGAACCGTCTATGGCTATGGATTTACATGAAAAAGATTTTTGAAAACCCAAAACGGTGTTTTGGTGAATCGGTTTTGAGAAAACGTTTTTAAAGAAAACTAGTTTCGAAAAGGCAAAATCATTTTTTGTAGATTGGTTTTCTTGTTTGATTCGTATTGTTGTGAATGTATTAATGAATTATATCATGTTAGAAAAGATAATATTAATGTTATTATGTATATAATAATCTAAAGTATCATGATTTGATTTATTTATCATGTGATTAATGCTAAATATGAGTTAGAAATTAGATACATGTTGTTTTATGCTTTACCAATGAGATTTACAAATTTGCAATAGTCAGTCAACATAAAAAATGGCTAAATGTTGTTGTATATTTTCTGTATTCATGTTATAGCATCATCTAATGTGATAAATTATGTTTTAATGTCACATTTAGCCTATGGATCATGATTTCATTAAGAGTTATGATAACTCTATACTGTTCACGTTTGTGATGCGATAAATTTTCAAAATAATTTTGTTTCTTTTAGAATACGGATCAGAAAAAAAATAAAAATACCATAATATTATATAAATATATGTTATTTTATTTGATTTGAGTATATTTTGAGAGAAAAACACCCGTTATAACAGTGCAAAATTTTCAGGCTCTGGTTATAGGGCTATTTTGACCAGGTATTTTGAAAGTCTCAAAAACCTATTCAAAACAGATGATAAAATCATGCAAAATCTGTGATAGATCCAACATATAGTAGAAGATACTGTAAAAATGATTTTGTAAAAAGAATTACCAATAAATTCATGAAAAATCCCAAAGTTGGGAAATTTTCTACAGATTGCAGAAACTGGTTTGTTGTTTTTTTAGAACAGTATGTGGTTACATAATTTTTATAATTTCTATATAACTGATTTTTTAGATCTATTTCTTGGGTTATTTTATTAACATATTAAGGCATACTCAACAAAAGATAAAAGATAATCTATTTTCTGTGATTTCTGATTGTTTTTACAAAAATAGGTAAATAGAGGCCCAAATTTACCTCACTTGTTTATTCGTATGCCTAAGTCTTTTCATGTTAAGCGATACATGAAGTATAAATTGTGATATTTTATTTAGGTAATGAGACATGAAATTAGCAATATTGAAATGTAATTGTGTCATGTGTAATTACATAAAGTTTGCAAATGATACACTTGCAATTGAATGTATGCACAAATCGATACATGATATGCTTGTGTGATAGCATGATCTGAAAATGCATAAGTTGCATACATGAAGTGAATTATGAATAAATGTCATGTTTGAATTATGCATGCATAAATATGAATGATTAGTCTACCCTGACTGTGTAATTGCATGGTGATTGCATTATTTGTATAATTTTATGGTAGAGACTAATCAAAAGCATGCATATGATGCCATGAATATTGTTGCATATGAACCAAGAATGCGGTTATTTGTTTGCATTGGCATGCTTAACAAAAGAGTTAATTAAGAAATCAAAGTGAAATTAATTTTCTTATAGCTTATTAAGAGAGTAAGCATGGTACTACTAGTGATTCTGTGGGGATATTGTTTTAGCACGAAAGGTTGCATTGTCCTTCATCTATAGAGTTGGTGATAGGAAAAACTACCATGACTTGTCTGTGGTGTGATACCTAATCATGAGAAAATAATGATATATTAGGTTTCAAAAGTTTGGGATCTCTCTTGGATTTATTTTTTCCTTCTCCAAAGAAAATACCAGTGTTGAGGCATCACGCAGGTTAATAAAATACAATTGCTTAAATATACAATCAGGGGTCGTACATCCAAACTGAGAGAATTTGTATTGTACCCATAGATATGTGATATTGACAAGTAAAATAAGAATGTGAAATACATGTATCATTTAAGTAAGAAAATGATAATTGAAGATAAGAACTTACTTATACCTGAAGGACTCACATCACTAAAATGGTAAGTTTATGCATCTTTTATATGTTCATGCATTCCTGTAAATGTTCGTGCATGTACATGATTTGTTGTATTGTTGCAAATCTTAGCATGAATGAGTGTGCACTAAGTTGTATTGCTATTTTGTTGTTTAGCATGATTTCATATTTATTGCCTGCTAAGATATGTACTGTATGATATGCGATGTTGTGTTTGAATATATTCTGATATCTTGCATTTATTCAAGTATGTTATTTTCTACTCAGACTCAAATTGTTTGACCCCACTACTTGAACATTTTTTAGGTTTTGAGAAGGTCAAGTGATCCTTCACCTATTCAGCTGTTAGTGGATTTTGCTCGCTACCTACTGAGGTGGTGGTTTTGGTTTCTCATGTTAGGAAGATTTTGTCTTGGCTTGGACATTTTGTTTGGAGATGGTTCTAAAAATTTTGAAAAAATATTTGAACATTTTAAAGACTGTTTCTGAAAATTCTGTAAAAATATTTGAACATTTTAAAGATTCAATTTTTTGGCACTATCTTCATTTGTTATTTTCATAAGAGGATTTCGTAGTTAGGGATGGTAGATTTCTTTTCTTAAGGTTAGTTCAGTTTCAAATAAACTAGGACCTTTAACTCCTTGATTGACAACTAGAATGGCCATGTTGGGTATATGACTACTGGATTGGTAAAAAGTTACTTGGATATGAATCAACAAACTTAGGGGCCCAAGCCATTTTGGTGGATTTCAAATTATTTGTTTGGATGTTAATCCAGGTCATAATGCACAGGGTTTGGTCATGTGGATCCACATATCTGATTACTTTGCACCTCGTCTTCCTAGAGATTACATTACCAGACTTTTCAATTGCTCTTGAAGCTTTTAAACAATAAGGCAATTTACGATTATCTACCAAAGTATGGCTATTTTCATTTGGCCAATTGATTTTTAAAAACAGAAAATGGTCATACTTTATGGCTAATTGGATGTATTTTTCTAAAAGCTTATAATTTTTTATATTCTCTCCATGTCCAAAATCACAAATATTTGAATATAAAAAACCCTTTTTACCCTTCACACATGTGAACTCCTATATATGCAAACTTCCTTTCAAATATGTGATTGTTTTTTGCAAAACAATCTCTATTTTGATATTTGTATCTCTTTGATCATATGCCAAAAACTTATACTTTTACGATAGTTAGAAAGCTGAGACATAGGCTTATAACTTTCATGTTTTGAGTCAAAATCGAAAACCACTCTAAAGTTTATGTTTCTGAGTTCCAAAACTGGAATAAAAACATGCACTTTCTAGATATAATATCTATACATTTTTTAAAATGAAATGCAAATATTTTTTTATGTCTCATAATAATTTAAATTTTTTGAGAATTCTATGGCTAATTGGAGTTAAATTCCAAGTGAGGATGAAGTTCGAATTAAATTAAATTCTAAGGTAAATTGAGGGTTTAATTAAATTTTGGGATTTAATTAGCTTTGAAATTTAAACTATAATATGCAATTGCAATTAGAATTTATATGGAGTTAATTAGAAAATTTTGTTTTTAAAAGTTAAATTGAGGTCCAATTGAATTTGAGTCTAAATTAAAGGACCCATTTGAATTTGTAATATGGATAAGATCCAAATTTGGATGTGCTATGGATCTCGGATCATTTGACCCATGGAGTGGGATGCCCTATGTGGGTCCCCTCTTGGATATTGGATCCCATTATGGGATGATCCAAATAAAATATAGCAACCCAAGTAGGGTGGGATGTCCCCACCTACTTGCCATAAAGATCTAAATAATTACCTAAAGCTAATAGGAACCTAATTAATAAATTGATTAAGAGTAATTTTCTAAGATTACATTTAATTTAAAAAAACTACCTTAATAAGGGGGCTAAAAGTATAGAAGGTTAGGAAATATATATTCCTTAGCTTCCTTCCCCCCCTACCAACAAGGAAGGAGTTTTAAGCAAGGAAAAAAAAAAGAAAGGAAAATTATGAAAGGGTTTCAAAGAGAGGATGACTCCATACAACCTCTCTCTCTCTCTCTCTCTCTCTCTCTCTCTCTCTTCTTCTTCTTCTTCTGCTTCTTCCTCCACGCCTCTTGGAAAAAAGAGACAACTTCATTACAAACTGTGAAGGAACAGCCAACCGATTCTTCGATCTAGTGTACCTGGGTATTCTCGTTTCAACGTGGCGGTAGGTTCACTGTGACCCTGTTCCAAGCCTGTCGTGGTATGCATCACAGATACGTATCAGCAAGAAAAAAAAAGAGAAGAAATACATTTATCTATATAATAACGCAAGATTTGGTCGATTGTGAAAGCCAAGAAGGTCAATACCATGATTTTCTGGTATGACAGATCCTGTGTTGGAACATATGGCTGTGGTACGGGTCTGAGAGTTACTTCTTCCTATTAAGTCTGTGAGCCTGTTATGATTGTTCTTTGCTGATGACCAACTGTGATATTCAGCCATCGTATATTAATCCAGCCACTTGAATTTTGGTGTGATATTTGATTTATTATTCTTGATGAAAAAAAATTCCGGTTAGTAAAAGTCTGATATTTTCTTTTATTAACCAACATCCATTTAATTAGTAGAACTTTGGCATGAGTTTCTTGATCGCTATTTATAATTGCATTTTCTTTTATTTCTAACCTCTCATTTCTGTTAGTAAAGTCTGATATTTTCTTATATGGACCAGCATCCATTTAATTAGCCAAACTTTGGCATGAGTTCTTGATTGGCAATTGCATTTTCTTTCTAACTTCCCATGCTTCAAATCCACATCATTGATATAAACATGACTTGATGAATGCATTTTTGTTTTTGGATAGAATTTTTAGGGTTTTGATTTTTTTATCATGTTTGTTATGATTTATGTTTTTTTTATGTTTTTAATGTCATAAATATTAAGTTATGGTTTCAGGGTTTTTGTGTTTTTTTCAATTAACATTGGCATGACATAATTATTTAATTAGGTATTTATGTGGTTTTTTAATCAACATTAAACATGATTCCAAAAATGCATGCTTAATTTTGGTTAGAATTTTGATTTTTTTTTAATTAGCATATCTATAAATAGTGTAGGTTAGAATTTAATTTATTTTTTTTATTATGCATTTGTGCTCACCCTAATTTAGATTCCTGACTCCGCCCTCTTAGCTCAGTCATTCGTCCGCCTCCACCAAAGTTATAGCAGATACCTGAAGCTCCATCCTACATTGACAATTATGAGTAGGTTAATGGTGATGCTCGTGTGGGCATTTTGACAATTCGCTGACTGTTGCTAGTGCAGCTCCAAACTGCCCACGGCCGGCTGGCCTCTTTGATATTTGAAGCCATTGCCGAGGGCCCTAAATGAAAAAATATATAACATTTATATTTCACATGCTGAGGGCCTCAATGAAAAAAAATATATGAAGAAATATGGGCCTCCCGTGAAATATGCCTAAAGGTCTCAACTCCTCAATTTTCTTACAATAAATAAATTTTGAAAAGATTTAGGATTTTCAAAATTCATAAGTAATTATTTAATAATTATTGTGATAACATCCGCAACAATGTCATGATATTTATATTCTAACTGCAAAGATATTCAGAAGACAAGAATATATTTTAATATTTTTGGCTTTATGGAAAGGCTAATTGTGATCTCAATTAGAAAACCAATCTACTGCCACTATGTCAAGCAAATCAGGATTTGTAGAAAAGTGATTTTGGTATCCTTACCTTCCATCGGTGAAGTTTTCCAATAACTTTGTTAAATAATTTGACAGATCACCTGACGGGTGGACATGAGGATGCATAATGCAAGTTTGGGTTGCAATTTTTTTTTCTTTAAAAAAATAAGACACTAAGGCACAAATTTTTAAAATTTTCTGATATTTTAATGTTAAAATTGCATCTTTATTGAAATAAACATTAAAATATTGAAAACAATAAAGTAATATTAATTTATTCTCCGTACCATGTCCAGGTGTTCGAAGGTGTCCACTCATGCCATCAAAATAGCGTCTGACTAGGTATAGACCCAAAGAAAGAGACTAGCCTATGCCTAGTTTAAAGGTTGCAAGAGTTATTTTAGAAGCATTTGTGAAAGCATATATGAAGAAAACAAGAGGGAAGTGAAAAAAATAAATAATAACATACTAAACACAAATAACAAAGAGGAAAAAAATATTGAATCAGAGCAACTCACTATAGATAATATATACTTTTTTATGGATAATATATATTTTGTGTAATATATAAACGAAATAATGCATAATATATATATATAAAGAAAAATGAATGAAAAATATATAAATAAAATATAGATTATTAAGTGTAATTTATAAAAAGTTATATATATTTTCAAGTATAATATATAAAAATGTATGCATTATTTATAAATAACGTGGAATGTTTTTACACGAGCCAGAACGAGTTCGGCTCGTCTCATCTCATCGGCTAAAGACGAACATGAGTCGAGTCAAGAGCTCAATCCACTAGTAAACGAGATTAGACCGAACATGCCCTGTTTGGTTTGTTCAGCTCGTTTACCAGCCCTAATCATAAGTACAATTAGGATGTAAATGGGTCAGATCTAACCTGATAGGATATGATATAGTAGAATTTGGAATGAGATCAGATAAAATTGAATCCTGATCCAACTAGCTTAAAATATGATATTTACACATAATTAGAATTGGATTTTATCAGACCTTAATTGCATTTAGATGCAAAACTCAATACCAAGTCCAGAACCGATTGGTAAATGAATCCAAAATTGGCTCCGAGCCTCCGACTAATTAGATTTGGATTCAGATGGGATGGATACCGGATTACTTCTGACCCGTTGGCAGGGAAAGAGCTTTGTAACTCATTTCTCAAACTCATTTATGGGGTGATCAGATCCATTTCACAAACGTCACCACCGAAGTTGGAGCTGGAAGGGCAGGTCCAGAACGATTTTGGATCTGGGCCGGACCCATACCATCTTGGATTTTTCTTTTCTTTGTGCGTTCTGGAGACTGGAACTAAAGATAGCAAAAAAACCCACAAACCCTGAAGAAGGCGCTCTCTCTCTCTAAAACCCTGCACCATACATCTTACCAAAATCTCTACCGTTTCCTCGTGTTCTCATTGCATCAGTTAAACCCTAAACGTCTTTCTTCACCCTTTCTTTCTTGTTTTCTTTTTTCCTCAATTTCCATTCGCAGAACTCAAACTGATTGAAAAAATCCAAAATACCATCTTGGAAAATTTTGGGATTTTGGGCGACTCTAGAAGAAAGCTTAATTTTTAGAATTTTGGATTTTTGGGTGTCTTTCTCTGCAATTTGTATGGAACAGACAGTTGAAGCACTAGCGTTCTTGTGCTGATTAAGGTTCTTTTTCTGTTGTGGATTTTCCTATATTGATGAAAATGGTGTTTTTATGAAGTTTGAGTTTGCTAGTTTTGGTATTCTGCTGCATTGAATTAGTGTTTTAGCTCTTCCGTTTGTAGGTGGCGTTCTTTGACTGAGAAAACATAAAACCCAGATCCACTTCTTTCGGAAATTGGGGTTATTGGGCGATGATTTCTGCAAATCTTTATCTTGGTGGTTTTAATTTAGGGAAGGCAAAATGGAAAAGCCTTGAGTTCTAGAACCAAATTTTGCGTTGAATTAAGGTCTTTGCATTCACGCTTGAAATTAAACTCGTTCTTGATCAATTCGGCTCCGGATCTCAAGTAAACTAGTGTTTTTTATCTTGTTTCTGTGAAGAATTTTCGATTCATGATGGTTATCAACTGTGCTGGCGTAACGAAATCTGGATTTTGGTTTTCACGCCCTGAGGCATCCATCTTTAGCTTCAATTTTACACATCTCAATCCATTGAACAAAATCTTCTTCACAACTGAGAGGAGAAATGTCTCGAGAGTCAGAATTAGGTCATCTGTTTCTCAAAGAATGGCTTCGTCGGTCTCTTCAGACTCAGCTTCGACAAAATCAGCAAGCTACCGCTCGAATCGAAAGCCTGGCAGTGCTTCATCTCTTTACCTCAGACCCAGTTTGCTCGAAATGCAGCAGGATCGGGCGAAAGGGCGCGAACTGGTTTACGAGTTCCTTAGAGGTCTTGGCATTGTTCCTGATGAGCTGAACGGTCTGGAGCTCCCTGTTAGTGACGAAGTGATGAGGGAAAGGGTAGATTTTCTGCACAAACTGGGCCTTACGATCTCAGACATCAACACTTATCCCCTTGTTCTGGGTTGCAGTGTGAAGAAAAACATGATTCCGGTGCTCGATTATCTGGGCAAACTGGGTGTTCGGAAATCGACCTTTACAGATTTCTTGAGGCGATATCCACAAGTTCTTCATTCCAGTGTCGTGGTAGATCTTCAGCCTGTTGTGAAGTACCTTCAGGGTCTGGATATTAAGGAGCACGATATTCCAAGGGTTCTGGAGAGGTATCCAGAGGTTCTGGGATTCAAGCTGGAGGGTACCATGAGTACTTCTGTTGCATATTTGGTTGGCATTGGTGTAGCAAGAAGAGAAATAGGACCGGTTCTTACTCAGTATCCGGAGATATTGGGGATGAGAGTGGGGAGGGTGATCAAGCCGTTTGTGGAGTTTCTTGAGAGCATAGGGGTTCCAAGACAAGCTGTTGCTAGATTGATTGAGAGCCGGCCCCACATACTTGGTTTTAGTTTGGAGGATCAGGTGAAGCCTAATATAGATGCCCTGCTTGAATTTGGTGTAAGAAAACAAAGTCTAGCTTCTGTTGTAGTTCGTTATCCTGAGATTGCAGGACTTGATCTTAGGCCAAGGCTTCTGTCTCAGCAGAATTTGTTCAAATACAATCTTGATGTGCATCCTGATGAGTTTGGTAAAATTGTGGAAAAGATGCCACAGGTTGTCAGCCTTAACCAAGTGCCGATAATGAAACACATTGATTTCTTGAAGGGTTGCGGGTTCTCGCCGGAAGATGTGAAGAAGATGGTCCTTGGTTGCCCTCAAGTGCTTGCATTAGACATTGATATTATGAAACTAAATTTCCAATATTCTCAACGTGAAATGGGGAGGGAGTTGGAGGATCTGGTTGCATTTCCAGCTTTCTTTACTTATAGCTTAGAATCAACTATCAAGCCTAGACACAAACGGATTGCTAAGAAAGGTCTGAAATGCTCATTGGGTTGGCTTCTCAATTGTAGCGATCAGAAGTTTGATGAACGTATGAGCTACGAATTTATCGACATTGAGGAAATGGAGGCTGAGCCTTCATTTGATATGGAATCGTTTTCACGGCCGAGGGAAGATGAATCATCCTCAGAATATGACAATGACAGTGAAGAAGATGACATTTGATATTTTAGGCTGAAGTTTAAACCTTGGCACTTCAATTCATCATGGGGAAAAGGGGATCTGCTTATAAGCAGTCTGGGATTTTAGTAGTTGCAAAATAACACCATAACCGTTTAAGTTGATATCTGAGTAGTGTGCAGCATGTTTTCTCTCTCTCTCTCTCTCTCTCTCTCTCTCTCTCTCTCTCTCTCTCTATATATATATATATATATATATATATATATATATATATATATATATAGCCCCCAAAAGGGTGGATGTGTAGCATATTCACTCACATTCACCAAGGAAGCATGAGAAAAAAGCAGCTTCTCTAGGGCTAGGGTGCAGGCAACACTCGCATCGAATCCTGGTGTCATGTATGAATTCTCTATCATATTTGAATTCTAAGGGCATGTTTGAACAATCACAGCTGAGAAAATAGAAGCTGTAATAGAAGCTGTGATGTGACTGTTGGTCACAAGATCACTCTTGTGACCAACTTTCACAAGCTTCAAGGCAAAAACAATCACTACAGATCATAATCACAACTTGTATTTTTGCTATGTTTCACTAACCTTGATAAAGTGTTACTGAAAATTCAAGAATCATAGGGCATTGCAAACATGCTCCAAGTTTCACCTTTTTTTTTTGTATGTGTGTGCATATGTGTGCATGTCCGTGCATCCATTTGTGTGTGTCACACATCAAATGCGTCAGACACGAAATCCTTATCTGTGTCTAAAGCTTGACAAGTTCTTGATAGGTGCACACTGAGTTTTATTCAGAAATTAACTGGATATCATCACCATCTTCACAATAGTCAGTTTGATGGACTCTTCCTATAGGAAAACACACAATGTCTGAAGTATGGAGGCATAGTACATAAGGCACACGGCCAACATCAAACTGTGATCAACATATCCTCTATCCTGGCTACACCAAACCTTGCTTGCATATATCTGACAGCAATAAATGAACCAACAGCCAACTCCAGTCAAAACTTAACTAATCCATCATATGGATCTTCTTTAGTAGATCTCTGTCCCTCATATATAACATTTTAGGGAACTAAGCAATTTTATCAAGATAATGAATACAGCCATCATGTTTAAGGTTGTTCACTCTTTAATTTCGATTCATGAAACTTACATATCTAATTCTACTTTCACATCAGATGTTACTGGTTGTATAAATCTTGAGAAGAAATTCTTTAATGCGCCACTTTTTCCACTTGCAGTTTAATGTCTATATTCCCTCTGAATTTTCTGAAGGCCCTGGTTCTGCTGAAATATGCTGAGGCAGAAAACATGCCCCCAAAATCAACACTGCTCATTCACATTGACAATTTGGATTAATAAGTTGCCCCAATACTCGTCTTCCCTAAGATTGTTGATTATTAATGTTATTCTTCTGCCATTCTTACTACTAGTACCTAAATGGCAACATAGAACTGTAAATTGTCACAATTTGAACAAACAAAAGAGGTTTTTCCCTCCTGACTACTGTAGTTTGGGATCTCGGGGAACCAACAAAAGTACCATAATAAAACTTTATTATGGTCAAGCAAACAATATAAGCAAAAAAATCATCACTGACTTCATAACACATCAAGCTTCTTGATTATTGAATTTCCATACCCACATCTTTGTATCTTATTATAGAATTTTAAGTGTTCCAATCTATATGGTGAAGAAAAAAGGCATGAAGCTTAGATGTGTAGCATAGAGCCCAATATCTCAACCAGAACCATGTAATCATGATGTTTGACTTCAATCTCATTTCTCCAAAGAGGAATAAAATGGAAGAAAGCAAAGGAGAAGATTGAGTGCTTCATGCATATAGGACCGGAATATGTAGTAATCAAATAGAATTTAGTTTGGATTTTTATCTTCAAAGTCCAAAAATTGTCTAGAATTCAACATGGCGAAAGGGAGGGGAAAAAATGGCGCCGTAACATATTCCAGAGCATGAACTTGCCACACTTAAAAGGAATTACCCAATATTCCTTAACACACCAAGAAGCATAGGCCAAACTAAATGGAACTTATGAAGAACAATACTTATTTGAGTAATTGTCACAAATTTTACTGGGTCCGCTCCCAATGTCTAATTGCTATAGCTTTTTTTGTACTGTCTACACAAAGATCTGTTTGACTCAAGAATCAGAGAGACTATGAACTTTCAGCAACGACAAGCTAGTTCGACAAGTCCACTGGTCACCTGTTTAGTTTAATCGATAGAATTCAAGTTGCCAACCAGATCAGAGCAATCTTGGTCAATTAACTAGCAACCCCTGACTCCTGGACCAACTCCTTTATTTTAATAGGAGGTAACCTAGACAGTAACCATGAACAATACTAAATAAAAATACAAAATGCACGTCAAGAAAAAATTCACAAGAAAATCAACTGCTCAAGAGTATACATAAATGGAGAAACTGCTCGTGTTTAATTATTCAAATTAAATCCTAGAACAGGAAATACATCAATAACATAAAGCTTGGAGGCTCGCACAGTATCCAACTTCTTTGGTATAAAATATACAATTTTATTAAGGTATTTGCGAAGCTACGATCATAAGGAGGTTCACAAAACTTGCTTTTGCACGCTTCGTGAAGACTGTAAAAAAATGTGTGAACATATATTTAGGTGACGGTTAAAGAAATGAAAAGGGAGATTTGCACGGTCTCTAGCAACTTTGGTATAAAATATGCAATTTTATTAAGGTATTTGCAATTTTATGATTAACAGAGAAGACTGCATAAATAACATAATTTTTTATGCATTTCTTAAGGACTGCACAAAATATGTGCAAATATGAAATATAAGTGAGGTTTTGCCTTAGCCGACATGCGGAATGATATATCACACGAACTTCATGAGGTTCGCTTGTGCGATGGGTAGAAAGGTCCTAAAAAGTTTCTTATTTACGATTTTGGGCAGCAGGTGGATTTTGGAAATTTTAGGGCATTTGGGGAAACACATCATATTTGTCGTATAATATGACCATTTTTCGTTAATATTTAGCAAGCTTAAACTTTTTCCAAAGTGCTTAAGCAGCTCATAGCATCCACGGTCGTGTATCCTTAGTGGCTATACACTAACCACACACCTTGGAAGAGGCATAGTTAGTAATTGTGCTTGTCTAAATGAATACAACTGCATGAACCAATCTCCAAGAGTGATGCAAGAGCAGGAGAAACATATATTTGGGTCCATAGGGTCCATGATGCAAATCTGATACGAGATTCACGAATAAACTATGCTACCAAAAACTATGAATAACTAGCTTTATCTAAGAAAGGAAGAGAAAACTGAAAATAATGAGAAAATAACAAGAAATTGAAATAACTAGAATAAGAAGGAATTAACAAGGCTTAATTCATCTCAATTTTAAATTATCTAACCCTAAGAATCCTGGGTTTACCTCCTAAGGGGGGTTCGTGAATATCTCACAATATTGCATTTTTTTCTTTGAAAAATGATCGTACTGTACAACAAATATGACATATTTTCTGAAATGCCTCACAAATTTTGAAGTCCCCTCATGTCTAAATTCATTAAATTTTGGCTTTAAAATGACCCTTTTACCCTTCGCACAAGCGAATTTCCTTTGGATATGTGAATTTCCTCTTAAATATTTGAATATGCAATTTTTCTCCCAAATATACAAATTTCTTCTTAAATATGTGAATTTTCTCCCAAACATGTGAATATGAGTTCTTTCAAAAAATATGATTTTTCTCATAAATATGTGAATTTCCTTTCAAATATTTGAATTTTCTCAAAAATATGTGAATTTTTTCCCAAATATGTGATTTTTTTTCAAATATATGAATTTTCTCTCAAATATGTGAATTTCCTCATAAAGATGTGAATTTCTTCTCAAATATGTGAGTTTGCTCCTCAAATATGCGATCTTCCTCTCAAATATGCACATTCCTTTCTAAGTATATGATTTTCCTTCTAAATATGTTATTTTTCTCATCAGTTTTGCGCAACACGTCGTTACGCTCTTCGGATCTCGAAACATCTCATTAAAAATTGTATTCACGCGATGTTTTCGTAGAAATCCCAAATTTTGTATAAACTAATATGTGAATATGACTAGCTTTCATCCCAACAAAGTAAATTCACATATCAAACACGTGCATCTTCTCCATTTCGCAACCCCCTTGCAAAATTGCTCTTATTGAAACAGTGTACCTCACTTTGTTTCACAACACCCATGCAAAATACTGAAATTCGCACGTACGTCGGGCAAATAACTGAAAACCTACTCACTTTTGCAAATACCCTACGAGTTTCACATATATAGTACAAAATGGGCATATACAAAATTTAATTTGATGCATTTTTGTTTATATATTATGTTTTGTTATGTTTTTAGGATGAATATGACATATTTAGAGAAAAAACACATATTTAAGAGGAAATACACATATTTGGGAGGAAATCATATATTTGAGAGAAAATTCACATATTTGAGAAGAAATTCATATATTTTAGAAAAAAATCACATATTTAGAAGAAAATTCACATATTTAGGAGAAAATTCATATATTCACATATTTGGGAGAAAATTTATATATTTAGGACAAAATTCGTATATTCGTATATTTGCATATTTAGAAGGAAATTCGCATATCTGTAGGAATTTATTTTATGTGAAGGATAAAAAGGTCATTTTAAAGCAAAAAATTTGCCAATTTAGACATGGGGAGAGTTTGAAAACTGTAAGTTATTTTGGAAAACACGTCATATTTGTCATACAATACATTCATTTTTCTTGACATTCATTCATTATCACATGATTAACCAGACAAAATGAGAGAAATACAATGGCTACATGATGGTGGGGTAGAAAGACAAATATACCTCTATGTGAGAAAACTAAAAATGGGCATTGATGATGCCATCTTCAACAAGATGGAATGTAAAACTGTGAGTAATAAGACACGATGTTCTGTTAGTTATAATCCATGCAATTCTAACAACATAACACATGTGGGTTTTGAGCATACTTTAATTTGGTAGTGCGAACTTAGTTAGACTATCATTTCCAACGAGAACTTTTATAATAGGTATCATGAGAAAAGGGTTTGCAAAAAGATATAAATACCACAATTACAAAGTGGTGGAGTAAGAAGACAAAACTATCGTTGAAATAGATATGTATGTCGATGTATACATGGTGTCATGTTAAAAACATTGTGCGAAAGTGTGAATGCCAAGATATGATGTTCAACGACTAGTACTTTGGTGATGGCTACAATTAGAGATTCACCATATAAAATAAGAAAATAAGAGCGCTACACGATGGCGGGGTAAAAAAGATAAACCTACCCTTACGTGAGAAAACAACAACCAACCATTCATAATGCTATCTTCAGCATGATGAAACATAAAAGTGTGAGTGACAAGATACAATGTTGAATTACTTATCATCCTTGTTTGTGGGTTTTCACCAAGCCTTAATTTTCATTAGTGAACTTAGTGGGTCGCTCGTCTCCAACAAGGAGTACATGATGGTAGGAGTAAAAAGATAAAACTATCCCTAACGTAGATATACATGATGTTGTGGTCAATATGAACAAATGTGAAAATGTGGATGACACAATATGATGTTAAGCAACAAGTGAAATGAGAGAAATAGGAAAGCTACACGGTGACAGGATAAAAAAAATAAGTGAAGAGAGATAAATAGCAAGTATACACATTGGTAGATAAAAAGACAAAATTACCCCTAAACTAGAAAACGATGTTGATGTTTACATAACACCATATTTAATAAGAACAAGTGTAAATGATAGGAGATGATGTTCGACAACAAGTATGTTGGTGATAGCTGTTGTTAGTAATTGATCAGACGAAATGAGAGAAATATGGTGGCAGGGTAGAAAGACAAGCATACTTATGTATGAGAAAACAATAATAGTTCATTCATGATGCCATCTTCAATAAGATGAAATGTAAAACTATGAGTGACAAGATACAATGTTTTGTAAGTTATAAACTCTGAAACTCTAACAACATAATGCATGTGGGTTTTGAGTATACTTTAATTTGGTAGAGCTAATTGAGCGGGCCTTTCATTTCCAACAAGTACTTTTGTAATAACTAATATGAGAAAAGGGCCTGCGAAAAGTTATATTAGCACGACTACAGAATATTGGGGTAAAAATACTAACCCCCAAAATAGATATCTATGTTGATGTATATATGGTGTCATGTTCAACAAGTTCATGTGAAAGTATGAATAAAAAGATATGATGTTCAACAACTAGTACTTGAATGATGGCTACAATTAGAGGTTGACCCAATGAAATAAGCAAAATAGGAGCTACATAATAGTGGTGTAAAAAGACAAACCTTCCCTTTGAGAAAAGAACTAGCCATTTATAATGTCATATTCAGCAAGATAGAATATGAAAGTGTAAGTGACAAGATACAATGTTCAATTACTTATTATCTTTGAAATTGTAACTATATGATCTTTGTGGGTTTTCACCAAATTTTAATTTTTTTTAGGGGACTTAGCGGGTCTCTTGTCTCCAAAAAGGACTACACGATGGTTTGGACTACTTCTGAATTAGATATCTATGTCGATGTATACATGGTGTTGTGGTCAACAAGAATAAGTTTGAAAATGTGGATGACACGATATAATGTTAAGCAATAAGTACTTTGGTGATGACTATTGTTAGAGATTGACCAGATAAAATGAGAGAAATTGGAGTGCTACACGATGCCAGGGTAAAAAAAACAAACATATTCTCATATGACAAAACAATAACAAGCTATTCATAATGCCATCTACGACAAGATGAAATGTGAAAGTGCAATTGACAAGGTACGATGTTCAGTTATAACTTGAAACAAGGTACAATGTTCAGTTATAACTTGAAACTCTTAACCATATAACGCATGTGCATTTTCACCATACTTTTATTTTGATGCGCTTATTTCCAATAAGTACTTTAATGATGGTTAGTATGTGAAAAAAACATGAGAAAGGAGATAAATAGAAAGTCTATACACTGGTGGGTTAAAATAACAAAACTACCCTTGAACTAAAAAATGAAGTTGATGTTTACATTATGCCATGTTCAACAAGAAAAAGTGTAAAAGTTTTAATGATAATTGATGATGTTCGACAACAAGTACTCTAGTGATGGTAGCTGTTAGTGAGAAATGAGAGAAATAAGGTGGCTACACGAAGAGAGGGTAGAAAGACAAGCATACCCCTATATGATAAAACAATAATAGGGCATTCATGGTGTCATCTTCAACAAGATGGAATATGAATCTATGAGTGGCAAGACACGATATTTTGTTAGTTATAATCAATGAAATTATAACAACATAACACATGTGGGTTTTAAACATACTTTAATTTGGTATTGTGGAATGAGTGAAACTTTGGTCTCCAATAAGTACTTTTATAATAAGTATCATACAAAAAGGGCTTGTCAAAAGATATGAATACCATGACTACAGAGTGGTGGGGTAAGAAGACAAAACTACCTCTGAAATAGATATGTATGTCGATGTATACCTGGTGTTGTGTTCAACAAGATCGTGTGGAAGTGTGAATGCCAAGATATGATGTTCAACGACTGGTAGTCTTGTGATGGCGACAATGAGAGGTTGACCATATGAAATAAGGAAAAATAGAAGAGCTGCATGATGGCGGAATAAAAGGACAAACCTACCTTTACATGAGAAAACAACAACAGACCATTCATAATGCCATCTTCAACAGGATGGAATATGAAAGTCTGTGACAAGATAAGTTGTCCAGTTAGTTATTATAGTTGAAACTCTAACTATATGATGTTTGTGGGTTTTCACCAAACTTTAATTTTCATTAGCGAACTTAGTGTGTTTCTCGTCTCCAACAAGGACTACATGATGGTATTGATAAAAAGATAAAACTACCCCTAAAATAGATATCTTTGTCGATCTATACATGGTGTTGTGGTCAACAAGATCATGTGTAAAAATATGGATGACACGATATGATGTTGAGCAAGAAGTACGTTGGTGATGACTTTTATTAGAGATTGACCAGATGAATTGAGAGATATAGGAAAGATACACGATGGCATGGTAAAAAAACACTCATCCCTATATGAAAAAACATTAACAAGGCATTCATAATGCCATCTATGACAAGATGAAATGTGAAAGTGTCATTGACAATTAGGGAACCATATGAAATAAGAAAAATATGAGTGCTACACGATGGTGGTGTAAAAAGACAATCCTACCCTTATGTAAGAAAACAAGTCATTCATAATGTCATCTTCAAGATGAAATATAAAAGTGAGTGACTAGATACGATGTCCAATTACTTATTATTCTTGAAACTCTAACTATATGATATTTTTGGCTTTTCACCAAACTTTAATTTTCATTAGAGAACTTAGCCGGTCTCTTGTCTCCAACAAGGACTACACGTTGGTGGGGGTAAACATACAAAACTACCCCTGAAGTACATATATATGTTGATGTATACATGGTGTTGTGGTCAACAAAAACAAGTGTGAAAGTGTGGATGACACAATATGATGTTAAGCAACAATACGTTGGTGATGACTATTGTTAGAGATTGACCAGATGAAATGAGAAAAATAGGAAAGCTACACGATAGCAGCGTAAAAGAACAAAACCTATCCTTGTATAACAAAACAATAATAAGGCACTCATAAAGCCATCTACGACAAGATGAAATGTGAAAGTGCAATTGACAAAGTACGATGTTAACAATATTATGCATGTGGGTTTTCACCATACTTTAATTTTGATACGCCTGTTTTGAACAAGTACTTTAATTATGGCTAGTATACAAAAAAACATGTTAAAAGTGATAAATAGCAAGTCTACACACTAGTAGGTTAAAAAGACAAAACTACCTCTAAACTGGAAAATGATGTTGATGTTTACATGATGCCATGATCAACAAGAGAAGTGTGAAAGTGTGAATGTTAGGAGATGATGTTCGCAAATAAGTATGTTGGTGATGGCTACTGTAAGTGATTGACTAGGCAAAATGAGAGAAATAAGGTGGCTACACAAAGGCAGGGTAGAAAGACAAACATACCCCTGTGTGAGAAAACAATAATAGGGCATTCATGATGTTATCTTCAACAAGATGAAATGTGAAATTGTGAGTGGCAAGACCCAATGTTCTGTTAGTTATTATCAATGAAACTCTAACAACATAACACATATTGGTTTTGAATATACTTTTATTTGTTACTGCGAATTGAGTTGGACTTTCATGTTCAACAAGTACTTTTAAGTAGCATGAGAAAAGGGCCTGCAAAATGATATAAATACCACGACTATAGAGTGGTGGGGTAAGAAGATAAAATCGCTCCTAAAATAGATATGTATGTCAATGTATACCTGGTGTCATGTTCAACAAAATCGTGTAGAAGTGTGAATGCCAACATATGATGTTCAACCACTAGGACTCTAGTGATGACTATAATTCGAGGTTGACCATATGAAATAAGAAAAATAGGAGAGCTACACGATGGTGGAAAAAAAAAAACAAATCTACCTGTAAGTGAGAAAACAACAGGCCATTCATAATGTCATCTTCAGCAGGATGAAATATGAAAGTGTGAGTGGTAAGATACGATATTTAGTTTTAATTAGCAAACTTAGTGTGTTTCTCGTCTCCAATAAGGACTACATGATGGTAGGGGTAAAAAATAGAACTACCCCTAAAATAGATATCTATGTCGATATATACATGGTGTTGTGGTCAACATGATCGTGTATAAAAATGTGGTTGACACAATAAGATGTCGAGAAAGAAGTACGTTAGTGATGGCTTTTGTTAGAGATTCACCAGATGAAATGAGAGAAATAGGAGAGCTACACAGTAGCAGGGTAAAAAGACAAACCTATCCTTGTATAAAAAAACAATAACAATGCCAATGTCATTTACGATAAGATGAAATGTGAAAGTGTCATTGACAATTAGGGAACCATATGAAATAAGAAATATAGGAGTGCTACACGGTGGTGGTGTAAAAAGACAAACCTACCTTTACGTGAGAAAGCAACATCAAGCCATTTATCATGCTATCTTCAACAAGATGGAATATCAAAATGTGGGTGACAAGATACGATGTTCAGTTACTTATTATCCTTGAAACTCTAACTATATGACATTTGTGGATTTTTACCAAACTTTGATTTTTATTAGCAAACTTAGCGGGTCTCTCATCTTCAACAAGGACTACAGGATGGTGGGGTAAAAAGATAAAACTACCCTTGAAGTAGATATCTATGTCGATGTATACATGGTAGTGTGGTCAACAAAAACAAATATGAAAATGTGGATGACACGATGTGATGTTAAGCAACAAGTACGTTGGTGATGACTATTGTTAGAGATTGATAGTATGAAATGAGAGAAATTGGAATACCATACGATGCCAAGGTAAAAAGACAAACCCATCACTGCATGAAGAAACAATAACAATGTATTCATAATGCCATCTACGACAAGATGAAATATAAAAGTGTTATTGACAATTAGGGTGTAACGACCCCAACTCATACCCGTGAAAAAATTGATTTTTTTTTAACAATTGCAAAAACAAACCCAGAGACCCTAGAGTCTTACAGTCATAACACAACCACGCCACAAAGGATATTACACCACCATTATCCAAATAAAAAATAACTTTATTTATCAATCAAGAAAGTTTGAGAATAATGAGCAAAGGAATATCAAATAAAGCAAAATATAGAGTCACTCTGTCCTAAAGTAAAATCGTCAAATAGTCACGGCATCTTCGTAGCTCTCTATAGGAGTCCATCTCATCATTGGGCTTCTGAGGCTGTGAAAAACATAAAATATATTGTATCAAAATCATAGATTCTGTGTACGAATTTCTCTAATAAATCAAATAAGCAAGAATAACATAAATCTAGTTCATGCAACATTTTAGAGGAGTATAACAACAACAGTTTCATAATTCTAATATTCATTCATGCATTAGAGAACAACTATTATACAACAACAATATATCATAATTACAAGAACAGGTAAAGATGCATGATCTAATACAGAACAAGAATATGCATGATATTAATGCACATGCAAGAGTAACTTATTATCTTTCATCAGAGTTTTCTTTTGTATACATCTCTATTAAGTGCACACAAATTTTATTTTCACTTTTTATTAACACCCGCGGATACTAAAAAATGGGCACAATAATTCTCGAGTTCAAGTTAGGTTCTCAATTGTAGTTTAACACACAATTTATATTTTATTACTCGGTTTCACACTTAAGCCTCGACCGACTCAGCATCATCCATTAGAGCATTAGAATTCAACATCCTAATGTCATGACACTAGGAAAATCAGCATCCACTAATGTCATTTTTTGGTATACTAATAACAAAAGTCGTGTCTACCCACTACCCACAAGTAAAGTGACGAAATCTCCCTAAAATTGTGGTCGGAAGGTGAACCATCTAGTTGGGTTAAGGGGCACAATTACACACAGAGTTTTAGTATCCTCATGGTTCTCCAAAACCAAAGTCCTAGATTCGCACACTATAGAAGAGATATCAAGGAAGAAGCATTAATTACATTATTTTCTCTTTTTATCTTTTAATTAAAATAATGATTTATTTTTCAACATTCGTTTTGCAATTCAACATACAAAACACAACACCAAATTTCATTTTACAAATCAGCATGCAAAATACAAACGCGGGACCTCATCCCGTTACAATATAAATAGTGCAATTAATTCAAATAATATCAAATTGATTTTTGTGATACATATAACAAAATGTTGAGCACCTTCGGCTTGTGGACCAAACGGCCTACAATGGTTCGCTTTCGACCACCGATGCACCATATGCAAAAACCACAATGAACATGCACACATGAAATCATTTATCATGCTCATAAATTCATATTCATACAACCATAATGAGAATGTACATGTTAACAATTCTACATATGCATATGATCACATGATTGCAAATTACACCTTTATTGTCATGATTCATTTCATGTACAATACGCAAACATGTATTTAATCATGCTAGTGCAACTACAATATAAATTTCAAAATTTGTATGTGTTCACTACATGCATATGTATGTAAGCAATGTAATGCCCAAAACAATTTTAACTTTAATTATAGTTCAAATATTAAAATTTTGAGACCAATTTTTTTTTATAAGTATAAGTAAATCAGATCTTATAATGCGGAAACGATTTTTAAAAACAGTTAAAACTTTGGGTGCAGTTACACTAAAGATAACAATCAAATCAAAATGTGCAGGATATACATATTTCAAACCACGTATAATATAAGACTGAAATATGAAAAGTTTTAATTTCATTTCAAATCAGAGTATGAAAATAATACTTCAGTCTTTACATGATTAAGTACTTAAAACGAAAAGATCATGAATACTAAGATCGCAAGGTAAGAGTGGACCCTTGAGGATGCAACTCGACCAGCCCTTCGCTCCAACTACTCATCATACTTTACCTGCATTACTTGTCCCCCATAAAATGGGGTGAGACTTGCTAAAGTCTGGTAAAGCAACCCAAACTCAAACTTAAACAAACATATCAAGCATTTAAAGATAAAGATATATTATTCATCCATCGTCAAGTAGTAGACAAGGGAACAACGTCTTATGAGTCATTCATTTCAAGCATTAGAACATAAAGCATTTAAAATCATTTCATTACTTAATATTTTATTCAACCTTAACTCACGTAATAAAGCATAATCTATATGCATTCAAGTCATACAAGTCGCCGCATAAATATATATATATATATATATATGCATCTAAGACATACAGATTATTGCATCATTTTCATATGCATTTATAATTCTTATAAATAATAAGTCAAATCACATTTGACCATTCCAACGTGAAACACACACACATACCTTATAAGTAATTTATTTAGATATTCATGATACACATCAATCATGATACATAGATGTGATATATTTACTCAGACAAACATTTGCAATGAAACTATGTAGGCGTGATGTATCATTCACCTAATAAGTCAAAACTAGTCATTTGTCGGCATGATGTGTCATTCACCTATACGCTAACATAAGCGTCACAATCATAACCTCATATCAAGGTCTAAAATCAATAAGGATCTGATTATCATATCTGAGTTTAATATATGATCATGCTATAATAGAAAAGCCAAATCTATAGATTCATAATTGGCTATCTCAATCAACTCAGAAGATCATCACAATTCATCATAACATTTCATTTCATTTACTCATAATAAAGATTTACAAAATTCATGTCGGATCACCTGGTCTGGGAAATATACAACCTCATAAGGAGTTACTGCCCTAGATGGATGGTCTGCCTAGTCTTGGACAATGTACTTCCTCATATGAATATACCATTTTCGCGGGCTACCCGCTCTTGGATAATGCACTTCCTCACAGAGACTTACCGCTCTAGCCAGATTACCTGATCTGGTCATGCACACCCTCACAAAAAATCCTTTGGGTACAGTTCCTCAACGGGTACCATATCCATTAAAAACTATTGTGATACATGCATCAATACAATTGACCACTTTCAGGGTCGATAGCCATCAACACGGGCATAAGCATGTATTCAAGCAAAGCATTACACCATACATCACTTCATATGACATTAAAATTATAAAATCACACATTTAATCAATAAGGCTTCATGAACCAAAGTTCACTATTGAACTTAAACATTTATCGCATGCATTCATAATTTCATTTCACGTGGCATTTAAATCATATCATACATAAGCATATTATCCTACGCATCATATCATCGCCACAAAGAACATTGCACTTCGTAAATTAAACCTTGAAGCATGCGTAAACAAAACATGAGTTCTATGCATGCATACATGAACATGCACATTTCATAATACGAAGCAACTAAACCTGAACATACATAACTCCTACAGAATTTGAGATTTGCACACACGATAAAAATCATATGCATTTTTCACCACATGAATCGATATATCACCTTAGATATAATTGTGTAAGGGTTGGTTAAAATCGCATTGACCATCCTACCATACATCATACACATATATTTCTCAAGCAAACAAGACATACAAGTTTAAAACAATTTATAACATTCGCATGTTTTCTTCTATACAAGAATAAATGAGTTCATCATATGACAAGACAATATATATAACATTCACAATATGCATCGAACACGACTTATACATGTCCATAATAGTTATATGTGCACCATGTATCAAATTCATACAAACACACAAAGCAATATAATATGCACAAACCAAAGTATGCTCACACACATTGCGTACATATTATACATTTATAAGTGCACAGGCATTCAAACTCACACACAGGTGTCCCTACAACAAACACACTCTATATTTCGCTAACTACAATCATGACAAGCATGATCTCTGAACTACAATCACAAGAGTCCTAGATATCCATAACTAAGTGAAGTGTGTGAGCATAACTTGTATTTGCAATTCATTTAGATATTCAGTGCAATATCATGCTTACACAATTAGTGCCTAAACATGCTCTCTATAAGTTCAGTTAAGGTATCTTACCTTAATAATGTAAAGAACAATTAATCGAAACTCAAAAGACAGAGAAGTTTTGAAGTCTGCAAAGATTGCTACCCCAGTAATACAACAAACCCTTCTTGTGCGATCACAAATGTCAAAAACTCAAAAAATGCTAATTATAATAAGATTAGCCAAAAATAGCAAATTACTCTATAAATCATTACCAAGAGCCAAATAACACACAAATACACTTTAATAATTTATAAACTCCATCAAAAATATATTTAAATATAATATAATATATATATAGTGATTTATAGCCCAAAATAGTTCTATAAATGCAAATTATACCTTGATTGGCTTCAATGAATAAATGAATATGTAATAAATAAATAAATGAAATTCAACAGCTAGCAACACATTTCTAATTTGGAGATAAAGAAATGAGTTCTTTGTTTATTAATAATCCTTAAAAATTACGGGTTTTACAAGCAATACATTAATTGTCATAACCAAGCATAACCAACAATTCTTTTTGTCATTTCAAAAAGCTCGGAGTACAACATTTACCCACTGAGTCCAAGCTCTGCTGCTTGCACACGGGACAACATTGGTAGTCACAAGAATACATTTCAATGCCCATATACAAATGTGCATAACAATCCAGTTATCAATATGCAAAAATTTGAACATGTACAGACAACCAAATTGCATATTGCAGAAGTATAAATCTACATTTAACATGTATAAAACCTATGCTATTAACCTATCTAATTCATGCCATAAATGTGAGTATTTTAGCTTGTAAATCTGAACTTAACAATAAACATTCAACGTATATGAATCTGGACAAAATCATGAGCATCCAACATGCAATCACCATGAATATGTAAATCTGATCATACTTGAATAGCTAAATCTGAACATACAACACAGGTAAATATCTACACATTTAACTAGTGTGAATATGCATAAATCTTGCCCAGTTCCTGATATCTTTTTAATTCTGCCCAGTTTATGTTTTTTTTCTTCTGAATACTCTGCCCAACCGACAGTCAGTTGGGCTTTATTAGCCCAGTGGCTGCCCAACTGATAGTTGGATGGGTTTGCCAGTCAGTTGGCTGCCCAGCCGACAGTTGGCTGGGCTTGCCAGCCAAGTGGTTGTCCAATCGACAATCGGTTGGGCTAGCCCTGCAACACACACACACACACACACATATATATATATATATATATATATATATATATATATTATTCTTTTCTGTTTTTTTTTGTCCATATTTTTTTTTCTTTTGACAGTCAAGGGGACTGCCCATATTAATTTTTTTTCTTTGCTTGACAGTGACTCGGCCCAGCTGAACTAGTCGATTGGGGTTGAGCAACATGCAGCTCTGCCCAGTCGATTGTTTCAGCTGGGCTTAGCCACAACCAATCGGCCCATATATCTATTATTGTTTTTTTTTATATGCTTCTGCACAGTCAACAATGGTGGGCTTTTTAACAATCAAGTGATTGCCCAACCGAGATAGTCGGTTGGGCTCATTGCCTCCTCTTTTCTTTTGAACCAGTCCATACATATATTTTTTTTATTCCCATCCATACGACAGAATATAAGAATGGAAGAAAGAAAAAGAATAAGTATGCATACATTCGTTTTCATGTACCAAACTACCTCTTCAAATCTATCCAGACCAGTCCATCGTTGTAATGGTCAGATCTGTCTAGATATATAGATCTCCTATATATATATATATATGCTTCAATATATATATACATGTTACAAATATATATTTATATATATTCTTGTCTCTCTCTCTCTATATATATATATCGGTTTTACCATCTTATCTATTTTCGTTTTCCCACAAAAATATTACATATGTACAAAACAAGAGAGAAAAACTGTACCTTGTTTTGAGTTTGAAAAAGAGATCGAAAAAGCTTTGGAAGACCGAAAGAAGCCCCTCCTTCTTTTCCTCTTTTCCTTCTTCTTTTATGTTCCTCCTTCTCTCTCTCTCCCACGAGTTCTCTCTCTCTCTTCCTTTTTTTCTTAGGTCTATATAAGGAGGTCTAGGGGGTGACCCCTCCCCCCCCCCTCTTCTAGTCCCTTCCTATTGGGGCTGGAGATAGGACTTCCCATATGGGAGTCCATCTCCAACACCCCTTTCCTTATTTCTTAAAACTCTACTTTGATTTTTTCAAAATTCTTTTCCTAATTTCTTAAAATTCTATTTTTACTTTTTCAAACCTTACCTTTTTCCTTTCTCATAACTATTATGGACTCTTCTAGAGTCCCCACCATTTGGTAACTTCTAAAATTTAGAATTAAATAATATTTAATATTAATTTAATTAATTATTAATTATTAATTATTTATTAATAAATAATTATCCAAAAACTTTCAGAGGGTGCCTTATCCCTTTGGGAGCCTCTTTAGCTTTAAAATTCTTTAATTTAAACCTATATATTGAATTTAAAGTTTTATTTTCGTTGAATTTGGATTTTGGATCTAGATTCGAATCCAAGATCCAAATCCATTTGAATCCTAAGGTGAATTGGATCCTAATTAATATGGATCTTGGATTGAGTCTAGATCCATATTAATTTGGATCATATGGATCAGTTCCAGTCTGATCCAATCCAAACCCGATCCCACTGAAGTGAGCATTTTTTGAAAAAAAATGTGATTTTCAGGCCAACCATAGCCCGAATTCGAAAAAATAACATACCGTTGAACTCAAAATTTTGAGGCGCATCTAACGATATATAATTTGAATTTCACCTCTAAAAGTTGAATGAATTTAACCCAAATTTTTCTCTAATTTTGCTTGGTTTTAAAGGTTGAAAACAAAACTTTTTATCACATTTTATTTGGCTCGTTTAAATCTTGTCGATGAGACCTGGGCCAATCCCAAACTAAAATATCACACCCTAATATCAAGGGTTTATCGATTTTCTACAACACAACCAAATTTCAAAAATCTCTAAATTTAACTAAGTATAAAAACATATGATATTACATCCCTACCCCCTTAAAATAATTTCGTCCACAAAATTAGAATGTACTGAATAAGTGTGGGTAGTGTTGATGCATATCGGCCTTAGGCTCCCAAGTGCACTCGTTCAGTCTGTGATGTTGCTAACGCACCTTCACAAACAAGATCATTCTACTGTGTAGTGTCATCTCCTAGCGATCCACAATCTCCACCAACCTCTCCTCTGTTGTCAAGTCAGGTTGTACCTCGATCGCTTTACAGTGGATCACATGTGAGGGGTTAGGTACATACTTCTTTAACATCGAGACGTGGAAGACTTTGTGAATCTGTAAAAACTGAGGAAGTGCCACCCAGTACACGGTCTCCCCAACACGCTCAAGGATCTTGAATGGTCTAACATACCAAAGGCTCAACTTTCCCTTCTTCTCAAACCAGAAGACACTCCTCATAGGAGAGATTTGTACGAACACGTGATCACACACATCAAAGTTGAGCTCCCTACGTTGTTGATCGGCATAGCTCTTCTGCTTGCACTATGCTATGACCAACTTCTATCGAATCAACCACACCTAGTTCAAGTACTGTTGGATGACCTCTGAAGCCACTGTTCTCACTCCAATCTCATCCCAGCACACCGGAGATCTGCATGGTTTGCCATATAGAGCGCCATACACAGCCATACTGCAAACACCCCAAATTTTCCACCTTCGCTCACAAACCCTTTCCTCTTGCCACTGGGACCCGCTCTCTAAATCCTTCAGGGAACCAGTTGGTCGACATTTGAGCCAGAGCTATTCAGAGCCTGAATTTTGTCCCAAATTCAAATATTTCAAAATTCAATTTCCATTTCAGTTATCAATTTTCATCCCCAAAAAAGAATGTTCAATTCTTTGTTTCTCTCAAGGGCCCAGGACTTTAAATCCCTTGTCCAGAGTTTGTATTTTGCATCTCATTTTATATCATTGTGTATCATTTTATGTCATTTCATTACATTTCATGGCATTTCATTGCATTTCATGGCATTTTATTGCATTTCATGACATTGCATGTCATTCTCAAGATCCAACACTCTGGTTTTTTAAAATCTTCAAATCCAGATTCGATCTTAAAACTTTTCTTTCGAAATCAATTTCAAAAACCTGAGTTTTAGATTGATATTTTCCATTTGTCAACCCTCAGGATCTTATATTTCAAAATATTTTTTTTAGAAAGCAATCTGGATTTGTTTTAAAATTAATTTTTAATTGATCTCAATTCTCAGATGAGACCCATCTAGGTGGTGTCACTTCTGGATCCCTTCTTTCATCCAAATTTCTCAAATTTCAGAGTTTTAGTTGATTTAGGACTCTGTCTTTTCAACTTTTTAAACCTTTTTCAAAATGTCATTTTGGTTTTAAATCATAGGTAGCCTTACCCTTTGCCCATTACTTTCATTTTGGCCAAAATCTTAGTGTTTTGAGTCGGACTAGGACTATATCCTAGAGTTTCAGTCGGATTAGGACTCTACCTTTCATTTCTATTTTTACTAATTTTCAATAAAATCCTTTAAAATCTTTTAAAAGAAACCAAAATTTTAGTGTTTCAGTCTTGCTAGGACTATATCACAGAGTTTCAGTCGGATTAGAACTCTACTTTTCACTTTTATTTTTACCTATTTTCAAGAAAATCTCTCAAAAACTTTCGAAAGAGATCAGAATTTTAGAGTTTTAGTCGAATCAGAACTCTATTCCAGAGTTTTAGTTGGATTAGAACTCTAATCCTGACTTTATTTTCGTTAAAAATCTTTCAAAAACTTCTTTATTTATCTTTCAAAAAATCAAATTTCAAAATTCTAGGACTTTATTTTAGAGTTTCAAAATTTTAAGACTCGGCCCCAGAGTTTCACTTGGTTCAAAACTCTACCCTAATTTTATTTTATTTATCTCTATTTTACTTATTTTTTGAAAACAAACACAATTCTCAGAGTTTCAGTTGATTTAGGACTCTATTTTAGAGTTTCAGATGATTAGAACTCTAATCCAGATTTTATCTTTTTGTTTATTTTTACTAATTCTGAGATCTTTCAAAACCTCTTTGTTTGTCTTTCAAAACCTAAAATTTTAGAGTTTTAGTTGGTTTAGAACTCTAGTTCGAAGTTTTAGTTGGTTTAGGACTCTAATTTATTCTTCGTTTTTATTTTCATCTGTTTTAAAAACTCTTTTTAGCCTTTATTCTAACCTTTTCAAAAACTCAAATATGGAACCCACACAGTTGGAGCCACATTTGAGAGAGTTTCAACTCGTTTAGGACTCTAGTTGATTTAAAACTTTCCATTTCAAACTCATCTTTCTTTTTTAACTTCTGTTAAAAACCTTTATTTTCAAAATTGTTTTTTTTTAAAAACAAGTGGGGCCCACACTAGGTGGTGCCACATTTGAAAGTGTTTAGGTTAATTTAGGTTTAGTCAGTGTTTTACTCAAGTTAGAACTTTGAAAAAGTTAAAATCGATTTTTAAATTTTATTTTTACCTTAGCATTTTAAACCTTGGTTTTAACCTGTAATTAAAGTTTTAAAAACCAAATATGGGCCCACAGTAGGTGGCGCCACATTTGGGCTTGTTTTAGGCTAACTAGAATTCAATTAGGCTAATTAGGTAGTGTCTTGTTAGGTTAGAACTCCAAGAAAAATTGCCCCCCCACCCCATGTGAGTCATCCCAATTAATTAAGCAAAGTTTTAAAAAAATCCAACTCTTTAATTAAGAGTTGAAAATTTCTATAAAAGGGGCTCTAAGGGGGTCGCCTCCCTCATCTCTCCTCTTCTTCTTGTTCCCTCTCTCTCCTCCCAAGGTTTTTCCATTGTTGCAGCCCCAAGGTAAGGTTTTTCCATTGTTGCAGCCCCAAGGTAAGGTTTCTTCCATTATTTTATTATTTTTTAATGATTTATTTAGTATTTTAGCCATTGCTGCCCCTTTGGTATTAGATTCAAATATGTTATCCATTCAAGAACCATGGAATAAGTTCAAGAACATGATCTAAGGCTGTATTAGAAAGATTTTCATGTTTTTAATTTGTTGAAATAGCTTAGATTATAAATTTTTTATGTTTATGCCCAAGGTTGTTAAATGCGATGAGGCGAAGCGAGGCGTGGAGCATGTTATGAAGCGAGGTGTAAGCCTCGAGGCGTTGAAGCGTAAGCTTCATAATCAAAATAATAAAATATATAATATTAATAAAATAATGGAAATTTTAAATAAAAACTACTAATTTGCTTTTAGTTATTTTAGTACAAAATCATAAGAAAATAAAATAAAGACGATGCTCACATGAAACAGGGAAAACCAGCATTTCCCACAGTGGCTGCAACAAAAAGCAACCGGTGGGAGGGAAGTGGGCTCCAGCCTAAAAGACCAACAATTACCATGCAGCACATCTCTTCGAACCACTTTGACCTTATTTACTGAGAGAATAGATTGAATTGGTAAAAGAACAAAAGTGCAAAAGAGCCGCACCTGGATCGCGAACCGTGGAAAACGCTCTCTGCGTTTTGTTGCAGCCACTGTGGGAAACGCTGGTTTTCACACAAAGGGACATCCGAGATCCGGATCCATTTGCATCAAGACCGAACTCGAGTCCATATCGAATCTTGCCATCATCAGATTCATCACCGATCTCTGTGTCCGTCATTAATTGATCGGGGTCGAACAGGGAGGCGACGTCAGAATCGACCTTGAATGAGACAATGCTCGCAACGTTTTCCAAGAACTGCTTGTTGATGAGAAGTCGCGCACTGCGGTACTCAAAGAGGAAGAGGAGGAGAGTGTACCAAATTATGCATTGGAGGACGACGATCTGTACCATGAGCCCGCCGAAGGAGGCATCATACATTCCAGTATGCTTCAAGTACTGAGTGTGCGCCTCAGTACCATGAGCGTGTGCCTCGCCTTTAAGGCATACGCTTTAGGTACTGAGGCGTACGCCTCTCACAACATTGTTTATGCCAAAGAAAAGATGAGATTCGATCCCTCTATGGATTGAATCCCTCTTTCAAAGGCCAAATCAAGTTTTCAACCATGTTTTTCTTGATTTTTTAAATTATTATTTCATCATATCCATGTTTGTTTTACTTATTCAAGTATCAAATCAAAATTCCTTAGGTTGTTTACATGTTTTTTTATGTTTTTTCATGCCAAGATTAGGGTATTTCATGCATTTTATCGATAATATGCATACCTTGATTCTGGCCACGCGAGAAATGCATTATTTCATATGTGTTTTTCTGTCAATAAAATCTTATTTTTTTAGGGTTGAATCATATATATGTCAGTGACTTTCAATAAAAATTTTGGATTATTTTGAGTTCTGTAACCTTGCTAAAAGATCAGAAACCGAACTCTGATTCCTGCACCATGAAAATGCTATATGGAATCAAGGACAATTTGTCGAGGTGATATCTCCCTCATCAAAGATTCGATCAATGATCTGTAAAAAGCAGTGTGTTTGTCAGAATGTCTAGTATATTTTATGAAAAATTTAGATTTTTTTATGGTTGTTTGCTATTTTTGTTTTATCATAAATTAGAATCTGTTTCTTAGAGATCGTTATACATTATTTAAGCCTTGGGTCAACTTACGCGGATTGTATTTCCCTAATCGAAGATTGTTTTCTCAATCCGTAAAAAGCCACAGATTCAGCAGTATGTCTAATTTTAACAGTGTAATTTTGGTAATTTTTAAACTCTTTCTGCTATTTTTATTTGGACCAAAATCAGAACTATCTTTTGTGGAGCCATTACGCATTCTCCAGAATCAAACGTATATTGCCGGAACGATATCTCCCTAACCGAAGATGATTTTTATAATATGTAAAATAAATTATTTTTGTTCAGTTGTATAGTTTTTTATGTAAAATTTTACAGTTTTTCATTACTGTTTGATACTTGATTCGGATCTGACACTGTGACAGGTACGTGCCCATGAGCAAAATCGCACATTCTTATGTTTTTATTTAATTTTCATATCAAAATAATGCTAAAATTATATTTTTTGATTTCATTTTAATTTTAGGTTTATTAAAAGTATCCATGTCGATTTTCACAGATTTTATAATTCATTTGGTGCATTATTTGGTTAAATCATGAAAACAGGATGCCTGCGAAGTCTTGATGCCAGCGAAACACAGGCAAAATTTATTTTTTTTATAATATTTCAATCTTTTTACAAAAAGTTTCATATTTTTAGGGTTTGATCATGTTCATAATCATATTAGGGTGCCCTCCACTCGATTTTGCATTGTTTTGAATTTGTTTGATCCCCAGATTAGATAAATTACCAAAATATTTTCTGAAAAACACTAATTTCAACCCTCTTTTGCAATAAAGGTCAATTTTAAGGGTATTTTAGCCATTTTTCCTAAAATTTTGAATTTCAAAGTTGTTTATTTTTATTATTTTTGAAATTTTTTATCATCCTTTATTATGTTTATTTCAGGAAAACACGAAAAAGGGTTTATATCCAGATAAATCCCTTAATTTCAGATATTGTTAGATAAATCTAGAAAAGCTGACATATTTTCACTAACATGTTTGCTAGTTTTGCAGGGACACTCAAGATTGTATTTTGCTTTATTTCTCTTATTTCAATTCAATTCTTGATGTAAATTATAAATTTGAAATAAGAATTTACTTTTCTGCTTAGATTAGGGTTGCATTGCATATAGTTTATTTTTTTTAATAATGTCAATATGTGATGAATGATGATTCATGCATATTTCAAATACATAATAGTCTACACGAATGTTACATGCACTCATTTTTAAAAAGTTAATAAACTCGATTGAGTTCGTATTTGTGGCCATAGTCAAAATACGAACAATATCCAGATTTATCTTCTTTTAAGCCACAAACGGTCTACACGCTTAGCTATTTTCAGAAATTATTGCATATTCTTAAAAGTTTTTAATTATTTTTTCTTTTTAAAATCAAATAAATTATATTCAATACATATTCATGGCAATAGTCAGGGATATGTGACAAATATATTTTATCTAAATTTTATAAGGCACAAAAAATCTTTTTATCAATGATTTTCCTTAAATTCTTCAGAAAATATTTTCTTAAATTGCATTCATGCATCATCTAGGTTAGATTGCATCATGAATAGTTTTTCACAGGGTTACACGCCCATCCTTTTAATCAATTCAAGAGTTCAAAACTCAGAAAAAATGATTCTCAAAAATCTCTAAAGTTTCTTCAGAATTCGATTTTCTAAAAAAGATCTCCATTTATTCAAAAATCAATTTTCCTTGTCTTCAAAAGTATTTTACCAATGTGATTCATGATTTTCAAAGTGTCCTCTTTCCAAGAATTTCTAAGTATTTGAACCATACAACATGTTTTCAATCTGCATTTTCCAAAAGTCATAGCACATACATGATTCTTTATGTATTTAGAAAATAGAACATCGATTTAGACAATTGAGTAAAGCAAAGCACATGATTTATCCTTGGTTCAATTACCCCTGGTTATGATGCCAGGAACAATTAAACCTCGTATAGACAGACGAGTTTCATTCCTCAAAATTTTCCCGCATTTTAAAACGGAGGCGAGTTATTTTCAAAACTTTTTCAAATGTCAGTTTGACTTGCAAAAGTAAAATTTTGCAATGATAACACATACCAATACTGGCATGGTAGTTGTTGTTATACAAGAACTCTACAAGCTTCCCATGACTATCTCAATCTCCAGCCTAGTCTAACGTGCAAGCTCTAAGCATGTCCTCGAGTGTCTGTATGGTGCACTCTATCTGTGGGTGAAATGTCATGCTAAACTTCAATGTGGTGCCAAGGGCTTTATACAACTGGCGCCAGAATCGAGATGTAAAATGAGAGTCTCGATCTGACACAATCGAACATGACACCCCATGAACTCGGACTATCTCATCTACATAGAGATCTTCTAAACTCTCCAAACTCAGACTAATCCTGATCGGCAAAAAGTGGGTACTCTTGGTCAATCTGTCCACTATCACCTAGATGGCATCGTGTTGATGACGGGTCCTTGGTATTCCTATGATGAAGTTTATTGAGATATTATTCCACTTCCACTCAGAAATGTCTAGTGGCTGGAGGAGTCCACTAGGTCTCTGATGCTCGATCTTCACCTGCTGGCAGGTGAGACACAAAGACATGAACTCTGCGATATTCTGCTTTATCTCATTCTATTAATAAGTCTTTTGAATATCTTAGTGGAACCAGAGTAAACAAAATATCTCAAATTGTGGGCCTCGCTCATCAACTCCTCCCGCAGTGCCTTCAGGACCCACCATCTGTCTCTGAACATGATGGCCCCGTCATTCGAACGACGAAACTATGCATCAGGCTTCTGGGCACTCACGCACAACTTCTCGAAATCTGGATCAGCTGACTGAAGCTCCTCGATGCGGTCTATAATCTCAGGCCACACCTACATCCCAGCATAAAGATTGCATGTGGAATAGTATGCAAATAATTGTCATTTGACAAACTCTTCGATCAGATCCCAACTGCATCCGATTAAGCTGACTACTGTGACAAAAGTCTTCTTGTTGAGCGCATTTGCCACTACATTCACCTTACCAGGATGGTAGGCGATGAAAAAATTATAGTCTTTCAAGAACTTCAACCACCTACGTTGGCTCAAATTCAAATCACATTGTTTGAATATGTATTTGAGGCTCTTGTGATCAGAGAGGACTTCAAACTGTTCTTTGTATAGGTAGTGATGCCAGATCTTCAGTACGAAGACAACCGTCGTCAACTCCAAGTCATGCGTGGGGTAATTCTTCTCGTTTACCTTTAGCTGCTGAAAAGTGTACGCGATGATCTTACCATGCTGCTTAAGAACATAGCCCAATCTGGTCTCTAAAGCATCGTTGTACACCATGAATCTACCCGTCCTAGAAGGCAAAGTCAAAATCGGGGTCATGGTCAACCTCCTCTTCAGCTCCTGAAAGCTATCCCCACACTAAGGTGACCAATCAAACTTTACTTCCTTCTACAATAGCCGAGTCATCGGGCAGTGATACGTGAGAAGTCCTGGATGAATCGATGGTAGTAGCCCATCAATCCCAAGAAACATCTGATTTTTGAAACACTTTTCGGTTGCTCTCAAGATAGTACTACATCTACCTTGGTTGGATCAACCTCAACTTCCTTCTCGAAGATCATATGGCAAAGAAACATCACTTTGTCTAGCCAAAACTCACACTAAAAATTTAGCATAAAACAAATTTTCTCTTAGTGTCTGCAACACAATCCACAAATGCTCTTGATGCTCCTCCACACTCTCGGAGTAGATAAGAATGTCATCGATGAACATGATGATAAAAGAGTCTAGTCACAAATTGAAAACCCGATTCATCAAGTCCATGAATGTTACAGAGGCATTGGTGAGTTCAAAAAATATCACCAGGAACTCATAATGCACGTATCTGGACTTAAACGCAGTCTTCGAAATATCCTCTGCCCTGATCCGCAACTGATGGTACCCGAAACTTAAGTCTATCTTGAAGAACACATTTGCCTTCCTTAGTTGGTCAAACAAATCATCAATCTTAGGTAAAGAGTACTTGTTCTTCATCGTCACTTGGTTCAACATGCGGTAATCAATACATAGTTGCATGAACCCATCATTCTTCTTGACAAAGAGAACCGGTGCATCCCAATGGGATAGACTCAGTCTGATGAAGCCCTTGTCAAGAAGCTCCTGCAGCTGCTTGTTCAACTCCACTAGCTCTTCAGTTGCCATGCAGTACGGTGCTTGAAAAACTGGCATCGTGCTAGGCACTAACTCAATCGAGAACTCGATCTCCCTGCAAGGTGGTAAACCCAACAAGTCATTAGAAAAAATGTTTGAAAACTCATGAACCACATCCAACTGCTCTAAGGGTGTCGCCTGACTGTCCTTTATGAACACACTGGCCAAGAACACCATACAACCCTGCTTGTGGTACTTGGAGATCTTCAAGACTGAGATAACCTTCACCTCACTCATCGGCTTAGTCGCCTAGAATACCAGTGCATACAGATCAGGGCACTCCAACAAAATTTTCTTTGTTTGATACTAAAGGGTAGCATTGTATCTGGACAACCAGTCCATACCCATAA
This sequence comes from Nuphar pumila, assembly GCF_984573655.1. Lineage (NCBI taxonomy): Eukaryota > Viridiplantae > Streptophyta > Magnoliopsida > Nymphaeales > Nymphaeaceae > Nuphar > Nuphar pumila. Next base: position 62,454,922 of record NC_143263.1, read on the forward strand.
TAACATCATAAAAAGTCATATCTAGTATGATTAGGTCGGTAGATAACTCATGCCCCTAGATGACCACACATATTGCAAACAAATATTTTTTGCAATAAGAGGATGTACCCATCCGGGACCTTACATCAATGGCCTTCTCGAGGCTAGATGTAACCAAATCAAGCAGGCTCGTAAATGAAGCAGATATAAAGGAGTGGGTAGCACCCGAATCAACATCACACGAGTATAATGATCAACAACTATGAAAATACATTCGATCAAATCAGTTTTATCATCATGTGTAGTCGCTGTAGTGGCGTATACTCTTTTATTAGTCCTTCGCTGTGTCTGCTGCTGCTGTCATGACTATTATTGTCCTCCTTGAGTCGACGACTTGTTCGGATAGTGGAGAGTGATATGGTCGGGCTGGTGGCACTGGTAGCAAACCCCCTTAAATAATGGACAAGAGTCTTGAGGATAACTCTTGTTGCACCTCTGACACATGAATGAAGCCTTCCCCTACTGTTGTCTCTGCTGGGTTTGACCGTGTTGGGCTTCCTACTGGTGCCCCTGATGTGTCCTCTGCCTCTTACCTCCCTGCACTTTGCCGCCCACAAGTGGGTTCCTCATCACTCCTCCAGTGGTGTCGCCCCTCTTCTGTGATCCACCCTTGAACATCTTTCACTCCTCGTTCAGGATGGATGCAGACTCTATAGCATCGCTGAGGGTAGTAAGGTGACTCGTTATCACACGAACTCGAAGTTCATCCTTCAATCCGCGCTTGTACTTCATTGCCCTTGCCTTGTCATCAACAAAAATATTTGAGCAGTAGCGCTCCAAACTTCTGAATTTTGTTGTGTAGTCCACCAAACTTCATGTTCCTTTGAGTCAACTCGAGGAACTGTTATTGCATACGTTCTCATATATAAGCAGAGAAGTATGCATCTAAGAACTCCTCCCTGAAGGTCTCCCAAGGAATGACCTCTGCTCCATCGTACTTCACCCGTCACAAGGTGTCCCACAATTTCTTGGCATCGTCCTTCAGTCGGTACGTGCCAAAGTTTGTCTACCTGTCATCAGGCACAAGCAAGATATGAAAAGTTCTCTTGGTCTCCTTGACCCAGCTCTCGACAACCTTTGGCTTAGCTTTTCCGAAAAAAGTCGGTGAATCCAACTTCAGAAACTTCACATAGGTGACTACATCGGAGTTTGGAGTGACCTCGCCAGGATGGACACACTTGGGTGGCTGCGCCTGGTACTTTGATTCAGAAAGAAAGTCCACCATTGTAAGACTGGTTGATATGCTTTTTCATAAATCTTTTTTTTTTATAATCATTTGATACATTTGCCTGTGTAGATTGAAAACTATTTTGTATCATGCATTGTATGTTAGCTGACTGCTTTTCTTTGTTTAGAAAGCCAGTCTAACTGCCGCATGTAAATGTGTGTGACAGCTCTATGACAAAACTAAATCTCTTACCATACCCCACTTTGAAAATGTGGTTGCAGTTGGCTTGACTTTTAGATTCTATACCGTGTTTCTATTTGTGTACGGCGGCTCCCACGGTGCACGTGCCTGACACATTCATTTGCGTTATGTGGCACTGGGGATTACAACTTCTTTGAAGATGGTAAATATATAGCTGCGCAGGTTGCGGGACTCCACTTTATAAATCAATTACTAAATTCAACTCTGGACACGGATGGCCTGCATTTTTTGAGGGACTGCATGGAGCAATAAACCGCAGTGTGAGCTCTCTCTTCCATCTTTCCGGTCACAACCTGTTAATATTTCAATACTATGAACTCACTATAATTCAGACTGGTTGTATGGTTGAGCCAGTAAAATAGGCCTGGACATCTTAGACCATGGCCACAGTGAATAGTCTCATATAAACCTTAAACTGAGTAGATCCAATTTTCTAAAGGGTTCATGTCTGTCATTTTGCTCGTTGAGACCACGGCTATTTCATTATTTGATACTCGTATCATCACTGACTCAGCTTTCTTGATCTGACCTGCTATGGCCTTGTGCAATCGTTTTACTGAGCAGGCCAGGTTTTTTATGGAATTAAGTCTTGGGCTTGGATTTCACGAGTTACTTGATACTAGCTATCCATTGCCTGGTCAAGTATCACTGATTCATCTTTATTGGCGGAATTTGCTGTGGCCTTCGGAAATTGTTTTCCGATTGGGCTAGGTTTTTATTGGATTAAGTAATCGACCGACTTAGGTTTGAGCACCAAGTTTGTGATGGCTGCTTTTACTATTTGAGAATTGTTCAGGTTACTGAATTGAAGTTGAGTGAAGCTTTACTAACTAAATTCAACTATTTTGAACCCGTTGAGAAATGTAAACATTGTATCACTAGTGTTTACATTATTTTTAAGGGGTATTTCTGTACATAATATAATTCAGTTCACGGTGTAGTTGTAGAGGTTATACCGAATTATTTCTTGTTGAAATGAACTCTCGAGTATTTTTCTCTCTTTGTGCTTGCTTCTTCTCTCATGGCTGCAGGCTTAATATTTGAGCCCAAATATGGTATCAGATCCATATTTGGGGCCAGAAGGAACATCTGATCGTGCGTGATGGAGAAGAAGCTGGACTGAACCCTTTCATCGGAAATCTTGATTTGCTGACGTTGGCCAAAGAAGAACGATTGTACGGTCAGTTAAGGTTTTGCCATTTCTGAGTTGGGGATTTTGAAGGGTTTGATTTTAAGAGTTTTGTGGATCAAGCGTCATTCTTTTTGGGTCAGTATCCGATTTTATAGGATTTTTTCTGTGATTTTCTTGAAATGGCGTGAAATCTGGACAGGGGTTAGAAATCTCTAAATCTGATCAGATTTACTGGTTGTTGGGGGCATAGGTCATTCCCGTTTGGGTCATTTTTGGTGTAGGAAGCTACTGTGACAATTTTCTTGGTGTGTTGAGAGGATTATTGTTAGTTCTCTCGTATTTTTTTGAAGCATCCAATAGAAGCGGTGACTTGATTTTGGTGTTGTGAAGGCAAAAATACATATTGGGTGCTTGTTTTTGTGAGTATATCTCTGTTATACAGAGGAATATACCTTGTTAACTGTATTCTAGCGTGTCTACGCATTGTGGTGGTGAGTGTTGGTACATCAGTTGTTGATTTTCATGCTATTTTGTTGTTCTTGGTGTGAAGAACAATTTTATTTCTTGGGTCGATAGGCTGGTTCTTGTTTGTGACTGTGACCGGTTTGTTCTTATTGGCCTATCTTGCTGAATTGTTTGATTATACAATATATTTGGTGTTGCTGGAGTGTGGTTTCTTTGTGATTTGTGCAGCTAATCTTGTAGTTTGGGGTTTCATGTGATTGGGAAGAATGAACTGGTTCAGCTGATTCTAGTTAAGTTGGATGGGACCAACTACGCTTATTGGTCTGAATATATGAGGACTGTTATTAAGGGCTTCGGTTATGGAGGGTATTTGGATGGATAAAAAAGGAAGCCGGAGGATGATGATGAGGACTATGTCATCGCTTTTCCTGAATGGGACAAGGAAAACTCAAAAGTGTTGTGGATTTTAGGGTCAGTGGAGCAGAATATTGCCCAAGTATAAGGATACCAAAGATGTGTGGAATTATTTGAAGCAAGTTTATGAGCAATCCAACTGGGCTCGTAGGTACAGTTGGGTAAAGACTTAAAAGGCCTTAAGGCAAGGAGATGAATTTATTCAAGTCTTTTTCACTAAGTTTCAGCAGTTATATCATAGTCTCATGACTATGTTGCCTAATGTGAAGTGTGCTAAGCGCAAGGGATGTGCTGAATGTCAGAGATTTGAAGCAGAGGCAAGGGATCATCAACAGGTCATTGATCTCTTGATGGCCTTATAGGCAGAGTTTGATAGTATATGAAGTGGTATTCTGTTAAAAATATAAAAATGTAATTATATATAATACAAAAATATAATATTTTATTTATTTATTTATTTTTTGTTTTATTTCCTTTTTCTTTTGTATTTTTATTTTTGTCTAGTTCGATTTGAACTAGATGTTACACCACCTAGATCTTGACTAGTTGGTATAGCCATTGGAGCTAGTCCAACAGTTACAATTAGAATCGTTGGACTAGCTCCAACGACTCTTTATGAGAGCTCCTTAAGAGCTCTTCTCTCCCACTCTCTTGTGTATAAATAGGAGTGATCTCCTCTCCTTTGTAATAATGCTTTTTAAGCATTTTAAGTAAATGAAATAAAGTTTATTATTTTATCTTTTGTGTTCTTTCATTTGTGCCCTTTTGTGGGTGATGATTGTAGTGTCTTCAATAGACACCTATTGCAAGCATTTGTGCTTTCGTGGAAGATCCTCATTTCCTTACATGGCATCAGAGCTTGGAAGCTTCTAGATCTTGGAAGAGTTGTCACCTCATTTTTCGTGCCTCTAACAAAAATTGATATATCTCCTTGTTCGCGGTTCAAGTGCTTTTTGGGTCATCATAGTTGAAGAAAGAAGACTTTTTGAGGATCATTGGCTACACAAAGATCGTGATTGTGCTCTTATCCTCTTCTCTTTTCTCATATTTTCTTTTTTTTCTTCTTTCTCTCATCATCTCTCTCTTCTTCACCGTTGTAAAATTGGATGACAATGATAAAGTCACCATCATCCCCATAAAATTAAATGATATCATTATGTGACGTGGGCTTCAATCATGAAACATCATATTTGGGGGAAAAGGTTGTGGGAAATAATAAATGGTTCTAATTCGTAACCAAAACTAATTCTCACAAAAATTGAAAATGAGAAAGAGGTTCCTCTCATGGAAGGAGAGAAAAATAAGGCTTTAGCCACTATTGAGAAAAAGTAGAAAGAATGGAGGATGGGGCATGCCAAAATCATGTCTTGGTTAATTAATAGTGTAGACATCAAGAAATGCTCTAGTCTTGCCAAATTTGAGCATGCCAATAAGGTTTGGGAGTACCTTAGAAATATGTATTCCCTTAAAGATATTGCGCATGTGTGTAATTTACAAGATAAAGTTCAAACTTTAACTCAAAAAGACAAGAATATTATAATGAGTTGTCCGAACTTTAGGAAGAGTTGGCTCTTCTTGAGTTAAAGTGACATTTTCCCGAAGATATCGAACTTCGCCAAAAAAAACTCGATATGGAATATTTTTACCAATTTATAAATGATTTGAGGCCGGAATTTGAAACAACCAAATTGACTCTTTTGTATAGAGGAAAAGTTCTCTCTATTGTTGACACTATTGAGGAACTAACTATGGAGAAAAACAGGCTAAAAAAGAATACTTCAAAGAATGAAGAAGATTCCGTTCTAGCCGTATCTAGACCGAGAAATTATATGCGCACTTATAGGCCGCCTCATTTTGGTAGACAAAATAATGATTATGAAAAAAGAAAAGTCATTTGTCACCATTGTCATGAATCGGGGCACTATAGGCCTCAATGTCCTAAATTGAAGAGAATAGAATAAAAGAAAGTTACATCTGTTGGTTTATCTCAAGAATCAAAAGATCAAACCAATCAAGATGCACCCATGTTCATGGCACAATTAATGAAAATTCTTTAACCACTTCTTAAAGGAGTATCTTCATCAATTGAAGCCTCAACCTGAGCAACTGTCTCATCCTTCTTCGATCCCAGTAACTTTCCTCGACTGTGGTGCTTCTTTTCATATGACCCCAAATATCAATAGTTTGTCCGAATGTCTTAACAATAACTTAAGTGTGTCAAATGTTTTCACAGCTGATGTTACATCTCTTAAAATCAAAGGAATAAGAAATTTTGAAAATCTTCAAAACTCCAAAAAATTCTTTATTCCAAAAGTTAGATATATTCTCAAACTAAATCTAAATCTTTTATTTGTCTCTCAAATATCTGATTATGGGTGTAACATCTCTTTCTCTTCTCATGGTTGTTGGGTATATGATCTCCAGTCAGAGAAGCTAATTAGGGAAGGCCATGGAGAAGATGGACTCTACTATATGGATTTTTTGGAATTACCCAAGAATGCCTTTTGGTATAATGTTCAGAAATTGGATTTGGATCTATGGTACAAAAGACTTGGCCATCATCGTATATCCAAAATCCAACACTTTTCAAGTTTAGAAAAATTTTGTAATTCTAGAAATTTTACTTGTAAAAATGAAAAGATTACCATTTCATGATAGAACTTTTGTTTCATCTAGACCACTTCAGTTAATATATTCGGATGTTTGGCGTCCCGCACCGATCATATCAAAAGGTGGATATGCATATATAATTTTTGTTGATGACCTCTTTAGGCATACTTAGATTTACTTCCTTAAACATAAATTAGAGGTCTTTTTAAATTTTCAAATATTTCATAAAATGGCTAAAAATAAATTTCAAAATGATATTTTCATTTTTTGCACTGATTTAGGGGGAGAATTTTTGTCAAAAGAATTTAAAGATTATCTCAATTTACATGGCATCACACATCAAAGATCTTGTCCACACACACTACAACAAAATGGTTTGGCCGAGCGAAAACACCGGCATATTATGGAAACCACTAAGACTTTATTAATAACAAACCAAATTCCAAAAGAGTTTTAACCGAATGCCTTCTTTTTTGAAAAATATAATTCCAATTGAAAATCTTGTTAAATTATCTCCTGATTACTCCAAATTGAGAGCTTTTCGTTGCAAATGTTTTGTCTTCATCAACAAAAATGATAAACTCTCACCCTGTGCCATTCCTTGTGCCTTTTTAGGTTATGCAGATAATAAAAAAGGCTATAGGTGTTTTGATTTTAAAAATGGAAAATTGTATGTATCAAGAAATGTACCCTTCTTAGAAAAAGAAAGTTTTTTTTTTTTTATTTTGAAAGGGCCAAGGAAGTAACCGAATATTCTTTTTTGATATATTTGATTTCGAAATCTGATGGATGTGACTATGAATATGACCTAGACGATGGTCAAGGTAGTGTTGATTCTGAATATAATGTTATTGTAGAATGGTATGCCTGTGCAGTAGAGGAAAGTGAGAGAGAGGGAGAGAGAGAGGGAAAATGAGAGAGAGGAAGAGTCGTTCTTCTTATTCAGCAATTAGGTCTAATCAACTATTTAAGTAGTGATTAGCCTTAAAAGAAAAAATTACACTTAGGTCCATTATTTATTATAAAATATAATAAACCACCTTAAGCAAGGATAAACTCTAATTGGTCAACTTATCTTAACACTCCCCCTCAAGCTGGAGCATAGATATCAATCATGCTCAGCTTGCTGCAACATTTTGAGAAGCTGGGCCTGGCAAGAAGCTTTGTAAAAATATCTGCAACTTGATCCTCAGATATTACATGCTTAGTAGAGATATGTCCAGCTTGAACCATATCTCGTTTGTAGTGACAGTCAACTTCAATATGTTTTGTTCTATCATGAAATACCGGATTATTTGCTATATATGTGGCTGCCTTGTTATCACACATCATCACCATAGGAGATAGGACCTTCACTTGAAGATCAGTCAGCACTGTTCGAACCCACATTAATTCAGTTGCGGTTTGATCCATAGCTCTATATTCTGATTCAACACTTGACCTAGCAACTACAGTTTGCTTCTTGCTTCTCCAAAAAACTAAGTTACCTCCTACAAATACACAGAATCCTGTGGTAGATTTCCTATCCTCTACAGACCCAGCATAATCAGCATCAGAATAAGCAATTACCTCTAGAGTGCCTCCTGTATTGAATAACAACCCTTTTCTAGGAGAGGATTTTAAGTACCTAAGTATCATCATTATAGCATTCCAATGTACCGCAGTCGGTTTGTCCATGAATTGACTAACCTTGCTTACAACCAGAGCGACGTCGGGTCTGGTGACTGTCACATAAAGTAACTTTCCTACCAATGAGCGATAGCTCTTGCTATCAACAGGTTTTGACTCCTCATCCAACAAATGAACTTTGCTCTCCATAGGAATATTTGCTGGTTTAGCTCTCAACATTCCTGTTTCTTTTAGTAAATCAAGAACATACTTCCGTTGTGACAGAACCACACCCTCACTGCCCCTGGCCACTTCTATGCCCAGAAAATATCTAAGGGACCCAAGGTCTTTAGTAACAAAATGTTTTTGAAGATGAGCCTTTGTAGCTGCAATATCATTCATGTTATCTCCTGTAAGGATGTCATCCACATATACCACTATAACAACTATTCCTGAGTTAGTTTTCTTAATGAATAATGTATGATTTGACGCTGATCTATTAAAACCAAACTTTGACATCACCTCAAACAACTTTTGAAACCATGCCCAAGGACTCTGCTTTAGACCATATATCGCCTTTCTTAATCTACACACCTTCTGACACTCTCCCTCAACCTCGAACGCAGGAGGTTGCTGCATGTAAACTGTCTCAAACAAATCTCTATACAAGAATGCATTTTTACATCAAACTGGCACAAACTCCATCCACGATGAACATCTACAGACAGAACAAGACGAATGGTGCCCATTCGTGCAACAAGAGAAAAAAGTCTCAAAGAAATCAACCCCATATGTCTGAGTATATCATTTTGCTACTAATCTGGCCTTATACCTCTCAATTGAACCATCTGAATTATACTTAATGGTATATACCCATTTGCATCCAACAATGTCCACATTTCCTTGGGAATCAACGAGGTCCCATGTCTGTTGAGACAGTAAAACATCCATTTCATCTTGCATAGCCTGCTTCCATCGGCTAGCGAGGACTGCCTTTTGATAACTCATCGGAATAGTTTCAGCTGATAAGGCTGAAATAAAAGCTTTCATCTAATTGCCGAGTCTAGCATCTGACACAAACTTAGAAATAGGGTGTAAGGTACATTGCCATGTCCCCTTCCGCAGAGCAATTGGCCTGTCATCATCAACATGAATATTGTTGCTATCAGGAGTACTTACTTTAGGGGAAGAAGAAGATGGAAGCACCGGAGGAGATGGAGATCTACGCACATACACCAATGGAGGATTGTGAAACCGTGAGGTAGGTGGAGTTGTATGCGAAAAAGCGGGCACCGATTCCAAAGGAAAAGGAGGAACATGAAGTGGAAAAGAATCATTTTGATCAGCTTGTAGCCGAGTACCAGTACTAGAATAGTATGGAATGGACTCCAAGAAAGATACATCCGCACTGACATACTCCCGACGAGAGATTGGATCATAACATCGATACCCCTTTTGGTTTTTTGGATAGCCTATAAATATACACTTAGTGGCTTGAGGTGCTAACTTATCACGATCAGGTCCAAATTTGTGCACAAAGCAAACACACCCGAATACCTTGGGCAAAATAGGAAAGAGAGGTGTACTAGGATATAGAATTTTTAAAGGAATTTGGTCTTCCACAGACGATGAAGACATGTGGTTGATCAAATAACAAGTCATGGTAACTGCATCACCCCAATATGAGGCAGAAACATTGGATTGAATCATAAGAGTGTGTGCTATGTCAAGGAGATGCCTATGTTTTCGTTCAGTCACTCCATTTTATTGAGAAGTATAGGCACATGAGGTTTGAGGTTGAATTCCATGATCCCGGTAAAATTGCATTAGAGCTGTCTTTTTTAAATTCAAGAGCATTGTCAGTGCAAATAATCTTGACAACTTAATCAAACTAAGTTTTTATTTCAATGATCAAAGATTTTAGGATATTTGGAACTTCAGATATTTCTTTTATTAAGAACACCCAAGACAACTTAGAAAAATCATCGACAATGACTAAATAATAACGACATTAGGTCCTGGTAGGAATCTTACTAGGACCCCATACATCCGCATGAAGAAGTTTAAAGACCTTATTACTGGATTGACTCTGACTAGAAGGAAACGAACTCCGATGATGCTTGCCCAATTGACATGCTTCACACTGAAATGATGTAGTAGACAAAATTTGAGGAATGACACGACGAAACTTCGACAATGAAGGATGTCCGAGATGACGATGCCACTGAATAGGACTCGAGGGAGAATCGACTGCAACATAGTTGTTTACCACAAAGTGATATAGGTAGTAGACTCTATTTTCTTCATAGCCTCCACCAATCTTCTTCCCTGTCAGCAAATCCTGAAAATGACAACACACAGGATCAAATATCACCCTACAATTTAGCTCTTTTGTAAGACAACTTACTGAGAGTAAACTTTGAGGAAATGAAGGAGCATAAAGGACATTTTCCAACTGCAATGAAGAGGTTATAGAGACATTTCCCTGACCGATAACCGGGGAGGAACTCCCATAAGCTAATGAGACTCCCCGATGTGCAGTAATAGCTTTTAAATCTGGAAAATTTTGAGAGTTTCCACAAAGATGTCTAGATGCGCCAGAGTCAATAATCCACTTACTATCATTGGAAAAAAGATGGTCTCTGGAAGAGTAGGCCACACCAGCTACAGGAGAAGAAGAACTTGAAGGATGATGAGAGACCAACTCTTCATATTCTGCACGGCTGAGAGTGATAAATTCACTAGGAGAATTGGTTTCATGCTCCACCTCTATTTTTATAGCATTAGCTTTTGGAGCATTTTGCTTAAACGAAGAGACTGCAGGCCGTCCATGTTTATCCTAACACCGATCTTCTAAATGTCCTGATCTATGTCACATGGGTGCGGGTGCGGGTGCGGGTGCAGGGATTCAACACTTCCAAAAAACCCGGGTGCGGCAGGGGCAAAAATGTAATATATATATATATATATATATATATATATATATATATATATATATATATATATATATATATATATATATATATATATATATATATAGAAGGGGGTCAGGGGTTTCCCCGGCGCGAGTCGGGGTTCAGTTTTTTTTTGCTGGTGTGTTTGTTTGAAGACTTGTTACCCACGTTCTGCTTGTTGTGTACTTTAGCTCAACGGGACAAAATTGATGAACCGAAAGGATTAGCAATCTGATCGGCCCAGCCTGCTGCGTTCTGCTGACTGTCATGATTCAATCATGTTTGAAACTCCCTGGTCTTCACGAAAAAAAATATAAGTGAAAGGTTTGACGTGGTTTGTTGGAGAGAGAGTCTTCACGAGGCCTACGACGCCACTGCCACGCCACTGCCTAGGGTTCTTCAAATTTCATTTTATATATAGTTGCACACAGATGACAACTAAAAGAAATTTATTGGATTTGACATGTGGAAAAAAGAGGTCTACACAAGGCTACGACTAGAGCACCCATCTTGTCAGGAGAAAAGTGAATACTAATAGCCACCAAGGTTCTACCACCACCATTATCATTTATTATGGAGAGAGAAAATCCTTGACGAAAAAGGATCTGGTTGGTTGAAGCATAAAGACTTCAAAAGGCTCTTGAATTTTGGTTTTAATTTTTGAGGAAGATGGATCATCATTTCCAAGTTAACAATATGTTTTCCAACGCTGTGAATTAATTGTTTGGAGGCAGGAATATAATGGGATGCCAACAAAGCTCGTCAGATGTTGTGGACACAAGTGCCCCTTTATAAAACAAGAGCAGCAGCAGCAAGCAGCTGTCAGCAGAATTTTTTTTTTAAATTCTGCAACCCATTTCGTAGGGCATTTTTTTTTTTTTAAAAAATCCAAACAAAAATGGACCGAAATGACCTTGGGTGCGGTCAACGCACCCAGGATCGGGTTGACCGCACCCGCGTTGAGTCGCGTCGATGTGGGTGCGACACCCTGCTAGTCGAATCCCTGTGACATAGGTCCTGATTTTCCACAATAGGTATATTGGAGTTTACCTCTACCTCTCATACCTCTTCCACGACTTCTGCCTCTAACATTCATAGGATTTCCTCGTCTATAACTAGATGGAACAACCAAAGCAGATGACTGAGATGCAGGTTGAGATTGTGGAAGAAAGATGACAAGTCTACTCAACCGATTGTATGCATCAGCAAGTGTAGGAATATCAGACCTGGTCAACATTTGGACTTTAGCAACTGTGAATTCTGATGATAGGCCTGTGAGGAACCGAGCAACCATAGTTTGTTCTTGATGGTCCTTTTGGATTGAGCAACATAGAGGTCTATGAGCATTTTGTCTCTCAAAGGCAGCCTTAACAGATGCATAGTACTGGGACAAGGTCTGATCACCCTGCTGTAAATTATATATCTCCTGTTCAACTTGGCGAATACGACTCACATTCGTCTCTTGAGAATATGTATCTCGAAGATTATCCCACATCTGTTTAGTTGTATTATAATAAATTAGGCCAAATGTGCTTTCTACGATGTCCAAATACCGACATCATAAACATCCTGGACCACCTTGCATAGTTTGTTTAATTCAATTTAACGGAAGAACCATATGAGAAAGGATTGGCAAAGGCCTTGTATTCCCCAATAGCCTCATTCTTGTAATTAAATTTAGAAGCTTCACCCATAATATTTAAACCAAAAGTTACTCAGAACTCAAAAGAAAAATTGCAACTGCACGATACACAGATGGACGAGGATGATTTTTCTTCACCACGACACCCAGATTTGTGTCAGATTTGAAAACAAAAAAAACTGATCTATGTTCCCCAAAACGCAGGTTCAACCTTAAGATCTGTGTCAGACCTTACACAGATCAACAACGAAAACAAAGTCTGCTTCAATGGACAACGATGATTTTCCTTACACAGATCAACAACAAAACAACGTCTGCTTCACGCTGTCAAACCATCCTCACCAAACACGAACAAAGTTAATCCCTGTCGCCCACTCCACGACATCAGCACAGTGTGCATATCCACACTCACCAGATCGGGTCGACTAAAGGTCCATTGCTTTGCCACGATTTGTAGATCTGATTACAGATCTGAGTCATGACGTTTGTCAGACTACAGATCTGTTATCAGATCTGTACCAAAACAAAACCAATCAAATAAACCTTACCCGATCGTCAACGTGTGATCTCCCTTCATGCGATCTTCAGATTCACACGTACCTTACCCGATCCTTCTACACGTGATCTCCCGATCCACAGTCACATTATTTTTTTCTTGCAGGATTTGGAGAAGATCCATAGGTCACGTTTCCAGGAGCGTCTACTCTGATACCATGTAGAATGGTATGCCTGTGTAGTAGAGGAAAGTGAGAGAGAGAGGGAGAGAGAGAGAGAGGGAAAACGAGAGAGAGGAAGAGTCGTTCTTCTTATTCAGCAATTAGGTCTAATCAACTATTTAAGTAGTGATTAGCCTTAAAAGAAAAAATTACACTTAGGTCCATTATTTATTATAAAATACAATAAACCACTTTAAGCAAGGATAAAGCAAACCCATAGGGACACCAGTTTACAATACTCAAGACATAGAGAATCCTATCTTCCATGTGCATTGAAAAAATATTTCAAAGCACAAACCAGAAGGTCATCTAGAGTCTCTAAACCTCTCGGTAAATTTGTGTCCTACGAATCTTTTTTACCCACATATAAGGCATTTATTGCATTAATACACTCGAATGTAAAACCTCCATCCTATACTCATGCCCAAAACCATATAGAATGGGTAGAAGTCATGAAGGCAGAATTAGAAACATTAGAAAAGTTTAACACTTGGACCATTCAAGATATTTCACAAGGAAAGAAACCTATAGGCTATAGGTGAGTTTATAAAATTAAAACCAAAAGTGATGGAACTCTTGAAAGATATAAAGTTAGATTAATAGCCAAGGGTTATTCTCAAGAATATGGCATCGATTACTAAAAAAATTTTGCTCCAGTTGTCCGAATGACCACGGTCAGAACACTAATAGCCTTAGCCTCTATTATAAAATGACTTATATTTCAAATGGATGTCAAAAATTTTTTTCTCAATGGAAACCTAGTTCAAGAGGTTTATATGGAAGCACCACCTGGTATAAGTATTCCTAAGGGTAAGGCTCTTCGTTTAGAAAAATTTTCTATATGGTCTTAAACAGGCACCAAAAGCCTGATATGTTAGGTTTAGTCATGTTATGCTTGATATTGGATTCAGAACTTCTTTGACTGACACTGCTTTATTTATTAAGATTTCTGATGAAGGGATTATTATTCTCCTTCCTTATGTGGATGACATGATCATCACCAAAGGCGAATATTGTCAACACCAAATTGAAAATCGATGATAGAGAAACTCTTGATGATCCAACTCCTTACAGACAGCTTATTCGAGCACTTTTCTATCTTTTCATTACTAGACCTGATATGGCACACGGTGTACACACAACTAGTCAGTTTCAGCATGCTTCTACTTCTGTTCACATAAGAGCAGTTTTGCGTATTGTTAGATACATTAAGTCCTTCATCTCATGAGGCCTCTTCTTGTCTGCTTCATCTTCATTAGATCTAATTGCTTATACTGATGCTGACTAGGGAGGTGATCCCAATAACAGCCACTCAAACATTGGTTTTTGTGTTTTCTTAGGTAAATCTTTGATTTCGTGGCGGTGCAAAAAAGCAACATAAGGTCTCTCTTTCATCTACCGAAGCTGAATACCGCGCCATGGCCACCACGACAATTGAGGTAGTTTGGCTCAGACGACTGCTGGCTTGCATGGGAGTTGAAGTGACACAATCTTGAGTATCTATATGGAACCATTAATCTGCCATATGTTACATGAGAATATCAATTAGTGGATTTATTCACCAAACCTCTCGCTGCTCCTAGATATCATTTCCTCTTAAACAAACTTTCTCTCATTGTACTGTAAGTTTTAGAGGGAGTGTTAAAAATATAAAAATGCAATTATATAATATAATAATATAATATTTTATTTATTTATTTTATTTTTCTTTTGTATTTTTATTTTTGTCTAGTTCGATTTGAACTAGACGTTACACTAGTCAAGATCCAACTAGATCATGACTAGTTATAACCGTTGGAGCTAGTCCAACGACTACAATTAGAGCCGTTAGACTAGCTCCAATGACTCTATGAGAGCTCCGTAAGAGCTCTTCTCTCTCACTCTCTTCTTGTGTATAAATAGGGGTGATCCCCTCTCCTTTGTAATAATGTTTTTTAAGCACTTCAAGTGTATGAAATAAAGTTTATTATTTTATCTTGTGTGTTCTTCCATTTATGTCCTTTTGTGGATTATGATTATAGTGTCCTCAATAGACACCTATTGCAAGCATTTGTGCTTTCGTGCAAGATCCTCATTTCCTTATATATTCTTCAATAGGTCTCTCACTAGTCGACCCACTGAGGAGACCGTCTTGCCATGACCCACTGAGGGAATAGAGGTGGTAGATTTGGGAGCCACAGAGGTGATATGAGCCCTATTAGATATTATTGCAAAGAGATGGGTCACATGAAAAATACTTGTCCTGCTTTGAAAAAGAAGAAAGGGGCTTATGTAACATCACCTTCATGAGAGGCTTTGAAGCCTAAAGACTCCACCAGGGCAGTGAGTATTGTTCAACATCCTTCTTCTACTTCAGGACACCCTTCAGATACTATGTTTGTAGCTCGCCATGATGTCTTGGAGCAGATTCAACACTTTCTAGTTCAATCAGCTATTTCCTCCACTTCCTCGTCGTCTCCCCTACTTCTGGTACTGCCTTCTCAGGTATACCTGATGTTGTCTCAGGTTGGTTAATAGATTCAAGTGCCTCTTGTCATATGACGGCTCATGAATCTATATTAACCAACTATGAGCCCTTCAGTGGTTCCTTTCGAACTGTTGATGGCTCCTCTATGCTTGTATCAAAAGTTAGTTCAATCACTCCTAATTCTTCACCCAAAGAAATTTGAATATCTCTCAAGTATATCATGTGCTTTCATTAGTTATGAATCTTATTTTTCTCTCCTATAAATTGTATTATGCAGGATCAACTATTAGAGAGGAGGATTGGGACTAGCCATAGGAGAGGAAACCTAGTGCAGCAGTTTTGGATGAGTCTGAGTTATGGCATCAATGGTTTGGCTGCCATATTAGTAGTTCGAGACTTCATCATCTTATGTTTAGTGATAGTTTTAGAGAGACAAGTGTTTGTGTCTGATCATGTAAGAGAGTGACAGAGTTGTAGGCTAGCTAAGAGTCGTGCTTTACCTTTGTGTCTAGAGAGGTCAAGTTTGAGAGAGTTTTTGATCTTGTATACTCAGATGTGTGGGATCCATCACATGTAGTGTCAAAAAAGGGATTTACATATTTTGTTACTTTCATTAATGATTGTACGAGATTCACATGAATCTTGCTTGTGAGGAATAGAAATGAACTTTTTGAAATTTTCAAGAAATTTTGTGCCATGATTGAGATTCAATTCTCTGATCGAATTAAAGTTTTGTGCTTAGATTCTGGTAGAAAATACTTAAACAATGTGTTTCAAAAATTTTTGCAAGTAAAAGGGATTGTGCATAAAAAATCTTGTTCATACACACTGGAGAAAACTAGAGTTGCAAAGAGAAAAAATAGGCACATTTTGGAGACTACTAGAGCACTTTTGTTTGCTAGTTATGTACCTAAGGGGTATTGGGTTGATGTTGTTAGTATGGCAGTGTGCCAGATTAATCATATGCCTTCAGGAGTTCTTAAAGGTAGCTCTATATATCAGAAGCTATATGGAACATATCCCAATTACAAAATGATGAAGGTATTTGGATGTACATGTTTTGTGCTCAAGCCTGAACGATTCCGAGATCAACTTTCTCCTTATGCAGTCAAATGTTGCTATTTGGGATTACCTAATGGTAAAAAATGTAATAAATGCTATGATCCTGCTGAGAAGAAAATGTGGATTTATCAACATGTGTTTCTTAAGCATATACCATACTTTATGCAACACAAGGATGATGAGGAAAGTGTAGTGGATTTCTCATTTCTGATGTCATATCCTATACAAGAAAGGGAAGATAAGACTCCTGATATTCATAATGTGCCTTATGATCCTGAAAATAGGTTTGGTCAAACATATATTAGGAGACAAGAGGGTGTTATATCCATACCTTACTTGAGTCAGATAGATCTGAAGGAATCTGGAACCCTACAAGCCAGTCATGATATCCTTCCAGCTGATTCTAAGCAAGCAATTCAAGTTCAAGATCCTTCACCCTCGTCTCCTTTGCCTTCATCTCCTCCTCAAGTACGATGTGGTTGTCATGAATCAAGCGGAAGTGAAAAAGAGAACCCACTAAGGGCATACAAGAGCACAACAAAGTGTACCCAAGCACTAGTCCACCAAGGGACAATACAAGAACTAAGTAGAAATAATCACAAAAGTGCAAACAATAGCCACTATGGGCAAGTACAAAAAGTAAAATAATATATTTCTTTATTCCCTCGAGCAATGCTTGAGAAAGCATAATTAAGAAGGGGTTTAACCCCTCTTTAAATAGGCACATTGGAGCAAATGCTCCCAATGGCTATAATTATAGCCGTTGGGGAGATCCCAACAGCTATATTGGACAAAGTCCAATATGCCCTTACATGAAACATAAAAAGACAAAAAACAGAAAATATATACAATGACTGAACTGCCCCACAGTAGTAATTACAAACATGTAAAAAGAAAAAAACACCCCTACATGGGCAAACCTATTACAATGATAGACAAAGCAAATAATACATGCATATATATATATTTATTTATATATTTATATATAGAGAGAGTAATGGGTCTGTGCTAAACCCATTTGGTGCTAAACCGCGTGCTAAATGGGTTTTTGGGGCTTTTTTCATTTTATTTTTAAATTCTGACCATACAGATGTGATCTATGTACTTGATTTTCTAGGGATCAACTCTTGAAGCGTTTGATTCCAACACATGGGTGCGTTTTTATAAAGTTCGAAAAATCAATGGTCCAAAATCTTTGTAAATTTTTTAGGCTCCAAACATCATCTTTTTCATCGAAAACACATGATCCAGGTGTGGATTCTTAGTAAATCGATCATGCCCAACACATTTATGGGGTCAGAACTGCATAAAAAGCACCGAAGAAGCCCGAAAAACCCATTTAGCACGCGGTTTAACACCAAATGGGTTTAGCACAGACTCATTACTCTATATATATGTATGTACAAATATATATTTTAACACTTCCCCTCAATCTTACGGTGTGATCAACAAAAGTTTGTTGAGAAGGAACAATAAACGAGGCGCAGGAAGAGCTTTCGTAAAGAAGCATGTAATATGAAATTTCAAGTTGACATACGGCAACTCAGCAGTCCCTCTCAAGAATTCATCATGAACATAGTAGAAGTCCATCTCTATGTGTTTGGTGCACTCTTAGAAGGTGTGGTTGTTGGCAATGTAGCTTGCACTTTTGTTTTTGCAACATATTTTCGAAGGTTTAAATATGACAATACTTATATCTTTGAGAAGATTTCTCAACTAAACAAGTTTCATGATTGTCGTGGTCATTGCTCTATACTCAACTTCAGTAGATGATGGGAAAACTTTCTGTTGCTTCTTACATCTTCACGAAATTAACAAGTCTCCTAGAAAAACATAGAAACCAGTGGTTAAGACTCTATCATTGGGATTCCCCCTCCAATTTGCATTAGTATAAGCAAGCAACTCTAAGGATGAAGATAAGGATAAGAAAAGCCCTTTATTTCTAAAGTTCTTGATGTTTTTAACGATTCTTAAGAAAGCACTCATGTGAACAGCAGTTGGAGCATGCTAGAACTAGTTGGCAGAGTGAATGACATGGGCTATATCGGGTCTGGAGATTGATAAGTGAGAGATCCAATAAGTTGTCGATAAGGCGTGGGGTCTTCGAGAAGAGTCTCATCTTCAAGTCTTAACTTTGCATTGACCACCTCTGAAGTTTTCATTTTCTTATCATTAGATATCCCAGACCTGTCACATATATCAGCAACAAGCTTCATCTGAGACAGAATATACCCTCTAGGAGTATGCAACCGCAATACCTAAAAAATATCTCAAAAATCCCAAGTCAGACATATCAAAATTTTCTCCTAGTACTTGTACTTTTGACAAAGCAATGTCAGTATAACAAGAGTAAAGACCCAAATGAGTCATTACATTACTAAACTTATCATACTAGGCCTTTGGGGCTTGTTTAAGACCATACAAGGCCTTTTTCAGTCTTAATATTTTATCCTTTTCTATATCAAATCCCAACGGAGGATCCATATAAACTTTTTTATTTAATTCTTCATTTAAAAAGGCATTTTTGATATTAAGTTGATATATTGGCCATTTTTTGATAGAAGCTACAACTATAAGGATCCTAACATTGGTTATCCTAGCTACGGGGGTAAGTGTTTCTTCATAATTTATCTCATATTTCTGAGAATACCCTTTGGCAACTAGTCGAACTTTTTCTAAGGACCCACCACTCTTAGTTTTTACCTTATATACCCATCTAGAACCTATTGTTTTCTTTCCTAAGGGTAAAGAAATAGTTTTTTATGTTTTGGCATTCCTAAGGGCATCTAGTTCTAAGTTCATATCTACAATCCAATGAGAAATGGTTTTTCCTTCATTGTAATGTGTTGGCTCGTGATATGAATAATTGTTATTGGGCAAGTTCTATATTTGGGTGATAGAGATTCATATGACACAAACCTATTTAGGTGGGATAGAGACACGACTAGATCTCCTAAGAGAGGTTTCTTCTACATGAGGGGTTTCTTCTACAAGAGTCATGGGAATATTTTTCTAGGGCATTAAGAGGGTGATTTTGATCTCACCGGGTGTAAACTTGAATCTCTTTAGAGGGTGCTTCAACAATATCACTATCATTCTCATTACTTAATGATGGTTTATCATTCTGATCATTAGTTTTATAATTATCATTACTAAGTAACATTTCATTTTCAACCGTAGTAGAGTCATTTTCTCTAGGCAATAAGTCAAATAAAAATGAATAATCTACTTCCTCTTCATTTTTATCAAATCCATTTTCATTTTCTAAAAAGGTCACATCCTTAGAAACAAAGTTTGTTCTTAAAATCAAAACATCTATAACCTTTTTTATTTTGTTCATATCCAATGAAAACACATTCAATGGCTTTGGAGATAACTTATCTCTTTTGTATAAAAGAACATAACATTTATAACAAAAAATCCACAATCTTTTGATGTTCGATGATATTTGAAATAATTTTTCATAAGGAGAGGTATTTTGTAACGATGATAATGGCATCCTATTTATCAAATATGTGGAGGTAAAAACGGCCTCAGCCCAAAAAAAGTTTGAAATATCCTTAGAAATAAGCAAAGTCCTAGCGGTTTCCATAATATGTCTATGTTTTCTTTCTGCTAACCCATTTTGTTCGGGGTTTAAGGACAAGATTTTTTATGGCAAATGTCATTTTGTTTTAAATAGCTTTAAAAAACATTGGATAAATATTCTCTCTCGGAATCAGACCTAAGTGTAGAAATATTGCTTTGAAATTGATTTTGAACAATCTTGTGAAAATCTTTAAAGAAAATACATATGATTTAAGATTAAGTAGATCCAAACGTATCTCGTATAATCATCAATAAATGTTACATAATAGGAATAACCTCCTTTGGATATGATCGGAGATGGACCCCATACATCTGAATGCACTAACTCAAAATGTCTATGGGAGATAAAAGTCCTATTAGGAAAAAGAATAGATTTTATTTTTTAAAGAATAGATTTTATTTTTTCAAGAATACAATCTTTGGAAACAATATCTTTTTCATTATCAAAATTTTCACCAAAAGGAAAAATATACATCTTAGAATAACTTGGATGTTCAAGTCTTCTATACCAAGTAATAATATCTTTTTCTTGGACATAGTTACAAAAAGATTTAGGAGGAAGAAGTAAAGAGTCCATAAAGTAGAAATCTCCCCTCCTATGGTCGTGCCCAATCTGCTTCCCGGATTAGAGATCCTGCACGAAACAACCTTTAGATGTGAAGGAGATTTAACATCCATGATCGAAGATTTGAGAAATAGAAAAAAGATTTAAATTTAATTTTGGAACAACTCTAACTTTTGGGACAAAAAATTTCTTAGAATTGTTAGAAAATAGGTTTCAATATTTTGAATTTTTAAAGAGGTACCATCGACGGTAGACACACAATATAGTTTTAAGTTAGTGCATATGTTGGATAAAGCATTATCATGAAGGGTCATATTAAAAGAAGCTCGTAAGTCAAAAATCTAAGAATGCATACCGGAAGTGAGGACGAAGCTATAACGACACCCGAAGTTGATGAATTCTTTAAAAGTTTTGGAGTGTCATAGTTAGTTGGTTTAGGCTTATTGAGTTTTCACCTTCATCCTTGCTAGCCTCCTTGTTCTTTGGTATGTACTCTTCAATGGAAGCCACTTTGTTTTTGAGTTTGGGGCAAACCGGTTTGACATGTCCCGACTTATTACAAAAGTGACATATGACTCCTTTTTGAAAGCCTCCATTGTTGTATTGATAAGAGCCTCCATTGTGGTATTGCTTCCCAATGAGGAGGCCTATATGTTTTGATATTATTACCGAGCATAGAGACCTCCAACACATCATCACTCCCTTTTGTCATGCTAAGACGAGCCTCTTCTTGGCAAACTTGAGTAAGGACTTCCTCTATAGGCAAGAGAATAGTCCTATGTAGAATAGATGATCTTGTTCGTATTTGGGACACAACCCATGCAAAAATTGAAAGCTATGTTCTTTCCCATGCAACACACTTACAAAAACCGAAATACTCAAAAGAGTGCACACACAAAAGAGTGAAAAATATTTCTCATTAATGTGGGATAAAGCCCACACAAAAAGTATTTTATACAAAAGGGTTTTACCCCATATTTATAATGCTCACAATAGGGAACCAAGAGGGAGTCGTTGGGGGTCCAACGACTCTAATGATACAACACTAAAGTCCAAAAAGACTCTAATGATACAAGTGCTTTTTGACTTGGTCAAAAAGCACTAAAGTCCAAAAAGTTAAAAAGACAACCTAATCCTAATTACAAACTAACTAGACTATGCAGCTAGAATAACTAACTAAATATATTACAAATGTTTATTACATTTTAACACTCCCCCTCAAACTTACGGTTGAATAACCAAAAGTTTGTTCAAGAGAAAGTGAAATCGAGGAGCAACGAGAGGTTTGGTAAAGAAATCTGTCAGTTGATGTTCTGAGGTAACATATGGTAGATCAATGGTGCCATGTAGGAACTCATCTCGTACGTAGTGACAATCCATTTCGATATGCTTGGTGCATTCGTGAAATGTTTGGTTGCTGACAATATAAATAGAACTTTTGTTATCACAGCATAGTCTTGATGCTCATGTACTTTTAACACCCATGTCATGAAGGAGATGCCTTAGCCAGACTACTTCCATAGTGATTGTAGTCATCGCTCTGCATTCGGCTTCAGTTGACGAGAGAGAGACTTTTTGTTGTTTCTTACATCTCCATGAAATCAATGATTCACCTAAAAATACACAAAATCCATTAGTTGAGTGTCGATCATTGGGATCACCTCCCCAATCTGCATCGGTATAAATAGTTAAATCAAAGGCGGAAGAAGCAGATAAAATAAGTCCTCGAAAAACTGAAGTTTTGATATATCGAATAATGCGTAACACAACTCCCATATGTAGGAACATGCTAAAATTGACTCATTGACTCGTGTGGACGGCATGTGCAATGTAACGCCCCAAAAATCCAGGACTTGTAACTTTTTAGAATAGTTTAAAAAGCTTTGAAATCATACAATAAGCAGAGTTTAAATAATACTTCAGCGGAAAATGATATTTTTAAAAACCACAAGTCATTGGACCTTGAGCGCATTACAGCGTAAACTTTCCTTTTGTCAAATCCCGCACAACCATTGAAATCAAATGGTCTAGAAACGGAGTTTCAATAATTGAGAATTCGTTTGTTGAAACCAAGAAGAAGCTTACTAAAACAGTTTTATTAACTCACGGTTTAATAAAAGAGAAATTTTAAAACACACTTTATACCAAATTTACTAACATGTCCTCAGGAGCGAAACGTCAGGGAAAGAGCTCTATCTTGACCTCATCACGCCATCGTGCCATCGCAGATTGTATTACCTATCCAAAACCTGCCCATAAAATGAGTCAGTTTCACTAAAAACTGGTAGGTGCACAGACATGACAATATTGAACATAATTAAGCAGAATAATTTAATATGTCAGGTAGACAGACAATTATATAGCAATTTAATTTCAACAGATTCAGAGAGCAACTATCATGAGCACAATGCTAAAATTATTACAAGCATTTTACTGGCACAAGTAGGCTAACTATTACAAGCAAAGCACTGCACAAGAAAGTTAACTAGCAAAATACAATGCTTCGTCAACCACACACACAATTCCATAAGTATTGAACCTGTTGTACCCTATAACTTTCATATGGGCATAACTCAACAAATTGTGTGATCAGATTATATTTCGATATTAACTGGCCAAGCGGGTACGCACAAGACACGACTCTAGAAACAGCCTAAGACTGATCCGGGGGTTTATTATGCTATGTATTTTATGATAACCCAGATAGCTGACTGAGTCCGCACCTAAGGGGACAGTCGGTGACCAAGAGAGAAATCCCCAAAGCAGCATAAACAATGGATGCATCCCAAACATGGAGAGCTACCACCTAGGATAATTATGGTAGTCCCATTCCCCTAACTCCGATGATTGGGGAAGCCGAGTCTTTTGCTCGTAACTGCCATTAATGGCCTGTCCATCGAAGTTTTGTACCTTCCTGTCCTCTCTTCTGACAGGAGTCAGCGATTCGAATGAGTACATCAGGAGTAGTTAACTGAAGACCCATTCTACATACTCTGGTCTTTCGACCAACTCGAGTATCTTGCCGGTGAAGGCGAAAACATCACTTATTTAGGTGATCACAACATTTTGTTATTTGCACTCATCGAGGTTGCCACAACCTACTCATCCAATCATCGCAACGTAAGAAGACGTACTTGTCAAAAAGTACGGTCGTACTTGTCAAAAGTATGACTACGATGAAAGGGAAATGGTTCCACAGAAGAAACGCCAACATATATTATCTGCAAAAGAATTAATACAACACAGTCTGGCAAGATAAGTCTTGAATTCACTTCAACAACATTTTTCATATTTCATGATGCAAGGTCATCTCGGATCTCTCGTCCGATCAACAAAGTACTTAACATGTTGTGCATGTCTAAAAGTACGCTATACTGAACCAGGGAGGTGTGTGGGCTTCTCAAAAGGAACACACAACTTCATAACGATCCAAAGAATAAAGGAGTGCTCATTTGACACGATTCATCCTTAAAAGCCATAATGCCACATTGAGTAATTCACACAAGGCACATCAGTATCAATCTTGCATCCAAAATTTATCTTAATATCGACATGATTCGCACGACACGCGACACTAGGTTTAATAAATGAAGAATGGGTCCTTCAACAGAACCTCACTCGATCATAGGCTCCTGCCCCTAATCGGGGTTATTCAAATTGAGCCGCAACTTGAATCGAGGTCATAAAACATTTCTCCCAAGTGTGTAGACTTGGGAGGGCCCAAATGTGACTTCGCAATCTTGCAAGACTTAATCATACTTTGCAAAAGTTATACATTTTGAAGAGCACCGGGTTCGCAGAAGGAAACTCGCTTTTAAAGAACTGCAATGCACAAGCACAACTTCTAGTGTTTTGAAAACAAGTGAAATCAGGATAGACACAAGACTACATTTATGTAAGTACATATTTACCATAGGTGTGAGCATATGCAGATTATAACATGACAACAAGCGACTCTCGACTTGCAATGCCGCACATCGAGCGAAAACACATAAGTAACACACGAGGTACCAAAACCATACCTTGACCACTTAGATAGGCAAACACATAAGGTCATGAGTAATACACGAGACACGAAGTAGTACCTCACTCAAAGGAAACGTGCAGGCAAAAATGGATGCAAGCAAACAAGGGCATATGTATTTCAAGAAATACGAAACCACACCTCAACTCATAAGCAACTTATGCAAAATAATGATCGAAGAATGAAATTGTACATCGACCCATAGGAACGAACAGGCAAGCATATATGCAAGCAATTAAGGGCATAAGTATTGCAAAAAGTGCGAAACCACCTTCAACACAAGCAAATACGCAAATTAATACTCGAAGAGTAAAATCGTACCTCGACTCATAAACATGCAGACAAGAATAATACGCCACGCAGAAGCAATATAAATCTAAGTACAACTAGCATGGACATCTTAATTATTTTAACTTAATTAGATCTATTGCCCCTTGTGCGACTTTACCCCTACCTTGGGATGTCGTGCAGCTGCGTACGTCTACGGGTGAGGATAATACGAGGGTTGAGCAGCGGAGCACGATCGGGACCTGTTGCGTAAATATGCAAGAGTGTTAAATATTCAATTATGTTAATATAATTAATGGTGCAACGGGGCAAGGGTAGAATTAGGCGAAGGCGGCACTGACGCAACGAGGCGACAGGGAATGAGCCACTGTAAAAAACAGCGAGGCGGCAGGGGGTCAGCCCCTGCCGACAGCAACGAGGCGGCAGGGGGCCTACCCCTGCCGACAGCAGCGAAGCGGCAGGGGCTGAGCCCCTGCCGACCGCAACGAAACAGCAGGGGCTGAGCCCCTGCCGACAACACGAGACGACAGGGGACCAGCCCCTGCCGGCAGCATCGATGCGGCAGGGGAGGCAGCCCCTGTCGACAGCCACGAGACGGCAGGGCTAGCCCCTGCCGACAGCAACAAGGAGGCAAGGGCCAGCCCCTGCCGACAGAGAGAGGGAGAGAGCTCGGGACGGGGGGTGACAGGGGGACAAGCCCCTGCGTGCAGAGAATCAAGGGGCAGCAGGGGGGTTATCCCCTGCCCTCCCAGAAGCCAAGAGGCGGCAGGGGGGTGAGTCCCTGCCAGCCCAACAAAACAAAGGGCGACAGGGGCATTGCCCCTGCCAGCCGAGATAGGAAGGCGGCAGGGGCACTACCCCTGCGCGCCAAAACCCCAGAGGCAGCAGGGCGAGCCCCTGCCTGCCGGGAAACATGAAGCGGCAGGGGCATTGCCCCTGCCTACAGGTGATCTAGGGGTGGCAGGGGGACTGACCCCTGCCAGAAAAAGAGAGACCGGGGCGGGGGTGACAGGGAGGGCAACCGACCTCCCGTCGGTTTCCCTATCACCCATAGGGGTGAGGGGGTGTCGCAGGGGCCATTGGTCCCCTGCCGGCACTCCGGCGCACCCCCAGAGGGAAGAGGGGACGACAGGGGCCCCATAGGCCACCTGTCGGGCCCCCGATGGGCACAGGGAAGGTGGGAGGCTGCGGCAGGGGCTGTGAGCCGCCTGTCGGCCTCCCGGCGAGGTGACGGAGAGGAAGGTGAGGAAGAGAAGAGGGAGGAGGAGAAGTGGCGTACCTGGGAGGCGGTGGCCGACGTCGGCGTGGGGCGCAGCGACGGCGGCGGTGGCGAGCGCAGAGAAGGAGGAGGGGGTCGTCGCGAGGAGATCGAGGGCGGCGTGCTGGGGGCGAAGGGCTGTGTGCCCTCCACCGCCCCCCTTCAATGCTTTTAAAAGCCTCAAGGGGGGGCGATGAATGGGGAAACCCCGATGGGTTTCCCCTAATCTCCCCGAAATCGAAGGTGAAGGGGGGGAAGGTGTTGCGGCGCTCGAGAAGGGGTTTTCTCAAAATCCCTTCTCGAGTCGGGTTAACTTAAAATCCTATCGATGGCGGGCCCGGGTCGGGTCCGGACCCGACCCGGCCCGGGTCCGATAATTTTTTTTTTGAAACGTGGGTTTTACATGCAATGTCAGGTCTGATAATAGAGAGGTAAGTCAGTGCCCCAATAAGTTGTCTGTAACGTGTTGGATTTTCAAGTGGTTCTCCATCATCAGTCTTCATTTTGATGTTTACAACTTCAGGAGTGTCAATCTTCTTTTCGTTCGTGATACCAGGCAAATTTAGACTGAGTCAGGAAATAGCCTCTGGAAGAATAAGCAACTTCTATGCCAATTTTTTTTTTAAAAAACCCAAATCACTCATTTCAAAATGTGTTTTGAGAAATTTTTTAATGTTAGCAACTCCCTGCTTGTCACTTCCAGTGATGATCATATCGTCTACATAGAGAAGAAGAATGATGATACATGCATTAGAATTCTTAACAAATAACGCACTGTCAGTAAGACAAAATTGAAAACCAAAATCAATAATAACTTGGCTAAATTTATCATACCAAGCCTTTGGGGCTTGCTTAAGTCCATATAAAAAGCTTTGTTTAATCGAAGAGCCTTTCTTTTGAAAATATTAGTACCAGGTGGTAGTTTCATATATACTTCTTCAACTAGGTTCCCATTGAGGAATGCGTTTTTAACATCCATTTGATATATATGTCATTTCTTTGAAGATGTTAGGGCTATCAGGATCATAACTGTGGTTATTCTAGCAACTGGAGCAAATGTTTCTTCATAATCTATTCCATATTTTTGGGAATAGTTTTTGGCAACTAAACGAGCCTTAAACCTTTCAAGAATGTCATCACTCTTGGTTTTTACTTTGTACACCCACGTACATCCAATAGGCTTTTTTTCGGATGGAAGATCTTGGATAGTCCAAGTATTTGCTTTTTCTAAGGCTTTTAATTCTACTGACATTGCTTCGACCCATTCAGATTGTTCTTTTGTTGTATCATAGTTATAGGGTTCTATATAAGAATGTATTAATGCAATATAGGCTTGATACTTTGGTGAAAAAGACTCATACGCCACAAATTTTCTGGAAACTTTAGAGACTCTCAATGACTTTCTAGTGGGTACTTATTCCTGTTCTTTAGTGTATTTTTTGAGAGCACAAGGTGTCTCTAAATTACCTCGCCTAAAGTATTGAATGCAATTAGAAGGATTAAGAGCTTCTGAATTTGTCATATGGAGTTGTTCTTTTGGATTCATTGCGATATCATCTTCAACAATTTTTGGAACTAGATCTAATAGAAAAGAATATTCATCTATTTCTTTAGAGTTCACATTTTAAAAAAAAAACTTCCTTTTTCCAGGAAGGATATATTCCTTGAGACATATAATTTTAGTTTTGAGATCAAAGCATCTATAGCCTTTTTGATGACTTGCATATCCTAAAAAAGCACATGAAATAGCATAAGGAAAGAATTTATCATTTTTGTTTGAAAAAACAAAGCATTTGCACCAAAAAACTCTTAACCTGGACTAATCTGGGATTTGTTTAAAAAGTTTTTCAACTGGAGATATATTGTTTAAGAAAGATGATAGCATCATGTTGATAAGATAAATTGCGGTTAACGTGGCTTCGACCAAAAAAACCTTTGGTATTTGATGTGTGATAAGTAAGGTTCTTGTTGTTTCTATGATGTGCCTATGCTTTCTTTCTGCTAATCCGCTTTGTTGAGGAGTATACATGCATGATTTTTTATGTATAATGTCATGCAAGTTTAAGTAATCCTTAAATTCTTTGGACAAAAATTCTTCCCTTGAATCAGTGCGAAAATTTAATTTTTAACTAACTGATGAAATATTTGAAAGTGTGAAAAGACTTCAGATTTGCATTTAAGAAAATAGATCCAAGTGTGTCTTGTGAAATCATCTACGAAAATTACATAATAAATGAAGCCACCTTTTGAGCTAATAGGTGCGGCGCCCCACACATCTAAGTGTATTAATTCTAGTGGTCGAGAAGAGACAAAGGTTCTCTCTTGAAATGGTAGTCTTTTCATTTTGCCCACAATACACTTTTCACATTTAAAGGTCTCAAAATTACAAAAAATTTCCATCTTTGAAAATAACTGGAACTTGGATACACTAAGGTGTCCAAGTCTTTTGTTCCATAAGTCTAAGTCAACTTTTTGAACACTACAACATAATGTATTCTTAGGTATATCCAAAAAATCCATGTAGTACAGGCTTCCTTCTCTATGGCCTTCCTCAATCAGCTTCCCTGACTGGTGATACTGCACTCGACATTCACAAGAGAAGAAGAAAATATTGCATCCATGGTCAGTTAATTGTGAAACAGATAAATTGAGTTTAGAAATATATCTAACTTGTGGAATACTGAACCTTTTAAAGTTTTCAAAATTTTCTATTCCTTTAATTTCAAGAGATGTTCCATCAACAATTAACACATTTGACCCATTTGAGTTATGACATTTAGATAAAACATTAATATTTGGGGTCATATGAAAAGAAGCACCTGAGTCGAGAAACCAAAGAGATTTACCTGAATTTGAGGTGCTAATGGAAGAAACCACACTCCAGTAGAGGAAGATGCCCCTTTGAGCAGTGGTTAAAGTGCCTCCACTAGTTGTGCTAGAGACATGTTTCTAATAGAAGATTCATTGGATTATTGTGGAGGTATGACAGAGACAACCTTCTTTTCATATGGTTTCTTCCGTTTTGGACAGTAATTTTTTACATGTCCTGGCTCACGACAGTAGTAACAAATTATTTTTTTCTTCTCAAAATCATTTCCGGCATTCGTTTTGTTATTCCATAGTTTGGAGGTTTGTAAGTGCGAATATGATTTTTCAATCTAGATACAGCTAGAACCGAGTCATCATCACTTTTGGCAATTCTACTTTTGAGCCAATTTTTCTTCATGCTCAATTCTTCTATCGTATCTTCAATTGAAGAAACCTTTCTTCGATGAAGAAGAATATACTTGGTAGCTTTAAAATCCGTTCTTAGTCTATTAATAAATTGAAAAAAGTGTTCCGCATTCATTTGATTTTGGCAGAGTTCGATGTCTTGTGGACAATGCCACTTTGGTTCGAGAAGAGCTAACTATTCTCATAACTCGGACAAGCCATTATAGTATTCTTTAATGCTTTTGTGCCCTTGAATCATATTCTGAACTTGATGTTGTAGATTGCACACATGTGCAATGTCTTTAAGAGAATACATTCTCTTAAGATAGTCCCAAGCGTCATTTGCATGTTCAAACTTTGCAAGATTTGAACATTTTTTTTTATATCCACACTTCTTATGAGCCAAGACATAATCTTGACGTGTCTCATTCTCCATTCTTTCCACTTTTTCTCGTAAGTGGTAATGGCTATAGTCTTTTCTACCTCTGTAGGAGGTATTTTTTTCTCACATTCGATCTTTGTGAGGATTAGTTTAAGTTTCGAGTCAGTTCCATCTACTAATCCTCACAACCCCTTTCCTAATATGAGATGTTTCATAATTGAAGCCCATGTGACGTAGTTTGAATAATTAAACTTGATGGGTTTAATGGTGACATTATCATTGTCATCCATTTTACAAGGTTTTAATAAGGAGAAGAAAGAAAAATAATAAGAGTAGAGAAATGAGATGTACTCTACCACGAATGATAGATACAAACACATCTCCAAGCATTGCTTGATCACACTTTTATATATACTTGATGAAGAACGTCTCTTCTTCAAAACTTGAGTGGCACGCTTCCCAATGCATCAAGATAAATGACTTGATCACAACCGTCGCTCTGATGCCATGTAAGAAGAGGAAGTTCACAAGCGGAACTTCAAAAAGAAGCTCACAAACGATCTTTCACAATGAACACAATGGTCCGTACAACACACTTGCAAAAACCGAAATACTCAAAAAGAGTGCACACACAAAAGAGTGAAAAATATTTCTCATTAAAGTGGGATAAAGCCCATACAAAAGTATTTTATAAAAAGGGGTTTTGCCCCATATTTATAATGCTCACAATAGGGAGCCAAGAGGAAGTCATTGAACTCCCACGACTCTTAATAGAGCCGTTGGGGTCCAACGACTCTAATGATACAAGTGCTTTTTGACTTGGTCAAAAAACACTAAAGTCCAAAAAGTTAAAAAGACAACCTAATCCTAATTACAAACTGACTAGACTATGCAGTTAGAATAACTAACTAAATATATTACAAATGTTTATTACATTTCAACGCTTCTCATCATCTTTCATAGAACTCAAAAGCATATTGTGATGTTGATTTTAGAGGATCTACTCGTTATAGATTGTCTACTACTAGGTTCTCTTTTTCTCTTGAAAGCTCTATGATCTCGTGCAAGAGCAACAAGCAACTTAGTGTTGCATTGTCCACAAGAAAGGTAGAATATAAAGCTATGACTCAAGTTACAATAGAGATAATATGAATCAGATGGCCATCAAGGGAATTTGGGATACTTGTTCATGGAAAAACTTTTTTGTATTGTGATAACATGAGTGCTATTTATATAACCAAGAATCCTGAATTTCATGAACAGACAAAGCATATAGAGCTAGATTGTCACTTTACAAGGAGAGCATATGAAGATGGGATTATCACTCTTGAGCATGTATGCTCTGAAGAATAAATTGCCGATGTGTTTACTAAAAGCCTTGCACCTTCACATTTCAAAACATTTCTCTTTAAACTTGGAATGATTTCATGCATCATCCTAAGTTTGAGGGGGAGTGTTAAGAAATGTAAACATTGTATCACTAGTGTTCTTGTGGCCCCTCTTGTACATTACATTATTTTTTAGGGGTATTTTGTACATAATATAGTTCAGTAGTAGGAGTCAAAAAGTCATATGGTCTTTTATGTCATTTTTCATTGTTTAGTTGCAAAGGAGGTTGTCCCTTTATTACGTTTGTAACAAATTATTTCTTAATGAAGTGAACTCTCGAGTATTCTTCTCATGGCTGCAGGCTTAATATTTGAGCTCAAATAGAATGTCTTGCAATATTTCAGCGTGATCCTGATAGGAGGAGGACGGAAATCACATGCGCGGTCTGTGGAGAAGGTTTTCCCACCCTTACCGATGAGCGGCATTGTGTCAATAGAATGAATCTCTGTCAAGTTCACCCCGGCATCCTGAACCATGTTTGCTTGTTTCATGACTTATAAAAAACAGCTCAATAATTTCTTTATGAGAAAACAATTAGTATGGTACATGTATGATCACTCCTTACAAATGCTTGCAGGGATGCATGTGTTGCATGTGCTTGGAATGACTGACTCATTACATACTACATATGCACACATACTGCACTGTTGGTAGTAGCTTATAATCTTCACTGCCAGTTTTTCTGTTGCTTCTCCTTGGATCATCTTGCTTAGGTGTCTTCACAATGCATACGTTGGATTTTTTATTATTCAAATCAGAATAATCACAATAATATTAAAGATTGATTATGGTTGGCTGCTAAGATCAATCTATGGTCTTTTCTCCGTTAATCAAACTCAGGCTATCTTCTTGTTCTTCTTCTTCTTCCAAGTTGTCATCTCCATCAGACTCCTTCAAGTGCTCAAAGAAGTCATTAAGGTGCCACGGACAATCGTCGTTCCAATCTTCTCTTCTGGCAGTGGCACGCAACTTCTGATCAGCTATTATCTCCTGAGACAGTCCCCACCTTTCCAACTCCTCCTCAGTGTGGTGAACTGCTAGGCTGTACTCGCCGCCTGCACCCAACTGCATGACACGGACCTCGCAGTTGGTCGGATTGAGTAGGCGTTCGAACTGCTCAACGGTCCACTTGAACCACTTCATGAGGAAGACCCGGGTGGTGATCCCGTGTGAGACGATAACGATGTTAAAATTGGATACGCCATCTCGGTTGATCCGGTTCATATCTATGTCCCTCCATAGTGACTCCAGGAAACCTGCATTTTTTGCAACCCTATCATAATTATAAAGTTCCATTAAATTTGATAATCACAATCATCTATAAGAGCAGGGTTAAAGGCTCGGGTTATATGCACATATAAGATCACCAAGATTTTATGATCCGTTGTCGAATGCCTATTCCAACGGTTGAGACTCAAATAATGGATTTGATGACAGGTTATTAGTTGCAGATAGGGACTCTTATTTAGTCAAACGTGAGCCTTTGGCTAGGCCAGGCTAAGGGGAAAGACCATGGATAAGACTAAGCAAGAGTTTGTTGGGTATCGTTTGTCTGCTTGTTTTGGTCATAGCTGTGATTTCTCAGCTTGTGATTGTTGATCACAGGTTCACATATTTCATAGGCTATACATTTTCATGTTTATGTAGCTTTGATTCCTTTGTGATTGTGATAAAAAATGTTAAAAAATCTCCGGGCAAAACAAACGGT